>NC_134085.1:210314030-212885280 GCF_000715075.1 Nicotiana tabacum | reverse complement strand
CATGTGACTAAATAAGCGGTTAACTTCCTCCTTTTTTCTGCTAGTAGTTCTTTTCCTTCAGAAACGAGCTTCACATTTTGCAATACAAAAGGTGATATCTATTAAAGTTGACCATTATATTGTTGTTTTAGTAGCCGTCACTTTTGTATTTTGCATTAAGATAAAGTGTTATGTCCAAAATGTCCAAGCTCACTTTTCGTGCATGTCCGATATCCATTATATTCCTTATGAATAGATTTATGTTTTGAGTCGAAATTTGAATTTTCAGTATCTTTTAGTTACCTCACATAGCTAATGGGTGCTTTTAGCTAACACATGCACACTATATTTACACAGCAGTAATACTTGCACTATATTTTCGCCCCACTATACTGCCGCTATTCTTATAAATTTACTCCCACCTAAAAGAAGTGAAGAAAGAATTGGTGGGAAGTGTTGATTCTACACAATAAAAATTTACCTAACTGGGAACTCTTGATGCACATGCATGTACGTACTATGAATACATTGTCATCATCAGCTGCTCGGACTCTCTAAAATGTCTCTTGGTACGTGTCGGATCCTCTAAAAATAATGCATTTAACACAGATACAATAACATTTTTGAAGAGTTCGAGCAACATATATCATCAATGCCCTAAAGACACTTATTAACTATGTGACGCGACTAAAAGAGAGTGAAAGATCAAATTTTTGACACCAAAACACTGAATATATATCTTACATGAACAAAAAGTGAGGTTGGACACTTTACCCTTATTATGAATTCAGAAGTTGATGGCTACTAAAGTGTAAATATAATGGTCAAATTTGAAAGCCGTCACATTTTGCATTGATAAAGGTGAAACTTACTCTTGGAAGGAAAGAACTAGCAAAAACGATAAAGTTACTTGTCAACCGGTGTGTACAAAGGAAACCGACAAATCGCACCAACCCGATAATCCGAGTCAAATCGAGAAAAAAAACCCGACTATGGTTTGGTTTGATTTGGTTTGGTGTTGGAAAAAAAACCCGACCATAATTGGTTTGGTTTGGTTTTAACTAAAGAAAGTCAAACCGAAACCAAACCAACCCGACATTACATATATAGAAATTTTAGATATATTTAATATATAAATATATTTATTGTGATGTAATTTATAAATATTTCTTAAAAAATTTCATAATTTTATCTTTTAAGGTATTATTTCAAGGTTGGACTTAGAACTTTTGAATGTTCCAATAAGTTTTATAGCCATTAATATTAGTAAATTAAATAATGCTAACAAAAGCCCAAACCAAAATCAAATCAATACTAATGCTAACAAAAGACATTCAATTTAATACTACGAACGGGAATGTATTAAATATCTATTTTTTGTTTTGCAATAATTTAGATAAAAAAACATAACCTTTTATTTTTTCTTTAGCATTTAGTCATGTAATTGATACTCCCTTATTAGTCTATTTATTTTAGCATGACTTAGTACTTTTAGATTATGTTTATTTTTATTATGGCTTTTTAATTAGCAATACTTATATTACATAAATTTATTATCTTTTTGTTGAATATTTTAGGATAATGCCATGACACATCTCATATTTTGTATTTTTTTTCTTGGAAAATACTTTATATAGTTATATCTTAGTAGGATTAAAGAAATATTTTGAACACAACTTGTATGTTTGGTTCTACGAAGATTTTACCGGAAAAAAATCCGAAAAAAAACCCGAATAATCCGAGAAAAATCGAGATTGAAAAACCCGAGTTTTATTGGTTTGGTTTGGTTTTTAGATTTAATAATCCTACACAATTGGTTTGGTTTGGTAATTATAAAAGGATTAGTTACCTCCTATAGCAAAGGTTGATACCTTATTTATTTTAAATAAATACCCTTTTAAAAAATTATATTCTATAGCTACCTTTTGATTTTTTATAGCCAAATATCTATTTATGGTCACCTCCTACCTTTAAGCCATAAAATAAGTTTTGTATTATTTTTCTCTTTCCACTTAAATTTCTTTTATCCCTTCAAATTTCTTGTATCCCCTACCCCATATCTATTCGTCATCTCTCTCTCATCTTCCACCTTCATCTTATTACTAGAACTCTCGGGCATGGAGGTGAATCAATCGTACCGTCCGTCTGCACTTGAATATGTCCTTCCTCATATATTTTCTCCACCGATGAAATGGTCTACGTAATGACCTGTTTTGTGTATTTGGGTTTTGGGCCCAATTCCATTTCCAGAAGAAAATGACTTCATTACGTCTTCGTCAACATCCCCGTTGCTACCATCCTTTTCTGTCCTTTCCCGTATGGCATTCTCCCTTCCTCCTTATTTGACAATTCTACCCCTTTTTTTTATACCAAGTACTATTCAGTGCTTAGATCTTGATGAGATTTCTACTCCTTTAGAGAAAATGGCTTTGACGTTGTTTTTTGCCATTGAAGGCACAATCGCCGGACCAAGGCAGCGCGTTTTCACTATCGGCTTCCGGTGAACGGCGGATTCGCTGGAAATTAGGGTTTGTTCTTGAACAAAGACGACGGAGTTTGGGTCGGAGCAACTTGATTTTCTGTTAATATATTTCAATGTATTTTCATGTATTTCATTGTATTCATTGTCTTTTTTTCATTATAATTCAATGTATTTCGTTGTATTTCATTATATTCACTGTCTTTTTTATAATGTATTTCGTTGTATTCCATGTATTTCATTATATTCACTGTCTTTTTTATAATGTATCCCATTGTATTCTATGTATTTCATTGTATTCACTTTCTCGCTATATGTCATGAATGTATTCATATGTTTTTTTTAATTAATATAATTTATGTATTCAGATGTATTATATAATTTCTCTAAAGATTGCTATATTTTTGGGGTATTTTTCGGTTGAGAATCTTTTTTGTAACTGAAAATACAAAATTTGTGTGTTATAATTGAGTTTGTTGAGTTATATTAGGAGTCTATTATGTTAATTGATTCATTTCCGGTTTAAAAACAGTGTAATCCCTTATTTCACGTCGTGAATACAGTCGAATACAATAATCTGTCCAGCTGTAATCCACATTTCAACTCCATGAATGCAGTCGAATACACTCGAATACAACAACTGATTAGCTGGACTTCCATGATTCACACCTATTTTTGCTACTGTATTCATGAATACAATAGCTTAAATACATCAAATACATCTTATAACCACAAAAAGGGTATTTATAATTCGTAATATAGCAAATGGTATCTATAGATGACTAATTACTACTAAAAGATGGTGCTTTATGAAAATTTCTCATTATAAAATCCGAACCAACCCGACCTATGTACACCCCTACCTGTCACTTATTCGAAAGGCATTGAAAGTATTTATCAGATTTTGTACACGAATAGTTTGGACAAATAACAATGTTCTAACAATACAAAAAACCATGATACAACTAATGAGGGTAGGGAGTTATATTAGCACATACTCCCCGTCTCATTATATCTATCGTGGTTACTAAAAATAGTTGTCTCAAATTATTTGTCATTTTAGAAGTTTAAGACAAAATTGATAATATTTTTCCTTTTTTACCCTTAATAATCCATTGTATTCACATTTTATGAAAATATGGATAATGTTATTGATAGAGATGTCACATAAATTGAAAAACATTTAATAAGGGTAAAATAGTCAAAAACTATTCTTTTTTAAGGGGTATACAAGAGGGGTATACAAGAGAATCACGACACATGTTATGAGACAAAGGAAGTAGTACGGAAGATCTTGAAATAGGAAAAATATCGAACTCCAAGAATGAATGAAGAAATCTACTTTGGATTCGTACTTAGCCTCAGTGTGTTGTTAACAATTTATTTAAGCATTTTAGACCAATTTATTAACCCAGAGCTTGTTGTTCCTGCAGATCCCTCACTTGGGACCAGCTGAGTATAAGAGATCCAGATTATCTAGGAACAGGAGGACTGTGAACCGTGCCTATGGTGGAGTATTGTCCGGAGGAGCAGTGAGACATGTTGAACTAGTCAGCCATGGCAGAAGAGGAAGAAAGTCGGTGAAGAAGAAGGAGAAGCTCCATTCTCTGTATTAGAAATGAACTGTTCTAACTGATTCTCAAAAGCTATTGTACGGGTATAACTAACTTCTATTTATACTACTAACTAATTAACCTACCCTTTTTAACTACTAACTTTACCTAATTATAATATATTAAATTAACTACTAGACCGCACATCTATTCCTTCTACACTCCCCCTCAAGCTGAGGGATGAAAACAGACTCTTCATTCCCAGCTTGCAAAGTAAGTAATCATGTTGTGGACTACATAAGCTCTTGGTGATGATATCTGCCAGTTGCTCTCTTAAACCAATATGCTGAGTTTGGATCATTTCTTCTTGAATCCTTTCCCTTACAAAGTGACAGTCTATGTCTATGTGTTTGGTTTTTTCATGGAAAATAGGATGAGCTGCAATTTGAATTGCAGCTTTGCTATCACAGTGAAGTTGAACTGGAAACTCAACTGATACTCCCAACTCCTCAAATAATCCAACCAACCACTTTATCTCTGCAACAGTAGTGGCCATGCTTCTGAACTCTACTTCAGTTGAGCTTCTTGAAATTGAAAATGTTCCTTGCTTCTTTGATTTCCAGGAGATTAAGGCATCACCAAACTTTACAGTATAACCTGTGACTGACTTTCTTGTCTCTACACAAGCACCCCAATTTGAATCACAAAAGGCAACCAGCTTTTGACTGCCAGTTGATGGTAGAAATAGCACAAGACCAGGATTGCTTTTAATGTACATGATAACTCTCATAGCAACATCTAGATGTGATTGCTTGGGAGCATGCATGAACTGACTAAGAACCTGTACCACAAAGGCTATGTCAGGTCTAGTCATGGTCAAGTACAACAGTCTTCCTACTATTCTTTGATAATCACTTTTGTCTTCAAGTAACCTGTCATCAAACAAGTTCTCCTTATTGAACACCTTATCAAACTCTATGGAGGTAAGCTTGTGATTGAATTCTAGTGGAGTGAGTGCTTGTTTTCCTCCTGATAGACTAGTCTCAGATAGCAGCTCAAGTGCATATTTTCTCTGACACATATGGATGCATTTCTCTGATCTAGAAAACTCTATGCCAAAGAAGTACTTCAGTTCCCCTATGTCTTTCATCTTATACCTGCTCTGAAAGTCCTTTCTAGCCTTCTCAATCAAGTTTAGATTATTGCCAGTCACAAGCAAATCATCAACATAGACAAGCACAATCACCAAATTTGCTCCCTTCCTATGTGTGAACAAAAAATAGTCATAGTGTGACTGTACAAATCCTAGGTTTATCAATGCTTCTGTCAACTTTGTTTCGCTGTCTAGGAGATTGTTTAAGTCCATACAAAGACTTATTTAACTTGCACGCCTTCTAATACTCCCCCTGGCTTGAAAATCCATCAGGAATTTGCATATAAACTTCTTCACATAGTTCTCCCTGCAAAATTGCATTATGAACATCCATTTGAAACACAAACCAATGAGAAGCAGCAGTAAGAGCCACTATAGACCTTACTGTGACCATATTAGTTACAAGGGAGAATGTTTCAGTGTAGTCCAACCCTTCTTGTTGGTTGTAGCATTTGGAAACCAACCTTGCTTTATATCTTTCCATTTCTCTTGTGGACTTGTACTTGACCTTGAACACCCACTTGTAGCCTATAGGAACTTTGTCTGGAGGAAGGTCTATAATTGTCCAAGTATTATTGCTCTCAAAAGCTAAAATTTCAGACTTCATAGCATCCACCCATAATGGATTAATACTAGCTTCAGCATAGGTCTTGGGTTCTACAATTGCTGAATAAGTAGCTAAAGAAGACCTGTAGGCATGAGTGAGGTGGTCATATATCACATAGTTGGACAGTGGATATGAACATGAGGACTTTTGTTGAACAACATAATCTCCCATCCATACAGGAGGCCTTGATTCCCTTGAGGATCTTCTAAGTTATACTGGCTGAGGAGAAGGATACTTGGCAGGAAATAATGGGAAAGGCTGGGAAGCATCATCAGAAGTGAAGTTTGAAGGTGAATTCAATGGAACAGACACAGCAGTTGAATCAGGAGGATCGGGTTCAACTAGTTGCACCACAGAGAACATAGGAGAAAGACCAGTGTTCATGTGCTTGAAGGGAAAGATGTCTTCTTAAAAGACAGTGTCTCTGCTTACAAAGAACTCCTTAGAGGTTAGGTCATAGAGATAATATCCTTTATGAGTTGTGGAATATCCAAGATGAACTGCTGGAATTGCTCTTGGACTAAACGTATCATCCCTCTTTATAGTGGTAGCATAGAACATGCTACCAAATACTCTAAGATACTATAGTGAAGGAGCTTTGTTGAACAACTTCTGGAAAGGTGACTGACCTTTCAATAACATAGTAGGCAATCTGTTGAGTAGGTATACAGCTGTGGATACACACTCTCCCCAAAACCTTAAGTGTACAAATGCCTGAAACCTTAATGCTCTTGCCATGTCTAGGATATATCTATGTCTCCTCTCTACAACACCATTTTGTTGTGGTGTATACACACAAGAAATTTGGTGTACAGTCCCACACTCCTTAAGCAAATTGTTCACCTGATCATTGAAAAAATTTGAACCATTATCTGTTCTAAGACATTTCACTCCATAGCCAAATTGAGTTCTGGCATATATTAGGAAGTTCCTTAGCACAACAATAGACTCTGCTTTAGTAGGCATTAGGAAGAGCCATGTATATCTAGAGAAATCATCTACTAGAGTCAAAAAGTATCTCTTACCATCATGAGTGGGAAACTTATAAGGACCCCATACATCAGCATGCATAAGATCAAAAGGCTAAGCGGAACAAGTAGTACTTAGAAGAAAGGCTAGTCTTGCCTATTCAGCAATAGGACATACAGAGCATATGTGATTATTCAGCTGAGAGTTACACAAGCTTTCAATATTCCTCAACACTCTTAAAGGATCATGTCCTAGTCTTCTATGCCAAAGAGACAAATCAGCAGTCTTAGTTTTATTTTTGGAACTAGCTTCACTTATTAAACTGGAAATGGTATTTAAAGATGACTGATTGAGACCTCCTTATTCTCAGAGACTTGCTATGAATTTGAGTTTCTTCTGTTCCTCAGAATGTACAGGCCATCCTCTTCTCTACCAATCCCTATCACCTTCCCACTTGAGAGTTCTTGAAACACACAGAAATCAGGAAAGAATGTTGCACAACATTGTAATTCCTTGGTGATCTTTGATACTGATAATAGGTTGTATTTGAAATTAATATAATACTTTTCCAATTGTCTTGTCCTGAAATATATGAGATTCTCCTGTCTTAGTGATAGTAACTTGCTCTCCAGTAGGTAGATGTACCTTATTTTTACTCATTTGTGATAGTTCTTTGAATTTGAGAAGCAAGCCTAACTAATGTACCATATGATTTGTAGCCCCTAACCAGTTATGGTTTCCTAGACTAGACATTAGGGCAATAGGAATACCTGTTGTTCCCATTTGAGCTGTATTAGCCATAGTTCTCCCTCTTTTCCCTTGCTCAGCATTTGCAGAATTTGATTGTATTGTTCTGAAGTGAAAAACTGAACTGGAGCTGGCGGTGCTGTATTAGAGGTAGGTGCTATTTGTTGAGATGATTCTTGAGCTTCAAATCCCTAATTTCCTGCACCACACACATTGTTAGCATAAGTATTTGGAGTGCCTCCCTTTCTCCTGTATTTGAAATCAGCTGAATATCTATGCAGCTTGTAGCAGTTGTCCCTTGTGTGACCTTTAATCTTGCAGTAGTCACACTGAAGTGCAGATCTTCTATAACTGTAGTTTGTCTTAGCTTTGTAATTGATGTTACCATTGTTGTTTCCTCTGTTGCTTAGTAGTGCAGTTGCATCATTGCCATCAACACCAATGCTAGCATTAATTCCACCACTGCCATTTCTCCTTTGACTTTCTACATTTACTATCATAACATATGCTTGGTTTATGTTTGGTAAAGGCCTTGTCATAAGAATTTGATCCTCTGCATTCTTATAGGAATCATTCAGTCTTGTTAAGAACTTATATAACTTTTGCAATTGATAGTGTTCTGCATGTTTGACAGACTCTGAACATCCACATGAAGGAGGAGGAGCTAGTGTCTCATACTCATCCCACAGTTCCCTAAGCTTCGAAAAGTACACAGACACAGATGATATGCCCTGGGTTAGTGCAACAATTTCTTTGTGTAGATAACAGGGTCTAGAGGCATTCACTTTATCAAACCTCTCTTTGAGGTCTTCCCACACCTTATGAGCATCGGATGCATAACTCACAGTACTAATTAGACTAGGAGATACCGTGTTCATTATCCAAGCTAGAACAATGGCATTACATTTGTCCCAGAGTTCATGCAAGCTAGGATCATACATTTCTCTTCTACAAGTTCCTAAAACAAAACCTAGTTTGTTTTTACCATGCAACACAATCTTCATTGACCTACTCCAAATTGAGTAATTTTCAGAACCTTGAAGTTGAATTGAGATAAGAACAGAACCTTGTGTATCTGAAGGGTGAATGTAGAGAGAGTGATTGTGATGTACCAGATCTGGAGAATGCAATGCTTGAGCCTGAGTTGCAGTCGCCATAGAAGGAGTTGAAGTCGAGGTTCCGTTATCGATTGCCATTGTAGACACTATAGATTGTATCGCACCTCACTAATTGAGATGATTTAGGTCGCAAATCACTCAGTTTCAGCATAAATTGACACTAATCGAACAAGCCCTAATTTTAGGGAATTTGCTAGAAAACTGATAGAGGGATAGAGTAAAGGAAGCTATTAATCAGTTGATCTTCCTCTCCTGAAGTTGCTGAGTTAATTGATCTAGCCTTGAAGCTCTGATATCATGTTGAACTAGTCAGCCATGGCAGAAGAGGAAGGAAGTCGGTGAAGAAGAAGAAGGAGAAGCTCCATTCTCTGTGATTCTCAAAAGCTACTGTACAGGTACAACTAACTTCTATTTATACTACTAACTAATTAACCTACCCTTTTTATCTACTAACTTCACCTAATTACAATGTATTAAATTAATTACTAGACCCCACATCTATTCCTTCTACGAGAGAGGTCTGCTCTTTTCATATTTGTTTGTCTTGGCCATGTATATTTTTCCAATTCATGTTCATCTGAGTCGTATTTGGATTCATGCTAATTTTTCAGGATTATTAGGGCTTTCTTGGTGGAAGAGCAGAAAATGTAAAGAAGGTTTTGAAGATCCAAAAAGCCAAAGAGAAGCTGGCAGCTAAGAGTTGAGCTGGATTAGAGGACTTCCTCATTTTAAGTTTTGAAACAATTTTGACATTCAAGTTATTACTAGATGCGCTTTAAACAAGCTCTTTTGCTTTGGGTTTTTTCTGTGTCAAAATGAGTTCTTTACTGTCATTACGTCATTCCATACAGTTTAAGATTTTTTGTTACATTGCAACCTAAATATATGTCTTTTTGTTGGAAAACTAATTCAAAGTTGTAGTAGGAAACATTAGTTATTTAGGATTTGGTTTATTTAATTCATGTCTAAATAGGATTTGCAGTTAGAATAAATATATGAATAGACTTTCCTGTTTCTAGTTGAAATAGGTTTCCTACTATTATAAATAAGGGTATTGATAATTTATTTTATGTGGGGGGGAAATAAAGAATTGTAGAGATCAATCAGATATTTGTATTAAAATATTTTCCTTCATTTTTGGATTACAATCAACTTGCTTGCCCGATTTGGCAAAAACTTTGAATTTTCATATATCATCCTCTCATCAATAGAGCACTGTATTTCCATTTGAAGGATAGTTTCAGCTATGTGCAACGCTATCCAATTTTATTTTATTTTTTTTATACTGTTTGATTAGTCTGTCAATGTGTGTTCTATTGATGAGGTAAATAATCTTAATGCAAGCTTCACAGGAGGAAAAATCAGGTCGTGTAAGTGCTTTGCAGAAATATATTCTATATTTCAACCGATTGAAAGCAGCATATTGAATTCTTATGGCCATAAGCCTTATTACAAAGCAGAACGGCACCACAAATACAGTAGGAGCATAAGGACGAAAACAGAACACATTTAAAGCTCAGTAAGCCTGAGCATTGGAGCTGCTTTCTTTGAAAAATCGAAGAAATGAAACCACCTTGTCATGAGGAGGAACACTTTCTTTAACCACGGGTAGTTCAAGTAGGCTATTGAGCCATGAGGTTATCAGGGGAGTATTCTTTGGGTCCAAAAACTTCAATCCGAACACTTCCTCCTGTGCTTTACACGCGCCAAATGCAACGACAATCAAGATATCTAGGAGCCCTATGTTCCTGCTTTTCACTGGAAACATATTCTTCATTCCATCTTCAAGCACGCCTAGTTTCTGATAGAATTCCTCGCAGGCTTTTTCTTGATCTTCTGCTGTGAATATATTAAGCATGCACTCCATCACCTGCAAACACGTGGATTATTTAATAGTTGGATTCTTATGCTACATGAAAATGGGTGGATGCATTATAAAAATGGATTATCTGATGTTACATGTTGGATATAAACAGCCCAGAATCGGACTTGGGATCTTTCATAAGGATCCTCTGGCAAGAGTCGATGTCCATTCTTCCATGTTTCATCGATGTATTCAAGAATGACAAGGGACTCGTTTATTGGTTTTTCGTTGTGAACAAGAACGGGGACTTTCTTATGAACTGGATTGTATTTGAGGAGCAATGGACTTTTGTTGCTTAGATCTTCTTCTACATATTCAAAAGGTATGCCTTTGACTTTGAGAGCTAGTTCTACTCTCTTCACATAAGGGCTAAGCCACATTCCATGTAGAGTTACCTTGTTTTCTTCTCCCATTTTCCACTCCAATATGACATGGTTTTGCTTTAAGCTGCCGTATATATAGATTTTCAGAAATTTTCACGAACCTTCCATTTGTTCAAAGTTGACAAAAGCAAATATTTTTAAGGTTTTTGGTTTCCGGCAAAGCTGGTCGATATGTGATTATAAAATTGTCTGTTTTTTTACTTGCAGCCGATTCAATTGTCTTTATGACGAGCAATGACAGCAGCTGCCCATTTCTTTGTCATGTACTAATATTTTGTTTCGGCTAACAATAAATTGGACTGAGTATTTTATTTTGTTAGTCAATACTAGCCTATCAATATGACAGTATTCTAGTTTTTACCCTGGATAGACCTCGACTCCCCCACGTTGCTGATATCATTTGCTTGGAACGACAAGTAAAGTAGTTAAGTAGACAGAGTATAAAATATTTTATCAATTTACTCTCTTAATATCAAAGATAATGGAGTACAAGTTAAAACTGTTTGAATGATTGTGGCATTGTGCATTACACTTCCTGATAATTATACTAGTGCAAAACTTATCCTTTACCAAAAATAAATTGTTAGAGCAGATTATATTATCTTCTTCAAACGACTGTCTTTATCTCTTTGTGGACGTCAGGGCATACATCCGTAAAGACTGGTATGCTTGTTTTGTTTTGTTTTGTTTTGCTTTTTTCTGTTAATTTTCCAGAGGTATAAGGACTTTAGAACCATGAGATTTTACATAAGATGGCAATATCATGTTGTTTAAATATCAAGGAACCAATTATAGCATTTGGACTCTTAACACTAGTGTGTCTTTATTCATTTAGGCATACCACAGAGTGAAATTAGTGTACAAATTAAACCTAAGGTAAAAGGACTAGCCTTCACCTTCATAGAAAAATAACAAGCCATGTAGTTTCACATTCTTTTTTTCTTCCATTTCTTTTTGTTTCCTCTCTGTGTATTATCATAGACCCGAAGTCTTTTAAGTAGAATATGTACTTCCTTCCCTTATAAGCTTCTTTGGCTAGTTGGCTTGACCAAATAAATTAACTTTTGCATATTCTAATATCAAATTGATTGAACATGACCTAGTGCTTCTCAGAATAAAATTAATATTATTCGGGAAGTGTTGGCCTCGTAAATTACATCGTTCCATTAATTGAAATTCGTTTTGTAATCTATTCCAGACTCTGGTTTATAAGACAACTATCTCGTAAGCGGTAAACCAAATACTTTTTCTTTGCAAAATTTGGATAATTTACAGCATCCACCGAGATTCGGATCTTAGCCTTCCTTCCATTATTGTCATGTCACTCATCACAGCACGCAGTGGTTCTATGTACTTACACAATTTCTTTTATATTAACTACTTGTCACATACACTGTTGAGGAAAAAGGCTGAAGGTAACGTCATACTTACAATTACTGTTAGAATATACTATAAGTCATGCGTATTGTTATAGTATTCTTTATGAACAATTATTTATTTACTTGTTTAAATTCAATAAAGTTTCATTTTAAATAGATCATGTGTTGGTTTGTGCGTCCATTGCTTACATAGTAGATGATTTAGTGTATAGAGTTTAGCTTATACACGGAAGATTAAATCATCGGTTCTTGTAAGACATAAAAGTTAATGTTCACAATCTAATGATGGAATTGGACAAATCATCGGAATGATTGTAGCACAAGATTAAATATAATTTATCTTGATTATGGGGATGGTTTAATTCCAACTTCTTGTGCTAGTACATTTTGTATGTATTGAACGGATCAAGTAGAGATGAGTATTTTATACTGACTTTATAAAATAATTTCTCTAGTCCATTTAATGTACTTATACTCTTAATCCTGATATAATTATTATTAGTTGTGTATGTCACTTGTTGTTTTGATTTATTAAAAGGCGAGATTCTTTCGCGAGTCAATAAGCCTGGTAAATTGGATAACAATGATATACATTGGCGAAGTAATAATTAGTTGATGGAATCTATGTCTCGATTTTGAGATTGATGATAGTCCTTTATGAAAGCTTATAAGTTTTCATGTGTAAACCCGGTCGGTGGATTTTGTATCCGACACATGAAATAAGTTAAGTGTAAGTCTAAAGGAAGTAATCAATAAATTAAATAGTCAGTAATTTAATTTGATTGATTAGTATCTGAATCTTAACATGGGGAGTTAAATAAGGTTTTATGGAAGAATTTCGAAATTGAACTAAGGAGTGCAATTACGAATTTTTAGTGGAATAATTCGTAATTTATTATGATGGAAATTAGTTTCAGAATTTTGAAATTAATATCATAATAGGAAGCCTTGTTAATTAAATTATGTGGTCCCTACTGTGCCTAAATAATAGAAAATAGTGGAAACTATTACTTAGTGGGAAAGAAAACGTGGAAACCGTCCCTTAGTGGGAGAAAGAAACCTAACAGGTTTTGAAAACAGCGCAGCTATATATATGGATATAAGGGCTGGACGTTTTTTGACATGATTCTGACTGCAGTTTCTACTAGAATTTTGCCCACCCAAAATTCTCTATTTTCGATTATTGTTTGGGTAACACAGTAGAAGACTGTGGAAATCTGCTAGTGTGTTTTCAACTGAGGAACTGGAGAACGACATAGATTTGTTGTGTTTACGCTTCAAGAGGTAATCCTAAAATCTTCATACGTGCTAGTTGTTTAGATTACACGTGAATAAGATTCTGTTATTGCTTCCGCTGTAGTATATATTCCTACAATTAGTATGAGAGCTTACTCACGTCTTATTAAATAATTAGGATAAACCATAAGGATTAATATCATGTTCTATATGCAAGTTTTGAATTACATGCAAAGTTTGTTATTCTGAAAACCTGCACTGTTTTGGTGTGATTATCTGTTATGGGTTGTGTTGATTATTCTGAAAACTTGATGTATCCTTTTAATATTGGTGATGTTGAGTTAGAATAATCTGAAAGTTGAATTTTATCATGTAAAACGGAAAAACACGTTTTGTTGAATCAGGGCAGAAAATCGGAGGTCAAAAAGTTGACGGACTCCGATTGACCTGAAACTTGGCAGGTCCATGCGAAACGGCCCAGTGAGCAATACCCATAATAATGATTGAAGTCATTTTTTGGGCGTTCGGGGTCGTTTAGATGGTGTTTTTGCTGTTTTTCTAAAATTCTGAAATTTTTTTTAGTTGTTTTTAATTCTAGTAATTGTGGGGATCAATTCCCTTGGTCCCCGGGCTTAAAAAATCAGTGATATAATGTTTTTACACGTTGACGTTGGTCTTCTTCCATATCGGATAAAAATATTATGAATAATCACTATGTTATACTAGTCATTGATTATTTGTATTTACTCTCCATCTAAGTATGCATGTTGGTTCAATGGGACTAATATATGTTGAATGTTGATATTCACTTGGCTTAAATTAACAGTTTACTCTCCATCTGAGTATGACATGTTTAAGTTTATGGAATGAAAATTTGTCATTATATATGTATATTGCAAGAATAGCTTCTTTCCCATGGAAATTTGTTGTTCAAGGTGCATAGATTGTATATATATATAATGTGTTTTGAATTTTAATGTTTATAATACAAACTGATTTGATCTATTTAAATATTTAATGTCTCCCAGATTAACAATGACTGCTTTTAATCCCCTTACTGTCATTCTTACCCAAAACAAACTTGAGGGTCCAAATTATGTTGATTGGAAACGAAATTTGGATATTGTTCTAATTGCTGAAGAGTACAAATTTGTGCTCGATGAGGTGTGTCCAGAGAAACCGGGAGACGATGCCACAGATGATGAACAGAAGGCTTACCAGAAATGGATTAAGGCTGATGAGATAGCGCGGTGTTACATTTTGGCATCCATGTCGAATGTTCTGCAACATCAGCATCAGTCGATGGAGTCTGCTTATGACATTCTGGAAAATCTCAAAGAAATGTTCGGAGATCAGAATCGTGCGGCTAAGCAGACTGCCATGAAAGCCCTTCTGAATACCAAAATGGTTGAAGGTTCATCGGTCAGGGACCATGTTCTGAAGATGATGAGTCTTCTGAATGAACTGGAGGTCCTTGGAGCTAACATTGATAAGGACACGCAGGTTGAAATGATCCTGCAGACTTTGCCTGACAGTTTTCAGCTATTTCGCCTGAATTATAACATGAACAAAATGGATTTGTCCCTTGCGAAATTGTTGAATGAGCTAATGAGCTGCAGTCGGCAGAGACTATTATCAAGTCCCAAGCTCCTCCCGTTGCATTGAATTTTGAGACATGTTCTTCTTCTAAGCCGAGAGGCGGGCAGAAAAAGAAAAAGGCTAAAAAACCCTCTGTTAGTGGCGCGACTGCTGGTATGAAAAAGGATAAGGGCAAGTGTTATCACTGCAAGCAGCCCGGACATCATAAGAAGCAGTGTCCAACTTATCTGGCCAAGCTGAAAAATAAACCAGGTGATTTACATCTACTTGTCGTTGAAACATTTTTAGCGGCTGTTTCTACCATGTCATGGTGTGTAGATTCGGGAGCCACTAATCATATCTGCACTTATTTGCAGGGGTTTCAGGTAACGCGGCGGCTAAGTAAAGGAGAAATCAATGTTTATCAAGCAGACGGTTCAGCAGCCCCAGCTTTAGCATTAGGAAATATTAGTATTTCGTTTGGTAGTGGTAGAGTTTTAGCTTTAAAAGACACATTATATGTACCTTCCGTTAGAAGGAATTTAATTTCGGTTTCTAGCGCTACGAGAGATGGTTATGATTTTAATTGTCATGACGTTGATAAATGTGTTATTACTCATATTAAGCATTATCTCTCTTCGGCTACATTGATTAATGGTCTTTTTGTTGTTGACTCTATTCCTAAACCGTTACCACCTAAAGAACTGAATAATGTTGATTTACCAAGTAAGAGAAAACGTTCTTCTGAATTGAGTGAAACATATTTATGGCACTTGCGTTTGGGTCATATAAATCTGAACAGAATTTCCAGGTTGGTCAAGGATGGACCTTTAAGTTCATTGAAAGTGGAGGCACTACCAACTTGTGAATCTTGTTTAGAAGGGAAAATGACAAAACGAAACTTCCCCTCAAAAGGAAATCAAGCAAGTGATAAATTAGAGTTAATTCATTCTGATTTGTGTGGTCCAATGAATGTCCAAGCAAGAGGTGATTTTGAGTATTTTGTGACTTTCACAGATGATTACTCAAAATATGGATATATTTATTTGTTGCGTCGAAAGTCTGAATGTTTTGAAAAGTTCAAAGAATTCAAGACTGAGACTGAAAAGCGACATAATAAACATATCAAGACACTACGATCTGATCGTGGTGGGGAGTAACTCTCTACGGACTTCATTGGTTATTTATCAGAATGTGGAATTAGATCTCAATTATTTGCACCTGGAACTCCACAACAAAATGGTGTAGCTGAAAGAAGAAATAGGACTCTTATGAAAATGGTTAGATCAATGATGAGTTATTCCGATTTGCCTTCGTCTTTTTGGGGACATGCCTTAGAAACGACGAATTATGTTCTGAACTTAGTTCCTTCAAAGTCAGTACCCTTGACCCCTATAGAATTGTGGACTGGGCGCAAGCCTAGTCTGCGGCATATTCGAGTTTGGGGTTGTCCGGCACATGTGCTAAAGGGGAAAACGGATAAATTGGAGGCAAGAACGGATGTATGCATGTTTATAGGTTATCCAAAATGGACGAAAGGTGGTTTATTCTATTGTCCTAAAGAGAAAAAGGTAATTGTTAGCACAAATGCCAAGTTTCTAGAAGAGGACTATTTGATGAACCATGTTCCTAGAAGTAAACTCGTTTTACAGGAATTTAGCAAAGGAATGGAAACTCAGTCATCTGAAAATCAAAACGACCATATCCAAACCCCGGAAGTCGATTTTGACATACCATTGCACTTTAGTAGTGGGAGAAATGTCAATAGACTTAATGTACCACAAGAACAAGTGCCCGCAGTCATACTACCACAAAGTAGTGGGAGTCATGTTGAGCAGACTGCACAACAGGAAGAAGTCGTTGATATCCCTGTGGATAGCATGGAGACTCAGGTTCCTGATGATGTTGTGGTTCAACCACAAAATCAACGTGATGTAGTTGCAACTGATGTAGTGCGTAGTCGTAGTGGGAGAGAAATAAGACAGCCAGTTCGTTACACGCTCTTGGGAGAATCATATGATAGGATCCCTGAGGAGCCTACCTCCGAACCTGTCAATTACGACCAAGCACTACATGATAAGGATGCCGATAAGTGGGTTGCTGCTATGAAATCAGAGATGGAGTCTATGTACTCTAATCAGGTTTGGGATCTTGTAGAACCAACTGATGGGGTTAAACCCATTGGATGCAAGAGGATCTATAAGAAAAAGAGAGGTGTAAACGGAAAAGTACAAACTTTTAAAGCAAGGCTTGTAGCGAAAAGGTTTACTCAGAAAGAAGGGATTGACTATAAGGAAACCTTCTCGCCGGTAGCCATGCTTAAGTCTATAAGGATTCTCTTATCCATTGTTGCTCATTATGATTATGAGATTTGGCAAATGGATGTCAAGACAGCTTTCCTTAATGGAAGTCTTGATGAGTGCATCTATATGATGCAACCAGATGGTTTTATGGAAAGTGGCAAAGAGCATATGTTGTGTAAGCTTAAAAGGTCCATTTATGGACTAAAACAGGCATCTAGGGCATGGAACACTTGTTTTGATAAGGCGATTAAAACTTTTGGTTTTGATCAGTGTCTTAACGAATCTTGTGTATACAAAAAGTGGGATATGGACAAAGTGGCATTTTTGATCTTATATGTAGATGACATACTGCTCATAGGAAATAATGTGGGCATGTTGAATTCAGTTAAGCAGTGGTTGTCCACACATTTTGATATGAAAGATTTGGGAGAAGCGGCTCATATCCTTGGGATCAAACTCTTGCGAGATCGCAAGAAAAGGATATTAGGCTTGTCCCAAGGTCTTTATATTGATACAATACTCTCCAGGTTTAGCATGCATGATTCCAAGAAAGGATTCCTTCCTTTCAGACATGGAATTTCTCTATCTAAAGATCAGTCTCCTAAGACTGATGAAGAGATAGAAAAGATGAAGGCGGTCCCTTATGCATCAGCTGTGGGGAGCCTCATATATGCTATGTTATGCACTAGGCCTGATATCTGCTTTGCCGTTGGCGTTGTTAGCATATTTCAGTCTAATCCTGGGAAAGAGCATTGGACGGCGGTTAAACATATAATCAAGTACCTGAAAAGGACTAGGGATTACATGTTGATCTACCAATCGGATGACCTGGTACCTATTGGGTATACTGATTCGGATTTCCAATCAGACAGAGATTCTAGAAAGTCTACCTCGGATAATGTGTTTACTCTTGGAGGTGGAGCCATAAGTTGGAGGAGTATCAAGAAAACTTGTGTTGCTGATTCCACCATGGAAGCCGAATATGTGGAAGCCTCTGAGGCAGCCAAAGAAGCAGTTTGGCTCGGTAACTTCCTGAGGAGAGTTGGGTGTGGTTCCTTCGATTCAAGCGCCAATTACGCTTTACTGTGATAATAGTGGTGCGGTTGCAAATTCAAAGGAGCCACAAAGCCATAAGAGGGCAAAACACATTGAGCGTAAATATCATTTAATTCGTGATATAGTGCAGAGAAGTGATGTAGTGGTCACCAAGATTGCGTCAGAGAACAACTTGGCAGATCCGTTTACTAAGAGCTTACCACAGAAGACTTTTGATAAGCATGTAGAAGGAATGGGTGTCAAAATTGTAGACGCATGGTTATTAGTCTAAGTGGGAGATTGTTAGAATATACTATAAGCCATGCGTATTGTTATAGTATTCTTTATGAACAATTATTTATTTACTTGTTTAAATTCAATAAAGTTTCATTTTAAATAGATCATGTGTTGGTTTGTGCGTCCATTGCTTACATAGTAGATGATTTAGTGTATAGAGTTTAGCTTATACACGGAAGATTAAATCATCGGTTCTTGTAAGACATAAAAGTTAACGTTCAAAATCTAATGATGGAATTGGACAAATCATCGGAATGATTGTAGCACAAGATTAAATATAATTTATCTTGATTATGAGAATGGTTTAATTCCAACTTCTTGTGCTAGTACATTTTGTATGTATTGAACGGATCAAGTAGAGATGAGTATTTTATACTGACTTTATAAAATAATTTCTCTAGTCCATTTAATGTACTTATACTCTTAATCCTGATATAATTATTATTAGTTGTGTATGTCACTTGTTGTTTTGATTTATTAAAAGGCGAGATTCTTTCGCGAGTCAATAAGCCTGGTAAATTGGATAACAATGATATACATTGGCGAAGTAATAATTAGTTGATGGAATCCATGTCTCGATTTTGCGATTGATGATACTCCTTTATGAAAGCTTATAAGTTTTCATGTGTAAACCCGGTCGGTGGATTTTGTATCCGACACATAAAATAAGTTAAGTGTAAGTCTAAAGGAAGTAATCAATAAATTAAATAGTCAGTAATTTAATTTGATTGATTAGTATTTGAATCTTAACATGGGGAGTTAAATAAGGTTTTATGGAAGAATTTCGAAATTGAACTAAGGAGTGCAATTACGAATTTTTAGTGGAATAATTCGTAATTTATTATGATGGAAATTAGTTTCAGAATTTCGAAATTAATATCATAATAGGAAGCCTTATTAATTAAATTTTGTGGTCCCTACTGTGGCTAAATAATAGAAAATAGTGGAAACTGTTACTTAGTGGGAAAGAAAACATGGAAACCGTCCCTTAGTGGGAGAAAGAAACCTAACAGGTTTTGAAAACAGTTTTGACCTAAAAAACGCAGCTATATATATGGATATAAGGGCTGGACGTTTTTTGACATGATTCTGACTGCGGTTTCTACTAGAATTTTGCCCACCCAAAATTCTCTATTTTCGGTTATTGTTTGGGTAACACAGTAGAAGACTGTGGAAATCTGCTAGTGTGTTTTCAACTGAGGAACTGGAGAACGACATAGATTTGTTGTGTTTACGCTTCAAGAGGTAATCTTAAAATCTCCATACGTGCTAGTTGTTTAGATTACACGTGAATAAGATTCTGTTATTGTTTCCGCTGTGGTATATATTCCTACAGCAAAGTGGGCACCAAGTCATACTTCACATTGAATGCTTGTAGGAATATGGCATTAGTCAATTCTTTAATCTCTAATGCTGCAAGTTGGTGAATTAATCAAGCACTTAATCAACTTGTTATGAAAAGTATACATTTGTTGCATGTGGGACATGATACATGGAAGTTGACTTGGGGCACCTTATTTAGATTATAAGCTGAAATGTCATTCTCAAACAGTTGGAGAAATTAGTGATATGGACTGTCCCTCGTTGATTAGGAAGAACTCTCATTTTCACTTTATAAAAAAATGCTCCTTCTAGTGAGCTACTAAAGAGCAAGAAAAAGGGGATTGAACTAGCATACACAAGAATTGGTCTGCTTATAATTTCAGTGATAGAGTCAAGTTCATTACGTTCAACAAATCAAACTGATAGTGATTCAAAGCACCAGCGTCAAAAATGGAAGAGAGAGATGAAATTTGGATCCTGAAAGTTTAGATTGAGAAATCCGGGAAAAAAAGTGCTGCTTTGGCAGGAAGTTTGTTTTTGGAGGTGCCCAGGGACGGACCTACATATGCGGTAGAGGGGTTGCCGAAACCCGCTAGTCTCGATAAAAACAGTGTATATATATCAGTGTATACATAGACATGGGCGGATCCACATAGAGGATTGTGGTGCTCAAGCCCCCATTGCCCATGGTATCAAACATATAATTATATAGACAATTTCGTATGAAATGGATATATATTTAGGTGAGCACCCATTACTCAAACAAAATCTAAGTATGCACTCTGTGTGATCCAGAGTTTGATTCTTACATGGTGCACTCTTTGACTTTTTTTTCGTATCCCTTTTACATGGCTTTCCCTTTTGTTCTTAACTTTGCCGTTGTTTATTTCTTCAATTCAATTAGTTCATTGTGGCACAAAAAGAAAATATTTATCACCACCAAATTGGATAGCCTATGTTGTGGTTTGGAATCATCACAATAATGATAATATTCAAGAGAATATAGATATTCATATTTTTCGACATCCAACCTATGTTTTATCCATATTAAATATGAGTGGTTCGGAAATTTTATGCGTGTTATCTACCACATATTCAACCCGTCCATATCAATGGACTCTTCTCATCATTTGCTAGCACTAAAGCACCCATTACTTTAAAATGTTGGATCTGCCATTGTACATAGAGGACCCCTTTAATATCATACTGTGCCCAAAAACACAAAAGGCCGGATGGTAGCTTTGGTAAAGTGTACGAACTGAACTTTCTTTACGTGCTTTGGGATTTGGGAGCAAAATTTGAAGCTTCAATTCATAATACAGAAAATATTTAGGCTCTAAGATTCACTAAGAAGTTAAAGCAATATTGAGTTACAGTTAATCATCAAGAAGCAAACATATTCATCATACAAACCATAAGTGATAAGTCTTATGACCATTTCAAATATTGGTTTGAAACGTAAAGCCATTTTGCTTAATGAACTCTAGTCTTGAAACCACCTTGTCATGTGGAGGCAGAGTCTGTTTCACCAAAGGCAGCTCAAGTAGGGTATTCACCCATGAATATATAAATGGATTCCTTTCAGGATCCAAAACCTTCATTCCAAGTACTTCTTCTGCTGCCTTATATGTACCAAGTGAACCTACAATTATTATATCTAGAAGTCCCAAATTCTCACTGCAGTTATTAGACCTTTCCCCTGGGAAAAAATCTTTCATTCCTTCTTCCATCACTTGTAGTTTCTCAAAGAATTCATCAAATGCTCTGTCCTCATCAACTTCTTGGGCTGAAATGAATGCTTTCTTCATGGTGTCTGATATCTGCAAATCATTTATCCTAAACAATCAAGTTGAAGTATGCATATATTTGCACTACAATGAGCATGTTTGGTACAACAAGTCATTTTGCATGAAAATAATTTTCCATGTAAGTATTTGATACGACTGAAGTCATTTTTCATGAAAAATATTCATCAAATATTTTTTTGGTATTTGGTTGGTGAGTGGCATATATTTTCTGAGAAAATATTTATTGAATAATAATAATAGCAAATCAGATAGTGTTATCATGCAATTTTGAGTACTATAGATAGTAATAATGTTTAAATACTAGTTGAACAAATAATGTGAAATTAAAAGTTAACATAATTGTAATGAAAATGATTTCCCACCATAAGTGACGGAAGTTATTTTTCCTACTTTCATGAAAAATGTTCTGATAACCAAATAACTTTCTCATATGGAAATATATTCCTAAAAAATGACTTTCGTCGTACCAAACATACTTAGAAACACCTATGAAAGAAGCATAAAAGTATAACCTGACGGCAGTAAATAGCCCAAAAACGAACTCTTGCTCTTTCATAAGGATCATCTGGTAAGAATCGCGGTTGGTTTTTCCAGGTTTCGTCGATATACTCAAGAATTACAAGGGACTCAGATACAGGTCTTCCACGGTGAAGTAATACTGGAACCTTCTTATAAACGGGATTATATTTGAGAAGCAGAGAACTTTTGTTGCTCAAATCTTCTTCAACATAATCAAAAGCTATGCCTTTGATTTTGAGAGCCAACTCCACTGTTTTCGCGTAACTGCTAATCCACATTCCATGTAGAGTAACTTTATTTTCATCTTCCATTAGTTTTTTCTTATTTCTCTTTTTTTTTAATGCTAATATCATGGATGTCGTAGAGTTTCCACTCTCTAAATAGAATTTCCACTAACTATAAGCTGCGTAATCTTTAGGTTTGACTAGAAGAAACGAGAGGTTAGTTTTGTGCTACACTGTAGTAGAATTACTTGGTGTGCTTTCTTTTACTATATAAGTTTAGATGGTGAACGCAATGGATGACGTATGAAGATAATTAGCTCGTTAGACTGCTGCTCCAAAATTGATGTCTCTGAACTAAAGACAGCAAAAAAAATTGGTACACATATTATGTCTTCTGAGTAGACACTTTGAGAAACAGATCCTTCAAATCCAAAGATATAAAGATGGTCACGTCCCAAAAGCCAAAAAAGAGAGAGAGGATACATGTGATTTGGGAGAAGTAAAAAATTCAACTGTCAAGAATGGGATTCGAACCCATGCCCTTTCGGACCAGTACCTGAAACTGGCGCCTTAGACCAACTCGGCCATCTTGACTCCCTGCAAACTACTATTATTCTTTTTGATAATTCTCCTATTTTTCCTTTTTCAACGATCCTATTTTTCCTTTTGCACAACACTCCTCTAATCGGGATTTGAAAATGAACTGTGCTGCTATCTCCTTTAGGAGCCAAAAATTCTCATATTTGGACGCAAAGTTATCTCATTCATCGACTTTGGTTAGATTACATCAAAGTGCCCAATATGCGCAGTTTTTCTTTAATAGACTGACTTTTCCTCCTTAATGAAGGTACCAAAACTACAGATTTTACCTTCTAAAAAAAGAAAGTTGATCACACACTTTTAAAAATAAAAGAAACAGAGTTTGAATTTCAACAGCTATGCTGCTAATTCCTAGCTTGACATCTTGGAATAATAGCTCATCCAAATAATGTTTCCTCGAGTTTGATGTTTTCAGTTATAAATATATTTTTATCTTGTGAAATTGAGTCCATTTGATTGATAGATAGATACTGATACTTCACAAACTAAAATAGGAAAAAAGAAATCCTGCTACTTTTTCTAAAGGCAAAATACAAAGTATACTCATTCACCCTGCACCCAAATCCATGTGTTATGAACTCAACAAAACGATGTCTCGATTAGAAATACAACAGAAATAGCGGGGGAGAGAGACCAGAAAGAGGAAGTTTCTACAATATTCAGCCTACCCTATCTGTGTTAATGCCTAGTCCCTTTTAACTGATTCCTTATTGCACTTCTTGGGCATGGATCCCAAATTAATCTTTTTGAAGGTCTTCTGGCCCTGTGGCTTCTTCTCGACCCAATTCTAGGCTCAATAGCTTGATTCATAACAATACTCCCGTCAAGGTTCGAGAGAGGATACTCTGATGAAAGAAAAGTGGAAGTTGTGTTGATTTTCACCATAGGAAAGGATTCCCAAATAAAATCCTTCCTGGACACAGTAGAATCAATCCCCGCTCTATCAAATGTTGTATTCACATGACAGTGTGCTAGATAGATAAAAGTCGAAGACAATTGGATGCCAATAAAGCCATCAAAAGCACAACTAGGACCAAAAGAAAGTTTGGAAGCACTGGAAATATAATACAGCCAACAATCCACACCTTTGCTATGAATCAACTTGTCATCATTTGAAAGTTGCTCAACCAGAGCTATAGCAAGTCCAGGCTCTCTAACAGTCTCGATTAACATTGGGTTCTCGTTTGAACTAATCTCAAGCTTTGATTAGCCTCATATCCAGTGTGCTTTATCTAAGTGGGAGATTGTTAGAATATACTATAAGCCATGCGTATTGTTAAAGTATTTTTTATGAACAATTATTTATTTACTTGTTTAAATTCAATAAAGTTTCATTTTAAATAGATCATGTGTTGGTTTGTGCGTCCATTGCTTACATAGTAGATGATTTAGTGTATAGAGTTTAGCTTATACACGGAAGATTAAATCATCGGTTCTTGTAAGACATAAAAGTTAATGTTCACAATCTAATGATGGAATTGGACAAATCATCGGAATGATTGTAGCACAAGATTAAATATAATTTATCTTGATTATGGGAATGGTTTAATTCCAACTTCTTGTGCTAGTACATTTTGTATGTATTGAACGGATCAAGTAGAGATGAGTATTTTATACTGACTTTAATAATTTCTCTAGTCCATTTAATGTACTTATACTCTTAATCCTGATATAATTATTATTAGTTGTGTATGTCACTTGTTGTTTTGATTTATTAAAAGGCGAGATTCTTTCGCGAGTCAATAAGCCTGGTAAATTGGATAACAATGATATACATTGGCGAAGTAATAATTAGTTGATGGAATCCATGTCTCGATTTTGAGATTGATGATACTCCTTTATGAAAGCTTATAAGTTTTCATGTGTAAACCCGGCCGGTGAATTTTGTATCTGACACATGAAATAAGTTAAGTGTAAGTCTAAAGGAAGTAATCACTAAATTAAATAGTCAGTAATTTAATTTGATTGATTAGTATCTGAATCTTAACATGGGGAGTTAAATAAGGTTTTATGGAAGAATTTCGAAATTGAACTAAGGAGTGCAATTACGAATTTTTAGTGGAATAATTCGTAATTTATTATGATGGAAATTAGTTTCAGAATTTCGAAATTAATATTATAATAGGAAGCCTTGTTAATTAACTTTTGTGGTCCCTACTGTGCCTAAATAATAGAAAATAGTGGAAACTATTACTTAGTGGGAAAGAAAACGTGGAAACCGTCCCTTAGTGGGAGAATGAAACCTAACAGGTTTTGAAAACGGTTTTGACCTAAAAACGCAGCTATATATATGGATATAAGGGCTGGACGTTTTTTACATGATTCTGACTGCGGTTTCTACTAGAATTTTGCCCACCCAAAATTCTTTATTTTCGGTTATTGTTTGGGTAACACAGTAGAAGACTGTGGAAATCTACTAGTGTGTTTTCAACTGAGGAACTGGAGAACGACCTAGATTTGTTGTGTTTACGCTTCAAGAGGTAATCCTAAAATCTCCATACGTGCTAGTTGTTTAGATTACACGTGAATAAGATTCTGTCATTGCTTCCGTTGTGGTATATATTCCATCAATTGGTATCAGAGCTTACTCACGTCTAATTAAATAATTAGGATAAACCATAAGGATTAATATCATGTTCTATATGCAAGTTTTGAATTACATGCAAAGTTTGTTTTTCTGAAAATCTGCACTGTTTTTTTGGTGTGATTATCTGTTATGGGTTGTGTTGATTATTCTGAAAACTTGATGTATCCTTTTAATATTGGTGATGTTGAGTTAGAATAATCTGAAAATTGAATTTTATCATGTAAAACGGAAAAACACGTTTTGCTGAATTAGGGCAGAAAATCGGAGGTCAAAAAGTTGACGGACTCCGATTGACCTGAAACTTGGCAGGTCCATGCGAAACGGCCCAGTGAGCAATACCCATAATAATGACTGAAGTCGTTTTTTGGGCGTTCGGGTCGTTTAGATGGTGTTTTTGCTGTTTTTCTAAAATTCTGAATTTTTTTTTAGTTGTTTTTAATTCCAATAATTGTGGGGATCAATTCCCTTGGTCCCCGGGCTTAAAAAATCAGTGATATAATGTTTTTACACGTTGACGTAGGTCTTCTTCCATATCGGATAAAAATATTATGAATAATCACTATGTTATACTAGTCATTAATTATTTGTATTTACTCTCCATCTAAGTATGCATGTTGGTTCAATGGGACTAATATATGTTGAATGTTGATATTCACTTGGCTTAAATTAACAGTTTACTCTCCATCTGAGTATGACATGTTTAAGTTTATGGAGTGAAAATCTGTCATTATATATGTATATTGCAAGAATAGCTTCTTTCCCATCGAAATTTGTTGTTCAAGGTGCATAGATTGTATATATATAATGTGTTTTGAATTTTAATGTTCATAATACAAACTGATTTGATCTATTTAAATATTTAATGTCTCCCAGATTAACAATGACTGCTTTTAATCCCCTTACTGCCATTCTTACCCAAAACAAACTTGAGGGTCCAAATTATGTTGATTGGAAACGAAATTTGGATATTGTTCTAATTGCTGAAGAGTACAAATTTGTGCTCGATGAGGTATGTCCAAAAAAACCTGGAGATGATGCCACAGATGATGAACAAAAGGCTTACCAGAAATGGATTAAGGCTGATGAGATGGCGCGGTGTTACATTTTGGCATCCATGTCGAATGTTCTGCAACATCAGCATCAGTCGATGGAGTCTGCTTATGACATTCTAGAAAATCTCAAAGAAATGTTCGGAGATCAGAATCGTGCAGCTAAGCAGACTGCCATGAAAGCCCTTCTGAATACCAAAATGGTTGAAGGTTCATCGGTCAGGGACCATGTTCTGAAGATGATGAGTCTTCTGAATGAACTGGAGGTCCTTGGAGCTAACATTGATAAGGACACGCAGGTTGAAATGATCCTGCAGACTTTGCCTGACAGTTTTCAGCAATTTCGCCTGAATTATAACATGAACAAAATGGATTTGTCCCTTGCGAAATTGTTGAATGAGCTGCAGTCGGCAGAGACTATTATCAAGTCCCAAGCTCCTCCCGTGGCATTGAATTTTGAGGCAGGTTCTTCTTCTAAGCCGAGAGGCGGGCAGAAAAAGAAAAAGGCTCAAAACCCCTCTGTTGGTGGCTCGACTGCTGGTGTGAAAAAGGCTAAGGGCAAGTGTTATCACTGCAAGCAACCCGGGCATCATAAGAAGCAGTGTCCAACTTATCTGGCCAAGCTGAAAAATAAACCAGGTGATTTACATCTACTTGTCGTTGAAACATTTTTAGCGGCTGTTTCTACCATGTCATGGTGTGTAGATTCGGGAGCCACTAATCATATCTGCACTTATTTGCAGGGGTTTCAGGTAACGCGGCGGCTAAGTAAAGGAGAAATAAATGTTTATCAAGCAGACGGTTCAGCAGCCCCAGCTTTAGCATTAGGAAATATTAGTATTTCGTTTGGTAGTGGTAGAGTTTTAGCTTTAAAAGACACATTATATGTACCTTCCGTTAGAAGGAATTTAATTTCGGTTTCTAGCGCTATGAGAGATGGTTATGATTTTACTTGTCATGACGTTGATAAATGTGTTATTACTCATATTAAGCGTTATCTCTCTTCGGCTACATTTATTAATGGTCTTTTTGTTGTTGACTTTATTCCTAACCGTTACCACCTAAAGAACTGAATAATGTTGATTTACCAAGCAAGAGAAAACGTTCTTCTGAATTGAGTGAAACATATTTATGGCACTTGCGTTTGGGTCATATAAATCTGAACAGAATTTCCAGGTTGGTCAAGGATGGACCTTCAAATTAATTGAAAGCGGAGGCACTACCAACTTGTGAATCTTGTTTAGAAGGGAAAATGACAAAACGAAATTTCCCCTCAAAAGGAAATCGGGCAAGTGATAAATTAGAATTAATTCATTCTGATTTGTGTGGTCCAATGAATGTCCAAGCAAGAGGTGGTTTTGAGTATTTTGTGACTTTCACAGATGATTACTCAAAATATGGATATATTTATTTGTTGCGTCGAAAGTCTGAATGTTTTGAAAAGTTCAAAGAATTCAAGACTGAAACTAAAAAGCGACATAATAAACATATCAAGACACTACGATCTGATCGTGGTGGGGAGTACCTCTCTACGGACTTCATTGGTCATTTATCAGAATATGGAATTACATCTCAATTATTTGCACCTGGAACTCCACAACAAAATGGTGTAGCTGAAAGAAGAAATAGGACTCTTATGGAAATGGTTAGATCAATGATGAGTTATTCCGATTTGCCTTCGTCTTTTTGGGGACATGCCTTAGAAACGGCGAATTATGTTCTGAACTTAGTTCCTTCAAAGTCAGTACCCTTGACCCCTACAGAATTGTGGACTGGGCGCAAGCCTAGTCTGCGGCATATTCGAGTTTGGGGTTGTCCGGCACATGTGCTAAAGGGGAAAACGGATAAATTGGAGGCAAGAACGGATGTATGCGTGTTTATAGGTTATCCAAAAGGGACGAAAGGTGGTTTATTCTATTGTCCTAAAGAGAAAAAGGTAATTGTTAGCACAAATGCCAAGTTTCTAGAAGAGGACTATTTGATGAACCATGTTCTTAGAAGTAAACTCGTTTTACAGGAACTTAGCAAAGGAATGGAAACTCAGTCATCTGAAAATCAAAACGACCATATCCAAACCCCGGAAGTCGATTTTGACATACCATTGCACTTTAGTAGTGGGAGAAATGTCAATAGACTTAATATACCACAAGAACAAGTGCCCGCAGTCAGACTACCACAAAGTAGTGGGAGTCATGTTGAGCAGACTGCACAACAGGAAGAAGTCGTTGATATCCCTGTGGATAGCATGGAAACTCAGGTTCCTGATGATGTTGTGGTTCAACCACAAAATCAACATGATGTAGTTGCAACTGATGTAGTGCGTAGTTGTAGTGGGAGAGAAATAAGACAGCCAGTTCGTTACACGCTCTTGGGAGAATCATATGATAGGATCCCTGAGGAGCCTACCTCTGAACCTGTCAATTACGACCAAGTACTACATGATAAGGATGCCGATAAGTGGGTTGCTGCTATGAAATCAGAGATGGAGTCTATGTACTCTAATCAGGTTTGGGATCTTGTAGAACCAACTGATGGGGTTAAACCCATTGGATGCAAATGGATCTATAAGAAAAAGAGAGGTGTAGACGGAAAAGTACAAACTTTTAAAGCAAGGCTTGTAGCGAAAGGGTTTACTCAGAAAGAAGGGATTGACTATGAGGAAACCTTCTCGCCGGTAGCCATGCTTAAGTCTATAAGGATTCTCTTATCCATTGCTGCTCATTATGATTATGAGATTTGGCAAATGGATGTCAAGACAGCTTTTCTTAATGGAAGTCTTGATGAGTGCATCTATATGATGCAACTAGACAGTTTTATGGAAAGTGGCAAAGAGCACATGTTGTGTAAGCTTAAAAGGTCCATTTATGGACTAAAACAGGCATCTAGGGCATGGAACACTTGTTTTGATAAGGCGATTAAAACTTTTGGTTTTGATCAGTGTCTAAACGAATCTTGTGTATACAAAAAGTGGGATGGGGACAGAGTGGCATTTTTGATCTTATATGTAGATGACATACTGCTCATAGGAAATAATGTGGGCATGTTGAATTCAGTTAAGCAGTGGTTATCCACACATTTTGATATGAAAGATTTGGGAGAAGCGGCTCATATCCTTGGGATCAAACTCTTGCGAGATCGCAAGAAAAGGATATTAGGCTTGTCCTAAGGTCTTTATATTGATACAATACTCTCCAGGTTTAGCATGCATGATTCCAAGAAAGGATTCCTTCCTTTCAGACATGGAATTTCTCTATCTAAAGATCAGTCTCCTAAGACTGATGAAGGGATAGAAAAGATGAAGGCGGTCCCTTATGCATCAGCTGTGGGGAGCCTCATGTATGTTATGTTATGCACTAGGCCTGATATCTGCTTTGTCGTTGGCGTTGTTAGCAGATTTCAGTCTAATCCTGGGAAAGAGCATTGGACGGCGGTTAAACATATAATCAAGTACCTGAAAAAGGACTAGGGATTACATGTTGATCTACCAATCGGATGACCTGGTACCTATTGGGTATACTGATTCGGATTTCCAATCAGACAGAGATTCTAGAAAGTCTACCTCAGGTAATGTGTTTACTCTTGGAGGTGGAGCCATAAGTTGGAGGAGTATCAAGCAAACTTGTGTTGCTGATTCCACCATGGAAGCCGAATATGTGGCAGCCTCTGAGGCAGCCAAAGAGGCAGTTTGGCTCGGTAACTTCCTGAGAGAGTTGGGTGTGGTTCCTTCGATTCAAGCGCCAATTACGCTTTACTGTGATAATAGTGGTGCGGTTGCAAATTCAAAGGAGCCACGAAGCCATAAGAGGGCAAAGCACATTGAGCGTAAATATCATTTAATTCGTGATATAGTGCAGAGAGGGGATGTAGTGGTCACCAAGATTGCGTCAGAGAACAACTTGGCAGATCCGTTTACTAAGAGCTTACCACAGAAGACTTTTGATAAGCATGTAGAAGGAATGTGTGTCAAAATTGTAGACGCATGGTTATTAGTCTAAGTGGGAGATTGTTAGAATATACTATAAGTCATGCGTATTGTTATAGTATTCTTTATGAACAATTATTTATTTACTTGTTTAAATTCAATAAAGTTTCATTTTAAATAGATCATGTGTTGGTTTGTGCGTCCATTGCTTACATAGTAGATGATTTAGTGTATAGAGTTTAGCTTATACACGGAAGATTAAATCATCGGTTCTTGTAAGACATAAAAGTTAATGTTCACAATCTAATGATGGAATTGGACAAATCATCGGAATGATTGTAGCACAAGATTAAATATAATTTATCTTGATTATGGGAATGGTTTAATTCCAACTTCTTGTGCTAGTACATTTTGTATGTATTGAACGGATCAAGTAGAGATGAGTATTTTATACTGACTTTATAAAATAATTTCTCTAGTCCATTTAATGTACTTATACTCTTAATCCTGATATAATTATTATTAGCTGTGTATGTCACTTGTTGTTTTGATTTATTAAAAGGCGAGATTCTTTCGCGAGTCAATAAGCCTGGTAAATTGGATAACAATGATATACATTGGCGAAGTAATAATTAGTTGATGGAATCCATGTCTCGATTTTGAGATTGATGATACTCCTTTATGAAAGCTTATAAGTTTTCATGTGTAAACCCGACCGGTGGATTTTGTATCCGACACATGAAATAAGTTAAGTGTACGTCTAAAGGAAGTAATCAATAAATTAAATAGTCAGTAATTTAATTTGATTGATTAGTATTTGAATCTTAACATGGGGAGTTAAATAAGGTTTTATGGAAGAATTTCGAAATTGAACTAAGGAGTGCAATTACGAATTTTTAGTGGAATAATTCGTAATTTATTATGATGGAAATTAGTTTCAGAATTTTGAAATTAATATCATAATAGGAAGCCTTGTTAATTAAATTATGTGGTCCCTACTGTGCCTAAATAATAGAAAATAGTGGAAACTGTTACTTAGTGGGAAAGAAAACGTGGAAACCGTCCCTTAGTGGGAGAAGGAAACCTAACAGGTTTTGAAAACGGTTTTGACCTAAAAACGCAGCTATATATATGGATATAATGGTTGGACGTTTTTTACATGATTCTGACTGCGGTTTCTACTAGAATTTTGCCCACCCAAAATTCTCTTTTTTCGGTTATTGTTTGGGTAACACAGTAGAAGACTGTGGAAATCTGCTAGTGTGTTTTCAAATGAGGAACTGGAGAACGACCTAGATTTGTTGTGTTTACGCTTCAAGAGGTAATCCTAAAATCTCCATGGGACGTGCTAGTTATTTAGATTGCACGTGAATAAGATTCTGTTATTGCTTTCGCTGTGGTATATATTCCATCAGCTATTCCAGTGTGCATTTTTTGATTAGCCTCATATCTAAGATCTATTGCTCTAAGAATACCATATCCCCTTTTAGTTTCTTGTAAAGCATATATTGAGCCCGTGAATCTCGTCAATTCTTTCCTTCTTTTTCTTATACTGCATCATCACATACTGCAGTTTGTCCTTCAATAGCTCAATGATGTATCTGGAGCTGTAACCTCACTACCAAGTGTTCTGTTGACCATAATATTTGCATCAAGCACTCCCGATTTAGATAACAAGAAACCACAAAGATTTTGCGCATGTCCAGTATCAACCCAATTGCAAGAATTCCAGAATATGAATTTATCAAGCTCCAAGTCGCCTGAATAATTTCTTGGAGCTCCAGCCCATTTTAACACGGGTCAAATTAGAGTATGGTAATCTGAAGTTTAATTAATTAAGAAAGTTACCACCTAATTATTTTAGAGGTGAATTAGGACACCAATTTTAGCTAAGTCTGCTTAACCTTGGAGATTATTAATCTTATAGGGAAAGTTATTAAAGCACCCTATATGACATCAAACTCTATTTTTGTCGTGATTAGGCATTAGAATGAAGGAGTTTATAAGATTTCTTTTTCAAAGACAATATTATAAAAATAAAAAAAGGGTTTAATCCTCAAGACTAGAATCTGCTAAAACCGAAACTAGAATCTGATTTTGTAAAGAATTCAATTTTGAAGCCCGTTTCACTATAAAAGTTTAGACTCAGAAAGAAATAATTAATATTGGATCAACAGAACTCAATTCTCCTTAAAAAGAATCCTTGCTAATTATAATTCATCGAAGAGTCCAAAAATGTGCCGAGAGTCTCGTTCTTTTTCGTTTATTAAGAATAAAAAACTTCCATTTTGAACTTATGAGAAAAGAAGAAGAAAAAGTAGAATAGTTTAGATAGCCAAGATTTAGTCAAAGCCTGCTCCTACAAGTTTTAAGCAAAATAATCATGTTAATGAACTAAGGAATGAGACACAAGTTTAATTTAACTAGCAGATCCGAAATTAATTTAACTTAAGGGCGACTCCCAAATGTTATAACATCCCAACCTTGAAGTCAACCCAAACACACAAATAAATCAAGTATCATAAAAACTAGACAAGAATGAATGGAAAAAGAAAAACAAGAAGTAAGACTCTAAGGAAGATGGTATGCAATGACTCCATCTGGACTGCGAGTCTCGAATTAAGACTCCGTTTGCTCCAAAGTGTACATGCAAAGAAAAGAGAACAAAACAAGAATTAAAATGAAAGAGGTCAATTTCTAGAAGTGCTGCAGAGAAGCAGAAACAAAGCAATCATCAATCATATCGGTATTCAAATTATTTAAAAAACTATAATCGTAACACCTCATTTATTCTTATTTATTAAAGACTCCTCCCACGTACTCTCACGATGTACCAAATCACAAAAGTGTTCAATATATTAAGCCTTGTAGATATAGATATATTAAGCCAGATTTCAGCAAATCTGGGAACAAACACTAGTAATCTTAAGACTTATAGATATGATTTTTTTACTCCTTTAAGGTTATTTTCAGATCTTTAGAGAATAAGTGCCAACACCTAAAAGCGAATATGTAAGCATACATCAAAGTTTCATGGCAGCACATGCTTCTAGCTAGCCATGGCAGTCCAAAATGTAGTTCTTTTGGACTTAAAGTACACAAACAGTTGAAAAAAATAGTTATATTTTTATGTATAGTGCCACAATACCTGGCGCTATACCCCTTTTTAACACAATAACTGACGCTATACCCCTGGCACGATAAAATTTTCATCCGTGTTCTTCATCGTTTCTTCCTCCATTATTTAACTCCTCTTCTCTTCTTGTTCCCCCTCCCCTATACCCGCTGCTGCCCTCCATTTAAAAAAAAAAATTTGGGTCCCCCGGCACATAAAACTTGAAGAACGTAGGTCCCACATTCGAGTAGAGCTTCGTGTTATTGTTGATTCACACATCCGGAGTCAAAATTTCAATCTTTTTGCTTTCCGAAAATTCTAAATCGAGGTATTTCGATTTATTTTAAGTTGAAACATTTATAATAATGCATATTATTTGATTTGTATGTGTTCTATTTCGGTTTGTGTTTTTTTTTTTCGAAACTAGCATGTTAAATTTATCCGAATTTAATATTAGTGTTTTCTAAAAAAATAAATTTGTCTGTTAATATCCTGATTTATATATATGTGTTTTCATGTCGTTTTGTGTTTTATTTGTTGTTTATGTTTAGTTTAGATTATTTTTTTGCGTAGTAAAATCTAGACCTTTTTAGCGTAGTAAAACGTAGACCCTTTTAGCGTAGTAAAATTTAGAGTCTTGCAGCGTAGTAATGTGTAGTATTTTAGCTTAGAATTCCTTTTGTTTAAGTATCTTATACTGGTTGTTGAAAATGTAAACTTTACAATTAAGTTAATAATTGTATCAACACGCATAATTAGTAATTTATACAATTAAGTTATTAAAAATATGAACCTCAAATATCGAGCCCGGAACCCATAGGTATATATATATAAAAATATTGAGCCCGAAACCCATAGGTATATATATATACAATTAAGTTATTAAAAAATATGAATTTACAGTTGACAATATGGACGCTACTATACATCCCGGCCCTCGAGAGTATATATGGGACGGATAGTTGCTTACGCAAACTTTCCGAGCTAGGAGAGTGGATCTATTGTGGGAGTTTTGGAGTCCTCCCCGCATTCTACATCCCTGCGTGGTCCATTACCTGGAGGAGATGGGATTATACAGGATTGGCTCGACTATGCTTTGATCACGGCCTTGATTGAGCGGTGGCGACCGGACGCTGAGATTTTATACGGCCTGTCCGCCGATGGCTTGCCAGTTTTACTGCCTGCGACGATGAGATATTATTCGCGCCAGGCATATTGGGATATGCTGCACATGCTCACGGGTTTCAAGCCGGAGGACGAGGAGGTAGCGTATGGGACCAGTCGTATGTAGAGAACAACTGCAGTCTCTTCATAATGTGCACATTATGTCCCATACGCTACCTCCTCGTCCTCCGGCTTGAAACCCGTGAGCATGTGCAGCATATCCCAATATGCCTGGCGCGAATAATATCTCATCGTCGCAGGCAGTAAAACTGGCAAGCCATCAGCGGACAGGCCGTATAAAATCTCAGCGTCCTGGAGTGTGATGGTGGCCTCGCCGATAGGCAGATGGAAAGTGTGTGTCTCCGGTCGCCATCGCTCAATCAAGGTCGTGATCAAAGCATAGTCGAGTTGTATGCAGCCAATCCTAATAATCATGTATAATCTCATCTCCTCCAGGTAATGGACCACGCGGGGATGTAGAAGGCGGGGAGGACTAAAAAACTCCCACAATAGATCCCCTCTCCTAGCCCGGAAAGTCTGCATAAGCAACTGTCTATCCCATATATACTCTCGAGGGCCGGGATGTATAGTAGCGTCCATATTGTCAACTGTAAATTCATATTTTTTAATAACTTAATTGTATATATATATACCTATGGGTTTCGGGCTCAATATTTTGAGGCCCAATGGCACCAAACTATCATTAATAATTATGTGTTTTTTATATTTTAAATTCATATTTTTAATAACTTAATTGTATAAATTATATATATATACACCTATAGGTTCCGGGCTCGATATTTTGAGGCCCAGTGACACCAAACTATCATTAATAATTATGTGTCTTCTTATAGTTTAAATTCATATTTTTAATAACTTAATTGTACAAATTACTAATTATGTGTGTTGATACAATTAATAACTTAATTGTACAAAGTTTGCATTTTCAACTAGTATAAGAAAGTTAAACAAAAGGAATTCTAAGCTAAAATACTACACATTACTCCGCTACAAGACTCTAAATTTTACTACACTAAAAGGGTCTACGTTTTACTACGCTAAAAAGGTCTAGATTTTACTACGCAAAAAAATAATCTAAACTAAATATAAACCAATAAATTTAATTGCAAATAAAACACAAAACGGCATGAAAACACATATATATAAATCAAGATATTAACAGACAAATTTATTTTACAAATTTATATTTTTTTAGAAAACATTAATATTAAATCCGGATAAATGTAACATGCTAGTTTCGGAAAAAAAACACAAACCGAAATAGAACACATACAAATCAAATAATATGCATTATTATAAATGTTTCAGCTTAAAATAAATCAAAATACCTCAACTTAGAATTTTCGAAAAGTAAAAAGATTGAAATTTTGACTCCAAAAGTGTGAATCAACAATAACACAAAGCTCTACTCGAATGTGGGACCTACGTTCTTCAAGTTTTATGTGTCGGAGGGACCCAAAAAAAAAAATTAAAATGGAGGGCAGCAGCGGGTATAGGGGGGACCAAGAAGAGAAGAGGGGTTAAATAATGGAGGAAGAAACGATGAAGAAGACGGATGGAATTTTAAAAAAGGGGTATAGCGCCAGTTATTGTGGCGCTATACCTGCGCCGTGTCAGCTTTTGCAGTATAGCGCCACAATATCTGGCGCTATACATTAACGGTGTGGTTACCGTTAATGTATAGCACCAGTTATTGTGGCACTATACATAAAAATGTAACTTTTTTTTACCACCTATTTGTGTACTTTGAGTTCAAAAGAACCACATTTTGATTCCGGACTCAAGTCATGGTATGTAAGTCATGAAGGGAAAAACTACAGAATATCAATGCTTATTCTCAATAATTAGATAAGTTTTTTATTTTAAGATGAACTTATAACATGGAAGGAAATAAAAGACTCCGGCTAAACAAAATGGAACCAGTTCGTCCAGCACCAATTATATTAGACAAGTTGCAATTCATGGAATAATTCGTTGTAACAGAAAACATGAGTCATGGCGCTGCCCTCGACACATTCAAGCATAGGGTTCATATTCAAGTCATGGTTCATCAAGAATGTACGACATGCCAAACATTTAGCACTCATAGGGTCATGTAAAGGACACATCTGAATTCCACAAGATTTCAAGGTCATGGATTTTGATCTTATCACTTTCTTTTAATTAAAATAAACCCTTTATTAGTTAATATAGGGTCATGAAATGCCAAACAAACTATGATTTACCTTTGCTCTACCTATTTACTGGTTCATCGAAATGCAGAGTTCTTCTATCATAATTTTAACTAATAGAGTTCAAATATTTAAGTGAACATAGATCCGAGACTGTTCTTTCTAAGAAGGCAACAACCAGATTTTGAGTCCGGAACCTTTTTGACTCAAAATACGGAAATAAAGTGTTAAAAAAAAGTTACTAAACTATATATAACGCCACAAAAAGTGGCGCTATACAGTAACGGTAACTGCACCGTTACTGTATAGCGCCACAAAAGTGGCGCTATATTAATTAAAGGCTGACATAGCGCCACTATTAATGGCGTTATACGCCTTATTAAAAATCTCTTCGTCTTCGTCTTTTTCGTTTCATCTCCATTATTTTACTCCGGTCTTCCCCCCGATTCTGCCCCATTTTTAAAAAAAATAAAAAAAATTGGGTCCCTCCGGCACATAAAAGTTGAAGATTGGTGATCCCACAGTCGAGTAGAGTTTCATGTTATTGTGGATTCACTCTTCCGGAGTCAAAATTTCGATTTATTTACATTCCGAAAATTCTAAATCGAGGTATTTCGATTTATTTTAAGTTGAAACTTTTATAACAATGCATATTACTTGATTTGTATGTGTTCTATTTCGGTTTGTGTTTATTTTTTTCGAAACTAGCATGTTAAATTTTATATATATAATTAAGTTATTAAAAAATATGAATATAAATTATAAAAAAAATAAAATTATTTATGATAGTTTGGTACCACTAGGCCTCAGAAAATCTAGCCCGGAACCCATAAGTATATATATAATTTTTACAAATAAGTTGTTAAAAAATATGAATTTAAAATATAAAAAAACACATAATTATTAATGATAGTTATTAAAAATTATGAATTTACAATTGACGACATGGATGCACCTATACATCCCGGCCCACGGACGTCGGAGCTACTACCCCTACAGCCCCAGCATAGATCCGAGCATATATGGGGGGGGGAGTTGCTTACGCAGACTTTTCGGTGCAGGAGAGTGGATTTATTGTGGGAGTTTTTGACTCCTCCCCGCGTTCTACATCCCTGTGTGGTCCATCACCTGGAGGAGATGGGATTATATAGGATCATTAGCATTGGCCGGATACAGCTCGACTATGCTTTGATTACGGCGTTGATTGAGCGGTGGCGACCGGAGAAGCACACTTTCCATCGGCGAAGCCACCATCACACTCCAGGACGTCGAGATTTTATATGGCCTGTCCACTGATGGCTTGCCAGTTTTACTGCCTGAGAATATGAGATATTTTAATCGGGATTCATATATTGATATGCTGCACAAGTTCACGGGCTTCAGGTCCGAGGACCCAAATGTAGCAGTCGTATGCAGTTGGTCCCCATTAGAGACCACTTGGTGCAGATCCACGATACTATCACCGACGACTCAGCGGAGGTGGATGTGGAACAATATACGAGGCTGTTGTTGCTCCTTCTATTTGGGGGGGTCTTGTTCCCGAACACTTCGGGGAACCTAGTGAGCCTCCGTTTTCTGCATCATATTGCGGACTTCGATGATATAGTCAGCTACAGCTGGCATGGTGTTGTCCTATCATTTTTGTACAGGCAAATGTGCCCATGGGGTGGTGTTGTCCTATCATTTTTGTATAGGCAGATGTGCCCATGGATGTCCGGCACATCTGCCTGTACAAAAATGATAGGACAGCACCACCCCAGCTGTAGCTGACTGTATCATCAAAGTCCGCAATATGATGCAGAAAACAGAGGCTCACTAGGTTCCCCGAAGTGTTCGGGAACAAGACCCCCCCAAATAGAAGGAGCAACAACAGCCTCGTATATTGTTCCACATCCACCTCCGCTGAGTCGTCGGTGATAGTATCGTGGATCTGCACCAAGTGGTCTCTAATGGGGACCAACTGCATACGACTGCTCCCAATTGCTACATTTGGGTCCTCGGACCTGAAGCCCGTGAACTTGTGCAGCATATCAATATATGAATCCCGATTAAAATATCTCATATTCTCAGGCAGTAAAACTGGCAAGCCATCAGTGGACAGGCCATATAAAATCTCGACGTCCTGGAGTGTGATGGTGGCTTCGCCGATGGAAAGTGTGCTTCTCCGGTCGCCACCGCTCAATCAACGCCGTAATCAAAGCATAGTCGAGCTGTATCCGGCCAATGCTAATGATCCTATATAATCCCATCTCCTCCAGGTGATGGACCACACAGGGATGTAGAACGCGGGGAGGAGTCAAAAACTCCCACAATAAATCCACTCTCCTGCACCGAAAAGTCTGCGTAAGCAACTCCCCCCCCCATATATGCTCGGATCTATGCTGGGGCTGTAGGGGTAGTAGCTCCGACGTCCGTGGGCCGGGATGTATAGGTGCATCCATGTCGTCAATTGTAAATTCATAATTTTTAATAACTATCATTAATAATTATGTGTTTTTTTATATTTTAAATTCATATTTTTTAACAACTTATTTGTAAAAATTATATATATACTTATGGGTTCCGGGCTAGATTTTCTGAGGCCTAGTGGTACCAAACTATCATAAATAATTTTATTTTTTTTATAATTTATATTCATATTTTACAATACTAAAATTAAATCCGGATAAAATTTAACATGCTAGTTTCGGAAAAAATAAACACAAACCGAAATAGAACACATACAAATCAAGTAATATGCATTGTTATAAAAGTTTCAACTTAAAATAAATCGAAATACCTCGATTTAGAATTTTCGGAATGTAAATAGATCGAAATTTTGACTCCGGAAGAGTGAATCCACAATAACACGAAGCTCTACTCGACTGTGGGACCACCAATCTTCAACTTTTATGTGTCGGGGGACCCAAATTTTATTTTTTTTTTAAAAATGGGGCAGAATCGGGGGGAAGACCGGAGTAAAATAATGGAGATGAAACGAAGAAGAAGAAGACGGAGGGATTTTTAATAAAACGTATAACGCCACTAATAGTGGCGCTATGTCAGCCTTTAATTAATATAGCAGTAACGGTGCAGTTACCGTTACTGTATAGCACCACTTTTTGGCGTTATATATAGTTTAGTAACTTTTTAACACTTATTTCCGTATTTTGAGTCAAAAAGAACCACATTTTGGTTCCGGACTCCCAGATTTTGCACTCCTGTTGTTTTCTTTAAGTCATTAGTGCAGACTCATAAGTAATCCATTCAACCTAACTGTTTATTTACAAGTGACATAATCGAGCGACAAACTTACACTTACGGATGTCTAATCATGGGTTTTACTATGTTGAATTGGATAATTATATTTGTGTCCTCTTAAGTATAATAATGCATTATCTAAAAAAGTTCATTCAACACACGTTCATACACTATTCTTCCTCAGATACTTCAGCTACGTTTAACCATATTGCTAGCATAGAAACCTAAAAGATAATCAGATCCAAAAGCTATACGTGTTTGATCAAACAAGCAATAGATGAATAGGAAAGCAAAACTCTATGCGCACCACTCTGTTATATAAACAACATCAAAGACACAATTTTCTATAGCCAAATAAAGGGGAAAACTCACATGATTTCTAATGGACCAAAATGACACATTTTACATCTAAAACAAAATATTGAAAGATTAAAATTTAGAAGGAAACTGACCTTTTGCGGTGCAGTGAACTTAAGGCACAGATCTCGGCTCAGCGAATCGGCTTTAACTTCGGCGAGCAAACACGAAAAGATTTCTGCTCTTTTATGCCTCAAGTCCGAACGGAACGAAAAAGAAATTTGAAGAAAGCTTGGGTTTCAAAAAGTTTGCGACCAGTGGTATTTGAGGGAAAGGATGCAGCTGAAGCTTAAGGTTAAAGGAGGGAGTTCAAGATTGTCTGAAATAGCATCCAAACGCCGGTATTTATAGGTGTAAAATTAGGGTTCTTAGTTTTGGGCGGGATATTGAAATTGAGTCAAGGCTACTGAACCATTTGAAAATTGAACGTTGGTATTGCAGAAGAATTAAATGAGGCACAGAGCTTCTTGTTCCAACATGGTAATGTCAAGTTCTGCCATGGCAGAGCAAGGATGGAATTTTGTGAAGAAAAGGAAAGAAGCATCTGTTTTGGATGTTTAGGAGAGAGCGAATAGGAATTAGGGTTAGGAAAAGATATTATGATGGGAGAGATTCTGACCATTAGATTAGATGAATCTACTGCTGAAATTAAATTGTAAAATTAAAATAATAAAAGGAAAGTAAATAAATGGTGATATTTTCGAGTTTTCTAGAAGATTTGATCCTAATCATTAATTTAAAATCTTCGCCTCAGATGTCGCGACATGGACAGAGGAGTGGGATGTGTGTGAGGGTTGTGCTACGCGTGTGCTTGGCGTGTGTTTTAGACCATTAGCGCGTATGTGGCGATGACGTGAGACTTATGTGGAGCTGACATGGAAAAGAGCTAAATCTCTTTTTCTTCGTCTTTTATTTGCGCTTCTTAAATCTTAAATCTTGATATGCTTAGTAATAAATATTTATATAAAATAATTTGCTAGTGTTTAAATAATTACAATTTTTTGTTAGAAAATCTATTTAGTATATAACCACTAAACAAATAAGATTAAGATCAATGCAATGCAGTGAGAAATATTTGTAAAGGAGAATATTATTAGATTGACGTTAAATGAAATTACTTGAGAGATAACATCGTCGTTGTCATCATAGTAGACATATTATTATTATTAATAATAATAATAGTAATAGTAATAGTAGTAGTAATAATAATAGTAACACTATCTAATGACAAAATAGAATAATAAAATAACGATACAACAACAACAACAACAACAACAACAACAACAACAACAACAACAACAACAACAACAACAACAACAACACAGTATAATCCCACTTAGTGAGGTCTGGGGAGGGTAGTGTGTACGCAGACCTTACCCCTACCCGTAAAGGAGAATATTATTAGATTGACGTTAAATGAAATTACTTGAGAGATAACATCGTCGTTGTCATCATAGTAGACATATTATTATTATTAATAATAATAATAGTAATAGTAATAGTAGTAGTAATAATAATAGTAACACTATCTAATGACAAAATAGAATAATAAAATAACGATACAACAACAACAACAACAACAACAACAACAACAACAACAACAACAACAACAACAACAACAACAACAACCCAGTATAATCCCACTTAGTGGGGTCTGGGGAGGGTAGTGTGTACGCAGACCTTACCCCTACCCTAGGGTAGAGAGACTGTTTCCAAATAGACCCCCGACATCCTTCCCTCCAAGAACTTCCCACCTTGCTCTTGGGGAGACTCGAACTCACAACCTCTCGGTTGGAAGTGGGGGTTGCTTACCATCAGAGCAACCCCTCTTGTCTAATAAAATAACGATACTAATTAGATAAAATAGTAAAATAAATATTCTAACATAATAAACAATATTAGAAACTCAAAGAAATAATTTGGAAGAAAGGAGGGACAAAATTGGATGTCAATAGCTATCTCAGGTCCATGTTGAATATTAAACATGACAAGGCCATCAAAACTAGAAAGATTAACAGCAATCCATAATAGTTGTTTCACCATAATTGCAGGAACTAATTGTACTATTTCTTTTCCAATGGTAACCATAATTGGATGATTCTACGAACACTTTGTGCGCCTCATTGTTGTGGTATACAAATGGCTCAATAAAGTATTGCGGCAAAGGGAAGTCAGCATCCTCTTTGTTTTCATCCAAAACCGAGTGACAGATCTCCTCTTTCACTTGAGATGCTGAAATTCTAGCACCTTCATTTTCAATTGATATTGATGCATTCTCGTCATGACCCTCTGGTTTTGCAGATTTTGGTGTTGGTAGCGTTGTTTCAACAGTTACAACAATATCAGTATTCATATCCGACTTTTCACCAAACACTTTGTGGGCAAAGTTGAACTTATAGTAGTCTGATCGTGGATTTGAAGATTGGGGTAAAAGCGAGTTGGCCATGGTGCACCATGACGGAATAGCCGCACCTCGTGTCATATAATAGTCTGTTGTTATAAGTTGTCGGGGAAAAGCTAAATTCCTATTAGATGCATCCCGATTCCGAAAATAAATAAACGATTTGGCCACAAAGTGGTCCTAATCCGCAAGTTGTTTGTTTCAATATAACCAACAATACCAATCCAAAGCCTCGCCATCCAAATATAAAGAAGCCAATGATAATTTATGATTAGAAAAAATATTATAGCGGGTGAAATACTGTTCTACCTTGAATACTCATGCCATAGGGTTATTGCTGTTGAATTTGGGTATTGTCACCGATATAGCTTCCATGGATGACTACAAACCAATGCTAGAATGTTGGATGTTGGGGTCTACCATGGTAGACAAGTCAATGAAAGCACCAATGTTATGAACTCAACAAAACGATGCCTCGATTAAACTTCCAAATAAACTGATTAGAATAGAAGTACAAAGGATATAGTCATAAACTAAGAAAATAGCAACAGAAAGAAAGGAGATGAGGGAGACAGAGCCACATAGAGAAATAGCGGGGGAGAGAGACCAGAGAAAGGAAGTTTCTACAATATTCAGTCTGCCCTATCAGTGTTAATGCCTAGTCCCTTTTAACTGATTCCTTATTGCACTTCTTGGGCCTGGATCCCAAATTAATATTTTTGAAGGTCTTCGGGCATAACTGGAACCACAAAATCCTAAGCAAGAGCAACCGGCTGGGCTGGTGGTGCCTCTGGTGTCTGGAGTCCCTGAACAACCTGCTCAGGTGTACGGGCGGCAGGAGTCTGAGTGCCTCCCTCAGCCTGAAAAGTAGCTGTTATAGTAGAAACTGCGACTGCCTAAGCAAGGCTGGTGCACACAGTCAGAATCTGAGCCAAAGTCTCCTAGAGACCCGAAATAACAATAGGCACAGTCGTTGCCTTAGCTGGTGCTGCTGGAGCATCCCTAGATGAAGCCTAATCATGAACTGGGGTGGCGGGTGGATCTGTAAATGTTGCCCTAGCTGTTGTGCGGGCCACACCCCTGCCCCTACCACGGCCTCGACCGCGTCCTCGACCTCTAGCTGCCCCAACTGGTGGTACTGGAGGTCGTCCATCCTGACCGGTAGCACGTGTCCTCACCATCTGCGAGAGAATAGAATAACAAAAGTTTAGTACTCGGATAAACAGATTCGCACGACAGAATTCAAGAATATGAATTTTTTCCTAAAGGTTCTGCAGCCTCATGAGGATAAATATAGACGTCTCCGTACCGATCCGCGAGACTCTACTAAACGTGCTCATGACCCATGAGACCTATGTAACCTAGGCTCTGATACCAACATGCCACAACCCAAAATCTGGTCTGGTCGTGATGACGCCTATCGTGGAACTAGGCCAGCCACTTATTCCAATTTTCCCTTTTACCCAAATTATTAACTTTTGAAAACATCAATTTTTAAAGTGAAATCCAATAATAAAAGATAGAAGTATCAAAACAACGGAAAGAAATACAACTCCGACCTCGGGTGTCACTAGTCATGGGCAAACTAATACAACTGTCTGAAATACAAATCTAGAATAGTCTGAATACATCCAATAAGTAAATCTAGAGGAAGATAAGGAATGAGAAGGAGGAACTGCGGTCGCCAAGCAACTACCTCGTAATCTTCAGTGGAATTCCGTACAAGGAAGATCAACAACCGCTACCATGACCAGATACACCTGGATCTGCACACAAGGTGCAGGGGGTAACGTGAGTACACCAACTTAGTAAGTAACAAGTCTAACCTGTGGACTGACAGGTAGTGATGGACCAAACCTCAACAGGCAATCAACAATTAACGGAACAAAAATGTAGACATGTTTATAGTTCAAGTAAAACTTAACAGTAACAGATGCAACTGATCAATAAAAAGAGTTCAAAACTTAGGTATTTCATATATGTACCAATGCACAACTAGCATGATCAATGTTCCACAGCCTCCACTCATAAGTGCTCAACTACTCGGTACTATATATGGCCATCCGGCCCAGAGAAGGTCCATCCCAGAATATATATCACTGACCGAAGTCATTCAGTACCGAGGACACAGGCCGATCCAGCCTCTCAGAAAAGATCCATCTCCCGGTATAGTACTTCAGACAAGATCCATGTCCAGGGAAGATTCATCCCTCAATATAATCATCTACTGCGCTCACTGGGGGTGTAAAGACTTCGGAGGGGCTTCTCTAAGCCCAAGCGCTATATCAATTCCAGTGAAGGCATGATCAATATCATTGTTGGGTGTGCAGCCCGATCCCATACTATCAATCAATATTCGGCGCTCTGCCTCACTCATTCAATACTCTCCCATCTCATACACATGGACTAAGATGTCATAATACAAGCCCGATCAATGATATAATATGTTAAATAGTAATATTTGAGACCGAGGCATGATATAATATGCATGAACAGGACTGAGTAGAGAATATACATGAATCTAATGACAATATAGCAAGAAACGACCTCTCGGGTCTCAACAGTGTTGGCGTGAAGCCTTAATATGATTTGCAGCATATCAAATTAATCACATGATTACAATATAGATATCAACATAGAAGAGTAGCTAAGCGGTGCCATGGAATGATCCAGACCGCATTTTTCACGGTGCACGCCGACACGCGTGTCACTTGGCATAGTGTCACCTTCATAATAATTATACAACACATCGTTTGGGGTTTCGAACCCGTAGAACCAAGGTTTGAAGTGTTACTTACCTCAAGCCAAGCCAAAACTCTATCCCATGACGCCTTTCTCCCTCTTGAATCGGCCTCTGAATGCCTTGAATCTAACCAAAATCAGTTCATAACCATCAATATACGCTAAAGGAGTGAAACCCATATGAAATTAACCAAATTACAATACAAAATCCAAAATTGACTAAACCCAACCCTCGGACCCATATCTCGGAATTCGACAAATTTTACATCAATAGAATCCTTATCCCGCCACGAGTTCATTCATACCAAAAGTACTAAAATCGGACCTCAAATGGCCCCTCAAATCACCAGTCAAAGCTCTCCAATTAACCAAGCCCTAATCCTCAAATTAACCACTAATTTTCCCTTGAATTTGCATGCTAACAACGATAAAAATCATCATAGTAACGAGCTTAGGAACCAAAGACCTTACCTCAATGAATCCCTCCGAAAATCTCCCTTGAAATTGCTCCCAAAAGCTTCACCCCGAATGAAATATTGAGAAAAATGGCCAAAAATCGCAAAGGAAATCTTTTTATACTTTCTGACCCAGCAAAACTGCACCTGCGGTTAAAATGGTCACACATGTGGTCCCAAGTGCGCACCTGCAAAAGTGACTTAAAATCTTCAGGACCGCACCTGCGGTCACTCTCTCGCACCTGCGCCATCGCAAGTGCGCCTAGATATGCATTTCCCCGGCTCCATTTGACCTCCCTCTTGGCCGCATCTACGACTTGCCTTCCGCTTCTGTGGGCATCGCACATGTGGCCTCCCAACCGCAGGTGCGGTTATGATAGTAACAATAAACTTCAGCTGCCAAACTCGACTCCAAAATCTCCTGTCAACCATCCGAAATCATTTCGAGGCCCCTGGGAACTCAACCAAAAGCACGAACATGTCATATACTACTATCCAAACTTATACCAATCTTCAAATCAACCAAATCACATCGGATTCCAGCCTAAGATTCCAAAATCTTCCGAATTCCGCTTTTGATCAAAGAATCTATCAAACCTCGTCCGAATGACCTGAAATTTTGCACACACATCCCAAATGATACAACAGACCCACTACAACTCCCCGAATTCTATTTCGACCCCTATATCAAAATCTCACCTATCAACCGGAAAATACCAAAATTCCAATTTCGCAATTCAAGCCTAAATCTACTACGGACCTCTAAAACACGTTCTGATCAAGCCCCTAAGTCCCAAATCATCTCCCGAAGCTATCCAAACCATCGAAATTTACATCCGAGCCCTTTTTCATATAAGTCAATACCTGGTTGACTTTTCCAACTTAAGCTTACTCAAAAGAGACTAAGTGTCTCAAACCTTACCTAAACCTTTTCGAGCCCGAATCAATCAACCCGATAACAAGATAATAAGAAGCAAAAATGGGGGAAAACGGAACGGTAACTCATGAAATGACCGTCCGGGTCGTTACAGGGGTGTGCCAAAGTGGTATTAGAGCGGGTCGTGTCCTAGGGAGTCTACAAAGTCGTGCCTAGTAGAGTCTCACTTATGGGTGTATTGCTCTCCACATTTATAATTAAGAGGCTATAGGACATTTAGGAAATATTACCCTTCTTTTGTTTCTAGATCGTGCCATAGAGCTAAGTCATAAGAAGTTAGTATAAAGTTTTTACCGAATTTTGTATGCACCAGAGATGCTATCACAATAGAGCTTAAGGCGTAGATGTAATTTCTACCATGTGGAAGGGAGGTTATGAAAGTGGCAAAAGATACGATGCGAGATTGAAAGGTAAGTAAGATAAAGGTGAGGAAGATACGAGATACTCGAGTACAAAAGATTGTGAATAGTCGAGACTTCATATATAGTTTGGGTTTTAGTTTAATTTACAGAGGAGACCCTATTGAAAACTTTATAAATCTTTAAGAGTTAACATTCGAGAACGAATGTTCTAAAGGGGGGAAGGATGTTACCTCTCGTACTTTAGCATTAGGATTCGTCGAAGTAATATCATATGAGTTGGAAGGGATTAAGGTTAATATGAAGATATGGATGTAAGACCCTGTAAGATTGAAGAATTTCGGAACTACTATATATTGGCTTGATATGTAATTTCTATAAAGTAAACCATTTTTGGTAAAGTTTGTCACACCTCCTTTTTCACCTACACCCTTATAAGGGCATAAAGGGGAGTTTTTTCAATTAAAGGACAATCTAAATGAGATCTATTATTTAATTCAGAGTCGCCATTTGGGAGATTTATGGTGTCCCAAGTCACCGGTTGAATCCCGAATCGAGGAAAAGATTGACTCTGTATTACAGTCCGCGAACCAGAAATCCGAGTAAGGAATTCTGTTAACTCGGGAGAAGGTGTTAGGCATTCCCGAGTTCCGTGGTTTTAGCACGGTCGCTCAACTGTCATATTCGGCTTATTTATCTGGTTTTAATACATGTTGAAACTATGTGCAAATTTTAACTTTTTACCGCTTTTATTATTCTTATTTTTTACCGAGAATTGCAACATCGTGAAAATATATCTCGAACCACGTCACATCAATGCACCCGTGGTTATTGACACATTTCAACTTTGTTAAGATTTGGATTTGGGTCACATAAATGTGCACCCAAGTTTAAGAAGATAACATTTATTAAATATGCGCCTAAAGCGACTAGCGTATCATTATTTTGGGTAGGGCCGTGAAATTTTGCTAAACGGTCCATCCCGAAGTCTAAGTAATTTTACCAACACGTATAGAGGGCCCCGCAGCTTGTGTATTTTTGTTTGTCGAGGCTAGTTCATATTTTTAAAAGGAATTTGCAACGTCGTGGAAATGCATCTCGAACCACGTCACAATCAATGTACCCGTGATTAGCGACACATTTTGACTTCGTTGAGATTTGAATTTGGGTCACATAAATGCACACCCGATTTTAGGGAGGTAATGTTATTAAGATGCACGCCTAAAGAGACTAACGCGTTGTTATTTTGGACGAGGCCGTGAAATTCGCTAAACGGCCCGTCCCAGAGTCTAAGTATTTAATATATACATTTAACGAGGGCCCCGCCATATATGTGTTTATTCAGCAAGGCTCATCTCATTTTACTATCTTTAAAGGGCAAACCTAAAGTAATCTATAGTGTTCTACTTAGTTCGTTTCTAAAATAAAAGGAGGAGTCCTAGTTAATTATATGGTTTAAGAGCTATTATAATTGGGTCATGAACACCACCCGTTTAAAATCAGAACCTAAGTACGCGGACGAGCATGGATGTTCACCAACCTAATAGCGACTATCAGCAATTACTTGATTTTTACAAAGTAAGCGGTTCAACTCTATATAACCATGACAAATGGTATTACTTTCATGCAGTCCTTATGATTAATATACTGAAATGACCTAGAATGTTCAAATCTTACATGTCTACCATTATTTCAAAATTAACTACAAGTCATATCATTTAACAATTGAGAATCATATTTTTACTACTAACTATCACAAACCTCTCATGCTAAACTATCATAAGCCAAATATCAGATTTAACTAAAACACGAATTAAGGAGTAAACCAGATTAAAACTGGTGTTTCAATTCTTCACACAAATCAAATGAGTTAACAATCCTACACGACCTCAAACAGTCCAATTATACAAGTGATATGAAATTCGAATAAACATAATTGCACTACACTTTTGAACTAAAACAAGACATGAGAAGTCAGAAATCATCTCAAGCAACATTTCATTTTATGTCCACAATCTTGAAGGTTCCAGGATATGTACCTGGATGTTTGAAATATAAGAAGCAAATGAAGAAGAAGAAATCAGCAGCAGCAGAATGCAAGCAGCAATACAACAGCAGTTCACAACGGCAATGCACCAAAAGATAACCAGCAGCGACTCAGGAAAAACCAGTTAAAATTCCTAGCAATACCAACAACAACACAAACAACTAGTAACTGACCCCAAATAGCTTGATAGCAACCAAATATCAGTCAAAACACAAGCAGAAACACCCCTAGAATTCAGTAATCAAGAGAAAACTCGAAAATACAACTCCACAGTCAAGCTGGAGCTCTTTTCAGTCTCAATGGAATAGTACTAGTTGAACTAGGCTTACTCTTAAGACTCTTCTAGTTTTTCAGAATGTTCAATACCCTCAAGGTTTTCAGAATGCTCTCCTATTAAGGTCTGCCCAAAAGAAACAGCCAGACCAGACTAAAAAAACCTAAAGAGAACTGATTTTCTGCTCCAAAAAACCAGCCCTTTTTTTGGTCTTGAGTGACCCTCTTTATCACCAAAACAGACCCCCCCAACTCTCAAAAGCACTTAAACTAATACCACCACCATTTTTTTGCCCATGATATTCTCTTACAGCCCATTATCAAGTGTCTTGTGTCCAAAGGCATGGGCAGCTTATAATATTCAATTAATCCCCCATGCTATTATGTTTCCCAAGCCACTACTACTAGACAAAGTATTAGTTTAATGGTCAATTAAGTACCCTTACGGTCAGACCACTAACACTAAACATTTCAAGCCTTTTAAAACCCCAAAATACCCCTGAAAACTCCTGTGATTTAATGTCCTACCTTAAACCCTTTAATCTATACTACATCTTTCAGCTATAACCAATTCAATTCGAATTCAAATGACTGTCCAACTAGAATTTAAATCAGATCAAATGGCATCAACATAAGAACAATGATTCAGGGAATAAACAAAACATAATTCCATGTTAAACCTAAATACGAACAACACTGTAAATACATTGAATGAAAACACTGAATTCATATACAAAGTGATGGGCGATCATAAATGACATACTTTGAACTAACAGTAATAGCGAGCAATTACAGGAATAACTATAGTTTATACAAAACTTACTAATACTGACTGATTCGAATCATTCAGGAAAACAAAGAAGAAACAAAATATAGAGTAAGCACAAAACATTCGAATTTAAACAAACAATAAGAAAGGAGTAGAGGATGAATTTACTGAACAAAAAAAGAAGATAAAACGAAAACCTACCAATTAAACGGGGCCTGGGTTCGAACCTCTGATGCCTTTTGGACTTGGGGCCAAGACGGACCCTAGTCGAGTGTTCCTGAACAAGAACACATTCAACTATGGTCCATTTTGACCTCAGTCTCTGAACTAGCTTCAAATCACCACTCTGAGACTTTTGATTCGAGACATTTCGGGGTGATTCGACGCAAACTAAGGGTGGTTTGGGAACGAGGGAGGTCGGGGGTGGCAGGGTGTGAGTTTGGTGGTATTTGAACGGATTAGGGTTTGGGTCGATTCCTTTGATCTAAGATTCGAGGAGATCGGGGGTGATTCGAAGAAAATTGAGCGTGGGACTGGAACGAGGAAGTCTTGGGGAAGATGTGGTGTGAAATTGGAGGCTATTGGACGAGATAGGGTTCCGGCCTGATTTTCGATCTAATATTCGAAGCACACGGCTAAGATTCGAGGGATAAGAGTTAGGGATTTGGAATGGGGAGGTCGAGGGGAATCAGTGGTGAAAAGATGGGGTCGTTTGGACCACCAGAACCGCCGTGAGGCGATTTTCGGTGGGCAGTGCACGGTGGCAAGAGGCGGGGGATCTGTTTGGTCTCTGAAGCTCAGAGACGAAGAGGTGAGGGGGATATGGCTTTGGGGCGTGGGGTAAGGGATTAGGGTTATATACGGAGGGGGTGTTTTAATCCTGGCCGTTGAATCAAGCACGATCAACAGCCTGGATCAATTCACTTAATAGGCACGGTGTCGTTTGGAGTAGTACTGGGGTGGTTTGAACCGGGGAACGGGTCGGGCCAGGAAATGGGTAAGGGAGATTGAATCTCAGCCGTTGGATTGATTTAATCCAACGCCCTTGATTAAGAGTGACCAAACGATGTCGTTTTAAGATGTCTCTGGCTAGGCCAAACTGGATCTGGTTCATGGGTGATATGGGCCTGATTTTTGCACTGAAATTGGCCCAATTTTCACTCTTTTTCACTCTTTTTCTTTCATTTTCTTTTAATTCCTTTTCAACTAAAAATCCTAATTAAATTATAAAATTGATAATTAACTAAAACATTAACTCTTAATAATAGCTATCACACGAAATTAAACATCAAATAAAGATAAAATTACACAATTCGGACATTAAACGCAAAAATGCAAAGTACATATTTTTTGTGATTTTTCCATTTTGTAAAACAAACTTGATTGTTTAATTAATTCCTAAATTATAAAATTAAATCCTAAATACACATGCAACACATAGTTTTGTATTTTTCTTAATTAAAGTAGAAATAAACATGCGCAGACAAAATACAAATAAATTACAAACAACACAAAACCATTTTATTTTGAATTTTTGGGAGTAGTTCTCATAGGGCAAAAATCACGTGCTCACAGCTGCCCCTCTTTGTCCGAAAACACAAAGAGTTTTCGTGCAAAGATAAAGTAAGCGGATACGAGCGATTTTTGCCCGTTGGAATATTCCATGTGAAGAATTTTTGAAAAGATTTAACCGAACCTTTGCTTCAAAGGTTTCCTACATATCCCTGGCTAGAAGGGAATCAGGTTAATGTAGTTCGGGAATTTTGGTAGCTGAGACTACCATGGGACTGCATTTTTGCTGTTACTGCTGCTGCATGCTGTTGCTACTACTTTTCGACCTCCTTATTACACCGTGCCCAAAAGAAAACAAGAAGCTAGACTTAAACTAGGAATTACAAAATCTTATCTATCTCCGACTTGCTCTTGTAGTCTTCTTTCTGATTTCTGAAACGTGATTCATGCTGGGGGTATTTTTGTTGTAACCCTCCGCATTACTGACTTCTAGCTTGATCTTGAAATGTATTCCTCTATTCTGCAGGCGGGATCCTGACTTCAACTTGAATGTGTACTCCTTTGTTCTACAGGCGGGCTCCTGACTCCAACTTGACTTTAAAAGATAATACGACCTCCATTCTCCAGGCGGGCTCCTGACTTCTTCAACTTCAAATATGACAACCTCCGTTCTAACAGGCGGGCTCCTGACTTCTTCAACTTAAAATATAACAACCTCCGTTCTACAGGCGGGCTCCTGACTTCGACTTGAAATTGTAACAACCTCCGTTCTAACAGGCGGGCTCCTGACTTCAACCACAACTTGAAAATATAACAACCTCCATTCTACAGGCGGGCTCCTGACTTCCTCAACTTCAAATATAACAACCTCTATTCTACAGGCGGGCTCCTGACTTCAACAACTTCTTAAAATGTAACACCTCCGTTCTTCAAGCGGGCTCCTGACTTCATCAACTTCAAATATAACAACCTCCGTTCTACAGGCAGGCTCCTGATTTCAACAACTTCTTAAAATGTAACTCTTCAGGCGGGCTCCTGACTTTAATGACTTTAAAAGATAATACGGCCTCCATTCTCCAGGCGGGCTCCTGACTTCAGCAGCAACTTTTAAAATAAACACCTTCATTCTACAGGCGGGTTCCTGACTCCTTTAACTTAAAATATAACAACTTCCATTTTACAGGCGGGCTCCTGACTCCTTTAACTTTAAAATATAACAACCTCCATTCTACAGGCGGGATCCTGACTTCTTCGACTTAAAATTAACAACCTTCATTCTACAGGCGGGCTCCTGACCTCAACTACGACTCAAAACGTAATACCTTCATTCTACAGGCGGGCTCCTGACCTCAACTACTTCTTAAAAATATAGCACCTCCATTCTCCAGGCGGGTTCCTGACATCGATGAACAATTTAAAGATAATACCTCCATTCTCCAGGGCGGGCTCCTGACTTCAACTATGACTTAAAAGATAATACCTCCATTCTCCAAGCGGGGTCCTGGCTTCAACTACTTCTTAAAAATATAGCACGTCCATTCTCCAAGCGGGTTCCTGACTTTGATAAACAATTTAAAGATAATACCTTTGTTCTTCAGGCGGGCTCCTAACTTTAACGACTTCTTAAAATTATAACACATTTGTTCTTCAGGCGGGCTCCTGACTTCAACAACTTCTTAAAATTGTAACACCTCCATTTTTCAGGCGGGCTCCTGACTTTGACCATAACTCAAAAAATATAACACCTCCATTCTCCAGGCGGGCTCCTGACTTCAACGAACCTTAAAATTTTAACACCTCCATTCTTCAGGCGGGCTCCTGACTCCTTCAACTTAAAATATATCAACCTCCGTTCTACAGGCGGGCTCCTGACTCCTTTAACTTGAATCATCTTCTAGCAATACCAACAGCAACACAAACAACTAGTAACTGACCCCAAATAGCTTGATAGCAACCAAATATCAGTCAAAACACACGTAGAAACACCTATAGAATTCAGTAATCAAGAGAAAACTCGAAAATACAACTCCACAGTCAAGCTTGAGCTCTTTTCAGTCTCAATGGAATAGTACTAGTTGAACTAGGCTTACTCTTAAGACTCTTCTAGTTTTTCAGAATGTTCAATACCCTCAAGGTTTTCAGAATGTTCTCCTATTAAGGTCTGCCCAAAAGAAACAGCCAGACCAGACTAAAAAAACCTAAAGAGAACTGATTTTCTGCTCCAAAAAACCAGCTCCTTTTCTGGTCTTCAGTGACCCTCTTTATCACCAAAACAGACCTTCCCCCCCCCAACTCTCAAAAGCACTTAAACTAATACCACCACCATCTTTGCCCATGATATTCTCTTACAGCCCATTATCAAGTGTCTTGTGTCCAAAGGCATGGGCAGCTTATAATATTCAAATAATCCCCCATGCTATTATGTTTCCCAAGCCACTACTACTAAACAAAGTATTAGTTTAATGGTCAATTAAGTACCCTTACGGTCAGACCACTAACACTAAATATTTCAAGCCTTTTAAAACCCCAAAATACCCCTGAAAACTCCTGTGATTTAATGTCATACCTTACACCCTTTAATCTATACTACATCTTTCAGCTATAACCAATTCAATTCAAATTTAAATGACTGTTCAAACTAGAATTTAAATCAGATCAAATGGCATCAACATAAGAACAATGATTCAGGGAATAAACTAAACATAATTCCATGTTAAACCTAAATACGAACAACACTGTAAATACATTGAATGAAAACATTGAATTCATATACAAAGTGATGGGCGATCACAGATGACATACTTTGAACTAACAGTAATAGCGAGCAATTACGGGAATAGCTACAGTTTATACAAAACTTACTAATACTGACTGATTCGAATCATTCAGGAAAACAAAGAAGAAACAAAATACAGAGTAAGCACAAAACATTCGAATTTAAACAAAAAATAAGAAAGGAGTAGAGGATGAATTTACTGAACAAAAAAAGAAGATAAAACGAAAACCTACCAATTAAACGGGGCCTGGGTTCGAACCTCCGATGCCTTTTGGACTTGGGGCCAAGACGGACCCTAGTCGAGTGTTCCTGAACGAGAATACATTCAACTAAGGTCCGTTTTGACCTCAGTCTCTGAACTAGCTTCAGATCACCACTCTGAGACTTTTGATTCGAGACTTTCCGGGGTGATTCGATGCAAACTAAGGGTGGTTTGGGAACGAGGGAGGTCAGGGGGTGGCAGGGTGTGAGTTTGGTGGTATTTGAACGGATTAGGGTTTGGATCGATTCCTTTGATCTAAGATTCGAGAAGCTCGGGGGTAATTCGAAGAAAACTGAGTGTGGGACTGGAACGAGGAAGTCTTGGGGAAGCTGTGGTGTGAAATTGGAGGCTATTGGACGACATAGGGTTCCGACCTAATTTTCGATCTAATATTCGAAGCACACGGCTGGTATTTGAGGGATAAAAGTTAGGGATTCGGAATTGGGAGGTCGAGGGGAATCAGTGGTGAAAAGATGGGGTCGTTTGGACCACCGGAACCGCCGTGAGGCGATTTCCGGTGGGCGGTGCACGGTGGCAAGAGGCGGGGGATCTGTTTGGTCTCTGAAGCTCAGAGACGAAGAGGTGGGGGGTTTGGGTATGGCTTTGGGGCGTGGGGTAAGGGATTAGGGTTATATACAGAGGGGGTGTTTTAATCTCGACCGTTGGATCAAGCACGATCAACGGCCTGGATTAATTCACTTAATAGGCATGGTGTCGTTTGGAGTAGTACTGGGGTGGTTTGAACCGGGGAACGGGTCGGGCCAGGGAATGGGTAAGGGAGATTGAATCTCAGCCGTTGGATCGATTTAATCCAACGACCTTGATTAAGAGTGACCAAACGACGTCGTTTTAAGACGTCTCTGGCCAGGCCAAACTGGATCTGGTTCATGGGTGATTTGGGCCTGATTTTTGCACTGAAATTGGCCCAATTTTCAATCTTTTTCTTTTTTTCTTTCATTTTCTTTTAATTTCTTTTCAACTAAAAATCCTAATTAAATTAAAAAATTGACAATTAACTAAAACATTAACTCTTAATAATAGCTATCACACGAAATTAAACATCAAATAAAGATAAAATTACACAATTCGGACATTAAACGCAAAAATGCAAAGTACATATTTTTTGTGATTTTTTCATTTTATAAAACAAACTTGATTGGTTTAATTAATTCCAAAATGCATAATTAAATCCTAAATGCACATGCAACACATATTTTTGTATTTTTCTTAATTAAAGTAGAAATAAACATGCACAGACAAAATACAAATAAATTACAAACAACACAAAACCATTTTATTTTGAATTTTTGGGAGTAGTTCTCATAGGGCAAAAATCACGTGCTCACAGAGTTGATAGATATGATTTTATATGGTTGTGATAAGTTTTAAATTATACATGACATGTGTGAGTTTATAAATGAGGTTTTATTTATTATAAGAGTAGATAATAATTTATCATAAGAAAAGTTATTCCTTTTCCGTTTTGAGATTTTATAGTACGAAAAGAATTTCTTTACTGTAAAGATAAAAAAAATTATTTTCTCAAATAAAAAAAGGTTATCTTTTTACCATTTTAAGAATTAAGCATACGAAAATTTGTACTCTTTTTATGAGATTAGAAAAATTATAAGTTGAAAAAAATATGTGCATTTTTTAGATGGATATTTTAATAAAATAATAGTACATGAATTTATTTTACATGGTACCACATGACCGTAATAGTACGTTATATAAAATATTTTAAAATAAGTAGAATTTTAAGTAAATTGAGATAGTCTTAATTATGTGAATTATTGGTTAGTGGGAGATTAACAAGTTAATTAAGGAATTTGTGGATAAGGTTAATCAAGTTTTGGATAAGTTTAATAGCCAAAAACGTGGCAGCAATTTAAGGATAATTGATGACTTCATTTTGACAACCAAAACTTACGACATCCGAGATTGACTATTCCTATTTGTGATGCTATAATCTAATCATTATACTTTATATGATTTATAAGAGTGTTGTCTTCAAATCCAAATTAACTTCAGTAATTTCATAGATATTTCTAGTAGTCTTACTGTGTTATGCCTTTTAGCTCTTCCCAACATAAGATGCTCTTATTAGTTTATCACGTTAAAGTATTTTACTTATGATCTATAAGACCTTTCCCTAGAGAAATGTCTTTGAGGTTAGGTAGCAAATTATGACATTGTTGTTACTCCATAATAAAAAAAAGCTAGAGAGGACAATAACCCCAGAAAAGAAAATTCCCGCCTTTTAGAAACAATGAACCGACTCGAGAATAAAGACGTAACTTATTCCTTACCTGTTATTCCAAGATTAGATCGACTGGATTCTTGCACCATGCTTCTCGTTCTTTTGCTAAAGGATGGATCTCCATAGCTAATTTGAAACTTCACAACATAATATAGCGTGAGTTTTTGCAAATTTGAAGGAGTACAGTGTAATTTTTTTCAAGAGAATCGGCTCAGGTATGTTAAGGCTATCTCTTCTTTCTTTTGGCACGATCCTTACGATACAAACGAAATGAGCAAATGCACAACTTCCATAAATGACTATATTCATAAAAGTATTAGAGATGCATATGTTCTTGGATTTCCATGTGTCCTATTATTTTATCATATGTTCATGGGTCTCAAAAAAAATACGTAAGTTGAAAAAAAAGTTTATTTCATAATATTAATCAGAGGTATAATGATCTTATGACATTTCGAGAAGTTTTATTAACGTACTTCTCATGCATTGTATTCATTTACATGTGCATTTACCCATGACTCAGACAGCGTTATATACGCGTATATATGTATATGTATATATATATGGAATATGGGAAAAGGTTACAGCGTTATATACGCATCACCACCTGATCAGCTGGTGTCGCGCCCCATTTTTCCTCGCGGAGTACGGGTTTTGATATTTTTGGGACAACTCTTTTCCTTTTGGGAATTGGGGTATGGAATTTGAAGAGTCGCCACCTAACGGATTTGAGGTGCGTTAGGGCACCTAAAACAAATAACTCATAAACTGGTTTGCATTATCAGAGATTGGGTAAGGGCTCGAAATAACCTTGAGGGGAAGGTGTTAGGCACCTCTCGAGGTCCACAACGGTGGGTCCCGACCAAACTCAATTTAGGTGAATTAGTCATAAGCAATTTAAGCAAATAGAGATTATTTAAACATGAATAAATGGGGTCCTAGGTTAATTAGCCTATAGGATCACTTCTGTGCAATACTCGGTAAACTTTCCTCAAATAGAGGTGTTACGCATAGCATTAGCACACAGATCATCATATCCTTTACCAACCAATTACCCCCCTTAATCATCGTTACTTAAACATTCTAATAGCATCCAGTACACGCCTTATGCGTTCATTACTTGTCCCTTACATGTGGCCCTGGAGATGTTTAGGGCCTCTATTTAAGGCGATTCTAGACTCACCTATGGTGTTTAAAAGGAGAAAACTAAGCGACAAACAAAACAAGCATGATTGTCACATAAAAGATCACTTAAGGGCTCATATTTACCTCCACAAATAGACACAAAGCAAGTGCACGCTATTCAGATAAAGCAGTTTTTATAATTTTAAGAGTCCTATATGCAGGATATCTAAATGAGTATAAGCAGAATAGACAACAGTTATTAAGCGAAATAGTGAATATCTACCAGTTTTGCCTACTGATCTTTTATTCCATACTGAATTTGGGCATGTTTCAAGCAGCAGGAAAATAGCAATTTTAAACCCAGAATCCAATTAATCTACAAGATTGCCTAAGTGATAGCCGGACAGAATTTTATAAATTGGGTATCTGAGCTGTAAACAGTTACTGATCATAGCAGGCTGATTTTATCTTTTAGACCCTACATGCATGATATCTAAGTGTAGAAGAACAAATCTTAAGATCTTATAGGCATGATATCTAAATGCAAAAAATGATTCTAAAGTTTCCTTATAGGTATGGCATCTAATTGCAAAAATGATTTTGAAGTCTCCTATTGACATGGTATCTAAATGAAAAAATGACTCTAAAATTTCCTATAGACATGGTATCTAAATGCAAAACTGATTTAAAACATTATAGGCGTGATTTTAAAATGCAAAACTAATTTTGAAACTTTGTTGGGCATGATTTTAAATGCAGTAGTGAATCTTGACGGGATATTCAGAACTATTTTGATCCTATAGGCATGACATCTAAAAGTGGATCAGAACATGTTGAACAAATTAAATCCTATAGGCATGTCATCTACTGCATGCAGTAACAGAGTATAACTGAACAAATAAATAACCTATAGGCAGGATATCTAACATATAGTAGTGAAAACATTTGAAAGTAAATAACCTATAGGCAGGATATCTAATATATAGAAGTGAAAACATTTTAAAGAAGCAGGCACCTAAAGTAGGTTTTCTACCCCGTTCTCATGCAAACATTAAACTAGGTCCAGTTTTCCCCAATTCACTATTGCACCATCGTTATTACAAATAATTATTATATACCATAAGAAAATGAATAAATTACAAAGTATATAACTATAGGAGGCTTGCGGTAGTGCATCCGGATAACCCAGGCCTTCAAACCATTGGCAACGCACAAAGAACCCAAATCTCCAGTGTGTTAGAGTTCCCAAGGGCTTCAAGAACCCAAGGCAATGCTCACACTAGAGAACAAATGTTCAGAAGCTGTTCATAAAGGATTGGAAACCAACCCCAATGTGTCAGAGTTTAGAGGAGTCTCATGGACCCTAAGTAGTGCTCACATTGGAGGTGGCAGGACCCTAGTTAACTAAGAGTTGGAGTTGAAAATAATATATAAAAATAGGAGACAATTTTGTTTTAGAAAAATAGTTTGGATTTTAGAAGTGCATAGAAAAAGATTATCATATTACAAAAACCACAAGCAACACACATTTAGCAGAAGGAGTTCAGCTATGAACTCCAGCAATCAAACAACAAACAGGACAGAGTAACAATTAATTTGAACAAGGTTCACATGGCCTTAATCCATTAGCTATTACTAGGTGAACATATAGGCATATATTAATCAGAGAATAGCATACTGGGATCAAATTACTGGTCAGACAGCCATACAGAAAGGTAGCAAAAGTTTAGAGCATAGAAATCATGAATTAATCAGGAGTTTGTTAAGGGGAAACACTTAAAACATGACAGAAAGTATGATAGTTGAGAAACAAGTAGACAAGTGTCCTAGATCAACAGGAACATGCTAACGTGGAGTAACCACACTAACTTATTGGTCAGGACAAATTCAAAGGAGTTTAAGCATGCTAGTTAATAGAAACATAAAGGCAAACAGAGGCATGTTGATACCTACATCATGTTGACTACATAGCACATTGAGTAGGACATGATAACAGAGATAGACATGAAATTAAAAGGCAGTAACGGGAAGCACATAGGTCATCTTACATAGAAGTATACATGTTGATTAAGATCAACAAGCATGAAGCACATAGGTCTAATTACATAGTGTAACGACTCGGTCGGTCGTTTTATGAATTTCAGCCTCGTTTCTCCCATTGTTGCTTCTTTATATCTTGTTCAGTTGTTTATGTGGTAACGGGTTGGTTGGTTCGGGTTCATAGAGGTTTTGGAGAGGTATGAGACACTTAGTCTCTTAAGTTGGCCATTTAGTTAGAAAAGTCAATCGAAAGTTGACTTGTGAGTAAACGATCTCAAATTTTAGTTTTTATGATTTGGATAGCTTCGTTAGGTGATTTGGGACTTAGGAGCATGTTCGAAATGCAGTTTGGAGGTCCGTGGTTGATTCATGTGTGAATTGGTGAAATTGGAAATTTGGCATTTTTCGGTCGGCAGTGAAAATCTTGATATAGAGGTCGGAATGGAATTTCAGAAATTTGAGTAGGTCCATATTGTCATTTCTGACGTGTGTGCAAAATTTTAGGTCATTTGGAGTTGATTTGATAGGTTTCAGCATCGTTTTGTGGAATTTGAAAGTTTCTAAGTTCTTAGGCTTGAATCTGAGGTTCATTTGGTGTTTTGATGTTGCTTGGAGTGATTCGAAGGTTCGACTAATTTTGAATGATGTTATGCGATGTTTTGGCATGGTTGGTTGAGGCCCCGAGGGCCTCGGGTGAGTTTTGGGTGGTTAACGGACCAATTCTTGGTTTTGGAAAGTTGCAGATTTTGCTGGTTTTTGTTGCAGAGGAATTTGTTCTTCCCTGGGCCTTGTGAGCCATATACAACAACTTTCCTCAGTATTGAATGACTATTGTCAGAGATGTATATATTCCGGGATGGATCTTCCCTAGACCGTACGAGCCATATACAGTACTGAGTGGACGAGCATTTTAGATTGTGGGTACATGAGGCACTCAGCATGGTGTATTTCATACAGCACGTGCATTGACATGTATATATAGCAGAGTTAACACTCTTTTACCTCGTTTATACTTGCTCTGTTTTACTATTCAAATTGCTTATTTAATTGAAATCATGCCTATGTTTATGTACATTATTTCTGTTATCCTTGAAGAGGTTGAGTTCGTCACTACCTATCAGTACAAAGGTTGGAGTTGTTACTTACTGAGTTGGTGTACTCACGTTACCCCTGCACCTCGTATGCAGATTTAGGCACTTTAGATCCAGTGGGGGATGGTTGATCGAGGCTGCTGATTCAGGAGGTTATTGAGGTACCCGCACAACGTTCACAGGCCTTTGCTCTCCACCTTACTCTCCAGTTGTATTTCAGTTGTTCCCTTGGACATTATATTAGACAATGTATTTTTCCTTAGACGCTCATGCACTCAGTGACACTCCGGTTTTGGGCTGGACTGTATCTATTTCAATAAATTTCTTATGTTCCAAATAGTTCCATAACTTTTAAAAGCTTTTGTAAATATTTTCAAACTTAATACTATCGTGTTGATTGTTGAGTTGAGGCTGGCCTAGTTTCACAATAGGCGCCATCACGACGGGTCGGGTTTTAGGGTCGTGACACATAGCATGTTGAATGATACCAGAAGTGGAGACATACCAATTAGGAAATAGCAAACAGAAAGTTGAAAGTATGAAGAATCCAATAGTTTAGCCTTGGCTTTCAGCCAGCTAGACAATGTAGCAAATACAAGTAACATAAAGGTTTGAATGAGAGCAAGAGTTTGTGTGTGTGTGTGTTTATTTCTGAGTGTGTTCGCATGCTAAAAGAAAATCAAAATGGGGATTATATAGCACTTAGCAAGGTAAAACAAATAAGGCAAGAGAATTACAGTTTATAAGTAAGGTAAGCAAATATAATTAATCAGTGAATTGGGGCTAAACCCAAGTAAATTGATACAAACAAAATCCGGAAAAGTCACCTTAAAATAAGGTGAATCAGTTACCAGCCCGGATTGGGATTCAAACAAGGTAAATAAATCAATTATTGACCATAAATTAGACTAATTAATCTAAATAAGGCAAGTAATACTAATTAAAAATCATAAATAAGGAAAATAGGTAAAATCACAGGGAAGTACCGATTTTAACAAGAAAATATAATTCAAACCCTAAATAAAATCAGTCAATCTATTTTGATTGACAGAGATAAACAATAACGGGAAAAAAATTGAAGTAATCAGTACAATAAGCAGAGAAACCTAGGGTTTAAAGTATATACATAAAAATTATTCAAACTAGTAAAGATAATCAGATTCAAACACTTAGGAGACTTTAAAAGTTTTGTAGAAACAAGAAGAAGTGAAACCCTAGTTTTAAACAAACATAGAAAATTGATTAATAATAAGGAAAACAGATGATTTTTTTTTACAGAAAATACCAAATAAACTCAAAATTGCTTCAGATCTACAAGGATCTGAACAGACTCATGTATAAGGAGATTAGGGTTCTTGAAAAATGGAACAAGGTAATGAAAAATCTAGTCCAGAATCGGAGTATCGAACCATAAGCACAAAGATAAAAATACTCACAACTATAGCAATGAACACGAAGTAGGTTCATCGAGAAAGTGAAGAGTCTAGGTCGACTCTAAGTTGGATCTCCTTGAGATCCCTTCAAAATACGAAGAAATCGAACAACCACTAGAGGTAGGAGGCTAGATAAGGCAATAAATCACCAGATGACCCCATATCTGGTCAAGAATCGAAGGGGTCTGGGGGAATATTTGTGGGACGATGCTCTAGGGTTTGAGGGTGTTTGAGAGAGAAGAGGATTCAGAGGTGGCGCAAATAAGAGAGTGAGTAGGGTTTGGGGGGTCTTTGGATTAAAAAAGGAAAAGGGTAATGTGGACCGTTGATCTCAGAGATCAATGGCCACGATTAGAGGAGGTTTTGGGTCGGGTTAACATAATTGGGTTATTGGGTTTGGATTAGATTAGGGTATTGGGCTGGGGTCCGAAATTGATTAGGGAAAAGGGCTATTATTTAAATACCCAATTATCTTAATAAAATAATTTTATAAAATAATTTATAAATGATAAAATATTATTTATGCATGAAAATTATTTAAAATAATTAATTAGTATTATAAAAATATAAAAGTTTATTTTCTTGTGAAATAAAGTATTTATACACACATGAGCTATTATTGCAAAGCTATTGCAATTATAATCCTATCATGTACATATGACTATTCATAAAATAATCAAAGCTTAGTATAAATATAAATGATAAAATTAAGTAATACAATTATCATAAAACCGTTTGTAATGCAATTAGTAATTATTTGGACAAAGAATAATAGAATAAATTAATTAAAACCCTTTTAAAATTACAGAAAAATTATGGAAAATACTGGTTGATGTTCATGCACCATTTTGAAAGTATATATGCATTTTGAAATATATGAGAGGAAAATTTGGTATCAACATCTGGTATACGTTGATGATTTGCCCACAGTGGTCGAGATAATATGATGGGATGCCCTCATCATGATGATGTTATGTACGTACAAACCTATGCATTACATGACATTTATATGCATATGCATGACATTATAAATATTTCATGATTTACAAAGCTATTCAGACTTACAGGTTGAGTCCTTTACTCCATGTTTCTTCCATGTTCTTTATATACTGATTTACATGCCTTACATACTCAGTACATTATTTGTACTGATATTATTTTTTTGGGGACGCTGCATTCATACCTCCAGGTATATATAATTAGTTTGACGAGCCCTCATAGTAGAAGAGATTGTCTTCAGCGAAGGATCGGTAAGACTCCACCTCATCCGGAGTGCAGCCGAGTCTATAAGTCATCGTATTAGAAGTTTGCTACAGACTTATGGGTAGGCTGGTATCCTGTCCCATTTTATGTCAATTACTCTCAGAGACTTTGTAGACAAGGGTTCATTTTGTTTAGTATGTCAGAGGCCTTGCCGGCTGATCGGGGTCAACCCTGCACCACTACAAAGTAGTGAGAGTGGTCGAAGCAGCTTTTACTCGAGATGGTCGGGATCGAATCCACAAGTAGCTAGAATGGGAATTGGATTCCTATCTAAACTAGAGATACGTAATTGCTCTCAATTGCACTTCCAATCATAATTGGTCTTTTGATTACTTCTAATATTATGCTAATAAGATGCTAAATTAAGCTAAGAGTAAGATACTTGAAAGGTTGTCTAAATGGTTAAGGAGGTACTAGGGAAGTGACTTTCTCCTAGGTGAATACTTGACGGGTTCTCGAATCTAAGGCAAGATTGTCATGTTGGGGATTACGATATAACCAATGCATGAAACTTCTCACACTATACCTCTCGGTAGTTTGAGTGATTTTGCCCCAATTGACTTTCTCAAGACCAATTGGGTATGATAATTTGTGCAAGCAATTTAGGTTCAAGTCGGGTATTACTATCTCTAGGTTTAACCCTTTAATTGGGGCTATCAATCTCTTGAATATACCCCAATTCCTTGTTGGACTAATTTTCCTAGACTCAAGCTCTCTTTCTCAAGAAGAACCCAAGTCAAAAAGGAACAAATTAGTGTTTGCAACCACTAATTCAATATGGAAAACACAAATTAGTCCAAATATCAAACATCCATAGACATTCAAGCCTTAAAACTCAAGATCCATCAAATACTCACACTAGGGTTGAGCCACAACCTTAGCTAATGGGTCTAGATACTCATAATAATAGAAAAAAACTGATAAATAGATGAAGAAAAACCCATAAGATTCAATTACAAGCTAATAATTGAATATTCGATGATAAAACCACTATAAAATTACTCAAAGTAGTTAAGAACAGTCGTTCACGTGCTTAGCCCAAAGTCAGATTACAAAAGATGACCTATAAATGGGAAATAAAGTATTTATATTAGGCTGAATTTTCTGGACAAAAATACCCCTGCGAAGGTAGTGCGGTCCGCACAAAATCGAGTACGACTGCGGTGAGGATTCTTGGCTTTAGATCTCTGCTCTCTGAACTTGGCCACCGCGGGCCACATAAAATGCACTGCGGCCACGGTGGCTTTAATTGCGGTTCGCACAAAAAGGATCGCGAACCGCATTGGCATTAATTCTTCAAAGTCCCAACTCTCTGAAATCCTTCTTTGCGGACCACACAATTTCGATTGTGGCCGCAATGAGTCCATTGCGGTCTGCACAAAATGCTTTGCAGCCACAATGCTTGAGTTTACAAAATATGCACTCTCTGAATCTCCTTAGTGCGGACCGCACTAAATGGAATGCAGCTGCAGTGGATCTGTTGCACTGTGCTTGGACTTGTTCTTGGTACTTGTGCAAGTTTTACTCCTTTTTGAGATAGTTTTGACTAATTGTCACCTTTTTGACCAAACCCTGCAAACAAATACAACGTGTAAGCCTTTGGGACTATTTTGTATACATTTTTAATCAAAACTCAAGTAAGAAGGAGTGTAAAATGAACCATAATCCCTAGTTATCAACTCCCCCAAACTTAAGCTTTTGCTTGTCCTCAAGCAAACAAAATAAGACCCACCTCCTTAAGAGTAAATCCAAGAAAATTCAGCTGACCTAAAGTGACCTCATCTAGAATCAATTGGGACTAACAATTACCCTCAATTCAAATGAATCATTGACAACATTCAACCTTCTAAACACCATGGATTTAGTGCGATACAAGAGCATCAAGAGTTGACTCGACCCATCAAAGAAACTCTTTCTACTACTTTGGTCATTGTTGAACCCAAACTCATACTTCTCAACTCTTCCTAAGCAAACCTCACTTTTAGATTGTAGCACTCAGAACGAGGATAGTTGAAACACACTCATCTCTCTCAAAGAAAGGTCACAAGTCCGGCTCTAAGTACCATAAGCTTGCCCCTTATGTGAATCACCACTAATGTAAGTTTCACTCAACTCAAGATCATATAGGGCTTTTGTGGAGATATAGTGAAGGCTTTTGGTTCAGGGTAGGAAATGTTTGGTCTAAGTAGGTTCCATCTTTCCTTTAGCACTTCGTTTGCTTCATTTTGGCATATATTCTCTTGACTTTTTAAGTCATTTAACTTCTTTCTAAGGGATTAGAGAGACACACTGTCACTCTTTCTTGTTCATTTCAAACTTTTTTCTCCTTTCTCAACTTTCCATACCTTTCATCTCCTTACTTTTATTGAATCTCTTCATTTTTTTTTCATTTTTTTACATTGATCATTCTTTTTGTCTTTTTGATTTTCTTTCTTTTTCATTGCCTTTCATTTTCTTCATTTTGTACCTTTTACCACTTTGTTGCATTCCTCGTATCCCCCCACAAACTTATGCTCTTGCCTTGTGCTAAGGAAATATCGGGTGCCAAGAGAGGGTATTTTTAGAACGGGTAAAGGCTTGTATCGTAGTTTTTTAAAGAAAAAGGTCTATGGCTCAAAAAGGTTGACTAGGGATATTATCATTGGTAGGCTATGAAAGTTTTCAATATATCATTCGGATCAAGAAGAGCCTATAATCACATCTCAAGTCAAACTACACTTAGGATTTCGCCTAGACAAACATTCAGGGCAAGTTCTAGACTAATGGCGCGGGACTTGGACTTGCAATTCAAATTATCACCACACAAGCTATGAGATTGCTAAAGAGACAGAGTCGGGGGCCCACAACAACCTTAGCTAAGATTTGAGAAATACAATGGTCCCAAAAAACCACTTGATGATTATCGGCCAACACAAGAGTCTCAAGGTCACTACTTTCACCATCCTATACATAACAATATATTTTTAACCATAGGATCAAAGGCAAATGTATTAGGCCCAAGTGAAGCTTTGCCTGAGGCACCATTACTCATTAGCTACTATTTACACAAAAAGCAAAAAAGAAAATAGACTCAAACCCTTAAGAAGGTTGTCATGCCATCCATCATCGGGACAGACAAATTCCACCTTTGGAAAGAACCGTGACATTAAGAAAACCAAAGGCTTATTGCACGTAAAAACTCAAAACAAGAAGTTACGAAAATTAAATAAGAAGCTATGAAAGGAAAAATACGGAAAGTAAAATGAATATATACAATAGGGGATTTAGTCGAATATACATAAGGGAGAATGAATATATACATTAGAACGTAACTTTATATACAGACCAAAAGTAAAAAGTATGAAAAGTGCAATAAAATGATAAAATTATGTACATACCAAAAGTAAAAAGAAAGCATAAAAAAAGGGTAATGTCATATATACAATCATCCAAATAGGGCTACCCCCTCAAATGAAAGCTAGCATTGTCCTCAATGCTAACTAACCAAAATAAGCACAAGAAAAGATAGAGAGGAAAAAGAAACTCTCTATTGACCCTCCGTCTGCATAGGATCCTAAGTCTGGGTTCTTGGGTCCTCGGACTACTTGGGAACCTGTGATTGGCTCCCTGTAACTTGTGTCTCCACTGGGACCTATGCCTGTACTGAATCCTGGGCCTGTACTGGAATTTGGGGTGGCTAGAGGAACCTCCCTGCGGGTCCTCTAACTCTATAATAGCACCATCCGTACGGGGAATCACCCTCTTCCTCTTGGGTAGCCTCTTTGTCTCCTGCTCCAGCTCAGGATAGGCTGCTGGAGCTGGGTCATGCAATAGAAGGTCCAAAGGAAAGTGATCCAACTTCAACCTCTCCACCTCCACTCTCAACTCCTTCACCGACTCCTTGGATGCCCGAGTCCTCCTCAGTTTCTTTCCTTCTTTGGCCAAATCTTTCAATGCTTTTCTGTGTGAACCCACAACATCCAATATTAATTGATGGTTCTCCAGGAGCTCCTTGAGAGTGTCCTCCACTAAGTGTGGGACCTATGGCTGAGGAGGTGCAGACTGGGCTACTACCGAAGTAGAAAGTACAGACAGCTTAGAAGTGACTGTCTGCATCCAGTTATTGATACTGGCAATGGTCTGGCTCAGGCAGTGGGCAGTCAAAGGATATGTTCTAGATAAGGGGATATCTGGAGCTATAGAAGTGGAGGGTCCTGGGGCCATTTCTGGTATGGCTGAAGAAGGCTGAGTAGGAGCCACTACTACTAATGGCTCTTCAGACTTGCCAGTTGAAGTAGTGGTTTTGCCTTTAGGGTCCTTGGGGTTGTTAGGACCCTTAGTGTTGTACAAGGAGAAATGTGCATTGTCTTTCACTTTCACGTCAAATCTTCTCTTCTCCATATCTAGATCCTCAAAATACATGGTCAGGAAATTTGAAAAGGGGTAGGATCTGTCACCTTCGTTCACCACCCGTGTAATCACCCTGGACATCACATTCCCGATGTTGATCGGGTACACCGCCATGATCGATGCCACCAATATTGCCCGGGAGATAGGAAGAGAGTTGTCGTGAGTGGTGGGATCTATCCTGCTATAAATAAATGCCTCCCACCCTTTTGCTTCGAAGTTCAGGGTCCTCCTCAGAATTTTCACTCCCGCGGTCAACCAAGCTGGGGTGGTACCTGGGATTTCCAAGTACTCTACTAACCATGGACGAGTAGCCTCACCCAATTCCACCTTTTATAAGTACAATGCCTCATCCTCCTCCGGGAAGCCCAGGTAGTCATTGATCGTTTTTCCATCAAATTTTACTTTCAAATTTCGCACCTTGGTCACTGTGGTGCCCTTTTTTATATGGGCAACATTCGTGTAAAACGCCTTCACCAAGTGCTCATTTGCATCCTCCACGTGGCCTATGAAATAGTCCCATACTGCTCTTTCTCTGAACTGCCTTAACACATTGGGGTTATGAGGCAAGAGGTCCTTTGTGATGAATTTCCGCTCAGGTATTCACTTCCTCTGGGGTCACCATTCTCTGAACTTGTGGTAGGCCACTTCACTCACAAACCTGTCTTGCCATGCCTCTGGGTTCCTGGTTCTCTCCACCCCTCCTACTTGGGGCTCACCCCCTCTTTTTTCTTCTACGGGATCCTCACCGGATAGTGAAGTTGTAGGTGAGGTAGAATATGCATTGTCACTGCCCGCAGCTGAGCCCTCAGATGACTCCAAAAAAATGTGCATTGATGCTTGGGCAGTAGAGGTGACCGGAGGTATATCCTTCAATCTAGGCCTCTTCTGCCAGTCAGGAACATATTCTGGCACGGAGTCGGATGCCTCTCGGGAGGGCATATATTCATTTCCCGATTGGGAAATAGCTCTATCAGCAGCCCATATGATTCTCCTAGTGTCCTTGATAGCTTGTCGGGCTTGTGGGGTCAATCTAATCATGCCTCGTACCTACCCTGGGAGGACTCTCCTTTCCCTGTCTGTTTATCGCCTATGCCTCATGATTTCACCATTATATACAAGGAGAATGCATTTTGTTCTTGTTAGTATTCCAGTATTAGATGAAGCAGTGTAGAATAAGATTGCATGCAGTTGAAAATGAAAAGCAAAATTGCAAAATTGCAGATCGCGGACCGCACAAAATAAAGTGCGGCCGCAAAGAAGCTACCACGGACCGAACAAAATGCACCGCGGTCCGCACTGAGGTGGGGGGCAGACTACCCACTCTCTGATAAAGGCCTTCGCGGACCACATAAAATGGTATTACGGTCTGCATTGAGGCACCGTGGACCCACAAAATCCACCGCGGTCGCGGTCCTCAACTCTCCACTTTCTGAAGTTATACCATTGCAGTTTGCACAAAATGGTATTGCGGACCGCAGAGAAGCACCGCTGACCGCATAAAATACCATTGCAGACTACGGTAAGCCAGGAATAGTAATACCACCTAGGTTTTCAAATTTTTCTCAATTTAAGCCTAAAATCATATATCATTAATTCCTCAAGTGTTTAATCATTAGTTGTCACTAATTAACCCTAATCCCAGCATGATTAAACAACTCTACGATACAGAATTGAAAGAAAATGGGAAGAAAAAGACGAAAACTAAGAAAAATAAAAGTTAAAAGAACATAACAAAGTTAAACAACTAAGAAAAAAATTAAAATTACCCAAAGTAAGATGCAATGTAGATTAATGAGACTTAGCAGTTGAATTCAAGCAGGTATGAGTGATGAACAATGATTTTTTTCTATTTAGTGCACAAAAGAGCGAAAAGTTCAAAATGAAGCCCTCAGGCCCTATTTATAGAAAAAGGACCTGGGGCCCACTTCACCTACCCACCGCGGACCGCGCTACTCAGAATCAAGAGGCACTGGGAGATGTCCACTGCAGACCACAAAAATGCAATGCGGCTATAGTGGTCCACCGCGGACTGCACAAAATGCATTGCGGCCGCGGTGGCAAACTTTAAAGACTCCTCATTTTTTACCACTATGTGGTCCACATTGAATTATTGCCCGCGAACTAATGCCTTTGCGGCCACACAAAATGCAATGCGGCCGTAGTGCAAACTTCAGAGAGTGTGCATTTTTTCCAACTTAGTCCTGCACTGCATCAAAACAATCCTACAACATCTCACAACTAGTTAGTCCAAAAGCAAATCCTATACTACAAATAAAATCAAAGAAAAAGAAAAAGAAAGACACATGGGTTGCCTCCCAAGAAGCGTCTGATTTAACGTCACGACACGACACAAGTTACTATCAAATCACTTTAGATGGAGTAGTGCCACTAAGTGGCTGTCATCAATCTTGCCCAGGTAGTGCTTGACCCTGTGTCCATTAACTCTGAAAATTTCCCCATTTTTGTTCTTCAAGTCAAGTGCACCAAACGAAGTCACAAACACCATTTCAAAAGGTCTACTCCATTTCGACTTAAGCTTTCTCGGAAACAGTCGTAACCGAGAGTTGAACAAGAGAACCAAATCACCTACTTTGAACTCCTTGCCCCGAGCATATTTATCATGAAGGTACTTCATCTTGTACTTGTACAAGGATGAACTGGAGTAGGCATGGAATCAGAATTCATCAAGTTCATTAAGCTGCTCCACACGAAGATTTGCTGCCACATCCCATTCAAGATTCAGCTTCCTCAAAGCCCACATGACCTTGTGCTCTAACTCAACCGGTAGATGGCAAGCTTTACGAAACACCAACCGAAATGGAGACATACCAATCGGAGTATTTTAAGCAGTCCTATAAGCCCATAGAGCATCATCCAACTTCTTTGACCAATCGGTCCTATTTGCATTGACCGTCTTTGACAATATATTCTTGATTTCCCTGTTTGAGACTTCAACTTGGCCACTCGCTTGAGGATAATAAGGAGTAGAAACTTTGTGATTGACACCATACTTTGCAAGCAAAGTGTCAAAAGCTCTATTACAAAAATGAGACCCCCTATCACTTATGATTGCACGAGGAGTGCCAAACCTTGTTAAAATGCTCTTCTTGATAAACACAACAACACTTCGAGCCTCATTGTTGGGTAAAGCCATGGCTTCAACCCACTTTGAAACATAGTCAACCGCCACAAGAATGTATGTGTTCCCATACGAGCTAACAAACGGACCCATAAAATCAATGCCCCATACATCAAAATTATCAACTTCAAGAATGGTATTGAGAGGCATCTCATCTTTCTTCGAAATTCCACCCGCTCTTTGACATTCGTCGCATCTCTTTACAAGTTCACTTGCATCTTTGTACAAAGTTGGCTAATAAAACCCACAACTAAGAACTTTTGAAGCCGTCCTCGCCCTACCATGGTGGCCACCATAGGGAGAGGAATGACAAGCCTCTAATATACTCAATTGCTCCTCCTTTGGGACACACCTTCGGATCACACCATCCGTGCAGATCTTGAACAAGTATGGCTCATCCCAATAGAAATCCAAACTATCCCATTTGAACTTCTTCCTTTGGTTAGAAGAGAGCTCACACGAGATTATACTAGTCACAAGGAAATTAGCAATGTCCGCAAACCATGGCATACCATTCACCGACACAGAAATGAGTTGTTCGTTGAGAAATGAATCATTGATCTCTAGGCCATCACGAGGCCTCCCCTCATCGTCCAAGCGGGACAAGTGGTCCGCCACTTGGGTTTCACTACCCTTCTGGTCCACAATCTCCAAATCAAACTCTTGAAGTAACAAGACCCATCGCATCAGTCTAGCTTTGGAATCCTTCTTCGTCATCAAGTACCGGAGTGCGGCATGATCGGTATGAACTATGACCTTGGCACCCATGAGATATGGCCAAAATTTCTCCATCGTGAACACAATAGCCAAAAGCTCTTTCTCAGTCACTTGGTAGTTCACTTGGGCATCATTCATTATCTTACTCGCACAGTACACCGGATGAAACATTTTGTTCACTCTTTGACCCAAGACCGCCCCAACCACAACATCGCTTGCATCACACATGATCTCAAAAGGCAAGCTCCAATTGGGTGGGGTAATAATAGGAGTGGTGGTCAACTTGTGATTGAGCATTTCAAAGGCTTGCATACATCACTCATCGAACACAAACTTGGCATCTTTTTTCAATAACTTGCATAAGGGGTTCACTATCTTCGAAAAGTCTTTGATAAATCTCCGGTAGAACCCCGCATGTCCAAGAAAACTTCTCATTCCCTTGACAGAAGTAGGGGGGGGGAGCCTTGAAATCATATCAATTTTTGCTTTGTCCATCTCTATACCATGCTTTGAAATTTTATGCCCAAGAACTATGCCCTCTTCCACCATGAAGTGGCATTTCTCCCAATTAAGAACAAGATTGGTTTCTTCACAACGTGTCAACTCTCTATCAAGATTTTTCAAACATTCATCAAATGAGTCCCCCACAACACTAAAGTCGTCCATGAACACCTCCAAAATATGTTCCACCATATCGGTGAAAATGGCCATCATACACCGCTGAAATGTAGCCGGTGCATTACACAACCCAAAAGGCATCCTAGAAAAGCAAAGGTGTCATATGGACAAGTGAAGGTGGTATTCTCCTGATCTTCCAGAGTAATCAAGATTTGGTTGTACCCAGAATACCCATCCAAGAAACAGTAGAAGGCACGCCCAACAAGTCGATCTAACATCTGATCAAGAAAAGGCAATGGAAAGTGATCCTTGCGGGTCACTTTATTCAACTTGCGATAGTTTATGCACACCCTCCACCCGGTGACGGTCCTGGTGAGAATCAACCTATTTTGCGAATTTGCAACCACGATCATGTCACCCTTCTTCGACACATATTACATTGGCAAAGTCCAAGAGGTATCAGAGATGGGGTACACAACCACGACATCCAACCACTTGATCACCTCCTTTTTCACAACTTCTTGCATTGCCTCGTTCAACCTCCTTTGATGTTCCAAGGAGGGATTTGCATCATCTTTCAGAATAATCTTGTGCATACAGAAGGCGGGGCTTATCTCCCGAATATCAGCTAAGGTCCATCCAATTGCCTTTTTCTGCTTTTGACGAACCGACAATGTGGCATCAACCTGCATGTTAGTAAGACAAGAAGAAAGAATAACTGGCAAAGTTGAACAAGGTCCTAAGAATTCATACCTGAGGTGTGGAGGCAATGACTTCAACTCCAACACCAGAGGTTCCTCGATTGAAGGTTTTGTTGGTGGAGTCTTCCTATTCTCAAGATCCAAATAGAGTTTCCTAGGCTCATAAGAGTAAGAGCCCATTCCATGTAAAACATTCATGCACTCCACTCGGCCTTCATCCTCATTTACATCAAGATTCAACAATACTGCCTCTAGAGGGTCCTCCACATTGATCATTGCACTAGTATCATCAACTATTACTGCCGTGACAAGGTCCATAAAGGAGCACACTTCAAAACTGTTGGGCTACTTCATTAACTTGTACACATGAAAGACCACTTTTTCATCACCCACCCGGAATGTGGGTTCCCCTGCTTCCACATCAACTAAGGCCTTCCTAGTAGCAAGGAAAGGTCTTCCCAATATGATTGGAACCTCATAATCTACCTCAAAATTCAAGATCACAAAATCAGCTAGCAAGATAAATTTGTCCACTCGGATAAGGAAATCATCAATAATATCAAATAGTCTCTTCATAGTTCTATCCGCTATTGGCAATCTCATGGAAGTTGGCCTCGATTGCCCAATACCCAAAGTCTTGAAAACTGAGTAGGGCATCAAGTTGATACTTGCCCCCAAATCACATAGAGCTTTTGCAAAGTCAGCACTCCCAATGGTGCAAGGAATGGTGAAAGCACCGGGATCTTCTAGTTTCGGGGCCATTGAGTGCACTATTGAACTTGGTGGGTCATCTTGATAGTTTCACAATCCGTGGATCTTTTCTTTGTCACCAAGTCCTTCATCAATTTAGCATAACCCGGTGTTTACTCTAGAGCTTCCACCAAAGACACATTGATGGATAAGCTCTTCATCATGTCAATAAACTTCTTAAACTGATTCTCATTTTTCTGCTTCGCAAGCTTTTAAAGATAAGGTGGAGGTGGCCTTGGCAAAGGAGCCTTGGCTTTAGGCACAACCGTTTTCGTCATGTCTATTACTTGTTGCCTAGACGGGTTCATGTCATTATGAGTCTCCACCTCGACATCTTGAATATCAATCCTCACTTCCTCATTCACATTCTCATCAATCACATTTTCAACCACCAAAAGAATTTCATCTTCTTGAAACTCAACTTTGTCACTCAATTTTTTTTTTGCTTAGAGGCATTCACATCACCGCCTCATCCACTTCTTGTAGTTACCGCCATGACATGATTGTTCCCACCCTTCGGTTTAACTACCGTATCACTTGGTAGAGCCCCCTTAGGGCGAGTATTCAATGATTGGAAGATTTGGCCTAATTGAACCTCCAAGTTTCTAATTGAAGTATTGTGGGAAGCTAACTGAGCATCATAGTCTGCATTCTTTTTCATCATCTATTCAAACATCATTTCAATTATCTTCATTTCACTGTTAGAAGAACTCGAACCTTGGGATGGAAATGGGGGTGGATTGTTCGGTTGTTGATACATTGGGGTCCTTTGAAATCCTTGCTCCCGATTTCCTTGATTGTCATTGTTCCAACCACCCTGATTGTTGTTACCACCCCAATTGTTGTTGTTGTCATTCCAATTACCCTGATTGTTCTGATTATTGTTTTGATTGCCCCAATTGGAATTTTGGTTGTTATTCCCCCAATTACCATTCCCTTGTTGTTGTTGATTGTCCCAATTGCCTTGGGGTCTCCATTATTGTTGGTTGGAAGAATTGCACCTTTAGCCTTTATAGTTGTTCACGTATTGCACCTCTTAATTCTGCCCATCATAACCATCATCTTGGAATCCACCACAATCATTGTCATATTTATCCGAACTCCCTTGGTTATGTTAAACTCTTTGTCCTCTTTTGTTCACTATCATGTTGACACCCTTCATAGCATTTACTTAGCGCGAATTTTGAACATGTTGTAACTGTGCTTTTGCTAGCTGGTTCATTGTTATTGTCAGCTCTGCTATAGCCTGCCCTTTGTCATGTAGCTCTTTGTGCAAGTGAGTGACCATGGGGTCATCCTATGGCACATTGGCTCTACTTTGCCAAGCGGAGGATGTGTCAGCCATCTCGTCAAGAATGTCACAAGCCTCATCATAAGACAGCTTCATGAAATTACCTCCAGCAAGTTGGTTCACTATGCACTAATTTATTGTGTTAATGCCCTGGTAGAAAGTCTATTGTATCATTGCCTCAATCATATCATTGTTGGGACATTCCTTTACCATGGTTCTATATCGCTCACATATCTCATGTAATGGTTCGGTGGGCTCTTGCTTGAAAGCTAAGATCTCATCTCTCAATGCTGTCATATGCCCCGGTGAGAAAAACTTTTCAATGAATTTATCAGTCAACTCATCCCAAGTAGTGATGGAATGGTTGGGAAATCGTTCAGGCCAATCCAATGCCTTCCCTCTAAGTGAAAAAGGGAATAGTCTCAACTGAAGTGCATCTTATAATACATTAGGTTTCTTGCTCCCCCAACAAGTATCCACGAAACCTTTGAGATGTTTGTAAGCATTCTGATTGGCAGCGCCCGTGAAATACCATCGTTGCTCCAACAATGTCAGCATCACATTTGTATTTGAAAATTGCTCGCCCGGATCTGGGTTGGGACAATTGCACTTGCATATCCTTGGTTGAGAAGCACTTGAGGAGCCACTCTTGGAGGTGTCGGGGGAGGGTCTGGAATAATATCATTGGCCTGGCGGCCTCTCCTTTGTCCTTGAGGTACAATAGGAACCTCATCATCAACATTGTCATCTACCTCCTCCCCCCGGTGGAAGATCTCCAAAAGGTGCGTTGTTTGTTGCCATTTTGTACCTGAAGTTGTGACACACACAAAATAGTAACACAGAAGGAAAGAAGAACAATACATAAAACTATTTAGATAGATAGCCAAAACCATTAGCTCCCCGGTAACGGCACCAAAAAGTGATCGGGGGCCAACCCTGCACCACTACAAAGTAGCGAGAATGGTCGAAGCAGCTTTTACCCGAGATGGTTGGGATCGAATCCACAGGGAGCTAGAATGGGAATTGGATTCCTATATAAACTGGAGATGCGTAATTGCTCTCAATTGCACTTCCAATCATAATTGGTCATTTGATTACTTCTAATATTATGCTAATAAGATGCTAAATTAAGCTAAGAGTAAGATACTTGAAAGGTTGTCTAAATGGTTAAGGAGGCACTAGGGAAGTGACTTTTTCCTAAGTGAATACTTGACGGGTTTTCGAATCTAAGGCAAGATTGTCATTTTGGGGATTACGATATAACCAATGCATGAAACTTCTCACTCTATACCTCTCGGTAGTTTGAGTGATTTTGTCCTAATTGACTTTCTCAAGACCAATTGGGTATGATAATTTGTGCAAGCAATTTAGGTTCAAGTCGGGTATTACTATCTCTAGGTTTAACCATTTAATTGGGGCTATCAATCTCTTATATATGCCACAATTCCTTGTTGGACTAATATTCCTAGACTCAAGCTCTCTTTCTCAAGAAGAGCTCAAGTCAAAAAGGCACAAATTAGTATTTGCAACCACTAATTCAACATGGAAAATAAAAATTAGTCCAAATATCAAACATTCATAGACATTCAAGTCCTAAAACTCAAGACCCATCAAATACTCACATTAGGGTTGAGCCACAACCCCAACTAATAGGTATAGCTACTCATAATAATAGAAGAAACTGATAAATAGATGAAGAAAAAGCCATAAGAATCAATTACAAGCTAATAATTGAATATTCAATGATAAAACCACTATAAAATTACTCAAAGTAGTTAAGAACAGCAGTTCACGTGCTCAGCCCAAAGTCAGATTACAAAAGATGACCTAAAAATGGGAAAAAAGTATTTATACTAGGCTGAATTTTCTGGACAAAAATACCCCTGCGGGGGTAGTGCGGTCCGCACAAAATCGAGTGCGACCGCGGTGAGGCTTCTTGGCTTTAGATCTCTACTCTCTAAACTTGGCCACCGCGGGCCGCATAAAATGCACCGCGGCCGCGGTGGCTTCAATTGCGGTCCGCACAAAAAGGACCGCGGACCGCATTGGCATTAATTCTTCAAAGTCCCAACTCTTTGAACTCCTTCTTTGTGGACCACACAATTTCGATTGTGGCTGCAATGAGGCCATTGCGGTCCGCACAAAATGCTTTACGACTGCAATTCTTGAGTTTACAAAATATTCACTCTCTGAATCTCTTCACTGCGGACCTCACTAAATGGAATGCGGCCGCAGTAGATCTGTTTCACTGTGCTTGAACTTGTTCTTGGTACTTGTGCATGTTTCACTCCTTTTTGAGCTAGTTTTGACTAATTGTCACTTTTTTACCAAACCCTACAAACAAGTACAACGTGTAAACCTTTGGGACTATTTTGTATACATTTTTAATCAAAACTCAAGTAAGAAGGAGTGTAAAATGAACCATAATCCCTAGTTATCACCGGTCCATATGTATTCATATTTTAAGAATGATAGTTTATTGATACAGTATTGCCCACTTATAGTTATGCATTACGAGTTGTGTCCATGTTGGCCCACGATAGTTACAAAAGGAATAAGTCCAGCTAACTCGACCTATGTATGTTCTAGTTTTGGTCGAACGATCATGAGTTATCAGAGTGATTCGTTCGGGCCACAACGGCACAGGGTGCCATCCATGCCTCCCCAGGTTTGGGGTGTGATACCACCTCAAGCTGTCACTTCTTAGTTGGTAAGCACATTCCTCCCCTGAAGCTGTAGACCTCTTAGTCTTAGTTCCGGTGCTAATGACCCTTGGATTTTCTCCTCCACTCTGCCAAAGTACAATATATTTAGTTACAACATTACATTCAATAGAAGGAGGATATACTAATTATAGCTTTAGTTAGTTCACTTACAGTAAAAGAAGTAAACCCATTCCTTGCTTGAAATAACACAATTCCACTGCCTCTACCTCTTCCAACCCCTCTAACTCTTGCTGATTGTGAACTAGATGTTGTAATAGTACCAGTTCCTCTTCCTCTTCCATTTCCTCTTCCTCTACATCTTCCAGCAACATATAAAGGTGTACTAATTGGTATAACATTTCCAGCAGCATTATTTTTAGCAGCAGCATTTCCAGCAGTAGTTATTTTACTGGGGCATTCACCTTCTACATCTAATATTATCAAGCTTGTTATATTTGTTAAATTAAAGTGTAATTCATAAGGTAAGATAATTATTCTTCTATAAATTCTCGTATTAGGGTTCATATTAAATGGAGAATTCAGGTCCATTTTTATCGATATGGAGATACAGCTGGACTAGTAATTTCATGGAGCATTCAGAACCCTGGTCATCGATTCTACGACTGTAAAAATTACTAGGTAAGCTTAGATTGTTATAAACACTATTTCAAGATTTTATAAGCTTCATTTTAACTTATTTTTGGATTTGCAGAAAGATAAGAAAACTGGGTGTAAGTATTTCGCATGGTTTGATCCCGTGACTCATGAACACTTGAAGCTAGTGATTTTGGATCTGCTTAAGAAGAAGAAGCAGTTTGAAGCGCATTTGCAGGAATCCAGAAAATAAAGGAATTGAAGGAGACTTTTTTCTGATTTAGGATTAATCATTATTAAGGCCATTGTATTTGGTAGTTCCGAGCACTGCTATATAGTGTAATGATATTCCCCTATATTGGGTGTTCATGTATTTTGGCTGATTGAAGTTGTTGTTGTCTATGAGGATTATCCCCTATTTTATTAGAGATGAATTCAAGCTTTGTGTTATGTTCCTATTTAGCTCATTGAAGTTATTGGTCTTCTTTTATGTTATGTTCCTATTTAGATTTGGTAGCAAAATATGGGTAATGCAGCTTTTGTATAACCAAAGTATACCAGTATAAAAAGAAGACCTAAATATACTTTATTCCACAAAATAGGTGTTCATTAGTAGACACCAAAACAGATTAGCAACACTTAACAGAACATACCACTTGGTTGTCCATAGTAACACTTTACAAAATATAGCACTTGGTTATCCATAGCAACACTTTACAAAATATAGCACTTGGTTGTCCATAGCAACACTTTACAAAATTTAATACTTTGTTGTCCATAGCAAAACTTAACAAAACATAAAGCTTTCATTTCTTTTTCTGCTTCTTCATTAGTTGAGATGATAAACTAGCTTGAGTAAGATTGTGTTGTGATGCTGCAACTCTTTGAAGTTTTCTTGTGCTTATGGCATTTTTGCACATCCACCTCAAACCGACACTTCTTGGTTGGTAAGAACATTTCTCTCCTGAAGCCGTAGACCTCTTAGTCTTAGTTCCAGTGCTAATGACCCTTGGATTTTGTCCTCCACTCTGCCAAAGTACTATATATTTAGTTACAATATTACATTCAATAGAAGGAAGATACACTAATTATAGCTTTAGTTAGTTCACTTACAGTAAAAGAAGTGAACCCATTGCTTGCTTGAAACAACCCAATTCTACTGCCTCTACCTCTTCCAACCCCTCTACCTCTTGCAGAAACTCCTATACCTCTTACTGATTGTGAACTAGATGTTGTAGTAGAACTAGTTCCTCTTCCTCTTCCATTTCCTCTTCCTCTACCCCTTCCAGCAGCAGATGAAGGTGTACCAGTTGGTACAATATTTCCAGAAGCATCATTTCCAACAATGATTTTTTTTACTGGGGCATCCCCTCTTGTTGTGTCCACACACACCACAGAGGAAACATGTCATATCCATACCTCTCCTTGAAAGCGTCCCAGATTTTGGATGTTTAGTTTCTTCTCTTTTCCGATTTTTTTGGTCTGCCAGACAGGCATCTTTCTAATAGGGTGAGGTTCAAAATAGGGGTGCTTGAAGATGGGCACTATTTCATACAAGGCACATGCTGGATAAATATTGAATAAGCCTTTAAGTACGTGGGCTTATGATACTAATGTGAAATGTAGTGAATATGTTCCATGTCCTTGAAATGCATGCTAGCAATTGCATGACAACAGGGGATACCTTTTAACTTCCAAGCTCTCATATTCACTAAGGATACCATATGCCCGTACTTAAGATCTTCAATCTCATAGCCCGTTTCACCGTTCCATCTTGGAGCACACCTCATAGACTTTGCTAAATTATCCTGGTAAACCATCATTGCAATTGGGGAGGTACCACATATCCATGTCTCACAGAACTCCCTCATCTTGCCTATCATAATCATCAGCTTAATTCTGATTTCCTCTAACATTATGATGATTGTCTTGTGTGTCTCAGTCAGAATCCAAGAGTTGAAAGTCTCACATATATTGTTGTCAATAATATCACACTTCCTATCATATTTGAAATAAGCTATACACCAAGTTTCTTTTCTGTAGTAGAGTAAGCTTTCACATATGCCATCCCCAAACTTGTCTAGCATATCAAGTTGGTCATTTAATTCTGCAACACTAGAAGCTCTTGCGCATCTCCAGAAAATATTTCTCCTATCCAACCCTCTCCACTCTTTTGACTAGCTTGCAAGGATGTTTCTAACACACATCCTGTGTTCACACTCAAGCAACAAATCCCTTACATCATTAATAAAATCGTAAAGCATTAAAAAAATATAGTTACTGAAGCAGAACATATACTGCAAAATAGTGAAGGAAAATAGTTACTGAAGCAGAACAGTGAAGGAAAATATTACCTTCTGTATATCCGACATAATTATAAGGTATTTACCATATTCTAAGATTAAATCTTCACTCAAATATTTCAGAAACCAAGTCCATGTGAAGGTGTTCTCCACCTCTACAACTACCCATGCAATTGGAAATATCTGATTGTTTTCATCTTTGGAGATAGCTACAAGAAGTTGTCCCTTGCAAACTCCTTTCAAGAAACATCCATCAAGACCAATAATTCTTCTGCATCCTTCAAGCCAACCCCTTTTCATGGCATGTAAACAAACATAAATTTTAGAAAATACCAATTTTCCATCACCTTGATCTTCTGCTTTAACCACACATGTACTCCCAGGATTGGTTTGCAAAATTATATCTCTATAGTCATAGAGTCTTTTGAACTTTTGATGCACATCGCCAATGATTTCTTTCAGTATCTTAGCTCTAGCCATATGAGCAGTTGATCTCCCTACATAAAGGTCCAGTTCTTGCTTTCAAATCCAAACTTTCATACCTGGTTGTGACATAATTTTGCTTTTGTATCTTTTTGCAAGATATCTCGTTACTTGTTCTTATTGGTTGTATAACATTTGTGCACTGGATTGTATTTTTTCACCTTAAAATTATTGGATCTGTCATCTTTACTAGTTGCTAGAAGGCATCCACATTTAGGTACCATGCATTTACCATCACCCTATGTAGCTCATTTATGTACTTCTCAATTTGCACCCTTTTTTGAATTGCCTATTTGGTGATTGCTTCCCTAAACTCATCAACATTTTCAAATATCAATCCTAACTTCCAAGTTATTTTCTTGGCAGTAGGACCAAAGATCAATCTTTTTTTTTCTTCCTCCATTTTCCTATTATGTTCTTCACCATCTTCACCTTCCATATATGAAATAAAGCTTTCATCATATGAGGAACCAAAGTATGGCTCATCAGTCCCAATTAGTTCTTCACACCTATTTTCTTACTACATGTATGCAGCTCATCAAACCTAATGTCGACACCTACTTTATCTATGTTTATATCACCCTTCCCTTTAGGCTTTTCACTTCTTTTTCTCCTGCTTCTCTTCACCTGCTCTCTACCTTCACCAAACTCCTCATGGATATCAGATTGGAGATCATTGTCATCAGAAACATTCAAGTCAACTTCATAAAAACAATCAGAAATCCAGTCTATGTCTACTTTTCCTTCATTCCCAGCAACATCATAAGCATTTCCATTAGAAGCAACAGAACTCTCTGAAATCCGATGTATGTCATCAGAATCTTCATCATCTACCTCTTCAACCTCTATAGGCCTTTTTTCAGAAGCCTTACTACTGCTCACACCTTCCCTTTTTTTAATAGGGTCATGTACTGATAAAGGGGCAGCATGATTCACATATATTTCTAGTGTATCCACATCCTCTAACTGATTACAAATGTCTAAAATGTCCTTATCAGTCAATACGTTTACCAGTTTGTCAATCCTATCCATCGGGTACATATACAACTCAACCATATTAGTTAGTCTCATCTCCTTAGTGTAATCCATAAGCTCAAAGAATGAAATCCTATCTATATCCATGTCTAAATTCAAGGATTGACTGCCCCCACATATCTGCTAAAAGGACCAATAATTAACTCACCCCCGTGATACCACTTTAAAGTAACAATTTTAAAAGATATTGTCCCTGAAACAAGCAGACAACAAGTTTCAATTTCACATGCAAACAAAGAATAAAGAAATTAAAATGGACAATAAAGAAAGATATAACACAATAAAGAAAGAAAAAGACAACACAAGCTCAAAAGCACCAGGTTTCAGTAGACAATGACAAGAGATTCCCCATAAAGATGTCTTAAAGCGCTAAAAATACTTATGATAAAATACCCAAATAAACCCTAACTATTTTGACCCGCCCATCCAAATCAAAATGATTGAACAACATAAAATTAGAATACTAACCTGAAAATGACGAAAGTAACAGCAACAACCAGCAGATTTGTTCTCGTCGAAGTCGCCTTCAAAGTTAGGGCTGAAGAACATTTTGGTGAAAATAGAAATATATTTGTTAATCTGGTCGAGGGGTATTTTTTAATCTAGCGGGTCGAATCTTTTTTGTGTCGGGGATTAAAGCTTGGGTCAGGTTGTCTATTTTTAATTAAAAAATAATTTTTTTAATTTAAATAAGCGCGCGTATATACAACATTGAGTATTAACTAGGCTGGTCAAAAGTAGTGTGTCATTGACACACTTTTAAAAGTTTTGGTACGTAACATTAAATCCGTGGTCAATAGGTGTGTAACAAAAATTTGAGTACAAAGTAGATGGATAAACTATGTATTTTGCCTTTTTTAAATGAAGAGAATAAACCTAAAAAACTCACTTACATCTTCTGCGTTACCCACTCTTTCTTTATTTATAAAACAAGTTTACTCATTTCTATGCAAATGCAATACAATATCACAAAGCAAATGTAATTGTGTGATGCAAATAGTACTAGCACTATTGCTATTTTGTCAATCATAACTGAGTTTCTTTACTACTATAGTTGATATTTCAAATTTGTATGTTTATAAAAATTTAAGAACTCAATATACAAATTTTGATCTGATAACTCCTTGCATGTCGAACTTTGCCACAAGGGGTGCTCATGATTCGACTTGAGTTAATTTTCCTCTAATTTTTCGGTTATTTCGAGTTTTTATCGGGGTTTTCTCCCTTAAATATGAGACATTTGCCAAACACATATTCCGCCTATATTCTAAAATAACACTATCAAACCTATTATTCATTAAGAAAATTTATCATTTACCAAGATATATTAAGAATATATGATTGAATTAAATAGTAGAGTAATTTAAGGACTCAATTAAAGATAATTTTTTGAACGTGAAATAGATTCTTGGACTTTGAAAAATAAAACTACCATCAAACTAGAAAGTAAAGGCAAATAACTTAATTATTATAATGACAAAGAACTAGACTACCAACTAAGAGTGCAAACGATTAAATATTTACCATAAAATTATGTATGCATGTGTGTGTTGTAGAAATGTGATTTTTGACCCTTCCCAATTTTTTTTATATTTTAGCATGTAAATATTTAATTTAGGCCTAATATCGTTATTTCGACTAATTTTGACTCTTTTACTTTATTTTATTACAAGAAAATGAAAATTACAAAAAATTATTTTAGTTTATGTATCTTTCATAAATTTAAAAAATACAAAAAATAGTACCTTATTTTTATCTTTATATAATCTTGAAAAATACAAATATATATATATATATATATATATATATATATATATATTTATATATATATATATATATATATATATATATATATATTTAATTAATTAGAATTTATTTTCGCATCATGTAATATAGTTATCTTATATTAAAGAAATTTAGGTATAGTTTTGAATAATAATTTTGGAGTCTTGGAGCCCAATTTTAAGACCCAACAAGACATGAACCTACCCCAATCTCCTAAATTTAGGCCCAATAAGACCAAACTCATATTCCCTTAACCTAGAAATCCCTACACTTTATGAAATGGGCTAAAAATACAAAGAAAATGAGACCTAAGATATTCATAGCTTGCTTTAGGCAAGTAGTAAAATCATCACAACTACGGGTACGGTTTCCGTGGTGTAGTTGTGATATTCAGTTTTAATTAGTGTCAAATATGAATATCTATAGTTCGTTTAGTTGAATACTTTTACTTTAAATAAAATTGAGGCGTGTCATTCATACAATTGAATCACATAATCTATGACCCTCATATTAATTATCTTAACTAATGTAGAAAATGCCTTGAACTATCGTAGTTTGCTTTAGGCGCATTAATTAAATAATTATCATGGCTACGGGTACGGTTCCCGTGACGTAGTTGTGACGCTTAATTTCTAAATCCGGGGGTGCATTTCATGTGACCCGGTTCTAATTTCCAACAAGGTTAAATAGAACGTGTCGTGAATCGCGCACTACTACATTATGCATTTATAGCTACAGAAGTTTTGCTATGAATTTAATAATTATAGCTAATACCTAATAATAGCCACACAAATTAGAATCCGTGGCTATTTACAAAAGTATAAAATTTCTTTGCCACGAAAATTAAGTTAGTAAAGCTAATTCCTTGTATTAGCTATACTTGCTAACAATCGTGGCAATAGCTACATAAATAGCTATAAATTTATTGTTACAAATTAATTTTGTATCTAATCATAAGTTTTTGCCACGCGTCAATAGTTATTGTAGCAAAAGTAACCTTTCAGCTACAATAAATTATTTGAAACAAAATATTGTAGTTAAATGAATGCTTTTGCTTCAAGTTTTAAAACGTTGTGGCAGTAGTTAAATGATATAGCCGCAAATTTATTGCTATAACTGAATTCTGTAGTTAATCATTAATTTTTTTGCCACGAATTGAAACTTACTATAGCTATAATAACTTTTTAGCCACAATAAAATATTTGAAATAAAAATTTGTAGCTAAATGAATATTTCTGCTACAAGTCATAAAAAGTTATGGCAGTATAGGTTAAATTAGCCACAAATTTTTTGCTATAATAGAATTTCGTAGCTAATCATTAATTTCTGTCACGAGTTGAAACTTCATATAAAAGTAGTAACCTTTTAGTCACAACAAATTTTTAAAATCAAAATGGTACTAAATAAATAATTTTACTTCAAGTTCTAAAAAGTCATGGCCATAGTTGGCTTAGTAGCTACAACTATTTGTCACGCTAAAATAATACCACAAAATTGATAAGATAAAATTTTATAACTCATCATTAGTTTTTTTTTCCACAAGGTAAATCTAGCCACATTAAATATTTGAACTACATTTTGTAGTCAGATAAATATTTATCTTCTAAAATAAAAATAGTTAAACAAAAGTTAAAACTATTTGTCATGACAAAATTAATAGCCACAAATTTAAAAAGACGGTAAACTTACCAGTTAATTATAACTTTGGTCGTATAGTTAGGATTGTCACTGCAAAAATAGTATTTTAACCACAATAAGTTATATGTACAAAATTTCATAGGTGAATATTTTTATTTCAGTGACAAAAATAAGAGTTGCTCAAACACTATCAAGTAATGACAATTCAATTTTAACTATAGAAGTTAGATTTTCTCAAAATAATTGAAAATATAGTAATTATGTATAAATTGAAGTATTAATAAACTTTAAAATAACAAACTAAATTGCAAAAGTTGATCTTCAATAATAGATCATTTGTATGCCTATTTGTAGCCTCAAAACTTACCAATTTACTTTTTATTTATTAAACTCATATTTTATTTATTGCAACATGTTATATTTGGACGTTAATTATATATATTTGGTGTAAAATTCAAAATATATTAGCATATATAGATAATTTATGTATGTCTTGTACTTAACTATTTTTTATGTAACTACTTAGAGTAATTTCTTATATGTTTAAGATTTCTTTTTAATTAAGTCCTCATATATTGAAGACTTTAAGAGTTGTTTGATATATATATATATATATATATACACACACCTAAGTATTTTTAATAAGTACTTAGACTAATTTCATATATCTAATGATTCATTTTGAAAATAAGTTCTCATATATTGTAGAACTTTGTGAAGGTTTTGGTGCATTTAATTTTGATAAATGACCAAAGCTCCAAAATACATACAATCAACATATTTAACTCTACAAAAAGTTTATGAAATTATAATTCATTAATTTTTATATAATTCTGTTATCGCTATTTACATAAAGAATTACGAAATTAATTGATACTTAAGTCCACATGAAAACTAATTATGTTATAATTCTTATTAAATATAATGGAATTATAGCTAATTAATGTGTGGATGACTAATTATATAAAATTTAAACAAATATAATCTTGTACCATATACACACAAACACACACACACTTAGGTCCACAGGAAAACTAATTATATATATATAAGTTTCTAATTTTCACAAATTAAATTATACATCAAACATAAGAATTGAGAACTAAATATGATAAAGATATAGGAAGAGGATCATGTTTCTCTTGTGACTATTATTTGATATTTTATAATATTTACATAATTCAATATTATTAAGTTTCACTTCAAAAAATTTAAGATTTTAATATGGTTATATAGCAATGTATAACAAAAATAACAACTAGTATATCATAATTCATATTAAAAAATTATACTTGTAACTTTCAATACATTTTAATTAAGTTTGTAATTAATTTTCATTAGATTTGAATAAACAATATCAAATTTAGACAAGATGTTTGTATCTATGTACATTGATCGCTAATTACACTCAATTTAGACAAATAGAAAAGTTATTTATTTAATGATTTAATACTATTTTAATAACTTAATAACTATCGTAATCTACTTAAAACACTAAAATTAATAAGTTATATAATTGAAATAGGAATACATAAGAAAACTAATAATATCGTATAGGACAAAAAAAAGTTATAAAGAATATAATATATTATAGAATGTCTTTATTTCGTGCAAGTTAATATTTTTTATTTTATTTAGTATAAATTATGTATTTAATCTTTTGTATTTTACATAGATAATTTTCTTACTTACTTGCATATGTTAGCAGTAGTACTTACGTTTCTAGCATTTATGGCATTTGTAATATATTACACAAGAAATAAAAGCAAGCAAATATATATTAAAAAATAGAAAAGGAACATAAAGGCCATTTGGCCCAAACCAAAATTCACAAACCTAATAACATTCTCAACAAACCAAAATAGAAAAGGGTATTATATGTTTCCCTACCCTGCCGCCCCCCCCCCCCCTCCATTTCCTTCTTCAACAGTGCCTCTCTTCACATGAAGAGAGCAAACCCGCGGAATCACTGGCTAGATAGCTCGATGGCTTCTCTTTTTTCAGGTATATTTATGTATATATTTCTTAGGATTTTTAGATCTCAATAAACCTATTTGATTTAAAATTTGGGATTTATATTCTAACAATTTGATAGATATATTTTGTCGTATTGTGATAGGCATTGAGTGAGACTTTAAAGATTAAAATGTAATATTGGGAGGAGACACAGTTCGTCGAAAAGACATTACAAAAATGAGATGAGAATTCTTTCAAAAGTTTTTTAAAAAAGTATACAAGTTTATTTTCTTATCTTGTTGCTTTGAGTTTTCCCCTCTTATTGTATACTAAAAATTCTTGTATCAATGTGCTTTTTGGTTCAGTTATTCTTTTGTGTTAATTATTATTTCCTTTAAATTTATAAGGTGCATTTCAATCTATTCAATGCAAGAAGATTAAGGATTCAACCTTGATGCCAAGAGTGAAAGTAGTTCATCCTTGACCGCAGAAGATCATCTAGTGGCGATATCTGAAATTCCCGGATCAAATACTTAGAACTTAGTTTTCTTTTGACGTGGAACCCTTCAGAATTTTATAGATTATAGATAACGGTGCATAATTTGTATTATACTCCTATTAGTTTGACAAGAATGTGAGTTTAACTTGTTTCTATTATCTAGCTGCATATTAACTAGTTGTTATGTCTCTTGTACAAGAGTTACATACTTGTGGAAGTGTTGATATTATGTACTGTAATAGACAATTGTATATTTTAGAATTAATTTTTTAAACTATTTAGATTTCAAATTATAAAATAAGTGATATTTAAAGTTTATTACTGTGTGTTTCTATGGTTTGATAACAAAAATGTATGGATATGGAATGTTTGAAAATTTTAATAAAATATATAAAATATATTCACCAAATAAAATATAATAAAATACTTAATCGTGAATATTTGACGATTTATAGCCATAAAATTATGGGTTGGTAGCTAAATATAAATGTTATAATATAAATCTAATATGAGACCATAGCTACTGTCACACCTCCTTTTTCCGCGCCCGATGGGGTGCAAGGGAGTTTTTTCCAATTAAAGGACAATCGAAACGGGATTTGTTTATTTATCTCAGAGTCGCCACTTGGGCGATTTAGGGTGTCCCAAGTCACCAATTTTAATCCCGAATCGAGGAAAATAATGACTCTATATTATAGTCTGCGTACCAGAAATCCGGATAAGGAATTTTGTTAACCCGGGAGAAGGTGTTAGGCATTCCCGAGTTCCGTGGTTCTAGCACGGTCGCTCAATTGTTATATTCGGCTTGATTATCTGATTTTATACAAGTATGAACTTATGTGCAAATTTTAACTTTTAACCGCTTTATTATTATTGTTTTTACAAGAATGTGAACAACGCTTAAAACACGTCTTTGGACTGCGTCACATGAAATGCACCCACAATCCGGAACGCATTTTATTTGATGTTTTGAGATTTGGATTTGGGTCACATGAAATGCACACCCAAGTTTATGAAAATAGATTATTAAACACGCGCTTAAAGAGACTATCGTGTTATTATTTTGGGAAGGTCGTGAAATTCGCTAAACGGCCCTCCTGAATTCTAAGTAATTTAAAACAAGTATTTACTGAGGGCCCCGCAATTTGTGTTTTTATTCGGCGAGGCTCATCTCATTCTTATTTTTTAAAGGGGTTTGCAACGTCATGGAAATGCATCTCGGGCCACGCCATAATCAATATACCCGTGATTAGAGACACATTTCGATTCCGTTGAGATTTTTAGATTTGGGTCACATAAATGTGCACCCGAGTTTAGGAAAATTAAATTATTAAAGGCGCGCCTGAAGCAACTAGCGCATTATTATTTTGGGGTAGGGCCGTGAAATTTGCTAAACGGCCCGTCCCGGAATCTAAGTATTTAAGACATATATTTTGTGAGGGCTTCGCAATCCGTACATTTTTATTTGGCGAAGCTAGTCTCGTTTTTTATTTATTTATTTGAGGGCAAACTTAAAGCAACTACGATTTTCTACCAATGAAATCATCCGAGGTTAAACAAAAACAACGATTCTAACAGGTAATAATATCCAGGGTAAAAATGAAAAAATAGAATAACCTCGTTCATATGCTCACATTTACTTTAAGCATGCAGTAACTAAACATAGAATAAACATTTTTAACACAACAACAAAAATTGCATTGTTGACATTCATATATATCGAATATTCTCATTTATTGCCTTGAACCATAATATGCAAAAATGAATGAAATGAAACAAAGGACGAAGAACACCAACCTTCGAACCTCGACAATCCTAGAACGACAAACAGTGCTTCCTACGGAACCCGAACCAGATTTCACTGAACAAGGCACAACAACGAAAACCCCGGAACAAACTCGACGAACCGGACCTCGACTCAGCTTTTGGACTTTGGACTGGAACTCGACTTCAACTCGACCTCACTGACGAACTGTTTAGTCGACGACTGTGGGGTCAACTGGCAGTGTTTGACGTCGGGGGGTGCAGCGATGGAGCTAGGAGGAGAGGTGATGGTCGTGGGCTGTGTGAGACGGTGGAGGGTCACGACTGGAGAAGAATGAAGCAGCGATGGGGGACTGCTTGTGGTCGTTTGAACGCGAGGGAGTGGGTTGCGACTGGTTTGGTGGGTTACTCCGGGAAGGTGAGGACGGTAGCGAGGAGGCAGTGAAGGTGACGGGCTGTTTGGGCAGTGGTTTTGGGGTGCAATGGCAACGGGGGTCGTCGTTGGTAGTGGTCGACGATGGCTGCTGGGTTTTTGGACGTGGTCGACGATGGAGTAGGGGTTGTCGACCGGGAAGGTGATGTTGGGTGGTGGTCGTGAGGCGGAGAGGGAGCTGGGGGAAGGTGACGGGGTGGTTTGGGTGGAAGTTATGGCCGTCGGGGGTAGGGTGCGACTGGTTGGCGAAGGTGGTGTTTGGGAGGAGGAGGGTCGTGGTCGTTGATGGCGGTTCCGGCGTTGATGGAGGTGGTGAGACGGAGAGGGTGGTTGCCGGTGGTGAAGGTGGTTTTCACCGTGGTTTAGGGCTTCTGCTTCTTCTTCTCAAAGAAGAAGATGCACAGTACTTTTCCAAAAAAATCTTTCAAAAGTCCTCCCCTTGTCAAATGTGTTTGTCCGTGTTTTGTAATGTTTTGCCAAGAAAAATGAGCCCCACGCGTGGTGGGGTTCAAGGTTTATGTCCCCCACGCGTGGTGGGGTTCCCCATGTGTCCTGGACACGGTTTATTATGGGCTAGGTCCGAAAATTAGGCCTAAAACCGGGTAGTTTGAACCCGAATATTATTCTTTTGCCCGGACCCGAGAAATAGGAACACGTTGCTTAACTAGTCCTATGTAAGCAAAATAACTACCAAAAATAAGACTAGTATTTAAACAAAACTATATCTTTTTAAATATTTTTTTCAAGATTTAAAATAGCTACAAAATATTAATGAAACTTTTTTTTGTAATTTTCGTTTTAAATATTAAGATAAAATATGAGGTAATATTTTTGTATTTTTCAAAGTAAAAATGACTATAAAACCTTAATAGAACTATATTTTATTTATTTATTTTTTGTAATTTTCGAAATTATATAAAGTACAAAAATAAAGTGCAATTTTTGTATTTTTCAAGTTTATCAGAGATACATAAACTAAAATTTATATATATATTTTTTGAATTTTTTTCTTTTTGCAACGAAATAAAGTAAAAATAGTTAAAATAGCTATACTAGACCCAGTTTCACATATTCACGCTAAAAATGTGAAAATTCTCGGGGAGAGTCAAAAATCACGTGCTTACAGCTGCCCCTCTTTGACTGGAAACACGAAGAGTTTTCCGACAAAGAACGACTAGACGTGTTTTTGACCCGACCATTACTTGGACGGACTACACTTAAGGAAAGGGAGGGAATGTGACCGAGCCCTGGTATCTGAGCTGCCTACATATCCTTGGTTTTACAGGAATCAGGCCACGTGTAGTTCGGATATGAGAGAGATAGTGAAGTGTACCGAGGTGAAGAGCCGATCGAGGTGCCGTTCCGTTGAGGTTCCGGTCCGCGGTCCTGTCATTACAACAAAAATGAAAACTGAAAAAGACTAACTAAGCCTATCAACTACTAGTTACAAGGATTCCTATCTCTTAAGTCTTCTGAAACTTGGTCTTGAGTCTTGAATGGTGCTTCATACAGACTTTGGATTTGAACCTTGATACTTGCTAGTTGTAGGCGCTAGTTCTTGAGCAGATCACATCTGTTCTCCACTTCCGTGCTTTGGATTCATTCATTTTTCTTCTTTTTTTTTTTTTTGTGACTAGCTTTTGTTGACCCTCTCAGACTGTTGACTCGCATTCTTGGGGCGAGCTTCTTGTTGCTTCTATCTTGGATTGAGTGCTGGGGATTTTTGTTGTAGCCTTCTGCCTTCCAATGGGTTACGGCTTGACTTTGAACGATCCCGCTGTTCTACAGGCGGACCCCTAACTTCTTCAATCTTTGACATATAACAATCTTCTGCTCTACAGGCAGGCCCCTGACAATCAAAACAAACAAAACAAACAAAATTTCCTAACCCAGTTTGCACTGGGAAGGTTTGTGAGTCGTTAGCAAAATCGTAGCCCACTGATACTACTGATGCAGTGCTGAGAGTGAACTAAACACTAGATTAGGATGTATTCCCTTGTTATACAGGTGGGCGCCTAACTTCAATGCTTGAAATGTAAGGACTGAAATGTATTCCTCTGTTCTATGGGCGGGCTCCCAACTTCAACACTTGTAATGAAAAAGACTGAAATGTATTCCTCTCGTTATACAGGTGGGCGCCTGGCAAGAAATTTAAAGACTGGAATGTATGCCTCTGTTCTTTGGGCGGGCTCCCAATTTCAACACCTGAAAAGTAAAGACTGAATGTATTCCTCTCGTTATACAGGTGGGCGCCTGGATTTAGGAAAATGACTCTTTTTTCAAAATGTTTTTTTTAGCATCTTAGGAGAAAGATTCATCGGACTAAGATTTTGATCCTAGGAGAAGGTTCGTCAGACTAGGTCTCTATCTTAGGAGAAAAATTCGTCAGACTAAGATTTTGATCCTAGGAGAAGGTTCATCAGACTAGGTCTTTTCTTTTTGGTATCTTAGGAGAAAGATTCATCAGACTAAGATTTTGATCCTAGGAGAAAGTTCATCAGACTAGGTCATTTTTTGTTTTTTTGGTTATCTTAGGAGAAAGATTCATCAGACTAAGATTTTGATCCTAGGAGAAGGTTCGTCAGACTAGGTCTCTATCTTAGGAGAAAAATTCGTCAGACTAAGATTTTGATCCTAGGAGAAGGTTCATCAGACTAGGTCATTTTGTTTTTTTTGGTTATCTTAGGAGAAAGATTCATCAGGACTAAGATTTTGATCCTAGGAGAAGGTTCATCAGACTAGGTCATTTTGTTTTTTTTGGTTATCTTAGGAGAAAGATTCATCAGACTAAGATTTTGATCCTAGGAGAAGGTTCGTCAGACTAGGTCTCTATCTTAGGAGAAAAATTCGTCAGACTAAGATTTTGATCCTAGGAGAAGGTTCATCAGACTAGGTCATTTTGTTTTTTTGGTTATCTTAGGAGAAAGATTCATCAGACTAAGATTTTGATCCTAGGAGAAGGTTCGTCAGACTAGGTCTCTATCTTAGGAGAAAGATTCATCAGACTAAGATTTTGATCCTAGGGGAAGGTTCGTCAGACTAGGTCTCTATCTTAGGAGAAAAATTCACCGGACTAAGATTTTGATCCTAGGAGAAGGTTCATCAGACTAGGTCATTTTTTGGCATCTTAGGAGAAAGATTCATTAGACTAAGATTTTGATCCTAGGAGAAGGTTCATCAGACTAGGTCATTTTTTTGGCATCTTAGGAGAAAGATTCATTAGACTAAGATTTTGATCCTAGGAGAAGGTTTGTCAGACTAGGTCTCTATCTTAGGAGAAAAATTCGTCAGACTAAGATTTTGATTTTTTTTTTTTTTAATTTTTTTATCTTTAACAACCACTTAGGAGGAAATGCGTCTCCTACGGGTGAAACTAAAACTTAAACTTAGGAGGAAATGCGTCTCCTATGGGTAAAATAAAATTAGGAGGAAATGCGTCTCCTATGGGTAAAACATAACTTAGGAAGCGCGTCTCCTATCGGTGAAACTTTTTTAGGAAGTGCGTCTCCTATTGGTGAAACTTGCTTAGGATGTGCGTCTCCTACTGGTAAAACTTGCTTAGGAAGTGCGTCTCCTACTGGTGAAACTTGCTTAGGAAGTGCGTCTCCTATTGGTGAAATTATTTTTTAGGAAGTACGTCTCCTATTGGGTGAAATCAACTTAGGAAGTGCGTCTCCTATGGGTACACTGAACTTAGGAAGTGCGTCTCCTATTGTAAAACTGAGCTTTAGGAAGTGCGTCTCCTATTGGGTAAAACTAAAACAAACTTAGGAGGAAATGCATCTCCTATGGGTAAAGACGTGGAATGTATGCCTCTGTTATCTGGGCGGGCTCCCAACTTCAATACTTGGAACGTATAGACTGAATGTATGCCTCTATTATCTGGGCGGGCTCCCAATTTCAACACTTGAAATAAAAAGACTGAATGTATGCCTCTGTTATCTGGGCGGGCTCCCAATTTCAACACTTGAAAAGTAAAGACTGAATTTATGCCTCTGTTATCTGGGCGGGCTCCCAATTTCAACACTTGAAATAAAAGACTGAAACCAACATATCCTATTTGAGGGCGGATGAACCCAACATATCCTATTTGAGGGCGGATGAACCCGACAGATCCTATTTGAGGGCGGATGAACCCAACATATCCTATTTGAGGGCGGATGAACCCGACATATCCTATTTGAGGGCGGATGAACCCGACATATCCTATTTGAGGGCGGATGAACCCGACAGATCCTATTTGAGGGCGGATGAACCCGACAGATCCTATTTGAGGGCGGATGAACCCAACATATCCTATTTGAGGGCGGATGAACCCGACATATCCTATTTGAGGGCGGATGAACCCGACATATCCTATTTGAGGGCGGATGAACCCGACAGATCCTATTTGAGGGCGGATGAACCCGACATATCCTATTTGAGGGCGGATGAACCCGAAATATCTTTAAGACCTGAAAATGTCTTACCTCGAATACTTGCTGGGGATTGGGATGAATTTTCCTTTTCTACCCTTCCCATTTTTTATTATTATTCTTTTTTTTATTCCTTTTTTGTTTTTGTTTTGTTTTTGCATAGCTTCTTCCTTCAAAGACTACCTCCCTTGATTTACTTACCTGTTGGGGGGTAAAATGTTATCAGCTGGGGGTACCTGACTTCCAAAAAATTTTCTAAATGGAAGGAAAATTTTCTGCCCCAATTTGATAATATCCCTTGTGGCACGCAGTTCTGGCATCAATGCCATTTCCTTTACCTGTTTCAAATCAAACAAAATTGTTAGTTTAAAACACGGTGGTTGGTTGTGATACTCCTACTGTGATGGCTTTCCCTTTCTCCTTCCTTGCTCTGCGTTCAACAACTTGTTGGGGATGATCTTATGTGCTGGGGATAATCCCTTCCTGCTGGGGGATATCCCTCTTCTTTTGTGGCATAGCTTGGAAACTGGCATTTCCCCGACCTTTTAGTCTAGTATGGATTTTGTCAAATCATGTTCACTGCTTTCCTTGCTTTGTTCATGGGCCTTGGCTTTGAGGTTTATAACCTTGGTTTTGGCAAGGGTATCCCTCTTGACACTCGTCAATCCTTTTGTCAATTTCCTTTTGCTGGGGATATCTTTATTGACACTGGCCTCGCGCTTGTTCCTTGCTGACTATACCATTTGGATGTACTAGTCAAATCTCATCTTGAAAAGCTGATGGCATATTTGAAGTCATTTCATACTTGTTCTGACCAGACAGACTCTATTGGGGATTTTCTATGAAAGGAAAATGATAAAAGGGAGCAGAATAAAAGACAAAGGAGACGATGACTCTCTTACAAAAGAAACTATAAATAAAAATGTATCAAATGCAGATACCGACTCTAATGGTCATGACATGCGGATGTGGCCTATCCTTTACCGTCAATCATCTTTCAAGATCTTCAACTGGCGATTCCCCATCTGATTCCCAATCTTATTCGACTTGTAGTGCCCGAAGGGTTTTCACTATCAAGCCTCTCTCATTTGGGTTTTTCTCTCAGCTTTCAATCGCCTTATGGTGCCTGTGAAGGTTTTCACCGATAAGACTCTCTCATTTGTATCACTTTCCAGCTGGGGATGTGGAGTGTCGCCGGTATGACTCTTTCTGCTGAAGATTAGAGTCATTTCTGCTGTGGAACAGAATGTTATGTTCGCCGGTAAGACTCTTCATTTGTCTGACTTGGCATTTTTTGAAAACTGATCAGAAGGCCTTTCTTTGGACCGTAACGTGGGTTTTGGATAGGGCTAGAAAAAAAGGTATTAAAGGCTCAAAAATGCATTAATTTTGGGTTATTAATTACAACCTTCGGAATTAGATTTATTTACAACAAAGGCAACTTTTGCCCCAGTTTCTTGCTTGGGGATATTTTAATTGATTTTTTTCATTTTTCAAAACTATGACCGAGCCGTGAAGCGCCTACGTATCCTCTTTGAGGAATCAGGTCAAACGTAGTTCCCAATTCCTCTGTTTTCATTGTGACTTTCTTTTCACTCATTTCTTATCTTTCTTTTCTTTTTTCTTTTCCTTTTTTTTTCTTGCTTGTTTTTTGTTGTTTTGCTATTTTTTTTTTTTTATCTTCCATGTTCGCATCTTCTAGTCGTTGCTACTGATTCCGAACGAGGGGTATGAAAGAAAAAATAAATAAGGCTCAAAAGGGATAACAAAGGATAAAGTGTTTAGGTAGCAGAACAAAATGCCTTCGTCATTCCAGTCTTTAAAACATGCCAAGTGCAAACAACACAATTTAAACTTGTAGTCCCTTCGGATGGTGCTGGACTTGACAATTATGTTAAACGTCTGTTTGTTCATTTGTCACTTCTAAAGCACCGTCGGGTGACACTCTCTTTCTCATTATTGTGAACGAACCTCATGCCAATTTGGCGAATCTTGCTTTTAAACGGTTTTCTTTTTGTTTAACTTGCCCCAGTTCTACATGACTCGAGCCCTAAATAATCTCAAACCGTCCTTATTTTCTTTAAATGGATTGATCGCCTTTCTGGGGTTTTATGATTAACTTTAAAGACTAGGCCCAAACTGTGTGCGCAGGTCACGTCCCTAGAATCGGCATGGAATCACAAAATGATAAAAGGACTAAACAAAAGATGACTGGAAATAATAAAAGACCGGACTTTGTATTAGACTACCGGTGAAATGGTTTAAATAACAAAACAAACAAAACAATCCAGAACAAAATCCTAAAAACAAACTAGACAAGACAACATCCGACTCAATAGCCCTAATAATCCGAACAACAGAAATGACAACAAAATGAGCCACCACAAGCTTCTCTCTTGCTGACCCAGGAACAAAACTTCCTCCCACTTTATCAAAATTGGCATTTTAGCCACTGAGCTTTGCATCAATACTGCCGAGACCATTACCAGCTTCAACCTCATCAACCTCCGTCGGCAAATTCTCGAGGGGGTTCGAGTGCTCCATGTCACTGTTATTAATCGCAACCCGCCCTTCTCAGATCATTTTCTCTACTTCCCTTCTCCAGCTATGACAGCTCTCAATGTTGTGCCATATGACATTGGAGTGGTAGGCGCATCGTGCTGCCGGATCAAAGCTCCTTGCAAGCGGATTTATAGTACATGCGGGGAGTGGCTCAATCGAACCAGCATGCCTTAGCCTTTCAAACTGACTGGCATAAGATACCCCGATGGGGGTGAGAGCCTTTCCTCGTTTCAGCAACCTCTTCATTCTTGCATGTTGACAGGGCCGGAAACCTGATCCAGGTGGCTTTTGGTAGGCTTGTGTAGGTGGGTAGGCATTTGTGGAGCCGGGTGCCTAGAAAGTGAAGTATGGCGGGGAAAGAAGTGGTGTTGGGGAGCGGAGAAGCATTGAGGAGTGATGGAGCTACTCGGGTAGCTGGGAAGGCTGCCATAAGTGGGTTGGGATGGAGAGTATGGGGGATCTTCCATTATGGTGTTGGGTGCTTGGGAAATGACCGAGCTCAAGAGACTTGGCGGTGGAGGGGGTGGTGCTTTTCCCGTTATCCATGCCTGATACATGTCTGCCACATGCTGTCTCAGCAGTCTCACTTCTTCTACCAACCCGCTGTTCCGTTCGATCAATTGTTGTCGGTCATCAGTACCGACCCACTCGGTTCTGCGGTTCTGAGCCATTGTCCTTTGATTTTGCTTTGCAAGGAGGAGTTACCACAACCAACCACTTTTCTATATATGAACACAGCAAAGGGAAGCCATCAACGTTAGTGTTAGGGCATTTGACAGACAATCATATATCAGAGATACAATGCGCCTAAGCAGTCAGACAATTGTGCCCCTCTAAAAATTTCCCACACTTTCCTTTATTTATTTATTCTTTTTTTTTGTTATTTTTTTTAGTGGTGGTCGAATCTTATGGAGATTGCCTACGTATCACGTCCCTGCGTGAATCAGACCTTGCGTAGTTCGGACCAATAAAATAAACAATAATGAACATTTTTTCTTTTCACTTTCATATTAAAACAAACTGGGTTTCAAAGGTTTAAAGATGACCTACAAACTTGAAAATCAAACAACCCGCATGTTCTAATCAAAAGATTGGTAGACTCAAAAACAAAATTCCAGCTCCCTTTCTCTGTTCGACAAATGCAACCAAATGGTTATTTTTTGCAAATGTGGCTCCTTCCAAATTTCACATGAATTTTGAGGCCGGGGAGGATTATTTCGACACTTTACAAACTTGTCCATTCTTTTACGAAAATAACCTTTCGACAACTGAAAGATACTCTAAGGCTATTTCGGCAAGAACGGTTTAAGACGCGGCCGAAGCTGGCTCGGCTTATTATGACAAAATTTGAACGGTATTCACTTGACCGTTGACTAGTTGTTTTTTTTTCTTTTTTGTTTTTCTTTTCAAATTATAATAAAACCCTGGTATTGCAAACACGGCCCTTCAGCGCCTCGGGGACGAAGATTTATAAGGCTGTGTGGGTCAACTAGACCAAAAATCCTAAACATGACCCGAAAGTGGCTATTTATGCAAAGTCAGCCTTCCGGCGTCCCTTTCGGGAACATTCGGCTATTTATGGCAAAACAACATCACCTGACTTATTTATGACTCTTTTTATCATTTTTTCAAATTAGAAAACTCAATATTGCAAGCACGACCTTTCAACGTCTCGGGGACGAAGATTTTTAAGGCTGTGTGGGCCAATTGGACCAAATCCAAAACATGACCCAAAAGGTGGCTGTTTATGCAAAGTCAGCCTTCCGGCGTCCCTTTCGGGAACATTCGGCTATGTCTTGATAAAACAGCGTCACCCGACTTCTTTATGACAAAATTAAAATTTGACATATATATATTTTTATTTTATTATTATTTATTTTTTTTTTTGGCTTTTTAGCAAAAGGTGGGGTTGGACCCGATGAGGGTTGCCTACGTATCTCACATCCGGTGAGAACCAAACCCGCGTAGTTCGGGCAAATGAACTACTTTAAAAGAAGAAAGGAAACATTTTTTGATTGATTTTCTTTTTACAAGAAACACTTCTAAGATATATTTTGGAATTTTCATTTGCTCTTTTTTTCTTTATTCTAAAGAAGAAGAAGAAAATATTTTTCGGAATTTTGCTTTTGATAAAAGAAATGCTTCTCAAAATGTTTTTTTTTTGGATTTTGAATTTTCTTTTCAACTTTGAAAAAGAATCAAAATATTTTCGGATTTGTTTTTTTTTTTTTTTTATATATATTATTTTTTTGAAAACAATTAGAAAGACTTCCTAAAGAAGTCAATAATGGAGAAAATATTTTTGGATTATTTTAATTTTGTCATTTTCATAAACAAATAAATAACACATATTTTAAAAACAAGACTCTTTTTTTCATTTTTATGGCAAGACAAACAATTTTCTTTTCTATTAATGTTTTTTTTTAATAAAACAAACTAATAAGACATATATTTTTTATTTTATATTCTCAAAATTTCGGCAGAGTTTCGACACTACTTGGACATTTGTTTTTTTTTCTTTCTAAAAATAAGTAGTTATATCTCTACACTGCCATTTCCTCATCTTTTCACGATTTTCTAATTTGTGGAAAATGATGACAACATACAAAATCTTTTGAATTTTCATGCCTTGTTTTTATATGTATTTTTATTTTTTTATATTTATTGTTATTTTCAAAATGTGGCATGGGAAACATAAGGATTTCCAAGACATCTTAGATTTCGCAAATGTTCCCCATGCGCTTTTTCCAACATATGAAGCGTGGGGGACATATGTGAATTCCAAGACTTCTTGGATTCCACAAATGTTCCCCATGTGTTTTCCCAAAAAGCAAGCGTGGGGGACATAGGGAATTCCAAGGCTTCTTGGATTCCACAAATGTTCCCCATGCTTTGATTAAAATAACATCATGCTGGAAATGACCAAATGACCCATTCGCCCTTGACTGAATACAACATGTAGCACATAGGATGCCATAAGCTGGTCTATTATTTTCAGGTTGCTTGTCCTAGACGGACCCAACCCCTGTGTTGAGTCCCCTAAGTCAAATGCACATGATGCAAATAAACGTTCCTACTAGGGATCCGGCATGTGGCTTTGTTATACTAGGTTCAAAAACCTGGGTCGGTGTTCTAGACAGTGTACCCGAGCGGACAACTCGAGCTGAGGAAGGAGCTCCTTTCCGGGAACCAAAAGGCCAGCCGGCTTAGAAACTTTCCGAGCCTCTTTTATTTAGGGTATGACACTAACAGAATAGGGAGTCTCAACCAGTAAGCACATCCCCGGAGGTAAGAAAAGAAGGGTTTCGGCACAGTTTATACACAATTAAGATAATATCAAAGCGGTAAAAGAGAACATTTAGTATGTTATGTCAAAACATGCAATATATATCGGATAATAAAGCCAAATATAACAATTATTCTAAGCTTGAATCCTTGAGCCCTGAACCAGTGGTTCTGGGTTTAATTTCCAGCAGCGGTTTTGTCATACTGGGTTTATAACCTGGGTATACGTTCTAGACTGTGTACCCGAGCGGACAACTCGAGCCGAGGAGGGGGCTACGTACCGGGGACCCGCGAGATCGTCCGGCTTTGTAACTTGTCCGACCTCTTTCTTATTTCAGGTATTGACACTAACAGAATAGGGAGTCTCGTCCAGCGAGCTTCTCCCCGGAGGTAAGGAGAGAAAGGTTTCAGCACAATTTATATGTACAGTTCAAGTAATATCAAAGCGGTAAAAGCAGCATTTAACACATTAGGCTTAAAACATGTAAAAATCAGATAAAGCCAAATAATAACAATCATTTTAAGCTCGAATTCTTAACCCTGAACCAATGGTTCTGGGTTTCACGTCCCCAGCAGAGTCGCCAGAGCTGTCACACCTCCTTTTTCCGCGCCCGATGGGGTGCAAGGGAGTTTTTTCCAATTAAAGGACAATCGAAACGGGATTTGTTTATTTATCTCAGAGTCGCCACTTGGGAGATTTACAGTGTCCCAAGTCACCAATTTTAATCCCGAATCGAGGAAAATAATGACTCTATATTATAGTCTGCGTACCAGAAATCCGGATAAGGAATTCTGTTAACCCGGGAGAAGGTGTTAGGCATTCCCGAGTTCCGTGGTTCTAGCACGGTCGCTCAATTGTTATATTCGGCTTGATTATCTGATTTTATACAAGTATGAACTTATGTGCAAATTTTAACTTTTAACCGCTTTATTATTATTGTTTTTACAAGAATGTGAACATCGCTTAAAACACGTCTTTGGACTGCGTCACATGAAATGCACCCACAATCCGGAACGCATTTTATTTGATGTTTTGAGATTTGGATTTGGGTCACATGAAATGCACACCCAAGTTTATGAAAATAGATTATTAAACACGTGCTTAAAGAGACTATCGTGTTATTATTTTGGGAAGGCCGTGAAATTCGCTAAACGGCCCTCCTGAATTCTAAGTAATTTAAAACAAGTATTTACTGAGGGCCCCGCAATTTGTGTTTTTATTCGGCGAGGCTCATCTCATTCTTATTTTTTAAAGGGGTTTGCAACGTCATGGAAATGCATCTCGGGCCACGCCATAATCAATATACTCGTGATTAGAGACACATTTCGATTCCGTTGAGATTTTTAGATTTGGGTCACATAAATGTGCACCCGAGTTTAGGAAAATTAAATTATTAAAGGCGCGCCTGAAACAACTAGCGCATTATTATTTTGGGGTAGGGCCGTGAAATTTGCTAAACGACCCGTCCCGGAATCTAAGTATTTAAGACATATATTTTGTGAGGGCTTCGCAATCCGTACATTTTTATTTGGCGAAGCTAGTCTCGTTTTTTATTTATTTATTTGAGGGCAAACTTAAAGCAACTACGATTTTCTACCAATGAAATCATCCGAGGTTAAACAAAAACAACGATTCTAACAGGTAATAATATCCAGGGTAAAAATGAAAAAATAGAATAACCTCGTTCATATGCTCACATTTACTTTAAGCATGCAGTAACTAAACATAGAATAAACATTTTTAACACAACAACAAAAATTGCATTGTTGACATTCATATATATCGAATATTCTCATTTATTGCCTTGAACCATAATATGCAAAAATGAATGAAATGAAACAAAGGACGAAGAACACCAACCTTCGAACCTCGACAATCCTAGAACGACAAACAGTGCTTCCTACGGAACCCGAACCAGATTTCACTGAACAAGGCACAACAACGAAAACCCCAGAACAAACTCGACGAACCGGACCTCGACTCAGCTTTTGGACTTTGGACTGGAACTCGACTTCAACTCGACCTCACTGACGGACTGTTTGGTCGACGACTGTGGGGTCAACGGGCAGTGTTTGACGTCAGGGGGTGCAGCGATGGAGCTAGGAGGAGAGGTGATGGTCGTGGGCTGTGTGAGACGGTGGAGGGTCACGACTGGAGAAGAATGAAGCAGCGATGGGGGACTGCTTGTGGTCGTTTGAACGCGAGGGAGTGGATTGCGACTGGTTTGGTGGGTTACTCCGGGAAGGTGAGGACGGTAGCGAGGAGGCAGTGAAGGTGACGGGCTGTTTGGGCAGTGGTTTTGGGGTGCAATGACAACGGGGGTCGTCGTGGGTAGTGGTCGACGATGGCTGCTGGGTTTTTGGACGTGGTCGACGATGGAGTAGGGGTTGTCGACCGGGAAGGTGATGTTGGGTGGTGGTCGTGAGGCGGAGAGGGAGCTGGGGGAAGGTGACGGGGTGGTTTGGGTGGAAGTTATGGCGTCGGGGGTAGGGTGCGACTGGTTGGCGAAGGTGGTGTTTGGGAGGAGGAGGGTCGTGGTCGTTGATGGCGGTTCCGGCGTTGATGGAGGTGGTGAGACGGAGAGGGTGGTTGCCGGTGGTGAAGGTGGTTTTCACCGTGGTTTAGGGCTTCTGCTTCTTCTTCTCAAAGAAGAAGATGCACAGTACTTTTCCAAAAAAATCTTTCAAAAGTCCTCCCCTTGTCAAATGTGTTTGTCCGTGTTTTGTAATGTTTTGCCAAGAAAAATGAGCCCCACGCGTGGTGGGGTTCAAGGTTTATGTCCCCCACGCGTGGTGGGGTTCCCCATGTGTCCTGGACACGGTTTATTATGGGCTAGGTCCGAAAATTAGGCCTAAAACCGGGTAGTTTGAACCCGAATATTATTCTTTTGCCCGGACCCGAGAAATAGGAACACATTGCTTAACTAGTCCTATGTAAGCAAAATAACTACCAAAAATAAGACTAGTATTTAAACAAAACTATATCTTTTTAATTATTTTTTCAAGATTTAAAATAGCTACAAAATATTAATGAAACTTTTTTTTTGTAATTTTTGTTTTAAATATTAAGATAAAATATGAGGTAATATTTTTGTATTTTTCAAAGTTAAAATGACTATAAAACCTTAATATAACTATATATTTTTTTTTTGTAATTTTTGAAATTATATAAAGTACAAAAATAAAGTGCAATTTTTGTATTTTTCAAGTTTATGAGAGATACATAAACTAAAATTTATATATATATTTTTTGAAATTTTTTCTTTTTGCAACGAAATAAAGTAAAAATAGTTAAAATAGCTATACTAGACCCAGTTTCACATATTCACGCTAAAAATGTGAAAATTCTCGGGGAGAGTCAAAAATCACGTGCTTACAGCTACATATTTGAATTTTGTAGCTACATAAATAACATCTTTTGCCACAGTATATCCCTTTGTATCTAAAGTATAGAAGATAGATACAAAGTTAATTTATCGTGGCAAAGGAATAAAATTATTAGCTATAAATATATATTCTTTGTGGCAAAAAGTTTTATTAATATAGTCACATCACAAAAATTCTTGTAGCAATAAGTATTAATCCTTAGTCATGAAATGTTAAAGTTTGTAGCTAACTTTTAGTTACGCTACTTCTAGCTACGGATGCTACGGAAAAAATTATTGTGGTTAAAAGTGTTTAGCCACGAAATTTTTCATGTTTAGCTACGACGTACTTCATAGCTATATATGCATAATGTTGTAGTGGCGGGTGTATTTCATGTATCGTGGCTTGCGATATGTTTTAAATTACCTTGAAATAATTCCTTAAATAATCAAAAGCGGTCAAAGGTTAAAAATGCACATAGGTTTCAAAATATTTTAAAATCAGATAAATAGGCCAATAATAATAGTTGAGCGACTGTGCTAGAACCACAGAACCTGGGAATGCCTAACACCTTCTCCCAGGTTAACAAAATTCCTTACCCGGATTTCTGTGTTCGCGGACTGTAAAACAGAGTCGATCTTTCCTCGACTCGGGATTTAAAACCGGTGACTTGAGACACCATAAATTATCCCAAGTGGCGACTCTGATTTTAAATAAATAATCTCATTTAGATTGTTACTTAAATTGGAAAAACTCCCTTAATTTGGTAAACAGAAAAAATAAAAATGAAATAGTAACTGTTTTTTTTTCTCTTAATTATCCGAAAGAGATAAGATTGGACTATTCAGATGGCTAGTTTTTAGTGTACGTGCGTTGCACGTGTCTATCGTGTTAATCAATAAAATATATACAAAAAGAACAAATTTATTCTGCATGTACCCTATACACTCCTATAATTTAGATAAACCGATCTGTATTTCAGTCATCTTCATAGGCCGTCAGCCACACACTCCCAATTTAATCCCCTTTTTTGAGTCTTATGTTTCTTCTCATCTCAAAGATTTTTATTTAACTCTAACTTATGCACCACATGAGAAAGTAGGAACACTCCAAAAGAACTCATTCCACTCAATCCCTTCCTAAATAATTATATTTATGGATTACATAATTATATATATTCAAAGTAAATATATAACATTTAAAAATTTAGCATGTAAATAGAAAAGTTTTTTTTTAAAAAAGGAATAAAGGATTCTACTTTTTGTTTGACAAAGTTGCCGAAAAATTGCTCATAAAAAAAGTAGCTAAGAGTTTCCTTTTAATGTATTGTCCTTTTCTATTTATGCATAGGAGAAAATAGAATTTAAAATAATTTGATTCCTTCTTGAAATATATATTTTCTTTTAATTAACTTAAGATTTTAGGAATCGAAGATATTTTAATTCCTTCTCTAAAACGTACTTTTCTCTTTTACTTATGATAGGAATTTTAGGAATGTGTTTTTCACTTTTCTAAATCAAGGTCCTAAATAAGAAATTAAATGACTATTTTTAAATATTAGGAAAGTAAATTGAATGATTAATACTATATAAAGAAAAATAATAAAATGACTATTTTGTCAAGTATGAACTATATTTTAAAGGGGTAAATAAGACGAACGATATTTCGCTTAGGGCCTTCGTGCTTTTAATATAATATAGATGTTGTATGCATGTTTGTGTAATAATAAAGTTTTAAATAATTATTTCTATAGTCGGTTTGGTTCGATTTTTCAGTTATATTTTTGCCTAAAATTAAAACTAAATTAAATTTGATCAGTTTTAAATTCAAAATCAAAACCAAATTAAACTAAAATATATATTTTTTTTTATGTTGATTTGGTTCGGATTTTCGATTTTTGATGAACACCCCTACTTTGCCACCACTATTGGGGAGTAAGGGAGTCTTTTATTCTTAATAAGATGAACCATTATTGACACGCAATACAGAGTGTAATTTGTTTTATTTTTTCATACGCAGGGAGATAGGATGTGAATACAAGGTGGAGTTGGAAACCTAACAATGTTTGATTGCAAGAAAGTGTTTAACTCACATAAAAAAGTTAATTCTAATAACTAAGAGCGAAGTTAAAATTCTAGTTACAAGTTCCATAGAACTCGACAGTTTTAGTTAAAATTATGTATTTATTCACGTTAACGAATCTACTTAATATATGTATATACTTTAATCAAAACCTTGTAAATTGTCTTTTCAAGAATTAAGAATCTATATTAAGGGTGTCTAACGAGCGGGGTTTAACCGTACCCAAACCGATTAAAACCAGAATCGGCCCGGACCGGTACAAGAGGGTCGGGTGAGGCTAGGTTAATGTGGTACGGAGGGTTGGTCCGTTTACGTTGGGGCTAGGATGGTTAACCTGTTCTACAATAAAAATCATTGACAGGGAGATATGATGTGAATACAACGATTTTTATTGTAGAACAGGTTAATCGGCCCAGACCAGACCGACCCAGATCGGTATAAGAGCTACTTATTTTTTTTATATAGTGGGGCCTTTTTCTGACCGTTGGCAACAGTCTTTTGGCCTTGGAGTCGTTGCCCAACGGCAGATTTGCAAAAATAACCCATTTTGGGCTTTTTTTTTAAAACTAAACACTTTTTGTAATTACCTAATTTGCCCTTAGAAAAACTATAAGTACACCCCCCTCTTCTTCATTTATTCACTCATCTCTCATTTCTCAAACTCATATTCTCAATTATCATTCTCTCATTCTTCACCTAAAGTGAAATTAATATTTGACTCTTATTTTTTTGGAATTTCATTTATCGTATTATTTAATATTTGAAGTTTGAAGTTTGAACAATTGACGTTTCTTCGTGGTAATATTGCAGTTGCTAAATCATCAGGTGTTCAATTTATTACCGAATTCGGTGCACTCCCTCCAACTCTTTCTCTTATTTACTATTTTATTTGCATATTTAATTTTTGCAAGTAGTTAAGTTTTCACAATATGTTTAATGCTGCAAAAAGAGTTTGTAATAAGATTACTAATCGGAAAAATAAAAAAGAGGTAGTACTTCTGCTTCAGCATCTGGTAGTAATTTAAATGACTCTACACATATTCCTGAAACATTACTTGATAATAATATAGATCATGAACAATTACAAGAAAATTTCGGTATAGAAGATCATGAATTAGAAATGGAAGATGAGATACCACTTACACCTAGTAGTGTTGGAGCTGGTAGCAGGGATGGTAGTCGTGGTGCTAGTAGTAGATCACCTGTGGCCCCGGCTACTAATCGGAGAAAAAAAGTAAGGTTTGCCGATTTTTTGACGAAATAGAAGGTATTGATAGAGTTAAATGCAAACTTTGTAATGATACTTTTAAACATAAGACTAGAGGACAATCAGGGGGGACTGGGACACTTAGTAGATGTATGAGAATTGAGCATCTTATAGAATGTGGCTCTGATGGAGATGAAAATCAAGCAACTCTAAACCTTACTACTGGAGGACTTATGAAATATAATAAAATAAAGGATCGTGAGGAGTTAGCAAAAATGATTGCTTTGGGTTGTCTACCTTTTCCTTTTGCTTCTTAATCATATCTTATTATGTATATTCAAAGGATTTATAATCCTTTATTTAAAGAGATCCCTAGAAGTACTTGTAGATCTGATATATTTAGACTTCATGGACAATGTCAAACATACATACATTATTTGTTTCGCCACCTTCGTTGTAGAGTTTCTCTAACTTGTGATATTGACCATGCTGTTAATAGAAATGATTATTTGACAATTACATGTCATTGGATAGATGATAATTATTGTATGCAAAAATGTATTATCACTTTTAAATATGATGAAGATCAGAGTCATATTGATGTGTTTATAAGTACTACTATCTATGAAGTTGTTGAATTTTATAATCTCAAACAAAAAATATTGTGTATGTCTTTTGATAATGCTTCTAACAATAATGCCGCAATTTCAATATTAAAACTGCATTTGCAACCACCACTTGACGAAATTTTCATGTTAGGTGTGCATGTCATGTTTATAATTTAATTGTTAAAAGTGGCCTTGATTTATTTTCAACTGAGATTACTCATATTAGAAGAGCAGTTGGTGTTATTCAAGAAAATAATAGACAATCTAGAATTAGGGAATTTAAGAATAAGTGTACCGAGAATAACCTTAAACCCAGATTCATGCCAGACGAAATTGTTACTAGATGGAATTGTACATATATATTTTTAAAATGTTGCCACAAATATAGATTCCCAATAACTGAAGTTGCTAATGCACATTGTACTGATCCAAACCGTATGTTAACAACTACTACTTGGGAGGTCATTAATGATGTTGTTAAATTTTTACATAAATTTTATACAACTACTGTTGAGTTTTTTGGAGCATTTTACCCTACAGTTACTATGGCTTTAGTACATATAGCTAAAATTTCTTTTCTACTCTTTGAATTTAAGAAGAAAAAAATATATAGGGATGTTGTTGAACAAATGCAAGCAAAATTCAAAAAATATTTCTTTCCAATTCCTCCGATTTACTTAATTGGTGCTCTTTTAAATCCTTCTATTAAGATGTCTGATTGTCACCAATTAATAAATGCTTTATATACTTATATGGAGATTGGACCAACTGAAACCCCATATATATATATATATATATATATATATATATATATATATATATATATGTGTGTGTGTGTGTGTGTGTGTGTGTGTGTGTGTGTGTGTGTGTGTGTGTGTGTGTGTGTGTGTGTGTGTGTGTGTTATGCAAATATAATTGATGATGCTGCTCTTAATGTAGGCAATGTTAATCCCATTATGCACTGTACCACATCTACTACTGTGGATGATGATGAAAGCCTTGATAGTTTTAATATTTTTTTCTACATTTTCTAACACTCAAATCAATAGCAGGAACATTGATGAACTTCAATTCTACTTGCAGAAGCAAAAAGAGCCTCGCACAAAGGAATTTTCACCGTTGAGATGATGCCATAAGAATGGAAAGCAATTTCCTGTTCTTTCCGCTATGGCCCGGGACATGCTGAATGTGCCAATTTCAACTGTTGCATTAGAGAGTGCATTTAGAAAAGCAAGACAACAACTTGGAGACACCCGTCACTCATTGGGAAGCAATGCTTTGAAAGTTTTAGTATGTTTCAGAGATTGGATTAGATCGGAACGAAGAAATCAAGGACGTGAAGATGTTGATAGCCCAGAAGACGAGGAACTTAGAGATGTATTAACACATGGTAACCCATCTGAATTTAACACTCCAGAAGAAGGCCAATCAATTCATATTGATTACGAAAAACTTACTAAGACAATGCAAAACCTTTGAATTTACTCTTTTTTTTGTTAATTTACTTATTGTTAAATGTAAACCTTTTAATTTGTAAGTTTGAATTTTGAAATAAATGTAGCACTTGCAATTTATAAGTGCAATTTTTTCTCATCTTCATTGTATTCTTTATATTATATAACTTATAATAGTTATACAAAATACAAAAAAAAAAATATTAAAAATTACACTAACCTGGCCTGGCCCCTTGTACCCGTAACCCATACGGTTCATTTTTACCCGGATGAACCCGAACCCGCTAAACCCGGTAAGCCCTAATCTGTAATCGGCACGGTTCCCAACCCATTCGGTTCCAAAATTTATGTAAAAATTGCACGGGGCGCCCTATTTGGTCGCCCCCATTTAACCTATACCCATTTTTTAAAAATACTTTTAACTTGTACCCACTTTTTAAATAACTTCAGCCCCCTTTCTCCTCCTCCTTCTCATCCTTCGTTTTCTTCTTCTTTCTTCTGCTGCTGTTGGTGCAGATTATTTTTTAGGTAAAATTTCTTTTACACTGTTGGTGCATAGAAGTTAAAACTTTCTTTTGTACCTTTATATGATTAAAAAAGAAATTATTTTCCATAGTTCCTTTTGTGAGTGGAAACTATCAAGATACCATTGTTAAGTGACAACGTCTTTGCATTTTAATCGTATTACGAAACTCATTATTTGTTCTCGCAATCAGGGATGATTAATTTGCATTTATTTACTTATATTTTTGGGTTGTTTTGATAAATATTATTAAGGTGAAAGTTGTTTCTTGTAAAGCTAAATTGAGTATGTTAGCACATAAAAATTCTTGAGCCCGATGCTGAGATTTTATCCCAAAGATTTTAACAAACTAGCAAGTTGTTTGATGGATGGATCCCCAACTTATTTGAGCAGATCCTATTCTAAAGCTAGCTTCCAAATAACTTCAGCTCTAAAACTGAAGTTCGACAGTTACAAAACAAAAACTTCAGCTCTAGAGCTGAAGTTCGCCAGTTACAAACAAAAACTTCAGCTCTAGAGCTGAAGTTCGACAATTACAAAACAAAAACTTCAGCTTTAGAGCTGAAGCTTACAAACAAAATCTTCAGCTCTAAAGCTGAAGTTCGCCAGTTACAAACAAAAACTTCAGCTCTAGAGCTGTTCGACAGTTACAAACAAAAACTTCAGCTCTAGAGCTGAAGTTCGACAGTTACAAAACAAATACTCAGGCCCGGCTACTAGAATACTGAAGTTTTGCATGATTGTCTTTGCTACTTCAGCCCCGTATACTGAAGTTATGCGAAAAAGCGGGTACACTTGCAATTTTTTTTTGCAAAACAGACATAAGTTAAAACGTGACACAAAAAGCGAGTATAGATGCAAATATCCCAAAATTTACCTACCCAGCCCGACCTACCCGTTAGACACCCTTATTCTATATACTCAAATTTTTTGATCCGCTTACGCTAACAGCACAAAATACAACAACAACAACAACAACCCAGTATAGTCCCACTTAGTGGGGTCTGGGGAGGGTAGTGTGTACGCAGACCTTACCCCTAACCTAGGGTAGAGAGACTGTTTCCAAATAGACCCCCGACATCCTTTCCTCCAAGAACTTCCCACCTTGCTCTTGGGGAGACTCGAACTCACAACCTCTCGGTTGGAAGTGGGGGTTGCTCTGGTAAGCAACCCCTCTAACAGCACAAAATATTGTTTTAAAAAATTTCCCCCAAAATCAGGGGGCTAAAGTGCGTAAACCAAAACTTAAAGGTGGTAAGTGCATTAACCTATAATATCAATATGGACCAACAAAATTGGGAGTATATAACGCGGTGGTGAGGCAGGAACACAGAAATAAAGAATAGAGAAGAGAAAGCGAAAGAATGGAATCATCAGGGCAATGGCTGGAAAGAGCATTACTGGAGCTATGTAACAAGATAGAGACTGGTCTTGATTTAGATGCTGAGATTATATCTGGGCTCGTCTCCTATTGCGAGCTTGCTCCTCCTCTCGATGCTAAAGAATATCTTGATGTAACCTCTTTCCCTCCATCCATATTTCTGGTTTTTATAATTTCTATGTCGATGATTTTCTTGCTTCCAGTTTTGATGAGCATATTGTTATGGTAATTTGGGTTCTGTATTTAGTATAAAGTCCATAATTGAGGGTAGGGGTATATGACTAATATTAGACTGCACCTATAGACATTTACGATCAAGGGGGTCTCTTGTTAGATTCAAAGGGATAATTTATCTATGTGTAAGTTTTGATCCCACTGTTACACATTGAAAACCTGATTTGAATCCTTTTGGAATTTTCTTTCTTTTTTTGATTTTGTGATGAATTGTTTTTTTTTTAAAGTTAAATTTATGACGGACAGTAGCTCAGTGTTGAAAAGGTGGTACTAAATAATAAATAGAGCTGGAAAAACGATTGTTAAAGAATGATTGTGGAATTGTTGGTGATTTAGGTGTAGAATATTAGAAATTTAGCTTCAATTAAAAGTATTTTCTGAAAATAAAACTGAATCTAGCTTGATAAAAATTAAAATGATTTTTGAGCTTGATTGACATTGTTTTTACTTAAAGGGGAGCCTTGGCGCTTATGGCAAATGTTGCCACCATGTGACCATGAGGTCATGGGTTCAAGCATTGGATATAGTCTCTTGTAGATATGTAAGATAAGTCGGCATAGCCTCTTGTTCCTATTTGCCCTGGTGATGGATGCACTGACTCATCATATTCAAGGGGAGGTGCCATGGTGCATGCTATTTGCTGATGATATTATTCTAATTGACGAGACACGAGGCGGCGTCAACGAGAGGCTAGAGATTTGGAGACATGCTCTTGAGTCTAAAGGTTTCAAGTTGAGGAGGACGAAGACGGAATACCTCGAGTGCAAATTTGGGGTTGAGCCGACGGAAACGGGAGTTGAAGTGAGGCTTGACTCTCAAGTCATTCCCAAGAGGGGTAGTTTCAAGTACCTTGGATCGGTTATTCAGGGGATCGGGGAGATTGACGAGGATGTCACACACCGTATAGGGGTGGGGTGGATGAAGTGGAGGTTAGCGTCGGGAGTCTTGTGTGACAAGAAAGTGCCACCGTTACTAAAAGGTAAGTTTTATAGAGCAGTGGTTAGGCCTGCCATGTTATATGGAACTGAATGTTGGCCGGTAAAGAACTCACATATCCAGAAGATGAAAGTAGCAGAGATGAGGATGTTGAGGTGGATGTGCGGGCATACAAGGATGGATAAGATTAGGAATGAAGATATTCGAGAGAAGGTGGGCGTGGCCCCCATGGAGGACAAGATGCGGGAAGTAAGACTCAGATGGTTCGGGCACATTCAGAGGAGGAGCACTGATGCACCGGTGAGGAGGTGTGAGCGACTGGCTGTAGTGGGCACGCGGAGAGGTAGAGGGCGACCTAAGAAGTATTGGGGAGAGGTGATCAGACAGGACATGACGCGACTTAGGATTACTGAGGACATGGCCCTTGACAGGGAATTATGGAGGTCGAGCATTAAGGTTGTAAGTTAGAGGAAAGTTGTGAATATTTCTACAGCAAAATAGAGTGAGACTAGCCAGTTAGGAGTTAGACTAAGAATGCCATTGGTCGTCTAGTGATGCAGGGCTTTACCTGCTAGTTTTTATTATACCAGCCATCTATTTTGTATTTCGTATTCTGTATTTCATATCTCTTATATTGCTGTTATTGTATTATGCATTTTTATGGTACTAATATATCGTCTCCTGTTGCTTTTTTTTTTGAGCCGAGGGTCTCCTGGAAACAGCCTCTCTACCCTTCGGGGTAGGGGTAAGGTCTGCGTACATATTACCCTCCCCAGACCCCACTTGTGGGATTATACTGGGTCGTTGTTGTTGTTGTTGTTGTAGCCTCTTGTAGATATGTAAGATAAGTCAGCATAGCCTCTTGTAGATATATAAGATAAGTCGGCGTACATAGACCCGATGTAGTCTGGCATTTCCTCAGAATCCGCTCAGTGAGAGATTATTGCACCAGACTGCCCTTTATTGACATTGATTAAGATTGCATTCTTTCTCAATTTGTTTTCTCATATAACTTTATTTCTGTTTAAAGATACTTCATTTTACATTATAAACCTTTGTTTTCCCTTCATCTCGTACTTTTTCACCGAAGATCAGTTTGTTATTATGCTTTCTACTTAATCCCGAGCATACCTTAGCGCTTTTTTCCTATAGGCTGTAACAGCGCTATATGAATATTCCTGAGTAATAAAGCAACTATGCTCTCTTCTCAACATTTTCACATTTGTAATATTTGCTTTTACGTGGCAACTAAAATCCGTACAAGTTCCAATGTTATGACTATATCTATAAGTATCTATATTTTGAAGACAGCAGTCAAATTCTGTATTATAAATCCAAGAGGTGCTTCCGCAATTGTTTCTGAAATTTTTAGTTGTTGAGAGGATGAAAAGTCAAATGGCCTCGGTTCATTTTAACCATTTATCAAATTGATGCCTTATGCTTATTGATACGAGTAATTTGTTTTTTCTTGTATGTATGTCGTTAAGTCTTCTTGATATTTAGAGAATGTGTAGATTAATAAAACGGAGCTACGTTGGTGAGTCTTTCTAGTGTAGCATTCTGTTCCTCCAGTTAGAAAGTAAAAGGCTACTTTTTCATTTGGTATTTGAAAACGATCTGAATTTGGGTGCTGCTAAGACCTTTCTCACATTGATACTTATTAGTGGTTATTAAATCTTGATCTCATGTATCATCACGTGAATTCGGTAAGATCTTCTCTGCAGATGGCCATGGCGATTAAGATTGTGTTTGGTGTTTTTTGTTATTGGTACCATTTGACTGTTGTTGGTGCATTTACTGACATATTTTCTTTCTGAATCTTCTATAGAATATCATAGGTCAGGAAGCTGGAAGAAGTGTGACGAATGAATATTTGAGACGGAGAGGTCATTCAGATGTATACCACACTACTCAAGGTACTTCTACTTCCAAATTGCAAGCATATGTAAAGCCCCCTTCAGGTGATAGTCTGGCAGCTGGAACTAAAAAACAAGTGCGAGCACCGAAAGAAAGTAAAGCCTCAAGTAAGCAGGGGAGTCAGAGCACAGCTGGGACATCAAATGGACGAAACGTACAAAGAGGAAGTCAAGGAAACTCTACGACAACAACAACAACTGCACCTCAACCCCAAGCAAGTCAAAGAAACTCTAGAAAGAAAAAATCTGACAAAGTTGTTTCGCTTGCTGAGGCTGCAAAAGGGTCCATTGTATATCAACAGGGGAAGCCATGCTCATGCCAAGCCCGTCAACACAGGCTGATTAGCAATTGTCTATCTTGTGGAAAGATAGTATGTGAACAGGAAGGTGAAGGGCCTTGTAACTTTTGTGGTGCACTTGTGCTAAGGGAAGGAAGCTCGTATGCTGGATTAAATGAAGGCCCAGTTCCAATTTCCGATGCTGAGGCAGAAGCTGAAGCCTATGCAAAGAGGCTAGTTGACTATGATCGGAACTCTGCAGCACGTACGACTGTTATCGATGACCAAAGTGACTACTATGAGTTTGAGGGAAATAGCTGGTTGTCGAAGGAGGTACAGTGCACGTTTGTGAGAACATTTCACTTTGCAAGACTTGGCTTCTATGATGACACTGACTTATGTTCGTTATCCTTCTTTTCCTCCCCTTTTAACAGGAAAAGGAACTTCTGAGGAAAAAGAAAGAGGAGATAGAAGAGGCTGAACGTGCTAAACGAAATAGAGTCATAATGACATTTGACCTAGTTGGCCGCAAGGTTTTTCTTTCATTGCTATTAAGGAGGATATGTGCTTGCATCTTATTCCCTCTCTCTTTTGTTATTTTTTTCTTTCTTTCTTTCTCTCTTTCTTTCTTTTCTCTTTGTTCTCTGTCTTTAGCATGGAGGGTGGGAAAGTGGTTCATATCTTCTTGTTCTTTTGCGCATATCTTTAATCTTGCTTTTTCAATCATCAGGACAAACTAGTTTGTTCTTTTGGCTTTTGACTGTTGATTCCTATCTTTTCTTTATGCAAATGTGCTGCAGCATAGCTCATTATTTATTACCATGTTGATAGAGATTGCATATCCAAAATCTGGCTCTACTTTAACCAAATACTGATAGTTTCATAGCCCAAATAGTAAAATGACATTGGATTTGGTTACAAGCTGCACTGGAGTATTGATCCATTATTACTGTAATTGATGCTCATGCAATTTCCACAACCTGCTTGTTGATAGTCTAAAAAAGTTGGAAACTTCTTCGACCTCACTTTTTTTGTCATTCCCATTTTCTGACTGTGTGCGTGCGCAATGCAATTGTAACTTGTTGCACAGTTGCAGTGTTATTACTTGTATTCAAGGAGCATTTTCAGATCCTTGATCCAACACCTCAACAATGTAAACATTTCTTTTTCGCATGTTTGATTCATTGAAGATTTTAGTTGGGGAAGTTATCTATTGTTTCAGCTCTGACTTATTCTTAGGCACGGGCCTTAGGGTTTCTCTGCTTTTTTATTTTTTATTTTCATGGTGGATAAGCCTTACTCCCGTAACTTTTGTAACAACCTGAAGAACGCCTGCTGGTTGCTTGGAGTTCATCCTAATCGTAACTACAATGCCTTTCTTGATCTATATTCTGCAGGTTCTTATAAATAAAGATGAAGCTTCTGAAGAACTGCAGAATGGAATTCTACTCAGACCAGCAGGGGAAAAGGAAGCAACCCGCATTAGACCTAATCCAAACCTGAAAGTACAGCCCGTCTTTGTGGATCCAGGTCCCAGGAAAACTCCCAAGGCGAGGAATAATAAGAAAGGCCCGAGTAATGGCTTGTGCTTGGAGATTACTGGGAGAGTACAACATGATACCAATGAACTCTCACGTTTGATAGTAGAGGGCAAGCTACATGGATCTTCGAATAGCAACTCGTGGCACGAGCCATCTGTTAGTAGGACAGTCCGAACTTCAGATGACTCTGAATGTACTTTGGATTACTATTGAGAAGTATATAGCTGGTGAGTCGAGAACTTTCATCCCCACACCTCCGAACATGCTATCTTCAGATATAATTACTCAAGATGTCAACTGAGTTTTGTTTTTTCCATTTTTTCTGGGGTTGAGGATGGAGGGCAGAAAGTTCTATAAACTTACTATTATCCTGATTAATCAAGAAAAAAGGTCTTCTGCATATGTTTGTTCGGGAAGATTTTATGTGGAATTGAACTTACTGTCATCTATGTTCATCCGACATTATGTGGATGGATGCTCTGCACGAGCTGAGAAAATATATCAAAGTGCAGGTCACTCGGAAGCTTCCTATGTATTACCAGGAAGTTGCATCTTTTTATGGATTACATTTTTTTTTTTGGTAATTAAATCCTTATATTAACCACCAAAGTAATATTTACAAAGCAGTAGGTCAGCTCAACCTAACTTCCATACGGGATACAATCAATCTATCCTCCATCTAACTGCCTATCAACTATATCTATTTGTAATTACATTTTGCTAACAAAACTTTAGTATACCCCTCAGCTCTCAGACTACATACACAGGCTATCGCATGCTATCCTTTTTGCGAGGATGTCCCCTGTTTTCTCAGACTCTTAAGTTTCTTTCAATCCACAATGCATACACATATTCCGCAACTAACATTTTGAGTATTCTAGTCATTTGAGATCTTCCTTTTGTCTTCTGTACTACCCATTGTTGCCACTCTATCCATGAAGATAGACTAGTTTGCATTTGAATCCATTGCATGAGCCTGCTCCACAAATCTCTGCCATATGCACATTCTGCAAACATATGCTCCTTTGTTTCCAAAGCTTGCTTACAAAAACAGCATAGTTCATCCTTTTACAAAAACATATGGATTACATTTTCGTTTACTTCATAGTGTATGCATTTTTGGTTCTTTGATATTGTCAAATTGGGATGAAAAATAGAACACTCGCATTCTTTTACTCAAGCCTTTAGCTACCTGTAGGCATTTTCATTTATGTCAAAAATTGTTCCGCAGATAATACAACTAAACGAAGATGCAGTTTACTAGGAATTATTGATAGGGAAAATGCAAACAGAGGAAGATGTAATCTATTTTTGCTCATTCCTTAGTAATACCCTATTTGAAATTTTTATTTATAAAAAGTAGGACTCTAGTAGATTTTAGTTTGTCTTCTATGATTAACTTAATTAAAGGGAAATTTTCATAATTACTTAAGGATGTGTAAAATATTTCATAATATACTATTTGGTTTTGAATTACAAATTGTACAACATATATGTTAAAAATATACTCTAAAAATATGGTAACTATCCTTATTTAAGGGGAATGTCGTTAAATGAGGTATATTTGAAATGTATGGAATTTTCCTATTTAAGGGGTATGGTAGTCTGAAGCATATAGTTAGGCCCTAAATGTTCTCCAATTAATTAATTATTAATTATCAATATAAACATATTAGGTTACCACTACAACACTACCTCATAACAAACGCTCCATATTCCCTAAAAATAGGTACTAGCCGTAGTTGGTATGCGTCTCTTGTATACTTGTAGAAGGTTATATATATATTATAAAAAGAATAGGGGGAAGTAAACACGTTTCCACTGATGGGGAAATAAAGAAGAAGCAAATTTGATAATGATGTTTCGTTTTAGAAATAATATTTGTATACATATATATATATATATATATATATATATATATATATATATATATATATATATGTGTGTGTGTGTCGTCTTGGAAAAAATGAAAAATACATAAATATATTATATAATATATATAATATACAATAATACATTATAAAAATAATTGGGGGAAGTAAACACGTTTTCGCTGATGGGGAAATAAAGAGGAAGCAAATTTGAGGGAAACAAAATATAATATATATATGATTAAATGTATATAATAAAATATACATTATTAAATTATAAAATAACATAATATATGTATATGTAATATAAACTAATACATTATCAAAAGAAAAACAGGGAGGCAAAACACATTTCTGCTGAAAATTTCCTAAGCCTTAGATGATTTTTGGATGATGCATAAGGTTCAAAGAGAAAGAAATTGGGGGTGATAATTTATAGTGATTGATATGTTAGATGAGAGAGAACCAGAAAGAGATACTACCTTTATGTGAGAGAGAATCTCAAGGGAGAGATTTTAGAAGATGAAAAAATGTACATAATTTAATTAAAAAGGTAAGATTTTTAAATAAGTTGTACTAAAGGTAATTTTGTAAAAGCAGTTGTAGAGAATATAAATAAATCTTTAAAAGGTTGTATTCTAGGTAAATTCATCTTAATTAAATTGTTAAAACATTTATTTATCTCATAGGTAACGAAATCCATTTTCTTGTTTTAGCTAAACATAATTTTTCTTAAAAAGAAAATTATTCAACAATCAAGGAACCAAATACTGAACATTAAATGGTAGTAAAAGGAAAAATTGGAGCAGAATATTTTTCAGAATAACATTATTCGTCGTACCCAATTGTTTTATATAATATTTTTTCACTTTCCAGACACGCAGCTGAAAATAAATGCTCGTCCTAGTCCACAACTCTGGGTTGGGAGATGGTATATCTGATTCTTTTTCCTTAAAAAGCCAGCCTAGTAATAATCCGAGGCGTAAATAACTCCAACTCCCCTGTTTTATTGAAAACATCGGATTTGTCTTTGTAAGTTATGTCGAATGTTGTTGTATACGTACGACTCTCACGAACTAAAATCTTTGCCAATTATCTCCTTTTCCCTCTTCTCTCAGCCCCGTTGCTCATTCTGACGAACAACATCCTTATTACTGTAACTTCCGATCAACAACTTTGTACTCTATTAGTACGCCGTAAATAATCGAACTATGCTCTGATCCTATTGGAACCGCAAAATCCTGTTTTTTGAGATCCGTAAGATTTCTATTCTCAGCACGTATTCGTCCTGTTGATTTCTGCTTATTTTCTCTCCGTGTGAGTGTTTGTTTTCTTCTTCTTCTTTTTGGTGCTGATACGAGATATAGTAAACTCTTGTGGGTGCTTATTCATTAAATTACTAAATACTCGGTCAATTCTTGCAAGAAAATTCCTGTTTCCTTAGTAGCAGTTGTTTCATAGTATTTCAGGAATTAGCACAAAACTTGTTTTGCGGTTCTTTCTTTTGTGCTCGTCATGTGAATGTTGCTGTTGAGATCTTTAATTAGTTCTGATATAAAAGAAACAATTGTTATTTCTTGATTTATATATGACGTTGGGTAATTGGATGATAAAAAAATGTCTGAAGTGGAATAACATAGTGTTAGTATTAATTGAATGTACTAAATTGGAACCCTGTGCTTTTTTTCCTCTTATGAGTTACACAGTTACATTGACATCTATTTGAAATTGCAAATCAAGCACATTTACTTGTTTATTACTTCCCTTTTTTAATTGTATATATTAGGATGTTTGTTGTCTTGACAACATGCAAGTGCTTGCATATTAAGGCTTACCGGTTAGCAAGGTTGCGGGAGGTAGAGCGCGTGTGACTGTTGCTTGCAATGAGATGTTGTTTGGTGAAAATGAGAATTATTGGTCTTCTATAAACACCTCTATTAAATGACACAATAAGTAAGGAGCTCGGCAAGATGTCATATATCTAGTGAGGGCAGAAGGTGTAGGCTGCACGCACGTTACATTTTGTTATGCAGACAAGAAGAGGGGCAGTACCTCCATAGAAAAATGACAGAGGGAAGAGGGTATGCTCATGATGTAGTGGCAAGTGCGGCACTAATCATTAACTGTGACTGATAACACCTTTCACCTCAAAATGCAGTGGACGTTGAATCTTGGTAATTTAAACAGTCGCACGCCTTGATTATGTCAGTGTTAAACAATGGTCTGAGAATTACTTCTTACCTGATTGTATTTCTCAAACCAAAATTTGTTAGTTGATATGGGAAGGTACAGGGACGGGCTTATTATCCATCGAGTTTCGAACCATGCACCATTAGTCCTCGGGGATTTCTCGGTTACCAAAAAAAAATGGTTGATATGGGGTAGTCAAACTCTTCATCTACATCCTTAATGATTACTTGCCATGAAAACTATTGAGCTTTATTTTCTCTCTTTGTTTCCATGTCATCTGAAATCTATAATACAATTCCAGATCAATCATGGCAATAAAAGGAAATCCAGGAGATAACAGAAGCCGAGGCCCGTTGCCAATATTTGTTGTAGTTGGACTTTGTTGTTTTTTCTATCTTCTAGGAGCATGGCAAAGAAGTGGTTTTGGGAAGGGAGACAGCATAGCTCTTCAGATGACAAAGAAGGCAGAAGACTGCAGCATCCTCTCCAATCTAGAATATGAAACTCATCATGGTGATCAAAGCGGTATGGTTGATGATCCCAAGCTAGAAGTCAAGCAGTTTGAGCCTTGTGGTGAGCAATATGTTGATTACACACCGTGTCATGATCAGATGCGAGCAATGACATTTCCTAGAGAAAATATGAACTACAGAGAGAGACATTGTCCTCCAGAGGAAGAGAAGCTGCATTGTCTTATTCCAGCCCCAAAAGGATATGTGACTCCTTTTCAATGGCCAAAAAGTCGTGATTACGTACCCTTTGCAAATGCACCACATAAAAGTTTAACAGTTGAGAAGGCAGTGCAAAACTGGGTCCAATATGAAGGGAATTTATTTAGATTTCCAGGTGGTGGAACTCAATTCCCACATGGGGCAGATGCATATATTGACCAACTTGCTTCTGTGATCCCAATGGACAATGGTACAGTTCGAACTGCATTGGATACCGGTTGTGGGGTGAGTAGAAGCTTTTCAATATATTCTTATCTCTTCACTAGCCGTCTTTACTGCTCTAATCTGGATGCACTTACTCTCGGTTCAGATGATTTATCTGCTGCTTTTTCGTGCACTATCTATCTGATAGTTGTACTCTTTGGTTGAATACTTTTACGTTTACAATATCAGTTAAGATTCATTTTCATGACAGCTGGTAGTTTGTACAAATTTGCATTATTTTCTTGGTTTCCTCTTCCTTTGCGAGGTTAAAGCTTTTACTTTTATTCCTTTTCTCATCATAATGATTTATGGTTCTACCCCAATTCAATCTCTTAATGTTTGACCACTGGCATATGGCATCTTAGGTTGCAAGTTGGGGTGCATACCTTTTCAAGAAGAACGTTATAGCCATGTCATTTGCACCAAGAGATTCACATGAAGCTCAAGTCCAATTTGCTTTGGAAAGAGGTGTGCCAGCAGTTATTGGTGTACTTGGAACCATAAAATTGCCATTTCCATCAAGGGCCTTTGATATGGCTCATTGTTCACGATGTTTGATTCCATGGGCTGCAAATGGTGAGCATCTTTTTCTGGATCTTTTCGTTTTCTGCGGTCTTTTAGTCTAATTAGAAATCTGATAAGGCAGGGGATTGCTCCTCTAGAAAGATGCCACCTATCTTGTTAGGCATATGTGCTTTTCATTTAGTATTCTAGGCTCTTCTCTGGCGTGTATATGATACCTTGGCATTACAAACTAATTGGTATCAAGACTTAGTTTTTGTTGTAACATTTTTATTAGACCTGGTTATTGTGGATCTTTTTCGCTTGGTGAAAGATTTGTCTGTTAGCGTAGGGTAAATATGATATTTAGAGAACCTCTTCTTCTGGAGAAACCCTTATTTACCTTGAAAGACAAATAATTTAATATTAGAAAAACTAGACCGGAGTAGAGTGGAATGGATATACAATATTCATATAGTAGACTCCTACTAGTAATCAACTTAGCTCAAGTCATCCTCAAAAGAGATATGGTAAACACAAGCTTTTACTTGGCACTTCTTTTCTTGTATTTGTGATACATGTTCTTTTGATAATTTAGCAACCATTTTCCAGCACCAATTGCCAACCCAGGATAATCCTAGATTGATTATCCCTTTCCATTTTGGATTGCCAAAACACAATTTCTTTAAACTTTCCAATGAAAACTGTGCTATGCTAATAAGCATATGTTTCCCTTAATTAAAGAATACACATTTCTTAGTCTCATTTTAGAAACCTTGCAAGTCAAATAAGATATTTTACTTGTCATATTTATACTTGTACTGTACTTAAACATACATTTGTACCTGGTCAACAACTTTCGTAACGTGCATCTACATGCAAAGCATGTCTTTCTTTTTCCTTTTTTGTATTACCCTTGGTGTTAGAGATGGAACTTTAGGAGTAAGCAATGTGTTTTTGGTTTTGATAAGTCTTCTTCTGAAAGAAGATAGTGCATGTGGACACTGATGAGGATTGGAAATTTACTCTATTGGCTGTTTTTGTATTTTGGATTTTTTTACTTACGTTCTTCCTTCAATTATCTTTTATTATTTTTATGATAACTTATAAGCTACTCTTTTTAGGTGGAATCTACATGATGGAAGTGGATCGCGTGCTCAGACCAGGGGGGTACTGGATACTTTCAGGTCCTCCCATCAACTGGCGGACTAATTATCAATCATGGCAACGGCCTAAAGAGGAGCTGGAAGAGGAACAAAGAATGATTGAAGAGATAGCTGAATTTCTCTGCTGGGAAAAGAAATATGAGAAAGGTGAGATAGCAATATGGAGAAAACGAGTAAACAATGAGTACTGCAGTGAACGAGATTCTCGTGTAACTCTATGTGAATCCTCGAAGTCAGAAAATGTCTGGTAACTTCTTGCACCTTATAATGTTATCAAAATTGCAATTCTCAAATGGCCAAATAAATGAGGATTTTCTTATCCTTTATTGTATTATTCAATGGATGCACAAAGCTGGAATGACAAGCATAATTGAAGTTATTATAGAGGACCCTTTTTATGATTGTTATCAGTCTCTTTAGGTAAAGTCTTTGTCTCTTAAGATTTTGAGTGGCAGTGATGTTTGATTATGATGTGGTATGTTTATTAGTCAAAGGGGATATCATAAGTTCTTTTATAATATATTTATCTTTATATTTTGTTGCCGTGCCCTAAGTCTTTCATCTTCTATGACCAAGCATGTCATATTCCTACAAGCACTTTCTGTTCCATACCAAAATCGTTTCATTCCCTTCTTATAGTGAATGTGAGATGTTGAAAACCACAAAATGTTTGCTATAAAATATGAGTACAATAATGATTATTAAAAGTACTGAATTGCATTACTTTTCGACTATAAATGGGAATCTGATGATTTTGAGTTCTCTATGACTTTGGTGTTGAAGTTTTTGGTCTCCATCTGATTACGTGATATTAAACCAATATATTGCTGTAGGTATAAGAAGATGGAGGCATGTGTAACTCCGTATCCTGAAACAAGGAATTCTGATGAAGTTGCTGGTGGAGAGCTCAAGCCATTTCCAGAGAGACTTAATGCTATTCCTCCAAGAATAGCAAGTGGATCTGTTCCTGGAGTCTCTGTCGAGTCATTCCAGGAGGACAACAAGTTGTGGAAAAAGCATGTGAAAGCTTATAAGAGAGTTAACAAGTTCCTTGACACTGGGAGGTATCGCAATATACTAGATATGAATGCTGGCCTAGGAAGTTTTGCTGCAGCACTAGAGTCACCTAAGCTGTGGGTAATGAATGTTATGCCAACTAAAGCAGAAAGCGACACTCTTGGCGTATTATATGAACGAGGCCTGATTGGCATATACCATGACTGGTAACTATATGAAGCTCTCTTATCTTTTATCATTGGTCTCTAGCATCAGTTCCACCTTCTTTTCATTAATTCTAGATGGTAAGTTGTAAAGAATAAGTAAAGAAAAGAATGTTGTGGAAACAAGAAGACTCACAATCCATTGGTCTGACTGTTAAGTTTATTTTGAGAGATGGTTCGTTCTCTTTGTCTTCTTACTTTGCTGGAGTTTCATCAGATACTGTCCAAGTTTAAATTCTTAGATATGTTTAGCAAGCAGAGTAGCTTCTCTATCTGTGACTATGCATAGGTTAAACTGTCAAATCGTGACAACTACTTTTTTGCTTCTTATATGTTTCCTACTAACTTCTCATTGAAACCAAGGTCTTGTTTGTATCTTCCAGTTAATGATATTTGTAATTGCAGTTTCTTTTGATTTTACTCATTGAGTAGTTGCTGCTTCTTGATATTTGATGTATAGGAGGATGCATCCTCATCGCATGTCCCACAAATATAAACATAACATTTTACTACCGGTTGAGCTCAGAATGGGTAGAGCTATACATTTGTTAGGCCGGGTCATGCTGCCAAAAGCAGAACAAAGATAACAATTTGCTGGTTAAACACCTCAGGAGCTCAGCCAGCATATGTTTGAACTTATTACTGTATAACAGTAGTCAGGACATGCCCTTTTACTAAATTTGAGACGAAAGGGACATAGAATTTCCCAGAAGGGGGAAGACTTTTGATGCAACCATCTTTTCATATTCGTATACCTGTGTAGTTTTCTTTCAGGACTCTGACAAAGGGCATTAGTCTGGGTTGACCTTCAATCATGATCACTACTTTATATAGTCCTTTTATATGACATTGAAGATACTATTCCTCCCCCAGGTTTCATGTCTCAGCATTCTCAGTTGACAGCAATAGCGTGACAGGACTACAGCTCTGTTTGAGCTTGTATTCAACTCTAAATCCCCCTCTTTGCATATACATAGGAGATAGCTTGAGGTTTGACCTTATAGGAAGTTTTTTGCATGATTTCTTCTGTTCGTGATGTTAAAATTGCAACACTATGAGCCAACCCTTCTCTGTTGGTGCTGATGTTTTTTTAGTGCTTTTACTTTTATAATGGGGGAGATTTTGGTATCTTGTGAATTTGCTATCTTGAGCTTTCCTTACTTTTTCTTGTTTTTCAAGTCTCTTATTGGTTGTTTCATCTTCCAAATTCAGGTGTGAAGCCTTCTCTACCTACCCTCGGACGTATGACCTTATTCATGCAAATGGAGTTTTCAGCTTATATAAGGACAAGTAAGTTCTTCAGACTCCACTTGATCTGCAGAATCTAGAGCATTTTAATTTAACATCTTCCAATAGTTTGTCATGGAGACAACTCTTTATGGTAGAAGAATACCATGTATTTAGCAGGTAGATGAAGCAATTTTCTTTATAAGACCCTTTTTTTTTGTTTTTTTGTTTTTTGGTGGGGTGGGGTGTGTGTGTTTCGGTCCATAATATTTCAATACTCCGTACTTAAGGATTATCTTAAACTTGGAGTTCTCTAATATACTCTAGTGGTTATATCTCTAGTATACTAAGAGTCTTCTAGTAAGCAATAATCTTCTGGTTGGTATCACCTTTACTAATTTTCAACTTCCATCTTTTTCTATCTTTTGCTGGATCTGCCTAGGTTCCGAGATATTCTAAATCTTTTGTGATAACTTCTTTCCATGTGATTTACTACCTCTTCCTCTTTTAACACCTTCAATCGTCATGTTTTCACATCTATGAACCGCAGAATCGGTGCATTTGAAGTCCTATGTAACACATGACGAAACCATCTCAACCCACGTTCTCTCCTTTTATCCTCTATATGCGCTAGCTGCATCTTCTGACGGAAGTGATCAGTTCAATCTTGTCTAATCTTGTATGACTGCAGATCCATCTTAACATTTACATCTATGCAATACTTATCTTGTGGATATGTTGGCTTAGAGGCCCAACATTCACTCCCTATAACATTGCTGGTTTTACTGTCGTTCTATGCAACATCATGTTCTAGTGAAAAAAAAATGATACGTGTAAATCCAGACATATCTTTCATTGCTAATAGTTTCAGTAATCTAAATCTTGATCAGAAGTTTCTGTGATCAGATTAACAAAGAACATCTAATCAGCACGCTCGTCGAGTTAGATCTTGTAAACTTTCTGATTATGTGAGTATTTCTACTGCATCTGAATTTTTTTGAATATACTTGTATACAGATGTAATGTTGAAGACATTCTACTAGAGATGGACAGGATTCTTAGACCAGAAGGTGCAGTTATATTCCGAGATCATGCAGATATTCTTGGCCAAGTAAAACGCATTGCAACTGGTATGAGGTGGAAGACAAAAATGGTAGATAATGAGGATGGTCCTCTTATTCCAGAAAAGGTATTGTTTGCTGTCAAAAGATACTGGGTTGTTGGAGATAACAACTCCACCGCCTTATAGTGAATGGCGTGAAGAGATCCCTATGCGCCAGAGTTAGTATGATTCTTTTCCCCCCGGGAATTCAAAGTTGACTACAAGGAGAGATCCCTGCAGTTTGTCATGGTAATCTTTTTCTTTTTCTTTTCCTTTTTCTTTCTTCTTATTTAGTGGTTGCAGGTAAGAAAAGTTTTTAGTTTCTTATCCTCATTGGTTGTTTATTAAGGCTTCATCTCATTCTCTTTGTGTAGTATTATTACTATTATAATTATTTTCTTTTTTCTTGATTTACTTTGCTATATACCATGTATTTATAGCAGTTTTTTTTAGAGATTCCAGCTCAGCAGAATGAGTTATTTATTGTTAGGAATCAGACTTACTTTCTGATGTCCTATTTTTCAAGAACATCTAACTGTGATCTTACTCCAGTGAAACAGTTTATTACAGAACTGGACATGGGCCAGGTTACTCTCAATGTTGAAACAGATCGATATGCAACCATCTCGGATCCAACTAGGCATTTATCTAACAGAAATGCCAAAGCAAAAGCCATGTACGCATAAATGAGTCTGTAAAATTGATAACCCTTAACCATAGGATAGCCAAATCATTGAACTACTGAATTTTTGGGAGGCATCAAATTCAAAATTCATTATGATGTGTTGTCTTGAGTCCCTACCTCACTTGGATGAGTGGCGGATCTCTGTCTTTTTTTTTGAGTTTTTTTTTGAGCCTCTTGTTATCTGCTGCCAATTCGCAGAAGTCCCGTCGCATTTATTATCCGTAGTTAATAGTGCATTCTTCCTGTGGATGTAATGACTGACTAAAACTGCAAACTGTTAGGCATAGAATGGAAGATATCTTTAGTTGAAAGAACATCAGAGGTGCTGTAAAGTCTGTGATTTATTGTGTTAGATTTGATGAGAGTTTATAAGGCTGTCAATATTAGGCTTCTCCAAACATGTAGGATCCACCATCTTAAAGCTACCTGACCCCCTTCCCTCATGTTTCCATGAAAAGCCATGTTATAAAAGGAGTGCATACAGAACCAAGAGAAAACAAAACCTCTTCAAATCAAAATTCATCCTATGACTTTCAATTCTTTTAACTTTTGCTTCTAAAGTAAGCCTCCCTCCAAAATATTTACTAAGCTTCTTTATATAAGTCAATTTGATTGATACCTCCGAAGATATTAATAGTACAAATCCTCTCGAACTAATTTTTTTCCCAGTTCAAAACTTCTGTAACTTTATGAAAGGAAAAAACATTTCTTGTCTCCATGGCAGCCGATGATAATACGACCAGCCTTCGTATTGCATCATTTTCTTGTTACCTCAGCAACCCTGAAGAGAGCTTTGTACAGAAAATTGGTGGTGCAGTTGAGTCTGCTCTTATTTCACCCCCTGAGATCCCCTTTTCCTTGACTGCAGTAAAAGCTGCTAAGGCAGCTACTGCAAAGCCGTCCTTAAACAGCAACCAAGATAACCTCGCGAATCTTCGCGTGGAATCTTTCTCTTCTTATCTCAAAACAAAGGAAGACAACTTTGTGTTTAAGAATTTAGCAGCTCCAGTTCAAGATCCTACTATTGCATTTGTATTTCCTCAACAGGTAAAGCAACTAGAACGAAACAAGTCCAAAGATGGAGAGATTAGCATATTTGGTGCTGACAAGTACTTCAACATGGACTTGGATTATGGAGCTGCTCCTCTCCCTCCAGCTGGGGTTATGAAGTACAGGGGAATAAATCCACCAAACCTGAAACCCAATGTACAGTCAGGAACTCCTAGCATTTGTTCTGAGGCAAGCAGCTGGAACAGTCAAAATGCACTGTTACGAAATATTCGGCGAAATGGATATCAGACAAAGCAGAAGAAGACGACAAGAAGATTTTTGGACACTTTCGCATGTCAACCTTGTTCGGACAAGAAAGCAGTTTATGTGGATGAAAGCATAGGACATGCAATTTCCCAGCCAGGACCAAAGCATGGGGTAGGTCCTTCTGCGTTGAGTTTGGCTCAGGATCAAAGCATTGAAGAGCAGAGGAAATCACTGGAAGTGTTTGGCTCTGGCAAAATGGGAAAAGGAGATATAGCAGTTAACTTAGAGAGGAAACTCTCTATGTTAACTTGGGACGCTATTCCTAAAGCCCAAAACCTCCCTACAACCACCAATGGAAGCAGCACAGTCTGTGATGACATGGCTAGCGATGCTAGCTCCGATTTATTCGAAATTGAGAATATATCCAGCAGTGGATATGGACTTGTGAATACACAAACTTCAGGTGATTGTATGTCTAGCAGTTGCATGTCTCCAACAACTCAGTACGCGCCAAGTGAGGTCAGCATTGAGTGGAGCGTTGTCACGGCCAGTGCTGCTGATTACTCGTCCATTATCTCCGATTATGATGAAAAAAACTTTGGCATTAGTGGTAACATAAATTCAAGAAATGCAACCAATAAAACCACCAAAAACAAGAATACAGTAGGCAAAGAGGTGCAAAAAACTCGCCCTAGTACTGGGCTTTTAGGTTGCAAGAGCCAAAAAGCGGTAAATGTGGCTGAAACTGTGCATAAGACTAGTGAGAAAGCAAAACAAAGATGATTTAATTTCCTCTTAGTTCAGTAAATTTGAGAGAATAATATTTTCTTATTGAAAAGGAGTGTGAAACTTAATGGTTTAGTTGGACCTGTACTTGGTATAATCTTTGGCTTAGTCACTATCTTCCAATCTTTAATAAAGGAATAGTTTGTATTATTGTAGCTAATTTGTCTTCCTCTTAACTGCCGACTCTATCTTGTCATCAGTAAAGTTGTTTCACTGTCAAGAAAAGCCACAGCAGCCTTCATACATAAAAGCATATATTTTTTCTCTCCAAGACAATAAAGCCAAGTTTAACCACAAATAAGGTAACCATCGGCCAACCTTGTCCGAAAAGAAGATATTATTATGGTTTGTTTATTTGTTTCTCCTTTCGTTATGCTCTCCTGATATTCCATAGTTGGTATTCATCAACATTTGAAAATCTACATTGAAACAAAGCTACTTTCCAAAAGACATGTTTGCCTCACTCAAGAGTCATCAAATCCAAATATTGAAGTTGGCATGCACCTATGTCCAAAACCCAAAAGGCCCTACTTGAACAGAATCTTGCTTCAAAATGAGATACATATTTGGACTTTAAACTGATGCCTTCAAGTGATGCTGTCTGCCTCGTCCATTGACAAAGTTTTCATTAGTGTTGAAATATTTGATACCCTTTTCATCTATGTCCGACCAACATGGTTGGGGGAGTGTGGCCATGCGACTTCCAAAACTAAGTAGTAGAATATTCCACTTGATTTTGAACTGTTTTATATGTAGCAGGTGCACTCGATCCCAAGTGTGTCTAACTATATTATCCGTAAGTCTGGTACAAAAGATCTATAAGAGAGTAAGTTGAGCTCTTAGCTAATATTGTTTCCACTAGTTGAAGATCTGTAGTTGAAATAACGTGTAGACTCTACTGACACATGATATAATTAAGAATTTAAATGTGGGCATTTTGTTAATAACTTAAGCTTTTAGGTTCAAATTTAGCGTGCCTAAAAAACACACATTAATGAAGTAGCAATTGAAAAAATACTATATTTTAACAACTTAAGCTTTTCAAATGAAATGGTCGCACGTACTACAGGCTCTGCTAGCAATATTGGAAAACTTAAAACAAAATCCTCTCAAGCCACTTCGTACCAGTCCTTTGTGTCCCCCAGCCAGTTAATTGGATAACAACATTTTCAAGAGAACAATAGGATAAGCTTTGCCAAAACATCATATGCTAATTGCCATTAATGTATAATTTTATGGCTTTCATTGTCCTATTTAAAAGCACAGAAATTATATCTTAAAAAATTGTGTAACTTGTCGACAGGATGGGAAGAGACCACGTGTTCAATCTGTTAACGACTCCAAACTGTGGAACCAGATAGATCTTGATGCAAGAGGGGGGAGAGTAGGAACTCTAGAGTAGAATTATAAAATTAATTATATACTTCTAATATATAAGTATGAGTTCAATAATTGGAAGAATCAAAAGGAAATGTCAATCAAGATAACATAACCACATGACAATCATGCCTGAATGTGCTTGGAATTTGTCTGTTAGCAATTCTTAATTTTGTAGTCATCCTAATCCTCTATTTGGAAGCAAATAATGGATTCTCTAGTTTCTAACTGTATGTAGTTAATTATTACTTCTCTCTGAATAAAAATAAAATAAAATATTTATAATTAGATCACACGCATTTTCAATTCACTTACTCTAGACTCTAAATTCACCTCTCTAGTTTCTCTTTCACAAAAGAGTCGGCTGGGCTGGAAATCAGGTGAGCAATAAACCAAACCAAGAAATTTTGGGACTAACTATACTATCAAGAAACACTGACAGAATATGAACATTATTTTTATGCATGAACCAAAACCATGTTATTATTTCCTCATATGTGTACGAGCCTTAATCCTGGCAGATAAGATAACGCATGGTTTCGATGAAGGTGCCACAATAGTGTCACTGTGCAAGCCCATGGCATATATTGTCCGTTTTGGTCCAATAGACCTCGTGGATTTTTTCTCTCGCCATCATGGATCTTAAAGCGTGTGTATCATGCAAAATTTGTATTTTGCGTTATAAAGCTCTTCACTTTTCTCTTACATTCCGATGTGATTCGTCTAAAATGTAATGTGCAATCCTCAATCATTCTCTTTGACCCGCCCTCCCTTATTGGCGTCACAGATAGAAAGGTCCCATGTTTTTAATACGGATTAATAGTGAAGAAAAGATATGCTATGGAGTCATGTGGTTGATATAGGCCTTGATTGAAGAGAGAAGAAAGTTAGAGGCTAAACTAACAGTCAATAGCAACAGATTGTGGTATACTATGTGCTCCCTCCGTTTACTTTTATTAGTCTATATTATTCTAAAAATAGATTTTCAATTTTACTTGTTCACTTTCGCATATCAAGAGAAAAGTAATTTACTTCTTCTTTTTTTGACTTAGTATTAATTACTCATTGTAAATTATTTTTCAAATTCATTAAGACTATTCACCATTTAATATAGGTATCATGGTAAATTATGCAATTTATTTATTATGTCTTAAGGGATGTACAAAGTCAATATTGGACAAGTAAAAGTGAACGGAGAGTAGCTGCTATGTGACAGGCTTATTTACTCTTTGGTGACAACTAGCTGCTATGGCATTGAAAGAAGAATGTTTGGAGGGACTTCAAAGGAATGTTGGATATCTGCCACCAAAATTGAGGATGGAAATTCTCTAGGTGACTAAGGGGTGATTGAGTTAACATTTATTACACTGGTAGGCCAAGCAATGGGAATGTTTTTCAAGAGGGACCATTAGGAGTTGTGTATCAATGTCAAAGTAGGGTTTGAGGATGACCATATTAATATTTAATTAGGAGTTTAGGACCACTCCTTTTAATAAGCTGACCATCCTATATTCAATTTTCTTTGCCAATGAGTTCCATACTCTTAAGCATGGTTGTAAAGAAAAGGACTTAAATTAATATATAGGGCCACAAATCAGTTAAACAATTTCACTTGCACACTTCTATCTTTCCTATCACACAGTATATATAGTTTATATCTTTTAAAAATACGCAATATATCACACCTATTAAATTAAAATTCATAAATCACCTCTGGAATATGATGTTAATTGCCCCCACCCCCCAAACAATTGAGTGAAAGGTCTTAGAATATTAACAATTGGTGGATCATGGGTCTTCCTAGTGACTCCAATTGATAATTGGGAAACTTACACAAATATCCCAAATAAGTCTCAACTTACCAACCTCTAGCCATTAGTCATAGATTTACCAAAACTAGTCAAGCACATATAAAAATTGAAAACCCAAATTAATAAGGTTCTTTCTCTCAAAGAATCACATACAAAAATCACCTTCCATTTTTAAGCGTGATTAACAACATTAGATGCAAGACAGAAAGGAAATTTCATGGATGAGGTAGCAAATAAAGTAATAAAATACGGAAAAAATAAATATAATATTCCAAAAATCTAAGCAAAAAAGAACCTTTTCAATGGATATAGTTAAAATTCATTGAAAACATATAGATAAGTTAATGTACAAAATTTGAGGAAGATTGAAGGTCATTTGGACTGATTTTGTATCATATTTCGTAATTAAATCGCATTCAAAAAGTTCTTCTGCGACACATGTATCACGCATGTATCTCACACACATGTATACATGTGATGCACAATTGATACAAATATGATACATATGTGATACACAAATGATACATAGTATGATATACATATAATTTTTTTGTGTTCAGTTTTTACTTTGAATTTTCAATTCAAACCACCTCAAAACTTCACCAAATTATCCCAAAACTAAGATTCAAGCTCCTTAAGATGTATCCATTTAGACAACTCAATGTCTTGCTGAAGCAACAATCAGTCAAGGAAATGGTAGAGGATATATGGAAGACCCAAGTTGATGGCTATGCTATGTATGGAGTTTGCAGGAAATTGAAACAAGTGGAACAAACTGTTAAACAGATGAATCAAGAAATGAACAAGCTAGATCAAAAGCTGGAGAACCTACAGGCAAAACTGAAAGAAACACAATATGCTCTGGCAACTGACTTGTACAGTACTCAACTGATCACAGAAAAAAAGAGATACTACTGGAGCTGGAGAAATGGGCTACTATCCAGGAAAGAGTCCTTAGATAAAAATCTAGAGTTGTATGGATCAAACAGGGAGATTCAAATTCCAAGTTCTTTCATGCCCAACTCAAAGCAAGACAGGCTAGGAATAATATAGCTACTATTTATAATGAACATGGAATGCAATTAACTGACCCAAAGTAGGTGCATCAGGAATTCATAAGGTTCTATCAAGGCTTGATGGGAGACAAAGCACATGAACTACCTTGTGTAGGTACTTACATTGCTAAATATGGCCCTTGTTTACAGAGAGATCAACAATTGCTACTGATTCAACCAGTCACAAAAGAGGATATCCTACAGGCATTAAGAGAGCTACCAAATGACAAGGCCCAGGGGTGGATGAGTTCAATGTAGAATTCTTTAAAGAATATTGGTATGTCATAGGAGAGGAGGTGGGTAAGGCTGTTGTCTAGTTTTTTGAAACTGGGAAAATGTTAAAGGAAGCAAACTGCACCACACCCACTCTAGTACCAAAGGTAGCAAATCCCACATATGTGAAGGAGTACATACCCATAGCTTGTTGTACAACTTTGTATAAGTTGATAGCAAGAATCCTGACTGATAGACTTAAACTAGTAGCAGACACAATTGTTGGACATTCACAGTCAACATTCATAGCAGGAAGGAGTATCTTAGATAATGTAATCACTGCACATGAGCTAGTGAAAGGGTATACGCAGAAGGGAGCCTCCCCTAGGTGCATGGTAAAAGTTGACATCAGAAAAGCTTATGACTTAGTTGAATGTGACTTCCTTAGAATTGTTTTACTAGAGTTTGGGTTTCTTGGGAAATTTGTTGGGTGGATTATGGAATGTGTGACTACTGTAAGTTATGCTATATTGATAAATGGAGGGATTACTCCAAAGTTTGAGGCAAGGAAAGGATTGAGACAGGGTGATCCCATGTCCCCGTACTTGTTTGTGTTGATTATGGAGTACCTAAACAGATGCCTCAAACAGTTACAACATAATCCAGACTTCAGTTACCACCCTAGATGCATCAGGATGAAGCTGGTACATATATGTTTTGCTGATGATTTACTCATGTGCTGCAAGGCTGATAGAATTTCAATCCGACTAATGATCCAAGCTTTTAATCATTTCTCTAATGTGTCTGGACTGAAAGCAAATTTGGACAAGAGTTCTCTGTATATTGCTGGAATTCCTCAGGAACTGAAGCAGCAGATTTTGAACGAGATGCAGTTTGCACAGGAGAACTGCCATTCAAATACCTGGGGGTTCCACTTTCTTCCAAGAAGATTACTGTACAACATTGTATGCCAATTGTGGAGAAGATGATATCAAGAATCAGATGCTGGACTACTAAATTCCTATCCTACAGTGGAAGGGTGCAGCTGATCAAAAGTGTTCTTTTTGAGATGCAAACATACTGGGCTCAGATTTTTGTCTTACCCAAGAAGGTTGTTCAACTCATCACAAGTATATGTAGAACCTTTCTATAGACTGGAAGTTGTGAAGCATCAAGGAAATCTCTAGTTTCTTAGGAATCATTGTGTATGCCAAGATCAGCGGGGGGCCTAAAGTTGATAGACTACACTTTTTGGAACAGGGCAGCCATATGCAAACTCTTATGGGCAGTATCTACAAGGAAGGAATCACTATGGGTGCAATGGATACATGGATATTACATAAAGAACAAGGAGATAGAATCCATGAAAACACTTACACAATCTTGCTGGCTTGTGAGGAAAATATTTGATGCAAGAAACTGGTTTGGCAACAGGAACTACAAGGTGGATCTGGGAAAGTGCAGCAAGGGTGATAAGTTCAGCATCACGACAGCTTATTCATCCTTTCAGCCATAATATCAAAAAGGTCAATGGAAAAATCTGACCATGGAGGCAAGGCAAATCCCTAGACATTAATTCATTCTATGGCTAGCCATAAGACAAAGGCTTGCAACTGTGGACAGACTAGAGAGATGGGGAATAAATGTTCCAAAAGATTGTGTTTTATGCTCCCAAAAGAACCATAGAATCACTAGCTCACTTATTCTTTGAATGTAAATATGCAAGAGATATCTGGTGTTCTTTATTGAAGTGGATGAATGAAAATAGAACTTATAAAACATGGAATAAGGAGGTGTGCTGGATGGCAAAGAGGTGTAGAGGAAGTAGAGCTAAAGGCCAAGTACTAGCATGGCTATTTGCTGCAACAGTATACCATGCATGGAGTGAAAGGAATGTTAGAAGATTTCAAAATGAAAAGATAGAGAGTCAACAGAGAATTAAAGAAATCAGCCTCCGACTGCACATTAGAGGACAAAGTTATAGCAAATAGAAGAAGATACTAGATAGTTTAAATAGTTTTCCTAGCTAAGAGTAGATAACTTATGAATGTAAATGCATAGTTAACACTCTTAGATAGAAAGAGATAGAGTTGACTAGTTCTTGAGTCCAAATGGAACTAGTGGCTGTAAATATACAATTTTGGTTGAATAAAATTTTACTTTAACCAAAAAAAAGATGTACCCAATCTATTCTAATGACACCCACTCAAAAGAAAGTAAAAAATTAATATTTTTTTCTTCAAATAGCTAATTGGCTAATATTAATAATATTTTATGAATTGACCAATTTTTATAATGAGCTACTTATAAATGGACATAACTTTGAATCAGAAAACATTCTATATGTTTTGGGCCTCACTGACTACATAGTCTGTAAAAATTGCACGGGGCGCCCTATTTGGTCGCCCCATTTAATCTATACTCATTTTTTAAAAAACTTTTAACTTGTATCCACTTTTTAAACAATATCAGCCCCCTTTCTCCTCCTCTTTCTCCTCCTCAAAGTTTTATCTTTTCTTTTTCCAGAAGTAAGGTTAATCCCTATCTGCTTCTTCTTAGTTCTCCGGTGAGTCCTATAAATTTTCAATCATTTTTTTCTTTTCGCCGACACCCTTAGCTGTAAAGGTTCTATCTTGATAAGAATAATAATAGTGAAAATACGATTATTCTTAAATACAAATAATACTCACAAGAGAGACAAGATCTCATTCATGTATAAGAATAATATTAAATTTTCAATTCTTAGATTCAATGCTCAGAGTATCTTGAACATCAAGCTGATGGAAAACAACATTTGAAAAACCTTGTTTATTCAGCAATGATGTTGCTTCCACTCCCCTCTTCTCATTTCTGGCTGTTAGGATAACCTTAACGCCTGATCTCGCGAGCTGCTTGACAATCTCAAAAGGAAGAAACATGTCCGATCGATCAATATGATCGAAACTTGCTAATTAATTTTCTGTCAGTTTGGTCAAGATGGTGTGGCAAATGAAATTATAAACAAACAAAAACTTCAGCTCTAGAGCTGAAGTTTCCCAGTTACAAAGACAAAAACTTCAGCTCTAGAGCTGAAGTTCCCCAATTACAAAACAAAAACTTCAGCTCCAGAGCTGAAGTTCCCCAGTTACAAAATAAAAACTTCAGCTCTAGAGCTGAAGTTCGCCAGTTACAAAACAAAAACTTCAGCTCTAGAGCTGAACTTCATGCCCGGCTACTAGATTGCTGGAGTTTTGCGTGATTGCCTTTGCTACTTCAGTCCCGTATGCTGAAGTTATGCGAAAAAGCGGGTACGTTTGCAATTTTTTTTGCAAAGTGGGCATAAGTTAAAACGTAACACAAAAAGCGAGTATAGATGCAAATGCCCCACATAGTCTACACAAATACCCTCTTACCTTAATTGGAATAGTTTACAAATAGCTCATTCAATACGTATTAGGAATTATTTTCTTCCTATACAATATTTGAAACTTATTTACTAAGATTATCTTAGTTTTGTATATTACCTGCTCTAAATAAGGATTGCTTACAATTTATATACAATCAATTATTAGTGTCTTAAATTAGGGGATTCAGTTACATTTTTTTCCTTTTTTCTCTCCTCTCTTCTTTCCCTATTCTTTGCCGCATCTCTCCTTATACAATTCATTATTAGTGCCTTAAATTAGAAAATTTTGTTATATCCAAGTTTATAATCCAAAAATATTCAGTTGTGATCACAAGCAAATTAAAACAATCCAATGATTCTCACAAGTCACAAACAGAAATTTGCCTCATCATATTCGAGTTCTAAGAAGCTTTACTAAAGCATAACCAATAACCATTTCAACAACACATATCATGTGCTAAAAAAATTTACTGATCCAGCAATGTCATATCATGTATCCTGAGTCTTTGACAAAAGAAGGTGCAGAAGCAAGCCTTGTGCTACGCAGAACTTGGATATGTCTATTCGTTTTGTCATAATCTTGTGATCATTTTGCAGCTCTGCAGTGTGAAAAAACACAATCTATTTACTACATAGCTACTGAAACATGAGTAGTTGTGGAAACAATTACAACAAATTATACAACATGACACATGGTGGATTTCTGATGTTGCAGCAATTTTTCTACAAAACAGGACATGCTTCCATAGAACAATGATTAAAAATAAGTCACAGTAATTCATATTTGATACATCTACAACAACATATAAACTAAAAATAAATTTTATACAACTAATTATGTAGTATACAACTTATTTATAACTTATCTACGACTTTCATACATAAATTTTAGCCAGTTAAATATAACTACAACATCATACAACTTAAATACAATTTTCATACAAATTTTATACAATATGTCTTTTTGATGTATTTTGTATCTGATTTGTATATATTTTGTATGCGGTTTGTTCTTTTTCCTATCTAAACTTCCATTCAAAACTTTCCCTTTTAATATAATTTTGATATATATCAACAACTTTATGTAAAAAGATAATATTTATAGTTTAAATACAAATTTCATATACAACTATTTTTTAACTTTCATACAACATTCAAATAAAGAAATATATAACTACAATAGAATACAACTTAAATACAATTTACATACAACTTTACTACAATTTCGTAAGTATATTGTATGTCATGTGTTCTTCTTCTTCTTCTTCTTCTTCTTCTTCTTCTTCTTCTTCTTCTTCTTCTTCTTCTTCTTCTTCTTCTTCTTCTTCTTCTTCTTCTTCTTCTTCTTCTTCTTCTTCTTCTTGAGCCGAGGGTCTATTGGAAAATAAGTCTAATATTCACTAAACACCTCAAAATTGAGATATAAATTCCAAATAATATTCCCAATTGTTTGCAACAATATCCAATCCAAACAAATAATGATTTTTGAAAACCCAAATTCGAATTCAAAGCTTCAAAACTTTTTAATAGCTATCAATGGTGGAGAGTCAAACACCTTCAAAACTTATTGATTGACAATTTTAATTTAAACACCAATTGTGCAACATGAAAGGAAATTGTTAAATTAAAACTCTATAGCAAAACGATTGAAATCCATTGATGAATTCCATTAAAAATATATATAACATGAAAGGATAAAAAGTAGAGAACGTCAAAGGAAGAAAAACTGGGGAAAGAACTGTCACGACCCAATTTAGGATCGTGACCGACGCTTAGGAGCAAGTGCTCCCAAGTAAGCCTCGCCGGTATTTTACAGAAAATCGGATAGAGTTTTTCCTGTTTTTGGACGATCCCAAAATTTTTCCTGTCTCAAATCAACAACCAAAAATCCTAATATCATATCAAACAATTGACAACTTATCAATTAACTAAAACAAGTCTCCACAATTACTAAGCAACCCACTAACAACCAGAAATACTAATTTATCTCTAACTTTGATAATAAAGAACGATACTCAACATAAGACAATAATAACAAACGAATACTCATGACACTAAAATATTGACTATGGAGCGATTCTAAGAGTTCAAAGAAAAGACTATAACAATAAATAAAATCTCCACCCACGCAAACAAGTGTGAGGCTCACCAAGAACTATCAACATGTGCGCTCTAATTAACGAAATCCTCGCCCGCGTCAATTGCTGTCTCTGTAAAAAAAATTAGCGGGGAATGAGTCGCTAGCTCAGCGAGTAATAACACTTAACAACAACCGTTTTTATTGGGGACAAGTCAGAAAACATGCTAGTATCTCAAACAGAAAATAACATAAAATGCCCTTTCAAAAATAATAAATAATTCTCAGTCTCATCATGCTTTTCTTGTGGTATATACAATTAACAGTTCAGTAATAAGCTCGGTAACCACTGTATAATATCAATATTCACATTTGGGAGATTTCAATGAACGGATCATGTAATCTGTATTACTGTGGACTTCTTCGCAAGCAGTCAAATATAACGGTAGTCCCTACGAGGGAAAACGGTAACGATATGCTAGTTCTATCTTCCCACTAGTGAGGGCTATAATTGTACTCTGTAATCAGTAAATACAAGGTGCACCAGGTCTAACGAACCCACCATTAGCTACGGGATCCTTCGAAGTCTACTCTCATTTATACTGTCTCTGTATCCGTATATACTCATAGGAAAATATTTTAAAATAATATAGGACATTTCGGTTCTTATCAAATCATGTAATTTCATTTCGACAACAGTAAATTGAAGTAACGGTAGAACAGATCTAGTGACAACAAGAATATTTAAAACAACGGTAATCATCTCAAATAACTATTTCGGTATCACATCGAGTGAAAGATTTGTCCCACATGCAACTCAAAATAATCGGTAATATATTCGTATTAAAAATCATGTGTAAATCATGCAAGTTATGAGAACACAAATTGCGGTAAGATTACTACTCACAGTACTCGTGTAAAATACCAAACTCGTCACCTCGAACGATTCATACTACTTTCTTCAATCAATCTATAACCACATCAACACTGATCTCGTGTTAATTGCCTCATTTAGACTAAATTGATGGAAAAAATTTAGGATACCCAATCCTCCGAATTTTTATATTTTATCATCAATTCGCCAAATTATATTTACCCACACTATGAGTAATTTAGATTAGTCCAAAATCTATAACTTTTTAGCCTATTTATATAATATGCTCGCTTAATTCATGAAAAGTCTTATGGATTTTCACTCGATTCCCTAACCTCCTCTTTTAACTTAGAATCAAATCCCAACATTATATTTACTTAGTCTAGCGAGGAATTATGTATATAAAATTACCACTATTTCAAAAGGGGGAAAAATATATGTAATTACCTGGAACTTATCGCGGAGACTCAAGAATGTAAATTTACTTTTCCAGTAGGGTAGAAGTTTTGCGGAACAAAGACTGAACCAGCGCTCCTTTCTAATTCTTATGCCTTGTTGACTATAAGATTTCAACAAAATCCCTTCTTTGCTTTCTTTGCCTCTTACCTAGATGCCTTCTTCAATTTTTTTTTGTTCTTAAGCTTTTGTTCACTGCGCCCCTTTTCTCCCAAAATTACTTTAGCCTTTTATATATTTTTTTTCTTTTTCTCCTATGCCCTAACGTTGCTAATGGGTAAGGCCCATTTACATACTCTTTTTTTTTATTTTGTTTTATTTTATTAGTTCTTTTTGCTAGATTTGTTCGACTTTTCTTTCTTTTTGTGCATTTTTTTTACTTAATTAATTGCTAAATGACTAATATATCCTTGGTTAAAATCATGGGATATTACATCCTCCTCACCTTATAAAAATTGGGTTCCCGAATTTAACTCAAGTACATACCTGTAGACTAAAATAAGTGAGGGTACTTGACTCACACATCTTTTATTTCCTAGGTAGCTTTTTCAACTGTATGATTGCTTCACAAGACTTTCACATTATAATTTCCTTGATCGTAGCTTTCTTTCTTGATAATAGCCACCAGCTACTCATATGACAAGTTCTCATCGAACAGTAACGTCAGTGCTTCATACACCTAAGAAGGGTCTGGTGTATATTTTCTTAGCATTGAAACATCAAACACAAGATGAATAAAATACAACTCAGCAGGAAGTATCAAATAGTATGCCATAGCTCCCGTTCAATCAAGTTTCTCGTACCCTTCCATAAATCTCGGGCTCAACTTTCCTTTTTTTTTTGAATCGTATCATGCCTTTCATAAGAAAAACTTGTAGGAACACTCTATCCCTAATGGTGAAAACTAAACCTCTTCTCCTCTTATCGCATAAGACTTTTGTCTACCTTGAGTTGTGAGCAATCTCTGTCTGATGAACCGGATCTTATCAATAATTTCTTGTACCAAGTCGGGTCCCATTAAGCCAGTCTCACCAGCTTCAAACCATCTGATAAGAGAACAACTCCTCCTACCATACAATATTTCGTACGGTGCCATTTGAATGCTGGACTAGAATCTATTATTGTAGACGAATTCAGCTAAAGGTACATAAGTGTTCAAACTAAATCCAACTTAAGAATGCAAGCTCCAACTTATCCTCTAAGGTCTATACAGTACACTCGGGTTGCCCATCTGTCAGCTGATGAAATGCTATATAAAGATCTACTAGCGTACACAATGCTCCTAGGAAAGAGTATGGCAGCAATTATGAAGTAACTAGTGTATAAGTACTGTTGTGATAATCCTACTTGTTCGAGTTTGCAATCTGTGAACCACCTACATTCATATATATATATATAATTATCAACAAAATGAAGTTGTTTAATTCACTGTAAGAAGTTTTGACTAGCAAGAAGTGCGCCTTCTTCGTAAGCCAACCTATATTTTCACACACACAGTCAGGACCTCTAATTGTTTGAGGTAGCTCAGTCATAAGATTCATTGTAATGCTATTCTATTTCTATTTCGAAATCTCAAGTTGTTGTAGTGTCCATGCGAGTTGCAAATGCTTTCCTTGACATGCTGACATGTCAAATAGTTAGAAACAAAGTTAGCAATATCTTTCTTCATCCCTTCCCACCAATATAGCGTATCTAGAGTTATGGGCCTTCTAAAAAAATAACTTGTCTTCACCCATGTATGACTGCTATACATGACCAATTACCTAGTCAAAGAACACTATCATAGTCTATAATCATATTCTTATTTTTTTTACTAGTTAGGACCTTACCTTGATATTTTCATAATCGCTCATCTTCATTTAGAGTGGCCTTTATGTGCTCTACTAGTGAAGACTTGATTTTAACACAAGCAACCAATGCCTCTAAATTCCCCACTCTAAATCTGATACATGTTCCCTCTAACCTCTGTATGTCTTTAGCCAAAAGTCTTTTTGGCGGAACTATATGTGACAAACTATGTATAATATTCTATTCAGTCTGTCAGTCACAATATTGGCCTTCCCATGATGATATCAAACAGAACAATCATGGTCCTCAAGTATTTTCATCCACCAATGCTACCATAAATTCAAATTTCTCTGTTGAAAAATATACTATAAGTTCTTGTCGTCAGTATGAATCTCATAAGTTTCGCCGTATAAGTAAAGCATCCAAACCTTCAGAGCAACAACCATTGTGTCTAACTCCTAATCATGAGTAGGATAATTTTGCTTGTGTTTTTTATAGTCTCGGAGCATAAGCTATAATGCAACCATTTTGCATAAAAACACATCCTAATCTCACGCTCAAAGTATTACCGAATATCGCGAGTCATTTAGAACTTGATGGTAAGGTTAATTTTGGAGTGGTTGTCAAACATGGTTTTGAGCTTCTGAAAGCCCTCTCACATTTCTTCATTAGTTAGAGTCTTTCATTTTGAGGTGTTAACTTGGTTAGTGGCGCTGGTATTCTGGAAAAGAAAATCATGCACGAAGTGACTGCAATAGTCTGCCTAGTGCCTGCCTAGTCTAAGAAGTTGTGAATCTTTGTAGAAGTAGTAGATCTTGACTATTTTTGAACTGCTTATGTTGTTTTGACCACCATAATTCCATCTTCAGATATAACATACCCAAGAAATGCTACTGAGTCTAACCAAAATTCTCATTTGGTCATAAAATTTGATGGAAGATTTTTTTCCAAAAAAAATTTCACTTTTTTTTCGAAACCAGTGTTTGTTCATAAAATTTTCAATTTTCATTTGAAGATGCATTTTGGAAATTTTCAAAAACTGCAAAAAGCTATTTTTTTCAAAATTTTCACTCATATGACTCACAAAACTTAAAAACAACCCAAACTGAAATTTATGTCCAAACACAACTCTAAATTTCAAATACCATTTTCACTTGGAAAAAAAATTTCACCATTTTTTTGAATTTTACAATTTTTATGTCCAAACACCTACTTAGAATAGAGCTGATATTGTTGCAATGTTTGAAATGCAATTCTCAAATGATCTTCATAATTCTTGGCTACGAGAATATAGTAGTCAATAAACTCTATGATAAATCTATCAAAAAAATAACATGAATAACCTATTCATTAAGTCCAAGAATGCAACTAGCATTGGTAAGTTCAAAAGGAATCACAAAGAACTCACGATACCATGTCGAGTTCGGACTATTATCTTAGGAATATTTTTCTCTTGGATTCTAAGCGACTAATTAAGCAAGTCAGTTATAGGAGTCAATATGTACTTATCGTGCATTATTACCTTATTCAACCTACTTTTGGTCGATGCACATACTTAAAGATCCATGTTTCTTTTTCACAAAAAACTCTGGTGCACCTCATGAAATATACTCGATCAATAAATTCCTATCTAGTAGTCTTGCAATTTTTCTTTTCTTCCTTTAGCGCTTTCTAACTCCTTTCGTGTCATAAAGTATGTGGGTTTCTAGATAGGTTGAATGCCAGGTGTCAAACCGATACCAAACTTTATTTTTCATACTGGAAGTAGTACTATAAAATTTTCAAAAAATACATCAATTTTTTTTCTAGCTATTGGTACCTTTTCCCAGCTAGGTGTCTTATCCGGTATGGCTCTTATCATATTTAAGAGAACCCCAATAACTATTCTTTAGTAACATTGAGCCCTTTATATATAATATAACCTTACCTATCTTTGTAACTTGTTTTACTCTTACGACAAAACTGGATTAATTTTGATAATTGAAACTCAACTACCTTTGTATGGCAATCAAGGGTGACATAACAAGAAGTTAATTAATCCATTTCTATTGGCATGTCAAAGTAAACCATATAAAGTAAAAATATCAAGCCACCTAGGATATCTTTGTACTCAACTTAAATTTGACAAGCTTGCTAAACATGTTCAGTTACTTCAGATTCTAAAACATGAGCGACAATCCAAACGATTTATTCAACATCTCACTGTCCTTGTTTCCAATTGTTCAACCCGCATTGAAATGCTCGTTGAAGTAATTTTTCAGTCTTGTGCCTTTCCTATAAAACTTTTATTGCATGCCTATCACGTCATATTTTCGGTCTTTCTAGCTAGATCAACTACTATAAATAGGTCATATATTCATATATAAAGTGACTGCCTTATTAAAAGGCTAAGAAATTCTTAGACAAGCTTCTAAACTCGAGATGATGTGCATCTAACTAGCTGAGAAAGCTTAATGCCATATAGCAATATATTTGTTGTCTGAACTAATTTCTTACCTAGTAGATTCTGGCCATCGATTTTCAAGAAGAAGGTGATTCATAAATTTTTTTAGTAAACTCGTTCCCAAAATAGTTGTGTGCTCCTACCTATGTAACTAAAAATACATATCATACTATAAATTGACCATTTTATTCGGTCTATAAGTTGTTAGCACCGCCCACGTCTCGCTAGAGTATCCTAGGGTCTATAATGCTTTAATTTTTTTCTGTTAAAAACCTTTGAAGATCTTCCCAACTATCAGAAATGGTAAACTTGGTAACATCAATTTTTTTAAAAGAATTTTGTTAAGGAAACATCTCTATTCTCGACAACATACGTCAATTTAGGCGCCGAGGCTTCTAAAGCCTTATTTTTTTTCCGATTCTTCTCGTCTATTCATTATATCCATCAAGATCTCAATTTCTCTTATTCATGGAGGTAGGTACCTTTTTGACGAAACTCTCCTATTTCTATAGTGGTTGACAATTGCTAATTCCAAAATGGATTCCATTACACATTTTAGCGGTATGAAAGTCCCTCATTATGGTACAACAACCCTTTTCATTGGCCTTTATAATGCTTTTATCGCATTCTTTTGTTGGAACACAATTGCGTCTTCGGTAGTAGCACTTGTGTCTTTGAACCTCTAACTAAATTCTATTATTGGGTGAACAGTCCTAGCCAAACAGGAACAAAAGAAAATGTGACATTCAATTGTTTGACCCTATCTGCCATACACGCATGAAGGAACAGGAAAAAAAGACAAAGAAATATCCTATCACGCCCTCGTAGAATCATAATTATGGGAATGACTGGCTACATAACCATAATTGAGATTATACTACCGACGTGTGCTCCTTTAGTCACAAGAATAACCTAAAGCTCTGAGACCAACTTTGTCACAATCCAATTTAGGATCGTGACCGGCGCTTAGGAGCAAGTGATCCCAAGTAAGCCTCATAGGTATTTTACAGAAAATCGGACAGAGTTTTCCCTATTTTTGGACTATCCCAAAAATTTTCCTGTCTCAAATCAACAACCAAACATCCTAATATCATACCAAATAATTTACAACTTATCAATTAACCAAAATAAGTCTCCACAATTATTAAGCAACCCACTAACAACCAGAAATACTAATTTATCTCTAACTTTGATAATAAAGAACGATACTCAACATAAGACAATAATAACAAAAGAATACTCATGACACTAATGTATTGACTATAGAGCGACTCTAAGAGTTCAAAAAAAAGACTATAACAATAAATAAAATCTCTGCCTATGCGAACAAGTGCGAGGCTCACCAAGAACTATCAACATGTGCGCTCTAATTAACGAAATCCTCGCCCGTATCAATTGTTGTCTCTGTAAAAAAAATTAGCGAGAAATGAGTCGCTAGCTCAGTGAGTAATAACACTTAACCACAACCATTTTTATTGGGGACAAGTCAGAAAACATGCTAGTATCTCAAACAAAAAATAACATAAAATTGCCCTTTCAGAAACAATAAATAATTCTCAGTCTCATCATGCTTTTCTTGTGGTATAATACAATTAACAATTCAGTAATAAGCTCGGTAACCACTGTATAATATCAATATTCACATTTGAGAGATTTTAATGAATGGATCATGTAATCGGTATAACTGTGGACTTCTTCTCAAGAAGTCAAATATAACGATAGTCCCTACGAGGAAAAATGATAACGGTATGCTAGTTCTACCTTCCCACTAGAGAGGACTATAACTGTACTCTACAATCGGTAAATACAAAGTGCACCAGGTCTAACGAACCTGTCGTTGGCTACGGGATTCTTCAAAGTCTACTCCCATTTGTACTGTCTCTGTATCCATATATACTCATACGAAAATATTTTAAAACAATATAGGGCATTTCGGTTCTTATCAAATCATGTAATTTCATTTCGATAACAGTAAATTCAAGTAACTGTAGAACATATCTAGTGACAACAAGAATATTTAAAACAACGGTAATCATCTCAAATAACTATTTCGGTATCATATTGAGTAAAAGACTTGTCCCACATGCAACTCAAAATAATCGGTAATATATTCATATTAAAAATCATGTGTAAATCATGCAAGTTATGGAAACACAAATTGCGGTAAGATTACTATTCATAGTACTCGTGTGAAATACCAAACTTGTCACCTCGAACGATCCGTACGACTTTCTTCAGTCAATCTATAACCACATCAACACCAATCTCGTGTTAATTGCCTCATTTAGGCTAAATTCATCACTAATTTAGGATACCCAATCCTCCAAATTTTATATTTTATCATCAATTCGCCAAATTATATTTACCCACGCTATGAGTAATATAGATTAGTCCAAAATCTATAACTTTTTAGCCTATTCATATAATATGCTCGCTTAATTCATGAAAAGTTTTATGGATTTTCTCTCAGTTCCCTAACTGTCACGACCCGGATTTTTCACCCTCGGGAGTCGTGATGGCGCCTACTAATGTGAGCTAGGCAAGCCAATTATTGGACAAATTACCCTTTTACAAATTTTTATTCTCTTAACATTATATAAAACAATAACATGTAAACAATGGAAATTTAGGATAAGCGGAAGAAAGCAATAAAATATCTTAACATGCGTTTATTACAACAGCTTAAACCTTAATCACCCATAACTGGTGTCACAGTACCACAAACGGTCTAAGACTGCTAAATACAAGGTCTGAAAATAAAAGACACACTATTTCTGAAGCAAAGAGATGAAACAGGAAATAAAGGATAGAGGAGACGCCAGGGCCTGCAGATGACTGCAGGTCTATCTTGGATCTCCGCATGGACTGAAGGTAGACTCCAAACTACGGTCCAAGAGCTGCTCTGGAATCTGCACATAATGCAGATTGTAATATCAGCACAACCGACCCCACGTGCTGGTAAGTGCCTAGCCTAACCTCGGCGAAGTAGTGACGAGGCTAGGACCAGACTACCACATAAACCTGTGTAGTTATATAATATACAGTGGAAAGTGAAGCAGGAATACTGTCATGGGCCGCTTTCCAGACATGCCCCATGACCCCTTGGTCGCGCCCCATGGCGGCCTAGCAAGCCTCACAATGCCTAGCGCCATGGTCGGCCCCGTGGTCTTGGCTGCTCCAAGTGACAAGCGCGCATGCGCCTCTGTCGCCCCACCGATGCCTGTCGCCAGCGCCCAGTGGCTGGCCAATGACATCAGCGCCGCGTGCCCTGACAATGCCGCGCGCGCAGATCCTGATGCCTCGCTAGCGCCCAGCTGCAGGCCCATTCCAGTAGTGCCTCGCGCAGAGGCCCTGATGCCAAGCACCAGCGCCCAGCCTCAGGCCAACATAGCAAGTGCGCGTGCCCACAGCAACGCGCGCGCAGACCCTGACCCACAAGACAAAGTTGCTGCCATCGGACTTAGTTCTACATTGTAATAAACTAAGTCCTTTTCATTGTAATTATAGGCTAGTTTACATCATTTTCATTCAGTGTGCTTCCACAGCTTTATTAGGACTAGTCATGTAATGTTGGTTTATTTTTTTAAGCATTATTAGGGGGGATCAAACAATCAAACATTTTCAAGCAATCAATTTTTTGTACTGGTGTCTCTCCCCCTCGACACCGCATCTTTTGTAATCAGCATTTCATTCATCAATAAAATCATCATCATCATTCAAAACCCAATTCTCTCTCAGCTTCCGCAATTGCTCGTGACATTGGTTTTCCCGCACAGTACTGACAATCTAGTCTAGCATGTAGAGGGGACCTCATTGGCGGACAGCAACCTCACTGACATCGGTTGCTTAGCTTACGTTGCCCTTCCAAAGAACATCAGGAAGGCGTTGCATAACAGTTGGTATCAGAGCCTAGGCTCGACATCAGACGAGGGAACACATTTGCCATCATCACCATTTCTGACCATGGTGAATCATGAAGAGCGTCTAGCATCCCTAGAAGAGACGGTTGACCGATTACGACCCATCGTGGATACGGTGCCTGATCAAAACAACAACCTAGTGCAAAGGTTGGACGACCTGGACCGCCGAATGCGGCAGACGGAAAATGACATTGCAAACATCAGTCGTGACTCTGAGGATGACCGACAAACGACAGCCATTGAAACTGCCAATATTCATGGAAAATTTGAGGACCTCCAACAGGAGCGTTTCGACGATTTAGCACATCGACAACAAGAGGCAGACAGACTAACTGCCATGCAGCAAACCATAGACGACTGTCACACCTCCTTTTTCCGCACCCGCGAGGGCACAAGGGAGTTTTTTCCAATTAAAGGACAATCGAAACGGGATTGGTTTATTTATTTCAGAGTCGCCACTTGGGAGATTTAGGGTGTCCCAAGTCACCAATTTGAATCCCGAATCGAGGAAAAGAATGACTCTATATTACAGTTTGCGTACCAGAAATCCGGATAAGGAATTTTGTTAACCCGGGAGAAGGTGTTAGGCATTCCCGAGTTCCGTGGTTCTGGCACGGTCGCTCAGCTGTTATATTTGGCTTATTTATCTGATTTTAAATACAATATGAACTCATGTGCAAATTTTATCTTTCAACCGCTTTTATCATTTACCGTTATTTTTATCAAGAATTGCAACGTTATAAAATGTATCTCGAACCACGTTACAATCAATGTACTCGTGGTCATCGACACGCTTTGACTCCGTTGAGATTTGGATTTGGGTCACATCAATGTGCACCCGAGTTTAAGGAAATTAAATTATTAAAGGCGCGCCTAAAGCGACTAGCGTATCATTTACTTTGGGTAAGGCCGTGGAATTTTACTAAACGGTCCATCCCGAAATCTAAGCAATTTTTAAGGCAAATATTTATTGAGGGCCCCGCAATTTTGAATTTTTATTTGGCGAGGCTCATCTCATTCTATTTTAAAAGGAATTTGCGACGTCATGGACATGCATCTCGAACCACGTCACAATCAATGTACCCGTGATTAGAAACACATTTCGGATCCGTCGAGATTTGGATTTGGGTTACATAAATGCACACCCGAATTTAAGAAGGTAAAATTATTAAGTACGCGCTTAAAGAGGCTATCCCGTTATTATTCCGGGAAGGCCGTGAGATTTTCTAAACGACCCACCTTAGGGACTGAATGCTTCAACATATATATATTTAACAAGGGCCCCGCAATTTGTGCGTTTTTCTTTATTTTTGTCGAGGCTCATCTCGTCCTTATTTTAAAAGGATATCCTATAGCAACTACGTTTCTTGTTGCGTTTGTCTCTACTAATTGAAAACAGTAGATAGCCCTAATTAATTACATGTTTGCAAGTTATCTATACAGAGTTCCGAGTGCTTGCACAAAATCAGAAACACGGCCACGTACACAGTCGGTTGAGCAAAAATTAAGGGCCCAAATCCAGCCCATGCGTGATGGACCAGACCTGGGCCATTGTTCGTTCGATGCAGACCTGCTTGGTCTGTTTCAACCCGGGCTCGACCTTCGTGAGGTTGAGATTGCAGCCTCCGCGTTCTTTGTCTTAAAACATGATTTACCAGTTATATGAAGCGGTTTATCAGAAAGGAAAGAACTTAATTAATAGAGTACGATTTTCATACTTGGCCTACATTAAAGGACATATTACAAAGTAAAACTAAGTCTGAGATACAACCTATTTCATTGGGAATATTTTCACCTATCAGCATACATATGTAAACTATCATTCAGCTAATCTATATTGATATACACTGGGCATACAGGCTACTTCTATTGTCAACACAGGAATGAAAATTATTATACAGTACATGATATCTAATGTAACAATCTATGTATGAAAGTCAACTTCAGGTCTTTTCTTTTTGTATTCATGCTCAATGTTCCAATTACATTTGACAGTGCATTGGTTGTGTACCTGGTATAGAGGACAAAGAAGAAAGGAATGATCAGCTGGGCAGTATGCAATAAACACAGCAACAGCAGATACACAGCAACAACACAGCAACAAACCAACAACCACAAGTGTTTTCCACAGTCCACAGACAACCAGCAACAGTTTCCAGAACAAAGAAAACCAGCAGATGGACGAGCACCAAACAAGTAATCCCAGAAAAGAGTAATGAAACAACAAAAGTAACAGAGTGTTCAATGCAGCAACACCAGCAATTCAACAATCACAAGCAGCTCGATCAATGCAAACGACAGAACTTGGCCAAGACAGCTTGACCAATATGAACTCTTATGTAGCTTTCAGACAGTGTTTGGTTACAGTGTTTACTGGAAATTTCCTTATGTTTTTAGTTTTCTTTAAATTCACAAGACCTCTCTCAAGCCTAAAATTTTCAGCCCCTTTTAAGTTCTGAAAATGGCCTATTTATAAGCCAAACCACCAGTGCAGTCAAGCTGCCTGGATTCTGCCAATTTTGCAGACTGCCCATACCCTTTAAACCCATGCCTAAGCATCTTTTGATGCCAGCCATTTGTTCCCCACGCCTGGCTTATTCTTTAATCAAGAGTTATGGGCTCATTTTAGTATTCATTTTAAACCCTATACTCTTGTGTCTTGTTCCCCATTGGTATTAGTTTAATCCCAAATTAGTACCCTACTTGTCAGCTCATTTAAACTAAGTTTTCTATTCTTTTCAAACCCCAGACTACCCCTGTTAGCCCTTGATTATTACTGTCCTACATCACTGCAGCCTCAGGGCATTTTGAACTTCTGAAAGTTCAATTTCAGAACTGCCCTAGCCTGGTTCTTTTAATTGTTTACAATGCAGTTACAAACTAGCATTCATAGATAATGTCCAACATTCAAATCACAATACAGGTCCGTTCAGTCAAGTGAGGTTGTACGCATTAGCATATCTGAACATTCAGTCGTAGGAAGTTAATCGATGACATTTATCAAGTCGACTATACTAATTATAACAGGTAACAATCGGTCGTTCATATAAACAAACACATACAGGGACCTAAAGGGCTTCGGACAACTTTGGTCAATCACTGGGAACCTATATAAGTTATTTATGCGACGACTATCCTAATCGGACATGCTTATCACAGGATACATTCAAATCATACACGGAAAACAATCGACCAAATAAAGGTCTTAGACATAGATGGAAGAAATTAAGAAAACTATCAGAAAATAACAAACAATCACAACAAAGCATGCTAACGACTTAATTAGCAGTTGAATAAAACAAAAAGGAAAAGAAAAACTTACCGAAAAATGTTTAAACCAAACTGACCCAAATCTGACTCAACTTTGACCATTTGAGGCCGAACAAACTTTAACCAGGGTGTTCTCACATGAGAACACCTTGGTTAAGGCCTATTAGACCTCAGACCCCTGTCATGCCTGGCCGGATTCCACAGGTTCATGTGTTCTAGGGTCTGGATTTTCAGATCTGGTTCTTTAGAAGTTGTGGGTAGATTCGGACCAAACCAAGCTTGGTTTGGTCACGAGGGAAGTCATGGGAGTGTCTGGTACGAAGATGGTGAGGTTTGGTATAGATCGAGTTTTGTCTCGAATCTTCAAATCCAGATTCGAGACGATGGGGGGTGATTCGAGGTACATGGTTAGTAGATTCGTGTTCAGGGTGGTTGGATGTTTCAGGGGTGTGAAGGGGGTGGTCACCGGCGTTCATGCCGCCGGGTTCTGGTGAAAGGGAAACTAGGGCGGCTGCTAGGGTTTGGGGGTTTCAGGGCTTGGGGAAGGAGATGAGTGAAGGGTGGGGTTCGGATAGGGGGCGTGGGGTACGATAGAAAGCTTATATACGATCTAGGGGTTTAGATCCTGGCCGTTGGATCAAATGAGATCTATGGCCAGGATCTATTCACTTAGGGAAGACGGTGTCGTTTGAATCAGTGTTTGGGCAGGCCTGACTTGGACTGGGTCCTTGTGCCGGTTTTGGGCCTATTTTTATTTCATTTCTTGGGCCCAAATCACTCTTTTCTTTGTTCTCTTTTTTTTTAAAAACAAAAATGAACTAACAAAATAAATAATAAAACAAATGAAATTAAAACAAACAACAATGTAGCACTTCAACATAATTATCACACCAAATTAAAATGTTTAAGTAAGTTAAATCACGACCTAGAACGGATGATGCACATATATATTTTTGCATTTTCTTTTAATGACACATATTTTTGTATTTTGTTTGATAATGATTAAATGCGAAATGGACAGACCCACAAATGACAAACAACACATGTCACGGAAAACTCGAAACATTGTACAACGAAGTCATTTGTCACTATTTTTATTTTCTTTTGGAGCGATTGTCCGTGAAGCAAAATTCCCGTGCTTACAACTGCCCCTCTTTGCACGAAGACACGAAGGGTTTTCGCGCAAAGATAAAGCGGGCGATTCTTGCTCGTCCGAGTACTCCGTGTGAAGCATTTTTTGAAAAAAAGATTTGACCGAACCTTTGCTTCAAAGGTTTCCTACATATCTTGGGCTAAACAGGAATCAGGTCAATGTAGTTCGGGAAAATTTTGGTAGCTGGGACTACCCTGTGACTGTAGTGCTCGCTGCTGTTGTGCGCTGTTGCATGCTGCTGTAGGATGCTACTGCTCACTAATCTCCTTGTTACATTGTTCTTGAAAGGAAAAACAAGAAGCTAAGCTAGAGTATGAGATCTCATCTATCTTCAACTTGTTTTTGTTGCCTTGCTTTCTTGTCGGCTAACGCTTTCCTCTGATGCCCTAATTTTTCTAACTTGGGAGATGATGCTGGTCCTTCGCCTTTTCTGAATGCCAGTTTTCATCACTTTGCTTGATTTGCTGGGAACATGGCTTTCTTCTTTAAACCTTTCAATGGTTTCTTCAGTGGTATGGCTTTCTTCATCAAAATTGTTATATTGGGCATTCTACAACGTTCCCAAACTGCTTCTTCTGAGACGCGTTCCTTCTTCCTTTTGAATCGCACGCTTGCTTTTGCAGCCTTCTACTTCTTTCCCGCATTTTACTGGTGGGCGACCTAGAACTTAAATGTATTCCCGCATTTTACTGGTGGGCGACCTAGAACTTAAATGTATTCCCGCATTTTACTGGTGGGCGACCTAGAACTTAAATGTATTCCCGCATTATACTGGTGGGCGACCTAGAACTTAAATGTATTCCCGCATTTTACTGGTGGGCGACCTAGAACTTAAATGTATTCCCGCATTATACTGGTGGGCGACCTAGAACTTAAATGTATTCCCGCATTATACTGGCGGGCGACCTAGAACTTAAATGTATTCCCGCATTATACTGGTGGGCGACCTAGAACTTAAATGTATTCCCGCATTATACTGGTGGGCGACCTAGAACTTAAATGTATTCCCGCATTATACTGGTGGGCGACCTAGAACATAAATGTATTCCCGCATTATACTGGTGGGCGACCTAGGAACTTAAATGTATTCCCGCATTATACTGGTGGGCGACCTAGAACTTAAATGTATTCCTGCATTTTACTGGTGGGCGACCTAGAACTTAAATGTATTCCCGCATTATACTGGTGGGCGACCTAGAACTTAAATGTATTCCCGCATTATACTGGTGGGCGACCTAGAACTTAAATGTATTCCCGCATTATACTGGTGGGCGACCTAGAACTTAAATGTATTCCCGCATTATACTGGTGGGCGACCTAGAACATAAATGTATTCCCGCATTATACTGGTGGGCGACCTAGGAACTTAAATGTATTCCCGCATTATACTGGTGGGCGACCTAGAACTTAAATGTATTCCCGCATTTTACTGGTGGGCGACCTAGAACTTAAATGTATTCCTGCATTATACTGGTGGGCGACCTAGAACTTAAATGTATTCCCGCATTATACTGGTGGGCGACCTAGAACTTAAATGTATTCCCGCATTATACTGGTGGGCGACCTAGAACTTAAATGTATTCCCGCATTATACTGGTGGGCGACCTAGAACTTAAATGTATTCCCGCATTATACTGGTGGGTGACCTAGAACTTAAATGTATTCCCGCATTATACTGGTGGGCGACCTAGAACTTAAATGTATTCCCGCATTATACTGGTGGGCGACCTAGAACATAAATGTATTCCCGCATTTTACTGGTGGGCGACCTAGAACTTTAAATGTATTCCCGCATTATACTGGTGGGCGACCTAGAACTTAAATGTATTCCCACATTTTACTGGTGGGCGACCTAGAACTTAAATGTATTCCCGCATTATACTGGTGGGCGACCTAGAACTTAAATGTATTCCCGCATTATACTGGTGGGCGACCTAGAACTTAAATGTATTCCCGCATTTTACTGGTGGGCGACCTAGAACTTAAATGTATTCCCGCATTATACTGGTGGGCGACCTAGAACTTAAATGTATTCCCGCATTATACTGGTGGGCGACCTAGAACTTAAATGTATTCCCGCATTTTACTGGTGGGCGACCTAGAACTTAAATGTATTCCCGCATTATACTGGTGGGCGACCTAGAGCTTAAATGTATTCCCGCATTTTACTGGTGGGCGACCTAGAACTTAAATGTATTCCCGCATTATACTGGTGGGCGACCTAGAACTTAAATGTATTCCCGCATTATACTGGTGGGCGACCTAGAACTTAAATGTATTTGAAATTGTTTCCCCGTTCTTCCGAGAAAATTTTTGACAATCGGCAGAAAATTTTCTGCCCCGGTTTTTGGTGATTTCCCTGGCGTTGCATCTCGCTGCCATCATCAATCCTTTGTTTTCCTGTAGCAGACAAAAGGATTTAATTAATTTTAATCGTGGTGGTAGAGGGTGCCTTTCCGGCGGATGATTTTTCCTCTCTTCCCCTTTTCTTGCTCTATGTCCCTATAATTGGTTAGTGGACAAAGTTGCCTGCTGGGGGTTTCTAGCCTGCTGGGGCTGGTTTTCAATTTGTTCCCTTTTCTGCTTTCTCTTTAAGCACATGCTGTGGGAATCTGCTTTTAACTCCCGAAACCACTCCCTTTAGGATCTTACTTCCTCCAAAACTGCCGGGCACGATCACTGCATTGCCTGGGACCGGCCTTTAAGACTATTTGTATTATCCTGAATTGGATGAATTCCTATCCGGTTTCTGGTAGTAGGCTTTGAAAAATCCTTTCAAGACAAATTTTAGGAAAAGAAATAAAAGATAGAAAGGGAGAAAATCTTTCTGAACCAATATTTGGTGGGAGAAGAAACTCAGAAGAACTTATCTGGAGGACATGACTGGTTCCCGTGATCATGGCGTGCACCATAGATTCCCGACCCAGTCTATTTGTATCAATCTATTTGCCCGATGGTCTGACTTGCTGGGGATGATAAATGAGTGTCCATTTCGAATGTTGTAGCTTTTGTTGATCTGTCTTGTCGCCTCATAGTGCCCTTCGAAGGGTTTTCACTAATGAGACTCTCTCTTTTCTCTCATCTCCCGGCGCCTTATGGTGCCTGTGAAGGTTTTCACCAATAAGACTCTCTCATTTCATATCCCTCATCTTACATCGCCTCTCGGTGCCTGTGAAGGTTTTCACCGATAAGACTCTCTCATTTTATTTCTTTCGAGGAATCGGGGTGTTGTAGATACGACCCTCTCTTCTGGAGATTCCTTTGACCATCAATTCATTCCCAGTCTTATGATCCTCTTCTTTGTTGGGGATCGGTGTATTATTCTCGGCCTTATTTGCCTGACTTGGCATCTCTTGGACATTGATCGGGAGGTCTTTTGGACGTTGATGTTGGTTTTGGTGTGGGGTTAAAGAAAGGCTATAAAAATGAAAATAATTTGATGGGTGATGTGCTACAACTTTTGGAATCCAACCTTTGTTGGAACTTAAAACATAACCTCTGCCCCAGTTTTCTTGCTTGGAGAATTTATCTTTTTATACTTATGTTGACCTATGTGCGTTACGTACACTGCGCCTATTATGCATACTATATACATTATGCATCCTATATTCACTATGATGCACACTATGACCGAGCCGTGAGGCGCCTACGTATCCTCTTTGAGGAATCAGGTCAAACATAGTTCCCACGGTTTTGTATTTCTTATGATTTTATCTTCCTTTTTCTTTTTCCTTCTTTTCATTTTTCTTTTTCTTTTCTTCTCTCTTTTTTTTCATGTCTTTTCCATTAGTGATTCCAAAAGAGGGGTATGAAAGAATAACTTAAGGCTCAAAGGGGGAAGCAAGGGTTAAAAAGTATTTGGATAGAAGAAAGAATTGCCTCCGTCATCTCATTATCCAATAAATGCCAAATACAAACAAATAAACCAAAACTTGCCATAATTAAAGAAATTACGCATAATATCTCTTGACTGCATCTGAATTGATAGCCATGTCGACACATCTACCTTCGACATCTGTCAAACACAAAGCACCGTTGGACAATACTCTGGTCATGATATAAGGCCCTTGCCAATTTGGGGCGAATTTGCCTTTTGCCTCGACCTGATGTGGGAGGATCTTCTTCAATACCTGCTGCCCTACTTCAAACTTCCTGGGGCGCACCTTCTTATTATATGTTCTCGCCATTCTCTTTTGGTATAGTTGACCATGGCACACTGCTGCCAATCTTTTCTCATCTATCAAGCTCAACTGTTCCAATCGAGCTTTGACCCATTCATCATCATTAATCCCGGCTTCAGCGACAATCCGGAGGGACGGAATTTCGACCTCTGCTGGTATTACGGCCTCGGTTCCGTACACCAACGAATAAGGAGTTGTGCCTATGGAAGTTCGAACGGTAGTGCGGTAACCCAACAAAGCAAAGGGTAATCTCTCGTGCCATTGTCTGGACCCTTCCACCATCTTTTGCAGTATCTTCTTGATATTCTTATTGGCTGCTTCGACCGCTCCATTCACCTTGGGACGATATGGGGTGGAATTGCGGTGTGTAATCTTGAATTGTTGGCATACCTCTCTCATCAGGCTGCTATTAAGATTCGCACCATTATCCGTGATGATCACTTTTGGGATCCCAAATCTGCAGATGATATGGGAATGCACAAAATCCACCACTGCCTTTTTAGTTACTGACTTGAAGGTTTTAGCCTCAACCCATTTGGTGAAGTAATCAATGGTCACTAGAATGAATCTATGGCCGTTGGATGTTGCTGGTTCGATAGGTCCAATGACATCCATGCCCCATGCTACAAACGGCCAAGGTGCTGACATCGTATGTAACTCTGTTGGCGGAGAATGAATCAGATCTCCATGTATCTGGCACTGATGGCATTTTCTTACGAAAGCGATACAGTCGTGTTCCATGGTGAGCCAATAACACCCTGTTCGAAGGATCTTTCTTGCCAATACATATCCGCTCATGTGTGGCCCACAAACTCCAGCATGTACCTCTGCCATAACCGTTGTTGCTTGGCTGGCATCTATGCATCTCAACAATCCCAAATCCGGGGTTCTTTTGTACAATACTCCTTCGCTGAGGAAGAAACCATTCGACAAACGCCGAAGGGCTCTTTTTTGGTCTCCAGTGGCATGTTCTGGATATATCCCCATTCTGAGGTATTCCTTGATATCATGAAACCAGGGTTCGCCATCGGCTTCTTCTTCTTCTATGGCATTGCAGTAGGCATGCTGATCGCGGACCTAGATGTACAGAGGATCAACATACATTTTGTCAGGGTGGTGCAGCATTGATGCTAAGGTGGCCAAGGCATCCGCAACCTCATTGTGAACTCTCGGGATGTGTTTGAACTTCACCGATCGAAATTGCTTGCTCAGATCATGCAAGCATTGTCGGTATGGTATGAGTTTTAGATCTCGTGTTTCCCATTCACCCTGAATTTGATGTACCAAGAGGTCCGAGTCTCCCAAGACCAAGACGTCTTGGACATCCATGTCAGCAGCCAAGCGCAGACCCAGAATGCAAGCCTCATATTCGGCCATATTGTTGGTGCAATAGAAGCGTAGTTGAGCCGTAACAGGATAATGCCGTCCTGTTTCAGAAATGAGTACTGCTCCTATTCCAACCCCTTTCGCGTTTGCAGCTCCATCGAAGAAAAGCTTCCAACCCGGTTCCTCAGGTAATTCCAACTCATTTGTATGCATTACCTCTTCGTCAGGAAAATACGTTCTTAAGGGCTCGTATTTTTCATCAACGGGATTCTCTGCCAAATGGTCTGCCAGCGCCTGGGCTTTCATGGCCGTCCTCGTTACATAGACGATATCAAACTCTGTGAGCAGAATTTGCCATTTTGCCAACCTTCCTGTGGGCATAGGTTTCTGAAAGATATACTTCAATGGGTCCAAACGGGATATGAGATAAGTAGTATACGAAGACAGGTAGTGTTTCAACTTCTGAGCTACCCAAGTTAGGGCGCAACATATTTTCTCGAGTTGAGTGTACTTGACCTCATGCACTGTGAATTTCTTGCTAAGATAGTAGATGGCCTGCTCCTTCCTTCCTGTGTCATCATGTTGCCCCAGTACACAACCAAATGAATTTTCCAAGACCGTCAGGTAAAGAATCAAGGGCTTCCCAGGCTTAGGCGGGACCAATACGGGTGGATTAGACAGATACCCTTTGATTTGGTCGAAGGCCTCCTGACACTCTGCCGTCCAACCTTCCGCAGCATCCTTTCTCAGCAGCCGGAATATGGGCTCACAAGTTGCGGTGAGTTGAGCGATGAACCTGCTGATGTAATTGAGTCTACCCAGCAAACTCATTACCTCTGTTTTGTTCCTAGGCGGTGGCAAATCTCGGATGGATTCAATTTTGGATGGGTCTAACTCAATCCCCCGTCGACTGACGATGAATCCTAGCAACTTTCCGGATGGAACCCCGAATGCCCATTTGGCCGGGTTAATCTTGATATCATACCTCCGGAGTCTTTGGAAAAATCTCCTTAGGTCTGCTACATGGTCCTCCTGACGCCAAGATTTGATGATCACATCATCGACGTACACCTCGATTTCTTTGTGTATCATGTCATGAAACACAGCAGTCATTGCTCGCATGTACGTTGCCCCGACATTCTTTAATCCGAACGGCATTACCCGATAGCAGTAAGTTCCCCATGGCGTAATAAACGCTATCTTTTCCGCATCCTCCTCGTCCATTAGGATCTGATGATAACCCGCATAGCAATCTACAAAGGATCCGATCTCGCGCCCAGCGCAATTATCGATCAAGATATGGATGTTGGGCAATGGAAAATTGTCCTTGGGACTTGCTTTGTTGAGGTTGCGGTAGTCGACGCACACCCTGATTTTTCCATCCTTCTTTGGGACTGGTACCACATTGGCCAACCACTCGGGATATCGAGTGACCCGAATGACCTTCGCCTGCAACTGCTTAATCACTTCTTCTTTGATCTTTACACTCGTTTCTGTTTTAAATTTCCTTAGTTTTTGCTTGACCGGAGGGTATGCCGGGTCAGTGGGCAATTTGTGAACCACTAAATTGGTGCTTAATCCAGGCATATCGTCATATGACCATGCAAAAACATCTTTGAATTCCATGAGGGTTTTGATCAATTCTTCCCTGACATTCGGCTCAATGTGGATGCTAATTTTGGTCTCTTGGACGTTATCAGCGTCTCCTAGATTCATAGCCTCAGTGTCATTTAGGTTAGGCTTGGGTTTCTCTTCAAATTGGCACAGTTCTCGGTTTATCTCTTCGAAGGCTTCACCTTCGTCACATTCAGATCCATTGTCACAAACGACCTCTTGCATCATTGAGTCGGATTTAGATTGATTTATTAGACTAGGTCGAAAATCCGCTGTGCATGCCATGTCATTAGAACCAGTAAAAAGAGAACTATTTCAGAAATAAAAAGAACAAAACAAAATTAAAATGGGACAAAAGAAAAGAACTTTATTAAACTTGCGGGATAAAAGGGTTCACGCTTTTACAAAAACGAAAGTAAAATTTGGATTACACCCTTGAATAAATCGAACAAACAAACAAACAAAACATAAATCAAAGCCTACTACCAAGACTCCCCTCGTACAGGAAGAGGAGTAACTGTCCAATTGTTGGTCTTGGCCTCAGGCCCCACAAACTGTATCTCTGTTCCGCTGGAACCTTCTCCAACTTCCACCATATTGACATCAGCGAATAGCCTCTCAAAACTCTGATTCAGGTCCTCATTTATACCGATCAATGGTCCTAGAATCTTCGGGACCGGTGACCCCCTGGCACTTGCTTTGACAAAAGACCTTGAGAGACGTGGCACTGGTTTGGGCAGAAACCAAATCTTCTTCTTCATTTTTCGCGCTTGCTTCCTATCTGCTGCGGTTGGTTTGAACCCCAACCCGAAAGTTTCCAGATTTTTAGGAAGGGAGACAGGTTGGACAATCCCTTGAAGCTCGACTCCCAGGCCTTTTCCTGGCACAAATCCATTACCCAGCATTTCTGAGACCATCATGACTGTTGCGGCAGCTACCCTAGGGTGCAGGATGATTTCTCCTTCAGAAATTTTGTTGGCCGACCCTGTATCGAAAATCTGGTAGACCCAAGGACCTTTGTCATCAGCGGTCTCTATGAAAGGTACAATGGCTCCGCCCATGGTGCACGTTGTATCCTCGCCATGTAACACGACCTCTTGTCTTTCCCACTCGAACTTCACCATCTGATGTAGGGTGGAGGGCACAGCTTTGGCTGCATGAATCTATGGTCGTCCTAACATCAGGTTATAAGATACTGTGGCGTTTAACACCTGGAATTCCATGGTGAACAAGACTGGACCAATGGTCAGTTCAAGTACAACATCCCCCACAGTAGCTGTTCCGTTTCCGTCAAACCATCGGACACAGATGCTATTCTTGCGGATTCTTCCGCGGTCGATCTTTAACTGGTCCAGAGTGGATAATGGACAAATATTGGCGCTTGAGCCGTTATCCACCAATACTCGAGTTACCACCGAGTCTTCATATTTGACAGCCAGGTATAAAGCTTTATTATGCTCCGTACCTTCCGTCGGTAGGTCATCATCTGAGAACGTTACCCTGTTCACCTCGAAAATCTTGTTGGCAATGGTTTCCAGGTGGTTTATAGAAATCTCATTGGGTATATGAGCTTCGTTCAATATCTTCAACAGGGCCCGACGATGCTCCTCAGAATGGATCAGTAATGACAACAGTGAGATCTGGGCCGGTGTTTTTCTCAGCTGTTCGACCACAGAATAGTCTTGTACTTTCATCTTCCTCAGGAACTCTTCAGCCTCTTCTTCGGACACAGGTTTCTTAGTTGCAACTGGGTTGGTTCTTCTTAGCTCCACCGGAGCAAAACATCGACCTGATCGAGTCAGCCCTTACACTTCACAACTGACTTCTTCTACCTGTTTTCCTTTGTACATCACCACCGCCTTTTCATATTTCCAAGGCACAACCTTGCTATTAATCATCGGCAGCTGGACTACAGGCTTTACGGTGACCAGTTATCTATATGCCCCCTTTAACACAACAGCAGGTGCGGGCGGAACCCCTGATATTACCAACTTGTTTGGCTCGGGTTTGCTTGTTATGGCGGACGGGCTCTTTCCCAATATCACTACTGGCTTGACGCTTTCTCCCTGTGACTGTACCTTCGTTCCCCCACTGGTTGAGACTTCCTTCGGGGCGGCTTGGATCATCATCACTGTTTGTGAGGGTTTTTTCAACTCTCCTCCCTCATATACCAACTCAATCATGTGAGTCTCGTGGTGCGCTGGTAGTGGGTTTTGGTTGATGTTAGGAGCTTCCGGTGCCTGGACCTCGATCTTGTTGGTGTCGATAAGATCCTGTATGGCATGCCTTAACTTCCAACACTTCTCGGTGTCATGCCCGAGCATCCCTGAGCAATATTCACAACTTATTGATCGATCCAAATTCTGAGGTGGGGGATTTGGTTCTCGAGTCTGGACAGGACTAACCAAACCCAATTGCCTCAGCTTGTGGAACAAAACGGTGTAGGTTTCCCCCAACTCTGTGAAAGTTCTCTGTTTCCGCAACCTGTCATTCCTAGCATCTGGATTTCCCCGAAAGCCTGCCCCTGGAGGGTTTCTATACGCCCTTGGTGGAGGGTAGGTGTTTTGTGGTGGCGTATATATGTTCTGGGGAACCGGCGCGCGCCATTGCGGGCGAACCGGAGGCTGAGTGTATACTTGGGCCTGGTGTACGGAACAATGTGGTTCTCGAGGTGGATAGAAATTTTGTGGTGGGTTGTATGGGTAATTTGACCTGTGAGGACTGGGTTGGTTGTAGTGTGGCCTGCCAGCCCTGGACCAACTGCCTGCCTCGATCATGGCAATCTCTTCTTTCTTTCTTCTCAGCGCACCTCCCGTGCCGCTCTGAATAGCCTGGGTCGTGGCCTTAAGTGCTGAATAGTTCAAAATTTTGTCAGACCTCAGACCCTCTTCTATCATGACCCCTATCTTGACCACCTCGTTGAAAGATTTTCCAACTGTTGTCACCAAGTGGCCAAAGTAGGTTGGATCCAATGTTTGTAAGAAATAGTCCACCATCTCTCCCTCTCTCATGGGAGGATCGACTCTAGCTGCTTGTTCTCTCCAGCGGAACCCGAACTCGCGAAAACTTTCCCCGGGTTTCTTCCCAGTTCTTAATAATGTGAGACGGTCAGGGACTATCTCGAGATTGTACTGGAAATGACCTGCAAAAGCCTACGCCAGATCATCCCAAGTATACCACCTACTGGAATCCTGCCTGGTATACCACTCCAGTGCAGATCCGCTCAGACTTTGGCCGAAATAAGCTATCAGCAGCTCATCCTTGCCGCCTGCCCCTCTCATTTTGCTACAGAATCCCCACAAATGTGCCATGGGATCACCGTGTCCTTCATATAAATCAAACTTAGGCATCTTGAACCCAGCCGGGAGTTGGACGTCTGGGAAAGGGCACAGATCTTTGTATGCTACGCTGACTTGGTTGCCCAGCCCGTGCAAGTTCCTGAAGGACTGCTCCAGGCTTTTGAACTTTCTCAATACTTCATCCTGTTCAGGGGCCTTAGCCGGCTTCTCGATCTCTGCCGGCACTTCCAAATGTGGATTGTAACCCTGTGGTTCGGGGGCATGAAACGTAGGCTTGGGGGGATAGTATTGTGTATCGTGAGCCTAAAACAATGGCTCACTGGTCGTTCTTTGCAAAGGGGCTGATGTTGGTCCCACAAAAATGGGAATATTGGGTGTTGGGAGAGGTTGATGGGGTGGTGGAGCTTGGGAATCATGAGGGCTTCTTTCTTGATGATAAAAGGGATTTAGGCGGCTTGTGGAAGGGCCGGAGTGAGGGTATTCTAGCATGTGTCCCAGTGTTTTAGGGCTCTTTTGTGTTTTGGCTATGTCTAGCTGCATTGCATTCATCTCTAGTCCCATCCTTTCAATCTTTTCCATCGCTTCTTTTAACAACTGGCTCATCGGCCTCTCTTCCTCATTACTATTCTCTGAAGTAGTCATGCTTGTTGCTATCGGTCCTTTGGATCTGGTTTGATAGGAGTGTGTTGCCAGAGTTCTTTAACAACTAACTTGTCTGGATCAGACAACAACAAACTTTGTTAGCGTTAGAGTTTAACAGATTTGATCATAACACATAAAGGATGCCATGCTCCTAGGCAGTTAACCGTTTCTACATGCTTTGCTTCGAACAACATGCGTCATCCCGTCTTGCTCATTTGTCCTTTTATTGTTATTTTTGTTTTTTTCTTTTCTTTATTTATTAAAGCGGTCGAATCTTATGGGGATTGCCTACGTATCACGTCCCCGCGCGAATCAGACCAGGCGTAGTTCTGCCCAAATGAGCATAAAAGCAAACAACCTTTTATTATTGAAATGGCCTATTACAAACTACATTTTGCAAACGAAAGAGCAAACTTTGAAAATAAGCCTAGACTCAAAAATAGACCAGAAATCACCCTGATAAAAAAACAAGCAAAAAGTGCTAAGATACAGATTTTGACTTATGAGTACATTATGGTTTTGAAAATTGGTGCTCGCGGGGCGTCGTTCGGCCTTGCCGCGGTCCTAGGTGCGAGATCCCTCTCAAGTTGCTCCAGCTCATGCATGGTCTGCTTGACATAACTCATCACTGCCGAGAGGATGGTAACGCTGGTCATGTTCTCACATCGTAGACATCGTCGGGTGATGGCATGGGCAATGGCCTTGATCCTATTTCTGGTTTGCTTCTTCTCTATAAGTAGGCATTTCATCTGATCGCTGCACATCTTGAATACCTGAGCATCCTGGATATGCTGATTCTTCAGTTGCCGTACTTCTAACTTCATTCGGGCCAACAAGTCGTACCAGTATCTGCTCTTAATTTGGAGATCCTTGGCCTGATTAGCTACTTTGATTTCAAGTGTAGCCATCTCTCTCTTCATTTTAGCAACAGTTTTCTCGTGGTCGCCTTCCAATTGATTCAGGTATCGGCGATGCTTATCTGCTCTTGTATCCCACTGTGCCCTGAGCTTTGCTATGATGTTTTCGGATTTCTCCAAACCATCTTGCCATTCCCTGATTTCACTTTTTAACCTTTTTATCAGCTGCTCGTCTGATTGATGCCTTGGCTGTTTATCCGCATCCACCCTTATCTGTTTGATCTGGGCTCTGAGCATTTCGTTTTCCTGAATTAACCTGTTCCGCTCTCCCAGATTGGTAGCAACTTGCACATCGTGCTCATATTTCAAGCTTTCCATTTGTCGCTTCAACCTGCTGATTTCGGCGCAATAGCCTCTTTCCTTCGCTAACCAATCCCACTGCCTTTGCGATGATTCGGTGAAATTCCAGATGTGGGGTCTCTTAGCCGGCCTTTCATGCTCAAATTCCCTTCTATACCAAGCAAGGTAACCTGGCGCCGTCTCTCCTTTGGCTCGATCCCGCACGCGAGTATCTGATTTCAAATATTGACACTCACTCCAGATTTGGCGAATCTTTGCTTCTGGGAATTGTCCGTTAGGACTTATCTCAACTGCTTGAGTGCTAAGATTCTCCTCATGAGGTACTGTCTGGCATCTTCCGAACTGTCTCAAAACTCGGCAGGGTGCGTAAGGTTGAATGCTCTTAAGCCCCATCAGTAAGAAATGAGTTTTAGCTGCCGACATATATAGGATCTCATCAACAGGCAACCATCCTAGCGTCCATTGTATTTGGCTGGCAGTAAGAGCTTGAAAGAACGAGGTCCATGCCAGGACTCCTTTGGGCAAACTGATCTCTTTGGTTCTCGTGTAAAATTCTTCTATGCAAGTCTTTTCTGGGGAACCATGGCTCAAAATCTCGGAATGATGGCAGAGGTGCTCGGTCATCCATATTTGTAGGAGCAAGTTACAACCTTCGAAGAAATTTCCCCCAGCTTTACAAGCTGTAAGAGCTCGAAAGATGTCAGATACCACCATAGGTGCGAGAGTACTGTCATTTTGCGTGAGTAAAGTGCTGACGACCCCGGATATCTTCAAATCAATGTTTCCGTCTTTCCTTGGAAATACCAGAAGGCCCAGGAACATCATCATGAAAGCTACCCGTCTGTGTTTGTCCCACTTCTGACGAACACCTTTGCTGCACAGTTTGTTGATTGGATTATTGAATCCCCCCTCATGACCGTACCTATCATATATGAAGCATGGAGTACAAAATCCGGCTGCCAGATCCGGGTTGTGGACCGTTCTGGGTATCTTCAATGAATCTAGGAACCGATGTACCGTGACAACTCTTGGGGCGACCAAGTATTTTTGCCTCAACGGAAGTTCAGCATTCCCGATGTACCCGTCCATTTCTTCCAAAGTCGGGGTGAGTTCAAAATCAGAGAAATGGAAAACATTGTGTGCCGGGTCCCAGTAGGTAACCAAAGCTCTTATGATATCTCCCCGAGGCTGGATTTCCAACAAACCCACGAGACCTTTCAGATATTTCTTGACCTCATTTTGTCCTTCAACACCTAGATCATTCCACCATAGCCGTAACTTGACAGGGATTTTGGTCATTATTGAAAAATGTTCATTTTGCATCGTGCTCATCCTGCACATTTATTAAGGTGATTTTAACAAAATGACTTGACTCAAAATATTTTACAAAGGGGATCAAGTTTTGAACACGGCCTTTAAACACTTCGGGGATGAAGATTTTAAGGCTGTGTGGGTCAACTGGACAAAAATGCTAAACAAGACCCAAAGGTGGCTGTTTATGCAAAGTCAGCCTTCCGGCGTCCCTTTTCGGGAACATTCGGCTATTTATGACAAAACAGCATTACCTGACTTATTTATGACTCCTTTAAAATTTGACACATCTTTTTTTTTTATTTATTTTATTTTTTTTTATTTTATTTATTGATTTTGGCTATTTTAGGAAAAATGGGGTTGAACCCGACGAGGGTTGCCTACGTATCTCACATCCGGTGAGAATCAAACCGGCGTAGTTCGGGATATCGTGAATAGAGAAAATCAAAATAAACCTAGAAAACGAGAATATATATTTATTATTATATTTTTTTCTTTTGAAAAGAGATAAAGATTAAAGAAAATATTTATTTTTTAGGAAATATTTGGACTATTAGTCTGAGTTTATAAAAGGGGTACTACGAAAGAAACAACATTTTTGAATTATGAATTTTCCGTTTTTTATTTTTATTATTATTATTTTTTTTTAAAAAAATACCTTCTTTTTTTTGATTTTGAAAGTGATAAAAAGAAAATTTTTATATTATTATCATTATTATTTTTTTTTAAAAAAAATCTAACTAGAAGTAATTTTTATATTATTTTCGACACTACTCGGACATTGGTTTTTCCAAAAGAAGTAATTATCTCCCTACGCTGCTATTTTTCCCTTTTATTTTTAGAAACCGGTCAGCATGTGGAACTGAAGCAAATAGATGCGCAAAACAAATAGGATGCAGCAGGATGGTCTTTTCATTTCAGGTTGCTAGTCCTAGACGGACCCAACCCCTGTGTTGAGTCCCCTAAGTCAAATGCAACATGATGCAAATAAGCGTTCCTACTAGGGATCCGACATGAAGTTTCGTTATACTAGGTTCACAACCTGGGTATTTGTTCTGGACTGTGTATCCGAGCGGACAACTCGAGTCGAGGAGGGGGCTACGTACCGGGGACCCGCGAGATCGTCTGGCTTTGTAACTTGTCCGACCTCTTTCTTATTTCAGGGTATGACACTAACAGAATAGGGAGTCTCGACCAGCGAGCTTCTCCCCGGAGGTAGGAAGAGAAGGGTTTCGGCACAGTTTATATGTACAGTTCAAATAATATCAAAGCGGTAAAAGCAGCATTTAGCACATTATGCTCAAAACATGTAATAAAATCAGATAATAAACAAAGCCAAATAATAACAATTATTCTAAGCTCGAATTATCAACCCTGAACCAGTGGTTCTGGGTTTTACAAATCCCCAGCAGAGTCGCCAGAGCTGTCACACCTCCTTTTTCCGCACCCGCGAGGGCACAAGGGAGTTTTTTCCAATTAAAGGACAATCGAAACGAGATTGGTTTATTTATTTCAGAGTCGCCACTTGGGAGATTTAGGGTGTCCCAAGTCACCAATTTGAATCCCGAATCGAGGAAAAGAATGACTCTATATTACAGTCTGCGTACCAGAAATCCGGATAAGGAATTCTGTTAACCCGGGAGAAGGTGTTAGGCATTCCCGAGTTTCGTGGTTCTGACACGGTCGCTCAACTGTTATATTTGGCTTATTTATCTGATTTTAAATACAATATGAACTCATGTGCAAATTTTATCTTTCAACCGCTTTTATCATTTACCGTTATTTTTATCAAGAATTGCAACGTTATAAAATGTATCTCGAACCACGTTACAATCAATGTACCCATGGTCATCGACACGCTTTGACTCCGTTGAGATTTGGATTTGGGTCACATCAATGTGCACCCGAGTTTAAGGAAATTAAATTATTAAAGGCGCGCCTAAAGCGACTAGCGTATCATTTACTTTGGGTAAGGCCGTGGAATTTTACTAAACGGTCCATCCCGAAATCTAAGCAATTTTTAAGGCAAATATTTATTGAGGGCCCCGCAATTTTGAATTTTTATTTGGCGAGGCTCATCTCATTCTATTTTAAAAGGAATTTGCGACGTCATGGACATGCATCTCGAACCACGTCACAATCAATGTACCCGTGATTAGAAACACATTTCGGATCCGTCGAGATTTGGATTTGGGTCACATAAATGCACACCCGAATTTAAGAAGGTAAAATTATTAAGTACGCGCTTAAAGAGGCTATCGCGTTATTATTCCGGGAAGGTCGTGAGATTTGCTAAACGACCCACCTTAGGGACTGAATGCTTCAACATATATATATTTAACAAGGGCCCCGCAATTTGTGCGTTTTTCTTTATTTTTGTCGAGGCTCATCTCGTCCTTATTTTAAAAGGATATCCTATAGCAACTACGTTTCTTGTTGCGTTTGTCTCTACTAATTGAAAACAGTAGATAGCCCTAATTAATTACATGCTTGCAAGTTATCTATACAGAGTTCCGAGTGCTTGCACAAAATCAGAAACACGGCCACGTACACAGTCGGCTGAGCAAAAATTAAGGGCCCAAATCTAGCCCATGCGTGATGGACCAGACCTGGGCCATTGTTCGTTCGATGCAGGTCTGCTTGGTCTGTTTCGACCCGGGCTCGACCTTCGTGAGGTTGAGATTGCAGCCTCCGCGTTCTTTGTCTTAAAACATGATTTACCAGTTATATGAAGCGGTTTATCAGAAAGGAAAGAACTTAATTAATAGAGTACGATTTTCATACTTGGCCTACATTAAAGGACATATTACAAAGTAAAACTAAGTCTGAGATACAACCTATTTCATTGGGAATATTTTCACCTATCAGCATACATATGTAAACTATCATTCAGCTAATCTATATTGATATACACTGGGCATACAGGCTACTTCTATTGTCAACACAGGAATGAAAATTATTATACAGTACATGATATCTAATGTAACAATCTATGTATGAAAGTCAACTTCAGGTCTTTTCTTTTTGTATTCATGCTCAATGTTCCAATTACATTTGATAGTGCATTGGTTGTGTACCTGGTATAGAGGACAAAGAAGAAAGGAATGATCAGCTGGGCAGTATGCAATAAACACAGCAACAGCAGATACACAGCAACAACACAACAACAAACCAACAACCACAAGTGTTTTCCACAGTCCACAGACAACCAGCGACAGTTTCCAGAACAAAGAAAAACCAGCAGATGGTCGAGCACCAAACAAGTAATCCCAGAAAAGAGTAATGAAACAACAGAAGTAACAGAGTGTTCAATGCAGCAACACCAGCAATTCAACAATCACAACCAGCCCGATCAATGCCAACAACAGAACTTGGCCAAGACAACTTGACCAATATGAACTCTTATGTAGCTTTCAGACAGTGTTTGGTTACAGTGTTTACTGGAAATTTCCTTATGTTTTTAGTTTTCTTTAAACTCACAAGACCTCTCTCAAGCCTAAAATTTTCAGCCCCTTTTAAGTTCTGAAAATGGCCTATTTATAAGCCAAACCACCAGTGCAGTCAAGCTGCCTGGATTCTGCCAATTTTGCAGACTGCCCATACCCTTTATACCCATGCCTAAGCATCTTTTGATGCCAACCATTTGTTCCCCACGCCTGGCTTATTCTTTAATCAAGAGTTATGGGCTCATTTTAGTATTCATTTTAAACCCCATACTCTTGTATCTTGTTCCCCATTGGTATTAGTTTAATACCAAATTAGTACCCTACTTGTCAGCTCATTTAAACTAAGTTTTCTGTTCTTTTCAAACCCCAGACTACCCCTGTTAGCCCTTGATTATTACTGTCCTACATCACTGCAACCTCAGGGCATTTTGAACTTCTGAAAGTTCAATTTCAGAACTGCCCTAGCCTGGTTCTTTTAATTGTTTACAATGCAGTTACAAACTAGCATTCATAGATAATGTCCAACATTCAAATCACAATACAGGTCCGTTCAGTCAAGTGAGGTTGTACGCATTAGCATATCTGAACATTCAGTCGTAGGAAGTTAATCGATGACATTTATCAAGTCGACTATACTAATTATAACAGGTAACAATCGGTCGTTCATATAAACAAACACATACAGGGACCTAAAGGGCTTCGGACAACTTTGGTCAATCACTGGGAACCTATATAAGTTATTTATGCGACGACTATCCTAATCGGACATGCTTATCACAGGATACATTCAAATCATACACGGAAAACAATTGACCAAATAAAGGTCTTTGACAGAGATGGAAGAAATTAAGAAATTTATCAGAAAATAACAAACAATCACAACAAAGCATGCTAACGACTTAATTAGCAGTTGAATAAAACAAAAAGGAAAAGAAAAACTTACCGAAAATTGTTTAAACCAAACTGACCCAAATCTGACTCAACTTTGACCATTTGAGGCCGAACAAACTTTAACCAGGGTGTTCTCACATGAGAACACCTTGGTTAAGGCCTATTAGACCTCAGACCCCTGTCATGCCTGGCCGGTTTCCACAGGTTCATGTGTTCTAGGGTCTGGATTTTCAGATCTGGTTTTTTAGAAGTTGTGGGTAGATTCGGACCAAACCAAGCTTGGTTTGGTCACGAGGGAAGTCATGGGAGTGTCTGGTACGAAGATGGTGAGGTTTGGTATAGATCGAGTTTTGTCTCGAATCTTCAAATCCAGATTCGAGACGATGGGGGTGATTCGAGGTAAATGGTTAGTGGATTCGTATTCAGGGTGGTTGGATGTTTCAGGGGTGTGAAGGGGGTGGTCACCGGCATTCATGCTGCCGGGTTCTGGTGAAAGGGAAACTAGGGCGGCTGCTAGGGTTTGGGGGTTTCAGGGCTTGGGGAAGGAGATGAGTGAAGGGTGGGGTTCGGATAGGGGGCGTGGGGTACGATAGAAAGCTTATATACGATCGAGGGGTTTAGATCCTGGCCGTTGGATCAAATGAGATCTATGGCCAGGATCTATTCACTTAGGGAAGACGGTGTCGTTTGAATCTGTGTTTGGGCAGGCCTGACTTGGACTGGGTCCTTGTGCCGGTTTTGGGCCTATTTTTATTTCATTTCTTGGGCCCAAATCACTCTTTTCTTTGTTCTCTCTTATTTTAAAACAAAAATGAACTAACAAAATAAATAATAAAACAAATGAAATTAAAACAAACAACAATGTAGCACTTCAACATAATTATCACACCAAATTAAAATGTTTAAGTAAGTTAAATCACGACCTAGAACAGACGATGCACATATATATTTTTGCATTTTCTTTTAATGACATATTTTTGTATTTTGTTTGATAATGATTAAATGCGAAATGGACAGACCCACAAATGACAAACAACACATGTCACAGAAAACTCGAAACATTGTACAGCGAAGTCATTTGTCACTATTTTTATTTTCTTTTGGAGCGATTGTCCGTGAAGCAAAAATCCCGTGCTTACAACGACTTGACAGGCAAGCTCAATATTGTCAAAGCTGCCCTATAGAGCCTACTTCGAGGAGGCAACAACCACATCAAGGGTGCAACAAACCTTACCCATATTCCACAAAAGCTTAAGATACCGGAGCCAAAGCCATACGACGGATCCCGGGATGCTAAAGAAGGGGAAAACTTCATCTTCGACATCGAACAATACTTCGATGCCGTGGGCCATTTGGAAGAATCCAAAAGGGTAGCAACTGCTGCCATGTATCTTCAGGGCGATGCCAAACTTTGGTGGCGGGTCAAATACGAAGCCATCAAGGCCGGTGAAGATACTCTCCAGACATGGGATGAGCTGAAGGCAGCCATACGCCTGCAGTTCTTCCCCGAAAATATGGAATACAACGCAAGGAGAAAGCTACAGGAGCTCCACCACACCAAATCAGTGCGGGAGTACGTGCGCGAATTCTCCGCACTCATGCTAAACATACGCGACATGGGGGACAAAGACAAACTCTTCGCATTCATAGAAGGTTTGAAACCTCATGCCCGTATGGAACTACAGAGACAACGGGTAGACACCCTGCCCAAGGCCATTCAAGCTGCAGAATGCCTTGGCGATTATCATTTGGGAACTCAGAACGACAGGCCCCAGCCGTCTGTCCGAGGGGGATTCAATGGGAACCATCCCAGCAATGGTGGCCCAAACAAAAGTGGGGGAGATCGGAGTGCATCCAAAACTAAGACTCCTCCCTCCAGCATCAACAGTGCTGCATCCATCAATAACAATCAGGGGAGAAAGCCTCCCTCAGAATGTCGTCATTGCGGCGGGGCACATTGGAACAATGAATGCCCAAACATAAAGGTCAATGCTCATCAGACTGTCGAGGATGAGTCGGACGCATCAGATACATCAGAAGAAGACCAGGTAGGCGCCTTCAATGCAATTGTTGGCTCTATCCCCCATGCCTTAGCGGGGACCAGTGCATGTCCTCCTAAGAAAACATCAGTCCCAATCACCAAGAAAGGGAAGGAAAAGATGGACGGGAGACCTCCTAAACAAGCAAGGACCCTAATATTCGTCGAATTGAAAGTGAACGGCAAGCCCCTTCACGCATTGATAGACACGGGTGCTACCCGCAACTACTTGGCTTCAACTTAAGTAGAGCGCCTGGGTCTTGTCGTGTAAAAGAGCAAAGGCCGCGTCAAGGCTATCAACTCACCACCCCAGACATTGGGTGGAACAACTACAAATGTCCCAGTGAAACTTGGCCCATACAAAGGAAGCATCGACCTGCGCATCGCAATCATAGATGACTTCAACATCATAGTGGGTTTGGAGTTCATGAGGCAAACCAACACCATACCGGTACCATATGCCAACATGCTCCTGATGATGGGAGAAAACGGGGCCAAGCCCTGCACCATACCATGCTTTCCCATAAAGATGGCCGCTGAAAATATCTCGACTATGCAGTTGGAGAAGGTAGTCAACAGACATGAACCCCTGGTTCCGGCTACCCTTCGCAGCAACAATCAGCCATCATGTCATCGGCCTCAAAAGACTGGTGACACTCCTTAGTGTGTGAAGACTTGTCAGCCATGCCACAAGGACAAGTCGGATCACTCATCACAGACGGGACCCTTGCAGCCATTACATGTCCCACAAAGACCATGGGAAAGTGTTTCCCTCAGATTCATCACAGGATTGCTCCAAGTCGGTAATCTTGCATCCATCATGGTAGTCATAGATCAGTTTTCAAACTATGCAACCTTCATAGCAGCCCCGCAAAACGCATCAGCAGAAGATACAGCTCGACTCTTCTTCTCGCACATTGTCAAACATTGGGGCATGCCCAAAGACATTGTTAGTAGGTGCGACTCACGCTTCATTAGAAACTTTTGGACCCATCTCTTCAGGTGTTTTGGGTCAACATTGAGTCACAACTCAGACATCCATCCACCATCGGATGGCCAGACAGACCGGTTCGATGACATGCTAGAGGAATATCTCCGCAACTTTGCAACCGGATCACAGAAGCATTGGGCGAAGCTCTTAGATTCTGTTCAACTGTGTTTCAATTCTCAAAAGAGCCATCATACAAACAAAAGCCCTTTTGAAATTGTTACTGGACAACAACCGCTTCTCCCGCAAACGGTGAATGCATCAACCATGCCGAAATCTCCTCGAGCTGCTAACTTCTCGAGCGAATGGGAGCGCAACATGGGGATAGTGCAGAGCTATCTCATCAAAGCCCAAGAACGGGCAAAAAGATTCATCAGACAAAATCTTTGCTTTGCCCAACATCAAACAGGGGACAAAGTAATGCTATGCATCCCAAATCGATACTTGTTTGTAGAAAGGACCTATGAACCTCGCTTGCAACAAAAATACATCGGGCCCCTGCCCATCGAAAAATGCATTGGGAAGTCCACATATCAGGTGAAAACTCCATCCTGGTGGAAGATCCATCCAGTCTTCCATGTCAGCCGCATGAAATCATTGCATCGCTACAACAACAAGCTCAAAGAATAGAGGGGCGCAGACCTCCCATCTAACAACCACAAGAATCATCATCATCATCATCATCATCATCATCATCATCATCATCATCATAAGGCTCCGAGGACGGTGCCAACTCAGGTGGGGGAGAATGTCATGGGCCGCTTCCCAGACATGCCCCATGACCCCTTGGCCGCGCCCCATGGCGGCCTAGCAAGCCTCACAATGCCTAGCGCCATGGTCGGCCCCGTGGTCTTGGCTGCACCAAATGACAAGCGTGCATGCGCCTCTGTCGCCCTACCGATGCCTTTCGCCAGCACCCAGTGGCGAGCCAATGACAACAGCGCCGCACGCCCTGACAATGCCGCATGTGCAGATCCTGATGCCTCGCTAGCGCCCAGCTGCAGGCCCATTCCAGCAGTGCCTCGCGCACAGACTTTGATGCCAAGCACCGGCGCCCAGCTTCAGGCCAACACAGCAAGTGTCGCGCGCGCTCACAGCAACGCGCGCGCAGACCCTGACCCGCAAGACAAAGTTACTGCCATCGGACTTAGTTCTACATTATAATAAACTAAGTCCTTTTCATTGTATTTATAGGCTAGTTTACATCATTTTCATTCAGTGTGCTTCCACAGCTTTATTAGGACTAGTCATGTAATGTTGGTTTATTTTTTTAAGCATTATTAGGGGGGATCAAGCAATCAATTTTCTGTACTGGTGTCTCTCCCCCTCGACACCACATCTTTTGTAATCAGCATTTCAGTCATCAATAAAATTATCATCATCATTCAAAACCCAATTCTCTCTCAGCTTCCGCAATTGCTCGTGACATTGGTTTTCCTGCACGACACTGACAATCTAGTCTAGCGTGCGAAGGGGACCTCATTGGCAGACATCAACCGTACTGACATCGATTGCTTAGCCTTACGTTGCCCTTCCAAAGAACATCAGGAAGGCATTGCGTAACAATACACACGCAAAGATGGGAGGGGGAAAGCATGCTTCGGGGAATAACAGGTAAAAACAGAATATCAAGATAATTATAAAGGAACCTAAATCCAACTACTAACAAGGATAAGGGAAACAAAGGCAGAATTCACTTTCATTTCATATCTTATTGCAGGCATGCAACCCGCTCCCATTTCATATATCTCGTGGCAGGCGTGCCACTCGCTCCCATTTCATATATCTCGTGGCAGGCGTGCCACCCGCTCCCATTTCATTTATCTCGTGGCGGGCGTGCCACCTACTCTCATTTTATTTATCTCGTGGCAGGTGTTCCACCCGCTCCCATTTCATTTATCTCATGGCAGGCGTGCCACCCGCTCCCATTTCATTTATCTTGTGGCAGGCGTACCACTCGATCCCAGTTACAAATCAATAACAATCACAAAGAATCCCGGCAAGGGAATAAGAGCAATATAACAATATCCCGGCAAGGGAAAAAGAGCAATATAATAATTTTTCGGCAAGGGAACAATAATATTTCAATAACATCCTGGCAAGAGAACAATAATATTTCAATAACATGTGAAGTGCAAATATTTACAACGAAGTCATAACAATAACAATACAAGACTCATGAGCATGCTTGACACCGGCATATAGACACTCGTCACCATGCCTATACGTCGTACTCCATAATTAACACGTAACAAATAAGACACAACTCCTAATCCCTCAAGCTAAGGTTAGACCAAACACTTACCTCGATGCCACGAACACAATTCACGTTTCAATTATTGCTTTACCCCTTGATTCCACCACCAATTCACTCGTATCTAGTCACAAGTTACTTAATTACATCAATAGACGCTAAATGAATCAAGCCCAATGCATGAAAATGAATTTTCCAAAGTTTTACCCCAAAAAGTCAAAAATTGCCCCCGGGACCACATGGTCAAAACCCGAGGTTCGAACCAAAACCCGATTACTCATTCCCCCATGAACCCAAATATATAATTTGTTTTGCAATCCGACCTCAATTTGAGGTATAACTCCCCAAATTTAAATATTCTTAGGTTTTTCCCAAAGTTCCCAATTCCACCATGAAAACCCTAGATTCTAGGATGAAATCTTGTAAAAGAAGTTAACAAGTAAAGAAAATAAGTTAGAAATCACTTACCAATATTTTGGAGAAGAAAGGTTGTTTGAAAAATCGTCTCTTATCTTTTTAGGGTTTTGAAAAATGAAAAATTACTGAAACTCCCGTTTTAATATACCCCTCTCATACCCCCTGTGCGGACCGCACAAAATTGAGTGCGGCTGCATAGCTCTCTATATGGACTGCAACGATATGCTTTAGTATTTTGAACATAATTTCTCTACAGATGTACAAATTGTGATTTCTTTACTTTTCTGGAAAGTAGACACAAAGGGGTACAACTTTTGTTTTTCAATCATCTCAAAGTTCCTTATAGATTAAAAGATATAGGCTTCCGAAGTCGGACCAGTGAACCTCTGCGGACCGCACAAAATCGAGTGCGGCCGCACAGCCTCCACCGCGGACAGTACCAAAACCAATGCGGTCAGTACTGGCGGGTTCAGAGATTTGCACTTCTCTGAACCTGCAACATCCATGTTTTAAGCCTAAGATATCCCGGAACCCACCCGAAACTCACCCGAGCCCTTGGAACTCTCAACCAAGTGTGCATACTAACTCTAAGACATCATATGGACCTACTCGTGCGATCACATCATCAAAATAACAGGTAAAATCATGAATTAAACCTCAAAACTCAATATTTTCATCAAGAACTCTCAAAGTTCATAACTCTTCAACCGGAAGTCCAACTCACGTCAAATAAACTCTATTTTTACCAAATTTCACAGTTATCTTTCAAATACTATAACAAGTTTGTACCGGGATCCGGAACCAAAATACGGGACCGAAATAACTGTTTCAAACATTAATTTTTTTCTTCATTTCTTAGATAATTCAGTAAAATAATTTCTTTCAAAAATTGATTTCTAAGGCTTGAGACCACGAAATTCATTTTCGGGCATATGCCCAAGTTCCATATTTTACTGCGGACCTCCTAGGATCGTCGGAACATGGATCCGGATTCGTTTGCTCAAAATGTTGACCAAAGTCAACCATAATCAAATTTTTAACTCTAGAAATTTCTATTTCTCATATTTTCGCATAGAAGGCTTTTCAGATATAGGTCCGGACCATGCACGTAAATTAAGGTGAGGTAAAAAGGAGGTTTTTAGGCCTCGGTACACTGAATTCACTTGCAACACAAGTCACATTCTCCACCTCTAAAACAATCGTTCGTCCTCGAACGGACATAAGAAGGAAGTACTTGAGTCGGGAAAAAAATGGGGATAACGGCTCCGCATATTAGACTCAGACTCCCAGGTCGATGCCTCAGCAGGCTGACCTCTCCACTGAACACAAACAGAAGGGAGATTCTTCGATCTCAACTGACGAACTTGCCGGTCTAGAATAGCTACCGGCTCCTCCTCATAGGACAAGTCCTTGTCCAACTGGACAGTGCTGAAATCTAAGACGTAGGATGGATCGCCGTGATACTTCCGAGGCATGGACACATGAACCACTGGATGCACGGCTGATAAGCTCGGTGGCAATGCAAGTCTGTAAGCCACCTCTCCCACTCGATCAAGAATCTCAGACGGGCCAATGAACCTAGGTTTAGCCCTTCTTCCCAAATCTCATCACGCCCTTCATAGGCGACACTCGAAGCAATACCTGCTCACCGACCATGAATGCCAAATCACAAACCTTGCGATCGGTATAAATCTTTTGTCTGGACTGAGCTGTGCGAAGCCTATCTTGAATGATCCTGAACTTGTCCAAGGCATCCTGCACTAGATCCGTACTCAACAACCGAGCCTCTCCCGCCTCAAACCATCCAACCGGAGACCGACACCGCCTACCATATAAAGCCTCATAAGGAGCCATTTGAATACTCGGCTGGTAGCTGTTGTTGTAGGCAAACTCTGCTAAAGGCAAAAACTGATCCCACGAGCCTCCAAAGTCAATGACACAAGCTCGGAGCATATCCTCTAAAATCTGAATAGTCCGCTCGGAGTGCCCGTCCGTCTGAGGATGAAATGCTATGCTCAACTCAACCCGTATGCCCAACTCTCACTGAACTGCTCTCCAGAAATGTGAGGTAAACTGGGTACCTCGGTCCAAAATGATGGACTCGGGCACACCATGAAAACAAACAATCTCCCAGATATAGATCTCAGCTAACCTCTCGGAAGAATAGGAGACTGCCACAGGAATGAAATGTGCTAACTTGGTCAGCCTATCAACAATAACCCATACTGCATCGAACTTCCTCTGAGTCCGTCGGAGTCCAACAACGAAGTCCATAATGATCCGCTCCCACTTCCACTCAGAAATCTCAATCTTCTAGAACAAACCACCAGGCCTCTGATGCTCATACTTAACCTGCTGACAATTCAAACACCAAGCCACAAATGCTACGATATCCTTCTTCATTCTCCGCCACCAATAATGCTGCCGCAAATCCTGATACATCTTAGGGCACCCGGATGAATAGAGTACCGGGAGATATGGGCCTCCTCTAAAATCAATTCTCGGAGCCCATCCATATTAGGCACACAAACTTGACCCTGCAACCTCAAAACTCCATCATCCCCTAAGGTAACCTGCTTGGCACCTCCGTGTTGCACCGTGTCTCTAAGGACACACAAATAGGGATCATCATACTGCCGATCACGGATACGCTCCAATAATGAAGAACGAGTGACTGTGCAAGCTAACACGTGACTATGCTCAGAAACATCCAACCTCACGAACTGATTGGCCAAAGCCTGAACATCCAAAACAAGCGGTCTCTCACCGACCGGAATATAAGCAAGACTGCCCATACTAGCTGACTTCCTACTCAAAGCATCGGCAACCACATTGGCCTTTCTCGGATTATATAAGATGGTGATATCATAATTCTTTAACAGTTCCAACCACGTTCTCTGCCTCAAATTCAACTCCTTCTGCTTGAACAAGTATTGCAGACTCTTGTGACCCGTGAACACCTCACATGCCACGCCATACAGATAATGCCTTCAAATCTTCAACGCGCGAACAATGGCTGCCAACTCCAAATTGGATAATTCTTCTCATGAATCTTCAACTGCCGCGAAGCATAAGCAATGACCTTGCCATCCTGCATCAACACCGCACCAAGCCCAATACGAGATGCATCATAATAAACTGTATATGGCCCTGAACCTGTGGGCAAAACCAACACCGGTGCTATAGTCAACGTTGTCTTGAGCTTCTGATAGCTTGCCTCACACTCGTCCGATCATCTGAACTGGGCACCCTTCTGGGTCAACCTGGTCATCGAGGCTGCAATAGATGAAAACCCCTCCACAAACCGATGATAGTAGCCTGCCAACCCTAAGAAACTCCGAATCTCTATAGCTGCTACTGGTCTAGGCCAGTTCTTGGCTGCCTCAATCTTCTTCGAATCAACCTGAATACCCTCTACTGATACAACATGACCCAGGAATGCAACTGAACTCAACCAGAACTCACACTTCGAGAACTTAGCATATAACTGACTATCCCTCAAGGTTTGAAGAACCACTCTAAGATGTTGCTCGTGCTCCTCCCGGCTGCGGGAATATATCAAAATATCATCAATGAAGACTATCACGAACGAATCCAAGTAAGGCCTGAACACTCGGTTCATCAAATCCATAAAAGCTGTTGGGGCATTCGTCAACCCGAATGACATCACCAAGAACTCATAATGCCCGTACCGAGTGTGGAAAGTTGTCTTAGGGACATCAGATGCCCTAATCCTCAACTGATAGTAGCCAGATCTCAAGTAAATCTTCAAAAATATCTTGGCACCCTGAAGCTGATCAAACAAATCATCAATCCTCGACAATGGATACTTATTCTTGATTGTAACCTTGTTCAACTGCCGGTAATCAATGCACATTCTCATCGATCCATCCTTATTCTTAACAAACGATACCGGCGCACCCCAAGGTGAAATACTGGGTCTAATGAAGCCCTTCTCAAGCAAGTCTTGCAACTGCTCCTTCAACTCTTTCAACTCAGGCGGGGCCATACTATACGGCGGGATAGAAATGGGTTGAGTGCCCGAAGCCAAATCAATGCAAAAGTCAATATCCCTATCGGGTGGCATACCCGACAGTTCTAAAGGGAATACCTCAGGAAACTCACGAACAATGGGCACAAAATCAATAGAAGGAACCTCAGCACTAGAATCACAAACATAGGCCAAATAGGCCAAACACCCATTCTCGACCATACGCCGAGCCTTCATATACGAGATAACACTGCGGGTAGAATGACCAGGAGTCTTTATCCACTCTAAATGAGGTAAACCCGGCAAGGCTAAGGTCACAGTCTTGGCATGACAGTCCAAGATAGCATGGTAAGATGATAACCAGTCCATCCCTAATATGACATCAAAATCGACCACCTCCAGAAGAAGCAAATTTGCACGAGTCTCAAGACCTCCAATCACAACTATACATGAATGAAGGACTCGATCTACCACAATAGAATCACCCACCAGTGTAGACACATAAATAGGAGCACTCAAAGAATAACTAGACATGACCAGATACAGTGCAAAATAAGATGACACATAGGAGTATGTAGACCCTGGATCAAATAACACTGATGCATCCCTACTACAAACCAGAACCATACTTGTGATAACTTCATCAGAAGCCTCAACCTCGGGCCTAGATGGAAGAGTGTAACATCGGGGCTGGGCCCCACCACCCTGAACTACATCTCTAAGACGGCCTGCTGCTGGCGGGCTTCCACCTCTAGCGGCCTGAGCTCCACCTCTAATACCTCTACCTCCACCTCTAGCACCTCTACTCCCACCTCTAGCTAGCTGGGCGGGCTGTGGAACACTCGGTGCCTGAACCATGGCACGGGAACCCTGATGTTGAGAGCTGCTCGATACTCGAGGGCAATACCTAGCAATGTGCCTCGTGTCGCCACAAGTAAAACAAGCCCTCGGCTGCTGGGGCTGACCACCCGGGAAACTCTGAAGCGGTGGTGCACTGATAGGAGCTGATGGTGCACTATAGGACTGTTGATCAAAATACTGCATCTAAGAACCACAACCACCTGAAGCACCGTGAGAAACCTGAAGTACTGACTAAAAAGGCCTAGGAGGATGGCCTCTACCATATGAATCCCTGCCTCCAGATGAGGTACCACTGAATCGGCCTGAATGATGAGGTCTCTTGTCAGGCCCCTGGCCATCTCACTGCGATAGAACCATCTCAACTCTCCGGGCCACATTGGCCGCCTCCTGGAAAGATATCTCACTCCCAATCTCCCTTGCCATCTGAAGACGAATCAGCTGAATAAGTCTATCAATGAATCTCCTCACCCTCTCTCTCTCGGTGGGAAGTATGATAAGAGCATGACAAGCCAAGTCGATGAATCTGGTCTCATACTGGGTAACAGTCATAGAATCCTATTGGAGACGCTCAAACTGCCTACGATAGGCCTCTCTCTAAGTGATGGGGAGAAACTTCTCCAGAAATAGCTGAGTAAATTGCTCCCAAGTCAAAGCTAGCGATCCAGCTGGTCTAGCCAAATAGTAATCTCTCCACCAAGTCTTGGCGGATCTAGACAAGCGAAAAGTAGCAAAGTCGACCCCATTGGTCTCAACTATCCCCATATTCCTGAGAACCTCATGACAACTGTGTAGATAATCCTGGGGATCCTTAGAAGAAGCATTGCTGAAAGTAGTAGTGAAGATCTTGGTGAACCTATCCAACCTCTACAGGGCATCAACAGACATAGCTGCTCCATCACCGGTCTGAGCCACCACACCCGGCTGAACTGCTCCAACTGGCTGAACTGCTGGAGTCTGGAATTGGGGAGCTACCTGCTCCGGAGTGCGAGTAGCAGGAGTCTGGACTCCTCCTCCAGCCTGAGAGATGGCTGGTGCTACAGGAAACAAACCTGCCCGGGTGACACTCTCCATAAGGCCCACTAGACGAACCAGAGCATCCTGGAGTACTGGGGTAGCAATAAACCCCTCTAGGACCTGAGCTGGGCCAACCTGAGGCTCCGCTACTGGTGCTGCTTCTCTGGGCTGAGCTCTACCCCTCATGGGAGTTGCTGCTAGGGGCTCGGGCTGCTGGTCAGTGGATGAGGAAGCGCGTGTTCTCGCCATCTGCGCAAGAACAGAGTAGAAATTCAATTAGCATTGAGAAACCAAACCGCACGATAGGAAAGAATAAGCGTGAAGTTTTCCTAACTCTGTAGCCTCTGGGGGATAAATACAGACGTCTTCATATTGATCCCTCAGACTCTACTAAGCTTGTCTGTGAATTGTGAGACCCATGTTACCTAGAGCTCTGATACCAACTTGTCATGACCCGAATTTTTCACCCTCGAGAGTCGTGATAGCGCCTACTAATGTGAGCTAGGCAAGCCAATTATTAGACAAATTACCCTTTTACCAGTTTTTATTCTCTTTAACATTATATAAAACAATAACGTGTAAACAGCGAAAATTTAGGATAAGCGGAAGAGAACAATAAAATATCTGAACATGCGTTTATTACAATAGCTTAAACCTTAATCACCCAGAACTGGTGTCACAGTACCAAAAATGGTCTAAGACTGCTAAATACAAGGTCTGAAATTAAAAGACACACTATTTCTGAAGCAAATAGATGAAACAAGAAATAAAAGATAGAGGAGACGCTAGGGCCTGCGGACGCCTGCAGGTCTACCTTGGATCTCCGCGTGGACTGAAGGTAACCTCCAAACTACAGTCCAAGAGCTGCTTCGGGATCTGTACATAGTACAGAGTGTAGTATCAGCACAACCGACCCCATATGCTGGTAAGTGCCTAGCCTAACCTCGGCAAAGTAGTGACGAGGCTAGGACCAGACTACCATATAAACCTGTGCAGTTGTATAATATACAACGAAAAGTGAAGCAGGAATAAACAAGCAAAGATGGGAGGGGAAAAGCATGCTTCGGGGAATAACAGGTAAAACCAGAATATCAAGAGAATTAAAAGGAACCAAAATCCAACTACTAACAATGATAAGGGAAACAAAGGCAGAATTCACTTTCATTTTACATTTTGTTGCATGCATGCAACCCGCTCCCATTTTATATATCTCGTGGCATCCATGCCACCCGCTCCCATTTCATATATCTCGTGGCTGGTGTGCCACCCGCTCCCATTTAATATATCTCGTGGCAGGCGTGCCACCTGCTCCCATTTCATTTATCTCGTGGCAGGCGTGCCACCCGCTCCCGTTTCATTTATCTCGTGGCAGGCGTGCCACCCTCTCCCATTTTATTTATCTCGTGGCAGGCGTACCACCTGCTCCCATTTCATTTATCTTGTGGCAGACATGCCACCCGATCCCAGTTACAAATCAACAACAATCACAAAGAATTCCGGCAAGGGAACAAGAGCAATATAACAACATCTAGGCAAGTGAACAAGAGCAATATAACAATATCCCGGCAAGAGAACAATAATATTTCAATAACATCCCGGCAAGGGAACAATAATATTTCAATAACATCCCGACAAGGGAACAATAATATTTCAATAACATCCCGGCAAGGGAACAAAAATATTTCAATAACATGTGAAGTGCAATAATTTACAACGGAGTCATAACAATTACAATACAAGACTCACGGGTATGCTTGACACCGACGTATAGATACTCGTCACCATGCCTATACGTCGTAATCCACAATTAACATGTAACAAATAAGAAACAACTCCTAATCCCTCAAGCTAAGGTTAGACCAAACACTTACCTCGATACCACAAACACAATACACGTTTCAATTATAGCTTTACCCCTTGATTCCACCACCAATTCGCTTGTATCTAGTCACAAGTTACTTAATTACATCAATAAACGCTAAATGAATCAACCCCAATGCATGAAAATGAGTTTTCCAAAGTTTTACCCCAAAAAGTCAAAAATCGCCCCCAGGTCCACATGGTCAAAACCCGAGGTTCGAACCAAAACACGATTACCCATTCCCCCACGAACCCAAATATATAATTTGTTTTGGAATCCAACCTCAATTTGAGGTCTAACTCCCCAAATTTCAATATTCTTAGGTTTTTCCCAAAGTTCCCAATTCCACTATGAAAACCCTAGATTCTAGGATGAAATCTTGTAAAAAGAAGTTAAGAAGTAAAGAAAATGAGTTAGAAATCACTTACCAATGTTTCGGAGAAGAAAGGTTATTTGAAAAATCGTCTCTTATGTTTTTAGGGTTTTGAAAAATGAAAAATTACTAAAAATCCCATTTTAATATACCCCTCTCAGACCTCCTGTGCGGACCACACAAAATCGAGTGCGGCCGCATAACTCTCCATGTGGACTGCAGTGACATGCTTTAGTATTTTGGCCATTTTTCTCTACAGATGTCCAAATTGTGATATCTTTACCTTTCTGGAAACTAGACAAGAAGTGCTACAACTTTCCTTTTTGAATCATCTCAAAATTCCTTGTAGATTAAAAGATATAGGTTTCTGAAGTCGGACCAGTGAACCTGTGCGGATCGCACAAAATCGAGTGCGGCCGCACAGCCCCCACTGCGGATAACACCAAAGCCAATGCGGTCAGCACTGGCGGGTTTAGAGATTTGCACTTCTCTGAACCTGCAATATTCATGTTTTAAGCCTAAGACATCCCGGAACCTACCCGAAACTCACGCGAGCCCTCGGAACTCCCAACCAAGTGTGCATACTAACTCAAAGACATCATATGGACCTATTCGTGCGATCACATCATCAAAATAACATGTAAAATCATGAATTAAACCTCAAAACTCAACATTTTCATCAAGAACTCTCAAAGTTCATAACTCTTCAACCGGAAGTCCAACTCACGTCAAATAAACTCCGTTTTCAACGAATTTCATAGTTATCTTTCAAATACTATAACAAGTTTGTACCAGGCTCCGGAACCAAAATATGGGCCCGATAACAATGGTTTCAAACATTAATTCTTTTCTTCATTTCTTAGATAATTCAGTAAAATAATTTCTTTTAAAAATTAATTTCTAAGGCTTGGGACCTCGGAATTCATTTTCGGGCATATGCCCAAGTCCCATATTTTACTGCGGACCTCACGGGATCGTCGGAACACGGATCCGGGTCTGTTTGCTCAAAATGTTGACCAAAGTCAACCATAATCAAATTTTTAACTCTACAAATTTTTATTTCTCATATTTTCGCATAGAAGGTTTTCCGGATATAGGTCCGGACCACGCACGTAAATTACGGTAAGGTAAAAAGGAGGTTTTTAGTCCTCGGAACACTGAATTCACTTGCAACACAAGTGATGACCTTTTGGGTCATCACACTAACCTTCTCTTTTTAACTTAGAATCAAATCCCATCATTATATTTACTTAGTCTAGCGAGGAATTATGTATATAAAATTACCACTATTTCAAAAGGAGGAAAAATATATGTAATTACCTGGAACTTATCACGGAGACTCAAGAATGTAAATTTACTTTTCCAGTAGGGTAAAAGTTTTGCAGAACAAAGACTGAACCAGCGCTCTTTTCTAATTCTTATGCCTTGTTGACTATAAGATTTCAACAAAATCCCTTCTTTGCTTTCTTTGCCTCTTACCTGGATGCCTTCTTCAATTTTTTTTGTTCTTAAGCTTCTGTTCACTACGTCCCTTTTCTCCCAAAATCACTTTAGCCTTTTATATATATATTTTTTCTTTTTCTTCTATGCCCTTACGTTGCCGATGGGTAAGGTCCATTTACATACTCTTTTTTTATTTTGTTTTATTTTATTAGTTCTTTTTGGTAGATTTGTTCGACTTTTCTTTCTTTTTGTGCATCTTTTTTACTTAATTAATTGCTAAATGACTAATATATCCTTGATTAAAATCATGGGATATTACAAGAACAAAGAATGAGAGATAGAGTGACAGAGAGAGAGAGAGAGAGAAAGAGAGCGCAAGAGAGAGAGACTGAGAGAGAGAGAGCCTAGGAGAGAGAACATGGATGTGAAATAACTGATTCCTTATTCAATTCCTAATATAAAGGGATATGCATTTAAAACTAATCCGTATACAATTGATAAATTGTATATGACCATGTAATTAAGTTAGGAATTTTTACATTCATATGGCATATAGTAAACTATATTACTCTACTTTTAATATAATTACCTTCTATATACCTAATTACCATTTTAGGATTTTAATGGTATTAATTAGTCTCCTAATTTTACTCAACCGTCTATTCCCACTCCCCCAAGTTTCTCTCTCCAAATCCCCACGATTTCCTCTTCAATCACCCACGATTTCCTCTTCTAAAACGAGCGAAAATCTGTAACCCCTCCACCATTGACAACCATTAAAAAGTTTTAAAACTTTGAATTCGAATTTGGATTTTCAAAAGACATTGTTTGTTTGGATTAGATGTTGTTACAAAGAATTGAGAATTTTCTCTACGTCTCTCTCTATCTCTCAATCTTAAATTTCAGTAATATAAGAGGAAAGCAAAAGAGAGTAGCAATTCCACCATTGACAGCCATTAAAAAGATTTGAAGCTTTGAATTCGAATTTGGGTTTTCAAAAATTATTATTTATTTGGATTGGGTGTTGTTGCAAATAATGGGGAATATGTTTTGGAGTTTATATCTCAATTTTGAGGGGTTTTGGTGAAGATTAGACTTGGTTTTGGCTGAATTTCAGATTGAAACTCGAAGTCGAAGTCGAAGAAGAAGAAGAAGAAGAAGAAGAAGAAGAAGAAGAAGAAGAAGAAGAAGAAGAAGAAGAAGAAGACATGACATACATTATATTTGCAAAAATTATAGAAAAAATGTATTCTGTTGTTTATTTATTTTTAAGCTTTGTGCTTTTGTGTTAAAAGTTTTAATGGGAGCTTGTTATTCCACCTCGTCTGTTTTGGAGCTAACTTGTGCAGAGGAGAAGATGTTTTTTAAGTTATATATATTGCTATACCTTTAAATTCAAGAAAATATGGTTGTATTATATTTAAAGAGGCGTGAATTTGTAGAATAGATTGAATGTGAGGAATGAGTCAAATAAGACTCACAATGGCTTGTTTTTAGGGACACAGAATTGAGAAATTGAAGATGTTTTTTAAGTTATATATATTGCTATACCTTTAAATTCAAGAAAATATGGTTGTATTATATTTAAAGAGGCGTGAATTTGTAGAATAGATTGAATGTGAGGAATGAGTCAAATAAGACTCACAATGGCTTGTTTTCAGGGACACAGAATTGAGAAATTGAAATTAGGTTTTGCTTCATTTATTGATCAAGTTGCTATAGTCAAAAGCCAGGCACATGACCATTTATTTAGTTGCTTGAGGATTGTAAAGTAAAGTGAGGCACATGACCAATTTTCTAGTCGCTTGTGGATTTGTAAAGTTACGTGAGTTGAGTGCGGATGCACAAAATGTCTTCTTGACTTTGCAGAACTGAGCATGAGGTGCGGATGCACAATTTACCTCCATAAAATTGTATTCTTTTATTCATTTAACTATGGCGTATATCAGTATGGATTTTCACAATATCTACAAAATTTCTACATTTATTATACAGTAAAACTATATATCATTTGAAAAATTAATATGAAAATACATAATTTCAATGTTTCTACAAATTATCTACAAAATTTCTACAAACTGTTCATAACAGAATTTATCTTTATTTTCATGCATGTTCGTCTGGAACACTAAAGTTACTTGATATGCCAACATCTCCCGTTATAGAGGAATACAACTTATCTATAATTTTCTACAACTTTTACATATTATTTCTACCCAGTTAAATACAAGTACAATAACATAAAACTTACATACAAATTTTATACAAAATTTAAACAATATGTCTTTTGTATATTTTGTATCTGATTTATAAAATAAATTTTATACAACTAATTATATATTATACAAATTATCTACAATTTTCGTACATTATTTCTACTAAGTTATATACAACTACAATATAATACCACTTAAATATAATTTTTATATAATGTTGTTCAACTTTTATACAATAGATAAATGAATAAAAGAAAATAAATAAACAACAATCTACAATTTTTTTACAATTTCTGCAATATAATGTATGCCATGTCTTCTTCTTCTTCTTCTTCTTCTTCTTCTTCTTCTTCTTCTTCTTCTTCTTCTTCTTCTTCTTCTTCTTCTTCTTCTTCGAGTTTCAATCTGAAATTCAGCCAAAACCAAGTCTAATCTTCACCAAAACCCCTCAAAATTGAGATATAAACTCCAAACCATATTCCCAATTATTCTCAACAACACCCAATCCAAACAAATAATAATTTTTGAAAATCCAAAATTGAATTCAAATCTTCAAAGCTTTTTAATGGCTGTCAATGGTGGAATTGCTGCTCTCTTTTCCTTTGATTTATATTACTTAAATTTGGGATTGAGAGATAGAGAGAGACGTAGAGAGAATTCTCAATTCTTTGCAGCTACATCCAATCCAAACAAACAAATGTCTTTTGAAAACCTAAATTCAAATTCAAAACTTCAAAGCGTTTTAATGGTTGTCAATGATGGAGGGGTTACAGATTTTCGCTGGTTTTAGGAGAGGAAATCGTGGAGATTTGTTTTGATATGTGAGTGAGGTGGTTGTAAAATATCTGGAAGAATATTTAATTCCCAATATTAGCGCCCCTAAATAAGGAAGTCTACAGCTACAATAATTCCTTATTTAATGAATTGTCTATATTTTGTAGAAATACTATTAGCATGACGGGTAATATGCAAACTATAAACATATTTGGTAATATAGTTTCCTATATGGTATAGGAACGAAAATTCCTATTAAGCTAAAACTTGATTAGGGGATAATAAAGTTTCCTATAGTATAGGAAATATGGAACACGAAGCCCACCCATGATGGGCTGTTGGACCAAAGGTTATGTTCTTTTTCTGGAATGGATTTGGGGCAAGTGCCCAGATAGCCGATTTCAGGACCCCAATTTAAGTAATAGCCGAATTTTATATATTTTTGTAAGTTTAGCCACTTCAAACACACGCAACTAAAGTTAAAAAAATTCGCGTATGAATTTATTTTGTTTGAATTTTAGCATATTACTTGTCCAAACAAATTTCATTTGAAATTTGTCTGAAGTTTGATCGGACAGTCCTTTAACTTCAGTCCTTTTTATCTAATGTTTGGCTTGGCAGTTTTAAATATCAAACCGTATATCTAAAGTTTAAACTTTCAAACCTAACTTTAGACTCAAAGCCATCACTAAAGTATGATTTTACAAACCATTAAAACTAATCAAAAGGAAAGTGTTTGTTGAGTGTACGTACACATTCTCTTTTGCCAAACGTAAAAGGTAGTGGCAGAATAAGTGAATTAACCTTTTTTTAGGGGTTTTAAAATTTTAAATATCTTTTCATATTATATTCAAATCACCTATGAACACTTTTGACATTTATCGTAATTATTTCGACTTCAATTCTTACTGTTATTTTTTTAATCAATTCCCAAGGTAATAAAGTGAAAAAAATAAATAAAGAAAAAGAAAATTTGTTGATCCTTAACTATATGCACCCTTAGATGCACCCAAAGTATCAACCAAAGTATTATAGAGCACTGATGATCATCATATAGAAAAGGGTGCGCGTGCAATACAAACAATCCAAATCCTAATTTTAAGAATACAAGACCTATACCTTCCTTGAAAATGGACCTATAAAAATTACTGCTTCGACAATACAATGGACGAAAGAAGGCAGGGTGAGCAGGGGCTGATATAGCGTAATTCTGACAGGTTAAATTGAACCCATATTTTTTGACGCGATGTATAATTTAAGTGTAAAAATCTACTGAAATTTCAATAATTAGTGAATATGAATTCATAACTTTAAAAATATAACGGGTTCAATATTCAGAATCTTGAAGGCTGAAATCATAGAATTTAAATACTAGATACGCCTCTGAGGGTGAGTTGCCAATTTTCTATTAAGAGGTGTGTATCATTTGTAGCTTATCAGTTACCTCTCATTAATTATACTTTTACTGGTGAAGGGAATTCCTAATGGAGTTGCTCGTGAGAAAAATGGAAACAAACGACCCCATGCTGAGGAAAGGTCAATCTACTCATGCTTAGCATTTCTGTGAGGTTTATTTTATCCACAAAACGAGTTTGAGAAGGTCACTTTGATACATTGGTTAAAACCTTAATTTGCCTAGTCTCTGATAGAAAACGTCGCTAGCAATCACTGCCAAACAAGACACAACAAGAAGCTGTTGGTATTCACATAGTAATGCAGATACCTTTACATTTCAAAAATTATAAATTAAAAATTCACCTAGTAATACAGACATTTAACCGTGGCGAAACCCGGAATATTTCCAAAAGTATTCAAAATTAAAAGAAGTGAAAAAGTTTCTCTGATAAAGGGTGTTTAATATATATTATATATCTCTAAAACGGGGGCGACTCAAGAAGATTGGTGGCCTAAAGCCAATTATTAATCTAGGGCCTTTCAGAAGAAAAACAATTCATCTATATTTTTAATTGACGTCTATTTTTCTAGATTTTTAAGATGTAAAGTTGTTAATATATAGTTTCTTTTATAAATAATGTAATCTCTCCTAAGATTTTGTTGATCTTAAATAGAACCAGATTCAAGAAGTTGATAACTTGATATCGAAATAATTTTTTATATTCTAATATACTTATTGAAACACTTGAAACCTGAGGGGAAAAAAGGAAAAAAAAGAATGCGCGATATAGTTTTATTCAACAATACTCTTCAACTCTTGTTTTTTATAGAAAAAATAAAACTCTTTTCTTTCTAAAGAGAACAATATAATGTATCGAAAACTCAAGCTTTTTTTGCAGAAACCAAGAAAGATAATATAAGAATGTAGTACTCATTTTCTAATAAGAAAGATAAAAATAATACTTGGACGATTGAAGATACCAAAAAATCGATTCTAAAAGTTTATTACACGTTTTTAATGAGAAATGTAAAAGAAGAATAATAATATAGGTACCTCACTAACGATGTCAATCGTAAAATTTAAATAATGATATATTTATATTCGCGACAAAGGTTTAGGGGGAGTGATTCTCTTTCTCCATTTGCTCAAACGGTTACATCAGTACTAAATTAAAAGTTATCTTTGCCTTTTATAAAATATTTTATTTTTTTATTTTAAAATATCAAATATATTTAGACCCTACCTCTAAAGATTGTTGTGAGATGTATATGATCCAACTTACCTTAATTAGATATATTGGGTTCGAGTCTTGTGGTTAAAAGAATCCTATTAAAATGTATTCTCTCTTTTACTAGGTCTTACGCGGTACAAATCTAGATTAGTCGGGATCTCAATACAAATACGAATAGAAAACAAAAAGAAAAATTTGGGGCCCCCAAACCTTTGCTTTAATGGCTTGACCCTTGAGCTCCGCTGCTCTAAAACCTAATATTTTATCTATATATACAATTTAATTTTAAGATAATGTAGCTTCGCCCCTACACTTAACTGGTATTGTTGTTTAATCTTTAAACTTTTAGGTAACATAGCTCAACTTAAAATCTTATGCTGTCACTGTAGACTATTGCCCAATTCAATGTGTTTGCGTGAAATGTCAAATACCTTTATAAGAAACAGAAGCACAAGTTTTACGATTGATGCTGATAATTATTAGTTAATTCAGCAGCGTGGACATTCTTTTTTTTAACAATAGTGCACTCACTAGTAGAGGCGGATCCAGGGTTTAAACTTTATGTATTCCGCCTTTAAGATTTTTAGCATAGAACTCATTATATTTTTAAAGCTATGGATTCAAATATACTATTTGTTGCAATTTTTGTAAATTTTACACATAAATTTATGCTTTACATTAAAAGTTATGAATTCAGTTGAATCCGTCACATATATATTGCATACGCTCCTGCTCTCTAGGTTAGTCCGCTTCCAAGTGCATGGTTATTCTCACAAGCAGTTAGTTATAAGATGATAAGTGGTAATGCAGGTGAAAAAATTACTCTCAACAATATGCTTCTTGTAGGTTTTAGCTTGACTGGCGAAAAATGTAGTAAAATAGGATCTCTCAGAGGAATAAAGGAAAAATATAATAGTAGTAATGTTTGATGAAAAATGAGAAAGATTAAAAAAGAAAATTGAATATTATGAAAACCAAGAACGGAAGCGGAAAGCTTTACATAATATTTAATAAGAAAAAAACTTTAAAAAACAATAATCACTTGATTCCTTTCATAAATTTTGTATTTACGCATTAGGTCCCATTTTTAAAGAACAATGATATCTTTCCTTTTCAGTTTTTACCAAGATATATGTAATAGAAGTGAAATTACTTACTCCCTTCTGTTCACAATAAGTGACCAGTTTGCTTTTTCATTTTGGTTTAAAATAAGTGTCCAGTAATGTAATTAAGAAAGAATTCAATTTATTTTTACAAAATAACCCCTATGTACATATCCCTAAAAAAATTTCTTACTCCTCACATTAAATGTTTAATTAGGGGTAGTTTAGTCATAGTAGGTATTTTGTATAAAATTTAGTATTTTCTTAATGGACGTGCTAAAACCAAATTGATTGAACCGGAAGGAATAGTTATTAAGAAAATTATAGGGTAAAAGTGGGGTCCCCTAAAGTTTGGGGACTAAAGCTTTTGCTTCAGTGACTTTATGCAAAAGCCGGCCCTGTCTAATACAAATTAGTGGAAGAAAAATCTTTAACATATAGTAATTTTCTTACGGGATTTCTCCTCGGTGCCAACAACTTCATTTTTTTAAAAAACTTACTACCTCGTTGTTTATACAATTTAAATTAAACAATTAGTTTCTCATGCAGCTGAATTTAATCAGGTGAAAATTCCTCTTTAATTTTGTTAAATTAAACCAGACCCCGTGCCGTAAAATGCGAGGACTGTATACTGCATCACCTAAAAAGTATAACTTTTGAATATTCTTTTATAATTCATTTTACAAGTATTACCGACAATTTATCGGGACAAGGTAGTAGGAATTCATGTGATTCACTGGAAAAAGAAATCTTATCAGATTGCTAGGACCATTTCCAATAGAAATCATTGGTTGAATGCTTGTTTTCTTCACGTGATCTTGGATAGAAATATACACGTATTAGAACGTCTTTGTTGACGATTTTTCACCCCAACAACGTCTCGGTGTTTTCGAACACTTTTATACCTTGCAGCCACATGTTGTCAAAAGCAAACCCACCACTCCCATAGGAACACACCTATGAGTTTTTTGCTTTGATTTGTTACGCATATTTCGCTTTTAAATTGTTTACAAGAAGAGCAACTCTTTTTAATTATGATTACCTACAAGCTAGAAAAGCCAGATACCATACCTTAATGTTATTGGAACAGACGATTGCATAATCAGGTGCGTATTTAGCTTACACGTCAGTCCATACGAATTCAATTACTTTGATTCAAACCATATATATATATGAAACAATTACTAAATAAGTACAAATAATAAGTTTTAGACCTAGTACCGAATAGACGGTGATAGAAATTTTGAAATCGTACCCATAAGTTTAAATAATAGAATCGTCTCGTATGACATTATATTTTCCTGGCTAAAGAACATGTTGTGAAATGAAGTGCTGCATTTTACTTCTAAATTATATATCACTCGATCTCCAGGAAATACAGCTGAGAAGCAAATTTCGTTCACAATGCTGATTTCTGCAGATGAATCAACGACTATCTGATGTGAACTGGTTAACTGCTCTTTCTACCAAAACGATGTCTATATAATTACATATACTATTGATGTGAATTACAAACTTCAGTCACAGTAAAGGTTAGACTAAATTAACCCACATTTGCAGACTGACAAGTACGTACGACAGAAATAATATCCTATTATACTGCTACTAGGTTTGTCAATTATATGGTACTACTTAAATCATTAATTGGTATCTATAATCGGAACATCGGGTTTAGAATCTAGATGCCGAGCTCAGCCCCACTACTATTTGGTTAGACTTGCTCAATGAAAAATAAAATTTTTGGGGAGTAGCAAAAAGTGTTTTTTTCTTTAAAACTACTTTTTTGAAAAATATTTTTAATAAAAATATACTTATCAAATAGTAATTGCTATTCGAAAGTACTTTTCAAATTAAATAGTTAAACACAAAGCGGTTTTAAATAAGTACATCTCAAATTTTAGAAGTTGGTCAAATAGGCTATGAATCACATCACCGATAAATGGTAGAACAAATTTTGGAAGAGTAAATTATCCACAACTCCTTTTAACTTTATAGATTTGTTAACAATGTTCCAGCTGTTACCTTTTGAAAGGACCAGCCAACCTATTTAAATAAAATATTATTCAATTTATAATTGTATTCAAGAAGTCGATTCCCGTTGGGATATATAATTAAGTAATCAGAAAAAAAATCTTCGTAAATTAATCTACGTAATTAACTCTTACGTGAATCTGACCAATGATAAAGTCAGATTAATTTAGCAGTGGAGAAAAGTGAACCGAATATATTCCAGCATATATAGTCCTCGGAGATAGGGGTGTTCGTCGGTCGGTCTGTTCGGTACGCTATTTAAACATTTCAGTTCGATATTTTTGGTATTCGATTTCTTAAAATCCTATACCAATATCGCACCAAATTAAATTTGGTATGGTTCGAGTTTTCTCTTTTTGGTTTTGGTTTATTCGGTTCGGTAACTTTGATTTATTCGGTTTGAATACTAACTAGTGCATAGAACTATAGACTCTAATATTCTTAATTAAAGTACTCAAAAATACAAAACTGAAAATGTTTGTTGACAAAAAATTTGTCCAAAACTAGCAAATATCGACCCAAATAGAGAAAATTGTACATAAAAGAATATTTGATCATTAGAAATATCATGTTACTTGTTTAGAGTTAATTGATGAACTTAGAGAATAAAGAAAAGTAAAATTTTAGATTTTAATGTTATAATTGATAATATATGTTTTGTGTAATATAATATATATATTTCGGTACGGTACGTTATTTCAGTATTTTATTTTAAAATACCAAATACCATACCTAATACCAATTTTTTTAAAAACTTAAACCAAATACCATACCAAATATCAAAATACCGTATGCCAAATACCAAAATTTTCGTTTCAGTACAGTAATTCGGCCCTACTTGGAGACTTCTGCTATAAATAGCTTAGCATCTAACCATTGTTAATCATCAACTCATCCTTTTCATTTAATGATGAAAATGAAGCTAATCCACATTGTATTTGCAACTCTTTCACTTCTTGCTTTGTTACTGATCCCAAGTGTATTGGCCGCACAATGCGGTCAGCAGGCCGATGGTGCACTGTGCCCCTCTGGTTACTGCTGCAGCAACTATGGTTGGTGTGGAACCACCGGCGATTATTGTGATCCAGACAAGTGTCAAATCCAGTGTCCTTCACCGTCTCCTCCACCTCCTCCATCCACCCCAACCCCTCCTCCCCCTCCCCCTCCTCCACCCACCCCAACCCCTCCTCCCCCTCCTACTCCATCGCAAGACATTACTGAAATCATTAGCAGTAATTTATTTGATGAGCTGCTTTTACATCGGAATAATGTTGCTTGTCCTGCTAGGGGCTTCTATACCTACGATGCCTTTGTACAAGCTGCCAGGAATTTCATTGGTTTTGGCACCACCGGCAATACTACTGACCGTAAAAGAGAGGTTGCTGCGTTCTTGGCTCAAACATCGCATGAAACTACTGGTAATCTTTAGCTATATAATTACATGCTTATATTAGTCCAGCTACGTGCACGTATATTCAGCTTAATAATTTGGTCAAATATATCAAAAGTTATATACTCCTGATTAAAATGTCTATGTCCCTTTTGTTTAATTATTTTTTTCCCAGCCAACTAGTACTTGTGTTAAATTCCTAAGCTAGCGTTTGGATATAGATCTAGTCGAAATTTGAAGAAATAATTTTTGAAGTAGTTTTGAAAAATAATTTTTGGAAGTTGAAATTATGTTTGGACATGCATTTTATTTGAAAAAAATTTGAAATTTTGAGTGGGAGAACAAGTTTCACCCAAAATCTACCCTAAACTAGATTTTGGGAACTTGAAAAATAATTTAAAAAATAGATCATCAAACAAATTTTCAAAAAAGATTTAATATGGCCAAACGAGGCTAAGTTAAAAGATATATCCTTGGACAGGTGGTTGGGACACTGCACCTGATGGCCCTTATGCATGGGGTTACTGTTTCAAAGCCGAAGTAGGCAACCCTGATGACATGCCTTCCTACTGCGAACCAAACGTTGAGTGGCCCTGCGCTCCTGGCAAGAAATATTATGGACGAGGCCCCATCCAAATTTCATAGTATGTTCCCTTCTCTTTGTAATTTGCACATAAACTAATATACTCCTTCATGTCACGTCCTTAGTTGTTAACTAAGTACACGTGCGGTACTTGACAACTCGCTCACGATCTTGCACAACTTGCTCACGTTTCTTGTTATGTCAAGTCAGCCTTACTACACTCAAGATCGCTAAGAGAATGAAAGAAAGAACACAAGAGAATTGTTAAAGGAAGCTTTGTATTAAAGATAACTTGAATTGTTTGCTTGGTGAATTACAAATGAGTGACCCCCTTTATATAGTAGCCTCCTAGGGGCTAGTGTGTAAATATTAATTATTATACAAATCCTTGATATTTACAAGATAAGGGCTTTCTCTAGAATTCTCTACAAGCCTAGAAGATTCCAAAGATTTTCTTAGCAAATCCATAAGGATCTAGGTTCTTCCTAAGGAAATGTCCATATCTCTCTATAATGTTCTCACAAATGCTAGTTTTCTTCTTATGTAAGCTTCCACATGACATTAATATATGCCAAATAGCGTCTATGTGGCATGATGACATGGCGGGTCATCACACTCTCCCCCATCCAATATTGCGACGACCGCGGCGCAATACTGCTGCATAAACTCTTGGATCTTATCTTTGAATTGCCACAAGTCTTCATATCGTTCCCACGTGGCCTCCTCTGGTGATTGCCCTTTCCAATGGACGAGGAACATAGTCGTAGCTTTTTCCCCTTATTTTCGCCTGGCTTAGTAATCTATGATAGCCTCAATCTCCCTATCATGCGAGGCGGTGATAGTCATTGGCGCTCGACTTGATTGGCCCCTACTCAGATCATCCTTATCTTCATGATATGGCTTAAGCATTCTGGCATGGAAGACATGGTAGATCTTAAGATATGATGGCATGTCAAGCTTGTATGAGATCTTGCCTACCTTGGCGACGATCTTAAATGGCCCCTCATAATTGCGAATCAGATTCTGATGCATGCCCTATAGTGCCTTGAACTGTCTTGGTTTAAACTTCACCATGACCATGTCCCCAACTCTATAGTCTATGGGACGCCGCTTACGGTCCACAAACTTCTTCATCTTCTTAGCTACCTTATCCAAGTAAGACTTAGCAGTGTCGAGCTGCTCCTCCCCTCCTTTGGCCATATGATAAACCCCCAAACTCTTTCCCTCGAACGCGACTGGTAATAAATGTGGAGTTTGTGGTTGTTGGCCTGTGGCTAGCTCGGTGTCCCCTCCGTGGACTCACTCCGCTGCAAGTTGGAATTGGGCAATATCTAGGAGCCTTGCCCAATCTTTCTGATGCGCACTTACATAATGCCTCAAGTAGCATTCTAGTAAGACATTGACCCGTTCCGTTTGTCCATCCGTCTGTGGGTGGAAACTAGTAGAAAAGTGCAGTTCCGTGCCAAGTATGTCGAACAACTCTCTCCAAAAGTTCCCAGTGAAGCGAGGGTCTCGATCACTGATGATATGCCTTGGTAAGCCCCAATACTTTACCACGTTCTTAAAGAATAGCTTGGCGGCCTCCTTAGCTGTGCAACCTAGTGAGGCGGGCATGAAGGTGGCATATTTGGAAAATCTATCCACGACCACCATAATAGTACCATAACCGTCGGACTTCGGTAGGCAAGTAATAAAGTCCATAGTCACGCTCTCCCATGGACGCTCTACAACTGGTAGTGGCTCCAAAAGTCCTCCGGGTTGTTGTTGTTCAACCTTGTCCTATTGACAGATAAGATATGTGTGCACATAACACTCTATGTCATCACGCATGTGTGGCCAATAGTAAACTGACTTAACCAGGGCCCTAGTGCGACGTTGACCTGGATGACCAGCCCATATTGTGTCATAGAGCCCTTATGATCCGTCGTCTAATGTCTCCAAATTTAGGCACGTAGACCCGCCGACCTGTGGTAAGTAGTAGGTCGTCTTCTATCCAAAACTTTCTCGTCTTGCCTTTGTTGGATAACTCGATAAGCTGTTTGGCTGCTAGATCATGCTGCATGTCTTCTATTATAGCCTCCCTAATGTCCCATCTCGCTGAAGTAATTGCAGCAAGCTCGGCTTTCCGGCTCAAGGCATCGGCTACAACATTACCTTTTCCCGGCTTATACTCCAGCGCATAATCAAACTCGGCTAAGAAATCCTGCCACCTAGCCTGCTTTGGTGTGGGCTTCTTTTGTGTCAGAAAGTAGCTAGTAGCCATATTATCAGTCTTGACCACGAACCTCGACCCGAGCAGATAATGTCTCCATGTACGAAGGCAATGCATAATGGCAGTCATTTCCTTCTCTTGCACCGTGTAACACTGCTCCGTCTCATTTAACTTGTGGCTCTCAAATGCTATGGGATGCTTATCCTGCATCAGGACACCCCAATGGCGAAGTCTGAGGCATCTGTGTGCACCTCAAATGTCGTGGCAAAGTCAGGTAACACCAAGACTGGCTCCTCTGTTACAGCTATCTTAAGGCATTCAAATGTTTTTTGACAATGCTCCGTCCAAACCCATGGCTTGTTCTTCTTTAGCAACTCAGTCAATGGTGCGGCCTTTGCTGAGTATCCATTGATGAACCAACAATAGTAATTAACAAGGCCAAGGAAGGATCTCAACTCAGTTACCTTTATAGGTGCCTCCCACTCCTGGATAACATGTACCTTAGCCTTGTCCATGTGTAGCTCTCCAATGCTAATGACATGGCCCAAGAAGTGCACATTTGATTGTGCAAACTCACATTTCTCCCTCTTGATGTATAGCTCGTTCTCTCGCAAGACTTGAAAAACCTTCCTTAAGTGCTCCATGTGCTTCTCTAAGGTGTTGTTGTAGATGACTATGTCGTCTAGGTAGACTACCACGAACTGATCAAGGTAGGGATGTAAAATCTTGTTTATAAGGGTGCAAAATGTGTCCGGTGCATTGGTTAAGCCGAAGGGAATCACCAACCACTCAAAGGCTCCATATCTCGTAAAACATGCTATCTTTAGCTCATCCCCTTCCACAATGCGAACCTGGTAGTAGCCCTTTTGAAGATCCACCTTGGTAAAGTACTTGGATTGCCCAAGTCTATCGAACAAATCAGCAATGGGCGAGATCAAGTACTTATTCTTCACTGTAACCTTATTAAGTGCTCGGTAGTCTATGCACAAGCGTATTGATCCATCCTTCTTCTTCTGGAATAATACTGGTGCGCCGAAAGGTGCTTTTAATGGGCAAATGTGACCAGCATCCAACAACTCTTTCAATTGTTTCTTTAGCTCCTCCAGCTCGGGCGGTGCCATACGATATGGGGCAAATGCGGGTGGCTTAGCCCCTAGCTCAAACTCAATCTTGTGATCCACCTCTCGCCTAAGCGGCAAGTGCTTAGGCAACTCCTCAGGCATGACATCTTTGTTCTCCTCAAGCAACTTCTATATGCAAGGCGACACTGTCTCTTGAAAATTCTTGTCTTCCTCTAAACTTGCAATGGTTGCCACGAACGTCGACTCCCCCTTCTTGATCCCCTTGACAACCTGCATAGCTGAGAGTTGTGCTTGGATCTGTCCGTATGGCATAGTCACTATAGGTACCATGCAAGCTCCTTCTCGCTCCATAACCAAGAGACGTTGGAGGTAGGGGTCGATTAAAGTATGACAATCTTTAAAGAACTCTTTCCCCAGTATGATGTCAAAGATATCCATAGCGGTTACGGTAAAATTTGTCGTACCTTTCCAAGTTCCCAATTTGACACCAACTCCATTAGCTACCCCACGAGCATTCTGTATCTCGGCATTCACGGTCTTGACGTGAGAGTTGGTTAGAGCAAGCTTCAATTCCAGTCTCTTTGCAGCAGCCTCAGTCACGAAATTATGAGTTGCTCCAGTATCCACCATTGCACGAGCGGGCTTGTTGTTGATGGTGAGATCCACGTACTGATTGCCATTCTCGGTAGGTTAGATAGCTTGCTTCGTGACAACACCACATAATCCGATCATACCCAACTGTGCAGTTCCCAGACTCTCTCCTTATGGCTGCTCCTTCTGCTCACGTACCATGGCACTGAGGCTCTTGAGGTCAGGAAAATTCCTAAAGCCATGTGGACCTCCGCATATATAGCATCCCTTCTTTTCGACCTGCGTCTTCTTCTCGGCGTAGCCCTGACGGCCACTCGACTTTTTGAAATCTTGAGACTTGGAGTATTGTTGTTGCATCTCCTTGCCTTTGCCACGGTCTCCCCCACCTTTGACATTGTTAACCTTTGACTCCTTGCAATTGCCTTTGTCGTGCTTGTCATGCCTGAAATCCATCAATGATTCGGCCTCCACTATGGCTTGGTCTATATCAGTGACTTGTCGGCGTTGCAACTCCTACTTAGCCCAATTTTGCAACCCATCCATGAAGTGAACAACAAGTCATCACTGGTCAGGTTGGGGATTTGAAGCATAAGGGTAGTGAACTCCTTGACATAGTTACGTATGCTCCCTGTTTGCTTCAATTCCGTAAGCTTGCGCCTTGCCTCATACAAGATATTGTTTGGAAAGAACTGTCGCTTGAACACCGCTTTGAACTAGTCCCATGTGCTAATAGTACATAGACCTTTATCTACGTCGGCCATCTTCCTTCTCCACCATAGCATGGCAGTCTCTGAGAGGTACAATACTACAGCGTTGATCTTGGCCTCGTCGTCCCTCACTTTGCCGTGCCTGAAGTAGTTCTCCAAGTGACAAAGGAAGTTTTCCACTTCTTATGCATCACGAACACCTTTGAACACCGGGGGTTTGGGAGCCTCGATCTTGGCCTCCCTCGTCACCACAACATTGCTGGCTACCTCGGTCACGTCATCATTGACATGCTCCTCGAGTGACTCTATCTTTGCATTCATAGCATCGATAGTACTCAAAGCCTCCATGAGTCTGCACTCTAAGGTAGTGATGGTTTGCCTTAGTTCCATCTCAGTCAGTGTACGTCCCTCCAAGTCATTTCGGATACTCTTAATCTCTTCAAGAGTGTGCCCCTCAAGAACGTTAAGGGTGCCTTCCACCTTCCCCAAGCATTGGCCAAAGATCTCCACAGCATCCATCCCCGCGTTCATCTTCATTACCCACTCTTTACCGAGCGAGACGTCCTCTGGAAGGACCTCTACTTCATCCTCATTCGCCTCAGTGGCAGATGGTTCTTGGGATGTAAGCCCTTCGTTTGACACAACCTCAGGTGGCACCTCCTGGCTCTTGTTGGTGGCATTCCTCTTTTTGCTACGACCGGTCTTGCCAGCAGCATCCTGGATAACGTTGGCTTGGGTGTTGGCAGCGTTAATTTCTCCGTCGTTCGCCATTCCCTTAGTTGAAACCTTCGCTCTGATACCACGTTGTCACGTCCTTAGTTGTTAACTAAGTACACGTGCATCACTTGACAACTCGCTCACGATCTTGCACAACTTGCTCACGTTCTTGCTATGTCAAGTCAGCCTTACTACACTCAAGATCGCTAAGAGAATGAAAGAAAGAACACAAGAGAATCTTTAAAGGAAACTTTGTATTAGAGAGAACTTGAATTGTTTGCTTGGTGAATTACAAATGAGTGCCCCCCTTTATATAGTAGTCTCCTAGGGGCTAGTGTGTAAATATTAATTATTATACAAGTCCTTGATATTTACAAGATAATGACTTTCTCTAGAATTCTCTACAAGCCTAGAAGATTCCAATGACTTTCTTAGCAAATCCATAAGGATCTAGGTTCTTCCTAAGGAAATGTCCATATCTCTCTAGAATGTTCTCACAAATGCTAGCCCTCTTCTTATGTAAGCTTCCACATGACATTAATATATGCCAAATGGCGCCTATGTGGCATGATGACATGGCGGGTCATCACATTCAGTTCAAAAAAGAGTAGCACTATTTGTTTCTTACTTTCTTTCTTAAACTTCAGTTCAAAAAAGAGTAGCACTATTTGTTTCTTTCATACATACTTAAACTACGCCGTATAAATTAAAATTAAACAAAGTGAGTCCATGTGTTTTATGAATCTACTTCTCCTATGCTTTAAAGTTTAAGGATAAAGATCACAAATTTCTTTTTCTGAATACGTGAAAGAGAATTCAAATCTTGATAGTAATCTATTAGGCCGGTTACACTACAACTTTGCTTACTCCTTTTTACCATATTTCAGCAACTACAATTATGGACCTTGCGGAGTCGCCATAGGAGAAAACCTCCTAGGTGATCCTGATTTGGTGGCTGCAAACACAGTAATCTCATTTGAAACAGCACTTTGGTTCTGGATGACTCCTCAACCACCAAAGCCTTCGAGCCACGATGTCATCCTCGGGATATGGGAACCAACCCCATCCGACATAGCAGCCAATAGGCTCCCTGGTTATGGGGTCATCACAAACATAATCAACGGAGGATTGGAATGTGGTCATGGCCCTGACAAGAGGGTACAAAGTCGAATTGGATTTTACTTAAGGTACTGTCAAATTCTAGATGTTAGTCCTGGTGAGAACCTTGACTGCAGCGACCAGAGGTCTTTCGCCGACGGACTCCTGTTCAACTCTATGTAGATTAATAAGCTACTAATGTTGTACTGGGTTCTTCTAATTTCTCGTTTTAATCCATTAAGCGGATGCTTGTAATCGGACAATTGTGAGCATGTTATGACGCCATATATAATAAATAAATGAGATTTCAAATATCCTCCTATATAGTATCAGTGTTAATTTATCACGAGTTGGGTAATGATAAATTTAATTATTTAATTGTGTCCCTCTACGCGATCATAGGGGTGTAAAATGGTTATTTCACCTCATTTAAGGAAAACAGGGGAAGAAAACAGAGCAAAATATACCTTTCCTGAGCAGATCTGCTACAAAATCCTGAGATTTTCATCGTAAGCAGTTAGTCCTGCTAACGTTACAATTTAATGCAAATATAAACAACTACTGCAATTTTGAAACTTGAAATTGTTTGACTCAAAAGATATCTGAACCTTTTTGAATAAATCAATCAAAGAAAATGAAGAGGTAAATCTTAGCTAAGCATAATAATCTCTAGAACAAAAGATAGACAAGGAGAGTGTAGAGGATAAGAACTCTCTATCCCTTTTAAAAACAAACTTAAATCGTAATCCGACCAATCGTTTATGTAAGCGAGATTACACCAAGTATTATGAATTAGGAAAAATGTCCAGAGTCCTTTACATGGTTGTTTTATGCTCTATATATATAAGGGACCAAACCCTTCTAAGCTCTAAAAAACAAGTTACAGGGAATATTCGAAAGAATATTCCTAATGTCCCCTAATGGGCCTGCACTACTGCAAGAGTCGTACAGTCTTTTGTTCGTCTTAAGGTCGTCCTCTGCGGGATGTCGAACTACGAAGATCTCGTCATTCGTCGTACTCATCAACAGTCGTGGTTGTTCAAATTTGAACTCATACAGTTAGTCCCTCTGTTTGTCGAGGTTGCAACTTGGTGCGTCCTCGATGAGCGTACACCATGCGTTCTTACGGAGAAATTTGACCCGACGGGGCGTTATGGCCTGGCCAATGGTGGGTGGTCAGTGTGCTTAGCAAGACACCAGGTAATGCATTTTACTGGGAAATGATGTCATTTTCACGTGCATTATCATTATGTGTGTTTTTGAGATAGGGATTGATGGCTTGTCACTTCGATTTTGGTGCTACTCTGCGACCTTCCGCTTCGATTCTGGCGCCAGCCAATCCTATAAATAGGTAGATGGTTTGTTTTTTCAAAAATTCTTGGCCATTTCATTTCTGATTACCCCTTCTCATCCCTCCGAGTTTGTCCTAACAACCTTCTGCTTCATCTTTTCCCACTCTTCATTCACAACTTCATCTCTTATTCTTTTTTTGCTATGTCACTACCTCTTTTAACGAAAGCATGCAAAAATCACATCGATCTCGTGAAGGGGTTTCTAAGGCCGCCCCATTATCCATAGCGTCCCCTTCAGGCGGTGAGGATATGGTGGTAGAAGAAGGGGATAGTCTTCCTACGGTGGAGGAGTTACTGCTGAGATACCCCATGTCTCGATGTGACTTCCTCAAATATCCTCCTTCTACTCCTACCCCGTACTCTCTGAAACGGAACAAGTTCACATTGACGCTCTTCGTGCAAAGTATGGCATTAACACTCACGTTGACATGGTTCCATCGGGAAGGGATTTCGTGGAGGTCCACATACCTGGGTACTGCGCTTTCTACGAGTACCCTTTCGTGATTGGTTATTCTTTCCCCCTCTTCCCATTAGCGGAAGAGTTATGTAGGTTCTACCAAGTTTGCCTGGCACAACTTTCGCCATATATGCTCAAGATACTTCTGCTGTTGACCAAGTATGCGAAGCTGGCGAAATGCGATATTTCTATCCACCACCTCTTGCACATGTTCTCGCTTAGCTTCCACAGGGGTACTATGGTGCATTTGAGGCACCGTGGCACAAAATGGCTGGTGGTTGGGACTGACGGCCAAGCAAGTCGCAAGTTTTGACATACGTATTTCTTTGTCAAAACTGAACATGTTGTTTCTGACTCCGCCAGGTTCCCGAAATGGTGGAATAAGACTCGTAAGTGTCGCCACTCACTATATACTCTTCCTTCATCTATATTCGTTATAGGGTTTGTTTGCTTCTCGTTTGCAACTATGGGACGTTTGCCCTGCCTTATTGATGGCACAAGGGATTGCGTAGCCCCTCTGTTGCCCCATGCAGCCGAAATCCGAGACTGGCCCTCCTTCATAAAACGTTATGGCCCGAGAGTTCCATCCGGTAAATGTTTTCCCCTTATCACTTTGTTGGTTATTTGTCATCGTCTATTGATACGACTCTTCATGACGATAGGTCGAGGAGCTTCCAGGCAGAGGGCGCCAGTCCCTGTATTCCGATAGGCCGTCGTTGTAGAGAAAAAGGAGGAGAATGAAGCTTGGGAAGGATGTGGCCGTGGAAGATGGTAGAAGTAGGGCGTCGCAGACGGCACCTGTACCGACATTTATGGCAAACCCCATTTTAGGGGGGAGATCTCCCCAAACGGAAGGAATTTACCCAGGGGCCGACTCCGTGTACTTTGTTGAGGGTGGCGCGTCGTCCAACGTTGGAGGAGGCCGTTGTGTCGAGGTCAAAGGCTTAGGTTCAGATGTCAACCCGGAGGACGTTCGCGAGTTTATAGGTCGCCATACTCATGTGGAGGTTAGAGCAGAAGGATCTGATCGTCACATAGTTATCTCGGGGTACTACAACTTGTTGTTGAACTGCGATAAGTGGCGTCTGTTTTAGTCCCTCTATGTGCTGCCCCTGAAAACGAGGTGCTTAGGGCGATGAGCGACATGGAGTTGTCCCAGAACGTCGCCGGTATGGCCTTACGGGTTGACGCCTTTCTTTTCCTTTTCGTCGTTGGGCTTACGTTGTGATTGTCGACCTGCATTTTTGTTTTTAACTTCTTCTTTTTTTCGTGCTAGACCCTTATCATTGAGACTGAGCGCGAGCGTCGAGAAAGAAAGATGATGGCCATCTACGGGAAGATGTTTTCCAAGTATCAATAGTATCATGCTAAGCATCGTGCAATGGCCGATATTTATAATCAGGACCCTAATTTTCAGTTGTTCCGAGAAGGACTCAAACAGAGGGAGGACAAACTGGCGGGCAAGGTCGAGGAGCTGAGGGAGTGAGATGAGGAGCTTTTGAAGGCTGTCGCCCGTTAGTGCACTTGAGGCCTCCCTTAAGGTGAAGAAGTATGAGCTTGAGTTAAGAAGGGGGTGATGGCCGAGAATGCCGACTTACAAGAAAAGGTGGCCAATTTGACCGTTGAATTGGGTACGAAGGCGGTGGAGATTAAGGGGCTTAAGGGCGTACTGAGCATCGGTACGGATAAGCTGGCGATAGCTATTTCTGGATCGGCTGCCTTAGAGAATACCCTCCATGTTTGTAGGTCAGAGCTGACCGAGGAGAAAGAGGCCTCTAAGCTTAAGGTAGTAGGGCTTGATGGGTGTGTTAAGGAGTTGGAGGTGGAGCTATCTGTGTTGAATGGACAAGTGGCCTCGCTGAGAGCGGAGGATGCAAGTCGACGCTCACAACCTTCTACGTCTCGTGCTTCGGCTGATCCGGTTGTGCCTCGTCGCTTATATAAGTTGTGGGTCCCTACTAAGGCTTGGCTTGACATGTACAAGGCTCTTCATACCAAGGGGAGGGCAACTGAAGCGGAACTTCAAGTTGTGCATACCGAATCTTGTGCAGCTCGTGAGGCATGCGGGTACGACCCTCTTACACTTGACGGTGATGACATTAACTCTGATGATGTGAACCGTCTTGCTTCGGACTCTTGGTACGAAGATGCGTACACAACCGGGGATGACGTATAACCTTTTGTTTGTACTTACTTTTTGTTTTGGGACTTTTGTAGGGGGCATGTTTGGGCCCGTTGTAAAGATAGGTGTAAGTAACATTTTGATGTAATGTAGAATTTGTTTTGTTGTTTTGGTGATGCTCTTTGCAATATCTATGGCATCCGGGATACCTGTTGAACTATTAAGCCGATTTAGCTTTTGGGGGAGGTCGATTCCTTTTTCTTTTAACAGTGGCTTTAGCCTCTGGGATGCTACTTTCGAACAATCGTTGAAGTGGGATCCCATGTAGTTCGAGTGAAATCTAACTCGTATTCTCTTCGATGGCCTTGGCCATTGGGATGTTGCTTCGAACTATCGTCGAAGTAGGATCATGTCGTAGTTCGAACGAGGTCGAACTCACATTTTCGTCGATGGCCTTGGCTATTGGGATGTTGCTTTGAACTATCGTCGAAGAAGGATCCCATCGTAGTTCGAACGAGGTCGAACTCACATTTTCGTCGATGGCCTTAGCCATTGGGATGGTTCTTCGAACTGTCGTCGAAGTAGGATCTCGTCGTAGTTCGAACGAGGTTGAACTCACATTTTTGTCGATAGCCTTGGCCATTGGGATGTTGCTTTGAACTATCGTCGAAGTAGGATCCCGTCGTAGTTCGAACGAGGTCGAACTTACATTTTTGTCGATGGCCTTGTCCATTGGGATGTTGCTTCGAACTGTCATCGAAGTAGGATCCCATCGTAGTTCGAACGAGGTCGAACTCACATTTCATCGATAGCCTTGGCCATTGGGATGTTGCTTCGAACTGTCGTCAATGTAGGATCCTGTCGTAGTTCGAATGAGGTCAAACTCACATTTTTGTTGATGGCCTTGGCCATTGGGATGTTGCTTCGAACTGTCGTCGAAGTAGGATCCCGTCGTAGTTCGAACGAGGTCGAACTTTGTCGGTGACCTTGGCCATTGGGATTCTCACTCACATCGGAGGTTTGGTCATATTCCCGTAGGAAATATATGTTGACTTTATACATACAATGGAGATTTGATTATATTCTTGTAGGAAACACATGTCGACTTTGTACATACAATGGAGATTTGATTATCTATATCCAGTCCCTTCATTACTCGGCCCAGAGAACACGTTGATGGACGGAGTAATGAATAATACTTCGAACATCGAGACATCCCCCTTGCCGCCTCCTTAAAAACCTCACCGAGAAAACCCGATTGGGACAAAACCTGGATGAGGGAAAAAGAGTATGACTTAGGTGGCGCCTCCTTTCAGAAGTGGAAGTATTTGAGATGGGCGACATTCCAATTGTTTTGGAGTAGTTTTCCTTCCATTGTCTCTAACTGGAATGCTCCTTTGTTTGCTGCCGCTATGATTTTGTATGGTTCGTCCTAGTTTGTTCCCAGTTTCCCCCCATTAGGGTCTTTCACTGCTTGTGTTTTAGTTTTGAGGACGTAATCTCCGACCTTGAGCGGTCGTACTTTAGCCTTCTTGTTGTAATACCTTTCTACTTGTTGCTTTTGGGCTACTATTCTTATATGGGCCATGCCTCTTCGTTCTTCGACTTTATCCAGATCTTTTAGCCTACTTTCGTCGTTGTTTGGTACACTTTCGTTAGAGTATCTCAATCTAGGCTCTCCGACCTCAACAGGTATAACTGTATCAGTCCCATAGACTAGTGAATATGGCATCTCGCCTGTGCTGGTTTTCGGCGTAATACGGTATGCCCATAGTACTTCTGGTAGTAGTTCAGGCCATAGCCATTTGGCTTCCTTGAGCCTCTTTTTCAATATATTCAGTATTACTTTATTGGAGGATTCGGCTTGGCCGTTGCCAGTGGGATGGTATGGTGTGGAGAGTATTCGCTTGATGTGCCATTTTTTGAAAAACTCAGTCGTTTTCTTTCCGACGAACTGAGGTCCGTTGTCACAACTGATTTTTTTGGGGATGCCGAAGCAGCATATTATATTTTTTCATATGAACACGATGACCTCTTGCTCACGTATTTGAGTGTATGCACCTGTGTCCACCCATTTAGAAAAATAATCAGTTAAAACCAAAAGGAAGCGTACCTTACCTCGTCCTGCCGGGAGGGGTCCGACAATATCCATCCCCCACTTTATGAATGGCCACAGTGAAATGACGGAATGCAGGAGTTCCCCTGCTTGGTGTATCATAGGGGCGTACTTTTGACATTGTTCACACTTTCTGACGTAGTCCGTAGCTTCTTTTTTCATGGTAGCCCAGTAGTATCCGGCGCGGATGAGGCATCGGACGAGGGCGCAGTTTCCCGTGTCGGCACCGCAATGCCCCTCATGTACTTCTTCCAGTACTCGCCTTGTTTGATTTAGCCCAAGACCCTTGGCTAGGGGACCGCCGCTTCTAGAGATCACAGTTTATGAAGCTGTATCTGGTTGCCTGTATTCGAAGATTTTTGGGTTCTTTCTTATCTTATGGGAGTGTTCCATCCTGCAAATATGTTACGAGACAATTGTGCCAGCCCTAAGATAGGTTTACATAATGTACCTCGACCTGGTTTATTGCTGAATGGAGAATAGTGATCATGTTTTCCTTGTTGATATTTTTGGTGGCTGCCGCTAGCTTGGCTAGACCGTCTACTTCAATATTCTCCACCCTGAGTATTTGGTCGAGGCGGCATTCATCGAATTCTAGCAGTAGTTTGTGAATTTCCGACTGGTACTTTTGTAATCTCTGTTCTTTGGTTTGGAAAGTCCCAGTGACTTGGTTCATCACGAGTTGAGAGTTGCAATGGAGGACGAATCATCGAGCGCCATATTTGAGGGCTAATTTCAATCCTGCAATCACAGCTTCATACTCGTCTCGTTGTTAGTCATCTCGAGGCATCATATGGACTGGCAAATTACTTTGCCCGTAGGAACCTCAAGGACGAGTCCCAGTCCTGATCCCGATGCATTAGATGCACCGTCGGTGTAGAGGACCCAGAGGTCGGAATGTGCGGAAGCGCGGAGCGCCTCCTGCTCTACTTCAGGAAATATTTCGGCGCTGAAATCAACAATGAAATTGGCGAGCACCTGTGACTTAATAGCAGTTCGCGGTTGGTATGTTATGTAATGCTTGCTTAATTCTATGGCCCATTTGGCCAATCTACTCGATAGTTCGGGTTTGTGTAGGATGCCCCTGAGGGGGAAGGTTGTCACCACTTTTATGGGGTGACATTGAAAATATGGTCTAAGATTTTGTAAAGCTACGACTAATGCCAAAGCTAGTTTCTCAAGGTGAGGGTACCTTGTTTCGACATCAATTAAGGTTTTACTGATATAGTAAATCGGGAATTGCGTACCTTTGGTTTCGCGGATCAAGACTGCAAGGTACACCAGTAGGCATTCACCCGGGTCTGCCTTGATGAGTAGTGGTGGCGAAGATAGATATGCTTTCATCTTTCTCAGGGCGTCGACACATTTTGAATTCCACTGTACCCCGTGGTCTTTCCTTAGCACATTAAAAAATTTATGGCATCTGTCCGATGATCGCGAAATGAACCTCGATAGGGCAACTATTCGTACTGTTAATTTCTGTACCTGCTTCTTGCTGGTCAATGTCTCCAGTATTTCTTCGATGACCCTGATCTGATCCGGGTTGACTTTGATACCCCTTTGTGACACTAGAAAACCAAGGAACTTTACTGAAGTTACGCCGAAGGCGCACTTTTCGGGATTTAGTTTCATCCCGTATTGCCTCAGTATCTCGAAGGCTTCCTTCAGATGGCCAATGTGATCCTCTTTCTTTTTCGACTTTACCAGCATGTCATCGATGTAAATGTCATGCCCCCTTTTTTCCTCTTCATATCGGAAAATCGGGTTTATGACATTCGGTGTGGGACAACGCATTCCTTTTGGGAACAGGGTTTATATTTTGAAGAGTCGCCACCTAATAATTTAAGGTGCATTAGGATACCTATAAGGTTCATTTCTAACTATGTTTGGTAACCAAAGATAGGGTAAGGGCTTGAAATTATCCCAAGGGGAAGGTGTTAGGCACCCCTCAGGATCCACTAGTGTGGTTCCCTGCCAGACAATTTTTATGAATTTGTACAAATAGACAAGTATTGGCTCAAATATAGGGGATTTATGTTTAATCACACAAAAATTTAAAAACAATTATTGAAAGGCTAAATTTTGAAAAGAGTTACAATCTAAAACATGCTTATGAATGTAATAAAAGGGGGGAGGGGGTGTCCTAGGTTTGTTTATGGATCACATCGATGTAATACCCGGTATGACACTCCTCAAAAGAGGGGCTACACGTGGTATTTGCACACCGGTCATTATATCTATATCTACCCTTTCCCACCCCGTAAAGGTAATTAGAGCGATGATTGGTCTCGACTCTTATTGCATGCTACTACCCATCCCTTCTAGTCCCAGAGGAATTTTTAAGACTCTTATTCCTAAAAGAAGGAGGTTCTAGGCAGACCTCATGTTTAAAGGTAAAAATGCTAAAGCGACACACGAAACATATAAGACTGCAATTAGGGGGAGACATGTAAGCAGATAGAAGACTCAGTTATATCTCCACAAATAATGCACGTAAACAACATGACTTATACACAGTTCTGGTCTGAATTTAAAATCCTAAGGCAGGTTGTTTTTGTTGAAGCAGAACCAAATTTATTACATGACTCAGATAAGAAGTCTGAACCAGGCTTGTCTGCTGGTTGTAGCAGTTGATAATTAAACAAAGGCAATTCTAGTTTTATCATTATTACGTATGGCTTGCCTAGGCGCAAAGCGAGGTGCAACAATTGTTACAATTTATTAAGATAGTTTGAAGATTACTTTTATTACCTAAAGCATGTTGTCCTAGGTGTTCAACACATAGAATTATTATCAGTTGGTCGTAAAGGACGGAGTAAAATTGTTTTATTCCCTTTTATGCATTTCTAGTTAGCTTAAACATGCTTAAGTGAATATAAATGAAATCCTAAAGACATGGTATCTAATGTATGGAGATGCAGAATGATGTGTATGCAGAATCCTAAGCAGGATTTCTATATGCACAAATATTACAACGTCTAAACATGATTTCTAGAATATGCAGAGATGATATGTTTGTTAGTGTTGTTTAGCCTAAATAGGATCTCTAAGTGTACATGGAAGTAGGAACATGATTGCAGAAACACCAGTATTAATGCAGGATTTTATAAGTGATATGTTAGTGAAACGGAGATGCTGAAAACAGTAAGTGTAAGTCCTAAGGAGCATGATCTCTAATGCATGAAATGCGTCCTAAGCATGATTTCTATTGCGGATGTAGGAATGCAAACATTGTCACACCTCCCTGTTCCGCCCCCGCGAGGGGTGAAGGAGTTTTTCCAATTAAAGGACAATCGAAACGGGATTTGTTTATTTATTTCAAAGTCGCTACTTGGGAGATTAGGGTGTCCTAAGTCACCAGTTTAATCCCGAATCGAGGAAAGAATGACTTTATTAACAGTCCGCGAACCAGAAATCTGGATAAGAAATTCTGTTAACCTGGGAGAAGGTGTTAGGCATTCCAAAGTTCCGTGGTTCTAGCACGGTCACTCAACTGTCGTATTCGGCTTATTTATCTGATTTTAATTCATATTGAACCTATGTGCAAATTTTAACTTTACCGCTTTTATTATTATTATTATTCTTCAACGCGAATTGCAACATCGTGAAAACACATCTCGAACCACGTCGCATCAATGTACCCATGGTTGTTGACACATCTCGACTCCGTTGGGATTTAGATTTGGGTTATATAAATGCACACCCGTATTTAAGAAGGTAAGATTAATTAAGACGCATCCTAAAGAGACTAAATGGCCGTGAAAATTCACTAAATGGCCAACTCCAAAGTCTAACTAATGGTTATATGTGTTATTGAGGGCCCCCGCGATTTGTAATTTATTTGGCGAGGCGCGCCTCATTTTATTTTAAAGGTCGTCCTATAATGGCTATGTTTTCTATTAAGTTCGTCTCTAAAAATGAAAGAAGAAGAGGGTCCAACTTTATTTACATGCTTATGAGTTGTTATGGTTCAGTTTCGAACATGATCCGTTAAATCTGAAAATGATGCAATAAAGGTGGTCCGTTCGCCAACGTCGGCCCAAGTCCAACGTCTGAAATGTTAAACTGAACCTGGGCCGTCTTATTCACATATTACTACCTGGTTACATTATCCTATATACATTCGGCATTTAAGAGGCAGAAATGTAGAAATGAGAACATCTAATTAAACATATTATCGCGAGTTAGATTAGGCGGTTTGTTAACTGAAATAGCTTAAATTGTCTAGTAGTTAATTACCTAAGGCCTGTCGTGCTTTTGAAACAGGTTGTTTAACAAGCAAATCGAAATAGCAAACTAAAAGCAAAACATAGAGTTCACCAACTAAATGACATGTATAAATGTTCAGTTACATCACAGCCAACTACATGGTTCTAGGTGAGAAAGTGAACTATCATACAGACAACTAATGTTTAGTACATTTCTAAAGCTAATTCAAAATAACTTCAATTCTTCATTTTTTTGTATTCATGCTTCAAATTTCAGCTTACATTGACAGTGTATCAGTTGTGTACCTGGTATTGAGAAAGCCAAAAGAAGAAAAGAAATTATCAGTGCAGCAGTAGCATTTACAGCAATAGCAACAACAGAAACCAGCAATCAACAACAACAAAACCCAGTAACAGATTTTTAAAACCAAAGCAGGAAATTCAGTTTGCAGCCCAGCAATACCAAAACAAGTACAGGCAAAGTAGAGAAGGAACCAGATGCAAGAAAGCAGTTGCCTCTGATTGTTGAAAACTCAAAGAGAAACAACCCCAGGCTCTTGGTGTAAAACTCAGCCTCAAACCCTCAATACCTCTGGAAATTATGTTCAAATTCCAGCACAATCTCACTCTATATCTCTCTGAAGACAAACTGACCTTCTAAGGGTTCAAAGACCAAGCCTATTCAACTCTATTCTCTGGACTTGTTGTGGGAAAAATCCAGCCTATGTGTTCTGAAAATAAACTGACCTCTAAAGGTTGAAAGACAAGCCCTCTCTTTGTCAAAAATGACTTTATTTATAGCCCAAAACAGGCCTGCTCAAACCTGCCTTGAGATTCCTAGATTAATTCTGCCCATACCCTCTACTTCCCCACTCCTAAGTGTCTTTTCTTGATGTAAACTATTTGGTTACCCATGCTAGCATGCATTGTCCCTATTTGTTTTAATCAAGAGTCATGGGAAGGGTTATAGTATTCAAATAAACCCTTGCTCTCATGTTATGTACCCCACTGGCAATTAAACTAAGGTTAACAAATGACCCCTAGGCAGACCTTAGCTTTACAACCTGTTAAAATCCTATTAAACTCCCATAATTACCCCTTAACCCTTGCATATTACTGTATTACCCTAAGCCTTACTTGTCTGAACTTACCAACTATATAAGCTTGAACTTAACACTGATTTCTGATTGATCTTCTAGATTTCTACAGCTATATCCAATACTCAGCCTAAGTTCAACTTAAAATCAGATCACAAAGGGGTGTCAATCAGATGAAATAAGTTGATCAAATTGGGAACCAATCCTGATCAACTTAAATCAAACAATCAACAGGGAGCAAACGATGAAGCAGTGACAATTAGGCTTCTGTGGCAAACTATGAAGAACATGGGATTACTGAATGAACGAGCAGTCTAGTTCAAAGACAAAACTGAACATATTCAACAGGTTCATTATAAGTTGGCATAGCAGATGTGGAACTGGTAAATATACATGAAGAACATCAATGAACTGCCATCATGTTTCCTCTAATCTTTAAACAAATTAATTGACGACACTTATTTAACAGACTATACAAGCTATAACAGATAACAAACAATCAATAAACACACAAGTTAACAGGTGATTCCAGCGGCTTTGGACAAAATCGGGATTTTATACAAAACTAACTAATCGACGAACTTGTTCGTATTGACTGTATAGTTTAAAGAATATTCAACGAACAAAAGAAGGTTTCGACCAAATAAAAGGTCTGGAGATCAACAGACTCGACAGAAAAATCAAAAAATAAACTAAACTAAACATGAAAAATGGATAAAAATCATAGAAGAACAAAAGAAATGGAAAAGTTACCTCAGGGACTCGAAATCAAACTGACTCAGGCTCGAACTCGGACTCGACCATTTTGGAGGTCGAATGGACCTTAAGTTCTCTTCGACTAAAGTCGATTAGACCCCACATCGTCTTTTAATTTGGACAGATCTCAACTTTTGGTCTTTTAGGGTTCTTTGTGGTTTGATTTGGGATTCGTCCAGCTCTGGTCAGATTCGAACGGAACCAATGGCGTTTAGGGTGTGAGGGAGGTTAGGAGGTGTTATGGTATGAATTTGGGGTCGGTTGGTGTAGATCTGGTTTTTGCTCGAACCTTCAAACGAAGATTCGAGACGTTCGGGGAAGATTCGAGGTAAGCTGAGTGTGGATCTGGAGAGAAGGGGTCATGGTGATTCAGGGGTGTTAATCTGGTGGTCATCGGCGTCATGGTTGCCAGGTTTACGGCGGGGGAGTCCTAAGGCGGCTAGGGTTGGAAGGGTTCATCTTTGAGAGACGATGATGAGCAAGAGGTGAGGGGGGGTTTGGTTGGTCTGAGAGGTTAGGGACGGAAGGGGTAATGGCTATGGGGGCGGGTAGTGATTTTAGGCTTATATAGTGGGTAGGGGTTTTAATCATGGCCGTTTGATCAAACGAGATTGACGGCCTGGATCTTTTCATTAAAGGGGAGCAGTGTCGTTTTGGTTTTAGTTGGGGGTAGGTTCGAACGGGTGATGGTTCGGGTTCAGGGAACGGGTAAGGGGGCGGATTCTGAGCTGTTGGATCATGTAAGGTCGATGGCTGGGATTGACTGTCGCAGAACGACGTCGTTCCAGTGATTGTGGGAATGGACCGGGCACAAGGCGTTTGGACTGGGTCTACGTATTGGTTTTGGGCCTAATTTCTATTTGAATATTTGGGCCCAATCCGAGTTTTCATTTTTTTCAGCTCTTTTTCTTTTCTACTTTTAGTTAACAATCAATAAAATTCTAAAAAATAATTTGTAAAACCAAAATTATCCTACAACACTATTAAACCTTAACAACAATTATCACACAAGGTTAAACATTTAATTAATTAAAACAAAATTACACAACGGCACACATGAATGACAAAACGCAACAAAACTGCATATTTTGTAATTTTCTTTGTTTTTTCCATAAAACATGACTCAATTAATTCCAAGACGTACAATTAAATCTTTAATGTGCATGAAACATGTATTTTTGTATTTTTTAATTAATCACAGCAAGGGTAAATATTTACGGACAACACAATTACCAAATGTCACGCAAATTCTCAAAATTGTACACAGATGTAATTTGTCTTATTTTTGATTTCTTTTGGAGTAGTTTTCGTGAAGCAAAAATCACGTGCTCACAAACATATGAACATGTTTTCTACCCTTTAATAGATATAGCATGCATATTTCTCCACCCCTTTTCACTAGCCAACTCCATACTTGTTTACAAATTATTACAGACCAAATGATTGAATTACATAAGAAATGCAAAAATAAGAAGTTACAACCATAGGAAGCCTGATTCTGACTTCCTCTCTGAGTTATGGAATAAACCACCTCAAATGCCAAATGTTGTTCCAAAACATTCTCATGTCTAGGTGTGTCAGAGCTCCCAAAGGACCTCAAGGATCCCGGGCAGTGCTCACACCCAGATTTGCATAACCAAACAGAGTAAGTGCAGTGTGGAAGAGCCAGTCCTTATGTGTCCAGGTTCAGAGGGAGCTCAAGGGTCCCAAAGCAAGGCTCACACAAGAGGGGAAGAACCTAGATTCTAAGAGTATAGTGAAAGTGCAGAACACATGTTGAAAGGGATTTGTTTTAAAAAAAAGTTGGACTGATAGTCCATTTTGAAAGCAGTCAGTAACAGAGGTGATTGAAATCAGTTGTAGTAGTAAATAAAACTCAAAACTCCCAAGATGGGATCACATACAGAATCAGTAGTCACACAAAGGGGTCAAAGGACTTGGGATACACAGACATTGACTGCAATATATAACCCCATCAAGGGTCTTAGGACTAGTAGGACATGCACAATAATAGCTGATACAAGCATGATCATAGGCTAGTCAGAAAGAATATAAGCACATTGAAGGGATAGGGGACTTGGGATGATAAGTACACAATAAGTGAGTGACAGGGCTTGCTTGGAGACACACATGCATTAATCTAAAGGGAAGGGGAAACATTATAGCGTGCTGGTAATGTAACTTAACAGAACCACAAGTAGAAAAATGAGGGAACTGAAACAAATAAAGAAACATGTTGTTGTTGAAGTTTTAAAATTAAACTAGGACATACCAGTTAAAGAAGCAAAGTGTAGAAAGATAAGGCAAGTAGAATTCCATAGTCTAGCCTTGGCTTTTAGCTGGCTAGACAAAGCAGTAGCACAAGTAGTAGTAGAGAAAGAGAGAGTTTTGAGTGTGTAAGTGTATGTTCTGAACTCAATTGTTCGCATCTTTAAAGAATAGAGGGTAGGGCTTTTATAACTTTGAAAACGAGTAAAAAATAAGGTAACAAGTAAAGGTTTGACACAATTATGGCAATAATCACAATTAGAATCCCATTAATACAAGTACTTCCCTTTAATCAAGGGATTACTGTTCAAATGGATACTGACATGGATAATTAAGGAAAGAAATCAGTTTGAGAAAGATTGATTCTTGCCATAAAAGGGGTAGTAAATGTATAGGGTAAATAATTGAGTCAAAGTACAAAATATACTTAATTTTGGGAAAGGATTCAGTAGGGTGAAATACAACAAATAAAGGAAAGAATCAATCAACTTAAACAAACGAGTAAAATTAGGGTTTATAAGAAAACCTTGCAATTAAACTATCACTTAAGGAAAGCAAGATCAATCAAGAAGTGGTCATGATTCTGCACTTCAACATATAAATAGAAGGGAATGAACATGCGTATTAGACATGTAGGGTCAAACATATTGACAAAAAGGAGCTAACTAGATGGACATAAACATACATGAGTAACATGAATAGGCTAGGGACTATTCAAAGCATGGTAATCAATAAGGTCAAGCAGTCATGGCTCACACATAGAACCAAAGTGAAGAAACCAGTCTAACAGGTAAAGAGAGTCAGAAACAAGTAAAGAACTCATAGTAATAAATGAGAAAACCTTTTAAGAAATTAGGGTTTTAACAATAGTCGAGTTTAAAAGATGGTAAGAACTCAGAATCAAACAAGTCAAACAAGGAAAAGGATTCAAACACAAAGAATGTAATCGAACTTAGTATTCATATATAACAAATAAAGGCAGTTCCAAAACCTCAGATAAAATCAAAGATGCTTAGGGTTTTCAACATGCTGAATCATATAGAAGAAAAGCATAAACAAATCGTTTCAACACAGTAAAATCATAAAACAACACTAAAAATCAGAGAAGAGATTTTTTAAAAGAAAGAGTTTAAGAAACCCTAATTTTTGAAGATGGAGAGTCGCTTGGAAAAAAAGTCGGAAATCTTTTGAGAAAAATACTTACGAGTTTCATAGCATACACAGATCTAAGGTAAATCTGAAATAAAATCGAAAGATCTTAATAGGTTAGGGTTTCAGAGAACCCAGAAAAGTGAGAAAAACTTCGAAAAGTTACCGATCTACCCGGAAAAGCCATGGATCTGACTCGATCGACCATGGATGGCCGGAAAAGACCAAAGATAGAAGTTGAGCAGGATATGGGTTAGATATCTTCGAGATATTTCCATAAAATCACGAAAACGGGCACACAGGAGACATAAGAGACCGGTATATGTCTCAAACAGCCATGAGAGCCCATGGGTTGAGTAAGAATCAAAGGGGTTTATGGTAGATTTGGGTGGCGGCGGCTAGGTTTAGCCTTAGGTTTCAGAGAGAGTTTGAGAGGAGAGGGGATTCAAAGGCGACGGGTAGGTAACAAATGAATTAGGTTAAGAGTCATTTTGGGTTTAAAAATGTAAGGTGGAACGGTGGCCGTTAATCTGAATGATCAACGACCTAGATTAAAAGGGGTATGTGGGGATTCGGGTTTGGGTAGGATCTAATTGGGTAAGGGCCGGGTTTAAATTAAAATTGGGTTAGGGAATTGGGTTTCAATTTAGGTTATAATTTAAATGCAAAAGGGGCTGTTATTTAAATAACAAGCTTTTTCTTTTAAATTTATAAAAATAGTAAATAGTTTCTGAAAACTAAATTGAAAGAGCTAAAATGATTTTCAGTACATAATTAACAATATAAAAATACAAGACTCAATTTTATGAATATAAAACACAATTAAGTCTTAAAATGGCTAATATTGCAATTATGTGCAATTTAGCTTTAAAAATACTAAATGAAATTGTAAAAATATGTAAAAATTACTTTAGCCATATTTTGGCATAAATATAAAATCCAGTAGATGAATTATCAAGCTAGTAAATTTTGGAAATAATTTTTGTGATTTTATGGATAAACAAAGGGGGAAATAAATCCATTAAAACCTTTAAAATTGTGGAAAAATAATAAAATCCTTAGACATGCTTATATATGCATATATATGTTACTTTGAAGGTATTTTGCATATTGAAAATATATATTAAAAAATTGGGTATCAACAACTGCCCCTCTTTACCCGGGAAGGATGAAAGAGCTGTCGAGTAAAGATATGATGGCCAATTTTGATCGAGCGAAATGGTTTAGAAGAGGCTAGGCCGCACCCTGGCTTATGAGCTACCTACATATCCCTGGTTTTACAGGAATCAGGACGTATGTAGTTCAGGATCCATCGGCGGAGTATGCCGATGAATACTTTTCAAGAACGGATGCAATATCTAGGGTCGGGTGAGTGATAGCTTTACAGGAATGGTTAGGTTTGATATGGCTGCGGGAGTGAGTGATAGCTTTACAGGAATGGTTAGGTTTGATATGGCTGCGGGAACTGGAGCAGAATCGCTCCTGCCGGGATGACAATTGCTCGCCGGTTTACCTGCAATTAGAAATAATACAAGCGCATATTGTGCATAAACTTAAACATCATGCAAATTCCTGTTGGACCATGAATGTTGTCTTTGGACAGTGATGATGACGTCTTTAGATCATGATGTCCTAGGCCATGAAGCGTTTGATAAATGATTCGCAGGCCATAAAATGGTGTTCTCGGTCTATGAGGATGGTGCCCCCGAACCATGATGTCTTTGAATAATGATATACAAAAGATTGAAAGAGATCCTCAGGCTATGACATGGTGTTCTTGGGCTATGAATATGGTGCCTCTGAACGATGACGCCTTTGGATGGGTTGGCGATATTTAAGCCCATGAAGGATGCAGTAGTATGATGTGGACAAGACAGAGCTTAGTCTTGCAAATTTCAGGGCAGAGCTTAGCCCGTAAAAAAAGTGAAATAAATAGTGCTTTCAGATGGAGCTTAGTTTCGAAGAAAATTGGAGGCAGAGCTTAGTCTCGGAATGTAGAATGATAGCCTTATGCAAAAATTCAGATGGAGACAGCGTTTAGTCTCGAAAGGCAGAATGGTAGCCTTATGCATATTAGAAGGCAGAATGGTAGTCTTATGCAAAGATGTGAATGCAGATGGAGGTAGAGCTTAACCTCGAAAGGCAGAATGGTAGCCTTATGCAATGCAGATGGAGGTAGAGCTTAACCTCAGAAGGAAGAATGGTAGCCTTATGCAATGTAGATGTAGATGCAGATGGAGATAGTGTTTTGTCTCGGAAGGCAGAACAGTAGCCTTATGCAAAGATGCGAATGTAGGTGGAGACATCGTTTAGTCTCGGAAGGCAGAATGTTAGCCTTATGCAAGTTGGAAGGTAGAATAGTAGCCTTATGCAATGCAGATGGAGACAACGTTTAGTCTTGGAAGGCAGAATGGTAGCCTCATGCAAGAAATAAAATAACAATGGCAGTATTGTTTTCTTAGCTGATAGCAGATTGCGACGTTGTGATTACTTGGAGCATTGTGACATATGGGACATCACTGGTGTATGATGATAGCAAATGTTTGCAAGTGCAACGGTTCTGAGAATTGTTTTCTTGAACAATGTTTGTTTCATGGGCGTATAGTATGTTTGCAATCCTAATGCCTGCATCCACAGAAAAATCGTGAGTTTTGTAAAGAGGAAGGTTAGTTCATATTCCTGTTGGCTTTGCTTGACTCGTTCGGCTTTGATCTGGTGATACCATCTGTATCATTTGGGTAGCATTGCTAAACAAAGCAGTTTCAATAATAAATATGCATGATTTTGTAAAAGTATGACATAAGTGTATAATTAAAAATAGCTTTTAGATGAACCTACGACTGTGACGTAGCTCAGGACATTGCAACCTCTCCCGCTACGGAATTTTGAGGGTCCTCCTCAAATTCTGCCCCAGCTTGATGGGTTGACATTTCTGACTGCTGCTCGTGCGGCGATTGGCTGAAATCACTTCGGAATTTTGAGGATCCTCCTCAAAATTCTGCCCAGTTTCCAATTGCAGGGGAAAATGAAATTTTTATTGAGTTGTGACCGAACCCATAGGGCTGCCTACGTATCCCCTCTTAAACGGGAATCAGTTCAGGCGTAGTTCAATTTACATCATATGAGAAAAGCATAAAGATTACATACAGTAACACTTGACTACATCTGAATTAATCGGCTTTGGCCAGACTTCTCCGTCCATTTCTGCAAGTATGAGGGCTCCTCCTGTCAGAACCCGGTGAACCATGTATGGACCCTACCAGTTGGGAGAAAATTTCTTTTTGGCTTCATCTTGATGCGGAAAATTTTTCTTTAACACCAGCTGCCCCGGTGTGAATTGTCTTGACTTGACTCTCTTGTTGAAGGCTCTGGACATTCTGTTCTAATAGAGCTGACTATGGAAAACTGCATTCATTCTCTTTCCTTCTATAAGGGCCAGTTGATCATAACGACTTTTTACCCATTCTGCGTTGTCGAGCTCAGCTTCTTGTATGATCCTTAGGGAAAGAATTTCCACCTCGGCGGGAATGACAACCTCTGTTCCGTAAACCAGCATATAGGGGGTTGCCCCGGTTGATGTGCGGACCGTGGTGCAATACCCTAGTAGAGCAAATGATAACTTCTCATGCCACTGTTTATGCCTTTTTATCATTTTCCTTAATATCTTCTTGATATTATTGTTGGAGGCTTTTACAGCCCCATTTATTTGAGGCATGTAGGCTGTGGAATTTCTGTGTTTGATCTTGAAAATTTGCACATGGCTTTTATCAAGTCACTGTTGAGGTTGGAGCCATTATCAGTAATGATTGACTCTGGAATCCCGAATCGACAAACAATGCGGTCGCGGACAAAGTCTGCCACAACTTTCTTAGTCACTGCTCTGTAGGATGCTTCTTCGACCCATTTGATGAAATAGTCAATGGCTACTAGGATAAACATGTGTCCGTTGGAAGCGGCGGGTTCGATTGGTCCAATAACATCCATTACCCAGGCGGCGAATGGCCATGGTGAGCTTGTTGTGTGAAGCTCTCTTGGAGGTACCTTTATTATGTCTGCATGTATTTGACAGTGATGGCCAAATGTTGTTCCAAAACCTTCTCATGTCTGGGTGTGTCAGAGTTCCCTAAGGGCCTCAAGGGATCCCGGGCAGTGCTCACACCTAGATTTGCATAACCAAACAGAGAAAGTGCAGTGTGGAAGAGCCAACCCTTATGTGTCCAGGTTCTGAGGGAGCTCAAGGGTCCCAAAGCAAGGCTCACACAAGAGGGGCAGAACCTAGATTCTAAGAGTATAGTGAAAGTGCAGAACACATGTTGAAAGGGATTTGTTTTAAAAAAAATCTGGACTGATAGTCCATTTTGAAAGCAGTTAGTAACAGAGGTGATTGAAATCAGTTGTAGTAGTAAATAAAACTCAAAACTCCTAAGATAGGATCACATACAGAATCAGTAGTCACACAAAGGGGTCAAGGGACTTGGGATACACAGACATTGACTGCAACATATAACCCCATCAAGGATCTTAGGACTAGTAGCACATGCACAACAATAGCTGATACTAGCATTATCATAGGCTAGTTAGAAAGAACATAAGCACATTGAAGGGATAGGGGGCTTGGGATGATAAGTACACAATAAGTGATTAACAGGGCATGCTTGGAAACACACATGCATTAATCTAAAGGGAAGGGGTAACATTATAGCGTGCTGGTAATGTAACTTAACAGAACCACAAGTAGAAAAAATGAGGGAAACTGAAACAAATAAAGAAGCATGTTGTTGTGGAAGTTTTAAAATTAAACTAGGACATACTAGTTAAAGAAACAAAGTGCAGAAATATAAGGCAAGTAGGATTCCACAGTCTAGCCTTGGCTTTCAGCCGGCTAAACAAAGCAGTAGCACACGTAGTAGTAGAGAAAGAGAGAGTTTTGAGTGTATAAGTGTGTGTTCTGAACTCAATTGTTCGTGTCTTTAAAAAATAGAGGGTAGGGTTTTTATAGCTTTGAAAACGAGTAAAAAATAAGGTAACAAGTAAATGTTTGACACAAATATGGCAATAATCACAATCATAATCCCATTAATAAAAGTACTTCCCTTTTAATCAAGGGATTACTGTTCAAACGGATACTGACAGGAACAATTAAGGAAATAAATCAGTTTGAGAAAGATTGATTCTTAACATAAAAGGGGTAGTAAAGGTATAGGGTAAATAATTGAGTTTAAGTACAAAATATACTTAATTTTGGGAAAGGATTCAGCAGGGTGAAATACAGCAAATAAAGGAAAGAATCAATCAACTTAAACAAACGAGTAAAATTAGGGTTTATAAGAAAACTTGCAATTAAACCATCACTTAAGGAAATCAAGATCAATCAAGAAGTGGTCATGATTCTGCACTTCAACATATAAATAGAAGGGAATGAATAGACATATTAGATATGTAGGGTTAAACATATTGACAAAAAAGAGCAAAGTAGATGGACATAAACATACATGAGTGACATGAATAGACTAGGGACTATTCAAAGCATGGTAGTCAACAAGGTCAAGCAGTCATGGCTCACACGTAGAACCAAAGTGTAGAAATCAGTCTAACAGGTAAAGAGAGTCAGAAACAAGTAAAAAACTCATAGTAATAAATGAGAAAACCTTTTAAGAAATTAGGGTTTTAACAATAGTCGAGTTTAAAAGATGGTAAGAACTCATAATCAAACAAGTCAAACAAGGAAAAGGATTTAAATACAAAGAACTTAATCGAACTCAATATTTATACAGAACAAATAAAGGTTTATTTATGGTAGAACACAAAGAACCTAATTTTTGAAGACGGAGAGTCGCTTGGAAAAAAATCGAAAGTCTTTTGAGGAAAACACTTAAGAGGTTTATAACATACACAGATCTAAGGTAGATCTGAAAGAAAATCAAAAAATCTTAGTAGGTTAGGGTTTCAGATAACCCAGAAAAGTGAGAAAAACTTCGAAAAGTTACCGATCTAGCCGGAAAAGCCATAGATCTGACTCGATCGACCATGGATAGCCGAAAAAGACCAAAGATAGAAGTTGAGAAGGATCTGAGTTAGATCTCTTCGAGATATTTCCATGAAATCACGAAAACAGGCACACAAGAGACATAAGAAACTGGTATATGTCTCAAACAGCCATGGGAGCCCATGGGTTGAGTAAGAATCAAAGTGGTTTAGGGTGGATTTGGGTGGCGGAGGCTAGATTTAGCCTTAGGTTTCAGAGAGAGTTTGAAAGGAGAGGGGATTCAAAGGCGGCGGGTAGGTAACAAATGAATTAGGTTAGGGGTTGTTTTGGGTTAAAAAGATAAGGTAGAACGGTTATCGTTGATCTGAATGATCCACGGCCTAGATTAAAAGGGGTAGGTGGGGATCCAGATTTGGGTAGGATTTAATTGGGTAAGGGTCGAGTTTAAATTAAAATTGAGCTGGGGAATTGGGGTTCAATTTAGGTTATAGTTAAAATGCAAAAGGGGATGTTATTTAAATAGCTCGTTTTCCCTTTTAAATTTATAAAAATAGTAAATAGTTTTTGAAAACTAAATTGAAAGGGCTAAAATGATTTTCAGTACATAATTAACAATATAAAAATATAAGACTCAATTTTATGAATAAGTAACACAATTAAGTCTTAAAATAGCTAATATTGCAATTATGTGTAATTTAGCTTTAAAAATACTAAATGAAATTATAAAAATATGTAAAAATTCCTTTAGCCATATTTTGGCATAAATATAAAAATCCAATAGATGAATTATCAAGATAGTAAATTTTGAAAATAATTATTGGGATTTTATGGACAAACAAAGGGGGAAATAAATCCATTAAAAACCTTTAAAATTGTGGAAAAATAATAAAATCCTTGGACATGCTTATATATGCATATATATGCTATTTTGAAGTTATTTTGCATATTGAAAATATATAGGGAAAAATTGGGTATCAACAATCATATAGGAAAAAATTGGGTATCAACAGTAAACCTTCATGGTCTTACCGAGTTGTTCTTTGAACATCTTGGTGACTAACCTTTGATATGTCGCCCCTGCGTTCTTGAGTCCGAACAACGTTACCTTATAGTAGTACCTTCCTTGGTGAGTGATGAAAATGGTCTTTTCTTGGTCTTCTTCATCAACTAGAATTTGGTTGTAACCAGAGTAGGCGTTTAAGAAGCTCAGTAGTTCGTGTCCCGCTGTTGTGTCGATGAGCTGGTCCATATGTGGCAATGTAGAGGAATCTTTCGGGCATGCTTTGTTCAGGTCGGTGAAGTCGACACACATTTGCCATTTCCCGTTCTTCTTTTTTACCATGACCACATTGGCGACCCATTGGGGATATTTCGAGTCTCGGATGGAACCATTAGCGAGTAATTTATCAACTTCTTCGCTGACCACCTCATTGATGGTGGCATTGAACTTTCTCCTCATTTGCTGTACTGGTGGGTAAAGAGGATCAACATTCAGCCTGTGTGTGGCGATGTCCCTTGGGATTCCTGGCATATCTGAATGGGAAAAGGCAAACAAATCAGCATTGTTAGTTAAGAACTCATGATACTTACCTAGTTCTGAGAGGTTGTGTCCGATATAAGCCTTTTCCGTGCTATCAGTGTTGTCTAGTTGAACGGGGTCGAGATCTTCTATGGTTGCCTTGCAAGCCTCTACGACATCCGAGTCTTTAATGGCCTCTATTTGTACGTCGGGTTTGGTTCCCGATATGGCTGATTGCTATGCTTCTGCACTTGCCCCTTTTAGTTGTTTGGTGTGTGTGCAATCTTGGGTGATCCAGTAGCATTCTTGGGCGGTGTATTGCTCGCCTCAGATGCTGAATATCCCATATGGTGTAGGAAATTTAATTATTTGATAGAAACTTGACGGGACGGCTCGCATGGCGTGCATCCATGGACGCCCTATGATAGCGTTGTAGGCTGTCTCCTGGTTCATGATATGGAACGTCGTCTCCAGGGTGACTCCTCCTGCCAGATTGAGTAGCACTATCTCTCTAGAGGTTCGCTCCACTACATTATTAGAACCCGTTAGTGTTATGCAACGCGATACTATTTTATCCTCGAGCCTCATCTGCATGAGAACTCGTGGGTGAATAATAAGCATACCGCTTCCGTCATCCACCATTATTCTACTTACGTCGGCATCCGCGATATGTAAAGTTATAACCAAAGCATCATAGTAAGGGAAAGACAAACCGTTGGTATCCGACTTATCGAAGATGATACTGTCTTTGAGGTCGTCATACCGTTCATGGGCGACTGCCCGTTTGAGTTTGTGCGTGGTGGTGAACTTCACATGGTTGATTATCGTATCATAGCCACCACCAATGATCATTTGTATGGTATGAGCTGGCGATGGTGGTTTTGGAGGTTGTTGAGGCTGATCGCGCTCACGAGCGAAGTTGACCTGTCCTCGGTCGCTCAGCAGTTCTTTCAGGTGTCCCTAATTTAGCATTCTTACCACTTCCTATCATAGACCTATGCAGTCCTCGGTCTTGTGCCCCCTTTCCCGGTGGAATTCACATAGAACGTTCGATCTCTGGGTGCTTGGATCTGACTTCATTTTTTACAACCACTGTACCTTTGTGCCAAGCTTTTCCAGTAAGTACACCATTTCTGAAGGAGAAACACAAAAGTTATGAGCAGATAACAATGGAGGCATACCTCTTTCATTTCGGGGTGGTGCGGTGTGTCGAGGCGCGACATCTGCATGTCATGGAGGAGGTGGTTTGGATGTTTGGATATAGGGCTAGTGCCTTTCCCGATTGAAATGGGGTAGTTGATCCCTTCGGCCGTCGTTGCGGTGATCTCTCCTTGCTTCAGTTTGGACCGATGTTAGTCATTGGATCGGGTCGTTCAGGTCATCCTCGTCTGCCCTCACTTCTACGCAATAGGCATTATGGATCTATTCCCACGTGGTGGGGGTGGGGGGTACTTCATGAGTCTACTTAGCAACTTTTTGGTTGCTTTTGACCTGTTTCTGTTTAACCTATTTTGGAAGGCTGCTACCGCCATCCCTTCTGACACGTTTGGTAGGCTCATCCTTACCCTATTGAATCGGGCTAGGAAATCCCAAAGTCCCTCGCCCGTCGTCTGCCTGACGGCGAAGATATCATTTACCCTGACTTCTGCCTTTTTTGCTCCCGCGTGAGCGGTGACGAACTTATCTGCCATTTCTTCGAACGTTGATATTGATCGTGCTGGTAGTTGGGAATACCATGTCAACGCTCCCCTTGTCAGAGTTTCGTCAAACTTTTTCAGCAGCACTGACGGCACCTGTTTTTTCGAGAGATCGTTACCTTTCACTGTAGTAACGTAATGGATTAAGTGATCCTCCGAGTCCATGGTGCCATCATATATTTTCAAATATGGCGGCATTTTGAAGGTTTTAGGAATAGAGTGGGGAGCTGCCCCTTCGCTATAGGGTTGTTTGACGAATTGGCCCACATCACGTTTTGGTAGCAACTTCGGAGTGCCCGGTATTTTATCAACCCTTTCCTGATGCTCTTTCATCTGGTCGCGGAGTGTTTTGTTCTCATTTTCCATCTCTTACATTTTCTTTAAGATGGTCGCAAGTGCATCGTTGCCTACATTAATGACATTATGAGTGTTACCTGTTCGCGGAGTTTCTGGCTCATCGGCGACAGCTGCAGTTTCTGCGGGTATTGTGCCTTCGATATCCCTTTGAACGGGTTTCTCGAGTATATTGCTCAAGGTGTTTGTCAACCATTCTTCTAATAGCCTTCTCACGGCCGGTAGTGCTTCTCCTGCTGTGGATGTTGAGGTTTCCCTCTCGCACGAGATAGTTAGGCCCTCATGCGGTGAGGGGGGCGAGATCTCTCCCTCAGGTGTAGCACTTGGCGTTGCGTTTTTGTTGTCTTCCCCACCAGCTTCATTGAGGGAATTCAGGAAGTTGTTCATGACACCTACTATTGCCTTTAGCCTTGTTTCTCCCTTTCCTGCCATAGTTGGCCTTTATGAGGCTAAGAAGAGGTGATTATTTCTTTCAAGAATCTAGACGAAACTAAGATCTCAGCTATAGAAATCCCCACAGACGGCGCCAAATTGTTTGACTCAAAAGATATCGGAACCTTTTTGAATAAATCAATCAAAGAAAAAGAAGGGGTAAATCTTAGCTAAACATAATAATCTCTAGAACAAAAGATAGACAAGGAGAGTGTAGAGGATAAGAACTCTCTATCCCTTTTTAAAAAAAAGCTTAAATCATAACCCGATCAATCGTTTATGTAAGCAAGTTTACAGCAAGTATTATGGGTTAGGAAAGATGTCCCCAGAGTCCACAAGGTTGTTTTACGTTCTATATATATAAGGGACCAAACCCTTCTTAGCTCTAAAAGACATGTTACAGGGAATATTCGAGAGAATATTCCTAATGTCCCCTAATGGGCCTGCATTACTGCAAGGGTCGTACAGTCTCTTGTTTGCCTTAAGGTCGTCCTCTGCGGGATGTCGAACTACGAGGATCTCGTCGTTCGTCGTACTCATCAACGATCGTGGTTGTTCAAATTTGAACCCATACAGAAACGAGAATTCTCGTGGTTTAAAGTAGCACACTCAGCAACAAATTATGGACTTATCACAAAGGAAACATATAAAGAAGGATTGACTACATATATATATAGAGAGAGAGGTACAAATTCGAAATGAGAAACAGCTCAACTATTTTCAAGAGTTGATCACTCCTTTCTCCTCAAACGGGAAGGTTCTCTTAAGAAGAAAAGCGTGAGTACTAATTAAGCATATATCATACATTTCTAGCAGCTACCAAGCTAGAAGATTAAAAGTATAATTGATGGCCTACAATATGATATACACTCGTGATTAGATATTTTCTTCTTTAATTAGAGCCGAAAAAGGAGCGGAAACTAAATATTCCCTCTGTCCAAATTTTAACTACGTTGGTCGTTATTGCCCTGGGGAATCTATATGATAGCAGGATTGGGGGAAAAAAAACAAATATAAGTAGTTTACTATTGCAAGTTGCCTTTATAGTCAAACATCAATATGCCTCTATTGTAATATGTAGAGTTGGTGGAAATAAACAACTGTTATATGGTAGCAGAAGTTATTGCAAGTTGTCTAAGAAATAACAAAGAAATTGCTGAATTTTTCTGAAACAACCTTTTTAAAATATAGTTTATAAAAAGGTTTAAAACAATGTTGAGAGTCAAGAGAAGGAAAGTATCATGGCTAGTTTTGATATTCCAACAATTGATGTTTCTCCATTTTTGATATCAGAGGAAGATGGAGATGGGAAAAAGAAGGTTATGGAGCAAATAGGGGAAGCCTGTGTTAACTATGGCTTCTTCCAGATTGAGAATCATGGAATTCCTTTGGGATTGCTGAGTAGTGCAATGGATTTGTACAAGACTTTCTTTGCTTGTTCAGATGAAGATAAATTATTGGTCTCTCCAAAACCCGGTTCATCAATACCAGCTGGTTATTTGAAAAGCCCACAAAATTCAGCGGAGAAGAATGAGCACTTCGTCTTTCTTCCTCCATCCTCTGGCTTCAATGTCTATCCCAACAATCTACCTCATTTGAAGTATGTCTTTATATTCCCTTCCTCCTTTGTCCAACTTATACACTTCCGAATGAACGATTCACACTAGTTCAGATGTTTTAATGGATAAAAAATAATTAGTTTTATTACTTTATTCTGATAGTGGATAAAGCTCAATTATTTTGATATGAACAAAAGTAATTTTTTGACTTTACTGATATAATAGGTAAAATTCAATGACCTTATATAAAAATTACTAGTAGAAATTGAATCAAAGGAAAACCAGAGCAAAGCCCAAATACCTCCGATATGGTGATTCCAAAGTTAATTAAAAATTAATTTGCGTTATCATCATTGTTAAGCTTTTAAGGAGCATTATTTCCTCTTTGTGAAATATACTTTTTATATCCGTAGAAAAGTTTTGGAGGAGATGTTTTCTCATTTCACCAAACTATGTTATGGTGCTTCCGGTAAGAATTAAAAAAAATTATCCCAACTTGCTTGGAATTAAGGCGTAATATTTATTGTTGTAGTATTCTTACTTCTTAGCAAAGTATTTTTCATATTCTTAGACAAGTTTTGGAGGAGATGATTTCGCGCTTCACCAAATTAGGAATGCTATTGGAGAGCATCATAAGTGAGTGTTTGGGCCTCCCTCCTAACACCCTTGCAAAATTCAACGATGATCGGTCATGGGACTTCTTGATTGGTCTCCATTATTTTCCAGCAACAGAAGCTGAAAATAATGGAAAATCTGCACATGAAGATGGCAACTGCATTACTTTTGTCTACCAGGATGAAGTCGGAGGCCTTCAAGTGCACAAAGATGGGCAGTGGATCCCTATAGCACCTTCCAAAGACAAACTAGTTGTTAACATTGGTGATATTATTCAGGTAATTCGGTTAGTTTTTAACCCAAATAAAACGGCTAATTTCATGAATATTCATTTAACTTTTTAATTCATAGCATTAAAGTCATAAAATTGAATTATTTAAATTCTAACTCAAGTATGTCTATATATCAAAGAAAATACTCACCTTGATACCCAAAAACGCAAGTATGGTGCGATATGGTATATATTGGCATGTAACTATAAGCATAGCTACATTAGCAAATGATCTTATATAAAAATTATAGTAATTCATTTTCTGACCAATTTTCTTTTTAAATAAACAACTCATGATGTGGTATATGGTATAAAGGTGTTAAGCAACAACAAATTCAAGAGTGCAACACATAGAGTGGTGAGACAGAGGGGGAAAAGCCGTTACTCGTATGCATTCTTCTATAACTTGCAGGGAGACAAGTGGGTTGAGCCATTACCACAGTTTACAGAGGAAATTGGAGAATCGCCCAAGTACAGAGGATTCCTCTTCAAAGAATATGCGCAGCTGAGAGTCAAAAACAGGACTCATCCACCAACTAGACCTGAAGATCTCATCCACATAACTCACTATTCAATTTCTAATTAGAGAGGAATTAATTCTATGTGATCAAAGGTTTTCCTCTATGTCGTAGGAAACATGGCAATAGTATGTGTTACTTCACTCAGAATTAATGTGGAGACAATTTATTTGAGTTTTATCTCTTCAATCCGCTATCCCATTTCACTTGTTTCCTGCAGAACCTCTTATTTCATAGATTACTGGAACAATATCATACAAGTTATTATTGTATTGGTTTAAATTTTGGTGGTTTGATTACTGCAAATGAACATGGTCGAATATAGAACCGACCACGGTATAATGGCGAGGACTAGAGTCGTCTTAGGAAGGATTATTGTCGAGGTTAGGGGTGTACAAAGGAAACCGACAAACCGCACCAACCCGATAATTCAAGTCAAATCGAGAAAAAAAAAACCCGACTATGGTTTGGTTTGGTTTGATTTGGTTTGGTGTTGGAAAAAAACCCCGACCATAATTGGTTTGGTTTGGTTTTAGCTAAAGAAAGTCAAACCGAAACCAAACCAACCCGACATTACATATATAGAAATTTTAGATATATTTAATATATAATATATTTATTGTGATGTAATTTATAAATATTTCTTAAAAGATTTCATAATTTTATCTTTTGAGGTATTATTTCAAGGTTGAATTTAGAACTTTTGAATGTTCCAATAAGTTTTATAGCCATTAACATTAGCAAATTAATAGTGCTAACAAAAGCTCAAACCAAAATCAAATCAATAGTAATGCTAACAAAAGACATTCAATTCAATACTACGAACGAGAATGTATTGAATATCTATTTTTTATTTTGCAATAATTTAGATAAAAAAGCATAACCTATTTTTATTTTTTCTTTAGCGTTTAGTCATGTAATTAGTACTCCCTTATTAGTCTACTTATTTTAGCATGACTTAGTACTTTTAGATTATGTTTATTTTTATTATGGCTTTTTAATTAGCAATATTTATATTACATAATTTTATTGTCTTTATTGTTGAATATTTTAGGATAATGTCATGACATATATCATATTTTGTATTATTTTCTTGGAAAATACTTTATATAGTTATATCTTACTAGGATTAAAGAAATATTTTGAGCACAATTTATATGTTTTGTTCTACGAAGATTTTACTAGAAAAAAATCCGAAAAAAAACCCGAATAACCCGAAAATCCGAGAAAAATCGAGAGTGAAAAACCCGAGTTTTATTGATTTGGTTTGGTCTTTAGATTTAATAACCCGACACAATTGGTTTGGTTTATAAAATCCGAACCAACCCGACCTATGCACACCCCTAGTCGAGGTCAAGCCAAGGAAGTAAGGAAGCAACAATAGGATAGTTTAGCAATAGATATAAGGAATATATCATTGGATATTCTTTATGTTGTACTTTTTAGGGATTCTTGGGGATAACCCTTATAAACAGGAAGAAATAAAGAACAAAAGAGGGATCTTCACTTTTTTATAAGAATACATTGTAAAGGGTTGACTATAAAGAATATACAACAATTGTCTTGTTTACTGACGACATTGCTCAACATATGATATTCAATCTACCTTTGTAAGATCAAAAGATTCCTTATCCATCTTCACTTCCCATCCTTCTGCATTGTTGTCCGGTGGAGGAATCATCCAAGTTATATAATATTTGGGTGATAAATTCCCTCTTATTACATTTATTGTCATTGTCTACATTTATTGCATGTTCTTATTATAACATTTATTGACAATCATTGAGTTGACATCCGATATTCATTATTCTCAAACATTGCCCATACCGTTGGTGTCCTCAAGTATTAGATCTAGAATTTATTATGTTTAACTAGGATTCACTTTCTATTTCATTATTAATTAGTTTAACAAAAAGCTTGACACTTTTTGGCCCAATAATTATTACACTAATTCTGATTTTCCAGGACCGAATTTTAGCATTTATCATCATTTTCTATTTTCCGTCATATATAAGCTTAGTTGAGTTATTTTTTCTGTTGCAAAAATTAGTTTTACGTACGTGTGCAGTAGCTAAAAGTTAGATGAATATTGATGAAATTAATCCTTCGTTAAGACTTGCCAACTATTGGACGGAACCAGGATTTCAAGTTTATGAGTTCAGGATCTTAATATTTTAAGTTACTGGGTTCTCAATTAATAATTTGTATATCTTTAATGAAAATTGTAAGACAAATACATGATTTGAACCAAAATTACTGGGTTCGGCCGACCCCGTAACCGACACTATGGCTCCAACCGCCTATCCTAAACTTATGGTCTTCCTGCTAGCTTGCGCAAATATTACAACAGCTTTATTTGATTATCTCAACAGTTCTTCAGATTCAATGCTTTTCTTTTTCTCTTCCAGCTCTCTTTTCTGAAAGAGAACTGCGGTACCATTTTGAGATCGTTTAGTCTATCCATATATCAACACAAGAAACATGGTACGCACTATTAATTTAAGAGGCTCAATTTACAGCTATGTGTCTTGATCACTGTTAGCTACTACAACCTTGTTTCTTTCTTTCTTTTTCTTTTTTTTCCGAATAATCTCAAGTGCTCCTTATATTGTTAACTAAAATATTGGTTTTTTAAGACAAACGTTGGCACGTTATTGGATCTTTTCGGATTACTATATGCCTAGAACTTTGTTAACTAAAGCATATGATACAGACTTAAGTATAAAACAAAGTTGCAGCATCTTCTTTTATTTATGAATTATGACAGAGCTGTCCAGAAGCTGAATATTTATGTGGGGCAGAAATGGCTAAGGGCCATTTGACTTTAAATCCAGTTTCACCGTTTTATTTGCGTTACTCTATTTATTTATGTTATGTCTAGAATACAAATCTATTCCTATCACCCATGAAAAGTTAAACAGTTAAAATAAACAGAATGAAACATTGGCCCTCAAGTTGGCTAAAACGGCATGGCCATTTTTGATATTCCAACGATTGATGTTTCTTCATTAATGTTGAGAGAGGAAGATGAAGAAGGGAGAAGGAAGGCGATGGAGCAAATAGAAGAAGCTTGTGTTAACTGTGGCTTCTTCCAAATTGAGAATCATGGAATTCCTCTGGAGTTGCTGAGCAGAGCCATGGATTTGTATAAGACCTTCTTTGCTTGTTCAGATGAAGATTAACTCTTGGTCTCTCCCAAACCTGGAGGAACTGTACCACCTGCTGGTTATTTGAAAAGTCCACAACATTCAGACGAGAAGAATGAACACTTATTGATTCTTAATGCATCCTCTGGTGTTAACAAAAATCCACCTCAATTTAAGTACGTCTTTATAAACTTCCAAATTGGTTTCGGTTAGTTCTGGAAAATAATTTAGGAGAAAAGTTGTGTATTCGGATTTGTTTCACATCTTTTCTGAATTCTGAACATATTTTGACTTCTACCTTTGAATCCAAATTTGATGCTAAGGCTCTTACCCTGATTAGTGATGTTCAAAATAAATAGAGACCAGTATCAGAAGAGATTTGCTTCAGTATTAAAAATTTCGCAATCATCTGTTACTAAGTTAGTCAAAATTGAATCAAGCCTAGCCCCAAGTAAAGCCCTAGGTAACTATGTTATGGTGCTTCCAGTAAGAATTAAAAATAATTATCCCAACTTGCTCGGAATTAGGGAGTAATTGTTATTGTTGTAGAATTCTTACTTGTAAGGAATTTTTCTTTTTTTATATTCTCAGACAAGTTTTGGAGGAGGTGATTTCGCACTTCACCAAATTAGGAATGCTGTTGGAGAGCATGGTAAGTGAGTGTTTGGGTCTTCCTCATAACACTCTCGCAAAATTCAACGATGATCGGTCTTGGGACTTCTTGATTGGTCTCCACTATTTTCCAGCAACAGAAGCTGAAGATAATGGGAAATCTGCACATGAAGATGGCAACTGCATTACTTTTGTCTATCAGGATGAAGTTGGAGGCCTTCAAGTGCAAAAAGATGGGCAGTGGATCCCTATAGCACCTTCGAAAGACAAACTAGTTGCTAACATAGGTGATGTGATTCAGGTAAATCTCAGCTGGTTTCAAAGTCAATTACCATTGTCCAAAACTAAAAGAATAAGTTGTTTGACATTAATATTTGATTTTCTTGTGATATGTACGGCAAAAGGTGTTGAGCAACAATAAATTCAAGAGTGCAACTCATAGAGTAGTGAGGCCGAAAGGAAAAAGCCGCTACTCGTGTGCATTCTTCTATAACTTGCAAGGAGACAAGTGGGTTGAACCATTACCACAGTTCACAAAGGAAATTGGATAGTCTGCCAAGTACAAAGGATTTTTCTACAAAGAATATGTGCAGCTGAGAGCAAGAAAATGGACTCATCCACCTAGTAGACCTGAAGATCTCATCCATATAACTCACTACTCAATTTCTAATTAGAGAAGTTTATATGTGATCCAAGATTTTCCTCTATATGGAAATAAACATAGGAATAATATGTATGACTTCGCTCCAACTATGCAGACAATTGATTTGAGTGTCACTTCTTCGATCGGCTATTGTATTTCACTCGTTTTCTGAACCTCTTCTTCAATAGATAGAACACTATCATACAAGTGTTATTAGACTACTTCTGAATTTTAAGCTACATAGCAGAGATGTCATACTCTTTTAACTAATTGAACGCGATTGCATTAAAGGAAGGAGGGGGGGGGGGGGGGGAGAATGAGAGCAAATGGACGTTGGAACTATGCCGATATATGTAACAGATTTAGCATTTTCAGCCTTTCTATTTTTTTATGATATAGATGATAATAGGTTAAATCTAGGTAATTTGGCAATTGTTTATGCTCCCACTTGATTATATTCCAATACCATAATACAGTTAATTGATGAAAAATAGGCTCTAATTGTGAATTGTATATATTGCAGGATGAGGAACCTAGGTGATGCCTTTTTTTTTTTTTAACAAATCCACTAGGCAAGTGCCTAGGGCTAGTTTTTTTTATTAATAACAGAAAAGAAAAATACATCAATTAGGAAAAGTACAAATAAGGGGGAAATAGCACCGATATTGTTACCCATATGCCTTGGCTATATAATCACTCATCTGCGCCTCACATTGCCTATGACAGCCTCATGTAGAGGATTCATGGTGTAGCTGCCTGCAAAGTCTCACGAGGGCATATAATCTCATAGCCGTGTGGATATTTTCCAAAGGCATAGGACCAAGACAACACGTACCGGGCTAAACCTTACCTTACTAATCCTATTGAGGCATAAAAAACCTCACCTACTAGCATGCATGTAAAAAAAAGAACTAGAAAGTACCAAATATTCATTGATCATCACAGAGTTTATAACATATTCTGTGATGATATTACAAATGATTATACTAATATAATGGTAGAATAAAATGATGAAGGAATTACAGTGTTGTCCCTTCTTGTCCGAACTTATAAATTCTTCAATTTATAATTCTTTTTCATCACAACCCCAATTCTTCAAGATGTATTCAAAATTCATGATTTCTTTTTTGAACGATTGGACTTTGTAGATGCAGTTGGGGCGTCCTTCTTTTGTTTGGTAACTCTCATTGGAGGTCGCCTAACATTTAAAAAATCACTAACCTTGTCATCTCAACTATTTTTCCTTGTATGAGATTTGCAACTTTTTCCACTATGCAATAGTGATAAATCCCCTTTTCTTGCTGCCTCTTCTCTGCACTGTTGTAGTATTGCATCTTCTTCTCCTTGTTCAAAAAATTCTCTCCCTAAATTCACAGGTTGTGGTTCATTTTGAATCGTATGTAGTGACACCAAGGCATATTCTCCAGTTGCCACCATTGCCTTACTTTGTTGTTGTCCAATGTGTTGTAATTTGTTGTTATTCCTACCTACAGGACCTGTGCTAGATGTAATAGGATTTACAGGTATGGAACTTACCATAGCTTCCAAAAGCTTTCTCTCCTCCTCTGAAATAACTGGTTTAGTGTTCATCAGTTGTTGTTGCCCAGATTTTGCTCGATCAGCTGTAGGATGTGCAGCTTTAACAGACTGCCTTGTCCCTTCTGTTGCAGCTTGACTTGGACTTGTAGTTGGGGAACTGATGTTAGAACCTATAGTAAGCTGCTTGGAAGAAGTTGCTACATCTTGAGGCAAAATTCCAGCTGGGGCAATTGGAATTGCAGCACTAGGAGACATTCTGGGAACAAATGCATTAGCATGGAGGTTTAATTTGCTCGTGGGGACTGCTGCAATTTTCCCATGAGACATTGACTTATCTAGAAGCTCCTTACCTGCACTCTCCTGCTCCACCTCCTCGTCTCCTTCTTTAGCTGAGTAACCTGCAAAACCATCGCCCCAGTCCTCCTCTTCATCTTCCTCTCGTTGATCTTGCCACAGTTTGGATTTAATAGCCTTAAGCCTCACGTTTGTTTGTATAACCTCGTTGTTATTCCCCGTTGACAAGATAAGCTGCCCAGATTCACCTTCAAATTTCCCAAACGACTCCACAGATTGAGAAGGGATATCATATACGGAGGTGTTCAAGGTTGCCAACGGTTGTTTCAGCAAAGTAGGCTTTATCATCATTTCATACCGGGCATCCTCGATTATATTTTCTACATTAGGATTGGAAAAAAGCAACTTAGGAGCATTGGAGTTGTGTGCTTCTGCCTTTTGCGCATCAACAGGAACAATGTCCTTCGAAATAATTATCCGATCACCTATGTTTGTGAAAGTGTGCTGATGTGTGTTACTGCCTGGGGCTTTTGGTTGCCCATTTTTTGAAGTTGTGTTCGTCAGCATAGCAGAGTGATTATCAACAGTTGCAATCTCAAGTCGAGCACCTACGTCCTTTGCATTTATCTGCTGTTTCCCACTACCTGTAAAGCTGGTTTTTCCAACTATTGATCGTGTGTCATCATCCATCTGTTGCTCCCTATTTTCAGCCTCCTTCATAACATGCTCACCCTCATTCACCATAACATCAAAAGAGTTCAAGACCCCAATAACATTTGATGGAACAATCTGATTTTGCGCACCTGTAGCTTGCTTCTTGTTTGTCGATTTATTCACCACTGCCCAGTTTTTGCTCTTTGTATCTGAGTTGCATGGAACTGTAGCATTTTGACTTGGAGTATTCGACACCTGCTCCTCAACATGTATGACTGTAGCCTTAAGACCTGATGATCTTCCAACAATATTAGCTGCAACATTAGTTTTAGGATCCCCCACAGTAGCTCGATAACCAGTTGTGTTCAATGCAACAGTAGCCCCCACATTTGAACATATAATAGCTGCTTCAATTCCAGATTTCTGTCCTACAAACACATTTGTTCCATGATTATTGGCATTGGTTGCTCGATCAGCTGTTGGTTCAGCAACCTCAGCAGCATCTCGATCACTAGCTCCCTTCAATGCAACAGTAGCCTTTAAATTTTTAACTTCAGCAGCTTCACGATCATCGCCAGCAGTGTCATCCAACTTCGAAACAGTAGAAGCATCTCGATCAATATCTTCCATTAAATTTGCATCTTTTGACGCAACTGTTACTGCTGGATTAATCTTGGCAAAGAATGCTCGAACAACTGCAGCTAAAGTACTGTCATCCATCAGCCCAGGTTCAACAGCATCCTTTGGGCCTTCATTAGTTGACAAAACAGCTGTAGCATTAGAAAAATCCAAATTGTCGTATGCTTGCACAATTGGATTCACAGCAATGAAAATCCTTGCCAATGTTGTTTTAGCAGGGACATCACGTGAAGGCTTAAGAGGACCTTTATCATGCACAATAGTAGCATTCAATACAACTGTTTTTTCATTCTGAAATGCACCAGCATGTTTTTGCAAATCAAATTGAAATTGCCCCGTTGCAACACTATTTGCCTGTGTATCTCTACCAGTTTGTACATCAAATGGTACAACCTTTGAATCCTTGCATAAGGTTTCAGCTTGTCTACCTGCTTCAACTGGGATTTTATCAATTCCAGTTACAACATTTTGTACACCTGCAGCCACAGTCACAACAGGCATTCTTCTTTTTTTCATCAAGCAATTGCCTCAAATCCCCTTGAAATTTCTTAACTGATTGACCTTCATTATCCTTTAGCTGATCTTCGCTGTGCACGACAGTATCTCCTTCACCTGCCCTGCTTCCAGATGCGATTTCATTCAAATGTCGACATGTTTTTTCATCATGTCCTTGGTGTTTACAATGGTTGCAATATAATGGCAAATTATCATAAACAAACTCTTGAAAAACTTCAACCATTCTGCCCGTTTGTTTGTCCAGAAATTGCAACTTTATTTTATCAGGGAGTTTATCCATTAAATCAAGGATAACCTTCACCCTTGCAGTACTAGGACGCGACTTGGTCTGAGTTGCTTTGTCAATGGCTATTGGTTTGCCAAATGCTGAAGCGATAGACAACAAAGCCTTCATTGCAAACAACTCAGTTAGCAGATTAGGCAATGAAATCCAAACCACTGCCTTTGTTGTTTCCACATTTACATTAAATCCAATAGACCATGGGAATGTTCTGATTTGGTGCTCCCTACCATTGTATTTAAAGTAGTTAACTGACCTTGCAAGTGAATTGACGAAGTCGTCATGTTGATCGACCCTAATGAGCAACTGTCTTGGAGCAAGTTGCCCGATTAAAGCATGTCCTTTGATGCCGAAATTTTTTGGCAGTAAACTTCTCAATGCGGATAAATCTGGAGAGTTCGAAGAAAGTTTCTCTATAATAGCTTGATGCAAACCTTCCTCCTTTGCAAATTCCATCCTTTCTTCCATTGAGAATTGAATTGTTGGAACTCCATGAATAACTTCGATATGTTTCAAGATTTTTTGATTCGATGTTGTTGCTACTTTTGGTTGAGACAACTGGGCAGCGTATGAATTATGTGTGCTATCATTTTGAACATTCTTTACAGGTACTTGATGTGGCTCTCCCACAGCTTGGAGCTGGGGAGAGACGAAGGCAGCCATAGCTGGTCAGAACATCACATAAATGACGCGAAGAACATCAAATGAAGCTAAAATCCGAAAAAATTAAGATCTGTAAAGATTGGTTATGAATTTGAGGATGAAAACAATGGGGGATTGTTCTCTAAGACAAGGGGATTCTTTTAAGACCAATCTTGCGATCTTACCTTGCCGGACACCGGAGTTATGGGGCGTGAATAGTGGTGGCGGCACTATTCACAGAAAATCCTAGAGAAATAAAGATAATATCAAGTTTTACATTCATTCTATGCCCCAAATTGAGATATGATCTTAGCAGTTATCCTCGGACTGGCTTTATTAAGCAGGAATACCTCTATTTAATCAGACTTTAACTAAGGAGAAGAGAAGTGCTACAATTTTCATGTTTTCAAACTCTCTGTTATTCTTTTTTAAATCCTTCCTCCACTTCTTTTAAATAATCTAGGTGATGCCTTAAACAGTTGTGATTGGAACCATTTTGGAGCAAGAAAGACCCCTCAGAGCTGAGTACGCTTGAAGACGAGGAACAAAAGTGATGAAACACAGATTTGGACATGCGCGCCCAGGTGCGCGATCGCGCTACTTTTAGCGTGTCCATGACAGAATCTCAGCCAATTAGCGCGGCCAGATGCGCATCCAGGTGCGCGGTCGCGCTAGTCCAAAATTCGGGAAGAGTTATTTAGGGGCAGGTGCGTGACCGCGCTACTGGATGCGCTAAATTACAAAGTTTCTGCCTTGTCCGCGCACCTGATCGCGCTGCTAGCACGACGCGCTACCGGACGCGCACCTGGGCGCTCTAGTAGCTCTTGGGTTCTGTATTGGACGCGCTAAATCTAGCGCACTCACGCATCTGGGCGCGCTAGTTCTTGCGTTTTCAAGTGTATTTTCAGTTTTTCGTTTTCTTATATTTTGTTTATTCTTTAGACTCAATTACCCCTTTCCCCATCTAATAAACGCCCCCCTCCCCCGTACCTAAACCCCCCATTCAACAAAAGAAAACCCCTCCCCCATTCCAACTCAAACACAAATAAAACCTTCCTCCAAACACTCCCAAATCCCAAAACCACCCATCCCCCATCTCACGACCCCCCCCCCCCGAGTTCATTAGCAGCTTCCACATTCTCCTTCACCATAGGTATGAGCCCTAGTTTCTTTCTTCTTTTTTATTTCTCTCTCTATTTTTTCAGATTTTTTGGTTGTATTCTTATGCCTATGTTGTAGTAGTTGTACTTAGATTTTGTAGAGAAATTGGTGCAAGATGTTGTAGTGTTGGTGGATGATAAGTGTGGGGTGGAATCCCACTTGATATGTGATGTTGGTGAGTGTCAGTGGGTGATTCTTGTTCTAAAAAGTTTAAAAAGGGGTTGTGAAGGCCCAATGCCCACAAGGTGTTTGTGGAAAGGTCCCAATGATCGTGATTATATAGTTTGTGACCTCTTATGCTTGTGAAGTCTGAGTAGCCGCATTGAGTCACAAAATTTATGTTGGGTTGTGCTAATGTGTCTCCGTTTTGCAGGCATCATGACTCCATCTAGGAAACGACGCGCCACAGGGGCCTCGTCGAGCAGCCAGGCTGGTTCATGTAGGTCACTAGGGGCTGCACCTACACGCTCCTTTGATAGTTCCAAATTTTTTTCGGCCAATGCTCAGGTCCGCTTTGCGGAAAAGGCTCGTAAAAAGCCAATTCCGGAGAGAGGTATTCACGTCAGACAGCTCCAGAGACACTGCCCTCACATGTACGAGGAGTTGGTGAGGCGGGGGTTGCACACATTCATCAATGAGCCCGGTGAGGGCAATGCAATGGTTGTGCAGGAATTTTATGCGAATGTGGTAGAGCATGATAATGTAGTAGTCATGGTGCGCCGAAGGGTAGTGAATGCTTCTGTTGAGGCGATACGGACAACCTACCAGCTGCCTCCACCTCCGATTGGTTATGATGACTTCTATGAATATGGCCGCAACCCAATGAACGAAAAGTGGGCGCAACTCTTTGAGACAATTTGTGCACCCGAGAAAGAAGAGGTCTGGATGGACTATGGGGAGAAGTTTCACTCCTCCGCACTCACCTTTGAAGGGAAGTGCTGGTTGTACCTCATAAACAACTGCTTGATTCCGTCTTACAATACTACAGAGGTCAATGGGCCCCGCGCTACGTTGATTTGGTGCTTTGTAAATGGTCACGACTTCGACGTGGCCAAAATGATGCATGAAGAGATATTCGTCCGCAACCAAGTCAAAAGGTATGGGTTCTTTTTCCCTTCTTTAGTTACTCAACTATGCAGGGATGCTCAAGTGCCCGAAAATCTAGCTGTGGATGGGTTGGTGAAAAGGGAAGGCAAATTCCGTGCTGATAAGTGACCACAGGCAAGGAGCCGGGAGTAGTAGAGGAGGAGGCGAGAGGTGTCCGGTATGCGAGTAGTAGCTCTGATAATTCTCATGACGGAGAGGATGCTGAGGAGAACATGGGGACAACACCGCAGGCTCCGGAGCAAAATGTGGCAGCAGCAGGACCATCTGGGATGGCAACATCTTTAGGAGCTGCCCGGGTGTCCCGTTTTACTGCGATGGAGGCGGAGATGGCTGGTTTGCGAACCTCCATGACTGATTTGGGCACTCGAGTAGACGCGGTAGCTGACCGACAAGGGAATTCGAAAAAGAAATTCATGGGCTGGCTGCGAGCTCTGAGTCGTGTGTACCACGTCAGCCCAGACACCATCTCCGACCAGGAGTGAGCCTTCGGGGAAGTTCCTTTACCTCACTGCTCTTTCAAATTTTAAGCCATGGGGACATGTCTTCATTTTTAAGTGTGGGGTGGGGATTCCTTCATTGTATGTATGTGATTGTATCAATTGATTGTTGGTTTTGCTCTGTTTCATTTTGCTTTGATAATCTTGATGCTGTTAAGTATGAATCGTTAGTTTAAAATAGATATATGGCTCGTCTCGACGATAGATCCCTGTCGACGGGGTTCTTGAGGGACTGAGTCGAAAAAAAAGGGGCAAATACGCAGACTCTTCCTGATGACGGATCCTGCAGACAATTTTCTTGAGGGAAGTTATTCTAGAGAAAATACCAAAAAGATTTTTATTTTCTTCTTAGATAGTGTAGCAATTCCCCCTTGGTTTTTCTTTAGGCCACAGTTCTTTTTCAGGGGTTTAACTTGAACCGGGTATAGGTAATTTTATTTTTATTTTGTAGATTAGGTTAATGGACTACGAGCTAGAAAATCAAAAGAGAACCCATAGCGCTAACACACCTGAACACAATAGACCCTAGAGTCTAACGCTTAGTCTTATTTGTTGAATCTCACTAAAGTGCCTTAATTTGTATGTTTGTTGCTGAATTGAGTGCTCGTAACGGAACGTCTTGATGAGCTAATCTAGAATGAGTCTTATTCCATGTGTGGTGAGGTTTTTGTGTAGTCCATGTATTGTACTTGTGTCTAAAACTTGCCCGGTATGTGAGTTGAAGCGGAATTTTAGGTGATGCTCGATTTGAAAAATGATTTTAGGCTTTCTTTGATCTTTTTGAGCTTAATTGCTTGTCACAAATAAAATTTGTCCCTAGTTAACCCTTTTAAGCCTATGGACTTTTGTTTGGCACCCACATTACGAGCCTATACCCTTTCTGTTCTTAATTGACATTGTTTTGATCCTTTTACCTCTTAAAGCACTTTAATTGTGAGATGAGTGCTAAAAGAAGTAAGAAGGAACAAAGTGTGGGGTGACTTTTGAGTGGAACCAATAAAAGGAAGAAAAGTGCACTTGTTTTGTAAACTAATACACCACTAGCAAAAATTGAGTGAAAAGAAAAAAATAAACTGACAAAAAAAGAGAGGAATATATTGTGTCTTGTTCCAGCTAGTGGGTATGAATTAATATAGTGCTTAAAGAAGAAGGGAGTATTTGTAGGATGATATTGTTTATGGAAGTGAAGTGGGTTGAAGAATTTGCGCTAAAGTTGCTCATGTGATGTGTTAAAGTGCTTAGGAGGGTTAGTCCATATTCCGAAATATATCCTACCCGTCCCTTAGCCCACATTACAACCAGAAAAAAGTCCTAATTGATTTTGGGTCGAGCAAGCCTACATTAGTAAAGATTTACATTAAGGGCAAACTTATGGTACCAATTGCATGCATGTGACTCTTTTGTGTGAGTGATTTCTTTGATATATGTGAGCATATGATGCGAATGTGTGGATTGAATTCAATTTTCGTTGATGTGATTGTGAGGGCATATGATTTGTGATGGAAAAGCAAGTCTTGACTTATGTGTAGAGTACGTTGAGGAAGTATGAATATTGCATGGCACTTGAAGAGTCGACTTTTGAGGCTAGGATTGTTCACTGCTAAGCGTAATGTATGTAAATTGTTCTGGGTGTAGGGTGTTAGGGGAAATGGTTGAGTGAAGGAACATTTAGAATGTATAGTTTGATTGCTCGAGGACTAGCAATGAAGTAAGTGTGGGGTGTTGATAATAGGTTAAATCTAGGTAATTTGGCGATTGGTTATGCTCCCACTTGATTATATTCCAATATCATAATATGGTTAATTGATGAAAAATAGGCTATAATTGTGAATTGTATATATTGCAGGATGAGGAGCCTAGGTGATGCCTTAAACAGTTGTGATTGGAACCATTTTGGAGCAAGAAAGACCCCTCAGAGCTGAGTACGCTTGAAGACGAGGAACAGAAGTGATGAAACACAGAACTGGACATGCGCGCCCAGGTGCGCGACCGCGCTACTTTTAGCGCGTCCATGACAGAATCTCAGCCAATTAGCGCGGCCAGATGCGCGTCCAGGTGCGCGGTCGTGCTAGTCCAAAATTCGGAAAGAGTTATTTAGGGGCAGAATTTGAAATATGGAGGAAAACTCACTTAACCTATATAAAGTCAAGCTCGCCCAAGGAAGAGAAGGGGAAGTTTTTCATAGTCTAGTGCAAGAAATAGAGAGATAAGAGGCAAGGAGGAGATTTGACCATCAAGTTCTTCTTTTCTTCTCTTGGTTTTTGTTATTTAGGATGAAATTGAATCTATTTGTGATGAACACTAGCATGAGTAGCTAAAACCCATTGTTCTAGGGTCATAGGTGAAACATGAATGTTGTTGTTTGAAGTTTAATTTGACAAAGTTGGTTTATCATAGTGTGTTGTTTATTTAATTCTGCTTTTAATTATTTTGCTGAGTAGCTAACAGTGAAATACTATTTACGAATCTTTAGTTGAACTCGAAAGTGGGAACTTTAGATTGCATATAGAATTAAATAGGGCAAGTTCTTGAGCCCGGGCCTCGGGGAACGGATTAGCAATTGGGATAGACATATACCCAATTGCCTTGCTTGGTTGAAATTCAGGAATTGTAAATTCATTCTTGTTAATCTTAATTCCATAGATATATAGGCATTGAGTTAATTTGAATAGGCGAGTAAGAACTCGACAGATTCTTATGAGTAACATTAACCCTGTCAATCAACAACCCAGGTAAATCGATTAGTCATTTTAAGCTAAGAACATAACACGATTGTTAACTAGCCTGTGACCCTGGAATATCCTCTCCTACTGTTTGTTACTCGAAATTGTTATTTGTTTGGTTAATTGCTCTAGTTAGATTATTGCTTGATAGTTTAGGTAGTAAAACAATTACATCTCTATTTTATGAAAAACCTCTTGGATAGACAAATTAATTGAGTTTGAATTACTCAACAGTTAATTATAAGTCTTCGTGGAAACGATACTCTACTCACTACTCTATTACTTGACGATCACGTGCACTTGCGTGAGTGTTTTTGGTCACGACAATAGACATAGTTAAGTTATTTTCCTGTTTTGTTGGAAGGCATGATCTAAACTATGGATCTCCCTGCTAACTTCTTTAAATATTAGAACAGCATATTTGATTGTCTCAACAATTTTTAGATTCAATGCTTTTCTTTTTCCCTCTTCCACCTCTATCTTTTGAATGAGTACTGTGCTATTCTTTTCGTTGGTTTACTCACTCTCTCGCTGCAGCTATGTCAATTCTTTCGCCCCTTTTTCTTCTAACCATTTTGAGATCCTTTAATCTGTCCTTATTTAAATACAAAAAACATGGTAAACGCTGTTATTTAAAAGGCTCAATTTTTATAGCTATGTGTCTTGCCACTGTTTGTTGTTACTAATGTAAAATACTCAATTTGCAGATACTTTAATCTTGTTTCTTATTTTTTTTTCCGAATAACGTCAAGTACTGCTTCAATTAGTTTACTTTATTTTTGGATACCAATGCACGTCTCTTCTCCCTCAATTAAAGCCAGATGGAATCTAGTGTATTGAGAGCAAATCTTTAAAATGCTAAAAAATTTATCAAACAAATGAGGAAGAGTACTAGATTAGATCTAACGTCGCAAATTATAATAGTTATATATGTGGTGAAATCACGTGAAGTTGCCAAATTGAAGGCTCCATGTGAGGTGGTTAATTATGTCCCTCTCTATGGTTCTGCAAAGAGAGTTATAAAATTATTTGATTTAATTAATCAATAACCACATTTATCCTATTTTTTTAAAATATGTCATCAGAGCGCCAAGCTAATCATCAACCAACAACCCACATATATAGACGTACACTTAAAACCAATTCATTAATTTTTTTCATATGGTTATAGTGTAATCTTGAAATAAGCTTCTTCTAGTACTTCTATACATTTTTCAAAACAAATACTTGCAGCAACTGCAACATCTTGTATGCGCGAGTTTTGCACGTGCACATGGCTAATTCAGTAATACCAATAGTTGATCTCTCTCCTTTCTTCAGACAAGGAGATGAAGATGGCAAGAGAAAGGTTAGAGAAGTAATAGACGAAACGTGTTCTCGATATGGTTTCTTCCAAATTATCAATCATGGGGTGCCTTTGGATTTAATGAGCCGTGCCATGAAACTATCTAAAAATTTCTTTGAGTCTTCAGTTGAAGAGAAAATGAAATGTTCTCCATTGCCAGGATCACCTTTTCCTGCTGGCTATAACAGAAAACCAAATCCATCTTATGAGTTTGCAGAGTTCTTGGTTATGCTTCAGCCTGGATCCAACTTCAATGTTTTTCCTGCAAATCATCCACAACTCCGGTAAGTAATAGTGTGTCTATATTAGAAGGATTTAAGTAGTATGCAACAATAGTAACGACCCAATAAAATCCCACTAGTAGGGTACGAGGAGGATATTGACTTAATAAGTAGTATGCGTATCAAAAAAATTATAGTGCAGTTTAACCGTTTTTGCAAGGTTACAAAGTACTACTCCTTCCGTTCCAATTTATGTGAATATGTTTGACTGCGCACGGAGTTTAAGAAAAATGAAAACTTTTGAAATTTGTTGTCATAAACAAGTCAAAAAGGTGTCCATAATATTTATGTGGTTATAAAAGCTTTTCATTAAGGGTAGAATTGAAAATTTAAGCTAAATTGTTTCCAAATTTAGAAAGGGGTCATTCTTTTTTAAACGGACCAAAAAGAAAATAGGTTCACATAAATTGTAACAGAGGGAGTAATATTTATCATAGAGTTTAGTTTTTTTTTTCACTTTTATCCCGCGCTATAAACTATTTACATTCAGTAGCTAAAAAAGTATATAAAATTTGTATAACTTTTATATATAAAATATAGAATGTCTATATACATATATACAAACATTATACATTTTTCGCCTATTATTTTGAGAGCGGCTATACAATGTCCTTTTTCCTAGAGTTTACTTATAATTATCTTATAAATGATTTGATTGTGTAAATATCTTTTACACATCAGTGCATAGAACTTAAACTCATATTAGCAACACTGCTATTTTTATCTTTTTGCAAAAACTTAAGCTGTTTAACGACTAACCTGGCGCCTATACCTATCAAAATTTTCCAACAGAGCTGTCCAAGTTTTCACATTCTCTGCTATCTAATGATTCTTGTGCTCAATGATTTGTGGAAACCCTTAAACTAATATATTTTGTAAGATAAAAGTTAGCACGCTATTGGATCTTTTCGGATTACTACAAAAGTATAAACTTTACAAACTATGGCATATGATACAGACTTGATTTCAAACAAAGTTGCAGCATGTTTTTTATTTATGACACAGCTGTCTAGAAATGGAATATATATATGAGGCAGAAATGATTAAGGGCTATTTTTAATTCCCATTTTAACCATTTTATTTGACTGAATGATTGCATTCCTCTACTAATCTAATGTATAGTATACTAATTTATTCCTATCACCCTTTAGGGCATGAAAAGATGAACACTCAAAATATACAAAATGAAACTTGACTCTCAAGTTGGACGAATAGCCAATAATAACAACATGAGTATGAGTGTATGCAAACATTACTTTTACCTAGTGTGATATAAAGAAGTTGTTTCTGATGAACACTCAGTTTAAGAAAAGCGTTTTCAAAACAGATTTGACAAATATAAGGATAAAAACAACAACAACAAACCCAACTGGTGGAATCTGGGGAGGGTAATCTGTACGCACAACTTACCCCTACCTAATGCAGATAGAGAGGCTATTTCCAATAAATCCTCGGCTTAGGAAGGGCAAGAAGAAGAAGAGGAAAGCAAGGAAGGAAGAGAAAAGAAAAAGAGAGAGATGAAGGATAAATAGTACCAAATAATAGCAAGAGGGATTACAATACCTGAGGTGAACAAAATCACATAACGTAATAAAAATCTAAGAATATGAATGGTCATGTATGCTATTAAGACTATTGGTGAGCAACTAAAAACTACCCACTAACCTTCTACCTTAATCCTCGACTTCGACGCCCTCCTATCAAGGTCATGTCCTCAGTGAGATGAAGCAACGCCATGTCCTGTCTAATCACCTCTTCCCGGTACTTCTTAAGTCTACCTCGAACTCTTCTCAAACTCTCCATGGCCAACCTCTCACACCTACTGACAGGAGCATCAATGCTATAAGGGGAAAAAGCAATGGTGAAAATACTGTAGCCATTGAGATAATTCATTAATTCATGTTTCTTCAATAATGTTTCAGAGCAGTAATGGAAGATTTATTCGATCAATTTGTGAAGATTGGAGCAATTTTAGAGAGCATACTAAGTGAGACTTTAGGTCTGCCTCCAAGGACTCTCCAAGAATTTAACAATGAGAGAAATTCAGATGTGTTAACGGCCTTGTATTATTTACCAGCAACTGAGAAGGAAAAAATGGGAATTAGTTCACATAGAGATGTTGGATGCATAACATTTGTGTTACAAGATGAAGTTGGAGGGCTTGAAGTTCAAAAGGATGGTAAATGGATTCCTGTAACTCCAAAGGAAGGTGCCCTTGTTGTCAACATTGGTATTATTCTTCAGGTAAAAAAATAAAAAATTATTTACATTGTCACCGTACATAAGTTAAATAATTGTATATAATATGACGTTTATTTTTTATTTTTTGTTGAAGGTGCTAACAAATAACAAATACAAGAGTCCAAATCATAGGGTGGTGAGACCCAATGGAAGATCAAGAAATTCATTTTCATTCTTCTATAATGTATCAGGGGGAAAATGGGTTGAACCACTTCAAAATTTCACTAAGCAGATTGCTGAGAAACCTAAGTATAAGGGATTTTTGTACAGTGACTATTTACAAAAGCGCAAGGAAAATAAGCTCAAGCGTACTTCTGGTCTTGAAGACGATCTTGGCTTATCTCATTTTTCACTCACTGTATAAGGATCATTTATCTGTCTCTTATCAATTGTTGTTTCTCTTCATTTTAATATGTTTTTAAACGTTCTAAATTTGTTCACATTTGTCTAGTCTCCGCCCCTTAATGATCTTGTTCCGTGCACAAACGTAGGCTAGCATTATCTTTGCTCGAATGTGTTTATCATTTCCTATAATGGACCACGCAACCTTCATTTTAAGGTATTTCTTTTCTTCTATTTTTGTTTTCTTTCCCTTGTTATCTACTCCCTCCGTTCACTTTTATTTGTCTACCATGAATTTTGCGCCGCCTCTTAAAAAATAATAAATAAAATACATAATTTATCATAATACTCATATTAATTGATACATATTTTTAATTGATTTGAGAAAAATGATTTGAAATGAGTAATAATATTGTGGGTATAACAGAAAAAAAGAAATTATTTTTTCTTGATATGTTAAAAGTGACAAGTGAAAGTAAAAATCTATTTTTAAAATATTGGACAAGTAAAAATGAACGGAAAAAGTAAAATAGAATTGTTTTCTTTCCTTTATTATCCAAAAAAATAAAATAATCATTGTTTCAAAACATTTAAATTTCTGAGCCAAAGAATCTTTCAACCTCTTTTTGGACCAATTTCAAGCTCAACATCAACGGCCCAAAAGGCTGGAGAAGAGTCCAGGTCCACTCTTCTAGTGAATGAACAAGAGATTTTTACATTCCTATACCATATAATAAATTATATTACCTCCATACTTAACATTTAATATAATTACCTTTTATATACCTAATTACCATTTATGTACATTTTAGGGGTTTTAATGGTATTAATTAGTCTCTTAATTTAATTCTACCGTATGTTCCCACTTCCCCCAAGTTTCTCTCTCCAAATCTCACCCCCTCACCCACATATCAAACCACACCCCACGATTTCCTCTTCAATCACCCACTATTTTCTCTTCTAAAACCAGCGAAAATCTGTAACCCCTCCATTAACGCCTATTCTCAAGTCTTTCTTCTAAAATCAGTCAAAATTTCTACTATTCTTCAAAGTTCATTCACCCATTAACGACCAGCTTCAAAGATTTTCAATGAAAAAGAACAGAGCTTCAAAGAACAGCCCTAAAAAAGTTAAAGAAGCAGATGTTCCTTCTTTCGATTTGGGTGTTTTATCACCAAATTCACCGAAAAAGCATGAAAAATCTTCTCATGCAAATGAAGAGAAGAAGCATAGGATTTTCCCTCGTCAAGCTAGGACAGAAGCTAGAACTAAAAAAACATGATTTTGATGCTGGTAAATCTTCGTGGCAAATCAATTCAGTGAAAAGGAAAGGCAAAGAGATAGATTTTAATGATGATTTTGTAGAAGATGAACCTGTCATTAAACCTGCAAAGAAAGTTAAAGTGTCTCCTATTGTAAAAGCTCCAAAAAAAGCTCCTACTGTAAAATCTCCTAAAAATGTTTAACAACATTCATTGGTGAAGATAATAATTTAGTAATTTCAACAATAGTTTTTTTGTTTGTTTTAATTCTTAAAAGACTCCATAATCTGTGTTTTTTGTGGTTTGTAGATTATTTGTCTACATTGTGAAGATAAGTTGTAGTTTTCTGAATCTGTTTAACCTTGTAGATATATTGTTAAAAAATTATAGTTATATTATTTTTGTTTTTAACTGTATTATGTAGTTGTAGATATATTATATCAATTTCAAGCTCAACATCAACGTAAAAATTGCACGGGGCGCCCTATTTGGTCGTCCCTATTTAATCTATACCCATTTTTTTAAAAAAAATTTAACCTGTACTCAGTTTTTAAATAACTTCAGCCCCTTTCTCCTCCTTCGTTTTCTTCTTCTTCTTCTTCTTCTTCTTCTTCTTCTTCTTCTTCTTCTTATTTTTCTTCTTCTTCTTCTTCTTCTTCTTCTTCTTCTTCTTCTTCTTCTTCTTCTTCTTCTTCTATTAACAACTGAAAGGCACTATGATTAATTCTCTAATACTACCACCATTCCATATGTTTGACCAATTAGTGTACCTCTTCCTCCTCCTGATTCATAACTAGCGTATCGCATTAAGTCAGCATTTGTGGCATCTAAGTTCTTTTTGGAGGCGAATAACTTGCTTTTGAAGAACTGAAATTGCTCCATTAAGTTAGCATTTGTTGCTCATTGGATAATTTAGTTTTTTAGGTTGATGGTACTGAGAAAAGTGAAAAGTATGATATTGCGAAGAGTTGGTAAAACAAGCTCCATATATCCCAAGCTATGTGTCACTGGAAAAAAAGACAATCTCCTCCTATAAGTCCACTTTTGACATTCCAAATTCTGGAACTAACCATACAGATTAAATCTATCAAATTTATTTAACAAGTACTCCAACTAGAAACAGTGGAATATTTTGCATTAACACAATAAAAAAGAAAAGGGAAAAGAGTTTTCTTCTCAAGAATTTGCAGGCAGCGCATGGAGGATCAGAGTAACTGCTGGAAGAAGACATCTTGCTTACAAAAAAAACACTTGTTACGACCCGATCGGTCGTTTTGAGTTTTTGTACTTTACTCGTCGGTTCTCGGGCATGACTTGCCCTGTGTGATGGATTATGACTTATATAAATCATTGATTTTTATTTTCAGGGTAATCGGAGTGAATTTGGAAGAACAGTTCCCAGTTTGAAGCTTGAAATTTGAAAAGTTTGACCAAGATTTGACTTGTTAGTATATGATCTCGGATCGAAATTTTTATGATTTGGTTAGCTCCATTAGGTTATTTGGGACTTAAGAGCGTGATCGGAATGCATTTTGGAAGTTAGTGGAAGGTTTAGGCTTGAATTGGCGAAATTGAGATTTTGACATTTTCCGGTTGATAGGTGAGATTTTGATATAGGGGTCAGAATAGAATTATGGAAGTTGCAATAGCTCCGTTGTGTCATTTGTGAGGTGTGTGCAAAATTTTAGGTTATTCGGACGTGGTTCGGTCGGGGTTTTTATCAAAAGCGTAATTCAGAAGATTTTGGAATTCTTAAGCTTGAATTCGATGCAAATTTGGTGTTTTAATGTTGTTTTGAGCGTTCCGAAGGTTGGAACAAGTTTGAATAATGTTATGGGATATATTGGCATATTTGATTGAGGTCCCGAGGGCCTCGGGTGAGTTTCGAGTGATCAATCGGACCATTTCATATTGTGAAAAATTGTAGAATTGTTGCTGTTGGTGTTGCGGGTTTTTGACCTTCACGTTCGCGATGCATGTACCGCGTTCACGTAGGGTTAAGGTGCTAGACTGTGAAATTGGCCTTCGCATTCGCGAGAATGGTTCCGCGATCGCGAAGGTGTCAGGCCTTTGGTCATCGCGTTCGCATAGAGGAAGAAGGATAGCTGGGTACTCAGTACATTTGTTCTACGCGTTCGCATAGTTGGGGTCGCGATCGTGAAGTGTTGAGTGTGTTGTGTATCGTGTTCGCGTAGAAGAGATTCTGGTAAGTGAAGCAGTGTGCTTCGCGAACGCGAGAGCTATGCTGCGTTCGCGATGAAGAAATATCTTGGCAGACAGTTTATATTTTTAAATGAGGGTTTAAGTCCAATTTCATAAAAACCATTAGAGATCTCGAGAGAAGGTGGAATTTGAGGAGATTTTCAGTGGAGCTATTGGGGTAAGTATTCTTTAATCATATTTGGTTTAATTCCATGATTTGGTCTTGAATTTTATCATTTAATTTGAGAAATTACCGTGGAAATTGGGGAAAAATGGAAAAAAAGTTTGAGATCTCTTTTGGAGATTTGAATGGGCAATTGAGGTAGAATTTTGACGAATTTGATATGGGTAGACTCGTGAGTGAATGATGATTTTATTGATGTGATTTTCATCGGATTCCGAGACGTGGGCCTGAGGGCCGGGTTTGAGCAATTTCGGGATTTTTATGTGAATTGGATATTTTTGAGTGGACTTTGTTCCCTTAGCATATTTTAATGGTTATGTACTTATTGTGGCTAGATTTGGAGCATCCGGAGGTCGATTCGTGAGGGCAAAGGCATCGCGGGCTAGATTTGGACCGGATTAAGGTAAGTAATGATTGTAAATGTTGTCCTGAGGATATGAAACCCCAGATTTCGCATCGTTGTGCTTCTTTGAGGTGACGCACATGCTAGATGAAGAGCGTGGAGTCGTGAACCATTGGGGATTGTGACTTGGTCCGCCTCGTACAACTATTAAGTCACGTATTTGTTTTGAAATCTTATGATATTCTATATTTTGGAGATTGATATTATATTTTGGGTTGTATGCCATGTTTGGGGCCTTGTGCCGACCTGTTGAGACCCTTAGGGGCATTTTTACTATTTTTCCTCACTATATTTGTTTTGAAAGCATATCCTCAATCATGATTTACCTGTTTATTGTTTAAACCTAGTTTTATCACTTTAATTCTTAAAATGGAAAAACTGTTTGGGCTGAATTCTCTATTTTCCTGATGGTTCCGAGTGATTGTGAGGTTGATGACTGAGATAGACCGAGGGTTTGATTGTGAGGGTATTGACTGAGATAGACCGAGAGTCTGATTGTGAGGTTAATGACTGAGATAGACCGAGGGTCTGATAGTGAGGTTAATGACTGAGAGAGACCGAGGGCCTGGTTGTGAGGATTATATATATATATATATATATATATATATATATATATATATATATATATATATATATATATATATATATATATATGTGTGTGTGTGTGTGTGTGTGTGTGTGTGTGTGTGTGTGTGTGTGTGTGTGTGTGTGTGTGTGTGTGTGTGTGTGTGTGTGTGTGCCGAGAGCCTGGTTGTGAGGATTATATTTCTATGGATCGGGCTGCACGCCATAGCAATATATATATATATATATGGATCGGGTTGCACGCCGCAGCGATATATGGATTGGGCTGCGCGCCGCAGCGGTTACTATGTGGTACCTATTGAGCGTGAGTGCTGAGTGTAAGTACTGACTGGTTAGAGTTGAGTCACGAGTGACTGAGAGGCTAGCTCGAGGGGCTGTATACATATATGAGTGATGCTTTGTCCGAGGGGCTTGTTATTATGAAATTGATGTTTCCACTCCTCTTTATACTGAGCCTCTGTTGAAAGTGTTGAACAAATGCTTTTAAACAACTTTCATTTAAGCTGGAATTTTTATGAGATATTCGGTATTTAATCACTGATTTTGGCTTTGTTATTTCCACTGAGACTTTTATGATATGAGGTGTTTATGATTCCTATTTTGCCGATGGGTTGATTATGGTTTTCATCTCTTTTATTATAAATGGTATTGAACCCCTACAGAAACTGTTGGAAAGCATTTTCAAATGATTTTTACCAAAAGCTGGATTTTAAATGAGACGATTGACTCGTATCCTGATTTGAAAATTTGTTGTGCTTATTGAGTTTATCATAAATGTGGATTCATCATTTCCTACTACTCAGACTTTATTTATTCTTATTACTTACTAGGTTGGAGTACTCACATTACTCACTACACCTCGTGTGCAGATTCAGGTATTTCGGAACCCGGTAGCGGGTGTTAACTGCTCAGAGGCGGAGTCGGCGGAGTTAGCAAGGTGGTTGCACGACGTTCGCAGCACTGCTTTCCTTCCTCATTTTTCATTACTGTATTTAGTACATTTTTTTTACTCTTGTTGTATTCAGACCTTGGTAGATGTTCATGACTAGTGACACCCCGATGTCGGGCTCCATAATTATTCCGCACTTTACTTTTGAATTTTAATATTAAATTATTGGTTTATAAATAGTATAAAAATAACTTTTATTGGAAAATGGTTGATTCGGGAGTTGTGTCGGCTGGCCTAGTTTCACGATAGGCGCTATCACGACCGGGTCGGTTTTTGGGTCGTGACAACACTTATCCAAGACAAAAAAACTTCAGTTTATATAGTGTTGAAGTTTTTACAAATGAACTAAATAACTTCAGCATCTTCTGCTGAAGTTTTTGAAAAAGCTTATCCAGGACAAAAAAACTTCAGCTTATTTAGTGCTGAAATTTTTACAAATGAACTAAATAACTTCAGCATCTTCTGCTGAAGTTTTTGAAAAAGCTTTATGACAAAACTAATGAATTCAGGACAAAAAACTCCAGCTATTTTAGTGCTGAAGTTTTTACAAATGAACTAAATAACTTAAACATCTTATTCGGGACAAAAAAACTTCAGCACTGCCTTTGCTACTTCAGGCCTGTCTACTAGAATGCTGAAGTTCTGCGTGATTGCCTTTGTTGCTTCAACCCCGTATGCTGAAGTTATGTAAAAAAAGTGGGTACGTTTGCAAAAAAATTTTTGCAAAGCGGGCACAAGTTAAAACATGACTCAAAAAGCGGGCATAGATGCAAATCCCCCAACATCAACATCCCAAAAGGCTGGAAACGTGTCCAGGTCCACTCTTCTAGTGAATGAACAAGAGATTTTTACATTCTTATGCCATATAGTAAACTATATTACCCTCCATGCTTAACTTTTAATATAATTACCTTTTATATACCTAATTACCATTTATGTACATTTTAGGGATTTTAATGGTATTAATTAGTCTCCTAATTTAACTCTACCGTATATTCTCACTCCTCCCAAAGTTTCTCTCTCCAAATCCCACCCCCTCACCAACATATCAAATCACACCCCATGATTTCCTCTTCAATCACCCACTATTTTCTCTTCTAAAATCAGCGAAAATTTGTAACCCCTCCATTAACGCCTATTCTCAAGTTCTTTCTTCTAAAATCAATCAAAATTTCTACTATTCTTCAAAGTTCATTCATCCATTAACGACCAGTTTCAAAGATTTTCAATGAAAAAGAACAGAGCTTCAAAGAACAACCCTAAAAAAGTTAAAGAAGCAGATGTTCCTTCTTTCGATTTGGGTGTTTTATCACCAAATTCACTGAAACAGCATGAACAATCTGCTCATGCAAATAAAGAGAAGAAGCATAGGCTTTCCCCTCGTCAAGCTAGGGCAGAAGCTAGAACTAAAAAAATATGATTTTGATGCCGGTGAATCTTCGAGGCAAATCAATTCAGATAAAAGGAAAGGCAAAGACATAGATTTTGATGATGATTTTGTAGAAGATGAACCTGTAATTAAACTTGCAAAGAAAGTTAAAGTGTCTCATACTATAAAAGCTCCTACTGTAAAATCTCCTAAAAATGTTCAACAACATTCATTGGTGAAGATAAGAATTTAGTAATTTCAACAATAGTTTTTTTGTTTGTTTTAATTCTTAAAAAGCTCCATAATCTGTGTTTTTTGTGGTTTGTAGATTATTTGTCTACATTTCGAAGATTAGTTGTAGTTTTCTGAATCTATTTAAACTTGTAGATATATTGTTAAAAAATTGTAGTTCTATTATTTTTGTTTTTAACTGTATTATGTAGTTGTAGATAAATTATAGATATATTGTATGACAAATGTAGATATGTTGTTTTTACGATTGGAGCAGTGTATTAATAAGAGATTATTTATTTTTGTGCAGAATAGATATTTTTTTGCACCTCATAATATTGATTATGGGGTCCCTAGGTTTCAGACATTATCCGACCCGGGTGTTCCTAGCCAAATTAAAGAGTTATTGTCTCCAAATGGGTTAAAGCTTTTCAAGAAGACGTTTTGGTTATTTGTTGTCAATTCCCAAAATATGTATGCAAAACCAAGCTATTCATCTTCTAATGAAGTATGAATTGAATGCATCTGGTGCTTCCTATTTTTCTACCGAGTTAAAGGGTCAGAGGTTGAATTTTGGCTTGAGAGAGATTGCGTTAATAACTATTCTTAGATGTTCTATCAAAGTGACAGACTTTGGTTACACTCCGGATTATGACAGTAAGATAATGAGGAGTTATTTTCCAAACAAGGAAAAAGTGGAGAAGTCATACCTAAAATAGATTGTAACCAACAAAAGCTAGGTAAATGATGAGGACGCAGTCAAGTTATGTATTCTATATCTCATAGAATTCTTCATCTATCCTTCAGACAAAGACAATGTTGGGTTGGTAGACCATTTTAGGTTTTATTTGGTGGACTCTGGACAGTATGCGACATACGCATGGGGTATTGAGTCTTACAAACAGTTGATTGAATCAGTTAGGCATAGGCTCAATACTTTTGTTCATTCTTTTCTCATTCGAGGATTCGCACTAGCTATGCAAGTATGGTTGTATGAGTGTTTCTCTACCGTCAACACTGATATAGCTATAAGAGTTACTAATTCAATCCCTCGCGTACTTAACTGATCAGCTAGTAAGGACAAGATATGGTTAGCTGCAATTGAAGATAGAATGATCAAACCTAAATGGATCAAGGTAAATGGTTTTTATTTATGAATATACAATTTAATACAATTTATCTACAATTTGTATATATATTCTGTTTAGTCAAGCTAATTTATTTTTTTTCATTCAGTTCACCAACATAACTGAAGCACCTGAAGAGCTTTGTATGATGTCTTTGCCTGATAAAGTTGAGTACATACTTGAAGAAGTTGAACACATTTCTGAGGATCCGAAAGTTGATGCTCGTCCATTGGAACCCAAAGAATCAATTGGAAAAGAGGACAAAAAGTCTATTCTTAAACAAATTAGAAAATTAAAAAAAGGTCTTGAGAAGGTAACATGTATACATAAAATTGCATTTGTTCTTTAATGTATGTTAAGCCATATTTTGAAGCTAACTCTCTATATTTTATGTAGGTTGATTCAGATCTTGCATCTTTCAGGAAAGATGTCTTTGAAGAACTAGTTAGCCTTTGAGCGCTACTAAATGAGTCAATCAAGTCTGTTTTGCAGGTGATAAACAGTCGAAATGATAACATTGCTGCCAAGGTAATATTTATCAGTTTATTCATTTAACAAAACTATTTATGTCACCTCTAAGTTATATTGTTATTCATAAAATAGATATCCTAACTAATATAAAACTTTCAGTTTGCTGGGAGTTCTACAAAAGATACTGACCACCCAAAAGAAAAGAACAATCAACAATTTCAGTGCACTAGTGGAAAACCAGTGCATGCCAGCAACAGCAAAACAGGTATATACAAAAATATATACATTTTATCCACAAATTAACTATAAGTTATCTACATCATATCTACAACATATCTACAAAATATCTTCAAATTATCTTCAAATTATCTACAAATTATCTACAAAATATCTTCAACATATCTACACTATTTATACAATTAAATATAGTATATTTACACAGATCTACATATTTATGTAGATCTCTATAATATACCTACATATCTCCTAAAACTGTCAAGCAACTACTATCCATTATAATTCAAATTCTTTAATGAAAAAACAGGGCATGTGAATGACATGGAAAATAATGAGAATCTTCCAGCACGTGTTGATTTATATTCCCATTTTAAAGGTGCAGTTGATGAAGAAAATGAAGGTATAAAATTGTATTCAAAACTTTTTGCTTTCTGTTTCAATTTTTTTACTATTCTATTAAGCTAGATATACTAAATGTAACAGTGAGGGAAGATATGCATGCACAATCTCCAATTCATGGAGTCACAGTAACAATTCAAGGAGAACGGAAGAATGAGGAAGATGTTAATGTAGGTGAAGAAGCCGAGTATGTAAATGTAGGTGATTCGGACGACTCCAGAGGTGAGAAGAAGGAGGTTACACTTGATGATTTTGAACTACCAGATAACTTCTCTTAGTTGGTTATCTTCGGCGAGCCTAACCAAGATGAAACAACACCTGTGCATCAAGGTAGAACAAGGCAGCCTGGAAAGCATGCCCGATTACCATTTCTCCCTTTATACAGTTCTGGTGGAAGCACTTCGGCCGGACCTCAAAATTTTCACCTGAAGCACCCATTTACTAGTGTTATTAGTCAAGATGTTCATTCTGCGTTGTTGGAAGAATTCAACAAGTGGTTATACTTTGCCAAGTGGAGCATGCATGAAGTAGTTAGATGCTTCTTCTATTCTTTTCCCTGGCGCAGCTGGGCCATCCTGGACTTGAACCATAGACCTCGCCCGTGAAGTAAATAATCGCACCTATGGTCCAACCAATTGGGAGAGAATCAATAGATTCCTTTTCGGAAGAGATTCATCCTTTCCAAACACAGCATACAACTCTCCGTGGTACCGACACAACTTCAAAGAGGTTAGTTTCCACAGTTTGACCCTTTGATTCTAGTATTCATCTTTTACATATCTACTTCATTCAACAAATTTATTTTAATTTCTATTTGTTTAAATAGAAGGAAGGCTATGTATTCTATAAAGGATAACCAAATTAAGCCATGGTTTGATCTTGGAGTGGAAAAGGTTGATAAGAAGGAGTGGATCTATAATATGGCACACCCCGGACAAGTCCTCAACCACTCGGTAAACTCATACTCAAAATACGTAGTTATTTTGTTGAAGTGTTGACCCAAAAACCGACCCGGTCGTGATGGCGCCTATCGTGAAACTAGGCCAGCCGACACAACTCCCGAATCAACCATTTTTCAATAAAAGTTATTTTTATACCATTTATAAGAAATAATTCTCATAATGAAAATTTAAAGAAAAGTGCGGAATAATTACACAAGTCCGATATCGGGGTGTTACTAGTCATGAGCATCTACCAAGGTCCAAGTAGAACAATAGTCTAAAAATGTACTAAATACAGTAATAAAAATGAGAGAAAGGAAGCAGTGTTGCGAACGTCGTACAACCACCTTGCTAACTCTGATGACTCCGCGTCTGAGCAATCAACACCCGTTACCAGGTTTTGAAATACCTGAATCTGCACACGAGGTGCAGGGAGTAATATGAGTAATCCAACCCAGTAAGTAATAAGGGTAAATAAAGACTGAGTAGTAGGAAACGATGAATCCACACTATGATAAACTCAGTAAGCACAACAAGCTTTCAAATCAGAATACAAGTCAATCGTCTTATTTAAAATCCAGCTTTTGGTAAAAATCATTTGAAGATGCTTTCCAACAGTTTCAATAGAGGTTCAATACAATTTATAATTAAGGAGATGAAAATCATAATCGGCCCATCGGGAAAATCATAGTTCGTATACATCCCCTCGGGCAAAACAGGAATCATAAACACCTTATATCATAAAATCCTCAGTGGAAATAACAAAGCCAAATCAATGATTAAATTCTGAACATCTCATAAAAACTCTAGCTTAAATGAAAGTTGTTTAAAGGCATTTGTTCAACATTTTCAATAGAGGCTCAGTATAAAGAGGAGTGGAAACATCAATTTCATAAAAACAAGCCCCTCGGGCAAAGCATCACTCATATATGTATACAGTCCCTTGTGCAAGCCTCTCAGTCCCTCGAGACTCAACTCTCATCAATACACGTTCATACTCAGCACTCACACTCAATAAGTACCATATAGTAACCGCTGAAGCGTGCAACCCGATCCAAATATTGTTGCGGTGTGCAGCCCGATCCATTTATCTCGTCGACGGCGGTCACTGGGGTTTTGCAGACTCCGGAGGGGCTCCTACAACCCAAGCACTATATCGATGCGGCGTGCAGCCCGATCCATATACATATATATATATATTGCTAGGGTGTGTGCCCCGATCCATAAATATAAAATCCTCACAACCAGGCCCTCGGCCTCTCTTAGTCATTAACCTCACAATCAGACTCTCGGTCTATCTCAGTCAACAACCTCACAATCAGACCTTCGGTCTACCTCAGTCATCAACCTCACAATCACTCGGGCCATCAGTAAATTAGGGAGCTCAGCCCAAACAGTTTTCACATTTTAAGAAGAAAAGTGATAAAACCAGATTTAAACGATAACAGGTAAACATGACTGAGGATATGCTTTCAAAACAAATAGAGTGAGGAAAAATAGTGAAAATTCCCCTACGGGTCTCAATAGGTCGGCACAAGGCCCCAAACATAGCATACAACCCAAAATATAATATCAATCTCTAAAATATGGAATATCGTAAGATTTCAAATCAAATACACGACTTAACAGTCATACGGGACGGATCAAGCCACAATCCCTAATGGTGCACGACTCCACGCTCGTCATCTAGCGTGTGCGTCACCTCAACATAGTACAATGATGTAAAATTTGGGGTTTCAAACCCTCAAGATAGTATTTACAATCATTAGTTAGCTCGATCCGGTCCAAACTCTAGCCCGTGATGCCTTTGCCCTCACGAATCGACCTCCGGATGCTCCAAATCTAGCCATAATTAGTACATAACCATTAAAATATGCTAAGGGAACAAAGCCCACTCGAAAATATCCAATTTACATTAAAAATCCTGAAATTGCTCAAACCCAGTCCCCTGGGCCCACGTCTCAGAATACGAAAAAATTAACATCAATGGAATCCTCATCCTCTGACGAGTCTATACATACCAAGAACATCAAATTCAGACCTCAATTATGTGACAACCCAGCCAGTTGTCTCATGACTTACCTCTCCGTCTTCCCCCATTTCTACTTCTTTATGATTTGTTATCCGTATTTTGTGGTATTGGGTTGGTCGGATCGAATCCGGAATGATTTTGGTAAGGTTTGAGACACTTAGTCTCTTTTATGGAAGCTTAAGTTGGAAAAAGTCAATCAGATATTGACTTATGTGTTAGAGGGCTCAGAAGTGAGTTCCGATGGTTCGGATAGCTTCGGGAGGTGATTTGGGGCTTAGGAGCCTGATCAGAATAAGTTTTAAAGGTTCGGAATAGATTTAGGCTTGAATTGGCGAAGTTGATATTTTGGCGATTTTCGGTTGGTATGCGAGATTTTGATATAGGGGTCAGATTGGAATCCCGAGAGTTGCAGTAGTTTTGTTGGGTCATTTGGGATGTGTGTGCAAAATTTGAGGTCATTCGGACGTGGTTTGGTTGGTTTTTTTTATCAAAAGCGGAATTCGGAAGATTTCAGAAAGTTTGGCTTGAATTCGATGTGTTTTGTAGATTTGATGTTGTTTGAGGTGCTTTGTAGATTGAAACAAGTATGGATAAGGTATTAGGATATGCTTGTACTTATGGTTGAGGTCCCAGGGGTTCTCGGGGTGATTTCGGATGGTTGACGGGGAGTTTAAGGAGTGTTTGCACCTGTTGAACTTTTGCTGCTTCTGGTATTTCTGCACCTGCGGATTTGGGACCGCAGATGCGATGCCGCTCATGTGGAAGGGGAGCCACAGAAGCGGATTATTGAGGAGTTTTCAGGAACCGCAGATGCGGTAGTGGGACCGCACCTGCGGAGCTGTAGGTGCGGAATATTAAGCACAGGTGCGCATTTGGTCCGTTAAGTGAAGAACCGCAGAAGCAGTTATGTGGCCGCATATGCGGTGCCGTAGAAGCGGGTATTGTGCCGCAGATCTGAAAATGCCTGGGCAGAAAGTATGAATTGTGGCCTTCGCGAATTTTAGCTAATTTCACCATTTTTATCTCGGCTTTGGAGCTTTTTAGACGATTTGAAAGAGGGATTTCAAGGGAACTTCATTGAGGTAAGGAATTTGGACCTAAAACTCGTTCCTATGCTATTATTACACAGATTAGAGCTAGAAATCATGGAAATTAAGGGTGAAAATTGGGGAAACTAGGGTTTGGAAACTTAGACCTTTGATTGAGGATTTGAAGGACCATTTGAGGTTGGATTTCAGAACTTTTGATATGTATGAACTCATGGGGCGATAAGGAACCTATTGATGTAAAAATTATTGAATTCCGAGACGTGGGATCAGGGTTCGGGTTTTGGTTATTTCGGGATTTGTGTCGTATTTTGTTTATTTTCGCTTGGATTTCGTTCCCTTAGCATATTTTGATGTCGTGATTCTTATTTTGGATAGATTCGACGCGAGTGGAGGCCGACTCGAGGGGCAAAGGCTTCGCGAGCTAGAGATTTGACTAGTTCGAGGTGAATAATGATTGTAAATGATGTTCTGAGGGTTTGAAACCCCGAATTGCACATCGTAGTGCTATATTGAGGTGAGGCACACGTTTGATGACGAGCGTGGGGTCGTGCACTATTGGGGATTATGATTTGGTTCGTCCCGATTGATGGTTTTACTGCGTATTTGACTGGAATCTATTTGCTATCATCATTATTTGGGTTGAATGCCATATTTGGGCTTTGTGCCAACTATTTGAACCCTTCAAGGATTTTTACTGGTATTTCCTCACCGTTTTGACTTTATACTTGAACTTAGTCATGTTATATTTTACAGTTTTTCATACTCATCCATGTTTACTCTGTTTTAACACTTATATGATCTTTCAAATGATATTTTGGGCTGAGAAACATGTTTTACTATTGTCCGAGTGGCTTGTGAGGATTTTATTGACTGAGTAAGGTCGAGGGCCTATGTTGTGAGGAAACATTTGATACTGATTATAAGGCCGAGGGCCTGAGATATGTACGCCACGAGGTGGCTTGATTGATATGAGGCCGAGGGCCTAGTGATGATGCCACAAGGTGGCTTGATATTGCGCTTGGGCCGTAAGGAGCCCCTCCAGGAGTCTGTACACCCCTAGTGAGCGCGGGTACCCATTGTGATGTGAGATTGAGCCCGAGGGGTTGGTATTGTTCTGAGATGTTTCCTGAGGGGAGAACCTTTATGTGTTTGTTTTCTTAATTAACTGTCCATTTCCTTCTTAATTGTTGAAAAAGGCTTTTCATGAAATTACATTTGATATAATGGATTTTTGCTTATCTTTCGCTGATTCACTGATTTTTAAATAGTTTTACTGCTTCACTATAGAATGCTTTGTGCTTTACATGATTTCTTTCTTTCAGTCTTTATTTACCTTTGTTACTCACTAAGTTGGAGTACTCACTTTACTCCCTGCACCCCGTATGCAGATTCAGGCATTGGTGATTCTGCCAGTGCGAGGTGAGGGCTCACGGCGACATTCGGAGTTCACGAGGTAGCTTCTTGGCATCCGCAGTCCCGTGTTTCTCCCTTTTGTCATTTCTATCTCTTTCCAGAAATTTGTAGTAGTTATAGACTTATCGGACTTGTAGTAGGATTTATAGATGCTCATGACTAGTGACACCCCAATTTCGGGCTGTGTTGGGGTTATTTTCCGCAAATTATGTTTTTAACTGCTTAAACCTTGGTTTAATTGATTATGCTTATTACTGTCTCTTACTATTTAATTGCTTAAAGATTGAACTGGGAGTAGCTGGTTGGCCTTGTCTTCACGAGAGGCGCCATTACGATCGGGTCCGGGTTTGGGGTCGTGACAAGTTGGTATCAGAGCCTAGGTTACATAGGTCTCACGAGTCATGAGCAGGTTTAGTAGAGTCTCACGGATCAGTACAGAGACGTTTGTATTTATCCTCGAGAGTCTGTATAACCTTTAGGAAAAGCTTCATATTCTTGAAATTCTCGTCGTGCAAATTTGTTGATCCGAGTACTAAACTTCTGTTGTTCTATTCTCTCATAGATGGTGAGGACGTGCGCTACCGGTCAGGATGGATGACTACCAGTACCACCAGCTGTGGCCACTAGAGTTTGAGGACGCGGTCGTGGTCGTGGTAGGGGCAGAGCAGTTATGGCAGCACCTACAGATCCACCAACTGCCCCAGTTCAGGATCAGGTCCTAGTTATGGACGCTCTAGCAGTACCAGCTCAGGCACCAACTGTATCCATTGTGATTCCGGGTTTTTAGGAGGCCTTGGCTCAGACCTTAGAGTTCGCGCTGGCCTAGCTCAGGCGGTTTCAGCCACTACAGCTGCATTTACTTCTCAAGCTGGGGGAGGCAACCAGACTCCTGCAACTCGCATAACTGAGCAGGTCATGCAGGGACTTCAAACGCCAGGGACATATCCAGCCCAGCTGGTTGCAGCTGCTCAAGATTATATAGTTCCTTCTATGCCGGAGGATGAGCAGCGTAGGTTGGAGAGGTTTGGTATACTGCAACCTCCGACCTTCAGTGGTGCAGAGGGCGATGATGCCTAGGGTTTCTTGGACAAGTGTTAGAATATGCTTCGTACAGTGAGTATTCTGGAGACCAGCGGGGCCGCTTTCACTACTTATTAGTTTTGGGGAGCTGCCTTCACTTGGTGGGAGGCTTTTGAGAGGCGTAGGCGTGTTGGTGCAGCACCCCTTACCTGGCAGCAGTTCTCCATTCTCTTTCTAGAGAAGTATGTGCTGTAGTCCCACAGAAAGGAGCTGTGTAGGGATTTTGAGTGGTTGTATCAGGGAGAGATGACTGTGATGCAGTACGATATGAGGTTCTCCGAGTTAGCTCGTCATGCTATTTGGATGGTTCCGACAGATAGAGAGAGGATTAAGAGGTTTGTTAATGGCCTCACTTATCAGCTTTGTATTCTCATGACCAGGGAGAGGGTGATTGGTGCTACGTTTGAGGAGGTTGTGGATATTGCCTGTGAGATTGAGTCTGTTCATCGCTATGAGCGCAAGTAGAGGGAGGCCAAGAGGCCTCGAGGATCTGGTAGTTACAATGATACTCCTTCGAGAGGTCAGTTTCAGCACGGCAGAGGCCGTCCATTTAAGCATGCTCAGCTAGCTCGCCCAAGTTATCATGGGGCATCATCGGGTCATGGTTCTCACAGTTCTCATCAGGGCCAGTCATCACGTAGTGCCCTTCTAGCTCAGAGTTCGTCCCGTACTCCATCAACTCAGGGCTCTTCTATGTCGAGTGCATCTGGTAGTCACTCCCGTGCAAGGGGTTCCCTTCAGTCCCCTTCTCCAACACCTGGGAGTTTTTATGAGTGTGGTGAGATGGGTCATATGTGGAGGCAGTGCCCTCATCGTCTTGCGAGTTCATCTCAGCAGAGGTATCAGTCATCGGCTTCAGTGCCAGTTACTCACCACCACCCGCCCAGTCAGCTAGGGGTCGCCCCAGAGGGGGAGGTCGATCAGTTGGCAGTCAGGCCCGTTTCTATGCACTTCCAGGGAGACCCAATGCTATTGCTTTAGATGTTGTTATAACATGTATTTTTTCAGTCTGCCACAGAGATGCCTCTGTATTATTTGATCCTGGTTCCAACTTTTCTTATGTGTTATCATACTTTGCTCGTTATTTGGATATGCCCCGTGAGTTTCTTGCTTCACCTGTTCATGTATCTACCCCAGTGAGCGATACTGTTATTGTAGACCGTGTGTACCGGTCGTGTGTGGTGACTATTGGGGGTTTGGAGACCCGTATGGATCTTTTATTATTGTGTATGGTGGATTTCGATGTCATGTTGGGCATGGATTGGCTATCTCCATGTCGTGCTATTCTGGACTGTCATGCTAAGACAATCACATTGGCTATGCCGGGTGTGCCACAGATTGAGTGGCGAGGTGTGACTGATTATGTTCCCAGTAGAGTGATCTCATTCTTGAAAGCCCAGCGTATGGTTGGGAAGGGTTGTCTTTCATATCTAGACTTTGTGAGGGATGTCGGTGCTGAGACTCCCAGTATTGATTCTGCTCCAGTTGTGAGGGATTTTCCCGATGTGTTCCCTGTAGACCTGACGGGCATGCCACCGGACATGGATATTAATTTTGGTAGTAACATGGTGCCGGACACTCAACCCATTTCTATTCTGCCGTATCGTATGGTACCAGCGGAGTTGAAGGTATTAAATGAGTAGCTTTAGGAACTCCTTGATAAAGAGTTTATTCGGCCTAGTGTGTCACCTTGGGGTGCACCAGTCCTATTCATGAAGAAGAAGGATGGCACTATGAGGATGTGCATTGATTATAGGCAATTGAACAAGGTAACAATTAAGAACAAGTACCCTTTGCCTTGTATTGATGATTTATTCGACCAGCTTCAGGGAGCGAGAGTGTTCTCCAAGATTGATCTCCGTTCAGGTTATCACCAATTGAAGATCAGGGACTCGGATATTCTTAAGACAGCTTTCAGGACCAGATATGGTCATTATGAGTTCTTGGTGATGTCTTTTGGGCTGACTAATGCCCCAGCAGCATTCATACATTTGATGAATAGTGCGTTTCGGCCTTATCTTGACTCGTTTGTCATAGTCTTCATTGATGATATTCTGGTATATTCGTGTAGTCAGGAGGAGCACGTGGAGCATTTGAGAGTTGTGTTGCAGAGATTGAGGGGGGAGAAGCTTTATGCAAAATTCTCCAAGTGTGAGTTTTGGCTTAGTTCAGTGGCTTTCTTGGGGCACGTGGTATCCAATGAGGGTATTCAGGTTGATCTGAAGAAGATAGAGGCGGTTCAGAGTTGGCCCAGACCATCTTCAGCCATAGAGATTCGCAGCTTTCTTTGTTTGGCAGGTTATTATCGCCGTTTTGTTCGGGGATTCTCATTTATCGCATCGCCCTTGACCAAGTTGACTTAGAAGGGTACTTCATTTGTATGGTCGGACAAGTGTGAGGAGAGCTTTCAAAAGCTCAAGACAGCTTTGACGGTTTGACCACAACTCCACTGTTAGTTTTGCTATCAGCTTCAGGTTCATATACCGTGTATTATGAATCCCCATAAGAAGAACTACGCCGTTCATGATTTAGAGTTGGCTGCCATAGTTCACACGTTGAAGATTTGGAGGATTTGCTTGTATGGTGTGTCTTGTGAGGTGTTTACTGATCATCGTAGCCTCCAGCACTTGTTCAAACAAAAGGATCTTAATTTGAGGCAGCGAAGATGGTTGGAGTTCCTTAAGGATTATGATATCACTATATTGTACCATTCGGGAAAGGCACATATGGTGGCCGATGCTTTGAGCCGAAAGGTAGTGAATATGGGGAGTTTGGCATATATTCCAATTGGGGAGAGACATCTTGTAGTTGATATTCAGGCCTTGGCCAATCGGTTCGTAAGGTTAGATATTTCGGAGCCTAGTCGAGTATTGGCTTGTGTGGTTTCTTGGTCTTCTTTATATGATTGCATCAGAGAGCGCCAATATGATAATCCGCATTTGCTTGTCCTTAAGGACAGAGTTCAACACGATGATGCCAGGGATGTGACCATTGGTGGTGATGGGGTGTTGAGGATGCAGGGCCGGATTTGTATGCCCAATGTGGATGGTCTTCAGGAGATGATTCTGGAGGAGGCCCATAGCTCGCGGTATTCGATTCATCCGGGTGCTGCAAAAATGTATCAGGATTTGAGGCAGCACTATTGGTGGAGAAGAATGGAGAAAGACATTGAGGGATTTGTAGCTCGGTGTCTCAATTGTCAGCAGGTGAAATATGAGCATGAGAGACTGGATGGCTTGCTTCAGCAAATGGATATTCTAAAGTGGAAGTGAAAGAGGATCAGTATGGACTTTGTTGTTGGCCTTCCACGGACTTTGAGGATGTTTGATGCTATTTGCGTGATTGTGGATCAGTTGACCAAGTCTGCACACTTCATTCCTATGTGTACTACTTATTCTTCAGAGCGTTTGGTAGAGATCTATATTCGGGAGATTGTTCGGTTGCATGGTGTCCCAGTTTCCATCATTTCAGATAGGGGCACTCAGTTTACATCACAGTTTTGGAGGTCGGTGCAGCGAGAGTTAGGTACTCAGGTTGAGTTGAGCACAACTTTTCACCCTCAGATGGACGGGAAGTCCGAGCGCACTATTCAAATATTTGAGGGCATGTTGTGTGCTAGTGTCATTGATTTAGGAGGGTCATGGGAATCAGTTTCTACCGCTTGCAGAGTTTGCTTATAACAACAACTACCAGTCGAGTATTCAGATAGCTCCATATGAGGCTTTGTATGGGAGACGGTGTAGATCTCCAGTTGGTTGGTTTGAGCCGGGCGAGGCTAGGCTATTGGGGACAGACTTGGTGCAGGATGCCTTAGAAAAGGTGAAGGTAATTCAGGAGAGGCTTCGTACCGCACAGTCGTGGCAAAAGAGTTATGCTGACAGGAAGGTTCAAGATGTGTCCTACATGGTTGGCGAGAAGGTTCTGTTGAAGGTTTCGCCCATGAAGGGTGTTATGAGATTTTAGAAGAAAGGTAAATTGAGTCCTCGGTTCATTGGGCCTTTTGAGGTGCTTCGCAGGATTGGGGAGGTGGCTTATGAGCTTGCTTTGCCACCTAGCTTGTTGAGTTTGCATCCGGTATTTCATGTTTCTATGCTCTGGAAGTATATTGGGGATCCGTCTCATGTTCTGGATTTCAGCACGGTTCAGTTGGATGATGATTTGACCTATGATGTGGAGCCAGTAGCTATTTTGGGTCGTCAGGTTCAGAAGTTGAGGTCAAAAGATATAGCCTCAGTGAAAGTGTAGTAGAGAGGTCGGCTAGTGGAGGAGGCTACCTACGAAATCGAGCGGGAGATGCGGAGCAGATATCCTCACCTGTTTGAGGCTTCAGGTATGTTTCTTGACTCGTTCGAGGACGAACGTTTGTTTAAGTTGGGGAGGATGTAACGACATGACCAGTTGTCTTATGAGTTACCGCTTCATTTTTCCCCATTTTTGCTTCTTTATGCTTTGTTATCCGTGTTTTATAGCATCAGGTTGGTTGGATCGAATCCGGAATGATTTTGTAAGGTTTGAGATACTTAGTTTCTTTTAAGGAAGCTTAAGTTGGAAAAATTCAACCAGATGTTGACTTATGTATTAGAGGGCTCGAAAGTGAGTTTCGATGGTTTGGATAGCTTTGGGAGGTGATTTGGGACTTAGGAGCGTGGTCAGAATGAGTTTTGAAGGTTCAGAGTAGATTTAGGCTTGAATTGGCGAAGTTGATATTTTGGCGATTTCTGGTTGATAGGCGGAATTTCGATATAAGGGTCAGAATGGAATCCCGAGAGTTGCAGTAGTTTCATTGGGTCATTTGGGATGTGTGTGCAAAATTTGAGGTCATTCGGACGTGGTTTGGTTGGGTTTTTTTATCAAAAGAGGGATTCGGAAGATTTTGGAAAGTTTGGCTTGAATCCGATGTGTTTTGATAGATTTGATGTTGTTTGAGGTGCTTTGAAGATTGGAACAAGTTTGAATAAGGTATGAGGATATGCTTGTACTTTTGGTTGAGGTCCCGGGGGGCCTCGGGGTAATTTCGGATGGTTGACGGGGAGTTTGAGGATTGTTTGCAGCTGCTAAACTTTTGCTGCTTTTGGTATTTCTGCACCTGTGGATTTGGGACCGCAGGTGCGACGCCGCACATGCGGAAGGGGAGCCACAGAAGCGGATTATTGAGGAGTTGTCAGGAACCGCAGATGCTGTAGTGGGACCGCACCTACGGAGTCACAGGTGTGGAATGATGAGCGCAGGTGCGATTTTGGTCTATTAAGTGAAGAACCGCAAAAGCGGTTATGTGGCCTTCGCGAATTTTAGCTAATTTCACCATTTTTATAAGTTTGGAATGTTGTAATTGCTTGAAGATCTCAGAAATGAATGTTGTTCTATTAACCATAAATGTTAGCTATTTTTTTTAGAATTTCTGAAGTAATAGTGTAATGTAACAATGACTAGTTTACCTGTTCATTTTTTGAAGTAGTAGTAGTGTAATATTTTTTTTAGGAATTTCATGCTACATTCTGTCTTAAGGGAAAACATGAAGTATATTAATCTGTTGAGTTGGAGGTATTTGCATGGAAAAGACTGTTAAATTGATATATGGTTCGTGAGGGGGGGTTCTTTAAAGGTGTTTGCCTTGACTATGGTTGAGTGTTCATGGGGATGGTCATATGTTCTTTAAATGTTGATTTAAGATCCATATCTCCTGTTAATTAGCATGGTCCTTCATTTATTTCTGTGTCATGTGAGCTTAAAACTGTGGAATGATTCCTAGAGTTTTAATTTCAGAAATAGTAATTTTCATCATTCGATTTCAGCTCTTCTGTATCTTGTTTGCTTTAGAAGAAATATGAAATTCATGTCTTGTTAAAGGGTGAGAATTGAACTCAATATGAGTTGGGGGGCCTTTGGGTTCGGTTAATTAGTGGATAATTTGTGTAAGGATGTATTGTTGCAATTAGAGGTTGTATCTTCACTTTGAACTCTATGTTGGTCTTAAAAGTTGTTTTGCATCTGAATTAAAGATTATTAATAGCTACTCAAACGTAGAATTTTCTTGCATAATACATTACATCTCAAGTGTGTTGGCCCGATTACAATTGCCCTTCTTTTCGTAACCAGGCTTCCTAGCTAGGCTTCCTTCTGAGCCCAATTATTTCTCACGCAGAATTAGCAGTAAGGGACAACCAAATATGGGATTTGGGACCAGGCCTGGCCACTCTGTTTTCCTTTGAAAAACCTCCAAATAGCATTGGGCCCATAGCTGGCCCAAACCTCTTCATGTAATTAAAATACCCGCTGATCCCACTTGGGTTTATGGCTAGTAAGAGCAATTTAAACATTAATCTAGAATAGGCTCAAACATCTTAGACCCGTTTAATTAAGTATTGTCCTTCTAATAAATCGAGGTGTGTCGTGCCGAACAAGAATCTCAAAATGCATGGCCCTCATTTAATTAATACTTGAATCCTTAGAAATCGAGGCGCACCATTTAGTTGAATTTCCATGGCCCTCGCAGAGTTGCAAATACGTAGATGCTTTAGGCATGTTATTTTAATAATTTACCTTCCTAAACTTGGGTGCGCATTTATGTGACCCAAATCCAAATCTCAACAACGTTAGATAAAATGTGTCGTGGACCGCGGGTGCATTTATGTGACGTGGTTCAAGATATATTTTAGATGACGTTGAATTTTTCTAAAATTAATTAAAAGCGGTTAATAATTTAAAATTGTACCATAGGCTAAAACATGTACTAAAATCAAATAAATAGGACAATTATAACAGTTGAGCGATCGTGCTAGAACTACAGAACTCGGGAATGCCTAACACCTCCTCCCAGGTTAACAGAATTCCTTACCCGGATTTCTGTGTTCGCGGACTGTAATACAGAATCAATCTTTTCCTCGATTCGGGATTTGAACCGGTGACTTGGGACACCATAAAACTATCCCAAGTGGCGACTCTGAATTTTAAAGAAAATAATCCCGTTTTGATTATCACTTTAAGTTAGAAAAAAACTCTCTTATATACCCCTTCTCGCGGTGCAGGTAAAAAGGAGGTGTGACAGCTCTGGCGGCTCTGCTGGGGATAAGAACCCAAAATATTTGGTTCAGGGTTCAAGAATTCGAGCTTACAATAATTGTTATATTTGGCTTTTATTTATTATCTGGTTTTATTATATGTTTGGGCCTAATGTGCTAAATGCTACTTTTTATCGCTTTGATACTTCTTGAACTGTATATAAACTGCTACGAAAATCTTCTCTTCTCATCTTCGGGGATGTGCACACTGGCGTGACTCCTTTTCTGTTAGTGTCATACCTTAAATTAGGAGGAGGCTCGGACAAGTTACTAAGCCGGATGGTCTTTTGGTTCCCGGTACGTAGCCCCCTCCTCGGCTCGAGTTGCCCGCTCTGGTACACAGTCTAGAACACATACCCAGGTTTTGAACTTAGAATAACTCAGCCTCATTCCAGATCCATAGTAGTAACGTTTGTTTGCATCATGTGCATTTGACTTTGGAGACTCAATACAGGGGTTGGGTCTGTCTAGGACAGATGTACCCGAAATGAAAAGACCATCTTGATGTATCTTACTTGCTACTTGTGCATTCAGTTGCTTCGAATTTGCATGTTGACCGGCTTGTAGGGGAAAACTTAGGGAAAGTCAATGAGAAAGCTGAGAGAGATAATTTCCTATTTTGAAAAAACGATGTCCAAAATATATTGAAACTCTGCCGAAATTTTGAAATTTTTTTTTGTTTCATTTTGAAAAAAAAAGAGAGTTGGTTTTTGTTTTGTCAAAATTTCCCGAACTAGGCCAGTTTGATTCTCACCGGATGTGGGATACGTAGGCAACCCCCATCGGGTCCAACTTCCCTTTTTGCAAAAATATCCCAAAAAGAACCAAATTTTATTGTCTTTGTGGTGAATAAGTAAGGCGATTCCATTCTTGTCAAAATTAGCCGAATGTCCCTAAAAGGACGCATGAAGGCTATTTTTACAAGAACAACCACCTTTTGTCTCTTTTTCGAATTTTTGGCCGGTTAGCAAGCACAACCTTAAAATCTTCTCCCCGGAAGTGCTGAAAGGCCGTATTTGCAAAGCCGGGTTTTATTTTTGAAATGTCAATTTGAAAAAAAATTATTAACTTTTCTTGAGTCAAATGAGTCATGATTTTGCTTAATCACCTTAATAAATGTGCAGAATGAGCACGAGTCAAAATTTACCAATAACAGTCATGGACAAAATCCCTTTAGAGCTGCATATGTGGTGGGATGATCTGGGTAAATCAGGGCAAGATATGGTCAATCAATACTTGGGAGATCTCACCGGGTTATTGAAGATTAGGCCTAGAGGAGACATCATAAAGGCGTTGGTTACATTCTGGGACCCGACCCACAACGTGTTTCATTTCTCAGATTTTGAACTCACCCCAACTTTGGAAGAAATAGCCGGATATATTGGGAACGTCGAGGTTCCTCTAAGACATAAGTATCTGGTTTCTCCAAGAGTCGTCGTTGTGCACAGATTCCTAGATTCCTTGAAGATAAGTAGGGGGTCCACAACCCAGATTTGGCCGCGGGATTTTCTACTCCGCAGTTTATATACCAGAGATACGGTCACATAGGAGGATTTAACAATCCAGAAAACAAAATTTGTAGCAAAGGGAACCGTCTCAAATGGGAAGAACACAGGGGTTTTGCTTTTATGGTGGTCTTCTTGGGACTTCTGGTGTTTCCTAGGAAAGATGGAAATATCGATATATGGATAGCTGGGGTCGTCAACACTTTGCTTACTCAAGCCAAAAGCACACTCTCACCCATGATAGTAGCTGAAATCTTCTGCGCTCTCACAACCTGCAAAGCCGGAGGAGACTTTTTTGAGGGATGCAACTTGTTGCTGCAGATGTGTAAACCATCGTCCTCAATTCATGAGTTATGGGTCGACAGAGAAAACCTGCATAGAGGAATTTTATACAAGGGTTGATGGGATCAGCTTCCTAGAAGGGGTCACAGAATGGGTATCACACTTCCTTTCCATCACTGCAAACCAAATAGAGTGGACGTTTGGATGGCTTCCTGTAGATGAGATCATATATATGCCATCTACCGGGCCTTATTTCCTCTTGATGGGTCACAGGAGTATCCAGCCTTATGCCCCATATCGGGTTTTGAGATAGCTGGGGAGATGCCAAATAGTTCCAAAAGATGAAGATCTTAGTGCTCAAGTAGTCGAGATTGGTCCTGATGGTCAGTTTCATGAAGCAGCAGTCCGCCAGATTTGGAGCGAGTGTCAATACTTCACGGCAAATACCTGTTTACGTGATTGATCCAAAGGTGAAGTTTTGCCAGGGTACCTTTCTTGGTATAAAAGGGAAATTGAGTTTGGGAGGCCGACCAAAAGACCCCATCTTCAGGAATTTGTCGAGGCATTACAAGAATAGTGGGCTTGGTTGGCCAAGGAGAATGAGTACAGGGTTACCATTAGCAAGCTAGAGAAGCAAGTCAAGGATCTTCAATTCGAGAATGGTTTTCAAGCCGTGGCGGATGAGGGTGAAAAGAAAAGGCTAGCCAAAGAAAATGAGGATCTTCGAGCCCAGATTCAAGAAATGAAAATAGCAGCTGAAAATCCCGCCAGAAGTGCAAAAGATGAAAAACTTATAAAGAACCTTAGGCAGAAGGTGAGTGAGTTTGGCTTTGATTTGAACAATGGAGAGTGTGAACTAGCCAGGGCTCGAACAAAATTGGCTAAGAATGCAGAAGAACGAGCGCGCCTGGTTAGACAGTTAAAAGAGAAATACGACAATGAGGTTGTGGGGTTGAAGAAAAGGGTCATCATCTTTGAGAACAAAATGATCAAGTAGGCAAAAGACTTTAAGGCAGAAAGGGAACACTCTTACGCAGCGATGGCGCAGTTAAAAAGAGATTTGAAACAACTTCAAGAACAGAATCATGTAGCCAAACAAACTTTGGAAGCCAGGGCCCAACAGATTGGGCGTTTGGTGCAAGAAAAGGGTGTCGTAAGAGAGAGAGTCAGAAGGATCGCTGACTACATCGCGATGAAGTGTAGTAGTTGTGAGGATATGACTAGATCCATGTTCTTTGCCACCATGATGAACTTTGTCCGCCAGATAATGGAAGATCTCTATCACCTCCAAAGGGATCTAGCGCGTAGGCCCGTGGCGAGACCGAATGATGTCCCGCGGACCCCAGGAGCAATTGAGGCATTGATGTATTCGTATTTTTCAGAGAAGTCTGTTAGTCTGTTTTCGAGTCTGTATTTTCATCTTTCTGTTGAAGTCTGTTAGTTTGTTTCGGAGTCTGTATTTTCATCTTTTCATCAAAGTCCGTTAGTGTCTTTTTGAGTCTGTTAGTTTTTTGAGTCATTGTAATCAAAGCATTTTCTTTTTGTGAAAATTTGAAAATCCCTAAATATTTTATTACTTATTTTACATTTATTCCCAGAACTACGCTCGGTCTGATTCATGCGGGGTCATGATATGTAGGCAATCTCCATGAGATTCGACTATAACCAAAAGAAAGAAAAAGAGTGATAAAAAAAAGAGGAAAAGAAAAAGAGAGAAAAACAAGAGGGAAAAAGAAAAGAAAAGAGAAAGAAAATAAGAAATTGTGGGAAAAGAGCAATGGCAAAACAAGAGAGAGAAGTATGAGAGAATAAAAACAAAGAAAGAGCAAAGGCAAGAATGAAAAGAAAAAAGAGAGAAAAAGAAGTTGCAAATAGAAATAAGGAAAAAGCCGAGATGACCCAAGCAACCGATCAAATGCATAATAGAAACGGTTAACTGCTTAGGTGCATTCATTCCCCAAATGTACAGTTGCTTATCTATTAAACCCTGATCGCTAACAAGTTTACTGTTATCGTCAAGTAACAGGTAGGTGGTTAGTTTGTGTGGCATTCTGGCAACTCACCCATACAACACCCGTTCCAAGAACAAATTGATCATGGCCAGTCAAGAACTTGATGCGAGTGTCATCGATCCTTCAAGAGAGGTGGAAGAGTTGGATGTTAATTTGATGAAAGAAGAGATGTATAAGTTGAAGCAGTAGATGACCGAAATGTACTAGGCCTGGGCAAAGGGGAAACCACCACCAACCTACCCCGCCAACCTTGCCATCATCCTGTCACTGGCTCAGTCTTAGGATCACCCTACCACCGATTCGTCCCCGAGCTTTCCCATCTACCAACACTACCAGAGCACAACTTCCCAAACACCACTCGCTCCACCACCCAAACCAGTTCCATACCCTCCTCCACCAACCACTACTGTCTTCGTGGCGCCCCCTCCTGTGAGCACGTGATTTTTCACCTACGAGAACTACTCCCAAAAATTCAAAATAAAATAGTTTTGTGTTGTTTGTGATTTATTTTTATTTTTGTCTGTGCGTGTTTATTTCTAATCTAATTAAGAAAGATACAAAAATAGGTGTTGCATGTGCATTTAGGATTTAATTTTACAATCAGGAATTAATGAAAATCACAAAAATGTGTATTTTTTGCATTTTTAGCATTTAATGTCTGATTATGTGATTGTGTTTTAATTAGTGTTTGATTTTAGATTTTACTTATTATTAAGAGTCAATTAGTATTTTTTTAGCTAATTTTGGTTTTTGATTTAATCTAGGATTTTGTTTGTAAAATAGGAATTAAAAAGGAAAATAAAAGAAAAGGAAGAAATGAAGAATAAAGAATAAATTCGGAACTGGGCCGACTTTTTAAAATCAAAATCAGGCCCAAACATATGCCCAGACCGGTCCAAATCTCACGGACATTCGAACGACGTCATTTCAACGGCAATCAATCACAGCCGTTGATCCTGCATGATCCAACGGCTCAAAAGCCATCTCCCTTACCCATTCCCTGACCCGACCCGTTACCCGGTTCAAACCGACCCCCTACTTAAACCAAACGACGCCGTATTGGTTAATCTCCTTAATCCTAGCCGTTAATCTTAATTGATCTAACGGTCTGGATTGTGCCAGGCAAAGGTTTAGGGGCTGATCTTCAGGGTATTGTTCAATTGGTTTCTTTGCCCAAATTTTGGATACCTTTGGGCTAGGGTTCAAGCCTACAGTGGCAGATGTGAGACGGTCCCGCAAGTTGAAGAAAAGAGTCTATGTCCTTCCCAAGCCAATCTCGCGCCTGTCCAGATCTTTTGTCAGGCCGAGCATCAAAAAGCAATTGTTGTCCAAGGTTACAGGGCCATTGATTGGTGCAGATGGAGACTTAAATGAAGGCTTTGAAAGATTATTCACCGAAATCAACATGGTAGAAGTTGGGGAGGGGTCCAGCAAGGTGGGTGTACAGTTTGTGGGGCCTAAGGCAAAAATCAACAATCGGATGGCTACTCCTTTTCCCATTCGGAGGGAGTCTTGGTAGTTGGCTCTGATTTTCCTTCATGTTTTCTGGATTATTCCAGGGTTGTAGTCCAAATTCCTTTTATTTTGTTGTGTTCATTAAAGTGTGAAGCCTTGTTATCCCGTAATTCAATAAAATAAAAAAGTTTCTTCTTCATTCCTTATTTTATTTTAATTTTGTTTTTTTTGTACATTTCTCTTTATACTGGTCTTAATGACATGGCGTGCATAAGGAATCCTCAGCCCAGTCTTAAAAATCAATCTGATTCCGAAATGATAGTTCAAGAAGTAGATTGTGATTATGAATCAGAATATGATGATGAGGATGAAGCCTTAGAAGAAATTAGTAAGGAGTTAATTCACTTCGAAGAAAAACCCAAACCCAATTTGAATGACACCGAAATCGTCAATTTAGGGGATACAGACAACGTCCGAGAGACTAAAATAAGTGTCCACCTTGAGCCAAAAATCTGGGAGGAGCTAGTCAAAGCACTCATCGAGTACAAAGATGTTTTTGTGTGGTCATATGACGACATGCCATGTTTAAGCACTGATTTAGTGGTCCACAAATTGCCCATTGATCCAGCATTCTCCCCCGTCAAGCAAAAGTTGAGGAAGTTCAAGACTGATATGAGTGTGAAGATTAAAGAAGAGGTTACCAAACAGTTGGATGCAAAGGTTATCCGGTTCACCCTATATCCCGTTTGGTTGGCTAATGTTGTGCATGTGCCGAAGAAGGATGGCAAGATCAGAGTATGCGTCGATTACCGCAATCTCAACAAAGCAAGTCCGAAGGATAACTTCCCACTACCCAATATCCATATTCTGATTGACAATTGTGCCAAGCGCGAGATTAGATCTTTTGTGGATTGTTATGCCGGGTATCATCAGATTCTAATGGATGAAGAAGATACAAAAAAGATGGCATTCATCATGCCCTTGGGAACTTATTGCTACCGGTTAATGCCATTTGGTTTGAAGAATGCTGGGGTAACTTATATGAGGGCAATGACTACTGTGTTTCATGATATGATACACAAGGAGATTGAGGTATACGTAGATGATGTGATCATAAAATCAAAGCATCAGGCCGACCACGTCGAGGATTTGAGGAAATTCTTCCAGAGGCTTCGCAGGTACAACCTCAAGCTTAACCCCGCCAAGTGTGCATTTGGTGTTCCATCCGAAAAGCTGTTAGGATTCATAGTCAGTCGGCGAGGCATCGAGTTGGACCCATCAAAGATCAAAGCCATAAAAGATTTGCCCCTTCCGAGGAACAAGACTGAAGTGATGAGTCTATTAGGAAGGCCGAACTACATCAGCAGGTTTATTGCTCAGCTCACGACAACTTGTGAGCCTATTTTCAAGTTGTTGAGGAAGGACGTTGCGATCAAGTGGACTGATGAGTGTCAAGAAGTTTTTGATAAGATAAAAGGTTACTTGAAAAACCCACTTGTGTTGGTTCCGCCAGAGCCAGGGAGACCTTTGATTCTTTACTTGACAGTCTTGGAAAATTCATTTGGTTGTGTACTAGGGCAGCATGATATCACCGGCAGGAAGGAACAAGCCATCTATTATCTTAGCAAGAAGTTCACAGCTTATGAGGTTAAGTTCACTCACCTGGAAAGGACATGTTGCGCCCTAACTTGGGTGGCACAGAAGTTGAAACATTATTTGTCAACCTACACTACTTACCTCATTTCACGCTTGGATCCATTGAAGTATATCTTTCAAAAGCCTATGCCGACAAGAAGACTTGCAAAATGGCAGATTTTGCTCACAGAGTTTGACATAATCTATGTGACTCGGACTGCGATGAAAGCCCAAGTATTGGCCGATCATTTGGCCTAGAACCCGGTCGATGAAGAGTATGAGCCACTGAGGACTTATTTTCCTGATGAAGAGGTGATGCATATTGATGAACTAGAACAGGCCAGAAAACCAAGCTGGAGACTCTTCTTTGATGGGGCTGTTAATATGAAAGGAGTCGGAATAGGAGTTTGCTTATTTCTGAAACATGGCATCACTATCCTGTTACGGATCAACTTCGGTTTTATTGCACCAACAATATGGCTGAATACGAAGCATGTATTTTGGGTTTAAGGTTAGCTGCAGACATGGATGTCTGGGAAGTCTTAGTCTTGGGAGACTCGGACCTTCTGGTACATCAAATTCAAGAAAAATGGGAAACGCGAGATCTGAAGCTCATACCATACCGACAATGCTTGCATGATCTTTGTCAACGGTTTAGATCAATGGAGTTCAGTCACATTCCAAGGATCCATAATGAGGTCGCCGATGCTTTGGCTACCCTAGCACCAATGCTGCCCCATCCAGACAAAGCTTATGTTGATCCTTTGCATATTCAAGTCTGAGATCAGCATGCTTATTGTAACATGATTGAAGAAGAACTGGATGGCGAACCACGGTTCCACGATATCAGGGAATACATCAGAATGGGAATATACCAGTGCAAGCCACGGAGGATCAAAAGAGAACAATTCGACGGTTGGCAAGTGGATATTTCTTGAGTGGAGGAGTTCTGTATAAAAGAACACCAGACCTGGGATTGTTAAGATGCATAAATGCTAGGCAGGCTATGACTGTCATGTCCGAAGTACATTCAGGAGTCTGCGGACCACATATGAGCGGATATGTGCTGGCGAAGAAAATTCTCCGAACAGGTTATTATTGGCTCACCGTGGAGCGAGATTGTATTAGTTTTGTGCGCAAATGTCATCAGTGCCATATACACGGAGATTTGATTCATTCTCTGCCATCGGAATTACACACAATGCCAGCGCTGTGGCCCTTCGTCGCTTGGGGCATGGATATCATTAGACCAATTGAGCCAGCAACATCCAACGGGTATAGGTTCATTCTGGTAGCCATTGATTATTTCACCAAATGGGTTGAGGCCAAGACTTTCAAGTCTGTGACCAAGAAAGCAATGGTCGATTTTGTTCACTCACATATCATCTGTCGATTCGGAATCCCGAAGGTGATCATCACAGATAACTGTGCTAATCTTAACAGCAATTTGATGAAAGAGGTATGTCAACAGTTTAAGATTACACACCGCAATTCCACCCCATATCGTCCCAAGGCGAATGGAGCAGTTGAGGCAGCCAACAAAAACATAAAGAAGATACTTCGGAAAATGGTAGAAGGACCGAGGCAATGGCACAAAAAATTACCATTCACATTGCTGGGTTATCGCACTACTGTCCGTACTTTAGTAGGGACAACTCCTTATTTGTTGGTATATGGAACTGAAGCCGTAATACCTGCGGAAGTTGAAATCCCGTCCCTTCGGATTGTCGCTGAAGCTGAGATTGATGATGACGAGTGAGTCAGAACCCGTTTGGAGCAGTTGAACTTGATTGATGAAAAGCGATTGACAACTGTGTGTCATGGCCAGTTATATCAAAAGATAATGGCAAGAGCATACAACAAAAAGGTGCGTCCCCGGAAGTTTGAAGTGGGCCAGCAAGTGCTGAAATGCATCCTCCCATATCAGGCTGAGGCAAAGGGCAAGTTCGCCCCGAATTGGCAAGGGCCATTCATTGTAACCAGAGTGTTGTCCAATGGCGCTTTATGTTTAACAGATATCGAAGGAAAATGCATCGACATGGCTATCAATTCTGACGAAGTTAAGAGTGTATGATTTCTTTTAATTGTAATTATTGTTTGTTTGCATTTGGCATGGTATTGGAGAATGAAATAACGGAGGCAATTTGTTCTTCCATCCAAACACTTCAACATTTGCTTCCCCTTTTGAGCCTTATTTATTCTTTGATACCCCTCTTTTGGAATTAGAAATGAAAATGAAAGAAAAAGAGAAGAGAAAAATAATGATAATAAAGACAAAGAAAAGTCACAAGAAAAACAAAGGAATTGGGAACTACGTTTGACCTGATTTCTCAAAAAGAATACGTAAGAGCCTCACGGCTCGGTCATAGTGTAACAAAAATAAAAATCCCCAAGTAAGAAACTGGGGCAGAAGTTGTGTTTGTAATTTTGGGAAGGAAGTTTGATTCCAAGAGTTGTAATATTTTACCTATCAAAATTATTTTGAACCTTTTGATACCCTTTTTCTTTTAGCCATACACAAAAACCCATATTGATGTCCAAAAAAGACCTCCCGATCAGTATCCGAGAAGTGCCAAGTCATGCAAATGGAAGTCGGGAATAACACTCTGATCCCCAGCAGAGAAGAGGATCATAAGCTGGAAATGAATTGAAAGCCGAAAGAATCCCCAGCAGAGAGAGTCATATCGGTAACACTCCAATCCCCAGCTGAAAAAATAAAATAAAATGAGAGAGTCTTATCGGTGAAAACCTCCACAGGCACCATAAAGCGACGGAAGTTGAGAGAAATAAAACGAGAGAGTCTTATTAGTGAAAACCCCTCGAAGGGCACTATGAGGCGACAAGGGGTCAAAAGAGGCAAACAAGATAAGATTGACGGAAAGGATCCGTCGAGGCATCAAGCAGTGCAAATATGTTGAGTCGACAAAAGAATTGGGCGCTTACATATCCCCAACAAAGTAAGGCCATCAGAAATATTGATTGATATAAATAGACTGGGTTGGTTAATCCAAAATGCACGACGTGATCATTGGGATCGGTTGTACCATTCAGATAAGTTCTTTTCCTTTTTTTCTTCTCCCCAACATTTTTCAGAAAACTATTCTTCTCTTATTTTCTTGAATTCATCATTTTTTATTTTTAAAGACTTTATCTCCCCAACAGTTTGTTTTTTAAAAGGATTTTCAGAGCTTATTACCAGTTGCCAAGATGGTGCAAAAACACAATGTGGATAGGACGGGCCAAAGATAATGCAATAGAACGAGAAAGACGTTCGTTGCAAGACCAAATGATGGATTGGTCTAGGATTTCGGGGAGAGTATGGAGATAAGTGGGAAGCAACAATTGGTGAATAAAGAATCGTCAAGAAACAATAGCATCCCTGGCAGATTATCGACCAAGTTCCAAGAGGGTCGGACAACACGGAGCAGGGAAAGAAGAGGGGGAAAACCATCCCCGGTAGGAGTGGCACGACCATTCACCACGTTTTAAACTAACAAAATTTTTTCTTTAATTTGAAGCAGGGACAGGAAATGTTACAGATGATGAAAAGACATCATGATACAAGAAAGATTGTCAAACTGGAGCAGAAAATTTCTTTCATTTTGAAAATTTTCTGGAAGTCCGGTACCCACTTGGGGAAGAAGCAAGATAACACAAGTTTGGGGAAAAATGGTATCCCCAGCAGTTTTCGGAAGAAGGCCAAACAAGTTTTAAAGGAAGCAATTTCAGAAGGAAGATAACACAAGTCTTAAGGGAAGTAGTTCCAGTAGAAGGAAAGTACCAGCTTTAAGGGAAGTAGTCTTTGAAGGAGGAAAATAACATATTTTTGAAAAAAACACCGGTGTTATCCCCAGCAGTTTTCAGAGGAATGAAACACCAGTTTTGAGGGAAGCAGTTCTAAAAGAAGATAATTTCAAGCTAGAAGGAAAATGGTTCAGGAGGCAGGAAGGAGCAACAACAATAAAACGCATTTCTTAGAAGTCATTGAAGGCAGGAGCCCGCCTGGAGAATGGAGGTGTTATATTTTTAAGAAGTTGTTGAAGTCAGGAGCCCGCCTGGAGAATGGAGGTGTTATGTTTTTAAGAAATTGTTGAGGTCAGGAGCCCGCCTAGAGAATGGAGGCTGCATTATCTTTAAATTGCTGTTGAAGTCAGGAGCCCGCCTGGAGAATGGAGGCCGTATTATCTTTTAAAGTCAAGTTGGAGTCAGGAGCCCTCCTGTAGAATAGAGGAGTATATTTCAAAACGAAGTCAGGAACCCGCCTGTAGAACAGAGGAATAAATTTCAAGTTTGAAGTCAGGAGCCCGCCTGTAGCACAGAGGACTATACTCAATTTCAAGTCAAGAGTCAGTAAAGCGGAGGGTTACAACAAAATATCCCCAGCATAAATTCCGCTGCAGAAATCAAAAGGAAGGCTACAAGAGCAAGTTTGAAGATAGATAAGATGTTGTAATCCCTAATTTAGTCCTAATTTAGTCCCTAATCAAAAGGAGGGTTACAACATTCTTCTTTTAGCACGGTGTAATAAGGAGGTCGAAAAGCAGTAGTAACAGCAAAATTACAGCTTCATGGTAGTCCCAGCTACCGAAACTTCCCAAACTACATTGACCTGATTCCCCTTTAGCCAGGGATATGTAGGAAACCTTTGAAGCAGAGGTTCAGTCAAATCTTTCAAAAATGTTTCACACGGAGTAGCCGAACGGGCAAAAATCGCTCGTATACGCTCACTTTATCTTTGCACGAAAACTCTTCGTGTTTCCGGACAAAGAGGGGCAGCTGTGAGCACGTGATTTGTGCCCTACGAGAACTACTCCCAAAAATTCAAAATAAAATAGTTTTGTGTTGTTTGTGATTTATTTGTATTTTTGTCCGTGCGTGTTTATTTCTACTTTAATTAAGAAAGATACAAAAATAGGAGTTGCATGTGCATTTAGGATTTAATTTTACAATCAGGAATTAATGAAAATCACAAAAATGTGTATTTTTGCATTTTTAGCATTTAATGTCCGATTATGTGATTGTGTTTTAATTAGTGTTTGATTTTAGATTTTACTTATTATTAAGAGTCAATTAGTATTTTATTTTAGCTAATTTTGGTTTTTGATTTAATCTAGGATTTTGTTTGTAAATAGGAATTAAAAAGGAAAATAAAAGAAAAGGAAGAAATGAAGAATAAAGAATAAATTCGGAACTGGGCCGACTTTTTAAAATCAAAATCAGGCCCAAACAGATGCCTTGACCGGTCCAAATCTCACAGACGTTCGAACGACGTCATTTCAACGGCAATCAATCACAGCCGTTGATCCTGCATGATCCAACGGCTCAAAAGCCGTCTCCCTTACACATTCACTAGCCCGACCCGTTACCCGGTTCAAACCGACCCCCTACTTAAACCAAACGACGCCGTATTGGTTAATCTCCTTAATCCTAGTCATTGATCTTAATTGATCTAACGGCCGGGATTAAATTTCCCACATGGTATATATTCCTAAATCCTACCCATCCCCCTAAACCAAACCCCCCCTCGCCCCATCGTCTCTCTCAGACCTCTCAGAGACGACCCCTCAAAACCCTAAAGCCGCCACCCTGCCCCTTCACCGTAAACCCGGTGGCGCCGGCTCCGATGGCCATGAAAATAACACCCCTTGACCACCCTCCCCTCCCCTCCATAAATCCACACTCGGCTTGCTTCGAATCATCCCCGAGCTTCTCGAATCTTCAATCGAAGAATCAGCCTAAAACCTCACCTCCTCCGATGACTACCAAATTCACACCCCTGAACATTCTAACCACCCTCAACACAAATCCCTACCCCTTTAACCTCAGATCATCCCGGTTCGTTTTGAATCTTCAGTCGAAGATTCGAGCAAAATCCTAAAACTACCCAACCAGCCCCAAGTTCACACCCCAGCTCCACCTGACCTCTTTCGTTCCCAAACAACCCCTACCGTGGCTCGAATCTTACTAGAACTGGTCGAATTTTAAATCGATTAAAGACCCCTAGGAGGATCAAACCTGGAGTCGGTCCGAGTGAAGGGGAAATTTGAGGTTCCTAATCGATTTCAGTCGAGAACACTCGATTGAGGTCCGTTTGGACCTCAAAAATTCGAGTCAAAGTGAAAGGGGAACTGTTTGGAGTTTCAGCCTGTAATTTTGAGGTATTTGTCTTCTTTTTCTTTTCCATTTTTGTTGTTTATCTGTTTGAGCCTCGTTGTATTTCATCATCCTTTTAATTTATTTCTCTCCTCTTTCGGACCTTTTTTTTTCGGTCCAGTTTTCTTCTGATTGATTAACATACGTTATAAATTGTTTCGTCGATTAATCCGTTCATGTTTGTAGTTTAATAGTTCTCGTCAATTTGTTTTAGTTTGGTAATTGGTGTTGACTCGTTAATTTCAGTCACTTGTTGAAGTTAGTCAGTTTGTCGATTTGTTTTTAAACATTTCCAATTTTCGCAATCATTAAAATTGAGTTTGTCCGGTCGCTAAAATTAAGGATTAGTTCATCACAATGTTTGAATCGCTTAGTCGTTCGTCACATTGTTTTGAATTGCTTGGTCATTTGAAATGTTTTGAATTGCTTGGTCAGTTGAACTGCTTCGTCACAACTGTTGTTTTGGTTGTCACCTGAACCTACTGTGTCATGCCCTGTAAGGGTGTTCTGAGTCATTAAAAGCCTTGGCCTTTATTTTGTTGCTATTTGATTCAAGCCTAAGCAATTGATGAATCGAATCCTACTGTTTAGGGTCTAAAATGAATCTGACATTGGTTTGAATTCAGTGTTGGTATGATAATGTCAACTAGATAGTAGTGAGTCATAAGGTTGCATTCAGAACTTAGGAGAATTGGTTATAGCTGCAATTTCAGGGACTCTAGGAGGGTATTTTGGGATTTAAAAGGTTTGAGAATGGCCTAAATTTAGTGGTCTGACAGTAGGGTACTAAAGTACCAATAAACTAATGAATTGTTTAGTAATAGTGGGGAACAAGGCTTAATGGCATGGAAAGTTAATTAAATAAGTTAAGTCACCCATAACCTTGGATTAAAAAAGAGAAAAACATGTAGTAGTGGCTGTCAGGGAATATCATGGGCAGAAACACTCTCTTAATTAGTTGAATGCTCCTAAGAGCTAAAGGGTTAAAAAAAGTTTGGCTATAAAGGAGAGGGGCTGGACACAGTTAAAAAGGGGAGAAAATTCTGGAAATCTTGAGGGTGTTGAACATTCTGAAAAACTGGAAGAGAGTTTTAAGAGTTAGTCAAGTTCAACTAGTGCTATCCCATTGAAACTGAAAAGACCTTCAGCTTTAACTGTGGAGTTGTATTTTCGAGTTTTTCTTGATTACTGAATTCTAGGGGTGTTTCTGCTTGTGTTTTGATTGATATTTGGTTGCTATCAAGCTGTTTTGGGGTCAGTTACTGGGTGTTTGTGTTGCTGTTGGTATTGCTGGGAATTTTAATTAGTTTCCTGAGTCGCTGCTAGTTATCTTTTGTTGCATTGCTGTTGCAACTGATGTTTGCTACTGCTGTTGCTGACCTTCCTCTCTTCTTCTTCCCCATTGTATTCCTTCCAGGTACACATTTGTACACTCTTGGCTTGAAGCGAAATGAAGTGTTGCCCAGGCTTTGTTCCTGTTGAATTCCTCCTGTTTAGATTTGTGCTCGAATAGAGTTTTCCTTTCTTTGTCTAAATATGTAGTTGACTGATTAATGAGTCATAGGGTTGCATATGTATAATGTTTAGTTTTCTGTAATAAGAATGGTTCGTGTAAATGTACCTATCTGGACTGTATCTAGACCATGTGAGCTACCATTTTTCCAAGTTTTTTTTTAGATTCAAATGAATTGAAGGTATCATCATATAGGTTCAAAGCTAATGAAATGGTTACTTGAATAATGTTAGCCTAACGTCAATTTTCAAATACTGAGGTATTTTTGACAGTTGTAAAAAGAGTTCAAAAATGGCTTGGTATTACATTTGGTTTCTTCTAATAACCCATTCATCTAATAATGTTAGTTTAAATTAATCAAAGAATAGTTAGTTTGTTTTGATATTACTGTGTGTCAATCTCGTGTTCAATTCATAATCTCAACGGCCGGGATTAAATTCCCCACATGGTATATATTCCTAAATCCTACCCCTCCCCCTAAACCAAACCCCCCCTCGCCCCATCGTCTCTCTCAGACCTCTCAGAGACGACCCCTCGAAACCCTAGAGCCGCCACCCCACCCCTTCGCCGTAAACCCCAGCGGTGCCGGCTCCGATGGCCATGAAAATAACACCCCTTGACCACCTGACCCTCCCCTCCACAAATCCACACTCGGCTTGCTTCGAATCATCCCCGAGCTTCTCGAATCTTCAATCGAAGAATCAGCCTAAAACCTCACCTCCTCCGATGACTACCAAATTCACACCCCTGAACCTTCTAACCACCCTCAACACAAATCCCTACCCCTTTAACCTCGAATCATCCTGGTTCGTTTCGAATCTTCAGTCGAAGATTCGAGCAAAATCTTAAAACTACCCAACCAGCCGCAAGTTCACACCCCAGCTCCACCTGACCTCTTTCGTTCCCAAACAAACCCTACCGTGGCTCGAATCTTACTAGAACTGGTCGGATTTTAAATCGATTGAAGACCCCTAGGAGGATCAAACCTGGAGCCGGTCCGAGTGAAGGGGAAATTTGAGGTTCCTAATCGATTTCAGTCGAGTGTTTTCAGTCGAGAACACTCGATTGAGGTCCGTTTGGACCTCAAAAATTCGAGTCGAAGTGAAAGGGGAACTGCTTGGAGTTTCAGCCTGTAATTTTGAGGTATTTGTCTTCTTTTTCTTTTCCATTTTTGTTGTTTATCCGTTTGAGCCTCGTTGTATTTCATCATCCTTTTAATTTATTTCTCTCCTCTTTCGAACCTTTTTTTTCGGTCCAGTTTTCTTCTGATTGATTAACATACGTTATAAATTGTTTCGTCGATTAATCCGTTTATGTTTGTAGTTTAGTAGTTCTCGTCAATTTGTTTTGGTTTGCTAATTGGTGTTGACTCGTTAATTTCAGTCACTTGTTGAAGTTAGTCAGTTTGTCGATTAGTTTTTAAACATTTCCAATTTTCGCAATCGTTAAAATTGAGTTTGTCCGGTCTCTAAAATTAAGGATTAGTTCATCACAATGTTTGAATCGCTTAGTCGTTCGTCACATTGTTTTGAATTGCTTGGTCATTTGAAATGTTTTGAATTTCTTGGTCAGTTGAACTGCTTCGTCACAACTTTTGTTTTGGTTGTCACCTGAACCTACTGTGTCATGCCCTGTAAGGGTGTTCTGAGTCATTAAAAGCCTTGGCCTTTATTTTGTTGCTATTTGATTCAAGCCTAAGCAATTGATGAATCGAATCCTACTGTTTAGGGTCTAAAATGAATCTGACATTGGTTTGAATTCAGTGTTGGTATGATAATGTCAACTAGATAGTAGTGAGTCATAAGGTTGCATTCAGAACTTAGGAGAATTGGTTATAGCTGCAATTTCAGGGACTCTAGGAGGGTATTTTGGGATTTAAAAGGTTTGAGAATGGCCTAAATTTAGTGGTCTGACAGTAGGGTACTAAAGTACCAATAAACTAATGAATTGTGTAGTAATAGTGGGGAACAAAGCTTAATGGCATGGGAAGTTAATTAAATAAGTTAAGTCACCCATAACCTTGGATTAAAAAAGAGAAAAACATGTAGTAGTGGCTGTCAGGGAATATCATGGGCAGAAACACTCTCTTAATTAGTTGAATGCTCCTAAGAGCTAAAGGGTTAAAAAAAGTTTGGCTATAAAGGAGAGGGGCTGGACACAGTTAAAAAGGGGAGAAAATTCTGGAAATCTTGAGGGTGCTGAACATTCTGAAAAACTGGAAGAGAGTTTTAAGAGTTAGTCTAGCTCAACTAGTGCTATCCCATTTAAATTGAAAAGAGCTTCAGCTTTAACTGTGGAGTTGTATTTTCGAGTTTTTCTTGATTACTGAATTCTAGGGGTGTTTCTGCTTGTGTTTTGATTGATATTTGGTTGCTATCAAACTGTTTTGGGGTCAGTTACTGGGTGTTTGTATTGTTGTTGGTATTGCTGGGAATTTTAACTAGTTTCCTGAGTCGCTGCTGGTTATCTTTTGTTGCATTGCTGTTGCAATTGATGTTTGCTACTGCTGCTGCTGACCTTCCTCTCTTCTTCTTCCCCATTGTATTCCTTCCAGGTACACATTTGTACACTCTTGGCTTGAAGCGAAATGAAGTGTTGACCAGGCTTTGTTCCTGTTGAATTCCTCCTGTTTAGATTTGTGCTTTAATAGAGTTTTCCTTTCTTTGTCTAAATATGTAGTTGACTGATTAATGAGTCATAGGGTTGCATATGTATAATGTTTAGTTTTCTGTAATAAGACTGGTTCGTGTAAATGTACCTAACTGGACTGTATCTAGACCATATGAGCTACCATTTTTCCAAGTTTTTTTTTGGATTCAAATGAATTGAAGGTATCATCATATAGGTTCAAAGCTAATTAAATGGTTACTTGAATAATGTTAGCCTAACGTCAATTTTCAAATACTGAGGTATTTTTGACAGTTGTAAAAAGAGTTCAAAAATGGCTTGGTATTACATTTGGTTCTTCTAATAACCCATTCATCTAATAATGTTAGTTTAAATTAATCAAACAATAGTTAGTTTGTTTTGATATTACTGTGTGTAAATCTCGTGTTCAATTCATAATCTCAACTTTAGTATTATTAACTAATAGAACAAGGAACGATACAATCTCCCTTTGAGCAAGCTCGGTTGCAATTTTCCGTTTACATTTTTATTAATCTAATAACTAATAAGAGGCACGAGCTTATAAACATGTAACTAATTAGGACTTCTTCTCTTTTATTTTAGAGACGAACTTAATAGAAAAATGTAGTCACTTTAGGATTGTCCTTTTAAAATAAACGAGATGAGCCTCGCCTAGTAAAACGCATAGATTGCGGGGCCCTCACAAATGTATGTATTAATTACTTAGAACTCGGGATCGGCCACTTAGCGAACTTCACGACCTTTTTCCCAAAATAACCACGCGTTAATCTCTTTAGGCGCGTACTTTAAATAACATTACCTTCTCAAATTCGGGTGCACATTTATGTGACCCAAATCCAAATCCCAACGGAGTCGAAATGTGTCGACAACCACGGGTACATTGATGTGACGTGGTTCGAGATACGTCTTCACAACGTTGCAATTCTCTGTTAAAATAATAATGATAATAATAAAAGCGGTAAAGAGTTAAAACTTGCATATAAGCTCATAATTGTTAAAGTCAGATAAATAAGCCGAATGTGACAGTTGAGCGACTGTGCTAGAACCACGGAACTCGGGAATGCCTAACACCTTCTCCCGGGTTAACAGAATTCCTTGTCTGGATTTTTGGTTCGCTGACTGTAATACAGAGTTAATCTTTTCCTCGATTCGGGGTTCAACCGGTGACTTGGGACACCATAAATCTCCCAAGTGGCGACGCTGAATTAAATAATAAATCTCGTTTCGATTGTCCTTTAATTGGAAAAACTCTCTTTACGCCCCTTTGTGGGGTGTAGGTAAAAAGGAGGTGTGACACCTCCCGCTACACTCCACTGATCCTCCAGCGAGCCTTTGTTCCAAGCTCATGACAACTAGTACTACCCCCGAGGCCCACTTTCAAAGCTCTGGAACCCTATTCCTACACTCCTCGTTTTGATCTTCCTGTGGAAGCTGAGAAACCATCCAAAAATCCCGAACAGGAGGAGATGTTCAGGAAAGTTAAAAGCTTAAAATAGTCATTCAGAGACATGCGGAGGTTGGGAGGTCAAGTAAGTGTGGCTTACAAAGATCTATGTCTATTTCCAGATGTGCAATTGCCGACAAAGTTTAAGATTCCCAAGTTTGATTTGTATGATGGCCATGGTGATCCAGTGGCACATTTGAGAGATTTCTGTAGCAAAATGAGGGGAGCCGCCGCCTCCTTGAAAGAGAGGTGTCCTAACCACTTGACTATGGGGGTATATTGAATAGACTTTGACTAAGAATAAGGTTCCCTTCTCTTCCACTCTATCTCCTTATTGGATTGGTAGGTACATTCCTCTTTCTCCTCTCTTAGTCGACTAGACTTCCCTCACATCCTACTATTTATTATAGAAGGTTCTTTATTTCAAATACTGGCGAATCACCTTTATTTAATGCTAGCATCTCTTTAAGCTGAAAGAAGATCAACTCTGCTGGCGGGAAAGACGAGTTGCTAATGGCATATTTCAGTCAAAGTCTGAGTGGTTCGGCGCTGGAGTGGTACACTCGGTAGGATCACGGAAGATGGTACACATGGGATGATCTAGCCCAGGCATTTACTTGTCACTTCCAGTACAATCTCGAGATTATTCCGGATCGTCTGTCTTTGACAAAACTTGAGAAAAAGCACAATAAAAGTTTCAGGGAGTATGGTTTTAGGTGGAGAGAGCAGGCAGCAAGGGTTGACCCTCTAATGAAAGAAAGTGAAATGGTGGATTATTTTCTGCAGGCCTTAGAACCTACTTATTATGGTCATCTGGTATTAGATATAGGCAAGTCCTTCAATGAAGTTGTAAAGATGGGCGGTATGGTAGAAGAAGGGCCCAAGATAAACAAAATTATGAGCTATTCGGCTATTAAGGCAACTACCCAGTGCCATTCCAAGAGGAATTGGGGGAGTAATTAGAAAGAAGAAGAAAGAGAATGTAGCAACAATTGATTCAGGAGCTTGGTTCGGACCTAGGGGTTTGCCTCACCACTATAATCAGCCTCATCCCCACCACTAAACCTACCCTCATACCCCATATAGCCCACTACAACACTACTACCCACCATCAGACCTCCATTTTTTCGTCCATCATGCCCAAACATATAGCCAACATCCGGCCCATGTACAATGGCATGCGTCAGTCCCACAAAATACATAAGCTCCACAAAATGCCTATACACCCCCAAAAGCTTACCGAAACCCTCCTGGATCATGTTTCCAACCCAACCAAGCATTTAAGAATGAGAGGTTGCAGAAGAAGAAAACCTTCACTCCATTGGGAGAATCCTATACCAGTTTGTTCCACAGGTTGCGACAATTAGGTATGCTGAGTTCGATCGAGCTAAAACTGCCAAATCCTCCTCTGAGGAATCTTCATCACTCTATGAGTTGCAAATATTGTTCCGGTGCTCCGAGGCACAACACAGAGAAATGTAGGCAGTTGAAATAAGCTATTCAAGAGCTTATTGATACCAATCGGATTGAGGTCCAAGCTCTGGAGGCGCCCAATATCAACCAGAATCCATTGCCAGCCTATCATGAGACAAATATGATCGAGATAGTGCATAGGGGAGGAGAGCCCAAGAAGCCTTCAAAGACCGTCATGATGATTTGGTCCAGTGAGGTTAGGCCAATTGAAAAGCCAACAAATGAGAAGTCAGTGATCAAGTTGAAAGGGACAGACAGTAAGCCATCTGTGGTAGTCGAGAAGGGGTCCTCAAGTGAGGTTGCAGTGAAACAAGAAAAAGCAAAAGTGGTGGTACCAGGGGTAGCGAACAAGCCTGTGGTAATTGTGGAGGGTGCTCGCACAGATCTTGTCATTATCAAACCTGTAACCCAGCTATCAATAGTCAATAGCAAGGCTGTCCCGTGGAATTATGAGCGGGTGACAGTGACTTATCAGGGAAAAGAAGTTAAAGAGGAAGTCTATGAAACCCACGGATTGACTCGGTCGGGGAGGTGCTTTTCCCCCGAAGAGTTAAGAAAAGCCAAAACCTCCAAAGATAACCCAGTACTAGTGAAGAAGGTTGTGACCGAAGAAGAGGCAAAAGAGTTTTTGAAAAAGATGAAAGTGCAAGACTATTCTATTGTGGAGCAGTTGAGGAAGATGCCTGCTCAGATGTCACTGTTGTCATTGTTAATCCATTCAGATGAGCACCGTCGGGCCTTGATGAAAATCCTGAATGAGGCCCACGTTCGTGACAAAATATCAATAAACCACTTGGAAAAGATAGCCAACAAGATTTTTGAGGTAAACAGAGTCACTTTTTCTGATGATGAATTTCTCGTGGAGGGGACTGAGCACAATAGAGCCCTTTATCTTACGGTGAAATGCAAAGATTCCGTTACCTGGGTACTGGTCGACAATGGTTGCAGTGCGAACATTTGCCCTCTCTCCACTCTGAACAAGTTGAAGGTGGATGATGAAAGAATTCACAAGAACAGTGTCTGCGTTCGGGGATTCGACGGTGGAGGGAAAGATTCAGTCGGTGACATAGTGCTTGAGTTTACAATAGGGCCAGTTGAATTTACCACGGAGTTCCAGGTGCTCGATGTGGTTGTTTCTTACAATCTGCTATTAGGTCGACCTTGGATCCATGCTGCCAAAGCGGTCCCATCCACCCTGCACCAGATGGTTAAATTTGAATGGGACAACCAGGAAATTGTGGTGCATGGGTGAGGATAATCTGTGTGCTCGTAGCAATGCCATTGTACCATTCATTGAAGTTGAAGACGACAAGGGGCCATGGGCCTATCAGGTTTTTGACATAGTGTCAGTTGAGAAAATTCCAGAGGGGGAGGGCGTTCCAGTTCCAAAGGTAACTGCCGCGTCAGTCATGGTGGCTTTTGAAATGTTGAAGAATGGTTTTGTACCTAGAAAAGGTTTGGGTGCATATCTGCAAGGCATCGTACAGCCGGTTTCTCTTCCTAAAAAATTGGATACATTTGGTTTGGGATTCAAGCCCACAGTCGCAGATGTGAGAAGAGCTAGAAAAATGAAACAGAGGGCATGGGCCCTTCCAAAGCCCGTCCCGCGTCTTTCCAGATCGTTTGTCAGGCCTGGTACCAGAAAGCACCCAGTGACGATGGTTCCCAGTTCAGTGTGTGATGTGGATGGAGATTTGATTGAAAAATTTGAGAGGTTATTCGCCGATGTGAACATGTTGGAAGCTGGAGAGGGTTCTAGCAAGGCGGATGTGCAATTTGTTGGGCCTAGTGCAAAGATTAACAATTGAGAAGCTACTCATCTTCCTACTCGGAGGGAGTTTTGGTAGTTGGCTTTGATTTTCTTTCAGTTTATTCGAATTATTCCAGGTTTGTAATTCAGATTTTATGTTCCGTCCGTTTGGATGTATAAACCTTGTTATCTTTAATGAAATGCAATTTCCCTTTTCTTCCCTCCTGATAGTTTTATTTTTGTTTTTCTTTTCTTTCTTGTACAGATCTTTTTATGATGGTTTCAATGGCATGACATGCATGAGGAATCTCTGGCCCAGTCTTAAAAGCCAATCTAATTCTAAAATAGTAATTCAATAAATAAAGTGTGATGATGAATCAGAATATGATGAGGATGTGGCCTTTGAAGAGATTAATAAAGAATTAAGCCATTTTGAAGAAAAACCCAAGCCTAACCTAAGTGATACAGAAGCAATCAATTTAGGGGACCCAGATAATATCAAAGAAACTAAAATAAGTGTCCATCTTGAACCTCAACTCAGAGAGGAGATAATTAAAGCATTGTTTGAGTACAAAGATATTTTTGCATGGTCATATGACGACATGCCGGGTCTAAGCACTGATTTGGTGGTTCACAAATTTCCCACTGACCCGGATATCCCTCCTGTCAAGTAGAAGCTGAGGAAATTTAAGACTGATATGAGTGTGAAGATCAAAGAAAAGGTCACCAAGTAGTTTGATGCAAAAGTCATTCGGGTCACTCGGTATCCCACTTGGTTAGCCAATGTAGTATCTGTGCCAAAGAAGGATGGCAAGACCATGGTGTGTGTTGATTACCGTGATCTCAACAAGGCGAGTCCCAAGGACAACTTCCCACTGCCAAATATCCACATTTTGATTGATAATTGCGCCAAGCTTGAGATTGGGTCTTTTGTGGATTGTTATGTGGGCTATCATCAGATCCTAATGGATGAGGAAGATGCAGAGAAGACAACATTCATCACGCCATGGGGAACATACTGCTACAGGGTCATGCCTTTCGGTTTGAAAAATGCTGGGGCAACTTACATGAGGGCAATGAAAACCATATTCCACGACATGATACACAAGGAGATCGAGGTTTATGTGGATGATGTAATCATAAAATCTAGAAAGTAGTTTGATCATGTCAGAGATTTGAGAAAATTCTTCCAAAGGCTTCGCAGGTACAATCTTAAGCTCAATCCTGCAAAATGCGCATTTGGTGTATCATCTAGAAAATTGTTGGGATTCATAGTCAGCCGTTGAGGTATTGAATTGGACCCATCAAATATCAAATATGTCCAAGAACTGCCACTCCCATGGAACAAAACTGAGGTGATGAGTTTATTAGGGAGGTTGAATTACATCAGCACATTTATTGCTCAGCTTACGACAACTTGAGAGCCTATCTTCAAACTGTTGAAGAATGATGTTGCGGTCAAATGGACAGATGAGTGTCAAGAAGCATTTGATAAGATAAAGGGGTACTTGTCAAACCCACCTGTGTTGGTGCCACCAGAACCAGGGAGACCTTTGATTCTGTATTTGACGGTCCTGGACAATTTATTTGGTTGTGTGTTGGGTCAGCATGACATCACTGGAAGGAAGGAGCATGCCATTTATTATCTCAGCAAGAAGTTCACATCTTATGAGGTTAAGTACACTCACCTTGAGAGGACATGTTGCGCCCTAACTTGGGTAGCACAGAAGTTGAAGCACTATTTGTCATCTTAAACTACTTACCTCATCTCTCGTTTGGATCCGTTAAAGTATATATTTCATAAGCTTATGCCTACAGGGAGGCTCACAAAGTGGCAGATCTTTCTCACAGAATTTAACATCGTCTATGTGACTAGGACTGTGATGAAAGCCCGGGCATTGGCCGATCATTTGGCTGAGAACCCAGTGGATAAAGAATAGAGCCTTTGAAGACTTTCTTCCCTGATGAAGAGTTAATGCATATTGATGAGTTGGAACCAGTTGGAGAGCTAGGTTGGAAACTTTTCTTTAATGGAGCTGCTAACATGAAAGGCGTCGGGATAGGGGCTGTACTTATTTCTAAAACAGGGCATCACTTACCCTATTACGGCTCAACTTCATTTCTACTATACTAACAACATGGCTGAGTACGATGCGTGCATTTTGGGTTTGAGGTTGGCTGCTGACATGGGTGTCCAGGAAGTCTTAGTCTTGGGAGACTCGGACCTTCTGGTGCACCAAATTCAAGGGGAATGGGAAACACGGGATTTAAAACTCATACCGTACCGGTAATGTTTGCATGATCTTTGTCAATGGTTTCGATCAGTAGAGTTCAGGCATATTCCAAGGATCCATAACGAAGTTGTTGATGCTTTGGCTACCTTAGTGTCAATGTTACATCATCTGGATAAGGCTTATGTTGACCCGTTGCATATTCAGGTTCATGATCAGCATGCTTACTGTAATGTGGTAGAAGAAAAGCTTGATGGTGAGCCTTGGTTTCATGATATGAAGGAATATATCAGGATGGGGGTGTATCTGGTACAAGCCACAGGTGATCAAAAGAGAACAATTCGGTGGTTGGCGAGCAGATTTTTCTTCAGCGGAGGGGTTTTGTACAAAAGGACTCCGGATCTTGGATTGTTGAGATGCATAGATGCTATACATGCCATAACTATCATGACCGAGGTACATTCTGGAGTGTGTGGACCGCATATGAGTGGATACGTACTGGCAAAAAAGATTCTCCGAGCAGGTTATTATTAGCTCACTATGGAGCGAGATTGTATCAGTTTCGTGCGCAAGTGTCATCAGTGCCAGGTGCATGGAGATTTGATTCATTCTCCACCATCGGAATTGCACATAATGTCTGAACCGTGGCCTTTTGTCGCGTGGGGCATGGATGTCATTGGGCCAATTGAGCCGGCAGCATCAAATGGGCACAGATTCATTCTAGTGGCCATCGACTATTTCACCAAGTGGGTGGAGGCTAAAATGTTCAAGTCTGTAACCAAGAAAGCGGTGGTTGATTTTGTGCACTCAAATATCATTTGTCGATTTGGGATACCAAAGGTGATCATTACAGACAATGGGGTTAATCTCAATAGTTATTTGATGAAAGAGGTATGTCAGTAGTTCAAGATTACACAACGCAATTCCACCCCATATCGCCCCAAGGCGAATGGAGCAGTCGAGGCAGCCAACAAGAATATAAAGAAGATACTTCGGAAAATGGTGGAGGGTTCTAGACAGTGGCATGAAAAGCTGCCTTTTGCATTGCTGGGTTATCGCACTACTGTTCCTACTTCAGTAAGGGCGACTCCTTATTTGCTGGTGTATGGCACCGAAGCAGTGATACCCGCAGAAGTGGAAATCTCATCCCTTCGAATTGTCGCGGAGGCTGAAATCGATGATGACGAGTGGGTCAAAACTCGCCTGGAACAATTGAGCCTGATTGATGAGAAAAGATTGGCAGCAGTGTGTCATGGCCAGTTGTATCAACAGAGAATGTCAAGACCATATAATAAGAAGGTGTGTCCGCGGAAGTTTGAAGTGGGTCAGCAAGTGTTGAGGCGTATCCTTCCACATCAGGCTGAAGCCAAAGGCAAGTTCGCCCCAAATTGGCAGGGGTCGTTCATCATAACTAGAGTGTTGTCAAATGGTGCTTTGTACTTAACAAATATAGAAGGCAAGTGTGTAGAGATGGCCATCAATTCCGATGCGGTGAAGAGATACTATGTATGATTTTCTTTGATCAAATTGTATTTGTTTGTACTTGGCATATTTTAAAGATTGGAATGACGAAGGCATTTTGTTCTGATATCTAAACACTTTATCCTTTGTTACCCCCTTTGAGCCTTATTTATTTCCTTTCATATCCCTCTCTCGGAATTAGTAGCAGAGATCAGAAACACAAGCATGAAAGATAAGTAAAAGAAAAAAAAAGAAAAGAAGAAAAGGAAAAGAGAAAAAAAAAACCGACAAAACAACAAAAAGAAAAAGAGAGAAAGAAAAGAAAGAGATAGGAGAAAATCACAACAAGAAAGCAATTTCTATGACATGTACTACGTTCGACCTTATTCCTTTTAAGGATTTGAGGCAGCCTCAAGGTTCGGTTCCATCAAAATAAAATCTCAAAAGTCCCCAAGTAAAGAAACTGGGGCAGAAGTTGTGGTTATTGTAAGAAATCTGATTCTGAAAGTTGTAAGTTTGAACCCATTTGAATTGTTTTGAGCCTTGATACCATTTCTTTCTAATCCTATCCAAAAGCCCACATTGTGGTCCAAAGAAAGACCTTCTGATCAGTCTTCAAGAGATTCCAAGTAGAGCAAGTAGAAGTGATTCATATCAGGGGCAACACTCTGGTCCAAGTAGGAAAATCAAAAAATGAGAGAGTCTTATTGGTGAAAACCATCACGGGCACCGTAAGGCGATGTGAGCTGAGAGAAATCAAAAATGAGAGAGTCTTACTGGTGAAAACCTTTAAGGGCACCTTGAGGCAAAAGTGAGTTGAGATATGAACAAATGAGAGAGGTCTGTTGGTGAAAACCCTTTAGGGCACAGCAGGTCAAACAAAGTCAAGGTTTTGGCAAAGAAATTGGGTTTTGAAGATCTCGGGGCAAAGTATGACAACGGAAAGTTGATTGGTTGGACAGATTATGCCGATTAATCCGAAATGCATGTCAAGATCATTGGTGCCAGCTGCTCCACTCAGATAAGTATCTTTTCTTTTTCCCTTTCAGATAGTCTTCCAGTTTTGGATTTTTCTTATTCTTAGCTCTGAAAGTCATTGAATTTCATTTCTTTTGGGTTTATTTCTCTAAGTTCTATTTAAGCAAATAAGAAGGAATTTCAAAGCTTACTACCAACTTCCAAAGTTGCACAAGGCACAGGGCGGTCAAGGCATTGCTAAAGATAGTATGATATGAAGTGGGATAAAAGGTCAGTAGAAGTACCATCGGTGAAATGGCTTAGTAATTTCGTGGGAAATGCAGAGGTCCAAACAGACGAGTCAGATATGTAACACAACAGTTTAGGTATAGAACACTCGAGTCATCCAAGGTCATGGGGGTTTGAAAGTCAGTCGGGAAGTCAAGCGGTTCTTGGCCAGTTCAGGGGAAGTTAGTCAAAACAAAGCACGACAGTGAGGAGGCCACTTTCAGCAAGAATGCCACAAACTAACCACCACATTTTAAACTGACAAGATTTTTCTTTGTTTGAAACAGGGGCAGAAAATTTCGTTTGTTTCGGAGAAACCCTCCATATGGAAAAAGCAAGCACTAGATAGGTTTGACCGTAAATTTTTAGGATCCTCCTGGAAAATGGGACCTAGTTTAAAATTCAAAACAATCATGAGTAGCAAGATCTAGCATAAGTGCGCCCCAAATGAACATAAGTAGGCTTCAAAGTTTGCATGTTTGAGACATGATTCAATTAGGAGTTTTCAGGACCCTCCTGAATAACGGGGCCTAGCTTTAGAATTTCCATTGGATAACAAGGTTTAGAGTAAGTTCTGTTGTAAGGTAATATAATTTAGCCGTAAAATTGTCACTTTTAAGATAATACTTGATTTTTGATTTTCAGGACCCTCCTGAATAATGGGACTTACCTTAAGATTGCCATTAGATAACAAGATTTAACGTAAGTTCTGTTGTAGGGTAGTATAATTCAGTCATAAAAGTTGTCACTCTTAAGATAAGACTTAATTTTTTGATTTTTCAGGACCCTCCTGGATAATAGGGTGTAGTTTAAGACCCTCTTAGATAACAAGATTTAGCAGAAGTCACACCTTTAGAAGATATAACTTAGATTTAAAATTGTCATTTAGTTAAGAATTGTCAGGACCCCCCCTAGATAATGGGACCTAGCTTTCAAATTATTAGTAATATTTGGTAACATGATTCAGTTTAACACTCACATATGTGCCCAGTTACCAAACTGGGGCAGAAAAGTCTCTTTGTTTTGTCTATTTTTGTTGAAATCAGGCACCCACTAGGAGAACAGGGAGAAGCAATTCAAGTTCAGCAGTCAGGCGCCCACCTGGAGAGCATGGGAATACAATTTAAGTTTAGCAGTCAGGAGCCCATCTGAAGAGCACGGGAATACAATTCAAGTTCAGCAGTCAGGAGCCCACCTGGAGAGCACAGGAATACAATTCAAAGTTCAGCAGTCAGGCGCCCACCTGGAGAGCACGAGAATACAATTGAAAGTTCAGTAGTCAGGTGCCCACCTAAAGAGCACGAGAATACAATTCAAGTTCAGCATTTAGGTGCCCACCTGGAGAGCATGGGAATACAATTCAAGTTCAGCAGTCAGGCGCCCATCTGGAGAGCACGGGAATACAGTTCAAGTTCAGCAGTCAGGCGCCCACCTGGAGAGCACGGGAATACAATTCAAGTTCAGAAGTCAGACGCCCAACTGGAGAGCACGGGAATACAATTCAAGTTCAGCAGTCAAGCGCCCTCCTGGAGAGCACGGGAATACAATTCAAGTTCAGCAGTCAGGCGCCCACCTGGAGAGCACGAGAATACAATTCAAGTTCAGCAAGTCAGGAGCCCACCTAGAGAGCACGGGAATACAGCTCAACTTCAGCAGTCAGGCGCCCACCTGGAGAGCACGGGAACACAGCTCAAGTTCAGCAGTCAGGCGCCCACCTGGAGAGCACGGGGATACAATTCAAATTCAGCAGTCAGGCGCCCACCTGGAGAACACAGGAATACAATTCAAGTTCAGCAGTGAGGCGCCCACCTGGAGAGCACAGGAATACAATTCAAGTTCAGCAGTCAGACGCACACCTGGAGAACACAGGAATACAATTCAAGTTCAGCAGTTAGGAGCCCACCTGGAGAGCACGGGAATACAATTCAAAGTTCAGCAGTCAAGCGCCCACCTGGAGATCACGGGAATACAATTCAAAGTTCAGCAGTCAGGCGCCCACCTAGAGAGCACGGGAATACAATTCAAGTTCAGCAGTCAGGAGCCCACCTGGAGAGCACGGGAAAACAATTCAAGTTCAGCAATCAGGAGCCCACCTAGAGAGCACGAGAATATAATTCAAGTTCAGCAGTCAAGCGCCCTCCTGGAGAGCACGGGAATACAATTCAAGTTCAGCAGTCAGGCACCCACCTGGAGAGCACGGGAATACAGTTCAAGTTTTGGAAATCAGGCATCCACCTGAAGAAGAGGGAAAGCATCTCAGATTACAATTCAAGTCGGCAACAAAAGGACTTCACCGGGAGAATATATGTCAACAAGGCAACAAGAATCACAAGATTAAGTTTGAAGATATAGCTAGGGGTTTTGTAATTCATAGATCATAGTTTAGTCTAGCTTCTTTTATCTTGTCATGGTGTAATAAGGAGTTCAGTAAGTAGTAGCAGCAACAGTAACAACAGTGAAATCACAGCTTCATGGTAGTCCCGACCACCAAAACTTCCCGAACTACACTGACTTGATTCCTTTATAGCCACGGATATGTAGGCAACCTCAGAAGCAGGGTGCGGTCAAATCTTTCAAAATGCTTCCCATGGAGTACTCAAACGGGCAAAAATTGCTCGTATCCGCTCACTTTATCTTTGCACGAAAAATCTTCTTCTTTCCGAGCAAAGAGGGCAGCTGTGAGCACGTGATTTTTTTCCTATATGAATTACTCCCACAAATTCCAAACAAAATAATTTTTCCATTGTTTGCAATTTCGTGGATTTTTGTAACATTTTTTGTTATTATTTGCATTTGTCTGTGCATGTTCATTTTTGTTTAATTAATGAAAATACAAAAATATATTGCATTTGTATTTAGGATTTAATTCTATATTTTATAATTAATTAACAAATTAATTGTTCTATAAAAATGGGAAAAATCACAAAAAATAGTTTATTTTGCACTTTAATTTTAATTGTGAATTTTGGTAGTTTTCCCTTCAATTTGGGTCTTAATTAATTGTGCTAATTATTATTTTGATAGGGTAATTTGGGTTTTAGGATTTAACTTAGATTTTGAAGAAAAAAAAGAAGATAAGGAATTTTGAAGAAATAAGAAATGAAAAGGAAAAGGGAATTGAAAGAAGGATTGATAATGTGGGCTGCCTTTAATTAAAATTGCACAGGCCCAACTGTTAAATACCCGAATTCCCCTCAACCCGTCCAATTCCTTGTCCCAACCCGGTCCAATTGCCCCTGTTAGTAAAACAACATCGTTTGGGCTCGACAAATCGGGGCCCTTCATTTTGTTTCGTCAAACGGTCCAAAGCACACCTCTTTGTTCACTTAAGAATGTCCGGAAATCTTAGAAAACAAGTCAGTTCCCCATCTCTCACCTCTCTCATCTCTCACAACCCTAGTGCAGCCCTAAAGTTCCGCCATTTTCACAGGCAAGCGAGCTCCCAAATCACACCAAATTCTCACCGTCCACTCCCCATACTCACTCAAACCTTAAATCGTTGCCAATCTTTCCAAAATCCCCACATCTTCACTTCAGCTTTGAATCTGAAAATCAGAAGAAAATAATGTTCCAATTCATACACTCTCGAGACTCGATTTGACTCAAGACTTCCGTTAAACGACTATTCTTGCCCGGAATAATCGGTTAACGGTAGTTTTGGTTCATTCGAGATTTGGTAGTTCCTGACCAGACCAAGGAAGCTTGTCCAAGCTCGTCGCCTTCGTCGATTTGTCCCGACTAAGACCAGTATCATTCCTTTCTCTATTCCTTTCTTCGCATCTGTTTCTTGTTTTCTCTTTCTTTGATTTTCGAATTTCTGTGTGTTAAATCAATTTTGGTTTGATTAAAATCAGTTTCTAGTTGTTCATTTGCGTGATCGGGATTAATATCCATTTAAGTTTGTTTTGTTTGAGTTTTTGTTTTGGCAAAATTTCTTTTAAGTTCAGTCATTAATTTTATTAAAGGGCTTGATGAAGCAGTTCCCCTTCTCCCTTATTCATTTTTAGGTTTGGGCTGTCTCGTGTATTGGGTTGGGTTTTGGGTCAACTTGACCCAGTTGGTTTAAATGGTAAATGCTAAGGGTTTAAAGGGTACTTGGGGAATTTTAACTGAGAGATGATATAACTAACTAGGGAAGCTTCTAGGAAGCTGGGGGAGGGACCTGAATGGATTTCTGAATTTTAAACTAGGGATTTCTAAGCTAAAGCGAAAATATGAAAAGGGTCAAAATGAAAATCTGATCCCTTAAGGCAGCCCCAAATGCCTTGCCTATAAAGGCTCTCTAACTTGGCATTCAAGGCAGAAAAAGACAGAAAATTCTGATAAAACAAAACGACTGAATCATTCTGAAAATTACACTGATTTCCAGTAGTTTTCTTTGATAAACTGATCAAATTCTGTATTAGCTGGAGGATTCTGATTTTTTTTCATTAGTTAAAATCTTTGAAAGTTTCACATCCTTCAATATTTGGTCGAAAATGGCTTGATTTTTGGTTTTGAATAGCTGGTTTTTGAAGTTTTGGTTTGTTGAGGTTACTGTTCCATTGGCTGAATCAAGTTGGTATGTTTGTTTGGTCTCCTACTTCCTGGATGTTGATTACTGGGATGCTGTTGCTTATTGCTTCCTCACTTTTTTCTTTCCTTTTCAATTTCCAGGTACTCCCTGATATTCTGAACTGATGAGATGTAAGTTTGGAATGTTGTAATTGCTTGAAGATCTCAGAAATGAATGTTGTTCTATTAATCATGAATGTTATACTATTATTTTTAGAATTTCTGAAGTAATAGTGTAATATAACAATGATTAGTTTACCTGTTCATTTTCTGAAGTAGTAGTAGTGTAATGTTTTTTTAGGAATTCCATGCTACATTCTACCTTAAGGGGAAACATGAAGTATATTAGTCTGTTGAGTTGGAGGTATTTGCATGGAAATGACTGTTAAATTGATATATGTTTCGTGAGAGGTGGGTTTCTTTAAAGGTGTTTGCCTTGACTGTGGTTGAGTGTTCATGGGGATGGTCATCTGTTCTTTAAGTGTTGGTTTAAGATCCATTTCTCATGTTAATTAGCATGGTCCTTCGTTTATTTCTTTGTCATGTGAGCTTAAAGACTGTCGAATGATTCCTGGAGTTTTAATTTCAGAAATAGTAATTTTCATCATTCGATTTCAGCTCTTCTGTATCTTGTTTGCTTTAGAAAAAATATGAAATTCATGTCTTGTTAAAGGATGAGAATTGAATTCAATATGAGTTGGGGGGCCTTTGGGTTCTGTTAATTAGTGGATAATTTGTGTAAGGATGTACTGTTGCAATTAGAGGTTGTATCTTCACTTTGAACTCTATGTTGGTCTTAAAAGTTGTTTTGCATCTGAATTAAAGATTATTAATAGCTACTCAAACGTAGAATTTTCTTGCATAATACATTACATCTCAAGTGTGTTGGCCCGATTACAATTGCCCTTCTTTTCGTAACCAGGCTTCCTAGCTAGGCTTCCTTCTGAGCCCAATTATTTCTCACGCAGGATCAGCAGTAAGGGACAACCAAATATGGGTTGTGGGACCAGGCCTGGCCACTCTGTTTTCCTTTGAAAAGTCTCCAAATAGCATTGGGCCCGTAGCTGGCCCAAACCTCTTCATGTAAATAAAATACCCGTTGATCCCACTTGGGTTTATGGCTAGTAAAAGCAATTTGAACATTAATCTAGAATAGACTCAAACATTTTAGACCCGTTTAATTAAGTATTGTCCTTCTAATAAATCGAGGTGTGTCGTGCCGAACAAGAATCTAAAAATGCATGGCCCTCATTTTAATTAATATTTGAATCCTTAGAAATCGAGTCGCGCCATTTAGTTGAATTTCCATGGCCCTCGCAGAGTTGCAAACGCGTAGTTGCTTTAGGCGCGTTATTTTAATAATTTACCTTCCTAAACTCGGATGCGCATTTATGTGACCCAAATCCAAATCTCAACAACGTTAGATAAAATGTGTCGTGGACGCAGGTGCATTTATGTGACGTGGTTCAAGACGTATTTTAGATGACGTTGAATTTTTCTAAAATTAATTAAAAGCGGTTAATAATTTAAAATTGCACCATAGGCTAAAACATGTACTAAAATCAAATAAATAGGCCAATTATAACAGTTGAGCGACCGTGCTAGAACTACGGAACTCGGGAATGCCTAACACCTTCTCCTGGGTTAACAGAATTTCTTACCCGGATTTCTATGTTCGCGGACTGTAATACAGAGTCAATCTTTTCCTCGATTCGGGATTTGAACCGGTGACTTGGGACACCATAAAACTATCCCAAGTGGCGACTCTGAATTTTAAAGAAAATAATCTCGTTTTGATTGTCACTTTAAGTTGGAAAAAAACTCCCTTATATACCCCTTCTCGGGGGTGTAGGTAAAAAGGAGGTGTGACAAGGAAGACCTAGAAATTTTATATTCTTGAATTTTGACCACGATTTTGGGTAAGGGATTAAGAGTAAATTATATATTTGAGTTTGTGAGGTTATGGGTAAACTTAATCTTCGAAAAATTTTGAAATCCGGACACGTGGGCCTGAGGGCATATTTGTCAATTTTTCGATCGGGGTTAGAAATTATTATAAAATGGGTTATTATGAGTAATTGAACATATATTAATGGATTTGCATAATTATTGGCTAGTTTTGGAGCATTGTGCATCGAATCGAGTCTTCGGAAGGGCGTGGAATGCCGGTTACGGATCCTCGGAGCGAGGTGAGTCCTCGGCATGATTTGCGCATGCTTTTATTGCTTACCTGGAGATTTATAAATATTGATATTTGATCTTCCTGACTTGAGATAAATTGATAATTAATAGATTATGAATTCGGAGGCTTTTTAATATAAAAAGAAATATTTACCTGTTTCGTGACTTATTTGAATTTACTGTCGTTCTTAATAAATCCATGATTATTCGCATTATTAACATATTACTATTGGATCACTAGTAAGTGTCAAAGTCGACCTCTCGTCTCTACTTCTTCGAGATTAGACGGGATACCCATTGGGTACATGTTGTTTTCGTACTCATACTACACTTGTTGTGCATTTTTGTTGCACAGGTTTATATGTGGCTAGTGGCATAGTGGCATGGTTGATACGGAGACTTAGGTGAGTTGCATTTATCGAGACGACCGTAGCCAGCAGAGTCTCCTTCAAAGTATTGTACTGTATTTTCATTTCTGTCCACTTGTATTCCGGACAGTTACTGTATTTTATTCCATTCCCTAGAAAATGCTCATGCACTTGTGACACCGGATTCTGGGATGTCTATGGAAGTAGTCAGTATTTTGAAATTGTTAAAGATATCATTATTTATTCAGTGAAAATGTATTCCTTATTGTTTAAATGTATAAAAGATGTGAATTCAGAAATATCTGAAATGAGAAACTACTAGCTATTTGGTGTTGGCTTGCCCGACAATGGTGTCCGGCACCATCACGACTCTTAATGGATTTTGGGTCGTGACATACAGTATAAACACTAAACACATTGCAAAAATCCAGCGTAGAACAAATTTCATTATAGTCTACCTTTACCATATACTGTATACACATACTAGAAAGAAAGAAACACCATTAACAAATATATTGTACACAATATAATATATACAAATAATGTATATTTTGTATCAATTACAAAAATAAAAGAAAAGTATAGTACAATGTATAATCAACTTTCTTGCCCTTGCCGTTGTTTTTGTTCGCGGCAACACTAAAATGCATTTTATACCCATTTTTTCCTCATTTGTAGTTATCAAACTCACATAAATCGAAAACCCTACAATCTATTGGAATCAAAATATGAAAAAGTTTTGGGATGATAAAGGGGATTAATAATATCAGAAAATGGGAAGAAAAAAAAAGTTAGTCAATTTTCATGAAGAAAAAGATTTAGTGAAAGGGCAAACAATTTTACGCCTACAAGTGGAAGAGTATGATAGTAATGGTTTCTGAATTTGGGTATTGCAAGATCATCGAATAATGAAAAGAATAAGTTTGAAATAGGTTGAATAGTAAACTGATTTAATTTTCCTATTTTAATGCCCAAACTTGAGGAAAGAGATATCTTTTAAGTGAGAGAGAATCTCAAGGAAGAAATTTTAGGATATGAAAAATTGTACATAATTTAATTAAAAAGATAAGATTTTAAAATAAGTTGTAATAAAAGTAATTTTGTAAAAGCCGTCGCAGGGAATATAAATAAGTCTTTAAAGGGTTGTATTCTATATAAATTACTCTTACTTTTGTCCGGCCCGTTAGTTCTACCTCTTCTGTTTAGTCTCCTGACATTGATATCTGCATAGGTACAGTTAAACTTTACTTCCTCCAAATATTATTAAGCTTCAAAATTTGTTCATACTCTTCCATCATATGTTATTGTCCAACTTAGAATTCACTAACCTCACCAATTAAAGAAGGTTATGAAGGATAAAAGGGTAAAAGACATAGTGTTTCTGAAGGAAAAGTTACATATATATATATATATATATATATATATATATATATATATATACCACAAGCTAAAAATTAAAGAGTGCATATATAGATCTATAACTTTCAAATAAACTTTCCTTTTGTGAATAATGTGAATCTTCACCACTACATTAAGCATCACGTTACAAACCTTTTGAGCCATGGAACTAAAAGAGGAGTTGCAAGATCAACTTAATCTTCATCATATATAGGATGATTCATAGAATTTTGGTGTATGAAGAGCTGTTGTTAGCTAATATACTTTATTTTCATATTGAACCTATATATAGTTCAATATATCAATATCCATAAGTCGTTTTGTCAAGACTATTAAAATCTGGATCGACAAATGCCATGCATTATTATTTGTTGTTATATTTTCTTTCAGTTTTACCCAACAATATACATGTAACGACCCGACTAATCGTTTTGAGCAATTGCATCCGATTCGGTAATTTGAGGTCACGAGTAGCTTCACACAGTATATTATGACTTGCGTGCATCATCGTTTGGGTTTTTGAGAAGTTCGTAAAGGATTTTTAGAAATAACTTTCATTTGAGAAGCTTGAAGTTGAAAGAATTGACCAAGATTTGACATTTGAATATTTGACCTCAGTTTGGAGTTTCGATGATTCCGATAGGCTCGGGTTGTGATTTTGGACTTGGGCGTACGTCCGGATTTGGATTTGGAGGTCCGTGGGTTGGACTGAAGCAATTCAGCAAAAGTTGGAAAAGTTGAAGTATGGAAGATGGAGGAGTTTGACCAATTGTTAACTTTTGTGATATCGGGATCGGAATGCAATTTCGAAAGTTAGAGCAGCTCCGTTATGTCAAGTGGGACTTGCATGCAAAAGTTGACGTCATTCCGGGTTGGTTTGATCAGTTTCGGCATGAGTTTTAGAAGTTGGAAGATTGGAAAGTTCATAAGTTCGATTGATGGTGTGATTCGTCGTTTCGGCGTTGTTTGATGTAATTTGAGACCTCGAGTGAGTCTGTGTTAGGTTATAGGACTTGTTTGTGTGCTTAGACGGGTTCCTGGGGACCTCGAGCATGTTTCGGATGGGCTACGGGTATTTTTCCTCCTATTTTGAACTGCTGGTTTCTGCCATCTGGCTTCCTTAATCGCATTCGCATCACTTCCTCCGCATTTGTGTAGTGTTATCTCGGAGGAGGAATCATTTGTTCTTCGCATTCGCGAGCTTTGTTCGGCGATCGCGTACTTCTGTATTTTCATCATTTTTGGAGTTCAAGAGCTCGGTTTTGGGCGATTCTTTTTGGGGTTTTCAAGCAAAACGATTGAGTAAGTGTTCTTAACCTAGAATTTATTATATTCCATGATTCGTCTTTATTTTTATCCTTTAATTAATGTTTTAGGTTGAGGAAAATAGGGATTTTTAAGAAAAGTTTCAAAATAAAAAAATCATGATTTGAGGGACGAAATGGTATCGTAATTTGATAATTTTGTATGGTTGAACTCATATTGGAATGGGTGTACGGATTTTGTATAAACTTTTGAGTTCCGAGGTGCGGGCCTGGGGGTCGACTTTTGGATCGATTTTTAGAATTTGATAAAGATTGAGGCTTTATGATCCGAAATAGTTTTTATGTTTTATTTATGCTATAAAGTTATTTTGGTTAAATTCGAGCCGTCCGGAGGTCTTTTCACCCGAGAAGTTCATTTTAAAGTATCAGTTTGTCTTATTTGAGGTAAGTATCTTGCCTAACCTTGCATGGGAGATTTTCCCTTAGCATTTGAGTCTTCTATGCTAATTGTAGTCCATGTACGCGAGGTGACGAGTGCGTGCTTGAACTTATTTGTGAAAAATATATCTTTTAGGGTTCTTAGGTCCTTATATTCACTAAGTGGGAAGTTGTTATGATATGATTGAGCTTCCTATTTGCTAATTTCACTTCTACATGCTCTATACGATGTTGTTAGCACTTCTTTACATCTTACTTGTTATTTAGCCCTTATTTGCCTTAGTTGAAGTGATTACTTTCCTTATTAAGATGTTACTTTTTAATTGTGAGTTCCTTTATGACTTTGTGCATATATACTACATGTCCAAATTGTTGTGGTTGCATGTGTAATTATCACGTGTCTTACATGTCTTGTTGTTTTGTAAATGTTGTTGTATTCCTTTGATTTTTACGTGATTCTCTTTTTGTTGTATACTCATACTATTGGTGGTAGAAATTTTTGTGATTGAGTTGTTGATTTGTTGTTGTTGATTTAAATTATATACGGTGGGATCGGGTTGCATGCCTCAATAGGAGGAATAAGTGTGGTATATTGAGGAGGATAAGGGTGAATTGATATTACACGGTAGGATCGGGTTGCATACGCGCAATAGGAGGAATAAGGGTGATATATATTGAGGAGGAATAAGGGAGAATTGATATTATATGGTGGGATCGGGTTGCGTGCTGCAACATATTATGTTTATTGTTATGATACTGATATTGTACGGTGGGATCGGATTGCACGCCATAACAGGAGGAACAAGGGTGATATATTGAGGAGGAATAAGGGTGAATTAGTATTATATGGTAGGATCAGGTTGCGTGCCGCAACATATCTTATATTTTGGTATCCCCTATTTTACTGTATTGACTTTGATAATTTGTATTTCTGGTTTTCACTAAGTTTTGAGGATCGAGTTATTGTCATTGACTTGCCGTCATTTCCTGAGTTCTTTCCCTAATACTATTATTATGGTGAATTAATTTCCAATGTAAATTACTACATTGAGTCATTTCCTCCTGCCCTGCTGAGTCATTCGTAATATCGTTATTTAAAATGAAGGAATCAGTATCATGCTTTCTTGTGTGCCTTTAAGTTAGAACTCGCCATATATTTTAGTATCTAATATTTCTAATAATCATTATATTTTATTCCAATTGCTTCCCCAGCTTAATAACCTTCACTTGCCTAAAGTTTTCTTCTATTTTACTTAAGAAGGGATGTTATTATGTTTAAACTTAAAAAATATTAAATGAAATAGCTATTCGATTTTGAATTTCATTCCAAAATGTTATTTTCTTCACTTAAATGATTTCTAAAATAATAAAGATAACTTCCTCTTACTCGCGGGTTTCCTAATTGGTCTAGAAACTGTGGTCATCACTTATTTTGAAAGAAAATTTTGCATTTTGAGGCCTTAAAAACCTCTTTCTGCATCACTTCGATTAGCGTGCGCAGTCTGGGCGCGTAGCCGGAAAGCCAATATGTGAAAATCTTTGAAAATGATGAATTTTGACTTTAAAATGAACTTAAGTTGACTTCGGTCAACATTTTAGGTAAACTGATCCAGACCCATGATTTGACGGTCCCGGAGGGTCCGTATGAAAATATGGGACTAGAGCGTATGCCCGGAATCGAATTTCGAGGTCCCAAGACCGAAAAATGAATTTTTGAAAGAAATTATTTTGCTGAATTAATTATGAAGTAAAGAAGAGAATTTATGTATGAAACCATTCGTATCGGGACCGTATTTTGGTTTTGGAGCCCGGTACAGGTCTTATATATGATTTAAATCGAACTTGTGAAATTTGGTAAGAAACGGACTTGAAATGATATGAATCGGACCTTATTTGGAAAAAAAAGGAAAATTTCATATTTTTAAGAAAACTTCATGATTTTGATGCTAAATTCATAGTTGTTGATGTTATTTGAGAGATTTGAATGCACGAGCAAGTCCGTATGATGTTTTTAGTTTGGTGTGCATGTTTGGTTTGGAGCCTCGAGGGCTCGGGTGAGTTTTGGATAGGCCACGGAGTAGAATTGGACTTGGGAAAAATGCAGGTTTCAGCTGTTCTATTGTAGGCTTGCAGGCTTTGTATTTGTGAAGCCTGGCTCGCAAATGAGATGTTCCCCATTTTGGCCAGTCGTCGCAAATGCGACAGAATGTTCGCAAAAGCAACTTCACAAATGCGATAACATCAGAGTCTGGGCGATTTTCCAAAACATAAACTCTCTTGGGCGATTTTCCAAAGAAACCTTCTTCTCCAAATCAATTGTAAGTCGTTTCTAACTAGTTTTCTTCAATCTTTAAATCTTTTCACATGATTCCAACTTAAAATCAATGTTTTTCATGGGAAAATTGGGTGTTTTGGGTAGAACCTAGGTTTTTCAAAAATAGGAGATTTGGACCTCGATTTGAGGTCCGATTTCAAAAAATATTATATATTTGGGTTCGTAGGGGAATGGGTAGTTGGATTTTTCTTCGAACCTTGGGTTTTGACCATGTGGGCCCGGGGCGATTTTTGACTTTTTGGGTAAAACTTTGGAAAACTTATTTTCATACATTAGAATTGATTCATTTAGCATGTATTGACGTAATTAAGTAACTTGTGGCTTGATACGAGCGAATTGGTGGTGGAATCAAGAGGTAAAGCGATAATTGAGACTTGAATTGTGTTCGTGGCATCGAAGTAAGTGTTTGGTCTAACCTTAGCTTAAGGAATTAGGAGTCGTGTCTTATTTGCTACGTGTTAACTGTGGAGTACGGCATATAAGCATGGTGACGAGTATCAATACGTCGGTGTCAAGCATGCCCCTGAGTCTTGTATGGTAATTGTTATGATTCTGTTGTGGTTTATCGTGCTTCATATGAGGATTATCATTATTGTTCCCTTGTCGGGATGTTATTGTCATATTTTGTTCTCTAGCCGGGATGTGTGTTGTGATATTATTGTTCCCTTGCCGGGATGTTGTTGTAATGTTATTGTTCCCTTATCGGGATGTTGTTATATTGCTATCGTTCCCTTGCCGGAATTCTTTTATGATTGGTGTTGATAAATGAAATGGGAGCAGGTTGCATGCCTGCAACGGTAATATGTGAAATGGGAGCGGGTTGGACACCTGCAACGGTAATATATGAAATGGGAGCGGGTTGCACGCCCAGCAACAGTAATATGTGAAATAGGAGCGGGTTGTACGCCTACAACGGTGATATGTGAAATGGGAGCGGGTTGCAAGCCTGCAATGGTAATATATAAAATGGGAGTTGGTTGCACGCCTGCAATGGTATCATATGAAATGGGATCGGTTTGCATGCCTGCAACGGTATTGCATGTGTACCTGTTCTTCTTATTTCATTATCTTTGTTGGTACTTGATTTATGGCATTCCTAATATTTCCCTACTATTGTACTGTTGTTATCTGTTACTCCCCGTAGCATGTTTCCCCCGCGCAACTTTAGTTGTAATTATCTATTTTTATTTCCGTTGTATATGATTTAACTGCATAGGTTTATTTGGTAGTCTGGTCCTAGGCTCGTCAATATTTTGCCGAGGTTAGGCTAGGCACTTACCAGCACATGGGGTTGGTTGTGCTGATACTACACTCTGCACTGTGTGCAGATACTGATACCGAAGCATTTGGACCATAGTGAGGGTGTTGTCTTCAGTCCATACAGGCGATCTAAGGTAGTCCTGCAGACGTCCGCGGGCTTTGGCGTCTCCTCCTATCTTTTCTCTTTCTGTTTTTACTTATTCAGAGATAGACTTATGTATTTCATTCAGACCTTGTTTGTAGTATTCATAGACAGTCCGTGACTTGTGACACCAAATTCTGGGTAGTTTCGTACTTCAAATTATGTAGCAGTGTTTGGTTGGACTATTAAGTTTTGGCTTCCGTATTTTCGATTGTTTAATCTTATTTTGTTGTTTAATCACTTAGTATTTTACATTGTTTAATATGCTTAATAAAAAGAGAGATGAATTTGCAATATTCTGCTTGCCTAGCTTCTACGAGTAGGCGCCATCACAACTCCCGAGGGCGAACAATTTCGGGTCGTGACAAGTTGGTATCAGAGCTCTAGGTTACATAGGTCTCACAAATCACAGACAAGCTTAGTAGAGTCTGAGGGATCGGTACGGAGACGTCTGTATTTATCCCCCAGAGGCTACGGAGTTATAGGAAAAAACTTCACATTTATTCTTTCATGTCGTGCGGTTTGGCTTCTCAATGCTAATTGAATTTCTACTCTGTTCTTTCGCAGATAGCGAGAACACGCGCTTCCTCATCCACTGACCAGTAGTCCGAGCCCCCAGTAGCAGCTCCTATGAGGGGCAGAGGGCAAGGCTATGCTATAGGCCAAGATAGGGGCAGAGCTAAGCCTAGAGCAGCAGCACCAGCGGTGGAGCCTCAGGTTGACTTTGATGATAAGGTTCCGGCCCATGCAATTCTGGTGGGCCCAGCTCAGGTCCCAGAGGGGTTTATTTCTACCCCAGTACTCCAGGATGCTCTAGTTCGTCTAGTGGGCCTTATGGAGAGCATTACCCGGGCAGGCTTGCTTCCTGTAGCACCAGCCGTCTCTTAGGCAGGAGGAGGAGCACAGACTCCTGCTATTCGCACCCTAGAGTAGATGGCTCCCCAGTTTCACACTCCAACAGCTCAGCCAGTTGGAGCAGTTCAGCCGGGTATGGTAGCTCAGACCGGTGATGGAGCAGCTATGTTTGTCGATGCTTTGTGGAAATTGGACAGGTTTACCAAGCTCTTCACTACTACTTTTAGCAGTGCATCTTCTGAGGATCCCCAGGATTATCTAGACAGCTGTCATGAGGTTCTCAGGAACATGGGGATAGTGGAAACCAATGGGGTCGACTTTGCTACTTTCCGCTTGTCTGGATCCGCCAAGACTTGGTGGAGAGATTATTGTTTGGCTAGGCCAAACAGATCACCAGCTTTGACTTTGGATCAGTTTACTCAGCTATTTCTGGAGAAGTTTCTCCTTATCACTCAGCGAGAGATCTACCGGAGGCAGTTTGACCGTCTCTAGCAGGGTTCTATGACCATTACTCAGTATGAGACCAGATTCATCAACTTGGCTCGTCATGCCCTTATTATACTTCCCACCGAGAGAGAGGGGGTGAGGAGGTTCATTGCGGGACTTATTAAGCCGATTCGACTTCAGATGGATAGGGAGACAGGGAGTGAGATTTCTTTTCAGGAAGCGGCCAATGTGGCCAGGAGAGTGGAGATGGTTCTATCGCTTGGAGGTGGTCAGGGATCCGACAAGAGGCCTCGTCATTCAGGCAGATTCAGTGGCACCTCGTCTGGAGGCAGGGATTTGTATGGTAGAGGCCATCCTCCTAGGCCTTTTCAGTCAGCACTCCAGGTTTCTCACGGTGCTTCAGGTGGTCGTGGTTCTCATATGCAGTATTCTGATCAACAGTCTTATAGTGCACCACCAGCTCCTATCAGTGCACCGCCACTTCAGAGTTTTCAGGGTCATCAACCCAGCCGTCGAGGGCTTGTTTTACTTGTGGAAACACGAGGCACATTGCTAGATATTGCCCTCGAGCACCAAGCGGTTCTATATAGCAGGGTTCTCGTGCTATGATACATGCACCAGGTGTTCCACCACCTACTCCGCCAGCTAGGGGTGGGGGTGCAGGTGCTAGAGGTGGATGTAGAGGTATTAGAGGTGGAGGTCAGGAAGCTAGAGGTGGAGGCCATCCAGCAGTAGGCCATCCTAGAGATGTAGTTCAGGCTGATGGGGGCCCAGCCCCGATGTTATGCTCTTCCATCCAGGCCTGAGGCTGAGGCTTTTGATGCAGTCATTGTCACACCTCTTTTTTACGTACCCGAGAGGGTACAAGGGAGTTTTTTCCAATTAAAGGACAATCGAAACGGGATTTGTTTGTTTATTTTAGAGTCGCCACTTGGGAGATTTAGGGTGTCCCAAGTCACCAATTTTAATCCCGAATCGAGGAAAAGAATGACTCCATATTACAGTCTGCATACCAGAAATCCGGATAAGGAATTCTGTTAACCCGGGAGAAGGTGTTAGGCATTCCCGAGTTCCGTGGTTCTAGCACGGTCGCTCAACTGTCATATTCGGCTTATTTATCTGATTTTAAATACAATTATGGACCGATGTGCCAATTTTAACTCTTTACCGCTTTTATTATATTTTTTTAAAGGAATATGAACATCGTTTAAAACATGTCTTTGGATTGCGTCACATGAAATGCACCCGCGATCCGGAACATATTTTTATTCAATGTTTTAGGATTTGGATTTGGGTCGCATGAAATGCACACCCGAGATTAAGAAGGTAAGATTATTAAAATACGCGCCTAAAGTGATTAGCGTATTATTATTTCTGGGTAAAGCCGTGGAATTTTGCTAAACGGCCGATCCCGAGTTCTAAGTAATTAAAGCATACATTTTGTGAGGGCTCCGCAATCTGTACATTTTTTATGTGGCGAAGCTCCTCTCGTTTTTATTATTTAAGGGCAAACTTAAGACAATTACGATTTTCTACCAATGAAGTCATCCGAGGTTAAACAAAAGCAACAATTCTAATAGGTAATAATATCCATGGTAAAATGAAAAAAAAGCAATTCAACAAAGACGACACACAAACAGTTCATAGGAAATCCATATCATTTTTCCATTCCATTTAAACAAATATCACAAGTTTGGAAATGTATATGCACCTGTTTGAAGAAAGAACAACAACCAAACTGGACCGACAACTGTCGGAAACCTCTCCAACGATGGAACGTCGGAACCTCGATGTCAAGCTCAACGTACCGGACCTCGACGAACCAAAGACGACCTCGATGGAAATAGAAAGCTTGGACCAAAAACTGTCAACGCCCGAGATGTTGGCTGCTGCTGGATTTTTTCGACGCATCAGGTTGGCTCGAGAAAAATGCAACATAAGGGGTTGTTTGGATGCGAGGAAAGGGAAACTATGGAAGGAGCTAGTGGCGCGAAGGAGAAGACTGTAGCGACAGCTGCTCGGCAGCGCAGCGACGCAGCAACAGCTGCTGCCCTAACGACGAAGCAACAGTAGGGTCGACGGGCTGAATGACGAAGAAAGTGATGACAATGGTTATGGCATTTGGACGTAGGGTCGACGGGCAGTGACGACGCTGCTACTGGTTGCTGGGAATACGAGGGGTCGTTGGCGACGAAGGCGAAGACGCGCAGCAACAGCTGCTCGGAAACGCAGCAACGACTGTTTGGCACGCAGCAATAGCTGCTCGTTGGACTGAAAATGGTGAAACTGCTGGTTTTTGTTCGGGCTGTGCGTGGGGCTGACGAACTGGGCAATGACAACGAGGGGGGGCTGCTAACGGGCCTGTTTGGTGGTGGTTCCGACGTGGGGGGAAGCTGGAAGGGTGGTGGTCGTGAGGCTTTGGGGTAGGGTTATGGGGTAGGTCCTCTAGGGTTTTTTGTTTTACTTCTTGAGGAAGAAAGAGCTCAACAGTGCTCGAGCCTCCTCCTTTAAAAATCTGTTCAAACCCCCTTTTCCCCTCCCTTTGTCCGTGCATTTGTAGCCCTTTTGTCAAGAAAAATGGACCCCCATGCGTGGTGGGGTTCAAGACTTGTGTCCCCCACGCGTGGTGGGGTTCCCCGTGTGTCGTGTTCCGTCCGTGTTCCCCACGCGTGTCCCCCATGTGTGGTGGACTCGGATTATTATGGGCTAGGTCCAAAAATTAGACCTAAAAACGGGTAGTTTGAACCCGAATAATATTCTTTTGCCCGGACCCGAGAAATAAGAACACGACGTTGCTCAACTAATTATGTAAGCAAAATAACTACCAAAAGACTAATATTTAAGACAAAACTATATCTTTTTAAATATTTTTTCAAGATTAAAATAGATACAAAATATTAATAAAACTATTTTTGTAATTTTCGTTTTTATATAAAGATAAAATATAAAATAATATTTTTGTATTTTTTCAAAATTAAAATGACTACAAAACATTAATAGAACTATATATTTTTTTTTGGTAATTTTCGAAATTATATAAAGTACAAAAGTAAGGTACAATTTTTTGTATTTTTTCAAGTTTATGAGAAATACATAAATTAAAATTTATATATATATTTTTGTAGTTTTCTCTTTTTGCGACGAAATAGAGTAAAATAGTCAAAATAGCTATATTAGACCTAGGTTAAATATTTACGCTAAAAATGTGAAAATTCTCGGGGAGGGTCAAAAATCACGTGTCTAAAGCTGCCCCTCTTTGACTGGAAACACGAAGAGTTTTCCGACAAAGAATGACTAGACATGTTTTTGACCCGATCATTATTTGGAGGGACTACACTAAGGAAAGGAAGGGGATGTGACCGAACCCTGGTATCTGAGCTGCCTACATATCCTTGGTTATACAGGAATTAGGCCACGTGTAGTTCGGAGCTGAGAGAGATGGTAGAGTGTACTGAGGTGGAGAGCCGATCGAGGTGCCGTTCCGTTGAGGTTCCGGTCCGCGGTCCTGTCATTACATCAAAAATGAAAAATGAGAAAGACTAACTAAGCATATCAGCTATTAGTTACAAGGATTCTTATCTGTAAGTCTTCTGAAACTTGATCTTGAGTCTTGAATGGTGCTTCATACAGACTTTGGATTTGAACCTTGACTTGCTAGTTGTAGGTGCTAGTTCTTGAGCAGACCACATATGTTCTCCACTTCCGTACTTTGGATTCATTTTTTCTCTTTTTTTCTTTTCTTGTGTTTTTTTTTGACCAGCTTTTGTTGACCATCTCAGACTGTTGACTCGCATTCTTGAGGCGAGCTTCTGCTATTTATAACTTGGTTGAATGCTGGGGATTTTTGTTGTAGCCTTCTGCTTCCCGGTGCTGGGGATTTTTATTGTTTCCTGCTGGGGATTCCTATTGTAACCTTCTACCTTCCGGTGGGGTTACTGATTTCCGAAATCTACAGTATAAGACTAAAAAGTACTCCTCTTGTTATACAGGTGGGTGCCTGAATGCTAGAACATGAATGTATTCCCGCATTATACTGGTGGGCGACCTAGAACAGAATGTATTCCCGCATTATACTGGTGGGCGACCTAGAACAGAATGTATTCCCGCATTATACTGGTGGGCGACCTAGAACAGAATGTATTCCCGCATTATACTGGTGGGCGACCTAGAACATGAATGTATTCCCGCATTATACTGGTGGGCGACCTAGAACAGAATGTATTCCCGCATTATACTGGTGGGCGACCTAGAACAGAATGTATTCCCGCATTATACTGGTGGGCGACCTAGAACATGAATGTATTCCCGCATTATACTGGTGGGCGACCTAGAACAGAATGTATTCCCGCATTATACTGGTGGGCGACCTAGAACAAAATGTATTCCCGCATTATACTAGTGGGCGACCTAGAACAAAAATGTATTCCCGCATTATACTGGTGGGCGACCTAGAACAGAAATGTATTCCCGCATTATACTGGTGGGCGACCTAGAACATGAATGTATTCCCGCATTATACTGGTGGGCGACCTAGAACAGAAATGTATTCCCGCATTATACTGGTGGGCGACCTAGAACATGAATGTATTCCCGCATTATACTGGTGGGCGACCTAGAACATGAATGTATTCCCGCATTATACTGGTGGGCGACCTAGAACATGAATGTATTCCCGCATTATACTGGTGGGCGACCTAGAACAGAATGTATTCCCGCATTATACTGGTGGGCAACCTAGAACAGAATGTATTCCCGCATTATACTGGTGGGCGACCTAGAACAGAATGTATTCCCGCATTATACTGGTGGGCGATCTAGAACAGAAATGTATTCCCGCATTATATTGGTGGGCGACCTAGAACATGAATGTATTCCCGCATTATACTGGTGGGCGACCTAGAACATGAATGTATTCCCGCATTATACTGGTGGGCGACCTAGAACAGAATGTATTCCCGCATTATACTGGTGGGCGACCTAGAACAAAAATGTATTCCCGCATTATACTGGTGGGCGACCTAGAACAGAATGTATTCCCGCATTATACTGGTGGGCGACCTAGAACATGAATGTATTCCCGCATTATACTGGTGGGCGACCTAGAACAGAAATGTATTCCCGCATTATACTGGTGGGCGACCTAGAACATGAATGTATTCCCGCATTATACTGGTGGGCGACCTAGAACATGAATGTATTCCCGCATTATACTGGTGGGCGACCTAGAACAGAATGTATTCCCGCATTATACTGGTGGGCGACCTAGAACATGAATGTAAAGATTGAAAAGTATGCCTCTGTTATATGGGCGGGCTCCCAACTTTAACTCTTGAAATGTAAACGCCATTCCTCTCTTCAGGCAGGCTCCTGATTTCAACAACAACTTAGGAGGAAATGCCTCTCATATGGGTAAAACTAAACTTTAAGAGGAAATGCGTCTCCTATGGGTAAAAGTAAACTTAGAAGGAAATGCGTCTCCTATGGGTAAAACTAAACTTAGGAGGAAATGCCTCTCCTATGGGTAAAACTAAACTTTAGGAGGAAATGCGTCTCCTGTGGGTAAAAGTAAACTTAGGAGGAAATGCATCTCCTATGGGTAAAACTAAACTTTAAGAGGAAATGCGTCTCCTATGGGTAAAAGTAAACTTAGGAGGAAATGCGTCTCCTATGGGTAAAACTAAACTTAGGAGGAAATGACTCTCCTATGGGTAAAACTAAACTTTAGGAGGAAATGCGTCTCCTGTGGGTAAAAGTAAACTTAGGAGGAAATGCATCTCCTATGGGTAAAAATGAACTTAGGAAGTGCTTCTCCTATCGGTAAAACAAAACTTAGGAAGTGCATCTCCTATTAATGAAATCTTTAACTTAGGAAGTGCGTCTCCTACGCGTGAAATCTTAATTCAGGAAGTGCGTCTCCTCTGGGTAAAATAGACTTAGGAAATGCGTCTCCTATGGGTAAAACTTAGGAAGTGCGTCTCCTATTGGAAAAACTAGACCTAGGAAGTGCGTCTCCTATTGGTAAAGGCGTGGAATGTATTCCCTTGTTATACAGGTGGGCGCCTAAAATATGAATGGACAGACAAAAAAGTATTCCTCTCGTTATTCAGGTGGGCGCCTGGCTTCAACAACAACTTTAAAAAATAAAATCCTATTTGAGGGCGGATGAACCCAAAATATCCTATTTGAGAGTGGATGAACCCAACATATCCTATTCGAGGGCGGATGAACCCGACATATCCTATTCGAGGGCGGATGAACCCGACATATCCTATTCGAGGGCGGATGAACCCGACATATCCTATTCGAGGGCGGATGAACCCGACATATCCTATTCGAGGGCGGATGAACCCGACATATCCTATTCGAGGGCGGATGAACCCGACATATCCTATTCGAGGGCGGATGAACCCGACATATCCTATTCGAGGGCGGATGAACCCGACATATCCTATTCGAGGGCGGATGAACCCGACATATCCTATTCGAGGGCGGATGAACCCGACATATCCTATTCGAGGGCGGATGAACCCGACATATCCTATTCGAGGGCGGATGAACCCGACATATCCTATTCGAGGGCGGATGAACCCGACATATCCTATTCGAGGGCGGATGAACCCGACATATCCTATTCGAGGGCGGATGAACCCGACATATCCTATTCGAGGGCGGATGAACCCGACATATCCTATTCGAGGGCGGATGAACCCGACATATCCTATTCGAGGGCGGATGAACCCGACATATCCTATTCGAGGGCGGATGAACCCGACATATCCTATTCGAGGGCGGATGAACCCGACATATCCTATTCGAGGGCGGATGAACCCGACATATCCTATTCGAGGGCGGATGAACCCGACATATCCTATTCGAGGGCGGATGAACCCGACATATCCTATTCGAGGGCGGATGAACCCGATATATCCTGTTTGAGGGTGGATGAACCCGAACTATCCTATTTGAGAGCGGATGAACCCGACATATCCTATTTGAGGGCGGATGAACCCAGACATATCCTATTCGAGGGCGGATGAACCCGACATATCCTATTTGAGGGTGGATGAACCCGACATATCCTATTTGAGGGCGGATGAACCCAGACATATCCTATTCGAGGGAGGATGAACCCGACATATCCTATTTGAGGGCGGATGAACCCGAAATATCCTATTCGAGGGCGGATGAACCCAACATATCCTATTCGAGGGCGGATGAACCCGAACTATCCTGTTTGAGGGCGGATGAACCCGAACATATCCTGTTCACAGATCACAAGAGTCTGCAGTATTTGTTCAAGCAGAAGGAGCTAAATTTGAGGCAGAGAAGGTGGTTGGAGCTATTAAAGGACTATGATATCACCATCTTATATCATCCGGGAAAGGCCAATGTGGTGGTTGATGCTTTGAGTAGGAAGTCAGCCAGTATGGGCAGCCTTGCTTATATTCTGGTCGGTGAGAGACCGCTTGCTTTGGATGTTCAGGCTTTGGCCAATCAGTTCGTAAGGTTGGATGTTTCTGAGCCCACCCGTATGTTAGCTTGCACAGTCGCTCGTTCTTCATTTTTGGAGCATATCCGTGATCGGTAGTATGATGATCCCCATTTGTCTGTCCTTAGAGACATGGTGCAGCACGGAGGTGCCAAGCAGGTTACGTTAGGAGATGATAAAGTTCTGAGATTGCAGGGTCGAGTTTGTGTGCCTAATGTGGATGGACTCCGAGAGTTGATTTTAGAGGAGGCCCATAGTTCTCGGTACTCTATTCATCCAGGTGCCGCTAAGATGTATCAGGAACTGCGGCAGCATTATTGGTGGTGGAGGATGAAGAAGGACATTGTTGCTCATGTGGCTCGGTGTTTGAACTGTCAGTAGGTTAAGTACGAGCATTAGAGACCCGGTGGGTTGTTCTAGAAGATTGAGATTCATGAGTGGAAGTGGGAGCGTATTACTATGGACTTCGTTGTTGGACTCTCATAGACTCAGAGGAAATTCGATGCAGTATGGTTTATTGTTGATAGGCTGACTAAGTCAGCACATTTCATTCTGGTGGCAGTCTCCTATTCTTCCTAGAGGTTAGCTGATATCTATATCCGGGAGATTATTTGTCTTTATGGTGTGCCCGTGTCTATCATTTTGGATCGAGGTACGCAGTTTACCTCACATTTTTTGAGAGCAGTTCAGCAAAAGTTGGGCACACTGATTGAGTTGAGCACTTTCATCCTCAAACAGACGGGCAGTCCGAGCGGACTATTCAGATTTTGGAGGATATGCTCCGAGCTTGTGTCATTGACTTTGGAGGATCGTGGGATCAGTTTTTGCCTTTAGTGGAGTTTGTCTACAACAACAGCTACCAGTCGAGTATCCAGATGGCTCCTTATGAGGCTTTGTATGGTAGGCGGTGTCGGTCGTCGGTTAGATGGTTTGAGCCGGGAGAGGCTCGGTTGTTGGGTAAGGATCTGGTGCAGGATGCCTTGGACAAGATCAGGATTATTTAGGATAGGTTTCGCACAGCTCAGTCCAGGCAAAAGAGTTATGCTGACCGCAAGGTTCGTGATTTGGCTTTCATGGTCGGTGAGCAGGTATTGCTTCGAGTGTCGCCTATAAAGGGCGTGATGAGATTTGGGAAGAAGGGCAAACTTAGCCCTAGGTTCATTGGCCCGTTTGAAATTCTTGATCGAGTGGGAGAGGTGGCTTACTGACTTGTGTTGCCGCCGAGCTTATCAGTCGTGCATCCAGTATTTCATGTATCCATGCTTCGGAAGAATCATGGTGATCCATACCATGTGTTAGATTTCAGCACTGTCTAGTTGGACAAGAACTTGTCCTACAAGGAGGAGCCGGTAGCTATTCTAGACCAGCAGGTTCATCAGTTGAGATCAAAGAGTTTTCCTTTTGTTCGTGTTCAATGGAGAGGTCAGCCTGTTGAGGCATCGACCTGGGAGTCTGAGTCCAATATGCGGAGCCGTTACCCCCCACATTTTCCCCAACTCAGGTACTTCTTTCTTCTGTCCGTTCGAGGATGAATGGTTGTTTCAAAGGTGGAGAATGTGATGACCTTTTGGGTCATCACTTGTTTTGAAAGAAAATTCTGCATTCGAGGACTAAAAAACTCTTTCTGCATCACCTCGATTTGTATGCGCAGTCCAGGTGCGTAGTCAGAAAGCCAATATGTGAAAATCTGTGAAAATGGTGAATTTTGACTTTAAAATAATTTTAAGTTGACTTTGGTCAATATTTTGGATAAACGAATCTAGACCCGTAATTTTACGGTCCCAGAGGTTCCGTAGGAAAATATGGGACTTAAGCGCACGCCCGAAATCGAATTGCGAGGTCCCAAGCCCGAGAAATAAATTTTTGAAAGAAATTATTTTGCTGAATTAATTATGAAGTAAATAAGAGAATTTATGTATGAAACCATTGGTATCGGCCCTGTATTTTAGTTTTGGAGCCCGTTACAGGTCTTATATATGATTTAAGTCGAACTTGTGAAATTTGGTAAGAAACGGACTTGAAATGATATGAATCGGACCTTATTTGAAAAAAATTAGAAAATTTGATGTTCTTAAGAAAATTTCATGATTTTGATTCTAAATTCATAGTCGTTGATGCTATTTGAGAGATTTGAATACACGAGCAAGTCCTTATGATCTTTTTAGGTTGATGTGCATGTTTGGTTTGGAGCCCCGAGGGCTCGGGTGAGTTTTGGATAGGCCACGGAGTAGAATTGGACTTGGGAAAAATGCAGGTTTCAGTTGTTCTATTGAAGGCCTGTAGGCTTCACAAGGGCTCGCAAATGCGAGTTCACAAATGTAAGGGCTGAGTCGCAAATGTGAACTAGCACAGACCAGCTTTCCCTCGCAAATACGAGTTTTCTATCGCAAATGCGATGTTCCCCATTTTGTCCAGTCATCGCAAATGCGACAGGATGTTCGCAAAATCGAAGGTCGCTTAGCAAATGCGATAACAGTAGAGTCTAGGTTCGCAATTGCAAACCCTGGACGCAATTGCGATACCTGCAACCTGTAAATTTATACTTAGATGCATTTTCAACCATTTTTCACATCTTCTCAAAACATAAACTCTCTTGGGCGATTTTCCAAAGAAAACTTCTTCTCCAAATCAATTGTAAGTCATTTCTAACAAGTTTTATTCAATCTTTAACATCTTTTCACTTGATTCCAACTCAAAATCAATTGGGTGTTTTGAGTAGAACCTAGATTTTTCAAAAATTGGGGATTTGGACCTCGATTTGAGGTCCGATTCCAAAATAAATTATATATTTGGGTTCATGGGGGAATGGGTAGTCGGGTTTTGGTTCGAACCTTGGGTTTTGACCATGTGGTCCCGGGGGCGATTTTTGACTTTTTGGATAAAACTTTAGAAAACTTATTTTCATGCATTAGAATTGATTCATTTAGCATTTATTGACGTAAGTAAGTAACTTGTGGTTAGATACGAGCAAATGCGTGGTAGAATCAAGAAGTAAAGCGATAATTGAGACTTGAATTGTGTCTGTGGCATCGAGGTAAATGTTTGGTCTAGCCTTAGCTTGAGGGATTAGGAGTCGTGTCTTATTTGCTATGTGTTAACTGTAGAGTACGGCGTATAGACATGGTGACGAGTATCTATACGTCACTGTCAAGCATACACGTGAGTCTTGTATGGTAATTGTTGTGACTCCGTTGTAGTTTATTGTGCTTCATATGAGGATTATCATTATTGTTCCCTTGCCGGGATGTTATTGTCATATTTTATTCCCTTGTCGAGATGTGTGTTGTGATATTATTGTTTCCTTGCTGGGATGTTGTTGAAATATTATTGTTCCCTTGCCGGGATATTATTATATTGCTATCATTCCCTTGCCGGGATTCTTTTATGATTGGTGCTAATAAATGAAATGGGAGAGGGTTGCACACCTGCAATGGTAATATGTGAAATGGGAGCGGGTTGCACACCTGCAACGGTAATATATGAAATGGGAAGGGGTTGCACGCCTGCAACGGTAATATGTGAAATGGGAGTGGGTTGCACGCCTACAAAGGTGATATGTGAAATGGGAGCGGGTTGCATGCCTACAACGGTAATATATGAAATAGGAGTGGGTTGCACGCCTACAATGGTATCATATGAAATGGGATCGGGTTGCACGCCTGCAACGGTATTACATATGTACCTGTTCTTTTATTTCATTATCTTTGTTGGTACTTGATTTATGGCATTCCTTATATTTCCTTACTGTTGTTATCTGTTACTCCCCGCAGCATGTTTCCCCCGCCCAACTTTAGTTGTAATTATCTATTTCTATTTCCGTTGTATATGATGTAACTGCATTGGTTTATTTGGTTGTATAGTCCTAGCCTCGTCACTACTTCGCCGAGGTTAGGATAGGCACTTACTAACACATGGGGTCGGTTGTGCTGATACTACACTCTGTACTGTGTGTAGATACTGATATCGGAGCGTTTGGACCGCAGTGAGGGTGTTGTCTTCAGTCCACACAGGCGATCCGAGGTAGTCCTGCAGACGTCCGTGGGCCTTGGCGTCTCCTCCTATCTTTTCTCTTTCTGTTTTTACTTATTTAGAGATAGACTTATGTATTTCATTCAGACCTTGTTTGTAGTATTCTTAGACAGTCCATGACTTGTGACACCAAATTTTGGGTAGTTTTGTACTTCAAATTAAGTAGCAGTATTTGTTTGGAATATTAAGTTTCGGTTTCCGCATTTCCGATTGTTTAATCTTTCTCCGATATTTAATCACTTACTATTTTACATTGTTTAATATGCTTAATAAAAAGGGAGATGAATTTGCAATATTCAGCTTGCCTAGCTTCCACGAGTAGGCGCCATCACGACTCCCGAGGGCAGAAAAATCCGGATCGTGACAGAAACTGTCAATTTACTTTATGAAATATAGATGAAACTTTTTGAAAATATTAATTAGAAGTTGATACGGATATGATGTATTGAGTAGCACGTGGATTTTGCCATGTAAAGCGAAAGGAGAATATGTGGGCACAAGGTGCCATGTGTGTTAAAGGTTTAGAAGTTGTGATTTTGATATGAGACTTCGAGGATTGGGATGGTCAGAATTGTGTATTAAGAATGATGTGATTGGTTTAGTTAACATTGCTTTCTTTGTTTGAGCACATTTTTACTTGTCTGTAACCCAGCTATGTTGGTGTTAACTTACTTGGTTACTTTTCGTTACCATCCCCGTTATCGTCTCTACTGTTTTTAATTTGATTTCTTCTTGCTATTGGAGTTACTTTGTTATCTTTATCTTGTTATATGTATGTCATATCTTGTTCAGTTTATTAGACCAATAGGTGTCTTGACTGTTCCTCGTCACTACCTGTTGATACCTAATTTTTCCCTATATATTTTCAATATGCAAAATAACTTCAAAATAGTATATATATATATATATATAAATATGCAAAATAACTTCAAAATAGCATATATAACTTCAAAATATGCATATGTAAGCATATCCAAGTGTTTTATTATATTTCCATAATTTTTAAAGATTTTAAAATTAATTTATTTCCCTCTTTTATCCACAAAAAAACCAATAAGTATTTTCAAAATTATTATTTTTGGTAATTCATTTGTTGGACTTTTATATTTATGCTAAGATATAGCTAAGGTATTTTTTTGCATATTTTTACAAATTTATTAAGTATTTTTAAGTTAAATTACATAATTGCAATTCTAGCCCTTTTAAGATTCAATTGTGTTTTATATTCACAAAATTAAGTCCTGTATTTTTAAATTTTTAATCATATATTATAAATCATTTTAGTTCTTTCAATTTAATTCCAGAAATTAATTTACTATTTTTTATAATTTTAAAAAAGGGGAAATTGGTTATTTAAATAATAGCCCAAATATATTTCAATTTTAGCCTATATTTGACCCAAATTAACTCAATTTCCCCGGCCCAATTCCCATACAAACCCGACCCCTAACCCAATTAAACGACCCAACCCGGATTCCCCTACCTACTCTCTTTAATCCATGCCGTTGATCATTCAGATCTACGACCAATATTCGCCCTTACCATTTTTAACCTTAAACGACCCCTTACTCTACCTCATTCTTCACCAAACACCGCCCTTGAATCTATCTTCTCTCTATTCTCTCTGAAACCTCACATAAACCCTAACCGCCGCTATCTAACCCAACCCTAATCTACCTTAACCCCTGCCTAATCCATGGCCTCTCATGGCCATTGAAGATGTGCATTGGCCTCTTATGGCTCCTGGGTGTTTGTTTCTGTGGTTTCATGGCCAAACCTTGAGGGAATCTGGTCCAGTCCTTGCTCGGCTTCTGTTTATGGCCTTTCTCCAGCCATCCATGATCTTTCTCCCGCCATTCATGGCCTTTCAAGGCAGATCCTTGATTTTCCTGGTTAGATCGGTAACTTTCAAGGTCTTTCTCACCTCTTTTGGGTTTTCCGAAACCTTAATCTTTAAGATCTTTCATTTTTCTTCAGATCTACCTTAGATATGTGATTACTATGAACTTCTTAAGTAATTTTCTCAAAGATTTTCCGATTTTCTTTCAAAGTGACTCTTCACTTTTCAACGATTAGGGTTTTCCTTCAAGTTTTTTTTCAAAAAAAGATCTCTTCTCTGATTTTAGTGTTGTTTGTGATTTTGCTATGTTTGAAACGATTTGCTCATGTTGTTCTTCTATCTATTTCAATATGTTAAAAACCCTAGTTCCTCTTAGTTCTGAAATTGTTTGCCTAAATGTGTACTTGTTCTTTGTTTCTGACTCTCTTTTCCTTGTCTGACTTATTTGATTTTGAGTTCGTACCATCTCTTAAACTCGACTACTGTCGAAGCCCTAATTTCTTAAAAGGGGTTTTCTCACCTATTACTACTGTGAGACCTTTACCTTTTTCTAACCCTCTTTACATGTTATTATGATCTTCTTCACTGTTGATTCTATGTGACTACTTGACCTACTTGACTACTGTGCTTCGAATATTTTCCTTACTACTGAATCCCAGCTTATTTCTGCCACTACTGTATGTTTGTGTTATCTCTTTTACCAATGTGTTTGGCCTCGCATGTCTGATGCTTTTGTTCACTCTATTTATATACTGAAATGCAGAATCATGTTTCTTCCTTGATTGATCTTGATCTTGTGACTGATTGAAAAAAGCTTATCTTTTAGGAACCCTAATTTCACTCGCTTGATTAAATTAATTGATTCCTTTCCTTTACTATGATATTTTATCTTGCTGAATCCTTTCCCAAAATAAGCCTATTTTACTTAGACTTGATTGTTTATTTCATATGTTTACTGCCCCCTTGTATGGCAATAATCAATCTGTCCCCAAATTGATTTCTTTCCTTAATTAAACTTGCTACTACCCATTGAATAGTGATTCCTTAATTAAAGGAAATCACTTATGGTAATTGATTCTGACTTGTGATTGTTTCCATGTTTGTGTTAAGACTTTACTTAATACCTTATTTTTCACTTGTTTTCAAAAAGCTATAAATACCCTGCACCCCCTCTTCTTTCAAGGACACGAACAATTGAGTTCAAGAACACACACTTACACTCAAAACTTTCTCTTTTTTCTCTACTACTACTTGTGCTACTGCCTTGTCTAGCCGGCTGAAAGCCAAAGCTAGACTGTGGAATCTTGCTTATTTCTTTCTTTCTGCACTTTGCTTCTCTACTGGTATGTCCTAGTTAATCTTCAAGCATCAACAACAACATGTTTCTTTAGCTGTTTCAGTTTCCTTCACTCTTGCCTGCTTCTGCGTATGTTTATGCAATCAAGTTACATTACTAAGCATGTTGTAATCTGCTCTCTCCCCTTCTAAATTAATGGTTTCCCTTATGTATGTACTATGTCAGTCGTTTGTTATGTGATTTGCTGACTTATGAATCCCAAACCCCCATTATCCCCTATGTGTTTGTGTTCTTTGGCTGGTTTGTGGGCATGCCAGCATCATCTATTGCTGTACATAACCAAACCTGACCCTTTCTGGGGTCATATGTTTCATGCAATGTAATCCCAAAATCCCCGACCCCTTTGTGTAACTATTGATTCTGTGTAGTTTGAGTTTTATTACTACTGTTTTCAAATCACCCTTACCACTTACTATTTTCAACCCAGTTTTAAATAAATCTTTGTATTCAACACTTCTACTATATTCTTAGAACCTAGGTCCTGCCCCTTTTGTGTGGGCCTTGCCTTGGGACCCTTGAGCTCTCTCTGAACTTGGACGCATAAGGGATGGCCCTTCCACACTACACTCATTTCTATCTGGTTATGCAAACCTGGTTGTAAGCACTGCCCGGGGTCCCTTGAGACCCTTAGGGAACTTTGACACACCCATGTTTGAGAAATGCTTTGAAACAAGTGGCATTTGGGGTGGTTTATTCTATAACTCAGAGAGGAAGTCAGAATCAGGCTTCCTATGGTTGTAACTTCTTATTTTACACTTTTCTAATGTAATTCAGTATTTGTTCTGTAATAATTTATAACAAATATTGGGGGATGGCTAGTGAAAAGGGATGGGGTAATTATGCATGTTTTAGCTATTAGAAGGGTAGAGAACATGCCTATAGGATCTGTTCTGTTTTAATTCAAGTTCTGCATGCTTTATTTTCACACAAATAGAGATCATGCCTATAGGATTAAAAGTCACTTTTAATAGAGATCATGCCCATAGGAATTTCGCTTTAATCAAATAAATCCTGCCTATTTCACTGCATGTTCCATGCTTATAAGATCAAAATCAGTCGTTAACACATAGATACCATGCCTATAGGAATTGAAATCTGCTATAATAGAGATCATGCCTATAGGATCTAAAACCAGTATAGTTAAAATCAGTTTGACTCGTAGTGTTTTGAATTAGTTTAAACAACCTACTCCTTTTATTAATACGGTTTAGAAAGCATGCCTATATGATCCAAACCTCCTTTTTCCTACCACCTCTGGAAGGGAGTATAAGGGAGTTTTTTTCAAACTCAAAGTGACAATTGAAATAGGATTATTTCATTACAAATTCAGAGTCGCCACTTGGGATGATTTATGGTGTCCCAAGTCACCGGTTTTAAATTCCGAATCGAGGAAAGATTGACTCTGTTATTCAGTCCGCGAACACAGAAATCCAGGTATGGAATTCTGTTAACCCGGGAGAAGGTGTTAGGCATTCCCGGATTCCGTGGTTCTAGCACGGTCACTCAACTATTATTTTTGGCTCAATTATCTGATTTTAAAATACTTTTAAACCTATGTGCATTCTTAACTTTAAAACCGCTTTAATTAATTATTTTTTTAGGAGAAAGATTCAACATCATATAAAACACGTCTTGAACCACGTCACATAAAAGCACCCGCGGTCCACGACACATTTTATCTAACATTTTTGAGATTTGGATTTGGGTCACATAAATGCACACCCAAGTTTAGGAAAGTGATTTTTTAAATTATGCGCCTAAAGCAGGATACGAAATTTGTATTATTTTTCTAAACTACTTTGAGATTATTGTGCAAAGTCAAAGAAATTATGGATAAAAAATATTAAGGAGGAAATGATGTAATCTAGTCATTAGGCTATTTAGATCAATTGCATCTTAAAGTTGTCATGCCTCATTGATTATCAAAATCATCTCAAAAAAAAAGCTTCTAACAATTCCATAGTACTACCGTGACCCACTTGTTATGAATCACTTTAATGTAAACCCAAAATTACAAGTGCTAATTAAACCCAACTGCCCGTTCAATTCACCATCAAAACTTATGCATTCACTTAAATAAGAAATGACAACAAATTAATCTAAAGGATACTAAGAAACAGACTACTCAACAACGCATAAACCAAGGTATTTACTACTCACAAATGAAATATATGGCATAACATGAAATAAGTACTAAATCAATACACAAAAATAAAACGAATAGTTTACCATCAAAATTTATGAATTACCCATTTAATATGCCAATTCAAGATGACAACTGTATACATATATGCAAAGACAATGGAATTAAAACTATATCAAAGTTTTAAAAAAAACGCATGAAGACAAAGAGGGTGCCAAGAACTTTGCATTAATTAAAAATGGGATAAGAACTGAACCTCCACGAGCACTGATGCTCAGTATATACAAAGCTTCCTATGGACTAAGAGCTTCATGTGTAACCTTGACTAGAGATCTCACCAACACCTCAAACGGAACTAGCAACCAACGATCGGAGCTTTAACTAAACTCAATCTAAAAAATGTTGTTATTTTGTGAGGAAAGAGGGCTATTTTCGAGTTGTTGTTCAGCTGAATTTGGAGCTTCTTTGGACTGGTTTTACTGGTTGTTCTATGGATGGAGGAGATGGGCTGGTTGTTGTGATGTTCAGGGGTGTGGTTAAGAAGAAGGAGCTTCAGGGGAGGAGGGGGTCGTCTTTGTTACTGTCTATGGTCATGGTCGATGAAGAGAGCAGGGGTCGTTTGGAGAAGATGGCGTGGGGGGTGTGCTCTCTTTGGCTGCGGCGCTGGTTTTTTAGGCGCCTTTTTCAGTGTATATGTCTAGCGTGCCTTCTTCAGCTTATTGCTTTAAGAGTAGGTCCCTATATTTGTTGTCTAGGTTTAGATTATTTATTTTGCTCTTAGGTCCTTAGGGTCCTTTTTATTTATCTTTTGTTCCCAAGAAGAATTTAGAAGGGTCCCTAGGATTAGCTTTATGGGTATTAGGTATTGGACTTAATGGGCTAGAAATTTGGGCATTTATGACTAGCTATGCTTAAAATTAGCTTAATTAACTAAAAATATTATCCAAAATATTAATTAGCCCTACTTAAGTAAAAATAATTATTAAAATAAGACTGCCCGTTAAAACAAAACTATTTTTGAGTATTTTCAAGATTAAAAATGACTACAAAACATTAATGAAACTATTTTTGTAATTTTCGTTTTCTTGTAATAAAATAAAGTAAAAGAGTAATATTAGTTGAAATAGCTATATTAGGCCTAAATTAAATATTTACGTGCTAAAATATGAAAAATCTTGGGGAGGGTCAAAAATCACATGTCTACAGCTGCCCCTCTTTGACTGAAAACGCAAAGAGTTTTCAGACAAAGAACGACTAAACAGACTTTTTTTTTACCCGACCCTTATTTGGGAGAGACTAAAACTGAGAAAAGAGGAATGTGACCGATCCAAGGTATCTGAGCTGCCTACATATCATTGGCTATAAAGAAATCAGGCCACGTGTAGTTCAGAATTATTGAGATGATGGAGTATACCGAGGTGGAGAGCCGGTCGAGGTGCCGTTCCACCAAGGTTCCGGTCCACGGTCCTGTTATTACATCAAAAATCAAAACATGAAAAAGACTAGCTAAGCCTGTCAACTACGAGTTACAAGATTCCTATCTATAAGTCTTCTGAAGCTTGATCTTGAGTCTTGAATGGCTCTTCATGCTGACTTTGGATTTGAACCTTGACGCTTGCTAGTTGCAGGTGCTAGCTCATTCTTCTTCAGATTTTCGGATCAATACTGGACATGTAATACTTGTGACCTCAACCATGTCTTGAGAAGCTCACATCTTTCATCAACTTCGGCATTTGGATTCACTTCTTGCCTTTATCTCTCTTTTTTTTCTTTATTGTGACTAACTTCTGTTGATCACCTCGGACTGCTGAGCGCATTCTTGCCGCGAGCTTCTTTTGTTGCTGACTTGAATTGCATTCTGAGGTGAATTCTCTTATTCTCCAGGTAGGCGCCTGATTGCGGAACTTGAGTTGTCTTCCTTCGACACATGGGTGGGCGCCTGATTGCCAAAACTTTAACTATGTTCCCTTACTTTCCAGGTGGGCGCCTTATTACCAAATCTTTAACTGTATTCCCTTGCTTTCCAGGTGGGCGCCAGATTACCAAATCTTTAACTGTATTCCGTTGCTTTCTAGGTGGGCGCCTGATTACCAAATCTTTAGCTGTATTCCCTTGCTTTCCAGGCGGGCGCCTGATTACCAAATCTTTAGTTGTATTCCCTTGCTCTCCAGGTGGGTGCCTGATTACAACATCTGAACTGTATTCCCTTGTTTTCCAGGTGGGCGCCTGATTATCAAAACTTTAATTGTATTCCATTGCTTTCTAGGAGGGCGCCTGATTACCAAATCTTTAGTTGTATTCCCTTGTTTTCTAGGTGGGCGCCTGATTACCAAAACATTAACTGTATTCCCTTGCTCTCCAGGTGGGCACCTGATTACCAAACATTTAGCTGTATTCCCTTGCTCTCCAGGTGGGCGCCTGATTACCAAATCTTAGATGTGTTCCCTTGCTTTCCATGTGGGTGCCTTATTACCAAATCTTTAACTATAGGATCCAAATCGTCTGTATAAATTAACCACTGCTCTGCTGCATTCTTAATCAGTGATAGATATCCTGCTTATAGGACATCACCAATACACACTTAGGTAAGTCTTAGGTATTTGCTTAATAAAACTGGATTCGCCTTTATTTAATTAGCAACTGCTACAACCAGCAGGCAGGCCTGATTCGGACTTCTTATCTGAGTTATGTAATAAATATGGTCTGCTTCAACAATTAAAACACTATCTTAGTATTTTAAATTCTGACCCTAATTGTGTTTAAGTCATGCCATTTATGTGCATTGTCTGCGTAGGTATATATGAGCCTCTTATTTGTTTATATATTTCCCCCTAATATGTAGTCCTACGTGTTTTGTATGTCGCCTTAGACTTTTTACCTTTAAAACCCAAGAGTCAGCCCAAAACCTTCCCTTTTATAGGAATAGTAGTCCTAAATTCCTCCAGGACTAATAGGAATAGGACGGGTAATAGCGTGCAATAGAGGTCGAGACCAATCTGCGCTTTAATACCTTAACGGGGTGGGAATGGTAGATATGGATATGATGACCGGTGCGCTAATACCACGTGTATCCCCTTTTCTAAGGAGTGTCATACCGGGTATCGCATTGATGTGATCCATATTGTAAATAAACCTAGGACCCCCCTCCCTTTTATATTCTCAAGTGTTGGTAGAGTTGTAACTCCTTTTCAAAATTTTCCTTTTAATAATTGTTTTCAAACTCTTATGTGTTCAAACTTAAATCCCCTACTATTTGAGCCTATATTTGTCTATCTGCTAATTGTACAAAATTCACAAAAACTGTCTGGCCGGGAACCACACTAGTGGATCCTGAGGGGTGCCTAACACCTTCCCCTTAGGATAATTTCAAGCCCTTACCCTATCTCTAGTTATCAAACATATATGTGTTCTAATGCACCTTAAATCATTAGGTGGCAACTCTCAAAATGCAAACCCAGTTCCCAAAAGGAATGAGTTGTCCCATACCTAAAAAATGTCATAAACCCGATTTTCCGATACGAAGAGGGAAAAAGAGGGCGCGACATCATGGCAACTCTGCTAGGGATTTTAGGCTTTTACCATTTCAGATTATTTTGTAAATTTGCACCCCCTTTATGTGCAATTACCTGTTTAAATTTCCTTAAGCCTTTAATTCCTTCTTGAGTTACGAAACTAACATGTCTTCTTTGTTTCTTTCCTTTATTGCCGCTTTAAATCATAAAATTGTTGTATTTATCACTTTCTTAACGTGCAAATACATTCTAACATGCTTTTAATTATTGCATAATCATGCTTAACACCACACTCCACTCGTGCCAAACAAATACTATAGCAACGCTTATAATGAGTGGTTGCGCTTCTCCTATATTATTACCCCTAAATTCGGAAAGGCATATTTGCGATAAAACCAGTCGATCAGCGGTGCAGTTGATGGTCCGTGCCTTCCCCCCTTGAGTTGTCGCTCAAGGGTACCAGTCTAAAACCTCATAGAAACCTTACTCTGTTCAAATTGTGCATGCATCATGGTCAAACCTAGCTGGGTCAGTTATGTTGTCCATATAATGATCCTTTAAGATAGTCTTGCCCAAAGTCCACTGGGTTTCCCTAAACCCAAACGGACATCATCACGTTCTATGCATTTATTTAGAGAACTAAATGCTTCATGCTAATTGTTGGTATTAAATAGTCGAGTCTGGTACGGGTAAGGGCCTAACCTTATTTGTCTTGCAGAAATATGAGGCATGAAGTCCCCTGATTCGGCATGGTCACCAACGTCCACCCAAGATTGCTAAGCTGGTAGAGAGATTTACCCTCCAGTGACCAAACTTTCGTCCAAAAATATCTGGGAAATCTACCATCCCTCCTGGAGATCCAACCCAACAACATGATCATAGAAGTTGTCACACTGTTCTGGGATTGTGAAAGGGTCGTGTTCCGCTTTGGGGACATTGAAATGATACTCTTGCTAGAGGAGATAGGAGGATTGGCCGGTCTAGTATGGGAAACTCCGGGTTTGTTAATGCCTGAGAACCGCAAGGGCAGGGGCTTCCTCAAAATGATGGGTCTGAAGAAAAATCTAGAATTGACATGCCTGAAGGAATCCTAAATCCCTTTTGACTATTTGTATGAAAGGTACGGTCACAACAAATCCTACCATACCTACGTTGACGAGTTTTCCATCACATCCTTGGGGCACGTCCATCGAAGGGTTTTCATCTTCATGTTTTGTTTCTTGGGGCTGATCGTGTTTCCGATGAAGAAAGGGAGAATTCATACCAGGTTGGCTATGGTAACTAAGACCCTAATTGAGGAGATTGGTAGGCAGTCATTCAGCATCGTGCCCATGATCATTGCAGATATATATCGAGCCTTGAAGAAGTGTCAACGAGGAGCAAAACACTTCGAAGGCTGCAATTTATTACTCCAACTCTGGCTCATGGAACATCTCCAAAAGGGCAAATACCGACAAGAGATTCAGCGAAGGGATTGGGATGATCACATCGCTTTCCATCATCCAAAGCGAATGAATTACATCCCTAATATGTTCGCTCAGCCTGAGGATGCCAAAGGATGGTTGGAGCTATTTGATAATCTGACTGAAGAACAGGTTCAATAGATGTTCGAGTGGTTTCCGACCGAGGAGTTCATCACCCGATCCAGAGAGGCACCTTTCTTGATATTAATTGGTCTGAGAGGAATATACCCTTAAGTCCTTCTCCGAGTTACGAGGCAAGCTGGTAAGAAGCAAGTTATACCCAGGTTCGACAAGATGAGTCACTTCCGGGCTAACTTCCAGAATGATGATAGTTCTTACAAGTGCCAAGCTTAGCATATGTGGCACTGAGATCATAATGGGGAGGGATACCATCGAACAAGACGGGTATCATGTTGGTTGTGCTCCTTTCTACTCCGGTTGGTTGGAAGACAATTATGATGTTCTGGGCCAGCCAGGGTTTGCTCGAGGACATAGGATTATAGATGAAAGGGCCGAGGCACAGGTCAAATATATTCAACTACACAAAAGGGTCCAGGAGTACGAAAGCGAACACCACGAGATACAAGAGTCCAACCAGAAGCTGATTGAGGAATGGAAGGACATGGCTGTCAATGCCAACAAGCGACTAGGATACTTAGAGCGAGGCATAGTGGAATTGGAGAGAAAGTTTCTCAAAAGGGTCGAAGATTGTCAAAATGCTGAAGGGACCGAAGGTGGACATCTAGCCAGAGCCTACCTGTTGCTAGGACTTCACGAGTTGGGAAAGCTGTTCGACGGAGCCAAGGATGCCGAATCTGAGTAAGGTTCTTCTGGAATCAAATATATATGAGTTTATCTTTTCGCTTTATAAATTGTAATAAGGCTCATGGCCATTAGTGACTTTTATTTCCTGTTTATTTAATATCCGTTTAGGATTCGTCAACTTTTTATCAATAAAATGAGGAATTTAGCATCCTAAGTTCTCCAAATTAATTTGTTGCTAGGCCTACCTCGGGCACAAAGAGGTCCCCCAAATTAGGACACAATTTACATTCCCGCACTATGTGTTTAAATATTACAATACTTCTTATGATCCTCACTAACTTGGTTACCTTTTGTTTTTGTTTTTGTTTTTATTATTCCCCTCCCCAAAGGTTAGTTCGTGAACCCTGGCAACATCATCCTATTCCACGAGATCCAGGGGCCCTCCACCCACTCCTCATCTTAGTCCTGTCAAAAACAAGAACAAAGGCAAGATGGAAGATTTGAACAACGTCACAAAGGAGAATCCAACTGAACGGGTAGAGGCCACTAATGGCCATGGTACTCAGGAGAATGTATCCGAACTTGAATAGAAACTACTGAAATTCCAAGAAGAGCTCGATCAAGTTCGGAATCTGGCAAGCCTGTCATTTTCCCTCAGCACCCCAGATATCAGTTTCCCCAATACTCAAAACCCTACACCTCCTCAAAATATCCCAAAGCAACAGAATCATCATGTTCCTCACCATCACACTATCCCACCAAAAACTCAATGCAACACCTACCATATCCCAAACAACACTCCACTACTCGTCCCAGAATCTCAAAACCCCACGAATGACCATTTCCACACCCACACACCAGGCTACTATAACACCCCTATCTACGTGGAAACCATGCCACACTCCACCCAACTTCTCTCAAGAACACCTGAGTCAGACGAAAAGGATCTTCTTATCAGAAACCTGGTTGAGGAACTTAAGAAATTGACCAGCCGGATTCAAGGAGTTGAAGGAAGCAAGGGAATTGAAGGGATGAACTATGAGGATCTTTTCATATAGCCTAATGTCGAACTGCCCGAGGGGTACAAACCTCCCAAGTTCAAAATGTTTGATGGTACGGGTGATCCAAGGGTCCACTTGAGGACATACTGCGACAAGCTGGTTGGAGTAGGGAAAGATGAGAGAATTCACATGAAGCTGTTCATGAGGAGCTTGAAAGGCGATGCACTGTCCTGGTACATCAGCCAAGATCCGAAGAAGTGGTCAAGCTGGGTTGGCATGGCGTCCGACTTTATGGACAGGGTTCAGGTTTAACATAGAGAATGCGTCGGATGTGTTCTATATTCAGAATCTAAAGAAGAAGCCTATAAAAACGTTTCGCGAGTATGCTACTCACTGGAGGTCCGAAGATGCTAAAGTCATACCTGCCTTAGAAGAGGAACAGATGAACATATTCTTTGTCCGAGCCCAAAACCCACAATACTATGAGCGATTAATGATGATTGAAAGCAACAAATTTTCCGAAATTATTAAACTGGGTGAAAGAATTGAAGAGGGTATCAAAAACAGTATGGTTACAAAATTCGAGGCCTTCCAAGCTACCAATAAAGCTTTATAATCCGGTGGTGTGTCTAAGAAAAGGGACGTGGGAGTCGTAATGGTTGCACAGAGGACCAAATCTCCCATCAAATACCAAACTTATCCAACACCTCCACTCACATATCAGCCGACTCCGAACTACTAAGCACCCTCACCCTCATACCAAGATCCACCACTAACTTATCAATCACCTCCACCTCCCACATATCAACTTACTTCACCCAGATACTCCCAACTCGTTCACGTCTACCAAACCTATAATGCTCAACCATCCCACTATCAATCACCTCCTGCACGCCAAAACTTCCCTAGACCCCGACCTAATTTTGATCGCATACCTCCAAAATAATATACGGCCATTGCTGAACCCATTGACCAGTTGTATGAGAGACTCAAAGATGCTGGTTATGTCACCCTCATCCCTGCTATAACCCCTGAGAACCCTTCTCAGTGGGTTAACCCAAACAAATCTTGTGCATACCACTCCGGCATGAAAGGGCACACCATCGATGAATGTCGTTCCTTGAAAGACAAGATCTAGTCTCTAATTGATAACAACATTATTGTGGAAAAGGAACTTGCTCCAAATGTCCGCAACAACACCTGTCAGACCATAAGGGTGGAGGTATCCACATGATTGAAATAGAGGATGATTGGGATCCCGAGGGATCAATCGGGTTGATTGTAGAAGGTGATAACCCAAAGAAGCCAATAGTTACTCTCAATCCAATCATAGTCCAGATACAACCGTCTGAGGATGTTGAGGTGAACTTGTCTATACCATTTGAATTTGAAGCAACATCGTCCGCAAAGACACCAGCACCAATTGAGGTTAAATTCGTGTCTCCGACAAATGCACCTATACCATTTGAGGTTGATTTTACCACCCAAGGCACATGATCCATTCGGAGTGAGGTTAGCCATGCCAATCCCAGTGGCAATGTCGACCATGACACTATTTCATACAAAGTCTGTACCCTGGGATAATATAGCTGAGGTAAGGAGGAAAGGCAAGGTCAGGTTCGAAGAGACCGTTGTGGCACAGGGTATGACAAGAACTAGTAGAGTCTATACCCCCGAACATCGAGCTGAGTCTAGCAAGCAGGCCTCCAACCGGCCGCCTATCATTGAGAGAGGACTAGATGACCTTTGGAGGAAAATATAGGCCAAGGAATATTCGGTCGTCGACCAGTTAAACAAGATGTCGGCACAAATATCCATTCTCTATTTGCTGCAAAATTCTGAGATGCACAAGAATGTTAAGTAAAGCATAATTACCAAGCAACATCACTAGCAGGGAAATGGCTAATATGGTAGGACAAGTGTTGGAGAGTCATAAGATCACCTTACATAAGGACGAGCTGCCACCTGAAGGGTTGGGGCAAAACAAGGCATTGCACATCACCGTGCAATGCGAAGACTATTTTATCACTAGGATCCTGATCGGTGGAGGCTCCAGTCTCAACATTTGTCAACTGGTAACACTCAATAAGTTGGGTAAGGGACTACACGAGATAAAAGATGGATAAATCAATGTGAAAACTTTCAATGGTTCTCAAAGGTCCACCATTGGTGAGATTAGTCTATGCCTGCAGATGGGGCCAACATGGTTCGATATCGATTTCCAGGTGATAGACGTGCCAGCATCTTACGACCTGCTATTGGGACGGCCACGGATTCATGCTGCTGGGGCCGCAGCATCAACACTGCATTAGGTAGTAAAATTTGAATGGAATCCCTAGGAAGTGATCATTCACGGCAACGGCAGCAACCATATATATAATCGCCAGACCATTCTGGCAATTGAAGGAAGAAGAAAGCTAGGTGGAGAGACTTACCACCACATTGAACGGGTAAATATTGTTGACAAAGACAAATGGTGGGATAACAAAATCGAGAGTATACTGAATTGGAGTGGGTACAAACCTGATAAGGGGCTCGGTAAGAATATCCAAGGAATCGCTAAGCCTATAAAACTCAAGAAGCATGGAACTACCTTCGGTTTGGGATATGACTACACCTGGGAAGAATTCAACAATTGGTCGCCACCATGGCGCGATCCTTACTATCCCCTGGAGCAGCCAATACCCCATCTGGAGTAGACTTTCCAATAGGCCGACATTGTTTATGGGTCAGACGAAGAAGAAGCATTTGCAGCGGTGAAGAATTTGTTCCTAGAAGACAATGACATGGATTGTTGTGTTGTTCTCGAGGAGGAAGGGGAGGAAGGCCCTTCCATACAGACTGTGAGCAGAAGGGCACACCTCAATAACTGGACCATCAGGACAACCAGAACCCGATGAGCCTCGGGGTAGCAAGGCTGAAACAAGCATCATGCACTGTTTTTATTTACTAATGATTTTCTTTTCGCATTTTTCAATTCTCGCAATAAGATCTCCAATGTTTAAAATGGTTATGCAATTTATTAAAGCATTTTGATTTTTCTTATGAATCAACATTCATTATTATTTTTCCCTCATTACTTTACATATACAGTATTACTATTACTTATCTTGATGAACCAATCACTGTAACATGTAATAAGACAACGCAACAAACAGACATTGATTCAGAGGAACATGACATACCTGACGAGATTTTCAAAGAAGTTGAAAATTTTGAGAACAGAGCTAAGTCCAACCCGGACGAGACCGAAACTGTTAACCTGGGAGATGCAGAAAATATCAAGGAAACACAAATCAGTGCTCACCTATCGCCGTCAGAAAAGAAAGAATACACAGAATTTCAAAAGGAATATGAGGACATATTCGCCTGGTCATATAATGACATGACTGGTCTGAGTACGTCCATTGTGGCGTATAAACTGCCAACCGATCTGACATGTCCGCCGGTAAAGCAAAAGCTCAGAAAGTTCAAAGCTTGACATGAGTTTGAAAATCAAGGAAGAAGTCACTAAGCAGGTCAAAGCTAAGGTTCTCAGTATAGTAGAATACCCGACATGGTTAGCCAACATCGTGCCAGTTCCAAAGAAGTACGGGAAGGTCAGAGTCTGTGTTGACTACCGGGTTCTCAACCGGGCCAGTCCGAAAGACGACTTCCCTTTGTCGAACATACACATCCTGATTGACAATTGCGCCAAGCATGACCTGCAGTCATTTGTAGATTGCTTCGCTGGTTATCATTAGATATGGATGGATGAAGAATATGCAAAGAAAATAGCTTTTATTACATTGTGGGGAATGTACTATTACAAGATGATATCATTCGGCCTAAAGAATGCAGGGGCCACCTACATAAGGGCAATGACTACCATTTTCCATGATATGATACACAAGGAGATAGAGGTATATGCAGATGATGTTATCATCAAGTCCAAGAAGGCCACTGACCACATAGAAGATTTGAGGAAGTTCTTCAATAGATTGCGGAGGTACAACCCGAAACTGAACCCCGTGAAGTGTGCATTTGGGGTTCCTGCTGGGAAATTTCTTGGGTTTATTGTGAGCCGCCAAGGAATAGAACTAGATCCATCAAAAGTCAAAGTCATTCAAGAACTTCCACCGCCAAATAACAAGAAGGATGTGATGAGTTTCTTAGGGAGACTTAAATACATCAGCCGGTTCATAGCACAGTCTACAGTTATTTGTGAGCCAATCTTTAAGATGTTGAAGAAGGACACCTCTACAAAATGGAATGATGACTGCCAAAAGGCCTTCGACAGAATCAAAGAGTACCTGTCAACACCACCAATTTTAGTCTCGCCCGAGCCAGGTAGACCCTTATTACTCTACCTTGTAATATTGGATGGAGCTTTCGGTTGTGTTTTGGGGTAGTATGATGGAACAGGGAGGAAAGAACATGTCATTTATTACCTCAGTAAGAAGTTTACCCCGTACGAGGCCCAGTGTTCTCTATTAGAGCGCACATGTTGTGCTTTGACCTGGAAAGCTCAAAAGCTGAGGCATTACTTCGGTGCCTATACTACATATCTCATATCAAGGATGGACCCCTTGAAGTACATCTTTTAGAAGCCCATGCACTCTAGCAAGCTAGCCAAATGGAAAATCATGTTAAGTGAGTTCAACATTGTTTATGTATCTCAGAAAGTGATCAAGGGACAAGCACTGGCAGACCACCTTGCTGAGAATCCCGTGAATAGAGAATACGAACCCCTGAAAATGTATTTTCCTGATGATGAGTATCATTCATAGGAGAAGATATTGCAGAATCCTATGACGGTTGGAGAGTGTTCTTCAATGGAGCAACAAATTTCAAAGGAGTTGGCATAGGAGCAGTCCTAGTATCAGAAATCGGTCAGCATTACCTAGTGTTCGCCAAACTCAGGTTCTCGTGCACTAACAATATGGTCGAGTATGAAGCCTGCATCTTAGGGCTCAAGATGGCCAATAACATGAACATTCAAGAATTGCTAGTGATTGAAGATTCAGACCTACTCATACATCAGGTGCGTGAAGAATGGGTAACCAAGAACTCCAAGATACTCTCGTATCTGCATCATGTACAGGAACTCATTAAAAGGTTCATGAAGACGGAGTTCCAACACGTTCCCAGAGTTCAGAATGAGTTCGCCAATGTATTGGCTACCCTGTCATCTATGATACAGCATCCAGACAAAAATTTCATTGATCCCATTCCAGTAAAGATCCATGATCAGCCAGCTTACTGTGCCCATGTTAAAGAAGAAGCAGACGGAAAGCCTTGGTTTCATGATATCAAGGAATATTTGGCAAAAGAAGAGTACCCAGAGCTTGCAAATCCTACTCAGAAACGCACATTTCGGAGATTTTCCAACAACTTCTTTAATAGCGCAGGAATCCTATATAGGAGGACTCCTGATTTGGGACTATTAAGGTGTGCCGACGCAAAGGAAGCATCCAGGCTACTAGAGGAAATTCATGTTAGTACTTGTGGTCCACATATGAACAGTTTTGTCTTAGCAAAGAAGATACTCCGAGCCAGTTACTTTTGGATGACTATGGAGACGAACTGCATCCAGTATGTCCGGAAATGCCACCACTGTCAGATACATGTAGACATGATAAAGTTACCTCCAAATGATCTCAATGCAACGTGCTCTCCATAGTCGTTCGCCGCCTGGGGAATGGGTGTTATCGGACCAATCGAGCTTGCCGCTCAAATGGGCACAGGTTTATCCTAGTAGCAATCGACTATTTCACCAAATGGGTCGAAGCAGCATCTTACAGAGCAGTAAATAAGAAAGTCGTGGCAGACTTTGTTCGCGACCGCATTATTTGTCGATTCGGGATGCCAGAGTCGGTCATTACTGATAATGGCTCCAACCTTAAGAGTGACTTGATGAAAGTTATGTGTGAAACCTTCAGGATCAAACACAAGAATTCGACAGCCTATAGGCCTCAGATGAATGGAGCTGTAGAGGTCGCCAACAAGAATATCAAGAAGATATTGAGGAAAATGATATAGAAGCATAAACAGTGGCACGAGAAGTTATCATTTGCTCTATTAGGCTATCATACCATAGTCCGCACATCAACCGGGGCAAACCCCTATACACTGGTTTATGGTATAGAGGTTGTCATTCCTGCTAAAGTAGAAATTCCTTCCCTGAGGATCATACAAGAAGTTGGGCTCGATGACGCAGAGTGGGTAAAAAGTCGTTATGAACAACTAGCCCTTATAGACGGAAAGAGAATGAATATAGTTTTCCATGGTCAACTCTATCAGAGCAAAATGTCCAGAGCCTTCAACAAAAGAGTCAATCCAAGACAGTTCACACCGGGTCAGCTGGTGTTAAAGAAAAAATTTTCGCATCAAGATGAAGCCACGGGGAAATTCTCTCCCAACTAGCAGGGTCCATACATGGTTTACCGGGTTCTGACAGGAGGAGCCCTTATACTTGCAGATATGGATGGAGAAGTCTGGTCAAAGCTAATTAACTCAGATGCAGTCAAGAGTTACTATGTGTAATTTTTATGCTTCCCTTATATGATGTAAATTGAACTACACCTAACATGATTCCCGTTTAAGAGAAGATACGTAGGCAGCCCTATGGGTTCGGTCACAATGCAATAAAAAATTTTATTTCCCCCACAATTGGAAACTGGGGCAGCATTTCGAGGAGGACCCTCAAATTTTGAAGTAATTTTAGCCAATCGCTGCGAGCAGCAATCAGAAACGTCAACTCATCAAACAGGGGCAGAATTTTGAGGGGGGGCCTCAAAATTCCATAGCTAGAGAGGTTGCAATGTCCCGATCCATGTCACAGTCGTCGGTTTATCTAAAAGCTATTTCTTAATTATACACTTATGTCATATCTTTACGAAACCATGCATGTTTATTACTGAAATTGCTTTGTTTAGCAACGCTACTCCAATGATATGTATAGTATCACCAGATCAAAGCCGAGCAGGACAAGCAAAGCCAACAGGGATACGAGCTAACCTTCCCCCTCTACAAAAATCATGATTTTTCTTTGGATGCAGGCACCAGGATTGCAAAATCATTAAACATACTATACACTCAAGGACAAACATTATTCAGGAACAAGACTCTCCGAACCATTACACTTGCAAACATTTGCTATCAACATACACCGGTGACATTCCGTCAATCATAATGCTCTCTGTAATCATGACATCGCAATCTGCTATCATCTAAGAAAACTCTACTATCATTTGTTATCTCATTTTTTGCATAAGGCTACCATTCTGCCTTTTGAGACTAAATGTTGTCTCCATCTGCACTCCTGCATAAGTCTACCATTCTGCCTTCCGAGGTTAAGCTCTACCTCCATCTGCATTTGCATTGCATAAGGCTACTGTTCTGCCTTCCAACTTGCATAAGGCTACTATTCTGCCTTCCGAGGTTAAGTTCTACCTCCATTTGTATTGGCATTGCATAAGGCTACTATTCTGCCTTCCAACTTGCATAAGGCTATCATTCTGCCTTCCGAGGTTAAGCTCTACCTCTCTCCGCCATTTGCATCTTTGCACAAGGCTAGCATTCTGCCTTCCGAGGCTAAGCTCTGCCTCCAATTTTCTTCGGAACTAAGCACTATCTCAAGCATCATTTATTTCGTTTCTCTTACGGGCTAAGCTCTGCCCTTCAATGCGCAAGACTAAGCTCTATCTTGTCCGCATCATGCTACTGCATCTCATATGCTGAAAGATTGCCTCATACTGCATCTCATCGGCTGAAAGATCGCCTCAGACTGCATCTCATGGGCTAAAAGATCGCCAAATTATCCAAAGGCTTCATTGTTCGGAGGCACCATCTTCATAGCCCTAGAACACAATATCATGGCCTGAGGATCCCTTTCAATCTTTTGCATATCATTATTCAAAGGAACCATCCTCATAGCCCGAGAGCATCATTTCATGGCCTGCGAATCCTTTATCATACGTTTCATGGACTAGGACGTCATTGTCTAAGGACGTCATCCTAACAGTCCAAAGACAACATTCGTGGTCCGACGGGAATTTGCAACATGTTTAAATTTATGCACGATATACGCTTGTATTGCTTCTAATTGTAGGTAAATCGGTGAGCAACGGCCATCCCGGCAGGAGCGATCTTGCTCCAGTTCCCGCAGCCACATCAAACCTAACCATTCCTGGCCCTAGTTATTGCGTCCGTTCTTGAAAAGCCACCATCGGCATACTCCGCCGATGGATCCTGAACTACATATGGCCTGATTCCTGTAAAACCAGGGATATTTAGGCAGCTAGAAGCCAAGGCACGGCCTAAACCTCTTCGAACCGTTTTGCTCAATCAAAATTGGCCATCATATCTTTACCCGACAACTCTTTTATCTTTCTCGTGTAAAGAGGGGCAGTTGTTGATACCCAATTTTTCCCTATATATTTTCAATATGCAAAAAACTTCAAAATAGCATATATATGCATATGTAAGTATATCCTAGTATTTTATTATTTTTTAATAATTTTTAAAGGTTATAAAATTAATTTATTTCCCTCTTTTATTCACAAAAAAAAACAATATGTATTTCCAAAATTATTATTTTTTGTAAATCATTTCTTTGGACTTTTACATTTATGCTAATATATAGCTAAGGTAATTTTTTTGCATATTTTTACAAATTTATTTAGTATTTTTAAGTTAAATTGCATAATTGCAATACTAGCCCTTTTAAGATTCAATTGTGTTTTATATTTATCAAATTAAGTTTTGTATTTTTAAATTGTTAATTGTATGTTATAAATCATTTTAGTGCTTTCAATTTATTTCCAGAAATTAATTTACTATTTTTTATAATTTTAAAAAAGGGAAAATTGGTTATTTAAATAATAGCCCGATTACATTTCAATTTTAGCCTAAATCTGACCCCAAATTAACTCAATTTCCCCAGCCCAATTCCCATTCAAACCCGACCCCTAACCCAATTAAATTACCCAACCTGGATTCCCCTACCTACCCTCTTTAATCCACTGTCGTTGATCATTCAGATCAATGGCCAATATTTGCCCTTACCATTTTTAACCTTAAACGACCCCTTACCCTACCTCATTCTTCACCAAACCCCGCCCTTGAATCCCTCTTCTCTCTATTCTTTCTGAAACCTCACATGAACCCTAACCGCCGCCATCTAACTCCACCCCAATCTACCTCAACCCCTGTCTAATCCATGGCCTCTCATGGCCATTGGAGAGGTGTATTGGCCTCTTATGGATATTGGGTATTTGTTTCTGTGGTTTCATGGCCAAACCTCGAGGGAATCTGGTCCAGTCCTTTCTCGACTTCTGTTCATGGTCTTTCTCCGGCCATCCATGATCTTTTTCCCGCCATTCATGGCCTTTCAAAGGTAACTTTCAAGGTCTTTCTCACCTTTTCTGGGTTTTCCGAAACCCTAATCTTTAAGATCTTTCATTTTTCTTCAGATCTACCTTAGATATGTGCTTACTATGAACTTCTTAAGTGTTTTTCTCAAAGATTCTCTGATTTTCTTTCAAAGCGACTCTTCACTTTTCAACGATTAGGGTTTTCTTTTAAGTTTTTTTAAAAAAAATCTCTTCTCTGATTTTAATGTTGTTTGTGATTTTGCTATGTTTGAAACGATTTGCTCATGTTGTTCTTCTATCTATTTCAGCATGTTAAAAAAACCCAGTTCCTCTTAGTTCTGAAATTGTTTGCCTATATGTGTACTTGTTCTTTGTTTCTGACTCTCTTTTCCTTGTCTTAATTGTTTGATTTTGAGTTCGTACCATCTCTTAAACTTGATTACTATCGAGCCCTAATTTCTTAAAAGGGGTTTTCTCACCTATTACTACTGTGAGACCTTTACCTTTTTCTGACCCTCTTTACCTGTTATTATGATCTTCTTCACTGTTGATTCTATGTGACTACTTAACCTACTTGACTACTGTGCTTCAAATATTTTCCTTACTACTGAATCCTAGCTTATTTCTGACATTGTTGTATGTTTGTGTTATCTCTTTTGTCAATGTGTTTGGCCTCGCATGTCTGATGCTTCTGTTCACTCTATTTATATACTGAAGTGCAAAATCATGTTTCTTTTTTGATTGATCTTGATCTTGTGACTAATTGATTTATTTCCTTAATTAAACATGCTACTACCCGTTGAACAATGATTCCTTAATTAAAGGGAATCACTTGTGGTAATTGATTCTGACTTGTGATTGTTTCCATGTTTGTGTTAAGACTTTACTTATTACCTTATTCTTCACTCGTTTTCAATAGGCTATAAATACCCTGCACCCCCTCTTATTTCAAGGACACGAACAATTGAGTTCAAGAACACACACTTACACTCAAAATTTTCTCTTTTTTCTCTACTACTACTTGTGCTACTGCTTTGTCTAGCAGGCTGAAAGCCAAAGCTAGACTGTGGAATCTTGCTTATTTCTTTCTTTCTGCACTTTGCTTCTCTATTGGTATGTCCTAGTTAATCTTCAAGCATCAACAACAACATGTTTCTTTAGTTGTTTCAGTTTCTCTTACTCTTGCCTGCTTCTGCGTATGTTTATACAATCAAGTTACATTACTAAGCATGTTGTAATCTGCTCTCTCTCCTTCTAAATTAATGTTTTCCCTAATGTATGTACTATGTCAGTCGTTTGTTACGTGATTTGCTGACTTATGAATCCCAAACCCCCATTATCCCATATGTGTTTGTGTTCTCTGGCTGGTTTGTGGGCATGCCAGCATTATCTATTGTTGTACATAACCAAACCTGACCCTTTCTGGGGTCATATGCTTCATGCAATGTAATCCCAAAATCCCTGACCCCTTTGTGTAACTGTTGATTCTGTGTAGTTTGAGTTTTATTACTACTGTTTTCAAATCACCCTTAGCACTTACTATTTTCAACCCAGTTTTAAATATATCTCTGTATTCAGCACTTCTACTATATTCTTAGAACCTAGGTTCTGCCCCTCTTGTGTGGGCCTTGCCTTGGGACCCTTGAGCTCCCTCTGAACTTGGACGCATAAGGGATGGCCCTTCCATACTACACTCATCTCTATCTGGTTATGCAAACCTGGGTGTAAGCACTGCCCGAGGTCCCTTGAGACCCTTAGGGAACTTTGACACACCCATGTTTGAGAAAGGCTTTGAAACAAGTGGCATTTGAGGTGGTTTATTCTATAACTCAGAGAGGAAGTCAGAATCAGGCTTCCTATGGTTGTAACTTCTTATTTTACACTTTTCTGATGTAATTCAGTATTTGGTCTGTAATAATTTGTAACAAGTATTGGGGGATGGCCAGTGAAAAGGGATGGGGTAATTATACATGTTTTAGCTATTATAAGGGAAGAGAACATGCCTATAGGATCTGTTCTGCTTTAATTCAAGTTCTGCATGCTTTATTTTCACACAAATAGAGATCATGCCTATAGGATTAAAATTCACTTTTAATAGAAATCATGCCCATAAGAATTTCGCTTTAATCAAATAAATCTTACCTACTTCACTGCATGTTCCATGCTTATAGGATCAAAATCAGTCGTTAACACTTAGATACCATGCCTATAAGAATTGAAATGAGCTATAATAGAGATCATGCATATAGGATCAAAAACCAGTATAGTTAAAATCAGTTTGACTCGTACTGTTCTGAATCAGTTTAAACAACCTACTCCTTTTATTAATACAGTCTAGAAAGCATGCCTATAGGATCAAAATCACTTGTTTGAATTAACCACTACTCTATTGCATTCTTAATTAGTGATAGATATCATGCTTATAGGACATCACCAATACACACTTAGGCAAGTCTTAGGTAATTGCTTAATAAAACTGGATTCGCCTCTGTTTAATTAGCAACTGCTATAACCCGCGGGTAGGCCTGATTCAGACTTCTTATCTGAGTTATGTAATAAATATGGCCTACTTCAACAATTAAAACACTGCCTTAGTACTTTAAATTCTGACTCTAACTGTGTTTAAGTCATGTCATTTATGTGCATTATTTGCGGAGGTATATATGAGCCTCTTACTTGTTTATATGTTTCCCCCTAATATGTAGTCCTACGTATTTTGTATATCGCCTTAGCCTTTTTACCTTTAAAACCCAAGAGTTAGCCTAAAACCCTCCCTCTTATAGGAATAGTAGTCCTAAATTTCTCTGGGATTGATAGGAATGGGATGATTAATAGCCTGCAATAGAGGTCGAGACTAATCCGTGCTTTAATACCTTAACGGGGTGGGAAGGGTAGATATGGATATGATGACTGGTACGCTAATACCACGTGTATCCCCTCTTCTGAGTAGTGTCATACTGGGTATCGCATTGATGTGATCCATATTGTAAATAAACCTAGGACCCCCTCCTCCCTTTTATGTTCTCAAGTGTTTGTAGAGCTGTAACTCCTTTTAAAAATTCGCCTTTTAATAATTGTTTTCAAACTCTTATGTGTTCAAACTTAAATCCACTACTATTTGAGCCTATATTTGTCTATCTGCTAATTGTACAAAATTCACAAAAACTGTCTGGCTGGGAACCATAGTAGTGGATCCTGAGGGGTGCCTAACACCTTCCCCTTAGGATAATTTCAAGCCCTTACCCTATCTCTGGTTATCAAAAAAACTTAGAAATGAACCCTATAGGTGTCCTAATGCACCTTAAATCATTAGGTGGCGACTCTCCAATTGCAAACCCAGTTCCCAAAAGGAATGAGTTGTTACACACCTAAAAAATATCATAAACCCGATTTTCCAATGCGAAGAGGGAAAAAGGGGGCGCGACACTACCCCACCGAGGTTAGTCTTGATACTTACTGGGCACCGCTGTGGTGTGCTCATACTACACTTCTGTACATTTTTGTACAGATCCAGATATTTGATCGTTAGTATCTGTGCGGATCGTTGTTGTGGAGACTCAAGGTAAATTTGTTGTTGTGTTAGCAGGCCTCAGAGTCACCTTCTATTGTACTTATTTCCATTGTTTTCTTTTGTTCTGGAACAGTGATGTATTCATTTTGTACAACTACTCCAAGAAAGGCTTATGACTTGTACTACCAATTTTGGGATTATAAATTGTTCAGAGATTTCTATTTCGGAATTGTTCGAAGATAGTAAATATTGTCGTTATTTCTGTTAATGTTAAGCTTACCTAGTCTTAGAGACTAGGTGCCATCAGGACTTCTTCGGATGGATTTTGGGTCATGACAATACAATACTATTTAACTTGAAAAAGAAAGCATCTAGTACAAGCACATAGTCAAATATGGGTGCACCACTAAAGAAAGGAGAAAAAAGAAAGTATTCCATGAAAATTGATCTATGCTCCTCTAGTTAAATAACTCAACACTTAATCAAGTGCACCATTTAGCTTTTTTGGAGCATGAGTGCCTAGCAGACAATATTAGATCAATTTTAAAAAATATATACATAAAATATCTAGTTTGACGGAAAGATCATGGGTTAAAATGTCCCATTAAATGAGCTATAAATCCGCCCATGATGGACTCATGAGAGTGGGAAAATGGATTAGAAAGGAAAGTATATATATGTACAATCAAACCTCTTTATAACAGTCTCGTTTGATCCGAATATTTTTGAATGTTATAGCGAAGTGTTGTTATATAAAATATATATTATAACGTAACATGAAAATTGGTTCCGGAAAAGTTTGACTTTTATAATAAAATGTTGTTATATAGGAATGCTTTTACATAGAGTCATAATCTGACCGTACATGCAAGAAATAATAGAAGAACAAAAGGAGTAGCTTCCTTCCCTAAACAAAGCTCCAATCAGTTTTGCCTTATTTATAAGCTTCTTTGGACAGTAATGATTCTTATATCAATCCCAATTGGATTCATAATTAAATTTTCTCTTCGAAAACAATTTAATGGTATATTTAATTTGCTTATATTGCTACCTTAACTAGAGGTAATCTGGTGTATATAAGTTAAACTCTAATTAACATTGAAGTTAGCAAATGATGAAGAAAGGATTGAGAATATTGAAGATAAGAGGGATTCCAGTTGTGGCCCTAAATTTGGGACGAGTATTACGTTTGGGAGATATCGTTTTCAAATTTCATGTTTGCATCATAGTAATAAGCACTTAATTGGCAAATTGCATTTGCTCTTGACTTTTCCTTAAAGTGGATATGAGCTCTCATAATCGTTGTGTCCCCCTGTTCCTTATTCTGCTGACGTGTGATTTTCTCCAAAACAAAATGCCTCAATCATTCTATTTTGCTTTTATTATCATCAAGAATGAGTAACCATCATTCTTTCTTTAATCATGCAACCGACAATCAAAAATCGTCAGCTCATCAAGTTAATACTAATTCCTTGTGGAAAAAATGATTAAGTTCCAACTAATAATTCGTTTAACGAACATAAAAGAAGTCCTCCTTTTTCCCCAAATTAAAAAACTTCTTTTATTTTTTCAAAAGAATTTTTTCAAAAACAAGTTTATAGAAAAATTTAAAAGCTTTGTCAATTTCAGTGTATAAATATTCATATTCAGCGATCCATATAAAAGTCTATATTATGTTCTAGGATTGTATAATAATAACTTTTACAAAGAAAACTCTATACGTTCTATTAATAATTCTTGGGAAAACCTCATCCAATTAGTTCAGTAGTGGGTGCTTTTCAAGAATATAGTATAGAAATTAAGAATAAGGTGACAAGTGTAACTTATCCAACTATTGTAGATATGTGTCTATTCTCCATATTTTCTGTTTGTCGGGTTTGCTTATGTGTTGTATTTTGATTGGTTCTTGTGGAGCTTGTTTAGATAAGATGCAATTACGTGGTGACTTTTGGAATTTGGGGTAAAGACAATGGACTAAAAGGAAATGGAAAATGACTTCAGTCAATTAATCTTTCATGGTTAAATCCTTTTAGAATATCTTATCACATTTCCAGATTTATTAATTATCACATGATTCACATCCAATACTTTGAGGTCCTTAGGATTTTAACTAGTTCTTCTTCCCTCCTTGTTGATTTTAACTTGATGCCACTATCTTCAGCCACATCAGAAAATTAGAAAAACAAAAAAGAATATCCAAATATATAATATGACCAAGAATATAAACGCCTTGGTAAGAAATCTTGGTTTAAATTTTTTTTTTTTTCTATAAATAAAAAAAATAAAGGGACGAGGTAGCTAGAATATATCAGGAAACCTTTGTACGGGGTAATGGTTTTATATTATGATCATCATATCTCTGACACTTAAATATAGTTGAGGCAGTGGAAAGATCTTTAAACAGCTTGGCCTATTATGATATTCTATATAAATTAAAGCAAAACCCACATAAAGAAAAGTAAGATTAATGATGATGTATCATAATATGTGGAAGATCAGTTGGTCTGCTTTAAACAAAACTAATGGGGTGAGTAGGACAAGGAATATGCAGATTGTGCTTTTTAATTTGTAAAGAACAGATTTGTTCCGCTCGCTGCGCCTTTCTTTTTAGCATCAAAAGAATAGCTCGGACAAACTAATCTAACTGTCTTCACCGCACAAAATCAAATAGTATTTGCCACAACAAATTCAGCACTACCTCTGCATATGGACCCTATACTCTATGCTGATATCTTTCTCTCTCTCCAATAAAAGGGCACCCCGGTGCTAGGGCTGTTCATTCGGATCGGATATCCGAAATCCGAATCGATCTATTTAATTTCAGATTTTAGATTGGATCGGATTTCGGATTGGATTTTGAATTTTGGATCGGATTCGAATAGTCAGTACTTCCTTTACATCTTCTTTCAAGCTATTACCTTTACAATTGCTGGATTTAGCTATATTGGCACCATAGTACTTCATAATTGCATAAATATGAATTTTTCTTAATGTATTGCCTCTTTTACAAAGAAATATACATATCAGTTTGCAACTTTGAGGCATAATACGATCTGAAATCCGATCCGATCCAAACTTTAAAATCCGATCTGATCCGATATAATTCAGATCGGATTCGGATTGCATTTTCTAGAATCCAAAATCCGAATCCAAAATATGCAAAATCCGATCTGATCCGATCCGTGCACAGCCCTACCCGGTGCACTAAGCTCCCACTATGTGCGGGGTCCGTGAAAGGACCGGACCACAAGGATCTATTGTACGCAGCATCCTGCATTTCCGCAAGAGGCTGTTTTCACAACTTGAACCCGTGATCTTCCGAACACATAGCAGCAACTTTATCAGTTACTTCAAGGCTCCTATTCTCTCCGATATAAAGAAAAAATAGACATCCATAAACTAGTGATAAATCTCCAAATATATTTTATGTTCAAAATAGTAGCGGTCTATTCTCTCTTAATTACATAACAACTAGAAGCTTGGAACTCATTAAGGGTAAGAATATATACCACACTTGAGATTCAAATGTATAACATAAAATAATTTTATAATCGTTTATTGTCGTTACACTAGAAGTATATATAGCTTATGTTAAGGGAATTCCACAACTTACATAATATAATATTAAAAAAAAAAAGGTTATTTTTACTCTATTTGTACAATAGAAAGACTCAATTTAACCTTTTTAAAACCTTGTAGCTAGGGGTGTTCATAAAAACCTGAAAAATCGAATCAAACCGAAAACCAAACCAAACCGATCAAATTTAGTTTGGCTTTGGTTTTATTCAGAAAAAAACCGAAAAAAACCCGAACCAAACCGACTATAGGATTAGTTATTTCAAATTTATTATTACACTTATATATATATATATGTATATTTTTATACAAAGTTTCAAAAAATTTATGGTAAATATTAATAGTTTGCAGTTTTAGTATAGTTCTTTACCTTTACATTCTAGTTTGATTGGTAGATTTCTTTTGTTAAGTGTAAGAATCATTTCGTGTTAAAAATAATATATTTTTAATTGAGTCCTTAAATTATTCATCACTATTTGATTAAATTATCATCAATATATATTGGTAAATAATAGATTTCTCAAAGGGCGATTGATTTGATAGTGTTACGTTGAAAATGTGGTCGCCGGAATATGTGTTTGGTAGTGTACGTCTTATATTTAAGAAAAAACCGACAAATAACCGAAAAAACCGAAAACCCGACATAAACCGAATCGAGGAAAAACCAACTTAATTGGTTTGGTTTGGTTCTAATATTTGGAAAACCGACTTACTTAGTTTGGTTTCTTTTTAGGAAAAAATCGATCCAAACCGAACCATGAACACCCCTACTTGTAGCTTTCTCTACTAGAAAGTTTAAAACAATTTTAGGTGCACTTAACTCCATATCAGTAAGTTTCGAATATTATATATAGTTCAAGAATACTAGGTAAACCAAGTTAAAGTTTAAATACTATAAACCTCTAACTTTGAACATTTCAATGATTGGTAACTCTTCCAGTAGCGGCAAATGTAATCTTTCTGTTACGGGCTCAATTGAACTTATATATACTTTGACGCAGACTATAAATTTATATATAAAAAACTATTAAAATTTCAATTTTGACCAATAATTTTAATAGTACATTAAGGAGTTCAATGCAAAAATATTTAAAAGGCTGAACATATTAAATTTGAAATCTGAATCCGTAGTTGCCAATAGGCATTGTGAGGAGGGGCCATCTTCTGTGTGCTAGTTGGATGTCATGGCAGTCCGTCCTGATCGTGGATCCAGGAAGTGTAAAACAAAAAATCGTTGATTAAAGCACGGACACATCCAGGATTTAAATCTTATGAGTTTAATTTTAATGTTTTTAATATTGATGAACCCATTATATTTTTAAAGTTATAGATTCATATCTAATATTTTTATAATTTTAATAAATTTTTACTCCGCATTAAAAGCTATGGATTAAGTTGAACCCTAGATAGTACACTACATTCGCCTTCAGATTAAAGGATTTGGGAAGTCCACTTCTGTTTTGGAAAAAATAAAAAATAAAATAAAATAAATTTTTGATTCAAGTATTTGGAAAGTCCACTTCAGTTTTAGCAAAAAATACAAGGAACACATAAAAGTGAAATCTACTCAAGCCCTAATTAAGAAGCCGAAACTTAAATAGTGCCCTTTTGGGCAAAAAATACCTTTCTACTATTAAAAAAAAGTTACATAAGTACATAACGGAAAGTTAGCCGTTAAAGTTAAACGCAGTACTATACTGCGATTTATTAGAAAAAATTTTTTTTTAAGGAAAATGCATTAGAATACTGTGTATTCCTTAAACGCAGTATTGTACTGTGTTTCCCTATTAAAATTAGGCCCACTTCTGCAGGACTGCAGAGAATCAACTTTTAGTATAAAATGCAGTATTATACTGTATTTTACACGAAAACGTATTATTATACTGCGTTTTACTCTGATTTTGGGCCCACCAATAAGTGTTCTGCGGATAACTGACATAACAATAATTCAAATACATAAAACGTGGTATTGTACTGCGTTTTACATAAAAAAAATTCTGCACCCCATGCTCAGACTTGCCTTATTTAAAGGCGTTTCAATTTTATGAAAATCCATTCAATACTTTCTTCAAACTTCCATTCATACTTCTCTCTTCTTCTTATCAATCATTTTTTTATAATGCCTAAAGAGCCAAAAATAAGGGTTTCATTATATTTGGGGGGTGAGATGTGCTGGAGAATAACTCTGTGAGGTATAGCTCACCTCCACAGTGTCGTGTTAAATTGCCGCTTACAATGGAGTACGATAAATTGGTATCGTTGTTACGTAAAAAGATGAGTGTGAGGAAGCGTTCGGTTAACCTTAAAGTAACCGGTAGATTTCCGTATTCAGTGACTCCACAGGGGTTTGCTTATTATTCTGAGTTTAACATCAAAGATGATGAAACTCTTAGAGATTTTTTGCGGATTCCGGATAAATACAGGGAATTTATTATAATAAAATTGTCGGAAATATATGTGAAGATTGAAGACGTTCCCAATAATGAGGGCGTGCATAGTAGGAATAACCCCCCGTCGTCGGGTGGTTATTCTGTAGCAGTTTTTACCGGACAGATTTCTGATGAAAGAGCTTGCCTTGATTTAAACTTGTCACCACCGGCAAATGAGCAGCCACAAAATAATTTTTTGACTTTATATAATCCACAAGACGACTAGTAAACTTCAATTTTTCTATGCTTCAGCATTGTTTATTTTATGTTTTAATTGGATTTGTATTAACACTCATATTTTTCATGGGGGTACCGTCCGGATATGAATTTTACAAGTTATGACACCGCCCCTAGTTGGAATATGCATAGTTCTAGCATATTGGACCACGGTGGTCCATCCGGGAGTCGTCACCAATAAGAAAATATTCATCTTGAAACGTCAAGATAGTATGACTTGTAAGTAAAGTGATATAGCTATATGTAAAGTATTTATCTAGCTGGGTAACTTATCATTTTGTTCTTTTTGTGTAGTGAAAACGAGTTTCTTGATGTTCCTGACCTCACATAGTTGCCCATAGACAACGTATTGACTCGTGATTTGGCAGATGCGCAGAGTCAGTAAGATGATAGTGATTATGACAACAATGCAGATGAGTCTGGAGATGACACACCCTTCCCTGATGAGGATGATGAGGAGGAGGAAGTGAATGTTGAACCTGAGCTGACGAGGGAGCATGTTCCTCCACCTCCCGCTAGACAAAGAGTGTACGAGTCTCATGTGCCATTTCATGAGCGGAATATTCCCTACGTTGATAATTTGCCAAGTATGCCGAACGTGGATGCCCTCACAAGGTATGATGATGAAATTCGGTCAGCGATGTGGGATGAGTCTAGACCAGCGGTTCTAACAAAGGGCATGTATTTTCCCGATAAAGCTCGCCTAATTAGGGCTGTAAAAATCTACAGTATAAGAGAGTGCCGTGAGATGACGGTAAGTGAGTCAACTATGGAGAAATACAAGGCTGTATGTCGTAGAGACTTTATGGGTTGTCACTGGATGTTGCGTGCCACCAAGAAGAAATCAGGTTTGTGGAAAGTGGGTAAATTTATTAGCGAGCACAGATGTGAAATGGACACATACAATGAGAATCACTTCAACTTGGATGTGGACTTGATTTCTCTTGTCTTGATTCCATATTTGGAAGTATCCATTAGGTTCAAGATTAAAGAGTGTATTACAGCCGTCCACCAGGAGTATGGTTGTACTATAACCAAAAGAAAGGCATATCTCGGTCGCAAGCGTGCCTTTGAACTTATTTATGGCGACTGGGATAAGTCTTTTCATCGCTGCCCAGGTACACGGCCGCACTGCAACACTTTAACCCCGGGATTGTTATTGAATGGAGGCTTGAGTGGAGTCCGGACAGACCGGAATATATTTTCAACTATGTGTTTTGGTCATTTAAACCAGCAATTGATGGTTTTGTTCATTGTCGTCCTGTAATCTTCATAGACGGTACTCATGTCTATGGAAAGTATGATATTAAGCTTTTGATTGCAGTTGCAGTAAATGCCAACGGACAAATATTTCCACTAGCTTTTGTCATTTGTGCCAACGAAAGCGAAGAGACGTGGACACTTTTCTTGAACCATTTGAAGCAGCACGTTATCAAACAACGTTCAGTTATTTGTCTAATATCTGATCGACATTGTGGTATTTTAAGTTTTGTACGGCACTTGCCTGAATGGCAGGAACCCTATGCGTACCACCGTTATAGTGTGAGGCACCTAAAGGCCAATTTTCAGAAGAAATATCCTGACAAGGCCTTGCATGACTTAATGTGGATGGCTGCAAATGAGCACCAGCAGTGCAAATTCATGAGGCGCATAGAAGCGATCCGGCAGCTAGATCCACGAGTCTATACTTGGCTGATGGGACATGAGCTTCACATGTGGACATTGCATGTTGATGGCGGCAGAATATGGGGAGCCCTAACTACAAATGTGTCGGAATCATTCAACAACTTGTTGAAGTCTGCCAGTGAATTGCATGTCACTGCCATGGTCCACATGACATTCAAACAGAGTACGGAGAGGTTAGTTAAAAGGCATGGAGCTGTATTGGCATTGATGGGCAGGGGTGTTCAATTTATGCCAATACCCATGAGAATATTTGAAATGTACAGGAGGCAAGCAAATTGGCATTCATTTCTATAGTATGATCATGACCGGGGTGTTTTTGAAGTTAAGACCGCTATCCGCGTACACCGTGGGAATAATCTACAGATGGTGAATGAAGCCAGAAGGTTGTGTTCATGTGGGAAATGGACCATCTACCACATGTTGTGCGCACATACGTTGAAGTGCTTTCAATAAGTTGGTTTTGGGGCAACCAACTATATTGATAGGCAATACAGTGTTGTTGCATACGTAGACAAGTATAGTGGACAGTTGCAGCCATTAGGTGCTGAGCATTATTGGCCACCAGAACCTTTTAAGATGGTATGTAACAAGGACCATTTGTGCAAGTTGCAAGTGCAAAAGAGGACGCGTATACATAACCAAATGGATGTTGGTGACACCGTTTATGCGCGTAAATGTGGCATATGCTCGCAAACAGGACACGACCATCGTAAATGTCTTTCAGGTGGTGTACGTGGCGGTGGTAATCCATCTCCTGGTGCAAGTTCGTCGAATGTACTCAACTATCAAGAATACCCCTAGTCTTTTGTTTTCATATTATTTTTTGTAATACGTGTCTATACTTGTGTATGTTGCAATATCTATCAAATAAAATTATATTCCATAATCTTGGTACATCTTATTTTTTAACATGACCTTTTGATATAGTTGTTCAAATATTAAACTTATTGGTGTTTGTAAAAAATACAAAAATTTAATATTAAAAAATAAATTTAATATGTAAAGCGCGATATAAAACTACGTTTTTTTGAGTTGTCTTGTCATTTTGAAAAAGCTGAAAACCATGTGAAAAAATAGTTTTCTTGCAGAAAAATTTAATATGTAAAGCGCGGTATAATACTACGTTTTATTGAGTTGTCTTGTCGTTCTGAAAAAGCTGAAAACCATGTAAAAATGTAGTTTCGTTTCAGAGAAATTTAATATGTAAAGTGTGGTATAATACTACGTTTTATGTGAAATCTTGCCAATAAATAACGGGCGCATTCTACTTATTTTCTGTGCTTAACAATAACCAATAGCAATTTCCATAAAACAAAAGTTTCTCTTTAAGAAATGTCTCAACAACCCCTTTATGTCCTAAGGTGCTATTGCGGAGAAAATACAGTTTGTATAATTGGTGGGAAGAAGGTGGACGCCGCTACTGGGCGTGTATGAAAAGGTTTGATAGGCAACCCGACGATCCTACATGTGATTTTGAGGTATGGATGGATGAACCATGTGCGCAGAAATACTACAAAGAGAGAATTTATGATTTTCATAATTTGTGTACGAGGCAACGGGAAAGAGAGTGCTGAACCAACCAAGAAATTGAGGAGTTGAAGGTGAAACTCAAGGAGGTGGAAGAAGAAAAAAAAAGCTATAAGACCAACTCAAGTGGTTGGAGCAGAGAGTAGTAGCCGGTCATGACTAAACAGTGGCTTGTACGTGTTGAGCGTAGTAGTGTATCTTTATGTTTCCCTTGTCAAGTGTTTTCATTAGTTGTACTGTTTGTTTTTTGTTATGTGTATCTTTAGGTTTGCTATGTTTGTGTTTGTGTTGTCATGTTAAAATAAAATTGTTGTTCAAATTCTGTTACAATAAAAATGTTGTTAAAATAGAATTGTATTTTACATAATGTAGTATTTTCTTCATAGAATTGTTCAAATATTCGACTTATTGGTGTTACTAAGGAAGAACAATCTAAAGATTAAAAAAAATTATATGTAAAGCGCGGTATAATACTATATTTTTTTGAGTTGTCTTGTCTTTCTGAAAAAGCTGAAAACCATGTGAAAAAAGCTATTTTCTTGCAGAAAAATTAAATATGTAAAGCGTGGCATAATACTACATTTTATGTGTATGTAAAGTGTGGTATAATACTACGTTTTATGTGAAATCTTTCCTATAAATAACGAGCGCATTCTAGTTATTTTCTGCGCTTAACAACAACCTATAGCAAATATTTCCATAAAACCAAAGTTTCTCTTTAAGAAATGTCTCAACAACTCATTTATTTCCCAAGGTGCGACTGCGGGACCAAAAGCATGATGTACGATTGTTGGGAAGAAGCTGGACGCCGCTACTGGGCGTGTATGAACAAGTTTTATAGGCAACCCGACGTACCTACATGCAATTTCAAGGTGTGGATTGATGAATGTGAGCAGGAATACTATAAAGACAAGTTGTATCATCTTCATAATGTGTGTACGGGGCAGTGGGACAGAGAGCGGCAATCCAAGCAAGAAATTGCGGAGTTGAAGGTGAAACTCAAGGAGGTGGAAGAAGAGAAAAAAAAGTTGGAAGACCAGCTCAAGTGGTTGGAGCAGAGAATACTAGGCAGCAGTAACTAAACAATGGCATGTACGTGTTGAGCGGTGTAGTGTATCTTTATGTTTCCTTGTCAAGTGTTTTCATTAGTTCTACTTTTTGTTTTTGTGTTAGGTTTGCAAGGTTTGTGTTTGTATTGTACTGTTAAAGTAAAATTGTTGTTCAAACGCAGTTAAAATAAAATTGTTTCTAAAACATAATTGTTACCATTATTTACATAATGTACTATTTACACAAAGTAAAAACATAAGTAAATCAATGTGTCATACAGCATGTGTGCTTCAGTGCTGATGCTGGCCTGAATCGCATCCCCTATCGCCCGGGTACACTATCTGGATCATCATCATCAAGCCGCCTCTTTATGTGAGGATGTGCAGCAACATCGACACCACAGCTAGCAAGATCGGTAGAAGAGGCCGTCGGGCCGTCAGCAACCTACAAAACAAGTACTAAGCTTAGCATGTGAAAAAGTATATTAGTATTGTATGTGTTAAGTCAAAAAATATTTTCTCACCGTGTTCTCGTCGGCCTCTTGAGTATATGCATCCGTGGTGTCCTCATAAAAACATGTAGTGGCCTCAAAGATGGGCTGGGATGAAGCCTTCATAAGAAAGTTAAAAATTAATTAATGGCAGCTCATTAAGGAAAAGAAAACAAATTGAAATTTTACAGTAATACAAACATACATGCGCCTGTGGTAGATCCACATCAATCAGTCGGGGATGAGGCATAGCTCAACCTGCGCCCGCCATCCACGTTCCGGGTCAGCCGATCCTCAGCTGCGGTAGATGGGACTACAAAGTACTGGTCTACATCCTCGTCGAATGTACTCGTAATCAACAATGCTCCTGACGGGGTGACCTGCGATGCTGGCAGAGATAGTTGAAGGTTGTACGATGGCATGCTGCTGGAAGGCTCATCTACCTGAGGTATATAACCCGGCTGATCATCTCTAAAATCCTCATCATGTCCCTCAACAGGTGGGTCGACAGGTGCCTCAACGCCCCCTTGCTGGGGACCACCTCTTCGCCGTCCTCGCGACCCCGTAGGGCACCCCTCTCTCGTGCCCTACCCCTGCCTCGTGGGATAGCCCTACCCCGATGGTAGTCCTCTAGCGCCGCATACTGAGCCTCGTGATCCAACCTCGCGCCATCTCTCGCTTGAAACAGGGTCCGACGAGCCACATCTGCCACCCGCCGGCCATACTCAACGAGTGCAGCACTGTCGGCATGCTGCTGCATCTCTTGTCCCAACTGGTAGACCAGGTGATGCCCAATAGCCTGTGAAACACTTAAGATATTAATTAAATAATTCTATATCACAAATATAAGACATTAATAAGCAACAAAAACATACCAGTGCCTCGTGCCTTCCAGCGTATAGTCTGTAGCGCTCGCCAAGTACATGAATGGGGTTCCCCATCATCAGTCGGGTGTGACGGCGATACCATGACGTATATAGCTGAATCGTGGCCTCCTGGGTAAATGAAGGTGGTGGCGGAATACGGTCACCTTGATGCTCCCAAATATGGACCTGTTGCTCTAGCCATCCCATAAATCTATCGTCCACCCTGGTACGGTCATCCCGCTGATAGTGTGTAGGCACCCATGCAGGCTCCCCCAGTATAGGCTGGGGACGGTAAAACTGGCGAAGCACATGCTCTGTGGCTTGATACTCAACCATATCGAAGAAGATCATCGGGACGGAGGTGCTCCAAAGTAGTCGGTCGACTGAGCAATAATCGGGCAGCTGAGCTAGCAACTCGTCGTTTTATGGCATCCAGATGAACTACCAAATAATAACATGAAAGTGAGTATGCGCAACACAACTCAATTTATAACAAGTAAGTGTAGGTACATACTTATATGTCCGGCCACCAGCATATCTAACACATCCATAACAAGGGGGAGATTATGATGAGCATCGGTCCCTCGGTAGTTCCCACGCCAGAGAACCCACCTAGAAGCTAGAGGGAGAAACGGATGAGCCTCACCGGGCTCTAGTGGTAGTAGAGGTGGCTGTAACGGCATGATCCGCTGCTACGCCCAAACCTAAGATAAAAGGTTGGCGTAAAATTTAAGAGTCATTTCGACCATATAGAATTCGGAGTAATGAACAAAATATTCGAAAATATTGTCACCTGTAGAAGGGGCAGAAAACCACATATGTCCACCTGGCAAAGCATGCTCACTCGGCACATGCTCCTATACAGGTATGCGAGAACAGCAGCACCTCAGCTGTACAGGGGTAAATCATCTAGCTGCTGCAGATGATGGAGAAAGCGCATACTCACTAGACTTCCTGAAGTGTTCGGGAACAAGACATCCCCGAAACCAGGAGCAGCGCCAACCTCGTGTACCGCTCAATATGGAGATCCTTCGTCTCGCCGGTAATGTCTGGGTGCAAAAACGCCATATGATATCTGATGGCTGACAAAGCAACACGACTGCCCCCTCTTTGTACAACGTCACCCTGAGGTCTGTAACCAGTATACTGCCCCATCATATCCAAATACTGTCCACGCGTCATGGATTTAATGTATTAGTGCAGTGCAACGGCCCGTCCATCTACGCGCAACCTGTACAAAACCTGAACATCCTCCAACGTGATGGTGGCCTCTCTAGTGGGCAAGTGAAAAGTGTGCGTCTCCGGTCACCACCGCTCTACCAAGGCCGTGATGAGAGACCAATCAAGTTGCATCCCCCCAATCCGAAAAATCGTATAGGAAGCCCGTAGCTTGTAGGCGCGCGACTACGCGGGCATGGAAATGATGTTGCGCCATGAAGTCCCACAAATCGTCAAGTCTCCTGGCGCAGAGAGGCTGATCCGATAGATGTCCCTCCCATACAAAGGAGGACCTATGGTCGCCCTGCAACACTAATAGCTGATCATCGGCTGGTCTAGGATGCGCAGGCAGAAAGTCCATGTCGTCTACTATAATTTAAACAAAATTAATTGTGTGTGTTAGTTTAATAAATTAAAGAATTATTTTTAAAATTGGACTGAGTAATTATCTATGGGTTCCATGCTCGATATTTGAGGCCCGGTAGCACCAAGTTATCCTTAATTATTATGTGTGTCAATTTCAACATTTTAAGAATTTTGTTAGTTTAATAAATTAAAGAATTATTTTTAAAATTGGACTGAGTAATTATCTATGGGTTCCAGGCTCGATATTTGAGGTCCGGTAGCACCAAGTTATCCTTAATTATTATGTGTGTCAATTTCAACATTTTTAGAATTTTGTTAGTTTAATAAATTAAATAATTATTTTTAAAATTGGACTGAGTAATTATCTATGGGTTCCAGGCTCGATATTTGAGGCCCGGTAGCACCAAGTTATCCTTAATTATTATGCGTGTTAATTTCAATATTTTTAGAATTTTGTTAGTTTAAGGAATTAAATAGTTATTTTTAAAATATCTATGGGTTCCAGGCTCGATATTTGAGGCCCGGTAGCACCAAGTTATCCTTAATTATTATGCGTGTTAATTTCAACATTTTTAGAATTTTGTTAGTTTAAGGAATTAAATAGTTATTTTTAAAATTGGACTGAGTAATTATGTATGGGTTCATGCTCGATATTTGAGGCCCGGTAGCATCGAGTTATCCTTAATTTTTGTCCCAAAGCTAATAAATCAATCCGGGTATAAATAAGATACAAATTTAAACACAAAGCTTGTGTTGTGTGCGAGACCTACACTCTTTGCTTTTTGATTGACGGGTGGGGCCCAAATTTTTTTTTAAAATTTGATCGGGGGGGGGGGGGGCAGCAGTGAGGAGGGGGAGTTTTTTTAATGGAGTCGTTGTCTTGGGAAAGAAGAAGGGGCCCTATATTTTATTAAAGGAAAACGCAGTACAATACTGCATTTCCCTTAAACGCAGTATTGTACTGCGTTTTCCTTTAATTAAATATAGGCATTTATGGCAGAGTTATAAGGTGGGCCCAATTTTAATAGAAAAACGCAGTACAATACTGAGTTTAAGGGAAACGCAGTATTGTACTGTGTTTTCCTTAAAAACAATTATTTTTTTTAATAAATCGCAGTATAGTACTGCGTTTAACTTTAATGTCTAACTTTTCGTTAAAGTAAAACGGAGTATTATACTGTATTTTATGTACCTATGTAACTTTTTTTTCTTAATAGTAGAAAGGTATTTTTGCCCAAAAGGGCACTATTTAAGTGTCGGGAATATAATTCGTGGGACTACTATTACGGCTGCTTTCACAGACACGACCAAACGAGAACGAAGTTTTTGGGAAAGTTGACGTCAACAATTCCCAGTCTGTTAATATAGACATTGATGACGTCAATTTCCTCCCCACATTAACATAAGTTTCCTGTACTTTCATCAGCTTTAATTTACTACCTCAAGCCAATCTTGTACGTATGTTTCCGTCAAGGTGAAATATCGTGTACATGTTTCTGTTATGAAATATATACACGATGATGATACTACAATTTACTTCTAATATGATTCATAGACAACAGCATATGGGAATGAATTTGCGAGTGAAAATGAAATGAGGAAGGGGAAACAGAAAGGTTATGGTCTGAGAAAAAGCAACATTGACAACAGGTCCAACAATTGTATTCACGTGATAACATGTTCTAAATTACTGCTAATACGTACTCTCTGCATTTCTGCATTTTTTCCCACCTTCTCCATTATTCTGGACCCCTATAATTTTGTCAATTGTCCTTTTAGTCCCTTCACCCACCCACCTTCCCAACTAGCATATTCCTACAAGTTTCTCTATCTTCCAACTCTCTAACTTTTATTTGGTGGGCTGGTTTTGTTGGTTTCAGCTCAAACACAAGCTCAGATGTCCCAATGTTGCACTAGTACTCCCCTCCTGTGAAACATGTCATGAGATCAACTTGATTACTCTATTATTTGGCACTTCTAGCCTAACACCACCCAATTTCTCGACGATGTTGACAACAAGTGAAGAGCCACTACGTAAATATCCTTAGTCAAAAGATTACTTCATCCGCTTTAATTTATGTGAACTTGTTTGACTGAGTATGAACTTTTAAAAAAAATAAAGATTTTTTGAATTTTTTGCACTAAACAAGTCAAAAAGATGCAGAGTATTTGTGTGGTTATAAAAGTTTTTCATTGAAGTAAAATTGAAAGTTTAAGTTAAATTATTTTCGAATTTAGAAATGAGTCTTTCTTTTTAAAAATATCAAAAAGGAAATAAATTTACATAAATTGGAACAGATGGAGTATTATATAATACAAAATTTTAAACAGCCTTACTAAAATTTATGACTTTCGCCACGGTAGACAACTTCTCCAAACTCTTGAAGGATCAATATAAGTAATCTGTCTGTGGCATATCACAGACAACTTCTTTGAACTTGATAAAAGAGAAAGAAACTAATTTTGTCTGACAAGTCAATGATGAAACTCCATATTGAGAACTCTGTATGTAAAATTGGGATTTTTTAGGTAAATTTCTTAAGAATGGTAGTAGTAGTAGTATTAAGCCTTAGGGCCCGTTTGGCCATAATTAAATTTCACTTTTTTATGGAAAAAAAATCATTTTTTTCTCGAAATTAATATTCAACTATAAAATTTTCAATTTTCACTTGAAGATAAGTTTTAGAATTTTTCGAAAATTTGAAAACTCCAAAAAACTATTTTTCAAAATTTACACTTCACACCACTTACAAAAATTCAAAAACAACCCAAAATTGTATCCATGTCCAAACACAACTCTAATTTTCAGATATCATTTTCACTTGAATTTTTATTTTTACTTTTTCCGTAATTTTTGTTAGGATAAAAAAAATCAGGTGTCATGCGGAAGCTAGCAAAGCAAACCTTGAATGACGATAAATCATACAACAAAAGAGAAATATACCAAAAGAGACACAAATATATAACGTGGTTTGGTCAATTTGACCTACATCCATGGCGGAGATGAGCAATCCACTATATAAAAGACAACACAAAATATCGAGAGAACAACCTCACGAAGAGGCAAACACAAGTGACACACAAACACTTGTCCCCTAAAGTTTTTCCCCTAAACACGACTTTCAAATTTCATATGGCTACATTATGGATGCTACTGAATGAGAAGGAATGATCCTTAATTTATAGAAGTCAAAAAATCTTTTCCTACAAGGAAAATGACTAGCCAAATATGGAAGAATTATATTTTCCTTTTCGTAAAAGGAAAAATCAATTATGGTAAATATGTTGTCCTTCATGAAATAGGAAAACTAAATATGCTAAGAAAATCAGGACAAACACATAACAATTCTCCCCCTTGGCCTGAATCTTCAAATAAAGTAATTTTGATCCACCTTCTTTACATAGCCTTCAACAGGTACAAGAAAACTTCTTCAGATCACTGTGTATTCTTCCAGAAGTTCTCTGATGATGATTTTAATATCTTATTGCTTTATGTGGATGATATGCTTATTGTAGACATGTGATTTTTGACCCTCCATAAGATCTTTTATATATTAGAGTAAAATATTTAATTTAGGCATAATATAGATATTTTAAGTAGTTTTGACTCTTTTACTTTATTTTAGTACAAGAAAACAAAAATTACAACAAAAAAATATATATATAATAATATAATAATAAGTTCATTAATATTTGTAGTCATTTTTAATCCAAAAGAAATATATAAAAATAGTATCGTATTTTTATTTTTAATATAATGTTTGAAAATACAAAAAAAATAGATTTGTTTTAAGGGTTAGTCTTGTTTTAATAAACTATTTTAATAGTAGGGCTAATTAATAAATGGGAGCGTATTTTTAATCTCATTTGCGGCAAAAGAATAGAGCTGGGGCTCGAGCAACCCATCTTTAGGCCTAATTTTGGATCTAGCCCACAATTGCCAAGCCCATAACTCCTAGGCCCACACCCCTTAACCTAAAAACCCTACCCAAAAATCGCAGACTCTACACTATAAAACAAGCCAAAAGACTAAACAAAAGAGGGGGAGGAGCTGGAAGAAAAACGCAAAAGCTGCGCATGAAAGAAGCAGCATGAAAGTTCTTCGTCTCTTCTTCACGCTTTATAACAGTAGCTAGAATAAGCTGCACAGTTGTATTCCTCTTCACATCATCATCTTCTTAGGAAGGAGCTGGGAAAACACGCAGCAAGGCTGCGCGAAAACGAAGGAGGAAGAAGCTGAAAGCAGCAAAGCTGCGCGAAAACAACAACCCCACCCCCACCCGGATCATCTTCTTCGCACCCTACCACCCCCTTGATCGTCGTCTTCCCCGACTCACCCCAAACAAAACCCTACCCCCTCGTTCATCATTTGTTTGAAGCAGCCATCCATGGCTTGTTGTCGAACGAAATAACAGACCCTCCTTCCCCACGAGTTTATCTGGACTATCTTCAGCAGTCGACGATAGTCCATGCCTCGTCCTTTACTGAACACCCCAAAGTCCAAACGCCGCTGCTTTCGTCTTCAACTCATCGTCCAGTTTCACGTCGGCCAGCCCCATTAAACCAACCAAAATTCAGCCTCCTCGTCTCAGTTTCTTCCTTTTCATTTCACAACCAAAAGCTCATCCAGTACATCGAACCAACCGAGCTTCAACTCCAAATCGTTACTCCATGTCATGGAGTTAATCAGTGTTGTTTTCCGAGTCTAGCTCAAGTTCTCCGGTGAGTTCCGAGGTCGCCGAGGTTCCGATATCGGTTCAAGGATCAGGTCGTCAGCTCGGTGTTGTCCACTGCGTCGGAAGTTTTCTTCGTTGTATACGTCGAAAATATGCAGAAATAAAGGTCCATTTCTGAGCTTCTTTGTTTTGTTTTAATGGGTTCTTGTTCTCGTTTGATTTTAATTGATATTCTGAAGTAGTTAGTTCATCTCTAAATATCATTCGTTTAGTTTTTAACTTTTCACGCTTTTACATTGGCAATTTTCGTACTTCAATCGTTCATTATTCACTCCTATTTGTTGGTGATTTGGATCTTTAAGAAATTAAGTTAAACTAATTGGCAGTCTTGTTTCGATTGACTAAAATTTGCATTTAAGCCATACCTATTTTGTGAGCTTCTGATGAAAGGAATGGTCAACAGTTATTTGATTTAATGATGTCAATTGTTGTAGCTATTTCGGCATGTGATAACTGGATATGATAATGAATTGGGAACTGTTGGGAAGGAGTGATTAATTGTTCTTTGTATTATTGTTGTGATCTATTGGTATAAGTGAAAGCAGCAACAGGGTCGTGGGGAGTTTGGCCGTGTTTAATTGAGGTTTGGGTCCTATTGGGTCATGATGCTTGGGTTTAAAAGCATGCTCGGAGTGATGGTAAGAATTTCACGCTATTGAGCTTAGAACTTTCATGTTGTTTGGTTATATTATTAGCTAGTATTATGATATTGGCCAGCCTCGTGTGGGTAGGCAAACTTTTCGGATTATTAAATAAAGTGTCACAGCTACGGGTACGGTTCCCGTGACATAGTTGTGATACACAATTTTAAGATCCGGGTGCGCATTGATGCGACCCATATCCGAATCTCAATGAAGCCGAATGTGTCGATAACCGCGGGCGCATTGATTGCGACTTGGTTCGAAACACGTTTTCGCGACATCGTAATTCTTATAAAAATAAATAATGATAAAAAAAAGCTTCACAAATTGAGATGGGCCTTACCGCACAAAATAAATAAATGTGGAGCCCTTAGTAAATAATTAGAATTTGGGATGGCCGTTTAGCGAACTTCATGGCTTTTCCCCAAAGTAATTCTACGTTAGTATCTTTAGGCACGATTTAATTAAATAACTTTCTTAAAAATCGGGTGCGCATTGATGCGACCCAAATCCAAATCTCGACGAAGTCAAAATATGTTGACAACCATGGGTGCATTGATTGTGATGTGGTTTGAAACGTGTTTTCACAATGTCCAATTCTTTTAAAATATATAATTATAATAAAAGCGGTATAAAATTAATAAAAGGCATATAAGCTAGCATGTATTAAAATCAGATAAAATCAAATACAACAGTTAAGCGACCGTGCTAGAACCACGGAGCTCGGGAATGCCTAACACCTTCTCCCGGGTTAACAGAATTCCTTACTCGGATTTCTGGTTCGCGGACTGTTAACAGAGTCCTAAATTTCCTCGGTTCGGGATTCAACCGGTGACTTGGGACACCATTAATCTCCCAAGTGGCGACTCTGAATAATTAATAATTAAATCCCGTTCTGATTGTCCTTCAATTGGAAAAACTCCTCTACGCCCTTTCCGGGGGTGTAGGTAGTAAAAAAGGAGGTGTGACAGCTCTGGCGACTCTGCTGGGGACATAACCCAGAATCTCTGGTTCATGGTTCAGAATTCGAGCTTAGATAAATTGTTGTATTTAATTGTATCTGATTTTCCTACATGATTTATGCTGAATGTGTCGAATGTTACCGCTTTGATATTATCTGAACTGTATATAAATTGTGCCGACACCCTTTTCTCTTCACCCCCGGGGATGTGCTTACTGGTTGAGACTCCCTATTCTGTTAGTGTCATACCTTGAAATAAGAAAGAGGCCGGATAAGTTACGAAGCCGAATGGCCTTTTGGTTCCCGGTAAGTTGCCCCTCCTCGACTCGAGTTGTCCGCTCGGGTACACAGTCTAGAACACTGACCCAGGTTTTGAACATAGAATAACATGAGTTCATGTCGGATCCCTAGTAGGAACGCTTATTTGCATCACGTTGCATTTGACTTAGGGGACTCAACACAGGGGTTGGGTCCGTCTAGGACTAGCAACCTTAAAATGAAAAGACCATCATGATGCATCCTACTTGCTTTGTACATATATTTGTTGCGAACCTGCATGTTGACCGGTTTCTGAATCTCGGGAATGTTGGAAAATTGAGGAAAACAAAAGAGAAAAGGTGGGAAAAAAAAGGAAAAAAAGAAGAGAAATATCAGTTAGGGAGTTAATTGATTATTTTAGAAATAAAAAATCAATAACCAATTACTGGCGAAACTCTGCCGAAATTTTGAGAAAAATAAAAGGGAAAATGTTTTATTTTGTTTTACTAAAACAAAAAGCGAAGAAAAAAATAGAAAAAGAGTCTTTTATTTTTGGAAAGTTGTTTGTTGATAAAGAAAAGGATAAGAAAAGTTTTTGTTTTAGTTTGAGAAACATAAGTTGTTTCATTATTTGTTGAAAATGAAAAAGAAAAAAAGAGTCTTTTATTTTTATCTTGGAAAAATAGGTTGTTTTATTTGTTGAAAAGAAAAAAGAAAAAAGAGTCTTGTTTCTAAATATAGTTTTATTCGCTTATGAAATGCCAAAAATAAAAATGGAAAAAGAGTCATGTTTTAAAATAGTTCGGTTAATTTGCCCGAACTACGCATGGTTTGATTCTCACAGGGCGTGAGATACGTAGGCAACCCTCATCGGGTCCAACCTCCCCTTTACAAAAATAGCCCAAAAAATATCAAAATTTTAATTTTTGTCATAAATAAACCAGGTGATGCCGTTTTTGTCAAAAATAGCCAAATGTTCCCAAACGGGGCGCCGGAACGCTGACTTTGCGCAAACAGCCACCTTTGGTCATATTTTGATTCTGACCCTCACAGCCTTAAAATCTTCGTCCCCAAGGCGCTGGAAGGCCGTGTTTGCAATACCGGGTCGTTTAATTTAATTTGGAAAAACAAAAAAAAGAGTCAGTGGTCAAGTGAATACCGTTCAGATTTTGGGTCAAAATTGGCATATAGGGGAAGGAATCTGTCATTTTTGGGGTTTGTATTTCTTTTGATTAGAGTATATGGGTTGTTTGATTTTCAAGTCTGTATTGCATTGTCAAGTTGGTCAGTTTTGTCGTTATTATGAAAATGGAAAATTCCAAAAAATATTTTATTGGCGTTTACCTTTTATTAGCAAGAACTATGCACGGTCTGATTCATGCGGGGTCATGATACGTAGGCAATCCCCATAAGATTCGACCGCAACCACAACCAAAAAAAATGAATGAAAAGTGAAAAAATATAAAAGAAGAATTGAAAAATGGGAAAAGATGTTGTGAATAATGAGGACCGACCCAATCCATTCTAACATGTCATGTTTTGAATTGTGAAGAAAGTTGAGGTGGTTGGTTGTGGTAAGCGGGAAACACAAGATCCAAGGAAAATGATAACTGACATCGAAGCTATTACGAGTGCTCAAGAGACTCAGGGTCAGAGGGTTCAACAAGGGTCTACTGTGGTTGAGGAAAATAGAACACTGAAACAACAAATGACCAAAATGCGTCAAGCCTGGGCCAATGGCCAAGGACAGCCTTGTCACGAGTCACAATTTGCTACACAGCAAGAACAGTACCACTATCTCGAGTACCACTCGTACTCGTTTGAGCTTCCTGTAAACATCGAGAAGCCTGCCCGAAAGAGGGTACAGGAAGAAATAACCCAAAGAGTGAAAAGATTAGAACAACGATTGAAAAACACGCAAGCAATGGCAGGTCAAAAGAGCGTTGCCTTCAGAGATCTATGTATGTTCCCCGAATGTCCACTTGCCGCCTGGTTTCAAGGTTCCCAAATTTGAAAAGTACAATGGACATGGAGACCCCATAGCCCACCTGAAAAGGTATTGCAACCAATTGAGAGGTGTGGGAAGAAATGAGGAATTGCTTATAGCTTATTTTGGGGAAAGCCTCACGGGAGTAGCATCTGAATGGTTTTTGGATCAGGACACATCTTGCTGGTACGTTTGGGATGACATGGCACGAGCCTTTGTCAAACAGTTTCAATACAACATCGACATCGTCCCAGACCGCATTTCCCTTTCTAACCTAAAAAAGAAACCAACTGAAAGTTTCAGGGAATATGCCATCAAATGGAGAGAGTAGGCAGCTAGAGTTAAACCACCCATGGATGACCACGAGTTAATCACTGTCTTTCTACAGGCTCAAGAGCCAGATTATTTTCAATACATGACATCCGCAGTGGGCAAATCCTTCCCGGAAGCAATCAAAATGGGAGAAATGGTGGAGAACGGTCTTAAGACAGGCAGAATTATAAGTCAAACAGCTCTTAAAGCTGCAGCTCAAGCTGGCCAAATTGAATCTGGTAACACGAATGAGAGGGATGAAGAAATCATGGTGATATCAGGGTCGAGAAGAGGTCCTAGGAGAACATCTCGAAGGTATGTGCAGCTTCATCAGGTTTTCCGTGACCCCCATAAGCATTACTATCCACCTCCGAACCCCTCATACTCACCACCAAATCACCCAAGAAAGCGAGCACGAGTATCACAAAATCTCCACCAGCCTCCGCAAATTTTTCAATTACCTTGTAACCCACATCCAAGCCAGGGGTATAGAAGGGAACAAAAGTTGAAAGATAGTTTTACACCAATAGGAGAGTCCTATGCAAGCTTATTTGAAAAGTTAAAACAACATGACATGATTGCACCCATTCCTCCAGATCAGGTGGACCGACGTGCGAGAAGCTTTGACTCATCTAAAAGGTGTGAATACCACTCCAATGCTCTGGGGCACAATGTGGAAAATTGTCAGGATTTGAAAAGAGAAATAGAAAGGATGATCCAGGAAAATTTGATTCAAGACAGTGGCACCCAGAATATCACGTTGCATCCCTTACATGAGGAGGCACACTTGGTGGGGATGATTCCCGGTGACATGGGGTATGAAAATACTCTTGGGAACTTGTTGACTGAAGTTGAAGATACTGAAGCAGATAGTGGTCAGGGCAATATGGATGCGAAGCTTAGTGGCTAAGATGACGTGCTTGTAATTGGAAATACGCTCCATTCCTAAGTCAGCTGGGGAGGAGCTTTGGTGGTCCATTTGGCTGTCATTTCTGTTGTCCGGATTATTTGCAGGGTTGTAGTCCGGATATTGTCTTGTGTTCAAACCCTCCTATCCTTTCATTTTTGTCTAGCTTGTTTAGTCGTAGTGGTTTGTCTAGGGTTGTCTAGGTTTGTTTCAGTTCATTCTAGGGTTGCAATCCAGTTTGTTCCGTTTTGTCTTGTTATTCGAACTGTTTTATCGTTTGGCTAATGCATATTCCGATCTATTGTTACTTCCAATCATTTTCTTTGTCTAGTTCTTTTCTATCTTTTTGTTTTGCCTTTTGCCGGTTCTAGTGACATAACATGCACGCATAATTCTCAGTCTGATATTTAAAAGTTGCGAAGCAATGAGACCATTTTGAAAACGATAAGGACACTTGAGGAAATGAGAACAGATTGGGACATTTTGAGATTGTTTGACGCCCGAACCATGTGAAACTGGGGTAAGTAAAACATAAAAATCCCCGTAAAAGCAAGTTGGCCAAATTGACAGGGGTCGGTCGGAAATGGCCGTCAATGCCGATGCGGTCAAGAGATGATGTGTATGGTTTCTTTATTATGATTGTACTTGTTTTGTATTTGGCATATTTTGAAGTTTGAAATGACGAAGGCGTTTTGTTCTGCTATCTAAACACTTTACCCTTTTGTCAACCTCTTTGAGCCTTATTTGTTTTCTTTCATACCCCTCTTTCGGAATCAACGGCACAATTAAAGAAATGCAAGTGCCGGAGATACGCAAATGGAAAAAGAAGGAAAAAGAAAAAAAGGAAAAGGAAGAAAGGAAAAGGAGAAAGAAAGAAAGAAAGGAAGAAAGGAAAAGAAGAAAAAAAAAGAAAAGGGAAGAAAAGAAAAGAAAGAAAGAAAGAGAAGAAAGAAAAAGAAAATGAAGAAAAGAAAAGAAAAAGAAAAAAAACAAAAAAAAAAGAAAGAGAGAGAAAGAAAATCGCAACAACGTAGTTTCTATGACGTGAACTACGTTTGACTTGATCCCGAAAGGGTACGTAGGCAGCCTCTCTGAGGTTCAGTCATACCAAAACAAAAATACAAAAGTCCCCAAGCAAGAAACTGGGGCAGAAATTGTGGTTGTTGTGAGAAGTTGGATTCCGAAAGTTGTAATTTTAACCCATTTTGAAATTGTTTTGAGCCTCTTATACCCTTTCTTTCTAACCCATCCAAAAGCCTACATTACGGTCCAAAGAAAGACCTTCTGATCAGTCTTTGAGAAATGCCAAGTCAAGCAGGTAAGGTAATTCATGTCAGGGGCAACACTCCGGTCCAAACAAGGAAAATGAAAATGAGAGAATCTTATTGATGAAAATCCTCATGGGTATCGCAAGGTGATGAAAGCTGAGAGAAATAAAAAATGAGAGAGTCTTATTGGTGAAAACCTTCACGGGCACCTTGAGGCGACAGTAAGTTGAGAGAAAGAACGAAATGAGAGGCTTGATGGTGAAAACCCTTTGGGGCACTACAAGCCGAATAAGGAATGCGAATCAAATTGGATAAGCGGGGAAATGAAGCCCAGTATCACGGCGAAAAGGAACAACAAGAGCTGAACATCAGATTTGCTTAACAGAATAGGTCGCAGGTGCATGTCAAGGTCATTAGAGTCGGTATCCACATCCGATAGGTTTCTACTGTGTAGTTTTCTAGTTAGGAATCATCTCTTTCTATTTGTCCTTTACTCTGTTCCTTTTGTTTTGTTTATGTCCCCTTTCTGAGTCTTTTGGTCGTAACAAGTATGGAATGACTTCAAAATTGGCCACCAGCTTTCCAATTGCACAAAATGGGGTCACAAGTCAGGAAAAATAACAAGAGCATTGAGCTGGTGATAATCAACATACTTTGGGATCCTTATGAAACGCAAAGTTTGGTATATGTCAGTGCAGGAATAATGCAACAGATAGAGGGTATTGGGATTGAACGGGGAAAAAGGGTATTTCAGTGACACAGATGACGGGGAAAGTGGTTAATCAGTAAACATGCAAGACTTTCAAGAAGAATCAGTTGTCGCAGAAAACATATGGGGCAGTTAAGAAGACTAGAAGTAATAATTGAGAGATAGTCGTCAAGAAGGACGGAAGTTATCAGCCAAGTTTCAAAGATGGTCGGACCACGTAAAGTATGGAAAGGAGAAAAGGAAAGTCATCCCAGCGGGAGTACCACAACCAACCACCGCACTTTTAAACTGACAGAATTTTCTTTGATTAGAAACAGGGGCACGGAAATGATATTGATCGCAGAAAGATATGCTACAGGGGGATTACCAAACTGGGGCAGAAAATTTTCTGTCGTGTTGAAAGTTTGTCGGGTACCCATCTGAAGAACATGAAGGAGGACAACACCAGTCTTTAGGGAAGCAGTTCTGAAAGAAGATAATTCAAGTTAGTGGGTAGATAAAGCAAATTTTGAAGGAAAATGGCTAAGAAATCTTAGTCTGATGAATTTTTTACCTAAGATAATGAAATCTTAGTCTGTTGAATCTTTCACCTAAGATAAAGAAATCTTAGTCTGTTGAATTTTTCACCTAAGATAAAAAAATCTTAGTCTGATGAATCTTTCACCTAAGATAAAGGCAGAAGTTGGAAAAACGAAAGGAAGGCATAATTTGGGAAAAGATGAAGGCAGAATTTAAGGAGATAGAAAGGAAGGCATAATTTGGGAACAAGAAAGGAAGACCGAATTTGAAAAGAAAGGAAGTTGGAATTTGGAAAATTAAGAAAGTCGGGAGCACTCAAAAATGGACCTAGTCTGATGAATTATCTCCTAGAGTCACAATCTTAGTATGTTGAATCTTTCTCCTAAGATGAAAATCTTAGTCTGATGAATTTTTCACCTAAGATAAAGGACAAAAATCTTAGTATGTTGAATCTTTCTCCTAAGATGAAAATCTTAGTCTGATGAATTTTTCACCTAAGATAAAGATAAAAATCTTAGTCTATTGAATCTTTCTCCTAAGATGAAAATCTTAGTCTGATGAATTTTTCACCTAAGATAAAGACAAAAATCTTAGTCTGTTGAATCTTTCTCCTAAGATGAAAATCTTGGTCTGATGAATTTTTCACCTAAGAAAAAGTTTAAATTTTAAGATACATTGCAGTCTTCAAATTGTTTTAAAAAAAAGTTGCATTTCAGTCTTATCACAATTCAAGTTTTAGTTCTGATTAGTATGTGGTAACAAACACCCAGTTTCCAAACTAGGGCAGAAAGTTTTCTTTGTTTTGTCTATTTTTGTGAAGTCAGGAACCCGCCTGAAGAATAGAGGCATACATTTCAAATTCAGTAATCAGGAGCCCGCCTGAAGAACAGAGGTGACACAATTCAAATTTTTAGTTCTCAATCGATTTCTTTGTCTTTTTGAAGTCAGGAGCCCGCCTGAAGAACAGAGGCATACAATTCAAGTTTCGGAAGTCAGGAGCCCTCCTGAAGAACAGAGGTGATATACTTCAAATTTTATTTTTCAATAGACTTTTTGTCTTTTTGAAGTCAGGAGCCCGCCTGAAGAACAGAGGCATACAATTCAAGTTTCGGAAGTCAGGAGCCCGCCTGTATAATAGAGGTATTTCAAGTCAAGTTTTAAGCAAATTCTTATTAATATCAAGTAACATGTACCCACTTTCCCAACTGGGGCAGAAAGTTTTCTTGGTTCGTTTATTTTTATGAAGTCAGGAGCCCGCCTGGATAACAGAGGAATACATTCAGTTCAAGTTCAGTAGTCAGGAGCCCGCCTGAATAACAGAGGAACCCGCCTGAAGAACAGAGATATACAGTTCAAGTTTCGGAAATCAGGAACTCGCCTGGATAATAGAGGAATACATTTCAAATTTCAGAAGTCAGGAGTCCACCTGGAGAATAGAGACATACAATTGAAGTTTCGTAAATCAGGAGCCCGCCTGGATAACAGAGGAATACATTCAATTTCAAGTTCGGCAATCAGGCGCCCACCTGGGAAAAAGGGAATTCAATTCAGAAAGCAATTCAGAAGTTGATGAAGGATGTGGGATGCTCAAGACATGGCCGAGGTCACAAGCACTACATGTCCGGTCCTGACCCAGAAGCTGTAGAAGAACGAGCTAGCACCTGCAGCTAACAAGTGTCAAGGTTCAAATCTAAAGTCTGTATGAAGAACCATTCAAGACTCAAGATCAAGCTTCAGAAGACTTATAGATAGGAATCTTGTAGCTCGTGGTCGATAGGCTTAGCTAGTCTTTTTCATCTTTTGATTTTTGATGTAATAACAGGGACCGCAGACCGGAACCTCGACGGAACGGCACCTCGACCGGATCTCCACCTCGGCATACTCCGTCATCTCACTCATTTCTGAACTACACGTGGCCTGATTCCTTTATAGCCAAGGATATGTAGGCAGCTCAAATGCCAGAGCTCGGTCACACTCCCTTCTCTCTTAGTCTTAGTCTCTCCAAATAAGGGTCGGGTCAAAAACCTGTCTAGTCAGTCTTTGTCTGAAAACTTGTACGTTTCCAGTCAAAGAGGGGCAGCTGTAGACATGTGATTTTTTACCCTCCCCAAGATCTTATATATATTAGAGTAAAATATTTAATTTAGGCATAATATAGATATTTTAAGTAGTTTTGACTCTTTTACTTTATTTTAGTACAAGAAAACAAAAATTACAACAAAAAAAATATATATTATAATATAATAATAAGTTCATTAATATTTGTAGTCATTTTTAATCCAAAAGAAATATATAAAAATAGTATCGTATTTTTATTTTTAATATAATGTTTGAAAATACAAAAAAAATAGATTTGTTTTAAGGGTTAGTCTTGTTTTAATAAACTATTTTAATAGTAGGGATAATTAATAAATGGGCGCGTATTTTTAATCTCATTTGCGGCAAAAGAATAGAGCTGGGGCTCGAGCAACCCATCTTTAGGCCTAATTTTGGACCTAGCCCACAATTGTCAAGCCCATAACTCCTAGGCCCACACCCCTTAACCTAAAAACCCTACCCAAAAATCGCAGACTCTACACTATAAAACAAGCCAAAAGACTAAACAAAAGAGGGGGAGGAGCTGGAAGAAAAACGCAAAAGCTGCGCATGAAAGAAGCAGCATGAAAGTTCTTCGTCTCTTCTTCACGCTTTATAACAGTAGCTAGAATAAGCTGCACAGTTGTATTCCTCTTCACATCATCATCTTCTTAGGAAGGAGCTGGGAAAACACGCAGCAAGGCTGCGCGAAAACGAAGGAGGAAGAAGCTGAAAGCAGCAAAGCTGCGCGAAAACAACAACCCCACCCCCACCCGGATCATCTTCTTCGCACCCTACCACCCCCTTGATCGTCGTCTTCCCCGACTCACCCCAAACAAAACCCTACCCCCTCGTTCATCATTTGTTTGAAGCAGCCATCCATGGCTTGTTGTCGAACGAAATAACAGACCCTCCTTCCCCACGAGTTTATCTTCTCCATTGGAGCTAACAGACGGAGGAAGAAGTTGGACTGAACACCCCAAAGTCCAAACGCCGCTGCTTTTGTCTTCAACTCATCGTCTAGTTTCACGTCGCCCAGCCCCATTAAACCAACCAAAATTCAGCCTCCTCGTCTCAGTTTCTTCCTCTTCATTTCACAACCAAAAGCTCCTCCAATACATCGAACCAACCGAGCTTCAACTCCAAATCGCTACTCCCTGTCATGGAGTTAATCAGTGTTGTTTTCCGAGTCTAGCTCAAGTTCTCCGGTGAGTTCCGAGGTCGCCGAGGTTCCGATATCGGTTCAAGGATCAGGCCGTCAGCTCGGTGTTGTCCGCTGCGTCGGAAGTTTTCTTCGTTGTATACGTCAAAAATATGCAGAAATAAAGGTCCATTTCTAAGCTTCTTTGTTTTGTTTTAATGGGTTCTTGTTCTCATTTGATTTTAATTGATATTCTGAAGTAGTTAGTTCATCTCTAAATATCATTCGTTTAGTTTTTAACTTTTCACGCTTTTACATTGGCAATTTTTGTACTTCACTCGTTCATTATTCACTCCTATTTGTTGGTGATTTGGATCTTTAAGAAATTAAGTTAAACTAATTGGCAGTCTTGTTTCGATTGACTAAAATTTGCATTTAAGCCATACCTATTTTGTGAGCTTCTGATGAAAGGAATGGTCAACAGTTATTTGATTTAATGATGTCAATTGTTGTAGCTATTTCGGCATGTGATAACTGGATATGATAATGAATTGGGAACTGTTGGGAAGGAGTGATTAATTGTTCTTTGTATTAATGTTGTGATCTATTGGTATAAGTGAAAGCAGCAACAGGGTCGTGGGGAGTTTGGCCGAGTTTAATTGAGGTTTGGGTCCTATTGGGTCATGATGCTTGGGTTTAAAAGCATGATTTGAGTGCTGGTAAGAATTTCATGCTATTGAGCTTAGAAGTTTCATGTTGTTTGGTTATATTATTAGCTAGTATTATGATATTGGCCAACCTCGTGTGGGTAGGCAAACTTTTCGGATTATTAAATAAAGTGTCACAGCTATGGGTACGGTTCCCGTGACGTAGTTGTGATACACAATTTTAAGATCCGGGTGCGCATTGATGCGACCCATATCCGAATCTCAATGAAGCCGAATGTGTCGATAACCGCGGGCGCATTGATTGCGATGTGGTTCGAAACACGTTTTCGCGACATCGTAATTCTTATAAAAATAAATAATGATAAAAAAAAAAACCTTCACAAATTGAGACGGGCCTTACCGCACAAAATAAATAAATGTGGAGCCCTTAGTAAATAATTATCGAAATAATTAGAATTAGGGATGGCCGTTTAGCGAACTTCATGGCTTTTCCCCAAAGTAATTCTACGTTAGTATCTTTAGGCACGATTTAATTAAATAACTTTCTTAAAAATCGGGTGCGCATTGATGCGACCCAAATCCAAATCTCGACGAAGTCAAAATATGTTGACAACCATGGGTGTATTGATTGTGACGTGGTTTGAAACGTGTTTTCACAATGTCCCAATTCTTTTAAAATATATAATTATAATAAAAGCGGTATAAAATTAATAAAAGGCACATCAGCTAGCATGTATTAAAATCAGATAAAATCAAATACAACAGTTAAGCGACCGTGCTAGAACCACGGAGCTCGGGAATACCTAACACCTTCTCCCGTGTTAACAGAATTCCTTACTCGGATTTCTGGTTCGCGGACTGTTAACAGAGTCATAAATTTCCTCGGTTCGGGATTCAACCGGTGACTTGGGACACCATTAATCTCCCAAGTGGCGACTCTGAATAATTAATAATTAAATCCCGTTCCGATTGTCCTTCAATTAGAAAAACTCCTCTACGCCCTTTCCGGGGGTGTAGGTAGTAAAAAAGGAGGTGTGACACTTATTGTTGGCAAGAATAAATCCAGAATTGCAGTCCTTAAGAAGCAGTTGAGCAAATCGTTTGCGATGAAGGATTATATTTGGGGCCAGAAAAGAAAATCTTGGACATTCAAATCCACTGACGCAAAGATAGAAATGAGTTATTTTTGTCCCAAAAGCAATACATTGAGAAGGTACTCAAGAGGTTCAATATGATAGATGCAAAAGTGGTTAGTACTCCTCTTGCTAAACACTTCAAATTGAGTATTAGTCATAGTCCATCTACTGAAGAAGAGAAAAGGAGATGTCTCGTATTCTTTACTCTTCTGTCGTTGCTAGCTTGATGTATGCAATAGTTTGCACTAGACAAGATATTGCACATGTCGATGGTATTGTTAGTAGATTCCTTTCTAATCTTGGAAAGGAACATTGGGATGCAATAAAATGAATATTAAGATATTTGAAAGGTACTGCAAATTTGAAGTTGTAGTTTGGCAATGACAAGCCTGAACTTGTTTGTTATATAGACTTTGATTTAGGAGACAATCTTGATAATTCAAGATGCACTTCCGGTTATTTGATCACTTTTGCAGGGGAGATGTTTCTTGGCAATCTAAACTACATAAGTACATAGCTCTATCCACCACAGAAGTCGATATATTGTTGTCATAGAAGGTGCCAAAGAACTATTATGGATGAAGGAGTTTATTAATGATTTTCGCTTTGAGCAGCCAAGGTACATCTTATTTTGTAATAATCAGAGTGTTATCTGTCTCACCAAGCACTCCACTTTTCATTCTAAGACCAAACATATAAATAGAAAGTATTATTGGATAGGAATGGCCGTGAAAGAGAAATTATTCGAGGTTGAGAAAATACACACTGATGAAAATCCTTCAGATATGTTGACAAAGACGGTGGTTGCAGATAAACATGAATTTTATAGAAAATTGGCTAGCATGAAGCCTGTCAATAATTCCTCTACTTGAAGATACATTTGGCCCCTTGGTTGGAGGGGGAGTTTGTTGGGGACATGCCCATGTTGTCCAGCCAAAGGCTCAATGGCCTAATCCTATTCTCTTTTGATTTCCGTTCCTATTTGGAATTAGATTCAGTGTTTATTCCTATTTTGAGTGAGTTTGGCTTTAAGAGAAAGCACCACTCATGATTTATAAATAGGACAACCTTGGAGAATTGCTCTATGCTCATTGATACAAGTCTTTGAAAGAATTAAGCACATAAGAGTGGTTTTTCAAGAGAGAAAAGAGAAAAAAACATTTATTTTTGCTGCAGATTTTTATTCCAACTAGCCAACTTTAAATCATGTTTTCTAATTCGTTAACCGTTGGATCGGGCTGAAATTTTGACTGAATGTTCTTAACATATTGGTCTTTGATTTGAATGATGGAGATCGGATTTGGAGGCTTTAGCATCTGATTTCGAGCATCGAATAACAGCTTCATTTTTGTGGATTCTCATCTTTCTTCAATTGATTTGTTGTTGCTCCGTGTTTTGCACTTGTTGTGTAGCCATTATGGAGAGCTTATGTAACCATTTTATTGTTATAATGAAGTTTTTTGAATCTTTGTGATCCCATGGTTTTTACCTTCGTTTTGAAGAGTTTTTCACGTTAAAATTTGGTGTTCTTTATATTCTTTATTTTCGAGTTTGTCTCTTCCTCGATAACCGATATAACAATTTTACGATTCTTATTATGTCCAAACGCCCACTTAGGTTTTATTTTTTGTGTGTGAATATGACGCCTAATGTATAGGATGACAATATTGTCCTTGTCTGCTCATGGATGTGATGCCACTTGACACTTCGCAACTGGTAGAGTATATATCCTATGAAACTGCTACTAATAAATTTCGTGACAGACGATCAACTAAAAACCAATTTGCAAAATAAAACCTATCAGTGTAAGAATAATTTGTATAATAAGAACTGTATTCCTGTTTTTCTCAGTAAAAAGACTGTCATCGTCATCAAAACTAGAAAAGAGATCGAGCATATCTTAAGCAGTCTCCTCTTTTGAACCTCAGCACTTAATTAAGAAGCACTACCTGGTCAAATAAAGGAGACAGTACAGAAAAGTCCAAGTATGCATAGTTTGACAGTTTGACTCCTTTAGAAGTTGAAATATATAGTTTTACAAAGTCAAAACTTATAAGGGCAATTCTTCTTTAATCAGAAGAATTAATTACATAAGAAATTAAAAAAAAAAACTTGCTTATTTGTTTGTAGTAACATAGCAATGGGAACAAGGAAAAAGAATTACACTAGTTGGAATTAATCTAGTAATAGATGCCGTCTAGAACTTGCAATGGATCCAATAATAAATGCTTTCCATACATTCATCAAACAAGAGTTGACAGTTTAACATACTACGACATCGAGTAATTGATTGACACAGACTGGCTGCTATAACATGTCATTGTTCTTCTCTGCTATATTGCGTTTTTTCCTTCCCTTTTTTATTTTTCTTTTCATTTTTTTCCCTTTTTCTAAAGTAGCATATCACTACTCTTGAACGGCATGTTTTGTTCCATTTTATGTGACATTCTTGAATTTTTAGTACGTCTAAAAAAATGCAATTTTTTATATCTTGAAACAAGTTAACTCTCTTCTTAGTTTATCCTTAATTACATAAGCTTTTATCGCCACAGTATTGTCATGCTAAATTTCATGCAGGAGGCCCAGTATTTCACCATATGTCGATGTACTTCATGTTAATATGATTTAGCAGTTGGAAATTTGGACCCTGATCCTTACCTCAAGAAAAGGAAACCTTTTCAGACTTCGACTTCCAATATTGACGAATTTTTTGGTTGTTTTAATCAAATTAACACCACGTATAACATGTAATTAGGGATTTAGACTGAACACTACAAAAAATTTATAAATAAATGAGAAATGATAATATGTAGGACAAGGATATGGAGCCATACCTCCTTACCTTTTGTTGAGACATTATCAATCTATATATTCTGCACTAAATCTAAATGACAAACCTGCCATTTTGTCTAACCTTACAAGGTTTCTCTCGCGACGTTAAATTGGGAGTTCATCAAAATTGACCAAAACGCAAGGTGAGTGTAAAATGTAAATCATGTGCATAAATAGCCAAGGAATCTGCTAGTTTATTAATTCGATGTGCCCTTAATTTGTTTATGGTGTAAATTATAATTATAAAATTTGACACTCTAATTAAATCTGCCTTAAAAGGTCTGTAATTATTTGCGAATACATGAAGAAAATCTTGACGATGTATGTTTTAATAAAAAGTTTTGAGATTCTTTTGCCAACTTCAATTATCAATAATAAAGAAGGTAAATCTTAACCAAGTATAATCAATTTCAGATCTAAAAGTATATAACGAGAAATAATGAAAGGTAGGAACAACCCTGGTTTATTAATGTCATAATCTTATCTCCGATAAGAGGAAAAAATGAGTTTACATTCTAAACGAATAGAAATTGTTAAAGAAAGAGTAGAGAGGAAAAAGCCAAGGCCCCCCTTTTTCAGAAATTCCCCCTCTATATATAGCTCCTACAACTTTCATTCAGTGGTCTTTGACCAACATGATCTTCTGTGACGATCCTTTTCGTCATTACTTGAGTACAGTAACGTCTTGACATACGATGTCGATGATTTGACCCCGAGGTTGGTCGTGGTGCTCTTCACTATTTCGCCACCTAGGTGAGATGTCAGCTTGGTCAACCGCTATAGTCGGACTTTGACCTATACAATTAGTCCTTCCGTCCGTCGAGGTCATCCCTTAGCGGGCTCAATGGGCGAATTTTGTCGATTCGAAGGTTAAGAGAAATTTGACTGTACGCCTTGAGCGAGATTTTTAGATCGAGGCAATGACGGACCGCTTCAATGATGCCTTTGGATCGTCGCATCCGTTCGGAGTAGAACCGTTGTGCTGATTCGAAACGTCGTTCGTAGTTACTGTCATTATGACACGCATTTCCTGTGGATTGAACCGTTTCTCATGCCCTATCAGTTTTGATTGGCGACTCTTGGGCTTCCTGCTGGGGCATTTATGTTCCTATAAATAGGGGAAAACACCATTCCATTGGAATATTTTTTTGATTTATCAAAAGAGTTTTGCGAGTCTTCATCTTCTCCGATGCTTCAGATTTTCGATTCACTCTCCCGTTAGTCTAAAATTGACATCACCGTCTTCCCTCTTACTTCACTTTGTTCATTCATTCTGTTCAATTAAGATAAATGGCTGGTACTTTTTCTCGCACTAACAATCTTGCCGCAGTTCCGGCGCCGGAAAATGATGCTCTTGCTCCCGAAGGAGTAGAAGTGGTAGAGGATGTGAGGGTTCCAACAATGGCTGAAATATTGCCCCGTCCTGGGAAGCCGTGGATCAATTTCAACAGCCCTGCCAGAGAGGAATCGGAGCCTATTTCCTCTATTATGGATGAAGCGGCAATTGCGGAGCTCAAGACCAAGTGGGGGATTCCGCACCACGTTGAGATGTTGTCGGCGGTAGGAGAGGATATTATACATTTCGACCGCCTAGGATATTGTGCGTTCTACGCATATCCTTTTATTGTCGGGTATACGCTTCCTCTCCCTTCGTTGGTGGTAGATTTCTACCATTTCTATGAGGTATGTCCGGCTCAACTTTTGTCGTATTTAAATAAACTGTTCCTCATGCTGCTCAAGTTCGCGGAGCTCGCCGATAAGGAGATTACTCTGTGGCATATGCTCAATATTTTCGTCCCTCAACTTATTTGAGGCACGATGATCCATATGCCCTATCGAGGGACGAAGAGTCCGGTGGTGAAGATGGACGATAGAGCCAATCGTTATTTCTACGAATACTATTTTTATGTGCGGACCGAGCACCTTGTGGCAGACTCTGCAGGGTTTCCTGAGAGGTGGAACTCGCACGTAAGTTTATCTTCTGTCGGAATGATGGTCGACCGCTTTTCTTTGAGCAGTATTAAATTGTTTTCTTTTTTGTAGCCACGAGACTACCCCCTCCGCCCGTTGACAATATCTGCGAATGGGTGAATACCATTCTTCCTCACACGGTAGGAGATCGCGAATGGGCGTCCTTCTATGAGAAATATGGACGTAAGCCGTTTACTGGTAAGTAGACTTGTCGCGGCTTCTGTTTCCCACCTTAAAATTTGACCTTGTTTCTTATACGACCATTATCGTTATCAAGGAGAGTGCGAAGGTCAAGGGCTCTTCCGCTTGCATTCCTCCAGCCAACGCCTTCTGCTCGGTCTGCACCAAGGTCTGATGCCCGGCCTACAGCGAGGGCTACTCAAGTTGAACCTACAACCGGAGTCGTGTGCATGGAAACTGTTCCCCGATCTGGGACTTCGACTTCTACTGCCTACTCAACGGGTGAATCTTGACGATGAGTGGAGTCCGAAATGGCTCCCCCAGCCATGGTATATTCAGAGGGCGACTTTCCCTTAAAGGCGTCTAAAATGGGTGATGATGCTAACACGATCGCAGAGGTGAACCGGCAATCGTGACCAACCCGATGGCAGAGGCTTCAGCTGTTGTGATTAATCAACATACCGATGCGACAGGAGTGGGGATCCTGAGGCCGTTGTTGCTACTTTGGGCGGGCTTCCGTCTTTCGGACCGAGTCGTGCTTCTTCTTCGGCCGCAGAAAGAGGAAAGGGTGTCGTGATCGACGACTACAAGTCTGACTCCAATCTTGATCCTGATTATGTTAGGATGTTCGAGGAAGGCCTTACCTGTATGGTGGTAATTGCAGGAGCTCTGTCCCGTATACTTGAGATTCCGTCAGAGATTAACTTCCTGGGGGACACGGAGAACTTGGAACCGCAGTTTGACCTTTTGTGCCCTACCGCAGAGTGTGAGGCTCTCCGGGACGTCCGTGATGTTGATTTGATGCACGAAATGGCCGCTATGGGTCTGAGGGTAAGTTTCTCATCTTTATTTTTGTGTTCCTTTTGCCTTTGGCGGCCTTAACCTTTACCGACCCTTTTCGTCTTTTTGGGGCTTTCAGATGTACATGCTGGAGATTAAAAGTGCTCGCAGGACAGATACTTGGGCCAAAATTTTTCTAATGATATTGGGAAGTATCGGCGCAACCGTAACAAGTGTCGTGAGATACATGAACGGCTAAGGGCGAATGCTAGTAATCAATCTCTCGGAGAGGAGCTGGAGAAGAGGGATCAGAGGCTGATGTAGGCTATTCGCAGCAATAGTGAGCTCGAGGAGCTACTTTACGTAAAGGACGAAGAACTTGAGTTAGGAAAAGGGGTTGTCGCAGAGTGTGAGCATCTTCAGGCGAAGGTGTGGTCGTTGCAGTTCGAGTTGGATCATAATGCCATCAGACTCGAAGTTTTGAGTGCAGAGTGGATGGGGAAATTAACCGAGCAGGAGATAAAGGTCTCTGAGTTGGAGAGTACCGAGAGTGCTTGGGCGTCGGCGTCGGCGAGGGCGTCGGCTTTAGAGGACACTATCCGTTTCCTTTAATCCGAGTAGTAGTCCGAGAGGAGACGAATACTTTCATGGAGGCGAGGCTCAAGAGTGTATTGGCGACCTTGACCGGGAAGCATCAACCTTGGGATATAGGGTCGCTGCTCTTGAGGCCGAAAAGGCGCAATTGTTGGTCCAAGTTAAATCCGCCTCCGCCCATGTTCCTCGACATTTGCACGAGCTCTAGGTCCATGCCGAAGCTCAACGGGACATATACAAGAGTTTGTGGGAAGCAGGTAATGTTTCTGAGGCCGCTTATGAAGGAGCTCAGGCGAAGGCACGAGAGGCTCGTGTTAACTGTAGTTATGATCCTGCGACACCGGAGGCCAGCGAGGATGTTGATGCTAAGGAGGAGTTTCCTAGAGATGGTGATGAAGAGGACGACAGTGATGGTGCCAAGTAAAAAAGTGGTATCTTTATCGTTTTTTCTTGTTTTTCATTGTTTTTATTTTTTTTATTTTCTGTACTGGACAGCTTTTAGCCATGTGTAATATGCGGCCATTTGCGCAACTATTTAAATAAAAGGGGTTTTCATCATTGTCCATCCTTTGTATTTCTACCCCTTTTGCTTTACATATCTTTGGCATAAACTTTCGGATTTCCGTATGGTGAATTCCTGATTTTTCAGGGAAACCAATTTTAATCCGGAATGAGTAGGACTTCATCGTCTGAGTCCGCATGGAGTCTTATTTGAATCTCCTATTTGGGCAAGATCGACTAGTGACTTATTGCTTTAAGCAGATTAGCCCTTGACTCAAACGAGGTTATATAATGGGTTCATTGTTTTGGACGAAGTTAGTCTTGACTTGAGTCGTTCGAGTAGGATCAAACTGTCATTGATTCGGGCGAAGTCACTTTTTTATATATATTCGAGCAAGGTCGAACTTGGAGTTTGTAGCGAAATCAACTTTTTAGTAAGTAGAAGAAAAAATGTACGGCGACGATCGATATTGAGTTCGAGCGAGGTCAAAGTTTTCCTTTTGCAATGGTCCTTTGGCGTAGGGATGTTATTTCGAGCTAGCATCAAAATATTATCCCGTTACAATTCAAACGAGGTCGATCTTCCCTTTTTATTTGGCGATGGCCTTTGGCCGTAAGGATGTTGTTTCGAGATAACGTCGAAATATTATCCTGTTACGATTCGAACGAGGTCGAATTTTCCTTTTCATTTGGCGATGGCCTTTGGCCGTAAGGATGTTATTTCGAGCTAGCGTCGAAATATTATCCTGTTACGATTTGAACGAGTTCGAATTTTTCATTTTGGTGATGGCCCTTGGCCGTAAGGATGTTATTTCGAGCTAACGTCGAAATACATTTTGGCGATGGACCTTTGCCGTATGGGAGTTATTTCGAGCTGGTCAAAATATTAACCTGTTGTAATTCGAGCAAGGTCGAATTCAATGACCCTTGGCGGTAGGGGTGTTATTTCGAGTTGACTTCGAAATGTTAACTTGTTGTGATTTGAGCGAGGTCGAACTCTTTTTTTTGGCGATGGCCCTTGGCCGTAGGGGTATTATTTCGAGCTGACGTCTAAATGTTAACCCATTGTGATTCGAGCTAGGTCGAACTCGTCTTTTTGGCGAGGGCCCTTGGACGTAGGGGTGTTATTTCGAGCTGACGTCGAAATGTTAACCCGTTGTGATTCGAGCGAGGTCGAACTCTTCTTTTTGGCGATGGCCCTTGGCCGTAGGGGTGTTTTTTTGAGCTGACGTCGAAATGTTAACCCGTTATGATTCGAGCGAGGTCGAACTCTTCTTTTTGGCAATGGCCCTTGGCCATATGAGTCTTATTTCGAGCTGACGTCGAAATGTTAACCCGTTATGAGTCCCAATTTTTTGGAGAGTTTCGGGTGTCCTCTGGGGGGAGTCCCAGTTTTGCTTAACCTCTGTGTTTCCTAGGTGAGTCTCAGTTCTTAATTCCTATGTTCCCTGGGTGAGTCCCAGTTTGCTTAATTTTGTTTTCATTGGAGAGTGTGATGTTGGAGAGTATAAAACATTGCTATTTTGCTAACATTCGTTTCATGCATATATTGGAATTTTCCTATCTAGTCCCTTTATCGTCTATCCTGGAGAGCTCGTTGGTAGACGGGGCAATGAATTATCCCTTGAACTTGGTGACGTCCCCTCATCACCTCGTTCAAAACCTCCCCGATAAAATCCAATTGGAACAACACCCAGGTGAGAGAAAGGGAGTACGACTTAAGGGACGTCATTTTCCAGAAGTTGAAGTGTCTGAGATGGGCGATATTCCAGTTATTTTGTGGTAGTTTTCCTTCCATTCTCTAGTTGGAATGCTCTTTTGCTCGCTTGCCCATGCGGCGCTTGTGTTCCTTTTTAAGAAAACAACAGAAGGTAAACCAAAATGAGATTTTAGATTTTCCTTACCTCTATCCAATGAGTCGATGAACGAGGGTAGCCTTATAACGTTGCTCACTCTGCCTGGCGTTTAAGTGGTTGATGGAATTGTGGTTTTTAGATTCGGCGACCATGTTCAGCTCTCCTTTCTTCTTCTTTTTTGAAAGTGCCCTAGCTCCACGTGGGTTGGGTTTACCTTAGCTTGTTCATGGATCATCCGGTGTGTGGGGGGAATGTCAGAGTAGGTCAAGACGTGCCCATTCTTTTATAGGATTGCGCAGCAGGTATCATCTCCTCTTGTGGGTTTTGCGTGGATATGGTTGTAACTTTTGTTTTTATGTAGCAACATGATCTAGATTAGTATGTGAGGTTTACTTCCCACTCTTTCTGGTTGGTGGTTATGTTTTATCGGTTTTGGATCTGAAGGAGACTAGAAAACTTGGCTAAGAAATCCCCATAGACGGCACCAAATTGTTTGAATAAAAAGTTTGAGATTCTTTTGCAAACTCCAATTATCGATAATAAAGAAGGTAAATCTTAGCCAAGTATAATCAACTCTAGATCTAAAAGTATATAACGAGAAATAATGAAAGGTAGGAACATTCCTGATTTATTGATAACATTCTAAACGAATAGAAATTATCAGAGAAAGAGTAGAGAGGAAAAAGCCAAGGCCCCCCTTTTCCAGAAATTCCACCCTCTATATATAACTCCTGCAACTTTCATTCAGTGGTCTTTGACCAACATGATCTTCTGCGACAGTCCTTTTCGTCGTTACTTGAGTACAATAACGTCTTGACATACGTTGTCGATGATTTGACCCCGAGGTCGGTCGTGGTGCCCTTCATTATTTCGCCACCTGGGTGAGATCCCAGCTTGGTCGATCGCTATGGTCAGATTTTGACCCATATAATATACTTAGATAATGAGCTCAAACTAATTAATTAATTAATTAATTATTGCTTGTTAAAAAGTAAACTGATGGTTAATCAATAAGATGCAAATTGTGTTTGTAGATAATACAAATAGTATCATGGTACATTAGTTTAATTAATAAATTGCTGGTATGAAGAAATATTTTTCATTTTATAAAATATGTCATGTCTTTAAGGTTAGATCATAAGTAACATATAAAAGGTTAGTATTATTGTGACATACGTAGTACCTTATTGCAAACATTGACTTGTAGCAGAAATTAAAGATTCCAGTAAAAGTGAGATGAAACATGCACAAAATATGATCATGATAACTTCAGACTGAATTATATTTTATTTCCTAACAAATGCTTTTAGTAATTTATTTGAGTATATACTATAGTAATATAATATAGAGCTCGGGGTTGCATGAGTGACAGAAGGTGTTGATGTCAAAGGGCGTACTACCTAATACCCAGGCTAGGCATTTGTTAAACAAGAATTTGAAAGTTGCATCGATCCCATAGCTGCCAGTCTTGCAGTCATATATGCCATTCCTCATCCTATATATATCTATACCCACTCGAAAAGGTGTATATATGTCTACAATAAAATATAGGGTCTCACCAATGCTAAAGCACCATCCACCCAACCTTAGCCATCATTCCTTCTCTTCTTTTTTCTATTTTTCTTTTGATCACAAACACCCTTTTACTCCGTTTTCTTGTTTTTTATTTTTGTCAATTCTAGGAGACTAGGACCAATGATAAAATTTAAACGACCTAGCTACTTCTAGACATGTTTGCATTCATTGATCGTTGTATGTATATATATAAAAAAATTATACCGTTCATTAGTACACCTTAAGGTAAGGTCGTAGGAATTTGATTCTTTTACTGCTATGAGAAAAAATAAATAGATATGTAAAATTTTCACCATCACTCATTTTATCAGTAAGTTACTGATAGTAAGAGTAGCTATGGTACTTTGTACTTCCTCTACCTAACTTATGTGGCACACTTTCCTTTTAGGTTGTCCCGAAAAGAATATTATCCATTTTTATTTAAAAAAATTTAAATTTTAAATTCTCATCTTACCCTTAATGATATAATTTATAACAATAAAATATTCAGGGTTTGTTTTAAACTACAAATTTTAAAAGTCTTCGTTCCTTTTTTAAATTTTGTATTCAATCAAATAATGCTACATAAATGAATAAACAGGAAGTATATATTTAAGGTCTGTGTCAAAAATCCTCTTTATGTATTAAATTTTGTGTCTAATTAATTATCAAACACTAACCTATGAAGTTGTTGCAATGATATTTCGTACTGATTATTCTAATATTCTAAATCAGCTGCTAAATTTAGGGTAGGGGGAGAAGAGACCACGGATAATTAGGCCCAAGGTGAAAGGGAGGGAAAATAATTGGAGGAATCCCAAAGATGGCAAAGCAGCGGGCAAAGGTTCAGAACAAAGGCAAAGAGCCAAAGGCGAAATGAAATGATTACATGAATGAAGAAAAGGACCCACTCCCCCTTTGATAAATCTTCCCCTTTTTAAGTCTCTCAATTTTATTGACTTGGGTTTGGGCCCCACCTATGGCCACCATTGTCTTTATGGATTGAATGATAAAAAAGAGCACCTCACGTGGAGTCTGAACCAAAGGCTCTGTCCAACCACAATAAAAAGTATTTCCTGAAAAGAAAAAAAGAAAATCAAACTCAAAATCAGCAATACTATTTTCTTTCTTTTTCTTTGGCGACACATTTCAATCAATATTTGTCAAAAAGGCAATTAAAAAAGGAGCCTCCAACAAAAGCAAATAATTTCTTTTTCTACTTTGTTCATTTTTTCTTTTTTTTTTTTTTTTTTTTTTTTGCTGTTTAAAGCTCACCCCTTATAATTCCCACTCATTATCGTTTATGCTTAAAGCGTTCCCTCTCTTCTCTTATCCTCTATATCTCTCCCTTAGCCCAACCAACACATGTTACACATCGAATGCCAAAAGAAAAGCCCATATATACAACAATCTATAGAGGGGAAAGAGACATATACTCATCCCAGCTAATAGAAATTAAAGGGGGGGAAAGATAAAAGGGAACATTTTGTTTCATTTCATTCATTCTAGTGAGAGAGAGAAAGAGAGAGAAACATAAGAAGACCCACAAAGAATTAAATATAGTGTCTGTCACTATTTTCTCATAGAAAGAACTTGGCCTAGAGAGAAAAAGAAGACAAAGAGAAAGGTTTTTTAGAGCAAGTTTTTAGTCATTACTTGTTGTGATCATGGATGGAGGAGGTGATGATCACCATCTCCACCAACACCACCAACACCATCACCACCATCGCCCTATTGCTACTTTCCCATTCCAATTACTTGAGAAAAAAGAAGATGAAGCTTGCTCTAGTTCATCCAACGCTGCTGCAGCCTATACTTCTCTTGCCATCTCCAACACAGATAATACTCATACAAACCCTAATAATACACCTCGATCAACTACATCATCAGTTTCCACTCTCCAAATCTCAGCTTCTGGCGCCGATTCATCTAAAAAGCCGCCCCCAAAACGAACCTCCACCAAAGACCGCCACACTAAGGTTTGTTGAATTTTATCTAACCATCTCATTTAAAAGTTTAACCTATCAGAGATAGAATACAGTTCTAATTAATTGCTAAATTATATTATGTGTAACAGGTAGATGGTCGGGGCAGACGTATCCGCATGCCTGCGCTTTGTGCCGCTAGGGTTTTTCAGCTCACCCGCGAGCTAGGTCACAAGTCCGACGGCGAAACCATAGAGTGGCTACTGCAACAAGCGGAACCAGCAGTAATAGCCGCAACAGGAACCGGTACAATTCCCGCAAACTTTACGTCGCTTAATATTTCTTTACGTAGCTCAGGATCCAGCATGTCCATACCATCACAGCTACGATCCTCGTATTTCAGTCCAAATTTTTCGCTTTCTCAACGACGAGGGTTATTTCCGGGAATTGGATTGTCGTCCGACAATTCAGCTACTACGTTGTTGAACTTTCAAACAAATTTAAACCCTAGTATGCAGTTGCAAACGAAGAATGAATTGCGTGACAATTCGATTGATTTAACGGAGACAAGTCAGGAGGACAATTTAAATAGGAAACGAAGGTCGGATTTAGACTTGGAGCAGCAACATCAGCAGCAAATGGGAAGTTATTTGTTACAATCAAGTACTGGGACTATGCCAACGAGCCACTCTTCAATTCCGGCTAATTTTTGGATGGTAACGAATCCAATTCCTAGTAACCAAGTCATGGGAGGCGATCCAATATGGCCGTTTCAATCAGTAAGCAATTCTGGTGCTGCTGCTGCAGCTTTGTATAGAGGCACAATGCCAAGTGGTTTGCAATTTATGAATTTTCCAACCCCCGTGGCGCTTTTGCCTAGTCAACAACTCGGTGGCAGTAGTGGTGGCGGCGGCGGCGGCAGCAATAATGGGTTGGGAGAAGGGCAACTTGGCATGTTTGCTGGTCTAAATTCGTATAGGCCAGGTGGCGGTGTATCGGAATCTCAGGCGAGTGGGTCACACTCGCATCACGGCGGTGGCACCGATGATCGGCATGATACGACGAGCCACCATTCATAGCTGTAGGCTGCAGATTGATCATCAAAATCAAATTCATCCATTCTTTCTTAACTTGTGTTTTATATGTTTGGATGATTAAACACACACGTGAGAGGTTTGATTATTTGCTCGGAAATTCCTTATATGTTTTTTCTTCTTATTCTACTTCCTCTTTTTTATTATTATTTTTTTGTTGTTGAATTTTCCTTGAACATTCTTTTTCTTTCTTCACCTTTTTTTTGTGTGATTAATTTGCCTTCGAGTTTGAAGAGGGCAACAGTTTAACAAAGGGAGATGAGAATTTGGTTTGTTCTGTCAAAAATCTCTGAATTGTTTTTCAATTATAGAATAGATTGTTATTCATCATCATCATTGAATTAATGTTCCTTTTTATCTTTGTTATATCTAAAGTTACATGTACAAAAATTATTAAGACTCTATAGCTGTTTTGGATGGATTATGTCATATCATAAAAATTTACTTAATTACTACTCTTGCAAATTGATTAAAGTTTTTCACCTATCGATTTCAAACGCTCCCCCACTCCCTAACTCTCGGCTGTGCACCTTGTTACAGTAGAAGAAAAAAAAGAGTTTAACTTCTATATGTTGATAGTGTAATTTTTCACTATTAAAAATGACATTAATATTTTAAAAATATATTTATATTTCTCTATAACAAAATCCCTATATAACAATACTTCACTATAAAAACCAAGTTTTTCTGGAACTAATTTTCATGTCATGTTATAATATTTGTTCTATATAATAGCATTTCGCTATAACATCCAAAAATATTCAGAACAAACGAGGTTATTATAGAGATGTTTGACTATAAGAAAAATAATTTGTTATAATAAGTTCAAATGCATTAATAGTAAAACTATATTAATATAATATAGTTTAATATATAACAGTAATTAGTTACCATAATTACTTATCAAATTAAATATTTAATACATATCATATAATTTTATTTGTAATTAACTTATGTGTGTAGATATTTTTTTATAGGGATTATACTATGTTAAATAGCGTTTCACCCAAAATATGTCGACAAGACCTATGACTTCAGACCTATAATATAATGTAGCTAGGGATAGAACAGTTTAGCTAGCCCTTTAATGTTGGAGAAGTATGTGGCAAGAAATTTTGTGATTCTGATCATGACTGCCATGAATCACTCTGTTTATTTACAACAACAACAACAACCCAGTATAATCCCATTTAGTGGGGTCTGGGGAGGGTAGTGTGTACGCAGACCTTACCCCTACCCTGAGGTAGAGAGGCTGTTTCCAAATAGACCCCCGGCATCCTTCCCTCCAAGAACTTCCCACCTTGCTCTTGGGAGACTCGAACTCACAACCTCTTGGTTGGAAGCGGAGGTTGAAAAGTATAATAGAAAGATTTTTCTTTTAATTTTGAGGGGGAAAAAAAGTTAAAAAATGTAAGTAGTTAAACAGAGATGGGCTGAGTTGGTTGGGGCCCAAAGCTTATCAGGTCCAGATGTTGGCTCAGGTGAGTGAGGCCCACATGTTGGTCATCTCCTAAACCAATGTACGATAGGTATCACTGACAAACAGGTGGATCATTCCTCTTCTTCTTTTTTTATAATAATAATAGTTGAGCATTGCTGGCACCATAAAAGATCGGTGGTGGGTTTAAATGACCCTACTGGACTTGGCCCACTACTTCACTGATCTGGACCGTTCATATTTTTGTGGGCCCTCTCTTAATGGGCTCGTTGAATGATTAGTTTGAGAGAAATGTGTAGTCTCTAGAATTTTAGTTGTATCAATGTCTCCCATCATAGCACCATCCTTTTTTACCCCAACACTAAGCAAAAAAATGGTAAATAAATACACAATAGTGTAAATGTTACCTCCTTTTGGAGATTATAGAATTAAGTAGAAAATAGATTCATCATTTAGGACTGAAGCTAGTCTAAACTTAAAAGTGTAATCGGATAATACCAAGGAATTAAACTTAAGCTGTGAGATATGTTATGAAAAGGTTTATTTTGAAATTATATATGAGTTGAGAATAAAGATAAAGTTAGCTTATTTTAGTACGCAATACATAATACATGGCTCAAATTGGATCGAATATAATTTTGTGTGACCTCTTGAACATCTATAGGAACGAACTTCCTCTCCGTGGCTCGTGGGAATTTGCAACTATAGTGATATATTAGGTTGTCTGCGCGGATTGTAATTTTCATCCAAACGCGGGTATATTGCATTTTAATTTATGACTGTAAGCTGGGGCGGATCGGATTCAATTAAATCCAATACTTTTGACGTGGAATATAAATTTATATGTAAAAATTATCTAAAGTAGGAATAGAAAGTAGATATGAACCAAAAACTTTAACAAATTCAATACTAAAAAAATTTAGAAGTTGAACCCATAAAATTCAAATTCTGAATCCGCCTCTTAATTTGTAAGTAACCGAAGAAAAGCGTAAGATAAGTTTTCCCCTACGACTACGTATTTCATATCGTGCACCATGTTCTTTTGTTTCATAAAGCCTCTGCATAAATTAATGCCTTTTCAAGTGTGAAATAAATGAGAAAAAGCCAAAGTGGCTTCTTTTGAACACATTGAAAGTGTCAGAAGGAAAAAAAATAAAAATAAAAGACAGATTGATGGCTCCTTAAGGAGTTTGAATGAATCCAAAAGTTATGTGGTGGACCTTGAAGCACTAAAGAGAGTATCTGAACTGTAACAAGTTGGCATTTTTGAAGCTAAACTTTTTAGGGAAAACTTAGCTGCCATGCTGCGGCCATTCATGAGGGCATGGCGTGGGAAGGCTTGTTTTTGAGCAAAGAGTCAATTTAACAGTCTATTCCCTTACCAAATACAGGCAACAATCAAATGCTTCAACAGCTACTGCATGAAATTCATACTTAGTTAGAGATGCATTAGAATTTCAGATATTAAACAGATAACGGATTTAGCTTATCCTACCACTGAAACTGGAAAGAATCGTTACACCGTGAGTAATGTATTTTAACATGTTGTAAAAGGTAATCAATCTAATTTTTTAACATGTTAGTAGTAGATAACATGTCTTTTTTCCTCGTAAAAATTGAGGGATCATTCATAAAATTACTCCAACTTCTTTTCCAAGTGAATTTCATTTACGAACACAACTTCAATATTCAACTACTCTTAAACGAAGCTGGCGTCAAGTTTTAAAGTTTATAGTTCTGAATTAACCACAATGTGTCTAAGCAAAATGACTGGTTAGGTCGAACCAGCAAGTAATAAATTAGCTCCGCCTCTGCTCTTCAAACTTCAACTTCAAATGCTATGTTCTTTCTACTACAACTAAATATTATCCAAACCCTATTGATTACGTAATTGTTTTTCACTTTGGCAGAAAGTGCTCTGACAGTGAACTGTGTTGTAACATACAAATTTTCAGTAATACAGTAATACTCTACCTGTGAAAAGGGGCAAATTTCACTTGGGTGAAATATGACTGTAGGGGTAATTACTTGTCACAACCTCCATAATATCTATATAGAAATTTTGTCATAGTTGTACAAAGAATAGCACATGGGTTGAAACCATAAGGTACAACACAATGGTCCCCTAAAGAAAATCTTGTAACCCTTGAATAATATGATTAGACCATCCAAACTAAAAACATCCAGCAATTGTCTTCTATTTGGAAGCTAATCCAGCTAGTCGGCAACCAAATTAGGGAGAGTGATTTTAAGTTCCTAATACTCGTCAATTTTGCTAAATTTGGCCCTGTAATCCCCCTTCTTCTATCATTCTCACTTTCCCTTTTATAATGATATTGATAGCTCACTTACTTTTGGTTTTGATCTTTTTCTTGGCTACAATTACGTTTTGTTTTTCTGTTTTTTTTTGGGGCCAGTGGCAAAGTCGGGAATAGTGTTAAAGATATTCAAGGGTGTTAAAAATTTATGTTTAAAAAATAATATTTGTCCTAAATATAAATTTTTAGACAAAAAATATTCTAACTGACCAACCTTCACTAGCGTAGCTCCATCGTTGTTTTAAACCTCTATCTCACCGGCAGACACAAAGAGCAAAGAAAATAATACTAACAAAGAAATGTGCGCGCAAAATATACTACTTGTGATAATCTTTTAAGTAGGAAGTAATATCCATATATATATATATATATATATATATATAAACCAACTGAAGAGTGTGAAAGAATGGCAGTTGAGAGTTCATGATTGTAAAAGGTACAAGACAATAGAAGATGCCATACCAGCTAGTATATTGTGCACATTAATCTCCCTACTTCTGTTTCACTTAAGGTGTCTGCCACTGAAATCTTTTAGCTCAGACTCTTCCTTCCCCCATTAATCTTTAATGTGGCCATATTTTCTGAAACTTTACATTCAATGCTTCTTTCAATTATTATTGTTCAGAACTCATGTCCAGAACATTTAAAGAAATTTTATATATATATTGTTCAGAACCGAGAAACTTATCAACCATAGGAACAGAGTGTCAAAATAGTTTTTTTTTTTTTTTTGGTTTCTTTATTAATTTTGTAGAGTACATGTACATCATTAATCAATATATACTGAAATTAAAATCCCAATGTCCCAACTGAATGAAAAAGATGCTAATGTTTGAGCTGCTATCTAAGTTGAACTAGTTATGTGTAAAGTTTTCCTTGTGGAGAAAAAGGGATTGCATCACTTCCATCTTATCATACTTTAAATAACATGTCAAATCTGGTTAGTTGTGACTTTAACTTTTCTTCAAAAACATGTATAGACTAGAGAGGGTGACAGCAGGGGGAGCCAGCATTGTGGTTCCGACGAATCCAGTAGCTTTGCTTTAATTTTCTGTATTTATCTTAAAAAATTCATTAATTAGTTATAAATTAATAACTTAGAAACCAGTAATTTAAAGGCTTAGAATATTAAATCAATAAGCTCGAAATTTTAGCTCCGCCTCGAGTGACAGTCACCCATTTGGAGTTCACTGTTCTTGAACCAAGGGTCTATCGGAAACAGTCTGCGTACACATTACCCTTTCCAAACTCCATTTGTGTGGGATTGCACCGAGTTTTTTGTTGTTGTTTGCTGTTGTTGTTGTTGTTGTTGTTGTTGTTGTTGTTTCCCTACAACCAGAGGCGGATGTAGCGTAGGAGTATCGGGTTCAACTGAACCCAGTACTTTCGACGCGAAATATAAATCTATGTGTAAAAATCCACCAAAACTACAAAAACTAATAGATATGAAACCATAATTTTTACAATATAATGAGTTCAATGCTAAGAAACCTGGAGGTTGAACCCATAGAGTTCAAATCCTATATCCGCTTCAGCCTACAACATATTTGCACCATAGGTTGGATTATTGCAGCGAAGGGAAGTGGCCTAGATGAGTATATATATATATATATATATATATATATATATATATATATATATATATATATATATATATATATATATATATATATAAACTCCTATAGCGTGAGAAGTTTTCATAACTTCACAAATATTATGACGTATTTAAACTCACAAGCTTCAATTTTTTTATAGCAATGCAAATGTTATGTCATAATTAAAATGAAACAGATGGAGTATTTAGAATGGATCGTTAACAAGATGCTATGTTGCGCAATTTCTTCCATTGTAGTGTAGAGGGGCAAGTGCAAAGATAGTTATTCTCAATGATGCTATTTAGACATTAGCTAATATTTATTTTGTTATGAAATTTTAAACTAAAAATCTTTACACCATGATAATTCAAGATATATTTGTTCTTGAAAAATTGAACTCATAAAGCACTGGCTAATTTTTATAAAGCAGTCCATTAGATTGGCTACCTGATGTTATTTATACTAGTGTAGACTGTAGACAAGTGCTCATGGGATCATCCTAAGTTGCTGCTACTTAGAATGCAGAAGTCTCGAATGAAGTGTTCACTTATGGGCTTTAGCCCAGTTTTGCTACAGATATGACGGCCCGTAGATTCTACAGGTCCGAGCGGAGAGAACTTCACAAAGCCTACATGGAGAAAAAGCAATCATGAGGCAATAAGCAATTGTTTTCTTCTTTCTTTGATTTTTTTTTTTTATATAGGTTGTGAAAGAAAAACCACCCATATTCATTTCGTTATTTTCTTCCTCATTTATAAAATAAAGTTAGTAACAAAAAAAAATTGTTATATAGATATATAAAACTATTGGCAGGATTTTAGCCAAAAATTAGGCTTAGCAATTAAAGCCTAAAAACATTGACAATGGATAGCCAAATCATATTGAACGAGCTAAAAAATATGAGAATTGATTATTCAATTCCAACTTTCATACTTGTCCCCTTTCAAAATCTAAATTTGTCCAAAAAGCACATATTAACCTATACTCTATCTCACGAGTTCAAAAATTTCATGACAAACGAATATGATCAGTTGATCTCTTTAAACTAAAGACTCCTTGCTACCGTTAGATACAATTTGCCTCCATTTTATATTATTTTTACTGTTCAGTATGAGTTATCTCGAAATAAAAAAAAATTCCACAAAAATATCTATCCTATTATGAAAATAATTATATTGTGGATGTTCATTTAATACCCCGCTATAGATAATCTTCTTGAAGAGGATTATCCATTTAGTACTCCATTGAAGTTTATCTACAAGCAACTGATGCATGCAGGTTGCAAGCAACTCAATGAAATGATTTGCAACAACTTCTTATTAAACAGGCAGGTTGCAAGCAGCTCAAGAAAAGTCTTGCAGCTGCTTCCTGAAAAGTCTCGCAACTGCTTCCTTTTTTTTGTTAAATAGAGAAGTTTTCAGTTCATTATGTACTTCAGTTTGAAGTTGAATAATATCAATCTCTCTATATATATACTTATCTTCGTTTATTTACTTTACAGTCTTTATTTATAACACGTTATCAGCACGAGACTCTGTCATTTTGAGCACTTACTTCAATTTTAATTTCTATTTCAGTGTTCATCTCCGATGTAAGGCGATGCTCTTACGTTTATGGTTAGATCTTGTTCATTCCGAGCATCATAAGGCAGATTATATCCTTGAGGTGGTGAGTTTTTCTTCTTGGCGGTAAGGATATGGATATCATTTACGTTTGGAATGACCAAATTTGTGTAAAGTAACTTGAGCCTTTTGCTTATATTTGATTTAATATCTTTATCATCGCTTGCTTAGTTATATGCTACGTATACAGTATCTATTTTGATATTTGTTTTCATCCTAATTATCTTAATAAAGGATTACAAAGTGGATAACATTGTTAGATCCACTTAAACTCCAGCAGAGTTTGCAAGAAATATACAACCACTAAAAGTGGTTATGTTTCGTATATCTCATTGTAACTATTTTTTTGTTAACCACCAGAAGTGGTATATGCCTATGACCACCAGAAGTGATAATTTAGGCTTTCTATGGTTACAATTGAAGATAAGCTAGAGAAAATTTCACTATATTACTTGCATGCCTCGATTTGCTCCTGAAGTAGCATCATCCTAAAGGAGGTTGAAGCATCACATGATTTGGTGTGATTAATGCACGTTCAGATAATTATGTTTCGTTCCCTAAAGGATGAGAACTTTTGATAAATATTAATTTATTCCTTGAAGTGAATGTGACAATATTAATAAAGCTCGTAAATATGAACGTGCTCTTGATGTAAATATATTACAATTCACCTCCAGAAGAAGAAATATGATTGAGAGAATATATACTCAATATTTCATATTTTAATTTGATCCTGAAGTAGTAAAACAATTGAAATTTTCTCCTGAAGCAGGAAAATATTATGAAACTGTATCTTTTTGTGCTTAAATAAAATAATGAACTATTCAAAATTATTTTTGAAGCACATTTTTATTCCTTAGAGTGACTGAAGAAATACCACAACTCACCTCCTGGAGAGCTAGAATAACAGAGGATATAAATATTATTTTTGTGGTATAAAGATCATTACCGCACGTAACTGTTTTACGTAAATTATCTTGGATAATTTTATTAAGTATCATTCTAAGGCAAAAGCATTCTTGTAGAATATTTTCTACTACAACCATATTAATATGTTATGGTTAGTTATCGAGTTCCCCCAAGGAAATAATAACTCATGTATCTTTCACTGAAAGATATAATGATTATGTGATTGCCGATTTGATATAAAATATACAGATGTTAATGGCGTTTCTCCCTGAAGGAGATATTTGTCATAAAGTTGGTGGTAAAAATACTGAAATTCTTAATTTCTTATATTTATAAATTTAGAATTGTCTTTATAATATTCATTTGATTATGATTTTCTCTCATGATACCATAAGTTTCTGAGCAATATTTGATAGTACAAAATATATCAATAACTCCTGAAGAACTGTTTGTCTAGAAGACATATGACACTAGTAGTGTCCGATAAATATTAGATTGTGGATAATGAATAAAGGCTCTTGAAGAGCTTATATACAAATATGTCATTCATATTATATGATTATGGTCAAAACATATGTTGTAGTAAAATTTCAAATACAAATGACAATCATACTGAAACTATAAATGATTGAAAGATTGAAATTTTTCATGTTTCCACAATCATAGGGGGTAAATATGTATGTGAGAAGTTACCCGCCTTATTATTCAATTTGTACTACATCATGTATCACAGTAAACCAGAAGTTTACTAATGCAAAAGCAGCTACAGTAAATCAGAAATTTACTTATACAAAAGTAGCCACGGTAGATCAGAAGTTTACTAATGCAAAAGCAGCTATAGTAAATCAGAAATTTACTTATACAAAAGTAGTCATAATAAATCAGAAATTTACTAATACAAAAGTTTGTGTCATAGTAAATAAAAAGTTTACTAAGAGATAGCACATGACATGATAAACTTAAGTTTTTATTTGCCATTTTAAATGAGGTATTTGACAATTCAAATTAAGAGATAGCACATGACATGATAAACTTGAAGTTTTCATTTGCCATTTTAAATGAGCTATTTGAGAATTCAAATAAGCATATACTGAAGAACTAGAAGATTCTTCAAGAATTTTCTTGTGTTGCTTGTTCTAATAATAAATTAATTATACCAGCTAAAGTTGGGACTAAGACCCCTGATTCTGAAATATATAAAAGGTGAATGTGGGCTCATTCACCTATCATGTGAACCACTTATAGATGCATATATAAGATGGTTACATGTATGTTTATTGTCAACCTGCAGTTTGACATTTGAGATTATTTTTCTCAATTAAGAGCATAACTTTCAGATATGAAATCAAGACAGCTCATCTTGATAATGTTGGTTTATATCTAAGCTGGTTTAGCATTGAATACCTCCTACTAATGGCTAAAATATTGCTTATGAGAACAAATTTTTATGTGTTGATTTAAGATATTCTAAATTGCATACAGCAGCACCTGTATGCATTAGACCAACAGTATTTGATAAAGTCCTCCCCTCACAATTGGTTTAGGATCAGAAATCAAATATTTTTACTATCTTTTGATGTGTGGTATATGATTAATTTCTCTACCAAAATACATAAAGATATGTTTCCCAAAGAAGATTGGGGATATATGTTAGTTTTTCTAACATTTGGGGGATGGAATAAACAGCTGAAAAATATGGTATATGAATCAAATTATCATTAATATGATCCTCACTTAGAAAATAATTCAAGTCAAATTCCAAAAGCATTTGTTGATCCAAAATTTAATATCATATTTCAGCTGCAAATTCTCCTATTAAAATTAAAGTCCCTGAAGGATAGAGTTTACTGTACGCATGAAGTGTGGTAGACCAACGGTTCCAAAGGTAACAATCCTTGAAAAATAGTAGGAGCTAATGATCAAAATAATCATAATGAGGAGGAAATAAGCTCTAGAAGAGTCCACGACATAACATTTCATGAAACTCCTGAATACGCCAGGTACCTGAAAATAAAGAAAGTGATAAGATATCAACAAGTTATGTCGCTTAGGAACTGATAAAAAATGATCTTCGACGATATATTTGATACAATATAGTGTACAATATTGTAAAAGATTGTGAGGATCGAACCAGCAGTCCAGACACTTGAAGATGTCATACCATTTAGATACAAGTCATAACCTATATGACTTATTTGATTAAATCTATATGAAGATCCTTGAAGGATTTATAATGCATGAAGCATATAATTCAAAGTCTTGAGAAATGTACTTGATCAAATTATAAATATCTTTGTACGATTTAAAGCAATCTGGGCGCGTGTGATATAATCACCTCAGTAAATATTTGCTGAAAGAAAATTACATAAATGATGTTATTTGTTCATGTATTTTTATAAAGAAAATGGCATCAGAATTTGTTATACTTGCTGTTTATGTTGATGACATAAATCTTGTTGAAACTACATAAGAGCTCCAAAAGGCAATTGAATAACTTAAGAAAGAATTTGAGATAAAAGATCTTGGAAAGACAAAACTTTGTCTTGGCCTACAAATTGAATATTTAGTAGACGAGATATTTATCCATCAATCTGCCTATACAGAAAGGGTCTTAAAACGCTTTTACATGGACAAAGCATACCCATTGAGTACACCAATGATTGTTCGATCACTTGAAGTGAATAAGAACCCGTTCCGACCTCCAGAAGAGGGTGAGGAACTCTTTGGTCCTGAAACACCCTATCTCAGTGCAATTGGTGCACTTATGTATCTTGCTAATGCTACAAGGCCTGACATAGTATTTTCTGTTAATTTACTAGCAAGCTATAACTCTTCTCCTACACAGAGATATTGGAATGAGATTAAGCATATATTGCGATATTTAAAGGGAACTCTTGATATGAGTTTGTTTTATGCTAACAAAGATAGTACAGATCATGTTTGTTATGCGGATGCAGGTTATTTATCCAATCCCCATAAAGCTCGATCTCAAATCGGGGAATGCATATTGTTGAGATCAGTGATTCATTCGAGAAAAATGTGGTTTGGAATGTGATAAAAAATCTACAATTTTATACGAAGACAATGCTGCATGCATAGCCTAATTGAAGGGAGAATTTATAAAAGGAGATATAATGAAACACATTTCACCAAAATTATTCTATACACATGACATACAGAAAAATGGTGACATTATTGTACAACAAATCCGTTCAAGTAAAAATTAGGCAGATTTGTTCATTAAATCTTTGCCAACTTCAACTTTTGAGAAGATGATATACAAGATTGGAATACATAGACTCAAATATTTGAAACAAGGTTTTCATGAGGGGGAGTGAAATGCACGTTGTACTCTTTTTCCCTTACTAAGGTTTTTCCCATGGGGTTTTTCTCGTAAGGTTTTTAATGAGGCAGCCAGAAATGCGTATTACTAAATATGTGTACTCTTTTTCCTTCACTAGGATTTTTCCCACTGGATTTTTCCTAGTAAGGTTTTAACGACGCACATTATCTTTTAATGAACATCCAAGGGGGAGTGTTATGAAAATAATTATATTGTGGATGTTCATTCAATACTCTGTTATAGATAATCTTCCTAAAAAAGATTATCCATTTAGTACTTCATTGAAGTTTATCTACAAGCAACTGATACAGGTAGGTTGCAAGCAACTTAATGAAATAATTTGCAGCAGTTTCTTATTAAACAGATAGGTTGTAAGCAGCTCACGCAGACAGCTTACAAGCAGCTCAAGAAAAGCTTTGCAGTTGCTTCCTGAAAAGCCTCGCAACTTTCTTTTTTATAAATAGAAGAGTTTTCAGTTCATTATGTATTTCAGTTTGAAGTTGAATAATATCAATCTCTATATACTTATCTTCGGTTTATTTATTTTATAGTCTTTATTTTATAACAGATCCAACAAGAAAAGCTAAAAATATCTTGTTACAATATTCATAATTATGTAGCCTCAAAACAATTTCTACACAGAAAAAAATGATAATTTGTAGAATATTTTGCTAAGTGTATAAGTGATGCCGAGACAATCAACTGGAACGGGGAAAAGAAAAAAACATGCTCCATGACCCTGATTTGTTGCTGAATATGACATTTTACCATGATCCTCAAATAAGATTTCATAATAATCAAAAGTACCTTAAAATGATAAAATAAATTGAATACGATGATAACACGTGGTAATACTTTTATGTAAAGGATCAAAGTTATTTTACTGCTATATTTTAGAGGAGTCAATTGTTTTGTGGTTCATTGTAATTTTTTTTATAGTTTTTATAGAGTATTAATTATCTCAAGAGATCTTTATTTTTTACACGCAAAAGATTAACAAATAAATAATATATAAGGAATTTTTGCAAGATCATTTTCTTATATTCAAGTAAAATTTATGTTGAACAATCTCCTTTTCTTTTTCTAGATTTATAGCACGTTTGATAAAGCTAAAAAAATCAGTTTATTTTGAGAAGTATTTTTCTTAAAGTGCTTTCTCAAAAGTACTTTTGGTGAGAAGCAATTTGTGTTTGGCTAATTAATTTTAAAAGTACTTCTGAGCAACAATTAGTGTTTGGCGAAATTTTTAAAAACTGCTTCTAAGTGTATTTTTCTCAAAAGTGTTTTTCAAAAAGTGTTTTTTGAGAGAAACTACTTTTTTCTGCTTCTCCAAAACTACTTCTGCTTCTACTCAAAAAGACTTTTTTTTCCTTCTAAAAGTTTGGCCAAACGCTCCAACTTTAATTTTTTTTTTGACAAAAATGTGCTTTTGCTTTTGAAGAAGCTTGCCCAAACACTTTTTTCCCCAAAAGAAGTACTATAGCCATTTCAATTTAGATGAGTTAGTTTGATTCGGCACGGAGTTTAAGAAAAAAAATAAGACTTTTAAAATTTGTGGTCTTAAAAGTTTAAGGAGTAAAAGCTTTATGGGACCATGATATTTGTGTGGTTATAAAAACTTCTTATTAAGGGTAAAATGAGTAAAATGAAGAGTTTAAAGTTGAATTATATCCAAATTTAGAAATGTGTCATTTATTTTGGAACAAACTAAAAAGGAAAGACCTCATCTGATTTGAAACGGAAGGAGTACATTCTTTGCAAAGTTGAAATGTTTGACCAAACTTTTGAAAGAAAAAAATGTTTTTGAGGAGAAACAAAGACAATTTTGGAGAAGCATAAAAAAATAGTTTTCTCCACAAACACTTTTTTGAAAAATACTTTTGAGAAAAATATACTTCGAAGCAATTTTTAAAAGTTTGGCCAAACACTAATTACTGCTCAGAAGTGCTTTTCAAATTAATTAGCCAAATATAATCTATTTCTCTCCAAAATACTTTTTAAAAAAATATTTGTAAGAAAAAATACTTATCAAAATAAGTTAATTTTTTGCAGCTTGACCAAACATTGCTATCAATAAATTTTGTTACTAGTACTTATAAAATATATTCGAAGTCAATTTCCAAAGACTTTTCATTCATTTTTGTCCGTGAAAGAAGGAAAAGTTGAAATGCTTGGATAATTGCGTCTAATTTCAGCGTGAATTTTGATATCTACTTATTACTACTTAGAAACAAGACAAAGGGTGTGTTTGGTATAACGAAAAATATTTTTCGTGAAAAATATTTTGTACGAAACGGAAAATTTTTACTACTTATAACGGAAAATTTTTCACGAAAATGTTTTTTGTGAACAAGAAAATATTTTTTTGGAAAATAAGTAATAATCTTATTCATTTTCTGGTGTTTGGTACTCAAATTAAGGAAAATAATTTCTTAAGAGTATTCATAAATAATTTAGATACAATAAACATGAAGCCATAAACTTTCGAACAAACAACCTTCCGAACCCACAAATTTCATAAACTTCTGAACCGTTAAACTTTCGAAACCACCAACTTTCGCACCCGCAAACTTCCAAACGCATAAACCTTCGAATTCATAATTTTGGAACTTGTAAAATTTCGAACCTGTAACCCGAAAGATAAAAAACCTAAAACTGAATATATATATAAAAAAATTCCGGAGTGATGGGGGCAGGGGTGGGTGAGTGGGTGGGTGGGGTGCAGAAAAATAAAAAAACAGAAATTTGAAATTACAAAAAAAGTAAAATAAAAAAACTTTTTTTTGCGGATTGGGGGTGGGAGCCAGTGGGGTGGGAGGGTGGGTGGTGCAGAAAAACAAAAAAAAAAATATAAATTTGAAATTACAAAAAAAGTAATTTTTTTTTGTGCGGGGTAGGGGTGCAGTGGGGGGTGGTGCAGAAAATCAAAAATTTGAAATTACAAAAAAAAAAAATTGTCGGGAGAAGGGTGGCATGGTGGGTGGTAACAGAAAAAAATGAAACTTGAAAAAAAAAAAAACCTTTTCGAAGAGAGAGGGAGTGGGATTGGGTGTGTGGTGGGTTAGCGAAGGTGGGGAATAGGGTGGGAAGGTTAGAATTAGTTTTACAAAATGTTTTCCCTTCTCTTGATAGGAAAATATATTTCTCCAATTAAAAAAAAATGAGTTCGTAAGAAAAATATTTTCCAAAATATTTAAACCAACTAAATATAGAAAAATTAAAAAATATTTTCTACCTACAAAACACGCCCAAAGTCTACTGTAAATCACAAATTGTAAACAATAATATTGAGGTATTGTGACGTAAAATCAGAATTATTGCCAAAAAAAAAAAGTGTTTCGGTTAGAAATTATCGACTTTAATAAGTTGACAGGTGTTGGACCAGCATGAAATGAATGAACAGTGACGAGTGAAGTTGGAGAGCTGACGCTAAGTGCTGATTAAAAAAAGGTAATGAATTGATCTGTGGAAAACTAAAGTGAAATTGGGGCAGATAATGAATGAATATAATCTGTTGGACTAAAATGGCTAGGGCTAGGAACTGCTCGAAACCGGTGATTTGGATCTGGTTAATCTCTGCCCTTACCTTTTATGCTCTTTTCCTTATGGTTACCCGCAATTCTACAGGTAAATTGTAATGTCGATGACATTCATGAAGTTGTTTCCTTTTATTTTTGGTAAAAATTGCTATGGATTTTGTGTAATCAGATTTCTCCATGCTTATATCGAGAAAGTAAGTAATTAATTACCTAAATTGATTCTATAGTTTACTACTAGTACTTTATTTCTTAAATCTGAAGTACATCTTCTATATTACTATTTCCTTACCTGCTTCCCCGCCTATAATTTAGCTTCTTGTTATCCTTAATTAATTAGCTCGGATTGACTTTCCATATATATTAGTAATATACATAAGCACTCCATTCCATGCTTTAATTTATATTTGTTTAGATAGGCACTGTAAAAGACAGAGATATGGATACATCTTAAATGAAGGATTTTGGTAACTCTAATTCTCTCTCTATAAAACCCAATTTTATTTTTTTTATTTTTAAAGAAATATTTTTTTTTTAAAAATGTGAATAAAATGGTAGATAACTAGATTCTGACTTGAATTTGGGAGGCTTTTTGCTTATTTATCTAGATGAAAATTGAGGCTGCGAGTTTTCTGTAAATTGCTCGTTATGCTTGTTTTATTTATGGTTGTTGTGGAGGAGTATTTTATTTTATTTTATTTATTTATTTCTGATAAGTGGTTTTAGTGGAAACGCATTCCTTTCCTTATACCAGTGATTATACATTTAAATTAATGCAGTGTCATTTGGAGTCTCCTTTACTGAATCTACTCCAGAAAAGAAGGTTTTCTCCCTTTTTAAACGATGATGTTGGCAACACTGAATTCTGGTTTTTTTAGCATGTAATCCAGAAGAAAAAAAAACATCTTTGGAAACTAATATATGGAGAAACCATTTTAAATATCACAGCTAGCTATGTGTTAGACACAAAAAGAAGCTATTTCTGTTACCTGAATTGACAAATAATTAAATGGTTGGAACAGAATGGTCTATCTCAAATGCGGAGCAGAGGTCTAGATTGTATCATAAGATGGAAAACGACTTGGAGGAGCACGGAGCTGCTTTCCTCAAACAGGGAGAAACTACTCAATCACTTACCCTATCAGATCTGTTTACTCTCAAAGATGGAGTAGTCACTCCTGTACTCAAGGTCAATTTCACTTATTAAGCAGCATTCAGTCATATACTTGTTTGTCGTGTCTAAATTGAAGGTGGTTAATTTCCTTCTGTGTATAGGCTGCAAATCCTCCTGTGCGAGCAAATGTTTTGTATCTCAACCCAGAATATTCTGTCCCTATTGCGTAAGTACTGCATGTTGATTTCTCTGGACAAAATCAGCCACAAAAATTTCCATCTCTCACTGAAGCAAAAACAGTTACGTTTAGTTAATCTTAAGAAAGCCAAGTTGGTCTATTTTGAAGGAGAATGTTGGCAACTTTACAATTTTGTTCAATTATGCATGATTCTACTTTTCATATTGAACTTGAAATTCCTACACTCACACTTGTTCTCATATGTTTTTGTAAAGGGAAGCTGTGAGAGCTGTATTCTCACCACATTTTGATAAAGGTATGGTGTCTTTTTTAATGATTACTATTGGAGGAATGAGTTAAACGCTTATTATGCATCTCTTGTTCTATCAATTTAGATGCTTATATGCGTGTTGCTTAGCAATTTGGTTTCAGAACTCTAGCTTATATCACTTTAGCATGTTCCATGCTTCACATCACATAACAGCTGTACCTGCCTCTGAAGCACAGGTAAAAATGCTTTTGGATGAAATTTTAGTTTATGTCCTTTCTTCACATTGAACTGTTATCTTGATGAACTGACACTGTGCAGTGTTTCCTCAGATTGAAGCTGAAGCAAATGCTGTTAGAGCTGTTTCTGAGACAATCTGCCCAATAAAAATTTCCCTAGACAGAGTGGTTCTAACATCAACTGGGGTGCTAGTAGGTTGTTGGCAGGTCTTTCAAGCAACCTCGATCTTTCCCTCTCTTTCTCTTAATCTATCTCTCTGGAGTATTTCAGGAAGTCTTTAAAAAAAGTATTTATATATTTGAGATAAGCATCTGCTAGTGCCCACCACTGCAGTTTTAGTTTTTTTTTTCCTCTATCATTTCAAGATATATTGTTGTATTAAACTTTCTTCTTAGGCAGTTGCAAGAGAAACTTTTGCCTTTTGCATATAGTTTTGCACTCTATGTCATATTATGCTGGCAAAGAGATGGCTAAGGACCTATATTACATGAATCTTTCATATGCATCAATATTTCTGTTGGTGATGGCTATGGGTATCTTGTATTATTCAAGATATGCTAAGAATTAGCAAAGGAACTTGCACATTCCCATACCGGATACCACCCACACCCTTACTGGTACAAAGTATAGGAATCCATGTAATATAGTTTGGGACTTCAGAATATTATGTGCAAGTTGAATTTTAGGTCTACTTTTCCTACTAGAGGTTTAGTCTCATATGTCCAAGTAGTGCTGTACCTATTATTTCATTATCAAGAGATGCATAGTTATGTTTGCAAGACATGCCTCGCTTTAACGACGTTCAACATAAAGGATGTGTAGTTACCTGGGTGTATCTTGTGGCATAAATGAGACAGAGACTTATTCCTTGTTCATTAATCATGAACATCTTATCTCAATGGCCTTAGCAATGAGTTATCAATTTTTATTTGTTGATGTTGTTTGTCTCCCCTTATAACTGGTGTATGATTGACTCAAATGGTACTCTACAGATGGTGCACCACTTTGCAATGGTCATCATATGTTGAAATCATTAAGTTCAAAAGAAAAATTCACGGAGATATAAGTTGGTGAAATTGCATTCCCTTCCTTTTTACACTTTCGTTTTATGTTTTCATTTGTAGGTGGATTCTGGAACTGATCCTGTAACTATCCGACAAAAATTGAGAAATGCTCTTCCACATGCTCCTGCAAAGCAACTTGTGAGAGCCAAACAAACCTTTCTGCTCTAAATCTTGGTGAAGATGCTAATGTCTTAGCACTTCACCACTTATTGCTAGTAAAGTGACACATATTCTCAAACAATGTGGGAAGTAAACCATTATGCACTTTAATGACAAATCTGTCATTGCTACTGCATGGTTCTTCCCCTCACTGTCTCATCCCCTCTTAAGTTTTAGGACTATTTGCTTTGATTTGTAAGTCTTGTGTTCTCAAAATAGAACTGTTAAAATAGTATGTCAAGATTTCAAGCATTTGCTAATTACTCATTCTTGTTGCTGCAGTATGATGCTGTAATGCTTCATACATCATTTGCCAGGCTTCTGGGACACCCTAGCAGCTGGCCTGAGGTAGTCTAACACTAGCATCTTTGAGCTGTCCCCTGAATTTCAAATCTTCCATTGTTTCATTAATGATTTAATCTGGAGGTCACTGCTTAGTGCCCTATGACACATTGTTTTTGATACTAAAAGGCAACAACACTAATATTAACTAGTAGCAGTTATAAAAAGTCAGGATGTTGAACATCTTGTCATAGTTCACGGAAGATTTAAAACATAAGGGGATGGGGGGAAACAAGAAAATCTTGAATTCTTGATGGAGATCCTTCCCACACTTTCAGTTTGCCACGTAGTATTTAGCATCTTTCTATTAAGGAGAAGAACATTTTTCTTTAATGCGAGGAGATAAGGGGAAATCCAACTTTCTAACTTGAACTTGTAGCATAAGGTTTTCTATAGATCAATGATGCTTGTTTGAAGGAAGTAAATTTCATATCTTACAAGCTAGTCAAGAATGTGACTGAGAGCGACTCAATTAATGAGACTGTTAGCATTTGTGGGAAATTGCCCAGAGTCTAAGGTCAAAATAAACTACAATAAGACATTATTTCAGCATGAGCTCTTCTCTTTCCTTGCAAAGTTTTATCATGTATTATCACTTGGTTAATTTTCATCGGAAAAAATTATTCACTTGGTTGAGTGAATGTTTTTCTTGTTTTTTCACAGGAAGCAAATAGGGTTTCAGAACTCCAATTTCTCCATGAGCTCGTGACTAGGTTAAACAATAAAATCCATGGCACTAAGGTAATTTTTGGTTTTATCTAAATTAACCCTTATTGCCTAATAATGAATGCATTGACCTGCCCCCTGGTATGATGTGCTCGTCTTGGCCATATCTGGAGCTCATGATTGTGCATTTGCAATGAATACGATGCTTGCTCTCCCATACACTTCAATGTGTGTTTTTTAGAAGAAAGAAACAATTTGAAGTTTGAATTTAAGAATCTCAAAATGGGATGACAATTTGCAAGACTTGCAGCAATATTGAGTGTGTGTGGTCTTGTTGTCTCCCCACTTTCATATAGAAGCCAATCTTGCTCTCCATTATTTTACCTAAAAAACCTCCAAAGTGATAACACAGCTCCTTAGAGCTTTTTTTAGTAAAGTGATGGAGGTGAACAGCTGGGGTGTAAAAGAAGTTGAGACATTCGCTGTAGACATTGATGAAGCAGTGGCTTGGGATTATATGACCTTGTAATAAGGAATGTTTCTGATTGCAAGATATGCTCTAAACATCCTGCAAATAGGATTCTCTGGATCAGATGGTGTGCATATAGAGCTACTACACCATAGGAATTTGTCTTTGGTCGTTCATACCATAGAACTGCTCCGGGCCTAAGATGCTAAAATTTGGACCACTTATTAGACCCCATATTCAGTATCTCATTGGCAGATGACAAGCAACATATTTCTGGTTCAATAATTGGCATCTCTTTGTGCTCTATATGTCGCACCAAATTTTCTCAGGCATCGTCTTGACTTGGATGTCTAAGGTAGTAAACATGATTTTGATAATCAATGGCATTGGCCAAACTGGAGAAGATCAAGGGATGCTCTGTGTTGATAAGTGCCATTCCTGCTACTAAGCTTCCTTGTACCGGGGAACACATAAAATTAGCTGGAGTGGAGATGGCCCCGGAGGGATATTTCTATCAAGAATGCTTGCAATCTTTTAGGGCTAAGAAAAGCACACAGTGAATGGCTGAAATTGGCTGGTGCCACCTGAGGATAGTTAGAAGGCACTCATTCTTTGGTTGACCTTTTTCAATAACTAAGACACTGGAGAGTTGGGAGACTCTGCTCTGTAGCCTCTGCAATGCTCATGAAGAGGGTCAATTCAACATCTCTCTTTGCTTGTTACTTTACAAAGTGTATTTGGCACAGAGTGCTACAGCAATGTCTTACATATAGCAGCTCATATTCGTAGTATATAGAACTAGTTTGGCTTAATCAAGTCACTAATAGAAAGGCATTTTCTGGTACTGAAGTTAACCTTTTATGTGAAGTTAACCAGATATTGAAGAGAGAAACCAGAGATGATTCTAACAAGAATCTAGGCCTCTTGATATATTGGTTTCTGATATTTATCGTGCTACAATAATAGAGGTCCATAGCTACTGTATTCCCAAAAGATAAGAGTAAATGGAAACTAAGTTTTAATTGGGTTTTGGCGGACGTATCTTATGACTGGCAGTATTTTAGGAACCCTGTTCTGGCCTGCTGGGCGTTGTTAAATTTTATCAGTGCTAAGGGTGTGTCCTAGTGTTTTTGTACTCCGTCCTTTAATTGTTTGCTGACAATATTGCTTTTCTTTTTTGGGTGACAGAAGTGTAAGTAGTTTTTAATTTTAAATCGAAAATCAAAACAATCTCGCTTTTATGTTTTGCTTCGGAATAGTCACTTTGTTTAAGAATTTGGCGGTTCATTTTAATTGGTTTTTGCATTTATAATGTTTACTTCAATTGTTGTAGGCAACAGTCAGTGAGCTCTGGAATGTGGAGGAATATGACATATTGGCGCTTGCGTTGAATGGGAGAATGAAAGTTCGCAAGTTCCAGCTTGGCTGTTCGAAAGTGTGAATTAATCTATGAGAATAGACGATTCAACTTCTCACTGGTTCCTATGTGGCAAAGACGTCGGTGTTCACCTATGGATGGGATAATACGAATTCTGATGTACAGCTTTATTCGGCCTCCATTGTATACTATAAGGAGCATAGAAGTTTGGATATTACAGTGTATTGTTCACTATCTGAACATTTCTGCATGATACTTGAAAATTATAAATACAAGTGTGTTAATAGTATGTGGTGAACGTTTGAAAAAGTCGCATATCGTTGGAGTGGGAGTTGAGAAGAAAAAATGCAATCTCGATCCGCAATTGTACGTTCCCTGGTCTCTCTATATTTAAGCATAGAACTCTTGTAAGACATTTTTTTGCATTTTATAAACAGTTACGAAGAAGTTAGCACCAAAACCTTTATATAAATGTAAAGATGCAAGCTCAGTCCCTCGATTATTTGGTCTCTGCTTGTGGCCAGTCTATATTTGACTTTGTGCATAAAACTCTTATTTAACATTCCAGCTTATGCATTTTTAATACATTGTAAATAGATCTAAAGAAGTTGGCATTCAGGTGGGAAGAGAAAAAAGCTAAGGGACTCCCTGTTGGACTTTAAGCCATTGGGCTTTAAAGTAGAAGAAGTGTGAATTGGAAATGGAGGGAAAATGAAAATTTGAAGAAGTGAACTTTTGTCTTGCACTTTGTCCCTCATTGGTGAGGGACAATCACATTTGTGTGCTTATATATAGATTCACTTCTTAAAGCTCTTAAAAGGAGTTGAAGAGAATGAACTCTCGCGCCGTCGTCGCTGGCTCGGCTTCGGCTTCGGTTCTGCCACGACCGCGGTAGAATCGCGGCTCTCAGATTCAGAGAGCCTCTCTGGCCGCCGCGTATTTTCTGAAAAGGCACCTTTCCAGACACCTCTTCTGATATTTGCCTATAAATTCTGAGGCAAGGCTGCATCTTCTTGACACGAAAAACACTCCAGAACTTCTTTCTTTCTGAATATACTGCATCATAATTCGCATGTCTCTCTCTCAAATTCGTAAGTGTGATTTTGCTCCGTTCTTTGAGTTCGTTGGTATCCTGCAGTTTGTATTGCCACTGTTGCAGGAAGGTTTATTCCGTTTTATCATGGGAGGATTTAATCCATTACCTTGGCAACGTGTGATGGGGTTAAAATTCCTTAAGGACGCACAAGAAAAATTGCGGACTCGGAATATTTCTGATTCTTTACTATTTTATACATTTCTTTATTCTTCTAATAATTTTCTGATTTTTGTTTTAACACAGTTACGCTCACACTCCCTTTTCTCTCAACGCATACTTCATCCCTCTCCATTGTGCCTCCTGATTATTGGTAACAAATGCGCTATGCCTCTTTCCTTTCTGGGGGCCCAAGTGCCAAATTGTTCCTTTTTTTTTTCCAAGGTTGGGGTGAATTTGTTAAATGTATTGGGGATTTCGGTCCTTTGGACAATGTGTGGGCGTTGAAAATGTTTAATACTATAATAAGATGAACAAAGAAAAGGTTGAAACATATAGCTCAAATGCTCAATGTGAGGTCGTGTTTTTATATTTAGACAATAGTTTGGGTTGCCTATCGCAATCCGAACAAGGACCGCTCAAGTGAATATACCTCCCCAGTTTATGTTCTAAATTAGATCTCATGTTTATTATAGTACTAGTGAATTTATTCGCGCTTCGCGCGGTAATAACATACAATCATAAATTGAATTGATCTTTTCTGGAAATGCAGTTGGGATAGAAGAGATAAATAATTTCTTACATATACATATATAGATAAATTAATTCTAGAGTTGGTTAAATCATCAATAAATATTTTCAGTGATATCCGTAATGCGATTCTATACTTCAAGCAGCATACATATTGTTGCAGTTGGTTATGAGGGCATTCCTCAAACAATATATGTAAAGCTGATATGTATTTCCAAATTAAATTAGCTCTTTTGTTTCTAAAAAGTGAAAAGGAAGTTTCAGTAAAAATTGTAATATTATTTCCAGAAATAATAATAATACATTCCTCTAATTTATGTTTTATGCATATTTAAGTTTAATTATTTAAAATATTTTTGAAAGTTTCCGCTATTGAAAAAAGAAGTAAAAATAACACGGGCTAGCCAGTTTTCAGACTGGTCATTCAAAAATAGCTAGCGTTTGCAAAGTCATTGAAAAATAGCCACTATTTTGCTGCAACACGGAAAGTTCCAGCATTATATACTGGAGATCGGTGCACATGTGTATGAACTTCCAACATATTATGCTGGAACTCCAACACACGGAAAGTTCCAGTATAATATACTGGAGATTGGAGCTCCAATCTCCAGTATATTATGCTGAACCGGTATATTATACAGGAGTATTTTTTCGGATTTTGAACAGTATTTTCGTTCAAATTTATCTTTACATGAAAAGTGACTAAATTTCGATTACTTTTGAAATTGTAACTATTTTTGAATGACCACTTGTAAATCAGGCTATTTTTTAATTTCTCCCGGAAAAAAAAAGGAAGACGATATGTGAAATAAAAAAGAGAAAGAAATATAAGAAAATAAATCTGCACTCATCATAGGCAAGTACAATTACTTGTTTGTTCCTTTTTTTTTGTACCCTTTTTTATATTTTTTTTCTTGTTGTGAAATAAAAAAGAGAAAGAAATATAAGAAAATAAATCGGCACTTAGGCAAGTACAATTACTTGTTTGTTCTTTTTTTTTTGTACCCTTTTTTATATTTTTTTTCTTGTTCTTCAACTGTTCCCTAGTTAATACTCAATATGTATAGCATTATTTCAAGGGAAAAGTTCCTTATGGGGAGGAGAGGAGTATTTGGTCTAATAATAACTATTAATTGACAAATAAAAAAAATATCCAATTCATATTGAACATCACTATATCAAGAACCGATACATACATAGAAGTATTAGTAACTTTGATTTAGTTTAATTTATTGAGAATACTTAAAGTTGTAGTTTCACATTATTATTGTGGAAATGACCCTCTTCATGTAATATAGGTATGAGCAAACTAAGCATTACAATAAAAACTTGGTGAGCATGGATTTTCATAGTAGCAAGCTACTCTTTTGAAATCATTTATTTATAAAAATTACCAAGTTCCTCATGAAGTAACATACCTTTAAAAAGAAAAGCACTATCAGCTCCTAGTCTTTTACTCCTTTTCTTTTTTTCTAATTAATTTTTACAATTTCAACACCACATCCATTTAAATAGAGTTCCATGTAAAAAATGGGGAGGAGAGTCTTTTAGAAGGAGACAAGGTTATCCAAACAACGTAACTCCCATTTCATCCAATTTTTTGCAAAATTCTCAAAATTTTGTTTCTTACTCTACTATCTTAACATTGTAGAACTGTTTGTATAAAATTGATCTGTAGGGGAGCATAATCCAAACAATAAAAATATATAATACAAGTTAATATAATATGACAGATAGAAAATAATATGAAACAACCATATGTAGGATTTTGCAGGAAAGGGAATATTGGTACATACGCTTCACTCAAATTTTAGTCCATTCTCGTGATGAGACAATGTTCAGTACCAAGGATAAAGCATTAAGGCTTTTTAATGATTTCTAATTTAATACGTGGTATATCAAATAATGTATCTACATGATGACACGTTTAGAAATCACCTATGTAAGTGTGAAGTGTTAGCTGCTTCAAGGAGAATTCTGCAAGGCCAATTCTCTACGCACTTATGAAACCAGGCGGTGTTCATAGCTGAAACGAACACAACAATGAGAACCAAAGACGGTTAAGGGTTGATTGTGTGACTTATGGTTGTCTAGGTATACACTAAAGTTCGACGGTTCAAAGATATCAAATCTACCGATTGACCGAGTATATCCGACATAAGTTCACTACGAAAAGTTCAAAGGGAAACCTACTTATCCAGATGCAATTAATCCTTGTTCGCAAATCACACAAGTTTTTCATGCATACTTCCGTGATATAGCCATTCCCCATTCATGTGGGGGATTGTTGAATTTTTGTTTAAGATGAAATAGTCTCAAACCTAGAGTGAATGAGAAATGGGATTTGGATTCGGATTTGGTCAAATGATCGATCGATTGATTAATTTTTTGGACCAAATTTATTTGTTAATAGTGAATATTAACGTGATATAATCCGTGTTTGTAACGGATATTTTTCAATCCGTGTATTGTGTTGCAACACTAAGCAATAAGCAGCTTAGTGCACCTCCCACAATGGTGCAAGTGCTCCTCCCACCAAGCAAGTGTACATTCCACCATGTAAGTGCTACCTCCATGATAGCCTAGTGCTTGTTGCACCATGGAGGGGCGGATTTCTCTCAAATAACTACTATAAATAGAGCATAAGTTGGAGAGAAAGAAGAACACATTGGAAAAAATCACTCAAAACACTCTGTATACACTTAATATACACTCTGGATATACACTGTATATATACTGGATATACACTCTGTATACACTGCGTATACACTGGAAAAACGAATTGCAATCTGATATTCTCTTCAGTAAGAATTCAACATTGGCTATACTTTGCATTCCTTCCTCTCAGAATTTCCATTCGACTTCTGAGTTGTCCTCCTTATTCTGCATTGTTTTTAACTACAAACAAAGCATCCATAAGTGTGATTTGTTGCCGAACTTTATGTTCGCTGAAACACTGGGGTTTGAAGTACCGCTACACCAGTGTGTAATTCATTCTATCATGAGAGAAAATAATTTATAACCTTGGGTACTAGGAGTGGATTAAATTTCTTAAGGAAACACTGTGAATTCAGTGGGATCGAATTATTTTCTGTATCATTTAAATTTACGTTTATAAAATAACGTTTTATTTATTCCAGAATTATTATTTACAAGTACAGGATAACCACAGATCCAACAAGCTTAAGGAATTTAATAACTTTTATTTCTGTATTTGTGTTATTCTTAATATTCTGGAAACTAAAACCTTTGTGGTTTTTGTGTACTCCCATTTGGAGAGTAAAACCTTCGTGGCGGTTTGTTGGAAATTAAAATCTACGTGATTTTTTTCCCTCCAAATTTAAAACGTTTTCTAAACGTTTGTTTGTGTCATTTTTAACAGAAAAAAATGGCAAATGAAAGCGGAAACCAAGTTGTTCCGATGGTGACTGCCAACGCATCGACAAGCCGAACACCGGCGTTGGCACCGGCAGAAAAACCCGAAAAAATTTTCGGGATTGATTTCAAGCGCTGGCAGCAGAAGATGTTCTTTTTTTTACTACGTTATGTCTACAAAAGTTCATCAAGGAAGATGTTCATGATCTGCCGGATAAAACTCCAGAGAATGAACGCTTTACTGTAATTGAGACGTGGAAGCATTATGACTTTTTGTGCAAGAATTATATTCTAAGCGATCTGGAGGATAGTTTGTATAACGTGTACAGTAATGTGGAGACGTCTAAAGAACTGTGGACTGCGCTTGAAAAGAAGTACAAAACTGAAGATGCCGGGATGAAGAAATTCGTCGCCGCAAAATTTTTGGACTACAAAATGATAGATAACAAGTCTGTTATTATCCAAGTCCAGGAATTGCAAGTGATTATTCATGATCTACTTGCTGAAGGTATGTTTCAAATAAATACTGATATTGAAAGTAAAATTTTTAGTAATTTTACTAACGGAATTTTCATTGAAGGTCTTGTCATCAATGAAGCATTCCAAGTAGCAATAATAATTGAGAAGTTGCCTCCATTGTGGAAGGAATTCAAAAATTATTTGAAACACGAACGAAAGGAGATGTCCGTTGAAGATCTCATTGTTCGATTGAGAATCGAAGAGGACAATAAAGCTGCTGAGAGAAGAGGCCGTGGAAATTCAACAATAATAAGAGCAAATATTGTTGAAGATAACAAAAAGAGAAAGAAGGCTTCAGGTTCGAAATACAACCCAAGCAAGAAGCGGTTCAGTGGAAACTGCTACAACTGTGGGAAAACCGGACACAAATCTACGGAGTGTCGTGCTCGGAAGAAAGACAAGAAAAGGGGTCAAGCAAACATGATAGAAAAACATGATGATGTTGATGACTTGTGTGTCATGCTTTCTAAATGCAACTTGGTGGGCAATCCTAAGGAATGGTGGATTGATTCTGGAGCCACCCGCCATGTTTGTGCTGTGAGAGAAGCATTTTCTACATATGCTTCTGTTGGACCCGACGAGACACTTTCCATGGGAAATGCTGCAACGGCCAAGATTGAAGGATGTGGGAAGATATTTTTGAAAATGATTTCCGACAAAGTGGTAACTTTGAACAACGTCCTTCATGTTCCTGAGATTAGGAAGAATATAGTCTCTGTTGGACTTCTTGTTAAGCACGGTTTTAAGTGCGTTTTTGTGTCCGACAAGGTTGTAATAAGTAAGAATGATATGTTTGTAGGAAAATGTTACCTTACCGAGGGCCTTTTCAAGCTGAATGTAATGATTATCGAAAATAATAATAAAATTTCAGCTTCGTCTTACTTACTTGAGTCAAATAATTTATTGCATGAACGTTTGGGTCATGTCAATTATAAAACTTTGCGGAAAATAATTAACTTGGAAGTATTGCCTAAGTTTGAATGCGAAAAATCAAAATGTCAAATATGTGTGGAATCTAAGTATGTTAAACATCCTTATAAGTCGGTTGAAAGGAATTCAAATCCTTTAGACTTAATTCACACAAATATTTGTGACATGAAGTCAATACCATCTCGCGGTGGAAAGAAGTTTTTCATAACTTTTATTGACGACAGTACTCGATATTGTTATGTTTACTTACTTAATAGTAAAGATGAAGCAATAGACGCATTCAGGCAATATAAAAATGCAGTTGAAACACAACTTAACAAGAAAGTAAAAATGATAAGAAGTGATAGGGGTGGTGAATATGAATCTCCTTTTGAAGAGATATGTCTTGAATATGGAATTATTCATCAAACAACAGCCCCTTACACTCCCCAATCCAATGGGATTGCGGAAAGAAAGAATCATTTATTAAAGGAGATGATGAACGCATTGTTGATAAGTTCTGGTTTGCCACCGAACTTGAGGGGGGAAGCCGTTCTTATGGATAACCGGATAATAAATCGAGTACCCCATAGCAAAACACACTCCATTCCATATGAAAAATGGAAAGGAAGAAAGCCCAACTTAAATTATTTGAAAGTGTGGGGGTGTTTGGCAAACGTGCAAATTCCTAAATCCAAAAGGGTAAAAATAGGACCGAAAACAGTTGATTGTGTTTTCATAGGATATGCGACCAACAGTAAAGCATATCGATTTCTGGTTCATAAATCAGAAAATTCCGATATTCATAATAATACAGTTATAGAATCAGATAAGGCTGAGTTCTTTGAAAGTATATATCCGTATAAAAAGGAATGCGTGTCGATTAGTGAAGGATCTAAACGACATCGGGAAGAAACAAAAGAAAGTACATTTAATCAGGAGAATCCAAGACATAGTAAACGTCAAAGAACGTCTATTACGTTTGGATCAGATTTTGTGACTTTCTTATTGGAAAATGAGCCTCAAACATTTAAAGAAGCTATGTCTTCTTCGGAATCATTGTTCTGGAAAGAGGCAGTCAATAGTGAAATAGAATCCATATTGAACAACCATACATGGGAATTGGTTGATCTTCCTCCTGGAAATAAATCTTTGGGTTGTAAATGGATTTTTAAAAGAAAAATGAAAGATGATGGCACTATTGATAAATTTAAGGCAAGACTTGTTGTCAAAGTGTATAGACAACGAGAAGGTCTTGACTAATTTGATACATATTCTCCAGTGACGAGAATTACGTCCATACGAATGCTAGTAGCTTTAGCTGCAGTTTATGGTCTTGAAATTCATCAAATGGACGTAAAGACAACCTTCTTAAATGGAGATTTGGAGGAAGAAATCTACATGGAACAACCTGAAGGGTTTGTGGTTCCAGGAAAAGAAAAGAAGGTATGTAGACTTGTTAAGTTCCTCTACGGACTAAAACAAGCACCCAAACAATGACATGCGAAATTTGACCAAACAATGTTGTCAAATGGTTTTAAGATAAATGAATGTGATAAATGTGTGTACGTTAAAATTGTTCCAAATCACATAGTCATTGTTTGTCTATATGTGGATGATATGCTGATAATGAGTGTCGCATCTCCTTTTTACCGCGCCCGCGGGGCGTGTGGGGAGTTTTCTCCAATTAAAGGACAGTCGAAACGGGATTTTAATAATTTCAGAGTCGCCACCTGGGAATTTTAAGGCGTCCCAAGTCACCAATTTTAATCCCTGAATCGAGGAGAATATGACTCTGCTTATTATTCTGCGAACCAGAAATCCTGAGTAAGGAATTCTGTTAATCCGGAAGAAGGTGTTAGGCATTTCCGAATTCCGTGGTTCTAGCACGGTCGCTTAACTGTTTTTATTATTGGCTTAATTATCTTGATTTTATTAAATATGTTTTGTTACGTGATTTTTCTACCGCTTTTACTTATTGTGATTAAGGACCCTTCCTTGAATCGAATTACGCGTACGTATATTCGTGTTATAAAAATGCGGACTTGTGTCACGCGTACGTGTACACAATAACTTTTGATAATATATTTATTAAGCAATCATTTTTTGAGATTGTGTTGAATCAAGAATATTTGTTTTTCTTAAATATTGAACCGCACATCGCGGGTTTTTATGAAATTAATTTAACGCCTTTTAAAAAAAAATCCTTTTATTAAATATTCACTCGAAATTGTGCGTACGCATAATCCGAATTTTGCTTTTAAAAATATAATCAGGGTACGCGAACGTATCCCTAATTGCACAAAATATTTGCAATGATATTAGGGATTTTTCCACAAATTGTTTGGTTGTATCTACACATTTTATATGAAAATACTGAGAAATTCATATTCAAGGGGTGTCTTTAAATTCTTTTAAAAGAAATTCACAATTTTTAAATATTGCCCGTTGACTATAATTTCCGAGTATTAATTATGTTCATCCCAAGACTATTCAAACTCTTAGTGAAAGGATAAAAATATGATTAATGCTATTTTTGACAATTATAAAACATATATATGCCAAAGAATGAATTGTATATAAAACTGAAAATGAATTATAAAGGAAAGAATATTTTCAAGAACTTTTATTATTATTAATAAGTGCAAGTTCTATTCTAATTACCATTGATATGCAATTTGTATCTTACTCTGATATACTTGTTTTGATCCAATAGGCGAAATTAACTTAATTAATTATGCCTATGATTGAGTTATATATGTAATCAAACCCATTTGATTCTAAATCTATATGAATTATTACAACCATTAACTTTCGCATCGTATAAGTTCCTAAACCCTTTTATTATTAAGAAAGAGAACAAGTCTAACTGACTTAATAAAATGATATTGCATACAATATTACTTACCATATTTGACATCATAAGCATAACGGATTATACTAACTCGTCTTTCAACTATAGATTATGAACACAACCAATGTTATGCCAAAAGATAGCTAATTGCAACCAATCATCATCTAGCTTTAAACAACAATTAATTAACTAACAAAATAAACTGATAGCATATTTTCCTTGATATTTCCATATTATGCTATACCTATCTAACAATACCGCAAAAATGTAAATAAAGCCAACTTTCTGCCATGCTTCCTATTTACACAACTCATAGATAACTAAACTAATGAAATTTGACATGGATAACATTATTACAAAGTTTTATATGAATTTCAAAAATAATACAATTAACTTGTAGCCATCGATTCGAACTCACTACCAGCATGAAACCAAAGCTGAAATTTTTAACTAAAGAACTCAAATGAATAGAAGATAGTATTACAATTCAAACTTTGTTTATTTGTCATGTTGAATCTCTTTCCAACATAGAATTTAAAAGGATATGTACCTGAAAATGAAGGTAGAAGGAGTAAATTTCAGCAGTAGCAGCAGTAACAAAATCAATGGAATAGCAGTCTTTCCACAGGTTTGAGCAATAATAAGACCCGAAGAACCCAGATGCACAGTGACAGTCCTTTTAGGAAGTTTTAGATTTTTAACTGAACAACGATATTGAACAAATCCGGACAGATTTAATGAAAAGAATGATATTTCTGATTCTGAGACTTGGAACAAAACAGACTAAAAATTTTCAATTTTTAAACACAGAATCAACTTCAATACTAACTTCCGATGTAGAATTCTGTTTTAATGTTTCTGTTTTCCTTTCTTTCTATCTTCCTTTTCAGATTTCTATTTCTGCTTGATTTTCCTCTTTCAAATTTTATTTTTTCCTTCTGTATATCTCTCTGTGTTTATCTCTGAATGTATTCCCTAATGCCTTAAAAATCAGATTTTTTTTCTCAATTCCCTCTTCTAATCTCCTAAAATCTGCTTCTAAAGTCTGTCCAGCTCCCTGTATTTATACAGGGCTGGTCCTATATAATTTAGTGCTGGATGGACCCTCTTCTCCTTTAAAAATCAGAAAGTTTTTCCATTAAAACTACTTTGAATATTTTAAAACTAAGTGCTATTTATCCTGTTTTTCAGCAGCCCCATTATCCCTTGTTCCCCTTTATCACTTAAATTATAGCCACTATCATATTATTGAAAGCACACTATCACATTACCCTACTGTTTCATTCTAAAATAAAACTGAAATCCTTCTGTAATTACAGCCCTCAAGGAAATCAGAATCTGATAAAAAAACAGATTTTAAAAATTGTTCAGAATCGATTATCCTTCTGAATTAAACAGCTATAACCAATCCTATCAAGTTCTGGACTGAATCTTGACTGAGAATGCACTTTTCTAACACAATGGTATCTAACCAACATTTGTGAAATTGAAATTAAACCTAATATCACAACAAATTATACTGAATTCAACGTAGCAAGTCAAACTGAATTTCATCGTTGAACTAAGATCAAACATACATAGGAACATTGTCAATATACTGACAATGCCCTGTTCAGAAAACAACATATACAGCATACATTTGAATTCACTGATTCATAAACAAACATGATTTAATTGACGAGTATTAATCAGTAAACTATTTACAACATTTGTCCATAATCAGTCTAAAACAATAGAAGCAGACTGTTTTTATTAGCATTATCATAAATGAAAATTCATAATATAACTAATCGACGAACTTAATCGAGTCGATTACTTACATTATGAACAATCACAACCAACAGAAACAGTTTCATATTTTGATCATATAGACGGGCATGAGACAAAAATGACAGAATTAATCAAAACAAAAAATATATAAAAAATTAACAAGTTATTAAACAAAAATACATACAGAATATGCAAACTGAAATAGAAAAGTACCTCTGAACCTTTAAATTCAACTGAACTCAACTCGACTTGGATTTGGATTTTGTTTGAAATCAAACAGACCTTAGTCGAAGTATTTTCCACTGAAAATACTTCGACTAAGGTCGATTAAACCTCAATCTTTATTCAATCTGGACAGAATCCAAAAGTTTGGTATTTTAGGGTTCTTGAAAGTTCGATTTGGGATTTACTCATTTCTGGTTAGATTCGAGGGAAACCAAAGATGTTCTAGGCACGAGGGAGGTCAGGGGGGTAACTGGTGTGGGTTTGAAGTAGGTTGGGATAAGGTCAGGTTGTACTCGAATCTTTAAATGAAGATTCGAGTAGTTCCAGTATGATTCGAACCATGAAACTAACAGATCCATGATGAAGGTATCTAGGGGAAGTTGTGGTGTTATTTTGGAAGCCATCGGAGAAGATCAGGTTTTCAGGCCAACCTTCGATTTAAGATTCGAAGAGTTGGGGCCTGATTCGAAGGAAACTAAGGTCATATTCGTGTAGAGGATGTTCAGGGGGTCCTAGGGTGTTATTTTGGTGACCGGCGGCGTTGATGCCGCCGGGTTTCAGGCTTTGGGGTCTTAGGGCGGCTAGGGTTAGGTGGGAGGGTCTGAGGAAGATGATGAACAGTGAGAGGAGGGGGGTGTTCAGTTAGGGGCCGGGGTAGGGCTTGGGACTTATATAGGGGTGGGGTGGATTGATGCTATCCGTACGATCAAGTAAGATGAAGGGCCAGGATCAATCCACTTAACCAAACATCGTCGTTTGGTCTAAGTTCAGGGTCGGCCTGTATTGGGTCAAAAGGTGGGGTTACGGGTTACGGGTAAGGGTAGTGTATCTCAGCCGTTAGTTGGATTTGATCCAACGGTTTCTGAGAAGCCACGACCAAACGCTGTCGTTTTGGTTCGTCTGGCTTGGTCCGGACCTGGGCTAAAGGATTGGGCTGTGGGGTTAAAATGTTTTGGGCCTGGATTTTAATCCAGGTCCGATTTTGTATACATATATATATTTTTTCATTTTTTCTAATTTAAAATTCTAATTTTAATTGTAAAACAAATTTTAAATTCACAAAATATATTAATTATTCTATAACAATTATTTAACACATAGACAAGACATCAATCACCCAATGGAATATTTAAAATAGAACTATTGCATATTTTTTGTGATTTTATTTAAATTATCTTTTAAATGCATAATTAAATCCTATATGCATGCAACATGTATTTTATTTTATTTTTTCATTTTATTATGACAAAGTAAACACTTACGGATATAACACAAGTATTTAGCATCACGCAAATCCAAAAATTATACAGTAAAAGAAATTTATTTTATCTTTTGATTTTATTTTGGAGTAGTTTTTCGTAAGGCAAAAATCACGTGCTCACAGCTGCCCCTCTTTGTGCGGAAACTCGAAGAGTTTTCGTGCAAAGATAAAGTGAGTGTATACGAGCGATTTCCGCTCGTTCGAATACTCCGTGGGAAGTATTTTTAGAAAGATTTGACCGAACCTCTGCTTCAAAGGTTTCCTACATATCCTTGGCTATAAAGGAATCAGGTCAATGTAGTTTGGGAATTTTGGGTAGCTGGGACTACCGTGGGACTGTGATGTTACTGCTGCTTCGTGCTGTTTTTACTGCTTGCTGACCTCCTTATTACACCTTACTTTAAAGGAAATACAAAAGTTAAACTAAACTATGGTACATGAATTATAAAAATCTTATCTAGGTCATGCCCTTGCGTTTCTTGTTGTCTTAATATCTTGGTGACTCTTGGGCATTTGGCTTATTCCGTATTCCTTTCATTGTGTCCCGTATTTTCTTTTGGGACTCTTGTTGTTTCTTGCTGGGGATTTTGTTGGACTCCTCTGCTTTATGGGTTCTAAGTGTGCTCCTTTTTCATATGAGCGGGCTTTTGATTTCAATACTTCAATTTCATTCCCTCGTTCTTCAGGTGGGTGCCTTGACTGCTTCTTTTCTTTCTTCATCCTCATTCTCCAGGTGGACGCCTGACTTCTTTTTCTTCTTTATCCTCATTTTCCAGGTGGATGCCTGACTTCTTTAATTCTTCATCCTCATTCTCCAGGTGGATGCCTGACTTCTTCTTTTCTCATCCTCATTCTCCAGGTGGACGCCTGACTTCTTCTTTTCTCATCCTCATTCTCCAGGTGGACGCCTGACTTCTTTAATTCTTCATCCTCATTCTCCAGGTGGATGCCTGACTTCTTCTTTTCTCATCCTCATTCTCCAGGTGGACGCCTGACCTTTTTAATTCTTCATCCTCATTCTCCAGGTGGACGCCTGACTTTTTTAATTCTCATCCTCATTCTCCAGGTGGACGCCTGACCTTTTTAATTCTTCATCCTCATTCTCCAGGTGGACGCCTGACTTCTTTAATTCTCTACCAGGTATTTCCGGACACAAATATTGTATTTGCCCCTGTTTTAAATGAAAGAAAACTTCATCAGTTTAAAGCAGGGTGGTTAACTGGTGCATTCTTGCCGATGGTGAGGCTTCTCCTCATCTCTCTTTATTGCCTTGGAATGGTTGAATAGACTGTTTTGTTCTTGTAATTGATCCTTGACTATAGGATTCCCCTCTGTATGTTTTCCTTCAAAACCTTTTAACTGTAATCATATGTCCCTTCTGACTTTGCTGATCCACTTTTGATTTCACCTTTCTTATACCCATATCTTTTATCTCCCACCTTTCGTGGCCGTATTTTGTAACCTTGAATCTTGGTAGTATACCTGGACATTCCTTCTTATTTGTTTGGAATAAAACTTATCTCCAAGCATTTAGAAAAGTAAGATTATTAGTGACGAAACACGTTGATTTCGACAATTAAAGAATGAAAAGAAAAATCCAATTTTGGATGACTGTTGGAGCAAGAATGAAAACTTATCTGATTGGAGTTACTGGCACCAATGATCATGGTATGCATTTCGGATTAATCAACCCAGTCTTTTAATCAATCTCCTTTCAATTGTCTCATTTTTCTTTTTGCCAAAATTTCCATAACCCAACTTCATTTTTCATTTCACAGACCTGTTGGACTTGCAATGTCTTAAAGAGTTTTCACTGATAAACTTTCCTCATTTGTTCATTTTTTCACTTCCTTTTCGCCTTATGGTGCCCACGAAGGTTTTCACCAATAAGACTCTCTCATTTTACTTTTCTCTCAACTTTCGTTGCCTTATGGTGCCCGTGTGGGTTTTCACCTATAAGACTCTCTCGTTTTTACTTTCTTTTCTTGTTTGTACCAGAATGTTATGAATCATCTTCATTTGCTTGACTCAGCATATTTCTAAGATTGGTCGAAAGGTCTTTCTGGTATGGTGTTAGAAATGGAAAAGGTATTAAAAGCTAAACAGTTTTGGTATGTGTTTAAAATTACAACTCTTGGAATCTTTTTCTTATTTCTAATACAATTCTTGCCCCAGTTCCTTGATTGGGGTCGCTTGATGTTTCTTTTTGTGCATATTTTATGTATATTGTGCACCCTATGACCGAGCCATGAGGCGCCTACGTATCCTTCTTTGAGGAATCAGGTCAAACGTAGTTCACTACATAATAGTGATTTTTTTTATTATTTTTTTTCACTACATAAACGTATCTTTTTTTATATTGATTCCAAGAGAGGGTAGGAAAGAAACAAGTATGGCTCAAAGGGGAAGCAAATGGTATAGTGTTTGGATAACAGAATAAATTGCCTTTGTCATTCCAATCTTCGAAATAGTGCTAAATACAACCACTCAAAAAGTTATGCATAATATCTCTTTACCGCGTCGGAATTGATCGCCATATCTATGCATTTGCCTTCAATGTCTGTTAAGCATAGTGCACCATTCGATAATACTCTGGTCACAATGAATGGTCCTTGCCAATTCGGGGCAAATTTGCCCTTTGCTTCAACCTGATGTGGAAAAATACGTTTCAGCACATGCTGACCTACTTCAAACTTCCGGGGACGCACCTTTTTGTTGTATGCTCTTTCTATTCTTCTTTGATATAACTGACCATGGCATACTGCGGTCAATCGTTTTTCATCAATCAAGTTTAACTATTCTAAACGGGTTTTGACCCATTCATCATCATCAATCTTTGCTTCGGCGATGATCCGAAGGGAAGGAATCTCAACTTCCGCAGGAATTACTGCTTCAGTGCCATATACCAACAAATAAGGAGTTGCTCCTACTGAAGTGCGAACAGTAGTGCGGTATCCCAATAATGCAAATGGTAATTTTTCATGCCATTGTTTTGAAACTTCTACCATTTTCCGAAGTATCTTCTTTATGTTTTTGTTGGCTGCTTCTACTGCTCCATTCGCTTTGGGCCGATATGTGGTAGAGTTACGATGTGTAATCTTAAACTGTTGACATACTTCCTTCATTAGGTTGCTGTTAAGATTAGCACCGTTATCTGTGATGATCATCTTCGGGATTCCGAATCGACATATGATATTTGAGTGGACAAAATCGACCACAGCTTTCTTGGTCACTGATTTGAATGTCTTGGCCTCAACCCATTTGGTAAAATAATCAATAGCTACCAGAATGAACCTGTGCCCATTAGATGCTGCCGGCTCAATTGGTCCAATCACATCCATGCCCCAGGCAACGAAGGGCCATGGTGCCGACATTGTGTGCAACTCGGATGGTGGAGAGTGAATCAAATCTCCGTGTATTTGGCATTGATGACACTTGCGCACAAAACTGATACAATCTCGCTCCATGGTAAGCCAATAGTAACCAGCTCGGAGGATTTTCTTTGCCAACACATATCCACTCATGTGGGGTCCGCAAACTCCTGAATGTACTTCAGACATGACAGCTGTAGCTTGTCTGGCATCTATGCATCTTAATAATCCAAGATCTGGTGTTCTTTTATACAAAACTCCTCCGCTTAAGAAGAATCCATTTGCCAATCGCCTAATGGTCCTCTTTTGATCTCCTGTGGCTTGTGCGGGATATATCCCCATCATGATATACTCCTTGATGTCGTGGAACCACGGTTCACCATTAAATTCTTCTTCAACCATATTGCAATAAGCGTGCTGATCGTGGACTTGAATATGTATTGGATCTACATAAGCTTTGTCTGGATGGTGCAACATTGATGCTAGGGTAGCTAATGCATCGGCAACCTCATTATGGATTCTTGGAATATGTTGGAATTCCACTAATTGAAACCGCTGACAAAGATCATGTAGACATTGCCGGTATGGGATGAGCTTCAAGTCTCGGGTTTCCCATTCTCCTTGAATTTGATGTATCAAAAGATCCGAATCTCCCATGACTAAGATTTCTCGAATACCCATGTCTGCAGCTAGCCTTAACCCCAAAATGCAAGCTTCATATTCAGCCATATTATTGGTGCAATAAAATCGCAATTGAGCTGTAACAGGATAGTGATGCCCTGTTTCAGAAATGATTACAGCTCCTATTCCGACTCCTTTCATGTTAGCGGCTCCATCAAAGAAAAGTTTCCAGCCAGGCTTTTCAATTTGCTCCACCTCGTCGATATGCATTGTTTCTTCATCAGGAAAATAAGTCTTCAACGGCTCATATTCCTCATCGACCGGGTTTTCGGCTAAATGATCGGCTAGTGCTTGAGCCTTCATTGCAGTTCGAGTCACATAGATGATGTCGAATTCTATGAGCAATATCTGCCACTTTGCAAGTCTTCCCGTTGGCATAGGCTTTTGAAAAATGTATTTCAATGGATCCAACCGAGAAATGAGGTAAGTAGTGTAGGATGACAAATAGTGTTTCAATTTTTGAGCTACCCATGTTAGGGCGCAACATGTCTTTTCCAGATGGGTATACTTAACCTCATAAGCTGTGAACTTCTTGCTAAGGTAGTAGATGGCCTGTTCTTTTCTGCCAGTGAGGTCATGTTGCCCCAATACGCAACCAAATGAATTTTCCAAAACCGTTAAGTAAAGAATCAAAGGTCTTCCTGGCTCTGGCGGGACCAACACGGGTGGGTTTGACAAGTACCCTTTTATTTTATCGAACGCTTCTTGACACTCATCGGTCCATTTGACCGCAGCATCCTTTTTCAACAATTTGAAAATTGGCTCACAAGTTGTTGTGAGCTGAGCAATAAACCTGCTGATGTAATTTAACCTCCCCAACAAACTCATTACTTCAGTTTTATTTCTTGGAGGTGGCAGTTCTTGGATGGCTTTGATCTTTGAGGGGTCTAGCTCGATGCCTCGTCGACTGACTATGAATCCCAACAATTTTCCAGACGGAACTCCAAATGCGCACTTGGCAGGGTTAAGCTTGAGGTTGTACCTGCGAAGTCTTAAGAAGAACTTCCTCAAATCCCCAACGTGGTCGGCCTGATGCTTTGATTTTATGATCACATCGTCCACGTATACCTCAATTTCCTTGTGTATCATATCATGAAACACTGTGGTCATTGCTCTCATATAGGTTGCTCCGGCGTTCTTTAAACCGAATGGCATTACCCGGTAGCAATAAGTTCCCCATGGTGTGATGAATGCCGTCTTTTCTGCATCTTCTTCATCCATTAGAATTTGATGATACCCGGCATAACAATCCACGAAAGACCCTATATCATGCTTAGCACAATTGTCGATCAAAATATGGATATTGGGTAATGGGAAATTATCCTTTGGACTTGCTTTGTTGAGATTGCGATAGTCGACGCATACTCTAATTTTGCCGTCTTTCTTTGGCACAGGAACGACATTAGCTAACCAAACAGGATATCGAGTGACTCGAATGACCTTTGCTTCCAATTGTTTGGTGATTTCTTCCTTAATCCTCACACTCATATCAGGCTTGAATTTTCTCAACCTCTGCTTGACAGGAGGCACCGTCGGATCGGTGGGCAATTTGTGGACCACTAAATCAGTGCTCAAGCCTGGCATGTCGTCATACGACCATGCAAAAACATCTTTGAATTCTATGAGTGCTTTAATTAACTCTTCTCGGATCTTTGGTTCAAGATGGACGCTTATTTTAGTTTCCCGGACATCACTCGTGTCCCCTATATTGACATCCTCGGTATCACTCAAGTTAGGTTTGATTTTTTCCTCAAAGTGAATTAATTCTTTACTAATCTCTTCAAAAACCTCATCTTCATCATATTCTGATTCATAATCACAATATATTTCTTGAATTAATATTTCGGAACCAGATTGATTTTTAAGACTGGGCTGAAGATTCCTCATGCATGCCATATCACTAGATCCAGCGTAAAAGGAACTGTACAGGAAAGAAGAAAAAGAAAAGAAAGCTATTAGGAATGATAATAAAAAGGAAACTGCTTTTTATTGGATGATGAAAGATAACAAGGTTTGCACACTTCAAACAAACTGTAAGATAAGCTTTGGAATTACAACCCTGAAGTAACCCAAACAAACTGAAAGAAAATCAAAATAAAACTACCAAGACTCCTTTCGAATTGGGAGAGGAGTGGCTTTCCAATTATTGAGCTTTGTTTCTGGCCCGACGAATTGAACTTCTGTGTTGCTACACCCTTCTCCGCTTTCCAACATATTCATATCACTAAACAATTTCTCGAACCTTTCAATTAATTCCTTCTCAGGATTGACTCGGGATTTAGGAATTGTTGTTATCGGGCGATTTTTAGCACTGGTCTTGACAAAAGATTTTGACAGATGTGGGACTGGTTTTTGAAGAACCCATGCTTGGTGTTTTAGCTTCCTAGCCCTTATCACGTCATTGGCAGTGGGTATGAACCCCAAACCGAATGTTCCCCAGTTCTCGGGGAGAGATACTGGTTGTATAATTCCTTGCAATGATAAACCCAGACCTTTGCCGGGTATAAAGCCATTCTTTAACATTTCATAAGCTACCATGACTGATGCAGAGGATATCTTAGGATTTGGAAGATATTTCCCCTCTGGAATTTTCTCTATCGACACTGTGTCGGTCATTTGGTATACCCATGGTCCCTGGTCATTTTCTGTTCCCTCGACCGGTACAATGGTACTGCTGTGAGCATTTAAACTTTCTTCTCCATACACGACTACTTCTTGATGATCCCATTCAAACTTGACAGCCTGATGTAGTGTTGACGGGACTGCTTTAGCAGCGTGGATCCATGGTCGACCCAACAACAAGTTGTAAGAAACAGTTATGTCCAACACTTGGAATTCCATTGTGAATTCAACTGGCCCTATTGTTAGTTCCAATACTATGTCGCCAAATGAATCTCTGCTTCCACCGTCAAACCCTCGTACGCAGATACTATTCTTCTGGATCCTCTCCTCTTTAATCTTTAATTTGTTTAAAGTGGAGAGAGGGCATATGTTTGCACTTGACCCATTGTCAACCAATACCCGGGTTACTATGGAGTTTTCACATTTCACGGTGAGGTAAAGAGCTCTGTTGTGCTCGGTACCTTCCACAGGTAATTCATCATCAGCAAATGTAATTCTGTTTGTCTCAAAGATTCTGTTGGCTATTTTTCCCAAATGATTTACAGAGATCTTTTCAGGAACATGAGCTTCATTCAGGATTTTCATCAAAGCCAGGCGGTGCTCCTCTGAATGGATCAGTAATGACAACAATGAAATTTGAGCGGGGGTCTTCTTTAATTGATCCACAATAGAATAATCATGGAGTTTCATTTTTCTTAAAAACTCCTCCGCCTCTTCTTCCGTCACAGCTATCTTTGTTGGCGTTGGATTGTTTTTAGTTTTTATCAACTCTTCGGGAGTAAAACATCTTCCCGAACGTGTCAAGCCTTGCACCTCACACACTTCTTCCTTGATTTCTTTGCCCTTGTACATTACAGTCACCCGTTCATAGTTCCATGGGATGGCTTTGTTGTTGATGACCGGCAGCTGGATTACAGGTGCAATAATAACCTGATCTGTACGGGCTCCTTCCACAAATATAATGGGTTTGTTAGCAACCCCTGGTACTATCACTTTCGGCCTTTCTTGTTTTGCGGCAACTTTGCTCGATGATCCCTCATCGACTATCATAGATGGTTCGTTACCATTTTTGTTTTGCTTAGACACCGGCTTCTCCTCCATTAACTGCTTATCTGGCTTGGTTTCATGAGACTTGATCATCATGACAGTTTGTGACGGTTTCTTTGTCTTCCCATCAGCTTGTATGATTTCTATCATATTAGCCTCTTGATGGGCTGGCATTGGATTTCTATTGATATTTGGGGCTTCGGGGGTTTGAACCTCGATTTTATTAGTATCAATCAGCTCTTGTATTGCATTTTTCAAATGCCAACATTTCTCCGTATCATGGCCTGGTGCACCAGAGCAATATTCACAGCTAATGGTGTAATCCAGATTCTTTGGAGGAGGATTGGGTAGCTTGGATTGTATTGGTCTCAGCATGTCTAGCTGTCTCAGCCTGTGGAACAGACTAGTGTAAGACTCTCCCAATGGAGTGTAAGTTTTCTTTTTCTGTTCCCTTTCTCCCCTGAATGCTGGCCTAGGCCTGAAACCTGGTCCGGGATAGGCTCGTAGGTAAGTATTTGGTGTGACAGGAGCACGCCAATTGGTGTGAACAAGTGGCTGATTGTATGCTTGAGCATGGTTAATGGAAAAATGAGGCTCTGAAGGGTGATAGTAGTGTTGGGATGAATCATGGTGGTAAGCTGATTGGCGAGGTCGTGGTTGATTATAGTAAAGCGGTGAACCTCTGGGTCCCGACCAAATTCCTGAATCAACTACTGTTGCTTCCTCCCTCTTCTTTCTTCCGATTCCTCCTACCCCGCCTTGAATAGCTTGAGTAGTTGCCTTAATTGCTGAATAGCTCATGATTTTATTTGTCTTGAGGCCTTCTTCCACCATACCTCCCATCTTTAATACTTCGTTGAATGATTTTCCAACCGCTGAAACTAAGTGGGCATAGTAAGTCGGTTCCAAGGCTTGGAGGAAGTAGTCTACCATTTCACTCTCCTTCATAGGAGGATCCACTCTTGCTGCCTGCTCTCTCCACCGAAAACCATACTCTCTGAAGCTTTCATTGTGTTTCTTCTCAAATTTGGTCAAAGATAATCGATCTGGGATGATTTCCAGATTGTATTGGAAATGGTATGCGAATGCCTGTGCCAGGTCATCCCAAGTGTACCATCTTCCATGGTCCTGGCGTGTATACCACTCCAAAGCTGATCCGCTTTGACTTTGACTGAAGTAAGCCATCAATAATTCATCCTTTCCCCCAGCTCCTCGCATCTTGCTACAGAAACCCCTTAAGTGGGCTACTGGGTCACCGTGCCCGTTGTATAAATCAAATTTGGGCATCTTGAAGCCAACCGGTAATTGTACGTTTAGGAACAAGCACAAATCTTTGTAGGCTACACTGACTTGCCCACCTAATCCCCGCATGTCTCGGAACGATTGTTCTAGACTTTTGACCTTCCTGAACATCTCTTCTTGTTCAGCGTTTTTGGCTGGCTTGTCAATTTCGTTTGGGAGATCAAACCGAGGAGCAGTTAAATTGATTTCGGAGGCTTTGAGGGTGGGCTCCGGGGGGTAATATTGGTTGTCCTGGGTCTGGAATGTAGGCTCACTAGGAGATTTGTGAAATGTAGCAGGGGGAGGTGCTACGAAAACAGGAGTCATAGTTTGAGGAAAGTACGGAACTGGTTTTGGAGGTGAAGACTGTGGTGTCTGAGAGGTGGTGCCTCGGTAGTGCTGGTAAATGGGAAAATTTGGGGATAATTCAGTGGTGATATTATCCTGAGCTTGGGTCATTGATGAAGCAGGGTTATTTGGGTAAGATGGGGGTAACTGTCCTGTAGACCAGGCTTGGTACATCTCAGCCATTTGCTGTTTGAGCTTAAACATCTCTTCTTTCATTTTCCCGACATCCATCTCCTCTATTTCCATACCTGTGTCAACATCTGGGATAGACATACTTTCGGGTATTGGTCCTTTTGATCTTGTGTGATAGTGATAATATGCCAGTATACTCTTTAGAGAAACTAACTGCTGAATTCTGAAAATGAACAATCTTGTTAGCTTTGAGAGTTTAACACATATATAATCACACGTTGAGATGCAATGCTCCTAGACGAATAATCCCTTTCTATTATGCATTTGCTTGGCTGCTTGTGTCGTCCCAGCTTTCTTGAAATTTTTTTTTATTATTATTCACTTTTATTTATTATATATATCTTTTATCATGGTGGTCGAATCTTAGAGATTTCCTACGTATCATGCCCCCACATGAATCAGACCATGCGTAGTTTGGACCAAAGGCAATCACTTTTATTCATTACACAAAGATGGAATTACATTTGAAAACTTTAAAAAAATGGCTTGAAAACACACACACACTTAAATCAAAATAAAAGATACAATTCTTAACATCTCACAACGTGCCCCACTTTCCACTTTTGTTGTCAAATATTGGATTATCTGCTCAATGTGGGGCTTGACCCGGATGGCCTCCCAGCGTTCGATACATCCTTTCCAACTCCATTGCTAGATGACGAGCAAAAGTGGCGCATGCTCTGTAAACCTTTCATAATCCATTCCTTGGCAGTTTACATAACTTTGAGATGTGAAGACTGCCAGGTCGTGGATTTGTGCCCTGAAACCTTGGAGACGTTGGTCTTGGTCTTGCAATTGCTGCTGACGAGTGGTGGCTATATCTCTGACACGGTTCTCACGATCTAGAGCTGATTCTAACAGAGCTCGGAGTCTGGCCTGCTCTAATCTTGCTTGCGCTCTTTCCCTGTCGAGGTCTGCTTGTTGGTGTTTTCTGTTGCATCTTCTTGCCTATTCTAGTTGTGCACGAAGCTGGTCTTCTGATTGCATCCAATAGTCCTTTTCCTTCTTGAATTGTGCCTTGTCTTTTTCGGATTGCCTATCCTGGCGTTCCTTGTTAGATCTGGCTTCTTTGTTTAATTGTTGGATCCTTTCTTTTGCCTTTCTCAATTCCCTTTCGTTTTCTGCAAGAATGGAATCATAATCTTGAATTCTTTCAAAGAGATTGGCGATGGTTTTTTGATCCTTCCAGCTCCTCTTTGGCGTTTCAGAAACTCTTTTCATTTTTTGGAATCGAGCATGAAGATTTTCATTCTCACAAGCTAGACTCTTCTTCTCGCCTTCGGCTTCTTGTGCTTGTAAATCGTTTTCCAAACTGAGGCTTCTCAGATTTTCTTTTAGGGCATGGATAGTTGCTTTGTACCCTTTTTCCTTTTCTCCCCAGATCAACCGTTCTTGGATTTTATCATTGAAGTTTTGAACATGGGGTCTTTTTGTTGGCCTTCTTAGTTCAGGCTCTAGTACATCATCTACGCGAGACCGTTTTTCAAACCACCTTGCATATCCAGGATTTATCTCACCCTTTGTAGCGTCTGGGACTTGAGTATCACTTTTCAAGTATCGGCACCCATTCCACATCTGCTGAAGTAGAGCCTCGGGAATAGTGGCTTCTGGGTGTAATTCGATTACTTGCACACTCAAATCTTCATCATCAGGAACTATTTGATATCTCCCTAATTGCCTTAGGACTCTCAGTGGTGCATACGGCTGAATGCTTCTCAATCCCAATAGTAGTAGATAACTATTTGAGGCTGACATGTGTATTACTTCCCTCATCGGGAGCCATCCCAGAGTCCATTCAATTTGATTTGCCGTTAAAGCCTTTAGATGAGATACCCATGCTTCTATCCCTTCTGGAACCTGATAATTTTTTGTTCTTTCCTCATAGCTTTCGATGCAATTATCATTGTTTGACCCATACTGTATGATCTTGGGCTGTTGTTGGAGATGTTCAATCACCCATATTTGCAACAAAATTTTGCATCCTTTCGAAGACTTTTTCTCCTGATTTGCATAAAGTTAGAGCCCGATAAATATCTGATAGAATGATGGGGACAAGGGTGTGATTTTCTTTAGTGGTGAGGATTTGCACAACTTTTGCGGTGCGAATATCAATTGTTCGCTCTTTATTTGGGAAGACCATGACTCCTAGAAAAGCCACCATGAAAGCAAATCGACGGTGCATCTGCCAAGTGTTTTGCTTATTAGTAAGGCCTTTCTCATGAATTTCGAACCCATCTGATTTTCCGAACCTTGAATACAAAAAGTTGAAGGAACAACATCCATTGATGACATTGCTTTTCCTGATTTGACTGCTGATGTTCAGAAGACCGAAGAATCGATGTACCGAAGGAGCCTTTGTGAATATCAAGCTTTGATTTCTTAGACTTCCGTCAAAACCAGCATATCCAGCTATCTCCTCTAATGTAGGAGTAAGCTCGAAGTCAGAGAAACGAAAAACATTGTGAGCAGGGTCCCAAAAAGTTACTAACGCCGCAATCAGATCATCACGGGGTTTAACTTTAATAATGTCCGTGAGATTTCCCAAATGCTTGACGACCCATTTTTGACTGTCTTCGCCTAAATCATACCACCACATTTGAAGCTGACATAGAAATTCTTCCGTACTTGTGGATGAGGGGCTTTGTGTGGTGCTCATTTTGTATCTGAAATTTAATTTTGATAAAGTCAAAATTCATTTTGAAAATTTATACTAAAACAAAAAAAAATCATTTTCGAATTTTTTTTTATTTATTTATTAAATACCTTTATTTCAAAATTTAAAACTATTTATTTTTCGAATTTTTTTTTTTTAAAAAAAACAACTCATTTTATTCCTTTCTTCTCACCATGATTTTATTTAAGCTGGTCAACAAGCATGTTCGAGGCAAATGAATGCACAAGTACCAAGTAGGATGCATCATGATGGTCTTTTTATTTTGGGTTCACCTGTCCTAGACAGACCCAACCCCTGTGTTGAGTCTCCAAGGCCAAATGCATATGATGCAAATATTCGTTCCTACTAGGGATCCGGTACATGGCTGAGTTATTCTAAGTGTAAAACCTTAAGTTGATTGTTCTAAACCTGGCTTACCCAAACGGACAGTTTGAGCCGAAGCGGGGGCAACGTACCGGGAGCGCGAAAGTCTGCCCGGCCTAGTTACTTGTCCCAACTCCGTCTTATTTGGTATGACTCTAACAGAAAGGTGGGTCACGCGTACGTGTACACCATAAATTCAGAAGACTCAGAAAGAAGTGGGTTTCGTAGCAGTTGTATATATTCACAATTCAAATAATATTAAAGCGCTAAAAAAAAACATTTAGCATATTAGCATATAAACAGCTGAAAATCATATAATAAATAAAGCCAATTATTGCAATATTTTAAGCTCGAATTCTTTAAACTCTGAACCAATGGTTCTGGGTTACAACAACACTCCAATTCCCCAGCAGAGTCGCCAGAGGTGTCGCATCTCCTTTTTACCGCGCCCGCGGGGCGTGTGGGGAGTTTTCTCCAATTAAAGGACAATCGAAACGGGATTTTAATAATTTCAGAGTCGCCACCTGGGAATTTTAAGGCGTCCCAAGTCACCAATTTTAATCCCTGAATCGAGGAGAATATGACTCTGTTTATTATTCTGCGAACCAGAAATCCTGAGTAAGGAATTCTGTTAATCCGGAAGAAGGTGTTAGGCATTTCCGAATTCCGTGGTTCTAGCACGGTCGCTTAACTGTTTTTATTATTGGCTTAATTATCTTGATTTTATTAAATATGTTTTGTTACGTGATTTTTCTACCGCTTTTACTTATTGTGATTAAGGACCCTTCCTTGAATCGAATTACGCGTACGTATATTCGTGTTATAAAAATGTGGACTTGTGTCACGCGTACGTGTACACAATAACTTTTGATAATATATTTATTAAGCAATCATTTTTTGAGATTGTGTTGAATCAAGAATATTTGTTTTTCTTAAATATTGAACCGCACATCGCGGGTTTTTATGAAATTAATTTAACGCCTTTTTAAAAAAAATCCTTTTATTAAATATTCGCTCGAAATTGTGCGTACGCATAATCCGAATTTTGCTTTTAAAAATATAATCAGGGTACGCGAACGTATCCCTAATTGCGCAAAATATTTGCAATGATATTAGGGATTTTTCCACAAATTGTTTGGTTGTATCTACACATTTTATATGAAAATACTGAGAAATTCATATTCAAGGGGTGTCTTTAAATTCTTTTAAAAGAAATTCACAATTTTAAATATTGCCCGTTGACTATAATTTCCGAGTATTAATTATGTTCATCCCAAGACTATTCAAACTCTTAGTGAAAGGATAAAAATATGATTAATGCTATTTTTGACAATTATAAAACATATATATGCCAAAGAATGAATTGTATATAAAACTGAAAATGAATTATAAAGGAAAGAATATTTTCAAGAACTTTTATTATTATTAATAAGTGCAAGTTCTATTCTAATTACCATTGATATGCAATTTGTATCTTACTCTGATATACTTGTTTTGATCCAATAGGCGAAATTAACTTAATTAATTATGCCTATGATTGAGTTATATATGTAATCAAACCCATTTGATTCTAAATCTATATGAATTATTACAACCATTAACTTTCGCATCGTATAAGTTCCTAAACCCTTTTATTATTAAGAAAGAGAACAAGTCTAACTGACTTAATAAAATGATATTGCATACAATATTACTTACCATATTTGACATCATAAGCATAACGGATTATACTAACTCGTCTTTCAACTATAGATTATGAACACAACCAATGTTATGCCAAAAGATAGCTAATTGCAACCAATCATCATCTAGCTTTAAACAACAATTAATTAACTAACAAAATAAACTGATAGCATATTTTCCTTGATATTTCCATATTATGCTATACCTATCTAACAATACCGCAAAAATGTAAATAAAGCCAACTTTCTGCCATGCTTCCTATTTACACAACTCATAGATAACTAAACTAATGAAATTTGACATGGATAACATTATTACAAAGTTTTATATGAATTTCAAAAATAATACAATTAACTTGTAGCCATCGATTCGAACTCACTACCAGCATGAAACCAAAGCTGAAATTTTTAACTAAAGAACTCAAATGAATAGAAGATAGTATTACAATTCAAACTTTGTTTATTTGTCATGTTGAATCTCTTTCCAACATAGAATTTAAAAGGATATGTACCTGAAAATGAAGGTAGAAGGAGTAAATTTCAGCAGTAGCAGCAGTAACAAAATCAATGGAATAGCAGTCTTTCCACAGGTTTGAGCAATAATAAGACCCGAAGAACCCAGATGCACAGTGACAGTCCTTTTAGGAAGTTTCAGATTTTTAACTGAACAACGATATTGAACAAATCCGGACAGATTTAATGAAAAGAATGATATTTCTGATTCTGAGACTTGGAACAAAACAGACTAAAAAATTGCAATTTTTAAACACATAATCAACTTCAATACTAACTTCCGATGTAGAATTCTGTTTTAATGTTTCTGTTTTCCTTTCTTTCTATCTTCCTTTTCAGATTTCTGTTTCTGCTTGATTTTCCTCTTTCAAATTTATTTTTTCCTTCTGTATATCTCTCTGTGTTTATCTCTGAATGTATTCCCTAATGCCTTAAAAATCAGATTTTTTTTCCTCAATTCCCTCTTCTAATCTCCTAAAATCTGCTTCTAAAGTCTGTCCAGCTCCCTGTATTTATACAGGGCTGGTCCTATATAATTTAGTGCTGGATGGACCCTCTTCTCCTTTAAAAATCAGAAAGTTTTTCCATTAAAACTACTTTGAATATTTTAAAACTAAGTGCTATTTATCCTGTTTTTCAGCAGCCCCATTATCCCTTGTTCCCCTTTATCACTTAAATTATAGCCACTATCATATTATTGAAAGCACACTATCACATTACCCTACTGTTTCATTCTAAAATAGAACTGAAATCCTTCTGTAATTACAGCCCTCAAGGAAATCAGAATCTGATAAAAAAAACAGATTTTAAATATTGTTCAGAATCGATTATCCTTCTGAATTAAACAGCTATAACCAATCCTATCAAGTTCTGGACTGAATATTGACTAAGAATGCACTTTTCTAATACAATGGTATCTAACCAACATTTGTGAAATTGAAATTAAACCTAATATCACAACAAATTATACTGAATTCAACGTAGCAAGTCAAACTGAATTTCATCATTGAACTAAGATCAAACATACATAGGAACATTGTCAATATACTGACAATGCCCTGTTCAGAAAACAACATATACAGCATACATTTGAATTCACTGATTCATAAACAAACATGATTTAATTGACGAGTATTAATCAGTAAACTATTTACAACATTTGTCCATAATCAGTCTAAAACAATAGAAGCAGATTGTTTTTATTAGCATTATCATAAATGAAAATTCATAATATAACTAATCGACGAACTTAATCGAGTCGATTACTTACATTATGAACAATCACAACCAACAGAAACAGTTTCATATTTTGATCATATAGACGGGCATGAGACAAAAATGACAGAATTAATCAAAACAAAAAATATAAAAAAAATTAACAAGTTATTAAACAAAAATACATACAGAATATGCAAACTGAAATAGAAAAGTACCTCTGAACCTTTAAATTCAACTGAACTCAACTCGACTTGGATTTGGATTTTGTTTGAAATCAAACAGACCTTAGTCGAAGTATTTTCCACTGAAAATACTTCGACTAAGGTCGATTAAACCTCAATCTTTATTCAATCTGGACAGAATCCAAAAGTTTGGTATTTTAGGGTTCTTGAAAGTTCGATTTGGGATTTACTCATTTCTGGTTAGATTCGAGGGAAACCAAAGATGTTCTAGGCACGAGGGAGGTCAGGGGGGTAACTGGTGTGGGTTTGAAGTAGGTTGGGATAAGGTCAGGTTGTACTCGAATCTTTAAATGAAGATTCGAGTAGTTCCAGTATGATTCGAACCATGCAACTAACAGATCCATGATGAAGGTATCTAGGGGAAGTTGTGGTGTTATTTTGGAAGCCATCGGAGAAGATCAGGTTTTCAGGCCAACCTTTGATTTAAGATTCGAAGAGTTGGGGCCTGATTCGAAGGAAACTAAGGTCATATTCGTGTAGAGGATGTTCAGGGGGTCCTAGGGTGTTATTTTGGTGACCGGCGGCGTTGATGCTGCCGGGTTTCAGGCTTTGGGGTCTTAGGGCGGCTAGGGTTAGGTGGGAGGGTCTGAGGAAGATGATGAACAGTGAGAGGAGAGGGGTGTTCAGTTAGGGGTCGGGGTAGGGCTTGGGACTTATATAGGGGTGGGGTGGATTGATGTTATCCGTCCGATCAAGTAAGATGAAGGGTCAGGATCAATCCACTTAACCAAACGTCGTCGTTTGGTCTAAGTTCAGGGTCGGCCTGTATTGGGTCAAAAGGTCGGGTTACGGGTTACAGGTAAGGGTAGTGTATCTCAGCCGTTAGTTGGATTTGATCCAACGGTTTCTGAGAAGCCACGACCAAACGCTGTCGTTTTGGTTCGTCTGGCTAAGTCCGGACCTGGGCTAAAGGATTGGGCTGTGGGGTTAAAATGTTTTGGGCCTGGATTTTAATCCAGGTCCGATTTTGTATACATATATATATTTTTCATTTTTTCTAATTTAAAATTCTAATTTTAATTGTAAAACAAATTTTAAATTCACAAAATATATTAATTATTCTATAACAATTATTTAACACATAGACAAGACATCAATCACACAATGGAATATTTAAAATAGAACTATTGCATATTTTTTGTGATTTTATTTAAATTATCTTTTAAATGCATAATTAAATCCTATATGCATGCAACATGTATTTTATTTTATTTTTTCATTTTATTATGACAAAGTAAACACTTACGGATATAACACAAGTATTTAGCATCACGCAAATCCAAAAATTACACAGTAAAAGAAATTTATTTTATCTTTTGATTTTATTTTGGAGTAGTTTTTCGTAAGGCAAAAATCACGTGCTCACAATGAGTAATGACATTGCCAACATAAATGCGACTAAGCGTATGCTAACTAGCAAGTTTGATATGAAGGACTTGGGAGTTGCGGATTTAATTCTGGGGATTAAAATCCAAAAGACTCCTCAAGGTTTGGCATTGTCACAATCTCATTATATTAAGATAGTACTTGAAAAATTCAAGTACTTGGGCTTTAAAGTTGCAAAGACTCCAATTGACGTGAATCTTGCATTAGCAAAAAATAAAGGTCAAAGCATATCACAATTGGACTATGCTCGTGTGTTGGGATGCTTAATGTACATCATGAATTGTACACGACCAGATATAGCTTGTGCTATAAGTAAATTGAGTCGATACACGAGCAATCCAGGTTAATCTCATTGGATGACCATGAAACGAGTTTTGGGATATTTAGAACATACCCAAAACTTTAATTTGCACTACAGTAAATATCCTGCGGTGATTGAAGGATACTGTGATGCAAATTGGATCACCGGTTCAACTGATTCAAAGTCCACAAGTGGAGATGTATTCACTATTGGTGGAGGAGCGGTATCTTGGAAGTCGTCCAAACAAACTTGTATTGCCCGCTCTACAATGGAGGCTGAGTTCATAGCCTTAGATAAAACCGGTGAAGAAGCTGAATGGCTTCGGAATTTCTTGGAAGACATTCCATTTTGGCCCAAACCGTTGGCACCAATATTCATACATTACGATAGCCAAGCGGCAGTTGGAAGGGATGGGAGCATTATGTATAACGGTAAATCTCGTCATATACGACGGAGACATAAAACCGTTAGGCAATTACTCTCTAGAGGAATTATCACGATTGACTATGTAAAGTCAAGTGATAATGTATCGGATCCACTTACAAAAGGCCTAACTAGAGAGATGGTTGAAAAATCATCGAGGGGATTGTGACTATGGCCGAGAACAAGTCATTGTGACGATAACTCTACCTAGAAGACTGGAGATCCCAAGATCTAGGTTCAAGGAGATCAAACAAAGTCATTAATGACAGTTCAACATTGTCAACTAAAATTTTAGTCCATTCTCAAGATGAGACAATGTTCAGTACCAAGGATAAATCATTAAGACTTTTTAATGATTTCTAATTTGATATGTGGTATATCAAATAATGTATCTACATGATGATACGTTTAGAAATCACCTATGTAAGTGTGAAGTGTTAGCCGCTTCAAGGAGAATTCTGCAAGGCCAATTCTCTACGCACTTATGAAACCAGGCGGTGTTCATGGCTGAAACGAACACAACAATGAGAACCAAAGACGGTTAAGGGTTGATTGTGTGACTTATGGTTGTCTAGGTATACACTAAAATTCGACGGTTCAAAGATATCAAATCTATCGATTGACCGAGTATATCCGACATAAGTTCACTACGGAAAGTTCAAAGGGAAACCTACTTATCCAGATGCAATTAATCCTTGTTTGCAAATCACACAAGTTTTTCATGCATACTTCCGTGATATAGCCATTCCCCATTCATGTGGGGGATTGTTGAGTTTTTGTTTAAGATGAAATAGTCTTAAAATTAGAGTAAATGGGAAATGGGATTTGTATTTGGATTTGGATTCAGATTTGGTCAAATGATCGATCGATTGATTAATTTTTTGGACCAAATTTATTTGTTAATAGTGAATATTAACATGATATAATCCGTGTTTGTAACGGATGTTTTCCAATCCGTGTATTGTGTTGCAACACTAAGCAATAAGTAGCCTAGTGCACCTCCCACAATGGTGCAAGTGCTCCTCCCACCAAGCAAGTGTACATTCCACCATGTAAGTGCTACCTTCATGATAGCCTAGTACTTGTTGCACCATAGAGGGAGGGTATTTCTCTCAAATAACTGCTATAAATAGAGCATAAGTTGGAGATAAAGAATAACACATCGGAAAAAACACTCGAAATACTCTGTATACACTTAATATACACTCTGTATACACTGGATATACACATTGTATATACTGGATATACACTCTGTATACACTGCGTATACACTGGAAAAACGAATTGCAATCTGATATTCTCTTCAGTAAGAATTCAACATTGGCTATACTTTGCATTCCTTCCTCTCAGAATTTTCATTCGACTTCTGAGTTGTCCTCCTTATTCTGCATTGTTTTTAACTACAAACAAAGCATCTATAAGTGTGATTTGCTGCCGAACTTTGTGTTCGCTGAAACACTGAGGTTTGAAGTATCGCTACACTAGTGTGTAATTCGTTATATCCTGGGAGAAAATAATTTATAACCTTGGGTACTAGGAGTGGATTAAATTCCTTAAGGAAACACTGTGAATTCAGTGGGCTCGAATTAATTTCTGTATCATTTAAATTTACGTTTATAAGATAACGTTTTATTTTTCAAGAATTATTATTTACAAATACAGAATAACCACGGATCCAACAAGTTAATATAATATGACAGATAGAAAATAATATGAAACAACCATATGTAGGATTTTGCAGTAAAGGGAATATTGGTACATACGCTTCACTCAAAGCAACTTTGGGTCTTATCCGACGCAGAAAAAAAGAAGAAAAAATAATAGAAAAAAAGAGAGAGAATAAAAACTAAGTAGAGCCATCTCATCTCTCAAACAATAATTATCATGGAAAATACTCATTTTTCTAAAAAGGACATGAATAATAATAGTAACGAAACAGTTCAACAAAAAGTGAAGCATACAATGAAAGTGTGTAACATAGGAATCATTCAACTAAAGTTGAAGCATAAAATGAGAGTGTGTAATATACTCTATTTGAAATTATTTGTTTTGAGATCAGTTGCATCAGCGAAATACTTGCTTATGAAAGTTAAACTAAAAAGTAAAAGCCTGAAAACCTTAGGGATATCAAGGAGATACTTGCCCCCTGTTTCTCAAACGCAGCAAGAGTAATATCTATGACTGCTTGTAAAATTTATGGTTCTTGATCAATCTGAAAATCTTTAATCCAATGCTCATACCATTTTTGTTCTTCAATCATCAATGCACAAAGATAATAATACTGAGGATATATACATGGTCCCTAGAAGCACTTTCTTTTCTGTTTTTTGCTTTTGGACAGTAATAGTCGATTCGATTTCAATTTGTAACAGAAAAACTTCATTAGGAATCATTATGATGAATTAGGTGATTTTTAAATATAAATAAATTGAAATGGTTGTCAATAAATGTCGAAACCGTTGCTTTGTTAGTCTCCTTCTTAGTAAGAGTTGTAATTGAGCGTGATTGTAGTTATGGAATTTCAATTAAAACCTTAAATTATTCAATTTATAACTCATTAAACAATTGGGGTTATGGAGTTGAAAAGTCACAACCCTCGATAAAGAGGTATGAGTTATGGATGTGGATTTTAAAATAAGATAAATGATTAAAATGAAAGGAAAAGGTCAAAAAATTGAGGAAAAAGATAAATAGAACTCCTACATTATGGGAGGTGCCACATCATCTTTGTCCCTCCTTTATATATATATATATATATATATATATATATATATATATATATATATATATATATAAATAGATAGATAGATAGATTTTGAATAGTCCGGCTTAAAAAATTTTAAACTAAGTTTCTCTAGTTGTTTTTTACATATGTTTAAGATGTCAAAATTGCATGGAGTGGTAAGCTTGATCTAATTTCTAAGTAGGTACTAGTTTGTATGTATCTCTATTTTACCGGCTTAAGTGCGGAATATCAAATTGTGATGGAGCCAAATGAACATGTAGGGGTGTACAAAGGAAACCGACAAACCATACCAACCCGATAATCCGAGTTAAATCTAGAAAAAAAACTCAATTATGGTTTGGTTTGATTTGGTTTGGTGTTGGAAAAAAAACCCGACTATTATTGATTTGGTTTGGTTTTAATTAAAGAAAGTCAAACCGAAACCAAACCAACCCGATATTGCATATATAGAAATTTAAGATATTTTAATATATATAAATATACTTATTGTGATGTAATTTATAAATATTTCTTAAAAAATTTGATAATTTTATCTTTTAAGGTATTATTTCAAGGTTGGACTTAGAACTTTTGTATGCTCCAATAAGTTTTATAGCCATTAAAATTAGTAAATTAAATAATGCTAACAAAAGCCCAAAACAAATTCAAATCAATACTAATACTAACAAAAGACATTCAATTCAACATTACGAATGAGAATGTATTGAATATCTATTTTTTGTTTTGCAATAATTTAGATAAAAATACATAACCTATTTTTATTTTTCTTTAGCATTTAGTTATGTAATTAATACTCCCTTATTAGTCTATTTATTTTAGCATGACTTAGTACTTTTAGATTATATTTATTTTTATTATGGCTTTTTAATTAGCAATATTTATATTACATAATTTTATTGTCTTTATTGTTGAATATTTTAGGATAATGCCATGACACATCTCATATTTTGTATTATTTTCTTGAAAAATACTTTATATAGTTGTATCTTACTAGGATTAAAGAAATATTTTGAGCATACGTTATATGTTTTGTTATACGAAGATTTTATCGGAAAAAAATTCGAAAAAACCCGAATAACCTCAAAACCCGAGAAAAATCGAGACTGAAAGCCCAAGTTTTATTGATTTAGTTTGGTCTTTAAATTTAATAACCCGACACAATTGATCACACGAAAGGAGGATAAAGATGGAGTTGGGTTTAATAATTGAAGAGAGGATTGAGGAGGGGGCGTGTGAGCATAAATAAAGAATGACATTGTATAGTATGGGCAAAGCGGGTGGAAAATGCAAGCGTGGAACGTGTACGGTTTTGCTATATGACAAAAGAACACAACTCGCGTGGCACGCTTCTCATGTGTTCCCCATTTTATAATCTCCACCAGCAGCTGCTCGCCACACGCCTTCCTCTTCTTACATACTCTTCTCCAACTTCCCTAATTTTATTTTGCAACTCTCAAATCATTCCCAAGAACCAAAGAGGTACATATATGAATCTCCTTGGTTATTAATTTCATTAATTTTCATTTTTCATACTGATTTACTTCATTTAGGATGCTGATTCTTTGGGTTTTTTTTTACGAAATTCTTTTAGGTTTTGAATGTTAGTGCCGTACACATTTTACCTGGAGAGAGGCAGAAGTGCATAGCTCATGGGGCTTCTTACAAAATTTTGTTCTTGCTTTGGTGAACAAATAAATATTATATATATGGGGATTAGATGCTGTTTCCAACAAAACGTTCTGAAACAAAGAGTTAATTTCTTTTAGGATTCTGCTTCTCATGAGTTAACTCAATTTAATCAATGAATGACGCTGGATTTAAACAGTACAACTTGTATTCTGCTGTTTAATAGCAAAAAGTAGGAAAATGGATTGTAAAGTAGTGATCAGCACTCTCCTGAGTTTATGAAGTATACCGTGCTGGCACAACAATTTAGTTACATTCGAATGAATTCAGCTTGATTGTAACACCTTGGTCATGTTGCTCGTCCATCTTTGATCTACTGGGTATCTTATCCTAAGCATAATACCTTTTCTTTTGTCCCCTTTTCTCCTTTTCATAAGACGGCCAGTAGCATTTCTCATTGACACCTACAAGGTGGACTGAAATTAGAGATGGATACAGAAAGTCCTGCTCCAATACATGAAAAGGATACTACAGCTGCGGAGACTTCGCTAGATAGGTCAGTTCTTTTAGATCAAGATCACTTTTTGTAGCATGAATGTCATATTGTTCTATTTTCTTTTGAAATTTTGGAATCTGCAATAAGCATGTGGCCTACTTTTTAATTACTTTTTAACTTATGATTTGGTTTGTATACAAAGTTGATGCCAAACAGCTTCTTATTTGAAGCTTCGCTTCTGATTAAATATATTCAAGAGCATAGACCCCTAATAACAGATTTTTATGCCCATGGATGGAGTGATCTTTGTGTCTGGATAGGGTGAGGTTCTTTCTATTTGAATTTTTTTATAACTAGAAAAATTGCTTGTGTGTTAGTTGGCCTAGTTTGGGCGTGAATCTTTTCGGGATTGATGATGCCAGAAACTATGGTTTTCAAAAGACAGTTGCGTTATGCAAAAGCTCAATGCCACCTTACCCAATGACTCAATTTGTAGATATCTCACCATAAGTTGGAAAATACTATATGCCTCTTGGTAGTTTGCATAGTGATTGGGATGCTTAATTATATTATCCAAAGAATTTTAGCTTTCTCTTTGCAAACCCTGTAATTTTCAGCAAGAAATTTTAGTCCTTTCTGCAAGTTTGAACTTAGCAATAAAATCTTTTGAGTAAGACAGCAGTTTTTTCTAACTGGCAAAAGTTGATAATATTTGAGGTTCTGTTCCTTTTCATCTGTCACAGAGATCCAGCTGATCTATCGTCCTCAGTTAATCAATCCAGTCATCTAGGCTTGCCGGGTAGACTGTTTGGTGAATATTGGTGAATTACTGGGTAGAAGAAGTTATAGACCAATTAGTCATCTAGGCTTGTCGGGTGAATTGATGTCTTGGTGATCTTTCCCTTGTTGTTCATGGAAGGATCTGAAGATTTTGAACAGAATTCAGTCTTCAAGTTTGATAGCCCATCGTAACTGATGCCTGATCTGTTTCAAGCAATACATGATCTTGGCCCAGCTTCCCCCAAATGAACTACCTGGAAGTTGTTACCCTGCTCTACAATGTTAATCACAGCATCGCAATAGAAATAGATATCTGGAATTACCTATTTAACGGGAAAAATGGAATCTGGAGTTTTGAATATAAATTGACTAAATTGCAAATGTTCCTCCCAAAAATTTAGAATGTACTTCTGCCTCTTCATAGCTCTGTTCTTATTTCTTTGGATCCGCATAAAGGTTTCCAGATCTCAGTATAAGTACAGTGATAATTTGTGTACTCATTCTCATATATTTATTTTGACTGCTCTACTGATCATTATCAGTGGCACTTCTACAGTGAGTCCTGATTCTGTAAATCTCTCTTGTTATACAGCTCTCATCTTGGCAAGAAGAATCAGAAGAAAGCCCCAAAAAGAATACATAAAGCTGAGAGAGAGAAGCTGAAGAGAGAGCATCTAAATGAGCTTTTCCTTGGTTTGGCTAATGCTCTTGGTAATGTCATGAATGCTACTTATTAACTTTACCATTTTCATCATTGACAAATCCCAAACGTGGCTCCTCTATTTAATATTTCTACATTTTCAGTTTAGATATTGCCAATTTTTTAACAGAGATGCCTTGTTGTTGCAGAACTATCTGAGCAGATGAATGGAAAAGCCTCCATCTTGAATGAAGCTGCTCGATTTGTAAAGGACATACTTTCTCAGATCAAGCATCTGAGGACAGAAAATACAACTTTGCTGTCTGAATCTCAATATGTAAGTTTCCTGAATTCCAGGATTTTTGCCAGCTTGGAGATTCTCTACGTTGTTTCTCTTCCTTATTTTCTGTGAATGATTGCTTCTGCCGTCATTCCTCATCCAGGATGGTTAAATCCACTCATTTGTAGTGTATGCATTGTAAAATTATGACAGCTTCTCATTTTTTCTGCTGTTATGCTTTTCTAATCTGAATTAGCGGCTTTCTCGGATTTTACACGTGTGATACATGTTCCTAAATCTGCCTTCTTGACAGCTGAGTGTGGAGAAAAAGGAGCTTCAGGATGAAACTTCAGCTCTGGAGGCTGAAATTGGCAGACTGCAGAATGAGGTCAAAGCAAGGGAAGCCAAGACCAATCTCGACCTAAATCTAGCTCCTCCAGAAATTCAGCACCCAGAGTTCGCCTTACAAAATAATTATATGAGATTACCTGCTTCAGCACATGCGTTTCAAGACTCACAAATTATGAACCCTGCTTATGTCTTTCCCTTTAGTTCTAATCCCCAGGTTCATCTAGCGCCCGATGCTACAAAGTCCACATCTACACCCACATCTACTGTGAAGAAACCACAGGCCAGATATCCCACTCCAGCTGATGTATGGCCTTCCCAAATCTTTGAAAAGCGGCCTCGGTTATTAGGACAGGAAGTTCAAGATGGTGCATAATAATGTTAGTCTAGAAGAAATGAGGCATCCGTAGAATGACATGTATAATTTGGTTCTATAGATTTATAGCCTATTTGGCCAAAAGTGCTTTTTTTTGGCGTGTTTGGCCAAGCTTTTGGAAGGAAAAAAAGTGCTTTTGAGGAGAAGCAGAAGCAGTTTTGGAGAAGCAGAAAAAAATAGCTTCTCTCCAAAAGCACTTTTTTGAGAAGCACTTTTGAGAAAAATACACTTAGAAGCAGTTTTTTAAAGCTTGGTCAACCACTAATTGATGCTCAGAAGTGTTTTTCAAACTAATTAGCCAAACACTAATTGATGCTCATAAGTGCTTTTCAAACTAATTAGCCAAACACAAACTGCTTCTCACCAAAAGTACTTTTGAGAAAAACACTTTTAAAAAAAAACACTTCTCAAAATAAGCTTATTTTTACAGCTTGGCCAAACAGGCTATTAGACGATAAGCAGCAAATTCAGCAATACTTTGGACTTGCAGCTCTCTATGGTATATAACCTTTCGTTGTTTTGATCAACGATAATCTAGTTAACTATCACGCGAAAGAGGTAGTATCAGATCAATTGGGAGCAAACATAGTAGTATTAATATTAGGGAGTGCTCCCTCCGTTCTAATTTATGTGAACTTATTTGACTGGGTATGGACTTTAAGAAAAATGAAGACTTTTGGAATTTGTGGTCCTAAACAAGTCAAAAAGGGCCTAGAGTATTTGTGTGGTTATAAAAGCTTCTCATTAAGGGTAGAATTGAAAGTTTAAGCTAAATTGTTTTCAAATTTAGAAAGGGGTTATTCTTTTTGGAACGGACCAAAAAGAAAATAAGTTCACCGGAACGGAAGGGGTAGACACTACATGACCAAAAGTGAACTAGTTCTTTTTGTGTTCTTTAATGACATATAATTTCAACATTAAACAAAGATAGATCAAGAACATGAACAACTAACAATGAAAGATAATGGCATGGACATATATAACATGGGATGACAAGACTGTCAAGAAACGATATATAGGGTACGAGCTATCACGTTGCCATGAAAGACTACACAACAAAAATCAGCTGACAAGGCATTCCAAACTATACATGTGATGACATTTGTCTATGAGCCTCTAAAGGAACATAAGTGCTGCAACATTGCGGAACAGGGTCCCGACATACCCATAATGTCTATAACAAAAATGCATACCAAGACCACGGCAAGTCCGGAGAAAGGATCTCGCCAATAACCGCTGAACCGGATAGCCTACTGTGATGGGGGAGCTGCGTCTACCCGTCTATCAGGACCTGCACGACATGCAGCGTTCACAAATAAAAAGCACGTCAGTACAAATAAAGTACTGAGTATGCAAGGCAGGAAATCATAAGTATGAACAGTAATGTAAATAGGGATAGAGAATATACAACCTGTAACATATGGATACCTCTGAGGGCTACTGACATGAAATGCATGATACAGACATATATATACATAAATATATATATATATACATAAACTTTTAAAACATACGCCTCTGCGGGCATCATCATCATATCGTACCCGATCATAATAGGCTTGGTAAAAACGTACTTGGCCATCATAAGGCTCGGTAGAATCGTACCTGGCCACGTGGAGCTCGGTAAAACCCAACTGATCAGTGATTGCACAATAGGTGTCGTACCCGGCCGTCTATAGCGTGACTCGGTAGAGTAAAATATATATATATATATAATGCATGCTGGACTCATTGGAATAATATTCTGAGCCTTTCGGAGTGGCGTAAGGTCGGTATCCTCTGTACACGTTATTAGGACTAACTCTTCATCATGAATCTTATAAGAATCAGGAAGTACCAACAACATTGATAACATAAGAATAAGAGAAGCAACATCAACATCAATCACTCCATAAGAAGGGAAACAATGTAAGTACTGCTAGCTTTTAAGAGTAGAGTATTTTTGGAAGCTCGTTCATTACATTATGTACAATCGGAGTCGTGCAAAAGAATGAAGGGATAACCTCACATACATTTTATACTGCCCAACCTCAAGCTATGCAAATGTCACGACTTCTTAGTCTACAATAAGGGTGTTTAACGGGTGGGCCGAGTCGGGCTGGGTTGGGATTTTTTGTACCAGTACGGGTTATGGTCCGGGCCGGTTACGGGTTGGGGCTTACCGGGTTTAACGGGTTCGGGTTCATCCGGATAAAAATTGAACCGTACCGGTTACGGGTTGAGGGGGCCGGGCCGGGTTTAGTGTATTTTTTAATTTTTTTTTGTATTTTGTATAACTATTGTAAGTTATATTAATATAAAAAATACAAGTAAGATGGAAAAAAATTGCACTTATAAATTTTAAATGCTACATTTATTTCAAAATTCAAACTTACAAATTGAAAGGTTTACATTTAACAAGTAAATTAACCAAAAAAGAGTAAATTCAAAGGTTTTGCATTGCCTTAGTAAGTTCTTCATAATCAATATGAACTGAGTGACCTTCTTCTGGAGTGTTAAATTCGGTTGGGTTACCATGTGTTAATATATCTTCAAGTTCCTCGTCTTCTGGGTTATCAACATCTTCACTTCCTTGATTTCTTCGTTCCGATCTAATCCAATCTCTGAAACATACTAAAACTTCCAAAGCATTGCTTCCCAATGAGTGACAGGTGTCTCCAAGTTGTTGTCTTGCTTGGCTAAATGCACACTCTGATGCAACAGTTGAAATTGGCACATTCAGCACGTCCTGAGCCATAGCGAAAAGAACAGGAAATTGCTTTCCATTCTCATGCCACCATCCCAACGGTGAAAATTCCTTTGTGCGAGGCTCTTTTTGCTTCTGCAAGTAGAATTGAAGTTCATCAATGTTCCTGCTACTGGTTTGAGTGTTAGAAAATATAGAAAAAATATTAAAACTATCAAGGCCTTCTTCATCATCCACAGTAGCAGAAGTGGTGCAATGCATAGTGGGATTAACATTGCCTACATTAAGAGTATCATCATCAATTATATTTGCATAATAATTGCATAATTGTTGTAAATATTCATTTAGCTTGTTCATACAAGTATATAAATCTGGGGTTTCAGTTGGTCTAATCTTCATATAAGTATATAAATCATTCATTAATTGGTGACAATCAGACATCTTAATAGAAAGATTTAAAACATCACCAATTAAGTAAATCGGAGGAATTGGAAAGAAATATTTTTTGAATTTTGCTTGCATTTTTTCAACAACATCCCTATATTTTTCTTTCTTCTTAAATTCAAAGAGTAGAAAAGAAATTTCAGCTATATGTACTAAATCCATAGTAACAGTAGGGTAATATGCTCCAAAAAACTCAACAGTAGCTGTATAAAATTTATGTAAAAATTTAACAACATCATTAATGACCTCCCAAGTAGTAGTTGTAAACATACGGTTTGGATCAGTACAATACGACACTTCAGTTATTGGGAATCTATATTTGTAGCAGTATTTTAAAAATATATATGTATAATTCCATCTAGTAACAATTTCGTCTGGCATGAATCTGGGTTTAAGGTTATACTGGACACACTTATTCTTAAATTTCTTTATTCTAGATTGTCTATTATTTCCTTGAATAACACCAACTGCTCTTCTAACATGAGTAATCTCAGTTGAAAATAAATCAAGGTCACTTTTAACAATTAAATTATAAACATGACATGCACACCTAACATGAAAAATTTCATCAAGAGATGGTTGCAAATGCAGTTTTAATATTGAAATTGCGGCATTATTGTTAGAAGCATTATCAAAAGACATACACAATATTTTTTGCTTGAGATTATAAAATTCAACAACTTCACAAATAGTACTACTTATAAACGCAACAGTATGACTCTGATCTTCATCATATCTAAAAGTGATAATACGTTTTTGCATACAAGTAGTATCATCTATCCAATGACATGTAATTGTCAAATAATCATTTCCATTAACAACATGGCCAATATCAGAAGAGGTAGACAAACTCTACAAGGAAGGTGGCTAAACAAATAACGTATGTATGTTTGATATTGTCCATGAAGTCTAAAGATATCAGCTCTACAAGTACTTCTAGGGATACTTTAAATAAATGATTGTAAATCCTTTGAATATACATAATAAGATATGATGAAGAAGCAAAAGAAAAAGGTAGACAACCCAAAACAATTATGTTTGCTAACTCCTCACGATCCTTCATTTTATCATATTTCACAAGACCACCAGTAGTATGGTTTAAAGTTGATTGATTTCCATCTCCATCAGATCCCCATTCTATAGGATGCTCAATTCTCATATGTCTACTAAGTGTCCCAGTCCCCCTAATTGTCCCCCAGTCTTATGTTTAAAAGTATCATTACAAAGTTTACATTTAACTCTATCAATACCTTCTATTTCCTCAAAGAATTTCCAAACCTTACTTCTTTTTCTACGATTACTAGTCGGGGCCACAGGTGGTCTACTACTAGCAACACGACCACCACCCCTGCTAGCAGCTCCAACACTACTAGGTGTAAGTGGTATCTCATCTTCCATTTCTAATTCATTATCATCTATACCCAAATCTTCATGCAATTGTTCATAATCTATATTTTTATCAGGTAATGTTTCAGGAATATTTGGAGAGGTATTTAAATTACTACCTGATGCTGAACCTGAAGTACTACCTCTTTTTTTATTTCCCCGATTAGTAACCTTGTTACAAACTCTTTTTGCAGCATTAAACATATTGTAAGAATTTAACTACTAGCAACAAAACAAATAAATATGCAAATAAAATAGTAAATAAGAGAAAGAGTTGGAGGGAGTGTACCGAATTCGGCAATAAATTGAGCACTTGATGATTCCACAACTCCAATGTTACCACGAAGAAACGTCAATTGTTCCAATTTTGAAGTTCAATTGTTCAAATTTCAAAAAATAAATACTACGATAAATTAAATTCCAAAAAAAAATAGTCAAATAGTTGATTGCACTTTAATAGGTGAGGAATGAAGATTGAAGAATGAGAGAATATGAGAATTGAGAGATGAGAGATGAGTGAAAAAATGAGGAAGAGGGGGTGTATTTATAGATTTTGAAAAGGGGGTTAATTTTTTTTAAAAAAAAAAAAACAAAATTGGGCTATTTGTACAATTCACAACGGTCATTTTATGAAATGGACCGTTGCCAATGGTCAGATAATTTTTTTTTTTTACCGTTAAACCGGGCCGGGCCGGTTAACCGGTTTACGAACACTGTTCACCTAACGGGTTGGACCAGTCCGGGTAACCAATATCCCAAACGTAAACGGAGCAACCCGCGTGTCCCCCTAACCCAGCCTAACCCATCCCCCTTTAATCGGTCCGGGCCGGTTTCGGTTTTAACTGGTCTGGACTGGTCCGGAACCGGGCTAACCCAGCCCGTTTAACACCCTTAGTCTACAATAAGAGAAATGACATTATCGTTATCGTTTAGGCGTCGTAACTATTATGTATCAACCACAACCTATTTTATGATAAAACAGACAGAACTTCCCCTTATTTATATGACTTCCCACAAGTCAAAACAATCACTAAACAGCCAAAACAACATCAATAATAATCATATTGAGCCTCCCAAAACAGTCCACCAACCAACAACATTACTATCAAGCCTTTCGATGTATATTTCACAAGTTCTAGCTTCAATGACTTAGCCACAACTTGGATAATCTTAAATACATGTAGAATAAGAGGTTTCTTACTTTTTAAAATAAAGAACAACTCCAATTTGACCTTAATTGTCCACGAAATATCCCTTTAATGCTGCCACAAGAACAAGGAAGCGAAACTAGCAATCAATTAGCGTTTTTCGGCACTAGAATCACTTTAGAAGACTTGAAATCACCTAGGGTTGATAGTAAAAACTTGAAGGAGTATTTACATAACATAAACCCCTTAAAATAACCTCCCACACAAGCTAGAACAACACAAAAAAATGAGCAACAACAAGAAGAACAAGAAACTTACTAGCGCCACAGAATTCCCGACACTTGATTTGTGTTGTTTGCCCTTTGTTTGGGTCTTGGATCATGAGAGAAACTTGAGAGAATATTTTTAGGGTTCTAAGGTTAGAATACACTGAAAAATAATGACTTAAAACGGGGTTTAGGCATATTATATCTATCCATATGTCTTAAACCACCTATGTGGGCCCCATAGAGAGCTACTTGGCGCAGTCTCACAAAAATGAGAATATCTCTCTACTCCGATATCGTATCGACGAACGGTTTAATGCGTTGAAAACCAGACTCGTATATCTTCAATTTGGTGGGTAGATCACTCTGTAATTCCAAGTAAATTGTGAGAAAAGCTTAGTAATATTTGACCTAAAGTTTAAGTAAAATTATGAACGTAAGTTGCGACAACTTTTGTCTATTTTTGTTTTATAACTCGTTTGACTTCAAGACTTATGATATGGATATTATATGATTCAAATAACTTAAAACACAACCTCTTGAGTATGTTAAGCACCTCTAGGTTTACCCGAAAATACGGGTTACAATATCCTTAATTCGTTTAACTTCTAATACTTGTTAACCACCTTGATATACCCATGTATCATTTAAGATCAATAGGATTAACTTCTTCTCCTATCAAAGACAATCTTTTCTTAGATTTACATCGAGTAACTTACGCATGAATTAACGTATGTGAATGGATTGTAACAAATAGGTTCACATAAGTAAAATATATGTCGGCAAACAAAACCTATAAGTAGGCGTTTCACGTGACATCTACGGATTTAAATGTTAACTAGTAGAATGTAAACCTCAATGTTTATTGAAGTCATTTTCAAGGTATTGGTTTCTAAGGGGCCAAAATTAGTACTAGTCCATTCTATGTTGACAAGGTAGGAGAGAGATGATTGTCGTGGTGTCATTATTGTTGGAATTCTGATTTCTGAAAAAAATGACAAAAGTGAAGGTTCGGTCGGTCATGGGGCTTCCCTCTGTCAAGAATTTAGAGAAGATATTTCGCTTTTACTCAGTACACATATTCAGATTAGTCCAAATAGAACTAGACTGATCAAGGTGCGGAAGGCAAGCAACAAATCCAATCCTTTTAAAAGAGAACCTGAATCGCCTCTTTCTGCCCCACTTCATGCCAATCACTCTTCTTCCTTCCCAAGACCTTATGCTTTAATAAAATGGTTCTAAATATACTTTTGAATAGTTTTTGCCCAATTTAATTAAAAGTGAACACATTGATATCTAATAGTCAAATATTTAATAAATTCTGAGTGGCAAATTTAAACGTGTTTATTTTTGATAAATTAAGAAGATCAAAAGTGCTCAAAAATATATTTAAAGGAGGAACTTAGATGTATCCAAAGATAAGCAATTCAGTTTGTATTTTATGCAGGAATTAGATCTTTCACTCATTTTCTTAGGTTAGGATTTCACTAGAACCTACCAGAAGCTGTTCTTTTGGTAATCAAATTGCGGTAAAAAGAACAATGGCAAGGAAGGGACAAATGTACAAGTTCCGGAAGTTGGGTTGAGTTGTTGGGCGGTCGCACCGAATCCAATATTTTGTGCTATTGATTATCTACCCTTTACTCATCTTGTAACATCGAGGTGTTTGCTTAAAAAATAATTGAAGTTTAAACTTCTTGGTGTTTGGTTGAAAAATAAATCTTGAAAAAACATTTAATTTCAAACCAAGGCTGCCTAAAAAGTTCTAACGGGGTTTGATTTTTTGTGTACCCATTCCCACTTCTTCAATTATCATCTTAGCAACCTCATACAGTGAATTCAACTCAGGGGCGGATTTAGCGCGACGATATCGAGTTCACTTGAATCAGTACTTTTGACGCGAAATATAATTTATGTGTAAGAATATAGTATGATTAAACGGAAAAGAGCCAAAATGTCCCTATTGTTTGGTAAATGGTTTACTTCAAAGCTCCATCCATATTTTGGTTTAAAAATACACTCAACGTTATCTTTCGGACTAAAAATACCCCCGCGACTAATAAAAAATTATGTGATCCCTTTTTAAATGTGTTGGCAGCACATAATTGGGCCACGTGGCTCCCTTGTCCAGATCAAATATAACCCATTCTAGATTTAAACCCGCTCCAGTTTATTGGATCAACACACTAAAATTTTTCAACCTTAACCCAAGATCTTATCCCTTTCTCCTCCATTTCCATCACTTTTTCTAAATAACAAAACATTAGTGGCTAAAAATTTTCAAGTGGAGCTCCAAATTCTTGTTCCAACCAAACTCCATATCAAGGTTCAGCAATTAATTCCCAACAACACCCAATCAATTTTGAGAACGAATTTTAGATTTGGAAGTCTTTTCAAGCGAAGCTGCAAGGGGTTCTTTAATAGTGGACTGTTTTTCTCCAAGTGTTTCACTCGACAAGACAATGTGTATTCACAAATAATCTCCAAATCAATAACAAACTAGAAGAATTTCAACGAAGAGCTTTTCGAAGACCTATTTGGAGTAAAATTTTATTTTGATCTGAAAATTCGCCACTTGTTGTTGGAATTAGTTGGTTAATGTACTTTGAGCCTAAATACGTCTATTCAAACTGATTTGAGAATGAGACCCTTGAAGAAGGAGCTATAATTCTACTAAAACTCTTTTGAAACCTTGGTTCGAAATTGGAGTTTTTTCAAATTGTAACTTATTTTGAATGTGTTATTAGATTTTGTTGGGGACATTAATAGGAGCTTAAATCTGAAATTTGAGGGAGTTTGGAATAGATTTGAGATGGATTTGGGTGAATTTTCAACGCAAATTCGAAGGTTGAAGAACATGTCCAATCCAAAAAATTAGGGCGGGTCTAAATCTGGGGCGGGTAGAAATCAAGCCAGATTGGGGAGCCATGTGGCCTACTTACGTGCTGCCAACACATTAAAAAGGGGACCACAGAAACTTCCATTAGTCGCGGGGGTATTTTTAGTCCGAAAGATAACGTCGATGTATTTTTGGACCAAAAGATAGACGGAGCTTTGAAGTAAATCATTTACCAAACGATAGTAATATTTTTAGCTCTTTTCCATTATTAAAATAAATAGTAGATATAAATTCATGATTTAAAAATACAATAAACTTAAAGATTAAACTAACTTAAATTCTGAATTCGCTTCTGACTCTATATTCTAGTTACCCTTTCTTTTTCATCATTTTATTGTTTCTTGTGTTTTAAATTTGACTTATTTCCAGATCAAAAGTTAAAAAGGAAACGTGAGAAGCAAGATAAGGCAAAATAAGTGCGCCACGGAGAAAGCCAAAGTTATACTGATATTTTTACTTTCATAGATTCAACTTTATGTTCTTGTGGAGATAATTTCTTCCATTTCTTTTTTCCTTTCATTTTACCAAAAAAATGTATTTTCTCTGGTAATGGCCATGATCATGGATGTAACAATCATGTTTTTAAGTGAAAAGGATTATTTGTAAAGTAGATTCACTAGATTGAATTCTTAGTGGTCATTGAATAGTGTCTGCCAAACAATTTGAATGTTTCTTTTAAATTTTAGCTTGAAAAAATTAGGATTCATAGTCTAATGATATGGGCAAAAATTTACTTTTACAATTAAATGTGAATTTCATTATGTCAATTTCCACGTAGAAGTGAACCGTTTTCATTTACAATGACAAATTACAAATGAGAGGCTTTTTTTTTTTGGGTTTCTCCTTCCCGGTGTTCGATATAGCTATTGAAGCCCGATTATATTTGTATTCATACCATGTAAAGCTTTATTCGAATAGAAGCGCTCCCTACCAAAAACAATTCATATTCAAGGCTCGAACCCGAAAGACTTCTTTAATTTGCATGCATTTAGCCCTAGAGCTTAATTCTTTTTTGAAAAAAAAATATCTTTCCAAAAACAATATGTAAATTAGTTGGCACCGAAGCAGAAGAAGTACTTAGGGTGTGTTTGGTATGAAATAAAATATTTTTCGGAAAATATTTTTTAATTTTTTCATATTTGGTTGGCTTAAATGTTTTGAAAAATATTTTCTTTATGAACTCATTTTCCTCCAATTGGAGAAAAATATTTTCCTTATCAAAAGAAGGGAAAATATTTTCCAAAACTCCTTCTCAACCTTCCCTATACTCTCACCAACTCACCCCACCCTCCTCTCCAAAAAAGTTTTTTTTTTCAAATTTCAGTTTTTCCGTTACCACCCACCCTACTACCTCACCCCACCTTTTTCCCGCAAAAAAAATTATTTTTTTACCTTTTCTTGTTGCAATTTCAAATTTCTGTTTTTTCGTTTTTCTACCTTACCCACCCCAACCCTCCTCACGCACAAAAAAAAATTACTTTTTATTCGTAATTTCAAATTCTGTTTTTTCATCCCCCGAATTTTTAAAATAAAATATATTTTAGTTTTTTTATTTATCAGCTTAAAGGTTCAAAATTTTACAAATTCCAAAGTTATGATTTCTGATGTTTATATGTTTAGAAGTTTACATGTTTAGAAATTATAAAGTTTACGGGTTAGAAATTTCATAGTTTTGAAAGTTTAGCGGTTCGAAAGTTTATGAAAAATGTGAGTTCGGAAGGTTGTTGGTTTGAAAGTTTATGGCTTCATGTTTATTATATCTAAATTATTTATAAATACTTTTGAGAAGTCATTTTACTTAATTTGCGTACCAAACACGAATAAATAAATAAAATTACTACTTATTTTTCAAGAAAACATTTTCCGTTATACCAAACACACCCTTCGAAAATAGAAAAGAAACATATTAGGCGAATTGTTTTTTATTTTTATTTTTATATGTTTTCACAGAAACGACACGAGAACTCTCTCTAACTTTACTCTTCTCTGAACAACAAAGCAACAACTCTTACTATCCTCATCAGCCACTGACCCAAATCTAGACCCATCTTCTTCTGTACACTGCAGCCATAACTGCAAATCTCAGAGCTATACCTCTCTTTAGAAGTCATAATATAATTAATTTTGGAGTTTACAGTATGGGAGGATCTGGTGGTGTAGGAAGTTTCCTCAAGGTTATACTCAATAACTTTGACATTCTTGCCGGGTATCTCTCTTTCTTCAATCTAGTTCTCGCACTCACCTTTTTCTTATTAATTGTATTAAAAATGATTCTTTCTAGTTTATTCATAGATTAATAGAGATCAATTTAGGAGCAATTTATTATTCTTGTTAAGCTAATTTCTTTTCTTGTATTGCAGGCCTGTGGTTAGTCTGGTTTATCCTCTGTAAGTGTGTTTTCGCGTAGTGCTTTTATTATTATTTGTTTCCTTAGTGCATCACATGTGATGTTCTGGTACTAAGCTCTGCGTTATATGGCAGGTATGCCTCAATAAGGGCTATAGAGAGCAAATCTCCTGTGGATGATCAGCAATGGCTTACATATTGGATTTTGTACTCTATGATTACACTTTTTGAGCTGACCTTTGCCAAGCTTATTGAATGGTAATAGTCCTCACTCGAGATTTTTATATGCTTTTGAGCTAATATTTGTCGAATTCTATGACAAGTGGATATAATTGTCTCTTTATCACTGTAAATGGAAGATGGTCCTTCAATTAATAAATATCCTTTCCTTACGTCAGGATGGAGAGGAAGAAAAGTAATACTTATAACAGACCATGTTTGTGAATAACCCTTTTTTACTTTCTGCATAAGCATTTGAGCATTGCGTTCGTTGCCAAATCTTATTCTTCCGTCCTAGTTTCTAAATAGTTATTATAGAAGAATAAAGAGACATTGAATTACTAAATTTTTGATAGCATGATAATGGTTTTAAGTTTTACTAACTTGGTAGATAGAGGCTTAACTTTGGTGTTGTAGATCGTTGAACAAGTGATGAGTGATGACGTGCTACCTAAGAAACAGAAAGATCATCTGCTGATTGCAGTTTGCTATCAGATGGAATAAGAATTATTAAGCCAAACAGTCCTTTAGTAAACCATAGTCGTAGAAATAATGAGAATCACGAAGTAATTGATGCTCGAACTTTGTCAGTCTGGGTGAAAAATGATTCTGATTTTTGAGTAAATTTCCTGTGAAGTCATCTACAATCTGATCATGTACTCTTGGAGCAACTGTCAGTCTTGACAATAGTTATGAATTATTTCCGAGTGAGTTAGCACTCATATAGTGGAATCTTCACCAGTATATTTAAAACAAGAGCAGTGACCTTAATAGCTCTGTTTGACAATTCATTGTGAACATGGTTGCAAGAAACTGGATTTCCATGATAAATGCAAAAAATGAGCTGTGGTGATGTAGTTGACCTTAGCTTGGTTGAAAATGTTTGAGCACAAGGTACTGTCACATTGAGGTATAAGGTTAGGAAACCCCATTACTGACATTAGTTGTGTGAGGCCTCTTTTTATCTCACAAATTTGTGGACCCATATCTTACATATTTGGGTCCACAAAATTCTGAGACCACAAAGTTGTTAGACAAAAAAGAGATTATGTGAGGCACAAAATAAAAAATTTCCTCAAACCTTTTCCCATATCGCCGCGACAATAAGTAAAGTGTAAAAAAAAAAAAACTTTTCTTTGGTTCATGTTTCTCAGTCATATTTGTCATGTTGGAAGGAAAAGAGAAAGCAAGGTGTTTCCAGTATTTGGAAATACTTAAGTTGTAGTTTTGGTTGTTTCCAACTGGATGGACAGAAATAAAAGTTTCTGACATAGTACATGAATCTCTTCTATATCAGTAATCTCTACTAATCTTTTCCGAATGTCAGATCTGAATTTTTTTGCACTAATATGTTCTATTCACTTTTTATGTCAGGCTTCCTTTCTGGTCATATGCAAAACTGATCACAACCTGCTGGTTGGTCATACCTTACTTCAATGGTGCAGCATATGTGTATGAGCATTATATTAGGCCTTATATCGTCCAACGAAAAGCAGTTAACATCTGGTATGTGCCACGAAAGAAGGATGTCTTTAGTAAGCCTGATGACATCCTAACTGCTGCAGAGAAATATATACAAGAACACGGAACCCAAGCATTTGAGGAGATGATCCACAAGGTACGGTAATCAGTTCGCCGTGTTAGTTTATAGTTTTGAGGGAATGCCATAGAAACATGTAGAAACCAAGTGACTTGAGGTAGGCTGAGATCGCATAATTCACGTGATTAAGGATTGGCTCATTTCATTACCTGCAGGCTGAAGGAGAACGAAGGCCCCAAACCAGCAATTACGTGTTTTATGATGACGACTACAGATACTGAACCTTGTATACTACAGTTTCTTTTAGTTTGGTTTTTGATGCTCCAGTACTTTAGGAAAGGACGAGATCTATCTGCCATTGTAAAGAGGTCCCCCGAAACTGATGGTTTGGTCTTTGTACGTTTGGATTATTAGCTTTTCTCTCAGAGAGTTTTTGCAATCCTGTATTTTAACTTTTAAGTTATAAACTTATACTGTTTATGGCTTTTTCACCAAGGTGTTTTCCAAGATACTTTTTATCAGTCACTGTTAATTCCAAGCATTTTGTTAAGGATTATGAGAGCCGTTAGTCTATTTCTCTTCAGCAGGATAAGGAATTTTGATCTCTATCAAAACTTTGGTTTCTCTTGTTTTGATCACTTGATAGGTCTGAGAATGTCTCACAGTGATCGTTTGCCTGACTTGAGCGCGAATTTTAAAATGCCAACAGGAGTGCTGCATTGTACTTCCACTTACACGGGTGTGCTAGCACTTCTAACCTTTTTTAATGTTCTTTATAACTTTTCGTTGTTATGTGATGATTCTTTAGGTAGGGTACATAGAAAGGGATGTAGTTCTTCAACCAGAGAAGGGCTAATTGGGTGCTTAATCTAACTACAAGGATAACCATTTAGGAGGGAAACGCTCATGTTTTAAGGGCAGTGGTTCGCGGTGGAGCATAAGTCTATATAGGTGTTACCAAGCCAAGCTACTGGAGTAGTAGTCTGATGCTTGTTTTGCAACAAGTCAAGCAAGTGTTAGCTTCACCAATTCTATGCTTTTTTCTGTAGATTCTCAAGATGTGCTTTCGTGTAGAGCTTTTGTCGGGGAAACTTTTGAAATAAAAATTACTGTCAGTATAATCACAAATTTGAACTTTTGAACTTCTTATGGAAAAATATAGGCAGTACTATATCAGAGGAACTTGCTCAACTTGGGATTTCCCTAAAAGTGTAAAAGCTTTTGATGGCCTGACAAAACAGAGGGAAAAAGCAACTGAAAGAAAACAAGGGGCATTCCGAGAATTGAACTCGGGACCTCTCGCACCCTAAGCGAGAATCATACCACTAGACCAAATGCCCTGCTTGTGTTAGATTTTTGCATAACAGTAATTTGTCTGAAATATTTGTTTATTTCTCTTGATTTCTAGGAAATAGTGCTTCATTCAAAAATTGTTTGGTTTAATAATTGGAATAACCTGAACTTATATAAAGCTATAAACTGATTGTTGGAATTTATATAGTATATCACAACAAATTTGAGATTGAGGTACAATTTATGTTAGTGATTCTTTTTTCTTTGTTTAATAATATTTTTTCAAATTAAGAATCACATTTACTTCATCTGTTTAATTTTGAAGAATTAACCCAAATAGTCGTCCACCTAATCTTTTAAAGTAAAAATAGCCGATTGATGTATAATATATGTATAATTAATATATAATGTATGTATAACTGTATATAATCAATATATAATCTATGTATACAGGCTAGAAAAAGTAAATGGTTAATCTGGTCGGTTTTTTGTGTAATTGTTTCACAAAATACTTGATATTATTATATTTTACTTCTACATTTTTAATTATTCAAATTCATTAAAACATTCAAGATTTAAATATTAATGTAAACTTGCTTGTATCAAACTAACTTTTCAATCATTACTTTTGATATTTTCTTCCACTATCATTACTACAATATACTAGTCGAATAATATAAAACGAGACGAAAAAGTAATTATTATTCAACAAATTTTCTTTCCAAAATCACCTAATCCTAATCTTGGAATATGCTATAAACTATGAATTCTTACACAAACAAGAGGAGCCGAAACCCTGGCCTTCATATTCTAAAGAGAGGAGAACGATCTATCGCTTACACAAATAATTATCCAGCTACATAAATGATCAATAAATGCTAAACTATGATAATCGAACTACGAATGACATATTATGATAATTTGATTAACAGCTTGTCTGGCTGTTACCTTTTGTAATATATCGTATTGTTACTTTAAATATGATGTTTGTTTTGATTGTTACTTAAATTTATTGTATCATATTGTTAAATTCGTCGTTACATAATGACGAAATGTGTCACTTTATGTAACGATTAATTTGATGTAGTCGCATCGTTGCCTTGCATTTTTCTCTTATCCCACCTTCATTATTATTAAATAAATTTATTTTATCATTAGCCTTTTCTTTTTATATAATAATTTTACCCCGTATCATATTTTTTCTTTAAAATATTACAAGTTTATTCTTTATATTGCTGGTGCGTGATATCATGAAACAACGGCAAACGATATAATTTACTCAAATATTGTATTTATCAAACGATAAATTACAATACAATAAAATACGATACATTATAAAACAATATGTAACAACCATCCAAACAAGCTGGAAAAGAAAACGATTCTACTAAAAGCTCTAGTATATTTTATTTTATCATATATGTAATGGAGAATAAATTTACAAATTACAAATTGGCAGGAAAATAAATTGAACTTCGTAGGCCTGCAGCTGAACTCAGTAGCTTACAGCTACCACTCCTATAATACAAAAAAAAAAAAAAAAAAGAAGAAGAAGAAGGGGAGGGGGGGTATTATAACAAAACCCAGCTGGGAAAAAACTGGCGGGAAGTTAGTTGATTGGAGACAAGTCTGGGAGAAACAGAAAAGGCCCCCGCAACCAACAGTAGTACCCCACTTCCTTGCCGCGGAAAAGTTGCAACAGATTCATATTTCGTTGACTACGTGGCATCAACAAAGTCGAATTCACAATTGAATAACTATAAATTAATCCAAGAAAAAAAAAAGAATAAGAAGAGCTATAGCCTATACGTATATATTACGCACACATATAATACATACGTACTGCTCAGAGGCAAAACAGAAAATCACACGCTAATTTCCGCACAAACCTCTGCGGGATTCTCATTTCCCTTCCAGACGTTTCGATCCGATGACTTTATCAAATTCCCTATAGAAAAAAATCAACGAACGCTTCGCTTTTGTAATCAAATCGAGAATTTAAGCTTCAAAAATCCGTCAGTATTTCATCTGTTCATTGAATGTGGAGCCTAAATTGACATCGACTTCTTCCAGAATTTGGCAACAGTGAGTGCACTTTTACCTGTATTGATCTTCTTTAAGCACAAAATATGAGTTTCGTTTTCATTTTCCTTGAATTGCATGTACTGCTTAGCGGTGTTCTCTGTCGCATGCATAGGTCACACGTGTATAAATTGGTTTGCATTTACCTAAACCCTAGCTCCTTGTTGGTTCTGATTCTGTCTGTCTGTTAAATTTTGAACTAGAAGATAGGAAAATATAGGAACATGTTTTTTATTTTGTTTTCATATTCTTACGTGATATTGATATGTATTCGTGACTATTGTTAGGGAGTTGTGGTTATTTGAGTATTGGATAGAATGTGGATGTTGTCAGACCAGTAGTTCTGGATATCCAAAGAAGTTTTGCTTAGATTTTAAGTGTAATTTTTACATGCTTTGCTGTTTCGTTTAATTATACTTGATTTGTTTGAAAAGATGATACAGCTAGTGGAAAGTAATCTTAAGTCATTTTTTGGTAATTCAGTACAACGATAAGAGAAGCCTGCGTGTCATCAACTGCAAATATTTCTGTCTCTATTTTGTAGGAAAAGTGCCATTACTTAATAGTTCGTGTCGAGGTTCTTCAATTAATCATTTTCCTTATTTTACGCTTTTACTCGTGTTTATTGGCTCTTTCGAAATACTCTGTATGATATTGATATCCTCTCTTGAAGGAAAATTTTGTGAAGTCTTCCTATGGAGGAACCATGGGGACTCTTTTGTCGTCTACCAGATGTTTGGTATTATCATGATCAAAGAGCAAAAGTTCATATAACAGCTTAATGAACAACTTACGGAGGAACAGTCTTGGAGAGAGGAATGTGGAACAGGTGATGTATATTGCTAAACTTATCTATTCTTTTCTGCTTATGAACAGAGCGGATATTGACGAAGGGCAAACTCTCACCACCAATGTAAGAAAGCTAGCTTCTTATTCCGAAATCAAACTAGAAATGTTTGTATCATTTAGTCAATAAAGGAAAAAAGAAATACAAATTCAGGTAATCGAAGTGAGCGAATCCTACTGGTTCACATAATCAGCCAATGAATAGAACCATGACAATAATTACGTCAACACCTATGTTTTTGTTTTTCAGACCTTTACATAATGTTTGTTTATCAAGAAGAAGGATGCACAAAGTGAGAAGGTTGAGTATCTTACATGTGTTAGTTGTCAGTGGTCTTTTTTTCCCTTGCAAATTGATATATTAACCAATGGCTTTAAATACCTGCATTAAACCAATACATCCATTATGACTGTTAACTATAAATTCTTAAACTGGAAATCAAACTTAAAATAACATAAAGGATGCTTAGTTACTTCTTTTTCTGGGTGCTGCACCACAAATGCCTATTTAATGTACTGCCTGTTGTTAATTGGTGTTTGATTTTTTTTTAAAAACCCTTTCGGGAGAACATGTAAAGTGATTTATATTTTGTAAAAATCTAAAAATGTTATTCTCCTTTAAGAAGGAGAGAATACTAGCATTGCAGTCACAAATTAGAACCTGTTGGTTGAACTTCAGTTCCATATACAAAAGTCTATCATGAGTTGACATGGGAAGATCAATGGACGATTGACATGGTAGTACAGTTGTGCACGGCAAGGACATGTGATAGGGAATGCAAAACATACCCATATTGAAGTCTATTAATTCATATTAAAGGAAAAAAAGGTCTACAGCGTAGTTGAGATCGTTTGTCCATTATAAGTGTCCTTACAGTCTTAGCAGTCATAGCATGAACATTTTTAGTTCTTTCTATTGCCATCTTTTAATGGAAAAATTCCAAAATTTTAATACCTAGATATTATTCAGCATATGTGCTTATGTTATCATCCAAAATTTGGCCACAGTTAACTTGAGCAAATGCAATTGTTAGGCTTTTGTTATCTGGGAAAGAAACTATTACAGATGTAGAAAGAGTAGCCTAAATATGTGGATCACAAAAGTTCTTTGAAATTTAAACTTCAAAAGGTTAAATGTAGAAAGTAGCTTCTGGTGTAGTTGGTTATCACGCTAGTCTCACGCACCAGAGGTCCCAGTTCAAGCCCGAGCTCAGACATTCTTTTACCTCATCCAAAAAAAATGTAGAAAGTAGTTCTGCATACTCTTATTATTCTCTTACTGAATTGCCACAATCTGGTGCCCCTGATGAAAATACCAATTTGAGTGGCATATTTTCTCCGTGTGGAATATCAGATAAAAGGAGCTTATAAATTTGTACTCCACCCATTTTCTCTCTCTTGAATATACTTCTTTCCCTGTTCTTTTTCAGAACTCTATAAACTAAGATTTGGACCTTTAAGTTTCCCTTGTTAAAGAGTTGTAAATTTTATAATTCTCTTAAAAGCCATACAAATCAATATTATTGATTTGAGGAATGAGGGGGTGTATCTGTTGCTGATAAGGTAAAATTTCTATAATGAGCTTGTTTGTTATCTTCAACCTACAAATCCTTGTTTCTGCAACTTGCAGGCCATTACAGCCTTAAAGAGAGGAACATATCTACTGAAGTATGGACGCAGAGGAAAGCCAAAGTTCTGCCCTTTTCGTCTTTCTACTGTATGGGTTTTGCATTATTTTGTGCATTATTTCACAAATTTTTTGTTCTTTTTCTCTAGTTTGCTTCTCCTCATGAGCATACTCTCTGTGAACATCCATTTATCTTTCGAATCTTCATTTAACAACTCTAAATGCCATGTATCAGGCAAATATAGTTTAGAAATAGCTTATTCGTCAAAGTTTCGGCAGCACTCAAAACTGCGCTGTCATAATGTTCAGATTGCTTCGACAAAACATCAATTTCTGAATTACCTGAATTTAACTTGCTGGAAAGGTCTATTGCATTCAAGAATTCACAAAAAGAAAATATCGGGTGAGAATAGCTGATAACTTAATGATCAAAAACTAAGACTTGAGGGATCAGTTGGCTATCTGAAGAATTGTGTTTTTTATCTTAGTAAGGAACAAAATTAGAAACATCTTTTATATACATTTATATTACTTGGAAAGGGAAGAAAAAACACGAAGCAAGTTTGAGAAGCTAAAAAATATTTTGAAACGTGCTTAGAAGGAACAAGTGGAACAAAATAGCACCGGGATTGGAAGGGCAGGTAAGCTAGGAGTAGGGAGAAAGGAGAACCTGTAAGGAGCTGAGAGAAGGATTAAGATACATGCAGAAGAGAAGTGTGGTGGGGAGAGTTGAAGAGGGGTTGAAAGAGAAGGGTGAGAATTTGAAAAGGGGTAGGAGAGTTATGGTAAGAAAAAGGTAGAGCAGTAAGAGGGTAATTAAAAAACTTCCTTAGGATTCCTTTTTCATCTCTTTGTCTGGCCATGAAAGTATTACAAACTGGGATTTCCTTATGTGAATGTGAAAATGACATACCAACAAAAAAGGAAATGCTATGTTCATGCTGGGGGGTGGGGGTGGAGGTAAATATGGTTGACATAAAGTGGTTTCTGACTTGTGGAGAAGCCTAGCAACTGTACAACTAGATAATATCATCAGCTTATCTTAAACTGATGTTTAAATAGATGTGGTTGGATCTTCAGCCTTAAAGCGTAGGTTAGGTAAAGCTCTACACTTTCATTTTGATGTTTCTATTGTTCAAGTTACATGGTTGCTCGGTGTAATTACTTGACCTCTACTGTGATATTCTTTCTTGTGCCTAGAGATGAGTGAGTCGAAGTTAATGAGTTGGAACTTGATAAGAAGGATGTGTATAGCATCCAAGATCAGCTCTATGCTTCTACACACTCATACACACGCTAACACACAAGGGTCCTATTTTTCTGCTTCAAAGAAGGGGTATCCTCTGAAGTATCATCCATCAACTGCTTCTCATGGCTAAATTTCAGGATGAAACAAGACTGATATGGTATGTTGACAAGGAGGAGAAACAGCTTCAATTGAGTCAGGTTTCAAGGATTATTCCCGGTCAACGAACTGTAAGACTTATGCTATCAAGATCATGCACACCAAATTCCATGCTAACCAGTATTGTGCAATTGATTGCATTTTCTATCTCAAATGAATTGTAGGCGATTTTTCTGCGGTTTCCTAGACCTGAGAAGGAATATCAGTCATTTTCACTTCTATATGGCAAAAGTTCCTTGGATTTGGTAAGTAATACTTACAGTCCAAAGAGCATGTCACACTCCCTTCCAAGTTTAAGCACTTGCATAAAATTGAATTCCTTCACTCACAAATTGCTTTTTGAGGAGCAAATTGTCACCAACCAGTTGAGATATAAACTAATTAGTAATTACCCATGTACTAGTAAGTTGAGATCTAGAGAACCCCTAAGTTTTTGGCTTAAGAAAGATTAGTTAGTACTGGGATGAAATGGGCATGACGATTGAGCCATAGTTAATTGATTGCTTAACAGACAGTTTTGGATGCTTTTCACATGTAAAGAAGTATTTTTTTTTTAAAATGTTCTCTTTTGAGGTAAAAAAAAATTGTCTCTATGCATTTTTACTTCATACCTCAGTTGCCTTTTTTGTTTTAGTAAATCTGTGAAATAACCTATGCAAGTAGTATGAGGAAATGGAAGAAAATTGGAAATTGTATTATTATGCATAATTGCAGATAGGAGACATTTCTTATGTTGGTCCACAACTAGCCAGTCTTCATTCTTCAATGAAGTGGCTATATTTGCTATAACTTTGTCTCAGACATAGACAATGAACACCTGTGGCTCAGTCTGCAGTTCATCTGTATTTTCATGATATATGAACTTTGAGTCCTATGCTTGCTTGGAATAATATGTTGTAAATTTTAGTAACTGCTCATTTTATTGGTTGATATACAATATTTAAGAAAGTGCATATCGTTGTACTTGCATATCGTACTTCGCTGATATTATAGAGATGCAGATGCTTGTATCCTTCATATGGAGTGAGAATTGACACTCTTTACATTCCATAGACAAAATGGGTTAATGAACCAGGACAATATGAACCTCTGTCCCGGAAAAAAGTTAATGCTCATTAATGGTTAGATATGGTTTCCACCTATGTTGCTCGGACTAGGGTGCGGGTACCCAATACGGGTGGGGATCTAGAGGTCGGATTCTTCATCAATTTATTTTTAATATTCGGGGGTATAAATCCGACTATGGATGCGGATGCTAGGATAAGGTCAATACATGTATATACGACATATATAAATATATATTTCGATTAATCAATACTTCAAGGAACGGCACATGACCGTCTTTTTTTCGATTGAAGAGTCTTTCACGTACAACCTCTTTTCCTGCTACACCCGGAACTCTCTTGCTATTACCCGCAGGGAGCGCAGCAACACGGGGAGCTGCTTTGGGTATCTCCGAGGACTTGATTGACTAGATTTGGTGTGGATCTCACACCCACACATATACCTATGTCGAATCAACACGGGTGTAACAGAGATTTTGAACGGTCCGAGCAACATAGGTTTCCACAAAGATCATCACTAAAGCATGTGTTATGTATTTCCCAAGTATATGGACTAGTACTCTCAGAGTTAAGAAAATAGGCGGACCCGGAATACCATGATTTTAATCTACTCCATTATTATTAGTACAAAAATGAAGATATCCAGAAGAATTTTATAATTTTAGATGATAGCAACAAAAACTGAATTCTTCGGCAGATCTGCAAAGATAAGGAAGAGGCAGAAGTCTGGTTTGTTGCTCTCAGGGCTTTGATATCTCGGGTTAACTGTCAAAAGTGGACAAGCAATATAGGACATGATGCCACATCTTCTGAAGGTTCAACTGCTGTGACACAACGAAGTTCTCACTCCGCTTTGTCAAGTAGTAGTGGAAGCAGCAGTACACCCTATGAGGTACTTACTGTGCTTTTCTTGTTAAGTTGATTGATTTGTGGTCTTGACTCTTTTCCTGTTATCATGACAGGACCCAAAGAAAAATCAATTGGTTTCAGTTCCATCTCAGAGTCCCCCAAAAAAGAGATTAGAAAGAGCATTCTCTGACTTTTTACTGTATAATGCAGCCGCACAATGTTCTTCCCAAAGAGGTTTTGCCGCTTGTTCCCTCAACTCAAGATCATACGGGAACTTAGATGATGAAAATGGGCAGAGCTCTGCGGATACTATCCGATTTAGTTTCTCTAGTGCCATTAGTTCATCTAGCCAGGGATCTTCTTCCGCAACTATTGATACCCTTTGTGACATTTTAATATGGGGAGAAGGAATTGGTGATGGCCTGCTTAGTGGTGGGATATGCGGATGTGGAAACGTTGAAACTGCAAGAAAGGATGCACGTTTGCCTAAGACCTTGGAATCAGCTGTATTACTTGATGCTCAATATATTGCTTGTGGAAGCACACATGCTGTACTAATCACAAAGCAAGGAGAAATCCTTAGTTGGGGAGAGGGGTCAGGTGGCAGACTAGGGCATGGAGTAGAATCTGATGTTTCTAGCCCAAAACTTATAGACACTCTCTGTGGGTTGAATGTTACATCAGCGGCATGCGGAGATTATCATACTTGTGCCACAACAATCAGTGGAGATCTCTATACATGGGGTGAGGGTACCTTTAACTTTGGCCTCCTTGGGCATGATACTGGAATCAGTCACTGGACCCCCAAAAAAGTAAAGGGTCCTTTGGTTGGTAAGCATGTCTCATATGTCTCTTGTGGTCCTTGGCATTCGGCTGCTATAACATCAGTTGGCCAACTTTTTACTTTTGGTGATGGAACTTTTGGTGCTCTAGGTCATGGGGATCGTAGTAGCACTAGCATTCCTAGGGAAGTTGAAACTCTACAAGGACGAAGAACAGTAACAGTGTCCTGTGGGCATTGGCACACTGCAGCTGTGGTAGAGTTCTCTTTTGATGATTCTAGCTCTTCTAACTCCCCACCTCGGAAGCTTTTCACCTGGGGAAATGGCGATGATGGACAACTTGGACATGGAGATAATGCTTCTAGGCTCGCTCCATGCAACATTTTACAGTTGGATGACATTAACTTCTGTAGAGTAGCCTGTGGCCATAGTATTACAGTTGCTCTGACAACATCAGGACAAGTATATACAATGGGGAAAGCTGATTATGGGCAACTAGGAATTCCTGGAAGTACTGGGAAGTTCCCTTCTCGTGTTCAAGGAAAAATTACAAATTGTTTCATCGAAGAAATAGCTTGTGGCTCTTTCCATGTTGTGGCCTTGAGTTCAAACTCTCAGCTTTACACGTGGGGAAAGGGAGGAAATGGTCAGCTAGGACATGGGGACAATCATGATAGGAACACTCCTACACTGGTTGAAGCGCTGAAAGCAAAACAAGTAAAGCATGTGGTCTGCGGAAATAATTTTACTGCTGCCATTTGTCTACACAGAGAAGTGTCTGTTGCTGATAATTCCATTTGTGCTGGATGCCAGAGTCCATTTAATCTCAGACGAAAACGTCATAACTGCTACAACTGTGGGCTTGTCTTTTGCAAAGTGTGCACCAGTAAAAGATCCGTAAAAGCTTCTTTGGCTCCAAAAATGAACAAGCCTTATCGAGTGTGTGAAGATTGTTTTACTAAATTGAACAAGGGGTTGGATACTGGATTAACTTGTCTACCACCGAAGGCCACTATTGGAAGCTTACAGAAGAATACTGGAGAGAAGGTGAAAGAGGCCTTGCCTTCCAAACAAAAAGGCCTTCTGTCTAGGCTGTCCTCATTCAATTCATTCAAGCAGTCTGACAATCAACATCCTAAAAAGAACCAGAAGCAAGATTTGAACTCCGGCCAGTTCTCTCCAATCTCCAATAGAAATACTCAGTGTGAAGTATCTCAAACATCAAGCCCATTGATGTCTTTTTCTGATTGCCCCGAAAAATTGTCTGTTTCTTTTGTTGGATCAACAAGTCATTCTCAAGCTGGCTCTCCTGCTTCTTTGGAATCAAGTTCATCTTATTCTGTGTCACTGAGATCCGCTATTGCCGCACAAGCATATCACGAAGTGGACCTTGATGATTCAGAACAAACAAGTGAAAGTCTGAAAAAAGAAATTTCAATATTGAAGGAGCAGGTAAAAATGGTCAAGATTCTTTTTATCAAGCCTCTTTATTGCTGCATTCTGTCATGCCTAAAAGAATCATTGAAGTAGAAAACCAGACGTCTAATATTAGAATATCAGAATTACTTATCACTTATTTTCGTTTCTTCTATATGTGAGAATTACTATCATTAGAGAGCATATGGTATGGCTTTGACACTTGTTATGGAAATTAGTGGAAGCATCACTCACTAGTCAATGAAGGAAAAAAGGACAAAAGAAGTATATAAAGGGGTCAGGCTACATGTGGTTGACAGTAAGTTATTTCCAACTAGGATATCCTGGTTCGGTTTCACAAGGTTGCTGTTACTTGTTGTCTAATTGTGTGTTCATTCAAAAGTTTTGATTGTAATTTACTATAGATTTCCTTTTCTGAGGTACTGTTTCAACTTATATATCAACTTTCCCTAGAAAACTAACTTGTCGTGGATATAGTTTCCCTATAGATAATATCTCTTTGTGGATATGGTAGCGGCTTCTGAATACTATGCTGCTGGACAATTCAATTTCAGAATTCTACTTGGTTTCATTTCATGAAGATGTTACTTTGTCATTCTCCTTCATCAGACATATTGTATTGTTAGTATAACTATAAGACCAGCGGCGGAGCCAGAATTTTTACTAAGGGGTGTCAAAATGTAAGAAGTAGACACACGAAGAAGTCAAGGGGAGTCAACATATAATAATATATGCATATAAAAAAATTACTGAGCTACATAGTGTAAGTTTCGGGATGAAGGGGTGTCAGTTGACACCCCTTGAAATAAGGTGGCTCTGCCACTGCATAAGACTAGATATTTTTAGAACATTTATCCTGCATCAACTTTTCCAATGACCAACTGATTAGAAACAGAAGCCAGCTTAAATTAATTACATTGTATTCAGTGTTACTTCTCCTTTCAAACAAAGAAATATGTAGTATAAGTTGATCTGTACGTGCTCTATTGAACCTGAGACGTAACCCATGCAGGTAGAGATTCTCACCCAGAGATCTCTTTTCTTAGAGGCTGAGCTTGAGAAAAAATCAAGGCAACTTCAAGAGAAAACTGAACAAGCTAGAACTGAAATGGAGAAAAACAATGCTGCAAAGGAAGTCATCAAAACTCTAATGATGCAGGTACATATTTGTTGTCCTATATATTTCATTACATCCTTAGTCATGTTCTGCAGTCAATTGAAAATGTTTATATTATCCATTAAAGTGTACTAATTATCAATCAGATCTGAAAACCCGAAATTTCCTGTTGAAATTCTCTGTTTACAAAGAAATCAGCATTCAGTTTTTAGTTGTTTATCAATACATCCAGCAGCATCTTTTATTTGTCCAAAGTCTGAACACAAAAGCCTTGTGAGAAAACAACTCCAATTAAGTACCTGATAAATAGTTTTAGCATTTAACTTTAGCAGAGAGAAAGAAGAAAGGAGAAACAAAAAGATCTACGTAAGAGGTATGTGGAATTGATAGTAATGAAATGCAAAAGCGAATAAGTGCCCAAACGAAACAATAATCGCAGCTATTAGAACTGATAAACAAAGCTACAATATTATATTCCAGTTCAGTTACTCTGGCGAAGCTATATTTTTCCTATTTTCTAATGGTATGTTCTTAGAGTGGAAATCTAGTTGTTGCAGCTTAGCACCATAATGATTTTTATCTCAAGAAACTTCGACAATATAGGTTGTGGTTACAATTGCAGATGATGGAGATATGTAAGTGGAAACTAAGGCATACATGCATGATCCTTTACTGATGCATTACATGCCTGAGTGCTTGTTGATTTCGGAAAACACCCTCTTAAGCCCTGCATCTGGAATTATTCTCTCCAAAATTCATGAGCAAATTGTGGATAGCTCCAGCTTTTATTCATTCCACAGAGGACTTGGTTAACACTTGGGACAGCTTTCATCCCCCTTATAGGTCTCTATCGTTATTTTTGGTCATTACTATTCATTGAAGCATTCTTATCGTTGTCTTTTTTTTTCCTGGATCCTCTGCTAGGTAAAGGGCACCACTGCAAAAGCACCTAACGATGCTTCTGCAGAACATCTGATCTCACTGATGACACCTACAGTGCCTTGAACCTTGTTTATGGAAGGAGTAAACCAACTAGCTAGGATTTCATCACACTCCTATTCTTTTTGCAGTTATCTGCAGACAACTGAAGATTTATGGTAGGTTTCGAGATTGATTCTCTACTGATTTAACTTTTGTATCAGTGAGTGGTCAATTATGCTTTAAAAAAAAGTGGTTGGTTATAATCTGGATGGAGTTTTCTTGGGGTATGGATGTTATATGCATCTCTGTGTATGTGCAGCTGTAAATGTCATCACTGTCTCGGAAAGCGTATCAGCCGTGAAAATCTGAAAACATGAGATGCACGCCACTGATTCAGGGGAAGGAGTCTTATTACCCGTACAACTAAATGTGATCCTAAAGAAGCTATCCCTCTATCAGAAAGTGTACATTCAATTTTGCATATAGAGTGGAACTCATATCCTTAGTACACATTAGGATGAACGGAAGGCTGCTGTTTGTATGAATAGGTGAAAGGAAAATGAAAATCGCGATAATGATCAACAGTTTGTGATATGAACTTCATCGTTTGAACTCATTCAGCTGTTGAAGTAACCCTTTTTTTCCACTTCTCGCGTCTTCATGCCGCTCTCCTTCTCCCAATTTTGTAAAAAGGTAAGAGCATTTTATTATATATAAAAAAAATCAACACTACGAGTATTTGATCAAATGTATGAAAGCAACTTATTCCAGTAGAATTCACAGTTCTAGAATTGTTTACCCGTGTACTTTATTTAACCATCAGCATCTTTGAGTCTAACTACAACAACAACAGCGATCTAGGTAGGGTAGTGTATATGCAGCCTTACCCCTACCTATAAAGGCAGAGAGGTTGTTTCCGAGCATCTCTAAGTCTAATTCCCAAGTTAAAATGGTGGCATTACTTTTCACATGTCGCTAATCAGAAAGTGCATTGTTGTGAAAAAAAGTGAAGGTGGTACTGGTATGTGGTGGCTTCGAATGGTTTACAGAAATTGAAGAATGATATAAGAGAAGTTCGAACTGTTTTTTATGTATGAAAAGTTTTTAGCCAAGTTAATCCGTTGGCGTTCTCACTGATACAATTAGATGGCTACTCGATATACCAATTAGGGATGCAAATATCACTTATATCGTTATGCCAAAAGGAAAAACGACCTTATAATCCACTCACTTGACAATCCAAGGATACAAAACATCTGGGCCAACAGTTTTGGATTCTGAGAGCAACCTGCATTCATTCTTTCAAGTACTTAGGTGTACATGAATCTACTAGGACTACATGTATACTGCATTCTTAATTTTGTTATATGCAGAAGAAGTGAATTGGATTCACATTCGTCTTTTTCTATTTTGTTAGATGCAAAGTTTACCATACTCTTCCAGATATTCATTGTTTTATTGACTGCATTCTCTGTCAAATCTTTTTAACCTCATCAGTAGTTATACTCGCTTTCCATAGGCATACACTCATTTGCTTCTTTTAAATCATTACCTTCACCTTTCAAACTTGTTCCCTAACTGGCATAGCCATGGACGACGCTGTATTTGTGCGGGCTCATGAAGAATGCTGCAACTTGTATTTGTGCGGGCTCACGATGTATTACCCGACATGGACACACGAAGCCTAGCTTTTTTATTGGAGCATAATGTAAGGTGAAGTCTTCTTCAATTAATGTTGTCATTGTGCTAATATGTCCACTTTTATCTTTGGAATATTTTTTATCCTATGGGACTGTCAGAATTTCATGTGGAATCACATGATAACAAGCATCAGCGTAATGACAATGAGTGCATCTTGTTTTCTGCTTTATGTCCATTTCCAAGTTCTTTACATTGGGAAGTTCTTTTCTTGCTGAGGAACATCACAGTTCAACTAGCACAACTTATAGTTTTGGCTAACGGTCAGAAGATTGGTGTAATCTATCTCTACTGCAACACAAGTAATTTAACTGCTGCCTCAATATGGATAAATGCTTTCTCTAGATGTATAAGTGACAATGTATGAATTTACCACTATCTATTGTTATGGATGTATATTCTAGTTCTAGGAAAGGGCACTGAGGTAATCTTTGTCTAGTGTATTTATGTATTTCTTTAGAGAGGTCTATAAAGATGCAAAAATGGTAAGATTATCTTTATTTTTAGATCGTTATAATATCTCTAATAACTTACACAATATAAAAAAAAAATGAAAGAAAAAAAAAAATATGTCACCGTAAAGGTCATTGCAATTCAGTATTAAAGCTCTTAGCTTGTCCAGAAAAACAAAGATTCAATTTTCATCAATTTTTTTCAACTGCTAGACTTCCCCTTTAAAGTTCGATCGAGCTTTTATTTCCCTTCATCTCCATAGACTTCTCCCAAAAAGGGAAAAGTTAAGAAAACCCCCCGTTCTTGAAATTTGAAAACTAACGAAAGAAAGGGAAGAGAAAACTGGAAGGGGAAAAAACAAGAGGGAAGATAGAAGAGAAAATAGAAGAAAACTTCGATTTGCCCCGTTCGCCAACTTGTTTTTCTGTTCCTTTTTAAATTAAATCAAACAAGGGAAAAAATCTTGTACCTTCCTTTTTTTTTTTCCTATTCTTCCACTCCCCTTTCCAGTTCACTGACTGTTTATTTAATTATTTATTTTGTGGAAGATATGTACTTTGCATGGTACTCTTTCAATTAAAGATGACTAATTATGGTCACTAGACCATCCAAATACAAATTTCTCTTCACTTGAGATATCTCCATCAACTAAACACTAGAGACAGATTGTTCATATGGCACCAAAAAAAAACATTGGATGTATAAAGCAGAAGTCTGGCAACTTTTCACCAAACGATGGCAACCCACTACATTTAAGAAACTACTGCAAGCAATTCTTACTTATCTTCCACTTCAGCCCTCACTACCATCCACAGATTCACTTGGAAATTCTTGAGCTTCTGCCAATGCTGATTCTCTTGCATCAGCAGCATATAATATCTTTTTCACTGCCACAGCCATCTGTGAAATGTATAAGCCCGACGACACTGATTAGATGACTCGTAATTCATGTTAATGACAGACACTTTGCTTTTAACGGAGATACAGAAGGAGCAGTATGGTCAGCATTATGCTAAACATAATTGCCAATCAATCCACAACCACTTACTTAGAAATCTGTAAAGTATCATACATGATGCCAAAGTAGTGAAAATGTCTAAATAATGGGCAAAAGGAGAAGACATAGGATCAAATAATTTCTCTACAACTCTTTCGATAGCCAGCAGAATCCTGAAGAAAGAAAAGTAAAATGAACTACTCCCGATAAATACTCTCCTGACCATGTTATACACGTGACAACTACAAAACTTTAACAAAGCAAAATCCAACACAAGCAACTGAACAATAGTATTTATAAAGTTATTTAGGGGTTCAGAACTATCAGTGGTTATGTTACTAGAAGGGAGGCACAATGTTCTTTTAGCCCAATAAGCACAGAATTATAATTACATATATGCTGATCCTTCCCAGCCATGTTTGTTTGTGGCAAATCAGTTAGACATGCACAAGTATAGATGGATCAAAAAGAAAGGTAGCTAGGCAGATACATCATAAGCATTCTCTTTTGGTAGAGATGTGGGAGAGAAGAGCTTACCGGGACATTATCTAATTCTGGAGTCTGACAGAGTATCTCAATATCTCGTAACTTTGCAAAATAAAAATCTCTTTCTTTTTCCAAGTGGTCAACAGAGAGCTTGAGATCAGTAACCTGGATGGTTAAAATATGAGTAACAAGCAGTCGAAGTACTACCAGGCAACCAAAACAGTGAGTTAACAGCACGAAAAGTAGAAATTGAGAGTTATATGATAATATCACAGGAGTGGATACTTATTACCGAAAGAGAAAAACAACAGTAGTAACAACTATACCACAATCCTGGTCTTTGGGATCAGTTGTGAATCCGCAATATCCACTCGACTCCATTTAGGGCTGTTTCTTCCACTACTCAATAATTATCTTTTAGGATAAATTAGGGATTCTCTTAATGGGAATTCTTTTAATCTTGACCTATTCTTACACCGTCATATAATCTCCAACCAAACATAAAAGACTCTTGACAAACAATGAACCTAATGTCAAAAAGAAAGAAAGAAACAAAAAGTAAAACCAACAGCAGGAGACACGATCTCCTTATACTCAACCAAACCATATCCTTAGCTTCGGATGTAGTTCACAAAAGTTCTGCAAGATCCTTTTAGAATAGGAGTACCTTTGACCATGCAGAAGCAAGTACTGTGAATGAATTTACGCTGGCTTCAATCAAGCTTAATAATGCTTGAACGTTGGAACAGGCAATTATTCATTCACTCAATCAATCTGCCAAACCATAAGCAATAAGTTTTACACCATCCAACTTCACATAAGTATAAGACTGTTACCTCCTTTGACAAAGCTTGAATCTCTGCTGAAGAATTAACCACACCCATTACTGGACTTGATCTTCCTTGTTTTATTCCTAAAAAAACACATAGTTTAAGAAAAACATCGCTACAGAAAATACAATAAGGAAAATATCATTGTCGCTAACCTGTAATCCTAGTAATGCCTTCCCCTAATCCAGGGTTATGACAGTTGTTTGTTTGCAGTGACTTTGCATATCTCTGAGAGCCCTTCACATTTCGTTCCTTCCCAACCTTGCTTCTGCGATCCAGAGCATTATAATTCCTGCAAACGTACAAAAAAGGAGAGATAATTAAAGGGGATATTGGCATCTAAGTTCTAGAGCAACAAAACACTTGATTATTTAAGAAGAATCACATACTCATTCATAATGCCACCATTTACAGACTCACAGTAACGTTTCAGCCATTGCAGAAACTCCAAGTTATCCAAAGGACGGCCCTTAACAAGCCTGTTAACTTCAATATGCTGCAAGCAAATTGGAAACCAACTAGAAATATGGCCAAAAAGAAAACCATCTAGTTCCACTCAGATCTTGTGACGACCCAAAGGGTCATCACCTGTTTTCTTACCCATTATGTGCTTCCGAGGCCTTGAAAACTTCATTTATAGTCGATTCGATTTGCGTGCGCAGTCCGGGCACGTAGCCAGAAAGCTTAAATATGAAATTTTGTGAAAAATGCTATGTTTTGATGTTAAAATGAATAAATTTGACTTAGGTCAACATTTTGGGTAAACGGACCCGGACCCGTGATTTGACAGTCCCGGGGTCCGTAGGAAAATATGGGACTCGGGCGTATGCCTGGAATCCGAGGTCCCTAGCCCGAGAAGTGAATTTTTTTAAGGAAATTGTTTTTTTTTGAAAATGTCTAAAGAAATTGAAATGAAATTTGATTAGAACAAGTTGGTATCGGGCCCGTATTTTGGTTCCGGTGCCCGATACAGGTCTTGTATATGACTTGAGTCATTCCTGTGAAATTTGGTTAAAAACGGACGTCGTTTGACGCGATCCGGACCTTAATTGAGAAATGTGATATTTAAAAGAGTTTTGAGAAATCTCATTGATCTCGAGGTTTAATTCGATGCTCGTGATGTTATTTTGGTAATTTGATGACACGAATATGCCCGTAGGATGTTTTTGAGGTTGTGTGTATACTTGGGTTGGAGTTTCGAGGGCTCGGGTGAGTTCGAGTAGGTTCCGGGATGCCTTAGGCTTAGAAAGTCAGATGTTGCATGTTCAGGAAGTTGCAGGCCTCTGAACCCTTTAGTGCGGTCCACGAGAAATCGCGTGCGACCGCGGAGGGGCCAGTGCGGTCGCGGTCGCCTTTGTGCGGGGCGCGGTGGAGGCTGTGCGGCCGCAGTCGCCTTTGTGCGGTCTGCACAGGGTGCTGAACTGCAGGTCTTCAGGGAGGCCTGTGCGGCCGCAGTCCGTTTAATGCGGTCCGCGGTGGAGCTCTGCAGCCGCAGTCCTTTTAATGCGGTCCGCAGTGAGGGTCTGAGAGGGGTACAAATAGACGGAATTTTCAGTTATTTTTCACTTTTCAAAACCCCAAAAACATAAGAGGCGATTTTTCAAACAACATTTCTTCTCCAAATCAATTGTAAGTCATTTTTAACTAGTTTTCTTCAATCATTAACATCTTTTAACATGATTTCAACTTAAAATCAAAGATTTTCACGGGGGAAATTGGGTGTTTTGGGTAGAACCTAGGTTTTCCAAAAATTGGGGATTTGGACCTCAATTTGAGGTCCGATTTCAAAACAAATTATACATTTGGATTCGTGGGGGAATGGGTAATTGGGTTTTGGTCCGAACCTCGGATTTCGACCACGTGGGCCCGGGGGTGATTTTGACTTTTTGGGTAAAACTTTGGAAAACTCATTTTCATGCATTGGGGTTGATTCATTTAGCACTTATTGATGTAATTAAGTAACTTGTGACTAGATTCGAGCGGATTGGTGGTGGAATCAAAGGGTAAAGCTATAATTGAGGCTTGAGTGGTGTTCAAAGCTTCGAGGTAAGTGTTTGGTCTAACCTTAGCTTGAGGGATTAGGAGTTGAGTCTTATTTGCTACGTGCTAATTGTCGAGTATGACGTATAGGCGTGATGACGAGTATCTATACGTTGGTGTCTAGCATGACCGTGAGTCTTTATATTGCGGATATTCTGATCTTGTTGTATCTTTCATGCCTTAATGATGATTTCTATATGTTGTAAAAATCATGTGAAAGAAATGGTGATCTTTGAACTTCGAGGAGCATTGGCTCGAGTTATAATACGAATTGTGAAAGTATATGAGACAATTGAACCCCTTTGGAGCATTGACTCAAGTGGTAAAGTGAATTATAAAGTAAGAAGTGAAAGAAAGAGAAAGAGTTATTGAATTGTCCCCTTACCGGGATGTTTGTTGCTTTGTTGATTATCTCTCTTGCCGGAATGCTGAGATTATTGATATTGTTCCCTTGCCGGGATTTCTACCATTATTTGTCTACTCCCTTGCCCCTTTGTTTGTGATTGTTGTTTGGGTGAGGAAGAGTGTTAAAGTACGAAGGGTGATGCCGTGCATTGTTTGCTATTGTGAGGAAAGAGTGAAAAGCACGAAGGGTGATGTCGTGTCGTACGATGTACCATCCTGTACCGATATTCGTTGACTATATGGTGAGGAAAGAGAGTAAAAGTACGAAGGGTGATGTCGTGCACATTATTATGATACGATTGATTTGGTGAGAACGAGAGTAAAAGCACGAAGGGTGATGTCGTGCACATTTTTATTATTGATATTGTTTGTGTGAGGACGAGAGTAAAAGCACGAAGGGTGATGCCGTGCAAATTGTTGATTTCTGATTATTGTTGACATTCTGGCTTTGTTGCTTCCCCCCTTTTATTGAAGTTTTCTATTTGGAACTGTTAGCTCCCCCAACATGTTTTCCCTTCCCACACTTACTGGTTATTTCCTATATTTCTTTTTTGTTGTACATGTATATATATTTGAACTGCACAGGTTATTTGGTAGTCTGGTCCTAGCCTTGTCACTACTTCGCCGAGGTTAGGCCAGACACTTACCAGCACATGGGGTCGGTTGTGCTGATACTACACTCTGTGCTCTTTTGCACAGATCCAGGTATTGGACAGCAGCAGTAGCGCAGGAGCCAGCCTTCAGCACACCGAGATACCGAGGTAGCCTTGCAGGCGTCCGCAGGCTCGGCGTCTCCTCTATCTTATATTCCATTCTGTTATCTCATGTATTCGAGACAAACAGTGTTATATTTCTTTCAAACGGTTGTATTTAGTACTCTTAGTAGTTCGTAAGTGATGTGACACCAGTTCTTGGGTAGAGGCATATGTTGATTTCCGCATTATTGTTCAGCTTATTTAATTTAAATTTTCCGCTTTAATTCCATATTTCCGTTGTTATATTAATATTTAACGCTTGATGTTATGCTCAATAAAAAGGATTAAAAATAAAGGAGTTAGGGATTTAGGATTTGTGGCTTGCCTAGCTTCTACGAGTAGGCGCCATCACGGCTCCCGAGGGTGGGAATTCCGGGTCGTGACAGATCTCAATAGCAGGTTATTTTGTTTTTAGAAGGTTTACTCTTGACTGCTGAATACTTCATTAAAAAGGAAGCTGTGCAGGTAATATAGAAGAGACAATGTAAAAGGAATCTTGTCCTCAAAAGTTTCTTTATTAACGTGGGATTACTTTAGAAGTTTCTTTATTGTTGTTATTTTATTTGTAATTCAGAGATAAGAAAAGCACCAGTATGATCCAAATAGCTAAATGCAGAAAGGTGAAAACTAGGTGAGACAATGATGTTGAAAGATTAAACTGCACTACGACAATGATAAAATTCAAAAGAACAATCCCCCTTTGCTCTGAGAGGTTTGTACATGGAATGAAGGGATCAAAACTGTTTCACTCAAGAAGTTCACATAAAAGTTGAAATGTGATTTGTTTACCTTGTCAATTTTGAGCTTGTTGAAAACATCTTGCAGCACTTTGTAGTTCTGGATCATGTCATATTCAGTCTTTGCATCAAAGTTGACCTGTAACGAAATATGCTCCATCAGAGATGCCATAACAAATCAAACATGTTCATAATAGGACCACTAGAACATCACATGGCAGTAATCACCTTATGCATTGGAACAGCTCCAGGATAGGTCATGTCCATCATTTGACACTGCACAGCCCCAGATGCAGCCTAGCATAATAATTTTGTGATTCAAATATGTAATTAAAGCATTAGAGGAGAAACAGAATCATCAACATTCTTAAAGGTAATTATCAATTGGGGTAACTATACTGTATCCCCTGTAATGCTTACAAGTTAAGTAACTGGATAAACGAACATTGCTAAAATGTCGGCTAATCTTTTCCACTCATTAAGAAAAATGCAAGCTAGAACTTTTAAAGCAACTGTAATACTAGCTCAACCCCACTTCACAAATAAATCATATAGACATTTGCTATTTGAAAAGAGAATGTGAACACCAATTAACAATTTAATCTATTTTAAGGAACCATATCTTCTTATAATGCCCAAAGTATTTTAGTGAACAACAATTGACTAGACATCTTTGGTCATACATTCCACAATGTCCAGAGTTTCTCAGTGGAATCTCCTTGTCCATTTCATTTTGATTGGACACTTTTCTCATATGACCATATTGAAATCTAATTTCCCCAAAATGCATCCCAAAGAAGAAAAAAAACAACAACTATGCCTCAATTTAACCAGTTGAGTTCGCTCTATGAATATCAAATATCCAATTCGCTCCATTTGGACCGTATCACCCAACTCTCATGCACAATTGAGGGATAATTTCAAAACAGAAGGAAAGTTTGAGGAAAGGCACAATTTGGCAAGAGGTGAACGTGATTATTGTTTCATTACCCAGAATCCGACAGAAAATCTATTTGGAAAACCAAATAATATTAAAACCTATAACAGATTAACAAAAAATCTGGAAAATCACCCAAAACACATTTGAGAATGCAAAACAAGAAAGAAAATGAGCAAGGGCAGGTACCGTACGTACCTCTTCAATGCGAGTGAGATTAAGGTGCAACCTGGCATTGATCCAAGACAACAATTCATTCCTCCCTACAAAATACGCACTATCCATTATCCCTATATTCGCCATTCTCCCTTCCTTCAATCCAACAATTCCTCTAATAAGACTTTTATATATAGAAAAGAAACAAAGCAAGTCACATACATATATGGAATGAGAAGAAAGAGAGAGAGTGCGTAAAGCAAGGAATTTTGTATTTCAAATTACCCTTTTAATATAGCCGTTCCGTTTTATTCATTTGGAATTTGTTAGCCTAACCCATATAGTAAGTGACTAATTAATTACTCCATTAATTAAATTACAAGCAAGCGAGGGAATTCAATTCTTTCCTCGAGGAAATAATATTTTATGTTTATCTGGTTTTTAATTATCATTAATGGATTATTATTATTATTATTATTATTATTATTATTTAAAAGAAAATGAAGGGATGGTTAGGGATTGGGGAAAAGAATCGTTTGCTTTTTTGTTGATTAAAATAGAAAGAAGAGCGGACTGCAAGAGGGGAAGCTTTTTCGTCACTTTCGTGTTTGGTTTCTGCCATTGCCAATTGGCCATTTACTTAAGTTGGGTGGGTCCCAATTGACTTTGCCAAAAATTGAGGTGTTTGACCAAGCTTTTGGAAGGGAAAAAAAAAGTGCTTTTGTGGAGAAGCAGAAGCAGTTTTGGAGAAACAGAAAAAAGCAGCTTCTCTCCAAAAGCACTTTTTTGATAAGCACTTTTGAGAAAAATACATTTAGAAACAGTTTTTTAAAACTTGGCCAAAACACTAATTGTTGTTCAAAAGTACTTTTCAAACTAATTAGTCAAACACAAACTGCTTCTCACTAAAAGAACTTTTGAGAAAAATATTTTTAGAAAAAAACACTTCTCAAAATAAGTTGGTTTTTGCAGCTCGGCCAAACAGGCTATTTGTCACATGCAAACTCCTGCTCTCATCGTCCCTTATTTGAAGGTAAAAAGAACACTTGTGGGTGGACAAAAATCACTATGTATTCAGCCATCATTTTCTACTGAAATTAAATAAGTCAAGCAAGGGTCATACCAAGAGAAATAAATTTAAATTAGGTGAGAATGAAATATGTGTCTTGTTTAGTTTTGTCTCACCATATTATTAAGCAAAGTTGTAGGCAGAAGCGGAGCAAGATTTAAAGTTCATAGATTCGAAATTCACAGTTATTGGGTTCGGCTGAACATGTAATTATGGGTGCACTAGTAAATAGACTATGGGTGCACCACTAACGAAAGGAGAAAAAAGAAAGTATTAAATAAAAATTAATTCATGGCCCTTAGCTAAACAACTCAACATTCAACCAAGTGCATTATTTAACCTTTTTGGAGGATGGAGCCATCAGATAATACCAAATCAACCATATGAAATATATACATAAAAGAGATACCTAGTTTGACAAAGAGATCAGAAGATCGTCTTATAAGTAATGAATAAAAAAACATAAAATTTAATATAAAATACCTCAAGAATTAGTGTCACAAGTCACGAGCAACTGAAAAATGAAATACGATGTTAATGGGATTAATCACATTCCCCTGGAGAATTATGAAAGAGGTAGAAGAATTAGAAAGGTGAAGGATCAAGTAAATCGTAGCTTGAAGCACTGCTTTAGAGAAGCAAAACAAGTTGCGGATAGGGCTCACCTATACCATACTTTGGGTTATCCGCCCCTGGTTGTAGGTATAATATGAATGGATTAACATACTCTTTCATGTCTCGAATGAGCGAATTAGTGACAAGAGTATTTACTTGGTTTTTAAATATGATTTAATTTAATATTTGTTAGAAAAAAACTAAGTTAATGAGTTGATATATCTTTTAACTCACAAACAATTTTACAATTCTCTATCGGAAAATAGTCTCTATTCCCTTCCAGGGTAGGAGTAAGGCTGCGTACATCACATCGTACTCTCCTCAAATACCATTTTTGGGAAACTATTGGGTTTGTTACAATGGTTGTTGTATATAATTTTACAATTAATAATTTGTATTACTATTCGTCATTTTATAAGGTATATTTATATGAGATCCTTTGATGATCAAAAAATGATCATTTTGATTTTCACATTAAAGTTTGAAACTTCATTGCGATATTTCAAATGACAGGTAAATTTCACCGTTGGTCATCTAAGTTAAGCTTTGCAACATAAAAGTTATTTTTTCTTCGTAACACAGAAGTCGTCTTTTTAAACCTAGTTAATACAAATATCGGGAAGATGCCATTTTTTGCTGAAAAAGTAATGTGACTATCTTAATTTGCTTAATAGACTTTCCCCCGTGTTTCGCCACGTAACACTAACTTCCCTTATGATTTATAATATTACGCTTAACCTATTTTTATTTTTAACAATTTTCTTAACCTATTAGCAAAAATTATATTTTTTTATAGTTTTACTATTTTATCCTCATTAATACACTCTTTTGTTAAATTGATTTCATTAACATTTTTTACTTCTTTAAAGAGATGACAACCACAAAGTGAATAGCAAAGAAATCAAGAACTGGACTTAGAGAAGAATTGTGATGACCCAAAAGATCATCACTTGTTTTGGAAATAAATTCTATGTTTCGAGACCTTAAAATCTCCTTTTTGTCTCACCTCGATTCATGTGCGCAATCCGGGCATGTGTCCAAAAAGTTACTATGTGAGAACCTGTGGAAAATAATAAATTTTACTTTTAAAATAAATTTAGGTTGACTTTGGTCAACATTTTTGGTAAACGGACTCGAACTAGTGATTTAACGGTCCTAGAGGGTCCGTAGGAAAATATGGGACTTGGGCATATGCCCGAAATCGAATTCCGAGGTCCCAAACCCGATAAATGAATTTTTGAAGAAAATTGTTTAACTAAAATTTTTAGAGTTTTTTGGAATTTGAATGTAATTGAATTTGATGGTATCGGGCCCGTATTTTGGTTCCGGAGCTCGGTACAAGTCTTATATGTGATTTAAGTTGAGCCTGTAAAATTTGGTAGGAAACGAACTTGAAATGACGTGAATCGAACCTTCGGTTGTTAAAATTTGAATTTAAGAGTTCATGAGATCTTTCTTTGATTTTGATGCTAAAGTCGTTGTTAAAGGTGTTAATTTGGCGATTTGATCGCACGAGTAAGTTCATATGATGTTTTTGAGTTAGTATGCATATTTGGTTTGGAGCTCCGAGGGCTCGGGTGAGTTTAGGATAGGTTTCAGGATGTTTTTACGCTTAGAAAAAGTTGCAGTTTCAGAGAAAGTTACAGGTCTCTGAAGCCAGGTCTCGCGGTCCGCGGTGGAACCTTCGCGACTGCGGTGGGATTTATGCGGTCCGCGATGATCAACTCCAAGACTTCGCGACCGCGCACGATTCCTTGCGGTCCGCGGTGGAGCTCCGCGACCGCAGTCCCTTTTATGCGGTCTGAGGGGTCTGAGAGGAGTATATTTAAACGGTACTTTTGAGTTATTTTTCACTTTTCAAAACCCTAAAACATAAGACGCGATTTTTCAAACATCATTTCTTCCCCAAAAATACTAGTAAGCGATTTTTAACTTATTTCTTTCACTCTTTAACTTCTTTTAACAAGATTTCATCCTAGAATCTAGGGTTTTCATGGTGGAATTGAGAATTTTGGGTAAAACCTAAGAATATTGAAATTTGGGGATTTAGACCTCAAATTGAGGTCGGATTCTAAAACCAATTACATATTTGGGCTCGGGGGTGAATGGGTAATGGGGTTTTGGTCCGAATTTCGGGTTTGGACCAAGCGGGTCCAGGGTCAATTTTTGACTTTTTGGGGAAATCTTTATAAAACCTATTTTCATGCATTAGAATTGATTCATTTCGCATTTATTGATATCGTTAAGTAAATTGTGGCTTGATACAAGCGAATTGGTGGTGGAATCAAGAGGTAAAGCGGTAGTTGATGCTTGAATTGTGTTCGTGGCATCGAGGTAAGTATTTGGTCTAACCTTAACTTGAGGGATTAGCAGTCATGTCCTATTTGCTATGTGTTAGTTATTGAGTACGACGTATAGGCATGGTGACGAGTATCTATACATTGGTGTCAAGCATGTTCGTGAGTCTTATATTATGATTTATGTTACTCCGTTTGTATTGTTCATGCCTTATGTGATGATTTCTATTGTTGATCAAAGCTTGTGAAAGAATATAAGTATTCGAACATTGAAGAGCTTTGGCTCAAGTTGTAAAATGAATTGTGGAAGTATAATTGGCAATTGAACATTATAGAGCATTGGCTCAAATTATGAATTGAGTTGTGAAGTAAATGTGAAAAAAAAAAGAATTATGATATTATCTCCCTTGTCGAGACGTTATTATTCATGATATTGTTTTCCCTTTCCGGGATATTGTCTTTATGCTAATGTTCCCTAGCCGTGATTTTTTTTAAATATTATTGATTCCCTTTTCCAAATTGTTTGTGATTGTTGCTTGGGTGAGGAAGAGTGTAAAGCACGAAGAGTGATGTCGTGCATGATATTTGTGAGAGAGTGTAAAGCACAAAGGGTGATGTCGTGTATGATTTTGAGAGTGTTAATGCACGAAGGGTGATGTCATGCCAGTATTGTGAGGTAAAAGAACGAAGGGTGATGTCGTGCCGCATAATGTACAATTCCGTGCCGATTATATCGATTTTATGGTGAGGACGAGAGTAAAAGCACGAAGGGTGATGCCGTGCAGATTTTATTGATTCTTATGGTGAGGACGAGAGTAAAAGCACGAAGGGTGATGCCCTGCACTTGTCTTTTATTTCTGATTCTTGTTGGTAATTGAACTTTGGTGACCCTTATATTTATCTGTTGTTCTTCTGTTAGCATTTGTTGTTCCCCGCAGTATGATCCCCCCATCCTATCATTAATTGTAAAGTTTTGCTTTTATTTTCCGTTGTATATATGATTTAACTACACAGGTTTATTTGGTAGTCTGGTCCTAGCCTCGCCACTACTCCGCTGAGGTTAGGCTAGGCACTTACCAGCACATGGGGTCGGTTGTGTTGATACTATACTCTGCACTGTGTGCAGATCCCGGTACTGGAGCATACAGACCTTAGCTTTGGGTTGCTGCCTTCAGTCCATTCGGAGATCCGAGGTAGTCCTGCAGGCGTCCGCAGGCCCTGGCATCTCCTTCTATCCTTTTGTCCTGTTTCATTTATATATTTCAGATACAATGTTGTATTTATTTTTCGGACTCTTATTTGTAGTATTCCTAGACCGTCTATGAAATTGTGACACCCGTTATGGGTAGTTTATGTTTAAGGATTGGTATTGGTAATATTTTAATAGCTATATTCTGTTCTTCTGCTTATTAAATTTTGATATTTACATAATATTGGTTCTTAATTGTTAAAGAATTAAAATGGGAAAAAGGGTAAATAATGCAAATGATTGGTTTGCCTAGCTTTCACTAGTAGGCGACATCACGACTCCCGAGGGTAGGAAATCCGAATCGTGACAAGTTGGTATCAGAGCTCTAGGTTACTTAGGTCTCACAATTCACAGACAAACTTAGTTGAGTTTGAGAGATCGTACGGAGACGTCTGTATTTATCCCCAAGAGGCTACAGAGTTAGGAAAAACTTCACATCTATTCTTTCCTGTCGTGCGGTTCGGTTTCTAAATGCTAATTGAATTTCTACTATGTTCTTTCACAGATGGCGATAACACGCGCTTCCTCATCCATTGATCGGCAGCCCGAGCCCCCAGTAGCAGTTCCCACGAGGGGAAAAGGGCAAAGTCGCGGCCGTGCTAGAGGCCGAGGTAGGGGCAGGGCTTAACCCAGAGCAGCAGCACCAGCGGTGGAGCCTCAGGTTGAGTTTGATGATGAGGTTTCGGCCTAGGCAGTTCCGGTGGGCCCAGCTCAGGTCCTAGAGGGGTTCATTGCTACCCCAGTACTCCATGATGCTCTGGTCCGTCTAGTGGGCCTTATGGAGAGTGTCACCCGGGCAGGCTTGCTTCCTGTAGCACCAGCCGTCTCTCAGGCTGGAGGAGGAGCCTATACTCCTGCCCGCACTCTGGAGCAGATGGCTCCGCAGTTTCAGACTTCAGCAGCTCAGCCAGTTGAAGCAGTTTAGCCGGGTGTGGTAGCTCAGACCGGTGATAGAGCAGCTATGTCTGTTGATGCCTTGTGGATATTGGACAGGTTTACCAAGCTCTTCACTACCACTTTAGCGGTGCATATTCTGAGGATCCCTAGGATTATTTAGACAATTGTCATGAGGTTCTCAGAAACATGGGGATAGTGGAGACCAATAGGGCTTGTCTGGATATGCCAAGGCTTAGTGGAGAGATTATTGTTTGGCTAGACCAGTTGGGCTACCGACTTTGACTTGGGATCAGTTTTCTCAGCTATTTCTGGAGAAGTTTCTTCCCATCACTCAGAGGGAGAACTATCGGAGGTAGCTCGAGCGTCTCCAGCAAGGTTCTATAACTGTCACCCAGTATGAGATGAGGTTCATTGATTTTGCTCGTCATGCTCTTCTAATACTCCCCACTGAGAGGGAGAGAGTGAAGAGGTTCATTGAGGGACTCATTCATCCTATTCGACTTCAGATGGATAAGGAGACGGGGAGCTAAATCTCCTTTCAGGATGCGGCCAATGTGGCCAGGAGGGTTGAGATTGTTCTATCACAGGGGGGTTGTCAGGGGTATGACAAGAGGCCTCGTCATTCAGGCATATTCAGTAGTGCCTCATTTGGAGGTAGAGATTCGTATGGTAGAGGCCATCCCCTTAGGCCTTTTCAGTCAGTAATTCAGGTTTCTCATGGTGCTTAAGGTGGCCGTGGTTCTCATATGTAGTATTCCGATCAGCAGTCCTATAGTGCACCACCAGCTCCTATCAGTGCACTACCGCTCCAGAGTTTTCGGGGTGGTCATTTAGGTCAACAAGGTCAACAGTCTCAGCAGCCGAGGGCTTGTTATACTTCCGGCGATATGGGACATATTGCTAGATTTTGCCCTCGAGCATCGAGCAGCTCTCAACATCAGGGTTCCCGTGCTATGGTTCAGGTACCGAGTGTTCCACAGCCAGCTAGAGGTAGAGGTAAAGGTGCTAGAGGTGGAGGTAGAGGTATTAGAGGTGGAGGTCAGGCCGCTAGAGGTGGAGGTCAGGCCGCTAGAGGTGGAGGCCAGCCAGCAGTAGGCCGTCCCAGAGATGTAGTTTAGAGTGGTGGGGCCCAGCCCCGATGTTATGCTCTTCCAGCTAGGCCTGAGGCTGAGTCTTTCGATGCAGTTATCACAGGTACTATTCTGGTTTGTAGTAGAGATGCTTCAGTTCTATTTGATCTAGGATCTACATACTCCTATGTGTCATTTTATTTTGCACCGTATCTGGTCATGCCTAGTGATTCTTTGAGTGCTCCTGTATACGTGTCTACACCAGTGGGTGATTCTATTATGGTAGATCGTGTCCATCGTTCATGTATAGTTGTGATTGGGGGTCTTGAGACTCATGTAGATTTGTTACTTTTGGATATGGTTGATTTTGATGTCATATTGGGGATGGACTGGTTATCACTTTACCACGCTATCTTGGACTATCATGCCAAGACTGTGACCTTAGCCTTGTCGGGTTTACCTTGTTTAGAGTGGAGAGGGACTCTTGGTCATTCTACCCGTAGTGTTATCTCATATATGAAGGCTCGACGTATGGTTTAGAAGGGGTGTTTGGTAGGGGTGGGCATAATTCCGAACCGAATTAATTTGGTATTTCGATTTTGGTTTTTTCGGTATTTCAGTTTATTTCGGTATATAAATTTTGGTATTTCGATAATTTAGTACAGTATACGGCATTGGATTATTGATATTTCGGTATTTTGATATACCGAAATATCGAAATAGTTTAATGAGGTGAGATCAATATTTCGGTGTCCCTACCATTATTAGTTCTGATTGGTTTTATTTATAACTTGAGTTGCTGGCTAATCCATGAAACAAATTATAATGTGTCCATGAATTGCTGGAGCAAGAAGTTAAAAATAGGTGGAATAGGCGGATGACTTTTCGAAGCACATTTGCTTTTGAAAAGTTCTAGTATTTGTCTGTAGGCATGCAGTGAAGCTGGTTTAAATTCTTTTCATTGTTCGGTATGTCACCGATTGTATAGATATTGAAGTGGTTTAAGTGAACGTACAGAAGTCGAGGATTTGTATGGAGGTAAGCCGTCGTGTCTCTTGCATTATACAACTTTCGTTTGCTTTTAGTACTCACTTTTGGTTTGGATAATTTCCATTTCATACCAAATAGGGTTCTGGTTGCCCGTGGTTTCTTTTATGATTAGTTAAATCATGGAAGCTTTATGGGGCAGTTTAATACTTTTCATGTTTGTGTCATACTGCCCTGCGTATTAAGAAAATAGAAGTTACAAATCACTCTATCTGTGGTCTTGGAGAGATGTGAACCCTTTTTCCAACTCTCATCTTAAAAATTGGACCAGTAAACAAATCATCATTATTTAATATGAGGTGAGATCATTTATTGGAACCATTTTGCTAGCATAAATGACCTAAATTGATCTTTTGGTGGAATCTCAAACAACATGGATTACATCAGTTAATGGAGTGGGGGAGACAGTGAAGATTTGGTTTAAATCGAAACTGTACCGAAATAGTACCGAACCAAAATAAGAAATATCGAATCGTACCGAAATATTATGATACGGTATTTGGTATATACAATTGATAAATCGAATACCGAAATTCTTAAATACCGAACCGAAATACCGAACGCCTACCCCTAGTGTTTGGCCTATTTGGCATATGTTTGTGATTCTAGCGCTGAGGTTCCTTCTATGGATTCTGTGCATGTTGTTCGTCAATTTCCTGAGGTTTTTCCTTCAGACCTATTGGGTATGCCACCCGACAGGGATATTGACTTCTGCATTGATTTGGCTCTGGTCACCCAACCCATTTCTATTCCGACGTATCGTATGGCCCCGCCTGAGTTGAAAGAATTGGAGGAGCAGTTGCAAGACTTGCTTGATAAAGGCTTTATTAGACCTAGTGTCTCGCCTTGGGGTGCGCTGATGTTGTTTGTTAAGAAGAAGGACAGATTGATGAGGATGTGTATAAATTGCAGTCAGTTGAACAAGGTTACAATCAATAATAAGTACCTATTGTCGAGGATTGATTATTTGTTTGATCAGCTTCAGGGTGCCAAGGTATTTTCGAAGATTGACTTGAGATCTGGCTACCATCAGTTGAGGATTAGAGCATCCGATGTCCCTAAGACAACTTTCCGCACTCGGTACGGGCATTATGAGTTCTTGGTGATGTCATTTGGTTTGACAAATGCCCCAACAACTTTTATGTATTTGATGAACCGAGTGTTCAAGCCTTACTTGGATTCGTTCGTGATAGTCTTCATTGATGATATTTTGATCTATTTCCGCAGCCGTGAGGAGCATGAGCAGCATCTGAGAGTGGTTCTTCAGACTTTGAGAGATAATCAGTTGTATGGTAAGTTTTCGAAGTGTGAGTTCTGGTTGAGTTTGGTTGCATTCTTGGGTCATATTGTATCAGTAGAGGGTATTCAGGTAGATTCGAAGAAGATAGAGGTAGTCAAGAACTGACCTAGACCCACATCAGCTATTGAGATCCGAAACTACTTGGGTTTGGCAGGTTATTACCGTCAGTTTGTAGAGGGGTTTTCATCTATTGCAGCCCTGATGACCAGGTTGACCCAGAAGGGTGCCCAGTTCAGGTGGTCGTACGAGTGTGAGGCGAACTTTCAGAAACTCAAGATAGATTTGACTAAGATACCGATATTGGTTTTGCCCACATGTTCAGGGCCATATACAATTTATTGTGATGCATCTCGTATTGGACTTGGTGCAATGTTGATGCAGGATAGAAAGGTCATTGCTTATGCTTCGCGACAGTTGAAGGTTCATGAGAAGAATTATCTAGTTCATGATTTAGAGTTAGCAGTCATTGCTCACGCATTGAAGATTTGGAGGCATTATCTGTATGGCGTGTCATGTGAGGTGTTCACGGATCACAAGAGTATGCAGTATTTGTTCAAGCAAAATGAGCTAAATTTGAGGCAGAGAAGGCGATTGGAGTTATTGAAAGACTATGATATCACCATCTTATATCATCCGGGGAATGCCAATATAGTGGTCGATGTTTTGAGTAGGAAGTCAGTCAGTATGGTCAGCCTTGCATATATTCCGGTCGGTGAGAGACCGCTTGCTTTGGATGTTCAGGTTTTGGCCAATCAGTTCGTGAGATTTGATGTTTCTGAGCCCAGCCGTGCGTTAGCTTGCATAGTTGCTCGTTCTTCTTTATTGGAGCGTATATGAGATCGGCAGTATGATGATCCTCATTTTTGTGTCCTTAGGGACACGGTGCAGCACGGTGGTGCCAAGCAGGTTACATTAGGAGGTGATGGAGTTTTGAGGTTGCAGGGTCGAATTTGTATGCCTAATGTGGATGGACTTCAGGAGTTGATTATAGAGGAGGCTCATAGTTCTCGGTACTTTATTCATCCGGGCGCCGCTAAGATGCATCAGGATTTGCGGCAGCATTATTGGTGGAGGAGGATAAAGAAGGATATTGTTGCGTATGTGGCTCGGTATTTGAATTGTCAGCAGGTAAAGTACGAGAATCAGAGACCTGGTGGTTTGTTTCAGAAGATCGAGATTCCTGAGTAGAAGTGGGAGCGGATCACTATGTATTTCGTTATTGGACTCCCATAGACTCGGAAGAAGTTCAACGTAGTGTGGGTTATTGTTGATAGGCTGACCAAGTTAGCACGTTTCATTCCGGCGGCAGTCTCCTATTCTTCTGAGCGGTTGGTAGAGATCTATATCCGGGAGATTGTTCATCTTCATGGTATGCACGTGTCTATCATTTCGGACCAAGGTACAGTTTACCTCACATTTCTGGAGGGCAGTTCAGCAAGAGTTGGGCACACGGGTTGAGTTGAGCACAACATTTCATCCTCAGAAGGACGGGCAGTCTGAGCGTACTATTCGGATTTTGGAGGATATGCTCCAAGCTTGTGTCATTGACTTTGGAGGCTCGTGGGATCAGTTTTTTGCCTTTAGATGGAATTTGCCTACAACAATAGCTACCAGTCGAGCATCTAGATGGCTCTTTATGAGGCTTTATATGGTAGGCGGTGTCGGTCGTCGGTTGGATGGCTTGTCTGGGAGAGGCTCGATTGTTGGGTACAGACCTAGTACATGATGCCTTAGACAAGGTGAGGATCATTCAGGATAGGCTTCATACAGCTCAGTCCAGGCAAAAGAGTTATGCCGACCGTAAGGTTCGTGATGTGGCATTCATGGTGGCGAGCAGGTGTTGCTTCGGGTATCGCCTATGAAGAGCGTGATGAGATTTGGGAAGAGGGGCAAGCTTAGCCCTAGGTTCATTGGTCCTTTTGAGATTCTTAATCGAGTGAGAGATGTGGCTTACAAACTTGTATTACCGCCGAGCTTATCAGTCATGCATCTAGTGTTTCATGTGTCCATGCTTCGGAAGTATCACGGCGATCCATCCCACGTGTTAGATTTCAGCACTGTCCAGTTGGACAAGGACTTGTCCTATGAGGAGGGGTCGGTAGCTATTCTAGACCAGCAGGTTCGTCAGTTGATATCAAAGAGTTTCCCTTATGTTCGTGTTTAGTGGAGAGGTCAGCCTGTTGAGGCAGCGACCTGGGAGTCCGAGTCCGATATGCGGAGCCGATATCCCCATCTTTTCTCTGACCCAGGTACTTCCTCCTTATGTTCGTTCGAGGACGAACAATTATTTTAGAGGTGGAGAATGTGATGACCACCCAAAAGGTCATCACTTTTTTTGGAAATGAATTCTATGTTTCGAGGCCTTAAAACCTCCTTTTTGTCTCACCTCGATTCACGTGCGAAGTTTGGGCCTGTGTCTAGAAAGTTACTATGTAAGAACCTGTGGAAAATGATAAATTTTACTTTTAAAATGAATTTAGGTTGACTTCGATTAATATTTTAGGTAAACAGATCTGGACCCGTAATTTGATGGTCCCGGAGGATTTGTAGAAAAATATGGGACTTGGGAGTATGTCCGGAATCAAATTCCGAGGTCCTAAGCCGAGAAATGAATTTTTAAAGAAAATTGTTTAACTGAAAATTTTAGAGTTTTTAGGAATTTGAATGTAATTGAATTTGATGGTATCGGGCCTGTATTTTAGTTCTGGAGCCCGGTACAAGTCTTATATGGGATTTAAGTTGAGCCTATAAAATTTGGTAGGAAACGGACTTGAAATGACGTGAATTGGACCTTCGATTGTTAAAATTTGAACTTAAGAGTTCATGAGATCTTTCTTTGATTTGATGCTAAAGTCGTTGTTAAAGGTGTTAATTTGGCGATTTGATCGCACGAGTAAGTTCATATGATGTTTTTGAGTTAGTAAGCATATTTGGTTTGGAGCCCCGAGGGCTCGAGTGAGTTTCGGATAGGTTTCGGGATGTTTTTACACTTAGAAAAAGTTGCAGGTCTCTGAAGCCAGGTCTCGCGGTCCGCGATGAAACCTTTGCGACCGCGATGGGATTTATGCTATCCGCGATGAGCAAGGCCAAGCCTTCGCGGCCGCGCTGGATTCTTTGCGGTCCACGGTGGAGCCCCACAGCCGCAGTCCCTTTTATGCGATCCGCGGAGAGGGTCTGAGAGGAGTATATTTAAATGAGTCTTTTCAGTTATTTTTCAGTTTTCAAAACCCTGAAACATAAGAGGCGACTTTTCAAACATCCTTTCTTCCCTAAAAACACTAGTAAGTGATTTTTAACTTATTTCTTTCACTCCTTAACTTCTTTTAATAAGATTTCATCCTAGAATCTAGGGTTTTCATGGTGGAATGGGGAATTTTGGGTAAAACCTAAGAATATTGAAATTTAGGGATTTAGACCTCAAATTGAGGTCGAATTCTAAAACCAATTATATATCCGAGCTCGGGGGTGAATGGGTAATCGGGTTTTGGTCCGAATTTCTGGTTTGGACGAAGGGGGCCCGGGGTCGATTTTTGACTTTTTGGGGAAATCTTTATAAAACCTATTTTCATACATTAGAATTGATTCATTTAGCATTTATTGATATAGTTAAGTAAATTGTGGCTAGATACAAGCAAATTGGTGGTGGAGTCAAGAGGTAAAGCGGTAGTTGAGGCTTGAATTGTGTTCGTGGCATCGAGGTAAGTGTTTGGTCTAATCATAGCTTGAGGGATTAGGAGTCGTGTCCTATTTGCTATATGTTAGTTGTTGAGTACGACATATAGGCATGGTAGCGAGTATCTATACGTTGGTATCAAGCATGCTCGTGAGTCTTATATTATGATTAATGTGACTCCATTTGTACTATTCATGCCTTATGTGATGATTTCTATTGTTGAGCAAGCTTGTGAAAGTTATATTGGTATTCGAACATTGAAGAGAGTTGGCTCAAGTTGTAAAATAAATTGTGGAAGTATAATTGGCAATTGAACATTATAGATCATTGGCTCAAATTGTGAATTGAGTTGTGAAGTAAATGTGAAAAAAGAGGATTATGATATTATATCCCTTGCTGGGACGTTATTATTCATGATATTGTTTTCCCTTGCCGGGATATTATCGTTATGCTATTGTTCCCTAGCCGGGATTTTATTTAAATATTATTGATTCCCTTTCCTAAATTGTTTGTGATTGTTTTTTGGGTGAGGAAGAGTGTAAAGCACGAAGGGTGATGTCGTACATGATATTTGTGAGAGAGTATAAAGCACGAAGGGTGATACCGTGTATGATTTTGAGAGTGTTAATACACGAAGGGTGATGCTGTACCGCACGATGTACAATTTCGTGCCGATTATATCGATTTTATGGTGAGGACGAGAGTAAAAGCACAAAGGGTGATGACTTGCATATTTTATTGATTCTTATGGTGAGGACGAGAATAAAAGCACGAAGGGTGATGTCGTGTACTTGTCTTTTATTTCTGATTCTTGTTGGTAATTGAACTTTGGTGACCCTTATATTTATCTGTTGTTCTTCTGTTATCATTTGTTGTTCCCCGCAGCATGATCCCCCCATCCTATCATTAATTGTAAAGTTTTGCTTTTATTTTCCGTTGTATATATGATTTAACTACACAGGTTTATTTGGTAGTCTGGTCCTAGCCTCGCCACTACTCCGCTGAGGTTAGGCTAGGCACTTACCAGCACATGGGGTCGGTTGTGTTGATACTATACTCTGCACTGTGTGCAGATCCCGGTACTGGAGCATACAGACCTTAGCTTTGGGTTGCTGCCTTCAGTCCATTCGGAGATCCGAGGTAGTCCTGCAGGCATCCGCAAGCCCTGGCGTCTCCTTCTATCCTTTCGTCCTGTTTCATTTATGTATTTCAAAGACAACATTGTATTTATTTTTTGGACCCTTATTTGTGGTATTCCTAGACTGTCTGTGAAATTGTGTTACCTGTTCTGGGTAGTTTATGTTTAAGGATTGATATTTGTAATATTTAATGGTTATATTATGTTCTTCCGCTTATTAAATTCTGCTGTTTATATAATGTTGGTTCTTAATTGTTAAAGGATTAAAAAAAAGGTAAATAATGCAAATGATTGGCTTGCCTAGCTTTTACTAGTAGGCGTCATCACGACTTTCGAGAGTGAAAAATCCGGTTCGTGACAAGAATCAGGCAGAAAACAAGATGAAAATTTAGAAGTAAAAGACAAATCAAAATAGCAAACAACAAGTGAAAAAAGAAAAATATCCAATATAAGAAGTATATAAGTTAAAGTTGATCGTGCCTAAATTTTTCACGGAATAAAGCAAAAATCCATTTTAGGATTCACCGAACAATCATGACTTAAATGCTGACTATAATGCTTATAAGGATTTGTATCCTTCTCCTAATGATGACTTAATCATACTATTGTTGTAATTTCAAACTATAAAATACGTGGAGATGAATTCATGAATAAGATAGTAAATTTAGAAGATAATTAAATTTAGAAGATAATTCTAACATAGTTCAAGAACTAGATAGAAACACTTTCGATATAACCTGCCATTTTGACTGAGAAAGAATTAATGTGAGTATAAAGGAATTCTTTTTTAAAAAAGTATTCATAAAATCATTTAGTAACATCAATTTTGTCAAGTTAATAATTTTTTATATTTTTTATAAATATGTTAAAATAATTATTACAAAGAAATTAAAAATAGGGGAGACAAGTCTAATATTATAAATCACAAGGAGGTCAATATTATGATGCAAAAACTTGGAGGGGGCATGTGATATTAGCCCTTTTTATTGAGAAAATTAAAATAGCCAAGTCACTTTTTCGGCTAAAAATAATGGCATCTTCCGACACTTTTGTATTTCTGTTAACTTAACTTTAGAAATATATTTTTATGTTACAAAAAAATAGAAAAATAACTTTAAATACCATCCTAAAAGTGGCTAACACATCCAATTTGTATATTCTTATTTTTATAATAAAGTAAGTATTTGTGCATGTTGGAAAAAGAAGACCTTCTTCTATGCACAAATTCCTTGTAGCCTAGATTAGGAATAAAAATTGAAGCCCAAATATGAATCACTTTCCTTTCAAATTTTGCCAAAATTCTCTCTGTGGTAGTTGCCTTTGCGATTAGCACTTACCTACCTCTCCTCAGTGTCAAATCCCAAACCAAGAAAATAGAGCAATTAGTGTCATACCCTTTTTTCACCCCCAAAAGATATATTATATTATTAGTGTCATACCCTTTTTTCACCCCCAAAAGATATATTGTAGTATGGACCGTGGGTTAAAGAGTTTTTTCAATTAAAGTGACAAATTTGAATAGCGATTATTTTATTTAGAGAGCCGCTATTTGGAATTGATTTTTGGGTGCTTCAAGTCACCTTTTATTTGAATCCCTAGTCAAATGAAGGTTTGACTCTATTATTATTAGTAAGCGAAAATATAGTTCGGATAAGGAATTATGTTGATCGGGAATAAGGTGTAAGGCATTCCCCGAGCCCCGCGGTTCTAGTACGGTCGCTTTATTGACTTGAATTTGGCTTGAATTAATTAGGTATAAAATGTACTTGATTCATTTTCATGTTTGCCTATATCTGCTTTTACTGTTGATGACTTTATTAATCTCAAACTAGGACGAGTATCCCCGACCCTAGCTCACACTAACTAAGACGAGTATCTCCGACCTTAGTTCGTGTGTTGCACCTAAAATTGGAGCCTACTCGAAGTTAATTAAATAAATTTTTTATTTATTTGAAAGAATTGGAACAAGACGTGTCCTCACGACTTTTTCATTTTATTTATATCTTTATTCCGAAGCGAGTCTTCCCAACATTAATTAATTTTTGTTAAAACAAATTACTTTTGAGTTAGTCATAATCATTTATGATTGAGTAATTGAGTTATTTTTATAAATAAATAAAACATCTAATCTTATTGAATTTATTTAATGGACAAAATCTAATTTTATTTATCTAGTGGACTAATAAAAAAGTAACATAATACTTAAGAAAGAAAAAGAGAAGTTATTTTGCTTCTTTTTGGAGAGTTAACTACAATATTATAATTTTTTCTAAAACAAAGAATTAACTAGCTTATGCTTAGCAACAACACGACTCAACCACTGCTTCTAATTCAGATGCAAAAGCAAAGAACCAACTTGATATTGAGTGAAATAGAGCATTCAGAGACTAAAGAAAATAACAAACCACAATCTGATATAAGCCTTTTTCCAAAGTTCAAACTGCACTGGAACTAATTTACAACCAAAACAACATATTAGCTCACAAGGAAACTGAACTATTTTAAATTGAACATTCTAATATATATCACTGTTTCCATCTTATACACTCTCGCCTAAAAAATATTACATAGTACGAACATATCAATTGGAAAACACAATAAACCTCTTTAGATTAACAAAGCAATTTCTCACAAACACAAAGTCAAACAATGGAGCACTTAAGAGCGAAAAAAAATAATATTAAGACATGGCGTCAACTAAAAATTTGAAGGATAAGTTACAACTACAAAAGATTTATTAAGCATGCTTCCATACCAAAATTATACAAGAAATAAAATACTTTCAAACTTATAATAAACTGGAGGGAACTCAAATAGCTTCATTTCCATTCATTTTTAATCCAAAGATTACAGTAGCATGTTAGGAATACCTGGATAAGAGAAAAGCAAAGATCGGTGATGAATGAAACAGAAATTCCAGCAACAATGACAGCAGAAACAACAATAAACCAGTAGTGAATCCGTATTAAAACAGCCCAAAAATCTCACTAAAACCAGTGATTCTTTAAGAGAAGGAACTCAAAATCAAACTCTAAGACTCTTATATGTTTCTGAAAGATTTTGCACTCTAAGACTCAACCAAAAACCTCAGAACATTCAGCTTACTCGTTATGTGTTCAGTTGCTGATTTTCTCTCAAGTTTTTGTATATTCAAATAACTCTAAGGGGTCGTTTGGTAGGGTGCATAAGAATAATGCTGAATAGGGTGTATTAGTAATGCTGATATTAGTTATGCTTGCATTAGTTATGTTGGTATTAGTTATGCTGACATATTTCTTATTCATTGTTTAGTTTGATCTATTAAAGCATTGCACAATTTCTAAAAGAATTGTTTGCTTACAAAAATGCCCTCAAAACTAGTTCACACTCTAACTTTTTTAAAAAAACATATGTTGAGAAATATTTTTATATGAAAAAGTTTACAAAAAATTATTTGATTTGTCTACCTATATTGTAAAATAAAATTAAACATTTATTTATAAAAAAAGAAAATATGCTAAGTATTTATTTATTTACTAGGGATATAATTTTATTTCTCACTATTTGGGTTATTTTGAACTTGCATTAATATACTAACTAGCATATTTTAATCAAACATAAATTTTGAAGGACACTTTTGTCTTTAACTAAGCTAATGCATGCATTAAAATTCATTCATTGCTAATACCATTGTTTTCTATGCATTAGTTATGCATAGGACAATACCAAATATGATGTATAACTAATGCTTGCATAACTAATCCATGAGTTCAAAATGTGTATCAAACAATGTATTATTAATACACAAAGCTAATTCATGCATTATTTTATCTAATGCATCCTACCAAACGACCCCTAAAGATGTGTGTAATGTGTTAGAGTGTAATATGTGTCCAGAATATGTAAAGATGATGTAGTCTTTTATAGGAGAAGAGGCAATGCATGCATGATTGAATTTTTTTTATAGGACATATTTTTTACCTAAAATCTGCTCTAACTATTCAAAGGACAGACTTTTGGTTCAAAAATCTGTCCAAAGGATAATTTTTTCACTAACTGTAAATAGTACTAGGAGCAGTATACTCTAAATAGTCTTTAAACAGTAAAAAGCATCCAAACAAGTACCCTACTCTCATGATCAAACATATCTACTCTTCAGCTTTTCAGCAAATAACAGTACCACCCTACTTGCTCACACACAAATCAGATTCAAACAACTATGGGCAGCCAAAATAGAAACAAATAGAAGTAATACTCAAACTAACTAGATTAAAACGATTTGATTTGTGCAAACTAACATGGAAAAACTGAATTCACCAACTAAAGTGCGAAACAGAAATTAAACAAGCATTGTCAACTATCCGACAACGACTAACAACAACTAAATAAATGATTATTAATAGTAGCTAATCAGAACCTAATCATATGGAAAAACTGATTCACTTGCGATCAGAGAAATGATTCATGGCTAAATCAAGCAAACAATTAAGCGAATACGCAAACTGAACGTGATCTATCGAATTGACACTGATCAGAACGAGCAATTAACTATCAATAAGAAATACTCCATCCGTTTCAATTTATGTGAACCTATTTTTTTTAGTCCGTTCCAAAAAGAATGACCATTTTCCCTATTTGGAAATACAAAATATATGTGCTTCATTTTACCACCACAAGTTCAAAAATCTTTTCTCTTTTCTTAAACTCCGTACCCAACTAAATGGGTTCACATAAATTAAAAGGGGAATATACAATTAAACTAAACCTAAACCCAATTACAGAAGCAACAAATTAGAAAAATAGAAGGGGAACTATGATATTACCACAAAACGGGATTCGATACTATCTTGGGTAGTGAGGAGGTGTCGAGCACCTCGAACAACAGATGTCTGACCTTAGAACGCTTGTTTCATTTTGGTAAACGCTAAATTCAATGAATTAGGAGTCATACCAAAAGGAAACGGGTGTCCTTAGGTCGAATATATTTTAAAACAGAGGGCTAAGGTGGTTTTAGGGGCAACAAGGGTGGTGGCAGAGGCGACGAACAGTGAGGGCGGTTGGCTCGCGGTAGTGTGCTTTTAGGGGTGAAATTGGTAGAAATGGATAGATTTCGTTGAGATCTATCCATTGTAGGTGTTATGGTGTGGGGCAGCTAAAACTCGAGAAATTTTGAGGAAAGGGGGCGGCTAGGGTTTCGATTTTTGCTAGATTCGCGGAGATTGTGAGGGAGTTTGAGGATTTGGGGTATGAATATGAAAAGAGGAGGTTGATATTGGGGGGAGGGGTGAAAGTTTGGGTGTGATTGGACCACCACCGATGGCAGCGCACGGTAATGGCAGTGGAGGCGGCTTAAGAGAGGGTGAGAGGGAGGAGGGAGTGAAGAGAGAAGAAGAAGAGAAGAACTAGGGAAAAATTAGGGAAAATTTCTGATATACGAGGCCTTAAATACATGTTAGTGGAATGAATTTGGAACATTGGATTAAGAGAGATTGGATGGCTGAGATTGGATCTCTGATTCATTAAGTAAAACGACGTACTTTCACCATGAAACTACACTGTTTAGCTCATCTCCCTAGCTGGCCTCATCCGGATCGGGTCAGTGATTTGGTCCGATTATTTTGGCCCATTTCAATTAAAAATGCAACTTAGCCCACCCTTTTATTCCCTTCTTAATTAAACTATAATCAAATCTTAAAACCTACACATACACATAATAAACATAAAAGAAGGAAAGAAAAGAGCCAAAATTAGGCATTTACAATTAGTTGAATCTTTATTTTTCTTTATCAACTTTTACCCATTGTTGATCATTCTCATGCCCGTAATAAAATATAAGGATGAAAGACTTAACGTACAATAAAGCTCTTCTCAAAATCTTAACTTTTACTATTTTTTGTTATGTTATATGTATTTGGTTATGAACATTGATGATATTTTTTCAGAACTCTAAACAAATGCTTTCTCGCTCTCTCTCTCTTTTAAGAATGCTAGCTTTTTTGAGCTAGTTTTGACCAAAATCTAACGATTTTAAAGCAAATTTTATGGAAGCTACTCATGATTTTAGACATTTTTCCTCTGATTTTTGACTTATCATTAATATCTCTTCTCAAAAAGTTTTTTTTATTATTTTTAATTTAGAACTGGGTTTTCACCAATGTAAATGAGAATAATTCCTGTAACTTTCCTTCAGATTTTTATAATTGGGTTCAATTGCCATTTGAAATATGTAAATGTATTTGGAATTACATTTATCACATATACAACGAAATCGCAGATCATCAAGGAAGGTTAATAAAGAGTACTCCAATATATATGTTTAGATTATTAATTTGTTACATGAAATCTTCAATTAACTTCATTGTCTGCTTCCACACTTGACAAATCTAAGGAGGAAAATAGTGGCGGCAAAGAGTTTCTTAAAGGAGACGAAATGAGGAGGATGGGTTGCTGGGGAATAAGACAAAATGAGGGGGGTTCATCGCGGAAGATGCTTGGGGAGGGGGGATTCTTGTTTTTCTTTTAACATTTTTTTAAAACTTATTTAAGTTGATATAACGACCGGTCGTTTCATGAGTTACCGCTCTGTTTCCCCTATTTCTGCTTCTTATTGTCTTGTTCAGTTGTATTATATGTTATCGGGTTGATTGGTTCGGATCCGAAGATGTTTTGAAAAGGAATGAGACACTTAGTCTCTTTTGAGTAAGCTTAGGTTGGAAAAGTCAACTGAATATTGACTTATGTGAAAAATGGCTCGGATATGAATTCTGATGGTTCAGATAGATTCGGTAGGTGATTTGAAACTTAGGAGCATGATCGAAATATTTTTTGGAGGTACGAAGTAAATTTAGGCTTGAATTGTCGAAATTGGAATTTTGGCGTTTTCCGGTTCATAGGGGAGATTATGATATAGGGGTCGGAATAGAATTCCGGAAGTTGGAGTAGGTCCGTTATATCATTTGTGATGTGTGTGCAAAATTTCAGGTCATTCGGACGAGGTTTGATAAATTTTTTGATCAAAAGTGAAATTTGGAAGTTTTTGAAATTCTTAGGCCTGAATCCGATGATGATTTGGTGTTTTGATGTTGTTTTGAGCGTTATGAGGGTCAGAACAAGTTTGAATGATGTTATGGAATATTTTGGCATGTCTGGTTGAGGTCCCGAGGGCCTCAGGTGAGTTTCGGCTGGTTGAACGGATCAAATCTTGTTGTGGAAAGTTGCAGAAAATCTGTTGGTGGTGTTGCAGACTTTTGGCCTTCGCGTTCGCGAGAGGGCTCTCGCGATCGCGAAGGGATGAGTAGTGAGGCTGGAAATTTGGCTTCGCGTTCGCGAAGTGGGTCCCACATTCGCGAAGGGAAAGGCTCAGTGGTCATCGCAAACGCGATGAGTTTCCCGCATTCGCGTAGAGTATATGGGAGCAGCTGGGGTCCAGGTCCATTTGTGCTTCGCGTTCGCGAGGTAGAGGTCGCATTTGTGACGGATTGAGGAGCTGAAGCTTCGCGTTCGCGAAGAAGGATTAAGTGGTCAACGGATTTTTGCTTCGCGAACGCGAGGCGTTGACCGCATTCGCAAAGAAGGAAAGGGTCACCTGGGCAGAATGTTTAAATAGCCATTGTCCGCGATTTTGGGTCGAGCTTTCACAATGTTTGAGCGATTTTGGAGTTTTTTAAGAAGGATTGAAGAAGAAATCAAAGGGAAACACTTGAAGGTAAGATTTATGGGCTTAATACTCGATCCTATTGTGATTTCTACCTAATTAAACATGAAATTTGTGGAATCTAAAGCCTAAAATTGGAGAGTTAGGGCTTGGAATTTTAGACTTTGATTTGAGGATTTGAGGGGTCGTTTGTGGTCGGATTTTGATGTATTTGATATGTATGAACTCGTGAGAGTGTAAGGATTCTAGTTTTGTGATTTTTTTCGAAATCTGAGATGTGAGCCCGGGGGTTGGGTTTGACCAATTTCGGGATTTTTGATATAAATTGGTTATTTTCGAGTGAGCTTTGTTCCATTAGCATATTTTGATGGTATAAATCTATTTTTGGTTAGATTTGGAGCATCCGGAGGCCGAGTCGAGAGGCAAAGACATCACAAGCTAGAGTTTGAACGGGATAGAGGTAAGTAATGATTGTAAATGTTGTCCTGAGGGTATGAAACCCCGGATTTCACATCGTTGTGCTACTTTGAGGTGACACACACACTAGATGACAAGTGTGGGATCGTGCACCGTTGGGGATTGTGATTTAGTTCGTCCCGTATGACTGTTAAATCGCATATTTGATTGAAAACTGTTTGATATCATTGTGATTTGGAAAGTATTATCATGTTTTAGACTAAATGCCATGTTTGGGCCTCGTGCCAACTATTTTGGCCCTTTAGGGGATTTTTACTACTATTCATCACTGTTTGACTTCATTTTTGTACTCAGTCATGCTGTATTCTACAGTTTTCATAACTCAGTCATATTTACTCTGTTTTGATATTTTAGATGATATTGTTGGGTTGAGCATCAAGTGTTACTGTTGCCCGAGTGGCTTGAGAGATTTCTGACTGAGTGAGGCCGAGGGCCTGTGTTGTGAGGATATTATGGGATTGGGGTGTGCGCCGCAACAGTGTTGTACAAGGTGGCTTGTTATGATGCCGAGGGCCTGTTTGATTATGCCACGAGATGGCTTGTTATAGCGCTTGGGCTGTAGGAGCCCCTCCGAAGTCTGCACACCCCCAGTGAGCGCGGGTACCCAGTGTGAGTGATATGATGTAGCCTGAGGGGCTGTTGTTGTTTCATATTGTTGCCCAAGGGGTTGTTCTTGATCCATGTTTTGCCCGAGGGGCGGTTCTTGATATTTTGCCCGAGGGGTGGTTATGGTATTTGTTTTTGCCCGAGGGGCTGGTCTTTGTTTCTATCCTTTTCTCATTGTTTTCATCACTCGTTTGAACTACTGAAAGATGTTTTAAAAAAGTTTTTACTGTACTGAGACGTTTTTTATGAGTTTACTGCTTTACTGCATTGTTCTGGATTTATACTGTTTTGTTGTAGCACTATGCTGTGGTTTACGTGTTTTCTTACTGCTCAGCTGTCTTTACTTTTATTACTTACTGAGTTGGCGTACTCACATTACTCCCTGCACCTTGTGTGCATATCCAGGAGTCTCAGGTCACGCTAGCGAGTGCTGATTGTCTTCTAGCAGGCTTTTCGGAGTTGACTAGGTAGTTGTTTGGCGTTTGCAGCCCAATGCTTCTCCTTCCTATCTTTATTTCGCTTTGTACTAGCTTTGTATCATACTATGTTATCTTTTCATATTCCTAGACGAGTTGTAGATGTTCATGACTGGTGATACCCCGATGTCGGGCTGTGTTTTTGGTTTCCGCACTGTTTTATCCTACTTTATTCTATGGGATTTTAGCTTATTAATGTCTTTAAATGACTTATTATACTTGATTAGTTGGCATTTAGAGTTTGTGTCGGCTGGCTAGTTTCACGATAGGCGCTATCACGACCAGATCCATTTAGGGTCGTGATAGTTAAATCCACGTGTCCGCATTTTATTTGTCACTTTGGTATGTGAATGACACACATCCCGTGTGCTAGACTGCCTATCAAGTTTGTGTATAAATGACACATTTGAGATGTGGTTAGAGTGTTCAAATGGAACAGACTTAAAATGAAGTGTCTAGGTGAAAGGTGTGAACAACTTTAAAGGGCTGCCATGTATTTTGCCTTGTTAAAAGTTACATAGGTTCTTTTAATAGCGGATGAAAACATACAGGGGGATAGACAATAAAATGTTGTAAGAGTATGTGAGACACTGACCTCACCATAATGTCAGAGCTGAAGTTTACAAATTACACGTGACGTGAAAAAGGAATTAGTACAATTTTGTTCCTACTGCTAAAACCACTTTCTTAAAAAGGTATAAAAGAACTAGGGAACAAACCATTTTATTACTTCCTCCGTTTCAATTTATGTGAACCTATTTCCTTTTTGGTCACTGCCAAAAAGAATGACCCTTTTCCTTATTTGGAAACAATTTACCTTTATGCAATGATTTATAGCTACATAAAATATATGTGTCTCATTTTACACCACAAGTTCAAAAGTCTTCTCTCTTTTCTTAAACTCCGTGCCCAGTCAAATGAATTCACATAAATTGAAACGGAGGGAGTATTTATTACTCCCTTCGTTTCAATTTATGTGAACCTATTTCCTTTTTGGTCTGTGCCAAAAAGAATGACCCCTTTCCTTATTTGGAAACAATTTACGTTTATGTAATGGTTTATAACCACACAAAATATACGTGACTCATTTTACACCACAAATTCAAAAGTCTTCTCTCTTTTCTTAAACTCCGTATCCAGTCAAATAGGTTCACATAAATTAAAAAAGAAGGAGTATTAAAATAAGGTGCTAATGCCGCAAAACTAGCTGTAGTAGTACTCTAGTTCATGTATAGAATAATGACCGAAAATGTCACCTCAAAACCTATGTGCAACAATTTCGCTTTTGCCTCGCGACGAATTTGGAATGTCTTCATAACTAGAAGTCTAGAACGGGACAGAGAGATGGCAAGTGACCATGATTTGCATTTTTGCTAGGAAGGGAACTTTTACTTGTAAAAATAGTACGGTATAGCCAGTTTTCGGACTGGTCATTCAAAAATAGTCAGCGTTTATCAAGTCAATAAAAAATAGCCACTGTTTTGCTGCAACAGAAATCGGTCCAGCATAATATACTAAAGTTCGGTGCACTTGTGTATAATATGCTGGACCGGTATACTTTGTTGGTTCCAGCATAATATACTGGTGACTAGAGCACCGGTGCTCCAAACTCCAGTATATTATGCTGGACTGGTATACTTGCCGGAACTCTAGTATATTATGCTGGAGTGCTAGTGTACTTATGCTGCAACTCCATCATATTATGCTGGAGTTCCAGCATACTTATCCTGGAACTCCAGTATAATATGCTGGAGTTCAAGCATACTTATGCTGGAACTCCAACATAATATATTGACATATTTTTCGGGTTTTGAACAACGTTTTCGTTCATATTTATCTTTACATGAAAAGTGGCTAAATTTCGATTACTTTTGAAATTGGGCTATTTTTGAATGACCAGTTATAAATCTGGCTATTTTTGAATTTCTCCCCTTTTACTTGGGCCAAAACTGGGCTGACGCAGTAAGAACGAATTTGGGCGGCCCAAATACTCAATTTTATTTTCAAACAGCCCTAGCAATAAAGATAACGAAATAGTTGGAACTTGAATAAAAAGTAGTTTAAAAGTATATTTTATGTAGTTCAAAAGTAATGGAGTAGATGAAAACAAAGGAAATTTGTCTTGTTTATAACTAACCTGAAATAAAAAGGTAAAACCTTGATATTTGTCTAATATGATTATCATTTTTCTCCACCTACTTAGTAATTACAATTATCATCACTAATAAATCAAATTTTTTGGTATTGCTTACCTTGTTCTCAAACTCAAAGGCGTATTAGGATTAAACTCAACAAGCCAAGTATTAGAAGGAATATTCTATTTCTTATATTTAAATCATTTATAATATAATTTAATAATAGACTGAACAGTCTTATGTTAAACTTTATGTCGAATTTGTTTATTGTTTATACAACTACAGTTCTAAACATGAGAATACTCCTATCTTTTAGTACTAATATAATAAGAATAACTAACTAGACTAACAATCAATATTAGCTATAAACTCAAACAAAAAACTCATTTCGTATTGAAAAATTAACCTAAATAGCGACACACCTAATCGCTTAAATTAAAAATAATCGGCGAATATATAATATATAATTCATATAAAATTTATGAATAATCATATGTGTATAATCTAAATATACCTACTAAAAAAAGTAAATAGTGAATTCATCTGGCTTTATGTGTAAACCCCTATTATAATGGGAAACTTACACAAATGTCCCAAATAAATCTCAACTTACTAACCTCTAGCCATTAATTATAGACTTACCAAAACTAGCCAACAAAAATTGAAAAACCAACTAATAGGGTTCTTTCTCTCAAAGAATCACATGCAAAAATCACCTTTCATATTTTTAAGCGTGATTAGCAACACTAGATATAAGATGGAAAGGAAATTTTATGGATGAGGTAGCAAATAAGGTGATGAAATACCAAAAATATATATAATATTCCAAAAATCTAAACAAAAAAGGAATTTTTTCAATGGGTATTGTTGAAATTCATTGAGAATATATCGATAAGTCAATATACAAAATTTGAGGAAGATTGGAGGTGATTTGGACTGGTTTTGTATCAAAATTTGTAATTAAATCGAGTTCAAAAAAGTCTTCTGCGATACATGTATTAAACATGTATCACGCATATATCTCACACACAGGTATACATGGATATACATGTGATACACAATAGATACAAATATGATACATATGTGATACACAAATGATACACAGTGTGATACACATATCATTTTTTTCATGTTCAGTTTTTACCAAATTTTTAATTCAAACCACCTCAAAACTTCACCAAATCATCCCAAAAATGAGAAAGCTCCTTAAGTTGTGCCAAATCTATTCTAATAACACCCACTCAAAACAAAGCAAAAATTTGATATTTTTTTGCTACAAATAGCTAATTGGCTAATTTGGTTAATATTAATAATATTTTATCAATTGACCAATTTTTATAATGAGTTACCTATAAATGGATATAGCTGGTAATTTCCCTATTATAATGGGTTTTCATAAAAAGAGTATTTGGGCCAGTTAAAAAAGAAGACACAGTTACAAGCCCAAATCCCTTGTAGTGAAGCCCAAATATAAATCACTTTCCGCGTTAAACCTTTGCTAAAACCCTCTCCACTGGCTTGCTCCTTCCTGCCGACGCTCTTCGGACAAAATCAAATTATTAATTGTGGTTTTATCTGTCGGTCCTCTGCCTCTTTTTCGGAGTCGCCGCTTCTTTCCTATTATACTCAGAGTTTGTTATCTTTGATTTGTCATGGGAAAGGAGAAGCTGAAATCGCTAGTTACGTCATTTACTGCGGACGGTGAATATCTCGCCATATTGTCTCCCGATGGAACCGTTAGAGTAAGCTTTGTTACTCTATACCTGAACCAGCCAGCTGAGTTTTTTCCACTTGTGGAGCACTCAGTTTATTTTTGTTACTGATAGTGTTGAGTTCACTTTTTTTCCCGTTTTAATTACGGCGTTTTTTTGCATATTGGTATGCTTGGGGTACTATTTTGCTGCTGGTTTCAAACTGCTTTTGGGACAGTGTAGTTTTGGGCTAATTATACTGGGAATTAGGTTAACTGAGAGATTATAAGAATTTACATTTCACTGTATTTCAGTTTTTATAGGGTTTACAAGGAAAGGTGTTCCCATTTTTTTTTTTTAACTATTCCTTAACCTAATTGACATAGTTCCCCAATAAAATTGAAAAATAAAAACTCTGAGAAAAAGAATGGAAGATTTGTGTCAGTGACTTTTTGCTTTACATTGGTTTGCTTTCTACTTGATGTAAATGATTCAGTGAGTTTGCTGATATTTTGCTGTTAGAATATCTTTGGGTTGGAGAGTTAGTTTATTCTTAGATGAAGAAGCCGAGAGTCACGTCACAATTTCGAACCCCACTGCAGTAAAAAAAACCCTGGTGTTTAAGTGGAAAAGGGTATAGGTGTGGACCACATTATGCAGGGCATGGACATAGCTAGCTTGGATTTCTCATTATTAAGAAAAAAAGGAAGAAGAAGCCAAGTAGTTGAATTTTAGTGTTTACGGATCCATAGCACCACATTATGCGGGCATGTGTGTATCTATCTTCAGAAAATATAACACTATCCAAAAGGGTAAAAGTTTTTTTTTTTTTTGTGTGTATATATATACTATTTAATCTCCTTTACATAGGTTCATATCTGACGGAGGGTTCCCTCTAGACACTTATGTGACAATATAAAAAAAGATTCCACTCTATAGTCTTACACTATAACGTGGTCATACTTATTTACATTCTTTGATGACAGTATAGGCAATTGCATTCTATTGTTTCACAACAGTTGCGTAATATCAGTCATCCTCTTTTTGCAACTTAGATGTTTTCGTCGTCTAGTTGTCACAAAAAGCAAAAAGATTATAACATCCAGTTGATACGGGATAGACCTCAATTTGTATACTATAAGCTTTTCTGAACTCTAGGAGAATATTTGCTTTACTTGGCTGGAAATACTAGGTGCATGGCTTTCTAGGGATTGGTTGGCTAAGTGGTGTTGAAACCGATAAGCAGAAATATTACATGACTTCGGTGTAGATATTTGGTTGTTGTTTCACCCAAACACGTCTTTGCAGCCTACTCATTCTTCATTTGATGCGAAAGTACTTTGCTCAGCAGAATATTGTAAGAAGCCGGGAATCAGGAAAGATAATGAACATTTAAAATGGTAAAACGAACAACTTACCGCTGATGAAAGAAAAGATAACAACCATCTTATAAATATTACTTACAAGCTTGTTGTCATGACCCGCCACACCATCATGCCACATAGGTGCCACTTGACATATATTTTTGCTATATGGAAGGGTTACATAAGTTAGGGAAAAAATCTTGGTGGAATATTCTAGAACTATGGAGAATTTCTTTAGAAAAGTTCTAGATATTTATGCATTTGTAGGAAGGTTCTAGAGAAATATAGAGGTTTCCTTAGGAAGACCTAGAACCCTATAGAATTGTTAGTAAAGTCCTTAGAAGAATCTAGTTGTGTAGAATATTCTAGAGAAGGGACTTAGTTGTAAATATGGAAGGACTTGTAGAATAATTATTATTTACATATTAGCCCTTAGGTGATTAGTATAAATAGGGGACATTCATTTGTAATTTATCAACCAAGCAAAACAATCAAGTTCTCTCTGCTACAAAAGTTTCCTTTAGCAATTCTCATGTGTTCTAACATTTTTTAGCGATCTTGAGTGTAGTAAGACTGACTTGGTATAGCAAGAACGTGAGCAAGTTGTGCAAGATCGTGAGCGAGTTGCCAAGTGCCGCACGTGTACTTAGTTAACAACTAAGGACGTGACAACGTGGTATCAGAGCAAAGGTTATGACTAAGGAATGTTAGAAAGAATAAAAGAGATTGCTAGAAGGAAATTTTGTAGGAACCATGGCCGGAATTACCAAGGGCTTGGTACTTGCAGAAGGGATCAACGCGAAGGTCCCTAAGCGAAAGCATTATGGTGGTGCACGGGCTGCACGCGAGGTGGCAGACTGGCGGAAGCTAAGGGAGCTCCGACAGAGGCCACAATTCGGGAGTATGTACGCGAGTTCACTACCTTAATGCTGCAAATCTCGTCATTGTCCGAGGAAGATTTCCTCTTCTACTTCATGGATGGATTGCAAAATTGGGCTAAGCATAAGTTAAGAAGACATCAAATAGCCAACGTGAACGGGGCCATCAGAGTAGCCTAGTCACTTGTTAACTTCAAGATGGAACTTGCCAAGTCCAAAGAAGGCAACGCCGAGAAGGATGAGGGAGATCATGATGAGGACAACGAGAAATGCATAACCGAGGTATACAAGGGTAATGGCAAGGGGCCATCCCATAACGGACAGGGGCCCAAGAGAAACGGCAAGGGGCCGAAAAATGGTAGGGAGTACGTGCCTAAGGGAGGGTGCTACTTCTACAAAGGGTCACATCGGGCAAGTGAATGCTCAGAGTTGGGGAAGCTTGCAGCAATGATAGGGAACTTTGCTCAAGCACATAAGGATGACATAGGAGAAACAGCCTGTATTGGAGGGATGCGCTTGGAATCTAAACCGAAAGTAAGGGATTCCAAAGCCTATCTTGGCACCATGCAAATTGAGCATGGTAGAGCATGGTGGTAGCAAGAAATGTTGGACGGACATAGTTGAAAAGGATGGCGAGTTATAAAGTGATGGCATGCTATCGAACTCAGACGATGCACCAAGCAGAGGGTTCAAGTTTGCCAGTAAGGCTGGACCACAGAGGGCAGCCAAATAGGGAGTGGAAGCATGAACTCGATGCTTGAGAAGTTGCTAGACTTGGTTGAGTCATGAGAAGATTCAGGCCAAGAGCAAGGAGGGGCATCCGATGGGCGGAGGATGGAGGCCATCATTGCTAGCTGTCCAAAGTACAAATGGCATAAGAAGAAAGGTAGCCAGTACCTTGTGAAATGGGAAGGAGAACCGCTTCATAAGGCATCATGGCTAATGGACAAAGATCTCTGGCGACGCCAAGGCGAGGTGCACGCATATGTGTCGATGCTTTGTGCCGAGGGCGGCACAAAATTGGGTGCGGGAGAGTGTCATGACCCGCCGCACCATCATGCCACATATATTTTTGCTATATGGAAGGGTTACATAAGTTAGAGAAAAAATCTTGGATATTCTAAAACTATGGAGAATTTCTTTAGAAAAGTTCTAGATATTTATGCATTTGTAGGAATGTTCTAGAGAAATATAGAGGTTTCCTTAGGAAGACCTAGAACCCTATAGAATTGTTAGGAAAGTCCTTAGAAGAATCTAGTTGTGTAGAATATTCTAGAGAAGGGACTTAGTTGTAAATATGGAAGGACTTGTAGAATAATTATTATTTACATATTAGCGCCTAGGTGATTAGTATAAATAGGGGGCATTCATTTGTAATTTATCAACCAAGCAAAACAATCAAGTTCTCTCTACTACAAAAGCTTCCTTTAGCAATTCTCATGTGTTCTAACATTTCTTAGCGATCTTGAGTGTAGTAAGGCTGACTTGGCATAGTAAGGACGTGAGGAAGTTGTGCAAGATCGTGAGCGAGTTGCCAAGTGCCGCACGTGTACTTAGTTAATAACTAAGGACGTGACATTGTGCTCCTTAATCTTTACATAGGTTATCATGCAAGTACAACACAAGATAGTGTGCTTTTTTCTAGACATTTAAGCAACTGAAGTGTTATTGTCTACGTGGAACCTTATAAAGGAAGTGTTTTGTCTTCATGGAAATAGTTACATCTCAGAAGATCACTTATATTGGGTATTGTATTCTCTCTTTTAAAATATTGATAGACAAGAATATTATATAGGGAAATCTCTACAAATATATTATGCCTGTAAAGCATTAGATGTATCCTCGTTACATAATTATTCCCACTCTGCTTTGCTATTACCCTGTGTTGTATTCTTTTGCTTTACTTATTGCATTCTAGATGACTAATTGTTGCCTATTCTTCAGGTTTGGAACACAAGTAGTGGAAGCCTATTTGCTCAGTGGAAACCGGAGAATTCTGGAGACAGTTTTTCTTACATGGCTTGCGGTTTTGTTGGAAAGAAGGTAAGATAAGGAAACTGGGAAAACCCGCTTCTGATTATTGTGATGATGGAGTGGTAAAAAGACCAGCCAAAGTTTTTTGAAGAACGTCTGATCTCTCCACCAACTCATCCCAAAAAGAAAAAACTGATCTCTCCACCCCTAATTGTGAAGAATTTAAGATTTTCATATTTAGCCCCCACTTTGTTAGGCTATTTTTATCTCATTACTATATGGCATCTTTTTTGTTTGAACTTTTAGCGCAGAAAAGAACAACGTTTATTAATAGCCCTTGGCACAGATGATGGAACTGTTTTAGCAGTTGATATTTCTGCTGAATTTATAAGGTGGAGAAAAGCTGGAGCCCTTTCTAGGTATGTTATTCTTTTGATGGAAGGTACTTTTGCTCTTATGTAGGATGGAGGAGTACTTGTCAGGAAACACTTAGACAATAATGAATACCCTTACTTGAGTGTCAGATGTGGGATTAAAATTTAAGACATACTTGTAAGTTATAACACATCATTTAAGACAGGCAAAGTTATGACTTACTAATTGCATGTCATGTAAAGTATCATCATATTCTGCAAGTTTAAAAGTTCAATTTTCCTTGCTGCTTTTGCATTGTTCTAATGGCAGGAATGAGATACTTCTCCACATTTTGTTTACCCTATGAGTAGATCTGTAGAGCCCCTTCCTTGTCAAAACAAAGATCCATAGGGCCCCTTTCCTCTATGTCTAATGGTATGCTTTATAGAGACATTTTGAAAGTTGTTGCTAGTATACTTGTTAACTCGTAAATCTTGAACCTTTTTTAGAAGTTTATCTTATAATCTCTCTCTCTCTAGGTGGGATTTGGGATATTCTGTAGGAAACATCATGTATGGTATTTAATTGAAAATTCAACCGTGAGGTTTTTCCATTAAAGCCGTCTATTACTTCCAGAAATGTCTTGTGTGTATGCCATTCTATTCATCAAGTGATCTTGGTCAAAAGGTTCCAAATAGCCACGTGTTTCAAAAGTTTCTGTAAAGATATTTTGTTATGGGAAATTTCCACTATAATGGATTCTTATACTTCAGAAAATTCCAACAAGTTTAAGGATGGAATCCCAATCAGGAATCCTCCGACGCATCAGGATAATTGTGGGAAGGTTCATATAGAGGTCGAGAAATTATCTAAAATTCCAAAAGGATCTGAGATCTAGTTAATATCCAACCTTCTTTGATTTCTGAAATTATAACACAAACTGCCTTAGTTTGAGAACCAGGGGGGCTGGTAAAAAGTTATTGGACGACTTTCATCTTTTAAGTGGTTGACACATAGCAATACAATTTTGTCTCGGGCAGTTGATCACTTACTTGCAAATGTTCCGGGGACTTGTAGCCTGTCATTTATTAAATCTTGGGAGGGCCATTCAACTTCAATAGATTTCGATGGCCTTATACTTCTTAGCAGGGTTTATTGTGATCACAAATGGATGAAGTGTTCAAACTATTTAATGGACTACCATGAATGACAGCTGTCTATCACCAAAGACATTTAAAAAGCATAAATAAGAAATCTGCTGCTTTTGAAATGCAGTGGAGCTGCTGGTCTGTTTTTTGTGGACAAAGGCCGTAAAATTCATGCTGTTGCTGCGAATGGTTTAGTATTTGAGATGAACTCCGACACTGGAGAAGTCATCAAAGAATTCAAAGTGTCAAAGAAGCCCTTTTCCTCAGTGGCTTATTCAACTGGTTTGTATCCAACTTATGTCTACAGTTTCTGTTTTACTTTAAGTACTTCTATCTGACTTCTTTATTCTCAATGTGAAGACGAGAAAATTATAGCTGCAGCCAGTGATAAGTTGCGATTTCTAAGTTTAGAAAGTGGGAAAGAGTTGCTGAAGTTTTCTCCTGACTCGGTAAGTTGTCTTAAGTTTATGTCTTCATCATGTGATGTTCTTTTAAAGTCTAAAAACATCCATAAACATCAAAAGCTGCTATAACAGGCTGCTGCACAGCGTTTATGGCTATCTGATGATGCCCAATTTGCTGTTACTGCGGGGCTTGGCGAGAAGCAACTTCAAGTGTGGAAACTTGATTTTGGTGAAAGGGCTGCAGATTATGGGCAGGTTCTTTCCATGAAACATCCTCCTATAATTGTTGAATGCAGGAAGAATTGCAAGGGAGAAGACGGTATGGTTGTCCTTGCAATATCAGAGAAGGGTGTTTGTAATGTTTGGAACTTTGAGTCTGTCACTGATGAAGTTGCAAAGCCAATTAAGATCACCGTGAAAGCTAGCAAAGGGGAAACAGAAAAGAAAACTGGAAGAGCTAAAAAGAACCTTGCGCCCATAATTGCTGCCAGATTGCATGCTTTGGATAGAGATGCACATTTGAAAGCCTTGATTGCATATGGCTCTGTGGAATCCCCAGAGTTTACATCAGTAGACATTTCAAGTCCAGAGGAGGATATCGTCATAGCAGCAGTAGACCAGACCAAGAAAGTGCTAGCTGCAGTTCAAGAAAATGGTCATGCCAGAAAAGGTGTTGTTAATAGTGGTTTATATTTTCTTGTCTCCTTATGGAAAAATCAGGACTCTGTTACAGAAGTCTGTGGCACTGTCATTCCTCTTCCCCTATCCCATTTGTATTACTGACTCGGCCAAGCAGTGCTGAGCTGCATTTTTTTAAAACTCAAATTCTTGTCTTGATGTTTTAGGTGATTTAATACAGTCACTGTTAGAGAGACCAACTTTTCTGCAAACGAGGCCATCACTCTGTTAGTTTTAACAAATATTTTTAAACTTTCTTGCATCACAACACTCTTACATTATGTCTATGATGAATTGACATTTTTGATTTATGCCGAGAACAGTTCCCAGAACAGAATTATCCTTATAATCTGTCTTTCTGATTGCCCCTCCCTCTGTTTCAGGTGCAGACATGGAAAAGGAAGGTGCTAAATTAATTCAGAAAAGCAAAGTGACGAATAAACGGCCAGCATCTGATCTGGATGTCACTCCACCAGTGATAATCACAGATGATGGTATGACATACTTGCATGATTCTGTATTGCTCACATTGAAATTCAACATATTTTCGATGCTCCCTGGAGCTGTTGCTCCACTATAGATGACTAATATTTATATCTTGGAGAATGGCTCTCTAAAAACAAAACTGTATCCGTCCATTTACTTGATATTGCTTCAGAAGCTTAGTCGTCAATCCTAGTGTTGACTAGCAAAAGGGAGAAGTGAAATCGGGGAGTCATATTTCAGGAGTACAGGAAGGTTGGTTATATTATGAGAATATCTAGGGGGTGGTCAATGTATTTGACTGTGATATTTATTGAATTTGGAAGTTGAAATGTTAAGGTAGTGACCATCTATGTTGCGCGGGCTCTCCAAAATATTGCCGCACCCGTGTCGGATCCTCCCAAAATACACTATTTTTGGAAGATACGACACGTATCTGGCGACATTTTTCGGAGAGTTGGAGCAACATAGGTGACTGTGTTAAAAATCAAAACACATGTAATATTCTCTTTTCAAACTTGCAATTGTATATAAACATTTTATTGCTTTGTAGATGGGCATTATGTTATACAGGATGTTATGCTAAAGTTAACTGCTTCCACTATAATAGACCTGGGGAGTTGGAAACTTGGTTAGTCCTTCGAGTATTCAGTAGAGAACCTTTTCATTCCCTTTAAAAAGGATTCCTTTTTTTATTATTTAGCGGGCGGTGCCTTTGCATCATCTTTCTGCTGTTTCTATTGAGCATTAGGATGTGGGGTCATTTGATATTTGAGACTGGATTCAGAAATTTGGTACGAAGAACATTCACTACCTTCTAGAGGATAACCCTTTTGTCTGATGATGTGTAGGTAATGGTGAACCTATAGATGGAGTTCAGATTGATGATCTAAACGAGCCAACCATGGGTGAGAAACTCGCAAGGCTCCATTTGGCAGACAACAATGAAGATAAAAGCAATGAGGATCTAGAATCTCCCCCTCAAACAAAGCCGCCAAGTGCTGATTCAGTTCATGTTCTGCTCAAGCAAGCCCTTCATGCTGATGATCGAGCACTTTTGATAGATTGCTTATACAGACAAGATGAGAAGGTTATGTTTGTACTGAAATTCTAAATCTAAATTGATATGTTATTTCCTAATCGGTAGGATGTATCTTGGCTATGCAGGTCATTGCAAATTCAGTATCTCTTTTAAATCCATCAGATGTTCTCAAGCTTTTACAGTCACTCTTGTTAATTATTCAGTCAAGGTAAAGGAGATTGTGTTTTGTCTAAGTTGTGCATTTGACGACACTTGCGATATCGATTTAGATTGCACCAAAGGAATGAATGCTAATCATGACAGGGATTACTTGGTTCCAATTGTCAGCCAATATATTGTTCCACCAATTCTATTAACATAACGAAAACCTTTCTGCCATTCACATTTGCAAAGTGCAGTTGGCTCTTTTTTATGGATTGGTCATAGATTGGTCAAGTTAATGTTTATTATGGTACTTTTTCTTGACAGGGGCGCTGTATTGGCTTGTGCCCTTCCCTGGTTGCGAAATTTGCTTCTTCAACACGCTAGTGGAATAATGTCTCAAGAATCCTCTTTGCTTGTACTCAACTCTTTATATCAGGTCTGGGAGTAACTCTTCATATGTTGATAGCACCTGTAGCGACTGTTAGAATGTATTAAAAATTACTTTGCTGGTCTTTGTGCAGCTTATTGATGCCAGACTTTCAACTCTCCACCAAGCTCTTCAGCTATCAAGCTCCTTAGAATTGCTTTATGCAGGGGTAAGGGCAACGTGGAATAACGTCGTCCCTCTCAAACCTCTTTTCCATGAAATCTTGACTAATTAATTTATATTTTTGCAGACTATTGATGATGGTGATGAGGAAGATGGTGCCATACAGCCTATCATCTTTGAAGATGAAAGTGACGAGGAGGGTTCTGAAGTTGCTATGGAAACAGAAAGCAACCCAGACGTCGAGGAACCAGAGGCTTTTAGTGACATTAGTGATCACGAATTGAGTGATGGCATGAGCGAGTGAGTTGTAACCTAGAATTCAGCCAGTTTTACGAGAGTGCAATTTTCGGACAAATGTGCAGTCCGAGAAAATGGGCAGCGGATCCAAATGGGAAGTCTTGAGTGAGAGATCAAGATGAGGTGATCGGGGACCAGACGGGACGGGAGAAGATCTGTAACCTGAAAATTTTGTTTTTAAAATTATAGAGAATATCATCTGATTTTGAGGCTTCAGAGAGGACTTTTGGTGATCTACTCGCCATGTACTGTTGTAGGCGTACATGCGTAGATGAAATTAAAGTTGTATTCTTTCTTTCCCTCTTCTGTAAGCAACGTTGTGCTTTATTTTAGGAAATCAGTGCGAAATTTGGTACGTAAGAGGAATGGTAAAATGCGTTGCTTTTTTTGTTTATTTGTTGTGCATTATTCCTCCAGTAGACCCGAGTTCGAGCTAGTCAATTGAATACCTTCAGTGTCAAGCTTGAGCTGTGTTTAACCAGATGGGCTATAGTGTAATTGAGCCTAGGTCAAGTCGGTGGAGCCTCAAGTCTGTTTTTCACGTTTGTTCCTGTGAGAATCAATAGTTTAATTTGAGAATTGAAATCAGATGCAACTGATTTATATGATTATTAGTTTAAATTAAAGCCAATATCACTTTGTGGTCAGTGTAAATATGCAACATCAACATGGATGGAATTATCCAAAACCAAAAAGATAAACTAGCTATTAAATTAAAAATTGTGCTGAATTGAACTTCATTAGTAGTTTGGAATTTAAATTGGACTTTTTTATTGCATCAAAAAGTAAAAAGCTCAAAGTTAAGTTGACTTTGACTGACACGTTTGGACATAATTAATGAGAATTACTATTGTGAGGGTAGATTCAGCCGGACATATGAGCAGATCTCAGAAAAATTCAAATAGATAGGAACTGTCTATACGGAAAGTATTATGTGAATATGAATCTAATATGTGGAAAGACAACATTACGATAACCTGTTTTAACCCTGATAAAGCTCATTTACTTTTTGAGTGTCGCTCAGGCTCAGGCTCAGGCTCAGCAGTATTCTGTATTTGCATGAAAGTGACCCTGGATATGACTTTCAACTAGCTCAATATATAGCTCAAATTACGATTTACACCATCTCTTGGTTCAAATTTTGGATGGGAAACGAAACTAACCAACTTATATCTACTTTTTCCTTCAACCCTGGATAATTTGAAATGAAACAAGAGAACCAACGACAAGCCTCGCGGAAACTGCATGGCAGTTCATCAATCTTGTCCAACCTACTTTGAGGTAACTTACTAAGGTGAATTCGACGTCCTCATTTACTACAAGAAAAGAAAAATCTAAACACTTTCGGAAAATTATAAATTAAGAAACGCAAATTGAAGGGATATCGAGACACGTTTTCTTAACACGAAATCGCACGGGATCGATTATGTAGACAACATCACATGGATTACATTTTTAGCAGCTTGATGTCGAGGTCACACTTTCAGACTACAAAAGCTAAAACCTTTTTATTATTACATAAACCTTTATCACCTCAAAGGGAGGCAAACTTCAAAGCAAAAAAACAAACTAAACACAAAGAGTACATAAATCTCTCAAGAAAGAAAGAGATCCAAGTCTAAAGTTCTCTGGTTTTGGTGGCAGTTGGATGATCTTCATCAGTATCGGCCATACCAAAGGTATGCTTCACAGCATCAGCAGCACCCTGAGCCATGCTCTTCACTTGTTCTCCAGTCTTTTGCAGGATTCCCCCAGTTTTCTCTTGCCCAGCTTGTGCAGTTTCTTTTGCAGACTCCATCATTTCTGAAGCCTTCTCTTTTGTAGCCTGAGCTGCTCCACTGGCCTTCTCTTTGGTTGCCTGAGCTGCTCCGCTGGCCTTCTCCTTGGTTGCCTGAGCTGCTCCGTGAGCCTTCTCGTCAGTAACCTGAGCTGCATCTGCAGCCTTATATTTGGCGGTGCCTGCCTTATCATGAGCAGTTCCTTTGGCTGAATGCGCCGTCTCAGAAGTCTTGTCCTTTGCTGCTTGCGCCTTGTCTTTCATGCTTTCCATTGTTTGACCAACCTTCTCCTGCACTCAAAACAAAAAGTTAAAAACCACAGAAAACTTCATAATTCGTCCGAAATCTGTAACTTCATAATTCGTCAAAAATCTATAACGATAACTAGATAGAATTACATGGATATAAAATGGTTGTTTAAGTTCTTCTGAATCAAATATATATTATTATAGAAACTAAAGGGAGAGATACCTGAGTTCGGCCCTTGGTTTCACCAGCTCTGTAGCTCTGTTCGTGGGAAGCCATTCTTAAAGTTACAAAAGTAAATTGATATATATATGGACGCAAATATGGATGTAAGTGCAATAAAGTAGAAAGTAGAAAGAAATAGAAAGATTAAATGGATATTGCTTGAAGTGAGATTGGAGCAATGGTTATGCATGGTTTATAAAGACTACGTAGTTTGTTAGATTGTTGACACGTATCCTGTTAACTGACGCGTGTAGAGGCACGTGTCACAGTTTAGTTAGCTTCGGTTCATTCCATAAGGATCAATACCGACGACGAAAATGATTAGAGATAACTTCCTGCCTGCTATTCCATGCTATTGTTAGAAGGTTGACCTTTTACATTTGGTAATTGCTTAAAAAGTCGGAGTTGATAGTTTAAATTATTTACTATTCCTATATTTTTGAAGTTGTTAAATTTATTTACTACTATAATTGATTGTCTTTTATTGACGTACGCACGTTTTTAATAGTATAAAATAATTAAGGATATCTAACGGGTGGACAGGACAAAACTGGTTAGGGAAAAGTTGAAACAGTCCGGGTTTCGAACCTGGCCGGTTACGGGTTGAAAGCTGCTTGTCAAAAATAAAAAGAAAAGATCTATAGAAAGCAACGATAACTTTGAAAGTAGGATTATGATGGAAATTCTTCTATAGATTTCTATATTCACATTTTCAGACATTAATTAGATAGCTTTGAAAGAAGTCTCTCAAGAATATGAATTGAAGCACTCTAATTGACAATAATTGGCTGAATGATTTCGGAGAGTAGAAGTAGAGCTTGAAATTCCACTTAAAGTCATTGCAGGAATTTTCTCTTCGTTGTTTTCATGTAATTTGGACTTTAATGATGAAGTCGATAACAATGTCTGTGGTTAGGTTTTGACATTAATTTATTTGGCAAAATTAGTAACTGAGTTTAAAAAAAGGTTTTGACATTAATTTATGGCAATTAGTAACTGAGTTAGAAAAAAAGTTTTGACATCAATTTATTTGATATCAGAACCGCCTACCGTTTTCATATTTTAATGTTGCCGTGACGGATTCATGGACGTGCCCAATTTGATTTTATCTAGTTGAGGATTGAGATCTGCTTTTTATTGGTCGTTTATATTGCCCTTTTTTGGGTGAGTTGGCTCCTACTTTAACAGTGCAAAATTACCGACAAAATAAAAACAACGGGGCATTTTTGTAGGCGTTTCAACATAAAAATTGTGATTTTTGACAAAAATTAGTATTTGATGTCAAGTTGAAAAATGATATTTAAAATTTAAAATTTAAAATTATGTTTGGATATGTATTACATTTGATAAAATATTGTAATATTGTGAGTGGGAAAAAAAAATCCACAACATAAGATTTTGGTTTTTGAAAAATCTCCAAAAACTTACAAATTTTCATGGACAAATATATTTTTGAAGAAAAAATCCAAGAAAAAGGAAATTTTTTTTTATGGCCAAACGGCTCCTATCTCCCTGTCATGTTTCTTTCTTTCTTACATTTCACGAGATGAATTTTTTTTGGAATAAGTCTAATGACGTTAACTTTTATTTCGTTTAAAAGGACAAAAAAGACACTCTTTTTCATTCAACTGAAATAAAAAGAGAATTTTGATGTACAGTCAATGTAACAATGGACCAATGGCCTATCTGAATATTGTTGTAAACGAAAATGAATTTGAAATTATTTCACTGTGAGTCAACATGTTTGTGTTTCCCTGTGACTACTCTGCACAGACTGTTGTAAATAAGAATTACCAAGAAAACATAAACCACAAAGAGAAAGGTCAAAGAAGCTAGCTAAAAGAAATTATTGGCTTATTAGTCTTTATTTATAAGACAATTCGCCGAAGCATTTGGTCCGTAACTATATTTCTCATTATAATACTCCCCAAAATAAACGGATGAATAATTCGTTTGACATATTCTTGTATACGCTACGCTAGGAGAGATCAAGATTTCTAGCATTGTGCCATCTGTTAGAATATGCATTCATTGAGGTAACCAATTTTGCATTTTGAAGCTTATAAATTCACCAATCCAACTATTTCAAAATGCATTCCGTTTTTGCATTTTGATCTACAATTACTAGTGTGACACTTCTAAACACAAACAAATTAAGTACCAAAACCAATTAACCATGGCAAGCCAAGGACGTGACAATCTTCATAGCATCCAAATCCCCGGCCAAGCTCAGGTTTTCCTTTAAATTCTTAACCTTCCTTTACCCATCTGAAGCTCTGCTTTTTCTTTATACTAATACTAATACTACTAACATTCTTTTTTTAAACCAATTGTAGATGAGAAGGGAAGACATGGTGAATCAACCATCTGACATCCATAACCAAGGCCAAACAACCAACTTGCTTCAAGAGGTAACATTTCTAAATTTAGTATCTTGATGCGTAATGATCAATTAAGTGACTATATAGAAGTTTAAAGAATGATTAAGTTGAGATGTTATTAATGTTTAAGACGGGGACAAAAGTGAAGAACATAGCACACGGAGCAGCAGATATGGCTCAAGGAGCAGCAGGAAGTGCAGTGAACATGGCTCGAGGAGCTGCAACTGGTGCAGCAAACATGGCACACGGCGCAGCTGGTGCAGTCAAGAACACTCTAGGAATAAATCCTGATTCCCACAACACCACTGACACTGCTACTGGTGGCAACTATTTCAATCATCCAGGCTCTATCAACTACAATGATGCAAACACCAACACCAGTGTTCCAGGCGATACAAATTACCCTGGCAGCTTGAACTTTCCTACCAACTCAATCAATCCCAGTACCGGCATTTAAACCCGTTATTCAAGAATTCTTATCATACCTTTGATTATCGGGATTCATAATTTTTCTTCCCTGTTTTGTTTGCTTCTGTTTTTTTAGGGGAGATTGCAGACTGGAGGAGCTGTCCCTCTACTCTCAATCTTCTATTCTTTCCCTGGTATAAAATAAGCTTCAATAGATGGCCCGAGTTCTTTTTTCCGAGAGAATACATTGAAGTTGAAAGATGTTGATTGACCTGCGTATTTGCTTTAATCTTGTTAAATTATTTGTTTAAAGATGTACCCGGATTCTGCACCAACGTTATTTGTTCTCGTTTTGCACCCTTGCTATATTTTCTCCTCCGATCCCCCCTCCCCACAACCACCACAACATTAACTATACTAGTACAACTCAATCACAAGTTGGTTGGGAACAAACTAATAGCAACAAAAATAGATTTAGATTATGTGATGGAGGGTTTTGACAAAATAATACTCCTTTCGGTACACTTTAATTGATTTTTTTGACTGTTTTCACGCATATTAAGAAATCTATATTTTAACATTAATTAACAATGAAATTGACTATATTAAACTTAATTTGTTCATTGAAGATATTACATATACTCTTATGCTCTTTATTTCAAAGATAACTTAAAAAAAACAAGTTAATTCATTCTTGATATTTGAAAAAATTAAATACCGTGGACCGCAAAAAAAATAAAAAATTAATTAAAATGAACCGGAAGAAGTAACAATTAAAGTAACAACACAATGATGATGTAATTTGCAAATTCACCTATTAGGAAATATTTTGATGATAATGTGGTCACGCGGATTCAAAAGCAGGATGACGCTTTTAATATAGTATAAATAAGACTAAACATAAGTTACTCGCATGATAGTTGTGATATTAAATACTATTTCCTCCGTTTCAGTTTATGTGAAACATATTTCATTTTTTATCCGTTCCAAAAAGAATAATTCCTTTCTAAATTTGAAAACAATTTAGCTTAAACTTATCATTCCACCCTTAATGAAAATTATTTATAACCACACAAATACTCTGGCCATGTCCATAAATATTCCAAAGCAAATGGTTAATGGCAGAATGATGCGAATACGGAGTATGTATGCCACATTGTTATTCGCACCCAGGCCTCTTTCGACGTCGTTTTTGGTCATCTAAGAAAGAGGGAAGAGCATATCATAACACCTGTTCCGCCGATTTGCTTTCTGCTTTTCTGCCAAAAGGACTCCCACTACACTCGTTGATGTGTACCGATCGCCCCATTTTGCTCATGTTAACAGTCATTTTTGCTCTTTTGATTTCCATGTTGAAAGATAATCTGAGCATTCTCCAAAAATTTTAGATAGAAGTAAAGTTTAGCACAATGACCATCTGGATCACTTGATTTTAAACTCCCACAAACGCATTCAAGCAAGTTTTACTGATTTTTTCAAAACCCTAAGTCACTTTGAGGATGAGTATGCCTGCTAATAATTTTGGAATTTCTTGTAAGCATGAAGAGCATTCTTCTAAGCAATGGCCTCAGTATAACACGAGTGGTAAAAAATGTGGGTTTAATTCTAATGCCGAATGTCAAGCTTTTAAGAGACCCAGAATGATGAATTCAAAAATGGGGCCGGAAGATAACAGGACAAATATGGGTATGACACTTGGTCCTCAACCACCATGCTTACAATTCCAAAGGTGGGGTAGCTGCCGTTATGGTGGCGAGTGTCGTTATGCTCATATTACTGGGCCTCTGAACGGCATTAGGGTTGGGGATCAAAGAAATCTCAGTAAGCCGAAATCATGTCATTTTTTCGATAGTGGTAAAGATTGTCCATATGGAAATAAATGCCATTTTCTTCATGAACGTAGTCAAAAACTTGAGGGAGGCGTAGGTTTCTGCAGGGTTAGCTCTGCGATAAGCATTGCGACTAGTGGGAATGAACCCAAGAGGTCTGTGGAGTTACGTAAAAATTTACTGAAGACCAAGTTTTGCGTCAACTGGGAAAGGACTGGTAGCTGCGCATATGGTTCAAAGTGTCAATTTGCTCATGGGAAAGCAGGTCTTTCCACAACTATTAGTTCATTATTGAATGTTTACATCCCTGTTTTGTCGTTCATTATTTTGATTAGTTACTTGAGTTGATTTCATGTTGATTAGTTGATATTCCATGTCTTTGTCCGTAAGCTGTTTCTGAAAATATTTTTAAGTCAGTTAATGATTTATTATTAAGAACATGTGAAAGTTTCATTATGTCTATTAGGTGTTGGATTTTTTCCTCGAACCTTTTGCAATGTCAAAAGGATTTGCATAAAGCAAATTGCCAGAGTCTTTGTTCAAACTATGCAGAAAATAAGAAGCTTAGGAGGCATGGTTAATGTACAATTTCCTGTTTTCCAACTTCTATTCTCCTATCTCTACCAGGCGCCTTTTTCTCCTTAAATTTCTGTTTAATTTATTTTTGTACAAGACATTTTGGTGACCAACATTCTAATAGCAAAGTACCTGTCTGTTTATATGTTAGTAGATGTACTTTTAGTTGAACGCCAACTATACGGATGGACATGTATTACGAGTCTATGTTCAAACATGTCATGAATACTCATGTTTGTCTTGCAAGTAATCACTTCACCCTGCTATCTATTTATGTAAAAGATCACACTAAGCTGTCTATACTTTCTGCTCTCAGCTGATGATTTGCTTCTGATACTTTCCTTATAGCAGGGGAAGATTCAAATATTGCATTCATTGCTATTGAAGCTCTCTTCTAGAAATTTCTTGAGCTTAGTTAATACAACACATAACAATGCAGTTTATTTGTTGCATATAAGAAATTGTCTGTTCTATTCTATGATTTCTGCCAGACCATTTTCCTCTTTTCGTTTCTGTTAGGCATGTATTTGTGCCAGACATATTGGTGACGGACATGCTATTACCAAAATACCTGCCTGTCTAAATGTTGGTAGATATACTTTCAATTGGATTTCAACTAGAAAGATGGACTTATATTACGAATCTATTTTCATAAATGTCATGGACAGCATGTCTATGTGGCTTCACCCTGCTATCTATTGATCTGAAAAGATCACCAGTCTAAGTTGTCTAGAGAATCTGGCCTCAGCTGTTGACTTGGTGCTAATACTTGATTCCTTATAGCAGGGGAAGATTCAATTATTGCATTTAATGGCTAGTGAAGCTTCTCTTACAGAAATTTCATGAGCTTAGTTATTAACACATGTTGCTGCAGTTTTTTCTTGGATATTTCTAAAATGAATTGCGACTTCTGCTGCCAGAATTTATAAGGTGCTGATATTGTAAATTTCTGTGTGATTAGGAGGTGGAGTTTTAAATTTTGTTCTTAGGTGTAAAGGATTAGAATGGTTTATGTGATACAAGTTTTATGTTAGTTAATTATGCAATGTGCTGCGTTTAGGCCTTGGTCAAAAACCTATATCTCAGAATTCTTGTAGATGCTATTGTGTGAAATTCAGCACTTCACATAAGATGGTAGAGCCATGCAACATTTTTTCTTTCTATATATGCTTTTTTTCTTTGTTTTTTATTTACCTATTGTATTCATCTTTACTTCCTTATACCATTTCTAATTTGTGATGCTTCTCAATATTGACAGAACTGCAGACTCTTGGTTCTTCCAATACACTGGAGTCGTTGGGAAGCGCTGGCATTTGTGCTCCAGCCAAAAATGCAGCATCCGAGTGTAGATTCTTATTCAAGTGGACGAACGTACAGAAGATCAGCCGGATCTATGCTGACTGGATTGAAAGGGTGCAGCTTGTCCCGTTATCATCACACACAGTGGAGAACTGAAGAACCTGAACTTGTGGCACTTTGATCAATTTTTGAAGTGGTGAATTGGGTGACCTTTTACATATGCAGGGGCCACAGTTTTGATAACTCTTTAGTCCAAAATGCTACTTGCTTGGTGTATTGCACTTTGTTTTTAGTTTGAAGAAACCTGCCTTGTTATTGTCTCGTGAAGTGATGTATAGTGTCACAAATCAGAATAGGCTCATAGGTTCAGCAATGCATGGTAAATGATGCAAGTCAAAAGTATAGTCTGTACACCAATAGGTTCAGCAAAGATATACACATCCAACGGAAGAGGACTTCGTGAATGGAATTCGGGGTGTCTTGTTATTTAGCTGCGTCCATGGAGTTTTCTATTTTTATCCTTCTATTTTTCCAATTTTTCCTAGTCTCATTTGTCTTTTTTGATTGCATTCTCAACTTCTCAGTCCTTTTGTAATCTGAAAGCGTAATACATTTTTCTTTTTCCTCTGGGAAAGAGCTGTCCAAGATTGCAATCAGTAGCTGTTTCAATTGCATTCAAAGAGTTAATACGCCCTCAAGATGGGAATCTAATAAACTCTGAGCAATTTTCAAGTTTCACAATTTCACATGCATGATTAATCTTTTTTTAAAATTGTTTTATATCATCAAACTATGAGCCCGTTTGGATTAGCTGATTTGAAATAGCTGATAAGCATTAGTTGCTGAAAAGCACTTTTAAGTGCTAAAACTTATTTAATAAATAAGCAGTTACGTGTTTAGGTATAAGTGCTGAAATTGATAATAAGTTGTTGCAGTATTTAATAAAAAAATTGATGATAAGCTCTTTTTCTATTAAAATGATTTAAATAACCTTAAAACTCTTTACACTTATAAGGGCATAATCTTTAAAATTTTAGATTCCAAATCGATTCAAATACGAAATATTCTATTTGTCATTTTATTTTAAATATAATTGTGCTTATATAAGATAATTTTTATGATAAATATAATATATTTTATGATAAGAATATAATCATAAGTTATAATAATAAATTGACAAAAATTTCTCAGTAAAAAATAAACCTAAATAAGACAAAATATTTGAGGTCATGAGTATCGATGTAGGAGTTTTGTTCGAAAAAGGAATATTTTAAGTATAAAATAGTAAAAAATTTGGTCAAACTTAAAGTGCTTATAAGCTAAAAATTAAATTTTTGGCTTATTTTTAACTTATAAGCACTTTTAACTTTATCAAACGCGTAAATAAGCCAAAAAGTGATTTAGCCAAACACACTCTATGTGGACAAATTAGTTGCAATTCAAACATTAATCGACTCAACTTCAAAAAAATCTTTTTTCTTTCTTCAACTCAAAAGTCTGAATAACTTAAGTATAGTTACAATTTACCCCTGCCCGCTCCCACCCATCCCCTTGTTTGGGGGGGGGGGGGGGGTTGGAAAGATCTCGCGAACATGAAACAAGCATTGCTCCAAACCACGTGAACCAAAAAAAAAATTGAAAACAAAATCAAATATTTAAAACCTGTTGAGCCTTATTTACCACAGTACCCTTTTTAAAAATTTCAAAACCCCAAATTCAAACTTCCCTCACTGTGCATTTTCCCAGGGCTAAATTGTAAATTCAGAACTGGCATCATCAATATAGAGCGCCAAAACGTAAAAGAACATAACCATAAAATCCGAACACACTCCCAAAATCCAAACTGACATTCTCAACAATTTCTCCAGAAAAAACGACTGAGTGTAGTTTCTGCCATGGCTTCTTCCACCATTATTGAAGCCTGTAAGAGTAGAAAGAGAAACCGAAAGCCATTTGTATTCGAAACATTTGCAACTGGAAACTCCATTGACGGTTTTTCAGGACCTTTTAAAGACAATATTCGAATGTTCCTCCAAGAATTTGCTAATATTGAAGATTACACAGTCGCTGGTTTTCCAATTTGGTCCACTTGGTTGATTTCTAACTCAACCGGTGCAGTTTTCCCACTCTACACCATTGAAGAAACCACTCAACTCTCTCTTCAACCTTTCTGTGATCACTGCAAATTCTCTGGTAAAATAATATGAACACTCAATTTTCATTCTGCAAATTGATTTTGAATTTTGTTTGTAGTTTTTTTGTTTATTATTATTGCTGATTGTATTTTTTTTTTTTTGGGTTGTTGAAGGATGGGGTCACCATTATGTGTCGAAAAGAAGGTACCATTTGATAATACCGGCAAATGAGAAATGGGAAAAGCCATTGGGAAGCGATTCATTTGAAATCGGTACTCATGTTTTGCATGGTTTGATTCATTGCAATGGTTATGGCCATTTGTTGTCCATTAATAATGGCGTTGTCAATGGGGATTCAAATTTGCTCTCTGGAACTGATTTCATGGATTTCTGGGATCGTCTTTGTACAATCTTCAAAACCAGGTAATGAAGTTCATACTGATAAATCTTAATCTGTTTTCATAGTTTTTATGTGAGAAATTTTTCGTCCTAATATAAGAGTTTCGTGATCTAAGTAATAAAGCTAAATCATCAAAACTTTCTGAAAAGAGGAAGTAGTATTATTTGTATGTGTTTTCCTTAGCGTATGGAACATTTTAGCTGAAATTGAAGAATCATTTATGTTATTGTTATGATTATCATTTTGGCAGGAAAATTTCGGTGAATGATGTGTCAAAGAAGAGAGGTATGGATTTGAGGTTGCTTCATGGTGTTGCTTATGGACAATCTTGGTTTGGAAAATGGGATTACAGATTTGGCCGTGGAAGCTATGGAGTGACTGAGCAGAAATATGAAATTGCTGTTCAATTCCTAAGCTCATTAGGACTTGACAAGATTTTGAATGATTTCAAAAAGGATATTCCGAAAAGAATGAAAATCAAGCAGATTATTGGTACCCACAGAGAATTGAGTGAAGTCCCATTGATCACAATCAGTGACTTGTTCCAATTCATGCTTGCTTTTAAGTCTAAAGCTCCGTTTCATAGCAAGATGAAGCTTGAAAATAGTGATGATTGCTGGTGTGATCCTGATATAGGAGAGAAAAATAGGCCAATTAGTATGGATACATTTGTGAATTTGATGGCTAACAATGATTGTAGATGGCCTGCTAGACGGCTAGAATTTGTGCTAATAGTGATTGTGAATTTGCTGAAAGAAAATCAAGAAAATGTGAACAGAAATTATGGGATGACAAGGCAGGACTTGAGAGATGAGGCAAGAAAATGCATTGGTGACACTGGTTTGATTGATTTTGTGCTGAAATCTATCAGATGTTTTCAATTGGGAAACCAAATTATTCGTCGGTCCATTAACCCAAATACTAAGTTATTAGAATTCACTATCCATGAAGCTGCTACTAAGGAAGCAGAATCAGTAAGGTTTCCATTTTTGGACATGGATTCTGGTTGCAGGTGGACTGAGAGAAAGGTGAAAAAAGCTGCAGAGTTTATTTTGAAAATCTTGAGAGCACACAATGGTGATGGTGCAATGTCTAGGCAGGAGCTACGTGACAAGGCTAGGACAACTATTCGTGACACCGGGTTGATTGATTACGTGCTGAAATCCTTAAACAAATCCATGCTGGGAAACAAGATCATTTTTCGATCAAAAAACCCGTCTACTAAAAGGATTGAATTTGCATTTGAAGATATTGTTGATGCAAGCAGAGTTGACAACATTGAGTTAGACTTCAATATTGATCAAGATCTTGAGTACTTGTATGAAACAGTGCTTTTGAGTTACCCAGGGTCTGACTCGGTGAGTTTGGCTACTCGGGTTGTCTTGGACAGCAAGAAATTTGTTAAAAAGTGGAAGCTTGAGAATCAAGAAAGCCAAATAATGGCATTAACATGTAAAGTCTTGCCGAGTTTCGACGAGTTAGAGAGTGAGTTGACACGGCCATTGTCACCTGGTGTTGTTGTTTATGTTCCCCCTTGGATTACAATACGTGAGCTTAAGGGGGTGGCACAATTTGCATTAAGGGATACTTATTGCATAATGCAAAACTTTGTAGTAACACAAATTGGTGGTTTGAAGGGAATAGAGGATAAAAGGATGCTATCTTGCGCAGTGGGCAGAGATGCACACGTTTGGGTGAGAGGGCGTGGGCTGGACTTGGATACTGAATTGAGGTATGAAGGTGGGCCCATAAAGTTAAAGGTGGATTGCATTTGTGGGGCCAGGGATGATGATGGGGAGAGAATGGTAAATTGTGATGCTTGCCAAGTTTGGTTTCACACAATGTGCTCTGGCATTGATGATCATGAGGAGGTACCAGCAGTTTTCTTGTGTGAGAGTTGCAGAAAACTTTTAATTTGATATCAGATATTAGTAGTACAAACTGAATTATCAAATCTAATACTGTAGATTTATCAAAAAATATAAACATATTCATGAATTATGCTGACTGGACTGAAAGGCTGCAGCTTGTCCTGTTATCACTCACGTGCAGTGGAGAACTGAAGAACATGAACTGGTGTTTAGTAGGTGACCATTTGTGTAAGCAGGGGATAGTTTTGGTAACTCCTTTAGTTTTAAGATTCTGTTTGTTTGATGTATAAGCACTTAAGTTTTTAGTTCGAAGAAATATGGCTTTGTTATCGTATTGTGAAGTGAATGCATTACTTTCACTAATCAGAACAGGATAAACCAAATTACTAAAGAATTACAAAATGCTACCATGATTTGATCACTACACGCTATATTTGCACCCTTATATAATTTAAACCGTAAATATGTTTTGGTGTCTTTATGTATTCCTTTCAACTGATTTTGCAAATTCCACGGTTGACCTAGCCAAGGCATCCATTGGGTCGACACATTTCTTTAAAAGAGGATCGTCTGGAGGTAACAGGTCACGCATGTCATCCGAGGCAATTATTATAGTGTTAACTGCCCTCACAAGAAGAACTTGTAGCGAGATTCTTAACAAATTCTGTGCCCCTTCAATGTCCTTCCTGTTTAAGGCTTCCACTGCAGGGATTACGGTGTGTTCCATGGTCGCCTTATCTGGTAGCACAACTTCAAAACCCTACACTCAGTAAGAGAGGCATCAAAAATTGATAATCAGGGATAACTCGAAATAATAAATCAAATCACTTAAATACAGCATTGTCTGGCAAGTGCACATATCCAACACTTAAAAGCTTCATAGTTAGACAAATGATAAGGAGATTAAAGCACTGTCTTCCAAAAACCTACCTACCCCCGCATCTTTCATTGTGATACCTAAAACAGTGTGCTTTCCTTTTGTCTTTGAGGCATGCCTCGAAAAAGTATTCAGTTCATAGCAACAATACATAGAATCTTGCTTAACCAACACATTTCCACGACTCTAATGTTCCATTCCCAATTTAATGTTACTTATTGTACTTGTATTGCCTGACAATGCATATCAAATCAGGCTGAAGAAACACATCTTCTTCACTATCGTATCGAAGACTTTTATGGCAAAGATGAAACCTCCATGTTTTTCCGTTTGTTCTTAAGCTATTTTTTAAGAAAAATACTTCCATATTACTTTGGTATTATCTAAACTGCAAACTAGCTAGGTCCTCCTATGCCACCCCATGGAGAAAAGTTGGAAAATGGAACAGAAGCAGCAGTAAGAAAGAATACAAGAAGACAGGGAAAGGTTCTTCTCTGCAATTGCTTCTTTGATTACTTGAAGGGAAAAAAGGGGAGCGGGTTGGTCACTGAAAAATAACTTTTACTAGGTTCTGTTTTCTGAATGACACTAAACATACTTGGAATCATGCAGGGTCAGCAGTCTACAAACTGAGGGACTCGGAAATTGTCAGTATATGCATACCTATAAACGCAAAATCAATGCTCTATATAGCACTGTAGGAAAATAAATGGAACGAAACTGCTGAAATATTGGTATCCTATACACTATTGCATAAAGAGGTTCATAAGACGACATGCCAGAAAGGTTAAATGAAACAAAAGTGCTGAAATATTGGTATCCACTACACTATAGCCAGAAGAGGAGCAGAAGACTACATGCCGGAAAGGTAAAAGATGCTGAGCTGAATAATTTCATTGTAAACTGGTGGTCTTTTTGACAAAGAAGGATCACAATAATCTCATCTTGACCAGTGAGATTAATATATCGCAGAACAGCCGGATAGATAAGAGCGGATGCTAAATGGATATTTCCTATCTCATGGCACTCAAAGCACAAGACTGACAAACAACTTATCCAAAAACATACCCCCAAAGTCCAAATTATCCAACATAAGTTCTCGAAGCACCACAAATTCGCTAGTTAAAAGGTTGTTACAACAGGATAAATAATGATTGGTAACACAGACTATAGGAAAGTGGGTTGTTTCTTACACTAGTCACATACTGAAACTAGAGACACATATACAGATAGTTGAAACAATCACATAAAAGTATGACATAAATAGTTCCAAGAACCACTATCAATACCTCATTTTGAAGCTTCTCCTGATAAACTCCAGCACTCAAAGTTGCATCAGAAGCTAGAACTCCAATTCGCAGAGTACTCCCGGCTTCTAGTGGTCGCAAATTCAATTCTTTGAGCTCCTTGGCCACACACTCGCCCATATGAAGGACAGGAACTGAAGAACCTTTTGTCACCTCATCATGCCAATAATGTGATATGTGACAAGGCATGACAATGCATCGAGCGCCAGATTTCTCAAGAAAGATCCTTTTATGCCTTAGATTTTCAACAATTGAAGCATGATCCTTTTGTAAGTTCTCATTTCTACCAACGAGAAACGAACTAGGTCCCCTTTCGTGGAATGAAAGCTCTTTGTTAAGAACTGGATCAGAACAAAGAACAAAGGGAAGGCCATTCCCTCCATCTTTGGAACTCCACGTGACAAGCTTCCTCACAAAATTGAGAGTGGTTCCAGTGGATAGCCCCCCAATGATCCCTACTGCATTTTCTTGGGTGAGCAGAAAAGCAGAATCAGGACGCTTTGAAGCCGTATCTAAACAAGAATTCTCCATTGAGTGGGCAAAATTGCTGCTTTCTTCAGTTTGTGAGATTATGGATGAAGCTGGTGTGGCCAGAACTGAACTTTTTCTTGTTCTGTTATGGGTATGGTGGCTGCTCATACGAGCTAATGTACATGTTGAATAATTCAAGGAGTTTAAAGACATCATCATTGTTCTCGACAAAGTTCAGGCCAACTCTTTTAAACCTGAGAGAATGAATCTTTCTTTTTGGTTCAAAATGTATGTCAACTTAACAAAACTGCAGAAGGGGTAGTCCTCTTAGATCTAATTTCAATGAATAAATTACCAATTTTTTACCTGAAAAAGAAATCTTGGATTTCTCAGAAAATCTTCCTATACCCTCAAGATGGAAAAGAAGACTTCTGCAGCAAATTTAGAAACACCCCAACATCAGCTAGATTTACACTGGCTAGCCATTAGAAGCATAAAAACACTTCGGCAAGTGCAAATCTTCTGATGATTCTGCTAATATCAGCTTCCATGGATGTAGCACACTCCTCTAGTTGGGGGGCTGGGGTGTATGGAACTCTTAAGTTCGAGATTCTTTGTACCAGAGAAGAATAAAGGAATCTAATCTAAAAGGCAGAAACTTTTTCAAGTCGTAACAAGCTTTTCCCGAAAAGAAATTCAGAAAAAGCAAAACCTGGTATGAAGCGAAAACTCAACTACTTTTCTTTGTAATTGAGAAGAATACTTAGTAGGAAGGAAATATATGCAAGTGAGTTGGCTCCGGTAGTAACTATTCACCAATCAATTACTCCACTGAGTATAAGTTCTAAAGGAATCTCTTTATGTTTTATCTTTCTCTATCACGCTTTCCTATTTGCTGAACAAATAATTATAACATGGAACCAAATACTTAACAAAAAGACAGAATTCCTTGTTACCTAGTGTCGGATGGTGCTTGTCTTGCTGGGTCCCCCCCATATGATTCGTGCAGGGTCCACAATTAGTTTTTCTATTGAAAATACCACTCTTTCTTTTGCATATAAGTTGCTGGTGTTTATAATGCAAAATTAAAGATTATTTGCAAAGGGAAAAACAGGACTCAATAAGACTTCTAAAGGAGCAATCATAATCTTATAGAAACATAGTATTAGTTACCATGATCGAGGTATGAAATTTAATACATCAATGACTGTTACAAGTTCCACTGACTCAGCATTTGGTACTTGTCAGCATTAAAATTGCTGAGATACTGTAATAATTGTATGAAGAAATGTATGAAGCTGGGATGATGGCACGATGCGTCAGAAATGTTCCAAATATATATTTATTTAAAGAAAAAACTGTATGATGTATAGCTGTTCTATTTCATACTGTTTTTGGACAAAGCTCCAATAATGCTGATAAGGAAATGGACGATTAGAAATAAAAGAAGAAAAAAATTGACGTTTCTCTATCATACTGTGAAATAACTGTTCAATGTCACTCCTACAATAATGTTGAAAGTTGAAACCCCACAATCTCATTTCTTGGAAGCCAGGTGGGGGGAATTGAGAGCATGGGAACAAAAATAAGTATTGCAACCTAAATATATGACAACGTAAATAAGAAAGTGATGAAATCAACTAGCATATCTAACTCTAGTTATATTTTGCTTTTTGTACATTTCTAAGAGAGGCCTTAGGTTTGGAGAAACGGATCAGCTTTGTGACATCTGCTCTGATAGAAAAGAAGGCAGAAAGCAAACCAATTATCATGGTTGGGTATATAACTACACTATTGGAATTTCTTAAAAAGACTTGCTTGTCAAGACCCCATGTGATGAGAAGGATCCCAATAAGACTGAATCTCCCTGATTTCATTAGACCCAAAAATGCTCCTGCCACTGACAAATAACTTCCTACTATAACCTGTGACATCCAAAACCAAGTATCATAAAGCAGAACAATTAAAGAAGAACAACTCCAAGCAGTGACGGAGCCAGTAATTCATTCAATAGTTTATATACAATAAAATAAATATTATCTTTTTTTTTACTATTTGTACAGTATAATTTTCCGGTAAAAGAAATTCAATTAAACCCCTTGTCCGGAATAACTCCACCCTTGCCCAAAGAAGCAGTATAAATTGATAACCAACCTCTAGGTTTTGGAGGTCATGTGTTAAAGGAGATTCCTTCATGTTGGTGAATTTGTACACTTTTAGAAGGTTGTCATAGCTTGGGATGGGGCTGTTCTTATAAATGGCCTTTGCTACAGCTCCTGGGTAAAGCAGGGCTCTTACCAAACCTCCAGGAATAATTCCATTCGCGTATAATAAAGACAGTGACACATCAATAGGTGTGGTACATGTACCAATTCTACATGGGAATCTGCAAAGAATTACAATCAAAAGTCATAAATTGTTCTTGAATTTGAGTAACAATGCTAGCATTTTAATTTTCCCAAAATGCTTAGGCTCGAAAGTTTCATAACGCAAGGAACACTGTCGTAGGCAATTGTTCGAATAGTTAACGTACATTAATTGAAGGGAGAACCAATTAATTAATAAGGTGAATCTGACGCCTACCTATCATTAATAATTATCCTAATCAAGAAATTTGGTTAAGACTTTTATCAAATTAAGATTCAAATATATTCTAAGAGGAAAGGCATTTGGCGTCCATCTGAAAACATAACAATATCGGGATCCCTATCTCATGAAATATTTGGTGCAGAAGCAAATGAGAAGGTATTTATTAGAACCTGAAAAGTGGGATTTGGAAGATTATTAGAAGAAAGTATAGCCGGGAAGCGATGAAATAGACGTCCCGTGCCCATTTCTTTGACGCAGACGCCATGCCGATTGCCAGAAACTGTTCCTGAAAGAGCCATAACCTTTATTCGGAAAAGGAAAAGAAAAAAGAAAAGAGAAATGGGGAAACCAATTTTTTTGTGGGCCACTAAGACCCTGAAGGGCCCATCTCCCATCACTTGCGCTGCTTCCATCATTTTCCTCCTCTCTCTTCTTTTTTGTTTTTGGTTGGAAAAATAGTCAAATTATCCTAATATTATTTAAAACGGAAAAGGGTTCAAAATGCCCCTAAACTATTGGAAAAGGTTTAAAAATACCCTTCATCCACTTATTGGGCTAAAAATACCACTTCATCCACCTTTTTAGTTCACTTATGACCTTTGACCGTTAGGTCAATGCTAAATTAAAATAATTATTATTCTTTTTGTAAAACATAAAAAAAAATTGCAAAATATTTTTATTTTTTAAACTAATGCACCAATAGTCCACTAATTTGGTAAACTCTTCTACTTTTTTTTTCATTTTTACAAAAAAAAATCAGTTTTTACAAAAAATATTTTCGTTTTTAAAAACTGAAAAAAATATTTTCAACAAAATATTTTTGTTTTTGAAAAATATTTTTTTTCATCATTTTTTCAATTTTTGTAAAGCATTTAGTTTTATTTTCATTTTTCAATTTTTTTTAAAGAAAAAATATTTTTGATTTTTTAAAAAAACTGAAAAATGAAAAAAAGAATATTTTTCAAAAACAAATATTTTGTTGAAAATATTTTTCCAGTTTTTAAAAACGAAAATATTTTAATAAAAATATATTTTTCTGTTTTTATAATTTTTTTCCAGTTTTTACAAAGAAATTCTTTAAAAGAAATGAAAAAAAATATTTTTTGTAAAAACTGAATTGTTTTTTGTAAAAACTGAAAAAAAGAAAAAGAAGAAGAAGAAGACTTTACTAAATTAGTAGACTACAGGTGCAATAGTTTAAAAAAACAAAAATATTTTGTAAAATATTTTTTTTAATTTTAGAAAAAAAATAATAATTATTTTTTAATTCAGTATTGACCTAACGGTCAAAGGGCATAAGTGAACCAAAAAGGTGGATGAAGGGGTATTTTTAGCCCAATAGGTGGATGAAGAGTATTTTAAACCTTTTCCAATAGTTTAGGGGCATTTTGAACCCTTTTCCGTATTTAAAATACAATGACTTTATTAAATTATTATTTTATTAAAAAATTATCTAATTTTTGCTCTTGACCCCTAATGAAATTTAAATTTTAGTTAGAATTGACAAAATTAGATCTGCTTTATCGAAAAATTTGAAGAGGTCATGTTGGAGGTCAGTTAATGACAAAGACAAATACAAAATAATTTTGCTAACGATGAGAATACGAATAAAATAAAAGTCTAACGGAGAATAAAATTGAACACATTTAAGCAGTACAACAACAACTATTGTAATATGAATCCTCACGACCATATTTTTTTATTTGAACTAAACTCATATTATCATCATACCAAATAAAATAAGAGTAAAAACTGAATCTAATATATACAAAAAATAGTAATATTCAAAATTCTCTATATTTTTACTGGTTTTTCTTTATAACCTTTTCCGTTTTTCTTTTCATCCGCTTGCATCATTTTCTAAGTATGTATTTTTTTTAAAAAAAATAAAGGAAAAGGAATTCAAAGTTCTAATGACAACCAAATCCTCAAAAGAACTAGGCGGCGTGCACGGAATTTTTTCCCTATTTTTTAAAAAATAAAAAGGAATCTTAGGTTCTAATGATAACCGAATTCTGGAAAGAACTAGGCGTGGACGGAATTTTTTTTCTTAGGAAATTACGTAAATTTCAAGGGACTAAGACGTTTTCTTATTCTTTTACATTAAGGATAAGTCCTAAACAATCATTGTTCTTACAACTTTAAAATATGGAATTTTTATATTCATATGCCATATAGTAAATTATATTACTCTTAATACTTAACTTTTAATATAATTATCTTCTATATACTTAATTACCATTTATGTATCATTTTAGGATTTTAATAGTATTAATTAGTCTCCCAATTTTACTCAATCATATATTCCCACTCCCCCAAGTTTCTCTCTCCAAATCCCACCACCTCACTCACGTATCAAACCATATCTCACGATCTCCTCTTCTAAAACCAACGAAAATCTGTAATCCCTCCACCATTGACAACCATTAAAAAGCTTTGAAGTTTTGAATTCGAATTTGAGTTTTCAAAAGACATTTATTTGTTTGGATTGTTGCAAAGAATTGAGAATTGTCTCTACGCCTCTCTCTATCTCTCAACCCCAAATTTCAGTAATATAAAGCAAAGGAAAAGAGAGCAACAACTCCACCATTGACATCTACTAAAAAGTTTTGAAGCTTTGAGTTTGAATTTGTGTTTTCAAAAATTATTATTTGTTTGGATTGGACGTTGTTGAAAATAATTGGGAATATAGTTTGGAGTTTATATCTCAATTTTGAGGGGTTTTGGTGAAGATTAGACATGGTTTTGATTGAATTTCAGATTGAAACTCGAAGAAGAAGAAGACATGACATATATTATATTGCAAAAATTGTAGAAAAATTATAGGTTGTTGTTTATTTATTTTTCTTTTATTCATTTAACTATTGTATGGAAGTTGAACAACATTGTATAAAAATTGTATTTAAGTGGTATTATATTGTAGTTGTATATAACTAAGTAGAAATAATGTATGAAAATTGTAGATAAGTTGTATAATATATAATTAGTTGTATGAAATTTATTTTTACTATGTATAATTAGTTGTATGAAATTTTTTTGTCTTGGTATACTTGTCCTACTTCAATAAAACTTGGTGTACTATCTGTTATTATTATACTTTCATATTCCTCTATAACGGGAGATGTTGGCATATCAAGTAACTTTAGTGTTCCAGACGAACCTGCATGAAAATAAAGATAAATACTGTTATGAACAATTTGTAGGAATTTTGTAGAAACATTGAAATTCTGTATTTCATATTAATTTTTCAAATGATATGTAGTTTTATTGTAGAATAAATGTAGAAATTTTGTAGATATTGTGAAAATCCATACTGATATATATATATATTACTCTGACATGTAGTTTATTTATATATATATATATATATATATATATATATATATATATATATTACTCTGACATGTAGTTTATTTTGTAGATAAAATGTAGATAAAGTGTAGGACATTGATATACAACCAGAATTTGATAGAAAATATAACAGCACAAACCTACAACTGTGTTCTCATTGGTGATACTCAATTCCATATTGAAATCGCGAACAGTTATACATAGCGGATATGATCCTAAGTTTTTGTTTTCCTTTTTCGTCTCCATGTATACACAACTACAATATAATACCACTTAAATATAATTTTTATACAGTGTTGTTCAACCTTCATACAATAGTTAAATGAATAAAAGAAAAATAAATAAACAACAACCTACAAATTTTTCTACAATTTCTGCAATATAATGTATATCATGCGTTCTTCTTCTTCTTCTTCTTCTTCTTCTTCTTCTTCTTCTTCTTCTTCTTCTTCTTCTTCTTCTTCTTCTTTCAATATGAAATTAGCCAAAACCAAGTCTAATCTTCACCAAAACCCTCAAAATTGAGATATAAACTCCAAACCATATTCCCAATTATTTTCAACAACACCCAATCCAAACAAATAATGATTTTTGAAAACCCAAATTCGAATTCAAAGCTTCAAAGCTTTTTAATTGCTGCAATGGTGGAATTGCTACTCTCTTTTCCTTTGCTTTGTATTTGATTTCTATAATTTTTTCGGATGTATCGATCATTAATTGTTGTGCTATTGTAGAAATCAATACACTATAACTCGCATCCTCATCGACTACAATGCCATCGACTTGAAATTCTCTAAATCTCCCATAGCTATCCAAATTCCCATTCAGTTGTAGCATAATTGGGATTTTGGACATAATTGTGTTTGTTGCAGAAGAATTGTAGAAGATTTAGTCGTTTTGATTTGTGAAGTCAGAAAAAATGTTGAAACACAGTGTATCGCAAAAACAGAGTCGCTAAATTTAGAATCGAAATAGCCGATAATATTAATGCATGATTTGCGTTGCAAAATATCTGAAAGAATATTTAATTCTCCAATATTAGCGCACCTAAATAAGGAAGCCTACAACTACAATGATTCCTTATTTAATGAATTGTCTATATTTTGTAGAAATACTATTAGCATGGCGGGTAAAATGCAAACTATGAACATATTTGGTAATATAGTTTCATATCACTACTACAAAAAAGGCCTTTGGCGGCAATTATTTAGCGGCAATAAGGCAATTGCCGCTAATAAATTCTTTAAGCTTAAATATTAGCGGCATATGACCATTAGCCACTAAAAAATAACCCTTTATCGGCAATAAAAATTAATTGCCATTAAAAATTAAAAATAACCTTTAATTTATGCCCAAACTTTCAGCACAACAAGTTTTTTTTTAAATTTCCCTCCCCCAAATTATTAATCTTTCCCTCCATATTTTTTAGAACAAAATCGAAGATTCCCTCCAATCAGTAATTCAGCGGAAACCTATTCCTTCTATGATTCCTTCATCGACTTGAATCAGAAAATTAGGAAATATGATTCCTTCATCGACTTGAATCAGAAAACATATTCCTTCATTGAACTGGAGACGGACGAGACAATTTGTTGTCAAAATCGCACTTATATATAGGTCGTCGGCCAACCTTTTGCCCAGATAATTGCAATTCTTTCCGAGGTATTTTCTCTGTTTTCCCAGCCAATGCGATTAACAGTTGAGTTTTGGATTGTGCTGCTCGATTATGCTCTATCATCGTTGTTAGTATTCTCTGTTATATCCGTTTCTCACTTCTATTTTCGTGTAGGTTTGAAGATTGTTTCAGAACTCATTCTTCTCCTTCAATTTCTTGTATTTATTGGCAAAGCAATCTGCTTACCAGGTACGAATTTGTGCCTTCAACTGTTGGGATTTGAAATTTGCGAAAGTTCAATTTTTTCGGCATATGCCCGTTGTTTGTGATATCCGACTGCTGTTAAATTGAGGTGGGATGATTGGGTTTATTCCTCCTCTGTTCCGTGACTGTTTTTCTGATTTTTTTCCTCTGTTTTCTGCTATTCATGTGATTATTCAGAAATTTCTAAGTGTCGTCGATGCATTGAATCTACCACTAGTCGAGATGTTGTGTGTAATTTTCATTGTCGTCGATGCATTGTGGTGTCAAATCTTTATATTTTCATTGTCGTCGATGCATTTGTTCCTTTGTATGTTTTCTGTTATTCTTGTCATTGTTCAAAAATTTTCATTGTCGTCGATGCATATCTGTTTCAAATCCTCCGTAGTCGATGCATATCACTGTTAAAGTTATTTGAAGAAAACTACGAGGCTGCATCAGAAGCTTATTCGCAGTATACTCAGATTGTTGGTTTCTAGTTTTGAACAAAAAGTGGGTGGTTATCTTTCCTGTTTTTGTTTTTCATCGTCCTTTTCACTGTTCAAAAGGTTCCCCTTCGTCAGGGAATAACAGGTAGGAGGGAAGAAGAATACAAAAGGGTGGTTAAGAGGTTCCTTATAGATATACTAAAATATGCATCCCCATTCTTTATCCTGGTGTCAAGCTTCCTGTATCACTTATATCTTGGTAAGAAAGCTTGATGAGCACTTGTTGCACGAACTATTGTCAACAAGTTGTTAAAGGTGAAATTGATGTAACTTTCTCCATTAAATAAACATGGAATAAGTGATCTGAAGGAGCTGTTTACATTTTGTATATCTGTTTTCCCTATCATTCTTGAGTAGAATATGCCATGTATAAGCTTTTCAACTACATTTTCATGATAGAGATGCAAATGCCTACAGGAGATAATAAGTTTTCCAACTATTCTTGGTATTGGCATTGTAAAAAGATGCTCAATCGTGCTGATTATTCCACTAAAAACTAAGAAGAAACTTCTCCTTTTTGTTTATTTTACACCATTTTTTGGAATTTCCCGAGCAGGTGGGATCATATTCCTTGGTAACATTGAATGCTTGCATTTTTATTGTTTGAAGAGAAATTCAAATTTCTAGGTTTAATTCCTTTACCTTGTCAATATGTAGTACCTGTAAACACTAAACATTGATAAGCTCAGTGAAGTTTTTGCCTTTTTTTCAATTCTCTAGTCTTATTCACTACCCAATATTCCTTCATTCACGTTCATGTAAACTACATCCAGATAGCGGTTGAATAGTCTTTTGTGGTTAAGTCTCTACACCTTTTAGATGACTGTGTTCTGCCTATGTGTATTTCCTTAAGTAATACAGAAGACTTATGCCTGAGATGAACTTTATGATTAAATAAATTTCCATTTAATAGTTTTAATTGTTAAAATGATATTTTTGAGCCATGGAATTACCTGCTAATAGGATGGTTATTTTATTTTAGCTACATTTTTCATTAATTCCACCTTTTTACTAACACATTTTTAGCTCTTTCAGTAATTATAGAAAAGAAAAGACTATCTTGAACGTCATGGACAATCCTACAAATAAAAGATGGATGTATTGTGAAAGAGTTAGTAAAGAATATTTGGATGGAGTAGAGGATTTTTTAAATCATGCCTTTTCTGAAAAACAAGATGGAGAAAAAATTGCATGTCCTTGTACGGAGTGTGTGCTTATCCATCAAGTAAATCGGGCTACAACATATGATCATCTTGTGGTTAATGGTATTATACCATCCTATGATACTTGGTTTTGTCATGGTGAGTCTCTAAAGGGATCAAACAATGCTGAAGCAAATAATCGCAGTCAGTCAACTCAAAGGGGTGATGATATGAGAGGAATGATACATGATGCATTTGCAGGTGTTACACAGTTCATGGATACCGACGTTAGTGAATTAGGTGGCGTATAGCATAACTTACAAGAGAATACTGCTCATCCATCTAGAAATCAATCGCATCCAGAGGTGGATAAGTTTGAACGGCTCATGAAGGAGGCAAATGAAGAACTATATCCAAGATGTAAAAAATTTAGCAAAATGTCCCTTTTGATGCATCTGTACCGTACAAAATGCATGTTCAAATGGTCAAATGAATCGTTTAATGCTTTGCTTGGACTATTGAAGGATGCGCTGCCTGAAGGAGAAAATTTTCCTCCTTCTTTCTTTGAGACTAAAAAGATAGTTGAAGGCTCGGGCTTAAAGTATGAGAAAATTCATGCTTGTCCCAATGATTGCATGCTTTTTAGGAAAGAGTTTGCTAATAAGAATGTCAGTAAATGCAATGTTTGTGGAGCGTCTAGATGGAAAAATGATGCTAGAAAAATCCCAGCCAAGGTTCTAAGGTATTTTCCTTTAAAACCAAGGCTACAAAGACTGTTTATGTCTTCGGAAACTTCTAAAGCAATGTGTTGGCATCATGAAGAGCGCAACAAAGATGGAGTTCTACGACATCCTGCAGATTCTGAAGCTTGGAAAAAATTTGATAGTAGATATCCCGAATTTGCTGGAGACCCTCGCAATGTGCGCCTAGGACTAGCTTCTGATGGGTTCAATCCATTTGGCACAATGCGAACTGCTCATAGTACATGGCCAGTGATTTTAATGCCATATAATCTTCCTCCATGGATGTGCATGAAACAAGAGTTCTTCATTCTGTCCTTACTTATTCCTGGACCCAAAGCGCCTGGCAATAATATCGATGTATTTTTACAACCTCTAATAGAAGAGTTAAATGAATTATGGGATGTTGGGGTAGAAACATACGATGCCTCTATTAAGGAGATATTTAAAATGCGAGCAGCTCTCATGTGGACTATAAATGACTTTTCTGCATATGGTACTCTATCTAGATGGTGCACTTATGGTCGGTTTGCATGCCCTTCTTGTAACATAAACACTCAATATAAAAGGCTGAAACATGGCAAAAAGTTTTGTTACATGGGGCATCGACGCTTCTTGAAGTCGGGACACAAATATCGGAATGATGCAAAATCATTTGATGGGACTAAAGAAACAAGACCTGCACCTTCTCCAGTATCTGGGTCAGTAGTGCTGAATCAAGTTAAAGATATAAAATTTACTCTAGGCCAGTCAAGTGAAGGGGTAAGTGGGGTGATGAAAAACACATGGAAAAAGAGAAGTATTTTTTTCGATCTTCCTTATTGGAAATTTAACTTGGTGCACCATAATCTTGATGTGATGCACATAGAAAAGAATGTGTGCGATAACTTAATTTATACACTATTGAATCTTGGTAAAAAGTCTAAAGACAACTTAGAAGCTCGATTGGACTTGAAGGAGATGAAAATAAGACCAAGCTTATGGCCTCAATATCGAGCTAGTGGGAGAGCATATCTTCCTGCTACTTTTTTCACAATGTCTCAGCAGGAAAAGGAGTTATTTTATGAAGTACTACAAAATGCCAAATTTCCAGATGGCTATGTGTCTAATATTTCACGTTGCGTTCGCAAACGAAAGTTATCTGGGCTAAAAACTCATGATTGTCATGTTATAATGCAAGAACTTCTTCCTCTTGCCTTGCGGAGATTTGTAGATAAAAGAGTAAGTTTAATTTTAATTGAACTATGCACATTCTTTCGTGTTTTGTGTAGCAAAGAGCTAAAAGTAGAAGAGTTAAACCTACTTGAAAAAAAAATCCCAGAAACATTGTCTACTATGGAGAAACTCTTCCTCCCAGGATTCTTTACTGTTATGATACACTAGGTTATTCACTTGGCAACTGAGGCTAAACATGCGGGACCAGTACATTATCGCTGGATGTATCCAATTGAGGGGTATGTAGAATATCACTGAATCTTTGTTATATGTCTTTAGTTGTTAAATACTCTAATATCAAACTAATAACATTACTTTGTTCCATAGGTATTTGGGTACTTTAAAATCATATGTTCGTAATCGTGCATGTCCTGAAGGTTCAATAGCAGAAACATACATAGCAAATGAGTGTATGACATTCTGCTCACGATATTTAGAGGGTGGAGATTCAAGGTCTTATTATTCAAGAAAATGGAGTGATGAAATTGAGCATGAGACTAATAAAGAAGAATCTCTTTTTCCTACTGTTGGGGAGTCGTACGGTAGAGTAGATGTATTTGAGTTGGATGACAAAACATGGTTGCAAGCACATCGGCATGTACTTTTCAATTGTGAATCATAAGTCGTTGAGAATTATAAAAAGTAAGTGTTATATCTATTATTTAATATATATATTACTTATTTTATAACAAAATATATATATATATATTTCATAACAAAATTGATATATGCGAGTTACATGTATAGGGAACATATTGCTGAAATTAAAAGAGCACATCGTAAGCGTCGTTTGACACAACATCAAATTGATCGTGTGCATTTCGATACATTTCATGAGTGATTCAAGGAGCAAGTAAGTAGTAGGACTAAGTCATTGTTTATGTTAAATTATTATCCTTGTACAAATATCCACATTTATAGTTGCATCTTTTATTTGGTTAGGTAAAGGAGTTGGAAGCCACGTCTAATATCTTAAATGATGTTAAAATCCTAGCATAAGGACCGAGCTACATTGCAAAAGATTCAGTGCGTTCGATGTTAATAATGGATATCGATTCCGAATAAAACAAAGTGAAGAGTTCAATGAGACACAAAATAGTGGTGTTATGGTCGTTTCAAAGACTGAAAGTTATGCAAGTACAAGTGATAATGCTCCAAAATCTGCAAATATCACATATTATGGCAGATTGAATGAAGTTAAAATACTATGAGAAATTTAAGGTCATCTTATTTAAGTGTGATTGGGTTGATGTAACCAAAGGTAGAGGAATTAAGGAAGATGACTTGGGTTTCACACTTGTGAATTTCACACACCTGACAGACTCTGGCGATCGACAACGTCATGAGCCCTTTATTTTTGCAGAACAAGCTCAACAAGTAATATTTGTGCAAGATCCTCAAGACCATGAATGGTTTTTCCCTAGGTTAATTAAACCTCGAGAAATTTTTAATATGGGAGAGGAAAATAGTGTGCAGTTTGAGTCATCAACGCAAAGTGATGCCACTGACTTGGCTCTTTTAGAAAATTCTTGTGTTTTAGAAGATGGGTATAATGATTGGGTAAGAAGTGGTGTCGATGGGATAATAATTGATACAAACGTAGATTCTCAACCTTCTCCAAATGATGGTGAAGCTAATGTTGAGGGAGAAAATAACATAGAAAATGAATGTGATTCTGAATAAGGTAGGTGGTACTTATAGAATATTTTTGTTGCAAGTGTTATATAATAAACTCTAAGGGTGTTATTTTTTTGAATATTGGATGTTTGAGCAAATTTATTATGCTTTCTTCTGCTTATATTTTGCTTATTGTATCCATTTAAATGTGATATTATAAGGTGGTACTATCACTTGATAATTATTTTCCTAGTGCATAAATAACTCTTATCTCTAGAACAATATTTTTCGCAAGGCTTTGTTTGCGTTACCTGAGTTGTTGATATTTTTCACATATTGAGATTTGGATGATGCTTCCTCATGTTTTGCTAGTGGCCTGCTGATTTGTTGGAGTCAATCTAGTACTAATATAGCGTAATGCAGCAAGATAAATTTTTTTCATTTTGGAGAAGGAACTATGCGAACTAGAGGTCGCAACCGACTGGTAATTGAACAAGACGACGATGAAGATGTGCGACCTTATATTGAGCATTTGATGGATGTTCAAAACCATTCTGCAACCCAGACTTATATTGATCAGTTGATGGATAATCAAAACTCTTCTGAAGACCAAGCACATGATGATCAATCTTGTGATTTGAATAGTTCTGCTGGTGGTACTGAAGTTCAACGAAGTGATGATGAATCAGGTAGCACTTTTCTCTGGAATCATTTTCAAATCATAATTGTGTGAATACAATGGTTAATCTAACTCGTTTATATAGTGTAATTAGCAACTGTGATTTTTTGTAATTTCTATTGTGATATCGAACTAGTTATATAGTGCAACTTGCAACCAAGTAAGAGGGTGTCTTCTCTGAGTGTATGTGAAATTGTAACATTGCATCTTGACATTAGTTGCTTGACCGGGTCGAGGAAAATTGGATACCATCTCTGCTAGACCAACAAATGCTGACAAAGGGAGATTAGGATCTTTTGCAATTTCAGTATGGTATCCATCTACTAGCTTTGCCACCATCAGTTTTGAAGCTTCCGATAAAATCCCAGGTTACTGTCAAGATGCATCACCCAGCCCCAGTCCTCTTCATCATCCTCCTCTCGTTGTTCTTTCCACAATTTTGATTTAGCAACCATGTTCCTCACGTTTGCTCGTATAATTTCGTTGTTATTTCCAGTTGAAATCATGAGCTGTCCAGATTCCCCTTCAAACTCACCAAAAGACTCTACTGATTGAGAGGGGATATCATGTACGGAAGTATTTAATGTTACCAATGGTTGTTTAACCATAGCAGCCTCCATCATCATCTCATTCTGAGCATTCTTAATAATTTGTTCTACCTTAGGATTGGAAAAATGTAAAACTGGTGCATTGGAGCTATGTGCTTGGATGGTTATAAGTTCAGCTCCCAAATTGTTCTTTGAATGAATTCGTCGAACTCCTATATTTTTATCCAAATCAGCATTGCCCTGCTCTTCTTGTTCATTACTGGACCTTAGAACTAGTTGTTTGGACACCATATTATCACCACCAACTGTTGCCTTTACTTCAGGATCCCCACAGGAGCTATGTGCTTGGATGGTTAAAATTATAGCCTTTGCACCTGGTGAGTTGTCATAGTTTATTGACCCATTACCTTCTTGTAACTGACCATTTGAGATTTGTTCAGCAGCAGCCAAGCCTACAACTGCATCTACTCGATTAACAGCAGTCTTTGAGCCAGGATTAGTTTCTAGAATTTTTGCAGCACTAGTAGATGGTGTCATCAAACAATCATATAACTATCAGATAATTATAGTGTTATTAAACATATTTAACCATATAATTTTTTGCCATTTGATGACCTTTGAATCTTCTATTCTAGGTAATTTGGAGCCAAGAAAGGTTCGTGGGCCTACTTTACTAAAAGATATTTGGAAACTTCCTTCGGGGAAGGTAGTTGATGTGCCGTTTAATAATCGTAACCAAGCTATTGGGGAAAAAGGTCGAAAGCTTGCTAGCTTTCTAGGAATCATTGCAAGAACTCCAGAACTAACACCGTTACATGTAGATGATTGGAGAAATTTTGACAAGGAGGAAAAGAAGAAATTGGTGGATTTTGTGAGGGTATGGAGTAGTTATTATTATTTATTTATTTGTTTGTTTTATTATTATTATTATTATTATTATTATTATTATTATTATTATATGAATGGGTTCAATCTTTTATACATGATATTTTTTCTTTATTTTTTTAGAAGATGTTTTCTATCCCAAGACGAGGAGAAGCTTATGTCCTAAAGTCACTAGGAAAGAAATGGAAAGATTACAAGTGTGAGTTAAAAGGTGAGTATTTGCGAAAATATAAGACTAAAGACCTTTTGCTGAAAAATAGACCAAGTCGCATACCGAGGGATCAATGGAGTGGTCTTGTCGCTTATTGGCTTTCAGATAAAGCTAAGGTATTAACAAATCTTTAAAACACCTCAAGTTGATTATTTTCAGTGTTTTAATTTTAGTGATGCTCAATTTTTATGTATAATTTATAAGATATCATTTTAATATTTCAACGACAGAGGCGTTCCCAAGCAAATAGAAATAATAGGGCCAATCAAAAGATGCCTCACACAGGAGGATCCAAAAGTATTGCTACCTTGATGGATGAGCAGGTAAACTTGTTCAAATTACTAACTATAATGTTTTAATTTTTTTTCCACGTATATCTTACATCAATTTTATTGTATTAGGCTGTAAATGGGATAGAGGCTACACGAGCACAAGTTTTCATATTAACTCATACAAAACGTAAGGATGGTAGACCACTGGATGATGATTCTGTCAAGGCAATTGTAATATTTTTTTTCTTTTATTTTCTTAATTGGGAAATAGTTAGGAAAAAACATAAAAGTGAATAAATGAATTTCAAATTGGATTTATGTATTTTATGGCCAGGAAATAATAAATAAAAGGACGAACAATAGTGAGAGCTCTACTGACCAACCTCCTCGCGGTGTTGCTTGGGAAGGCGATGTGTATTCTCAGGTGTTCGGAAATGACAAAAGTAGATATGTTCGTGGTTTAGGACTTGGTCCAACTCCTTCTGGTCTATGGGGTAGTAAATCTTCCTTAGAAAATATTATCGGAGAGGATTCGTCAAATGAAGCTGTCCAAAGGTTAACACAAGAGATAACCGAGTTAAAGGATAAACATAATGAAGAAATGAATATGATGAAACAAAATCAGGAGAAGATGCAATCAGAATTACTCGAAATGCGACAATTGATGCGCAAATATGCTTCCAATGAATCTCTGCCTCAAAATATCAATGACACCTCAATTGAACAGGTAACTCAATTTTATAAGTTATGTACATTATTAATGAAGTTTTAATCCTATAAAAGTATTGTTATCTGGTGTGTTAATATTTATTAGGTCCCTGCTGCCAATAGTCGCCATGAACGAGTACCACAAAGATCAAGGATACCTAATGTTGCTGAAAATACTTCAACGTCTCATGGTACTACTCATCTTTATCCTTCGGCAAGCTACTATTTAATTTTTCTATTGTTTGGTCAAACTTCTGCAGATTTCACCTGCTCAATATGCCTAGGAGATTAATCTCCATGTTTAGTACATTGAGAAAATTCTGTAGCCCAAAGATCTGTGTTCTTCTGCATGTCAATCACTTGTTTGTTACCTGTGTTGTTGTTATTTTGGAATTGGACTGTTTCCAATATAACAATAACCTCTGCTGCAATCTGCACCTTGGCTGCCTGTTTGTTTGGATCTATTCAATTTACTCTACTTATAGTGATAGTGATAACTATGTTAATTCAAGAAATCAACTATGTTAATTCTTGGAGCCTACGACAAATAAAATAAATACTAGCTGGAAATCAGGAATCTTAGAATATAAATGCTTTTTTGGATTGCTATGTTACTGTGAAGCTAACAATTCTGATAAGAACATGCCTGGCTTCAGTGCTATCTACAGCAGAACCTTTTTCTTCAGGTGTGCTTTTTACCTTTTCTCTGTTTCGAACTGAGTAATTGATCTATTGGGAGACTGAGTGTGTTCTGCTACAACTGCTGCATAATTGAACTGCTCCAATAAAAACTGGACTGAAGCCAAGGATCATTTAAGCCAAGATTTGCTCTGTATTTTTGTTTTTGTTTGTGTGTGCTGATTGTTTCTGAACTATTGCCTTTTACTGAAGACTGAAGCCAAGGATCACTGTTTAAAACTCAATCAACTGCTCCAATAAAAACTGGACTGAAGCCAAGGATCACTGAAGCCAAGATTTGCTCTGTATTTTTGTTTTTGTTTGTGTGTGCTGATTGTTTCTGAACTATTGCCTTTTACTGAAGACTGAAGCCAAGTTCACTGTTTAAAACTCAATCAACTGCTCCAATAAAAACTGGACTGAAGCCAAAGATCACTGAAGCCAAGATTTGCTCTGTGTTTTTGTTTTTGTTTGTGTGTGTTGTTTGTGTGTGCTGATTGTTTCTGAACTATTGCCTTTTACTGAAGACTGAAGCCAAGGATCACTGTTTAAAACTCAATCAACATGACCAAGTATAACAGATAATTGAGCTAGAATCCTGTCATGACAGATAGTTGAGCTAGAATCCTGTTTCTGAACTATTGCCTTTGAATGTGTTTTTTGGGTCAGTAACTAGTTAAAATATATATATTAGTATTTGAAATGAGATGTGTGAAGTTTAAGAAAAAAGGATCACGACGAGGACTTGGAAGTGTTATGAAGCCATGTCAAATCACTATAAATCTGCGTTTCATGTCTTAAAAATAATGTCTGGTTTCTCACCACATTTGGTGTTGTTCTGTAGCAATTCATCTGATAGAAAACTCTAGATTCTAACATAAGAATTATAGGATTGCAGATATCTAGAGTTATAGTAATTTCAGAATATTATCGACTTAAAGAACACAACCAAAGTGCTTGAGATGGAAATTCTGATCTGTTATGCGCTAACATCATATTGAAGTGTTTGAACTATCTAATATACGAAGTTAACTGAATTGTGTGGCCGGCTAGTTTATAATTTAAACTGTTAGAGAAAGGACACTCTTTATTAATTTTTACGTCTACAACTGTTATTAAGCAGAAAATTGTTTAAAAAGTGTCACAAAAATGATGAGTGTGCCATGGTAGCTGGTTGAGTAATGTATGAAAACCTCTGGATAATTTTGCAATACTGAAAAAGCCTCATTTGAAATGCTCTCGCCTGAGTTTGTTATTTTATTTTCAGAGAGATTTAAAGAATGTATTTAACTAGTTTAGTATCCTGCTTGCTTCAAACAGTTTTGACTTCCATAGCCTTGCAACCTATTCTTTTGTATTTGCTTCCCCTGGGCAACTGTCTTGGTAATCTATTATCTCGCAAACTATTATCAGCTTTGTTGTTTGGCAACATTTACTTCCTATTGACATAGTTATTTTATAATTTCAGGTCATACAGTCTGATGTTCGATAATTTAGCGGGTGGAAGATTTCAATATGAGGAAGAGTTTCAGAGATTATTTGAAGATTGTTATTCGTTAAGATTAGTTATATAGTGACATAAGCTATTTACTTCAAACAATATGAGTTATTTTTTAAGGTTTTGTGATATTAATATTTTGGATTATTAGTGCTTCCTTTTGTTCGTTAAGATTTAACGAGATATACTATAGTTTTATGAATTAATATCAATATATTTTGTTATTTGCATTATTTTTTGGTTGAATGTAGTAGCTATTATTAATGGTGGCTAAACTTACCGTTATAGCTTGTGAATTTTAGTGCCAATTTAACAGTATTAACACATTTATATAGGGATATTATAACCATTATATTGCTATTAAAGATGATTTTTAGCGGCAATATAATTGACTTTGCTATCCATTAAAATAGACGCTAAAGGGGCATACTAATATGTTTTTAGAAGAGATATTGTCGCCAATTTAATTGCCACAAAACAATTACCGCTAAAGGTATGGACTTTTACCGACAAATATTTTGAATTTAGCGGCTATAAAAATGGACGTTAAAGGAGCATTATTAGTCATTTTTAGAATGGATTTAGCAGCCATAATAATTGCCACAACAATTGTCGTTAAAGCAGATGAGTTTTAGCGGCAATAAATCATACCCTTTATCAGCTTTTGGCAGAAATACCGCTAAAGGCTTTACCGACCCCGGCATCACCAGCTAAAGATCAATTGCCGGTAAATGCTATAGCGGCAATTGTTATTGCCGCTAATGCTATTTTTAATTGCCGCCAAAGGTCGTTTTTGTAGTAGTGTATATGGTATAGGAACGAAAAGTTTCCTTAAAATATTCATATTTCATGATGCTAAACGGCTCAACTGTTGTGACCCAACATTTGCCACACGCGTGAAAAGACATTTAAGACCTCCTAACTAATTAGCTTACATTTTTTCCTCCAAAACACAAAATTAAATCCCAAGCCTTGAAATATGCGAAAATTAAATGTAGCCAGCTGAAGAGTCTCTTGCATTATATTTGTATTTCCATTGTATTATGTGTATTTTATACAAATTATACGATTTAGTATTTTTAACAAATTATTGTATTTTCTTCCTTTCTTAAAAATAAATACGGTATACAATTTTGTATACTTCCTCCTTACCAAACCAAGTCAAGCGACACTTTCTCCTTCTCTAAAAATGGATTCAAACCAAGAAAATTTGGCGGTGCAACAAAATATGAATCCAAATGAACATAACACAAATACAACAACCATGAATATCAACCAAGATAATAGGTTTGATCGAGTTAGGAACGAGTTGTACAGATCTTTAGGGATGACATCAGACTATAGTTTGTTGAATGAATACGAATGGGTCGATGTTGATTCTCACGGCAGTTTCAATAATGTTGTGCACTTAGATGATGATGATGATGATGATGATGATGATGAAGCCGATGGAGAATATCACAGAGAAGCTAACGATGATGAGGAGCAGGTTTTAGGAAATAAGTTAGAGTTATGTGATGTTGATCGGGAAATGGAGAATGAATTCATTGAAGAGGATGTGGTTGTAGGTCCAATCTCTAGAATGCGATTTAGAGATAAAGATTCTTTGTTTGCATTCTACAAAGAACATGCACGACTGAAAGGATTCTCCGTCGTTAAAAGAAATTCCAACAAGAAGGGTGGTGACACTGCCAGGTACATACATTATTGTTCTGATAGGGCTAGGATTCGCAAAACCAAGTTTTCCACCAAGAGTAACAATTATAAAGCTAGGCTAGCTGTTGTTTTGGATGATTCTGGTTGTTGCCGCATCTCTAAGGTTGTTCACGGTCACAATCATGATTTGCTCCCATCCATATCGCGCCTGATGGCTGGACATAAGTCCCTTTGTGATTCTATGAAGAAGGATCTTGTAGCTTACGATCAATCTGGCATTAGACCCTCCAAGAATATTAAACTTGCTGAGGTTCAATGTGGTGGACCGCAAAATTTGGGTTGCACTCCAAAGGATTGTAGAAACTTTATTTTGAAGAGTAGGAATTTTGAAATGCAAGAAAGGGACGCACAGTCGCTGCTCAACTTTTTTCGTGAAATGTAGGTAAAGGATAGGGAGTTTTTCTATTCAATCGATGTTGATAATATTGGTAGGATGCAAAATGTGGTATGGGTGCATTCACACTGTAAGGCAACATATGAGCAATTCCATGATGCGATATGCTTTGATACGACGTACCTTGTGACATTTGTGGCATCAATCACCATAGACAGTCCATCTTACTAGGATATGCTCTTATGTCTCATGAAGATATCGATAGTTACAAATTAGTTTTTAGAACATGGCTTGAGGCCATGGGAAATGTTCATTCAGATGCGATCATAACTGATCAGTGTCAGAGCATTTAAGTAGCCATAGCTGAAGTGATGCAAATACAATACATGACATATATTTTCAAAGTTGCCTCTTTACATAAGTGGTGTTCGTCCTTCTAAAATTGCACTTGGAGAATTTAAATCCATGGTCCTTGATAGCATTACTTGTCACGACACCGGTTTGCCTTCCATGAACCATCGTGACAGCACCTAGTCTCTACGACTAGGTAAGCCTAAAATGCGGAAGATAAACCAAATTTGCGGAAGAAAACAATTTAAAACAGAAATAGAGTAATAAAACAGCGTTTAAAAGTGCCGCTCGACATATACAATATTAACTCTTAAAACCAATACATTTTCCCAAAACCCGAAAACCCATGAATCACAAGCTAAGAGATACATAAGAAGATCTAACTCCAGAAATGTCTAACCAAAAGGGCAATACTGAAGGGCTATACTATTACAGAAAGATAGAAAGGGATTCCTCGGTCTGCGGACGCGGCAGATATATCTCGAAGTCTCTACAGAAGCGCCTCGCCTCAAGGATAATAAGACAGAGTGAAAGTACCTGGATCTGCACATGAAAAACACGCGTAGAAGGGGCATGAGTACACCACAACGGTACTCAGTAAGTGTCAAGCTTAACCTCGGTTGGGTAGTGGCGAGGAAGGTCAAGGCCCTACTGAGGTTAAATAAAATATAAGGTATAACAGTGTAGAATAAGACAGTATAATGAAGTGCAACAGTAAGAAATAACATAGAATAGAAAGAACAACAACAACTAGAACAGAGACAAAATAATCACGGAGAGGAAATACAACTCAACACAGACATAACAAACGGGGTACCTTCCAGGATACCGTCCTGTAGTCCCAATTACATCTATTCAGTGGATCTCACGGGATACCATCCTGTAGTCCATCATATATATCCAAAGGATCTCCCGGGATCCCGTCCCGTAGTCCAACTATCAGTGCGCGAGGATCTACTGGAGTCCTGATCCGTAGTCCCAAATATAAATACCCAGCACTTGAGGAATCTACCAGGTGCAGTCCCATAGTTCCATATAACTGTGCATGGGGATCTACCGGAATCCCACATCCATAGTCCCAAATAAACAGATAAGGGGAAATCTACCAGAATCGCACATTCAGAGTCCCAAATAAACAGACAAAAGGAATCTACCGGAATTCCACATCCGTAATCCCAATGTAAATACATAGCAGCAATAGGAATATATTCAGAAATGGCAAATTTCATATTAAGGCACAAGTAATTCTAGCCTAGCATGCTGCACAGAATTCAGGTAAGGCAGTTTGAGCAAATAAAGCAATTAAATCACTTAGACATGCTTTTCTAAGCTAACAACAGGCTTAATAGTGCGAGTAATAAAAACAGGAAAGGAAACATATAAGTAATTACTTAATGAAAAGCGGATTTTCAACAATTAGCACAAGTACACACTCATCACCTCACGTACAAGGCATTTCAATTACCAAATATACCAAATCCTAAGGGGAAATGTCCCCCACACAAGGTTAGGCAAGCCATTTACCTCGAACCGGCTCAAAATCAACCTGAAACCACGCTCTTGCCACGAGTACTCGACTCTAGATGGCCCAAATCTATTCAATTCAATTTCATAATGTAATTAACACTTTAAGCAACTGATTCTACAAAGAAATTCTAAGCTAATACGCGAAATTAGGTAAAATAACCAAAATGCCCATCGGGCCCACGTCTCGGAATCGGGTAAAATTTATATTTTCAGAATCCTCATACTCTCACGAGTTAATGCATACCAAAATTATCCAAATCTAACGTCAAATTCCCGATCAAAAGTCGAATATTAGGTCTAAGAACTTTCTTCCAACTTTTCCCCAATTTTCATCTCCAATCCGAAATTAAATGATCAAAATTAACTATAAATTGATGGAATATAACTAGAAAGGGTTAAAGAATCGTTACCCAATGATCTCCTCTTTAATTTCCTCTCAAAATCGCCCTCTCCCAAGCTCCAAATCGAATTTCCAACTTGTGAAACTAAACCCCGAAATTTCATATTTCTGCCTAGCTGTTACCGCATCTGCGGAACCATGGTCGCATCTGCGACTTGTCACTTAAGGCTTGATTTTCGCATCTACGGCTATCCTTTAGCAGATGCGGGGCTGCTTCTGCAGTGAAGACCCCGCTTCTGTGGTCCCTGCTACCTTTCCTCCTTTTCCGCTTATGCGGTTACTCCGCCGCTTCTGCGGCTCCGCACCTGCGGAGCCCAAACCGCAAGTGCGGTTATGACAGAAACCAACTGAAGCTGCAACTCCCAAACTCCAAAAATCCTTCCGCCAACCATCCGAAATCATCCCGAGGCCCCCGGGACCTTTACCAAACCTGCCAACCAATCCTAAAACATCTTTTAAACTTGATCCAACCTTCGGAACGCTCAAAACAACATCAAAACACCTATTTTTCATCGGATTCAAGCCTAAGAATTCCAAAACCCCCAAAAATACGCTTTCGATCAAAAAGTCTATCAAACCTCGTCCGAATGACCTGAACTTTTGCACACAAGTCACATTAAACACTACGAAGCTACTCCAACTTCCGAAATTCTATTCCGACCCTCGGATCAAAATCTCACTATCGAACCGGAAACTTTAAAAATTTAACTTTCGGTATTTCAAGCCTAAATTAGCTACGGACCTCCAAAATACAATCCGAACATGCCCCTAAGCCCGAAATCACCCAACGGAGCTAACGAAACCATCAGATTTCGATTCTGAGGCCGTCTTCACACTGTTCTGACTACGGTCAACTTTCCAACACTTAATCTCTCATTTAGGGACTAAGTGTCCCAAAACTCTCTGAAACTCAAAACCGAGCATCGCGGCAAATCAAAATAGCAGAAATAAACTTGGGGAAAGCAGTTAATAGAGGATCGGGGCGTAAATTCTTAAGACGACTAGCCGGGTCGTCACATCCTCCTACACTTAAACATTCGTTCGTCCTCAAACGAGCATAAAGACATACCTGAGGTAGTGAAAAGATGAGGGTAACGGCTGCGCATATCCTGCTCGGTCTCCCAGGTCACTTCCTAGACCGGCTGACCCTGCCACTAAACCTTCACTGACGCAATGTTCTTTGACCTCAACTTTCTAACCTGCCTGTCGATTATTGCCACTGGCTCCTCAACATAAGATAGATCCTTGTCCAACTGGACTGAACTGAAATCCAACATGTTCGACGAATCACCATGATACCTCCGGAGCATCAAAACATGAAATACCGGATGCACTCCTACCAAGCTGGGAGGTAAGGCAAGCTTATAAGCAACCTCCCCAACACGCCTCAATATCTCAAAAGGGCCAATAAACCTCGAACTCAACTTTCCCTTCTTCCCAAATCTCATAACGCCCTTCATAGGCGAAACCCGAAGCAGAACCCACTCTCCAACCATATAGGAAACATCACAAACCTTCCGGTCAGCGTAACTCTTCTGTCTGGACTGGGCTGTACGGAGTCTATCCTGAATAACCTTAACCTTCTCCAAAGCTTCCTAAACCAAGTCTTTGCCCAACAATCTAGCCTCACCCGGCTCAAACCAACCCATCGGGGATCTACACTGTCTCTCATATAAAGCCTCATACGGTGCCATCTGAATACTGGACTAATAGCTATTGTTGTAAGCAAACTCCGCCAATAGCAAGAACTGATCCCAAGACACTCCAAACTCAATCACACACGCACTGAGCATATCTTCAAGAATCTGAATAGTGCGCTCGGAATGTCTGTCCGTCTAAGGGTGAAATGTTGTACTCAACTCTACCCAAGTACCCAACTCATGCTGAACGGCCCTCTAGAACCGTGATGTGAACTGAGTACCTCTATCTGAAATGATGGAAACTGGAATACCATGCAGATGAATAATCTCCCGGATATAGATATCTGCCAACCGCTCCGAGGAATGAGTAGCACACACAGGAATAAAGTGAGTGAACTTGGTCAGTCGATCCACAATCACCCAAATAGCATCGAACTTTCTCAAAGTCCGTGGGAGCCCAACTACAAAGTCCATGGTGATCTGCTCCCACTTCCACTCCGGAATCTCTATCTGTTGAAGCAACCCACCCGGTCTCTGGTGCTCATACTTCACATGTTGACAATTAAGGCACCGAGCTACAAATCCAACTATATCTTTCTTCATCCACATCCACCAATAGTGCTACCTCAAATCCTGATACATCTTCGCGGCACCCGGATGAATGGAATACCGCGAGCTATGGGCCTCCTCCAAAATCAACTCCCGAAGCCTATCAACATTGGGTACACAAATGCGACCCTGCATCCTCAATACCCCATCATCACCTATAGTCACATCTCTGGCATCACCGTGCTGAACCTTGTCCTTGAGGACAAGAAAATGAGGGTCATCATACTGCCACTCCCTGATACGATCAAATAAGGAAGACCGAGAAACCACGCAAGCTAGAACCCGATTGGGCTCCAAAAGATCCAATCTCACAAACTGGCTGGCTAAGGCCTGAACATTCATCGCCATAGGCCTCTCCAATGCTGGTAAATAAGCCAAACTCCCCAAACTCTCTGCCTGGCAACTCAAAGCATCGGCCACCATATTGGCGTTGCCCGGGTGATACAAAATAGTGATGTCATAGTCTTTCAGCAACTTTAACCACCTCCTCTGGCGCAAATTTAGATCATTTTGCTTGAACAGGTGCTGCAAGCTCTGATGGTCAGCATAAATCTCACAGGGAACCCCATATAAATAATGGTGCCAAATCTTTAGGGCATGAACGATGGCAGCTAACTTAAGGTCCTGAACATGGTAGTTCTTCTCATGTATCTTTAACTATCTGGATGCATAGGCAATCACCCTACCGTCCTGCATCAACACCGCTCTGAGGCCAATCCTCGAGGCATCACAATAGACCGTATAAGACCCCAAACATGTAGGCAATATCAAAACTGGGGCTGTAGTCAAAGCTGTCTTGAGCTTCTGAAAGCTTGCCTCACACTCCTCCGTCCACTGGAACGGAGCACCCTTGTGGGTCAACCTGGTCATAAGGGCTGCAATCGATGAAAACCCCTCCACAAAATGACGGTAGTAACCTGCCAAGCCAAGGAAACTGCGGATCTCTGTAGCTGAGGATGGTCTAGGCCAACTATGTACGACCTTTATCTTCTTCGGATCCACCTAAATACCCTCACTCGATATTACGTGGCCTAAGAATGCCACTAAATCTAACCAAAACTCACATTTCGAGAACTTAACATATAACTTCTTCTCTCTCAGAGTCTGAATCACAATCCTCAAGTGCTGCTCATGATCTTCCCGACTCCGGGAATACACTAGAATATCATTAATAAAGACAATAACAAACGAGTCAAGATACGCCGGAGCACACTGTGCATCAAATGCATAAAGGCTGCTAGGACATTGGTCAGCCCAAATGACATAACAAGGAACTTATAATGACCATACTGAGTCCTGAAAGCAGTCTTCGGGATATATGGCTTCCGAATCTTCAACCTATGGTAACCTGAGCACCAGTCAATCTTAGAAAACACCCGTGCACCCTAACGCTGGTCAAGCAAATCATCAATACGAGGCAAAGGATAACGGTTCTTAACTGTAACTTTGTCCAACTGGTGATAATCAATACACATACGCATAGAACCATCTTTTTTCTTCACAAACAAGACAGGAGCACCCCAGGGTGATACACTAGGCCAAATAAAACCCTTATCAAGCAATTTCTGTAACTGATCCTTCAACTCTTTCAACTTAGGAGGAGCCATACAATATGGAGGAGTAGAAATTAGCTGAGTGCCCGACAATAGATCAATGCCAAAATCAATATCTCTATCAGGCGGCATGTCAGGAAGATCAGCTGGAAATACATTGAGAAAATCCCGTACTACTGGGACTGAATTAACTGAAGGGGTATCAATATTGACATCTCCCACATAAGCTAAATACGCATCACACCCCTTCTCAACCATACACTGAGCTTTAAGAAAAGAAATAAGTCTACTGGGAGTGTGATCTAAAATACCCATCCACTCAACACGCGGTACACCTGGCATAGCCAGCGTCACAATTTTGGCGTGACAATCAAGAATAGCAACCAGTCCATGCCCAAGATAATGTCAAAATCTACCATGCTAAGCAACAATAGATCGTCTCTGGTCTCAAAACCACTAAGAGCAACCAAACACGACCGATAGATGCGTTCCACAACAAGAAAATCTCCCACATGAGTAGAAACATAAACAAAGGAACTCAAAGAATCTCGATATACACCTAAATGAGGAGCAAAATAAGAAGACACATAAGAATAAGTGGAGCCTGGATTGAATAGAACCGATGCATCTTTGTGACAAACCAGTATAATACATGTGATGACAGAATCTGAGGCAACATCCTCGGTACAGGCAGGAAGGGCATAGTATCGGGCCTGGACTCCCCCTCTAGGGCGACCTCTACCTCCCAGTCTCCACCTTTAGCTGGCTGAACAGGTGGGGTAGCAACTGGAGCTGTAACCATATCCTGAGAACTCTGCTGGGCACACTGTGGCTGAGAAGTCTGTGGAGGTGCACCCCTCCCAAGTCTGGGGCAATCCCTCACCATATGACGTGTGTCACCACACTCAAAACAAGCTCTAGGAGGACGTGGTAGTGGAAGATGTGCGGTACGGGTACTCTAAGACCCCTAAACTCCTGAAACACCGTGTGAAATCTGAGATGCAAACTGAGCTGTCTGACCCACAAAACCTCTACCATGATGTACTCTTACTCCAGAATAAGGACCAGTGGGTCTCTCTAGTCTACGAGGTCTCCTTACTTCCCTATACTCTCTATCCTGACCTTATCTGTTCTCTCTCTCCTAGACCCACCCGTCCTCTACTCGGCGAGAGGTCCTCACCACCCGTTGAACTAGGATCACAGGCTGTGTCACTATGACACCTGGAACCCGACCAATGAGAACTCGCTGCCCTGGAGTGGGGGTAGCAGAATTCTGGGTCCCTTCCTGATCTGTAAGGTAGTTGGTTCAACCTGAATCAACCCCGCCTGAACTAATGTACCAAATATGCTTAGGAACCATGCTAATGTCTCCTGAAGTGATGGAGCAGTAGTAGTAGTAGGCGCATCTGGTGCCTGAACTCCGTCTGGAACTGCTGGTGGCACTTCGGTGGTAGCTCACGCAGGTGCTCTGGCTGCACCACATGCGTGTCCTCGGCCTCTACTCCGGCCTCGACTTCTGGCAACTCTCACATGGGCGTGGGTGCCTGATCATCTCTGGTAGCACGTGTCCTCACCATCGGTAAGAGAATAGAAGATAGAAGTTCAGAATTGTGATGTCAAAATATCACACGACAAGGAAATCAAATAAAGTGGAATTTTCCTAACAATTACATAGCCTCTCGTAGATAAGTACAGACGTCTCTGTACCGATCAACGAATCTCTAATAAATCGGCTTGTGATCCATGACTCCTATGAACCTAGAGCTCTGATACCAACTTGTCACGACCCCGGTTTGCCCTCCATGAACCATCGTGATAGCACCTAGTCTCTACGACTAAGTAAGCCTAAAATGCGGAAGATAAACCAAATTTGTGGAAGAAAACCATTTAAAACAGAAATATAGTAATAAAACAACGTTTAAAAGTGTCGCTCGGCATACACAATATTAACTCTTAAAACCAATACATTTTCCTAAAACCCGGAAACTCATGAATCACAAGCTAAGAGATACATAAGAAGCTCTAACTCCAGAAATGTCTAACCAAAAGAGGAATACTGAAGGGCTATACTATTACAGAAAGATAGAAAGGGACTCCTCTGTCTGCGGATGCGGCAGATATACCTCGATGTCTCTATAGAAGCGCCTCACCTCAAGGATGATAAGACATAGTGAAATACCTGGATCTGCACATGTAAAACATGCGCAGAAGGGGCATGAGTACACCACAACAGTACTCAGTACGTGCCAAGCCTAACTTCAGTCGGGTGGTGATGAGGAAGGTCAGGGCCCTACTGAGGTTAAATAAAATATAAGGTATAATAGTGTAGAATAAGACCGTATAATTAAGTGCAACAGTAAGAAATAACACAGAATAGAAAGAACAACACCAACTAGGATAGAGATAAAATAATCACGGAAAGGAAATACAACTCAACACAGAGATAACAACCAGGGTACTTTCCAGGATACCGTTCTGTAGTCCCAATTACATCTATTCAGTGGATCTCGGGGACACCGTCCTGTAATCCATCATATATATCCGAAGGATCTCCCGAGATCCCATCCCGTAGTCCAACTATCAGTGCGTAGGGATCTACCGAAATCCTGATCTGTAGTCCCAAATATAAATACTCAGTGCTGGGGGAATCTACCGGGTGTAGTCTCGTAGTTCCATATACTGTGCTGGGGAATCTACCGGAATCCCACATCCGTAGTACCAAATTAATAGATAAGAGGGAATCTACCGAAATCCCACATCCGTAGTCCCAAATAAACAGACAAGGGGGATCTACCGGAATACCACATCCGTAGTCCCAATGTAAATACACAGCAGCAACAGGAAAATATTCAGAAATGGCCAATTTCATATTAAGGCACAAGTAATTTTAGCTTAGCATGCTGCACAAAATTCAGGTAAGGCAGTTTGAGCAAATAAAACAATTAAATCACTTAGACATGCTTTCCTAAGCTAACAACAGGCTTAATAGTGCGAGTAATAAAAACAAGAAAAGAAACATACTAGTAATTACTTAATGAAAACTAGATTTCCAACAATTAGCATAAGTACGCACTCGTCACCTCACGTACAAAGTATTTCAATTATCAAATATACCAAATCCTAAGGAGAAAAGTCCCCTACACAAGGTTAGGCAAGCCACTTACCTCGAACCGGCTCAAAATCAACCCGAAACTACGCTCTTTCCACGAGTACTCAACTCCAAATGGCCCCACTTCAAGTAATTGATTCTACAAAGAAATTCTAAGCTAATACGCGAAATTAGATAAAATGACCAAAATGCCCCGCGGGCCCATGTCTCGGAATCGGGTAAAATTTATATTTTCAGAATCCTCATACTCTCACGAGTTCATGCATACCAAAATTATCCAAATCTAAGTCAAATTCCCGATCAAAAGTCAAATTTTAGGTCTAAGAACTTTCATCCAACTTTTTCCCAATTTTCATCTCCAATCCGAAATTAAATGATGAAACTAACTATATATTGATGGAATATAACTAGAAAGGGTTAAAGAATCGTTACCCAATAATCTCCTCTTCAATTTCCTCTCAAAATCGCCCTCTCCCGAGCTCCAAATCGAATTTCTAACTTATGAAACTAAACCCCGAAATTTCATATTTCTGCCTAGCTATTACCGCATCTTGTGGAACCATGGTCGCATCTGCGACTTCTCACTTAAGGCTCGATTTCTGCATCTGCGGCTATCCTATTGCAGATGCGGGGCCGCTTCTGCGGTCCCTGCTGTCTTTCCTCCTTTTCTGCTTCTGCTGTTACTCCGTCGCTTATGCGGCTCCGCAAAACTATCGGAAACATACGAAATCATCTCGAGGTCCCTAGGACCTCAACCAAACCTGTCAACCAATCCTAAAACATCGTTCAAACTTGTTCCAACCTTCGGAACGCTCAAAACAATATCAAAACACCTATTTTTCATCGGATTCAAGCCTAAAAATTTCAAAAACTCTAAAATATGCTTTCAATCGAAAAGTCTATCAAACCTCGTCCGAATGACCTGAACTTTACACACACATCACATTGAACACTACGGAGCTACTCCAACTTCCAGAATTCCATTCCGACCCTCGGATCAAAATCTACTATCGAACAGGAAACTTCAAAAATTTAACTTTCGGCATTTCAAGCCTAAATTAGCTACGGACCTCCAAAACACAATCTGAACACGCTTCTAAGCCCAAAATCACCCAACGGAGCTAACAGAACCATCAGATTTCCATTCCGAGGCCATCTTCACACTGTTCCGACTACGGTCAACTTTCCAACAATTAGCTCTCATTTAGGGACTAAGTGTCCCAAAACTCTCCGAAACTCAAAATTGAGCATCCCGGCAAATCTAAATAGCAGAAATAAACTTGAGGAAAGCAGTTAATAGGGGATCGGGGCGCAAATTTTTACGACGACCAGCCGGGTTGTCACATTACTGTTAAAGTTTTAGAGAGAAAATGGACAGAATATATTGCAAGGTATAATTTGCATACAAGGAATTGCTTCAATAAACTTTACTTTGAGAAGGGAAAATGGGTTCATGTGTACCTTGATGTGTATTTTTGGGCTGGTATGCTATCTACACAAAGAAGTGAAGGGATACATGCTTTCTTTGATGTATATATTACCCGTCAAAGCACTTTTAGGATGTTTGTTCACCAGTATGAGTTAGCTATAAGTGCTAAGCATGAGAAAGAGTTAGAAGCAGAATACAGGTCAAAGGGCTTTCAAATTGTGTGTGAGTTAATGTTCAAGAGGGAAGAGCAGGCAATTCAGTGTTATACGCGTATAGTGTATGAATTTTTCAAGACACAGCTAAGGAAATTGTATCATTGTGAAGTTAGCAGCCCCGACGATCATCAAGTTGTCCCCGGTGTTGAGAAAATCCTAGTTAGTGATTATTCAGTTATAAAAAAATGATAGAAATCCAGTTCAGTACACTGTTGAATATATGCCTATCAACGATTATTTTAGTTGTAGCTGCAAATGGTTCGAGTCTAGAGGGATACTTTGTCGCCATATACTCAAGATCTTGTCGCACAAGAAGATTGATAAGATTGATGAAATGTATATACTGACAAGGTGGAGAAGCGATGTTATTAGGCCACACTTGAATCGGTTCCATCAAGTTGGTTACCCAAACATGACTCCTGAGTACAAGACATACATGAGCATGTTGAAGTATTTTGACATGGCTTGTGATATAGCACTGGGCACTAGCGTGAAGGTTCAATATGCTAAGCATAATTTGAAGAAGATGGTACATGATCTTTAAAACTGGAACGACGAAATGATCATGCCAAACCCCGACCAGGATGACTCAGATGAAACTGAAGGCCCAACTCTACGAGATCCCCAATACACTAATTCACGTGGCAAGCGGCGTTTAAATCGATATAGAGGAAGAATTGAATACTACTTTACAAGATCACAGTCGCATGGTGTATTTGGAGGTAATAATGGCACAAGAACTGGCGTTAGAGGGGGGTGGTAGGAATGATGGCAATCGTGGTGGTAGAGGTGCTGGTAGAAGTGGTGGATGCATGGGTAGGGATAATGGGCAAGGCAGAGGTGAGAGGTAAAAACTTTGAGCATAATGGTACCCTAGGTGTGAATGAGGTATACTTTTGTGACTACATTTGATTTATTACTTAAACATATCATCTTTTCTTATAATGTTTGTTTGATTTTAATTGCAGCAAATTGACGTTGCACAATCGCAATCAAGCTTGTTTGATCTAAATGCCGAACTAGACTTGGAACTATAATAAAGAATATTGCTAAAACTTGGAGTTCTCAGTAGGCCTAATTGCATTGTTATTTTATTTGGTCCAGAACATTTTGAAGAAATTTTGCTTGTTTTGTATAAACCTTGGTATTTAATGATTTATGAAACTTAAACATATCAATTTTTTCTTATAGTGTTTTTTGATTTTAATGGCATTTTAGCTACTATATTATTGTTGCTATCTCTCCCCACGATTTTGGATTAGTTACGTTGTATTCTAACAAAAAGAGCTATTTGTAATATTGAATATAACCACTAATAAATTATTCTCTTTTTTTATCAACTTACTAATAAAGGTATTTCTAATATTAAATCCAACCAGAAATGCCCATAGACCCGCTGGTTGATCAAATCTCCAATTTCTTTCCTTTTACGTAGGTTCGAATCCCGGCTGTAACATTGTTCTTTCCCTTTTGTTTTCATTTGAAGAGTCTAGAGGTGGTTGAATTGTATTTAATATTTCGGTCTCCAATACTTTGATTCACTAATTAATACTCCCTTTGATATAGTTTATGTGAACCTATTTCCTTTTGTCACGACCCCGGTTCGCCCTCCGTGAACCATTGTGACGGCACCTAGTCTCTACGACTAGGTAAGCCTAAACTTGCGAAAGATAACCAAAACTTGCGGAAGTAAAACAATTTAAAAATAGAAATAAGGCAATAACAGTGTTAAATATGCCGCTCGGCATACACCATATTTATATAGATCTCAAAACCAATATCTAAATTCAAGACCCGGAAACCCACGAATCACAAGCTAAGAAAAGGAAATACTACATAGCTCTAACTCTGGAATTTGTCTAATAAGAACAGATAGTACAGAAGGGCTAAATACTAAAAGCAGGAATAGAAAGGGACTACTCGGTCTGCGGACGCGGCAGATGTACCTCGAAGTCTCTAAAGCAGTCGCCTCCCTCAAGGATTGTAGGCCCGATCAGCAGTACCTGGGTCTATATATGAAAAACATGCGCAGAAGGGGCATAAGTACAACACAGCGGTACTCAGTAATAGCCAAGCCTAACCTCGGTTGGGTAGTGACGAGGAAAGTCAGGGCCCTACTGAGGTTAAACAAATATAAAGGTCAACAGTATAGGACATAACAGTATAAATAAGTACGGTAGTAAAATAACACAGGATATACAGAACAACAACAATTGTACAGAACACGGTAAACATGGAAAGGAAATACAGCTCAACACCAACAGTAACAATCAGGGATCTCCCAAGATACCGTCCTGTAGTCCCATCTTTACATATCCAGTGAATCTCCCAGGATACCATCCCGTAGTCCATCATATATATATGTACGAAGGATCTCCCGGGATCCCGTCCCGTAGTCCAACTCATAGTGCGCGGGGATCTACCAGAATCTCGTTCCGTAGTCCTAAATGTAAATACCCAGTACTGGGGGAATCTACCAGGTGCATTCCCGTAGTTCCATATAACTGTGCAGGGGGATCTACCGGGAATCTAACCCGTAGTCCCAAAGTAAACAGACAAGGGAGAGCTACCAGAATCCCACATCTGTAGTCCTAAAATAAATACACAGCAGTAGCAGGAAGATTAACAGAAATAGCAAAATTCATATTAAGGCAATAAGTGATTCTAGCCTAGCATGCTGCACAAAATTCAAGTAAGGCGGTTAAATCAAATGAAGCAATTAAGTCACTTAGACATGCTTTTCTAAGCTAACTACAGGCCTAATAGTGCAAGTAATAGAAACGGGAAAGGAAACATACTAGTAAGTACTTAAAGAAAATCGGATTTCCAACAATTAGCACAAGTACGCACTCGCACCTTATGTACAAGGCATTTCAATTACCAAATATACCAATCCTAAGGGGAAGGTCCCCCATACAAAATCAACCCAACACCACGCTCTTGCCATGAGTATTCGACTCCAAATGGCTCAAATCTATTCAATTCAACCGTATAATGTAAATAACACTTCAAGTACTGATTCTACAATTAAAGTCTAAGCTAATACGCGAAATTATGTAAAAATGACCAAAAGGCCCCTCGGGTCCACATCTCGGAATCGGGTAAAATTTACATTTTCAGAAACCTTGTACTCTCAGGAGTCTATACATAACAAGAACACTGAAATCGGAGTCCAAATGACCCCTCAAATCCTCATTTAAAGACCTCCTAAACTCAAGCCCTAATTACCCTTTTTCCCAAATTTCTCACTACTAATTGCGTCTTTAATCACATAAAAATGAGTTATGAAGTCAAGGATGTTACCTCCAAGCGATTCCCCTTTGTTTTCCTAAAAAATCTCTCTCAAAAGCTTCAAACCAGGATGAAAATGGTGAAAGAATCCCTCAAATTCGCGAAGACAACTATTTGTATGTTCTGCCCAGTGATTTTCCACATTTGCGACCCTGGGACCGCATATGCGGTTCCGCTTCTGCGGAACATGTGTCGCATCTGTGACTTTCACTTAAGGACCCAGCTTTCGTATCTGCGGAACTCTAACCGTAAGAGCTGTTCCGCTCCTACGACATCTCACTGCATCTTAGGTTCCTGGGGGAAATCCCAAATTTCGCTTCTGCAGTCCTCTTCGCTGCTTCTGTGGCTCCGCATCTGTGGTCCCCAAACCGCAGATGCAAAAATACCAGAAGAACAACTGCTGCAACAACTTCAACTTCAAAATTTCCTCCGTTAACCATCCGAATTCATCCCGAGGCCATCGGGACCTCAACTAAAGGCATCAATATATCCTAAAACCTTATTCAAACTTGTACAAATCTTCAAACAACATCAAAATAACCAAAACACAACGGATTCAAGCCTAAGTTTCTAAAATCTTCTGAATTCCGCTTTCGATCAAAAACCCAACCAAAACACGTCTGAATGACCTGAAATTTTGCACACATATCCCAAATAACATAACGGAACTATTGCAACTCTCAAAATTCCATTCCGACTCTCGGATCAAAATCTCACTATCGAACCGGAAACTTCCAAAATTCAACTTTCGGTATTTCAAGCCTAAATTAGCTACAGACCTCCAAAACACAATCTGAACACGCTCATAACCCCAAAATACCCAACGGAGCTAACAGGGCCATCGAATTTCCATTTCAAGGCCGTCTTCACACTGTTCCAACTACAATCAACTTTCCAACACTTAAGCTCTCATTTAGGGACTAAGTGTCTCAAAACTCTCCGAAACTCAGAACCGAACATCCCGGCCATTCAAAATAGCAGAATAAACTTGGGGAAATCAGTTAATAGGGGATTAAGGCGTTAATTCTTAAGACGACCGGCGTTAATTCTTAAGACGATCGACCGGGTCGTCACCCTTTTTGGTCCGTTCCAAAAAGAATGATTTAGCTTAAACTTATAATTTTACCCTTAATGAGAAGCTTTTATAACCACACAAATAGTCTGGGCCCCTTTTTGACTTATATAGGACCACAAATTCCAAAACTCTTCCTTTTTTCTTAAACTCCGTGTCCATTCAAACAGGTTCACATAAATTAGAACGGAGGGAGTACAACTTTTCATTATTCGTGATGACCTTTTCAATTCTCTATGACCAAATTGTATTAAGATTTTCAAAAGTTTTTTTTAATTTATTTTTGTTCTAGGTTCCACTACATCCGAAAGAAGATGGGGAGGTGTAATTTCCAGTCCTCTTCTCAGTAGTTTAGGTTTTAGTCGTTTTTTTCCTTATACTAAATGTATAATATAATTTTCATAAACATGAAAAAATTATAACAAGCAAAAATCACAGATAATAATTTTACTCTCCTTAAAATAATAAGTATGACAATAATAAGAAAAATAACATACAAGAACATATAACTCCAGTGTAATATACAGGAAAATTTAATTATTTGCTTCCAGTAAATTGTGCTAGATACCAAGTTTCCACTATGTCACGACCCCAACCCCGGCCGTGATGGCGCCCAACACAATGCTAGGCAAGCCCGACCAACTAACATCTCACAATCTCGTTCTTTATAATTCAATGCCAATTTTCGATATTTAATCCCGATTTAATATAAAAAGAAGTATGAATTTAACAGATGAAATGTGCGGAAAACCATAATCACGAGAAATCTCTGTAAAACAGCCCACTGATCCGGTGTCACAAGTCTGAGCCTCTAAAACAAGGTTTCAACAATCTAATACAGAAATATACCTAAAATGCGGAATGATAAGTGGAGATAGAAGGAGAAATCGGGTCTGCGAATGCCATGCATCTACCTCGATAACTCCGATGAAAACAGAACGGCAGGAAAGCTCGCTCTATGCCTCAGGAATACCTGTACCTGCACACATGGTGCAGGAAATAATGTGAGTGCTCCGACCCAGTGAGTAATAACAATAAATAATGGCTGACAGTATGAAATCACGTAAAGGCACTAAGCAGTTCTATATCAAAACAGTAAAATCATTTAAACATCAGTGAATAAGGAAATCATGTGAAATTCTTTTAACCAGGTACAACAGATATAATCAGTATAAATCAGCTCCTCAAGCATTTTAGTTCATCTATTCGTTCTTATCCTCATTTCTCAATTCATATACTTCTCACGATAATCGAGTCAATAAATATATATACCGCTGCGGCGTGCAGCCCGATCCGTATATCGTTGTGGCGTACAGCCCGATCCATAATAATAATAATAGTCGACTGCGCTCACTAGGGGTGTGCAGACTCCGGATGGGCTCCTTTAGCCCAAGCGCTATATAATTGCTGCGGCGGGCAGCCCGATCCATATAAGTAGTTGCTGCGGCATGCAGCGCTATCCATAATATGTATAATATATATATATCTGCTGCGGCGCGCTGCCCGATCCATATCATATAAAATATCCTCACTATTGGGTCCTCAACCCCTCTTAGTCATTTAAAATCACAACCTCTCGGGCATAATGTACGGTCAGGATCTCAGCCCTCATATCTCTTTCTATTTATGATTAACATTTAAAAAATCTGGTTCATATCATTCTTAAGCAATTGGAAACATGACTAAGGATATAAATTCTTTAACAAAGTAAGTGAGGAAAACCAGTCAAAAATCCCCTAAGGTATCTACAGGTTGGCACAAGGTCCCAAGCATGGTAACAAGCCCAATTCATAACAATAAAGTATATGTCTCGATCAAAAAGGTAGTAAAATATCATTCGGGATGGACCAAGTCCCAATCCCCATAGCATTGAACCTCACGCTCGTCACACAGCGTGTATCTCAACTTAGTATAGCACTACGTTGTGCAAATCCGGGGTTTCAAACCCTTAGGACATCATTTAAAATCATACTCACCTCAAACTGGCCAAAACTCTAGCTCGCTATGCCCTTGCCTCTCAAATTGGCCTCTACGCGCGTCGAATCTATCCAAAATCAGAACGAATACGTCACAATATGCCTAGGGAGCAAAGCCCAAGCGAAAACATTCGAAAAATATCAAAAATCTCGAAATTAGCAAAACCGAGCCCCGAGCCCACGTCTCGGAATCGGGTAAAATTTACATTTTCAGAATCCTCATGCCCTCACGAGTCCAATTATACCAAAATTATCCAATTCTGATACCATTTGGTCCTTCAAATCATCATTTTACATTTTTGAAAGGTTCCACAATTTTCTTCCCAAATTCCATCTCAAAATCATGAATTAAATGATGAATTCAATGATAGATTCATGTATTCTAGCCAAATCTGAGTTAAAATCACTTACCCCGATGAATTTCTTGAAAAACCTTCGAAATATCGCCAAAATCCGAGCTCTCTAGGTCAAAATATTAAATAAAAACCAAAACCTCGTATTTATAGGTACCCCCAGGTTTCAGCACACGCGGGCCGCAACAAAACGCACGCGGTCCGCGCCAGCCAGTGCGGCCCGCGCAAAGGCAACGCGCGGCCGCACAGGCCTCCCTCTGCAGTGATAGGCTTTAGTATTTTGACCATAACTTTTTCTACAAATGTCGAAATTGCGATATCTTTACCTTTCTGGAAACTAGACACAAAGAACTACAACTATAGTTTTTGAATTACCTCAAGGTTCCTTGTGGATCAAAAGATATAAGCTTACGAAGTAGGACCAGTGGATCGTTCCCCACCGCGGCCGCACACCACTTTGTGCGGTCCGCATGACCCCTACCGCGGCCGCGCCCGACTTTGTGCGGTCCGCACGAAACTCACCGCGGCCGCACTCCATTTTGTGCAGACCGCATGGTTGAGTTCTGGGGCTTGCAACCCCTGTAAGCCTGCTACACCTATGGTTTTTGCACTAAAACATCCCGGAACCTACCCGGAACTCCCGGAACTTCAAACCAATTGTACCAACACATCTCATGACATCGTTCAAACTTGCTCAAAACTTCGGAACGCTCAAAACAACATCAAATCACCAATTTAACATAGGATTCAAGCCTAAGAACTCCAAGAACTCTTAAATTATGCTTTCGATCAAAAGGTCTATCAAATCTCGTCCGAATGACCTGAAATTTTGCACACATATCCCAAATGACACAATGAAGCTACTGCAACTCTCGGAATTCCATTCCGACCCCTATATCAAAATCTCGCCTATCAACCTGAATTTGCCAAAATATCAATTTCGCCAATTCAAGCCTAAATCTTCTCTACAACTCCAAAATCCATTCTGATCGCGCTCCTAAGTCACAAATCACCTCCCGAAGTTAACCGAACCATCGGAACTCACTTCTGAGCTTTCTAACATATAAGTCAACATCCGGTTGACTTTTCCAACTTAAGCCTTCTTAAAAGAGACTAAGTGTCTCATTTTTTACCAAAACCACACCAAACGCAAACTAATCATCTCGATCCCATAAAACACGGATAACGAAGCATAAAGAAGCTGAAATGGGGGAAATTGAGCGGTAACTCATGAGACGACTAGCCGGGTCATCACATCCTATCCTAGCACTTCAACAACGAATATCACAACACTTGATGTAGACTCTACAAGTTCAAAAAGATGAACACTCCCATTCTTCAGATTGTTGTCGACAACAAATTATTTTCACCCCTTAACGAGTCTTCTTCGAACAACACCTGTTAAAGTCACATTCCATTCCTTCCTTTTACATCGTAGTAGTGTCTTAATCATACTAGGAGGAAGATATTGACAGATACTCTTTGAAAGGTGTTGCACAAGCGTAATGGAAAGATAGGGTAAAAATAATATCATGTTAGCTAAAAAAAAGAAAAAAATTGAATTTACCATATGATCGCGCTTGATGCACGATCTGGGTAAGTTCATCCTAAACCATGGATAGAATTCCTCTTCAACCCATCCGTTAGCATTCATATTTAGAGTATTTGCGATGTTTGTAGAATAGGAAATGTAGGTTAACTTATATATATATATATGGGTCAAAAACATTTCCCCTCCCTCCAATCGTTACTTTAAGAGTCCATTTATTTCACTCTAAGTATTTTATTTTAAATTTTAGTCAAAAAATTTTATCATGTTTTTCTTTATCACATTTTTTTCACTGCATATATGTTTGATTTCATACCACTCATAGAAATATTTTGGCTTTAGAAGAGGGCAGTTTTCGTAAAAAATTTCTCAAGTAGTATAAAACACACAAAATGATATTTTCAAACGTTTCATATGGACCAGTTTAAATGAAGAAGGGTTGTTCAGATGAATGAGAGGACTGATCGGGTCTGCATTGAATTTTTTTGCAACTCCTTAAAATTTCCTTACTTACCGCATTAATCTAGTGGTTGACTTCCCATTAAATTGATTCATTTACTTGGAACTGGTTCAAAAATATAAGGAGAAAATTATTTATATGAGGGGTAAAAAATATCATGTAATATGATTTGGAAACCCATATAATTTTAGTATAAAATGATAATTATAATTAAGATTAACCAATAAAATATAGTATATCTGTCACGACCCAAAATTTTACTAAGGGTCATGATGGCGCGGAACACAGTTGTCAGGCAAGCCAACCATAAATGCTTAATTTAATTCTTATCTTAATAATTTTGAAAACTGAAATTTTCCTTCAATTCAGCAAGTAAAAGATAATCTTTGCAAAAAAAAATAATAGAATGTTTAGAAGTAAATACAGAATACCCCATAATCATCCCAGAATCCGGTGTCACAAGTGCATGAGCAATTTCTAGGAAATAATGTACTACAACAACCATCCGGAATACAATATTGGACAGAAAGTAAATGCAGTAATCTGAAAGAGACTCGGTTGGCTGCGGGTCATCTCGAGAAATGCAGTTCACCTAAGTTTTTGTATCAACCATACTGCTACGCCCACTAGGCCACTAGAGATGCATGTGCATGTGCAACAAAAATGCACATCAAGTGTAGTATGAGTACAAAAACAACGTGTACCCAATGAGTATCCCGTCTAATCTCGAAGAAGTAGAAACGAGAGGTCAACTTTGACACTTACTGGTGGTCCGATAATAATATTCGTAAAAATGAGAGGAGATCATGGATTTTATAAAGAAATTATAAACACATAAAGCCGGATAGCAGGTAAACAACTTCTTAAATAATAATAGATTTCTAAAGATTTACTTTTTATCATCTTTTATCAATTTATCTCCGGCCAGGAAAGGCAATTATCAACATTTATAAATCTCAGGCAAACAATACAAGCATGCGCATATCATGCCGAGGTCGTACGACCCGATCCAACATAAATGTAAAATGTGCACTGCCGAGGGTCGAACGGCGCGAACCATAGATGCATCTATTACCCGGCTCGCGAATCATACATGCGACGCGGTTAAATTTAAATAAACAATCACCCTGCTCGTGAATCATACATACGATGCAGGTTTATCCAAATAAAAGCCAATTCTCTTTTAGCGATTTAAGAAATGAAGTTTAATCCTCTTTTAAATTCATTTACCGATTCGATAGGATTTAAGCAATTCAACTGCCAACAAGATTACAGATATTCCAAGTATAGCATGTTTTTGGGTCCTAGACTACCCTGGCTTACATATAATTGTAGCTACGCACGGGCTCTCGTCACCCCGTGCGTACGTAGCCCCCACAAATAGAAGCACATAACTAATCATTTCACCTATGGGGACAATTTCCTCTTACAAGGTTAGAAAGGAGACTCATCTCGCTCCGAAGATCCACAACCGACATTCCACGCCCTTCTGGAGACTCGAATCGATACTAAATGCTCCAAAACTAGCCAATAATTATGCAAATCCATTACTATATGTTCAATTACTCATTACAATCCGATTTATAAAAATTCCTAATCCCGGTCGAAAAGTTGACAAAATCGCCATCGGGCCCACGTGCCCGGATTCCGAATTTTTTTGAAGATAAAGTTTACCCATAACCTTACGAACTCAAATATGTAATTTACTCTTAATTTCATGCCCAAAATCGTGGTCAAAATCCAAGAATACCAATTTTCTAGGTTTTTCCTCAAACCCCAAGTTTTTCACAAGTTTTCATGCTCAAGTCCATATACAATCATGTATTTAATTCAAAACTAGCATAAACTACTTACCTCATGCTTGGTGGTGAAAATGGCATCGCAAAGTTGCTCCAAAATTGGCTCCAATGGAAGAAATGGGGTTGAAATGAACCCAACCCCCGATTTAAAAGAACCTCACTGCCTCCAGCATTTCCGAACCTGCAGTCACACGACCACTTCTGCGATTCTGCAGGTGCGGCCCCTCTACCGCTCCTGCGGTTTCTCTCCGGGCTCCCCTTTCCACTTCTGCGCCTCAATTCCCGCAGGTGCGGTCCCACTTCTACGGCAAGATTACCGCATCTGCGGTCCTTACACATCCAGCCCAAAATCGCATATGTGGCTCTCCTGGCCGCTTCTGCGGCTTCACACCTGCGGCCAAAACCTCGCAAGTGCGGTTACACCAGATATCAGCTGCCTCAATTCTTCCTCAAACTCCAAAATTGTTCTGTTAACCATCCGAAATCCACCCGAGCCCCTCGGGACCCCAACCAATCATGCCAACCAGTCCCAAAACACATTGCGGACTAGCTCGAGGCCTCAAATCATATCAAACAATGCCAAAATCATGAATCGACATCCAATCCAAGCTTTATGAACTTAGAACTTCAAACTTCTACATTCGATGCTGAAACCTATCAATTCATGCCCGATTGACCTAAAATTTTGCACACAAGTCACATTTGACATTATTGACCTACTCCAACTTTCGAAATCGGAATCCGACCCCTATATCAAAAAGTCAACTCTTGGTCAAACTTCCCAAAAACCATCAAATTTCTATATGTAGTCAAATGACTCAAAAAGGACCTACGGACCTCCAAATTCACTTCCGATAGTGCTCTTAATACCAGAATCACCATACAGAGCTATTCCCAGACTCAGAATCCCAAACGAACATTGATAACACTAAAATGCACTTCAACCTAAACTTATGAGATTCTTCCAAGATGCTAACTTCCACAATAGGCGCCGAAACATTTTCGGGTCTTCCAAAACCCAGTTCGGACATACGCCCAAGTTCGAAATTATCATACAAACCTGCTGGAACCTTCGAATCTCGATTCTGAGGTCGTTTACTCAAAAATCCAATCTTAGTCAATTCTTTCAACTTAAAGCTTCCAAAATGAGAATTCTCTTTACAAAACAACTTCGAACTTTTTGGAATTCAATTCCGACCGTGCGCACAAGTCATAATACCTGAAATGAAGCTGCTCATGGCCTCAAACAGCTGAACGACGCACTAGAGCTCAAAACGACCGATCGGGTCGTTACAATATCGATAATCTACAATAATATTGTAAAAATATTGGCCAAGAATTTTTTTGGCTACTATATGTATAGACGTTCAATATAACTATAAAGAGCAAAAATATAATTAACTAGTAGAACTATAGTAAATGGAATAGTAATAGTTGCTATGAGTAATTAGTGGCCGACACATATGACCTTAATGAATGAAATTATATATAAATGTAACGACCCGGCCGGTCGTTTCATGAGTTACCGCTCCGTTTTCTCCATTTCTACTTCTTTATATGTTTTCAGCTCTATTTCATCGTATCGTGTTGGTTAGTTTAGGTAAGCTTAAGTTGGAAAAGTTAACCGGATGTAGACTTATGTGTAAAAGGTCCCGAATGTAAATTCTGATGGTTTGGATAGATTTGTTAGGTGATTTGGGACTTAGGAGCGTGATCGCAATGTATTTTGGAGTGTCCGTGGAAGATTTAGGCTTGAATTGACGAAATTGAAAATTTGGCATTTTCCGGTCGGCAGTGGAAATTTTGATATAGAGGTCGAATTGGAATTCTGGAAAGTGTAATAGGTTGGTTGTGTCATTTGTGACGTGTGTGCAAAAGTTTAGGTCATTTGGATGAGGTTTGATACGTTTTTGGATCGGTTGCGGAATTCAAAAGTTTGGAAATCCTTAAGCTGGAATCCAAGGGTGATTTGGTGTTTTAGCGTTGTTTTAAGTCTTCCGAGGGTTGGTATGAGTTTAAATGATGATATGTAACTTGTTCGTATTTTTAGTTGAGGTCCCGGGAAGTTTGATTTTGAGTTTGAGCAGCTTCAGCTGCTGCTCCTGTCATAACCGCACCTACGGATTGGGGACCGCAAGTGCGAGGTCCGCATAAGCGCTAGAGCAATCGCAAAAGCGGTTAGGGCCAAGGAGGCTAGGACCCGTAGATGCGGTTGGTTTGACCGCAAAAGCGGTACCACAGGAGCGTGTAATAGACCACAGATCAGAATCCTTGGGTCAGAAAGTATATAAGTTCCCCTTCGCGAATTTTAGTTATTCTTCCACCATTTTTGGACGATTTGAGCTCGGGGCTGTGTTTTCAAGGGGGAATTAAGTATTTTCAGTGAGGTAAGCTACTTAGACCTTGTATCTTATGTTTATGGAAATTATTCCATTGTTAAATCATGATTTTGGTGGGAAAATTTGAGAAGAAATTGGGAGATTAGGGCTTGAAATTGGAGAGTTTAAATTGGGGATTTGAGGGGCAATTTGAGGGTCAATTTTGTTAATTTTGGTATGTATAGACTCGTGAGAGGGTAAGGATTCTTGTGATGTGATTTTTATCGAATTCTGAAACATGGGCTCGGGGGCCGTATTTGACCAATTTCGGGATTTTTAGTTTAATTTGATAATTTTTACGTGGGCTTTGTCCCTTTGGCTTGTATTGATGTTATTATTCTGATTTTGGATAGATTCGGGATGACTTGAGGCCGAGTCGAGAGACAAGGGCATTGCAGAGTAGATTTTCGTCCGGTTGAGGTAAGTAACGATTGTAAATCTAGACCTGAGGGTATGAAACTCCGGAATTTCATGTTGTTTTGATAAATAAGGTGACGCACATGCTAGGTGACGGGCGTGTGGGCGTGCACCCGCAGGGATTGTGACTTGGTCCGTCCCGTGGCGACTGTAGAGTTGCATATTTTGATAAACTCTATATGATATCTATGTGTTTTAGAAATGAATCTGTTAACTTGGGCCGAATGCCATGTTGGGACCTTGTGCCGAACTATTTGGACCCTCAGGGATATTTTACTACTATCCTCACACTATTTTGATTTGAAAGCATATCCTCAGTCATGATTTTTACATGTTTATTGTTTGAATCAGTTTCATTACTCTACTTTCAAATATATGAAAATTGTTTGGGCTGAGTGTCAGTACTGATTGGCGAGAGTTGAGTCACGAGTGACTGAGAGGCTTGCCCGAGGGGCCATATATAGGCACTTTTCCCGATGGGCTTGTTTATGAAATTACTGTTTTTCACTCTTCCTTTATACTGAGCCTCTATTAAAAAATGTTGAACCAATGTTTTAAATAATTTTTATTGAAACATGAGTTTTTACGAGACATTTGATAATTGAATAACGGATTAGACTTTGTTTTTTCGATTGAGATTTTTTGTTGGATTATGTATATGATTTAAATGCTCGTCACTGCACTCAACCTTTATTTACTTTGGTTACTTACTGAGTTGACGTACTCACGTTACTCCATGCACCTTGCGTGCATATCCAGATGTCAGAGCTTCCGAGTGAGAGCTATCTCCTCAGAGCATTTCGAAGATTGCGAGGTAGCTGCATGGCGTCTGCAGCCCTTCTTTTCTCCTTCCTATCCTTATTATTTTATATTTCAGCCTTATCTTGTATTGAGTAGATAGTACTGGACAATATCTTAGTGGCTCATGACTAGTGACACCGGGATCAGGCAGTGTTGATGTATTTGCGTATTTGTCTTTCCGCGTATTTTGATATATTAAAATGGAAGATTTGAGATTTTATCTTAGTAGAAAATGAATTTACAAAAGACCTTTATGTTGTTAGTGTTGATTCGGCTAGCCTAGTACTGTAATAGGCGGCATCACGACCGGGGTGATTTGGGGTCGTGACAAATATAGAATTGCTAGTGATCAATAAAATGTTTATTTTCATCCAAAAAAAAAGAAACAAAAATATTTGAAGAAAGCATATTAATACAAAATTAATGTACAAAATGCAGATTGTTTTATTGGAATATTTTGTATGAAACATGATCGAAATGCTAAAGAAGTCATAAAATTCGAACTTCATAGATAATAAAGAAAGTAAACATGAAATAATCATGCCCAACTTCATACATTACTTGATATTCAAAATGAAAAACAAAGTTCTCAACTCTTGCACACCAAAGAGAAATAACAAACACTTTTCTAACACAAGATAACATAAGAACTAAAATTGACATAATTACTTTCCAACATTTTCTGAAAGCTTCAACCCAATAAATATGTCCGCTAACATAGCAGATGAAATAGCATTTGTTGCACTTTCATTTGTTACCACTTCTTCACTTTCTTCAACGGCCGAGCTTGAAGATGACTCTTCCTGTGAACAACTTATTTTTTGAAATTTGTTAAAGGCTTCTAATGCTTCATCATAATATTGGAAAGCATGAAAGTAGCTACCCTCGACTCCAACAAGCATTTTAACACACAAGACCAACATTTGTATATTCCAGGCTTCTTACCACAAAAAAACAACAAAAACCATAGATTTGAATTTCTGTTAACTTTAGTAGATTTTTCAAATTCATCGAACGCCGAGATGGCCGCATCGTGAGACTTGAAAGACTGGAAGATGCTACGCTTAACCCCGACAACCATAGGAGAACATTCACTCCATGACTAGTATATTCCTGACCTTTTACACAACATATACTTTTGAAGCACTATTCTTTTTCGAATGCATCCTTAATCTATTAACTCAAACTTAGAAGAACATAGAAGTTTAAATGAAGATTTGTTTAAGTATGTTTTCGGCCATCTAAGTTTTGTTTAAGTAGGGTTTTGGCCTTCTAGTTTTGTTTAAATAGTAGTGCTTTGAAGACCTACTAATAATATACGAAATACACAATCAAATACTAAAAATATACGAAATGCACAATCAAATACATGTATACAGATGAATAATTTCGAAATATATATGTGTATACTACAAAAAAAGGCTGAAAATACGTTAAAAAAATAAAATAAAAAAGGTTTATGGGAAATAGGATTTGCAACCTTTGAGATCTTTCATGTTTTGGGAAGACAACTATTAAATGGGTGGGAGAGAAATATTCAAATCTAACTAAAAAGGCATTATCGGTATAAAGATTCACCTCAAATCCTAATTGGGGCGTAAAATAACCTTAATGTGGTCAATCTGGCCAAAAATGGTGTGGCCAAAAGGATTTTTTCCTTTCATTATTATCTTATGTTGATGGGCTTATATAACTTTTTTAGAACTTCTGTATTAATTCCTAGTACAATTTGCAAGTTATAATTCTATAATGTCCCTGCAAGTCAGATGAGATTGATCTAACTAGGGATAATTTATTAAAGAAATTGTCATGAACCGGATTTCTCGCGCTCGGGAGTCGTGATGGCGCCTACTAATGTGAGCTAGGCAAGCCGACTGTTTGACAAAATTATCTTTTTAACCATTTTATATTCTTTAACAATTATGAAGCAATAACGTGTAGACAACGAAATTTACAATAAGCGGAAGAAATGCAGTAAACTATCTGAAATATGTATCTAATACAACTTTTTAAGCATCGACTACCCAGAACTGGTGTCACAGTTTCACAAACGGTATAAGAATACGACATACAAAGTCTTAAAGATAAAAGATACACTGTTTCTGAATTAAGCAAATGAAACAGGAATAAGGGATAGATGGAGACGCCAGGTCCTGCGGACGCCTGCAAGACTACCTTGGATCTCTGTGTGGACTGAAGGCAGCCACCCAAGCTACGGTCCAAAAGTTGTTGCTCCGGGATCTGCACACAGTGCAGAGTGTAGTATCAGCACAACTAACCCCATGTGCTGGTAAGTGCCTAGCCTAACCTCGGCGAAGTAGTGACGAGGCTAGGGCCAGACTACCAGATAAACCTGTGCTGTTTAACTATATACAGCGGAAAAGAAGAACAATAATATACAGTCAAGTATGGGAGGGGAAACATGCTGCGGGGAAACCTCAACTAAGAATAGAAAGACAACGAGTAAATAAGAGGAACACCATATCTCGGTTATCAACAAGAATCAAGAATCAATAAGTGCACGGCATCACCCTTTGTGCTTTTACTCTCGTCCTCACCAAAGCAATCAAGTACTGAAAATGTGCACGATATCACCCTTCGTGCTTTTACTCTCGTCCTCACCATATAATGAATATAATCTGTACGGAATTGTACATTGTGCGGCACGACATCACCCTTCGTGCTTTAACACTCTCTCACCAAAATAATACACGGCATCACCCTTCGTGCTTTAACACGCTTCCTCACCCAAACAACAATCACAAATAATAGGGCAAGGAAATAAATGAAATTACAATAAGAATCCCGACAAGGGAATAATAGTTCAACAGTTAAGTCCCGACAAGGGAGCAATATTAAAAGAAACATCAACATCTCGGTAAAGGAGATAGCATTAAAAGCAACAATATCCCGGGAAGGAAGGCAACATAATGATTCTCTTCTCTTTCTCACTTTTACTTTGCAACTCACTTCACAACTCGAGCCAATGCTCTAAAAGGTTCAATTACCACGTATACTTTCACATTTCTTTACGCAACTTGAGCTATCACTCCTCAATGTTCAAATATCACAATTACTTCCACAAACTTTGCCCAACAATAGAAATCATCACCAAGGTATGAATAATACAACGAAGTCATAATAATCACAATATAAGACTCACGGGCATGCTTGACACCAACGTATAGATACTCGTCATCTTGCCTATATGTCGTACTCCACAATTAACACGTAGCAAATAAGACACGACTCCTAATCCCTCAAGCTAAGGTTAGACCAAACACTTACCTCGATGCCACGAACACAATTCAAGTCTCAACTATCGCTTTACCCCTTGATTCCACCACCAATTCGCTTGTATCTAGTCACAAGTTACTTAATTACATCAATAAATGCTAAATGAATCATTTCTAATGCATGAAATAAGTTTTACAAAGTTTTACCCAAAAAGTCAAAAATCTACCCCAGGCCCACATAGTCAAAACCCGAGGTTCGAACTAAAACCCGATTATCCATTCCCCCACGAATCCAAATATATAATTTGTTTTGAAATCGGACCTCAAATCGAGGTCCAAATCCCCAAAATTTAAAAAACCTAAGTTCTATCGAAAACACCAAATTTTTCCCATGAAAACTATTGATTTTGAGTTGAAATCATGTGAAAAGATATTAAGATTGAAGAAAACTAGTTATAAATCACTTACAATTGATTTGGAGAAGAAGTTGCCTTTGAAAAATCGCCCTAAGATGTTTTGGTTTTGAAAGAGTGTGAAAAATGAAAGATTTTTGGTTAAGTTATAAAATTGCAGGTCGTAGATGTCGCAATTGCGACCATGGTTCGCAATTGCGAACCCAGCTTTCTGCTAAGCTCGCATTTGCAAAGCGACCTTCGCATTTGCAATGTCGCTTTTGCAAACAATATACCGTATTTGCGACTACTGGCCAAAAGGGGAAACGTCGCATTTGCGATAAAATCCTCGCATTTGCGAGGTGGGCTGGCCTGGGCTATTTTCGCATTTGCGACATAGCCTGTAGGCCTGCAATAGAGCAGCTGGAACTTGCAATTTTCCAAGTCCAAAATCCACCCCGTGGCTTATCCAAAACTCACCCGAGCCCTCGAGGCTCCAAACCAAACATGCATACCAACCTAAAACATCATACGGACTTGCTCATGCATTCAAATAGCCAAAATAACATCAACAACTACGAATTTAGCATCAAAATCATGAAATTTCTTAAGAACATCAAATTTCCAAATTTTCTCAAATAAGGTCTGATTCATATCATTTCAAGTCCATTTCTTACCAAATTTCAGAGACTCGACTTAAACCACATATAAGACTTGTATCAGGCTCCGAAACCATAATACGGGCCCGATACCATCAAATTTTAAACACATTTCATTTCCAAAACTCATAAATAATTCCAGAAATCAATTTTTCTTTAAAAATTCATTTTTCGGGCTTGGTGACCTTGGAATTCGATTCCGCGCATATGCCTAAGTCCCATATTTCCTATGGACCCTCTGGGACCGTCAAATCACGGGTCCGGGTCCGTCTACCCAAAATGTTAACCGAAAGTCAACTTAAATTCATTTTAAAGTCAAAATTTATTATTTTTCATAGATTTTCACATAATGGCTTTTTGCTACATGCCCCGACTACGCACGCAAATCGAGGTGATGCTGAAAGAGGTTTTTAAGGCCTCAAAACGTAGAATTTGCTTTTAAAACAAGTGATGAAGGTCATCACATTCTCCACCTCTAAAACAACCATTCATCCTCAAACGGACAGAAGAAAGAAGTACCTGAGTCGGGGAAAAGATGGGGATAACGGCTCCGCATATCGGACTCGGACTCCCAGGTTGATGCCTCAGCAGGCTGACCTCTCCACTTAACACGAACAGAAAGATAACTCTTCGATCTCAACTAGATTCATACCAACAATCGAGCCTCTCTCAGATCAAACCATCCAACCGGCGATCGATACCACCTACCATACAAAGCCTCATAAGGAGCCATCTGGATGCTCGACTGGTAGCTGTTGTTGAAGGCAAACTCTGCTTAAGGCAAAAACTGATCCCACGAGCTTCCAAAGTCAATGACACAAGCTCGGAGCATATCCTCCAAAATCTGAATAGTCCGCTCGGACTGCCCGTCCATCTGAGGATGAAACGATGTGCTCAACTCAACCTGTGTGCCCAACTCTCGCTGAACTGCCCTCCAGAAACATGAGGTAGACTGCGTACCTCGGTCCGTAATGATAGACACGGGCACACCATGAAGACAAATAATCTCCCAGATATAGATCTCAGCTAACCTCTTGGATGAATAAGAGACTGCCACAGGAATAAAATGCACTGACTTGGTCAGCCTATCAACAATGACCTATACTGCATCGAACTTCCTACGAGTCTATGGGAGTCCAACAACGAAATCCATAGTGACCTGCTCCCACTTTCACTCGGGAAGCTCAATCCTCAGAAACAAACCACCGGGCCTCTGATGCTCGTACTTAACCTGCTGATAATTCAAACATCGAGCCACATATGCAACGATATCCTTCTTCATTCTTCTCCACTAATAATGCTGCCGCAAATCTTGATACACTTCGTGATTCCCGGATGAATTTTGACCGGGAGCGATGGGCCTCCTCTAAATTCAAATCTCGAAGCCCATCCACATTAGGCACACAAACTCAACCCTGCAATCTCAAAACTCAATCATTTCCTAAGGTAACCTGCTTGGCACCTCTGTGCTACACTGTGTCTCTAAGGACACATAAATGGGGATCATCATACTGCCAATCTCGGATACGCTCCAATAATGAAGAATGAGCGACTGTGCAAGCTAACACACGACTAAGCTCAGAAACATCCAACCTCACGAACTGATTGGCCAAAGCCTGAACATCCAAAGCAAGCGGTCTCTCACCGATCGAAATATAAGCAAGACTGCCCATACTGGCTGACTTCCTATTCAAAGCATCGGCTACCACATTGGTCTTTCCCGAATGATATAAGATAGTGATATTATAGTCCTTTAATATCTCCAACCACCTCCTTTGCCTCAAGTTAGCTCCTTCTGCTTGAACAAATATTGCAAACTCTTGTGATCCGTGAACACCTCACATGCCACGCCATACAGATAATGCCTCCAAATCTTCAATGCATGAGCAATGGCTGCTAACTCCAAGTCATGAACCGGATAGTTCATCTCATGAATTTTCAACTATCGCAAAGCATAGGCAATGACCTTTCCATCTTGCATCAACACCGCACCAAATCCAATACGAGAACCATCACAATAAACCGTATAAGGCCCTGAACCTGTGGGCAAAACCAACACTGGTGCCGTAGTCAGAGCTGTCTTGAGCTTCTGAAAACTCACCTCACACTCATATAACTATCTGAACTGGGCACCCTTCTGGGTCAATCTAGTCATCGGGGCTGCGATATATGAAAATCTCTCCACAAACCGACGATAGTAGCCTGCCAATCCCAAAAAACTTCGGATCTCTATAGCTGATGTTGGTCTAGGCCTGTTCTTTACTACCTCTATCTTTTTCGGATCGACCTGAATACCCTCTGCTGATACAATATGACCCAGAAATGTGACTGAACTCAACATAACTCACACTTCGAAAACTTGGCATATAACTGACTATACCTCATACTCTGAAGAACCACTCTAAGATATTGTTCGTGCTCCTCCCGGCTGCGGGAATAGATCAAAATATCATCAATGAAGACTATCACGAATGAATCCAAGTAAGGCCTGAATACTTGGTTCATCAAATCCATAAAAGTTGTTGGGGCATTTGTCAACCCGAATGACATCACCAAGAACTCATAATGTCCGTACCGAGTGCGGAAAGCTATCTTAGGGACATCAGATGCCCTAATCCTCAACTGGTGGTAGCCAGATCTCAAGCCAATCTTCGAAAATACCTTGGCACCCTGAAGCTGATCAAATAAATCATCAATCCTCGGTAATGGATACTTATTCTTGATTGTAACCTTATTCAACAACCGGTAATCAATACACATTCTCATCGATCCGTCCTTCTTCTTAACAAACAACACCGGCGCACCCCAAGGCGAGACACTATGTCTAATAAAGCCTTTTTCAAGCAAGTCTTGCAACTGCTCCTTCAACTCTTTCAACTGAGGTGGGGCCATACGATACGCGGGATAGAAATGGGCTGAGTGCCCATAGCCAAATCAATGTAGAAGTCAATATCCCTGTCGGGTGGCATACCCGGCAGGTCTGAAGGAAATACATCAGGAAACTCACGAACGACAGGCACAAAATCAATAGAGGAAACCTCGACATTAGAATCACGAACATAGGCCAAACACCCCTTCTCAACCATATGCCTAGCCTTCATAAAAGTGATAACAATACGGGTAGAATGACCAGGAGTCCCTCTCCACTCTAAATAAGGTAAACCAAGCAAGGCTAAGGTCACAGTCTTGGCATGGCAGTCCAAGTTAGCATGGTAAGCTGATAACCAGTCCATCTCCAATATGACATCGAAATCAACCATGTCCAGAAGAATCAAATCTACATGAGTCTCAAGATCCCCAATCACAAGTATACATGAACGATGGACTCAATCTACCACAATAAAATCACCCACCGGTGTAGACACATAAACACGAGCACTCAAAGAATCACTAGGCATGACCAGATACGATGAAAAATAAGATGACACATAGGAGTATGTAGATCCTGGATCAAATAAAACTGAAGCATCTCTGCTACAAACCAGAATAATACCTGTGATAACTGCATCGGAAGCCACAGCCTCGGGCATGGCTGGAAGAGCATAACATCGGGTCTGGACCCCACCACCCTGAACTACATCTCTGGGACGACCTGCTGCTAGCTGGCCTCCACCTCTAGCGGCCTGAGCTCCACCTCTAGCACCTCTACCCCCACCTCTAGCTAGTTGGGCAGGCTGTGGAACACCTGGTGCCTGAACCATGTCACGGGAACCTTGATGCTGAGAGTTGCTCGATGCTCGAGGGCAAAACCTAGCAATGTGACCCATATCACCACAAGTATAACAAGCCCTCGGCTGATGAGACTGCTGACCCTGACGACCTGAATGACCACCCCAAAAACTCTGGAGCGGTGGTGCACTGATAGGAGCTGGTGGTGCATTGTAGGACTGCTGATCAAAATACTGCATATGAGAACCACAACCACTTGAAGTACCGTGAGAAACCTAAAGTGCTGACTAAAAGGACCTAGGAGGATGGCCTCTGTCATACGAATCTCTGCCTCCAGAATCGGCATGAATGACAAGGCCTCTTGTCAGACCCCTGACCACCTCCCTGTAATAGAACCATCTCAACTCTCCTGGCTACATTGGCCGCCTCCTGGAAGGAAATCTCACTCCCCGTCTCCTTGGCCATCTGAAGTCGAATAAGCTAGATAAGTTCCTTAATGAATATCCTTACCCTCTCTCTCTCGGTGGGAAGTATGATAAGAGCATGACGAGGCAAGTCGATGAATCTAGTCTCGTATTGAGTGACAGTCATAGAACCCTGCTGGAGATGCTCAAACTGCCTCCGATAGATCTCTCTCTGAGTTATGGGGAGAAACTTCTCCAGAAATAGCTGCGTAAACTGCTCCCAAGTCAAAGCTGGTGATCCGGCTAGTCTAGCCAAACAATAATCTCTCCACCAAGTCTTGGCGGATCCAAACAAGCGAAAAGTAGCAAAATCGACCCCATTGGCCTCTACTATCCCCATGTTCCTAAGAACCTCATGACAACTGTCTAGATAATCCTGGGGATCCTTAAAAGATGCACCGCTGAAAGTAGTAGTGAAGAGCTTGGTGAACCTGTCCAACCTCCACAAAGCATCGACAAACATAGCCACTCCATCACTAGTCTGAGCTACCACGCCCGACTGAACAGCTCCAACTGGCTGAACTGCTGGAGTCTGAAACTGGGGAGCCACCTGCTTCAGAGTGCATGTAGTAGGAGTCTAAGCTCCTCCTCCAACCTAAGAGACGGTTGGGGCTACAGGAAGCAAGCCTGCTCGGGTGACACTCTCCATAAGGCCCACTAGACGGACCAGAGTGTCCTGGAGTACTGGGTAGCAATGAACCCCACTAGGACCTGAGTTGGGCCCACCAGAACTGCCGGGGCCGGAACCTCATCATCAAAGTCAACTTGAGGCTCCGCCGCTGGTGCTGCTGCTCTGGGTTGAGCTCTGCCCCTACCTCAGACTATAGCACGGCCTCACCCTCTACCCCTCGTGGGAGCTACTGCTGGGGGCTCGGGCTGCTGGTCAGTGGATGAGGAAGCACATGTTCTCGCCATCTGCGAAAGAACAGAGTAAAAATTCAATTAGCATTGAGAAACCAAACCGCACGACAGGAAAGAATAAATGTGAAGATTTTCCTAACTCTTTAGCCTCTGGGGGATAAATACAGACGTCTCTGTACCGACCCCTTAGACTCTGCTAAGCTTGTCTGTGAACTCTGAGACCCATGTAACCTAGAGCTCTGATACTAACTTGTCACGATCCAGATTTTCCGCCCTCGGGAGTCGTGATGGCGCCTACTAATGTGAGCTAGGCAAGCCGACTGTTTGACAAAATTATCTTTTTAACCATTTTATATTATTTAACAATTATGAAGCAATAACGTGTAGACAACGAAATTTACAATAAGCGGAAGAAATGCAGTAAACTATCTGAAATATGTATCTAATACAACTTTTTAAGCATCGACTACCCAGAACTGGTGTCACAGTTTCACAAACGGTATAAGAATACGACATACAAAGTCTTAAAGATAAAAGATACACTGTTTCTGAATTAAGCAAATGAAATAGGAATAAGGGATATAGGGAGACGCTAGGGCCTATGGACGCCTACAGGACTACCTTTGATCTCCGTGTGGACTGAAGGCAGCCACCCAAGCTACAGTCCAAAAGTTGCTACTCCGGGATCTGCATACAGTGCAGAGTGTAGTATCAGCACAACCTACCCCATGTGCTGGTAAGTTCCTAGCCTAACCTCGGTGAAGTAGCGACGAGGCTAGGATTAGACTACCAAATAAACCTGTGCAGTTTAAACCATATACAGCGGAAAAGAAGAACAGTAATATGCAGTCAAGTATGGGAGGGGGAAACATGCTGCAGGGAAACCTCAACTAAGAATAGAAAGACAACGAGTAAATAAGAGGAACATCATATCTCGGTTATCAACAAGAATCAAGAATAAATAAGTGCACGGCATCACCCTTCGTGTTTTTACTCATGTCCTCACCAAAGCAATCAAGTAATGAAAATGTGCACGACATCACCCTTCGTGATTTTACTCTCGTCCTCACCATATAATAAATATAATCGGTACGGAATTGTACATCGTGCGGCACAACATCACCCTTCATGCTTTACACTCTTCCTCACAAAACATACACGGCATCACCCTTCGTGCTATAACACTTTCTCACCAAAATAATACACAACATCACTCATCGTGCTTTAACACTCTTCCTCACCCAAAAAATAATCACTAACAATAGGGCAAGGAAATAAATGAAATTACAATAAGAATCTCAGCAAGGGAACAATAGTTCAACAGTTAAGTCCCGGCAAAGGAGCAACATCAAAAGAAACATCAACATCCCAGCAAGGGAGAAAGCATTAAAAGCAACAATATCCCGGCAAGGGAGGCAACATAATGATTCTCTTCTCTTTCTTACTTTTACTTCGCAACTCACTTCACAACTCGAGCCAATGCTCTAAAAGGTTCAATTACCACTTATACTTTCACATTTCTTTACACAACTTGAGCCAACACTCCTCAATGTTCAAATATTACAATTACTTTCGCACACTTTACCCAATAATAGAAATCATCATCAAGGCATGAATAATATAACGAAGTCATAATAATCACAATATAAGACTCATGGGCATGCTTGACACCAGCGTATAGATACTCGTCACCATGTCTATACATCGTACTCAACAAATACCACATAGCAAATAAGACTCGACTCTTAATCCCACAAGCTAAGGTTAGACCAAACACTTACCTCGATGCCACGAACACAATTTGAAGTCTCAACTATCGCTTTACCCATTGATTCCACAACCAATTAGCTCATATCTAGTCACAAGTTACTTAATTACATCAATAAATGCTAAATGAATAAATTCTAATGCATGAAAATAAGTTTTACAAAGTTTTACCCAAAAGAGTCAAAATTCGCCCCGAGCCTACATGGTCAACACCCGAGGTTCGAACTAAAACCCGATTATCCATTACCCCACGAACTCAAATATATAATTTGTTTTGAAATTGGACCTCAAATCGAGGTCCAAATCCCCAAAAATTGTAAAACCTAGGTTCTACCCAAAACACCCAATTTTCCCCATGAAAACTATTGATTTTGAGTTTAAATCATGTGAAAAGATGTTAAGGATTGAAGAAAACTAGTTAGAAATCACTTACAATTGATTTGGAGAAGATGTTGCCTTTGAAAAATCGCCCTAGGGTGTTTTGGTTTTGAAAGAGTGTGAAAAATGAAAAAATTTCAGTTAAATTATAAAATTATAGGTCGCAGATGTCGCAATTGCGAACCCAAACTTCTGCTAAGCTCGTATTTGCGACGCAACCTTAGCATTTTCGAAGTCGCTTTGCGAACAATATGTCGCATTTGCGACGACTGGCCAAAAAGGGAAACATCGCATTTACGAGGTGGGCTGGCCTGGGCTATTTTCGCATTTGTGACTTAGCTTTCGCATTTGCGAACTCACATTTACGAGCCAGGCCTGCAATAGAGCAGTTGGAACCTGCAATTTTCCAAGTCCAAAATCCACCCCGTGGCCTATCCAAAACTCACCTGAGCCCTCGAGGCTCCAAACCAAACATGCATACCAACCTAAAAACATCATACAGACTTGCTCGTGCATTCAAATCGCCAAAATAACATCAACAACTATGAATTTAGCATCAAAATCATGAAATTTCTTAAGAACATCAAATTTCCCAATTTTCTCAAATAAGGTCCGATCCATATCATTTCAAGTCTATTTCTTACCAAATTTTACAGACTCGACTTATACCACATATAAGACCTGTACCGGACTCCGGAACCATAATACGGGCCTGATACCATCAAATTTTAAACACATTTTATTTTCAAAACTCATAATTAATTACAGAAAATAATTTTTCTTTAAAAATTCATTTTTCAGGCTTGGGACCTCGGAATTCGATTCCAGGCATACGCCCAAGTCCCATATTTTCCTACGGATCCTCCGAGACCGTCAAATCACGGGTCTGGGTCCGGGTCCGTTTACCCAAAATGTTAACCGAAGTCAACTTAAATTCATTTTAAAGTCAAAATTTATCATTTTTTACATATTTTCACATAATGGCTTTCCGACTATGCGCCTGGACTACGCACACAAATTGAGGTGATACTGAAAGATGTTTTTAAGGCCTCGGAACGTAGAATTTACTTTTAAAACAAGTGATGACCTTTTGGGTTATCACAGACATGACTGGGACCTCAACCATGTATGATCATGTCAAACATGTGAGGTGGATAATCACCATTCCATTTAATTAACGCCAAGTTAATAATTGTGTCGTTACTGCTGCCAGGGCCGGGACGGAAGATGAAATTAACGTTATTTTGGTCTTTTAGATATTTTTCTCTCATAAACCTTATTTTGATATAGAGGTGGTAAATGGGCGGGCCGGATCAGATATGAATTAATAAAAAACGAGTAACATAAAAACAAATAATTATCAAACCCGACTAATATTGGTTCCAAAATGTCTAAGCGGGACCAGCGCCAGTTTCTCACACTGCACTTCCGATTTCCTTTTTTCTATTTTGAGTAATACCTTCTGCGCCTTTTTTCTATTGCAGCACCAAGCTCAAACTGGCTATCACCTTGCATTTCTACTTTACGTACTCTATGACTAACCACTTTTAATTAATTCTAAGGGCGGGGTGGTCAAGTCTTTTGGGGCACGCTTTGATAAAGAGAAGAAGATGATGGCTTCTTCACAGCCATTTTTACACAGAGTTTCACACAGGAAAGAGAAGGAAGAAGAAGAGACATCTCAGACACACACCTAAGTTTTTTGGACTTATCTATGTTGTGTTGTCTAAATGTCTTTAATCAACTGAAGTTGATCCTTACACGTGGAAGAATCATGGATGGTCATGATCCTTCATTCTCAACCATCTGATTATTATTTTAATAGTTGTACATAAGGATGTTTCCAGAAGCAATATCTTACGTGCTTCTCACATGAGCACATTGAAAGAATAATTTATGGTTTTTTCTGTTATATTGTAGACAAATAGGAGCAGTACAAGTGTATAGGAATATTCTTTATTTGTTATTCTATAGTAGGAAAAAAATCTCTCTCTCTCTCTCTCTCTCTATATATATATATATATATATATATATATATATATATAACTTTACATTCTCAATACAATACATAGAAAATTCTCACAATTTCTTTTGACTTCTTTCATGGTATCAAAGCAGCAGTAGCTCGATCCAAATATCCTTTCCTTCAGAACACAGTATTCAGCAATGGCAGGAGAGGAAATTATTCCTACATCTTCTACTCACATCTCTTCTGGTTTAACCAGTCAAATAATTTCACAAGATGTGAATCATCCTTATTTACTTCACTCATATAATGCTCCTGGTTTAAGTCTTGTAACCGCGCCTTTTGATGGTAGAGGTATTGCAGGATGGAGGAGATCAATCCTCATAGCTCTTTCACCCAAAAATAAGATAGGGTTCATAAATGGTGTCTGTGTGGAGCCAAAACCTGATGCTCAAGATCACCCATAATGGAGTAGATGCAACTTCATGGTGTCTTTTTGGCTTCTGAACTCTTTATCCAAGGAGATATGTGACAGTTTCATCTACTCAAAATCTGCAATGGATTTGTGGAACAACCTTGAACACAGATTTGGGCAAACTAATGGAGCCAAACTGTACCAACTACAGAAAGAAATATCAATGTTAGTTCAAGGTAGCAACAGCATTGCTGGATATTTTTTACCATACTCAAGAAACTATAGGATGAACTTGATTCTCTCAACTCTCATCTGGTCTACTCTTGTGATTGTGTTTGTGATGGAAAAGGGAAAGTCACAAAGTTCTTAGAAGACCAAAGGATTATTCAATTTCTAATGGGACTAAATGATGTCTACTCCCAGGCAAGAGGAAATATCCTTATGATGAATCCATTGCCTGGAATAGATTTTGCTTATTCACTTCTTCTTCAAGATGAAAATCAAAGGGAGATATATGCAAGTCCACAGTTCAATGGTAATGCTACCTCATTTAAGATAGAATTTCAAGGCAGGGCACCACAAAGAAACAACAATCAGTCACAACAAAAGACATGGACCAACTCATAAAAGGTTAATAACACACAGCAGAAATCTAAGGTATGAAAAGCAAAATTTAATCCTAATGTGAGCTGCACACATTGCATGAGAACTGGACATGTCAGGGCAGATTGTTACAGGCTAAATGGATTTTCAGATGATTTCCAATTCACTAAATCAACACAAGTCAAGGCTAATGCTACAATTGAAGGACATGAGAATGAAAATGGGAGCACTCAAAGCAATGAATTAACACCTCAAACCCAGTTTTTCAGTAAGGAACATATGTCTGAGCTGATGAATCTTATCAAGCAGGCACAACTTGGAAATACAACAACACCAGGAACTGCAATCAATGCAAATGCAGTAGCTGGTACCATTCTTAAATATACTGGAACTTGTTTGGCAGCTTTTAACATAAAACCTGGATCATTGATTCAGGGGCTTCTGAACACATGTGTTTTGATTCAAATTATTTCTTATCTTTAGATCCACTTCCCGTTCCTGTACATATTAGCCTTCCTAACTCATTTCAATTATATGTCACACATATAGGTAGAGTTCCTATTCAATATGATATGAATCTTGAAAGGGTCCTTTATGTTCCTTCCTTCAAATATAATTTACTCTCAGTCCATAAGTTGTGTGTCCAGTTTCGTTGCTCACTCAATCTAACTTCTAGTGGATGCATCATGCAGGTCTCTTTAATGAGGAGGGGACAAGCTTTTGGTGAATTAAGAGGAGGATTGTACATGTTGGAGCCTAGCCCACTTAAGATAGATTCTGGTTTTAGTTTAAATAGCAATGTATTTTCAATTCCAAAAGGAAGTGATTCCATTCTTGTTCCCAGTGAAGTTTCTTGTTCTGTTTCTAATTCCTATACAGAGAACTCTAATGTACTCCAATGGAATGTTAGATTGGGGCATCTGCCATTCTCAGTAATAAAAAATCTTCAGTTCATTCATTTTCTTTACAATTTCAATTGTATGTGTGATATTTGTCCAAAAGTTAGACAAACTAGATTACCTTTTCCCTTAAGTCAAATTAGAACTCATGGGATTTTTGATCTTTTTCATATTGATGTATGGGGACCATTCAAAAATACCACTTACAATGGATACAAATATATTTTGACAGTGATTGATGATTTTTGTAGGGGAACTTGGACTTTTCTTTTAAGTTCTAAGAGCAATGCTTTCACTATCTTACAGTCTTTCTTAGTTATGGTAGAGAGACAATTTGGAAGGAAAGTTAAAAGAATCACATCTGATAATGAAATGGAACTAGGTAAGGGATCTTTTCAATCTGATTTTTTTCAGTTTCAAGGCATCTTACATGAGACTTCATGTGTGACAACACCCCAGCAGAATGGTGTAGTTGAACGAAAGCATAGGCACCTTTTAGAAGTGGCAAGGAGTTTGTATTTTCAGTCACAAGTTCCTATTCAATACTGGGGAGAATGTGTTTTAACTGTTACATATCTAATCAATAGATTTCCTTCTAGAGTTCTAAAGGAAAAACACCTTATGAGATTTTGTTTAAAAGGAGTCCACAGTATGAACAACTCAAGACATTTGGATGCTTATGTTATGCCTCTACTTCATCACAACATAGAAGCAAATTTTATCCCAGGGCACAAGCTTGTGGTTTTCTAGGATATGCACAACAACAGAAAGGATACAAATTGCTAGAGTTCCATTCCAAGAAGGTTTTTACCTCAAGAGATGTTAAATTTCATGAAACAATTTTTCCATTTGCTTCTGCTCCTATGACCTCATCGTTATTTTTCCCTTCTTATCCTTTCTTCCCTCACTTGTATCCCACTACTGAAACTACTTCTAAGTATCTCCCATCTCCTACCTCAACTATTAATCATCAGTCACACTTACCTGACTCTCTACATCCCAACACTTCTGAGAACAGCACCCCTATTTCTATCAATACTCCTGGTACTCCTCTATCTGTTCCCAGCCCTCCAAATTTTTCCCCATCTCCTACTGATTGCCCTAGTTCACAGCCTATAATCCTAATTCCACCACCTCCTATAAGAAAATCTGAGAGGATTTCTCAGAAACCTACCTACCTTAATAACTATGTCTGCAATAACATTGTTTTCTCCGATCTTACCTCATCCTATTTTCATCATGTTTCTCATCCTCATGTGTTTTCTTTTGGAGTTCTTTCTCCTAACAATCAGGCCATTTTCAAATCTATCTCCACAGTTTCTGGACCTACCAGCTATACTCAAGCTTCCCAAGATCTTGGATGGAGAAAAGCTATGGAAGCTGAAATTCAAGCTCTTCAACTCAATCACACCTGGGATGTAGTCCCTTTACCCCCAGGCAAGAAGGCATTGCCTTGTAAATGGGTTTATAAGGTCAATCACAAATCAAATGGATCACTTGAAAGGTTGAAAGCCCGGTTGGTTGTCAGGGGGGTATACAAAGGGAAGGTATTGATTATTCTGAGACTTTCAATCCAGTGGTCAAAATGACCACTATCAGGTGCTTACTGACTGTAGCTATTAAGAAAGGTTGGGAGGTCTCACAATTAGATGTTAACAATGTATTTCTGTATGGAGATCTACGTGAAGAGGTATATATGAAGTTTCCGGTTGGTCTCACTCCCTCTCATCCTAATCACGTGTGTTTATTGAAGAAATCACTCTATGGTCTAAAACAAGCCTCAAGGCAATGGTATGCTTGTTTAGCAGGTGCTCTAAGCTACAAAGGCTATTCTAGTTCCTTGAATGACTATTCCTTATTCTACAAACACACAGACAAGAGGATATCCATAATCGCAGTATATGTTGACGATATTCTTATCACATGAAATGATGACACAGAAATACAACATATTACTAAGTTTTTGGATTTTGAATTCAAAGTTAAGAACTTGGGGAATATTTACTATTTCTTGGGGATGGAAATACTCAAAGAACAACAAGGATACATAGTCAGTCAAAGAATATTTACCTTGGAACTGCTGGCTGAGTTTGATTGTAAAGGGCCTACTGTCTCATCTCCTCTTGATCCATACTCCAAATGGCACGCTGAATTAGAACCACCCATGGAGGATCCCACTCTTTATCGACGATTGGTGGGTAAACTTAACTATCTCACCAACACTCGTCCAGATATTTGTTTTGTTGTTCTTTGCCTCAGTCAATTTATGCAAATACCTTCTCTTTCACATTTTTCTACTGGTCTCAGGGTACTCCGCTATCTTAGTTCCGACCCAGGTCAAGGTATCCTTCTTTCTTCTGCTCCTTCTTTTGATTTCGTCGCCTTTTGCAATGCTGACTGGGCTACTTGTAAAGATTCTCGTCGCTCCATCAGTGAATTTTTTATTACCCTTGGAGGTGCTCCCATTTCATGGAAATCGAAGAAGCAGATTTCCATTTCTTTGTCATCCGATGAATCTGAGCATCGATCCATGCGACGGGTGACTGCTAAAATCACTTGGCTTGTTCGACTTCTTGCTGATTTATCTGCTCCTCCAACTTTGTCGGTCCCAGTACACTTTGACAGTCAGGCGGCAATTCATATCGCCCGCAATCCCGTTTTCCACGAACGGACTAAACATGTGGAGTTGGATTGTTATTTTGTTAGACATCAATTTCTTGCTAGTTTGATATCTCTATCATTTGTTCCTTCGAAATCCCAACTCGCAGATCTTTTTACCAAACCCTTATCTGGGGTTTCTCACACCACCATCATAAGGGCGGGGTGGTCAAGTCTTTTGGGGCACGCTTTGATAAAGAGAAGAAGATGATGGCTTCTTCACAGCCATTTTTACACAGAGTTTCACACAGGAAAGAGAAGGAAGAAGAAGAGACATCTCAGACACACACCTAAGTTTTTCGGACTTATCTATGTTGTGTTGTCTAATTGTCTTTAATCAACTGAAGCTGAGCCTTACACGTGGAAGAATCATGGATGGTCATGATCCTTCATTCTCAACCATCTAATTATTATTTTAATAGCTGTACATAAGGATGTTTCCAGAAGCAATATCTCACGTGCTTCTCACGTGAGCACATGGGAAAGAATAATTTATGATTTTTTCTGTTATATTGTAGACAAATAGGAGTAGTACAAGTGTATAGGAATATACTTTATTTGTTATTCTACAGTAGGATAAAATCTATATATATATATAACTTTACATTCTCAATACAATACATAGAAAATTCTCACAATTCCTGTCTTCTTTCATGCTATGATGAAATCACTTTAGTATCTGCAACTTTCATTATCAAGAATTAAAAGGATAGCTACAAATTGCATAAGTGATAAGCCGCAAGTTCCTTTTTTAAATGTTCATGGCTCTTGGGCAATTCCAAGAACCACTATTTAAGCATTAAATAACCATAAAACGACAAAAGATGTACAAAAGACAACTTTAAGCAACTGGACACAGACACACATGTGGATCACGCATCTCTATGCTAAATCAGATCCTCCAGTAATTTATCTCTGCTTCAATCATTGTTCAGCCACAATCACTTTGTAGTTTGTGCCATATATATTCCTCTATATCCCCCTTTGTAACAAGAACCTTGGGACGTCCAACGCTATGTGGAGCAACCTTCCTTTTGATATCTTAGCTAACATTTTCTCTTATCTTTCTCCTGATTCCTTAGCCAGGGCGAAATCAGCTTGCAAAAATTGGTATACATGTGCCAAGAATTCAGCTTCAACTCCGCGGCACCACCCGCCGTGGTTCGTAGCCTTGCCAACGCGCATCACGGGGCACTTCTGCTATGCTCACAACCCAATTGATGATTCTTGGCACCTATTGCCTCTTGACTTCATTCCTAATCCAATTCGTCCCATTGCTGCAATCGGTGGGCTGATATTACTAAGAGAGGCTACGGCTACTACCCTTCAATTAGCCATATGCAACCCCTTCACTAGACAATTCAGACAACTCCCTAAGCTAAATGTCACAAGGACTAATCCAGCTGTTGGAGTAATAGAATCGAATTCAGTTAAATTCAAGCTCTATGTGGCTGGTGGAATGTCAGAGGCTAGCACCATTAATGGAGGAGGTGTCTCGTACGAGCCCACCTTAGAAGTGTACGATTCTATTTACAATAACTGGAAAAAGATTGGTTCAATGCCTGTGGAGTTTGCTGTAAGGCTAACAGTTTGGACGCCAAACGAGAGCGTTTACTGTAACGGTGTCCTGTATTGGATCACGTCGGCTCGGGCTTATACCATAATGGGATATGAAATTGGGAAGAATAAATGGAGAGAATTGAGTGTGCCAATGGCTGACAGGCTTGAATTTGCAGCATTGGTGCCAAGAAATGGGAAGTTGAGTCTCGTTGGCGGAACGCGCAATGCAGGAGCATGTATATGGGAGCTTAGTGAAGGTAATAATTGGAGAATAATTGAGAAAGTGCCACAAGAACTTGGGACAAGATTATTAGAAGGTAAAGGGAGATGGGGTAGTATTAATACTAAATGTGTGTGTACTGCTGGTGCTATGTGTTTGTATAGAGATCTTGAATCAGGAATGGTAATATGGAGAAAATGTGCAAAAAATGATAAGTGGGAATGGCATTGGATTGAAGGGTGTGGTTCAATAAAAGGGATGAAATTGCAGAATTTCCCAATTAAAGGGTTGTTGTTACATCCCTATCTTGCATCTTCTAGTGTCCTGAACCAATGAACTGTAAATTCATCTCTCTTCTAATGTCCCTATAACTTCAACTTACTTCCTAAATGTCAAAGGAAAGTTCTGATTTGCTTGTAAAGCTGGATTGAGCATAAAGGATTAAGAAAAATATGTTAAATAATAGGGAAATTATATTTCTTGATCACTCTTATCTCGAGACTTTTGAGCTGGTGTGCTTATAGCATCAATCTGCAGGAGAAACTGCTAATCTTTACATTTCTTGGCATTTGATGCTTAAGACATTTTATATTTTGCTGGAGAAATTGCTATGTTTCTAGAGAAGCATATTACAAAGACACATTGGTCACTTTGCTTTAGTTGTTATCCATTATCTTTTACTTATTGAATTATTTATGTTTTTTTTTTTTAATACTTTCAAGAATAACTAAAGAAAGTGAAAAATAGATGCTTTTGGAGCATCTTAAATTGCCACTCTTGTTTTTCATTTTACTAAAACTAATTAATTAATTATATTCAATGTATACAATTCGTATGTTTAACTTTATTTCGTCAGTTGATTGTATTTATAACGTCGTATCTTCTTTTAAAAAAAGGGATCATTTACGTAAATAGCCGGTCATATTTATTATTTACTTTTTTAGCCATATATATAGATTATACATTGATTACACACAATAATACATAAATCTATCTGTACTATATTAAAAGCACGAAGGTCCTTAGCGAAATGTCGTTCGCCTTTTTTACTCTTCTTAAGTAAATTTAAGTTGGATAAAATTGTAAATACAGATATAATTCTTTGTTGGAGAAAAAAAAATACTTAGGCTGAAAAGGAAAAGAAAGGAGATAACTAGGAAACTCCTTCTTTGATTAATATCCGTAACAAAGAATATTTGAAATTGAAGCAAGAAAAATAAAATTGTCGTATGATAATAAAAGGGAAAAAGAATATTCGTAATAAAGGATGCTTCAGTTATAGCTTGCCAGAAAAGTCAAATTTGTCAAAGTTAAAACGGGAAAAGCATAAGGGATTCAGTAGGAAGCTTATTATTCTTTGTAAATGAAATTCGATTACTATTCCAATTTTTTATTCTACATTCTTTTAGTTTTCTATTCTTTATCACAAGCTATTAACAATGTCAGATCTACCAAAATAAACTGTCTTTGATTTGAGGTAAACTTTCTAACCTTTAGGGTATTATTGAAATTATGATAATAGATGATTTTGAAGTTTTGTATTAACAAAAGTTCTTGTGATTTTTTTTATAAGTATACAGTTAAAGTTATCTGTGTCAATCCGCATGTCTTTTTTTGTGAACATGTAATTTGTTATTTATGTGAATAGGAAACATAATTTCCGAGCTAGCATTGTTTATAAAATTTGATTATAAATTCTATTAGCATAATACAGTTATCTCTATTGTTTATGTGAATAGGAAGCTTGAGACAATATCATGTTCTCAAGCTTCGTATTTTTTTTCTTAAGTCCTTATCCTAAAGTATAATTTCTCTATTTTACTTATAAAATTTTAGCGTCTTTTGTACTATCTATGTATAGGATCTATGTTGCGTAAATACTATGCTTTTAAAATTATAATCACTACTAATTGTAATGTCAGCTCAAATTGCTTATTGAGGAACAAACATTGACAGTTAGCAACTTACCATCATTGTAGCCAAATAGAATTTTGATACTTTTATCGATCAGGTACGCTATCCTGCTTATTTCTTATAGTATACTCCGTATTTATTATATTTTTATTCTTCATCATAAATATTTTAGTGAGTATTAATTTTCAAGTTATAAGGTGTGGTGCCTATTTTTTCTGTTTGATTTTATCTTTTTTTCCTATGAGTTTTAAGTTCTTACGGAAATATGGAGCACATCAAGTTAGCAATATTGTATAACATGCATTTTGTCTAGATTATGAGTTTGAATTTTTATTTAAATGGATTTCAAATATGTTAATAAGTATATTTCTTAGCTATATTTAATTGTACAATAAAGTAAGTACGGGAACAAACTGGAGAAAGAACTACTAAGGTGGATCTAAACCCCTAAATATGATTAACATTTAGCATTTTTAAAAATTTACAATTTTGATTATTTTTTATTTATGACATAAACATATTTAAAAAATATGTTACTTAGGCTGTTTTTAAAAAGTTTATTCTCATAAATATGAGGTACACGCTTAGCGAAATATAGTTCGTCTTTTTTACTCCTTCAAAATAAAGTTCACACTAGGCATAATAGACATTTGGTTATTTTTCTAATATTTGAGAATAATTATTTTTATTTTTTTTGCTATTTTTTTGCATATTATATCTTTTCTTACTTGAATTAGAAAAATAGCAACAATTTTAACTGACTAAACCTTTCTTAATATTTATGTGATCTTTGAATACGATACAAATTCCCAATCGATAAAGATCTTAGAGTTATTCTATTAGTATTTCACTCCAGTTCAAATATGTCTCTGATCTCCCACCTTAAGGAAAATAGTCCTAATTCAATTTTAATTCACTAAAAACTTCATATTCTAAAAAAAAAATATTAAATCTAGGTGGAAAAATATTAGAATGTAAATTAATCTTTTTAAACCAACATATTAAAAATACTAGACATTAACTATAAGATTAAGTGGCTTTTAAAAGCTTAAAATTAGAATTTATTTTTGATATCACCAACTACTTATTTTACTTAAATTTACTTTGTATAATTTATCTCATACTATAATCTTTGAGAATTACACCTCAATAATTTCAATAAGTAAATATAAAAACATAAGAGAGAGGGAGGTGTTTGGTTGTTGGCAATAGTAAAAAAAAAAACATGAATAGCTTTGCTAATACAATATCCAAACTTAAATATCAGATTGATTTTTTAGGCTTGAAAAATATAATTTTAAATAAAATTATAACTATAGCCAAATATTTAAAACTTGCAATGAGTTAATATTACTAATTTCAATCAACAAAAATTGAATCGTTTCTTTTAATAAGAATAAATATTAATGTTTTTAATAAACAAATTTAAAAGAAATCCCATTCAATTTCTTTCCAAATCATCATATAAGTAAACCCTTTTTCGACAAGACTTTTAGATACAAAAACTAGATTTTTTTTATAGGAATAGCATTTGCGGTGGAAAAAATAAAAAATAATGCAAATTCGATTATAATATAGTAATAAGCATCATAAAACTCTTGAATAAATTCATACATATAATTTCATATATGGAAAATAAAAATAAAAAAAAGAGTAGATTAATTAAAATGTAGTGGTTGAATTTACTTTCTGTGATAGTAATTTATTTTTTTAATCGGTTGGAAATAGTTCCTATATTATTTCTTGTATATTAAAGAAATAGAACAAATTGCATTTTGCTCGAGAGCAAAAAGAAGACGTTTTCTGTCAATTGAATGAGATGGTTAAGAACTTATATGGGGCAAAGTTTTATTTTCCTTTACCTAGCTAAATATGATCAATAATTATCACTTTTAGAAACTTACAATTTTGAACTTTAACTTTATTTTATAACTCAACCATAATAATATAACATTTATGTAATTCTTTGAGATATTACTTATTGGGATAGGGTAACACAGACTAGTACTATATTAAAAATACGAAGGTCCTTAGCGAAATATCGTTCGCCCTTTTTACCCTTTAAAATTAATTTTACATTGGATAAAATTGTCATTTAATTATTTTTCCTAATTTTTAGGACTTTGAAATATACTAAAATTTTGATTATTAAATGCTTCCTTATTTAAACTATGTAAAAAGGCCTAAAGTTTCGAATTTCAAAATCAAACAAGATCTTACCAAAAATCGACAACCTAATCAGGAGGACTTTGAACCAAATATTAGGAGTGTCTGACTTTCCATTTAATTGATGTTCACTTTTTTGTGTATGTATGTGACTTTCTTTCCTTTTTTTTCGTAAGTTATTTTTTATTTTTTATTTTTGGTTTTAAGAATATTATTTTGTTGGTCAAGATGACTCATTAATGCATTATTCTATATTTTATAGCTTATCTATTCCCATCTTAGTCATGTACCCGAGGTTTCGTTCTTATTTTAGTTGTCTATTGCTAAGTTTTTATATTTTAAATTTAGTCTTATATGTCATTACTTTAAATTCAATCAATTACAATACAGACCTAATAAACCAAGAAAAAATGAATAATAAGCTAATAAGCAGGATAAACGATTTTGTCTCAATATTCATCTAATTAGTTAATATAATAAGTACAATCTTAATGCTTTACACATATATAAAATAAGAAAATTATTTTTACTAAGAGTTGTATATTCTTTAGGAATAAAATTGATTTTATTATGTAATCCATCATGCGTAATATGAAATACTTTAGAAAAACATCATATGTAGAGTAAGATGCGATTGAGATATCATTTGTAAGAACGATTAATATTTATCGAGTTGTGATGCCTAATATTATTACTAAGGCATAATTAAAATAAGGATACAAGTTAGAACTCTCATAAATTAAGTAAAATATGGATAAAATATTTCCAATTGTTGATAATCTATTGATGATAGGCTATAATTGTGTATTTTAGTCGATTATTACACTCTAATTTACTGCACTTTAGTTGAGTTTGCGCTTTAATCGCTAGTGTTTTGCACTAACGGTGTGTTTTATGCCTTGTAGGAGTGATTTCGAGCTATATAGATGTTATAGAATGAATTCAAGTGATTTGGAGCTTTGAAGTCTGAGTAAAAGCCCAAGGAATTAAGCCGGGATCCTATTCGGGGATCAACGGGTGACAAAGCAACCAAACGAAGACTCGAGTAGGCATATTGCGTACTGTCTAGTAAAATACACATAACTTTTTTCTTAGAACTCCATTCGGGCTACACAATATATGGTTGGAAATCTAACTCAAAGGGCTACAACTTTCATGTTATACGTTTTTTCAAATTCCAAACGGAACAGGGTGAAAAACGCGGTCGAAACCGCGACCACGAAGCTGAGGCGGGCTAAGGCAGTATACCTGCCATATACCGCAGTTGACCGCGGTCGACCACGGTCGCGGCAGTCCAGACGTGAAATATTATCCTTTTATGCGTACGAAAAGGTATAATTGTTTGAGCCCGACTGTGTGTGTGTATATATATATATATATATATATATATATATATATATATATATATATATATATCTACTTGGTATATATACATGGGAAAACGTATTTTTAAGGGTGGGGCACACTTTTGACATAAATATTAGACCTAAGGAGGCTAAGGAGACTGAGGATTCGACCTAAGGAGTCAAGAACACAATAGGAGCAAGGCGGGGAATTCTTCAACGAGTTTTTCCTTCCTCTTCCTATTTTTCATTGTTGGTTATGATTTTTAGTATTGTAGTTTTACATACTATTATGAATAGCTAAATTGGTATCTAGGGTTTTGATAGAACCTTTTGTAGGATAAATTCTTGTTATGTTTTTATATAATTGAGCCGTTGGATTTCTCTATTTGTTCAACTACGTGTTTATTGTTGTTGATTGAATGGTCATCGATTGACTGTGCCTATTTATTATGTGTTGCTTGAGAAAGGATACATATTTAGGTGATTGTTGAACAACGTCACTCCTAACGTATGTGAGAAATCAATACAATGGGTTTAAAGGTAGGTTTAGAAATAACAAAGCCTTAACGTGGTCATAATGAATGGTTAGATAAAGCCAACTAGCGTAGTTCGAGAGAATATGTCTAGTAAATTGTTGTAGTTGCTCGAGAGAGAATTACGACACCTAAAGTGCTCACGATCAGGAGAGCATACATTGAAAAAATTGTAGGGAACATAGCTAGAAGAATTCCGACAATTGGGGAAATCATAACTCTAGACCTCCTTAATTTAGCTCCAACTCTTTGTCTCGTTAGTTGATAATTTTACCGTTTTCTAGTATTTGCTAGTTAATTAGTTATAAATATAAATACCAATCTTTATAATTTAGAAAATTGTTCAAACTTGTCTTTTTAGTGATATTAAACATATATAGCTAAGTCTTAGTTCTCTGTGGGATTCGACTCCGGACTTTTAGACCGGATTATATTTGCAGTGACCGCTTATCCTTTTTAGGACTAGAGTTGGGCGTGATCAAATTTTGGCGCCGTTGCCGGGGAACTAACGGTGTAGTTGTAGCTGTATATATTGCTAGGGTTCAAGTTTGAACCTTTTTTTTTTTGTATTTTTTTTATAACTGTTGATTTGAGAAACATGACATCTTGGAATTATGGTAATTTTGGTAGATAATTCTACTATTCATCCTCATACATATTGTGAAGGAAACCACCCGTATCAAAATTATCAAAATATTTCCGAGAGCGAGTTATGTGCACCAAATCAATCTTATTTATGGAATGTGTGTGATGTGTGTGGTGGTAAAAATGGTCACTTTAATGGTTGTGCTTATATTTCTTATCTTCCCCCAACCCTTTACTATGATGGTTCTACCTTTTCTTGTGAAGTTAATAGGAACAAAAAAAGTGAGGATGCAGACCTGAAGGAGATCAAGGATATGCTAAAGTGCCTTCTGAACCAAAATAATGAAAAACAATTGCAGATAGAAAGGCAAGGGGCAACTAGTCGCAACTTGGAGGCTCAATTGAGTCAAGTGGTTGGAGCTGTTAATACTCAACAAGCCAATATTGAGGATAGTAGCCAAGAAGAGCGGGAATTTGAGGTGTTAATTAAGGAGGTCAGAGTAGAACATCAACAACCTAGCCAACTACAATTTGAGGATGTCGATGTTAAAGAAGTAAGACTAGAGTCAACCAAGGACTTTGAGGATACAAATTTTGTTGACTCTAGTATCATTGATTATGGGGATGTTGAAAGTCCTGAAGTTCATATGTTTGAGCGCATTGGTCCTCACTCCAAAAAATTTTCTACATTGTGCTTGGATGACGATATGTAAATAGATCATCCGAGCCGATTGAGAAGTCAAGGAATGAAGAACAAGGTGCCCACATTCTGGAATTTTTCTTGCCAGAAAGACAAGACTACATACCTCATCTAAAAGCCAAGAAGTATAGAATAGTACAATGGTTGCTTGGGCCAATTAGACTTGTTCCTCCACCCCTGGAGCATAGCCGAAAACTTAATGCCAAATTAGGGGTTCAATTCATAAGCTCGAGGTTGAGGCAAAAAGTGATTCGCGTCGTGCCGCGATGTTAAATCAAGCGCTTGTTGGGAGGCAACCCAGCTTTATTGCTTTCTTTTATTTATTATTATTATTTTAACTGTATTATTTTTGTAGTGTCAATTTTTTATGTTCTGGGAGCATGGAAAGAAAATGTATTGGAAGGATGCAACATCAAACCAAATGGTTGGAACTAAGTGTGAGGTACCCGCACGAAGGACCAAGCTTAGGAGAAGTCTCAGTACCCCATGAGCTGTTAGTGCTTCGGCTTTTGGCCTACCAGGGAGTCTCTTTTACCCTTTTATTAGTTATGGTGTGCATTGAGGACAATACACAATTTTAAGTGTGGGGTGAGACTATTGTCTGTGTGACTTTCTATGCTATTTTAGTTGTGTTAGTTTAATTGAATATTTTTTTTAAAATAGAAAAGATTGGACTTTTCCCGACGATGGATCTATTAGACAATTTTCTTGAGGGATTTAAGTCTAAAGAAAAAAATAAAATAAAAAGATTTTCTTTTGTTAGGTAGTGTAGCAATTCTCCCTTGGTTTTTCTTTGTGTCGCGGTTCTTTTTCAAGGGTTTTGTTTGAACAGGGTGTAGTTAGTTTTTTTTGGGAGTAGGAGTCATTGTGTTGTGTTTTGAATTGAAGAAATATCTCTTAACTTTGTTATTCCTTGAGAAGTGAGTACTTTGGTTGTGACGCTTAGGCTCAGTTTTTGACTTTTGTATAAGTATCTTAAATTTTATGATCTTAAATTTGCTTAACGGCTTTAACTATAGTGTCTTGATGAAACCAATCCTGAGTGAGTTATGTGTCATGTGTGTGTAAGGATTTGTTATATTCTGTGCATTACATTTGATGCCTAGAACTTGCCCTGTGTATTTGCAAAGCGAAATAGTAGTTTTGTTCAGTCTTGGAAGTAATATAGGCGTTTCTTTGTTGAACCAGATATGTATATTTTACCCACCTAATTGTTATGTATCGTAGTTAACCCCTTTGAGCCTGCAATCTTGTTTCTTTGGCAACCACATTACAGGTCTTCCCCATTTGTTTGAATTAATCATCTATTTGAACCTTTTAACCTCTTATGAGCACTTGAATTATTATGAACTGTGTAAAAGTTAAAGTGTGGGGTGGTTAGTTTGGCTTTTGAGTGGAACTAATGAAATAAGGAGAAAGGTGCACCGTTTTGAAAAAAAAAGTAAGAGCCACTTGAATTAAAAAAAAATAGTTGGATTGTTGTGAAAAAAATAATTCCTTGATAAGTGGTGGCTCTTTATGTAAGTGTGCTTAAAGAAGAATGGGGTAATATACATTGATGTGAAGGTGGAGTTCTGGGTTGACATAAGTATGTGGTTTGAATGTTAAAGTATATGTATTAAAGTGCTTAGGAAGGTGTAGTCACTCTTATATCTAAATGTATCCTACCCCTCCCGTAGCCTACATTACAACCAAATAAAGTCCTAATTAATCCTAGATTGAATGAGCTCGATTAGTGGAGTAGTACACTACGGAAAAGCTTATGGTGCATATTTTGTGGCATATGAATGTTATTTCTGAGAGTGAGTGAATTCTTTCTATCTTGACTTCCTAAGTGTTCTTAAATTTTATTGTGTGGAACTACTCTCTTTTGTTGTGTGAGGGCACTTGATTCATAAAGGAAAGGTAATGTCAGTGACCTCTATGTTAGAGTAAGTAGGTGAGTTGTGAATAATGCGTGGTACTTGTGAGTCAAATCTTGAGGTGAAGATGTTACGCTTTTGTGCTTAGTCTATTTTAAATATTCTTGGTTTGATGAGTTAGGAAAATTGTTTAAAAAAGTCGTGTCTATATAAAGTGTAGCTTGATTGCTCGAGGACGAGTAATGGTTTAAGTGTGGGGTATTGATGATATTATTACATTCTAATTTACTGCACTTTAGTTGAGTTTGCGCTTTAATCGTTAGTGTTTTGCACTAACGGTGTGTTTTATGCCTTGTAGGAGTGATTTTGAGCTATATAGATGTTATAAAATGAATTCAAGTGATTTGGAGCTTTGAAGTCTGAGTAAAAGCCCAAGGAATTAAGCCGGGATCCTATTCGGGGATCAACGGGTGACAAAGCAACAAAATGAAGACTCGAGTAGGCATATTGTGTACTGTCTAGTAAAATACACATAACTTTTTTCTTAGAACTCCATTCGGGCTCCATAATATATGGTTGGAAATATAACTCAAAGGGCTACAACTTTCATGTTTTAAATTTTTTCAAATTCCAAACGGAACATGGTGAAAAGCGCAGTCGAAACCGCGACCGCAGAGCTGAGGCGGGCTAAGGCAGTATACCTACCATATACCGCGGTTGACCGCGGCCGCGGCAGTCCAGATGTGAAATATTGTCCTTTTTCGCATAGAAGAAGGTATAATTGTTTGGTCCCGACTCTACTTGGTATATATACATGGAAAATGATATTTTCAGGGGTGGGACACACTTTTGACATAAAAATTAGACCTAAGGAGGCTAAGGAGACCGAGGATTCGACCTAAGGAGTCAAGAACACAATAGGATCAAGGCGGGGAATTCTTCAACGAGTTTTTCCTTCCTCTTCCTATTTTTCATTGTTGGTTATGATTTTTAGTATTGTAGTTTTACATACTATTATGAATAGCTAAATTGGTATCTAGGGTTTTGATAGAACCTTTTGTTGGATAAATTCTTGTTATGTTTTTATATAATTGAGCCGTTGAATTTCTCTACTTGTTCAACTACGTGTTTATTGTTGTTGATTGAATGGTCATCGATTGACTGTGTCTATTTATTATGTATTGCTTGAGAAAGGATACATATTTAGGTGATTGTTGAACAACGTCACTCCTAACGTATGTGAGAAATCAATACAGCGGGTTTAAAGGTAGGTTTAGAAATAACAAAGCCTTAACATGGTCATAATGAATGGTTAGATAAAGCCAACTAGCGTAGTTCGAGAGAATATGTCTAGTAAATTATTGTAGTTACTCAAGAGAGAATTACGGCACCTAAAGTGCTCACGATCAGGAGAGCATACATTGGAAAAATTGTAGGGGACATAGCTAGAAGAATTCCGACAATTGGGAAAATCATAACTCTAGACCTCCTTAATTTAGTCTCCAACTCTTTGTCTCGTTAGTTGATAATTTTATCGTTTTCTAGTATTTGTTAGTTAATTAGTTAGAAATATAAATACCAATTTTTATAATTTAGAAAATTGTTCAAATTTGTCTTTTTAGTGATATTAAACAGATATAGCTAACCCTTAGTTCTCTGTGGGATTCAACTCCGGACTTTTAGACCGGATTATATTTGCAGCGACCGCTTATCCTTTTTAGGACTAGAGTTGGGCGTGATCAAATTTTGAATCAAACTCAAATTCTTTTTAAATTAATGACATAAACGCACATGTACATAGCAAGGTCTCATATGTAAAATCGAACAACCTCTTTATCTTTTAATCAATCATTACTCCCACACCGTCACAATGAAGAAATTACTAGAAAGAAATAGGAAGAAAGAACAACTACACTAGATCCAAATCCCTAAACATATGATTAATATTTATTATTTTTTAGGAACTTGTAATTTTTGTGTTAATCTTTGTTTTATAATAGAGATACATTTGAGTGTTATTTATGTTATTTTTTAAAAAATTATTTTTTTATAAATGGTACACGCGCAAAGTGCATACACTAAATCTAATAAGATATAAAGTATATATATAATATTCCTTCATCTACTATTTCTGATTTAAGAGGTTGGATGAGCGGTTAATTGGGTTAATTCTTCAAAAAAAAACTAAAACGAAAAGACTTAGTTCTTCCAATGGCCCATTTTCATTGACCCTTGTTAAGAAGTTCGAAGCGAACAAGGCCATAACCCAATTCCCTTATTTGATTGTTAAAACGGAACCAAAGGCCCATCACGAATAATCCACTCCCTTTATACATATTGTTTAGGGAAATTTTCGTTCATATACCATAGACGAAACTATATTATCAAGTATGTTCATAGTTTGCATATTACCCGTCATGCTAATAGTATTTCTACAAAATATAGACAATTCATTAAATAAAGAATCATTGTAGCTGTAGGCTTCCTTATTTAGGCGCGCTAAAATTGGGGAATTAAATATTCTCACTCCCCCAAGTTTCTCTCTCCAAATCCCACCGCCTCACTCACGTATCAAACCACACCCCACGATTTCCTCTTCATTCACCACGATTTTCTCTTCTAAAACCAGCGAAAATCTGTAACCCCTCTACCATTGACAACCATTAAAAAACTTTGAAGCTTTGAATTCAAATTTGGGTTTTCAAAAGACATTGTTTGTTTGGATTGGATGTTGTTGCAAAGAATTGAGAATTTTCTCTACGTCTCTCTCTATATCTCAATCCCAAATTTCAATAATATAAGAGGAAAGGAAAAGAGAGCATCAAGTTCCACCATTGACGCCATTAAAAAGCTTTGAAGCTTTGAATTCGAATTTGGGTTTCCAAAAATTATTATTTGTATTAGATTGGGTGTTGTTGCAAATAATTGAGAATATGATTTGGAGTTTATATCTCAATTTTGAGGGGTTTTGGTGAAGATTAGACTTGGTTTTGGCTGAATTTCATATTGAAACTTGAAGAAGAAGAAGAAGAAGAAGAAGAAGAAGAAGAAGAAGAAGAAGAAGAAGAAGAAGAAGAAGAAGAAGAAGAAGAAGAAGAAGAAGAAGACATCACATATATTATATTGCAGAAATTGTAGAAAAATTATATAAATTGTATTCTGTTGTTTATTTGTTTTTCTTTTATTCATTTAACTATTGTATGAAAGTTGAACAACATTATAAAAAAATTGTATTTAAGTGGTATTATATTGTAGTTGTATATATCCGAAAAAATTATAGAAATCAAATACATTGTCAACGTGCATTATTCTCCAATGGAAATTAGGAACGATATGGGTGTTCGTGTATAAATTGAGACGAAAAAGGAAAACAAAAACTTAGGATCATATCAATATGAAATTGAATATCACCAATGAGAACACAGTTGCATGTTTGTGCTGTTACATTTTATATCAAATCCTGGTTGTATATAAATATCCTGCACTTTATCTACATTTTATCTACAAATAAACTACATGTCAGAGTAAATATATATATATATCAGTATGGATGTTTACAATAGTAAATATATATATCAGTATGGATTTTCACAATATCTACAAAATTTCTACATTTAGAATACAATAAAACTACATACCATTTGAAAAATTAAAATAAAAATATAGAATTTCAATGTTTCTACAAATTATCTACAAAATTTCTACAAACTGTTCATAACAGAATTTATCTTTATTTTCATGCATGTTCGTCTGGAACACAAAAGTTACTTGATATGCCAAGATCTCCCGTTATAGAGGAATACAGCTTATCTACAATTTTCTACAAGTTTCACACATTATTTCACTCAGTTAAATACAACTACAACTTAAATACAATTTTTATACAAATTTTATACAATGTCTTTTGTATATTTTGTATCTGATTTATACATAGTAAAAACAAATTTCATACAACTAATTATATATTATACAACTTATCTACAAATTATCTATAATTTTCGTACATTATTTCTACTAAGTTATATACAACTACAATATAGTACCACTTAAATATAATTTTTTTACAATATTGTTCAACTTTCATATAATAGTTAAATGAATAAAAGAAAAATAAATAAACAACAGAATATAATTTTTCTACATTTTTTGCAATATAATGTATGTCATGTCTTCTTCTTCTTCTTCTTCTTCGAGTTTCAATCTGAAATTCAGCCAAAACCAAGTCTAATCTTTACCAAAACCCCTCAAAATTGAGATATAAACTCCAAACCATATTCCTAATTATTTGCAACAACACCCAATCCAAACAAGTAATGATTTTTGAAAACCCAAATTCGAATTCAAAGCTTCAAAGCTTTTTAATGACTGTCAATGGTGGAATTGCTGCTATCTTTTCCTTTCCTTTTATATTACTGAAATTTGGGATTGAGAGATAGAGAGAGACGTAGAGAGAATTCTCAATTCTTTGCAACAACATCCAATCTAAACAAACAATGTCTTTTGAAAACCCAAATTCGAATTCAAAGTTTCAAAGTTTTTTAATGGTTGTCAATGGTGGAGGAGTTACAGATTTTCTCTGGTTTTAGAAGAGGAAATCGTGGGGTGTGGTTTGATACGTGAGTGAGGTGGTGGGATTTAGAGAGAGAAACTTTGGGGAGTGAGAATATACGATTGAGTAAAATTAGGAGACTAATTAATAACATTAAAATCCTAAAATGGTACATAAATGGTAATTAGGTATATAGAAGGTAATTATATTAAAAGTTAAGCATGGAGGGTAATATAGTTTACTATATGACATAGGAATATAAAAATTCCTATTTTTAATCATATATAGAAGCCACTTGGAAGCAGGTCAGGGTCGTCATGCCTGCTTCCCAAGGGCTATTTTAGTCTTTTTGTTAATTTTGCTAACAGTTAATATATGTAGAATAATTTTGACGGGTGGTGCGATATAAGACCTCCCTCTGCCAGCACTTAATCCCTCCTTCTGTTCATCCTCTTTATTTCTCTGTTTCAGCAATCAATTTCTTTCTCTGCTTATCTTCAGATTTTTTTCTAATCTTACAGTGATTAATCTGCTCTCGTCTCCCTCTGTACATATGCGTGATGGATAGAAAAGCACCGTAATAATAATTCCAATACATATTCGGGATTGTAATAATAATTTTAATATTGGTTAAAAAAGAAATATAGGTAAGGAATATGGTATAAATGACACCACGTAGCCACTTTAAAGGGATGCTATTTAGGAATTAGCTAGTGCGTCCTAAATTTCAGTTTTTCAGTTTAATTTTTCGGAACAAAAGTGTCTTGAATTGTCTTGAAGTTAATATTTTTAGTTTAAAATTTCAGGACAAAATAAGTATTGGCTAATCTCTAAATAGCATACTTGAAAATGGCTATTTGTGCACTTGTCCGTCCAATTATTTACATAGAGTCGTTCATGTTGCACCTTAACGTAAGATTAGGGGCGGCCCTTTCCTAAAACAAATAAAGCAACTGCTTTAGGCCCCACATTTGTGGGAGCCCCTTTTTTGTTACACTTAATAAGCAATATATAAGTTAAAAAGGAAAGTTATGTGAAGTGAAAATATTTGATTTCTTTATTTAACAAATATAGAGAAGAAAGATTTGCAATTGCCATAGTTTTTGTCAAGGAAGTTGCATTTGAAATGAATATCGAACCCGAATTTTCTAAGAAACATGTGACATATAGGAAGAAATAATTTGATGAGAATGTTGATAATGAATTCTCAAAATCTCTCGAAGAGTCTTGTAGAGTTAATTACTTTTTATACACAATAGACAAGGCTATTTTTTCACTTCAAAATAGATTTGAATAATTCGAGGCATATGAAAATATTTTTGGTTTTCTGTTTAGCGGTAAAAAACTGAGATCCCTATATGATGGAAATTTGAAAAAATAGTGCATTAATCTTCAATGTTCTTTAACGCATAATAATCAATCTAATATTGATGGTTTGGATTTATTTTCTGAATTAAAAGTATTAAGAAAAATAATACAATTAGAAGATAATAGTTTAATTGACATACTTAATCAAATAAAAAGATTATAAAAATAGCAAGGGCTAGCAAATTTTTGGACTGATCATTCAAAAATAGCCAGCGTTTGCAAAGTCATTGAAAAATAGCCACTATTTTACTGCAACAAGTATCAGTCCATGATAATATACTGGAGATCGATGCACCTGTGTATGAACTTCCAGCATATTATGCTGGAACTCCAACATGCGAAAAGTTCCAGCATAATATACTGGAGATCGGAGTACATGTGTATGAACTTCCAACATATTATGTTGGACCGGTATATTATATTGGAACTTTAGTATTATGCTGGAGTCCCAGTATACTTATACTGGAACTCCATTATAATATACTGGAGTTCCAGTATACTTATGCTGGAACTCCAATATAATATACTGGAGCATGTTCCGAATTTTTTACAGTGTTTTCGTTCAGATTTATCTTTACATGAAAAGTGGCTAAATTTCGATTACTTTTAAAACTGTGGCTATTTTTGAATAACCACTTGTATATCTAGCTATTTTTGAATTTTTGATTCTTTTCCAAATGCCTATATTTCTTATAACATAATGTTAATAACTCTTGTTACCGTTGCTTCAGCGGAAAGAAGTTTTTCAAAAGCAAAATTGATAAATTCTTACCTAAGATAAAAAATGTCTTAAGAGACGTTAAATGGATTGACTATATTGTCAGTTAAGAAAAACTTATTAGGATAAATTGATTATAAGAAAATTATTAATAACTTTGCATCTAAAAAGTTTTTAAAAAAATAGATTTCAAATAAAAAATAATACTATATTATTTTTAAAAAAGAAATTCAAGCCCCTTATAAAATTTGGCTTTATGCCATAAAATTCATCGGATCGCCCCGTGCAGGATTAAAGTAGTTTTTACATGAATTAATGTTTACGTACAGAATATGTTTCACACTTTCACTAATCATTATAATAGGTTTCCAGGAAATAGAAGTGAAGGGAAAATAATGATAAAGGTAAAGAATTAAACCTTATTAGCACTAGCTAGCTTGATTATAAATGAAATATAATAGAGCTGGGTTATTAGTGATAGGATAATGATAAAAGTTGATTTTTAATCCCAATCCCCACAATAGTTGACCTAGCATTCGTGGTCATCTTTGAGGGGTTTTACTTTTACTAGGTGGAATGATAGGGGGAACAAATTTAGGCCAACAATGAAAAGCCAAAAAAACAACTTTTCTCCTTTTTTTTTTTTTTTTTTTTTTTTGAATCTTCATAACAGATGGCTAATTAATGATATATAATGCTGATGATGTGATGATGATAATGCTTGACATTGATGTGTGCGGTGCTTTGAGTGTGTTTATAGACTTTGAATTCATCGCCGATTTCAAAAGGTTAATCATAAATTAATTAAGAAAAGAGCAAAACAAAACACAATTAACTTGTTAATAATTGAGCTGAGAGAGGGGGCGCATGAATTTTCTAAGCTATTGACATGAGAAAGAAGAAATAAATAAGTTGCCATGTTTGAAAGGAACACGCAATTTTCTACGTAGCGTTGATGGTGACAAAATCCAATTGGCTATGGCCTAAGTGACTTGTGATTTAATGAAAAAGTCCACATGCACTAGAATACTCCTCTTAATTGGCGTTTTCTTAATTTTATTTTCTTAGTGATGTAGACCTGTGAAATTTTTAGAAGCCAGAATAAAAGATGGGATCGTTATCTGGTAAAACTAAACCTTAGATTAAAGTAATAGGGTGAAATTTAAAAATAGCCAGATTTACAAGTGATAATTAAAAAATAATTACAGTTTTAAAAATAATTGAAATTTAGCCATTTTTTACGTAAAAATAAATCTAAATGAAATTACTGTTCAAATCCGGAAATATTCCAGCATAATATACTGGAGTTCCAGTATAATATATTGGTCCAACATAATATGTTGGAAGTTCATACACAAGTGCTCCCAATCTCCAGTATATTATGTTGTAATTTTTCGTTTATTGGAGTTACATCATAATATGTTGGAAGTTCTTACATAGGTGTATCAATCTCCAGTATATTATGCTAAAATTTTCCGTATTACAACAAAATAGTGATTATTTTTCAATAATTTTACTAATATTAATTATTTTTTAATTATCAATTCAAAAACTGGGTAGTTGATGCTATTTTCACAGAGTAATATATAGGTCAAAGTTTACTGCTTAATTAGCATTTAGCAATCAATTATTCGTCCACCGATTTGTTTCTAAAAGATAGGTGGAATGGAACGACTGTTCCGCATAGTAATTGCAAAATCATTTTGACATCCTTACCTATAGCTAGCAAAGATAATTTATTTATAGGTAATAAGAAAATATTGCACAATAAATTACTTCTTCCGATCCCCAATAAATATCTTTTTAAAGTTTTAGTACACATATTAAGAAAATTATTTGATAAGATTTATTAAGAGGTTATTTAACTTAATCACGCAATATCTCTTTTCATTTAATGAAGAAAAGATTTTTAAAAAATTCACTTAGGGCATCTATGACAAGAGTAAATTTGGAAAAAGATATTAATACCTCCTTAATATATTTTAAAAATCGCTTATTCGGAGTACTTTGTAATTGAGTTATTCTCCCTTCGATCCATTTTAATTGTCGTGGTTACTAAAAATTATAATTGATCCAAAATACTTATTATTTTAGAAAATTAAGATATAACTAATTAATATTATTTCATTTTGTTCTTAATATTAATTTTTCTTCAACGTAAAAAATATTGATTACATATCATAGAAAGTCTAAATTTGAAGAGTAAATAACTACAGTAGTCAAAATGCTCTTTTAATAATATTCCCTCCGTTCACTTTTATTTGTTCACTATACTAAAAATATATTTTTATTTTTACTTGTCCATTTTAGCAAATCAAGAGAAAGAAATTTTTTTTTCTTGTCTTACCCTTATTATTAATTAAACATTTCCAAAAATTATTTCCCAACGACACTTTGAAATTCTATCATTTGAGGGATTATAAGGTAGAATACATACTATAATTATTGTTTTTTAATTGGGGTGAAAAGTCTAAAGTGAATAACTAAAAGTGAAACGGAGGAAGTAGTTTTTTAAAGAACTATGTACACTAAAAACATAACAACTACTAGTATAGAGAGGGAAAAGTATAATATTAAATGTCTAGCGTATATTACGGGGACAGAGGAATGGCACCAAAATTAATATAATTGGACTTAGGGGTGTTGAAATTGAACTGTGAAACCGTACCAAACCGAAAAATCAAATTAAACCGATTAAAAAACTCGACTAGATTTGGTTTGACTTGATTTGGCATTGAGTAAAAGAAATCGAACCAAACCGACATATAAATATATAAATTTTATTTATATTTTTAAGACTTTATAGTGAATTTTCTTTAGAAAATGCAGAAATATTTGGGATCCTCTCATATATTAACCTTGAAGGCGTAAATTAACGAAAAATTATTGTTAGACGACTAAGAAAATAACTATCATGTGTTACTAAAAAAATTCTCTCATTAGAATATTTTAATTGATCATATGTTTGTCAATTTTATTTTTTTTCATATTTACTAAACATATATTCACTTATCAAAGCTTTATATATAATTTTAACAAAGTAAGATTGAAATAATTTTCATGTAACAAAAAAAATCCGAAAAATCGGACAAAACCGAACCAATCCAAACCGATATAGTTGGTTTGGTTTAGTTTTAATAAAAACCGAACCAACCCGGTTCATGTACACCCCTAAATTTGGACTCAAAGAATTTGTCTTCAATAACACTAATAAATGGCGAAATAGCTTGATGTTACAACCCATATCCACACGCGTTAGTTCATGCCATATATTAGTTAACATAAATCCAAGAAGGAATTACCTTTGAGATGATAAGAAGTTAATCCTATTGGTCTTAAGTGATACAAGGGTGTATAAGGGTGATTAACAAGTATTAGAAGTTAAACGAATCAAGGATGTTGTAACTCGTATTTTCAGGTAAACCTAGAGGTTCTTAATATACTCAAGAGGTCATGTATTAAGGTATTTAAATCATTTAATATCCGTATCATAAGTCTTGAAGTCAAACGAGTTATGAAACAAAAGTCGACAAACGTTGTCGCAACTTAGGTTCATACTTTTACTTAAACATTAGGTCAAATGTTTCTAAGTTTTTCTCCCAATTTACAAAGAATTACGGGGTGATCTACCCACTAAATTAAATATCTATGAGTCTAGTTTCCAACTCATTAAACCATTTGTCAATACGATCTCGGAGTATAGAGATATTCATATTTTCGCAAGCCTGCGCAGATTGGTAGATGACAAGTAGGTGCGTCACCTACTTGCCAAAATAATAGGACAAAATTAAAAGACCTAAGTCGGCCAAGAGAGGACTTTTAAGGGGTTATGAACTCTATTATTTCATCCATATTTCAAACTCTCAAAACCAAAGTTAACCCATGCAACTCCTCCACAAAAATCCCACACAAATCCTAATTGATTTTTCCTCTCTTTCAAGTTCTATTTGAAGGTAAAACCTAGAGTTTGAAGAACCAAGGGAAGGGCTGAGTTATCCAACAAGTAAGGTAAGTTACTGCCATCTTTCATACATTTTTCTCTGTTGTGAATTCATGGTAATTCGTTCTATACATGTAAGAACTCACGGGACGGTGATCGGAAGCCGTGAGTTCGAGTTATTCACTTGTAGCAGACTGTTTTGTGGACTGTTTTGTGTTGCTATTGGGCTGCGTGTTTTACTAATATTTTGTGGAGTTTTGGAGCTGGAAGGGTGTGGAGAAATACCATATATATGTAAGGTTGTGGGCTGATAGTTATTTGTAACATTTCCGGGTCGTTTAACACGACTACGGTGGCCGTCGTATGTATGATGTAATTAGGTTGTGCGTGAACTGTTTTGGGAGGCTCAATATGTTTATTATTGATGTTGTTTGGGCTGTTTGGTGATTGTTTTGAATGGTGTGAAGTCATATATATAGAGGAGGTGTTATCCGTTTCAACGTAAAATAGGTTGTGGTCGATACATAATAGTTATGACGCTTAAATGATAACGATAGTATCGTTTCTCTTATTGTAGACTAAGGAGTTGTGACAATTGCATAGCTTGTGATTGGGGCAGTATATACAAGGTATGTGAGGTTATCCCTTTCCTTCTTTTGCACGACTCCGATTGTACATAATGTAATGAATGGGCTTCCAAAGATACTCTACTCTTAGAAGCTAGCAGTACTTACATTGTTTTCCCTCTTATGGAACGATTGATGTTAATGTTGCTTCTCTTATTCTTATGTTATCAATGTTGTTGGTACTTCCTGATTCTTATAAGGTTCATAGTGAAGAGTTAGTCCTAATAATGTGTACAGACGATACCGACCTTACGTCACTCCGAAAGGTTTAGAATATGATTCTATGAGTCGAGCATGCATTATATATATGTATCTATTTTACTCTACTGAGCCGCTATATAGTCGGCCGGGTACAACACCTATTATGCAACCACTGATCAGTTGGATTTTACCGAGCTCCACTGGTCGGGTACGATTCTACCGAGCCTTATGACGGCCGAGTACGTTTTTACTGAGCCTATTATTGCTGGGTACGATATGATGATGCCCACAGAGGCGTATGTTTTAAAAGTTTATGTATACACACATATGTATCATGCATTTCATATCAGTAGCCCTCAGAGGTACTTAGATGTTCCAGGTTGTATATTCTCTATCCCTGCTTACATTACTATTCGTATTTATGGTTCCCTGCCTTACATACTCAGTACTTTATTCGTACTAACGTCTTTTTGTTTGTGGACGCTGCATGTCGTGTTGCAGGCCCTGATAAACAGGCAGGTGCAGCTCCCCCGCCACAGTAGGTTGTCCAGGTCAGCAGTGATTGGCGAGATCCCTTCTCCGGACTCGCTGTGGTCTTGGTATGCATTTTTGTTATAGACATTATGGGTATGTCGAGGCTCTGTTCCGGCTATATTGCAGCACTTATGTTCATTTAGAGGCTCATAGACAAGTGTCGACTCATGTATAGTTTGGTATGCCTTGTCGGCTGGTTTTTGTTGTATAGTCTTTCATGGTAGTGTGGTAGCTCGTACCTTATATGTAGTTTCTTGATTGTCTGGTCATCCCCTGCTATGTATGTTCATGCCATCATATTTTATTGTTTGTTGTCCATGATCCATGTCTACCATTTATATTGATCTCGTCAACCCTAAAAGATAAAAAAAAAAAGAAAGGTTAGATAAAATGTACGTTGGTGCTCGACAAGTATGGTCGGGTGCTAGTCATGGCCCTCCAGTTTGGGTCGTGACAAATTTGGTATCAGAGCAAGTCTGTCCTAGGGATTGTCTATGAGCCGTGTCTAGTAGAGTCTTGCTTATGGATGTGTAGCGCGCCACATTTATAATCAGGAGGCTACATGACATCAAGGGTTGTTACCTTCTTCCTGAATCTAGATCGTGCGTAGAGTTGAGTCATAAGTGTTCGTCTCTAATATTCACCTTGTTTTCTTTCAGCGATGCCTTCGACTAGGAAGCAAACAATTAGTAGACGGCTTGATACAGCTGCGGGAGAGGGTACCAGTCAGGTGCCCCAAGCCAGAGCAGGCCAAAGTGAGGCTTAGAGTGAGATGCCGTCTCATACTTCATCTACTCCGTCTCCTCCAGAGGATATTAGGAGGCACCCAGCACCTCCAGTTCCTTCGTCTGGCACTACAGACCAGGATATGCGGAGTGCTTTGCAGTTATTAACTAGCTTGGTAGCTGCTCAGGCTCAGAGGCAGAATACAGGTGCTGATGATAAACCAGTTAGTACGAGAGTTCGTGATTTTATTAATTTAGACCCTCTAGTGTTTATCGGATCAGACCCCAAGGAGGACCCGCAGACTTTTATTGACTAGGTTCATCGTACACTGCGGGTTATGCATATTAGTGATACAGAGGCAGTAGAGTTGGCTTCTTATCGGCTACGGGATTTAGCGGTTCTCTGGTATGATAGTTGGGAGAGATCCAGGGGTCCGAACGCTCCTCCAGCTGTGTGGAAAAAATTTTCTGAGGCCTTTCTTCGTCACTACTTGCCAGTTGAGATACGACGAGCTAGAGCTGATAAGTTCTTGAACCTTAGGCAAGGTAATATGAGTGTGCGAGAGTACAGTATGCAGTTCGATTCTTTAGCAAGGTATGCTCCCCATATGCTGGCCGAGATGAGTGATAGGGTGCATTTGTTCGTGAACAGATTGGGACCACATCTAATAAATGAGTGCACGACAACATCCTTGGTGGAGGGCATGGATATTTCCCGTATTCAGGCTTATGCTCAGACCCTAGAGGATCGTAAGCGCCAGCGGAGGGCAGATAGGGAACAGGATAGGGGCCAGCATAAGAGGGCGAGATTTGCAAGGTATTCTAATGACTTCAGAGGCAGCGTCAGGCCCCAGGCTTTGAGCAGTTCGGCGCCACCTGTAGCTAGTGCTCCTCCACAGTTTTAGAGGCCTCGATATGATCGATTTACCCATTCTAGTCCAAGTCAAAGTTCGCAGGCATCAGGCTCGCAACATCATAGGGATACTGTCACACCTCCTTTTTCCGCACCCGCCGGGGCGCGAGGGAGTTTTTTCCAATTAAAGGACAATCGAGACGGGATTGGTTTAATTATTTTAGAGTCGCCACTTGGGAGATTTAGGGTGTCCCAAGTCACCAATTTTAATCCCGAATCGAGGAAAAGAATGACTCCATATTACAGTCTGCGTACCAGAAATCCGGATAAGGAATTCTGTTAACCCGGGAGAAGGTGTTAGGCATTCCCGAGTTCCGTGGTTCTAGCACGGTCGCTCAACTGTTATATTCGGCTTATTTATCTGATTTTTAATACAATTATGAACCATGTGCAAATTTTATCTTTTACCGCTTTATTATCATTATTTTTTAGGAATGTGAACATCGCTTAAAACATATCTTTGGACTGTGTCACATGAAATGCACCCACAATCCGAAACATATTTTATTTGATGTTTTAGGATTTGGATTTGGGTCGCATGAAATGCACACCCGAGTTTAAGAAAGTAATTTAATTAAACACGCGCTTAAAGAGACTATCGCGTTATTATTTTGCGGAGGCCGTGAAATTCGCTAAACGACCCTCCTGAATTCTAAGTAAATTTAAACAAGTATTTACTGAGGGCCCCGCAATTTGTGTTTTTATTCGGCGAGGCTCATCTCATTCTTATTTTTAAAAGGAATTTGCAACGTCATGGACATGCATCTCGGGCCACGTCACAATCAATGTGCCCGTGACTAGAGACATATTTCGACTCCGTTGAGATTTGGATTTGGGTCACATAAATGTGCACCCGAGTTTAGGGAGATAACATTATTAAAGGCGCGCCTAAAGCAACTAGCGCATTATTATTTTTTGGTAGGGCCGCGAAATTTGCTAAACGGCCCGTCCCAGAATCTAAGTATTTAATACACATATTTTGTGAAGGCTCCGCAATCTGTACATTTTTTATTTTTTGGCGAAGCTAGTCTCGTTTTTTTTTTTGTTTATTTATTTATTTATTTTAGAAAAAAGAGACAAGGCTAAAATAACTACATTTTTTGCTACTTTGCGAGGTCATGGGTTGTAGATTAAACTTATTTGATGAAACGAATATTTTTCAATGGGATTAAAATTACTCCTATGATTTTAACATTACTACTATACGTACAAACAACTCTTAAGACAAGCATGTAGATAACAATAATCTTAGTATGAAGAAACAAAATGCGGAATAGCTACTTAAAATAATGAAACAAAGGAAGAGACATTCAACAAATCCGATACACAAACAGTGCATAGGAAATCCATATCATTTCATTCCATTTAAGCAAATATAACAAGTTTGGAAATGTATATGCACCTGTTTGAAGCAAGAACAACAACCAAACTGTCCCGACAACTATCGGAAACCTCTCCAATGACGGAACGACGGAACCTCGACGTCAAGCTCAACGTACCGGACCTCGACGAACCAAAGTCGACCTCGACGGAAAACAGAACGCTCGGCCAAGCAGGCTCGCAGCAAACCACAGCTGCTCGCAAAAGATGAAACAACATCGACAACAGTAAGGTCGACGCGAAGGGGGCTGCTGACGGGCGTTGGAACGGCGTCGACGCGAGGAGGATGAAGCAGAAAAAGGGGTCGTTTGGACGCGAGGAAGGAGCAGCTGTGCGTTGCTTGGAAGCGCAGCAACGACTGCTTGTTGGACTAACAATGGCGGAGGTGCTGGGTTTTCTACGACTGCGTGGGGGTGGTGTTCGGACGATCGAGCTGGGTCAGTGGTGGTGGGTCGTTGATGCTGCAGCTGTTCCGGTGAGGGAGCAACAACAGCTGCTTCGTGATAGCAGCGGACGCGGGGTCGTTTGACTTGAAGAAGTCGGAAATGGTGGTTTACATGAGGGTTTTGGAGTAGGGTAGTGTACGCCGATGGAGGGAAGGGTGGTTTGTCGATGGTGGTTGAAGGGTCGTTTGGTGTTTTACCGGATGGGTTTTGCCTGAGGTGGTTCAAGCGTGGGGGGGGGGGCTGGCTCCTAGGGCTTTCTCTTCTTCTTCTTTTTGAAGAAGAAGATGAACAGTGCTCGAGCAAAAAAAAATTCCCGTTTTTTTTCTTTTTTCTGACCAAAAGTCCTCTCCTTTCAAAGTTTGTCCGTGTATTTGTATAGTCTTTGCCCAGAAAAATGAGCCCCACGCGTGGTGGGGTTCAAGGCATATGTCCCCCACGCGTGGTGGACTCGGTTTATTATGGGCTAGGTCCGAAAATTAGGCCTAAAACCGGGTAGTTTGAACCCGAATATTATTCTTTTGCCCGGACCCGAGAAATAGGAACACGTTGCTTAACTAGTCCTATGTAAGCAAAATAACTACCAAAAATAAGACTAGTATTTAAACAAAACTATATCTTTTTTAAATATTTTTCAAGATTTAAAATAGCTACAAAATATTAATAAAACTATTTTTTTTTGTAATTTTCGTTTTTATATAAAGATAAAATATAAAGTAATACTTTTGCATTTTTTCCAAATTAAAATGACTACAAAACCTTAATAGAATTATATTTTTTTTGTAATTTTCGAAATTATATAAAGTAAAAAATAAAGTGCAATTTTTGATTTTTTCAAGTTTATGAGGGATACATAAACTAAAATTTATATATATTTTTTGTAATTTTTCTTTTGCGAGAAAAATAAAGTAAAAATAGTCAAAAAAGCTATATTAGTCCTAAATTAAGTATTTAAGCTTAAGAACGTAAAATTCCCGGGGAGGGTCAAAAATCACGTGCTTACAGCTGCCCCTCTTTGACTGGAAACACGAAGAGTTTTCCGACAAAGAACGACTAGACGTGTTTTTGACCCGACCATTACTTGGACGGACTACACTAAGGAAAGGGAGGGAATGTGACCGAGCCCTGGCATCTGAGCTGCCTACATATCCTTGGTTATACAGGAATCAGGCCACGTGTAGTTCGGGAATGAGAGAGATGGTAGAGGGTACCGAGGTGAGGAGCCGATCGAGGTGCCATTCCGTTGAGGTTCCGGTCCGCGGTCCTGTCATGTAAGCACGTGATTTTTGCTTCACGAGCAATCACTCCAAAAGGAAAACAAAAAATAAAAATAGTGACAAATGATTTCGCTGTACAATTTTTCAATTTTTTTTTCCGTGACATGTGTTATTAGTCATTTGTAGGTCTGTCCATTTCGCATTTAGTCATTATCAAACAAAATACAAAAAATATGTGTCGTTAAAAGAAAATTCAAAAAATATATAAATATATGTGCGTCGTTCGTTCTAGGTTGTGATTTAACTTACTTTTGTGATAATTATGTGGAAATGTTACAGTGTTGTTGATTTTAATTTCACTATTTTATTATTATCTCATTTTTGTTTAAAAGAAAAAAAAAGCAAAAGAGTGAAGGAAAATCGGTTTGGGCCAAAGAAGAAATAAAACAAAGCAGGCCCAAACCAGCACTCAGACCCAGTCCAAGTCAGCCAGCCCAAGACCCATTCACCAGTTATCAAAACGACGTAGTTCAATACCCATACTACGTCGTTTCAAGGGCGGCTCATCTCAGCCGTTCCAATCAATCCAATCCAACGGTCCAGGATCACTATCAGTAACCCGTTTCAAAACCCGACCCAGGAACCAATCCGACCCAACCCCTCACTTAAACCAAACGACCCCGTTTAACTATCAAACGACCCCGTCTCATTTCTCAGCATCAGATCTAAGCCGTTGAGATCATCTGATCTAACGGCTCAGATCCAATCAGCCTCCCAGTATATAAGCCCCCTATCATACCCCGCACCCCCTATACTAACCCCACCCTTCATCGTCCCCAAACTCAAACCTGAAACCCCCCGAACCCTAGCAGCCGCCCTAGTCTCCTTCGCCATTAAAGCCGGCGGCATGAACGCCGGTGGCCACCCCCTGAACACCCTGAGACCTCCTCACTCCCCTGAACACGAATCCACTAACCACGAACCTCGAATCATCTCCTATCGTCTCGAATCTGGATTTGAAGATTCGAGACAAAACTCGATCTACACCAAACCTCACCATCTTTGTATCAGTCACTCCCCTGACCTTCCTCGTGACCAAACCAAGCTTGGTTTGGTCCGAATCTACCCACAACTCCCTAAGAATCAGATCTGGAAATCCAGACCTTAGAACACATGCACCTGGGGAATCCGGCCGGTCTGGACAAGGGTTTGAGGTCTAATAGACCTTAATCAAGGTGTTCTCATATGAGAACACCCTGATTAAAGTTTGTTCGGCCTCAAAAGTTCGAAGTCGAATCTGATTTGGGTCCGTTTTGATTTCAAAACTTTTTCGGTAAGTTTCCTTTTCTCTTTTTGGTTCTAATTAAGTTGTCAGCATGCTTCGTTATGTTTGTTCGTTATTTTGTTATTTTTCATTCGGATTTCCTCCATCTTTGTCAAAAGGCCTCTTATTTGGTCATTTGCTTTCTATTTGTGTTCTAAATGCACTCTGTGATAAACATGATCGTCAGTTAGATTAGTCGTCAAATGAATTATTTCATATAGGCCCAGTAATTTAACAAAAATTGTCTGATACCCTTTAGGTCCCTGAACGTATTGTTTATATGAGCGACTGGTTATTACCTGTTATAATTAGTATAGTCGACTCGATAAATGTCGTCGATTAGTTATCTATAACTAATAAATCGAATGAGCTAATAATGTCGCATGACTAATTGAACTTTGCCACTGACTGAATGCCCCAGCATTGTTTGAAATGGTTTGTTTGCATTGTAAAACTGACTGAAAAGTTTCAGTCCAGGCAGTCTTGAGTTTGAACTTTCATCAGTTCAAAAATGCCCTGATGCTGCAATAGGCAGGGGCAGTAATAATCAAGGTTGACAGGGGTAGTCTGGGGTTTGTAAAGAACAAAAATGATTAGTTTAAATGAGCTGACAAGTAGGGTACTAATTTGGGATTAAACTAATACCAATGGGGAACAAGACACAAGAGTATGGGGTTTAAAATGAATAATAAAATGATGCCCATAACTCTTGATTAAACAAAAACCAAGCGTGGGGAACCAATGGCTGACATCAAGAGATGCTCAAGCATGGGTTTAACAGAGTATGGGCAGGCTGCAAGTTGCAGCATGAGTGCAGCTTAACTGCACTGGTCATTTGGCTTATAAAGAGGCCATTCGAGAACTTAAACAAGGCTGGAGTTTTGAGTCTTAGGCTGGACTTTTAGTCTTCAGAAAAAGAGAAAAAAAAAACAAAGTGGAATTTTTAGTCTTAAGGCTGGAGTTTTAATCTGAAGAGAGGTCGAGCGAGTCCAAAGAAAAACTGAAAAACATAAGGTACACAATTGATACCACCAATGTAACTGAGAGTTTGAGAATGAATGCAAAAGAGAGGACCTGCAGATTGTTTTTTTTATATATACATGAACTGTTACATTAAATGTCATAAAATAGTTACATTTTCGTTTGGATAATAGAAGTAGCCTACATGCTCAGTATATCAATGTAGGTTAATGAATGATAGTCATGTATGTATGCTGTTAGGTGAAAAACATTCCCAGTGTAATAAGTTGTATTTTAGACTTAGTCTGATGGTGTAGTATATTCTATAATGTAGGCCAAATAGGAAAACTATCCACATGAGTTAAAGTTCTTTCCCCTTTTGCTAGTTTGTCACATATAAATTGATAAAGAACAAAGAATCAGTTCTAGGCCTCAACCTCGGGAAGGCCGAGCCCAGATCGAAAAATCAGCTAGGCCTGTATCGGAAAAATAGGGCCCAAGTCTGGCCATCCCGCATGAGCTAGGTTTGGGCCCATAATTTGCGACTAGTTGTCCATAAGTGCAGTCACGTTTTATTATTCTGTAAAAGCACTTTAAATCCGGTTTTATAATCGACTAAGGCTATTTACTGCTTTCAATTGATAGAGACAAACCCGACAAGAAACGTAGTTGCTATAGGATATCCTTTAAAAATAACAACGAGATGAGCCTCGATAAAAATAAACAAAACGCAGATGCGGGGCCCTTGTTAAATGTATATTAGTGAAGCATTTAGTTTCCAAGACGGGTTGTTTAGCAAATCTCACAACCTTCCTAAAATAACAATACGTTAGACTCTTTAGGACGCGCCTTAATAAATCTTACCTTCGTAAACTCGGGTGCACATTGATGTGACCCAAATCCAAATCTCAACGGAGTCGAAATGTGTTTCTAATCATGGGTGCATTGATTGTGACGTGGTTCGAGATGCGTGTCCATGACGTTGCAAATTCATTTTAAAAAATAAGAATGAGATGAGCCTCGCCAAATAAAATACAAATTGCGGGGCCCTCAGTAAATATTTGCTTTAAAAATTATTTGGACTTCGGGATGGACCGTTTAGTAAAATTCCACGGTCTTACCCAAAATAAATACGCTAGTCGCTTTAGGCGCGCCTTTAATAATTTAATTTCCTTAAACTCGGGTGCACATTGATGTGACCCAAATCTAAATCTCAACGGAGTCAAAGTGTGTCGACGACCATGGGTACATTGATTGTAACGCGGTTCGAGATACATTTTCACAACGTTGCAATTCTTGATAAAAAACAGTAAATGATAAAAGCGGTTAAAAGTTAAATTTTGCACATAAGTTCACACTTGTATAAAATCAGATAATCAAGCCGAATATAACAGTTGAGCGACCGTGCTAGAACCACGGAACTCGGGAATGCCTAACACCTTCTCCCGGGTTAACAGAATTCCTTATCCGGATTTCTGGTACGCAGACTGTAATATAGAGTCATTATTTTCCTCGATTCGGGATTAAAATTGGTGACTTGGGACACCCTAAACCTCCCAAGTGGCGACTCTGAAATAAATAAACAAATCCCGTTTCGATTGTCCTTTAATTGGAAAAAACTCCCATGCGCCCCCCCGGGCGCGGAAAAAGGAGGTGTGACAGCTCTGGCGACTCTGCTGGGGACATGAACCCAGAACCACTGGTTCAGGGTTAGAAATTCGAGCTTAGATAAATTGTTATATTTGGCTTTATCTGATTTTTACATGTTTTGAGCCTAATGTGCTAAATGTTGCCTTTACCGCTTTGATATTATCTGAACTGTATATAAATTGTGCCGAAACCTTTCTCTTCTTACCTCCGGGGATGTGCTCACTGGTTGAGACTCCTTATTCTGTTAGTGTCATACCCTAAATAAAAGAGGCTCGGAAAGTTTCTAAGCCGGCTGGCCTTTTGGTTCCCGGAAAGGAGCTCCTTCCTCAACTCGAGTTGTCCGCTCGGGTGCACTGTCTAGAACACCGACCCAGGTTTTTGAACATAGAATAACGTGACTTCATGCCGGATCCCTAGTAGGAACGCTTATTTGCATCACGTTGCATTTGACTTAAGGGACTCAACATAGGGGTTGGGTCCGTCTAGGACTAGCAACCTGATATGAAAAGACCATCCTGATGCATCCTATTTTGTTTTCCGTGCATTTATTTTGTCTCACTGACCGGTGTTTGAATATTATGAATATTGTGAAATTGAAAAAAAAGAAATAGCGGTTAGGGAATTGATTGTTTATTTTTGAAAAAAAACAATACCCAAATACTGTCAAAACTCTGCCGAAATTTTGAGAAAATGAAAAAATGTCTTATTAGTCTGTTTTATTAAAAGCAAAGGGAAAATAGAAGAAAAAAAAAGTCGTTGTTCTTTTTCAAAAAAAAAACATAGAAAAATAGTTTGTCATGAAAATGAAAATGAAAAAGAGTCTTATGTTTAAAATAGTTTTTTTTATTAGTTTATGAAAAGGCCAAAAAATAAAAATAAAATGAGTCGTGCGTTGAACGTGGTTTTATTATTTGTTCCAAAATATATATATATATATATATATATATATATATATATATATATATATATATATATATATATATATATATATATATATATATATATATAATCCAAAAAGTATTTTTCTTTACTTCCAAAATGTATATATATCTTTATTTGTTGCAAAGAATATTTGTCTTACCAAAAAAAAATTCAAAGTAAAATTTCAAAAAGATATGTCTTGCAAAAAATAGATATATATATATATATATATATATATATATATATATATATATATATATATATATATATATATATATCTTTATTTTCCATTATTGATTTCTTTAGAAAGTCTTTTTAATTGTTTTTTTTAAAAATAAAAATAAAAATAAAAATATTTTCTTCTAATTTCTTTTTCGTTTTAAAAAAAAAATCCGAAAATATTTTGATTCTTCTTTAAAAATTGAAAAGAAAATTCAAAATTCAAAATATATATATATATATTTTTAGAAGTATTTCTTTTATTAAAGGTAAAATTCCAAAAAATAAAAATATTTTCTTTCTTCTTTAGAATAAGAGAAACAAATGAAAATTCAGACAAAAAATATCTTCCTTTTACTTTTGCAATTTTCAAAATTCAAATCAAAAGAAAAGGAATTCTTACAAGTTTTTCTTTCAAAAAAGAAAATCAACCAAAAAAAAAATACTTCCTTTCTTCTTTTAAAGTAGTTCTTTCACAAATTAAAAAAAAAAAAAAAAAAGAGAAGTTAGTTCATCTACTTATCCTTGATTGCCCGAATTACGCGGGTTTGATTCTCACCGGATGTGAGATACATAGGCAACCCTCATCGGGTCCAACCCCACCTTTTGCTAAAAAGCCAAAAACAAATAATAATAGAAGAATAATATGTCAAATTTTAATTTTGTCATAAAGAAGTCGGGTGACGTTGTTTTATCAAGACATAGCCGAATGTTCCCGAGAGGGACGCCGGAAGGCTGACTTTGCATAAACAGCCACCTTTGGGTCATATTTAAGATTTGGTCCAGTTGACCCACACAGCCTTAAAATCTTCGTCCCCGAGACGTTGAAAGGCCGTGTTCGCAGTATTGAGTTTTCTAATTTGAAAATCGATAAAAAGAGTCATAAATAAGTCAGGTGATGCTGTTTTGTCATAAATAGCCGAATGTTCCCGAAAGGGACGCCGGAAGGCTGACTTTGCATAAACAACCACCTTTTGGGTCATGTTTAGGAGTTTGGTCCAGTTGACCCGCACAGCCTTAAAAATCTTCGTCCCCGAGGCGCTGAAGGGCCGTGTTTGCAACACCAGGTTTTATTATAATTTGAAAAGAAAAAAAAAAGAGTCAGCAGTTAGGTGAATACCGTTCGGATTTTTGGTCAAAATAAGCCGACCTAGCTTCAGCCGCGTCTTAAACCGTTCTTGCCGAAATAGCCTTAGAGTATCTTTCAGTTGTCGAAAGGGTATTTTCGTAAAAGAATGGACAAGTTTGTAAAAGTGTCATAAAATAATCCTCCTCGGCCTCGAATTCATGTGGGATTTGGAAGGGGCCACGTTTGCAAAAATAACCGTTCGGTTGCATTTGTCAAACAGAGAAAGGGGACAGCCTTTTTGTTTTTGAGTTTGTAAATCTTTTGATTAGAATATGGGGGTTGTTTGATTTTCAAGTTTGCAGGTCATCTTCAAACCTTTGAAACCTAGTTTGTTTTAAAATTGAAAAAATGTGTATTATTGTTTAGCTTTTATTGGTCCGAACTACGCAAGGTCTGATTCATGCGGGGTCATGATACGTAGGCAATCTCCATAAGATTCGACCACACACAAAAAAAATGATAAGAAAAAAAAAGAGAAAAAGAAAATACAAAATAAAATAAAATACAGGGTTTCCCAAAGTGCTTTAAAAGGGGACAAATGAGTAAACCGGGATGACGCATGTTGTTTGAAGCAAAGCATGTAGAAACAGTTAACTGCCTAGGAGCATTACATCCTCTATGTGTTGTGATCAAATCTGTTAAACTCTAACGCTAACAAAGCTTGTTGTTGTCTGAAACCAGACAAGTTAGTTGTTAAAGAACTCTGGCAACACACTCCTGTCAAACCAGATCCAAAGGACCGGTAGCAACAAGCATGACTACTTCAGAGAATAGTAATGAGGAAGAAAGGCCGATGAGCCAGTTGTTAAAAGAAGCGATGGAAAAGATTGAAAGGATGGGACTAGAGATGAATGCAATGCAGCTAGCCCTAGCCAAAACACAAAAGAGCCCTGAGACACTGGGGCACATGCCGGAATACCCTCACTCCGGCCCTTCAACAAGCCATCCGAATCCCCGTTATCATCAAGAAAGAAGCCCTCATGATTCCCAAGCTCCACCGCCCCATCAACCTCTCCCAATACCAAATGTTCCGACTTATATGGGACCTACATCAGCCACCCTGCAAAGATCAAACAGCGAGCCATTGCTTCAGGCTCCCGATACGCAATACTATCCCCCTGAGCCTACATTCCATGCCCCCGAACCACATGCCTACAATCCACATTTAGAGGCACCGGCAGAAATTGAAAAGCCGGTTAAAGCCCCAGAACAAGATGAGGTATTGAGGAAATTCAAAAGCCTGGAGCAGTCCTTCAGGAACCTGCATGGATTGGGCAACCAGGTCAGCGTGGCCTACAAAGATCTATTCCCTTTCCCGGATGTCCAACTCCCGGTTGGGTTCAAGATGCCTAAGTTTGATTTATATGAAGGGCACGGTGATCCCATGACACATTTGCGGGGATTCTGTAGTAAAATGAGAGGGGCAGGCGGTAAAGATGAACTGCTGATAGCCTATTTTGGCCAAAGTCTGAGTGGATCGGCACTCGAATGGTATACCAAACAGGATTCCAGCAGATGGTACACCTGGGATGATCTGGCACAGGCTTTCGCGGGTCATTTTCAATACAATCTCGAGATAGTCCCTGACCGTCTCACATTGTTGAGGACCCGGAAAGAACCCGGGGAAAGTTTTCACGAGTTTGGGTTCCGCTGGAGAGAACAAGCAGCCAGAGTCGATCCTCCCATGAGAGAGGGAGAGATGGTGGACTACTTCTTACAAACCTTGGAGCCAACTTACTTTGGTCATCTAGTGACGACAGTTGGTAAATCTTTCAATGAAGTAGTAAAAATGGGCGGTATGATCGAAGAGGGACTTAGGTCCAACAAAATCCTGAGCTATTCGGCAATTAAAGCAACCACTCAGGCCATCCAGAGCGGCACTGAGGGTGTATTGGGGAAGGAGAAGAAAGAAGATGTCACGACTGTTGAGTCTGGAGCGTGGTTCGGATCTAGAGGCCCGTCACCCTACTATGGCCACCCACGACCCTACCACCAAAATTACCCCCGCACTCCATATAGCCCTCCACGACATTATTACTCACTGCTAGATCCCCATTTTTCCGTTCATCATGCACAAACCTATACCCACTCTCCAGCACACGTACAATGGCGTGCACCGGCTCCCCAAAATACATACCCACCTCCACCAAACATATATCCACTTCCGAGGGCCTATAGAAATCCTCCAGGGTCAGGTTTCCGGGGGAATCAAGCTTTTAAGAATGAGAGGAAGCAGAAATATACTCCGCTGGGAGAATCCTATACTACCGTGTTCCACAAATTGAGGCAGTTAGGCCTATTGAATCCTATTGAGCCCAAATTACCAAATCCCCTTCCTGAAAATCTTGACCCTTTAGCAAGTTGTGAATATTGTTCGGGGGCTCCCGGACACGATACCGAGAGATGTTGGAAGTTGAAGAATGCCGTGCAAGAACTCATCAACACAAATAGGATCGAGGTTCAGGTTCCAGAGCCGCCAAACATTAATGACGATCCGTGCCGGTGAAAATAAATGAAAAATTGGACGGTCAACAATTGGACGGCTACTCCTCGTCCTATCCGAAGGGAGTCTTGGTAGTGGCTCTGATTTTTCTTTCTTGTTTTGGATTATTACAGAGTTGTAATCCAGTTTTGTTTTAGTGGGAAACTCTGTTATCCCGTATTTCTATAAAGCGAAAGCTTTTCTCTTCTTATTTTGTTTTAAGTCTGTTTTCTTCCTTTTCTCTTTCTAAACAAAGCTCTTTATACTGATTCCAATGACGTGGCATGCATAACGGATCTTCAACTTAGTCTAAAAATCAATCTGATTCCGAACTGATTATACAAAAGGTCAATCACGATGACGAATCGGGATACGATGATAATAAAGCCTTCAAAGAGACAAACAGAGAGTTAAGTTAGTTGGAAGAGGAATCCAAGCCCAACTTAAGTGACGCATAAGACATCAATTTAGGGGATGCAGACGATATCGGGAAATTTGAAGAGGGACAGCAAGTGTTGAAACGGATCCTCCCACATCAGGCCAAAACAAAACGGCAAATTTGTCCCGAATTGGCAGTGGCCGTCTATTGTGACCAAGATGTTATCCAGTTGCACTTCATGTCAGACAGATGTCGAGGGAAGATGCATCGACATGGCTATTAATTGTTGTTTGTTTGTTTATACTTGGCATTTATCGGAGAATGAAATGACGGAGGCAATTTTTTCTTCTATCCAAACATTTTAACCTTTGCTTCCCCTTTTGAGCCTTATTTATTCTTTCATACCCCTCTTTTGGAATCAGTAATGAAAATAAGAAAAAAAAGAGAAGAAAATATAATGATAATAAAAACAAAAGAAAAGTCACAAAAAAAAAAGAGGAAAAAAAAAGAGAGTTGTGAACTACGTTTGACCTGATCCCTCAAAGAAGGATACGTAAGCGCCTCACGGCTCGGTCATAGTGTAACCAAAAATAAGAATCCCCAAGCGAGAAACTGGGGCAGAAGTTATGTTTGTAATGTTGGGAAAGAAGTTCGATTCCAAGAGTTGTAATGGTTTTTACCCATCAGAATTATTTTGAACCCTTTTTGATGCCCTCTTTTTCTTTTAGCCATAAACAAAAAAAAAACCATGTTGATGTCCAAAAAAGACCTCCCGATCAGAATCCGAGGAAAGCCAAGTTAAGCAAATATAAGCAGAGAAAGTCGGCAACGAATTGAATCCCCAGCAAAGAGTCATATCGGCACCATAAGGCGACGAGAATTGAGAGAAATGAGAGAGTCTCATCAGTGAAAACCCCTCGAAGGGCACTATGAGGCGACAAAGATATAAAGGGGGCTAGCAAGATAAGATTGGCAAAAAATGGGCCGCATCCGGCGAAAGTTGGGCTTCTGCACATCCCCAGCAAAGAGTCATGTCGGTAACACTCCAATCTCCAGCTTAGAAAATAAAATGAGAAGAGTCTTATCGGTGAAAACCTTCACAGGCACCATAAGGCGACGAGAATTGAGAGAAATGAGAGAGCCTCATCAGTGAAAACCCCTCGAAGGGCACTATGAGGCGACAAGGATATAAAGGGGGCTAGCAAGATAAGATCCGCATCCGGCGAAAGTTGGGCTTCTGCACATCCCCAGCAAAGTAAGGCCGTCAGAAAAATTGATCGATATGAATAGACTGAGTTGGTTAATCCAGAAATGCATGACATGATCATTGGGATTGATTGTACCATTCGGATAAGTTCTTTATTTTTCTTTCTCCAACATTTGTTCAGAAAGACTTTTTCTTTCATCTTTTTAAAGTCATCACTTTTTATTTTGGGTTTATAGTGTTTTTCTCCAGTAGTTTGTTTTTTAGAAGGATTTTGTTTTTCAGAGCTTACTACTAATTGCCAAAATACTGCGAAGCAAAAGGCGAACAAGACATGCCAAAGATAATACAATGAAACGGAAAAGACATTTGTTGCAAGACCGAATGATGAGTTGGCCTAAATGTCAAGGGGGTATAGTGAAAAAGGGGTCGAGATGCAAGAGCATCCTTGGCCGATCATCGACCAAATTCCAAAAAGGTCGGACAATGTGGAGCAAGGAAAGAAGAGGAAAACCACCCCCAACGGGAATGTGTTCACCAGCAGGGACATGATCCCCAACAGTAATATCATCCCCAATAAATAGTACCATCCCCAGCAAGTTCTGACAGTGTAATGGAACGCCAAAAAAAAAGAGAGAAAAAAAAAGAAAAAAAAAAGAAAAAAAAAGAAAAAAAGGGAAAGCAACCATGTTTTTTTTCTTTTAAAACTAACAAAATCTTTCTTTGATTTGAAGCAGGGAAAAGAAATGTTACAGATGGCGGAAGAACATGCCATAAAGAAGATCATCAAACCGGGGCAGAAAATTTTCTCATCGCGAAAATTTTCTCAAAAAGACAGGCGCCCACCTGAATAACGAGAGGAATACTTTTTGTCTGTGCATTTCATATTTCAGGCACCCACCTGTATAATAAGGGAATACATCTCATGTCTTTACCATCAGGCGCCCACCTGTATAACAAGGGAATACATTCCATGCCTTTACCAATAGGAGATACACTTCCTAGGTCTAGTTTTGCCAATAGGAGACGCACTTCCTAAGTTTTACCCATAGGAGACGCATTTCCTCCTAAGTTTAATTTTACCTATAGGAGACGCATTTCCTCCTAAGTTTATGTTTTAACCATAGGAGAGGCATTTCCTCCTAAGTTTAGTTTTACCCATAGGAGACGCATTTCCTCCTAAGTTTAGTTTTACCTATAGGAGATGCATTTCCTCCTAAGTTTAGTTTTACCCAATCCTAAGTTGTTGTTGAAATTGGGAGCCCGCCCAGATAACAGAGGCATACATTTCAGTCTTTACTTTTCAAGTGTTGAAGTTGGGAGCCCGCCCATAATAACAGAGGCATACATCCAGTCTTTATTTTCAAGTGTTGAAGTTGGGAGCCCGCCCATATAACAGAGGAATACATTCAGTCTTTTCATTTCAGGTGTTGAAATTGGGAGCCCGCCCATAATAACAGAGGAATACATTCAGTCTTTACTTTTCAAGTGTTGAAGTTGGGAGCCCGCCCATAATAACAGAGGCATACATTCAGTCTTTACTTTTCAAGTGTTGAAGTTGGGAGCCCGCCCATAATAACAGAGGCATACATTCAGTCTTTTCATTTCAGGTGTTGAAGTTGGGAGCCTGCCCATAATAATAGAGGAATACATTCAGTCTTTACTTTTCAAGTGTTGAAGTTGGGAGCCCGCCCATAATAACAGAGGCATACATCCAGTCTTTACTTTTCAAGTTTTGAAGTTGGGAGCCCGCCCATAATAACAGAGGCATACATTCCAGTCTTTACTTTTCAAGTGTTGAAGTTGGGAGCCCGCCCATAATAACAGAGGAATACATTTCAGTCTTTACTTTCAAGCGTTGAAGTTGGGAGCCCGCCCAGATAACAGAGGCATACATTTCAGTCTTTATATTTCCAGAGTTGAAGTTGCGAGCCCGCCCATAATAACAGAGGAATACATTCAGTTTTTACATTTCAAGCATTGAAGTTGGGAGCCCGCCCAGATAACAGAGGCATAAATTCAGTCTTTATTTTCAAGTGTTGAAGTTGGGAGCCCGCCCATAATAACAGAGGCATATATTTCAGTCTTTACATTTCCAGAGTTGAAGTTGGGAGCCCGCCCAGATAACAGAGGCATACATTCAGTTTTTACTGTCAAGTGTTGAAGTTGGGAGCCCGCCCAGATAACAGAGGCATACATTTCAATCTTTACTTCCAAGTGTTGAAGTTGGGAGCCCGCCCATATAACAGAGGAATACATTCAGTCTTTACTTTCAAGTGTTGAAGTTGGGAGCCCGCCCATAATAACAGAGGAATACATTTCAGTCTTTACTTTCAAGTGTTGAAGTTGGGAGCCCGCCCAGATAACAGAGGCATACATTTCAGTCTTTATATTTCCAGAGTTGAAGTTGGGAGCCCGCCCATAATAACAGAGGAATACATTCAGTTTTTACATTTCAAGCATTGAAGTTGGGAGCCCGCCCAGATAACAGAGGCATAAATTCAGTCTTTATTTTCAAGTGTTGAAGTTGGGAGCCCGCCCATAATAACAGAGGCATATATTTCAGTCTTTACATTTCCAGAGTTGAAGTTGGGAGCCCGCCCAGATAACAGAGGCATACATTCAGTTTTTACTGTCAAGTGTTGAAGTTGGGAGCCCGCCCAGATAACAGAGGCATACATTTCAGTCTTTACTTCCAAGTGTTGAAGTTGGGAGCCCGCCCAGATAACAGAGGCATACATTCCAGTCTTTATTTTCAAGAATTGAAGTTGGGAGCCCGCCCATAATAACAGAGGCATACATTCAGTCTTTATATTTCAAGCGTTGAAGTTGGGAGCCCGCCCAGATAACAGAGGCATACATTCAGCATTAATTTTTAAGTATTAAAGTTGGGTGCCCGCCCATACAACAGAGGCATAGGTTTCAAGATCAAGTCAGAGGACAATAAAACAGAGGGTTACAGCAGGAATCCCCAACAAGAAACAATAAAGTCCAGCACATACTCAAGAGCATGGGTCAAAAGGAAGAAAAGCATCGGAAGAAAAGCACCGGAGGAAACACAAGCCGACGAGAAAGCCAGGCAACAAGAACAAATTTAGTCTAGCCTAGCTTCTTGTTTTTATTTTAAGTACGGTGTAATAGGGAGATCGGTTGAGCGTTAACATCCTACAGCAGCATACAACAGCGCACAACAACAGCAAACACTACGGTCACACGGTAGTCCCAGCTACCAAAATTTCCCGAACTACATTGACCCGATTCCTGTTCAGCCCAGGATACGTAGGAAACCTCTGAAGCAAAGGTTTGGTCAAATCCTTTTCAAAAAATGCTTCACATGGAGTATTCGGACGGGCAAAAATCGCTCGCTTTATCTTTGCGCGAAAACCCTTCGTGTCTTCGTGCAAAGAGGGGCAGCTGTAAGCACGTGATTTTTGCTTCACGAGCAATCACTCCAAAAGGAAAACAAAAAATAAAAATAGTGAAAAATGATTTCGCTGTACAATTTTTCGATTTTTTTTCCGTGACATGTGTTATTAGTCGTTTGTAGGTCTGTCCATTTCGCATTTAGTCATTATCAAACAAAATACAAAAAATATGTGTTGTTAAAAGAAAATTCAAAAAATATATAAATATATGTGCGTCGTTCGTTCTAGGTTGTGATTTAACTTACTTTTGTGATAATTATGTGGAAATGTTACAGTGTTGTTGATTTTAATTTCACTATTTTATTATTATCTCATTTTTGTTTAAAAGAAAAAAAAAGCAAAAGAGTGAAGGAAAATCGGTTTGGGCCAAAGAAGAAATAAAACAAAGCAGGCCCAAACCAGCACTCAGACCCAGTCCAAGTCAGCCAGCCCAAGACCCATTCACCAGTTATCAAAACGACGTAGTTCAATACCCATACTACGTCGTTTCAAGGGCGGCTCATCTCAGCCGTTCCAATCAATCCAATCCAACGGTCCAGGATCACTATCAGTAACCCGTTTCAAAACCCGACCCAGGAACCAATCCGACCCAACCCCTCACTTAAACCAAACGACCCCGTTTAACTATCAAACGACCCCGTCTCATTTCTCAGCATCATATCTAAGCCGTTGAGATCATCTGATCTAACGGCTCAGATCCAATCAGCCTCCCAGTATATAAGCCCCCTATCATACCCCGCACCCCCTATACCAACCCCACCCTTCATCGTCCCCAAACTCAAACCTGAAACCCCCCGAACCCTAGCAGCCTCCCTAGTCTCCTTCGCCATTAAAGCCGGCGGCACGAACGCCGGTGGCCACCCCCTGAACACCCTGAGACCCCCTCACTCCCCTGAACACGAATCCACTAACCACGAACCTCGAATCATCTCCTATCGTCTCGAATCTGGATTTGAAGATTCGAGACAAAACTCGATCTACACCAAACCTCACCATCTTTGTATCAGTCACTCCCCTGACCTTCCTCGTGACCAAACCAAGCTTGGTTTGGTCCGAATCTACCCACAACTCCCTAAGAATCAGATCTGGAAATCCAGACCTTAGAACACATGCACCTGGGGAATCCGGCCGGTCTGGACAAGGGTTTGAGGTCTAATAGACCTTAATCAAGGTGTTCTCATATGAGAACACCCTGATTAAAGTTTGTTCGGCCTCAAAAGTTCGAAGTCGAATCTGATTTGGGTCCGTTTTGATTTCAAAACTTTTTCGGTAAGTTTCCTTTTCTCTTTTTGGTTCTAATTAAGTTGTCAGCATGCTTCGTTATGTTTGTTCGTTATTTTGTTATTTTTCATTCGGATTTCCTCCATCTCTGTCAAAAGGCCTCTTATTTGGTCATTTGCTTTCTGTTTGTGTTCTAAATGCACTCTGTGATAAACATGATCGTCAGTTAGATTAGTCGTCAAATGAATTAATTCATATAGGCCCAGTAATTTAACAAAAATTGTCTGATACCCTTTAGGTCCCTGAACGTATTGTTTATATGAGCGACTGGTTATTACCTGTTATAATTAGTATAGTCGACTCGATAAATGTCGTCGATTAGTTTTCTATAACTAATAAATCGAATGAGCTAATAATGTCGCATGACTAATTGAACTTTGCCACTGACTGAATGCCCCAGCATTGTTTGAAATGGTTTGTTTGCATTATAAAACTGACTGAAAAGGGTTCAGTCCAGGCAGTCTTGAGTTTGAACTTTCATCAGTTCAAAAATGCCCTGATGCTGCAATAGGCAGGGGCAGTAATAATCAAGGTTGACGGGGGTAGTCTGGGGTTTGAAAAGAACAAAAATGATTAGTTTAAATGAGCTGACAAGTAGGGTACTAATTTGGGATTAAACTAATACCAATGGGGAACAAGACACAAGAGTATGGGGTTTAAAATTAATAATAAAATGATGCCCATAACTCTTGATTAAACAAAAACCAAGCGTGGGGAACCAATGGCTGACATCAAGAGATGCTCAAGCATGGGTTTAACAGAGTATGGGCAGGCTGCAAGTTGCAGCATGAGTGCAGCTTAACTACACTGGTCATTTGGCTTATAAAGAGGCCATTCGAGAACTTAAACAAGGCTGGAGTTTTGATTCTTAGGCTGGACTTTTAGTCTTCAGAAAAAGAGAAAAAAAAAACAAAGTGGAATTTTTAGTCTTAAGGCTGGAGTTTTAATCTGAAGAGAGGTCGAGCGAGTCCAAAGAAAAACTGAAAAACATAAGGTACACAATTGATACCACCAATGTAACTGAGAGTTTGAGAATGAATGCAAAAGAGAGGACCTGCAGATTGTTTTTTTATATATACATGAACTGTTACATTAAATGTCATAAAATAGTTACATTTTCGTTTGGATAATAGAAGTAGCCTACATGCTCAGTATATCAATGTAGGTTAATGAATGATAGTCATGTATGTATGCTGTTAGGTGAAAAACATTCCCAGTGTAATAAGTTGTATTTTAGACTTAGTCTGATGGTGTAGTATATTCTATAATGTAGGCCAAATAGGAAAACTATCCACATGAGTTAAAGTTCTTTCCCCTTTTGCTAGTTTGTCACATATAAATTGATAAAGAACAAAGAATCAGTTCTAGGCCTCAACCTCGGGAAGGCCGAGCCCAGATCGAAAAATCAGCTAGGCCTGTATCGGAAAAACAGGGCCCAAGTCTGGCCATCCCGCATGAGCTAGGTTTGGGCCCATAATTTGCGACTAGTTGTCCATAAGTGCAGTCACGTTTTATTATTCTGTAAAAGCACTTTAAATCCGGTTTTATAATCGACTAAGGCTATTTTCTGCTTTCAATTGATAGAGACAAACCCGACAAGAAACGTAGTTGCTATAGGATATCCTTTAAAAATAACAACGAGATGAGCCTCGATAAAAATAAACAAAACGCAGACGCGGGGCCCTTGTTAAATGTATATTAGTGAAGCATTTAGTTTCCAAGACGGGTTGTTTAGCAAATCTCACAACCTTCCTAAAATAACAATACGTTAGACTCTTTAGGACGCGCCTTAATAAATCTTACCTTCGTAAACTCGGGTGCACATTGATGTGACCCAAATCCAAATCTCAACGGAGTCAAAATGTGTTTCTAATCACGGGTGCATTGATTGTGACTTGGTTCGAGATGCGTGTCCATGACGTTGCAAATTCATTTTAAAAAATAAGAATGAGATGAGCCTCGCCAAATAAAATACAAATTGCGGGGCCCTCAGTAAATATTTGCTTTAAAAATTATTTGGACTTCGGGATGGACCGTTTAGTAAAATTCCACGGTCTTACCCAAAATAAATACGCTAGTCGCTTTAGGCGCGCCTTTAATAATTTAATTTCCTTAAACTCGGGTGCACATTGATGTGACCCAAATCTAAATCTCAACGGAGTCAAAGTGTGTCGACGACCATGGGTACATTGATTGTAACGCGGTTCGAGATACATTTTCACAACGTTGCAATTCTTGATAAAAAACAGTAAATGATAAAAGCGGTTAAAAGTTAAATTTTGCACATAAGTTCACACTTGTATAAAATCAGATAATCAAGCCGAATATAACAGTTGAGCGACCGTGCTAGAACCACGGAACTCGGGAATGCCTAACACCTTCTCCCGGGTTAACAGAATTCCTTATCCGGATTGCTGGTACGCAGACTGTAATATAGAGTCATTATTTTCCTCGATTCGGGATTAAAATTGGTGACTTGGGACACCCTAAACCTCCCAAGTGGCGACTCTGAAATAAATAAACAAATCCCGTTTCGATTGTCCTTTAATTAGAAAAAACTCTCATGCGCCCCCCCGGGCGCGGAAAAAGGAGGTGTGACAGTCATTACAACAAAAATGAAAACTGAAAAAAGACTAACTAAGCCTATCAGCTACTAGTTACAGGGATTCCTATCTGTAAGTCTTCTGAAACTTGGTCTTGAGTCTTGAATGGTGCTTCATACCGACTTCAGATTTGAACCTTGATACTGCTAGTTGTAGGTGCTAGTTCTTTGAGCGGACCACATCTGTTCTCCACTTCCGTACCTTGGGTTCTTTTCCCCTCTTGTTTTCTTGTTGTCTTTTTGACCAGCCTTTTGTGAATGCTGGGGATTTTATTGCTTCCTGCTGGAGATTCCTGTTGTATTCCTCTACTTCATTGATTCTAAGTGTGCTCCTTCCTCATATGAGCGGGCTTTTGACTTCAATGCTTCAATCGTATTCCCTTATTCTCCAGGTGGGTGCCTGATTTCTATTTCTTTTATCCTTGTTCTCCAGGTGGACGCCTGATTTCTTCTTTTCTTTATCCTTGTTCTCCAGGTGGACGCCTGATTTCTTCCTTCCTTTGTCCTTATTCTCCAGGTGGACGCCTGATTACTTCTTTTCTTTGTCCTTGTTCTCCAGGTGGACGCCTGATTTCTATTTTTCTTTGTCCTTGTTCTCCAGGTGGACGCCTGATTTCTATTTTTCTTTGTCCTACAACAAACTCCGTTCTACAGGCGGGTCTCCTATTGGTAAGATTAAACTTAGGAAGTGCGTCTCCTATGGTAAAACTAAACTGAGGAAGTGCGTCTCCTATTGGTAATGACATGCCTGCATTTATACTTGTGGGCGACCTAGAATATGGAATGAACAGACAAAATGTATTCCCGCATTATACTGGTGGGCGACCTAGAACAGAATGTATTCCCGCATTATACTGGTGGGCGACCTAGAACTTAAATGTATTCCCGCATTTTACTGGTGGGCGACCTAGAACTTAAATGTATTCCCGCATTTTACTGGTGGGCGACCTAGAACTTAAATGTATTCCCACATTTTACTGGTGGGCGACCTAGAACTTAAATGTATTCCCTCATTTTACTGGTGGGCGACCTAGAACTTAAAAGTATTCCCGCATTATACTGGTGGGCGACCTAGAACTTAAAAGTATTCCCGCATTTTACTGGTGGGCGACCTAGAACTTAAATGTATTCCCGCATTTTACTGGTGGGCGACCTAGAACTTAGATGTATTCCCGCATTTTACTGGTGGGCGACCTAGAACTTAAATGTATTCCCGCATTTTACTGGTGGGCGACCTAGAACTTAAATGTATTCCCGCATTATACTGGTGGGCGACCTAGAACTTAAAAGTATTCCCGCATTTTACTGGTGGGCGACCTAGAACTTAAAAGTATTCCCGCATTTTACTGGTGGGCGACCTAGAACTTAAATGTATTCCCGCATTTTACTGGTGGGCGACCTAGAACTTAAAAGTATTCCCGCATTATACTGGTGGGCGACCTAGAACTTAAATGTATTCCCGCATTTTACTGGTGGGCGACCTAGAACTTAAATGTATTCCCGCATTTTACTGGTGGGCGACCTAGAACTTAAATGTATTCCCGCATTTTACTGGTGGGCGACCTAGAACTTAAAAGTATTCCCGCATTATACTGGTGGGCGACCTAGAACTTAAAAGTATTCCCGCATTATACTGGTGGGCGACCTAGAACTTAAAAGTATTCCCGCATTATACTGGTGGGCGACCTAGAACTTAAAATGTATTCCCGCATTATACTGGTGGGCGACCTAGAACTTAAATGTATTCCCGCATTATACTGGTGGGCGACCTAGAACTTAAAATGTATTCCCGCATTATACTGGTGGGCGACCTAGAACTTAAATGTATTCCCGCATTTTACTGGTGGGCGACCTAGAACTTAAAATGTATTCCCGCATTATACTGGTGGGCGACCTAGAACTTAAATGTATTCCCGCATTATACTGGTGGGCGACCTAGAACTTAAAAGTATTCCCGCATTATACTGGTGGGCGACCTAGAACTTAAATGTATTCCCGCATTATACTGGTGGGCGACCTAAAACTTAAATGTATTCCCGCATTATACTGGTGGGCGACCTAGAACTTAAATGTATTCCCGCATTATACTGGTGGGCGACCTAAAACTTAAATGTATTCCCGCATTATACTGGTGGGCGACCTAGAACTTAAATGTATTCCCGCATTATACTGGTGGGCGACCTAGAACTTAAAAGTATTCCCGCATTATACTGGTGGGCGACCTAGAACTTACATGTATTGAAATTGCTTCCCCGTTCTTCCGAGAAAATTTTCAACAATCGGCAGAAAATTTTCTGCCCCGATTTTTGGTGGTTTTCCTGGCGTTGCGTCTTGCTGCCATTATCAATCCTTTGTTCTCCTGCAGCAGACAAAAGGATTTAGTCAGTTTTAATCGTGGTGGTAGAGGGTGCCTTTACGGCGAACAATTTTTCTCTCTTCCCCTTTTCTTGCTCTATGTTCTCATAATTGATTACTGGGCAGAGTTGCCTGCTGGGGTCTCTAGCCTGCTGGGGATTGGCTTTCAATTAATCCCCTTTTCTGCTTTCTCTTTAAGCACATGCTGTGGGAGTCTGTTTTTAGCTCCCGAAACCACTCCCTTTATGAGCTTACTTCCTCCAAAATTGCCGGGCACGATCACTGCATTGCCTGGTATCGGCCTTTAAGACTGTTTGTATTATCCTGCATTGGATGAATTCCCCTCCGGTTTCTGGTAGTAAGCTTTGAAAAATCCTTTCAAGACACATTTTAGGAAAAGAAATAAAAGATAGAAAAAGGAGAAAATCTTTCTGAACCAATATTTTGGTGGTAGAAGAAACTCAAAAAAACTTATCTGGAGGACATGACTGGTCCCCGTGATCATGACGTGCACCACCGATTCCTGACCCAGTCTATTTGTATCAATCGATTTGCCCGATGGTTTGATTTGCTGGGGCTGATAAAGGAGTGTCCATTTCGAATGTTGTAGCTTTTGTTGATCTGTCTTGTCGCCTCATAGTGCCCTTCGAGGGGTTTTCACTAATGAGACTCTCTCTTTTCTCTCATCTCCCGGCGCCTTATGGTGCCTGTGAAGGTTTTCACCAATAAGACTCTCTCATTTCATGTCCCTCATCTTACATCGCCTCTCGGTGCCTGCGAAGGTTTTCACCGATAAGACTCTCTCATTTTATTTCTTTCGAGGAATCGGGGTGTTGTAGATACGACCCTCTTTTCTGGAGATTCCCTTGACCATCAATTCATTCCCAGTCTTACGATCCTCTTCTTTGCTGGGGATCGGTGTATCATTCTCGGCCTTATTTGCCGGACTTGGCATCTCTTGAACAGTGATCGGGAGGTCTTTTGGACGTTGATGTTGGTTTTGGTGTGGGGTTAAAGAAAGGCTATAAAAATGAAAATAATTTGATGGGTGATGTGCTACAACTTTTGGAATCAAACCTTTGTTGGAACTTAAAACGTAACCTCTGCCCCAGTTTTCTTGCTTGGGGAATTTATTTATTTATTTTATTATTTTTTTTGCACTTATGTTGCGCTATGTGCGTTACGCACACTGTGCCTATTATGCACACTATGTACATTATGCATCCTATATTCACTATGATGCATACTATGACCGAGCCGTGAGGCGCCTACGTATCCTCTTTGAGGAATCAGGTCAAACGTAGTTCCCACGGTTTTGTATTTCTTATGATTTTATCTTCTTCTTTTTTCTTTTCCTTCTTTTCATTTTCTTTTTCTTTTCTTTTTCTCTCTCTTTTTTTCATTAGTGATTCCAAAATAGGGGTATGAAAGAATTACTTAAGGCTCAAAGGGGGAAGCAAGGGTTAAAAGTGTTTGGAATAGAAGAAAGAATTGTCTCCGTCATCTCATTATCCAATAAATGCCAAATACAAACAAAATAAACCAAAAATTGCCATAATTAAAGAAATTACGCATAATATCTCTTGACTGCATCAGAATTGATAGCCATATCGACACATCTCCCCTCGACATCTGTCAAACACAAAGCACCGTTGGTCAATACTCTGGTCACGATATAAGGCCCTTGCCAATTTGGGGCGAATTTGCCTTTTGCCTCGACCTGATGTGGGAGGATCTTCTTCAATACCTGCTGCCCTACTTCAAACCTCCTGGGGCGTACATTCTTATTATATGTTCTTGCCATTCTCTTCTGGTACAGCTGACCATGACACACTGCTGCCAATCTTTTCTCATCTATCAGGCTCAACTGTTCCAATCGAGCTTTGACCCATTCATCATCATTAATCCCGGCTTCAGCGACAATTCGGAGGGACGGAATTTCGACTTCCGCTGGTATTACGGCCTCAGTTCCGTACACCAACAAATAAGGAGTTGTGCCTATGGAAGTTCGGACGGTAGTGCGGTAACCCAACAAAGCAAAGGGTAATCTCTCGTGCCATTGTCTGGACCCTTCCACCATTTTTCGCAGTATCTTCTTGATATTCTTATTGGCTGCTTCGACTGCTCCATTCGCCTTGGGACGATATGGGGTGGAATTGCGGTGTGTAATCTTGAACTGTTGGCATACCTCTCTCATCAAACTGCTATTAAGATTCGCACCGTTATCCGTGATGATCACTTTTGGGATCCCAAATCTGCAGATGATATGGGAGTGAACAAAGTCCACCACTGCCTTCTTGGTTACTGATTTGAAGGTTTTAGCCTCAACCCATTCGGTGAAGTAATCAATGGTCACTAGAATGAACCTATGACCATTGGATGCTGCCGGCTCGATGGGCCCAATGACATCCATGCCCCATGCCACAAACGGCCAGGGTGCTGACATCGTATGTAACTCTGTTGGCGGAGAATGAATCAAATCTCCATGTATCTGGCACTGATGGCATTTCCTCACAAAAGTGATACAGTCGTGTTCCATGGTGAGCCAATAACACCCTGTTCGAAGGATCTTTCTTGCCAATACATATCCGCTCATGTGTGGCCCACAAACTCCAGCATGCACCTCTGCCATAACCGTCGTTGCTTGACTGGCATCTATGCATCTCAACAATCCCAAATCCGGGGTTCTTTTGTACAATACTCCTCCACTGAGGAAGAAACCATTCGACAAACGCCGAAGGGCTCTTTTTGGTCTCTAGAGGCATGTTCTGGATATATCCCCATTCTGAGGTATTCCTTGATATCATGAAACCAGGGTTCGCCATCTGCTTCTTCTTCTATGGCATTGCAGTAGGCGTGCTGATCACGGACCTGGATGTGTAGAGGATCAACATACATTTTGTCAGGGTGGTGCAACATTGATGCTAAGGTGGCCAAGGCATCCGCAACCTCATTGTGAACTCTCGGGATGTGTTTGAACTTCACCGATCGAAATTGCTTGCTCAGATCATGCAAGCATTGTCGGTATGGTATGAGCTTTAGATCTCGTGTTTCCCATTCACCCTGAATTTGATGTACCAAGAGGTCCGAGTCTCCCAAGACCAAGACGTCTTGGACATCCATGTCAGCAGCCAAGCGCAGACCCAGAATGCAAGCCTCATACTCGGCCATATTGTTGGTGTAATAGAAGCGTAGTTGAGCCGTAACAAGATAATGCCGTCCTGTTTCAGAAATGAGTACTACTTCTATTCCAACCCCTTTTGCGTTTGCAGCTCCATCGAAGAAAAGCTTCCAACCCGGTTCCTCAGCTAACTCCAACTCATTCGTATGCATCACCTCTTCGTCAGGAAAATACGTTCTTAAGGGCTCGTATTTTTCATCAACGGGATTCTCTGCCAAATGGTCTGCCAGCGCCTGGGCTTTCATGGCCGTCCTCGTCACATAGATGATATCAAACTCTATGAGCAGAATTTGTCATTTTGCCAACCTTCCCATGGGCATAGGTTTCTGAAAGATATACTTCAATGGGTCCAAACGGGATATGAGATAAGTAGTATACGAAGACAGGTAGTGCTTCAACTTCTGAGCTACCCAAGTTAAGGCACAACATGTTTTCTCGAGTTGAGTGTACTTGACCTCATGTACTGTGAATTTCTTGCTAAGATAGTAGATGGCCTGCTCCTTCCTTCCTGTGTCATCGTGTTGCCCCAATACACAACCAAATGAATTTTCCAAGACCGTCAGGTAAAGAATTAGGGGCTTCCCGGGCTTAGGCGGGACCAATACGGGTGGATTAGATAGATACCCTTTGATTTGGTCGAAAGCCTCCTGACACTCTGCCATCCAACCTACCGTAACATCCTTTCTCAGCAGCCGAAATATGGGCTCACAAGTTGCTGTGAGTTGAGCGATGAACCTGCTGATGAAATTGAGTCTACCCAGCAAACTCATTACCTCTGTTTTGTTCCTTGGCGGTGGCAAATCTCAGATGGATTCAATTTTGGATGGGTCTAACTCAATCCCCCGTCGACTGACGATGAATCCTAGCAACTTTCCTGATGGAACCCCGAATGCGCATTTGGCCGGGTTAAGCTTGATATCATACCTTCGGAGTCTTTGGAAAAATCTCCTTAGGTCTGCCACATGGTCCTCCTGACGCCAAGATTTGATGATCACATCATTGACGTACACCTCGATTTCTTTGTGTATCATGTCATGAAACACGGCAGTCATTGCTCGCATGTACGTTGCCCCGGCGTTCTTTAACCCGAACGGCATTACCCGATAGCAGTAGGTTCCCCATGGCGTAATAAACGCTGTCTTCTCAGCATCCTCCTCGTCCATTAGGATCTGATGATAACCCGCATAGAAATCCACAAAGGATCCGATCTCGCGCCCAGCGCAATTATCGATCAGGATATGAATGTTGGGTAACGGAAAATTGTCCTTGGGACTTGCTTTGTTGAGGTTGCGGTAGTCGACGCACACCCTGATTTTTCCATCCTTCTTTGGGACTGGTACCACATTGGCCAACCACTCGGGATATCGAGTGACCCGAATGACCTTTGCCTGCAACTGCTTAATCACCTCTTCTTTGATTTTTACACTCATTTCTGTTTTAAATTTCCTTAGTTTTTGCTTGACCGGAGGGTATGCCGGGTCAGTGGGCAATTTGTGAACCACTAAATTGGTGCTTAATCCAGGCATATCGTCATATGACCATGCAAAAACATCTTTGAATTCCATGAGGGTTTTGATCAATTCTTCTCTGACATTCGGCTCAATGTGGATACTAATTTTGGTCTCTTGGACGTTATCAGCGTCTCCTAGATTCACAGCCTCGGTGTCATTTAGGTTAGGCTTGGGTTTCTCTTCAAATTGGCACAGTTCTCGGTTTATCTCTTCGAAGGCTTCCCCTTCGTCACATTCAGATTCATCGTCACAAACGACCTCTTGCATCATTGAGTCGGTTTCAGATTGATTTATTAGACTAGGTCGAAGATCCGCTGTGCATGCCATGTCATTAGAACCAGTAAAAAGAGAACTGTTCAGAAAGAAAAAGAACAAAACAAAATTAAAATGGGACAAAAGAAAAGAACTTCATTAAACTTGCGGGATAAAAGGGTTCACACTTTTACAAAACGAAAGTAAAATTTGGATTACACCCTTGAATAATCCGGACAAAACAAAACACACAAAACATAAATCAAAGCCTACTACCAAGACTCCCCTCGGACAGGAAGAGGAGTAACCGTCCAATTGTTGGTCTTGGCCTCAGGCCCCACAAACTGTATCTCTGCTCTGCTAGACCCTTCTCCAGCCTCCACCACACTGACATCCGCGAATAGCCTCTCAAAACTCTGATTCAGGTCTTCATTTATACCGATCAAAGGTCCTAGAATCTTTGGGACCGGTGACCCCTTGGCACTTGCTTTAACAAAAGACCTTGAGAGGCGTAGCACCGGTTTAGGCAGAAACCAGACCCTCTTCTTCATTTTTCGCGCTTGCTTCCTATCTGCTGCGGTTGGTTTGAACCCCAATCCGAAAGTTTCCAGATTTTTAGGAAGGGAGACAGGTTGGACAATCCCTTGAAGCTCGACTCCCAGGCCTTTTCCCGGCACAAATCCATTACCCAGCATTTCTGAGACCATCATGACTGTTGCGGCAGCTACCCTAGGGTGCGGGATGATTTCTCCTTCAGAAATTTTGTTGGCCGACCCTGTATCAAAAATCTGGTAAACCCAAGGACCTTTGTCATCAGCGGTCTCTATGAAAGGTACAATGGTTCCGCCCATGGTGCATGTTGTATCCTCACCGTGTAACACGACCTCTTGTATTTCCTACTCGAACTTCACCATCTGATGTAGGGTGGAAGGCACCGCTTTGGCTGCATGAATCCATGGTCGACCTAACAGCAGGTTGTAAGATACTGTGGCGTCTAATACCTGAAATTCCATGGTAAGAAGGACCGGACCGATGGTCAGTTCAAGTACAACATCCCCTACAGTGGCCGTTCCGTTTCCATCAAACCCTCAGACACAGATACTGTTCTTGTGGATCCTTCCGTGGTCGATCTTCAACTGGTTCAAAGTAGATAGTGGGCAAATATTGGCGCTTGAGCCGTTATCCACCAATACTCGAGTTACCACCGAGTCTTCACATTTGACAGCTAGGTATAAAGCTTTATTATGCTCCGTACCTTCCACCGGCAGGTCATCATCTGAGAATGTTACCCTGTTCACCTTGAAAATCTTGCTGGCAATGGTTTCCAGGTGGTTTACAGCAATCTCACTGGGTACATGAGCTTCGTTCAATATCTTCAGCAGGGCCCGACGATGCTCCTCAGAATGGATCAGTAACGACAACAGTGAGATCTGGGCCGGTGTTTTTCTCAGCTGTTCGACCACAGAATAGTCCTGTACTTTCATCTTTCTCAGGAATTCTTCAGCCTCTTCTTCGGACACAGGTTTCTTGGTTGCAACTGGGTTGGTTCTTCTTAGCTCCACCGGAGCAAAACATCGACCTGATCGAGTCAGCCCTTGCGCTTCACAACTGACTTCTTCCACCTGTTTTCCTTTGTACATCACCACCGCCTTTTCATATTTCCAAGGCACAGCCCTGCTGTCAATCATCGGCAGTTGGACCACAGGCTTTATGGTCACCCGTTCTCTATATACCCCTTTCAACACGACCGCCGGTGTGGGCGGGATCCCTGGTATTACCAACTTGCTTGGCTCGGGTTTGCTTGTTATGGCGGACGGGCTCTTTCCCAATATCACTACCGGCTTGACGCCTTCTCCCTGCGACTGTACACTCGTTCCTCCACTGGTTGAGACTTCTTTCGGGGCGGCTTGGATCATCATCACTGTTTGTGAGGGTTTTCTCAATTCTCCTCCCTCACACACCAACTCAATCATGTGAGTTTCGTGGTGCGCTGGCAGTGGGTTTTGGTTGATGTTAGGAGCCTCCGGTGTCTGGACCTCGATCTTATTGGTGTCAATAAGATCCTGTATGGCATGCCTTAATTTCCAGCACTTCTCGGTATCATGCCCGAGCATCCCTGAACAGTATTCACAACTGATTGATCGATCCAAGTTCTGAGGTGGGGGATTTGGTTCTCGAGTCTGGACAGGACTAACCAAACCCAATTGCCTCAGCTTGTGGAACAAAGCGGTGTAGGTTTCTCCCAACTCCGTGAAAGTTCTCTGCTTCCGCAACCTGTCATTCCTAGCATCTGGATTTCCCCGAAAGCTTGCCCCTGAAGGGTTTCTATACGCCCTCGGTGGAGGATAGGTATTTTGTGGTGGTGTATATATGTTCTGGGGAGCCGGTGCGCGCCATTGTGGGCGAATCGGAGGCTGGGTGTATGCTTGGGCCTGGTGTACGGAACAATGTGGTTCTTGAGGTGGATAGAAATTTTGTGGTGGGTTGTATGGGTATTCTGACCTGTAAGGTCTGGGTTGGTTGTAATGTGGCCTGCCAGCCCTGGACCAACTGCCTGCCTCGATCGTGGCAACCTCTTCTTTCTTTCTTCTCAGCGCACCTCCCGTGCCGCTTTGAATAGCCTGGGTTGTGGCTTTGAGTGCCGAATAGTTCAAGATTTTGTCAGACCTCAGACCCTCTTCTATCATGACCCCTATCTTGACCACCTCGTTGAAAGATTTTCCAACTGTTGTCACCAAGTGACCAAAATAGGTTGGATCCAGTGTCTGCAAGAAATAGTCCACCATCTCTCCCTCTCTCATGGGAGGATCGACTCTAGCTGCTTGTTCTCTCCAGCGGAACCCGAACTCGCGAAAACTTTCCCCGGGTTTCTTCCCAGTTCTCAATAATGTGAGACGGTCAGGGACTATCTCGAGATTGTACTGGAAATGACCTGCAAAAGCCTGCGCCAGATCATCCCACGTGTACCACCTGCTGGAATCCTGCCTGGTATACCATTCTAATGCAGATCCGCTCAGACTTTGGCCGAAATAAGCTATCAGCAGCTCATCCTTGCCGCCTGCCCCCCTCATTTTGCTACAGAATCCCCGCAAATGTGCCATGGGATCACCGTGCCCTTCATATAAATCAAACTTAGGCATCTTGAACCCAGCCGGGAGTTGGACGTCTAGGAAAGGGCACAGATCTTTGTATGCTACGCTGACTTGATTGCCCAGCCCGTGCAAGTTCCTGAAGGACTGCTCCAGGCTTTTGAACTTTCTCAATACTTCATCCTGTTCAGGGGCCTTAGCCGGCTTCTCAATCTCTGCCGGCACTTCCAAATGTGGATTGTAAGCCTGTGGTTCGGGGGCATGAAACGTAGGCTCGGGGGGTAGTATTGTGTATCGTGAGCCTGAAACAATGGCTCACTGGTCGTTCTTTGCAAAGGGGCTGATGTTGGTCCCACAAAAATGGGAATATTGGGTGTTGGGAGAGGTTGATGGGGTGGTGGAGCTTGGGAATCATGAGGGCTTCTTTCTTGATGATAAAGGGGATTTGGGCGGCTTGTGGAAGGGCCAGAGTGAGGGTATTCCGGCATGTGCCCCAGTGTTTCAGGGCTCTTTTGTGTTTTGGCTATGGCTAGCTGCATTGCATTCATCTCTAGTCCCATCCTTTCAATCTTTTCCATCGCTTCTTTTAGCAACTGGCTTATCGGCCTCTCTTCCTCATTACTATTCTCTGAAGTAGTCATGCTGGTTGCTATCGGTCCTTTGGATCTGGTTTGATAGGAGTGTGCTGCCAGAGTTCCTTAACAACTTTTTTGTTTGATTCAGACAACAACAAACTTTGTTAGCGTTAGAGTTTAACAGATTTGATCATAACACATAGAGGATGCAATGCACCTAGGCAGTTAATCGTTTCTACATGCTTTGCTTAAAACAACATGCGTCATCCCGGTTTGCTCATTCGTCCCCTTTTAAAGTACTTTGGGAAACCCTGTGTTTTATTTTATTTTGTATTTTCTTTTCTTTCTTTATTAAAAGCGGTCGAATCTTATGGGGATTGCCTACGTATCACATCCCCGCGTGAATCAGACCAGGCGTAGTTCTGCCTTAAAGTAAAGAAACACAAAATTCTTGTGAAATCGTTAAATTCATTCTCAAAATTTTGCTATTACAAATTACTTCAAGCAAGGAATAGCAATAGTACAGACTCCACAGTTCTTAACCCGTTTTGACTAAAAGAAAAGAAAACAACATATGGAAAAGCAACAAAGCCAAATAAACAAGACTCAACCAAAGATTAATTTTCCAACTTAGGGGCCCGCGAGGCATCATTCGGCCTTTCCGCGGCCCTTGGTGTGAGGTCCCTCTGCAGGCTTTTCAACTCATTCATGATTCGGTGGACGCAACCCATGATGGAAACAAGGAGGGTCTTCCGAGGCATTTGCTCGCATGCCAGGCATCTCATGTAGATGTAATGCCCAATCTCGTTGATCCTTCCTCGAATGTTGTCCCTTTCTGCGAACAAATGCCTTATCTGTCGGTTCTTCAATCCCAGTGTTTGCGCATTGTTGGCAAGCTGATCCTGGAATATCTCCATTTGTCTTTCCATTCTGGTCATTGCATCGTAACATCGCCTTCTGTCGGCTTGGGCATCTCATGCTTGTTTGACGATCCGATCATGTAGAGTGGAGTTCGTCTCCCTTAATATTCCGACGCTCATTTCATAATCCCTTATGACCTGTTGCAAACGCTGCTTCCGGGCCATTGTGTACCTTGCCCATCTGACCTTCATCCTTGCTATGCAAGCTTCTGATTGTTCTAATTCTTCTTGGCTCTGGATGACCTGACTTCTCAAACTTGCTATCAATCTTTCGTCAGAGCGACGCTTCTGTCGGTCAACGTTACTCTTACTGGCTTGGTGAAGGCGGGCCTTCAAGATTTGGTTTTCTTGGGCTAGCTTGTTTCTTTCAGCCTGCTCCGAGGCGGCTTGCACATTGTTCTCAAATACAAGCCTTTCGACTTGTTGCTTTAGCTTCCCGATTTCAACCCGGTAACCTTCCTCCCTTTTTAACCATCCCCATTGCTCTTGTGAATCATCTGTGAAGTGTTGGACGTGGGCCCTTTTAGTAGGTCTTTGCCGAATCTGAAACTTTCTCTCGAACCAAGCATCGTACTTTGGGTCTACCTCACCTTTAGCTAGTTCTCGCACCATGGTCTTGGGCTCCAAGAATCTACATTCATGCCACAGTTTTCTAATCTTCCCCTCGGGGAATATGACTCCCGGGCTTAATTCCATGGCATGCTTGCTCAGATCTTCATCAGTAGGGACTACTTGAAACCTGCCCAGTTGTCGTAATACCCGATGAGGGGCATATGGCTGGATGCTGCGAAGCCCCATTAAGAGAACATGACATTCTTCAGCCGACATGTAGATCACCTCAGTATCAGTCAACCAACCGAATGCCCATTCAATTTGGTCAGCTGTTGTTGACCTTAACCGTGTAAACCATGCTTCGACACCTTCAGGAAATCTGGCGCCTGTCATGCGCTTCTTGAATCCGCTGATACAATTCCTCTCGGTCAACCCGTGGTTCATGTATCCTACTCGGTGATGGAGATGTTCCTGCATCCATAGCTGAAGTAACAGGTTGCAACCTTGGAAGAACTTGCCTCCTTCTCGGCATATAGTCAGAGCCCGGTAGATTTCGGACAAAATCAAAGGAACCACAGTACTATTGGTTCTTTTGATTGCAACGTCGGCCATACCTACCAGACCTATCTCTATCTTTTTATCCTTCCTTGGACAGACCATGACTCCCAAGAACGCTGTGATGAAAGCCAAAGTACGTCTTGCTTCCCATTTGTTTCTGTTCCCGCCGTGAGTTAGCCCAAGGTTCGGTTCCTCGAAACCCTGCGGGGCTCCGTACCGCTGATACAAGAAATGGAGATCACAACATCCTCTCGATAAATCGTCATGTTGTATCTTCCGACTGATGCTTAGTAGATCCAGAAACGCATGCGGAGACACTGGCCTTGGCGAAAGCAAATATTGCCCTCTTAACCTCTCATTCAATCCCGCATATCCGGCGACTTTCTCAAGTGTTGGCGAAAGTTCAAAGTCAACAAAACGGAATACATTGCGGGTTGGGTCCCAAAATGGTATTAGAGCTTCAAGAATATCTGTCCTTGGCCTAACGCCCAACAAATTTACAAAACCTCCCAATATTCTTCCTACTACCTCTTTGCTATTGGCTTCCAAATCATTCCACCACATGTGGAGTTGTAGGGGGACCTCGCTGAGGGCCGAGAATGGTTCATTTTGCTCTGTGCTCATCCTGCACATTTATTAAGGTGACCTTTTAGGTGAAAACAGAAACCTTTATTTTGACTCTAAACAAGAATCTTGGAAAACAAAACAAACAATATATGTATTTATATACATGTGTGTACATATATGCTTTATGGTATATCATTATTGGTAAAATGAAAAAGGGAGTTGGACCCGATGAGGGTTGCCTACGTATCTCACATCCGGTGAGAATCAAATCGACGTAGTTCGGGTTATAAACTAACTAGCTTATTATTTTATTTTATTTATTTTTTCTTTTTCTCTTTTTTTTGAAAATAGAGTAAAATAAAATAAAAACTCATTCCTCATTCCTAGCTTGCCATTTGTTTTTCTCTTTTCCTTTTTTCCTTTCTTTTTTTTTTCTTTTTTTTCATTCTTTTTTCATTCTCTTTTTCGTTTCTTTTTTTTTTTCTCTTTGTTGTGGTCGAATCTTATGGAGATTGTCTACGTATCATGACTCCGCATGAATTAGACCTTGCGTAGTTCGGACTATAAGAGATAAACAATAACAAACAATTTTTTCAATTTTTATATTAAAACAAACTGGGTTTCACAGGTCTGAAGATGACCTACAACTGAAAAAAAATCAAACAACACACATATTCTAATTAAAAGATTTACAAACTCCAAAAACAGATGATTAGCTCCCTTTCTCCGTTTGACAAATGCAACCAAACGGTTATTTTTTGCAAATGTGGCCTCTTCCAAATTCATATGAATTTTGAGGTCGGGGAGGATTATTCTGGCACTTTACAAACTTGTCCATTCTTTTACAAAAATAACCTTTCGACAACTGAAAGATACTCTAAGGCTATTTCGGCAAGAACGGTTTAAGACGCGGCCGAAGCTGGCTCGGCTTATTATGACAAAATTCGAACGGTATTCACCTGACCGTTGACTCTTTGTTTTTTTTTCAAATTACGGTAAAAACGTAGTGTTGCAAACACGGCCCTTCAGCGCCTCGGGGACGAAGATGTTTTAAGGCTGTGTGGGTCAACTGGACCAAAAATCCTAAAAAATGACCCAAAGGTGGCTGTTTATGCAAAGTCAGCCTTCCGGCGTCCCTTTCGGGAACATTCGGCTTTGTCAAAATTAAAATTTGACATATATTTTTTATTTATTTGATTTTGGCGTTTTTGGCAAAAGGTGGGTTGGACATCACCCGACTTATTTATGACAAGATTAAATTTTTTGATTTTTGGCTATTTTTGCAAAAGGTGAGGTTGGACCCGATGAGGGTTGCCTACGTATCTCACATCCGGTGAGAATCAAACCCGCGTAGTTCGGGCAAAAGAACTACTTTAAAAGAAAAAGGAAGCATTTTTGATTGATTTTCTTTTTACAAGAAACACTTCTAAGATATATTTTTGAATTTTCATTTGCTCTTTTTTTTTCTTTATTCTAAAGAAGAAGAAGAAAATATTTTTCGGAATTTTGCTTTTAATAAAAGGAACGCTTCTAAAATGTTTTTTTTTTTTGAATCTTGAAGCTTCTAAAATGTTTTTTTTTTTTGAATCTTGAATTTTCTTTCAATTTTTGAAAGAAGAATCAAAATATTTTCGGTTTTTTCATTATATATATTTAAAACAATTAGAAAGACTTTCTAAAGAAGTGAATAATGGAAAATATTTTTGGATTATTTTAATTTTGGCATTTGCATAAACAAATAAATAAACCTATTTTAAAACAAGACCCCTTTTTTTTTACTTTCATTTTTATGGCAAGGCAAAAACAATGATGATTTTTCTACTTTTCCTTTGCTTTTAATAAAACAAACTAACAAGACATATATATTTTTTATTTTTTCAAAATTTCGTCAGAGTTTTGATACCTACTCGGACATTGGTTTTTTCCTTCTAAAAATAAGTAGTTATATCTCTACACTGTCACTTTCTCATTTTTTTCACTATTTTCTAATTCGTTGAAAATGATGACAACATACAAACTCTTTTTTGAATTTTCATTTATATATATATATATATATATATATATATATATATATATATATACATATTTAATTTATTATTATTTTCAAAAATGTGGCATGAGAGACATAAGGACTTCCAAGACATCTTGGACTCCGCGAATGTTCCCTATGCGCTTTTTCCAACATATGAAGCGTGGGGGACATATGGGAATTCCAAGACTTCTTGGATTCCACAAATGTTCCCCATGTGTTTTCCCAAAAAGCAAGCGTGGGGGACATAGGGAATTCCAAGGCTTCTTGGATTCCACAAATGTTCCCCATGCTTTGATTAAAATAACATCATGCTGGAAATGACCAAATGACCCATTCGCCCTTGACTGAATACAACATGTAGCACATAGGATGCCATAAGATGGTCTATTATTTCAGGTTGCTTGTCCTAGACGGACCCAACCCCTGTGTTGAGTCCCCTAAGTCAAATGCACATGATGCAAATAAACGTTCCTACTAGGGATCCGGCATGTGGCTTCATTATACTAAGTTCATAACCTGGGTATTTGTTCTAGACCTGGCTTACCCGAGCGGACAGCTCGAGCCGAGGGGGGCAGCGTACCGGGAATACAGAAGCTTCACCGGCTTAGCAACTTGTCCGAACCTCGTTCTAAATTGGGATTTGACACTATACAGAAAAGAAGTCGTACGAAGTACACCCTTCTTCATGATTCAGAAGACTCAGAGAGGAGATGGGCTTCGGCACAATTTATATACAGTTCACATAATATCAAAGCGGTAAAAGCAACATTTAGCACATTAAGCTCAAAACATGTAAAAATCAAATAAAGCCAAATATAACAATTTATCTAAGCTCGAATTTCTAACCCTGAACCAGTGGTTCTGGGTTATAGCGTCCCCAGCAGAGTCGCCAGAGCTGTCACACCTCCTTTTTCCGCACCCGCCGGGGCGCGAGGGAGTTTTTTCCAATTAAAGGACAATCGAGACGGGATTGGTTTAATTATTTCAGAGTCGCCACTTGGGAGATTTAGGGTGTCCCAAGTCACCAATTTTAATCCCGAATCGAGGAAAAGAATGACTCCATATTACAGTCTGCGTACCAGAAATCCGGATAAGGAATTCTGTTAACCCGGGAGAAGGTGTTAGGCATTCCCGAGTTCCGTGGTTCTAGCACGGTCGCTCAACTGTTATATTCGGCTTATTTATCTGATTTTTAATACAATTATGAACCATGTGCAAATTTTATCTTTTACCGCTTTATTATCATTATTTTTTAGGAATGTGAACATCGCTTAAAACATATCTTTGGACTGTGTCACATGAAATGCACCCACAATCCGAAACATATTTTATTTGATGTTTTAGGATTTGGATTTGGGTCGCATGAAATGCACACCCGAGTTTAAGAAAGTAATTTAATTAAACACGCGCTTAAAGAGACTATCGCGTTATTATTTTGCGGAGGCCGTGAAATTCGCTAAACGACCCTCCTGAATTCTAAGTAATTTTAAACAAGTATTTACTGAGGGCCCCTTAAGACAAGCATGTAGATAACAATAATCTTAGTATGAAGAAACAAAATGCGGAATAGCTACTTAAAATAATGAAACAAAGGAAGAGACATTCAACAAATCCGATACACAAACAGTGCATAGGAAATCCATATCATTTCATTCCATTTAAGCAAATATAACAAGTTTGGAAATGTATATGCACCTGTTTGAAGCAAGAACAACAACCAAACTGTCCCGACAACTATCGGAAACCTCTCCAATGACGGAACGACGGAACCTCGACGTCAAGCTCAACGTACCGGACCTCGACGAACCAAAGTCGACCTCGACGGAAAACAGAACGCTCGGCCAAGCAGGCTCGCAGCAAACCACAGCTGCTCGCAAAAGATGAAACAACGTCGACAACAGTAAGGTCGACGCGAAGGGGGCTGCTGACGGGCGTTGGAACGGCGTCGACGCGAGGAGGATGAAGCAGAAAAAGGGGTCGTTTGGACGCGAGGAAGGAGCAGCTGTGCGTTGCTTGGAAGCGCAGCAACGACTGCTTGTTGGACTAACAATGGCGGAAGTGCTGGGTTTTCTACGACTGCGTGGGGGTGGTGTTCGGACGATCGAGCTGGGTCAGTGGTGGTGGGTCGTTGATGCTATAGCTGTTCCGGCGAGGGAGCAACAACAACTGCTTCGTGATAGCAGCGGACGCGGGGTCGTTTGACTTGAAGAAGTCGGAAATGGTGGTTTACGTGAGGGTTTTGGAGTAGGGTAGTGTACGCCGATGGAGGGAAAGGTGGTTTGTCGATGGTGGTTGAAGGGTCGTTTGGTGTTTTATCGGATGGGTTTTGCCTGAGGTGGTTCAAGCGTGGGGGGGGGGGGGGGCTGGCTCCTAGGGCTTTCTCTTCTTCTTCTTTTTGAAGAAGAAGATGAACAGTGCTCGAGCAAAAAAAAATTCCCGTTTTTTTTCTTTTTTCTGACCAAAAGTCCTCTCCTTTCAAAGTTTGTCCGTGTATTTGTATAGTCTTTGCCCAGAAAAATGAGCCCCACGCGTGGTGGGGTTCAAGGCATATGTCCCCCACGCGTGGTGGACTCGGTTTATTATGGGCTAGGTCCGAAAATTAGGCCTAAAACCGGGTAGTTTGAACCCGAATATTATTCTTTTGCCCGGACCCGAGAAATAGGAACACGTTGCTTAACTAGTCCTATGTAAGCAAAATAACTACCAAAAATAAGACTAGTATTTAAACAAAACTATATCTTTTTTAAATATTTTTCAAGATTTAAAATAGCTACAAAATATTAATAAAACTATTTTTTTTGTAATTTTCGTTTTTATATAAAGATAAAATATAAAGTAATACTTTTGCATTTTTTCCAAATTAAAATGACTACAAAACCTTAATAGAATTATATTTTTTTTGTAATTTTCGAAATTATATAAAGTAAAAAATAAAGTGCAATTTTTGATTTTTTCAAGTTTATGAGGGATACATAAACTAAAATTTATATATATTTTTTGTAATTTTTCTTTTGCGAGAAAAATAAAGTAAAAATAGTCAAAATAGCTATATTAGTCCTAAATTAAGTATTTAAGCTTAAGAACGTAAAATTCCCGGGGAGGGTCAAAAATCACGTGCTTACAGATACTAGTCAGACGAGACCCACAACACCACGTTGTGATCAGTGCGGCAAGGCCCACTTTGGACTGTGCCGTCGAGGTTCTGATGCATGTTATTCTTGCGGACAGCCTGGCCATATGATGCGGGATTGTCCTAACAGGGAAGGAGATGGTATGGCTCAGCCGACTGGATCTGTGTCTGCTTCTTCCTCATCAGTTCGACCTCCAGCACGGGGTTTTCAGCAGTCGACAGGTCGTGGTAGAGGTAGAGGTGCAGTGCCGAGTTTGAGTGGTGGTCAAAATCGAACCTATGCTCTAGTAGGTCAACAGGATCTCGAGTCATCTCCAGATGTTGTTACAGGTATATTATCTGTGTTTTCTTATGATGTATATGCGCTGATTGATCCGGGATCTACATTATCATATGTTACACCCTTTGTGGCTAATAAGTTTGGCATTGAACCTGAATTGATAAGTAAACCCCTTGTGGTATTCTACTCTAATAGGAGATTCTGTGATTGCTAGAAGGGTATATAGAGGTTGCACTGTGATGATTTGTAGTCGTCAAACCTCGGAAAATTTATTTGAGTTAGAAATGGTTGATTTTGATGTGATAATGGGAATGGACTGGTTGGCCTCATGCTATGCAAATGTTGACTGTCATACGAAGATGATTAGGTTTCAATTTCCTGGTGAACCCATCATTGAATGGAAAGGGAATATTGCTACACCAAAAGGTAGGTTTATTTCCTATCTTAAGGCAAGGAAAATGATCTCAAAAGGTTACATTTATCATTTCGTTCGCGTTAGGGATGCGGAAGCGAAACCGCCTACTTTACAATCAATTCCCGTGGTCAATGAATTCCCAGATGTTTTCCCAGATGAACTCCCAGACCTTCCTCCTGAAAGGGAGATTGAGTTTAACATTGATGTGTTGCCTGACACTTAACCGATCTCTATCCACTCCATACAGAATGGCCCTGACAGAGTTGCGAGAGTTGAAGGTGCAGTTGGAGGACTTGCTGGATAAGGGCTTTATTAGACCTATCACTTCACCTTGGGGTGCACCAGTCCTATTCGTGCGGAATAAAGACGGGTCGTTATGGATGTATATCGACTATCAACAGTTGAATAAGTTTACTATAAAGAACAAGTATCCACTTCCAAGAATTGATGACCTATTTGACCAACTCCAGGGTACCAAGTATTTCTCCAAGATTGATTTACGTTCAGGGTATCATCAGGTGAGGGTTAAGGAGAAGGATATTCCAAAGACGGCCTTCCGGTCAAGATACGGGCACTTTGAGTTCTTGGTGATGTCGTTCGGTCTAACAAATGCCCTAGCAGCTTTTATGGATCTCATGAATACTATATTTAGGCCCTATCTTGATGTGTTCGTGATTGTATTCATTGATGACATTCTAGTATATTCTCGTTCGGAGGCGGAACATGCGGGCCACTTGCGGATAGTATTACAGACGCTTCATGATCGTAAGTTATTTGCTAAGCTCTCCAAATGTGAATTTTGGCTGATCTCAGTAGCGTTCCTTGGCCATGTGATATCTGACGAGGGTATTAGTATCGACACACAAAAGATCATGCAGTAAAGAATTGGCCGAGACCTACAACACCATCAGAAGTCCACAGCTTCCTAGGGCTAGCAGGATATTATAGGCGGTTTGTAGAAGGGTTTTCCTCTATATCATCACCATTGACTAAGTTAACACAGAAAGCTACCAAGTTCCAGTGGTCTGACACTTGTGAATGTAGTTTTCAGGAGCTAAAGAATCGATTGACATCCGCACCAGTGCTCACTCTCCCTGAAGGAACAAAAGGTTATGTGGTATATTGTGATGCCTCAGGTATAGGTTTGGGGTGCGTATTGATGCAGCGTGGGAAGGTGATTGCTTATGCATCAAGACAGTTGAAGAAGCATGAAAAGAATTATCCAACCCATGATTTGGAATTGGCTGCAGTAATATATGCTTTGAAGATATGGCGGCACTACTTATACGGCATCCATGTTGACATCTACACAGATCATAGGAGTTTACAATACATCTTCAAGCAGAAAGAGTTGAATTTGAGGCAGCGTAAGTGGCTTGAATTACTGAAAGACTACGACGTCGAGATATCGTATCATCCCGATAAAGCCAATGTTGTGGAAGACGCTCCCAGCTGTAAATCAATAGGAAGCTTAGTACATATTGAGGTAGGTAGATGGGGGTTGACTAAAGAGCTTCATCAGCTAGCCGATATGAGAATCAGATTGTTAGACTCTGATGATGGAGGTGTTACTGTACAGAATACATCAGAATCATCTTTGGTAGTTGAGGTAAAAGCACGACAATATGAAGATCCTATCTTAGTACGATTAAGAGAGAGCATTCAACAGTGTAAAAGTATGGCTTTTGAGATCGGAAGAGGATGGGGCACTGAGATACCAGGGCCGATTATGTGTGCCTAATGTGGCAAGGTTGCGAGAGAAGATTATGAATGAGATTCATCAATCCCGATATTCCATCCATCCCGGCTCGACAAAGATGTATCATGATGTCAAGGAGCAGTATTGGTGGGATAACATGAAGAAGTCTATTGCAAAATTTGTAGCCCAGTGTCCCAATTGTCAACAAGTAAAGATAGAACATCAGAAACCTAGTGGATTACTTCAGAATATAGAGATTCCGACCTGGAAATGGGAGGTGATTAATATGGACTTCATTATTGGATTACCTCGCTCTTATCATAAGTTTGACTTCATCTGGGTGATAATTGATTGACTTACAAAATGTGCCATTTTCTGCCAGTTAAGACAACTTACACGGCTGAAGATTATGTGAAGTTGTATATCACGGAGATTGTTAGGCTTCATGATGTGCCGGTATCTATTATATCAGACCGAGGATCTCAATTTACAGCTAACCTTTGGAGGTCTTTTCAGAAGGGTTTAGGCACACAAGTGAATCTCAGCACTGCATTTCATCCGCAGACTAACGGACAGGCTGAACGTACTATTCAGACACTGGAAGATATGCTACGAGCATGTGTTCTAGATTTTAAGGGAAATTGGGATGACCATCTTCCACTCATAGAATTCGCCTACAATAATAGCTACCATTCCAATATTAAAATGGCCTCATACGAGGCACTATACGGGAGAAGATGTAGATCACCAGTTGGATGGTTCGAAGTCGGTGAAACAGAATTATATGGGCCAGATTTGATTCACCAAGCTATTGAGAAGGTGAAAGTGATACGGGAGCGATTGAGGACGACATAAAGCAGGCAAAAATCTTATTCCAATGTCCGATGTCGTGATTTGGAGTTTGAGGTTGGTGATTAGGTTTTCCTGAGGATCTCACCAATGAAGGGTATTATGCATTTTGGGAAGAAAGGTAAGCTGAGTCCAAGGTATATCGGGCCGTATAAAATTCTTTAACGGATTGGACAGGTTGCTTATGAGTTAGAATTGCCATCCGAATTGGAATTTGTCCACCCGGTATTCCATGTATCTATGTTGAGGAAATGTATTGGAGACCCTTCTCGAGTCGTCCCTATCAAAGATGTACAGATTACAGAGGACCTATCATATGAGGAAGTGCCAGTGGCTATATTAGATCGACAAGTACGCAAGCTGAGAACAAAAGATGTAGCTTCCATCAAAGTATTGTGGAGCAACAAGAATATGGAAGAAATAATATGGGAAGCAGAAGAGTAGATGAAGTCTAAATACCCGTACCTATTCCAGAATGAAGATAACAAGGATGCTGGTGAAACACATGATACATTGGAAGGTGAAATGGCTCTATGAGGTAAGCAATAACTTAAGAATAATCTTCCTTAATACAAAATGGCGATAAGAAGATAATGTACATGTCCATAATGCTTTGCATACTCTTGTAAGGCCATACGTTGAGTTAACCGCTTGCAAGTTTGTCCTCTATTTATGGGAGAAACTTGGCCAGAATCCACGATGATTTAAACTCCCCATGAACCCTTACATTCGAGGACGAATGTTCCTAAGAGGGAAGGATGTTACAAACCATATCCACACGCGTTAGTTTATGCCATATATTAGTTAACATAAATCCAAGAAGAAATTACCTTTGAGATGATAAGAAGTTAATCCTATTGGTCTTCAGTGATACAAGGGTGTATAAGGGTGATTAACAAGTATTAGAAGTTAACCGAATCAAGGATGTTGTAACTCGTATTTTCAGGTAAACCTAGAGGTTTTTAATATACTCAAGAGGTCATGTATTAAGGTATTTGAATCATATAATATCCGTATCATAAGTCTTGAAGTCAAACGATTTATGAAACAAAAGTCGACAAACGTTGTCGCAACTTAGGTTCATACTTTTACTTAAACATTAAGTCAAATATTTCTAAGTTTTTCTCCCAATTTACAAGGAATTACGGGGTGATCTACCCACCAAATTAAATATCTATGAGTCTAGTTTCCAACTCATTAAACCGTTTATCAATACAATCTCGGAGTATAGAGATATTCATATTTTCGCAAGCCTGCACAGATTGGTAAATGACAAGTAGGTGCATCATCTACTTGCCAAAATGATAGGACAAAATTAAAAGACCTAAGTCGTCCAAGAGAGGACTTTTAAGGGGTTATGAACTCAGTTATTTCATCCATATTTCAGACCCTCAAAACCAAAGTTAACTCCTGCAACTCCTCCCCAAAAATCCCACACAAACCCTAATCGATTTTCCCTCTATTTCAAGTTCTATTTGAAGGTAAAACCTAGAGTTTGAAGAACCAAGGGAAGGGCTGAGTTATCCAACAAGTAAGGTAAGTGCCATCTTTCATACATTTTTCTCTGATGTGAATTCATGGTAATTCGTTCTATACATGTAAGAACTCACTGGACGTTGATCGAAAGCCGTGAGTTCGAGTTATTCACTTGTAGCGGACTATTTTGTGGACTGTTTTGTGTTGCTATTGGGCTGCGCGTTTTACTACTATTTTGTGGAGTTTTGGAGGTGGAAGGGTGTGGATAAATATCATATCTATGTAGGGTTGTGGGCTGATAGTTATTCATAATATTTTCGGGTCGTTTGACACGACTACGGTGGTCGTCGTACGTATGATGTAATTATGTTGTACGTGGACTGTTTTGGGAGGCTCAATATGTTTATTATTGATGTTGTTTGGGATGTTTGGTGATTGTTTTGAATGGTGTGAAGTCATATATATAGAGGAGGTGTTATCCGTTTCAACGTAAAATAGGTTGTGGTCGATACATAATAGTTATGACGCTTAAATGATAACGATAGTATCGTTTCTCTTATTGTAGACTAAGGAGTTGTGACAATTGCATAGCTTGTGATTGGGGCAGTATATACAAGGTATGTGAGGCTATCCCTTTCCTTCTTTTGCACGACTCCGATTGTACATAATGTAATGAACGGGCTTCCAAAGATACTCTACTCTTAGAAGCTAGCAGTACTTACATTGTTTTCCCTCTTATGGAACGATTGATGTTAATGTTGCTTCTCTTATTCTTATGTTATCAATGTTGTTGGTACTTCCTGATTCTTATAAGGTTCATAGTGAAGAGTTAGTCCTAATAATGTGTACAGACGATACCGACCTTACATCACTCCGAAAGGTTTAGAATATGATTCTATGAGTCGAGCATGCATTATATATATGTATCTATTTTACTCTACTGAGCCGCTATATAGTCGGCCGGGTACAACACCTATTATGCAACCACTGATCAGTTGGATTTTACCGAGCTCCACTGGTCGGGTACGATTCTACCGAGCCTTATGACGGCCGAGTACGTTTTTACCGAGCCTATTATTGCTGGGTACGATATGATGATGCCCACAGAGGCGTATGTTTTAAAAGTTTATGTATACACACATATGTATCATGCATTTCATATCAGTAGCCCTCAGAGGTACTTAGATGTTCCAGGTTGTATATTCTCTATCCCTGCTTACATTACTATTCGTATTTATGGTTCCCTGCCTTACATACTCAGTACTTTATTCGTACTAACGTCTTTTTGTTTGTGGACGCTGCATGTCGTGTTGCAGGCCCTGATAAACAGGCAGGTGCAGCTCCCCCGCCACAGTAGGTTGTCCAGGTCAGCAGTGATTGGCGAGATCCCTTCTCCGGACTCGCTGTGGTCTTGGTATGCATTTTTGTTATAGACATTATGGGTATGTCGAGGCTCTGTTCCGGCTATATTGCAGCACTTATGTTTATTTAGAGGCTCATAGACAAGTGTCGACTCATGTATAGTTTGGTATGCCTTGTCGGCTGGTTTTTGTTGTATAGTCTTTCATGGTAGTGTGGTAGCTCGTACCTTATATGTAGTTTCTTGATTGTCTGGTCATCCCCTGCTATGTATGTTCATGCCATCATATTTTATTGTTTGTTGTCCATGATCCATGTCTACCATTTATATTGATCTCGTCAACCCTAAAAGATAAAAAAAAAAAAGGTTAGATAAAATGTACGTTGGTGCTCGACAAGTATGGTCGGGTGCTAGTCATGGCCCTCCAGTTTGGGTCGTGACAAATTTGGTATCAGAGCAAGTCTGTCCTAGGGATTGTCTATGAGCCGTGTCTAGTAGAGTCTTGCTTATGGATGTGTAGCGCGCCACATTTATAATCAGGAGGCTACATGACATCAAGGGTTGTTACCTTCTTCCTGAATCTAGATCGTGCGTAGAGTTGAGTCATAAGTGTTCGTCTCTAATATTCACCTTGTTTTCTTTCAGCGATGCCTTCGACTAGGAAGCAAACAATTAGTAGACGGCTTGATACAGCTGCGGGAGAGGGTACCAGTCAGGTGCCCCAAGCCAGAGCAGGCCAAAGTGAGGCTCAGAGTGAGATGCCGTCTCATACTTCATCTACTCCGTCTCCTCCAGAGGATATTAGGAGGCACCCAGCACCTCCAGTTCCTTCGTCTGGCACTACAGACCAGGATATGCGGAGTGCTTTGCAGTTATTAACTAGCTTGGTAGCTGCTCAGGCTCAGAGGCAGAATACAGGTGCTGATGATAAACCAGTTAGTACGAGAGTTCGTGATTTTATTAATTTAGACCCTCTAGTGTTTATCGGATCAGACCCCAAGGAGGACCCGCAGACTTTTATTGACTAGGTTCATCGTACACTGCGGGTTATGCATATTAGTGATACAGAGGCAGTAGAGTTGGCTTCTTATCGGCTACGAGATTTAGCGGTTCTCTGGTATGATAGTTGGGAGAGATCTAGGGGTCCGAACGCTCCTCCAGCTGTGTGGAAAAAATTTTCTGAGGCCTTTCTTCGTCACTACTTGCCAGTTGAGATACGACGAGCTAGAGCTGATAAGTTCTTGAACCTTAGGCAAGGTAATATGAGTGTGCGAGAGTACAGTATGCAGTTCGATTCTTTAGCAAGGTATGCTCCCCATATGCTGGCCGAGATGAGTGATAGGGTGCATTTGTTCGTGAACAGATTGGGACCACATCTGATAAATGAGTGCACGACAACATCCTTGGTGGAGGGCATGGATATTTCCCGTATTCAGGCTTATGCTCAGACCCTAGAGGATCGTAAGCGCCAGCGGAGGGCAGATAGGGAACAGGATAGGGGCCAGCATAAGAGGGCGAGATTTGCAAGGTATTCTAATCACTTCAGAGGCAGCGTCAGGCCCCAGGCTTTGAGCAGTTCGGCGCCACCTGTAGCTAGTGCTCCTCCACAGTTTTAGAGGCCTCGATATGATCGATTTACCCATTCTAGTCCAAGTCAAAGTTCGCAGGCATCAGGCTCGCAACATCATAGGGATACTGTCACACCTCCTTTTTCCGCACCCGCCGGGGCGCGAGGGAGTTTTTTCCAATTAAAGGACAATCGAGACGGGATTGGTTTAATTATTTCAGAGTCGCCACTTGGGAGATTTAGGGTGTCCCAAGTCACCAATTTTAATCCCGAATCGAGGAAAAGAATGACTCCATATTACAGTCTGCGTACCAAAAATCCGGATAAGGAATTCTGTTAACCCGGGAGAAGGTGTTAGGCATTCCCGAGTTCCGTGGTTCTAGCACGGTCGCTCAACTGTTATATTCGGCTTATTTATCTGATTTTTAATACAATTATGAACCATGTGCAAATTTTATCTTTTACCGCTTTATTATCATTATTTTTTAGGAATGTGAACATCGCTTAAAACATATCTTTGGACTGTGTCACATGAAATGCACCCACAATCCGAAACATATTTTATTTGATGTTTTAGGATTTGGATTTGGGTCGCATGAAATGCACACCCGAGTTTAAGAAAGTAATTTAATTAAACACGCGCTTAAAGAGACTATCGCGTTATTATTTTGCGGAGGCCGTGAAATTCGCTAAACGACCCTCCTGAATTCTAAGTAAATTTAAACAAGTATTTACTGAGGGCCCCGCAATTTGTGTTTTTATTCGGCGAGGCTCATCTCATTCTTATTTTTAAAAGAAATTTGCAACGTCATGGACATGCATCTCGGGCCACGTCACAATCAATGTGCCCGTGACTAGAGACATATTTCGACTCCGTTGAGATTTGGATTTGGGTCACATAAATGTGCACCCGAGTTTAGGGAGATAACATTATTAAAGGCGCGCCTAAAGCAACTAGCGCATTATTATTTTTTGGTAGGGCCGCGAAATTTGCTAAACGGCCCGTCCCAGAATCTAAGTATTTAATACACATATTTTGTGAAGGCTCCGCAATCTGTACATTTTTTATTTTTTGGCGAAGCTAGTCTCGTTTTTTTTTGTTTATTTATTTATTTATTTTAGAAAAAAGAGACAAGGCTAAAATAACTACATTTTTTGCTACTTTGCGAGGTCATGGGTTGTAGATTAAACTTATTTGATGAAACGAATATTTTTCAATGGGATTAAAATTACTCCTATGATTTTAACATTACTACTATACGTACAAACAACTCTTAAGACAAGCATGTAGATAACAATAATCTTAGTATGAAGAAACAAAATGCGGAATAGCTACTTAAAATAATGAAACAAAGGAAGAGACATTCAACAAATCCGATACACAAACAGTGCATAGGAAATCCATATCATTTCATTCCATTTAAGCAAATATAACAAGTTTGGAAATGTATATGCACCTGTTTGAAGCAAGAACAACAACCAAACTGTCCCGACAACTATCGGAAACCTCTCCAATGTCGGAACGACGGAACCTCGACGTCAAGCTCAACGTACCGGACCTCGACGAACCAAAGTCGACCTCGACGGAAAACAGAACGCTCGGCCAAGCAGGCTCGCAGCAAACCACAGCTGCTCGCAAAAGATGAAACAACATCGACAACAGTAAGGTCGACGCGAAGGGGGCTGCTGACGGGCGTTGGAACGGCGTCGACGCGAGGAGGATGAAGCAGAAAAAGGGGTCGTTTGGACGCGAGGAAGGAGCAGCTGTGCGTTGCTTGGAAGCGCAGCAACGACTGCTTGTTGGACTAACAATGGCGGAGGTGCTGGGTTTTCTACGACTGCGTGGGGGTGGTGTTCGGACGATCGAGCTGGGTCAGTGATGGTGGGTCGTTGATGCTGCAGCTGTTCCGGTGAGGGAGCAACAACAGCTGCTTCGTGATAGCAGCAGACGCGGGGTCGTTTGACTTGAAGAAGTCGGAAATGGTGGTTTACGTGAGGGTTTTGGAGTAGGGTAGTGTACGCCGATGGAGGGAAGGGTGGTTTGTCGATGGTGGTTGAAGGGTCGTTTGGTGTTTTACCGGATGGGTTTTGCCTGAGGTGGTTCAAGCATGGGGGGGGGGCTGGCTCCTAGGGCTTTCTCTTCTTCTTCTTTTTGAAGAAGAAGATGAACAGTGCTCGAGCAAAAAAAAATTCCCGTTTTTTTTCTTTTTTCTGACCAAAAGTCCTCTCCTTTCAAAGTTTGTCCGTGTATTTGTATAGTCTTTGCCCAGAAAAATGAGCCCCACGCGTGGTGGGGTTCAAGGCATATGTCCCCCACGCGTGGTGGACTCGGTTTATTATGGGCTAGGTCCGAAAATTAGGCCTAAAACCGGGTAGTTTGAACCCGAATATTATTCTTTTGCCCGGACCCGAGAAATAGGAACACGTTGCTTAACTAGTCCTATGTAAGCAAAATAACTACCAAAAATAAGACTAGTATTTAAACAAAACTATATCTTTTTTAAATATTTTTCAAGATTTAAAATAGCTACAAAATATTAATAAAACTATTTTTTTTGTAATTTTCGTTTTTATATAAAGATAAAATATAAAGTAATACTTTTGCATTTTTTCCAAATTAAAATGACTACAAAACCTTAATAGAATTATATTTTTTTTGTAATTTTCGAAATTATATAAAGTAAAAAATAAAGTGCAATTTTTGATTTTTTCAAGTTTATGAGGGATACATAAACTAAAATTTATATATATTTTTTGTAATTTTTCTTTTGCGAGAAAAATAAAGTAAAAATAGTCAAAAAAGCTATATTAGTCCTAAATTAAGTATTTAAGCTTAAGAACGTAAAATTCCCGGGGAGGGTCAAAAATCACGTGCTTACAGCTGCCCCTCTTTGACTGGAAACACGAAGAGTTTTCCGACAAAGAACGACTAGACGTGTTTTTGACCCGACCATTACTTGGACGGACTACACTAAGGAAAGGGAGGGAATGTGACCGAGCCCTGACATCTGAGCTGCCTACATATCCTTGGTTATACAGGAATCAGGCCACGTGTAGTTCGGAAATAAGAGAGATGGTAGAGGGTACCGAGGTGAGGAGCCGATCGAGGTGCCATTCCGTTGAGGTTCCGGTCCGCGGTCCTGTCATTGTAAGCACGTGATTTTTGCTTCACGAGCAATCACTCCAAAAGGAAAACAAAAAATAAAAATAGTGACAAATGATTTCGCTGTACAATTTTTCGATTTTTTTTTCCGTGACATGTGTTATTAGTCGTTTGTAGGTCTGTCCATTTCGCATTTAGTCATTATCAAACAAAATACAAAAAATATGTGTCGTTAAAAGAAAATTCAAAAAATATATAAATATATGTGCGTCGTTCGTTCTAGGTTGTGATTTAACTTACTTTTGTGATAATTATGTGGAAATGTTACAGTGTTGTTGATTTTAATTTCACTATTTTATTATTATCTCATTTTTGTTTAAAAGAAAAAAAAAGCAAAAGAGTGAAGGAAAATCGGTTTGGGCCAAAGAAGAAATAAAACAAAGCAGGCCCAAACCAGCACTCAGACCCAGTCCAAGTCAGCTAGCCCAAGACCCATTCACCAGTTATCAAAACGACGTAGTTCAATACCCATACTACGTCGTTTCAAGGGCGGCTCATCTCAGCCGTTCCAATCAATCCAATCCAACGGTCCAGGATCACTATCAGTAACCCGTTTCAAAACCCGACCCAGGAACCAATCCGACCCAACCCCTCACTTAAACCAAATGACCCCGTTTAACTATCAAACGACCCCGTCTCATTTCTCAGCATCATATCTAAGCCGTTGAGATCATCTGATCTAACGGCTCAGATCCAATCAGCCTCCCAGTATATAAGCCCCCTATCATACCCCGCACCCCCTATACCAACCCCACCCTTCATCGTCCCCAAACTCAAACCTGAAACCCCCCGAACCCTAGCAGCCGCCCTAGTCTCCTTCGCCATTAAAGCCGGCGGCACGAACGCCGGTGGCCACCCCCTGAACACCCTGAGACCCCCTCACTCCCCTGAACACGAATCCACTAACCACGAACCTCGAATCATCTCCTATCGTCTCGAATCTGGATTTGAAGATTCGAGACAAAACTCGATCTACACCAAACCTCACCATCTTTGTATCAGTCACTCCCCTGACCTTCCTCGTGACCAAACCAAGCTTGGTTTGGTCCGAATCTACCCACAACTCCCTAAGAATCAGATCTGGAAATCCAGACCTTAGAACACATGCACCTGGGGAATCCGGCCGGTCTGGACAAGGGTTTGAGGTCTAATAGACCTTAATCAAGGTGTTCTCATATGAGAACACCCTGATTAAAGTTTGTTCGGCCTCAAAAGTTCGAAGTCGAATCTGATTTGGGTCCGTTTTGATTTCAAAACTTTTTCGGTAAGTTTCCTTTTCTCTTTTTGGTTCTAATTAAGTTGTCAGCATGCTTCGTTATGTTTGTTCGTTATTTTGTTATTTTTCATTCGGATTTCCTCCATCTCTGTCAAAAGGCCTCTTATTTGGTCATTTGCTTTCTGTTTGTGTTCTAAATGCACTCTGTGATAAACATGATCGTCAGTTAGATTAGTCGTCAAATGAATTAATTCATATAGGCCCAGTAATTTAACAAAAATTGTCTGATATCCTTTAGGTCCCTGAACGTATTGTTTATATGAGCGACTGGTTATTACCTGTTATAATTAGTATAGTCGACTCGATAAATGTCGTCGATTAGTTTTCTATAACTAATAAATCGAATGAGCTAATAATGTCGCATGACTAATTGAACTTTGCCACTGACTGAATGCCCCAGCATTGTTTGAAATGGTTTGTTTGCATTGTAAAACTGACTGAAAAGGGTTCAGTCCAGGCAGTCTTGAGTTTGAACTTTCATCAGTTCAAAAATACCATAAGGTTCATAGTTGTTTGAAATGGTATGTTATCAATGTTGTTGGTACTTCCTGATTCTTATAAGGTTCATAGTGAAGAGTTAGTCCTAATAATGTGTACAGACGATACCGACATTATGTCACTCCGAAAGGTTTAGAATGTGATTCCATGAGTCGAGCATGCATTATATATATGTATCTATTTTACTCTACCGAGCCGCGCTATAGTCGGCCGGGTACGGCACCTATTGTGCAACCACTGATCAGTTGGGTTTTACCGAGCTCCACGTGGCCGGGTACGATTCTACCGAGCCTTATGACGGCCGGGTACGTTTTTACCGAGCCTATTATGGCTGGGTACGATATGATGATGATGATGCCCACAGAGGCGTATGTTTTAAAAGTTTATGTATACACACATATGTATCATGCATTTCATGTCAGTAGCCCTCAGAGGTACTTAGATGTTCCAGGTTGTATATTCTCTATCCCTGCTTACATTACTGATCATATTTATGGTTCCCTGCCTTACATACTCAGTACTTTATTTGTACTGACGTCTTTTTGTTTATGGACGTTGCATGTCGTGCTGCAGGCCCTGATAGACAGGCAGGTGCAGCTCCCCCGCCACAGTAGGTTGTCCAGTTCAACAGTGATTGGCGAGATCCCTTCTCCGGACTTGCCGTGGTCTTGGTATGCATTTTTGTTATAGACATTATGGGTATGTCGGAGCCCTGTTCCGGCTATGTTGCAGCACTTATGTTCATTTAGAGGCTCATAGACAAGTGTCGACTCATGTATAGTTTGGTATGCCTTGTCGGCTGATTTAACTTATTTGTATAGTCTTTCATGGTAGCGTGGTAGCTCGTACCTTATATGTAGTTTCTTGATTGTCTGGTCATCCCCTGCTATGTATGTTCATGCCATCATATTTTATTGTTGGTTGTCCATGATCCATGTCTACTATTTATATTGATTTCGTCAACCCTAAAAGATAATAAAAAAAGGTTAGATAAAATGTATGTTGGTGCTCGGCAAGTATGGTCGGGTGCTAGTCATGACCCTCCAGTTTAGGTCGTGACACTTGAACCCATATATTGGATTGGTTGGACGGACAATTAATATGTAGAGCCTCACCTAGCTAATTTCCCAACCCTATGGTCTCGTTCTGTTTTAAATTAAATTAAATGTATTAAATTGCTTTTGGTCAATAAAAAACAAATTATTAACTGTTCCTTTCTCTCCAATAAATTGTGATTTTTCAATCATTGGTTGGTTAATAAAACAAAATTTGGCAGCTAAATAAGATAAATATTGATTCAGTTTAAAAGATATTTTTAAATAAGCAAACGTACTACAACTGCATTCTAAAAACTGGATCTTTTCCTTATTGGCGGAATAAATCTAAAAGGTTGAAATTAGTTTCTTGGTTACATTTAAAAACTGGTTGATTTTAATTTTAATAACATTCATAAAGTTAAAACGTAGTAAACAATTACGAGTAACCACAAATCAATGGCAAGAATAGAATACAAAAACTATGCCGACGATGGAAACAATCGAAGGTATTAAAATACTTTAGGCGAAGAAGAATTGACAACAAAGAAAATCATAAAACAAAGGAAGAAACAGACAATTTTACAGAAGCGCAGAGGTAGAACTTTTAGATCCTACGGTGTTTGGATGGACTTATTTTAAGTAGCTTTTAAGTCATAAGTTAGGATTTCTAGTTTTTGACTTGCTTTTATTATTTTAGCTTAAAAATACGGAAAAAGGGTTCCAAATACCTCTAAACTATTGAAAAAGGTTTAAAAATACTCATCATCCACCTATTGGGCTGAAAATACCCCTCCATCCACTTTTTTGGTTCACTTATGCCCTTTGACCGTTAGGTCAATGCTAAATTTAAAATAATTATTATTCTTTTTGTAAAACTTAAAAAAAAATTACAAAATATTTTTGTTTTTTAAACGAATGCACCAATAGTCCACTAATTTAGTAAAGTCTTTTTTTTTTCATTTTTACAAAAAATTCAGTTTGAACAAATAAAAAATCAATTTTTTTGTAAAAACTATTTTTTTTTGTAAAACAGAAAAAAAAATGTTTTTAATAAAATATTTTAGTTTTTTAAAAACTGAAAAAAATATTTTCAACAAAATATTTTTGGTTTTGATTTTTTTTTTCCAGTTTTTGTAAAGCATTTAGTTTTATTTTCGTTTTTCAGTTTTTTTTAAAGAATAAAGTATTTTTGTTTTTAAAAAAAACTGAAAAAATGAAAAAAAGAATATTTTTCAAAAACAAAAATATTTTGTTGAAAATATTTTTCCAGTTTTTAAAAACGAAAATATTTTAATAAAAATATTTTTTCTGTTTTTACAAATTTTTTCATTTTTTACAAAGAAATGCTTTAAAAGAACTGGAAAAAATGAAAAAAAAAATATTTTTTGTAAAAACTGAATTGTTTTTTGTAAAAACTGAAAAAAGAAGAAGAAGAAGAAGAAGAAGAAGAAGAAGAAAAAGAAGAAGAAGACTTTACTAAATTAGTGGACTACTGATGCAATAGTTTAAAAAAACGAAAATATTTTGTAAAATAATTTTTGAAATTTTAGAAAAAGAATAATAATTATTTTTAATTCAGCATTGACCTAACGGTCAAAGGGCATAAGTGAACCAAAAAGGTGGATTGAGAGGTATTTTTAGCCCAATAGGTGGATGAAGGGTATTTGTAAACCTTTTCCAATAGTTTAGGGGCATTTTGAACCCTTTTTTGTTAAGAATAAATGCTTAAAAGCACTTTTTTTTTTTACTTTATCCAAACACTACAAAATGACTTAAAATTGATTTTGGCTTAAAACCACTTAAAATAAGTTAATCCAAATGAACTCATAGTCAGTTTTTTTTTTTTTTTCATGTATAAAGAAATAGTCACAGACTCACAGTCAAAGTCAAAGGAAACGAAAGAGTTAAGAAAGAAATAGAATACGTGAATGAAAGTAATTAAACAAAGCGTGAATTCATAATACAAATGTTAAAAGTTGCTAAGAGCATGTCTTATTATGTATCATTAATTAGGAAAAGAAATAATGCTTAATAAAATATTACACACCTAATAGAGTCATTACGAGGGAGTGACTAAAGGGCCGACTACCTTTAACCAACCCGTGAGCTATATTATATACTCTGTACTACTAGAGTTTAATCTTTATAAGTATGTAAAAATAATCTACACTTCCCAAATCACTTAAAACGTAATTACAGAATTTTTATTTTTGAGTAAGTATATATTAAAAACTAAAAAGATAAAGTGGGTAACCTAATATAACAAATAAAAACCCATCAAATAATTTATGGCGCAGGCTAAAAATGATAATACCCAAAAAAATAATCTACACTTCACAAATCACTTAAAATGTAATTACACAAAAAAATATTTTAGAGTAAGTATTTATTAAAAACTAAAAAGATAAAGTAGGTAACCTAATATAACAAATAAAAACACATCAATCCTATAAATACTATACTAACAATGCATACAAAGTTACTTATCTCATTTTACCTCTCCCATTTTTTTCAATTACATACTCATTTGAATTTGCATTGGATAAGGCTTATTAAAAATGAATAACTTACTACCAGAATTTTCTAAATTTTTTAAGCTCCAACTCTGATTAAGGTATATCTATCCCACCCCGAACTTTAGAGTGTGTTTGGATTGACTTTTAAATAAGTCAAATCAATTTTTAATTTTTTTTAGTTTTTTTTTAATATTTGACAAAGTTAAATAGTACCTAAAATAAATTAAAAATTATTTAAAACAAGTCAAAAGCTACCTTAACTTATTATTTTTGGCTTAAAAATTATTTCTCCTGAAAAATTATATTTTTGAGCAAATCCAAACGGGCTAGTAGTTTTACGGTCCCTTTACAACAACAATAACAACAACGATCCAGTATAATTCCACAAATGAGATCTGGGGAGGGTAATATGTACGCAGACGTTACCCCTACCCCAAAGGGAAGAGAGGCTGTTTCCAAGGACTATTTATACTGGGTCCCTTTACTATTATATAATTATAATAATACTGGTCCCATTCCTATCTCTTCCATTCTATAAATACGGCTGGAGGTACAGAAACATGTGAGAAAAAGTCCAACCACAATTGCGAGGGCCTCCATACTTGTTTTCACAGTGCTCATCCCGAGAAAGATCTAGAGTCCAACCCAGTATAAAACAACAATACAAAGAACAAGACTTTCTGCAAAAAAATTTGAGGTAAGTGTTAACTTTTTCCTCAATTCTCTGATGGCTGGATTACAGAGATCCACGACGTCGTTTCGGAGACAGGGTTCATCAGGACTTGTATGGGACGACAAAATATTGACAGCTTCAGGTGAATTGATTCAGCTGGGCCGCTTTCCAAAAGAAGAAAGTAGTACTAAAACTGACAGAGAAGAGAAAGAAGACCCAATTAGAGGAGCAAAACCCAAATTAGAGGTGTCGGTGGCTGTGAATAAGGCTTCATCGGAAACACCTGGATCCATTGAAAGGAGCCGATCTAACCGCGGTTTCCGAACCGGTAAGGTGTCGCCGGCAATAGAGCCGCCGTCTCCTAAAGTATCTGCATGTGGATTCTGTAGCGCTTTTGGGAAGAATGAAAAATCTAACCGACGACCCAAATCCGGTAAGCGAAAGATGTAATATTCCGGTGAAAAGGGAATATTAGGGTCAGAATTAAGTGGTTGGATGTTGAGTATGTTTCATCATCTCAATAAGGATGAGGTGTTAGAATTTTGGAGCTAAAAGACAATTGTGTACTTGTTTTATGCTTTGGCTTTTTTTGTCTGTAAGATTATTGTTCTTTAGGTTCTGCAATGGACAGTGTCTTAGCTGCCTTGCTTTTCTTGGTTGTGCATAAGCTTTAGCCTCTCTCTCTTCTTCTTTTTTTATAAATTTCTTCTTCTTCTTGAGCCGATGTGAGTCAGTTCTCGTTGTACAAAGGTTAAATCTGAAATTGGGTCCGTCTCTTGCTTTTATCTATCTTGTGGCATATGATTTGGGAATATCTCTTGCTTTATTTTCTGGTGCAAAATACTCCATGTTTGTTCTATAGACCTTCTCTCCACATACATATATTTTTATGTCTTCCTCCAACCCCCCCCCCCCCCCCTCTTCCCCCTTTTCTATTCTTCTTCGTGTTAAATTGGGTTTTGATTTTCATTTTTGGGTGCTTGTTGAAAACAGAATCAACATTTTCTTTGTCTTTTATTGATGAGTTGACACAAAATTTGGTTAACTTAGAGGAAGCTTTCAATTGGAATATATCTGTACATTGGATTTATCGTTAGGTATACCGAATTTAGCCAAATCAATAGTGCACATCCACATTCCTCCCTAGGTGGTAGTTGATATGATCAGTTTAGGACTTTAGGGAGGTGAAGGTGTTTGACAAAAAGTATTAAGGTTTTTGCTAAACTAATTAATGAAGAAAATAGAGGATAAATTTTAGTCATGGATAATTAATTTTAGATTTAAGCACATCGATTAAGAGAATATATCTTTGTTGATTCAATAATCACTAAAGATTTGTATTCGCTATCTAAACCTTTTCTTGGTTTTCTTTATTTTTTCTCTCTAGGAGAGGAAATCTTTCCTTTTCTTGTCTTCTTACCTCCTATATATATTATTAATATTCCCTTTTGTCCAACGTCCTTGACCAGAATGTCTTCATCTCTTGATTGTACCTCATCTTGCCTCCTTCAAATATCACGACATTTACTTTGCCCTACAAGCTTTTTGACGGCTCGATCTCGATAATGATCGAGATATTAGTTGTTATTATACCTTGTGGATACGACAGCGACTTAGTTGATCCCTTACCATTCCTTCTAACGCATAATTTATGCGTGGTCAGATTTTAACCCATACATAAGGCAGCATCAATTAGTCAAGACTGGTAAGACAAATTCCTCAACCCATCTGCCAGCACATTCCAGATGCTACACCAACTAAAGGAAGAGGAGATTAGCCTACGCGTACACTAAAAGTGTGTGATATGTATTTTCATATTAATTTTATATTTAATTATAGTTAATTAATTAATATATTACACTTAATTATGGTGGAAGTAACATTGTTCCATGTATGTGCCGGGTTTGAAAAAGGAAATACTGCACGATGGTGACTTCGTGTTACTGTTGTATAATGATTTATTGATGATTCACTAATCAAACCATTATTAAGTCCTACTACTCTTGCATTTAATTATTACTATATGTTAACGCGCATTATTTGTGGCTGTTCTAGTAGAACCGCGAATTATGATAGTTCCGAGCGAAAATTAGGTCAGAGGTATGCCTTTGGTAATTTTGATCACTACTCCCCGTCGCATAATATTATTATGTATCGTGATTTTTTTGTGCACGCCTCTTAAGAAAGAATAGTTTTTGATTATTTTATTTTTATTAAATATTTTTTTAATTTATGTATCATTTTTATTAATGACATTATTCATATTTTTACTAAATGTGAACGCAATTGATTATTAGGTATAAAAAAGAAAAAATATAATTAATTTTGTCTTGAACTTTTAAAATAACAAATAATTCGAGATAATTATTTTTAATAACCACGATACATATTATAAGACGGAGAGTGAGTAGCATGTTTCTGACTCAAGCATATGGGACATCTTATCTTTATAACGAATTGTTGACATGCCTTCTTCATAGAAACATTTCCCTCAGTCGATAACTCAAGGAATGTAGGGACATGACCCATTCTTGAACATGAAAGTGCAGAGAGAGTCTCAAGCAGCTCTCTATCATTAGGATTATAAATATAGCAGCCACAAGAGAAATTTAGATGGCTGATCACATGCATGAATTTGACGCGCACATTATTTTTAGTGGGCCGCAAAAGATATTTCCTGGTCTTGCAGTATGTCCTCTCATTGAAGTCCTACTTGGTGATCTGCTCGTCATTTATTCTCCATCTGTTTGACATGCAAATCTCCTACGCGTATTCACCAGCCACTTCACCTATTTTAGTCACTTTACCTGTTTGGCCTTTTTTTCTCTCCTTCAAATTAAGGTATTTGATCAAAAAGGAAAAAAAAAAATTAAGTGGAAGCAGAAAATGGCTTCTTCCCAATGGAAAATGACTGAAAAAAAAAATACACCTAAAATTACTTTTTAAATCGTTGTTGTAAAGTACTTTTGAAATTAATTAGCTAACACATAAATTACTTCTCATCAAGTATTTTTTGATATGGGCCGAGCTAGAGCTTCGAATTCGGGTTCGGATGAACCCAATAACTTTGATCAAAATTATGTATTTATTTTTAAAAGTTATGTACAAATTATTACTCCCTCCGTTTCAATTTATGTGAACCGATTTGACTGTGCACGATGTTGAAGAAAAGAGAAACTTTTTTGAACTTATGGTGTAAAATGAGTCACATATATTTTGTGTGGCTATAAATCATTGCATAAAGGTAAATTATTTCCAAATAAGGAAAGATGTCATTCTTTTTGGCACGGACTAAAAGAAAATATGTTCACATAAATTGAAACGGAGGGAGTAATTTAAAACCCAGTAACTTAGAAGAAATAAAATCCCAAATTCATAATTAGTTTCAAATCCTCGCTCCGCCTCTATTCTTTTAAAGCACTTAATTCTTATAAAAAATAAGGTGATTTTAGAAGTTTGGTCAAACAAGTTATTAATACTCGTTGTGGCAGTTGCTAATTAATTCAGGCCCACGTGATTTTGAATGTTCTCAGTTGTTCTTCAACCATGTGATTCACATTATTAATGGGATCGGGGAAGATAATGGCAGGCTGCAGCTACACAATCATGAGTGATTTTGTTTTGTGCCTCACACAGTTTGTGTGAGATTTTTTTTTATCTCACGTATTTGTAAACTCATATCTTACATATTTGGGTCCACAAAATTCTGGAACCTCACGGTTGTAAGACAAAAAAGAAATTGTCACTTGGGTGAGGCACGGAATAAAATTTTCTCGCAATCATCGAGGTCTTACTCCTAAAGTCCTTTTGTTTCAAAATATTTGCTGACCTTAAGAGCATCCAACTAATGAAATAAACAGTTTTAATGTAATCGGCGAAATAAAAGACTTAAAATTTCCTTCTCTTCTTTTAGACTATACGCATATATATCCAGAGTGAAATCTTGGTCTGTGAACAAGTCAAGGTAAAAGTATGAGACAATGTGATAGAAGTTTAACTTCCTTCCAATGATACTTTTTGTTTTCACCATAAGCATGTGCTAAAAGATACTGGTTTACCCCATTGGAATTTGGCGCTGTGTAAAAAACCATCCTACTGCTATATTTATTTACTAACCAAATTAAAGATGTGGTTAACTAATTAGATCAACATATTGACTTGGTGAAAGATATGATGGCCCAGCAGCACGTCATTTTACAATAGAAATAAAATCACTCCAAATACAATAAGGATTCATCAGCTGCAAGCGAATTATGTCCTAACTAGATATAATTAATTAAAAAAAATTATAGCCTAACTAGGAATTTTATATAATTCTAAATTAGCAATGCCAACTACCAGGTTTAGCATCTTATGAATCCATAGCCTCAGATGTGTACCAAAATTTTGGAGCTAAAAGACAAATGTACAGTGTTATAATTTGCTTGCTTTTCCTGTCATAATTTGTTCTTTAGGTTCGACAGGGGCCTGCTTCTTTAGGCTTCTTGCTTTTCTTGTTGGATATGTATTCTTTGTACATTTATACAAGCTGTATTTCTTCTTTTTATTTCGTTTTCCTCTTCTTGAGGCCATGTGTGTCAACTCTAAATAATGTCAACGAATCTGAAATTAAGAATATCTCTTGCTCCATCTTCTAGTTTATAATGAGTACGTTTGATTCCTCCCTCCTCGACCCGACTCGCACCCTTTTCCTTTACGTGGTACATTTTGGTAATTTGATTTTCGCCTTAGGTGGTTTGTTGAAAATGCAATCAACATTTTCTCTGTCCAGGAATAGTTGAAACCGAATTTAGAAACGATAAGAATACTATGGTGTGTATCGTTAGGTAAACCGAATCTTACCGAACCTATACTTGTTAGTATACTGTATTTGTAAAATAATTCTGGAAAAAATAAAATAGCATATAAACAGAAATATAAACGAAACAGAAATTAATCCGAGCCCACTGAATTCACGGTGTTTCCTTAAGGAATTTAACTCCCTCCTAGTACCCAAGGTTGTGGATTATTTCTTCCAAGAATAGAATAAATTACACACTGGTATAGTGGAACTTTAAACCCCAGTGTTTTCGCAAACACAAAGTTTGATAGCAAATCACACTTACTGTTGCTTTCTTTGAAGTTAAAACAATGTAGAAGAAAAGAGGAGAACTGAGAAAATCTTATTAAAAATCTGAGAGAATGGACTAGTATTTATAGCCAATGTTGAGCTCAAAACTGAAGAGGTGCAACTCTTCAGAATGGTCGTTTATGTAAAACGGCCATAATATAAATGGCTATTTACGCAACAATAAACCGAGAATTGAAGAGGGGGTTAATTTTCAGTTGCAAAACCGAAATATTGAAAATCGATAACGAAAAAAACGTTTAATATTTCCGTTAGATTTAATATTAATATTCCGTTGGATTTCTGTTAATATTTTCTATTAACAAATAAATTTGGTCCAAAAAATTAATCAATCAATCGATCATTTGACCAAATTCGAATCCGAGCCGAGCCCAGCGAGCGACGACGACGACGGCGCGAGGCTTGCCTTCTTCTTAACTCTTTAAGAGCTAGAAGAAGTGCAATTGTATATATGCCCATCAAAAACTTTTTTCTCTTCCAATATGAGCAATGTCCCTTTGTCAATGAGGGAATCTCAAATGAAACTCAAATATTTTATTTTCCCTTCATTTCCCATCCACCCTCTTTTAAGCCTAATTTAGCTTAAAACCTCAAAAATCCCCCACATAAATGGGGAATGGCTATATCACGGAAATATACATGAGAAACTGTGTGATTCGCAAGCAAGGATTAATTGCATCTAGATAAGTAGGTTTCCCTTTGAACTTTTCGTAGTGAACTTATATCGGATATACTCGGTCAATCGGTAGATTTGATATCTTTGAACCGTCGAACTTTGGTGTATACCTAGACAACCATAAGTCACAGAACCAAACCTTAACCATCTTTAATTCTCATTGTTGTGTTCGTTTCAACCATGAACACCGCCTGATTTCATAAGTGCGTAGAGAACTGGCCTTACAACATTCTCCTTGAAGCGGCTAACACTTCACACTTACATAGGTGATTCCTAAATGTGTCATCCTGTAGATACACTATTTGATATACTCCGTATTAGAAATCATTAAAAAAATTTAATGCTTTATCCTTGGTACTGAACATTGTCTCATCACGAGAACGGACCAAAATTTTAGCTGACAATGTTGAACCGTCATTAATGACTTTGTTTGATCTCTTTGAACCTAGATCTTGGGATCTCCAGTCTTTTAGGTAGAGTTACCGCCACAATAACTTGTTCTCGGCCATAGTCTCATTCCCCTCGATGATTTCTCAACTACCTCTTTAGTTAGGCCTTTTGTAAGTGGATTCGACACATTATCGCTTGACTTTACATAGTCAATCATGATAATTCCTCTAGAGAGAAATTGCTTAATGGTTTTATGTCTTCGTCGTATATGACAAGATTTACCGTTATACATAACGCTCCCATCCCTTCCAATTGCCATTTGACTATCGCAATGTATGCATATTGGTGCCAATGGTATGGGCTAAAATGGAATGTCTTCCAAGAAATTCCAGAGCTATTCAGCTTCTTCACTGGCTTTATCTAAGGCTGTGAATTCAACTTCTATTGTAAAACAGGCACTATAAATTTGTTTGGACGACTTCAAAGATATCGCTCCTCCACCAATAGTAAATACATATCCACTTGTTGACTTAGAATCAGTTGAACCGGTGATCCAATTTGCATCACAGTATCTCTCAATCACCGCAGGATATTTATTGTAGTGCAAAGCAAAACCCTGGGTATGTTCTAAATATCCCAAAACTCGTTTCATTGCCATCCAATGAGATTGACCTGGATTGCTCGTGTATCGACTCAATTTACTTATAGCACAAGCTATATCTGATCGTGTTACAAATTCATGATATACATTAAGTATCCCAACACACGAGCATAATCCAATTGTGATATGCTTTGGCCTTTGTTCTTTTGCTAATGCAAGATTCACGTCAATTGGAGTCTTTGCAACTTTAAACTCTAAGTGCTTGAATTTTTCAGGTACAGTCTTAATATAATGAGATTGAGACAATGCTAGACCTTAAGGAGTCTTATGGATCTTAATCCCCAAAATTAAATCACCAACTCCCAAGTCTTTTCATATCAAACTTGCTAGTTAGCATACGCTTAGTAGCATTTATGTTAGCAATTTTATCTTAAAACCATTTGACAACATTGTTTGTTCAAATTTCGCATGCTTTCATCATCTCCTTAAGAACGACTCCCCCCAACAAGTTCTGTGGCAAATCAGAACTTAACAACAATGCGTTCATCATCTCCTTTAATGAATGATTCTTTCTTTCTGCAATCCCATTGGATTGGAGAGTGTAAGGGGCCGTTATTTGATGAATAATTCCATATTCTAAACATATTTCTTCAAAAAGAAATTCATATTCACCACCCTATCACTTTTTATCATTTTGATTTTCTTGTTAAGTTGTGTTTCAACTTCATTTTTATATTGCTTGAATGCGTCTATTGCTTCATCTTTACTATTAAGTAAGTAAACATAGCAATATCGAGTACTATCGTCGATAAAAGTTATGAAATACTTCTTTCCACCGCGAGATGGTATTGACTTCATGTTGCAAATATCTGTGTGAATTAAGTCTAAAGGATTTGAATTCCTTTCAACTAACTTATAAGGATGTTTAACATACTTAGATTCTACAAATATTTGACATTTTCATCTGTCGCATTCAAACTTAGGCAATACTTCCAAGTTAATCATTTCCCGCAAGGTTTTATAATTGACATGACCCAAATGTATATGCCATAATTTATTTGACTCAAGTAAGTAAGACAAAGCTGAAATTTATTATTATTCTCAACAACCATTACATTCGGCTTGAAAAGGCCCTCAGTGAGGTAACCTTTTCCTACAAACATTTTATTCATACTTATTACAACCTTATTGGATACAAAGACACACTTAAAACCGTTCTTAACAAGAAGTCCATCAGAGACTAAGTTCTTCCTAATCTCGGGAACATGAAGGACGTTGTTCAAAGTCACCACCTTGCCAGAAGTTATTTTCAGAAATATCTTCCCACATCCTTCAATTTTGGCCGCTACAACATTTCCCATAAAAAGCGTTTCTTCGACTCCCACAAGAGCATATGTAGCGAACGCTTCCCTAACAGCACAAACCTGACGAGTGGCTCCAGAATCAATCCACAACTTCTTAAGATTTCCCACCAGGTTGCATTCAGAAAGCATAGCACATAAGTCATCAACATCTTCGTGCTTTTCAACCATGTTTGCTTAACCCTTCTTTTTGTCTTTCTTCGGAGCACGACAATCTGTGGATTTGTGTGCAGCCTTTTCACAATTGTAGCAATTTCCATTAAATCGCTTCTTACTTGGGTTGCTTTTCGGTCCAGAATCCTGCTTCCTCTTTCTCTTATTTTGAGAAGTATCCTCAACAATGTTTGCTCCTATTATTGTTGGGTTTCCATAGCCTCTCTTTTCAGCAGCTTTGTTGTCCTCTTCGATTCTCAACCGAACAATGAGATCTTCAAGGGACATCTCCTTGCGTTTGTATTTCAATTAGTTTTTGAAGTCCTTCCACAAATGAGACAATTTTTCAATCATCGTTGCAACTTGGAATGCTTCATTGATGACAAGACCTTCAATGAAAATTCTATTAGTAAAAATAATAAAATTAATACTTTCAACATCAGTATTAATTAGACTTATACCTTAAGCAATGAGATCGTGAATAATCACTTGCAATTCCTGAACTTGGGTAATAACAAACTTGCTATCCACTATTTTATAGTTCAAAAATTTAGCGGCAACAAATTTCTTTAACCCGACATCTTCAGTTTTGTATTTTCTTTCAAGCGCAACTCACAGTTCTTTTGACATTTCCACACCACAATAGATATTATACAGATCGTCCTCCAGTCCGCTAAGAATATAATTCTTGCACAGAAAATTAGAATGTTTCCACGCCTCAATCACGAGAAAGTGTTCATCCTCTGGCATTTCATTGGGCAAAACCGGAACATCTTCCTTAATGAACTTCTGTAGACTTAAAGTAGTCAAGTAGAAGAACATATTCTGCTGCCACCGCTTGAAATCAATCCCGAAAATGTTTAAAGGTTTTTTCTCCGGTGCCAACGCTGGTGTTCGGCTTGTTGATGCATTGGTAGTCACCATCAGATTGGCCTGGTTCCCGTTGTCATTATTCATTTATGTAAAAGAATGACATAAATAAACGTTAAAATCACGTAGATTTTAATCTCTAACAGAGTAGAAAACCACAAAGGTTTTAATCTCCAGAACAATGAATATCACACAAATACAGAAAATTAAATTCCTTAAACTTGTTAGTATAATGTATTTGTAAAATAATTTTGGAGAAAATAAAATAACATATAAACAAAAATATAAACAAAACAGAAGTTAATCCTAGCCCACTACATTCACAGTGTTTCCTTAAAGAATTTAACCCCCTCCTAGTATCCAAGTTTGTGGATTATTTTCTCCCAGGATAAACGAATTACACACTAGTGTAGTGGTACTTCGAACCCTAGTGTTTATGCGAACACAAAGTTTGATAGCAAATCACACTTACTGTTGCTTTCTTTGAAGTTAAAACAATGCAGAAGAAAGGAGGAGAACTCAGAAAATCGTATTAAAAATCTGAGAGAATGGACTGGTATTTATAGCCAACGTTGAGCTCAATACTGAAGAGGTGCAACTCTTCAGAATGATTGTTTATGTAAAACGGTCATAACATAAATGTCATAACATAAATGGCTATTTTCGCAATAATAAACCGGGAATGGAAGAGGGAAGTTACTTTTCAGTTGCAAAATCGAAAAACTGAAAATGGATAACGGAAAAAAAATGTTTAATATTTCCGTTGGATTTAATATTAATATTCTGTTGGATTTCTGTTAATATTTGCTATTAACAAATAAATTTGTTCCAAAATATTAATCAATCAATTGATCATTTGACCAAATCTGAATCCAAGCTGAGCGAGCGAGGACGCGAGACTTGCCTTCTTCTTAACTCTTTAAGATCTAGAAGAAGTGCAATTGTATATATGCCCATTAAAAACCTTTTTCTCTTCCAATATGGGACAATGTCCCTTTGTTAAGGAGGAAATCTCAAATGATACTCAAATATTTCATTTTCCCTCCATTTCCCATTCACCCTCTTTTAGTTTAAAACCTCAACAATAACCACATTTCTGTCAAGGCTGGCAGTTGACGTGGAATATAATTAAGTCAAGTTAGCATTGAATAGTCAAGTATCTGGAAATAAACTTAGAGGTTATCAATGGTCACTGGCTCACTGCTCTATAACTCTAACCTTGCTACCTTTGTTTCAGTATCAGTACCAATTAACATGGTGAGCTGAAGCATAAGGTAAAAGCAGTTACCAGAACAATGAGAGATCTAGAATTTTATAGTCAATTCTAGATGCTACCTTTTACCTCGTCGTTTGTAAAAGACGAGGGGGACAAAAGGGTGATGCAATTATGAAAGGCAATTCCTGTACCCAATTTGTCATCACATGCTACACCAACGAAGCTGCTTAACCATTCAGTCGTCTCGTTTCCGCGGCATCAAATGCGGATCTAAGATTTGAAATGGGTTCAGATTTGTAATTTTGTCACATCTCATCCTGTCACACATCCTTTTTCCGCCCCCGCGGGGGGTGAAGGAGTTTTTTCCAATTAAAGGACAATCGAAACGGGATTTATTTATTTATTTTAGAGTCGCCACTTGGGAGATTTAAGGTGTCCCAAGTCACCAATTTTAATCCCGAATCGAGGAAAAGAATGACTCTGTATTACAGTCTGCGCACCAGAAATCCGGATAAGGAATTCTGTTAACCCGGGAGAAGGTGTTAGGCATTCCCGAGTTCCGTGGTTCTAGCACGGTCGCTCAACTGTCATATTTGGCTTAAATATCTGAGTTTTATACAATTATGAGCTCATGTGCAAATATTATCTTTTTATCGCTTTTATCATTATATTTGTTTTAAAAAATGGGAACATCGTTTAAAAACATGTCTTTGGATTGCGTCACATAAAATGTACCCGCGATCCGGAACGTATTTTTATTCAATGTTTTGGGATTTGGATTTGGGTCGCATAAATGCGCACCTGTGTTTAAGAATGTATTATTATTAAAGTCGTGCCTAAAGCGATTAGCGTATTATTATTTATGGGTAAGACTGTGGAATTCACTAAACAGTCCATCCCGAATTCTAAATACTCAATTAAACATTTATTGAGGGCCCCGCAATTAGTGCATTTTATTGGGCGAGGCTCATCTCATTTTATTTTTAAAAGGATAATCCTAAAATGCCTACATTTTTCTATTGAAATTTGTCTCTACAAAATAAAAGAGAAAATATCTTAATTTATTTACATGTTATTACCTAGTTACATTATACTAGGCATGTTCTCAGTTTGTCAAATTAAAAAGAAAACATAGCAATTTAATTTTAATCCTAGACCATTTACATGCTGAAATTAACCAATATTATTTAACTAAACAATATTTCTATCAAGTTCCTACTAGATGGCCTATTCGTTTTACTTGACGGAGTTACAACACCATTTATTTATTTTTTAGGAAATATATAAATAGTTCAATCGTTAAGCTATCGTCGGATGTTCCACTATATGTATTAAATAACTACACGATTCTGATTTTTTGCAAACTAAATAATTTATACATACAAATAAAATTCAGAATATAATTAAAGCTAATTCAGAATTTCAACTCTTCATTTTTCGTATTCATGCTTCACATTCGGATTACAATAACCAGCGTGTCAGATGTGTACCTGATATTGGAAGCAAAAGAAAATGACGATGAGAATCAGCAGCAGTAATAACAGTACAACACAGCAACAACAGCCCAGCAACAGTAACAACCCAGTAACAGACCGGTGGATTAGTAATCCCAAAACAAATGCTTCCAACTTTTATGAAACAACAACAATTAATGCTGATTTCAAACAATGAAAGAAAGCAAAATATTTTTTTTTATTTGAAGGTTTGAATATTTTTCGGAATTTTTCTCTCTTAAATATTCAGCTCTTTTTTTTCTCTGTTTGTGTTTTTCTGTTCTGTCTATCTGTTCTTTTTTTTTTCAGATTTCGTTTTTTTCTCTTCTTCCCTTCCGTCTTTTCATGTGTCTTTCAAGACTTCCTATATATAATCTCAACCCTTTAATCAATTAAAATCAATCTCTTTCTCTAGCAAATCCATTATCTTCCCACTCATCCCCATTACATTAAATAAATATATCACACCACCCCATTATATTTTGTCCCCCATGCCTAATATAAACAAATACAAGATTCCCCCACACTAAAATTTGTCTTGTCCCCCCTTTATATTAAATAACTATATCACAACCCACCCCATTTCATTTTGTCACCCATGCTTCACATAAAAAATTACAAAAATGTACAATTCCTAAACTACCCCTCCGACCTTATTGCAATTACTATTTTACCCCCAAACGTACTGCGATTTACCAAATTACCCCATCAGCTATAACAAATCAATTAATCAAACTTAACCAAAATATAGACAATATGATCAATTTCTAACAATGTTCAAACAACGAATCACATGAACATGATTTCTTCAATATTTCAACAACAAATCACATGAACACAAATTGAACAACAAAGAACAACTAAAATTTAATTGAACAATATTTTAGCAACAAACAAACCTATTTTCCGATTCAACAACAACAACAACAAACAAGTATATTCAGATTTCTAAATTCAATAATATTGAACTTAAAATCAACCCTAACAACATTATAACCAACAATTCCTATACTAAACTTAAACAAGATTATGAGACAAATTCAAGAAATAATCATAAATGATAAACAAGAAATCAAACTATACAAATTTCGGATTCAAGATCAACCAAACAAAGTATGAACATGAATGAAAATATTCAATAACAATAACAAACAAACTTTGTTCAAACTTTGAATTAAACTTAAACAAAACAAATAAACATATTCAAATCACTAATATTCAAATAATCAACTAATCTTTAATAAATTAAATCCAACAAAACTTATAACAAAGATGCATGATCCAAAAATTAAAACCAAAACATAACTTCTCATTAAATTACTAAATTAAAAACAAACTTCAAACAAGATGAACACTAACTAAATCTATATCAACAACAAACAATGGATTTGAACGATTTAAACTAATACCTTTCTATATTAAAACTAAACTAACAATTCCTTTTTACAAAAATAAATAAAATTAACATGAAACAAAATGAAAAACAATTAATTAAATTTTCATTTGAATCTGAAAATTAAACCAACAAAACACATGAACAAACTCAAAAAAATTAATTCAACGATGAACAAGACAAGAATGTTAAACCCAAATCTTAAACCCACTAACCGGATCGAAACGACGATCAAAGAAGATGGTCGTTTGGCGTCGTTTGAAGACGACGCAGCAGCTACAGTAGCAGTTCCAGGAGCAGCAACTCAACACGATGGAACAGCAGCAGCAACACGTCGGAGCAGGCAGCAACGCGACATAGTAGCAGCAGCGCGAATGGAGACGAAGACGCAGCGGCAGCCATGAGAGCTCGAGTTCAAGCTCGATGAAGCTCGTCCATAGCTGGTCGTAGCAAAAGCAAGCAGCAGCATGACGGAGCAGCAGCGAGCAGCAGCAAAACGCTAGTGGCGGACAACAACATCTCCAAGACTGTTGCTTCTTCTTCTTCACCTCATGTTGCTCGTTGGTTTTCTGTCCAGCGACGACGAGGTGGTTTCGAATCAGCTGCTCGACGGGCAGCAGCAGTAAAAGAAGGAGAAAATGCAGTAGCGGGCAGCAACAGTAGAAGAAGCAGACGATGCAGCAGCAACTACGAAGAAGCAGACGATGCAGCAGCGTGACGGGGTTCGACGGAGGGTTGGCTGCGTTTTTTTTATTGAAGAAAGAAGATGAAGGAGTTGTGCGTGTGTGTGTGAGTGTGACGGGGTGAGGGGGAAGGGCTGGAGGGGGTGGTCGTTGGGGGTAGGGCAGCCATGGATGGAGCTTGAAGATGGTGAAGGAGAAGAGAGAAAGAGAGAGGGGGGGTGGCGGATGGGTTAGTATTTTTTAGGGTTTTCTTTTTTTTTTTGTTTTTTTTTTGTTTTGTGTTGTTTGTAAGATAATAGGGGTGTTGGGTTATGGGCTGGGTCAACCCAGTTCTAAATGGACTGGGTCGTTTGGGAAGATTGGGCCATTTTTTGGGCCTGTGGCTTGAAATCGAAGAAGAGGCCCAATTCTGACTTTCTTTATTTTTTGCTCTCTTTTCTTCTTTTATTTTTCTAAAACTAAATTATAAAACTTAAACTATTATTAAGAACTAAATTAAGTTATAAGCGCAAATTAACTCCCAATAACAATTAACGCACAATTAAGTAATAATTAAGCATAAAATTATATATTCGGACATTAAATGCTAAAAATGCAAACGATGCCTATTTTTGTAATTTTTATTTTTTTGTAAAACAAACATAATTACTAACAATTGTAGAATTAAATCCTACATGCAAAATGCGACATATTGTTTTTATTTTTATTAATTTAACAAATAAACATGCACAGACAAACATACAAATAATTACACAAAAATACCACAAAATATCACAAAAATTGCACACCAAGAAAAATTATTTTATTTTTGAATTTTTTGGGAGTAATTATCATATAGGGCAAAAATCACGTGCTTACAGCTGCCCCTCTTTGCCCGAAGACACGAAGGGTTTTCGTGCAAAGATGAAGCGAGCGATTTTTGCCCATCCGAGTACTCCGTGTGAAGCATTTTTTGAAAAAGATTTAACCGAACCTTTGCTTTCAAAGGTTTCCTACATATCCTGGGCTAAACAGGAATCAAGTCAATGTAGTTCGGGAAATTTTGGTAGCTGGGACTACCGTAGGACTGCAATGTTACTGTTGTTGCATGCTATTACCACTGCTTACCGATCTCCTTGTTACACTGTGCTTAAAAGAAAACAAGAAGCTAGGCTAGACTGTAATTTTTCTTTTTGCCTTGCTTTCTTGTCTGCTTGCATTTTTTTCCGGTGTTTTTCTTCTTTTTGACACATGCATTTGAGTTTGTGCTGGGACCTCTTGTTGCAACATTCTGCTTCCCGGTGCTGGGGATTTTTATTGTTTCCTACTGGGATTCCTGTTGTAAACCCTCTGTTTTATTGTCTTCTGACTTGATCTTGAAATAGATTCCTCTGTTGTATGGGCGGGCTCCCAACTTCAATACTTGAAAATTAATGTTGAATGTGTTCCTCTGTTATATGGGCGGGCTCCCAACTTCAATACTTGAAAATTAATGCTGAATGTATTCCTCTGTTATATGGGCGGGCTCCCAACTTCAACGCTTGAAATGAAAAAACTGAAATGTATGCCTCTGTTCTATGGGCGGGCTCCCAACTTCAATACTTGAAAATTAATGTTGAATGTGTTCCTCTGTTATATGGGCGGGCTCCCAACTTCAATACTTGAAAATTAATGCTGAATGTGTTCCTCTGTTATATGGGCGGGCTCCCAACTTCAACGATTGAAATGAAAAAACTGAAATGTATGCCTCTGTTCTATGAGCGGGCTCCCAACTTCAACACTTGAAATGAAAAGACTGAAATGTATGCCTCTGTTCTATGGGCGGGCTCCCAACTTCAACACTTGAAATGTAAAGACTGAAATGTATGCCTCTGTTCTATGGGCGGGCTCCCAACTTCAACGCTTGAAATGTAAAGACTGAAATGTATGCCTCTGTTATTTGGGCGGGCTCCCAACTTCAATGCTTGAAATGTAAAGACTGAAATGTATGCCTCTGTTATCTAGGCAGGCTCCCAACTTCAAAGCTTGAAATGTAAAGACTGAAATGTATGCCTCTGTTATCTGGGCGGGCTCCCAACTTCAAAGCTTGAAATGTAAAGACTGAAATGTATGCCTCTGTTATCTGGGCGGGCTCCCAACTTCAATGCTTGAAATGTAAAGACTGAAATATATGCCTCTGTTATCTGGGCGGGCTCCCAACTTCAACGCTTGAAATGTAAAGACTGAAATGTATGCCTCTGTTGTATGGGCGGGCTCCCAACTTCAATACTTGAAAATTAAAGACTGAAATGTATGCCTCTGTTATCTGGGCGGGCTTCCAACTTCAACGCTTGAAATGTAAAGACTGAAATGTATGCCTCTGTTATCTGGGCGGGCTCCCAACTTCAACGCTTGAAATGTAAAGACTGAAATGTATGCCTCTGTTATCTGGGCAGGCTCCCAACTTTAACGCTTGAAATGTAAAGACTGAAATGTATGCCTCTGTTCTATGGGCGGGCTCCCAACTTCAAACAAACAACTTTTAAAATAAACGTCATTCCGTTCTTCAGGCGGGCTCCTGACTTCAACCAATAAATCGCCATTCTATTATTCAGGGGGGCTCCTGACTTCAACCAATACTTGAACTGTGTGTCTCCGTTCTTCAGGCGGACTCCTGACATCAGATTTGAAAAGTATGTCTCTGTTCTCCAGGCGGACTCCTGACTGCTAAATTTGAAATTGAATGTCTCTATTCTCCAGGAGGACTCCTGATTTCAACAACAACTTAGGAGGAAATGTCTCTCCTATGGGTGAAACTAAAACAAACTTATGGGTGAAACTAAACTTAGGAGGAAATGCATCTCCTATGAATGAAGCTAAACTTAGGAGGAAATGCCTCTCCTATGGGTGAAACAAACTTAGGAGGAAATACATCTCCTATGGGTGAAACTAAACTTAGGAGGAAATGCGTCTCCTATGGGTAAAAACTAAACTTAGGAGGAAATGCATCTCCTATGAATGAAGCTAAACTTAGGAGGAAATGCCTCTCCTATGGATGAAACAAACTTAGGAGGAAATGCATCTCCTATGGCTGAAACTAAAACAAACTTAGGAGGAAATGCATCTCCTATGGGTAAAACTAAACGTAGGAGGAAATGCGTCTCCTATGGGTAAAAACAAACTTAGGAGGAAATGCCTCTCCTATGGATGAAACTAAACTTAGGAGGAAATGCATCTCCTATGGGTAAAAAAACAAACTTAGGAGGAAATGCCTCTCCTATGGGTAAAAAAACAAACTTAGGAGGAAATGCCTCTCCTATGGGTAAAAACTAAACTTAGGAGGAAATGCCTCTCCTATGGGTAAAAACTAAACTTAGGAGGAAATGCCTCTCTTATTGGTTAAACAACAACTTAGGAGGAAATGCATCTCCTATGGGTGAAACTAAACTTAGGAGGAAATGCATCTCCTATAGGTAAAAACAAACTTAGGAGGAAATGCATCTCTTATGGGTAAAACTTTGATGATTTCAAACTAGGAAGTGCGTCTCCTATTAAATGAAATCTTCACTTAGGAAGAGCGTTTCCTATGCGTGAACCATTTCCTTCTTCCTGAATTATTTACTTACCTATGTTGTCTTCCCTCGAAACTGTTGGGGATTATTTTGATGGGGATGACTTTTCTTTTTCTTCCTTACCCACTCTGGGTTGCCCGAAACTCTGTCGAGGATGCTTCTACATCTCGATGATCCACTGGGGATAACACTGCTGTGGATAAACTCTACTGAGTAAATATGTTATCTTTCTCCTTCCAAAATTACTTCCTTTTAAGTAGGATGTTTCATTCCTCTGCAAACTGCTTCCTTTTTTTCCTCTTTTTTTTTTCTTTTTTTTTAATTCTTTTTTATTCTTTTTTTTTGTGTTTTTGTTTTATGCATAGCTTCTTCCTTCGAAGATTAACTCCCTTGAGACTCGTTTTGCCTTTCCCCGAAAGGAACTGCTAAGGATACCGATTTTCACCAAACTTGTATTGGACTCCTCGAAACTGCTGAGGATAACACTGTTGGGGAATTATTTACTTACCTATTGGGGGGTAAAATGTTATCAGCTGGGGATAACGCTGTCGAGGATAACACTGCTGAGGGATTCTGATTCCTTCAGAACTAGTGCTTCACTCTTCGGAAGGTTGGTGGGAATGATGCTGGCCTCTTGCTTTTTCTGAGCTCAAGCTTCATCCCTTTGTTGGGGAACAACTTCCTCCATTGAAACTTATTATGTTGGGGGCAACACTGGTTCAAAGACCACTTCCCTTGAGACTGGTGTTATATTTATTCTTCCCCAAATGGGTACCTGACTTCTAGAAAATTTTCTAAATGGAAGGAAAATTTTCTGCCCCAGTTTGATAATATCCCTTGTGCATGCATTTCTGACATCAATGCCATTTCCTTTACCTGTTTCAAATCAAACAAAATTTGTTAGTTTAAAACATGGTGGTTGGTTGTGATACTCCTACTGGGATGGTTTTCCCTTTCTCCTTCCTTGCTCTGCGCTCCACAACTTGTTGGGGATGATATTATTTGCTGGGGATAATCCCTTTCTGCTGAGGATATCCCTCTTCTTTTGTGGCATAGCTCGGAAACTAGCATTTCCCCGATACCATTGCTCGGAAACTGATATCATTGCTCTCCTTGCTTTGTCCACGGGCCTCGGCCTTGAGGTTTATAACCTTTGATTTCGGCAAGGATATCCCTCTTGATATTCGTCAATCCTTTTGTCAATTCCCTTTTGCTGGGGATATCTTTTTTGACACTGGTCTCGCGCTTGTTCCTTGCTGACCATACCACTTGGATATATTAGTCAGATCTCATCTTGTATAATTGGAAAGCTAATGGCAGATTTTGAAGTCATTTCTCACTTGTTCTGACCAAACAGACTCTACTGGGGAATTTTTCTATGAAAGGAGAAAGATAAACAAAAGGGGAACCGAATAAAAGACAAAGGAAAAAGACGACTCTTTAACAAAAGAAACTATAAATAAAAAAAACTATCAAATGCCGACACCGACTCTAATGGTCGTGACATGCACATGTGGCCTATCCTATGTCGTTAATCGTCTTTCAAGACCTTCAATTGGCAATTCCCCATCTGATTCTCAATCTTATGCGACTTGTAGTGCCCGAAGGGTTTTCACTATCAAACCTCTCTCATTTTGGTTTTTCTCTCAGCTTTCACCGCCTTACGGTATCCGTAAAGATTTTCACTGATAAGACTCTCTCATTTATATTACTTTCCAGCTGGGGATTTGGAGTGTTGCCGGTATGACTCTCTCTGCTGGAGATTAGAGTCCTTTCTGCTGTGGAACAGAATGTTATGTTCGCCGGTAAGACTCTCATTTGTCTGACTTGGCATCTTTTGCAGACTGGTCAGAAGGTCTTTCTTTGGACCGTAATGTGGGTTTTTGGACAGGCTAGAAAGAAAGGGTATTAAAGGCTCAAAAACAAAATAAATTTGGGGTTTTTAAATTACAACCTTCGGAACCAATTTTGCTTACCACAAGCGCAACCCTTGCCCCAGTTTCTTGCTTGGGGATTATTTACTTATTTTTTATTATTTTTATTACACCATGACCGAGCCGTGAGGCGCCTGCGTATCCTCTTTGAGGAATCAGGTCAAACGTAGTTCCCAATTCCTCTTTTTTCATTTGACTTTCCTTTTTTTCTTTTTGTTATCATTTTTCTTTTCTTTTCTTTTCTTTTCTTTTTTTCGTTTTTTTTTGTGTTTTTTTTCTTTTTCTTTTTCTTTTCTTATATTTTATGTTTGTGTTTCTACTCTTTGCTACTGATTCCGAAAGAGGGGTAAGAAAGAAAAAAAAATAAACAAGGCTCAAAAGGGGTAACGAAGAATAAAGTGTTTAGGTAGCAGAACAAAATGCCTTCGTCATTCCAGTCTTCAAAACATGCCAAGTGCAAACAACACAATTGAACATAGATTTATAGTCTCTTCCGATGGTGCTGGACTTGACAATTATATTCAACATTTGCTTTTTATTTGTCATTTCTAGAGCACCGTTGGGCAACACTCTCACTCTCATGAACGACCCTCATGCCAATTTGGCGAATCTTGCATTCAAACGGTTTTCTTTATGTTTTACTTGCCCCAGTTCTACATGACTCGGGCTTCAAATAATCTCAAACCGTTCTTATTTCCTTTAAATGCTTTGATCACCTTCCGAGGGTTTTATGATTAACTTTTAAGATTAGGCATAAAGTGTGTGCGCATGTCATGTCACGAGAATCGGTGCTGAACAAAAATGATAAAAGGACTAAACAAAAAGATAACTGGAAACAATAAAAGACCGGCTTTTGTATTAGACTACCGGCGAAATGGTTTGAATAATAAAACAAACAAAACAACCAGAATAAAATCCTAACACAACCTTGACAAAACTTAAACAAACTGATATGACAAACTGGAAAGATAAGAAAGTTTGACACAAGACAATATTCAGATTACAACCCTAAGAATAATCCGAACAACAGAAATGACAACAAAATAAGCCACCAAAAACTTCTCTCCTGCTAACCAAGGAACGGAGCATCCTCCCATTTTATCAAAACTGGCATCTCAGCCACTGAGCTTCGCATCAGTATTGCCCAGACCATTGCCAACTTCAATATCATCAACTTTGGTCAACAAGTCCCAATAGGATGTGAGTGCTTATGTTATCAGGCCTGATCCCCGCAAAGTGTGCTTCTGGGTCTTGTATTTTCGGCTTACCACAAACCAACCACCTTAACCTTCTTTGTGATTCAAAGCAAAACAGGTTAGAATGGACTCAGTCGGTCTGGACTCAGTCAGTCCTCATTATTAACAACATCTTTTCCTCTCTTTTTTTCGATTTTTTTTCATTTTTTTTTTCATTTTTTGTTGTGGTCGAATCTTATGGAGATTGCCTACGTATCATGACCCCGCATGAATCAGACCTTGCGTAGTTCGGACCAATACAAGATAAACAATAATAAACACCTTTTTCAATTTTCATATTAAAACAAACTGGGTTTCAAAGGTTTGAAAATGACCTACAAACTCGAAAATCAAACAACCCACATATTCTAATAAAAAGATTTACAAACCCCAAAAACAAATGGCCAGCTTCCTTTCTCCATTTGACAAATGCAACCGAACGGTTATTTTTCAAATGTGGCCCCTTCCCAATTTCATATGAATTTTGAGGCTGGGGAGGATTATTTTATGACACTTTACAAACTTGTCCATTCTTTTACGAAAATAACTTTTCGACAACTGAAAGATACTCTAAGGCTATTTTGGCAAGAACGGTTTAAGACGCGGCCGAAGCTGGCTCGGCTTATTTTGACCAAAAGCCCAAACGGTGTTCACCTGACCGCTGACTCTTTGTTTTTTTTTTTCAAATTACAATGAAAACCTGGTGTTGCAAACACGGCCCTTCAGCGCCTCGGGGGCGAAGATTTTTAAGGCTGTGTGGGTCAACTAGACAAAAAATACTAAACAAGACCCAAAGGTGGCTGTTTATGCAAAGTCAGCCCTCCGGCGTCCCTTTCGGGAACATTCGGCCATTTATGACAAAACAGCATCACCTGACTTATTTATGACTCTTTTTATCGTTTTTCAAATTAGAAAACTCAATATTGCAAACACGGCCTTTCAACGTCTCGGGGACGAAGATTTTTAAGGCTGTGTGGGTCAACTGGACCAAATCTTAAAAAATGACCCGAAAAGTGGCTGTTTATGCAAAGTCAGCCCTCCGGCGTCCCTTTCGGGAACATTCGACTATTTTTGACAAAACAGCATCACCCAACTTATTTATGACAAAATTAAAATTTTGACATGTTTTTTTATCATTATAATTTATTTGTTTGTATTGGCTAATTTAGCAAAAGGTGAGGTTGGACCAGATGAAGGTTGCCTACGTATCTCACATCCGGTGAGAATCAAACCATGCGTAGTTCGGGCAAATTAACCGAACTATTTTAAAACATGACTCTTTTTCATTTTTATTTTTTCATGGCAAGACAATCTATTTTCCTTTTCTATTTTTGAAAAAGACAAAATAATGATTTTTTTCCATTTTCAACAAACAATAAAACAATCTATTTCTCCAAAAAATAAAAGACTCTATTTTTTTTTATATTTTTTAGTAAAACAAAATAAAATATTTTCCTTTTTTTTTCCAGAGTTTCGCCAGTAATTGGTCATTGATTTTTTCTAAAATAATCAATTAACTCCCTAACTGATATATTCTTTTTCCCTTTTTTTCTTTTTTTTTTCTTCAATTTTCCAATATTCCCGAGATTCAGAAACCGGTAAACATGCAAGTTCGAAACAAATATATGTACAGAGCAAGTAGGATGCATCAGAATGGTCTTTTCATTTCAGGTTGCTAGTCCTAGACGGACTCAACCCCTGTGTTGAGTCCCCTAAGTCAAATGCAACGTGATGCAAATAAGCGTTCCTACTAGGGATCCGGCATGAGGTTTCGTTATACTAGGTTTATAACCTGGGTATATGTTCTAGACTGTGTACCCGAGCGGACAACTCGAGTCGAGGAGGGGGCAACTTACCGGGAACCAAAAGTCCATCCGGCTTCGTAACTTATCCGTCCTCTTTCTTATTTCAGGTATTGACACTAACAGAATAGGGAGACTCGACCAGCGAGCTTCTCCACGGAGGTAAGAAGAGAAGGGTTTCGGCACAGTTTATATACAGTTCAGATAATATCAAAGCGGTAAAAGACAACATTTAGTATGTTATGTCAGAACATGCAATATATATCAGATAATAAAGCCAAATATAACAATTATTCTAAGCTCGAATTCTTGAACCCTGAACCAGTGGTTCTGGGTTTAATTTCCCAGCAGAGGTTTTGTTATACACACCTCCTTTTTGCGCGCCCCCGCGGGGGGTGAAGGAGTTTTTTCCAATTAAAGGACAATCGAAACGGGATTTATTTATTTATTTTAGAGTCGCCACTTGGGAGATTTAAGGTGTCCCAAGTCACCAATTTTAATCCCGAATCGAGGAAAAGAATGACTCTGTATTACAGTCTGCGCACCAGAAATCCGGATAAGGAATTCTGTTAACCCGGGAGAAGGTGTTAGGCATTCCCGAGTTCCGTGGTTCTAGCACGGTCGCTCAACTGTCATATTTGGCTTAAATATCTGATTTTTATACAATTATGAGCTCATGTGCAAATTTTACCTTTTTATCGCTTTTATCATTATATTTTTTTAAAAAAATGGGAACATCGTTTAAAAACATGTCTTTGGATTGCGTCACATAAAATGCACCCGCGATCCGGAACGTATTTTTATTCAATGTTTTGGGATTTGGATTTGGGTCGCATAAATGCGCACCCGTGTTTAAGAATGTATTATTATTAAAATCGTGCCTAAAGCGATTAGCGTATTATTATTTATGGGTAAGACTGTGGAATTCACTAAACAGTCCATCCCGAATTCTAAATACTCAATTAAACATTTATTGAGGGCCCCGCAATTAGTGCATTTTATTGGACGAGGCTCATCTCATTTTATTTTTAAAAGGATAATCCTAAAATGCCTACATTTTTCTATTGAAATTTGTCTCTACAAAATAAAAGAGAAAATATCTTAATTTATTTACATGTTATTACCTAGTTACATTATACTAGGCATGTTCTCAGTTTGTCAAATTAAAAAGAAAACATAGCAATTTAATTTTAATCCTAGACCATTTACATGCTGAAATTAACCAATATTATTTAACTAAACAATATTTCTATCAAGTTCCTACTAGATGGCCTATTCGTTTTACTTGACGGAGTTACAACACCATTTATTTATTTTTTAGGAAATATATAAATAGTTCAATCGTTAAGCTATCGTCGGATGTTCCACTATATGTATTAAATAACTACACGATTCTGATTTTTTGCAAACTAAATAATTTATACATACAAATAAAATTCAGAATATAATTAAAGCTAATTCAGAATTTCAACTCTTCATTTTTCGTATTCATGCTTCACATTCGGATTACAATAACCAGCGTGTCAGATGTGTACCTGATATTGGAAGCAAAAGAAAATGAAGATGAGAATCAGCAGCAGTAATAACAGTACAACACAGCAACAACAGCCCAGCAACAGTAACAACCCAGTAACAGACCGGTGGATTAGTAATCCCAAAACAAATGCTTCCAACTTTTATGAAACAACAACAATTAATGCTGATTTCAAAAAATGAAAGAAAGCAAAATATATTTTTTTTATTTGAAGGTTTGAATATTTTTCGGAATTTTTCTCTCTTAAATATTCAGCTCTTTTTTTTCTCTGTTTGTGTTTTTCTTTTCTGTCTATCTGTTCTTTTTTTTTTCAGATTTCGTTTTTTTCTCTTCTTCCCTTCCGTCTTTTCATGTGTCTTTCAAGACTTCCTATATATAATCTCAACCCTTTAATCAATTAAAATCAATCCCTTTCTCTACCAAACCCATTATCTTCTCACTCATCCCCATTACATTAAATAAATATATCACACCACCCCATTATATTTTGTCCCCCATGCCTAATATAAACAAATACAAGATTCCCCACACTAAAATTTGTCTTGTCCCCCCTTTATATTAAATAACTATATCACAACCCACCCCATTTCATTTTGTCACCCATGCTTCACATAAAAAATTACAAAAATGTACAATTCCTAAACTACCCCTCCGACCTTATTGCAATTACTATTTTACCCCCAAACGTACTGCGATTTACCAAATTACCCCATCAGCTATAACAAATCAATTAATCAAACTTAACCAAAATATAGACAATATGATCAATTTCTAACAATGTTCAAACAACGAATCACATGAACATGATTTCTTCAATATTTCAACAACAAATCACATGAACACAAATTGAACAACAAAGAACAACTAAAATTTGATTGAACAATATTTTAGCAACAAACAAACCTATTTTTCGATTCAACAACAACAACAACAAACAAGTATATTCAGATTTCTAAATTCAATAATATTGAACTTAAAATCAACCCTAACAACATTACAACCAACAATTCCTATACTAAACTTAAACAAGATTATGAGACAAATTCAAGAAATAATCATAAATGATAAACAAGAAATCAAACTATACAAATTTCGGATTCAAGATCAACCAAACAAAGTATGAACATGAATGAAAATATTCAATAACAATAACAAACAAACTTTGTTCAAACTTTGAATTAAACTTAAACAAAACAAATAAACATATTCAAATCACTAATATTCAAATAATCAACTAATCTTTAATAAATTAAATCCAACAAAACTTATAACAAAGATGCATGATCCAAAAATTAAAACCAAAACATAACTTCTCATTAAATTACTAAATTAAAAACGAACTTCAAACAAGATGAACACTAACTAAATCTATATTAACAACAAACAATGGATTTGAACGATTTAAACTAATACCTTTCTATATTAAAACTAAACTAACAATTCCTTTTTACATAAATAAATAAAATTAACATGAAACAAAATGAAAAACAATTAATTAAATTTTCATTTGAATCTGAAAATTAAACCAACAAAACACATGAACAAACTCAAAAAAATTAATTCAACGATGAACAAGACAAGAATGTTAAACCCAAATCTTAAACCCACTAACCGGATCGAAATGACGATCGAAGAAGATGGTCGTTTGGCGTCGTTTGAAGACGACGCAGCAGCTACAGTAGCAGTTCCAGGAGCAGCAACTCAACACGATGGAACAGCAGCAGCAACACGTCGGAGCAGGCAGCAGCGCGACATAGTAGCAGCAGCGCGAATGGAGACGAAGACGCAGCGGCAGCCATGAGAGCTCGAGTTCGAGCTCGATGAAGCTCGTCCATAGCTGGTCGTAGCAAAAGCAAGCAGCAGCATGACGGAGCAGCAGCGGGCAGCAGCAAAACGCAGCAGTGGCGGACAACAACATCTCCAAGACTGTTGCTTCTTTTTCTTCACCTCATGTTGCTCGTTGGTTTTCTGTCCAACGACGACGAGGTGGTTTCGAATCAGCTGCTCGACGGGCAGCAGCAGTAAAAGAAGGAGAAAATGCAGTAGCGGGCAGCAACAGTAGAAGAAGCAGACGATGCAGCAGCAACTACGAAGAAGTAGACGATGCAACAGCGTGACGGGGTTCGACGGAGGGTTGGCTGCGTTTTTTTTTTATTGAAGAAAGAAGATGAAAGAGTTGTGCGTGTGTGTGTGAGTGTGACGGGGTGAGGGGGAAGGGCTGGAGGGGGTGGTCGTTGGGGGTAGGGCAGCCATGGATGGAGCTTGAAGATGGTGAAGGAGAAGAGAGAAAGAGAGAGGGGGGGTGGCGGATGGGTTAGTATTTTTTAGGGTTTTCTTCTCTTTTTTTTTTTTTTTTTTTATTTTGTGTTGTTTGTAAGATAATAGGGGTGTTGGGTTATGGGCTGGGTCGACCCAGTTCGAAATGGACTGGGTCGTTTGGGAAGATTGGGCCATTTTTTGGGCCTGTGGCTTGAAATCGAAGAAGAGGCCCAATTCTGACTTTCTTTATTTTTTGCTCTCTTTTCTTCTTTTATTTTTCTAAAACTAAATTATAAAACTTAAACTATTATTAAGAACTAAATTAAGTTATAAGCGCAAATTAACTCCCAATAACAATTAACGCACAATTAAGTAATAATTAAGCATAAAATTATATATTCGGATATTAAATGCTAAAAATGCAAACGATGCCTATTTTTGTAATTTTTATTTTTTTGTAAATCAAACATAATTACTAACAATTGTAGAATTAAATCCTACATGCAAAATGCGACATATTGTTTTTATTTTTATTAATTTAACAAATAAACATGCACAGACAAACATACAAATAATTACACAAAAATACCACAAAATATCACAAAAATTGCACACCAAGAAAATTTTTTTATTTTTGAATTTTTTGGGAGTAATTATCATATAGGGCAAAAATCACGTGCTTACAGCTGCCCCTCTTTGCCCGAAGACACGAAGGGTTTTCGTGCAAAGATGAAGCGAGCGATTTTTGCCCATCCGAGTACTCCGTGTGAAGCATTTTTTGAAAAAGATTTAACCGAACCTTTGCTTTCAAAGGTTTCCTACATATCCTGGGCTAACCGAACCTTTGATATACCCAATGTTTTTAGGTCTTCAGAATACTTGTTGGGTCTTGTTATCTTGTAGACCTATTTGCACACAGTACCTGTCTCTCTCTTTCTTCTTCTTCGACTGTATCGTCTCCTTCATATCCAAAATTGGGTTTAGAGTTCTTTTGTACACGATTCTGGTCCAATATTCCAACACCCCCCTTAAGTTGGAGGGGTGAGAAATCAACCCCAACTTGGAAACGATCGCGCTGTGTAGAGGTCCAGAAAGAGGTTTGGTGAAGACATCGGCTAACTAGGATTTTGACGGAACAAAGGATAAAGAGATCAGTCCCGCGAGGTACTGTTGACGGACGAAGTGACAATCGATTTCCACGTGTTTTGTTCGTTCGTGGAAGACAGGGTTTTTTTGCTATGTGAATAGCGGCCTGGCTATCTTAATGTAGAGAAACTGGTAAGCTTGGGGAAAACGAGAGATCTGTGAGAAGGCGTACAAACCATGTTAGTTCAGTAACGACCTTCTTCATAGAACGATACTCGGCCTCGGCAGAAGAGAGTGAGATTGAAGATTGTTTCTTTGATTTTCATGAGATAGGAGAGTCGCCAAGATTGATATAGAAGCCACTGGCTGAACGACGAGATTCCGGACAAGACCCCCAATCCGAGTCGCAAAAAGCCATTAATGAAAGAGAAGGGTCTGATTTCATAAAGAGCCCAACTCCAAGTGAAGATATCAAATATCTTAGACAATATAGCCCAGCATCAAAATGTGGTCAACGTGGGCTTTGCATATATTGACTCAGATGTTGAACTGCAAATGAGAGGTCAGAGCGAGTATGAGTTAAAAAATTGAGTTTGCCCAAAAGTCACATGTAGATGGTTGGATCGTGAAGAGGTTCACCAACATCGACTCGAAGCTTGCAACTAGGATCTAGCAGAGAGGAAGTTGGTCGTGAATCGAGAACACCAAACTCAGAAAGAAGCTCTAAGGTGAACTTTCTTTGACTGATAATTAGTCTATGTTTTTCTCGTATTATTCCATTCCGAGAAAATAATAGCTTCTCCAAGATCTTTGATTTTGAATTCGGAATTGAGGAAATCCTTTAGATTAGAAAGTTCTGTAGGGTCGTCACCCGTGAGAAGTATGTCATCAACATAAACAGCCACAATAGAAATTCCAGAAGTTGTCTTTTTGAAAAATAAAGAATAGTCATTAAGAGAATGGGAATAGCGTTTGAAATTGAGTGCACTAGTAAGTCTTGCGTACCACTACCGTAAAGACTATTTGAGTCCATATAAGGACTTTTTTAATCTGCACACATGATTAGTAGAAGGTGAAACCATACCTGGTGGAAATCTCATGTATACTTCTTCCTGTAGATCACCATGAAGAAAAGCGTTATTGACATCTAATTGAAATAATTTCTAATGCATTTTGACTACAATGGCTAAAATGCATCTAACAGTAGTCATTTCAACCACTGGACTAAAAGTCTCATTGTAGTCTATTCCTTCCCTTTGTATGTCTCCCCGTATAACTAGTCGAGCTTTGAACCTTTCAATACAGCCATCGGATCTATATTTAACCTTATAGATCCTTTACAAGGAAAAGGTTTCTTGCCTTTTGGTAGTTCAACCACTTCCCAGGTTTGGTTGGTCTCCAAGGCTTGAAGTTTTTTTGCCATTGCATCCTGCCAACTGGGATGTAAAACTACTTGAGGGAAACTTGTAGGTTCAATGATATGAGAGATAGAGTTTAGAAGATATTGATTGGATGGAGAGAGGTCGGTGAAAGTCATAGTAGTAGGTGAGACTGGTGTTGCAAAGCAAGAATTGGTTAGATCAGTCAAATATACAGCATTACATACATAATTTGTCCGATAAGATGGTGGATTATGTTCCCTAGTAGATCTCCTTAGTTCAGGTTGAGGAGGAATAGAATATGGAGATGAATTGAACCTAGATGTAGGAGATGAAGTAGGAGCTATTCTAGGTGATGTTATGGATAGAGGGGGAGGAGGATTAACATCTGATTCTAAAGAAGGTTGGGTATCAGACTGAGGGAAATGATAAGTTTGGTCTTGTACAGTGAAAAATTCTTTAGGAAAAATAGGAGGTTCAAGTGAAAGAGGGGGGAAAGGGAATACATCCTCATAAAAAAACGACATTTCTAGAGATAAAAATGGTTTTAGATTTAAGATCCAACAGTTTGTATCCTTTCTTTCCAAAAGGATATCCTAAAAAAAACACTTCACTAATCTAGATTCAAGTTTTGACCTGTGACGATGTAGGGTAGAGGCATAACATAGACAACCGAAACATCTTAGAAAAGCATAAGCTCGAACTTTCTCAAAAAGGATTTCAAAAGGAGTTTTAAAATTAAGAACTCTAGAGGGAAAACAATTTATTAAAAAAGTAGCAGTTAACAAACAATCACTCCAATATATAGTGGGGAGATTAGATTGGAATAATAGAGCCCTACATATTTCTAGAAGATGTTTATGTTTTCGTTCGACCACTCCATTTTTTTGTGGTGTAGAAACACAAGAGGTTTGATGAAGGATTCCATTAGAAGAAAAACCCCCTGAAAGAATGGATCCTGAACCTAATTCCAAAGCATTATCTGAACGAATGATTTTAACCTTAGTTGCAAATTGTCTTTCTACCATTGCTAGAAAGGATTTCAAAACTGGAAAAGCATTGCTTTTTGTTCTTAAAAGATAAGTCCAAGTTCCCCTACTATAGTCATCTACTATGGTCAAGAAATATTTATAACCATCATGAGTTGGGATCTTGTAAGGTCCCCAAGTATCGACATGAATTAGTTGAAAAATTGAATTTGTGTTGATATTGCTTGACTGAAAAGGTAATTTTGCCTGCCTAGCTTGACAACATATATCACAAGGATGATTAAACTTGACAAGAGAAGAAAACTGAAGACTGGTTATATTTTGCATACTGGATAGAGGCATATGCCCCAACCTTTTGTGCCACAGGCTTACATTAGAGTTGACCCTAGCAGAACAAGAAATTGAATGAGAGACAATGTCTTTCTTGAGGTTGTTACAAGCTGAATAAGACTGAAAATTGATTGATTTATATAATCTAGGCCAGAACTTAGAGAAGTTGGATTAAGAAGATATAGACCTTCCTTGACTTCACCAACTACCACTGGCCTCTTCAGTGAATGGCCCTCCAAGAATGTGCCAAAAGATGAGAAGAGCAAGGTACAAGTGAGTTGTTTAGTGAGTTTGTGAACCGAAATTAGATTAAACCTAAAATCTGGAATATATAACACATTGTTTATGATTAAATCTGGCAGAACATGCACACTACCAACTTGACTGACCTTGACTCTGTATGAATTTTGGAGATTCACATATAAAGGTTTTCTTAGAGGTTTCACATTTAATAAAATAGAATAATCAAAAGTCATATGTTCTGAAGCTCCTGAATCTATTATCCAGGAGGTAGAATTCATGTAAGGAAGACAAGAAAGACAATATAGATTAGGGGTATTGATTATTTTACCAGCATAGTTGGCACTAGCATTTGCATCAGAAAACTGTTCACCATGTTGTCCAACCTTCACCTGCTGAAGAAGTTGGTAAAGCTGACTGAATCTCTTGAGTGATGACTTTCCCTGTTGCATTTCCTTCCATTGTGTTGACTGATTGACTTGTGTTTTCTTCATGCTTGAGTACTGCATTGATGTGAGGTCCTTCTTGATACTTTTTGGATTTGGTAAACTTGAAGGTGGAGGGAAAACCAATGATTCTATAGCATTTATCATTGGAATGTCCGGTCTTCTTGCAATAGTTGCACACTAGGTTATTCTTCTTTCCTTCAAGATTTGCTTTCAGCTTTCCTTCTCCATTAGCATATTTCTGAAAATAGGTTGGTTGATTTTGTGCTAGAAAAGCATTCTCAACTGGGTTTTGTGTAATATGAATTTCTCTTTGCTTCTCATCTTGAATGAGAAGAGAATAGGTTTGATTGACACTTGGAAGAGGGGTAAGCATCAGAATATTACTCCTTACAGTTGTGTATGCATCATTAAGTCCCTTGAGAAATTGGATTAGCCTACCATATTGAAAAGACTTTAAAGCTCTTGACTTTCCTCCGCAATTACATTCACAGGTGCAGTGCACATAACTATTCAAGGTATCTAACTCATCCCAATTTTTTTTACCTTTGTATAGTATCCTGCTATATCAGAGGTCCCTTGCACTAGGTCACCCAACTCCTTTTGCAACTGATAAAGTTGAGCACCATTGCATTGTCCGAATCTAACCTCAAGTTCTTTCCAAATTGCATTTGCAATTTTTGAATAAAGGACCTTTTCAGCTATGTCCTTAGATAGATAATTCAAGATCCACGATATAACCATATCATTGCAACGATTCCACTGCTTGAAGTCAGTGGAAGAAGCATCAGGTTCAGAATATGTTCCATCAATGAAACCAAGCTTATTCTTGGCAGATAGCGCAATGACTATGGCCCTACGCCATCCTCCATACCCCTTCCCATCAAATACTGAGTTGACTAGAACCATTCCTGGTGAATCTGATGGATGAAGGTAATAGAGGTGAGTGGAATCCACAGCAGCTGGTTGAGTAATTGTGCGAGCTGCAGAAACGTTTGAAGAATCATCTGTGGAATTTGGTGTCATTTTAAGGAGGAAGATAAGGCTAAAAAAATGTAGGTTGGGTTTCAGATAGCTATTGCTCTGATACCATGTAGGAATTTAGAAAAAATTCTTCTCTTATTCACTGTCTAATATTCTGTACAATGTATCTATTTATACAAATATTCAATAAATAAAAATATAAGGTACAGCTATACTAGTTACAAGTGTCTAATATGTTATTTGTTGTCATAGTATTAATGCACATAATGTGTACAGATATTACATAGTTGTAAAGTGCATACATAGTTGTAAAATGCATTTGGACATGATTATGTTGGAAGGATTAAGTATCTTTCAGTTGTATCCAATTATGCTAAATAGATTGGACCAGATCTGTAACAATAGGACTAGACTTGTGTTTGTATTGGGCCTTCACTTTGTTGTTCTGTACACTGACCCAGTTGGCCCAGAACTTTGTTATACCTAATGTTTTTGGGTCTTCAGAATACTTGATGGGTCTTGTTATCTTGTAGACCTATTTGCACACAGTACCTGTCTCTCTCTTTCTTCTTCTTCGACTGTATCGTTTCCTTCATATCCTAAAATTGGGTTTAGGGTTCTTTTGTACACGATTCTGGTCCAACATTCCAACATGCTATAAACTTTAAAGGTTGAATAAAGTTTTAATTCTTAGATCACTTTTTTCAATTAGAACGGGCTTCTAAGATATTTATTTCTATAATAAATAAATAAAATTCAGAACATATTTCTATCTACTCTTCTTCTTCAGTTTATACTTATTAGTCTGGAATAAATTTCTTAGATCACGATTTGCTTGCAAAACTTTTAGTAATTTAATTTTCTTCAACGCTTAGATTCCAGCAACGTAAAGAACTTAGTAGACTTCAAAATTTCAGTACGGGAGAATGTGCTATATTCATTTGAGATGGAAGAAGTTTTTGATTTGTAATACTATTCTTTTTCTTTTTTATGTGCATCCACAATTATCTTTTTTATTTCAACGTCCAGACTAATCTGACACAATTTTTTTTACTAAAACTCCGGCTGCTGGTATATTCGAAGAGATATGTCGACGATTTTACTGCAAATACTGAAATAGTTATTTGAAATTTTAGAAATTTGGCCATGGAAGTTTGTGTTTAGCATTTGAATGTTAGTAATTGAAATATTATTTCAAGTTAAATAGTGGTTTCTTTCAAGTTGGAACCTTCAGCATTCACTAACAAAAATGACACAAATAATATACTTTTGTGCCACTATTAATTTTTTAATCTAGTAATAAAAGTATTCGGAAAAAAGTTAGAATTTTAAAGCACGTTATGCAGGAATTTTCTTATGCGCTAAAATTTTAAACACATATTGGATAGAATTTAAAAGTATACATTAGTTATGGTGATCATAGGATTTTGCCATAATTCCCGATGGATCACAAGGATATTTCAACATCCTAACTAAAAATTCTAATGATTGTTAGAATTTCTGATGCTTTAAAATTTTGACACGAGACTATTTTCAAAACGTTTGTTAACAGGATTAAAATAGAAATAGCGATTAAGAAAAAAGTCCACACAGCTTAATTACTACTAGAAAAATTTGGCTTCATATAAATAGTGGTTTAAAAAAGTTCATAAAACTTAATTACTACGGGAAAATTTCAGCTTCCACTCACTTGGTCCAAAATCATATATAAGGGATCTTTATACAAATAGTCGATGGAGTATATTGTCGACTATTTTAATGTAAGTAGTTAGGCAGATTTTAACTGAAAAAGTAAATAAATAATATATTAAGATGAGATCAACTTTTGTACATAGACGTGCATATATGTCTCATTCTTCCTTTCAAGAGTTCTCTGCGAAATTTAGTGGGCATTTAGACATAAGAGTTGTGAAATTCTGGAAAAAAGTGAATTCTTTTTTAAAAGTGAAAATAGTATTTGAAAATTAGAGTTGTGTTTGGATATGAATATAAGCTATTTTTGAATTTTTGTGTGTAATTTGAAGTAACAATTTTGAAAAATAAACTTTCGTAGTTTTTAAAATTTCTGAAAATTTTTAAAACTAAATTCAAGTAAAATTTAAAATTTTTATTGCCAAATACTGATTCCGAAAAGTGAACATTTTTGGTAAAAATAAAATATGTTATGAAATAAAAGCAATTTAGTAAAACATGAACAAGAAATAAAAGCAATTTAGTAAAACCTGAACAAGAAATAAAGATAGAGAGAAGGAAGAGATTTTCTTCTTCAATTGTGTGTATTTTTCCTATCTATTATAAGGCTTTATATAAGCATGAAAAATGACATTAAGATCATGGAAGAAATCATGGAGGAAGATTATACATTACCATAATATTTATCGTAACAATTTTTTTTTATGGCTCCTTAGTACTCCTTCGTTTCTTGGCTTCTTGCTATCAATTAAATAATTTATATTGAGTTCCACGTTTGGAAAAAAAAAATGACAGTTGATAATGGAGTAATTTTTTAACTAAGATTCCTATGTAGAATTTGCATAACATTCCTTTTCTAATCTTTACTCGACAGAAGTGGCTTGTAGGGCCTTTTTTTGGAAACTTGCCGACAGCGATGTTTGACATCGTCAAGTGTCACTAGTTAATTTACAGAGTTGATTCCCATTTGCCTTTGTCTAATGGAAGATGGGGAAGATGAGATCTTCCTCCATCTCTTGCTTTAATTTCTCTTATTATTATTCCACCTCTGTTGCATTCTTCGCATCACTATACGGTATCTATTTCGTCTTGATTTCAGCAAATGTGAATGGGTTTGATTCTGTGATACAGCTCCCTACATCTGCGTCTTTGAGGAACACGACCCGCAAATCAGAAACCCTTTTTGATGTCAGCGATTTTGGAGCAGTTGGAGATGGCATCACCGACGACACTAATGTAAGTCCCGTTCTTTTATAGGAGTATTTTCTTTTTGGTCTGCGTTCGTTATGATTATGTAATGCTTCCACAGCTATGAGATTTGTCATAAACGTTGAATTTTCCATTGTGCTACTAATGATTCTGTTAATTTTTTGCCACTATTTTTTTTTCTATTTCCTTTATTTGTTGTGGATCACTAATTTTTCCATTGTGCTACTAATGATTCTGTTATCCTTGAGCTGAGGATCTAGCGAAAACAATCTCTTTACCTTTGTAAGGTAGGGTAAGGTCGGCGTAAACACTATCCTTTCTCGAGCCCACTTATGGGATTACAATGGGTTTGTTGTTGTTGTTGCTTCTAACGATTCTGTTAATTTTTAGCCACTGGTACTCATTCTTCTTGTCTGCTACAAAACGTAATCGTAAGATTGATACATTAAATAAAAAAATTTAGAAAAGGTTTTAAGAAGGCTAGTGCATATCTTTTATTGTAATGAACAAACAAAGCAAAAAGTTGCTCGCTTTGCTTCTTAGTTCTTAGTGCTGACAGTTTTTGTTAGTATGTTTGGTGAGCTAAAAGTTTATGAGACTTTCTTACTAAGATCGGATCACCAGAGTGTAAAGTACTTAGCTTCAGTTAAGAAATTCTTTTGTATTTTCAGTCTTTTAAAGATGCTTGGGACAAGGCCTGCTCTTCAGCATCACGATTGAAAATTGTCATACCTGGTGGATATTCTTTCTTAGTTCAGCCACTTAATTTTGCTGGTCCTTGCCGGTCAAAGGTGTCGTTAGGGGTGAGTGCCAAAATTGAGCATTTGTATGTTATCCAACTCTTTATTTAGCTAAAAGGGACGTAGTTGTCTTTTTCAATATACACCAGATTGCAGGTACTATTTTAGCGCCAAAGGATCCTAAAGTCTGGGATGGCTTGAATCCACGAAAATGGCTCTATTTCCGTAGTGTGAAATACCTGACAATAGAAGGAGGAGGAGCTATAAATGGTATGGGCCAGGAGTGGTGGTCTCGATCATGCAAGGTCAACTTAACAAATGTAATTCTCTTTGCCATTTTTTTCATCGTGCTTAATGGTACTCTTTTACAACATGAATTTGATGTTTTGCAATCTTTTGTTTTGCTAGCCGTGTCAACATGCTCCAACGGTCAGTGCTGCCTTTCCGTCTCATGTGATTAATTTTGACTTATATAGTAGATATCAACTCTGTTTCAGGAAAAAAAGAATTTTATATATGCTGATTATGGTCTTGATTCGTTAATTAATGGGAGTGCAGGCTTTAACTTTTCACAAATGCAACAACCTCAAAGTCAGGAACATTAAGATCCTTAATAGTCAACAAATGCATTTAGCATTTACTGATTGCAAACATGTTGCAGCATCACGTCTCTCAGTCTTAGCCCCAGCTGATAGCCCTAACACCGATGGAATCCACATAAGTTCATCTAAACAGGTCAATATCAAGGATTGCACTATTGGCACAGGTTAGTTGATCTTTAGTTATTGCAATTGGAGAAACAGATAGATCATGTCTTGGTCGTTCTTTTGGTATTATTGTTGTTCTGGCTGTACCTCTGCTCAAATGGCTTAGATTACTATCGAACAGATACAATGTATGTTTGAGATGATAAAATCGGATTTATGGTTCTAATACAGCATCTTAGGGGGCATAGCTGTGTGTTTGCAGAGGTTGAAATATAATGCATTGTCTAGGGAATCTGAAATTGTGGACCAGAAGTTGTTTGTAGTTCAGTTATGATTAGTGAAATGTGAGGTCTTCTTTTGGATACAATAAGCAGGTAAAATATATTAAGCTAACCATTCTTTTATGCCAAATCGATTGAAGCTCAATTAGTTTTTTTTTTTTTTGAAAAAAAAAAATTTCTCACTGTTGCCGGATGCTCCAGTTGAGAGTTGAGCCTACGTCGTAGTTTCATCATCAACACTGTCACTTATTTTGGGTGATCAGGATGTCGTATTCACATTTGAGCCTCTATCGGATATTTCATTATCTTTTGACCAACTCAGAAACTGAATACAGGAGATGACTGCATATCTATTGTCGGCAATTCATCACGGATAAAAGTTAGAAACATTGTGTGTGGGCCAGGCCATGGTATAAGGTAGAAAATTTTGTTGTTTTGTTGAAGTTATGTAAAGATGAAGTTATAATTAGTACCCTGTTCTTTTAGCATTGGAAGCTTGGGAAAGTTCAATTCAATGTCTCAAGTTTACAATGTTCATGTTAATGGAGCATCTATTTCCAACACGGAGAACGGGGTTAGAATAAAGACTTGGCAGGTAATCCTGCTTATTTCTCTTTGATATCTGCATCGGATGAATCTTCATAACGTTGACATCATACCATTTTTCATCTTTAATAATTCAATTTGCTGACCTACGGTTACATATCCCCATCCCGTTGTTTGCTACCCCTTAATGCTTCTTCAGGGAGGTACCGGATTTGTCAGAAAGATTACTTTCGAGAATGTTTGGATGGAAAATGTCTCAAATCCTATCATAATAGACCAATATTACTGTGATTCTCTGCTGCCCTGTTCAAACAAGGTATGTTTTCTGCTCAATTTCTTGATTTTCAGTCCAAATTCATCTTCTTTGCCTAATCTTCTTGGTGTTCTATATATTGCTTGCTTGGAAAAGGAGTTCAATCTTGCATGGTTGTTGTGCATGTTAGCTAGTATATAGTGAGCAAGTATGCATCAGGTTATTTCTGCATTGAGCCTAAGATAAGGCTCGGTTGACATAGTAAATTATGGGCCTACTAGTGAACTAGTGAAGGTAGTGACATCCATGATGGAGTTATTGCTTGAGAACAAGGTGAATATTCAGTGGATTGTTATATATACCACATGGTGTTTACCTCTGTATTAAGCTCTTTTTTGATAAATACATGTTCTGCACTAAATGAAAGTTGTAATTCACTGTTCAGCATGTAGTCAAAAGAAATAGACCATCAATAGGTCCCTCAAGTATTCCGTTCTTCACGCCTTCCATGTTCTTTTGTGTGTGTGTGTGTGTGTTTTAATAGGTCTAATTCGAAAAACTACCACTACTCATTGTGCAGACTTCAAACATTCGCATTGATAACATATCCTTTGTGGGTATTAAAGGAACTTCAGCTACAGAAAAGGCAATAACAGTTGCCTGCAGCGATAGCTTCCCCTGTAGAAAGTTGTACTTGGAAGATGTTCAACTAACTTCATTTTCTGGGGAGCCGATAACATCTTTTTGCTGGGAGGCATATGGCTCATCCTCAGGTTTAAATTATCCGCCTCCTTGCTTTTCCTGTAATGACAGCATTCTTCAGCCAACAGTTTTATCCAACTGGAGTCAATCGATATGACATCTTCTGTGATAAAAGTACAGAGGCCCAGACCATATATCAGTTGTTAGCTGCTAAATGAATTGTCACAGGTATTCATTATCCTGGGGAAAGCTAGCTAACTTATTGAGCAAGTGGAACAGCTTGAGTGACAACTTATTTATCAGTAGCCGGTCTAAGTGTCAATATTTATAGAAAATACGAGTGTTAATTCGTGGATTTTAATTACTTATGTAAATAAAGTGCTCATTCTTTTTCATGAATCTTCATTAAAAAATTCCATGATATCTAACAATAGGATGAACAAACAGGAAAAAGCTTCGTACCCAGTGGGGAAAATATGAAATTGATAATTTTGTCCATTTAGGATATAAAACGTATAACTACATACTAGTTAGTATATCAAGGTCTATGTTCAATTTCCCTAAGAACAGGATTATTTTTGTTATTTCCCTTATGCATATGTGCAGAAATACAGGGTAAGACTGCGTACAATAGACCCTTGTGGTTCGGCCCTTCCCGAATCCTGCGCATAACGGGAGCTTAGTGCACCGGGTTGCCCTTTTTCCTTTTGCACATGTGCTCTGCAACATCTATCTCTGGATTTTTGTTGCTTGATTATCATTTATCATTATCATTATCATTCTATGCCTAAGAAAGAGCATGTCTGGATTATGATTCTACCGGTAACGCTTCATATAACTGTTTAAGGATTATAAAATATTAGAATACTATATTTTGGAGGACGATGAATCTCAACTTGGGGTCCAGAAACTTCTTTCGTGAAGGAAGGAGTTAAAGGAGAATTTGGCCAAACCTACAGTTCTGAATTTTGGAAACTGAAGGTTTCAGGAAAAAAAAATTGCTTCAGCGACAGGGCTACAACACCACAAATGATGAAATGGAATCCCAAAATTAGGCCGATTAAATTCCAATATTAGGTTGAAAGTGGCACCGACGCACCGCTTATGGAGGCGCTATTGAATGACAAAGTCAAAATCACATGTGCCAACACGTTACTTGCTTCTACTTTGGATATGGAACCAAGTCATGTCACATGCTCTTAAGATGGCATAATGATAAATGTGCTACCTACAAAGCAACAGTTAGGCATTTATTTAGGTACGGGTAAAGATGCCATGCCGATATTCATTGCCGATATTCGATCTACCTAATTGATCCAACCACATCCACTTCCTGTTAATATTATTCTTATGAGTTTGAAGTTTAGCATATAAAAACTCTAGTAAAATGGAAAGACATTTTGTTTTCCACCCAAGTTGTACGTATGATTGGTGAAATCAAATGTTGTTTTGGAGTCTAAACTCATTGCTTGCTAGCAAAAGAATAATTTTATTGTCAAACTCGTTTCCTAATATATAAACAGAAACGATTGGATATACGCATTCTGGATTATTGCATAAATAATTGATTTTGAAATAGAATAACCAGAATGATTAGCGTCGCACATGAGAGTGACAGTCTTGAATCGCCAAATATGGGGACACTACGTGGGGCCTTTCGGTATTAATCCATTGCTTTAGCCGCAATACTTTCAAACTTCGTGGCCTAGAAAGTGCATTCGTGTGGGGAATTTCAAGTATTTTGACCATTTTAATAGTCCTTGTAGGCGGCCCTCTTATAGTTAAGCTCTCTCGTTTCGCGTTTAAATTGCGTGCTTTGATTTTTTTCCTCCCACAACGTACTCGAGTTACATAAGCTTCACTTTTTTACGCATGTTTAATTCAATTTTACTTGTGACTACACCCATGATCAAAATATCACATTTAATAAATAGTAAGAATCAGGAGTTAAATTTTATTGATTGTATTGGACCTTCTATTACTCATGTTAACTATGTCAAAGAAAAAAAAATAACTTTTCTTGAATTGGCTAGTTTATTTATTTATTTCAAGATCATTGTGTTAAATGATGTCTAGCACTTGAACCATTCGTCTAATTTGCACCATACTCCCTAGTTCCTTCGTATATTTTCTTTCTTATTTAATATTTTCCAAAGGCTGATAGAAGCATGATATATTTTCCTTCAAAACTAAATCAATTAGGTAGCGTTCCGGCGTGGATAAGACCTCCCCCCAAAATTCAAAAAGTAAATGGGAATCATATTCCCCATTTCCTACTTATCATAGAGAAGAAAAGTCAACTCTATTATTTTCTTCATCTATAAATACAGATAATCAAGAAGTGGATAGAAGCAGAGAGTTGTCAACTCAGTTTTTCAAAGCACAAATAGAAAGCTGAAAGATGAGTAGCTCCTTGAAGCCTCGTTACTACACACCCAAAGCGGAAGAAGACAAAATATCAGAAAGACCCATAGATTTGATTAGAGAGAATAAGAGACCTAATTCAGTAGTACTGAAGAGGCCGTCGGAACCCAGCTCTATGGGTATGAGGAAACCGCCGGCGTCGGAGAATAAGGCGGCGCCACTACCAAAGAAGCTGGAAAGCAAGCCATCAGAAGATATAAATGATAGCGCAGAGGCTTTCATAAGGAAGTTTAAGAACCAGCTGCTTCTCCAGAGGCTCGAGTCTATTGAGAACTATGAGCAGATGCTTAAGAGGGGAACGTAGCTCTGTTTCTTCCTTTTTCTTTTTTCAATTTTTCGCGTGTATGAATTGTTTCATTGTATTATTATGTGTCCATGTGGTCATCTATGTCATGCATAAGTCATAATTATAAATAACTTGTAATATATGCTAATTAATTTTTTATTGGGTCCATTGAAATTTGCCTTCTTTCCTCGCATTACTGCGTGTTTGATTTATATTGCTTGTTAATGCTGCATCTTCTTGCTAAAAGAGGTTAGAATTTGTATATATCTTTCTTAAATAATGATCTTTTACGCCAAAAGATGATCTCCTATATAGGGAAATAAGAAAGGGAATTAAGCATCTTTATCTTCTCTTCCTTATTGATTGTGGTTTTGGAAATCAATGAGTTATAGTTATTTTGTAACTGAGAAAAAGGTTGTATCAAAAGCTAGCACATTTTGTGTTTGTTCAAATAGTAATTTGGGTATAATTATGTCAACAAGCTTCTTGGAAAGGTATAAAATGTGCCAAAGGGTACTCCAACTATTTCCAATAGGTTGGCATACTTAAAATATCCTTTAAAAAGTTTTTGACTTTCTATCGGATGGGTTATCTAGCTAGCAAATCTGGTACATTTGATGTTCTTATATGAATACTAGCATTTATTCATATTTGGCTGCAATTTCAAAATTACTTCACATTTTACTAGTGACATTCTTCTTTTACTTAGAAAATATTTTACTAGCTAAATTTGATCAAAGGACAAACTCATCAAATTCATTTTCTACCGTTTATTTTGTGACTTGGCAAAAGTAGACAGACATCTCTCTGTAGCGTTTATGCTCCTCATCACCCTATATATACTCAAGCATTTTTCTTCTTGTTTCATTACGTATGATAGGAGTTCTTGATTATGGTATAGATCGGAGTGCTTTGCCTCTCATGTTCGGGGCAGGCGAAGACGAGAGTCTCTTATAACAATACAGTATAGATCAACGCCCAAATTAAAGAGTAGAAATTTTATTTAAGGGAAATAGAAAAAAGTTGCTCAGTTAGGAACAGGATGATGATAGTCGTTCTTCCTACTCTTGGAATTTATTCAAGCCCTGATGCACTTTTTGAGTAACATTTTACCCTCGAGAAAAATCCACTGGATCTGGACTCATGCCTAATTGGCGTTGTCAACTTCTTCCACGTTAATCCAACACGTACTGTTCAAATTAACAGAATTATACTACTTGTACATCAAAACCAGAAGCGGATTTACATGGATCCAAGCAGTGTCACGGCACATCGGCTTCGTCGAATTTTTTTACTATTTGTATATATATATATAAATAATAAGTAAAATAGAAATATAAGATAAAAGCATTAAAAGTGACACCATTTACAATAAAATAGCTCAGTAGTTTAGTGGTTGACAGTTTTAAGTCTGATGTGAGAGGTCTCTGGAGGACCATGTTCTAGTAATGATGTATTGAGTTGAAACATAGCTGGGCCTAGTGAGTTTGATAATGGACTTTCTAAAAATGGGTTAAATGTGGATAAGATTCATATTATCGCTTAAAAAAAAATAATCAATGGATTTAATTTTTACACTTGCAAAGACTTAAATTGGAGATTCCTCAATTTTGGGAGACCGGAATTCTCAAAAGTGATCATATTCAAGAAGCCATGAATAATATAGATCCATATTATCTATAGTTAACCTATTTTTTATCCGTATTAAATATGAGTTGAGTCGGCTAATTTATCCATTTTTACATTACCCGTTTTAAACTCGTTCATATCAACCCGCCTGATTTGTACCCTTAGCTATGCTGGAAATTGAAACAGAGAAGGATTTGAACGTACAATATTGATTGCTGGATTAGGAATCCAATAGCCCAGTCCATGTAAGAGAACATCCACATGTGAAGTTTGATACCCACTCGTACACATCCAATGTTATCATGTGATATATGCAAAAGTTGGCGAATCAAGAGAAACTATGTAATTTCCACATTATGTAGCGAATATGAAATACAAATTATTAGAAGTCATGCACAATTAGGAATTTAGGATTAGAGGGGACCCCTGCGCTACAGTTACATATTCTAATTAAGAGCTGCACCATAAACATAATATCCTAATTGAACTACTACAGTTGATTTTGTGGCTCTGGTTTATTGCCACCAACATTAGGTAAACAAACCCATGTTTTAATCTAAATCACCAGTTGCTATTGGTGATTTGTCCTTTTCGGGTGAGATAGACATAGTGATAAGAGTGACATGATCAACCTACTTGTTTGGACTTGTCTGATTAATCAAATTAGCAGTACGCAACATGAGATTACCGTCCATTCATATTTTAACTTAGTCCCAGGATCACTTGCATGAGAAGAGCAGTGTTCTGCGTATTTTATTTTTCTTTTCCAAAAGGCTGATTCAGAAGCGGTGCATGCATATCCTAAAGCGTAAGTATTTTATGGAACTGAACGATTTTGTGTTTGACTCAAAATATTAAAACTTTTTTGAACAAATCAATCAAAGATGAAGGGGTAAATCTTACTCGAATATAATAATCTCTTGAAAGAATAATAGATAAAGAGAAGATGGTCGTTAAGTTTCTTTTCGTTCAAGAATAATAATCTCTCCGGAATTTTTTTGTTACAAAGTTATTGTCCTCCTTTTATACTGTAGACATGTGATTTTTGACTCTCCCCAAGATCTTTTATATATTAGCGCAAAATATTTAATTTAGGCGTAATATAGATATTTTAAGTAATTTTGGCTCTTTCAATTTATTTTAGTACAAGAAAACAAAAATTACAACAATATATAATAATATAATAATAAGTTCATTAATATTGGTAGTCATTTTTAATCCAAAAGAAAAATATAAAAATAGTATCGTATTTTGATTTTTAATATAATGTTTGAAAATACAAAAAAATAGATTTGTTTTAATGGTTGGTTTTGTTTTAATAAATTATTTTAATAGTAGGACTAATTAATAAATGGGCGCGTATTTTTAATCTCATTCGCGGCAAAAGAATAGAGCTTGGGCTCGGGCAATCCATCCTTAGGCCTAATTTTGGACCTAGCCCACAATTGCCAAGCCCATAACTCCTAGGCCCACACCCCTTAACCTAAAAACCCTACCCAAAAACCCTAGACTCTACACTATAAAAAAGAAGAAAAAGAATAAGAAAAGAGAGGGGAACGGGGAAAAGGCAGAAGTTGCTGCGCATGAAGGAGTTTTCCTTCTTCGTTTAAGAAGCTTATAGAAGCAGCAGCTATAACAAGCTGCACAACACTAAAACAACACCCCTTCACGTCGTCATCTTCTTCGACGAACGTCGAGAACCAGCCATCACCTCATTTCCATCTTCATCCTCACCCCTCTCCCCAACGAACTGAAACCACCACCATAGCAGCCCCTTCCCCCGTCGACGCACATAACCATACACACATACAGCAACAGTGGGAGATCGGGAGTAAGAGGGAGGTGGCGAGTGACATTCTAAAAATCAATGGAACAGTAGCCTCGATTTAGGTTTGTTCAAGCTGTCCGTTTGTGAATCTGAGGTTGCGATGCGAGGTCCGTCGTTGAACTTTGTCGCGTTTCCGGCGAGTTTCGAAGTCTGAATCGTGGTTCCGATTCGAGGCTGCGATTCCGGTTCAAGTTGAAATTTCGTCGTTTGGCACTCCACTATGAGTGTGTAATTGCTGAAAATTTTAGTTGAATGAAGCTTAAATTTCAGATTCTCTGAATTGTCAATTTTTATGCTCGGCTGGTCGATTGTTAGTTTTGGTTTGTCTATGCTTCGTCGCCATTAATATCGATTAGCGACGTTTGAATTGATGACTGAATGAGTTTGAGCTTTCCGTCGAGCTTTTAGTTCGTCGATGGTCGTTGTCTAAGGAGACTCCGTTTCAGTCCTGCGTTGAGGTGCCGTTTGGTTGGTTTCCGGTTTGAATTCCGTCACCGGTTCTAACGTTTTGAGTACATGTGAGGTCCAGCTCCGTCCAAGTTGATGTTTGATTCGAGTGCCATTACAGCCACTGTTCTTTTGGCTCGTGTAACTGTTGAACATTTGAGAGGTTGAAATATTCATTTCAGGTGCATTATTTCCTATGTTATATTTACCTTTTTCTCTAATTTATTTGAAAGCTTCAGTTATAAAATTTTCTATCCCATGATAGTGTATTCAAAGTTGTTTACTGGTAGCTTCATTTGAGTTCACTGTAATTCCCACGGAGCTTGGTTTTCAATGTGCGCATGAGAATTTGTTGCTATTTTACTTTGTTTCTTTTGCTCTTTTCGTTACTGATTGGTATATCTTTGCTCAATCTGTATTAGGATGGTTTTAATAGTTGAAATTAAGTTGTAGTTCCTGTCATAGAAAGCAGAACGTTATTTCTCCCTCATTATTGAAAGAGACGAAACCATGGTGCCAAATTGTCCTTTGATCCGGTAACAAATTCATTAGGACTATTATTGTATTATTAGAGACAAATAAAAAATAGAAAATCATAGTTTACTTTAGGATGGACCTTTTAATAAAATACTGAGACGAGCCTCGCCCAGTAAAATGCAAAATTACGGGGCCCTCAAATTTTGTATTACCTTTAGGCTTCGGGATGTGCCGTTTAGCAAACTTCACAGCCTTCCCCAAAATAATATGGCATTAGACTCTTTAGGCACGATTTTAATAAAATTATCTTCTTAAACTCGGGTGCGCATTGATGCGACCCAAATCCAAATCTCGACGAAGTCGAAATGTGTGGACAACCACGGGTGCATTGATTGCGACGTGGTTCGAAATGCATTTTCACGATGTCGTAATTCTTTCAAAAATAAATAATGATAAAAAGCGGTTTACGAATAACGACACATAAGCTAGCATGTATTAAAATCAGATAACATCAAGTACAACAATTAAGCGACCGTGCTAGAACCACGGAACCCGGGAATGCCTAACACCTTCTCCCGGGTTAACAGAATTCCTTACTCGAATTTCTGGTTCGCGGACTGTTACCAGAGTCATAAATTTCCTCGGTTCGGGATTTAACCGGTGACTTGGGACACCATTAATCTCTCAAGTGGCGACTCTGAATAATTAATAATTAAATCCCGTTCCGATTGTCCTTTAAATGGAAAAACTCATTTACGCCCTTTGCGGGGTGTAGGTAGAAAAAAGGAGGTGTGACATATACTAAGAGAAAAATTCTTCTAAATTGTTAAAGACAAAATACCAGGAATATTCCTAATGTCCCCTAATGGGCTTACACTATTACAAGGGTCGTACAGTTTCTTCTTTGCCTTAAGGTCGTCTCCCTTGGGACGTCAACTCAAAGAGACCCCGTCGTTTGCCGTACTCGTCGTTGGTCGTGGTCGATCAAATTTGGACACATACAGTTAGTCCCTCCGCTTGTCGGGATTGCAACTGGGTGTATCCTCGATGAGCGGACTTCATGTGTTCTTATGGAGAAATTTGATCCGTTGAAACATTACGACATGGCCAACGAGGGACCTTCAACGTGTTCGGCAAGACATCGAGTGATACACTTTACCGGTAAATGATGTCAGCTTCACGTGCGTCATCATCACACATGTTTTCGAGGCAGGAATTGACGGCTTGATGCTTCGATTCTTGCGCTGCTTTGTGGCCTGCCGCCACCCAACCCTATAAATAGGTGAAGGGTTTGATTTTTCGAAAAACTTTAGCCACTTTACTCTTGATAACTTCTGTCACTCTTCCTAATTTGCTCTCATATCCTTCTGTTTCTTCTTACGTTCTTCATTTGAAGCTTCTTCTTCCTTCTTCTTTTTGTGTTGATATTCCTTTGAACGATATTATGCTGAGGTCTCGTCGTTCTTGTGAAGAGGCTCCTAAAGCCACCCCGTTGTCCATGGTGCCCCCTTCTGGTGGCGAAGATACGGTGGTAGAAGAGGGTGACAGTCTTCCTACGGTGGAGGAGTTACTACCGAGGCACCCCTCATCCCGGAGCGACTTTCTCAAATATCTCCCTCTTACTCCAGACCCCGTATTTTCTAAGGCGGAGCAAGTTTATATCGATGCTCTTCGTGTAAAGTATGGCATTCCCGCCCATGTAGAAATAGTTCTGGCGGGGAGAGATTATGTGGATGTCCAGAGACCTGGGTACTGCGCTTTCTATGAGTACCCTTTTATGATCGGTTATACTCTTCCTCTCTTCCCCTTAGCAAAATAATTCTGTAGGTTCTACCAAGTTTGTCCAGCACAACTTTCTCTATATACGTTCAAGGTACTTCTGATGCTGACCAAGTATGTAGAATTGGCAGAGTGTAGCTTTTCAATCCACCACCTTTTGCACCTGTTTACACCCGGCTTCCATAGGGGTACCATGGTGCATTTGAGGCTTCGTGGCACGAAAGGGCTGGTGGTCGGGACAGATGAACGTGCAAGCCGCAAGTTTTGGCACAAGTACTTCTTTGTCAAGACCGAACATGTCGTCTTTAATTCTGCCAGGTTCCCAGAGCGATGGAATGAGACTCATAAGTACCATCGCTCGTTTTACTCTTCCTTCGTCTGTATTCATTTTAAAGTTTGTTTGTTTCCTGTTCGCAGCTTTAGGGCATTCGCCTCACCCTATTGTGGATATCAAGGGTTGGGTAGCCCGTCTGTTGCCACATGCAGCAGAGACCCGTGATTGGTCTGCCTTCGTGAAACGTTACGGCCCTAGAGTCTTTTCTAGTAAATACTTTCCTTACTATTTCGTTGGTCGTACGACCTTGTTTATTAATCGACCCTTCATGATAACAGGTCATGTAACTTCTAGGCGGAGGGTGCCAGTCCCTGCATTTCGGTAGGTCGTTGCTGTCGCAAACGCACAATTTGTTTTGAATGAGTCTGTTTGAGAGGGCCATTCTCAACCTATTCAATTAGAAGGTCCCTCTCGAGTCATGATCATGAGGGAGGAGGCTTCTTCAGTACTGGCTTCACATCCTTTGGACGAGTCCTCTATATGGGACGAGCCGCTATTGAGAAAAAAGAGAAGGATGGAGCTTGGGAAGGGCATGGTCGTAGATGCTGACAGAAGCAGGAAGTCGTAGATAACACCCGTGCCCCCTTTTATGGCTGATGCCATCTTGTCGGGGAGGTCTCCCTAAGTTGAAGGAGCTTAACAAGAGCCGGCTCGGTGCTCTTAGCTAAGGGCGGTGCATCATCCAATGTTGGAGGTCGTCGTGTTGAGGGTGACGACTCAGGCTAGGATGTCAACCAGAAGGATGTCAACCAGTTCGTAGGTCGCTATACTCATGTGGAGATCAGAACGGAAGGGTCTGATCATCACATAGTCGTTCTGGGGGACTACAACTTGCTGCTGAACTGCGAGCAAGTGGCGTCTGCTCTAGCTCTTCTATATGCTGCCCTTGAGAACAAGGTGTTTAGGGCGATGAGCGACATGGAGTTGTCTTAGAAGGTCACCAGTATGGCTTTGCAGGTAGGTTGCTTTCCTCCCCTTTTCGTCGTTGGGTTTGTGTGGTGATCGTTGTTCTGCATTTTATTTCTAACTTCTCCCCTTTTTTATCAGACCCCCATCATGGAGATTGAGCGAGAGCGTAGGGAGAGAAAAAGGACGGGCCTTTATGAGAAGATGTCGTCCAAATATCAACAATATCATGCTAAGCATCGTGAGATGGCTGACATTTATCATTAGGACCCTGAGTTTCAGTTATTTTGTGAGGGGCTCAAACAGCGGGAATACCAACTGGAACATAAGATTGAAGAGTTGAAGGAGCGGGATGAGGAGCTCATAAAGGCTGTTGCTCGCAATAGTGAGCTCGAGGCTTCCTTTAAGGTGAAGGACGACGAACTTGAGTTGCGTAGGGGGGTGATGGTCAAAAATGTCGACTTGTAGGCAAAGGCGTCCGGTTTGACCGCCGAGTTGAATGCGAAGGCAGTAGAGGGGCTTAAGGGCGAGTTGAGCATTGGCACTGATAAGTTGGCCGCAGCTATCTTTTGAACCACATCTTTGGAGAATGCCCTCCGCATTTGCAGGTCGGAGCTAGCCGAAGAGAAGGAGGCCTCTGGTCATAAGGTTGCAGGGCTCGAGGGGTGTGTCAAAGAACTGGAGGCGGAGCTGGCTACGTTAAATGGACAAATGGCCTTGTTGAGGGCGGAGGACGCAAGTCGACATTCTCAGCCTTCTACGTCTTGTGCCTCAGCCGATCAAGTCGTGCCCCGTTGTTTATATGAGTTGTGGGTCCTCGTGGAGGATCGGCTTGATGTGTATAAGACTTTTCACGCCGATGGAAGGGCTACTGAGGCGGATCTTCAGGTTGTGCACACCGAAGCTCGTGAGGCATCTGGGTACGACCCTCTCACACCTGACAGGGATGACATTAACTCTGATGATGCGAACCGCCTTGCTTCGGATTCGTGGCACGAAGATGCTTACCCCACCGGGGATGATGTATAGTCTTTGTTTGTACTTGCTTTTGTATTGTGGTTTTTGCGGGGGGCATACATGAGTCTGTTTGTAAGGGCAAGTGTAAATAATATTTTGATGTAATGTAAAATTTATTTCGTCGATTTGTTCTTTCTTGTATTTATCGAACCCATGTTATCGTCGATGGCCTTGGTCATTGGGATGTTACTTCGAACTGTCGTCGAAATAGGATCATGTCGTAGTTTGAACGAGGTTGAACTCATATTATCCTCGATGGCCTTGGCCATTGGGATGTTACTTCGAGTTGTCATCGAAGTAGGATCTCATCGTAGTTCGAACAAGATCGAACTCATGTTATCATCGAGGGCCTTAGCCATTGGGATGTTGCTTCAAACTGTCGTCAAAGTAGGATCCCATCATAGTTCGAACGAGTTCTAACTCATGTTATTGTCGATGGCCTTGGCCATTGGGATGTTGCTTCGAACTGTCATCAAAGTAGGATCCCCTCGTGGTTTGAACGAGGTCGAATTCATGTTATCATTGATGGCCTTGGCCATTGGGATGTTGCTTCAAACTGTCGTTGAAGTAGGATCTCATCATGGTTCGAACGAGGTCGAATTCATGTTATCATCGATGGCCTTGGCCATTGGGATGTACGAACTATCGTTGAAGTAGGATCCCATCGTGGTTTGAACAAGGTCGAATTCATGTTATCGTTGATGGACTTGGCCATTGGGATATTGCTTCTAACTGTTGTCGAAGTAGGATCCCGTCGTGGTTCGAACGAGGTCGAATTCATGTTATTGTCGATGGCCTTGGCCATTGGGATGTTGCTTCGAACTGTCGTCGAAGTAGGACCCCGTCGTGGTTCGAACGAGGTCGAACTCATGTTATTGTTGATGGCCATGGCCATTGGGATGTTGCTTCGAACTGTCGTCGAAGTAGGACCCCGTCGTGGTTCGAACGAGGTCGAACTCATGTTATTGTTGATGGCCATGGCCATTGGGATGTTGCTTCGAACTGTCGTCGAAGTAGGATCCCGTCGTGGTTCGAACGAAGTCGAACTCATGTTATTGTCGATAGCCTTGGCCATTGGGATTTTGCTTCTAACTGTCCTCGAAGTAGGATCCCGTTGTAGTTCTAACGAGGTCGAACTCATGTTATTGTCGATGGCCTTATCCATTTCTTGTTGGAGATTTGATCGTATTCCCATAGGAAGACATGTCGACTTTGTTCATGCAATGGAGGTTTAATTATATACTTGTAAGGATCACATGTCGACTCTACACATACAATGGAGATGTGATTAAATTCTTGTGAGAATCACATGTCGACTCTGTACATACAATGGAGATTCGATTAAATTCTTGTGAGAATCACATGTCGACTCTGCTCATATAATGGAGATTCGATTATCTATATCCAGTCCCTTCATTACTTCGCTCCGGAGATCATGTCGACGGGTTGAGGTAATGAACAACACTTCGATCCTTGAGGCGTTTTCCTTGCCACCTCGTTAAAAAACTCCCCGGGAAAACCCGATTGGGACAAAACCCGGGTGAGGGAAAAAGAGTATGACTTAGGTGACACCTTCTTTTAGAAGTGGAAGTATTTAAGATGGGCGACATTCCAGTTGTTTTGGAGTAGTTTTCCTTCCATTGTCTCTAACTGGAATGCTCCTTTGTTCGCTGCAGCTATGATTTTGTATGGTCCGTCCCAGTTCGTTCCCAATTTTCCCTCATTAGGGTCTTTCGATGCTTGTGTTTTAGCCTTGAGGACGTAGTCTCCGATTTTGAGCAGTTGCACCTTGGCTCTTTTGTGGTAGTATCTTTCTAGTTGTTGCTTCTAGGCTACCATTCTTATGTAGGCCAAATCTTGTAGCCTACTTTCGTCGTTGCTTGGTCCGCTCTCGTTGGAGTATCTCAACTGGGTTCTTCGACCTCGATGGGGATAACTGCATCAGTCCCGTAGACCAACGAATATGGCGTTTCTCTTGTGCTGGCTTTTGGCGTAGTGTGGTATGCCCATAATACTTCCGGTAGTAGTTCAGGCCATAGCCTTTTAGCATCCTCAAGCTTCTTTTTCAATATATTCAGTATTACTTTATTGGAGAATTTGGCTTGACTATTGGCGGCAGGGTGATATGGCGTAGAGAGTATTCGTTTGATGTGCCATTTTTCGAAAAACTCAGTCGTTCTCTTTTCCGACGAGCTGAGGTCCGTTGTCGTAGCTGATTTCTTTGAGGATGCCAAAACGTCATATTATGTTTTTCCATATTAATGCGATGACCTCCTGCTCACGTATCTAAGTGTATGCACCTTCTTCCACCCATTTAGAAAAGTAATCAGTTAAAACCAAAAGGAAACGTACCTTACCTCGTTCTACTGGGAGGGGACCGACTATGTCCATTCCCCACTTTATGAATGGCCATGGTGAAGTGACGGAATGAAGGAGTTCCCCTGCTTGACGTATCATAGGGGCGTACTTTTGATATTGTTCACATCTCCTGACATAATCCGCAGCTTCGTTTTTCATGGTGGGCCAGTAGTACTCGATGCAGATGAGGCATCAGACGAGGGCGCGATTTTCTGTGTGAGCGCCGCAGTGCCCTTCGTGTACTTCTTCCAGTACTCGCCTTGTTTGATTTGGCCCAAGACACTTGGCTAGGGGGCCGCCGAATGTTCTTTTGTAGAGATCACCGTTTACAAGTCTGCCTGTACCCAGAGTTTTTTGACTTCTTTTTTATCTTGCGGGAGCGTTCCATCATGCAAATATGCTACAAGGCGGTTACGCCAGTCCCAAGTTAAGTATATAGAATGTACCCCGACGTGGTCTATTGTGGAATGGAGGAGGGCGACCACGTTTTACATGTTGATATTTTTGGTGGCCGCAGCTAGTTTGGTGAGGCCATCTGCTTCGATATTCTACGCCTGGGTATTTGGTCGAGGCGACATTCATCGAATTCTGGCAATAGTTTGTGGATTTCCGATTGGTACTTTTGTAGTCTCTGTTCTTTGATTTGGAAAGTCCCGGTGACTTGGTTCACCACGAGTTGAGAGTCACAATGGAGGACGAGTCATCGAGCGCCATATTTGAGGGCTAACTTCAAATCTGCAATCACAGCTTCATACTCGGCCTCGTTGTTAGTCATCTTGGGGCACCGCATGGACTGGCGAATCACTTCGCCTATACAGACTTCGAGGACGAGTCCCAATCCCGATCCCGAGGCATTAGAGGCACCGTCATTGTAGAGGACCCAGAGGTCGGTATGTGTGGAAGTGCGGAGTGCTTCCTGACCTACCCCGGGCAATATTTCCGTGCTGAAATCAGCGACAAAGTCGGCGAGCACCTGCAACTTAATAGTAGTTCGTGGTTGGTATGTTATGTCGTGCTCGCTTAGTTCTATGGCCCATTTGGATAGTCTACCCGATAGTTCGGGTTTGTGTAGGATACCTCTTAGGGGGAAGGTTGTCACCACCTTTATGGGGTGACATTAAAAGTACGATCTAAGCTTCCGTGAAGCTACGACTAGGGGTGTTCATGGTTCGGTTTGGATCGATTTTTCCCTAAAAAGAAACCAAACCAAGTAAGTCGACTTTTCAAATATTAGAACCAAACCAAACCAATTAAGTCGGTATTTTCTCGATTCGGTTTATGTCGGTTTTTCGGTTTTTTCGGTTATTTGTCGGTTTTTTCTTAAATATAAGACATAAACTACCAAACACACATTTTGGCGATCACATTTTCAACGTAACACTATCAAATCAATTGACCTTTGAGAAATCTATTATTTACCAAAATATATTGATGATAATTGAATCAAATAGTGATGAATAATTTAAGGACTCAATTAAAAATATATTATTTTTAACATGAAATAGATTTTTACACTTAACAAAAGAAAACTACCAATTAAACTAGAATGTAAAGGTAAAGAACTGTACTAAAAGTGCAAATGATTAATATTTACTATAAAAAATTTAAAACTTTGTATAAAAGTGTGTATATATATATATATATATAGATGTAATAATAAATTTAAAATAACTACTCCTATATTCGGTTTGGTTCGGTTTTTTAATTAAAACCAAAACCAAACCAAACTTGATCGGTTTTTAAATTTCAAAACCAAAACCAAACAAAAAATATCGGTTTTTTGGTCGGTTTGGTTTGGTTTTCGGTTTGGTTCGGGTTTTTGGAGTTTTATGAACACACCTAGCTACGACCAATGCCAGAGTTAGTTTCTCAAGGTGAGGGTACCTTGTTTTGGCATCGATTAAGGTTTTGCTGTTATAGTAAATCAGAGATTGGCGTACCTTTATCTCCACGGACTAAGACTGCGCTTACCGCAACTTCGGAAACTGCTAGATACACAAGTAGACAATCGCCTGGGCCTGCTTTGACGAGTAGTGGTGGCGAGGATAGATACGTTTTCAATTTCCTCAGCACGTTGATGCATTCTTCGTTCCATTGCAGCCCGTGGTCTTTCCTTAGCACATTGAAGAATTTGTGGCATCTACCCGAGGATCGTGAAATGAACCTCGATAGGGCAGTTATTCGCCCTGTTAGTTTCTACACCTACTTTTTGCTGGTCAGTATTTCCGGTATTGCATCAATGGCCCTGATTTGATCCGGGTTGACCTCGATTCCCCTTTGTGACACCAGGAAACATAGGAACTTTCCTGAAATTATGCCGAAGGCGCACTTTTTGGGGTTCAGTTTCATCCCGTAATGCCTTAATATCTCGAAGGCTTCCTTCAGATGACCAATGTGATCCTTTTTCTTTGTCGACTTTATTAGCATATCGTCGATGTAAACCTCCATGGTCTTACCGAGAACATTTTGGTGACTAACCTTTGATACGTGGCCCCTGCGTTCTTGAGCCCAAACGACATCACCTTATAGCAGTACGTTCCTTGATGAGTGATGAAAGTGGTCTTTTCTTGATCTTCTTTAGCCATTAGAATTTGGTTATAACCAGAGTAGCATCCAAGAATCTCAACAGTTCGTGCCCTGCTATTGCATCAATAAGTTGGTCGATGTGAGGTAACGAAAAAGAGTCCTTCGGGCATGCTTTGCGTAGATCGGTAAAGTCAACACATATTCGCTATTTCCCGTTCTTCTTTTTGACTATGACCACATTGGAGACCCACTAGGGGTATTTCGATTCTCTGATAGAACCGTTAGTGAGTAATTTATCAACCTCCTCGCTTACCGCCTCATTGATTGCGGCATTGAACTTTCTCCTCATTTGTCGTACTGGCGGATAAAGTGAATTGACGTTCAGCCTGTGTGTGGCGATATCCCTTGGGATTCCTGCATATCTGAGTGGGAAAAAGCAAACAAATCGGCGTTGTTAGTTAAAAACTCATGATACTTACCTGGCTCCGAGAGGTTGTGTCCAACATAAGCCTTTTTTTTTTGCTATCGGTGTTATCCAATTGGATGAGATCGAGATCTTCTATGGTTGCCTTGCAAGCTTCTAAGATGTCCGGGGTCTTTGATGGCCTCTACTTGTACATCGTGTTTGGTTCTCGACATGGCTGATTGCTATGCTTTCGCACTTGACCCTTTTAGTTGTTCGGTGTGTGTGCAATCTTAGGCGATCCGGTAGCATTCTTGGACGGTACGTGGCTCGCCTCGGATGCTAAATATCCCCCATGGGGTGGGAAATTTGTTTACTTGATAGAATCTTGAAGGGACGACTCGCATGGCATGTATCCATGGTCGTCCTATTATAGCGTTGTAGGCCGTTTCCTGGTTCATGACGTGGAATGTCGTTTCCAGGGTAACCCCTCATGCTAGGACATGTAGCACTATTTCTCCAGATGTCCGCTCTACTGCATTATTAAAACCCGTTATTGTTATGCAATGCAGTATTATTTTGTCCTCGAGCCTCAATTACATAAGAACTAGTGGGTGAACAACACACGCGCCGCTTCCGTCATCCACCATTATTCTTTTTACATCGGTATCTGCAATGCGTAATGTTATAACCAAAGAATCATAGTGAAGGAAAGATAAACCGTCGGTATCTGATTTATCGAAGATGATACTAACTTAGAGGTCGTCATACCGTTCGTGGGCGACTGTCCATTTGAGTTTATGTGTGGTGGTGAATTTCACATGGTTGATTACCGTGTCATCGTCGCCGCCAATGATCATTTGTATGGTACGAGCGGGTGATGGTGTCTTTGGAGGCCCTTGAGGTTGATCGTTCCCTCGAGCGAAGTTGGCTCGTCCTCTGTCGCTCAGCAGTTCTTTCAGGTATCCCTGATTTGACATTCTTACTACTTCCTGACGAAAACCTATGCAGTCCTCGGTCTTGTGTCCTCTTTCCTGGTGGAACTAACACAGGACATTTGACCTCCTTGTGCTTGGGCCCGACTTTATCTTTTGCGGCCATTGCACTTTCGTGCGGAGCTTCTCTAGTGCGTATACTATTTCTGAGGGGGAAACACAAAAATTATGAGCAGATAGCAGTGAAGGCATAACGCTTTCGCTTCGGGAGGGTACACTATGTCGAGGCGCGACGTTTGTATGTCGTGGAGGTGGAGGATTGGATATTCGGATGTAAGGCCGATGTCTTTCTCGATTGAAGCATAGTAGTTAATCCCTTCGCCCGTCATGGCGGCGATCTCTCCTTGTCTCGGTCTGGACTGATGTTAATCGCTGAAGCGGGCCATTTAGGTCATCCTTGTCTGCCCTCACTTCGGCGCAATAAGCATTGTGGATCTCCTCTCACGTGGAAGGGGGTACTTTATGAGTCTACTGAGTAGGTTTTTGGTTGCATTTGACCCGTTTTTGTTTAGCCCGTTTTGAAAGGCTGCTACTGACATCCCTTCTGACACGTTTGGTAGGCTCATCCTTACTCTGTTGAATCGGGCTAGGAAATCCCAAAGTCCCTCTCCCGTCGTTTGCCTAACGGCGAAGATATCATTGACCCTAGCTTCTGCCTTTTTCGCTCCCGCGTGCGCGGTGACGAACTTGTCTGCCATTTCTTCGAACGTAGATATCGACCATTTTGAAGGTATTTGGAATGGAATGGGGAGCTGCCCTTTCGCTATATGGTTGCTTGAAGAATCGGCCCACATCGCTTTTTGGTAACAGCTTCGGAGCGCCTGGTATTTTATCGACCCTTTTCTGATGTTCCTTCATCTAGTCGCGGAGTGTTTTGTTCTCATTTTCCATCTCTTCCATTTTATTTAAGATGGACATAAGTACATCATCACCTGCATCAGTAACAGTACGGGTGTTACCTGTTCGTGTAGCGCTTGACTCATCTCTGCTGCGATTTCTGTGGGTGGCGCGTCTTCGACACCTCCCTGAATGGGTTTCTCGAGCATGTTGCTCAAGGCACTCGTTAACCATTCTTCTAGTAGCCTTTTGACTGCTGGTGACGCTTCTCCTACCGAGGATGTTAAGGTTCCTCTTTCGCGCAAGGTCGTTAGATCCCTGTGCGGAGGAGGTGAAATCTCACCCTCAGGTGTAATATTTGGTGTTGCATTTTCATTGTCTTCTCGACTGGCCTCGTTGAGGGAATTCAGGAGGTTATTTGTGACACCCTCTATTGCTTTTAGCCTTGCTTCTCCCTTTCCTGCCATCATTGGCTTTTATGGAGTTGGAGAAAGGCGATTATTTCCTTCAAGAATTTAGATGAAAACTACGATTTCAGCTATAGAAATCCCCACAGACGGCGCTAAATTGTTTGACTCAAAAGATACTAAAACCTTTTTGAACAAATCAATCAAAGATGAAGGGATAAATCTTAGCCGAATATAATAATCTCTAGAAAGAATAATAGATAAAGAGAAGATGGTCGTTAAATTTCTTTTCGTTCAAGAATAATAATCTCTCCAGAATTTTTTTGTTACAAGGTTATTGTCCCCTTTTATACTAAGAGAGAAACTCTTCTAAATTGTAAAAGACAAAATACCATGAATATTCGACGGAATATTCCTAATGTCCCCTAATGGGCTTACACTATTACAAGGGTCGTACAGTTTCTTCTTTGCCTTAAGGTCGTCTCCCTCGGAACGTCTACTCAGAGAGACCCCGTCGTTTGCCGTACCCATTGTTAGTCGTGGTCGGTCAAATTTAAACCCATACACTTTGCATATCAGAAGAAGACAGAACCAATTAAGGAATCAATGAGACCAGCTCATAGTACATAACTCCAAATTTGAACAATTGCCAATTTGTCTTATTACCAACAAACCCTAAGAAAAGACGCAAACTCACATAGAATACTCGCTAAAAACAAATACTAGTAACAAATTAAACATCTTCAGGTAATTACTTAATCGAGTCTCGATCCTACTACATGAAGATGATACAAAGTACGGGACACTGAAAAATATGCTCTCCTTTTTAAGGCTTGATTACTGGGACTTGTGCTACGGACTGTTGCTGCGATTGCTGAGGTTGAAGCAACTGAAGATTAGCCCTTGAGCAAGAACGAGCCATTTCACCAGCCAGGGGTATCACTGGCAAGTTGTCGCAGTTGCAAATTTCAACCATGAATCCATCTGGGTCATGGAAAAATAATTGATCCACGTATATGCCTCCTTCTTCCACCAGCTGCCTCGCGTATTTTATTCCCATTTCTGTCAGCTTCTTCTCCACTGCATCTATGCTCTCACACTGCTCATACATAACAAAAGTATAATTAACAAAATTTCCATATATAAAGATGCGCAGTACACAACCCCAGCTCATACACATCAACGAATTTAACAACCAGTATACACTTGAAGCCATAAATTCAGAATCCAAGAATTGTAGTAAATTCTTTATATATATGTATAGATATTTCATGTCAAAAATATCGAGTGGAATTAAAGCCAATGCACATCAGTTATATCCGCCTCTGCATGTTAACGGGAACTAGAAATTAATTACCTGGAACGAGATATGGTTATCTTTGGGATTGATTTCAGTTTTCTTTGGCATTTTCTCAGGATCTTCCGATTGAAGTAGATGAATCCCTATTCCGTAACTAAACAGCCTGCCATACAAGAAATACACGGAATCTCAATTATGCAAATAATATGATAAACAATTGGTAAACTAAAGATTCGAAAGGGATCATAATTAAATCATAAAAAATCATGTTATGTGCATCTTCTTTTTCTTAATTTAAATTACCAAGCGCCATTAAAATTGAATGATCCAGGCCTCCTAACAGGCACAAAACCAAGAATATTCTTGTAGAATTCAATGGATTGCTCAACCGATCTACAAACAAGGGAGATGTGATTCAGGGATGTCAAGGCTAATGGGTTTCCAGTATTCCCCTTCATCTTTTCCTTTTTGCAAACAAAATTCAAAATTTAAAACAAAAAAATGGAACCACAATGAATAAATCCAAGAATAAGCAAAAGGATAAGGCTGAAGAGATGTAAGAGGGGTATGAATGTATGTGTGGATGTTAAAAGAGAAATTAGGAGAAAGAATCGGTGTTGGTCATGTGAAACAAGATGAATTTAGCAGCTCATATATAGAAGCCCTGGCTCTGTTTTGTTTGCCAGATCTGGCCCACTGTCCGATATGGATCTGATTGACACGTAGATCCACGTTGCTGACTGTATCGTATCATTTATTAGGCTCATACGCAAGCTGTTCCCTTCTATTGCTCTATACTTTTGCTTGCCCATTCACACAAATAGGGTATAAGTTTGACCCGGCAATTCTCATTATTTTATTTACAGAGTATTTGCAAAGAACTTTTCTCTTGAAATTTTTTAACGGTGATACAAGTTATTTAAAAAGTTAAAATTAGAAAAAGTCTTTCATCCACAGTGTTTAAAACATGTACACGTGTTTTAAGTTAAAGGAAAAATTAAGCACGTTGCCTTGAATAGGGATAGACAGTGTTTGGATTAACTTTTAAGCTAGTCAAATCCGTTTTTTAAATTTTTGACAAAGTTAAAAAGTAATTAAAATAAGTTTAAAACTACTTAAAACAAGTTAAAAAAAGTAATAAGTTGGACAACCCAACTTATTGTTTTTTGACTATTTTTGCTAAAAAACCATTTTTTTAAGCCAATCAAAACAGGCTCGTATACTCGAGCGGGTTGCTGTGTCCGCATGTATTGCCTATTCAACTGGCGATAAGTATAGCTACATTTAAGATCTTGAGGGATTGAAGTAAATATATCCATTGCTGGACTTTTCAGCTTATACATAGTTAACAAGAAGTAAAAAGAACCGACTAAATTAGAAAGTCATTGAAATTCGAACTTATTTCAATGCATCTCTATTTTTATAACCTTACAATCATTGGATTGCCTCATGAATACATCTTGTGCAGTTCTTAACAAGGAAAAATGCAATTGGATTCCGATCCTACCAATATTTTGGCCATCTTTCAAGCCCTATTCTCCTGGGAACTTAGTGACGTGTCCCCTATAGATGAAGAATCTAGAACCTCCTTAATTAATTCCCTATTTAATAGTATTGTATGGGTCCAAATTTGAACAATCATGACTGGTGGTGAGTACGACGAACGCCGAGATCCTCAAAATTTGTCATCCTGCAGAGGACGATCTTAAGGTGAACAAGAGACTGTAAGACCTTTGCATTAGGGTAGGCCCATTAGGGGACCTTAGGATTATTCTTTCGAATATTCTCTATAACTTGTCTTTTAGCACTTAGAAAGGATGAGTCTCTTATATATAGAGAGCGTAAAACAACCATGTAAGTCTCTCGGAACATCTCTCCTAACTCAGAATACTTGTTGTAAACTCGCTTACAAAAACAACTGAATGGATTGTTATTGATTCTCCTTTGAAAGGAGATAAAAAGTTCTTATCCTTTACATTCTACTGATCTATTTTTTGTTTTAGAGATTATTGTGCTTAGCTAAGATTTACCCCTTTATTTTCTTTGATTGATTTATTCAAAAAGATTTCGATATCTTTTAATTCAAAATAATGTACCACCACATGCATGCATCTTTAAATTCAATCAATGCTTTCAAACTTCCTTTCACAAATCTGCTTTATTTAATTCGCAGAAAAAAAGAAGCAAAGACAGTAACATGCATAAAAAATATGTGATGTCAACGTCATGGAAACATAGTTTGCCCGATTCACTAACGTTATTCAAACAAGTGTGGATCCTGACTAAGCTGTTACTTGCACATTTCTGACTAAGATGGATGGTTTAAAGCAGAAGAGAGATGAAGACGTACTGTTATAGCGCACTGACTGACAGATGGGATTTCTTGTCTATTTTGAGTATGTCATTTTCGAATCCTACTTAAACATCAACTATTTTTGCACCAAATCTAAATTTGATATAAAATTTAGTGTTTCTTTTGCTCCAATGGAACACCAAATCTTACACCATTATAGTGCATGAATAATGTTGCACCAAATTTGGTGCAACACTATTCATCAACACCAAATTTGATTTATTATTATTTTATTCATCTTTTTTATTTTTTTGGACTTTTAATTTATCATATATTGTGTATATAATTAATTTTTATATTAAGATCTTTATAATTTTAATTTTATATCCTATTTTTTTGATATATTAATTTTTGTATATATTATATTTATATAAAATTATAAGTTAATTTTATTATTGTTATAATTGTATAAAAAGAAATATAACCATTATTTAAAAATAAAAAATGCAAATGTAAGATATCTAATATTGCTAAAATTGAAAAGTGAAAACTAAAATTTAAAAAAGAAAATTAACAATACATAAAATAAAAATACATTATAATTAAAGTCTATCAAAGGAGGATAATAATATAATATAGAAGAGAGAAAAAATATATTTTTTTTGGTGTAAAAAATGATGTAATAGTTGGAGTAAATTTGGTGTTATACCATTTTAGTGTGAAATTTAGTGTTAGGGTTGGAGATGGCGAGAAAATGAGCAAATCCTTTTTCTAATGATTGTATTAGCTTTCGTGCTTTATCCTGTCGACTTTGCACTTAAAGTTAGTTTTACTGACCCATCAGCATGAAAATATTGAAAGTAACACAAACATGTCAGGTGCGCATGTGTATGATCACAACACAATTATGTCGTAATGCAATCCAGCTTGGTCCCTTTCCCTTTCTCTTTCATTTTTCTATGTTTTAAACTTTTCTGGAACAATGCGAACAATGTTCTTTAGATTTACATTACATACACTGAAGAGTAAACTTTTGATATTATCAGAAAAATTAAGGCTGACTATGATCATCAGTAGTTTATTCATGCATGCAACCAGAACCATGGTTATGGAAGCTAGGAACTGCATAGCCGCTGATGACGGTTACAAAGAAGTGTATACTAGTATAAAAGAAGCACCCAAGAAATTAAAGGTAGTTTATGAATGCAATAATGAAGAATCAATAGCTTAAAATCTGTGGGACTAAATTATTAAGATGGATTCTCTCTTGAGCAAATATATATATATGGTGGTGATCTCAAATGTGTATCCAGCTGGAGGTGCAAGATATGATCGATCCAATATTTGTAAAAGACGTTATCGAGATCCCTGCAAGCATCTTTCTTCGCTTCAATGCAAAAACAACTAGCCATGAATTGGTCAGCTAGAGAAAATGCATGACAAAAAACATAACAAAATAAGGATACTGTTGGTCTATACACGTTATGTTTACAAAACGAAGCTTCGTCCGATGCCTGGTTAGGACTGACGAGGACAAAGATAAATACTGAAATTCCAACACATGTATATGATGAGCTCGATGTTTTGCTTCACGCTTTGGTTTACCAAATGTCAGACCATACTTTAATTTGAGGAATCCGTCAAAATAGCTAATTATTTTTCCTAAGTATTGTATTACTCAAGCACAGACTTGATCTGGTATTGATTATTTTATGACGGAGTTGGCGAAATATTTGGATAGAAAGTGAAAGGAATGGATCTGGCATTACGGAGGGCCCAATCTCTAAAGCCCAAATGTTGTCTTCTTTAGAAGAATTAAACAAAATAACCACCCGCTCACCCAATCTCTTAAACTAAAAGAATCTAGCGAATGTATAATTTATTTACAATATGTATATAATCATGTATAATCAATATATAATTTATGTATATCGGCTAGGAAAAGTAAATAATAAATAAATTTGTTCGATTTTGTTTAAAGGTCTCTTTTCATTGGGCTCTTTCTTGTGGAATCAGCCCGATATATCTTGGGGTTGGGAGAAATTTAAAAATAGCCAGATTTACAACTGGTCATTCAAAAATAGCCACAGTTTCAAAAGTAATCGAAATTTAGCCACTTTTCATGTAAAGGTAAATCTGAGAGAAAATACTGTTCAAAACCCGGAAAATACGCCCGTATATTATACTGGAGTTCCAGCATAAGTATGCTTGAACTCCAGCATATTATACGGGAGCTCCAGGATAACTATCCAGCATAAGTATGCCAGGATAACTATGCTGGAACTCCAGCATAATATGTTGGAGTTCCAGCATAAGTACACTAGAACTCCAGCATAATATACTGGAGTTCCAGCAAGTATAAATGTCCAGTATAATATACTGGAGTTTGGAGCACCGGTGCTCCAGTCTCCCGTATATTATACAGGAGTCAGCAAAGTATACCGGTCCAGCATAATATGCTGGAGTTCGTACACAGATGCACCGAACTCCCGTATATTATACGGGACCGGTCTTTGTTGCAGCAAAATAGTGGTTATTTTTCATTGACTTCGTAAACGGTGACTATTTTTGATTGACCAATCCGAAAACTGGCTATACCGTGCTATTTTGACCTTGGGGTTAGGACCTAATTCATAAAAGCCCAACGGATTGAATCACCCATCAAACCAACACTGGATACTCGTTGCCAAAAGTTTTTCTTTGAACTCCCGCTTAACGGTAATGGACAAAAAACGAGCAAATCTTTCTATGGTTTCTGATCCATGAAAAGGAATGAATTGGTACGGAGTCTTGAGCTTCTGATAAAAGAATAATGGCGATTAGGACATTTCTTCGTTCCAGAAGTATACATTATTTCTCCCGAACACTCTTCCATTGCTATCTTCCTCCACCCAAAAGCGTCCAATATTACCCTTCTTCTTCCTTGTTGGCTTATTTACCCACTTATAACTGTGTTCACTGTTCTCTGTTCATATCCTCATTTACTGTTGCAGAAACCAAACGGGAACCTGAAAACTCTGACCAACATTCTCCACACCTGGTGAATGAACTTTCTCGTGTTCTTAGCGACTACAGAAACCCCCACCACGACATAGAGTCAGCCCTCAATCCATTTTCCAGCAAAATTTCAACCGACGTAGTTGAACAAGTCCTCAAACGTTGCAAAAATCTCGGATTCTCCGCTCACAGGTTCTTCATATGGGCGCAAAAGTTTTCAGGTTTTTGCCATACTCAAAAAAGCTATCACATTCTTGTTGATATATTAGGTAGTAGTAAACAGTTCCCCTTGTTATGGGACTTCCTTGTAGAAATGAGAGTGAATAAATCATGCGAAATTACTCCCGAAATATTCTGGCTTGTTTTTAGGGCTTATAGTAGAGCTTGTTTGCCAGCTGATGCAATTAGGGCTTTTAATAAAATGGTCGATTTTGGGATTAAACCATGTGTAACGGATCTCGATAAGCTTTTGCTTGCACTATGTAAAAGAAAGCATACGAAGCAAGCGCAAGAGTTATTTTACAAAGTGAAGAATGATTTCGTGCCGACTGTGAAAACTTACAGCATTCTGATTAGGGGATGGGGAGAATTGGGCGAAGTTGCCGAAGCACAAAAGCTTTTCGATGAAATGCTTGAAAGAGGCTATGCAGTTGACTTGCCAGCTTATAATAGTATTCTGGATTCACTGTGCAAGGCTGGTAAGATGGATGAGGCCTTCAATTTTTTCATGAAGATGAGGTCCATTGGACTGGTACCTGATGCTTTTACTTATTCAATTTTCATTCATGGTTATTGCGCGGTAAATGATATTCATTCAACTTTCAGGGTTCTCGAACAGATGAAAAGGTACAAACTTGTGCCTAATGTATTCACGTATAACTGTATCATCAAAAAGCTTTGTAAGACCGAGAAGGTTGATGAGGCTTACCGACTGATAGATGAGATGATTAAGGGAGGGGTAACACCTGATTGTTGGAGTTACAATACAATCTTAGCTTTTCATTGTGATCATAATGAAATTAACTTGGCACTTAGGCTGATCTCGGCAATGGAACGAAACAACTGCACACCAGATAGGCATACGTATAATATGTTGCTTAAGATGCTTATTAGGGTGGGTAGGTTTGATAGATTTGAGAAAGTTTGGGAGAGCATGGAAGACAGGAAATTTTATCCTTCAGTCTCGACGTATGCTGTCGTGGTTCATGGTCTCTGTCAGAAGAAAGGCAAACTTGAGGAAGCATGTAAATATTTCGAAATGATGATAGATGAAGGCATTCCACCATATACAACAACCTGTGAAATATTGAGAAAAAGGCTAGTAGGTCATGGATTTACAGAGCAAACAGAGATACTTGCAGATAAGATGGAAAGAAGTACATCTAGTTTAATTCAAGAACTAGCAAACTTAATGAGAGGTAATAAGGCCTCCACAGAACTGAAGCATGATGAAGAATACTCAGATGAAAGTTACGAGTGAAAGAATCAAATGTACTAGATTAGTCTCAATTCCTAAGTCAAGGTGATACCCTATCTGTATCGCATGTTGTTTATCGGTCATCACATGCTTGGCATTCTTCAGTTTCTGATAGCAGTGAGTGGTATTAACTTGAGATCCCCAGTGGAAACTTCACGCTCTGATAGCAAACTGTAAGCAGAGTGGCAAAACCTTGGCCCGACCTATTATCTTGTGATGGCAAACTGTAGGCAAAAATTGGTGAAACATTAGCCTAATTGAGTTTCTTGTTCTATACATTTCCATAGCAAAGCCTGCATTATCGTTTTGTTGAGTTTTTTTAATGGTCCTGCTGCACTGTGGCTCCAGTTGCTCTTTAGCGTTCACTATGTGCAAATGATATCACTTGCTTGTAAATGTCTAGATATGTGCAACCGGAAAGGTGAAACAAGCTAATTTAAGGTTGTATAAAGTGGATATGTAGATGCAGACTTCCAGCTATTCGATAGTAAAGTAATGAAAGACGTGTAGTTATCACTTGGAGCCCAAATTTATGCTGTTGGATCTTTTCGCATCCTGAAGGCAGAAGCTGAAGGGCTATCAGTGTTGAAGAGTAAACAAGGGGTTTTTCCCAAAAAAGAAAAAGAAAAGCAAGGGGTGGCAAGGTCTGGTTGCTGGTTGAATGATGCCCTATATGCAGTAACTACTGCTGGTATACATTAGTTGAGGCATACAAGAATCTTCGGTTATAGTTTGACTAGATCAGGGCATATTTGGGACATAGTAGTTCTTTTGTGTTTGAATTGGAACATCTGAAGTAAATATTTACTTGTGAGACATTTTCAGAAAGTGCCATGGAGATGGGATAAGTGGTCGATCTGTTGTTTCTTTTTCTCCGCAAGTGTAATTAACTGCTGTTCAATGTTCTGTTCACATGAGCTAGTTGTCTCTTAGATCCTGAATGTTATGCAATACATCTATAAAAGTTGGGTTGCAGTACTTTTACTTTATTTTTTTGTTTTGCTGTGTCATTTCCTTTTGACGATGTACCGTTTTGTTTGTGACCAATTTTATTACTCCAATTGACACACTAATGGTCATATGTTGGTTTCTTTAGGAATGAAGAAAAAGCAAAAAGTTAAAAGAACTGTAGATTGAAGCTTTATCAAAATTGCTGAAGACGGAAATTAATGCAAATTTCAAAAGAAGAGTAGAAAAACAAAACAATTTAAAACTAAGAAACACATCTGGTAGTTTTTCAGTTTTGCTCAAAAAAAGGGCCTAAACTACCCTTATTGTTTGTCAAATGGTTTATAAAAACCCTCCGTCCAAAAAAGCACACGACGTTAATTCTGTTATTAAAATTACCCCCAATTAGGATTGTTTTGTTACATGGGTCATAAAACTACATTAACCCTACCGATTTTCAGTCTTCTTCTCCCAATTAGGATCTTGGTCATCTGAAAAGCTCATATGAGCTTCTGCCCCAAAATTTCCTTTTCCTTCAAAGCTTGATTTTGTGTGTAAACATTGTGCCTTTATTAAATTACTTTATAGTAGAATCAAATCACTCACCGGAAAATTCAAAACACTAGCCAGAAAAACAAATAATTTCGTTAAAGTTATCGGATAAATTAAAATGACATCATTGACGAATAGTTTAATTCCATCACTGAAGGTTGTGCTAATATCAAATGGGGCAGTTTCCTTAGCAATGGTATTAAAAGCGTCAATTCCACGGGTTTTTAACCAATTCCCAAACATTTGGAGTGTCGTTATAGCTTGGCTTAAATCTCTGTATCTCTTTATTGTTATCAATGGTATAATCATCGTCATCGCTGCCACTTTTTGTTCCTCGAACCATAAGGAGCCCAACTCATCGAGCGATTGATTTCAATTGTTGATTACTACTAGAACACATTCACAGTCAGATTTGATAGCAATTACACAGTCGGGGCTTTACTCAGTCAAAAAATGAAGTAAAGGAAGTGTTTGAGGCAGCCGCACCTGTGCAGGTGAACAAACTTTTTACCCAGGTGTTTGAGGTTAAGCTTGTGGTGGTGAATGGCTCTAGAGCTGTAAATGTGAATCCAGTAGATGAAGATGCGAAAGATGAGCCTATTGACAGTGATGCGATTATGATTTCAAAATCTGTTGTGGCTCCGTTGCAGAAAGTTGAAACTGAAACTGAAATGTACTAGTGTAAATTTGATCCATTTTCGTCCTGTAATTTGTCTAAAGATGGGGTTTATGATTGGAGAACAAGAAAGGGGGAGGTCAAATTAGTGAATGGGTCTGATAGATTCCACCCAATTTTGTAAATGGGTCGGATAAGGTAAATGAGTTGAAATAATATCCATTTGTTGTTCCAGTCAAAGATTGCCACGTGGCCCACTTAAAAATCGCCACATCATTAAATAAAAGACCCACCAATTCTGCCGTTAGTCGCGGGGGTATTTTTGTTAATAGAATTAACGTCGTGTGTTTTTTTGGACGGATAGATGGACGAAGTGTATTTATAAACCATTTAGCAAACGATAGGGATAGTTTTGGCCCTTTTCCGAACCCTTTTTTATGGCATAGAAATTATGCAAATCCTTTTCATTTTTTTTAAAAATTTGAAAATCATTTCTAAAACAAATGCCACATTAAATTATAATGAAAATCGAAGTGTATTTTAGAGGAGGAAAAATTACTACAATCATAATTGACACATTTAAAAAGCAAAAAAAGAAGAAAAAGCACAAACTCATGAACATAACATCTCAGTAACTAAAACAAGAAGGGCAAAAAGGGGAAGGTAGATCCACAATTGTTAGTTCCGGGCCGTAAAACCGTGGAGGTTGGCATCATTTTGTGAAGGCAGCGGAAGAGAAGAGATCTACTTACTCCCTCCATATCTCTAATCCTCATCTTCCTCAATCTTCATATTTTTCGCTTCCAAATTGCTGATAGTTTTAACAGAGAAGATACCCATTGGCTGTATTCTATAGAATGATCGCCTCAACGGTGCGCAAGCCCTTGTTTGGCGTTACTGTATTGGCGCTTTCTCTCTTTCTTGCTCTCTTCTTATTCCCACCTTTTCCTTTCTTTTCCGACCCTACCCTTACCTTTAATTCTTCCCTGTAAGTCTTGCTTCTTGTTCCTTTTTATTTCTACGTTTGTTAATTGCTTTGGTTTCTGTGTTTAAGTCTATGGGCATTTTTTTATTCTTCCTTCATGGAGTAAACTTCAAGATCCAATCTTTTCTTATACTTACTTTTTCTGTAAAGCCCTTTTTTTTTATGTCTTCAATTTTCTATAAGTTTTTCAGCTCCTCTATTAACACCCGTTCCAACGCATTTCCTGATTTTTGTGTATCAAGTAGCAATCTGATCTGTTTGAATTTGAGTGAAATTGCAGGATTGAAAGACCGGAGATATGGAGCATTCGAAGGATAGCCGAGTGGCGACCTTGCAATTGGTGGCTCCAACCCCAACTTAATGGTTAGTTTTTAACTGATACTCAAACAGTAAATAGCTACTAGTATAACATTAGATCCCATTGTCATTGATGCTGATTTGAATAACTATATACTCACTACTATGTTGTTATTTCGTGTATTTCTGGTGGTCTATTGATGGAGATTGAGCTGACTCGTACCAGGGAAAATTTAATTTGGGTAATAGCTATGCATATAACCTTCTCCTTGGGGAGTGGGTAAAAACAAGAAATAGGATAGAAGCTGTAGATTTTTTTTACTATGAAGAGGATAGAAGCTGTACTTATGCATATAACCTTCTCCTCTGAGGGGTTCTATGTTTTCTAAGTGGAGCATTTGACTGGCTTCCAATGCAGACATGGTTTTGTTGTTGAAATGCTGCAGCTCTTCCTGCTCAGACTAATGGGTATATTCGAGTGGATTGCTATGGTGGGCTCAATCAGATGAGGAGAGACGTAAGTATTGTTATTTGCTGCTCATACACTGAGTTTCCTACTGATTGAGATGCAATGATAAAATTCATATTCAATTTGTTTCTCGTCGCTGGTGATCTGCAGTTGTGTGATGGTGTTGGAATAGCTCGTTTGCTGAATGCTACCCTTGTCTTGCCAAAGTTTGAAGTGGCTGCATATTGGAATGAGTCAAGGTATGCTATTGTGGTGACTTCTATATTTATTTCATCTTCCCTTTTTAACTGGCATAATCTTGTAGGCTTTAGGTACTTGATTACTCCGTTTAGGATCTGGATCTTCTTTAGTCATTCATTCGTTACTATTAGTGTTATCAAAGGCGTGCTTAAGCCCTGAAGAAAGGCTCAAAACATGTTGAGCGCTTTGCCTTGCTTAGCAGGCGCTTAAGTGTTGTCATCCAGGCTCCAAGACATACTTTTCCTTGCCAATGAGTGTAATCTTGAGCAGGGACCTAAACAATTAATATTTCACTTTATCATAAATTTTCTTCAATTTCTTTGTTCATATATTTGGTATTTATGCTTATAGATATTAGTCTTGGACTACACATAAATATTTGTTATTTTTCTCCATTTGCGCCTTTTTTTTATTAAAGCCCACGCTTTATTTGTGCTTTGTGCTTAAAGCCCCAACAGACCTTAGAGCTTTTTTGGTTACTATGTCTAATTAGCAGACAACTCTGCAGTTTTACATGGTTAAGAACTACAACTACAACAACCTAGTGTAATTCCACAAGTGGGGTCTCGGGGTAGTGTGTATGCAGACCTTATCCCTATCTTCAAGAAGGCAGAGAGATTGTTCCCAGTAGACCTTCGGCTAGGAAAGGTAAAAGGAAGGTCCACAACAAGCACACCAATCAGAATACCGAAGCAAAAATGCGAAACTAACATTAGGTACTGCAATCAAAAAGCCGAAACGAAAGCAACAACAATAGTAATAGAGGTCAAGGATACGAAAATACACAAATGACACAAGGACAACGCTCGACTACCTATCCTAACCCTTTATCTTTATTTTCAACTTCCATACCTTCCTATCCATGCTCATGTCCTCAGTAAGCTGGAGCAACGCCATATCTTGCCTAATCATCTCTCCCCAATACATCTTCGGCCTGCCCTTACCTCTCCTTAGGCTCCTCCTGGGCTAACCTCTCACACCTTACCGGTGCATTTGTTCGTCTCCTCTTCACATACCCGGACCATCTAAGTCCCGCCTCCTGCATCTTGTCCTCCACAGGGGCTACACCCACCTTGTCCCAAATAACTTCATTTCTAATTCTATCTTACCTGGTATGCCCGCACATCCATCTCAACATCCTTATTTCAGCCACATTCATCTTTTGGACATGGAAGTTCTTGACCGGCCAACTCTCCGTCCCATACAACAGTCGCTCTGACCACCGCTCTGTAGAACTTACCTTTTAAGTTTTTGTGGCACATTCTTATCACACAAAACACTAGTAGCGAGCCTCCATTTAATCTACCCCGCCGCAATACGATGTGTAACATCCTCGTCGATCTCTCCATTCCCTTGTATAACCGACCCAAGGTGTATAAAACTTTCTCTCCTAGGAATGGCTTGAGAATCAAACCTCACGTCTTCGTCCACTAACTAAGTCGCACCAGTGAACTTGTACTCCAAGTATTTTGTCTTGGTGCTGGTCAACTTGAAACCTTTAGACTCCAGGGTCTGCCTCCAAACCTCTAACCTCTCGTTAACACCGCCTCGCGTCTCGTCAATCAGTATAATGCAAATACCATGCACCACGGTACCTCCCCTTGAATGTGGCGCGTCAGTGCGTTGATCGCCAAAGCAAATAGAAATGGGCTGACGGCTGAACCCTGGTGCGACCCCATCATAACTGGGAAGTGTTTCGAGTCCCCTCCCACAGTCCTTACTCGAGTCTTAGCTACATCATACATGTCCTTAATAGCCCTAATGTATGCAACAAGACATGGTTAAGAACTGTCTTAGGACATTTTAGAAGTTTTCTTTATAATGTTTTCCTATTCTTCCTTTTCATGCCTCTGAATGACTTGGTTTTATGTTTCAGCGGTTTTGAAGATGTGTTTGATGTAGACTACTTCATCCAACAAATGAAAGGCTTTATTGAAGTGGTAAAGGAGCTTCCAATCGAGATTGCATCAAAAGATCCCGTAAGAGTCGATTGCAGCAAACGCAAAGGCCAATTTGACTATGTTGAGAGTGTTCTTCCTTCCCTACTGAAGCATGGTTATATCTCAATCACCCCTGCAATGAGTCAAAGAAGGGATAGGTACTATAATCTTTTGTGATCAGAGTTATGTAAATAACTTTTAACCATTCGTTTCTGCACGCTGCTTTTAAAGGATTTAGTAGTTTAATTATCCTTATGACGAGAATTACTTATGTTTGCTTTTCAACATTCTTATAATCTCTTAGGTACCCTCTTTATGCAAAAGCTGCACTTTGTCAGGGTTGTTATAGTGCATTGCGCCTTACAAGCACATTAGAGAAGAAAGCGCTTGATCTTCTGCAAGCTATACCAAAGCCCTTTTTATCGCTGCACCTTCGATTTGAACCTGACATGGTAGCTTATAGTCAATGCAAATACACTGGTCTTTCTCTTGCTTCTGCAAAAGCTATAGAAGCTGCACGGGTTGATAGGAAACCTTGGACGGGAGAAATGGCTCGTATTTGGAGAAGCCGTGGTAAATGTCCACTTACACCAAATGAAACTGCACTCATACTTGAAGCTTTAGCCATACCCACCAATACGACTATTTATTTGGCGGCCGGTGATGGCCTGATGGAACTTGAGGGACTGACATCGATTTACACCAATGTTGTTACTAAATCTAGTCTTCTTAGTGGAGAGGACTTCACAACCATGCATGGGAATACAAAAGCTGCACTTGATTATTATGTGTCTATTAACAGTGATTCTTACATGGCTACTTATTTTGGGAACATGGATAAGATGGTTGCAGCAATGCGAGCTTTCAAGGGGTTGTATAAGACACTTTTCTTAAACAGGAAGGCTTTTGCATTGTTAACCTCTCACGGGCTTAAAGGGAAGGAACTAACAGAAGCCCTGTGGAAGGTTCATAGAGATGATTTCATAATGGGTAGAGGATCTGCTTTACCAGATTGTTTTTGCGAATTCAATCTATAAACTCAGTTTTCTTGTTTTCCTCTGCAAGTTAATTTTTTTTTAATGTTTTGGTCATACACCCAGAGCAATGTATTTGTGCCTACTAGTTTTCTTTTAGAAGATCTGTCTTGTGCTTGATGTAGATGTTGATCACAAATTTATGCGATAACATTTCATTCAAGTGTTCTTTTTTTTGAAGGTTATTGATGGTAAGATTCAGCGATAATTCACTTTCATTTCTTCTTTTAAGTGGTGCCTTTTCCTTTCGCCTGTACACAGTTTTATATGTACCTCTTCTTCTTTCTACTTTTATTGCAGATAATGGGTTTTTGCCCATAAGATGGAATATGGTATTGTGAAGGTTGTTTACGATGGGTCATTTATCCTTCTTTTGTTGATCCAATGGTTTAAGTACGCTCTGTACATAAATTAGTTCCATGCGAGAATGGCGTTACCACTTACCAGTTCACTATGATGATGAGTTCACCTAAATGCTGTGTGGGAAAAAAAACCGTAAATATTGCGGCAAAGTAGGTAATATTATCTTGTTTGCAACAAACAGTAAGCTAAACAGTCACCTGGGAATTTCCTTCTCTGCGGGGACAAGAAGATCGTCTGTTTTGTTTAATGTTACACTTCAGGGTTTCTTTCAATCAGTTTTTGGAAGGATGACTTTCTCTGCCATTCTTTCTGGGTTAAGTGCACAAGCACTTCAAGTACTATTTCTCTCCTACTACATCAAATTCGAACTAAATCTCCTCTGACCATCCTTTCTGAAACAAACAAATGCACTTCGAGGCATCTCAGAATATTCTACTTGCACTTTTCAACAACAACAACAACCACCCAGTATAGTCCCACAAGTGGGGTCTGGGGAGGATAGTGTGTACGCAAACCTTACCTCTAGAGGTTGTTTCCAATAGACCCTCGCTCAAGAAGACGAAAAGACAAAGCATTTCATAAATACCACATCAAGTTGGTTTTACCTCACATATATATGTATAGGGTTTACATCAAAATTCCAAAAAATCGATTTCTTTTTACAAAGTGAGATATCCTTTTGCGCCGAAAAGTATAAACAAAATAAAAAAGACCCTCTAACTTTCAACAGTAGGCTTTCAACTTCCTCAAAAGTTCTATTATATCTCTCTCCAAATCAACCGGAAAAAATGCACAAAATGAGCGAGCCTCCTTACCAGATCTTCCTTTCAAGCATCTAGCCTTCTCATTCTCAACTTGCCCTGATATCCAACACTGTCCTAGGTCATTCTCATGACAATTTAAGCATGGAGTAAACTATGGAGCATACAGTGAAATGGAATGTAGTAAGAAGTGATCAAAATCCCCCTCATCCTTTGCAAAATACCACCAAGGCACCAACTGACAAGAGTGCTTAAAACTTGCTTTTTTTGCTGTCTCTCTTCCATACGCTACCATATGGGCCTGAATCACCTCTCCTAAATGAGTGATTATAATACAATTTCAAGGTTCAGCCTGCCCAAATCTTTCTTGTTACCGCTACACTGTCTCATTCCATCTTCTTGTGCCGAAGGTCTATCGGAAACAGTGCGTACACACTACCTTTCCCAGACCCCAATTGTGGGATTTCACTGGGTTGTTGTTGTTGTTGTTGTAGCCTGCCAAATCTCTATGTCCTCTCTGAATTGTGCAACAGCAACTTCTCTGAAGGCAAATTGCCCGTCTAATTCCAGTCCTAATCTTGAATGGGCGTCCTAAAGGAAATATCTTGTGACACTTGACCTCCATATCTCCTTAATCGCTCATGTAAAGTGGCCTCTTTATCAGTCATGATCGAGAATAGGTTGGAAATTCTTCTTTCAGTGCAGAACTCCCGCATCATACATCAAGCCAAAGACGGGTATGGTTGCCATTTTACCAAGCTGAAAGCAAATGCATTTTGAGAAAATAGAATCCTTTAATAACGTCCTCTTACAGGGATGAGCCTTCCTCCAAAGTGCTTGCTTCTACATGCAAATATACCATACTTTTACATTCTTTAATTGGTAAAGCTGTAATAATTTACATTCTTAAGCAAAGAGTCATTAAGCATGCAAATCAAGCATTGAATGTAAACACGATGAGCAGAAATGGGAAACAACAAAAGGTCCATATTTGACAGCAGCATCGGAGCAGAAAGCAAAAAAAAAAAAAAAAAAAAACATCATCGGACAACATAAAATACATACCACAAAAAAAATATTAGTTCGTCACGTCAGTCACAAGAAAAGAGATCAACATTTTAGCATCTGATATATGCATTTTGCAATGAAAATCACCTGCATGAAACCAGATAAATTGCTATCAACAACATTTTTATATTTCGTGCTACATAGTCAAAAAGTCACGAGAAGGAAAAGGCAAGTTTGCCCACCCTGGTTTTAGTTGCACTGCCACCTAAGGAGAAAACACCTAGAGAAGCTGTAGCAGAACTGCTGCCAAAATTGGACTTTAGTTGGCTCCAAAACCGTCAGTCTGCACAGAAGACCAAAGAAAGCTACAATCAGAGAGCTCCATCCATCTTATAGAATATCCTGAGTACAACTATAATACATAATACTCTCTTGATAATGAAGACCTTCAGTCTTCTGCCAGTCCAAATATACCAAAAGCTTAACATCAGTTTCATCTTGATTATGAGATATGGTCTTTAACCAAGCTATGCAAAATCACTGAAGCCTCAGAGTTGAATCCACGACTAAGGTACTGGTCAAATATCAAAGAATACTTTAACGCGACACTCAGCTCTGTCGCACTTAAGCTGCAGGAAATAATATTTTTCCATTCCTTGGATTTTCCATCTAAGCAAATTCCATTTAACAAGGCGGCGAAAGTAATTGGATCTGTTGTGTAACCTTTACTAATCATCTTGTCACGTAGTTGCAATGCAGTTTTGAGCATTTTCTGTAAACAGAGGCAGATGATAATGGAATTGTATGCAGCATTTCTCGGGTGCCATTCATCTGATATCATTCTTTTAAAAGTACCCATAAACATAGAGTTCTTCTCATCGCGAGGATCATTTTTCTCCTCCGAGAAAATAGTAGGCGTGCAATGGGAAAACCCATTAACCAAATAATTGAACGTTACATCAGTTGGATAGCACTTGTGCATGAGCATTTGTTCAAAAATAAAAGCTGCTTTTGCAAGTTTTCCCACTTTACAAAAGCTGCCAATTAGTATACTATATGTTATCACATTAGGCATCATACCATTTGATTGCATTCTGTTGAATAAATCTTCAGCTCCCACAAGATCTCCATTCTGGCAAAAGCCATAAATCAGAGAGCTGTACGTGACCACATTTGGCATACAGATGCGCTTTACCATGTGAGCGAGCATAGTTAATGCTAGGCGTAAGTCATGCTGCTTTACATACCCATCAATTACTGTTGAATAACTAAATGCATCAGGAGCTATTTTTGACTTTTGCATTCTACTGAAGCAAGCAACTGCATCTTTCATCAGTCCAAACTTACAGTATCCCTTGATCATGGCATTGTACCCTACAAGGTCAGGATCCATACCCATTTCAATTGTCTTCTCAAATAGCTTCTTTGCTTCATGAAATTCCCCATTTCTTACACATCCATCTACCAAAGTGGCATACACATAAGCATCAGGTAATATACCATGGCCAAGCATCTCATCAAGGAGCTGCCTGGCAACAGGAAGCTTCATTTTTTTGCAGAGCCCACTCATCAAAACATTATAAATGCCAGCATCAGGTAATACTCCCCTTTCTATCATCTTGTCTCGAATGACTAATGCAACATCAACTTCACCAGATACCACTAATCCATGGACAAGAGCTCCATAGGTTGATACATCAGGTTTATCGCCATACTCCGTCATCTCCGCAAGCAAACTTAATGCCCTTTCAAAATCACCAAATTTGCAGTAGGCATGTATCATAGGAGTATAAGTAAATTTGGTTGGCACCAACCCAATATTCTTAACCTGCTCTAGAAGCTTTTCAGCTTCCTGAATTTTCTCATCCTTGCATGAATAAGAGATCAATGTGTTGTATGTCACTATATCTGGCTTGCTGCCAGCTTCAATCATTTTTCTTAAGGTGTCCATTGCCTCCTCAGTAAAACCATGCCTACACCTAGCATGAATAATAGAGTTATACACTTGGACACTAATAATGACACCCCTTGCAACCATCTCCCGTACAAGCATATCAACTTTCTCAAAGTTCCTATCTTTACAAAATCCATTTATCAATGCCCCATAAGTCTCCACTGTGGGTAAAAAGCTCTTCAATTTTAACTCATTGAAAAGCCTATACGCACTTCTAATATCACCCTTCTTGCAATAGCCATCAATTAATGTGTTATAAAAAACAACATTTGGTACACAACCTTTACCCCACCTATCCTCAATCAATTTCCTCCCTTCTTCAACCTTCCCCTCTTTACTCAACCCTGTGACAATAATACAAGTGCTAAAATTATCCAAAAATTTATTCTCAACACAACCACCACTTCTCTCAACGAGTTCATCATACAGTTGCCTAGCAGCTTTAATCTTACCATCTTTTACAAGACCATGAAGTAAAGAATTAACAGTAACTACATGTGGAACCAAATCATAAGTTTTCAATACAAAGTAATACAATTCAACAGCTTTATCAACCAAATTAGAATCAGAGTAAGCTTTAATTACAGCATCCAACGCCTCGAGTGTGGGCAACTTATCTTCAAAAGTAGTCAAGTTGGGTAATAAAGTTTCAATTTCGGGAAAGACTCTAAACTTAGCCAAGAGTTTCAAAAGAGAAGAATAAGCAAAACGATCAAGGGGACAACCGTAGGGTCTTTGAGAGACCCAATCAAAGAACTTGAGACCCACATGAGCATCCTTAAGTTTGTCGAACACATGGTGTGCAATGTCGGAAGGGACAACTTCTTCCTCGGAAAGGCGGGTTTCGACAGTGTGTTCCCACTGGTCTTGAGTTTGGAGGATTTGGCAGACCTCGTTAACGAGTTCGTTAATGCGGCGTGTTAAGGGGAAATTGGTCGGAGAAGAAGTTTTGGGTTTTGGGTTGTGAAGGGGTTTAATGCGGGAGAGGAGGGTTTTAGACATGTGAGTTATAAAATGGTAAACTTAGGAGTCATCTCCTGGACGAAAACTCAGTCCAGGAGAAAAGGGACTTGCTACAAGAAACAGATGACACAATAATCAAGCGGCTTTTGGCCAGCAACTCCAGAGACTGGTTGCACTGTTTCGAACCTCAAACTATTCAACCACAGACAACTTCTAACAGTGTACCAATCCCACATACTGCTACTGTCTAAAACCTCAAAAGAGTTTTTTTTCTCGTTTGGGCGGGTGAATGCGTCTAAATTCCAAAATCACCCATCTTGGGATAATTTTACCTTTCATCTATTATTGGTGACCCCTCGTAAAAATGCTACATAGCCACTTTTAGGGCGTTGGAATATGAGTTCGAAACTTTTTTGATGCTTTTTAGGACAAAAAATACGTTTTTAATGCTAGAAAAAAGGTTATGTAATTACGTAAAACGCAGTACTATACTGTATTTTACTTTAACGGAAAGTTGGCTGTTAAAGTAAAACGCAGTATAGTACTGCGTATTATTTTAAAATTTTTTTTTTACTAATTCGCAGTACTATACTGCGTTTTACTTATACGCAGTACAACACATTTGTTTTTTTTTTGTAAAACGCAGTATAATAATGCGTTTTACCTGAAACGTAGTATTATACTACGTTTTACTCTGATTTTGGCCCCACCAATTAACTGACATAACAATAATTTAAATACATAAACGTAGTATTGTACTGCGTTTTACATAGAAAAATTCTACACCCCAAGCTTGGACTTGCCTTATTTAAAGGCGTTTCAATTTTATGAAAATTCATTCAATACTTTACTTCAAACTTACGTTCATACTTCTATCTTCTTCTTATCAATCATTTTTTTACAATGTCTGAAGTGCCAAAAATAAGGGTTCACTATATTGGGGAAGGGGGGTGAGGTTGTGCTGGAGAATAATTCTATGAGGTATAGCTCACCTCCACAGTGTCATGTTAAATTGCCGCTTACTATGGAGTACGATAAATTGGTATCGTTGTTACGTACAAAAATGAGTGATAGGAGGCGTTCGGTTAACCTTAAAGTAACCGGTAGATTTCCGTATTCAGTGACTCCGCAGGGGTTTGCTTATTATTCTGAGTTTAACATCGAGGATGATGAAACTCTTAGAGATTTTTGCTGATTCCAGCTGAATATAGGGAATTTATTGTAATAAAATTATTGGAAATGTACGTCAAAGTGGAAGACGTTCCCAATAATGAAGGCGTGCATAGTAGGGATAACCCCCAGTCATCGGGTGGTTATTCTGAAGCAGTTTTTGCCGGACAGATTGCTGATGAAAGAGCTTGCCTTGATTTAAACTTGTCACCACCGGCGAATGAGCAGCCACAAAAAAAATTTCGACTTTATATAATCAACAAGACGACTGGTAAACTTCAATTTTACTACGCTTTAGCGATGTTTATTTTATATTTTAATTGGATTTGTATTAATACTCATATTTTTCATAGGGGGTACCGTCCGGATATGAATTTTACAAGTTATGACCCCGCCCCTAGTTGGAATATGTGTAGTTCTAGAGTATTGGACCACGGTGGTTCATCCCGGAGTCATCACCAATAAGAAAATATCCATCATGAAACGTCAAGACAGTACAACTTGTAAGTAAAGTGATATAGATATATCTAAAGTAGTTATCTAGTTGGGTAGCTTATTATTTTGTTCTTTTTGTACAGTGAAAACGAGCTTCTTGAAGCTCTTGACCTCACACAGTTGCCCATAGACGACGTATTTACTCGTGATTTGGCAGATGCGTAGAGTCAGAAAGATGATAGTGATTATAAAAACAATGCGGATGAGTCTGGGGATAACACACCCTTCCATGATGAGGGTGATGATGAGGAGGAAGTGAATGTTGAACCTGAGCTGACGAGGGAGCATGTTCCTCCACCTCCTGCTAGACCAAGAGTGTACGAGTCCCACGTGCCATTTCATGAGCGGAATATTCCCTACCTTAATAATTTGCCAAGCATGCCGAACGTGGATGCCCTCACAAGGGATGATGATGAATTTCGGTCAGCGATGTGGGATAAGTCTAGACCAGTTGTTCTGATAAAGGGCATGTATTTACCCGATAAAGCTCGCCTAATTAGGGCTGTAAAAATCTACAGTATAAGAGAGTGCCGTGAGATGACGGTAAATGAGTCAACTACGGAGAAATACAAGGCTGTATGCCGTAGAGACTTTATGGGTTGTCACTGGATGTTGCGTGCCACCAAGAAGAAATCAGGTTAGTGGAAAATGGGTAAATTTATTAGCGAGCACAGATGTGAAATGGACACATACAATGAGAATCACTTCAACTTGGATGTGGACTTGATTTCTCTTGTCTTGATTCCATATGTGGAAGTGTCCATTAGGTTCAAGATTAAAGAGTGTATTACAGCCGTCCACCAGGAGTATGGTTGTACTATAACCAAAAGAAAGGCATATCTCGGTCGCAAACGTGCCTTTGAACTTATTTATGGCGACTGGGAAATGTCTTTTTCAAATCTGCCCAGGTACATGGCCGCACTGCAATACTTTAACCCCGGGACTGTTGTTGAATGGAGGCGTGAGTGGAGTCCGGACAGACCCGAATATATTTTCAACTATGTGTTCTGGTCATTTAAACCAGCAATTGATGGTTTTGTGCATTGTCGTCCTGTTATTTCCATAGACGGTACTCATGTCTATAGAAAGTATGATATTAAGCATTTGATTGCAGTTGCAGTAGATGCCAACGTGCAAATATTTCCACTAGCTTTTGCCATATGTGCCAACGAAAGCGAAGAGACATGGATGTTTTTTTTTGAACCACTTGAAGCAGCACGTTGTCAAACATCGTTCAGGTATTTGTCTAATATCTGATCGGCATGGTGGTATTTTAAGTTCTATACGTCACTTGCCTGAATGGCAGGAACCATATGCATACCACTGTTACTGTGTGCGTCATCTGAAGGCCAATTTTCAGAAGAAATATCCTGACAAGGCCTTGCATGACTTAATGTATCTGCAACTGAGCACCAGCAGTGCAAATTCACGAGGCGCATGGAAGCGATCCGGCAGTTAGAACCACGAGCCTATACTTGGTTGATGGGGCATGAGCTTCACATATGGACATTGCATGTTGATGGCAGCAGACGATGGGGAGCCCTCACTACAAACATATCAGAATCATTCAACGGCTTGTTGAAGTCTACACGTGGTCTGCCTGTCACTGCCATGGTCCGCATGACATTCAAACAGAGTGCGGAGAGGTTTGTTTAAAGGCATGCAGCTGCATCAACATTGATGGACAGAGGTGTTCAATTTATGGCAATACCCATAAGAAGATTTGAAAGGTCCAGTAGGCGAACACAGTGGCATTCATTTCTTCAGTACAATCATGAACGGGGTGTATTTGAAGTTAAGACCGCTATCCGCGGACACCGTGGGAATAATCTATAGACGGTGAATGAAAATAGAAGGTTATGTTCATGTGGGAAATGGACCATATACCACATGTCGTGCGCACATGCGTTGAAGTGCTTTCAACAAGTTAGATATGGGGCAACAAACTATATTGATAGGCAATACAGTGTTGCTGCATACGTAGACACGTATAGTGGGAAGTTGCAGCCATTAGGTGCTGAGCATTATTGGCCGCCGGAACCTTGTAAGATGGTATGTAACAAGGACTATTTGCGCAAGCTGCAAGTGCAAAAGAGAACGCGTATATGGAACCAAATGGATGTTGGTGACACCGTTTATGCGCGTAAACGTGGCATATGCTTGCAAACAAGACACGACCATCGTAAATGTCCTTCAGGTGGTGTGCGTGGCGGTGGTAATCCGGCTCTTGGTGCAAGTTCGTCGAATGTACCCAACTATCAAGGATACCCCTAGTCTTTTGTTTTGGTATTGTTTTTTGTAATACGTGTTTGTACTTGTGTATGTTGCAATATATATCAAATAAAATTATGTTCCACAATCTGGAATGAGTGAAGAAAAAGTTGTTTAATTGTAGGAAAATGTAATATGTAAAGCGTGGTTTGGTAGTTTCATATAACAACACAAGCACTTAAACTTAACTTCCACTTCAATTAAAATAAAATTTAGTACACATACATGCCATACATGCCAATATATGCCACTTCAATACATGCCATACATGTCACTTCAATTAAAATAAAACATTACTACAGCACAAACACAAACATAACAGGCCAACATAATAAAAATACATGAAATATGAAAAATACACTAAACACATACATGCCAATGTTTAGTGCTGGTTGCCATTTATTCTCCGCTCCAACCACTTAAATCGTTCTTCCATTTGTTCTTTTTCTTCTTCTACCTCTTTCAGTTTCGCCTTCACCTCCCCAAGTTCCCGTTTATATATTTTTTTACGTTTTTTTTGTGCTTTATAATTCCATTGTGCTTTCCATTTTTCTTCTCCCACCTCCTTCAGTTTCGCCCTCATTTCTACAATAATTCTATCGCTTTCTCTTTGTGTTTCCGTTGGCATAAACATAAGTCGCATCCCCTGCCGCCCGGGTACACTATCTGGATCATCGTCATCAAGCCGCCTCTTTATGTGAGGATGTGCAGCAGCATCGACACCATAGCTGGCAGGATCGGAAGAATATGCCGTCGGGCCGTCAGCAACCTACAAAACAAGTAGTAATCTTAGCATCTGAAAAGTATATTTGTATTGTACATGTTGAGTCAAAAAACATTTTCTCACCGTGGTCTCGTCGACCGCCTGAGTATATGCATCTGTGGGTGTCCTCATCAAAGCATGTACATGGCCTCAAAGATGGGCTGGGACAAAACATACATAAGAAATTTAAAAATTAATTAATGTCAGCTCATTATGGAAAAAAAAACAAATTGAGATTTTAAGGTAATACAAACATACCTGCGCCTGTGGTAGATCCGCATCAACCGTCGGGGATGAGGCATAACTCAACCTGCACCCGCCATCCACGTCCCGGGTGGGCCGATCCTCAGTTACGGTAGATGGGCATGCAAAGTACTAGTCTACATCCTCGTCGAATGTACCCGTGATCGACAATGCTCCTGACGGGGTGACCTGCGATGTTGGCAGAGATAGCTGAAGGTTGTACGAAGGCATGCTGCTGGAAGGCTCATCTACCTGAGGTATATAACCCGGCTGATCATCTCCAAGCGCCTCAACTCCAAAGTCCTCATCATGTCCCTCAACAGGTGGGTCAACAGGTGCCTCAACGCCCCTTTGTTGGGGACTACCTCCTCGCCGTCCCCCGTGACCCCCACGACCCCTTGGGGCACCCCTCCCTCATGCCCTACCCCTGCCTCGTGGGACACCCCTACCCCGATGGTAGTCCTCTGGAGACTGGATACTGAGCCTCGTGGTCTAACCTCGCGGCATCTCTCACCTGAAACAGGGTCCGACGAGCCAACTGTGCCACCCGCCGGCCATAGTCAATGACTGCAGGGATGTCGGTATGATGTTGTATCTCCTGTCCTAACTGGTAGAGGTGATGATGCCCAATAGCCTATGAAATATTTAAAATATTAATTAAATAACACTATATCACAATTATACGATATTAATAAGCCAAAAAAACATACCAAGTGGTGGTAGAGGTGGCTATAACGGCATGATCCGCTGCTAGGACCAAACCTAAGATAAAAGGTTGATGTAAAATTTATGAGTCATTTCGACCATATAGAATTCAGAATAATGAACAGAGTATTTGAAAATGTTGTCACCTGTAGGAGGGGCAAAAAACCATATATGTCCACCGCTGGGCCCATGATCGACCGGCACATGCTCCTATACAGGTATGTGAGAATAGCAGCACCCCAGCTATACTGGGGTAAAGCAGCAAGCTGCTGAAGATGATGGAGAAAACGCATACTCACGAGACTCCCCGAAGTGTTCGGGAACAAGACACAACCGAAAAACAGGAGCAGCGCCAACCGCGTGTACCTCTCAATATGGAGATCCTCAGTCTCATTGGTAATGTCTGGGTGCAAAATAGTCATATGATCTCTGATGGCTGACAAAGCAACGCGATTGCCCCCAGCGTCACCCTGAGGTCTATAACCAGTAAAATGCCCCATCATATCCAAAAATTGTGCACGCGTCATGGATCTAATGTACTGGGGCAGTGCCACGGTCCATCCATCTACACGCAGCCTGTATAAAACCTGAACATCCTCCAGCATGATGGTGGCCTCTCCAGTGGGCAAGTGAAAAGTGTGCGTCTCCGGTCGCCACCGCTCTACCAAGGCCGTGATGAAAGCTCTACCAATCAAGCTGCATTCGTCCAAGCTCAAAAATCGTATAGAAGCCTGTAGCCTGTAGGCGCGCGACTACGCGGGCATGGAAAGGATGCTCTACAATGAACTCCCACAAATCGTCAGGTCTCCTGGGGCAGAGAGCCTGCATCGATAGTTGTCCCTCCCATACAAAGGAGGACCTATGGTCGCCCTGCAACTAGGGGTGTTCAAAAAACCGAAAAATCGATCCAAACTGAAAACCAAACCAAACCGAAAAAAAAACGATATTTTTTTGGTTTAACTTGGTTTGGTTTCTAATTTTAAAAAACCGACAAAGTTGGTTTGGAATTGGTTTTATACAAAAAAAACGAAAAAAACCCGAACCAAACCGATCATATAGATACCTATTTTAAAAATTATATATATATATATATATATATATATATATATATATATTATTTTTAAAATATAGCTAATATTTTACAGTCTTGGGTCTAACCTTTGAAATATTACTTTAACTACAATGGGCCCAAGTCAATTTGGTCTATTAAGACAAAAAGGTCTTTAATTTCTTAGGGTTTATTTGCTTCTCTTTCACCCCTTCATAACAGATACGCAGCGAAGCTTCAAGGCCAACTCTCTTCTCTCTCTCTAAAATTCTTGATATTGTACAGGAGAACAAGAGTAGACTGTAGATGCTAGAGGTTTTTCGTTCTCGTTGCTCCAAATTATATGGAGTCCAACAACAGTTCTGTTGAAAGGAAAGAGCCGTCTCAGGTTAGTTCAAGGAGCCCTCAAACTTACTCTCAAAGTTCTAGCAAAAAGAATTCCAATATCTCAAAGTTAGGATCTGTTAATTTTAGCTTGAACTTCTATTAATTCCAATAGTAAAGTTTGCATTTTTACCTACAAATGAACCAAACCCAATAAAGAAAATCAAACATATAATAGAAAGTGATACCAAAATCCAACCAAAATAATCAAACAGATAAGTGGTTTTAATATCATAGTTTCATATTTTGAAGAGCAACATCATTTTGAAAATTCTTTTTTTTTCAAATTTCAACCAATTTATGTTCAAACATTAGCTAAGTATTTTTGAATCATTTCTGTAGTTCTTTTTGTTCTTGACCACTATTTGCTTGTTTCGTCTCTCTTAGCAGATGGAAATACAACCTCCGGAAGCCGAGGTTCAGGAAATTCCTCATCTTGAAGGAAATAGTACTCCAGTTGTTCATACAAGTGTTCCTACTCCTCCTAAAAAGCATAAAAGAGCAGCACCTTCTGAAAATGATTCTGGCCTTGGGAGGGAAACATCAGACATTTGGAAATACTTTACAAAATTCATTGATAAAGATGGTAAGCATAAGTCAAAATGTAGTTTCTGTACTAAAATTTTTGCTTCCGATACTAAGAAAAATGGGACTACTACATTATGGAACCATTTGTATGTTGTTTGTAAGAAATCCCCTTTTAGATTCATAGACAGAACACAACCAACACTCAGGTCTTTCCCAATTAAAGGAAGCGGACAAGGAGGTAATGTTGGTACATGTAAACTAGAAAGAGTTGTGTATAATGTCAATGAAGTAAGAAGGGCTATTGTTGAATTCGTGATCATTGATGAACAACCATTTAAAGTCGTCAAGGGGGAAGGTTTTAAAAGATTAATGTCAATTGTTGTGCCTAATTTTGAGTTACCCTCTCGTTTGACTGTTGCTAGGCAATGTTTAAAAATTTATCATGAGGAAAAAGAAAAGCTTAAAAAACAGATTCAAAATCAGCATGTATGCCTCACTAGTGATGCATGGACATCTCTCAAAAACTTAACTTACATGGTTATAACTGTCCACTGGATTGATGATAATTGGAACTTGCAAAAAAGAAATTCTGAACTTTTTTCAAGTTCCAGATCATAAGGGTGAAACAATTGCAAAAGGTATTGAGGTTTGTTTGTTAGATTGGGAATTGAAAATCTATTCAATGTGACCCTAGATAATGCAACTGCTAATGATGCAACAATTAGACACTTGAAAGGGAGGATTGAGGATTGGATATGAATTGTCTTGGAAAATGACTTTCTACATGTTAGATGTACTGCTCACATTTTGAATTTAATTGTAAAAGAAGGATTAAGTGATTATATTGAGTCTATTTCTCGAGTCAGAAATGTTGTGAAGTATGTCAAGTCCTCTTCTGCAAGATTAGCTTCCTTTAAATCAATTGTTGAAAAGGTAAAGATTGATAGCCATGGCCTTTTGAGTTTAGATGTTGAAACCAGGTGGAACTCAACTTATATGATGTTAAGTACAACTATAAAATTTGAGAAGGCCTTTTCAAGATTGTATATTGATGATCACAAGTACCAAAAATATTGTCTAGATATGATTGGAAAAGTATCGCACCCAAGTGCAGATGATTGGAAGAAGGTAAAAGTTTTTACAAAGTTTCTTGACATTTTCTACCAGATGACTTTGAAATTTTCAGGAACTTTGTATGTTACTTCAAATTCTTTCTTCCATGAGCTTTTTAATCTTCTTAACTTTATTGCCAAAAATTCTCAAGGTGATGATCTAGTTCTGGTTGATATGGTTGTTAAGATGAAACTCAAGTTTAATATATATTGGGGTGACTTTGGTAATATGAATATGTTATTATTTGTCGCTGTTGTGTTGGATCCTCGGTATAAGATGAGGTATGTGAAGTTCATATTTGCTAAATCTTATGGTTCTGTTGTGGGAAATTTGAGATCAGAGAAAGTCATGGATACTCTATCTCGCTTGTATAATTGCTATAAAGATTCTTATGCTGAAAATTCTGATGAGATTTTGGGAGGTCAAGTTAGTATGATGAATGAAGGTGATACTGGAGAGATATGACAATCACAATGGGAAAAATATTTGTAAGAGCAAGATAATGAAGGAAGTAAGACTGATCTTGAGAGGTATTTGGCAGATGATTTGGAGTTGGCCAAAGATTTTAATATCTTGTCTTGGTGGAAAGATGCAAGTAAAAGGTATCCAATTGTTTCTAGGATTGCAAGAGATGTTCTTGCAATTCCTATTTCTACTGTTGCATCTGAATCGGCTTTTAGTACTGGTGGGAGGATTCTTGATTCCTACCGAAGTTCTTTATCACCAAAGACAGTAGAAGCTCTAATTTGCACTCAACAATGGCTCAGGTCAACTCCCAAAGAATTCAACATTGAAGATATTTTAGAAGAAATCCATAAACTTGAACTAGTTGAAAAAGGTAATTTTATAGATTTAACTCATTATGAATATATTTATATTTGTGAATTACTTAATGCTTAATATTTTCATTTTTTTATCTTTCAGAATATAAAAAAATGGTTTGAGCATTGATTAGATCTGATGATGCAACTGGCTTCAACCATATTCTTGCTACTATTTTACTTTATGAAAAACGGTTTTTTGATGTAATGAAGTTTTATTTCGTTTTGCTCAGGAATGTGTTTGTTTTTAGTGACTGTATGTTGGGAAAATTTAACTGTTTTTGGCTCATCCATTGGAGAAACAACTGAATTTCTTATCATGAGATAAAGTTGAGTAGTGAGTGACAGAATTTTGGATTTCTTGGGAAGTTTTACTGTATTCTTTTCTATAGTTTGGGAGTTTATCTCTAAAATGAACATAAATTGTCTTTACTCTCTCCTCTTTCTCCTAACAGAATACTTGAAAAGTAACAATGGTAGACATGCTTGTCTATTTTTTCTATGTTTCAACATTAGATTCTCGTGAAATTTTTTATACTTTAAAAAATCGACAAAAACCGAAAAACCGATAAAAACAGAAACCGATAAATTTCTATTAATTTGGTTTGGTTTGGTTTTACAATTTGAATAACCAACTTAATTGGTTTGATTTTTTTAAGGTAACAACCGACCCAAACCGAACCATGAACACCCCTACCTGCAACCTAGTAGCTGATCCTCGGCAGGTCCAGGATGCGCAGACGGAGGAAAGTCCATGTCGTCTACTATAATTTAATTAAAATTAATTGTGTGTGTTAGTTTAAGGAATTAAATAATTAATTATGTTTAATATTGGACTGAATAATTATGTATGAGTTCCAGGCTCGATATTTGAGGCCCGATAGCACCAAGTTATCCTTAATTGTTATGCGTGATTAAATAATTAATTATATTTAATATTGGACTGAATAATTATGTATGGGTTCCAAGCTCGATATTTGAGGCCCGGTAGCACCAAGTTATCCTTAATTATTATGCGTGTCAATTTCAACATTTTTAGAATTTTGCTAGTTTAAGGAATTAAATAATTAATTATGTTTAATATTGGACTGAATAATTATGTATGAGTTCCAGGCTCGATATTTGAGGCCCGATAGCACCAAGTTATCCTTAATTATTACGCTTGTCAATTTCAACATTTTTAGAATTTTGCTAGTTTAATGAATTAAATTAAAAATTATTGAATTGGACTGAATAATTATGTATGGGTTCCAGGCTCGATATTTGAGGCCCGGTAGCACCAAGTTATCCTTAATTATTATGCGTGTCAATTTCAACATTTTTAGAATTTTGTTAGTTTAAGGAATTAAATAATTATTTTTGTTTACTATTGGACTGAATAATTATGTATGGGTTCCAGGCTCGATATTTGAGGCCCGATACCACCAGGTTGTCCTTAATTATTATGCTTGTCAATTTCAACATTTTTAGAATTTTGCTAGTTTAATGAATTAAATTAAAAATTATTGAATTGGACTGAATAATTATGTATGGGTTCCAGACTCGATATTTGAGGCTAGGTAGCACCAAGTTATCCTTAATTATTATGCTTATCAATTTCAACATTTTTAGAATTTTGCTAGTTTAATGAATTAAATTAAAAATTATTGAATTGGACTGAATAATTATGTATGGGTTCCAGGCTCGATATTTGAGGCCCGGTAGCACCAAGTTATCCTTAATTATTATGCATGGAATTAAATAATTAATTATGTTTAATATTGGACTGAATAATTATGTATGGGTTCCAGGCTCGATATTTGAGGCCCGGTAGCACCAAGTTATCCTTAATTATTATGCGTGATTAAATAATTAATTATGTTTAATATTGGACTGAATAATTATGTATGGGTTCCAGGCTCGATATTTGAGACCCGGTAGCACCAAGTTATCCTTAATTATTATGCGTGTCAATTTCAACTTTTTTAGAATTTTGTTAGCTTAATAAATTAAATAATTAATTATGTTTAATATTGGACTGAATAATTATGTATGCATTCTAGAGTCGATATTGGAGTTAATTTTACAACATATATTAATTTGTTACTTTTGTAAATTTATTGTTATAAATTAAATAATTAATTTTATAAAGTGTAATTGGATAGAGTTTGCAGTTACTACATGCTTAAACTACACAGACTCTACGCTAAAAGGTTCTACATTTTACTACGCTAAAAGACTCTATATTTTACTACACTAAAAGGCTCTATATTTTACTACATTAAAAGGCTATATTTTATTACACTAAAAGGCTCTACATTTTACTACGCCTAAAAGGCTATTTATTTTACTACGCTAAAAGGTCACTATTACATATAAAAACAACTAACATAAAATATAAATATGAACAACAAATAAAATAAATAATATTAATTTTTGAACAATACAAATAATTTATCAAATTTTAACAATTTTTTGTACCAAAGCTAATAAATCAATTTGGGTATAAGATACAAATTTAAACACAAACATAACACAAATTAACATGGAAACACATTAAACAATACAAATATGCATGTACTATACGAGTTTCGACATAAACAAAATCGAAATACCTCGATTTAAGTTTTTTGAATTTGATTGAAATCGAATTTTTGCACCCGAAAGAAGGAATCCAAAGCTTGTCTTGTGTGTGGGACCTAAACTCCTTACTATTTAGGTGACGGGTGCGGCCCAAATTTTTTTTTTTACTTTTATGGGGGGGGGGGGGGAGGGGGACCAGCAGAATCCGAAATTTTTTAATGGGATTCGTCGGCTCTGTGGTGCTTTAATAAACAAAGCTGGGCCCAGATTTTAAGTAGTACTGCGAATTAGTAAAAAAAAATTTAAAAATAATACGCAGTACTATACAGCGTTTTACTTTAACGACCAACTTTCCGTTAAAGTAAAACGCAGTATAGTACTGCGTTTTACGTAATTACGTAACCTTTTTTTTTAGCATTAGAAACGTGTTTTTTGTCCAAAAAAGCATCAAAAAAGTTTCGGACTCGTTGGAATATTGCCAGTATTTATAAAGTACTAATTGAAAAATAGTCGGAGCTTAAAAAATGCCGCAAAGGCTCAAAGTAGTTGAAATGTAACAACATAAACTTCAGGAAATTTGTGTGTATTTCCACCTGCTGCTAGTGGAGTTCGAAACTTTTAAAGTCGAACGGTTGAAAGTTTATGGAATATATATTCAATTATGGAGATATCTTATTTAGCAATTATTTCGAAAGGAAAAATTGGTTGTACATTATCGTCTTCTTAGATGCTTAGGATTTATGGAATGCATGTCTAATGATAGAGGTATTTTGTTCAGCAACTATTAACACTATGTTTTAAGTAGCAATAAGTGGCGAAACCAGAAATTTCATTTAGGGTGTTCAAACTTGAAAAAAGTATAAAAAATCTCCAATAAAGGATATTAAATATATGTTATATAGCACTAAAATCTAATATTTTACCTATATATACCGTGTAAATTTTCGACGAAGGGCGGTCAATTGACCTAAAAGTAGCTAAAGTATGCAAGTAGCTAAGGTGGATGGTCTTAAATTTTTATCTTAGCTTGCCTTAGGAGCATAACTTCAATTTTAACAAATATTTGCTTATGGACAAAAATTTTAACTTTTAACTTTGAAGTTATGTCCATGAGGCAAACAGTAATTAAAATTTAAAGACCACCCCAAAAAATACATCATATTTCTGCATTTTTTTTGCTAAATTGCACTTCGCCACAACAAAATATCAAAGGCCCACGTCTTAATTGGTTTTATTAAAAAGTAGTAAGCGGTATTGGTAATTCCACGTGGCCATATTATGTACATTCTCAGTGATTAGTAAATTGGAGCTCCCTTTAAAGAATTGGGGAACTAGTGTTTGATGTAAATTGCATTCCAAGAAGAATTTTAAGAGCAGAGGCAAGGGCTAATTTTAACTACCTTTTTTTTATCTGGCAAACTTATTTTTGAAATTGGTTCCAATGAACATGGCGTTCACTGCTCCCGCGAGGTTCGCAGGTTTAACTGTAACTCCGTCGGCTCATGCTAGATTTCGCCGGCAATTTACTCCGTTTGCGACTTTATCGACTCCGCCGACCACCAGCAGTAGCAGCCGTGAGACGGTGGATTGGGTGAAGGCAACTGCAAGTTTCTTTGAGGGTGATAATCGCCCTATTATGTTATTCGATGGTATGGTTACATGTAGTATGGTTTATACTCCTATTTTTCCAATACCCTTGATTTTTTACATCACTTTTCTTTTTTCAGTTCAATTAGGAATAGATGTTATATATTATAAATTGTGGTGAAAGGAAGGGGTTTTAATGCTGCGGAGCAAGATCAGGCATTTAGCAATTAATTTTCTACTGTTTAATACCTCCTTGGTACTATTTTATTGAATAAATTTACCTTTCAGAGAGGGAAAAAAAGGTTTTTACCATAAAATGATTGAGTCTTCTTGCTGTTTATTTAACAAGAATGTGACTTTAGGTATTTTTCATGCTTCTTGTTGCACAACATAAGTATCCCTACCTAATGTTCAACTTGCTGCCTGCCTTTTATGAATTTGTCAATTCTCAATCACAAATTTGTCATCATTTTTATTTTGTCTCTGTTGATGTATTTGAAACAAATTTTCAAGTTTTGACCGCAACTATTCCAAGCCTCAGAATTTCTCCATGTTATCATGATATGCAAGTTTAAAATTTATGATAATCGATCTCGGATAGTGTAGTAATCCTCTGTTTGGTGGTTTTGGACACAGAGCGCATGAAACTAAGAAATGTTTTGCATGTCTTGCAGGCGTGTGTAACCTGTGCAATGGAGGTGTAAAATTTGTCCGTGATAATGATGGTACAAGGTTGGTGTTCTCACCTTTTCTTGTTTTTGGCTGAAAGGATGTCTACATTCAAACTTCCTTCCCTCTGTACAATCTAGCACTTTAAGTATGGTTTATTTTTATATGAAAGAAGATATCTGTCTCAGCAAATTTGATGGCTCTTGATCAGATATTCTAGCTGGTTTACAAAGTTATGTGTTGTGACTAGAGCTATGTGCTAGTTCTGCTTTCAGAAATTTACCTTATGTTTACCCTTAATGTTTGTTCTATCATACTCTTACTGTCTTGGTTAGTGTTTGAGAGCTCCCTCTGCTGCATATTTTTCTAAATATATTTGGTAATATTCTACTTCAGATAGAATATAGAAGGGAACTTGAAATGGTGAGCCCAGGTCAAAAGTCGTTGTCTGTTAACTATTTGATGAATAAGAGGCTGGCATAGCTTATTAAAAAGAGTCTGCTAAGAGAAACTATCTGAGCTCATCTAATTAGAGAAGGGAATGCTATCGACCCTTACTAGTCAGGCTTCTTAATGTAATCATCATCAGTTGATGTTCCTTATTTTTTGATTCATATCAAGGTTACTACTCCTTTAATTCCACATTTCGTCGATATCCAGGAGAATAAGGTATGAAGCTTTACAAAGTGAAGCAGGGAAAAATCTGTTGAGGAGATCCGGCAGAGCTCCTGATGATATTTCAAGTGTTGTGCTTGTTGAAAAAGATAGGTATGCTGTATGTTCCAATTAAAAAGGGATATGTATGCTATCTAACATGGCTCTAATGCTGAACCAAGTTTATTCTTGTTTTTTTTTTGGGTGGGAGGGCGAGGGTGGGATAAGGATCATAACTTTATACTTGGTGCACAAACAAACTAACACAAACTTTTTTCAACTTCGACTTCAATTTTTTCTCAGTTAACTCAAATTTTGTCCAGACGCATACTAAATATGGCAGTAATCACGGAATGAGTAACTAGTGAAGACTGTATTCATTTCAGGTCTTATGTGAAATCCGAAGCTGTTCTGAAGATTATGGAGTACATTAACTTGCCTTTCCCTCAGCTAGCTTTTTTCTTACAATTTGTGCCTCTGTAAGTTTTCACTGTTCTGATCCCAGTTTTAACTTAGTGGAGTAATTGCTTCATCTTTTGGTGCTTAATTCTTCCCTCATTTTAGCAGATTCATTCGAGACTTTGCATATGATAATGTTGCCAATAACCGTTATGCACTCTTTGGCCGCTCTGATTCATGTGAGATATAACTGGAGGTGCCAAACACTCTTTAGGTGCTTCGGTTCTTGTAAGAGTTGAGATGGCGCAACATCATTTAATTGCAGACATACAGAAACTGGTACTTTTTCTATCGTGCAAGTAAAATATTCTCTTGTATAGAACAGAATTTGATATTGTTTATACTTTATAATCACTTGCTGCTATCTGCATATGTTGAATCTAAACTTCACTATTCTTATCTTATTATATGGTTCTGGTGTTATGATTAGTTACACAATGGAGAAAGAGAATGCTGGACAATAGATCTTATTAATTTGATTCTATATCAAAGTTCTATTTTCTATCTGACTTCTTGTTCTGACAATTAATTGTATCTTTTATGTTAGGCTGGTAAAGATTTGCGGTTTTGTACATAAGTTCCAACTCTAATATTGTGATTGTACTGTAAAATACTAAAGGTCCGAATGAAATGCTCTAGGATTTATTTTGTCCCTCTAATTCAGATATAATGTTGCATACAAAGATAAAAGTAGCTTCCGAGCTTATCGGAAAAAGAATTAACTGTGGCTCTAATTAGTTATTCGTTAATTCATTTGTATCCATAAGCCTCGAGTCTGGTGATTCCCTAAAAAGCGATACAAATATAAACCTACAACAGTTGATCAGAATGTTTTGCATAAATATTTTATTGTGGCTATTGAACCTATCAAGAAAAGAAAAATCTGTTTGTGGCTTTTCACTAGTTATTGGTTACAGAAACTGTGTCTGTATCCATAAGCCTTGAATCTAGTAATTCCCAAAAATAGCGAAATAGCTATAAACCTATAACAGTTGAGAATAATGGTACAACAATTCTCTCCTTCCTCCCAACCCACCCTATAGTTTATTGTTGAACAATAAGGTATGTTGCATAACATCATATATAACTATGGCAGCAGACAGTTCACAACAGGCCTAGTATGAGTGTGCCTTCCATGAGCATTAACGCACTTGGCATGAACAGGGTTACCCTTAACAGATGATATATACACACGATCGAGAAGTATGTTTTTGCAGCCAACAGTTTCGCTGCAGCTCAGATTTATCACCTCGTCCATCAGGGATGTCCCTGATATTCCTCTGAATGTTATGTCGCTCAATGCAACTGCAGCTGTCTGTGTTAAATTAGTCAAAACAGTCAGTTAGTAATGAAATTCAACTGTTAGTAAACAGTTCACTAGAAATTGAACTTATATACACTGAAATTTTAACACGATCACTGTATTTTAACTTGTTATAGCGAGTAAACTCTCTTGTAGTTTACTAGTAATATGTGGATGCTGACTAAAGAAGCATCAACTTGTGCCTACATTTGCAAACAGTATTCTTTTTCTATTTTTAATTTTTTGGTTTATTTTTCATATTTCAATGTTAGTGTATTAGAGTAGTAAATATATGTGGTCTCACATCATTTTTGCAATTGACTCGGCTGGGACAGTAAAACTGGTCGATGATGATGGGATTGTTGACTTCAACCAATTTTATTCCTTCAAATGTTATCCTCCTTGCATACCCTTCGCCTCCCTGTTCCATTTGAAAACTAACATGTTAGCTAGTTATGGCTGTAAAAATGAACTGTTTGTATTTGTCAAGTTTAAATGAGAGTATTTTGCAACTGATGAAAAAACGAAGTGCACATTATTACCTGCCAGGTCTTAATTCTTACTCCTGTTAAGGTGTCTTTAATCGTGCAATTTCGTACGCGCACATCTTCCACAATTTCAAATCCTCCTTCTCCCAAGGATCCAATACTACAGCCATAAAAAAAAAATCAAAACTTTTATGTACACTTTTACAACATTCTTAAACTAGATTTGAAAAACCAACAATTAATTACCTAATACCATGGCCTGGTCCGCATGTTATGCCGCTAATATTGACATTGGACGATCCTCCTCCTATTGCAATACAGTCGTCGCCTATCATAATTCATTGCTCAAATTATGTGGAGAAGACCCGTTATAATAGGAAGCAAGTAAATTTTGTACTCGTAACTAGGGGTGGCAAACGGTTGTGTCGGATATGGATGGGTCGAAAACGGGTAATGAAAAAACGGATAAATTATCCGACCCGACTCATATTTAATACGGATAAAAAAGGATTAACCGGCGTATAATATGAGTAATCATATTATCCATGACTTCATGAATATGATCACTTTTGGGAGAATTTTTTATCTCCCAAACTTGAGGAACCCCTAATTTGAAGTTTTACAAATATAAAAGTTAAACCCATTAGTTATCCATTTTCGAAATGGATAATATGGTTCTTATCCATATTTGATCCGTTTTTAAAAAGTTCATTATCCAACCAATTTTTTAGTGGATACTATGAGTGGTTAACTGTTTTCTTTTAACCATTTTGTCACCCCTACTCGTAACTAAAAGTTGTAATTCGACAGCTAAAAAAGGGGGTCGGGTGGAGTTTAACCGTAATAACTTATATATACTGACAATGTGATTTGCCTAGTATAGCAAGTTGCTTGCTTTATTTTTAAGATTAGTAATTTCACTTATTACGAGCAACTACCTTAAGTTATATTTTAAGTGACTTGACATTGTAATAAAAAATGACATTATGAAGATTCTTTTACATTGGAGGGAGTAGAAATCAATTTGTACCTGTTGCAATGAGGGAGTTGTGTATTCGTACGTTTGTGCTACCGGAAACGTCAATCCCATCGGTGTTAGGACTGTCACCGGGGGACATAATACGAATATTGGCGATACTAACTTCATTGCAAGCAGTCAATATGATATGACTTCTAGCACTTCTAATTAGCGTTACACCCCAAACTCGCAGCCGGTCGCATCGTCTGAGAAAATCAATGCCTATATATATACGAAGATCATCACATTACGTGCACACATATATAGAGGAAATTTGAGAAATAGATTAACTGTATACTCACAGTTGGTCCTTTGCATTGTGTTTCCTGGCCATAAAATAATTCGATATGTAAGAAAATTTGCTAGAAACTTATAGGCTTCTTTTCAGTTTTCGCCATATATAGAGGACTTTGAAATGCTTACTTGGGATGGGTTGTTATTATCCAAGCAAGGATTAGACCACCATACATGGCCTTGGCCGTCAAAAACTCCATTGCCATTAACAGTAAGATGGTCGATATTCTCAAAAATGAGCCATGCATTGGTTGCACGTCCATCCCATCCCGATTTTGAGTTAGGTGCAATTATATTTCCTGATACCTGCAAACAGGCGCGCACGCACACACACAAAAAATAAGATTAAAAATTTAGTTATCAGATATCTCAGCATTGTTTTGATCTAACTTAGTTAAATGAGTTTAACTTTTATACATTGATACAATCAGGTCATGACTTAAAAGATAATTACGTGTAACTATTCGTAATAAATAGAACTAGTAACCTGAAATAGAAAACTGAGAACGTGTCACACCAAGTTAAATGACGATGTAGTGTAACTGTGTAAGAATTTGACATATTGTATGTGGTGTATAATATAAATCCTAGTTAAATAGCTGTTTGTTTCTTAATGTTGAGCAAAAAAGGCTGAAGGGAATGACCTGAATATGGATAAAAGAAGGTTTGCAAGGACCCTCAAATGTTGAAGGCGTCAGTAAGAATTTCTTTCTTTCTGGTATAACAAGAATTACACGACTGGATTCCGATTGACAGACAGCTTCCCATGCCTTGAGGAAAGCCTGCATATATAATATCCACAGTACGTTCAAATTATACATCCATGTTTAGAAATTCTCACATATACGAGGAAATAAGAGTAATACATTGGTGTAAATGCACATATAAGCTCGAACGCAAGAAAATTTAAGAAATAGTAATGGTTTTTAATTACGTACTGGGAGATCATCATTTCTTCCGTCTCCGACTGCCCCAAAATTCACGACGTTGAAAGTTTTAATGTCATCAGCACTCCATACAGGAGAAAACATGCACAACAAAACCAAGAAAATTCCCAAGTAAACCTGCAAATTAAACCACATCATCATGACCCAAATGCTTTAGACCTAGTACCGAACCTAGAAATTTTTTTTAATTAATTCTCTAATGTAGCATATAATTTTATAAATTATCATTTATGTGCGAAAAATAGAAACAACTCAATACAAAAGAAATAATTAGTGATCAAATATATGGACAAACAAAAAATAAGGACTTCTAAATTTTACTTTTCGGTTAAGATTTTCAGTAATCAAAGGAAACAAGAACGGTTTTGGGTTAACTGAACTTACCATTGTAGTACCAGCTAGTACAAGAACCATGCATATATAATCAGAATGTGCAAATCTCTAGTCATATAAATATAAGCATAGAAAGATTAAACCGCCATGATACCCTCCACCACTTAAGACTGAAGTTACAAAACCTTTTTCGCATCAAAATATATAAACAATTCCGCCACTATTTACCAATATGATCATTATATTGGAGTAAATTCTCCAGCTTCTCATTTAATTAAATCCATAGATTTGACTAATATTTTTTTCTTTTTGATCAAGTGACTTAATAACCCTCTTGGATCTATCACTTTTCACGTCTAACGAAGCAAAGAATAGAAATAATAGCTGACTTAACGCATAATTGCCTGATTTACGAATTACGCAAGTGGTATATTTAATTTGTACTTTTTGTATAAAGTCCAGGAAATTTTATTTTTATATGGGCAAGTTAGCTGTTAGCATGTAAAACACAAAGCACGATGGAGCCTTCTTTCACTTCAATCGAAAACAGATAATTGAATGCGATATGAGATGCTTGAAGACTTTCCTATCCGAGTAGCTTTAATTTACCTCCAAGTTTTATCAGTATTTAGGCATGCAACCAAAAAATAAAATTAGTACAATAAATACCAAAAAATAATGATTATATGTTTTTGATAGAAGTCACTCTATCTAAGTCCTAAGAGAATGAATTTGCAGCTTAATTGTTGCGGTTCAAATCCCACCAAGGGATTTCCAATCTTCGTCTCTGTCACTTCTCTTGGAAATTTCCAAATGAAACGGAATAATTTTAATTTGCCACTTAAAAGATATTCAACAACTGCTATATAGGAAAAGTCAGGCGAAATACTACTAGGACGTACCATCCATTTTAATACTATTCCAGGACAAACTAACGTTAAAAGCTTGTCACGCCCGGATCTTGGAGAGCGCGACCGGCGCCCGACTGAGATACCCTAATCAAGCAAGCCTACTTGATGCCTTCAACCCAACCTTGCCCACAAATAACGTGTAGATAGATTTAAAAGTTAGACAACAAGGAAATAACATGTACAACAACAATCTCATTACCATTAGAAACTCTATTTTTCGCTTTTCAAAATATTACAAGTTCATATTTAAAAATGTCTGAAACCAGAAATCTGACTTTAGTAGGATTTTGACTAGAAATACAATTTCGACAGGAATTAAGGATCTAACAAGAATTATCTCCTAAATTGATCACACTTTAATTTGATTTAATTCCTATAGATATCTCTTATTCCTGGCCGTTCCTTCACTTCACACCCCTCCTACTAGGTACACTTCGGACACTATTTCTTTTGCCAATCTTGGACTTTAGATGTGTTAGATCTGCTTGCTACTTCAATCTCACGGAATGAAATTAAATACTTTTCAAAACTTTGAGTGAGATTAAACTGATTGAAATAAGATCTCATTAGTTGATTATTATAAATGCGAGTTGGTAGCGTGATCTTCTGCAATCTTTTAATTTGTTATCATTCAATCCCTTACCTTTTTGTAAAGTCATCCTTCTATTAGAAAATAACGTCACGTTAGGTCGAATTTGTCCTTTTCAACATATATGTTACATCTAGTATACCCAATCCCTTATTTTAACTTTTCCGAAAAACACTCTAAATTTCGCGCTTCGCAATTTGTAGAAGAATGTGTTTCCTCTATCAAGGCATCTTACAGAGAAAAACTGAGAAATATGTGAAGCAAGCAAAACTGCTTATCATCGAAGTTTTGCTAAAAATGACAAAACTAGCTTCAGCACACGAGAGCCTCACTACTGCAGGAGCTCTTGAACTATATTGTGGTTTAGTCAAAAACAACAACAATAATAATCGTCCTAATAGTTAATTATATTTGTAGTATGTCTAAGGAGTGAAAGAAGGTAAAATTGATCAATAAGAATGGGTGGATACTCGCTCAAATAATACGGTTGAATGCATTCCTTTATACTAAGTTTGCCTTGTCAACTTCTCATTATCATTCTTACAATTGCAGCTTCCGCCGGCTGTTGCCCTCTTTTACAACTAAACTGCTTGTAATATAACTAGTTTTTAAACACGTGCGTTGCACGTGTATCCCATAAATCAGTACGAGAAATAGGATGGAACAATTAGAATTTACGTTTTTTCCTCCTGTAATGTTTATATTGTGAAATTTCACATAATTGTCTTCCACACAAGGAATGATGGCATGAATAAACCTGCCGTTTATGAGCAAAATGAGTTTCAACAACCAATATCTTACATTAAATACAAAGCCAGTTATTAGTACGATTTTGTAAATGTTAGCCAAGATAAACATACCAAGACCATATCATGAAAGAGTGGATATTCATGATATGACTATAATTACATGCATCTCACTACTAGAATTCGGCCAAAAAGCGACCAAATATTGGCGACCAAATTTGATCTGTTAAGAAAAGCGACCAAAGTTAGTCGTCAAACTACCGAAAATAATAAAAAAAATATTTGAAATAATTTAGCGACCATAGTTGGTCGCTATTTGGACGCAAATTTAGTCAAACTGTTGACTGGACTGGTCAGACTAGCTTGGTCAAAGATACACTGAGTTTAGCGACCAATGTTGGTCGCAAAAGTGGGACCCACACAAATTTTTTTAATAATTTTATTATTATTTTATAAAACTTATAAAATATAAATATATATAATTTAAAACTTGCGACCAAAGTTGGTCGCTAACTGAAGGATAAGAAGATAGCGACCAACTTTGGTCGCTAAAGTGGGACCCAGTTATAATATTTTAATAAATATATATTTATGTAAAAAATTTATAAAATATAAATAAATATAATTCAAAATTTAGCGACCAAAGTTGGTCGCCAATGTGGGACCCAGTTCTAACGTTTAACAATTTTTATTATTAATTTAAATATTATATAAAATATAAATAAATCTGATTAAATTTTAGTGACCAAATTTGGTCTCTAATTTAAATTCATGTACATTTAGTGACCAACTTTGGTCGCTAAATTAAATTCATTTAAAGTTAGCGACCAAAGTTGGTCTCTATATGGTCAAATTTAAAAATCACTTTTGTGTTTACTATGTAAATAATATAAATGTAAGTCGTTAATAATTTTGTAATACAAGGGATGAATAGTACTACGAAGCGGGCGTGTGTGTCTATATATACAATATATGTACTTACGCTATACTATGCACTAAGTATAAGTGTATGAGGTAATACCGTATCGAATATAGCTTATATATATATAATATATGTACTTACGCTATACTATACACTAAGTATAAGTGTATGAGGTAATACCGTATCGAATACAGCTTATATATATAATATATATACTTACGCTATACTATGCACTAAGTATAAGTGTATGAGGTAATACCGTATCGAATACAACTTATATATATACAATATATATACTTACGCTATACTATGCACTAACTATAAGTGTATTAGGTAATACCGTATCGAATACAGCTTATATATATATATATATAATATGTACTTACGCTATACTATGCACTATGTATAAGTGTATGAGGTAATACCGTATCGAATATAGCTTATATATATACAATATATGTACTTACGCTATACTATGCACTAAGTATAAGTGTATGAGGTAATAGCGTATCGAATACAACTTATATATATATATATATATATATATATATATATATATATACATCTTATATATATTTGAAATAGCGACCAACTTTGGTCGCTATTTTGGTCAAACAGTCAGAATATAGCGACCAAAGTTGGTCGCTATGTCTAAAAATTCAAAACTGTTTTACCCACCAAAATAGCGACCAACGTTGGTCGCTATTTTAATTACATAACTCTCAAAACCGGGATCCCCTCCCATTCTTTCTAAAAAATTCCCAAAATCCCTCTTTTCTCTCTCACACTCAAACCCCACCCCCCTTCCAACTCCCACCACCAGGGCCCACCCACGCCACCAACGACCACCGCTCAGCTGCCACCGTCGCCTCTGCCGCTGTTGCGTCTCTCCTTCTCCATCTCCTAAAAATTCAAGGTTAGAATTACAAACCTAGGGTTTCAATTAGTGTTTCAATTGTTTATTGTTTCAACTTAGAATTAGTGTTTCAATTGATTATTTAACATTGTATTTTATAGAAACCTAGGGTTTAGATTGTATTTATCATTATTTAACATTTTATAGAAATCTAGGGTTTAGGGTATGGGTTGAATATTTAGGCTAGGATTTATTGAGTATTTCTCCTTCAATATTTTAGTAAGCAATAGATACTAATTTAACGTCAAAGACTTGATTCATAGGTAGATATATATTAGGGTATAAATTGAACTTTTAGTTTAATCTTGATTAGTTTATAGGTAGATATTTAATATAGACACATGATAGTATATTTGGATTTTCTCTTAAAGTTCAAGACAATGTTAATGTTTAAGGCCTTAAGCGAATCGTTGCGTGGCTCTTGTTTGAGTACAACGAATCGCCCACTTTTAGGATATAAATTGAACTTTTAGTTTAAGTTTAAACTCGTAGGATATGAATATAACTTATAGTTTTTAGGTTTTGTTCTTGTGAATTGAACTTGTAGGATATAAATTGAACCTTTTAGGATACGAGTTGAATTTTTAGGATATGAATTGAACCTTTTAGGTATGAGTTGAATCTTTAGGATATAAATTGAACTTAAACTCGTAGGATATGAATATAACTTTTATGATATAAATTGAAGCTTTTATGTATGAGTTGAACCGTTAGGATATGACATGAACTTTTGTGGATATAAATTGAACCTTTTAGGATATGAGTTGAATTTTTAGGATATGAATTGAACCTTTTAGGTACGAGTTGAAGCTTTTAGGATATAAATTGAACTTTTAGTTTAAGTTTAAACTCGTAGGATATGAATATAACTTTTAGGATATAAATTGAAGCTTTTATGTATGAGTTGAACCTTTAGGATATGACTTGAACTTTTGTGGATATGAATTGAAGCTTTTATGTATGAGTTGAATCTTTAGGATATAAGTTGAACCTTTTAGGTATGAGTTGAATTTTTAGGATATAAATAGAAATTTTAGGATATGATTTGAACTTTTGTGGATATGAATTGAACCTTTAGGATATAAATTGAACTTTTAGTTTATGTTTAAACTCGTAGGATAAGAATTGATGAACTTTTAGTTTTTAGGTTTTGTTCTTGTGAATTGAACTTCTACGATATAAATTAAAGCTTTTATGTATGACTTGAACTTTTTAGAATATGAATTGAAACTTTTAGGATATGAGTTGAACTTTTGGGAAATAAATTGAACCTTTAGGATATGACTTGAAGTTTTAGTTTATGTTTAAACTCGTAAGATATGAATATAACTTTTAGTTTTTAGGTTTTGTTCTTGTGAATTGAACTTGTAGGATATAAATTGAAGCTTTTATGTATGACTTGAACTTTTTAGGATATGAATTGAAACTTTTAGGATATGAATTGAACTTTTAGGAAATAAATCGAACCTTTAGCATATGTATTGAACCTTTAGGATATGACTTGAACTTTTAGTTTATGTTTAAACTCGTAGGATATGAATATAACTTTTAGTTTTTAGGTTTTGTTCTTGTGAATTGAATTTTTAGGATATGAAATGAAACTTTTAGGATATGAGTTGAACTTTTAGGATATAAATAGAAATTTTAGGATATGACTTGAACTTTTGTGGATATGAATTGAACCTTTAGGATATTGTCACACCTCCTTTTTCCGCCCCCGCGAGGGGTGAAGGAGTTTTTCCAATTAAAGGACAATCGAAACGAGATTTGTTTATTTATTTCAGAGTCGCCACTTGGGAGATTTAGGGTGTCCCAAGTCACCAATTTAATCCCGAATCGAGGAAAAGAATAACTCTGTATTACAGTCCGTGAACCAGAAATCCGGATAAGGAATTCTGTTAACCCGGGAGAAGGTGTTAGGCATTACCGAGTTCCGTGGTTCTAGCACGGTCGCTCAATTGTCATATTCGGCTTGTTTATCTGATTTTATACAATTATGAGCTCATGTGCAAATTTTAACTCTTTACCGCTTTTATTATATTTTTAAAGGAAGGTGAATATCGTTTAAAAACATGTCTTTGGATTGCGTCACATGAAATGCACCCGCAATCCGGAACATATCTTTATTCAATGTTTTGGGATTTGGATTTGGGTAGCATGAAATGCACACCCGAGTTTAAGAAGGTAAGATTAATTAAATCGTGCCTAAAGAGTCTAACGCGTTATTATCATTTCTGGGTACGGCCGCGGAATTTTGCTAAACGGCCTATCCCGAGTTCTAAGGAATCAACACATACATTTTGTGAGGGCCCCACAATCTATGCGTTTTATTTGGCGAGGCTCGTCTCATTTTATTTAAAAGGTCGTCCTATAGTGGCTATATTTTCTATTGAGTTTGTCTCTAATAATGAAAGAAAAAGAATGGTCCAACTTTATTTACATGCTTACAAGTTAGTTATAGTCGGGTTCCGAATATGATTTCCAAAATCCGAAACATGAACGCGTATATGGGCAGTTGTTTAGATATTACGGGCCCAGGCCCAATGTGCATAACGTGAAACTCGACCTAGGCCATCCTTATTCCTATAAGGGCCTGTTAATTCATTCGACTCAGGCCCAACATTTATAAGGTTGAAATGGAAACTGTTATTATTTTATTCTAATGGTATTGTTGCAAGTTATAGCGAGACAGCCTGCTAAATGGAGTAAGATTAACTAGCAATGGACAATTTAACACTTAACATGCGTTAGAGGATATGCTAATCACAAACACAGCTAAAATTCCAGATATTGTTTACTACATTCTTACTTCTTTTCTATCTACCAACATACATACATAAGGTGATACTAAGTAACCATACGCGAAGTTTAATTATACATGATGACTGCCTTCATTATCCTAAATAGAAGATATGAACTATTATATATGCAACTTTAATGTTCAATATATAGACTGAAACAGAAAAACTCAGTAAAAAAAACAGCTTCAACTCTTCATTTTTGCATTCATACTTCAACTTTCAGCTTACATTGACAGTGTATCAGTGGTGTACCTGGTATTTGGGAAAGCAAAAGAAGAAGAAGAATGATCAGAAGAGGCAGTAGCATACACAACAATAGCAGCAACAGAAAACAGCAACACAACCCCCAACAGTCAGATTTTTTGTTATCAACAGCAAACCCAGCAACACAAAATCCAATAATACCCAGTAGGAGAAACCAGCAACAGATTTAAACCAAACAGGAGTCCATTGAACTTTCAGACCAACAGAAAGCCAAGAACAATCAACTGAAACAGTGTTCAACAAGTAAAGAAATCCAAGAAAACTAAACTGAAACCCAGCAGTATCCCAACACAGCAGACTAGTGCACGAAAGCAGTAATTTTCTGATTTTTTGTCAAACACCCAAGAAAAGCAACCTCAAACTCTTTAATGTAGAAGTTTTGCTCTAACACTCGACCGCTCTCAATTTCTGATGTCCAACCCAGAAAAACTGTCCAGCCAAAGAAATAAACTCTCTCCAGGCTAAAGCCAACCTATTTATAAGCAAAGTAGGCAAGCACCAGCTGCCTTGATCCCTTCAGCCCTTACCCCTTTAAACTAATCGACAATGCCCATCCTCCTGACATCCCTCTCATGGGTTTTTGTACCCAGGAGGTATGGGGAGATTATACTATTCAATTACCCCATGCTATCAAGTTTTGTTCCCCACTATTGTATTATTTTAATCATACTTCAGTACCCTACTGTCAGCCCCACTTAAACTAACCATTTTCTGATCTTTTCAAACCCCAAACTACCCTTTTTTACCCCTGGTTATTACTGTTTTAACCTAAGCTTCAGCAGCCTGAAATTTGAACTTCTGGAAGTTCAAACTCAAACTGCCCTAAACTGAGTTCTAGTTATTGCACTGCAGCTACAAACCATTCACAGATAATGTCAAGCAATCAGCTAAACGACAATGGTTCGATCAATCATATGAAGCTATACGAATCAGAATATTTGAACATTCAGTCCTATAAAACTAATCGACGACGTTTATCTAATCGACTATACTAATTATAATATAGAACAATCAGTCGATTAAACAAACAATACGAACAGGGCCCCAAATGGCTTCAGACAACTTTGCACAAAATAGAGGAACAACATGAATGGAACACTTGACGACACTGATCAAATCGAGTATGTATATCACCATACGTATTTAACAATAACAGAAGAATAGTCGACCAAATAAAAAGGTCTTACGAAGATGGAGGAAATTGAAAGGACATATCAGAAATATCAACAAACTAACTAAACATGTTAACAAACTCAAACAACATTCAAACAAGAAACAGAAAAGAAAAGAAAATTCACTCTGGAAGCTCAACAACAAACGACCCAAGCTTTGACTGGACTTGACCATTTGAGGTCGAACAGACTTTAATCGAGGTGTTCTCAACTGAGAACACTTTGATTAAGGTCTATTAGACCCCAACCCTCCGTTTAAACTGGCCAGATTCCCAAAGTTCTTGTGTTCTAGGGTTTACACGGTCTGATTTAGGGCTTGAGAGTTTGTGGGTAGATTCGGACCAAACCAAACTTGGTTTGGTCACGAGTGAGGGCAGGGTAGTGACTGGTGTGAATCTGGGGTGGGTTGGTGTAGATCGGGGTTTTGCTCGAACCTTCAAATGAAGATTCGAGACGATGGTGAATGATTCGAGGCAAGGGGGTAACAGATTCGTGTTCAGGGTGGTTGGGTGCATCAGGGGTGTTACTTTGATGGTCACCGGCGTCGTGGTTGCCGGGTTTACGGCGAGGGTGAAGGATGGCAGCTAGGGTTTTGAAAAGGGGTGTTAGGTTAGTCTCTTGAGAGAGACGATGGAAGGGGGGGGGGGTTGGATAGGGGACGTGGGGTGTGATGAGGGGTTTATATATGGGGTAGGGGATTAGATCGTGGCCGTTGGATCTATGGCCAGGATCTATTTTGTAATAGGAAACGACGTCGTCTCCATTAAATGAGACTGGGTCGGTCTAAAGTTTAAACGGGTCGGGTGCTGGGGAAGGCCATGGGATCGTTAGATTAGAATAGACGGACGGCTCAGATCAAATGCCCTATGCGTCGTCGTTTGGGGGGCGTCCCTGGAAGACCTGGTTTTGGACTGGGTCATTGTATTGGTTTGGGCCTGATTTTCAGTTGAATTTTTGGCCCAAATCCGATATTTTCCTTCTTATAATTAAACAGAAATTCCTAAACTAAAATTAAACTACACAAATATTAATTAACACCTAACAACAATTATCACATGAATTAAAACATTTAATAAAATTATCATGACAATAAGTAGAATAAAATGCATATTTTTTGTGATTTTTGGTTTTAAAACCAAATAATGGTTAATTAATTCCTAAATGTATCATGCATGCGACATGAATTTTTGTATTTTTAACTATAGCAAGGCGAGCATTTACGGACAAAATAATAATAAAAAACGTCACGCAAATTCTCAAAATTGTCCCCGAAGGTAATTTGTTTTACTTTTTTCAATTTCTTTTGGAGCGGTTTCCGTGAAGCAAAAATCACGTGCTCACAGCTGCCCCTCTTTGACCGAAAACGCAAAGAGCTTTCGTGCAAAGATAAAGTGAGCGGATACGAGCAATATTTGCCCTGTTGGAGTACTCCGTGTGAAGCATTTTTTGAGAAGAAAATTTAACCGAACCTTTGCTTCAAAGGTTTCCTACATATCCCTGGCTAAAGGGGAATCAGGTTATTGTAGTTCAGGAAGTGTTGGTAGCTGGGGACTACCATGGGACTGCGATTTGCTGTTACTGCTGCTGCATGCTGTTACTACTGCTTACCGATCTCCTTATTACATCGTGCTTAAAAGAAAAATCAAGAAGCTAGGCTAGATAACGGATTACAAGATCCCATCTATCTTCCATTTGTTCTGGACGCTTTGCTTTCTTGTCGGCTTGCGTCTATTCCGGTGCTGCTTTCTTCCTAAACTGATGGGGGTGACACCAACCTTTTGCTACTCTGAATATCAATTCTCACTATCTAGTTCGGTCCGCTGGGGATATGGCTTCCTTCATTAAGCTTTTCGGTGGTTCCTCTGGGGATACGACTCTCTTCATCAAAATTTGTTATGCTGGGGTTTTTTGTTGTAACCTTCTGCCTTCCGGTGGGTTACTGATTTCAAGACCTGAAGTATAAGACTGAAAAGTATTCCTTTCGTTATACAAGTGGGCGCCTGAATGCAAAAATATGAAATGTATTCCCTCGTTATACTGGTGGGCACCTAGGACATGAAAATGAAAAACATAAATGTATTCCCTCGTTATACTGGTGGGCGCCTAGGACATGAAATGAAAAAAAACAGAAATGTATTCCTTCGTTATACTGGTGCGCGACCTAGGACATGAAATAAAAACAGAAATGTATTCCCTCGTTATACTGGTGGGCGACCTAGGACATGAAATGAAAACAGAAATGTATTCCCTCGTTATACTGGTGGGCGACCTAGGAAATGAAATAAAAAAAAAAAGAAATGTGTTCCCTCGTTATACTGGTGGGCGCCTAGGACACGAAATGAAAAAACAGAAATGTATTCCCTCGTTATACTGGTGGGCGACCTAGGACATGAAATGAAAAATAGAAATGTATTCCCTCGTTATACTGGTGGGCGCCTAGGACATGAAATGAAAAACTAGAAATGTATTCCCTCGTTATACTGGTGGGCGCCTACGACATGAAATGAAAAAACAGAAATGTATTCCCTCGTTATACTGGTGGGCGCCTAGGACATGAAATGAAAAAAACAGAAATGTATTCCCTCGTTATACTGGTGGGCGACCTAGGACATGAAATGTAAAGAGTGAAAAGTATTCCTCTCGTTATACAGGTGGGCGCCTGTTTATCTAAGACTATGAAAAGTATTTGGATTTGTTTCCTCGTTCCTTCGAGAAATTTTTTGACAACGACAGAAAATTTTCTGCCCCGGTTTTGGTGACCTTCTTTGTGGCGTGTCTTTCTGCCATCATCAACCTTTATTTTCCTATAGAAATCAAAGAAAATTTTGTTAGTTTTAACATGGTGAGTGATTGTGTCACTCCTGCTGGGGGATGATTTTTCCTTTCCCTTTCCCTTGCTCTGTGCTCCCAAAACTGGTTGGGATAAAGTTGCTTGCTGGGGATGATATTTCTGCTGGGGATGATATTCCTGCTGGGGATGATATTCCTGCTAGGGATGGTTTTCCATTTATCCCTTCCCCGCTCTTTTGTTTCAAAACATGCTAGGGGAGTCCTCTTCAACTCCAAAACTACTCCCTTAAAAGTTTATTTTCTCCCAGCACTGCAGGGCATAAAATGTTATCATCTGGGGATAACGTTATTGAGGATAGGACTGTTGAGGTTATCTTGCTACGGATCAATTATCTCTTCCTCCTTCCTCCTTTCTGTGGTGTCTGACCACCTTGGACCTTGGTCCGTGATCTATTGAAGCTCTGCTGGGGATCTTCAAGGAACTTGGTCCATAAATCCCTCAACCGTCGTTTTCCGCTTTTCTTCATGTTCCCCTTAACTTTCTAGGCCAGTTTGTCATTTGGTTTTGCAACAAATGACTTTTGTCTTATTGCCTCGGCTTTGGCCTGTCCCATTCACATTTTGCTTTGTACCATTTTGGCCCCTGGTAGTAAACTCTGAAAAATCCTTCTCAAAACAAATTTTTGGAAAAAGTCTTTTTAGACAAAGAAATGAAAAAGAAGAAAAAGAGAAAAATCTTTCTGAACAAATGCTGGGAGAGAAGAAAATGAAAGAACTTATCTGGACGGTATGACTGGTCCCAACGATCATGTTGTGCATTACAGATTAATCGGCCCAGTCTATTTGTATCAATCAATTTTCCTGATAGCCTCACTTGCTGGGGATAAATAGGTGCCCACCTCTTCGCAAATGCGGATCCTTTTTGCCAATCTATCTTGTCGCCTTATAGTGCCCTTTGAGGGGTTTTCACTAATAAGACTCTCTCCTTTCTCTCAGCTCCTGTCGCCTTATGGTTCCTGTGAAGGTTTTCACCGATAAGACTCTCTCGTTTTATTTTTCTCATCTTTCGTCGCCTTATGGTGCCTGTGAAGGTTTTCACCGATAAGACTCTCTCATTTTTTCAGCGGGGGATTGGAGTGTTGCTGATATGACTCTCTCTTCCGGAGATTCTTTTCGGCTATCAATTCATTTCCAGTTTATGATCCTCTTCTTTGCTGGGGATCAGTGTATCATTCTCGGCTTTCATTTGCCTGACTTGGCATCTCTCGGATATTGATCTAGAGGTCTTTTTTGGACATCGATGTTGGTTTTTTGTGTGGGTTTAAAGAAAGGCTATCAAAAATTCAAAAATAACTTCGACTGGTGAAACACTACAACTCTTGGAATCAACCCTTTTTGAAACTTCAAAAACATAACTCTTACCCCAGTTTTCTTGCTTGGGGATTTTTATATTTACACTATGTGGAGCTATGCACACTATGCACACTATGGTGCACTATGACCGAGCTGTGAGGCACCTACGTATCCTCTTGGAGGAATCAGGTCAAACGTAGTTCCTACGGTTCCTCTGTTTTTCTTATGACCTTTATCTTGTTTTCATTTTTCTGTTCTCTTTTTTTTTCATATATTTTTCCCTTAGTGATTCCAAAAGAGGGGTATGAAAGAATAAATAAGGCTCAAAAGGGGGGAAGCAAAGGTTAAAAGTGTTTGGATAGAAGAAAGAATTGCCTCCGTCATTTCATTATCCAATAAGTACCAAGTACAAACAAACGAACCAATAAATATCATAATCAAAGAAATTACACATAATATCTTTTGACTGCATCAGAATTGATAGCCATGTCGACGCATCTTCCTTCGATTTCTGTTAGACATAAAGCGTCGTTGGATAACACTCTGGTCACAACATAAGGCCCTTGCCAATTTGGGGCGAACTTGCCTTTTGCTTCGATCTGATGCGGGAGGATCCGTTTCAATACTTGCTGCCCTACTTCAAATTTTCTGGGGCGCACCTTCTTATTGTATGCCCTTGCCATTCTCTTCTGATACAACTGGCCATGACATACTGTTGCCAATCTTTTTTCATCTATTAAGTTCAACTGCTCCAGTCGAGCTTTGACCCATTCATCGTCGTCAATCCCGGCTTCAGCGACAATTCGGAGGGACGGAATGTCGACCTCTGCTAGTATTACTGCTTCAGTTCCGTATACCAACAAATAAGGAGTTGCACCTACGGAAGTCCGGACTATAGTGTGATAACCCAATAATGCAAAGGGCAATTTCTCATGCCATTGTCTAGATCCTTCTACCATCTTTCTCAGTATCTTCTTGATGTTCTTATTGGCTGCTTCAACGGCTCCATTCGCCTTGGGACGATATGGGGTGGAATTGCGGTGTGTAATCTTAAACTGTTGGCATACCTCCCTCATTAAATTGCTGTTAAGATTTGCACCATTATCCGTGATGATCACTTTTGGGACCCCAAATCTGCAGATGATATGGGAGTGAACAAAATCCACCACTGCCTTCTTGGTTACCGACTTGAAAGTTTTAGCTTAAACCCACTTGGTGAAGTAGTCGATGGTCACCAGAATGAACCTATGGCCGTTGGTCGCTGCCGGCTCAATAGGCCCAATGACATCCATCCCCCATGTGACAAATGGCCATGGCGCTGACATTGTATGCAATTCTGTCGGCGGAGAGTGAATCAGATCTTCGTGTATCTGACATTGATGGCATTTCCTCACGAAATTGATACAATCATGCTCCATAGTGAGCCAATAGTACCCTGCTCGAAGAATCTTCTTTGCCAATACATATCCGCTCATATGTGGCCCACAGACTCCAGCATGCACCTCTGCCATAACTGTCGTGGCTTGACCGGCGTCTATACATCTTAGCAATCCCAAGTCTGGGGTTCTTCTGTAAAACACTCCTCTACTGAGGAAGAAACCATTTGACAAACGCCGAATGGCTCTTTTTTGGTCTCCGGTGGCCTGCTCCGGATATATACCCATCTTGAGGTACTCCTTTATGTCATAAAACCATGGCTCGCCATCCACTTCCTCCTCTACCATGTTGCAATAGGCATGCTGATCACGAACCTGAATGTGCAATAAGTCAACATAAATTTTATCGGGGTGGTGTAGCATTGATGCTAAGGTGGCCAATGCATCGACAACCTCATTATGAACTCTTGGGATGTGTTTGAATTCCACTAATCAAAATCGCTTGCTCATATCGTGCAAACATTGTCGATATGGTATGAGTTTCAAATCCCGTGTTTCCCATTAACCCTGAATCTGATACACCAGGAGGTCCGAGTCTCCCAAGACCAAAACGTCCTGGACATCCATGTCTGCAGCTAGTCGCAGACCCAAAATGCATGCTTCATACTCAGCCATGTTGTTGGTACAATAGAAACGTAGCTGAGCTGTAACAAGATAGTGATGTCCTATTTCAGAAATGAGTACCGCTCCTATTCCAACCCCTTTCGCGTTTGTGACTCCATCAAAGAAAAGCTTCCAACCTGGTTCCTCATGTAATTCCAGCTTACCTATATGCATTACTTCCTCGTCCGAAAAATACGTCCTCAAAGGTTCATATTCTTCATCAACGGGATTCTCAGCCAAGTGGTCGGCCTGCGCTTGGGCTTTCATGGCCGTCCTCGTCACATAGACGATATCAAACTCTGTGAGCAAAATTTGCCATTTTGCTAACCTCCCTGTAGGCATAGGTTTCTGGAAAATGTACTTTAATGGATCCAAATGGGAAATGAGATAAGTAGTATATGAGGACAAATAGTGCTTCAACTTCTATGCCACCCAAGTTAGGGCGCAACATGTCCTCTCGAGTTGAGTGTACTTGACTGCATATACTGTAAACTTCTTGCTAAGATAATAAATGGACTGCTCCTTCCTTCCTGTAATATCGTGTTGCCCCAATACGCAGCCAAACGAATTCTCCAGGACCGTCAGATAAAGAATTAATGGTCTCCCCGGCTCAGGTGGAACCAACACAGGTGGATTGGACAGATACCCTTTGATCTGGTCGAAAGCCTCTTGACACTCCGTCGTCTAGTCTACCACAGCATCTTTCTTCAGCAGCCGAAATATGGGTTCACAAGTCGCCGTGAGTTGAGCGATGAACCCACTGATATAATTTAGTCTTCCCAACAGACTTATTACCTCCATTTTGTTCTTTGGCGGTGGCAAATCTTGGATGGATTTGATCTTGGATGGGTCCAACTCAATACCCCGTCGACTGACGATGAATCCTAACAGCTTTCCTGATGGAACCCCGAAGACGCATTTGGCCGGGTTGAGCTTAATATCATACCTTCGCAGTCTTTGAAAGAACTTCCTTAGGTCTGCTATATGGTCTTCCTGACGCCAAGACTTTATGATCACATCATCTATGTACACTTCAATTTCTTTGTATATCATGTCATGAAACACAGTAGTCATTACTCTCATGTACGTTGCCCCAGCATTCTTCAATCCGAATGGCTTTACCCGGTAGCAGTAAGTTCCCTTTGGCGTAATGAAAGCCGTATTTTCCGCATCTTCTTCGTACATTAAGATCTGATGATATCCTGCATAGCAGTCCACAAAGGATCTGATCTCGCGCCCAGCACAATTATCGATCAAGATATGGATGTTGGGCAATGGAAAATTATCCTTAGGACTTGCCTTGTTGAGATTGCGGTAGTCGACACATACCCTGATTTTCCCATCCTTCTTCGGCACTGGTACCACATTGGCCAACCAATCGGGATATCGAGTGACCCGAATAACTTTTGCCTGCAGCTGCTTGGTCACTTCTTCTTTGATCTTCACACTCATATCCATTTTAAACTTCCTCAGTTTTTGCTTGACCGGAGGGTATGCCGGGTCCGTGGGTAATTTATGAACCACTAGATCAGTGCTTAATCCCGACATATCATCATACGACCATGCAAAAATATCTTTGAACTCAATGAGGGCTTTGATTAATTCCTCCCTAATGTTTGGCTCAATGTGGATGCTGATTTTGGTTTCTCTAACGTTGTCTGCATCCCCTAGATTTACAGCTTCGGTGTCATTCAGATTAGGCTTGGGTTTTTCTTCGAATTGGCACAATTCTCGGTTTATTTCTTCGAAGGCTTCATCCTCATCACATTTGGACTCATCATCATAACCGATTCTTGTATAATTAAGTCAGAGTCAGATTGATTTATTAGACTAGGTCGAAGATCCGTTGTGCATGCCATGTCATTAGAACCAGTAAAAAGAGAACTGTTCAGAAAGAGAAAAGAACAAAACAAAATTAAAATGAGACAAGAAAAGAGAATTTTATTAAAAATGCGGGATAATAGGGTTCACACTTTACAAAATAAAATGGGATTTGGATTACACCCTGGAATAATCCAAAAACAAGAAAGAAAAATCAAAGCCTACTACCAGGACTCCCCCCCGGGTAGGAAGAGGAGTAACCGTCCAATTGTTGGTATTGGCGTCAGGCCCCCACAAACTGTATGTCTGCTCTGCTGGAACCCTCTCCAACTTCTACCATATTGACATCAGCGAACAACCTTTCGAAGCTCTGATTCAAATCCCCGTCCATCCCAATCAATGGTCCGAGAATTTTCGGGACTGGTGACCCCTTGGCACTTGCTCTAATAAAGGATCTGGAGAGACGCGGTATTGGTTTGGGAAGAAACCAAACTCTCTTCTTCATTTTTCGCGCTTGCTTTACATCTTCCACAGTAGGTTTGAACCCCAATCCAAAGGTCTCTAAATTCTTGGGCAAGGAGACAGGTTGAACAATCCCCTGAAGCTCAGCCCCCAGGCCTTTCCCTGGCACAAACCCATTACCCAGCATCTTTGAAACCATCATGACGGTTGCGGAAACTACCCTGGGGTGTGGAATGCTTTCACCCTCGGTAATCTTGTTTGCTGATACTGCATCAAAATCTGGTAAACCCAGGGACCTTTGTCACCGTTGGTTTCTATGAAGGGCACAATGGTGTCTCCCATGGTGCACGTAGTGTCTTCCCCATGCAGCACGACATCTTGTCTGTCCCATTCGAACTTGACCATTTGATGTAAGGTGGATGGCACCGCTTTGGCCGCGTGGATCCACGGTCGTCCCAACAAAAGGTTATAAGATACCGCGGCATCCAATACCTGGAACTCCATAGTAAACTGGACCGGGCCGATGGTTAACTCGAATAAAATATCCCCCACGGTGGTCGTTCCACTTCCGTCAAATCCTCGGACGCAAATGATGTTCTTGTGGATTCTACCATGGTCAATCTTCAACTGGTCCAGGGTGGATAATGGACAAATATTGGCACTTGAGCCATAATCCACCAACGCCCGAGTAACTGCCGAATCTTCACATTTGACAGTCAAATAGAGAGCTTTATTATGTTCCGTTCCCTCCAGTGGCAGATCATCATCAGAGAATATTACCCTGTTTACCTCAAAATTTTTGTTGGCAATCGTTTCAAGGTGGTTTACTGAAATTTCATTGGGCAAATGAGCTTCATTCAGTATCTTCATCAGGGCCCGGCGATGCTCATCCGAATGGATCAATAATGATAACAACGAGATCTAGGCCGGTGTTTTCTTCAATTGTTCGACCACGGAGTAATCCTGCACTTTCATCTTTTTCAAGAACTCCTCCGCCTCTTCTTCTAACACGGGTTTCTTTGTTACTGCTGGGTTGGACCTTCTCAACTCCAAGGGAGCAAAACACCGTCCCGACCGAGTCAGTCCCTGCGCCTCACAACTATCCTCCTCCACTTGATTTCCCTTGTACAGTACCACTGCCTTTTCATACTTCCAAGGCACGGCCTTGCTATCAATCACTGGCAATTGGACTACCGGCTTTATGGTGACCAGTTCCCTGCAGACCCCTTTCACAACAACTACGGGTGTGGATGATGTTCCTGACACCACCAATTTGGCTGGCTCTGGTTTCTTTGTTGCAGTGGACAGATTCTTCCCTAGTATCACCACTGGCTTGACATCTTCCCCCTTCAACTGCACCCCTGCTTCCCCACCGGCCGATTCTTCTTTCGGAGCGGCCTGGATCATCATCACTGTTTGTGAGGGTTTCCTCAGCTCTCCTCCCTTGTACACCAACTCGATCATATGAGCTTCGTGGTGTACTGGCAATGGGTTCTGGTTGATGTTGGGTGCCTCCGGTGTTTGGACCTTGATCTTGTTGGCATCAATAAGATCTTATATTGCATACCTCAACCTCCAACATTTTTCGGTATCATGCCCAAGCATTCCCGAGCAGTACTCACAGCTTATCGATCGGTCCAAATTTTGGGGTGGGGGGTTTGGCCCCCTCGGCTCGACAGGACTCACCAAACCTAGCTGCCTCAATTTGTGGAACAAGGCGGTATAGGTCTCTCCCAACTCAGTAAAAGCTCTCTATCTCTATAGCCTGTTATTTCTAGCATCTTGATTTCCTCAAAAACCCGCCCCTGGAGGGTTCCTGTATGCCCTTGGTGGAGGGTAGGCATTTTGGGGAGGTGCATATGTGTTTTGGGGAGCCGGCGCGCGCCATTGTGGGCGAACCGAAGGCTGAGTGTATGTTTGGGATTGGTGCATAGAGAAGTGTGGCTCTCAAGGTGGATAATAGTGTTGTGGCGGGCTGTATGGATAATTTGGATTGTGGGGTCTGGGTTGGTTGTAGTATGGTTTGCCGAACCTAGACCAACTGCCTGTCTCAACCGTGGTGACTTCTTCTTTCTTCTTCCTTCCCAGCGCACCTCCCGTGCCGCTCTGAATATCTTGGGTCGTTGCCTTGAACGCTGAGTAATTCAGGATTTTATCGGACCTCAGTCCCTCCTCTATCATGACCCCTATCTTTACTACTTCATTGAAGGATTTTTCAATCGTCGTCACCAAGTGAATAAAGTAAGTTGGATCCAGTGTTTGCAGGAAGTAGTCCACCATTTCCCCCTCTCTCATGGGAGGATCAACCCTGGCTGCCTGTTCTCTCCAGCAGAAACCAAACTCACGAAAGCTTTCCCCAGGCTTCTTTCCGGTCCTCAGTAATGTGAGACGGTCAGGGACTATCTCGAGATTGTATTGAAAGTGACCCGCGAAAGCCTGCGCTAGATCATCCCAAGTGTACCATCTGCTGGGATCTTGCCTGGTATACCATTCCAATGCCGATCCACTCAAGCTTTGACCAAAATAAGCTATCAGTAGCTCATCTTTGCCGCCTGCTCCTCTCATTTTGCTACAAAAGCCCCGCAAATGTGCTATAGGATCACCATGCCCTTCATATAAGTCAAACTTAGGCATCTTGAATCCTTCTGGGAGTTGGATGTCCGGGAAAGGGCATAGATCCTTGTAGGCCACGCTGACCTGGTTGCCCAATCCATGCATGCTCCTGAAGTATTGCTCCAGGCTTTTGAACTTCCTCATTACCTCATCCTGCTCTGGGACCTTAACCAGCTTTTCAATCTCTGTCGGGACCTCCAAGTGTGGATTATAGGTATGGGGTTCTGGTGCATTGAATGTGGGTTCAGGGGGAGAGTACTGCGCATCGTGAGCCTGAAACAACGGCTCACTAGTTGATCTTTGCAGTGTGGCTGGTGTGGGTCCCATAAAAGTGGGAATATTTGGTGCTGGGAACGGTTGATGAGGCGGTGGAGCTTGGGAATCATAGGGGCTTCTCTCCTGATAATAGCGGTGATTCGGGAGGCTTGTTGAAGGGCCAGAGTGAGGGTATTCCGGCATATACCCTGGTGTAAGAGCAACGGGTGGTTCAGGGCTCTTTTGTACTTTAGCCAAGGCTAACTGCATCGCATTCATCTCCAATCCCATCCTCTCTATCTTCTCCATTGACTCTTTTAGAAACTGGCTTACTGGCCTTTCTTCCTCGGCACAATTTTCTGAAGTAGTCATGATTATTGGTACAGGTCCCTTGGATCTGGTTTGATAAGGATGTGTTGCCAGAACGCTTTAACAACTAACTGTCTGGTATGTGTGGAAAACAACAAACTTGTTAGCGTTAGAGTTTAACATATTTGGTAATAGCACGTTAGGGATGCAATGCTCCTAAGAAGTTAACCATTTCTAACATGTTTTTGCTTCAACCGCATGCGTCATCCCGGCTTGCTTTATTTGTGCCTTTAAAGTGTTTTGGGAACCCCCCATTTTTCTCTCTATTATTCTTTCTTTTTTCCTTCTCTCTTTTTTCCTTTTTCTTTTTTTTTCTTTTTCTTTCTTTTTAGTGGCGGTCGAATCTTATGTGGATTGCCTACGTATCACGTCCCCGTGTGAATCAGACCGGGCGTAGTTCTGCCACAAAGTAAGGACACAAAATTCTTTTGGAATCATTCAATTCATCACCAAAATTTGCTATTACAAACTACTGATTTCAAATGAAGAAAATAGCAAAAATACAGGTTCCGAAATTCTTAACCTGACTTGAAAAAACAACATATGGGAAGACAATGGACCCATAAAGCCAACAAACAAGACTCGAACTAGGGATACATTAAAGATTTCAACTTAGGTGCTCACGAGGCATCATTCGGCCTTTCCGCGGACTTTGGTGTAAGACCTCTCTGCAAGCTCTTCAACTCATTCATGATCCGGTGGACGTAGCCCATGATGGAGGCAAGAAGGTTATCACGAGGTATTTGCTCAAATGCTAGGCATCTCATGTAGATGTAGTGCCCAATCTCATCAATCCTTCCTCGGATGTTGTCCCTTTCAACGAACAGTTGCTCTATTCGCTGGTTCTTTAGTCCCAGTATTTGATCATTGTCGGCGAGTTGATCCTGAAACCTCTCCATTCGTTCTTCCATTATAGCCATTAAATCATAACAACGCCTTCTGTCTGTCCGGGCATCCCGGGCTTGTTTAAGGACCCGCTCCTGTAGAGTGGAGTTTGTTTCTCTCAACAGTCCAATGCTTATTTCAGAATCCCTTATGACTTGTTGTAGATGCTTTCTCCGTGCCATTGTTCCTTTTGCTCATCTGATCCGCATTCTTGCTATGCAAACCTCGGATCTCTCCAGGTCTTCTCAGCTTTTGCTGACTTGATTTCTCAACTCTACTATCAACCTTTCATCGGAGCGACGTTTCTGTCGGTCACCGTTACTCTTACTAACTTGGCGATTTCGGTCTTTCAGTGCCCGGTTTTCCTTGGCTAATTTGTTCTTTTCACCCTGCTCCGAGGCGACTTGCACGTTGTTTTCAAATATAAGCCTTTCAACTTGTCGCTTCAGCTTCCCGATTTCAGCCCGGTAGCCTTCCTCTCTCACTAACCAGCCCCACTGTTCCTGCGAATCATCCGTAAATTGTTGGACGTGAGCTCTTTTAGCAGGTCTCTAACGAATCTGGAACCTTCTCCCGAACCAAACATCGTACTTTGGGTCTACCTCACCCTTAGCCAGTTCTCGAACCATAGTCTCGGGCTCAAGGAATCTACATTCGTGCCACAGCTTTCTAATTTTTCCTTCGGAGAATACGACTCCTGGGCTCAGCTCAATGGCGTGCTTGCTTAGATCCTCATCAGTGGGAATTACTTGAAATCTTCCTAGCTGGCGCAATACCCGATGAGGGGCATATGGTTGGATGCTGCGAAGTCCTATCAAAAGAATATGACATTCTTCGGCCGCCATGTATATTACCTCAGTATCAGACAACCACCCAAATGCCCATTCAATCTGGTCAGCTATTGTTGACCTCAATCGTGTAAGCCATGCTTCGACACCTTCGGGGAATACAACGCCTGTCATTCGTTTCTCAAAACCGCTGATACAGTTTTTTTCAGTTAACCCGTGGTTTATGTATCCCGTTCGGTGACAGAGGTGTTCTTGCATCCACAGCTGGAGTAACAGATTGCATCCCTGGAAGAAATTGCCTCCTTCTCGGCATATAGTTAAAGCTCGGTAGATTTCAGACAAAATAAAAGGAACCACAGTACTGTTAGTTCTTTTGATTGCAACATCAGTCATCCCTACAAGGCCTATCTCTATTCTCTTACCTTTGCAGGGACAGACCACGATTCCTAGGAATGTTGTTATGAATGCCAAAGTACGTCTCGCCTCCCACTTGTTTCTGTTCCCAACATGAATTAGTCCGAGGTTCGGTTCTTCAAAACCATGAGGAGTACCATACCGTTGATATAAGAATTGGAGAGCACAACATCCTCTCGACAAATCATCATTTTGCACCTTCCGACTAATGCTTAGCAAATCCAAAAACCTGTGCGGAGATACTGGTCTTGGTGAAAGTAAATATTGTCCTCTTAATTTCTCATTCAATCCCGCATATCCGGCGATTTCCTCTAGTATAGGTGAAAGTTCAAAGTCAACAAAACGGAATACATTGCGGGTTGAGTCCCAGAACGGTATTAGAGCCTCGAGGAGATCTGTCCTTGGCTTGATATTCAGCAGATTGACAAAACCTCCAAAAACTCTTCCCACTATCTCTTTACTATCGCCTTCCAGATCCTTCCACCACATGTGAAGTTGTAGAGGGACCTCGCTAAAGACTGAGAACGGTTCATTTTTATTTGTGCTCATCCTGCACATTTATTAAGGTGATTAAAGAAGGAAAACTTTTATTCGACTCAAAACAAAACTATCTATATTCCATTTTTTTTAATTTTGAAGATGAAGGACTCGGTTTTCAGATACGGCCTCTCAGCAGTTCGGGGACGAAGACTTTAAGGCTGTGTGGGTCTACCGGTCAAAAAATCACAAAAATGGCCGTTTGTGCAAATTCAGCCTTCCGGCGTCCCTTTCGAGAATACTCGGCTATTTATGGCAAAACAGCCTGACTTGATTTATTTTTCTGATGAAATTAATATTTGACATATTTTGGTTATTTTTAGCAAAAGGGGAGGTTGGACCCGATTAGGGCTGTCTACGTATCTCACATCCGGTGAGAATTAAACCGGCGTAGTTCGCCCAATTAAACAAACTATTTTTTTTTAATTTAATTTTTAGCATTTCAAGCAAAATAAATGAATAAAAAAACTACTTTTAAAAACAACCTATTTTCGCTTCCGTTGGCGAATAAACTATTTTGAAACAAAAATCAAGACTCTTTTCTTTTCCCATAACAGAACAAACTATTTTTTCATTTTCCATTTTTGCAGACCAGACAAACTAAAAATGATAGACTTTTTTTTCTGAATAAAACAATAAAATATTTTTCTCAAAATTTCGGCAGAGTTTCGACAGTATTTGGGTATTGGTTTTTCCAAAATCATCAATTAACTCTTCAACTGCTATTTTTCTCCTTTTTTTATTTTTATTTTTATTTTTTATTTTGTTTAAATTTCTAGCATTCCCGAGATTCAGAAGCCGGTCAACATGCAAGCCCGAGCAAATAAATGCACAGAAAACAAATAGGATGCATCAGGATGGTCTTTTCATTTCAGGTTGCTAGCCCTAGACGGACCCAACCCCTGTGTTGAGTCCCCTAAGTCAACATGCACATGATGCAGATAAGCGTTCCTACTAGGGATCCGGCATGAAGTTGAGTTATTCTAGGTTCAGAACCTGGGTGTTTGTTCTAGACCTGGCTTACCCGAGCGGACAACTCGGGCCGGGGGGGGCAGCGTACCGGGAATACAGAAGCTTCACCGGCTTTGCAACTTGTCCGAACCTCGTTCTAAATTGGGATTTGACACTATATAGAAAAGAAGTCGTACGAAGTACACCCTTCTTCATGATTCAAAAGACTTAGAGAGGAGATGGGTTTTGGCATAGTTTATATACAGTTCACGTAATATCAAAGCGGTAAAAGGCAACCAATTAGCACATTAAGCCCAAACATGTAACAAAATCAAATAAAACCAAATATAACAATTTGTCTAAGCTCGAATTTCTAACCCTGAACCAGTGCTTCTGGGTTAAAAAGACTTCCCCAGCAGAGTCGCCAAAGCTGTCACACCTCCTTTTTCCACCCCCGCGAGGGGTGAAGGAGTTTTTTCAATTAAAGGACAATCGAAACAGGATTTGTTTATTTATTTCAGAGTCGCCACTTGAGAGATTTAGGGTGTCCCAAGTCACCAATTTAATCCGGAATCGAGGAAAAGAATAACTCTGTATTACAGTCCGCGAACCAGAAATCTGGATAAGGAATTCTGTTAACCCGGGAGAAGGTGTTAGGCATTCCCGAGTTCCGTGGTTCTAGCACTGTCGCTCAACTGTCATATTCGGCTTGTTTATCTGATTTTATACAATTATGAGCTCATGTGCAAATTTTAACTTTTTACCGCTTTTATTATATTTTTAAAGGAATGTGAACATCGTTTAAAAACATGTCTTTGGACTGCGTCACATGAAATGCACCCGCAATCCGGAACATATCTTTATTCAATGTTTTGGGATTTGGATTTGGGTCGCATGAAATGCACACCCGAGTTTAAGAAGGTAAGATTAATTAAATCACGCCTAAAGAGTCTAACGCGTTATTATCATTTTTGGGTACGGCCGCGAAATTTTTCTAAACGGCCTATCCCGAGTTCTAAGGAATCAACACATACATTTTGTGAGGGCCCCGCAATCTATGCATTTTATTTGGCGAAGCTCGTCTCATTTTATTTAAAAGGTCGTCCTATAGTGGCTATGTTTTCTATTGAGTTTGTCTCTAATAATGAAAGAAAAAGAACGGTCCAACTTTATTTACATGCTTACAAGTTAGTTATAGTCGGGTTCCGAATATGATTTTCAAAATCTGAAACATGAACGCGTATATGGGCAGTTGTTTAGATATTACGGGCCCGGGCCCAATGTGCATAACGTGAAACTCGACCTGGGCCATCCTTATTCCTATAAGGGCCTGTTAATTCATTCGACTCAGGCCCAACATTTATAAGGCTGAAATGGAAACTGTTGTTATTTTATTCTAATAGTATTGTTGCAAGTGATAGCGAGACAGCCTGCTAAATGGAGTAAGATTAACTAGCAATGGACAATTTAACACTTAACATGCGTTAGAGGATATACTAATCACAAACACAGCTAAAATTCCAGATATTGTTTACTACATTCTTACTTCTTTTCTATCTACCAACATACATACATAAGGTGATACTAAGTAACCATACGCGAAGTTTAATTATACATGATGATTGCCTTCATTATCCTAAATAGAAGATATGAACTATTATATATGCAACTTTAATGTTCAATATATTGACCGAAACAGATTCGAAAAACTCAGTAAAAAAAACAGCTTCAACTCTTCATTTTTGCATTCATACTTCAACTTTCAGCTTACATTGACAGTGTATCAGTGGTATACCTGGTATTTGGGAAAGCAAAAGAAGAAGAATGATCAGTGGAGGCAGTAGCATACACAGCAACAGCAGCAACAGAAAACAGCAACACAACCCCCAACAGTCAGATTTTTTGTTACCAACAGCAAACCCAGCAACACAAAATCCAATAATACCCAGTAGGAGAAACCAGCAACAGATTTAAACCAAACAGGAGTCCAGTGAACTTTCAGACCAACAGAAAGCCAAGAACACTCAACTGAAATAGTGTTCAACAAGTAAAGAAATCCAGGAAAACTAAACTGAAACCCAGCAGTATCCCAACACAGCAGACTAGTGCACGAAAGCAGTAATTTTCTGATTTTTTGTCAAACACCCAAGAAAAGCAACCTCAAACTCTTTAATGTAGAAGTTTTGCTCTAACACTCTACCTCTCTCAATTTCTGATGTCCAACCCATAAAATCTTAGTGTTCAGCCCCCCCAAAAAAACCTCTCTTTTTGTTCTAAAGCCAACCTATTTATAAGCAAAGTAGGCAAGCACCAGCTGCCTTGATCCCTTCAGCCCTTACCCCTTTAAACTAATCACCAATGCTCATCCTCCTGACAGCCCTCTCATGGGTTTTTGTACCCGGGAGGTATGGGGAGATTATAATATTCAATTACCCCATGCTATCAAGTTTTGTTCCCCACTATTGTATTAGTTTAATCATACTTCAGTACCCTACGGTCAGCCCCACTTAAACTAACCATTTTCTGATCTTTTCAAATCCCAAACTACCCCTTTTTACCCCTGGTTATTACTGTTTTAACCTAAGCTTCAGCAGCCTGAAATTTGAACTTCTGGAAGTTCAAACTCAAACTGCCCTAAACTGAGTTCTAGCTATTGCACTGCAGCTACAAACCATTCACAGATAATGTCAAGCAATCAGCTAAACGACAATGGTTCGATCAATCATATAAAGTTATACGAATCAGAATATTTGAACATTCAGTCCTATAAAACTAATCGACAACGTTTATATAATCGACTATACTAATTATAACATAGAACAATCAGTCGATTAAACAAACAATACGAACAGGGCCCCAAATGGCTTCAGACAACTTTGCACAAAACAAAGGAACAACATGAATGGAACACTTGACGACACTGATCAAATCGAGTATGTATATCACCATACGTATTTAACAATAACAGAAGAATAGTCGACCAAATAAAAAGGTCTTACGGAGACGGAGGAAATTGAAAGAACATATCATAAATATCAACAAACTAACTAAACATGTTAACAAACTCAAACAACATTCAAACAAGAAACCGAAAAGAAAAGAAAACTCACTCTGGAAGCTCAACAACAAACGACCCAAGCTTTGACTGGACTTGACCATTTTAGGTCAAACAGACTTTAATCGAGGTTTTCTCAACCGAGAACACTTAGATTAAGGTCTATTAGACCCCAACCCTCCGTTTAAACTGGCGAGATTCCCAAAGTTCTTGTGTTCTAGGGTTTACACAGTCTGATTTAGGGCTTGAGGGTTTGTGGGTAGATTCAGATCAAACCAAACTTGGTTTGGTCACGAGTGAGGGCAGGGTAGTGACTGGTGTGAATCTGGGGTGGGTTGGTGTAGATCGGGGTTTTGCTCGAACCTTCAAATGAAGATTCGAGACGATGGGGAATGATTCGAGGCAAGGGGGTAACAGATTCGTGTTCAGGGTGGTTGGGTGCATCAGGGGTGTTACTTTGATGGTCACCGGCGTCGTGGTTGCCGGGTTTACGGCGAGGGTGAAGGGTGGCGGCTAGGGTTTTGAAAAGGGGTGTTAGGTTAGTCTCTTGAGAGAGACGATGGAAGGGCGGGTGTTCGGATAAGGGAGGTGGGGTATGATGAGGGGTTTATATATGGGGTAGGGGATTAGATCCTGGCCGTTGGATCGAGTTGGATCTATGGCCAGGATCTATTTTGTAATAGGAGACGGCGTCGTCTCCATTAAATGAGACTGGGTCGGTCTAAGGTTTAAACGGGTCGGGTGCTGGGGAAGGCCATGGGATCGTTAGATTAGAATGGACGGACGGCTCAGATCAAACGCCCTATGCGGCGTCGTTTGGGGGGCGTCCCTGGAAGACCTGGTTTTGGATTGGGTCATTGTATTGGTTTGGGCCTGATTTTCAGTTGAATTTTTTGCCCAAATCCGATATTTTCCTTTTTATAATTAAACAAAAATTCCTAAAAACCAAAATTAAACTACACAAATATTAATTAACACCTAACAACAATTATCGCATGAATTAAAACATTTAATAAAATTATCATGACAATAAGTAGAATAAAATGCATATTTTTTTTGTGATTTTCGCTTTTAAAACCAAATAATGGTTAATTAATTCCTAAATGTATCATGCATGCGACATATATTTTTGTATTTTTAACTATAGCAAGGCGAGCATTTACGGACAAAATAATAATCAAAAACGTCACGCAAATTCTCAAAATTGTCCCCGAAGGTAATTTGTTTTACTTTTTTCGATTTCTTTTGGAGCGGTTTCCGTGAAGCAAAATCACGTGCTCATAGATATAAATTGAACTTTTAGTTTATGTTTAAACTTGTAGGATAAGAATTGATGAACTTTTAATTTTTAGGTTTTGTTCTTGTGAATTGAACTTGTACGATATAAATTGAAGCTTTTATGTATGACTTGAACTTTTTACGATATGAGTTGAAACTTTTAGGATATGAGTTAAACTTTTAAGAATTAAATTGAACCTTTGGGATATGTATTGAACCTTTAGAATATGACTTGAAGTTTTAGTTTATGTTTAAACTCGTAAGATATGAATATAACTTTTAGTTTTTAGGTTTTGTTCTTGTGAATTGAACTTGTAGGATATAAATTTAAGCTTTTATGTATGACTTGAACTTTTAGGATATGAATTGAAACTTTTAGGATATGAGTTGAACTTTTAGGAAATAAATTGAACCTTTAGCATATGTATTGAACCTTTAGGATATGACTTGAACTTTTAATTTATGTTTAAACTCGTAGGATATGAATATAACTTTTAGTTTTTAGGTTTTGTTCTTGTGAATTGAATTTTTAGGATATGAATTGAAACTTTTAGGATATGAGTTGAACTTTTAGGATATAAATAGAAATTTTAGGATATGACTTGAACTTTTGTGGATATGAATTGAACCTTTAGGATATAAATTGAACTTTTAGTTTATGTTTAAACTCGTAGTATAAGAATTGATGAACTTTTAGTTTTTAGGTTTTGTTCTTGTGAATTGAACTTGTACGATATAAATTGAAATTTTACGATATGACTTGAACTTTTTACGATATGAGTTGAACCTTTAGGATATGACTTGAACTTTTGTGGATATGAATTGAAGGTTTAAGATATGAATTGAACTTTTAGTTTATGTTTTGGAATTTTAGATTGCCAGAGGATTATTAGAAGAGGTTGATGACGTTATTAGACAAGCAATAGAACTTCCACCAAGAATAACTAAGACACAGTACCTGGCAAAGTGTGCCTTTAATTGTTCTTCTCATTAGCGACAATGATGATGAGAAGGCAATGGCATGTGTTTCAAATAGTGATGAAGACGGAATGTGTTTCGTTGGTCATGGCAGTTCCCATAGAATAGGGATCATAAGACTCTATAATGACAGAGATTATAGGAAGTTTTGTTCTAAATTTTCTTTCAAGTCTGATCCGTACAAGCTTAATGTGATATTAGTGATATTTCTTCGGATTCAGACAATGATTTGACCGACAAAAGTATGGAAATGCTCTTAAAAAGAATTAAAGGTAAAATCTTTTCAGCATCCTTCTCTACCAAGAAAAACATTTTACCTTTAATTCTTTTTAAGAGCATTTCCATACTTTTGTCGGTCAAATCATTGTCTGAATCCGAAGAAATATCACCAATATCATATTAAGCTTGTACGGATCAGACTTGGAAGAAAGTTTAGAACAAAACTTCCTATAATCTTTGTCATCATAGAGTCTTATGATCCCCGCTTTATGGGAACTGTCATGACCAACGGAAAACATTCCGTTTTCATCAACGTTGTCACTATCAATCAAACTCCTTTTCCTCTTGGAAAGTGAAGTAGAGAATTCCTCTATAACCTCTTTTATCTACTTAGAAAATACTAAATCCTACCTATACCATCACTATTTTGAAACACATGTCGTTGCCTTCTCATTATCATTGTAGCTATAGAGATCAACAATTGATCAAAGACACACCCTGTCAGGTACTGTATCTAAGTTATTCTCTGTATCCAAGTTCATCCCGAGTAATAGTACCACGAGGATAATCACCAAAGCCACCAGACAGCTTTATGATGCCAATGAAGCAAGATGAGCTATTCAATGAAACTCGTATTGTAAAGAAGAAGAAAGAGACTGATTCAGAAAGGAGGGTCGAACCTCGACTATATACATGTAAGTTTTTTACTTTTCATTAAGTATTTTGATTTACTTTTATATAAATTTTGAAATACTAATTCAATATATATAATTTTCATATAGGTTCGCTTCACATGCAGCTGACGTGGGAGAATTCATACGCAGTCAACTACCTAATGAATCGGGCGAGGCAATCCAACTTTTGGACGAGGATGCTGAAAGAACACTCCTTGAGTACTTTATATACTTTGAACTAGACAAAAAAAATTAGTTCTATTGTGTTAGTTCATTTTAGTTCGAATGGGCTTGTAATAAGCGTTAACTTAGTTTTGTTAGCTTAATGTGTTAGTTTTATTGATTGTTGCTTTTAATTGTTGTTGCTGGCATAAAATGCCTGTTTAGGATGTTTGGTAAGCTGGCAGGTGGTGTAGCTGCCAAAACAGGCAGTTTCTGCCAAAAATATACCAAGAAAAGCGACCAACTTTGGTCTCTATTTGGTCGCATTTCACTATAAAAAAAAATAATTCTCTGGGCAATAGCGACCAACCTTGGTCGCTACCTGCCCAGATTTCTATTAAAAAAAATATAATTCTGGAAATATAGCGACCAATGTTGGTCGCTTATCTTTAAAAAAAATTAAATTCTTGAATTTAGCGACCAACTTTGGTCTTTATTGTCCAGATTTTAAAATATAATATTTGGATTAGAGACCAAAGTTGGTCGCTTTCTAATGATTAATGATAAATTAAAAACAACGTATTTCATATGTAGAGACCAACTTTGGTCGCCAAATTTATATTATAAATTAATATAGCGACCAAAGTTGGTCACTAAAGTCAAAATCAGAATATTTGGTCCTTTTACCTTAGAGACCAAAGTTGGTCGCTAATTAGCGACCAACTTTGGTCCCTAAAATAAAGGGAACAGCAATATTGCGATCAGGCATGTTTGGTCGCTTTTTGGTCGCTTTAAGCCTATAAGCGATCAACTTTGGTCGCTTTTTGTGGTCGTTTTTTACCGAATTTCTAGTAGTGTCTTAATATTCCCCCTAAATGTTCAGAGAAAATATAAAACACTAAAAACATAGCAAAAGAAGTACAACAAACCTACAAACAATACAGACGTTTGAAGATTTCATTTTTATGTTTTGGATTTTAGATGCACTAAAAACACTTTGCATTTCATAGAGAATAATATTGATCGTTCGATTCTCCACACATTCGTAATTTGATCTTTGTTCCTTACATACACATTTGTTGTCACTTGCAAATGTTAGAGTACATTGGATAATAATTGGAGCAGGAATTTGATGGGTTATGGAAACTAATTAAAAAAATTAAGGAGGAGGAAGAGTGGGCTAATTAAGAGATAGTATTAAAGAAGTAACTGTTGATGTATTAGGCAACATAAAGAAGAAAAGAAAGTGGCCGTTGAGATCTTCATAATAATATTGCATACTATATAATAATAAATAAATAAATAAATAAAATTGATAAATAAATCATTAAGTAGAGGGTAATTTGACCATTCAACTTTTGAAGGACATTTTAGTAAAACAACTTAATCTAAAAGTCTTCACACTTATAATATAGTATGATTTGTATGACGGTACTAGAACTAGTGATGGGTCTATATCGATTCAACTGGTATAAGGAGCAATGGCATCCCAGCTACTTGTGCTTTAGTCAACTTAGTTTTTGTTCGAAACACAGTGGAAAATGGGATTGCCCCTCTACCCCCATTCAACTTGTGTTTTGGCCAATTTACACAAGAGTTGGTAAGTCGATTGGCTGTTAAAAGATAATGTTGGGAGGATTTTCATCAATCAGGCCTTTTCTTGTGTTTTCTCACACATTCTTCTCTCAATGTTGGGACTACCAAATTTATTGTACACATCTAAGTTAAGAAGTCAAGTTAATGCTTCTAAAAGGGTAGGCATATCTTGCTAAACCTATACTCATATCGAATATTTTGAAATTAATCTGGCTTTCGATAACGTAATAGAACAAAGTAACCATACCTAAGTAGCCAAGGGGGCCGACAAATTTATGTGGTCTAAAGCCAAACTTTATGAGTGACCTTAGCTTTTTAATTTTTTTATTATTATTTATTTAAAGTCTATTTATTTTTATTTTTTTAAGCTTTTCTTAGATGCAAAGTTATTTAATTTTATAATCAATAACTCCTAATAAGTATTTCTCAATTGACATTATGGCTAATTCACTTAACTTTTCTTGTGACATTGTTGTTCTTAGGTAAGAGTTTATCAATTTTAATTTTGAAAACTTCTTTCCGCTGAAGCAACGGTAACTTGAGTTATTAATATTATTCCATAAGTAATTTAGGCATTTGGAAAAGAATTAAATCTTTTTTATTTGATTAAGCATATCAATTAAATTGTTATTTTCTAATTGTACTATTTTTCTTAATACTTATAATTCAGAAAATAAATCTAAATCATCAATATCGAATTGATTATTATGCTTTAAGAAACATTCAACGATTAAGGCAATATTTTTTTCAAATTTCTAACATCTAGTGATCTTAACTTTTACTGCCAAATAGAAAATCAAAAATATTTTCATATGCTTCGAATTGTTCAAATCTATTTTGAAGTGAAAAAATAACCTTGTCTATTATGTATAAAAGTAATCAACTCTAAAGGACTCTTCGAAATTTTTTGAGATTTCATATCAACATTCGCATCAAATCATTACTTCCTATATATCACATGTTTCTTACGAAATTCAGGTTTGATATTCATTTCAAGTACAATTTCCTTAGTAGAGATCATAGCAGTTGCAAATTTTTCTTCTCTATATTTGTTAGAAAAAAATCAAAATTTTTCACTTTACAGAACTTCTTTAAACTTATACATAATCTATTAAATGCAACAAAAAATCGAACCCCCACAAATATGGGGCCTAAAGCGGTTGTTTTACTTGCTTTATGGAAGGGCAACCCTTGTAAGTAGCATTTGTTTATTACAAGACACAAATTAGGCAAACTAAGTGTTCCAATTGGACAAGGCCCAAATCAGATACAAACAGAAAGGCCCAAAACTAACCACGAAACAGGCCAGCAATTGTGTACAACATAGTGGAACCGATAGAAAGCAAGCTCCAGCCCAAGTTCTGTGCAGATTTTACAGCGCGTGAACGACAGTAATTATGACCGTACCAAGTGTCGCTAGGGATGCCAACATTGTAGGTGAAGGTGACAGCTTTGGTGTGGTAGCCGTAGATAGTAACATCATACGGTATCCATCCATCGTATCCACTCCTGTAGAGGTACGCATAACAGATCTGATACGTACACGGACCGTATACTGTGTATGTATCCCTCGAACACCGCTCAAAAGCCCTGCTTGACGGATCATCTAACCTCGGTGCATAAACCTGAAAAAATGGGATTGAACAATTTAACAGTAAAATAAAACAATACTAATATCGCGCGACTCAATAAATTGAGCTTAAAGCTATAGGAGAAGTGGTTTACCTGATTTCCATAAGCATCACCAAAGGCTAGACTAATTTGGTCTCTGGTGAGTGCGGGAGAAGAGCAGCTTGTCCTAATGCTCACCGTAAATGAACAGCGGGCGTTCTGCGCATATGATATTCAGATTAATTTTAAAACCCAACTGCTTATTCATCGATATTCGGCCATAATAATGGGCACTCGTATTTTACCATATTTTTCAGATAGCTAACCCCGACAAGTTTGGGGGTGAAGGATAGATGGTTAATTGATTGAATGTATATTTTCTGCACAACCATTTGATAAAACGGAACAAAAATGAAGAAGAAATGAATAAACGGTACCTGGTTCGAAGTGGTGTTGATTATGTCGAGGGATGATAAAGGCTGGGGCAAGAAAACGATGGATCTTGATGCTCGAGCACCGGAAGTGATGGACGCGACGGTGATAACGAGAAGAAAAAGTAGTCCTCTGATCATGGCTGGTGACATCTGGAATCCTGTTTTGGACTTCTATTGTGCTGAAGTTAAACCAAGTTTTTGGAATAGAATGGCAATCGGAGATTACTAAATTGTGGCAAACTTGGAATAGTACACGAGTACAGTTGAGGGTAATAAGGAAAGGGCATATTCGTCTTTCCGCCCCTTGTGAGGGTGAAAATGAAGGGATGAAACGTTTGGTGAAAGAAACGGATGGTAAGGATTACAAAATAGTAAAAACGTGGTTGGCGTGGAGAGCTAGTGCACAGGGGAGAATCGGATTATCCTCAAGAGACTCAGTATTGGATTTATTCGGGGGCGCCATGTATCTTAGTGAGCAAGTATAGGGACATACTAGTCTATCCAATTAAATTGTTCGATGATGTAATTTAATATCTGATAGGGATGGTTTGTTTGGTGGCTGGACCTGCGAGTTTCTTATGTCAATCTTTTGACTCTAGGTAGCTGCTATCTTACCCCTTTCGTCGAAGATAATTTTCCATTGAGAAGAAATACAGAATACGTTTGAAAAAAAGAAAGAAATACATAACAGTCCTTTTCTTGAGTTTACTTCCTGGTTTAGAATTCACCCCGGGCATTATGAGATGATATGCTTTAGTTCAATCATTTTTGAGAAACCTCTGATTATACGCAACTAAGATTATTCGACTAAGTTCCCACACCATCCAGTGTCAAATGTCAATGAGCATATACGCAGGTCAATTAAGTGGTATATTAAAATATTCAAAAGGCTACCGATTAAACAAAATTCAAAGCCTAAGGTAGTATCGTGGCTTGCATTCCTTCTAATCTACATCGTGCCAGCTTGATTAACACGACCCAGAGGAGTTTGGCAAGGTCGCCAGTGGTAAACTCCAACTAGCAATGTTTCCTTGAAAGAGCCATACATTTGTATTCTACAATTGCCTTTTGGAGTGGAACTGGATATTATTAGGGCCTTAGGGGTGGCTGGCGAGAGCAGACAGTAATAGGCACCTCACCGTGGTCCATCAAACATGAACATATATTATCCTCTAGGCAAAACTACAAAAGTGTAGAAGGAGAAATATTCTTGTCTCAAGTACGTGCTACACATGAGAGCTAGAAAGGATTGTAACGAACATACCCAATTCAGAGGTCCAAAACCATATTCCATTCAATTGAAAGGGCATTATAAGGATATAATCCCAAAAAGAACCAACCAACATGTCAAAAGATGTAGAGAGGGAAAAGAAATCCACCCCTTCTCCACTCCTCAAACGAAAATAGTCCTTTACGATAATAGAAAGCGGTATGTGGAATGGTTTTCTTATCAGGCCAAGCAAAATAAGCCATATTATAAGCGTTAATGCAAATAAAATAGCTGACAGAGTATCCAGAAGTCAAAGGAAGATATAAAACATGCATCAAACCTATACTCTTGATTCAGGAGCTTCGCCTGAACAAGAGACTGGGGAAAATCTTCATCAGAACTCCGTTGGTGGTTTCAACCTAACAAGTCTCTTGATTCTATCTTTGTCAATGTTTTCCAGCAACCCCTTCAAAATAAAACAGTGAAACAATAGCATTAGCCCAGACAGCACCAAACTGAAGACAACATACATTGAGCTAACAGCCAAACCAAATACTTGTTTCTCTTAGCTATCATATTGGACTGAAAGGGTTCATCAATTGAGACAATCAGTTTGAGTAAACCTACAGCATGATTTAGCAAAATTCCTAGATGGTATAAACAGTGTGACCTGATGGATGCAGTAAATCATGCAAGTCATCTAGCATTGGAAAAAAAGCATGTGGTTTTGCATCAAATAGGTACAATTTGAATTAAGCTTAAGAGTATTCATAACCGCCCTATGCCCTCTCCAAATAGAATCACACCATAAACTTGAGAAGATGAGAGCTTCAAGTATGTGAAATTATTTATGCTCCAACGCAAAAACATTTTGGCTTACCGTCCACACAATTTCATCCAGAACCAAGCAAATCTTTCCATACTTGTCCAAGAAGGATCTCTCTGTTGGAGGTTTTCCACAAACATCCTTAATAGCAGATGTTATAACAAAGATTGCTTCAGACACTGCAAATAAAGCCAGTGAGATTCCATAAAAAATAGTGGAAGGAAAAGTTTAATGATTCTACAAGTGTAGAACAATCACCCTTAATAAATGGAATAGCTACCCTCTGTGACTACAGATAATCCCTGCAGGACAACAGCCACACAGCTTAAAGAAAGACAATACAGCCTCACTGATGGCAATTGCCATAACATTGCCTTTTTTCGTAATCCGCAAAATGGAAGCTGCAATGCAATTTTCCATCTAACCTAATGGTATTGTCTTCCTCCTCTAGAGTTCATACACCTCAAGTATAAGAAAAGTCAGCTCAATTATGTGATCAATACTATAATATTGAAGGGCTTCATATTGGATGGACACCATAATGCAATTAGGTAATCAACCTAAAAGTAAGCTGCACCAGTGGTAGGCTTCCTTTTAAATTTTGACCACATAATACTTAATTTGAAGAAAATTTGATCATTTATCTTTACACTCTTGTCGAGTAACTCCAATATTTGACAGTCGATACAATGGTAGGAAAAACTATTGGGACCAATTTGTGTGCACCTCAACTATTCCACGAGATATATGCTACCTCCCGCGTGAACAAATACTGCATAACTACGCATGGCTTAGGTAAATAGGAAGAAACTACCTAATTTTTATCTCTCTGTTGAAATTTGAATTCTGATCTTTCACGGTCTTCATCCCTTTCCATTGACTGATAAGTGATACCTTTAAGTACTTAGGGGTCGTTTGGACAATGGTGGGATAAACCAGGATATTGCATGGGATTAGCTATCCCACCTTCTATATGGGATAGCCAATCCCACCATTTTAGTATAAAACTTAACCCGGGATTAGCCTATAACCAAACAAGGGATAAATACAATCTCAAATTTTATCCTGGGATTATTATCCTTATCCTCTTGTACCGAACGACCCCTTAGTAAGTTGAGTTACATTTGAAGATTTTTCTTTTATGCATATGCATAAAAAGAGAAAGAATGATATACTCAACCACTAATCTCAACATCTCAAATCATGAAGTCATCAAAGTTTGGAACATTCAACTACCTCAAAGTTTGCAAAGGCATTATTAGCCTCCACATAATTAAGGTCAGAACTGGTTTGCCTTATTTCAACTAAACTATCTAAATCAATTGCCACGAGCATACTTTGAGCTACATACAACAACAACCCAGTAAAATCCCACCCAGTGGGGTCTGGAGACGGCAAAAATAGCATATCAAAATAAAGTTTGTACATAAAATGAAAAAAAGACAACATGATTTGCAGTTTCTTTTAGCATAAATTAATTGCTGACGAGGCCTTAAACAACTGTACCATGCGTCAGTAAATCATTATCTCTTTTCTTGAAATATTAAAGTTAATGACTCAGACTTACAGGCAAGTTCATCATACTCATCCTTTCCTACAATATATATGCTGACATCTCCAAGTACCGTGTATACAATGTAAACAGACCTGCAGAGGAAAAATATGTCAAAAGACTATATATAGAAGAATTGTCATGAAAACAGTCCTAATTACTAGCAAACCACCCTTTACTACAAGAATCTTTTGCTAAGGTTTAGCTAAAGGAGGTTGAGTCCAGAAGCAAGCACCCAATTGATCTGAATTCAATTCCAAACACTACAGACATAAAGGAGGAAGCTTGGGAAGCAAGCATCTTGCCTGTTCCTCTCTGTGTCACCCTCCCTCCCCACATCTCCAACTAACAACTGTTTTTAGCTATATGTTATTGACATTGGTCAGGAATGTGGACCACCATATAACCAGATAACAAATTTACATACTTGTGGCAAGCCACTAGGAGTTCTTCATTCTTGACCCCTTTAAGATTCTCTGCACCCAGCTTAACTAAGAAAGACCTCCAATGCAGACGCTCCTCTGCTGGTACTCCATTAAAACTGCAAGTGAAGATGTACTAAAAGTGGTAATTCCTGCCTGGAAAAGAAAAACTAAAGAAGCTGTGTCTGGAAAAAAAAAAGGCATCTTCCTGCAGGAGAGACTTCGATTGAAGAAAAAATAGCATCTTTACTTTATTGGCAGAAGGTAAGATAGATAAATTTAATACATAGAGTTACTAAGGATAGTTGAAATAGGTGAGCGCTACGTTAATATTATGCAATAGGAGGATAACTAATAAAGTAAGTGATAGTACAAGATGAGTAATTTTATATGAGAGTGACACAAGACGAGTGTCAAATGCAAATATTAGGATGATTATGCGATTATACAAGATTAGATAATATCATAATGAGTACGGTCAATAGAAGGACAAGCAGCACACATAGGGATAATGAAGGAAGGTTGTCAAAGATGGTTTGCTCATGCCTTGAGAAGACCTAAAAATGTATGAGTCGGTAGGTATAACGAATGAGAATAGAAGATGTTAAAAAGGGGATGAGTATACCTGAAACTAAATACAAAGAAATCTCAAAAGACCTACAATCTCTTGGAAATTGGAATCCATACAAACTTGGCAAAAAACAGACACAATGGAAAAGCAATACTAGGCGATCTAGACAATATAGCTAGTCGGGATAAGGATTAGTCGTGTATGTACAGTGCTTGCTGGGAATCTTTTTAGTCTATTTGAAGATCTGTCTGTCAATAGAAAATGAAAAGGACCTCAAGGCTCTAGTATCAGAGAATTCTAAATCGTGGATTATCGGAATGTAACAAGTCCAACTGGAGTAAAATGGATGTTGAGAATTCATATAACCGACCGCAGCTAACTTAGGATTGAGGCATAGTAGTAGAATTAGTTGTTGTTATTGAACAAATCCCACCCCAGGGAGTGATGGAGCAATACCAAATTCAGTAGAAAGCAGCTAAGTAATCAACATTTAAAAATGAGCACTAAAGTAACTAGAGACAGAAGGCAGATATTGTTGATACCACAAAATAAAAAAGCCTTATAACCACATATCAACGCAGCTTGTTAAACGGATACCATAAGAAATAAGGAAATCTATAAGATAAAGCAGCGATTTAAACAGGAAATTCTCAAGTATTCATTTACGCGGAGAAAACAGAATCTTAGCTGTGCGTTACCGTTCGACGAGGATGTTGCCCTCGGAGTTAGCAAATAAGACAGCCAAAAGCATTTTCTAACCCTTTTCCGAATGCGATTGTTGCTGATCTGATCGGCGAACTCGGATCAGAAATCGCCGTTGTTGGTCGCTGAACAATTAGTTTGATCGGTAATTGTATTCTGACCCCTGTCTTCCCGAATATTTCTTGTCCTTTCTTTTATTTTCCTTTCATTTTCCTTTTACCGTCGTCCGTCAGGGAGAAATGTGCCTCCTTACCACTTGCCACTTTTTTCCCTTTTTCCTGTTTTTCTTAATTGAATTTTTGGAATATTTTCATTGGCTACTCTGGTGCTTGACGTTCTTTCGGCTAGGGGTGTTCAAACCGAACCGGAAAATCGCATCAAACTGAAAAACCAAATCAAACCGATTAAAAAACCCGACTAGATTTGGTTTGACTTGGATTGATATTGAGTAAAAAAATCCGAACCAAACCGACATATAAATATATAAATTTTATTTTGTTATGAAACAATAAAAGAAGAAGAGTATTGCAGAGAAAAGTAGGGAGAGAGAATTCTTATTGATTTTGGGATGAATTACAATGGAATAGAACCCTCTATTTATAAGGAGAGATTGGTTTAGCCACCAAGAAACCCTAAAATCTCTCTAAAATATAGACATTCACCTTAAATAGAATTCTATTTATAACACTCCCCCTTGAATGTCTATTCAACAGATAATGTGCCTCGTTAAAACCTTAACTAAATAAAACCCAATGGGAAAGAAATTGTAGAAAAGGAAAAGAGTACACATATCTAACAATACGCTTTTTGGTTGCCTCGTTAAAACCCTTGCAAGGAAAACCCAATGGGAAAAAACCTTGTAAGGAAAAAAGAGTGCAACGCGTATTAACTCCCCCTGATGAGAGCATCAATTTACATCTTTAAGCATTTGCATTCCAATCTTGTGCACCATCTTCAAAACGATCTTTGGTAGAGACTTGATAAACAAATCAACCATATTAACTTGAATGAATATATTGCATCTTGAAATCATCATTCTTGATATAGATGTAATGTCTTCATAAACTTCCGTAGAATGGCCTTTTCAATATCTCCATAGAGGTATTCTCGCTATCACATTATCATGTTTATAGTTATAACAAGATACATATGTGCACAAATTGTACTTAGGATGTGGTACTTCAAGACCAAGAATTGTATATGCTTTAAGCGACTTAAATCCTTCATGGATTGTCATATAAATTAAGTCATATAAGCCATCATATAATAGACCTTAGATGTATATCAAGTTTTTATGTCATGCTAGACATATAAGATATCGGAAACTGATTGCACATACCATTGACTTTATACTTTCAAGTATTGTCACACCTCTTTTCTACCCCTCAAAATAATAATAATAATATGTGTATGGGCCAAAGAGTTTTTCCAATTAAAGTGACAAAATTTGAATAGGGATTATTTTATTGTTCAAAGTCGCCACTTAGAATTGATTTTTTCGGTGTTCCAAGTCACCATTTATTTGGATCCCTAGTCAAAGGAAGGTTTGACTCTATTTTAATCGGTCCGCGAAAACAAAGTTCGGGTAAGGAATTATATTGACCGGGGAGAAGGTATAAGGCATTTCCCGAGTCCCGTGGTTCTAGCACGGTCGCTTTATTGACTTAAACTTGGCTTGAATTAATTTTGGACAAACTGCGATTTATATTATTTTCATATTTTACCTATCCTCTTTTATCTCTTGATTATTAGAAAAAATTAAAGAATATTTTTGAATAATAAGATGTCATAACCACACTACGCAAGCGAATGCGTGATCGACGAAATTTATTATTTAGTCATAACGGCGCTACGCAAGCGAATCCGCAGTCATGGCAGATGATTGTTAGCACGTTATTTACTTTTGAAAAATTATTGCAATTGTGTTGGAGGAAACATTAACTCTCTTTTTTCAGAAAATTTATTAAATGTCACTACCACGCTACGCAAGCGAATCCGTGAGTATGACAAAAGATTTATAAATTAATTAAAACTATTGAATATGACATGAAATTGATGAATTAACTTATTAAAAGTTAAGCGTCACGCTACACAAGTGAGTCCGTGAAGTTAAAGCGCACTTACTATTTGCCTAACGTTTAAATTAATTAAAGGGAAACTAGTTAATTAAAATAGTAGAAAAAACTGATATTATTATTATTTTTAGAGCTTTATAGTTGGGAAAAATTATGCAAATAAATGTTGGACCAACTTTACTTATTTTAAAAGAAATGAGCCAACTTCTTGTTAAAAAAATGGGCCAGCTTGTATGGAGCTTTTGGGCTGCTGGAATTTATTATTAAAATGGGCCATGAAATAAATTTCAATTGGCCCAATGCTATATAGAAGAAAAGGGGTAATTTTGTTGTTCAAAGGTAAATGAGCCAACTTTTATTTTTGATTCAATAAGGCCCAAAGTTGATACAATCTTAGCTCTTTACTTAGTTTAAGTTCATGACCATTAATTACATAGTCACAATTGTATAACGCCCACTTTACAAAAATTAGCCATTTTTGCAAATCCGGCAAAATAGCCAGATTCACAAAGATATTATCACAACATTCCTAGAAGCATATGTTGGCAGTGAAATTTCTACAACTAAAACGAACTCATGCTATGTGTTATACGCCTAAAGTCATTCATGGCATACTTAGCATTGTTACTCGGATATAATAGCTTGAAAACATGCTTAAAAAATCCATAAACGACTTACATATCACATTCAAAAACTTACAACTCAATATTCAAGTATTATGAAGGACTATATTCACATTATCACATGCTTGATACATAACAATAACATACAAGCTCTTTTGTTGTCAAACTATTCATCACATCAAACACATTTAAATGGTGCAGCATGTTCAAGTTGTTTCCATTACTGAAAATACGTACATTACGAGTCTTAAAGGATTACCTGGTAGCAAAAGAATAAACAGTAGTTCAGCAACTAAAGCAGCATAAAAACAACAGCAAAACCAGCAGCAAATCTGTGTTAAAACAACCCGAAAACTTAGAGTGGAAAACCCAGAAACGAACTCTAAAGATGACTTATACTTTTCTAAAAGTTTGCACTCTAAGATTCACTCCTAAAGCTCACCATTTCAGCTTACTTTTCATGTGTTCAACTGTTGAATTTTTTTTGTTTTTGTGACAAAGCAATTATAAAAAATGCTCCCTGGAAGTGTGATAGAGTTCGGTTTTATGTATAATGTTGTGGCCGTGTGCAAGGTTGCGCGTTCATCACTGCATACCAACAAAACCAATCACCTGAACAGAACCTGACTAATTTGCTCACACCACAACCTCGTTAGTTTTGAGACATTTAACACATAGGAAATCGCACGTTTGGGATGCAGTGCACCTAATAGTTAAACATTTCTACCATGTGTTTGAATGGTTGCATGTTTCATCCCGGCCTTAACTAACCCTTTAAGTATGTACCTCTTTTCTTTTATTTCTACCTCTATTTAATCACTTTTGATTTTTTTCGTCTCTGTCGCTTTTTATTTTTTGGCATTCTCCTTTTTTGTCACTCTTTTATTTTTGTCACTCTTTTTTTTTTCTCTCTCTTTTTTTTCTTTTCTTTTTTTTTTTAGTTTATTTTTTCCTCAGTTAATTCTATGGTTATGATCGAATCCGATGGGGATTGCCAACGTATCATGACGCCGCATGAATCAGATCATTATGTAGTTCAGAAAAAATCAGGAATAAAGTACACAAACTAACTCTCATTTTTTACTCATATACAAATAACTCCACGAAAACTCTTAACAAGGAAAATGATTTTGGATTTTTTTTTGGTAGAAAGAAAGGATTCAAAGAAGAAAGAATTTTTTTTTAGATTTCAATTTTTTATTGAATTGTTGAAAGTGAGACTTCTAAAGAAGAGCGGTTTTGTTTTTTTGAAATTCGATTTTTTTTCATTTTGTTTTTGGAATTGTTGAAAGAAAGAATTTAAAAAAAAGATTTTTTTTATTTTGTTTTTTGGAATTTTTTGAAATTAACACTTCTAAAGAAGAAATAAAATATTTTTGAATTTCGAATATTTTTTTTCAATTTTTGAAAGAAAAACTTCTGAAGTAGAATTTTTTTTTTTTGGAATTCAACAATTTTTTTTTTGGAATTTTCGATTTTTTCTTTCATTTATTTTTTTTTGTGATTTTTGAAGAGAAAAAAAATCTGATTTTGATTTTTTTTGTGGAAGAAAGACTTATAAAAGAAAAAAGAAGAAAATATTTTTGAATTTTTTTTTGATTTTTTTAAAATTGGGGTCTCTAAGAAATTATTTTGTAAAGAAGGAAGTAAAGGGAAATATATTTGATTTTTTTTTAAAAAATTGGGGGGCGAAACCGATGAGGTTTGCCTACATATCTCACATCCGATGAGAATCAGACCCGCGTAGTTTGGTAAAACTGGGTACCTTTTTTTTAATAATTCTGCTACACTAATTTTCTAAAGTCGGTCGACAATGCAAGTAAGCCTTCCAAATGATGTATCAAGTAGCACATACGTGAACATGATGATTTCAAATAGGATACCTGTCTTATACGGACCCGGCCCCTGTGCCGAGTTTCGCTAAGTCAAATGCATGTGATGCACATAGAGCGAACCTACTAGGAAAATCCGGTATGAGGTTTGTTCTCCTAGGTTTAAATCTTGGTGGAAAAGGTATCTAGACTGGCTTACTCGAGCGGACAACTCGAGCCGAGGAGGGTCAGTGTACCGGTAGCATTGCTTTCCGGCTTAACTGGTGGTGCTCCCGCCTAAAATAGGTGTGACTAAAATCCTTCACCGGGTGACAAACACCTCGGCTATCTCAAAGAAAGCGGGCTATGTCAAGAAAATGTCCAATTTTAATTCAAGAAGACTCGGAGGGGGTGCGGGAGAAGACAGTTTATATATACCGTTCAAAAATATCAAAGCGGTAAAAAGCAAACAAGTAGCACATTATACCCAAATAAATCACAGTATATACAAAATTAATAAAGCCAAATAAAAGTCAACATGTACAAGCTCGAATTCTAGTTTTCCCCAGCAAAGTCGCCAGAGCTGTCACACCCCTTTTCTCCCTCCAAGAAATATGTGTGCAAAATGTAATGGATTGTGAGTTAAAGAACTTTTCCAATTAAAGTGACAAATTTGAAATAGGGATTATTTTATTTACAGAGTCGCCACTTGGAATTGATTTTTACTGGTGTTCCAAGTCACCTTTTATTATAATCCCTATTCAAAGGAAGGTTTGACTCTATTATTATTGGTCTGCAAAAACAAAGTCCGGGTAAGGAATTCTGTTGACCGGGGAGAAGGTGTAAGGCATTCCCTGAGTCCCGTGGTTCTAGCATGGTCGCTTTATTGACTACATTTGGCTTGGATAAACTGTGGTTTATTTGATTTTTATGCTTTTCTTATGTCCATTTTTATTTATTTTAAAAAGAATTAAAGAAAAAATATGAATAATAATCTAAAACTTAACTAATGAGAGAAAATTATTGTTATGAGTACTAATTTAAAAGATGAGAGTAATGAGAGAAAATTATCAATTGACATTGCTTAAAACTAGTAAGATGTGGGCTTGTCTTGACATTGAATGAGACAACTCACTATTGGGTTGATGGAGTCAAATGGTCTCATGTCCAAGACAAAATCCAAAAGCCCATATGCTTTTGGACTTTAAATCTGCAGATATGGCCTTTTAAAGCTATGTTACAGATTTGGCCATATCTTGCTATTTGCAATCCGTAGCTAACTATTTATAAAAATAAGTTTACAGATTATTTTTCTAATCTACAACTTAACTACCTTACTAAATAAGTATTTTTAAGAGATAAAAAAAGATTATTGGGACTCTAAAATATAATAATAATAATAATAATAATAATAATAATAATAATAATAATAATAATAATAATAATAATAATTGTGAGCACGTGATTTTTGCTTCACGGAAACTACTCCAAAAGAAATCAAAAAAATAAAACAAATGTCCTTTAGGTACAGTTTTAAGAATTTGCGTGACATCTTTGGATAATTGTTTGTATTGTTGTCTGTGAATGTTTATCTTGTTTTAATTAATTAAAAATACAAAAATATATGTGGCATGTACATTTAGGATTTAATTGTGCACTTAGGAATTAACTGAACCATGTTTTGTTTCTAAATGAAAGAAAATCACAAAATATGTATTTGTTGCATTTTTGTCGTTTTATTGTCCAATTGTGCGATTTTGTTTTTTTATTAATATTTAATCTTGTGTGTCAATTATTATTTAGGTTTAATTAATATTTTTAATTTAATTTTGGTTTTACAACTTATTTTAGAATATTTGGTAATTAGGAATTAAAAAGGAAAATAATAGAAAAGAAAAACAAGTGAAATAAGAAACACATTCGGAAATAGGCCATTTTTTGGACCCAAAATCAGGCCCAAAACACCCCATTTACCCGGTCCAATATGCCTGATCTCTCAGAGGACTCAAACGACGCCGTTTAGGCATCTCAAATCTGAACCGTTGATCAAACAGATCAAACGGTCCAGTTCAGCCCCAGCATTGGTTCAAACGACATCGTTTCAGGTGATTAAATCTGAACCATCCGTTCCTTTTGATCTAACGGTCCCAGGTTTCCCCCATAACCCAGTCCATTTCACCTCGGGTCGACCCAGTCTCACAGCATGGCCAAACGATGTCGTTTCTTATTAGTAAAATGATCCAGGCCGTTGATCGTGATTGATCCAACGGCCAAGATCAAACGCCCCCTCCCGTATATAACCATAATACCTTACCCCACGCCCCCAAACCAAACCCCTCCTCGCCCTATCATCTCTCTCAGACTCTTCAGAGACGCCCCCCAAACCCTAGCCGCCCTCGTTCCCTTTGCCTGAAACCCGACGGCAACAACACTGCCGGTCACCAAATTAACCCTCGTTCCCTAAGCCATCTGACCACCCTCGCTACAAATCCGTTAACCGTTTGCCTCAAATCAACCTCTAGCTTCTCGAATCTTCAATCGAAGATTCGAGCAAAACCTAAACCTACCCTAACCAGTCCCAAACCCATACCACGGCACCCCCTGACCTCCCTCGTGCCCAAAATACCTTTGGCCTGGTTCGAATCTTGCTAGAACCATTCGAACCCCAAATGGAACCAAGACCCCTATGAAGACCAAACCTGGGTCTTGTCCGAAATTAAAGGAATTTGGGCGTCTAATCGACCTTAGTCGAAGTGTTCTCCGTTGCGAACACTCGATTAAGGTCCGTTCGACCTCAAAAAGTTCGAGTCAAGAGTTCGACCTGGGTTCGTTTAGTTTCTGTTTTGTTAAGGTACCTTTTTCTCCTTTCTTGTTCTATTTTTGTTACGGTTAATTGTGTTTAGTTTAGTTATAATTCAGTTTTTGTTCATTGCTTCTTCTTCTTCTCCAATCAGACCTTTTTATTTGGTCGAGTCTGCTTCTGTTCATGGTCGAATATATGCTATTAGCCATGTAATTTGTTAGTTTATAAGTTCCCTGTTTTTGTCAATACCACTCGAATCACTTGTTGGTCCGTTTATTCTGATTGTTTGTTGTTAACTGCTAAATGTTATAGCCTGTGTAATCAATAAGCGTCGTCGATTAGTCTTTTAGGCTTGAATGTTATGTTAACATGATAATAGTTCAACCTTTGGTTCATACCAGTATGTTTACCATCCTGCATCTTGTATATACTTGAATTAGAGTTGTGTTTGCTCATTCCCTGTATTTGGTTTGACCTCCTGTTCTTTATAGTTGTTCGCATGAACCTCCTTCCTTGATTCATACTGCTTCAATTTTGGCTTGTATTATTGAATCCCTGCTCAATCACTGGTTCTGAGTTGATCAGGATTGGTTCCCAATATGATCAACTCATTCCCTTTGATTGATGCCTTGTTTGAAATGATCTGGCCTTCTGCTCTGAATCACTGTGTGAATTTGATAGTGGGAATTGGTTTATAGCTGTAGTAATTTAGTGATCAATTAGAAATTAGTTGTTAGGGTTACAACTCATAGAATTTTAATAATAGATCAATGAAGCTTAGGGCAGGACAATAATACACAGGGGTTAAGGGGGTAAATTTGGGATTTAGCAGGTCTGCAAGTGGACTGACTTAAGGGTCTGTTCAGTGGATAATAGATACCATTAGTTTAATATCAATGGGGAATATAACATGATAGTATGAGAGTTAATAGGAATACTATAATAACCCATAGTTTTGATTGAAACAATAGGGAACAAGGCATGCAAGTGTGGGGAACAAAATAACTTCAAACAAGAAGACATCAAGTAATGGGATTCAAAGGGGGATGGGAAGTTAGAATCTGATACTTTCAAGGCAGAGATAGCAGACCTGTTTTCGGGTTATAAATAGAGTCATTTAAGACAGATTGAGAGGGTTTTTTTGGAGAAGAGAAATTAGTTTTCTTTCAGTTTTTTTCAGAGAGTCTAGGCTGGATTTTTAACATTTAAGAGTTCAGTAATTTGAGAAAAAAACAGGCTGGTTTTTAATCCTAAAAGGTTCAGTGTTTGAGAGCTAAGAAATTGAAAAGTGAGGTCTTTTCTTTTACTGCTGAATATCAGAACTAGTACTGTTACTGTTTCATTGGGTGTTGCTGGAATTCTGCTGGGTTTTTTTTTTATTCTTCCTGAGTTTGCTATTGGTTATTTGATACTGTTTAATTGGGTGCTGCTGGAATTCTGCTGGTTGTTTTCTTTCTAATCTGTTACTAGGTTGTTCTATTACTGTGTTGCTGGGTATTGTTGTTGTTGTTTGCTACTGCTCTGCTGATCCTCCTCTTCTTCTTCTTCTATTGTCTATTACCAGGTACACTTTCGAATCACACTGTGATGTAGCTGTGAGATGTAAAAGTGAAAAGAAAATGCTCGAGTAGTGGAGTACTTAGTGCATCTGTAATTTAGTAGATAAATGATAAGTTGTATAGTCTATCTTTATAACCCAATGAAGAATGTGGGCTGTGGAGTTTGTATCTGATAAGGACTGTATTGGACCATTAATTTGCCTTTCTTAGTTGCAAATTTAGTAGTTTAATACCAACTTTAGTAGCATAGAATTAAAAAATCAAACTTCCAAGTTAACTGTGCTTTTCCCGAATAGTTAAGCATGCCCATTATTGTCAAGCTGTTTAGTTAAATAAGTGGAGTAAGATGAAGATATCATGAGTTTGTTCTATTGAACTTGTCTGTTTAAACTTGTTAGTTTCACTAGCTATGAAGGTTTTAATATTGTCAACAGTAGGTAGATAATGATTATTGGCAGCCCATTTGCTCAAAAGTTGAAATATAATGGGTTTGGCTTCATCATGTAAAGCAATTGGCAATAGCCTGTGTATGTTAAATCAGACTCGAATCCGCTTCTGTGAGTCGAACGCTGAACTTGGAACGAATAATGCATGAAATATGGGCGTAGGAAACAGGCTCGATCACAAGACCATCCTTAAAAATCAAATAATAGAGTTAAGTAATAATTGGTTGGGACCTACATTTTATGTTTAGAGACGAACTTAATAGAAAAAATGTAGTCACTTTAGGATCATCCTTTTAAAATAAACGAGATGAGCCTCGCTAAATAAAACGCACAGATTGCGGGGCACTCACAAATGTATGTATTAATTACTTAGAACTCGGGATCGGCCGCTTAGCGAACTTCACGGCCTTTTCCAAAATAACCACGCGTTAGTCTCTTTAGGTGCGTACTTTAAATAATTTACTCTCTTAAACTCGGGTGCACATTTATGTGACCAAAATCCAAATCTCAACGAAGTCGAAATGTGTCACTAATCACGGGTACATTGATTGTGACGTGGTTCAAGATGCATTTCCACGACGTTGCAAATTCCTTTTAAAAAATAATGAATGAGACGAGCCTCGACAAACAAAAATACACAAGTTGTGGGGCCCTCTATACGTGTTGGTAAAATTACTTAGACTTCGGGATGGATTGTTTAGCAAATTTCACGGTCCTACCCAAAATAATGATACGCTAGTCGCTTTAGGCGCGCCTTTAATAATTTAATTTCTTAAACTCGGGTGCACATTTATGTGACCCAAATCTAAATCTCAACGGAGTCGAAATGTGTCGATAACCACGGGTACATTGATGTGACGTGGTTCGAGATACGTTCTCACAACGTTGCAATTCTCTGTTAAAATAATAATAATAATAAAATCGGTAAAGAGTTAAAACTTGCATATAAGCTCATAATTGTTAAAATCAGATAAATAAGCCGAATGTGACAGTTGAGCAACCGTGCCAGAACTGCGGAACTCGGGAATGCCTAACACCTTCTCCCGGGTTAACAGAATACCTTATCCGGATTTCTGGTTCGCGTACTGTAATACAGAGTCATTCTTTTCCTCGATTCGGGATTAAACTGGTGACTTGGGACACCCTAAATCTCCCAAGTGGCGACTCTGAAATAAATAAATAAATCCCGTTTCGATTGTCCTTTAATTGAAAAAACTCCCTCTGCGGGTGCGGGTAAAAAGGAGGTGTGACAGCTCTGGCGACTCTGCTGGGGATGACAGAACCCAGAATCTCTGGTTCAGGGTTTAAGAATTCGAGCTTAGAATAATTGTTATGTTTGGCTTTATCTGATTTTTCTACATATTTCGTGCTAAATGTGTTAAATGTTGTGCCGAAACCCTCCTTTTCTCACCTCCGGGGACGTGCTTACTGGTTGAGACTCCCTATTCTGTTAGTGTCATACCCTGAAATAAGAAAGAGGCCGGACGAGTTACAATGTTGGACGATCTCGCGGGTCCCTGGTACGTTGCCCCCTCATCGACTCGAGTTGTCCGCTCGGGTACACAGTCTATAACAAATACCTAGGCTTTGAACCGAGAATAACGTGACTTCATGCCGGATCCCTAGTAGGAACGTTTGTTTGCATCACGTGCATTTGACTTTGGAGGCTCAACACAGGGGTTGGGTCTGTCTAGGACAGGTGTACCAAAAATGAAAAAGACCATCCTGATGCATCTTACTTGCTACTTGTGCATTTATTTGCTTCGGACTTGCATGTCGACCGACTTTTGAATATTTTGAGGAAAAAGAAATAGCAGTATGAGGGTTAAAGAGAGTTAATTGCCTGTTTTGAAAAAACCAATGTCCAAACAGTGTCGAAACTCTGCCGAATTTTTGAAGAAAAAAAAAGAAAAGTAAAAAGTCTGGTTTTCAAAAGAAGTTTGTTTTAGCGTCCCGAACTACGCCGTTTTGATTCTCACAGGGTGCGGGATACATAGTCAACCCTCATCGGGTCCAACTTCCCTTTTACAAAAATGTCAAATTTTTTGTCATAAATAAGTCGGGTGACGCCATTCTTGCTTAAAATAAGCCGAATGTCCCCAAAAGGGCACTGGAATGCTGTTTTCACAAGAACAGCCACCCTGAGTCATTTTTAAAATGGTTTGCGGGTACAGCCTTAAAATCTTCATTCCCGAAGTGCTGAAAAGCAGTGTTCGGAACCGGATCTTCCTTTTAATCTGTGGAAAATTGAAAATAGTCAATTTGTTGAGTCAATTAATTTTATTTCTTAATCACCTTAATAAATGTGCATGATGAGCATGATGCAGAATGAACCTTTTTCAATAATGACTAAAATCCCTTTCGAGTTGCGGCTATGGTGGGATGATTTAGGTGGTAAGGGGAAAGATGAAGTCAAGAAATATCTAAAAGGTCTTACGAGTTTATTAGAAATCCAGCCTCGGGGGGATATCATAAGAGCTCTGGTCACCTGCTGGGACCCGACACACAATGTCTTCCACTTCCCCGATTTTGAACTCACCCCGACTTTGGAGGAAATAGCCGGGTACATCGGAAATGTTGAAGTTCCGATAAGGCAAAAATACCTGGTTTCTCCAAGAGCTGTCACCGCGCATCGGTTTTTAGATTCATTAAAGATATCCAGGACGGTCCATAACCCAGATTTGGCTGCGGGTTTTTGTAATCCGCGCTTCATATACGACAGATACGGTCATGTCGGAGGATTCAACAATCCGGGTAACAAGTTATGCAGCAAAAGTAACCGTCAGAAATGGGATGAGCATAGACGAGTGGCTTTTATGATAACCTTTTTGGGCCTTTTGGTGTTTCCAAGGAAAGACGAAAAAATTGATTTGAAAATAGTTGGGGTCGTCAGTACCTTGCTCACTCAAGATGAAAGCACTCTTGCACCTATGATAGTATCTGATATCTTCCGAGCTCTCATAGCCTGCAAAGCCAGAGGGTACTTTTTCAAGGGGTGTAACTTGTTGTTACAAATATGGATGACTGAGCATCTCTGCCACCGTTCCCAGCTCTTGAGTTATGGTTCCTCGAAGAAAACTTGCATAGAAGAGTTCTACACAAGAATCAAGGGGGTCAGTCTACCTGAGGGAGTTACAGAGTGGACATCATTCTTTCGGACCCTCACCACCAGCCAAATACAATGGACTCTAGGATGGTTGCCCGTTGATGAGGTCATATATATGCCGGCAGCTAGGACCCACTTTCTATTGATGGGGCTCAAGAGCATTCAGCCCTACGCGCCATATCGGGTTTTGAGACAACTCGGGATATGCCAAATAGTGCCACAGGAGGAAGATCTAAGTTCTCAAGTAATTGAGATTAGCCCTGACGGACAGTTTCCTGAAGCAAGAGTCCGTCAGATCTGGAGTGAATGCCAATATTTAAAAGCAGATACTTGCGTGCAGGATCGGGCCAAAGGCGAAGTGGCGCTAGGATACCTTGCTTGGTACAAGAGAGAACTTGAGCATGAAAGGCCGGCTAAAAGACCCCATCTCCAGGAGTTCGTCAAGGCGTCACAAGAACAGTGAGATTGGTTGGCTAAAGAACACGAGTACAGGATGACAATAGGCAAGTTGGAGAAGCAAGTTATGGATTTGAAATTTGAGAAAGATTTGCATATCGCTGCAGATGAGGGAGAAAGGAGAAAACTAGCTCAGGAAAATGAGGTCCTCAAAACTCAAATCCAGAAAATGAAAATAGCTGCCAGAAGCCAGGAGAGAAGCCGGGTTGATAAAAGGCTCATAAACGGTCTGAAGAAGAAAGTCCTCGAATATCAAGAAGACCTGGAAAAATCTAAAGTTGGTCTAGCGAGAATACACGTGAAATGGATAAAGAAGACAGAAGAGCAAGTACGGTTCATGCAACAAATGAAGAGGGACTACGAAGAGCGGATCCTCAGACAAGCCCGAGATGTCAGAACAGATAGGAAGCACTACTATGATCTGATGGCCCCAATGAAGAAACAGATGAATAAGTTTCAGGATCAACTCTTTTACAACGCTCAAATGCTGGGGACACGGAGTCAACAAATAGGGAGATTGCTTATGGAGAGGGACAAAATCAAGGGAAGAATCGACGATATCGGGCACTACATCACAATAAAGTGCCTAGCTTGTGAGGATATGTCCCGTACCACTTTCTTTGCTTCAATAATGATTTATGTCCACCAGATCATGGAAGATTTGAAAGATCTGCAAATGGGCCTTGCACCAAAGCCCGCGGCAAGGCCGAACGACGCCCCGCGGGCGCTAAAATTCAAAACTTTAAGACATTCATAGTTTGAGTCTGTATTTTCCTTGTCTTCAGAGCCTATTGTCCGCTGGAGTTTGCATTTCCCTTTTTGCATAAAATCTGTAGTCTGTATCAAGCCTGTCAGTTTCCTTTCAAAAATACTTTGCCTTGTAATAAAACGTTTTGCTAATGAAGATTGAAAATCCAAAAATGGTGTCTTTATTTTCCGCACAGGCCAGAACTACACACGGTCTGATTCATGCGGGGACATGATACGTAAGCAATCTCTATAAGATTCGACCACCACTAAAAAAAGGAAAAAAGGGGGAAACTGAAAAATAAATAAAGAAGGATAGAATAAAGGAAGCTTAAAAAGGGGCACAATTATGAGAGGCCGGAATGACGCACGTAACCGAAGCAAATGCATGATAGAAATGGTTAATTGCCTAGGTGCATTGCATCCCAATGTGTAATTGCATATGTGTTAAAACTCTAAAAACTAACAAGTTTTTTTGATTTCCAGAGAATTCAAGCAGTTAGTTTATTTAGAGGATACTGGTACATTATCATTACCAAACCAGATCAAAGGGACCAATACCAGAAATCATGTCTATCCCAGATGTCGACACTAGTGTTGAGGTAGATGAGTTGGACGTCTATAAAATGAAAGAGGAGATGCTCAAGCTTAAGCAATAGATGGCCGAAATGTACCAGGATTGGTCCAAAGGGCAATCACCGCCAGCTTACCCAGCCAACCCGGTTTTTACCCCACCATTAGCTCAGTCTCAGGATCATCCTGCCACCGATCCAGGCTTTCCCATTTATCAACACTACCATGACACTACTTCTCATACGCCACAAGCTCCACCACCTAAATCAATTCCATACCTTCCTCCGCCAATCACCTCTGTCTTTGTGGCATCTCCACCAACTGCACCCCATATATCCCTGAGTGAGCCTGTGTTCCAAACGCAGGACAACCAGTATTATCCCCCGGACCTTACCTTCAAAGCACATGAAGCCTATCCACAGGATCCACATTCTGACCTACCAGAGAAAGCAGAAAAACCGGCCAGAAATCCTGAACAGGAAGATATGTTCAGAAAAATAAAAAGCATAGAACAATCCTTCAGGGATATGAGAGGGTTAGGAGGTCAGGTGAGTGTAGCTTACAAAGACCTGTGTTTGTTCCCAAATGTACAACTACTGGCAGGGTTCAAAATGCCCAAATTCGACTTGTACAACAGACACAGTGATCTGGTGGCTCATTTGAGAGGTTTTTGCAGTAAGATGAGGGGAGCCGGAGGAAAGGATGAATTGCTAATGACTTACTTCAGTCAGAGTTTGAGCGGAGCAGCATTGGAGTGGTACACCCGCCAAGATCATGGAAGATGGTATACATGGGATGATCTGGCACAAGCATTCGCTTGTTACTTTCAGTATAATCTTGAGATCATTCCAGACCGACTATCTTTGACCAAACTAGAGAAGAAGTACAGTGAAAGCTTTAGAGAATATGGTTTCCGGTGGAGGGAGCAAGCAACAAGGGTAGATCCCCCAATGAAAGAAAGCGAGATGGTTGATTACTTTTTGCAGGCTTTGGAGCCGACCTACTTTGGTCATCTTGTGTCCGCAATTGGCAAATCTTTTAATGAGGTTGTAAAAATGGGAGGCATGGTCGAGGAGGGGCTTAAGTCCAACAAGATCATGAGTTATTCAATGATCAAGGCAACCACCCAGGCCATTCAAAGCGGCACTGGGGGTGTGCTCGGGAAAAAGAAGAAAAAAGATGTCACGAGTGTTGAGTCCGGAGCCTGGTTCAGATCCAGAGGCCCGTCACCCTACTTTAGCCAACCACGACCCTACCACCAAAATTACCCCATACTCCATATAGCCCTCCACAACATTACTACCCACCGCCAGATCCCCACTTTTCCGTCCATCATGCACAAACCTATACCCAAACTCCGGAACACGCGCCATGACATGCGCCGGCTCCACAAAATCCATACCCAGCTCCACAAAACACATATCCACCTCCAAGAGCCTACAGAAATCCCCCCGGGACATGTTTCCGACCAATCCCAGCCCTCAAGAATGAGAGGTCACAGAAGCAAAAGACTTTCACTCCATTGGGGGAATCATATATAAGTCTTTTCCACATATTGAGGCAGTTGGGCATGTTGAATCCAATTGAGCCTAAAATGTCAAATCCTCCCCCTAGAAATCTTGGCCACTCGGTGAGTTGTGAGTACTGTTTAGGGGTCCCTGGGCATGATACAGAGAAGTGTTGGAAACTAAAAACAGTTGTACAAAAGCTTATCGATACTCATCAGATCGAGGTTCAAGCCCTAGAAGCACCAAATATTAATCAGAATCCACTGCCAGCTCACCATGAGACACACATGATTGAGTTGATACACAAAGAGGGGGAGCCCAGGAAGCCCTCACAGACGGTAATGATGATCCGTTCCAGCGAAACCAGCTCAAAGGAAAAAGTAACCAGTGGGAAATCAGTGGTCCAATTGAGAGAGGTAGATGATGAGCCAGCTGTGGTAGCCGAGAGAGGGTCGTCGAGCCTTGTTGCAGTGAAACCCGAGAAAGCTAAAGTGGTAGTGCCAGGGGTTGCAAGTAAACCTATTGTGGTCGTGAAGGGTGCTTGCACAGAGCCTGTTATTATAAAATCGGTAACTCAGCTTCCAGTGATCAACAACAAGGTTGTTCCTTGGAATTATGAACGAGTGACAGTGATTTACAAAGGGAAAGAAGTCAAAGGATAAGTGTGTGAAACCCAAGGTCTAACTCATTCGGGAAGGTGTTTTGCTCCCGCAGAGTTAAGAAGGGTCAATCCAGTAGCGACAAAGAATCCAGTTACCGAGGAAGAGGCGGAAGAATTTTTAAAGAAAATGAAGGCGCAAGATTACTCCATTATGGAGCAGTTGAGGAAGACCTCGGCACAGATCTCATTGTTATCCTTGTTGATCCATTTAGATGAGCACCGCCGGGTATTGATGAAAATTCTGAACGAAGCCCGTGTTCCGGATAAGATCTCTTTGGACCATCTGGAGAAAATAGCAAACAAGATTTTTGAGGTCAACAGGGTCACTTTTTTAGACGATGAGTTGCCCGTGGAGGGTACAGAACATAATAGAGCCCTCTATTTGACGGTGAAGTGTGAAGACTCGGTAGTTACTCGAGTACTGATTGATAATGGTTCTAGTGCCAATATCTGTCCTCTGACCACCTTAAACAAACTGAAGGTCGATGGTGATAGAATTCACAAGAACATCATCTATGTTCGAGGGTTTGATGGTGGTGGTACAGACACAGTGGGTGACATCATACTTGAATTAACAATTGGTCCGGTCGAGTTCACCATGGAGTTTCAAGTGTTAGACGTGGCAGTGTCATATAATCTTCTGTTGGGGCGACCCTGGATCCACGCTGCCAAAGAAGTGCCTTCTACATTACAGTAGATGATCAAATTCGAATGGTATAGGCAAGAGATTGTAGTGCATGGGAAGACAATACAAGCGTCGTAAGTGATGCCATCGTACCCTTCATAGAGACTGACGATGACAAGGGGTCATGGATTTACCAGGTTTTCGATACAGTTTCAGTGGACAAAGTTCCCGAGGGTGAAAGCATCCCATTTCCCAAAATAGCAGTTGCAACTGTCATGGTAGCCTCAGAGATGTTGAAAAACGGGTTTGTGCCAGGCAAAGGTTTAGGGGCTGATCTTCAGGGTATTGTTCAACCGGTTTCTTTGCCCAAAAATCTGGATACCTTTAGGCTGGGGTTCAAGCCTACAGTTGTGGATGTGAGACGAGCCCTCAAGTTGAAGAAAAGAGTCTGAGTCCTTCCCAAGCCAATCCCGCACCTATCCAGATCTTTTGTCAGGCCGAGCATCAAAAAGCAATTGTTGTCCAAGGTTACAGGGCCATTGATTGGTGCAGATGGAGACTTAAATGAAGGCTTTGAAAGATTATTCACCTAAATCAACATGGTAGAAGTTGGGAAGGGGTCCAACAAGGCGGATGTGCAGTTTGTGGGGCCAAAGGCAAAAATAACAATTGGATGACTACTCCTTTTCCCATTCGGAGGGAGTCTTGGTAGTTGGCTCTGATTTTCCTTCCTGTTTTTCTGGATTATTCCAGGGTTGTAGTCCAGATTCCTTTTATTTTTGTTGTGTTCATCAAAGTGTGAAACCTTGTTATTCCGTAATTCAATAAAATAAAAAGTTTCTTTTTCATTCCTTATTTTATTTTAATTTTGTTTTCTTCTTTTCTTTTTCTATATAGTTTTCTTTATACTGGTCTTAATGACATGGCGTGCATAAGGAATCCTCAGACCAGTCTTAAAAATCAATCTGATTCTGAAATGATAGTTCAAGAAGTAGATTGTGATTACGAATCAGAATATGATGATGATGGTGAAACCTTTGAAGAAATTAGTAAGGAGTTAATTCACTTCGAAGGAAAACCTAAACCCAATTTGAATGACACAGAAGCCGTCAATTTAGGGGACACAGACAACGTACGAGAGACTAAAATAAGTATCCATCTCGAGCCAAAAATCCGGGAGGAGTTAATCAAAGCACTCATTGAGTACAAAGATATTTTTGCGTGGTCATATGACGACATGCCAGGTTGAAGCACTGATTTAGTGGTCCACAAATTGTCCACTGATCCAGCATTCCCACCCGTCAAGCAAAAGTTGAGGAAATTCAAAACTGATATGAGTGTGAAGATTAAAGAAGTTACCAAGCAGTTAGATGCAAAGGTTATTCGGGTAACTCGATATCCTATCTGGTTGGCTAATGTCATGCATGTACCGAAGAAGGACGGCAAGATCAGAGTATGCGTCGATTACCGCAATCTCAACAAAGCAAGGCCGAAGGATAACTTCCCACTACCCAATATACATATTCTGATTAATAATTGTGCCAAGCGCGAGATTGGATCTTTTGTGGATTGCTATGCCGAGTATCATCAGATTCTAATGGATGAATAAGATGCAGAAAAGACGACATTCATCACGCCCTGGGGAACTTATTGCTACCGGGTAATGCCATTTGGTTTGAATAATGCTGGGGCAACTTATATGAGGGCAATAACTACTGTGTTTCATGATATGATACACAAGGAGATTGAAGTATATGTAGATGATGTAATCATAAAATCAAAACATCAGGCCGACCACGTCGGGGACTTGAGGAAATTCTTCCAAAGGCTTCGCAGGTACAACCTTAAGCTTAACCCCGCCAAGTGTGCATTTGGTGTTCCATCTGGAAAACTGTTGGGATTCATAGTTAGCCGTCAAGGCATCGAGTTGGACCCATCAAAGATCAAAGCCATACAAGATTTGCCCCCTCCGAGGAACAAGACTAAAGTGATGAGTCTGTTAGGAAGGTTGAACTATATCAGTAGGTTTATCGCTCAGCTCACGGCGACTTGTGAGCCTATTTTCAAGTTGTTGAGGAAGGACGCCGCGATTAAGTGGACTGATGAGTGTCAAGAAGCATTTGATAAGATAAAAGGTTACTTGACAAACCCACCTGTGCTGGTTCCGCCAGAGCCAGGGAGACCTTTGATTCTTTACTTGATAGTCTTGGAAAATTCATTTGGTTGTGTACTGGGGCAGCATGACGTTACCGATAGGAAGGAACAAACCATCTATTATCTTATCAAGAAGTTCACGGCTTATGAGGTTAAGTACACTCACCTGGAAAGGACATGTTGTGCCCTAACTTGGGTAGCACTGAAGTTGAAACATTATTTGTCATCCTATACTACCTACCTCATTTCGTGTTTGGATCCGTTGAAGTATATCTTTCAAAAGCCTATGCCGACAGGAAGACTTGCAAAATGGCAGATTTTGCTCACAGAGTTTGACATAATCTATGTGACTCGGATTGCGATGAAAGCCCAAGCATTGGCCGATCATTTGGCCGAGAACCCGGTCGATGAAGAGTATGATCCACTGAGGACTTATTTTCCTGATGAAGAGGTGATGCACATTGATGAACTAGAATAGGCCGGAAAACCAGGTTGGAAACTTTTCTTTGATGGGGCTGCTAATATGAAAGGAGTCGGAATAGGAGCTGTGCTTATTTCTGAGACAGGGCATCACTATCCTGTTACGGCTTAGCTTCGTTTTTATTGCACCAACAATATGGCTGAGTACGAAGCATGTATTTTGGGCTTAAGGTTAGCTGCAGACATGGATGTCAAGGAAGTGTTAGTCTTGGGAGACTCGGATCTTCTGGTGCACCAAATTCAAGGAGAATGGGAAACGCGAGATTTGAAGCTCATACCATACCGACAATGCTTACATGATCTTTGCCAGCGGTTTAGATCAGTGGAGTTCAGTCATATTTCAAGGGTCCATAATGAGGTCGCCGATGCTTTGGCTACCCTAGCATCAATGCTGCACCATCCGGACAAAGCTTATGTCGATCCTTTGCATATTCAAGTCCGAGATCAGCATGCTTATTGTAACATGATTGAAGAAGAACGGGATGGCGAACCATGGTTCCACAATATCAAGGAATACATCAGAATGGGGATATACCCAGTGCAAGCCACGGGGGATCAAAAGAGAACAATTCGACGGTTGGCAAGTGGATTTTTCTTGAGTGGAGGAGTTATGTATAAAAGAACACCAGACCTGGGATTGTTAAGATGCATAGATGCTAGACAAGCTACGTTTGTCATGTCCGAAGTACATTCAGGAGTCTGCGGACCACATATGAGCGGATATGTGTTGGCAAAGAAATTTCTCCGAGCGGATATTATTGGCTCACTATGGAGAGAGATTGTATTAGTTTTGTGCGCAAATGTCATCAGTGCCAGATACACGGAGATTTGATTTATTCTCCGCCATCGGAATTACATACAATGTCAGCACCATGGCCCTTCGTCGCTTGGGGCATGGATATCATTAGACCAATTGAGCCAGCAGCATCCAACGGACATAGGTTCATTCTGGTAGCCATTGATTATTTCACCAAATGGGTTGAGGCCAAAACTTTCAATTCTGTGACCAAGAAAGCAGTGGTCGATTTCGTTCACTCACATATCATCTGTAGATTTGGGATCCCCAAAGTGATCATCACGGATAATGGTGCTAATCTTAACAACAATTTGATGAAAGAGGTATGTCAACAGTTTAAGATTACACACCGCAATTCCACCCCATATCGTCCCAAGGCGAATGGAGCAGTTGAGGCAGCCAACAAAAACATAAAGAAGATACTTCGGAAAATGGTAGAAGGTTCGAGGCAATGGCATGAAAAATTACCATTTGCATTGTTGGGTTATCGCACCACTGTCCGTACTTCAGTAGGTGCAACTCCTTATTTGTTGGTATATGGAACTGATATATGGGACTGAAGCCGTAATACCTATGGAAGTTGAAATACCGTCCCTTCGGATTGTCGCTGAAGCTGAGATTGATGATGATGAGTGGGTCAAAACTCGTCTGGATCAGTTGAACTTGATTGACGAAAAAAGATTGGCAGTTGTGTGTCATGGCCAGTTATATCAAAAGAGAATGGCAAGAGCGTACAACAAAAAGGTGCGTCTCCGGAAATTTGAAGTGGGTCAGCAAGTGCTGAAACGCATCTTCCACATCAGGCTGAGGCAAAAGGCAAGTTCGCCCCGAATTGGCAAGGGCCATTCATTGTAACTAGAGTGTTGTCCAATGGTGCTTTATGTTTAACAGATATCGAAGGAAAGTGCATCGACATGGATATTAATTCTGACGTAGTTAAGAGATATTATGTATAATTTCTTTTAATTGTAATTGTTGCTTGTTTGCATTTGGCATGATATCGTAGAATGAAATGACAGAGGAAATTTGTTCCTCCATCCAAACACTTCAACCTTTGCTTCCCCTTTTGAGCCTTATTTATTCTTTCATACCCCTCTTTGGAATCAGTAATGAAAATGAAAAAGGGAGAAAAGAAAAATAATGATAATAAAGACAAAAGAAAAGTCACAGGAAAAACAAAGGAATTAAGAACTACGTTTGACCTGATTCCTCAAAAAGGATACGTAGGCGCCTCACGGCTCGGTTATAGTGTAATAAGAATCAAAAATCCCCCCAAGCAAGAAAAACTGGGGCAGAAGTTGTGTTTATAATTTTGGGGAAAGAAAGTTGATTCCAAGAGTTGTAATGTTTTACCCATCAAAATTATTTTAAATTTTTTCTTTAGCCATACACCAGAAACCGATATTGATGTCCAAAAAGACCTCCCAATCAGTATCCGAGAAGTGCCAAGTCGGGCAAATGGAAGTCTAGAGTAACACTCTCGTCCCCAATATAAAAGAAATGAAATGAGAGAATCTCCAGCAGAAAGGAAATGAAATGAGAGAATCTTATCAGTAACACCCCAATCCCCAGCTGAAAGGAAATAAAATGAGAGAGTCTTATTGGTGAAAACCTTCACGGGCACCATAAGGCGACGGAAGTCGAGAGAAATAAAATGAGAGAGTCTTATCGGTGAAAACCTTCACAGGCACTGTAAGGCGACGAGAGTTGAGAGAAACGAGAGAGTCTTATTAGTGAAAACCCTTCGAAGGGCACTATAAGGCGACAACGAATTGAAAGTTGGCAAACGAGGTAAGGTTGACAGAAATGATCTGTCGAGGCATCAAGCAGAACAAAGATGTTGATTCGGCAAAAGAGTTGGGTGGCGGGACCTTTTGAAATGCAAAGTAAGGTCATCAGAAAGATTGAGTGATATAATAGACTGGGTTGATTAATCCGAAATGCACAACATGATCATTGAGATCTGTTATATCATTCAGATAAGTCCTTGTCCTTCTCTTCTCTTCAAACAATTCTTTAGGAAATTTTTTTTCTTTCTATCTTTTGAAGTCATCATCTTTCATTTCTTTTGGTTAAAGATTTTTCAATAGTAGTTTGTTTTTAAGAAGGATTTTTCAAAGCCAACTACCAATCGCCAATATGGGACAAGGTAAACGGAGATAAGACAGGCCAAAGATAATGTGACGGGACAAGAAAGACGTCATTATAAGACCAAATGATGGATTGCTCTAAGATGTCGTGGAAAGTATGGACTAAAAGTGAAAAACAACGGTTGAGAAGTGGGTGGATACAGAAGCATCAAGAAGGTCGAAAGTTATCAGCCAAGTTTCAAGACGGTCGAGCAACACAGAGCATGGAAAAAGGAAAAGGGAAAACCATCCCCAGCAGGAACGTCCCCCACATTTTAAACTAACAAATTTTCTTTGATTTGAAGCAGAGATAGGAAATGTAATTGATGACGGAAAGACATGCCACAAGAAAGATTGTCAAACTGGGGCAGAAAATTTTCTCTCATTTCGAAAATTTTCTGGAAGTCTAACACAAGTCTTAAGGGAAGCGGTATCCCCAGCAGTTTTCGGGAGAAGGCAAAACAAGTTTTAAAGAAAGCAATTTTAGGAGGAAGATAACACAAGTCTTAAGGGAAGTAGTTTCAGAGGAAGGAAAACACCAGCTTTAAGGGAAGTAGTCTTTGAAGGAGGAGAATAACATATTGTTGAATGAAACACCAGTGTTATCCCCAGCAGTCTTAAGAGGAATGAAACATCAGTTTTGAGGGAAGCAGTTCTGAAAGAAGATAATTCAAGTTAGAAGGAAAATGGTTCAGGAGGCAGGAAGGAACAACAGCAATAGAACGCATTTTAAGAAGTTATTGAAGTCAGGAGCCCGCCTGGAGAATGGAGGTGTTATATTTTTATAGTTGAAGTCAGGAGCCCGCCTAGAAAATGGAGGTGTTATATTTTAAGAAGTTGTTGAAGTCAGGAGCCCGCCTGGAGAATAGAGGTGTTATATCTTTAAGTTGTAGTTGAAGTTAGGAGCCCGCCTGGAGAATGGAGGTGTTATATTTTTAAGTTATAGTCGAAGTCAGGAGCCCGCCTGGAGAATGGAGGTGTTATATCTTTAAGTTGTAGTTGAAGTCAGGAGCCCGCCTGGAGAATGGAGGTTTTATATTTTTTTTTTAAAAAAGGGGTAGTTGAAGTCAGGAGCCCGCCTGGAGAATAGAGGTTGCTATACATTCAAGTTGTAGTCAAAGTCAGAAATCCGCCTGGAGAATGGAGGTATTATCTTTTTAAGTCATAATAGAAGTCAGAAGCCCGCATGGAGAATGGAGGTGTTATATTTTTAAGAAGTTATTGGAGTCAGGAACCCGCCTGGAGAACGGAATGGCGTTATCTTTTTAAGTAGTTGTTGACGTCAGTAAAGCGGAGGGTTACAACAAAATATCCCCAGCATAAATTCCGTTGCAGAGATCAGAAGGAAGACTAAAAGAGCAAGTTTGAAGATAGATAAGATGTTGTAATCCCTAGTTTAGTCTAGCTTCTTGTTTTCTTTCAGCACGGTGTAATAAGGAGGTCGGAAAACAATAGTAACAACATGCAGCAGTAGTAACAGCAAAATTGCAGTCCCATGGTAGCCCCAGCTACCAAAACTTCCCGAACTACATTAATCTGATTCCCTTTTAGCCAGGGATATGTAGGAAACCTTCTAAGCAAAGGTTCGGTTAAATCTTTCAAAAAATGCTTCACACGGAGTAGTCCAACGGGCAAAAATCGCTCGTATCCGCTCACTTTATCTTTGCATGAAAACCCTTCGTGTTTTCGGACAAAGAGGGGTAGCTGTGAGCACGTGAATTTTGCTTCACGGAAACTACTCCAAAAGAAATCAAAAAAATAAAACAAATGTCCTTTAGGTACAGTTTTAAGAATTTGTGTGACATCTTTGGATAATTGTTTGTATTGTTGTTTGTGAATGTTTATCTTGTTTTAATTAATTAAAAATACAAAAATATATGTGACATGCACATTTAGGATTTAATTGTGCACTTAGGGATTAACTGAACCATGTTTTGTTTCTAAAAGAAAGAAAATCACAAAATATATTTGTTGCATTTTTGTCGTTTTATTGTCCAATTGTGCGATTTTGTTTTTTTATTAATATTTAATCTTGTGTGTCAATTATTATTTAGGTTAGTTAATATTTTTAATTTAATTTTGGTTTTACAACTTATTTTAAAATTTTTGGTAATTAGGAATTAAAAAGGAAAATAATAGAAAAGAAAAACAAGTGAAATAAGAAACACATTCGGAACTGGACCATTTTTGGCCCAAAATCAGGCCCAAAACACCCCATTTACCCGGTCCAATATGCCTGATCTCTCAGAGGACTCATACGACTCCATTTAGGCATCTTAAATCTGAACCGTTGATCAAACAAATCAAATGGTCCAGTTCAGCCCCAGCATTGGTTCAAACGACACTGTTTCAGGTGATTAAATCTGAACCATCTATTCCTTTTGCTCTAACGGTCCCAGGCTTCCCCCATAACCTGGTCCATTTCACCCCGAGTCGACCCAGTTTCGCAGCATGTCCAAACGATGTTGTTTCCTTATTAGTAAAATGATCCAGGCCGTTGATCGTGATTGATCCAACGGCCAAGATCAAATGCCCCTCCCGTATATAACCCTAATCCCTTACCTCACGCCCCAAACCAACCCCCCCTCACCCCATCGTCTCTCTCAAGCTCAGAGACGAACCCAAACCCTAGCCGCCCTCGTTCCCTTCGCCTGAAACCCGGCGGCAACAACACCGCCGGTCACCAAATTAACACCCCTAAGCCATCTGACCACCCTCGCTATGAATCCGTTAACCGTTTGCCTCGAATCAACCTCTAGCTTCTCTAATCTTCAATCTAAGTTTCGAGCAAAACCTAAACCTACCCCAACCAGTCCCAAACCCACACCACGGCACCCCCTGACCTCCCTCGTGCCCAAAATACCTTTGGCCTGGTTCGAATCTTGCTAGAACCATTCGAACCCCAAATGGAACCAAGACCCTTATGAAGACCAAACCAGGGTCTTTTCCGAAATTAAAGGAATTTGGGCGTCTAATCGACCTTAGTCGAAGTGTTCTCCGTTGAGAACACTTGATTAAGGTCCGTTCGACCTCAAAAAGTTCGAGTCAAGAGTTCGACCTGGGTTCGTTTAGTTTATGTTTTGTTAAGGTACCTTTTTCTCCTTTCTTGTTCTATTTTTGTTACGGTTAATTGTGTTTAGTTTAGTTATAATTCAGTTTTTGTTCATTGCTTCTTCTTCTTCTCCAATCAGACCTTTTTATTTGGTCGAGTCTGCTTCTGTTCATGGTCGAATATATGCTATTAGCCATGTAATTTGTTAGTTTATAAGTTCCCTGTTTTTGTCAATACCACTCGAATCACTTGTTGGTCCGTTTACTCTGATTGTTTGTTGTTAACTGCTAAATGTTATAGCCTGTGTAATCAATAAGCGTCGTCGATTAGTCTTTTAGGCTTGAATGTTATGTTAACATGATAATAGTTCAACCTTTGGTTCATACCAGTATGTTTACCATCATGCATCTTGTGTATACTTGAATTAGAGTTGTGTTTGCTCATTCCCTGCATTTGGTTTGACCTCCTGTTCTTTATAGTTGTTCTTATGAACCTCCTTCCTTGATTCATACTGCTTCAATTTTGGTTTGTATTATTGAATCTCTGCTCAATCACTGGGTCTGAGTTGATCAGGATTGGTTCCCAATATGATCAACTCATTCCCTTTGATTGATGCCTTGTTTGAAATGATCTGGCCTTCTGCTCTGAATCACTGTGTGAATTTGATAGTGGGAATTGGTTTATAGCTGTAGTAAGTTAGTGATCAATTAGAAATTAGTTGTTAGGGTTATAACTCATAGAGTTTTAATAACAGATCAATGAAGCTTAGGGCAGGGCAGTAATACACAGGGGTTAAGTGGGTAATTTTGGGATTTAGCAGGTCTGCAAGTGGACTGACTTAAGGGTCTGTTCAGTGGATAATAGATACCATTAGTTTAATATCAATGGGGAACATAACATGATAGTATGAGAGTTAATAGGAATACTATAATAACCTATAGTTTTGATTGAAACAATAGGGAACAAGGCATGTAAGTGTGGGGAACAAAATAACTTCAAACAAGAAGACATCAAGTAATGGGATTCAAAGGGGGATGGGCAGTTAAAATCTGATAGTTTCAAGGCAGAGATAGCAGGCCTGTTTTTGGGTTATAAATAGAGTCATTTAAGACAGATTGATGGGTTTTTTTTGGAGAAGAGAAATTAGTTTTCTTTCAATTTTTTTTCGAGAATCTAGGGTGGATTTTTAACACTTAAGAGTTCAGTAATTTGAGAAAAAAACTGGCTGTTTTTAATCCTAAAAGGTTCAGTGTTTGAGAGCTAAGAGAAAAGTGAGGTCTTTTCTTTTACTGCTGAATATCAGAACTAGTACTGTTACTGTTTCATTGGTGTTGCTGGTTGGTATTTCTGGGGTTTCAATTGGTTCTTCCTGAGTTTTCTATTGGTTATTTGCTACTGTTTCATTGGGTGCTGCTGGAATTCTGCTGGTTGTTTTCTTTCTAATCTGTTACTAGGTTGTTCTATTACTGTGTTGCTGGGTATTGCTGTTGTTGTTTGCTACTGCTCTGCTGATCCTCTTCTTCTTCTTCTATTGTCTATTACCAGGTACACTTTCGAATCACACTGTGATGTAGCTGTGAGATGTAAAAGTGAAAAGAAAATGCTCGAGTAGTGGAGTACTTAGTGCATCTGTAATTTAGTAGATAAATGATAAGTTGTATAGTCTATCTTTATAACCCAATGAAGAATGTGGGCTGTGGAGTTTGTATCTGATAAGGACTGTATTGGACCATTAATTTGCCTTTCTTAGTTGCAAATTTAGTAGTTTAATACCAACTTTAGTAGCATAGAATTAAAAATCAAACTTCCAAGTTAACTGTGCTTTTCCCGAATAGTTAAGCATGCCCATTATTGTCAAGCTGTTTAGTTAAATAAGTAGAGTAAGATAAAGATATCATGAGTTTGTTCTATTGAACCTGTCTGTTTAAACTTGTTAGTTTCACTAGCTATGAAGGTTTTAATATTGTCAACAGTAGGTAGATAATGATTGTTGACAGCCCATTTGCTCAAAAGTTGAAATATATTGGGTTTGGGTTCATCATGTAAAGCAATTGACAATAGCCTATGTATGTTAAATCAGACTCGAATCCGCTTCTGTGAGTCGAACGCTGAACTTGGCCCGAATAACGCATGAAATCTGGGCGTAGGAAACGGGCTCGATCACAAGACCATCCTTAAAAATCATACAATAGAGTTAAGTAACAATTGGTTGGGACCTTCATTTTGTGTTTAGAGACAAACTTAATAGAAAAAATGTAGTCACTTTAGGATCGTCCTTTTAAAATAAAAGAGATGAGCCTCACCAAATAAAACGCACAGATTGTGGGGCCCTCACAAATGTATGTATTAATTACTTAGAACTCGGGATCGGCCGCTTAGCGAACTTCACGGCCTTTTCCAAAATAACCACGCGTTAGTCTCTTTAGGCATGTACATTAAATAACATTACCTTCTTAAACCCGGGTGCACATTTATGTGGCCTAAATCCAAATCTCAACGAAGGCGAAATGCGTCGCTAATCACGGGTACATTGATTGTGGCGTGGTTCGAGATGCATTTCCACAATGTTGCAAATTCTTTTTTTAAGTATAATGAATGAGACGAGCCTCGACAAAACAAAAATACACAAGCTGCGGGGCCCTCTATACGTGTTGGTAAAATTACTTAGACTTCGGGATGAGCCATTTAGTAAAATTTCACGGCCTTACCCAAAATACTGATACGCTAGTCGCTTTAGGCGCGCCTTTAATAATTTACTTTCTTAAACTCGGGTGCATATTTATGTGACCCAAATCTAAATCTCAACGGAGTTGAAATGTGTCGATAACCACGGGTACATTGATGTGACGTGGTTCGAGATACGTTCTCACAACGTTGCAATTCTCTGTTAAAATAATAATAATAATAATAATAATAATAATAATAATAATAATAATAATAATAATAATAATAATAATAATAATAATAATAATAATAAAATCGGTAAAGAGTTAAAACTTGCATATAAGCTCATAATTGTTAAAATCAGATAAATAAGCCGAATGTGACAGTTGAGCAACCGTGCCAGAACCACGGAACTCGAGAATGCCTAACACCTTCTCCCGAGTTAACAGAATTCCTTATCCGGATTTCTGGTTCGCGGACTGTAATACAGAATCATTCTTTTCCTCGATTCGGGATTAAATTGGTGACTTGGGACACCCTAAATCTCCCAAATGGCGACTCTGAAATAAATAAACAAATCCCATTTCGATTGTCCTTTAATTGAAAAAATTTCCTCTACGCCCCTTGCGGGCGCGGGTAAAAAGGAGGTGTGACAATAATAATAATAATAATAAAAACTTAGCTTGGTGACAACAAAGGGACAAACATGGCTACAAAGGTTCAAATTTTAATATATATGCTCCTTTCAGACAACCAAATGCTAGTGGAATTATATCTAATGTTTTGCAAAAATAAAAATAATTAAATATGCTTAACACAATTTAATTAACTAACATATCGTTATAACATTATCAAACATTCAAGAGCATATAAAAATGAATTACAATATAAGTATAAAGCTACTAATATTTCCCAGCGTCATTATCTTTCATTCCAACTCGATTTTATGAGTTTACATGGTCCGAAAATTACCTGGACAGCAAAAAGAAGAACAAATACAGCAGAGTAAGCTCTTTCCAAAATCAACAGTAGAACAATTAAACGGGCAGCAACAACAACAAAAGACAGCGACAACGGGCAGATTCAAACCCAAGAAAATAAACTAGAAATACCCCAGCAAAACAGTACAATTATGTAACTCCAGAAAAATCTTTCAAGACTACTCTATTTTCCTTAAACAAGTTTTTCACTTAAGAATCAACTCACAAAAGCTGCTAAGAGATATTATAGCTACTGATTTTTTTCCTCTTTTTTGTGTGTAGAGCTCCCTCAGTAAGATGGAGTGTCCTCCTATATATCAAAACAATCAGCTATTTCAAAAAAATTAAAAAATTAATCTTTTTGACAGATTTTTCTACAAAATTTGCTCTTAAATTCAAAATGCCAGACTTTTTGGTTCAAATTTTGTCAAGTATTTCAAACAAAATCTGCTCTCCACTATTCAAAGACAGACTTTTATTCAAACACTGTCCAAAGGTCTACATTTTCTTACCAAACAATTTGACTTTTGAGTGTTGTACTTAAAGAGTCTTGAAGCAGTAAATAAACAACCAAACAAGTACCATATACTCTTAAGTATTTTTCACTACCTCACTTTTATCAACACAAAACTATTTTACTACTTCAACAAGTGCAGAAAACAGAAAATTTAACATTTCAAACTTCAAAAACTATAATTAATAATAGACAAAAATAAAATCAGAAAAAAAATAAAATAGAAAAAATAGCCACAAAATAATAGAATTTTTACCATTTTATAATTCAAGTGGCCGAAAAAATGATAGTATGCCCAAAGAGGGTGTTCGGGGAGGTCGCCGGAATTTGGCCGGATTTTGGTCGCCGGATTTTCAGGGTAAAATTGGCATCAATAGCTAGGTCATGGAGAGCTCTATCCATTGATGTAGGTATTGTGGTGCGGTTTTGGTTGGAGCTTCAAGAATTTGGGCAAAAAAGTGACGGAAAAGTTTCCTAGATCTAAGATTCAAGGAGTTTGAGTGATTTTTGAAGGATTTGGTTTGGAGATATGGAAAGAGGAAGTTGTGGAGATTACATGGTGTGAATTTGGAGATGTTTGGAGATGGTCCACCGGCAGCGGCGATTTCCGTCCGGCGGTGGTGGGCGGAGCTGGGGCGGCGTCGAGAGAGTGAAGAGAGAGAGAAGAAAGAAGAAGGAGAAAAGAATTATGGGTGAAAATGAGGACAATTTTAAGATTTTTGAGGCTTTAAATACCTAAGCCAAAAGTGAATGAGATCCATTGGATCAAGATGAAATGGGTGAGTATGATTTGATCTTGTTTCATTTAGTGAAATGATGTAGTTTTGAGACAAAACTACGTAGTTTCAGACCCTTTCAATGACAGCCTTTTATCTTGCACTCTTGGACACTTTTTCTTTCAAATTTGGCCAAATTTCTTCTTTAATCCTACTTATTAAACTAATTTTACATAAATAAATTAATTAAATAACTTATTCTAATGATCAATTAACTAGATTAATTCAATAACTGAACAACTAGTTAATTCTTAAAATGCACAAATGAAGAAAGAACTTTTTTTTAGTATTTTATGATAGGAAATAAGCAATTAAAGTCACAAAAATTGATAATAATAATTAAAATAACAAAACACTAATAATTTTAGGAGGTGTTAAAATAGTGCAAAATTAGGTGTTCTTCTACCTGGGTTAAGCTAATGTAAAACAACCGGAGCGAAGAGTACTTCTACCCGGAAGTATGAGCTGGATCCCTCTAGGCGAAAAAGTTCTACCTGGGTTAAGCTACGTAAAAACACCTTGAGCGAAGAGTACATCTTCCCGAAAACTATGAGCTGGATACCCCTAGGCGAAACGGTTCTACCTGGGTTAAGCTGCGTAAAACACCCTGAGCGAAGAGTACTTCTACCCGGAAACTATGAGCTGGATCTCCCTAGGCGAAACGGTTCTACCTGGGTTAAGCTATGTAAAATACCCTGAGCGAAGAGTACTTCTACCCGAAAACTATGAGCTGGATTCCCCTAAACGAAACGGTTCTACCTGGGTTAAGTTACGTAAAACACCCTGAGCGAAGAGTACTTCTACCCAGAAACTATGAGCTGGATCCCCCTAGGCGAAACAGTTCTACCTGGGTTAAGCTACGTAAAACACCTTGAGCGAAGAGTACTTCTACCCGGAAACTATGAGCTGAATCCCCCTAGGAGAATAATTCTACCTGGGTTAAGCTGCGTAAAACACCCTAAGCGAATAGTACTTCTACCCGAAACTATGAGCTGGATCCCCCTAGGCAAAATGGTTCTACCTGAGTTAAGCTGCGCAAAATAACCTGAGCGAAGAGTAGTTCTACCTGAAACGATGAGCTGGATCCTCCTAGGCGAAAGTATTCTACCTGAGTTAAGCTGCGTAAAACACCCTGAGCGAAGAGTACTTCTACCCGGAAACTATGAGCTGGATACCCCTAGGCGAAACGGTTCTACCTGAGTTAAGCTGCGGAAAACACCCTGAGCGAAGAGTACTTCTACCCGGAAATATGAGCGGATCCCCCTAGGCGAAAAGGTTCTACCTGGGTTAAGCTGCGTAAAAATAACCTGAGCGAAAAGTACTTCTACCCGGAACAATGAGCTGGATCCCCTAGGCGAAAATGTTCTACCTAGGTTAAGCTATGTAAAAATAGGAGGTGTGAACAATAGTGATATATGCCGAAAGTAAAAGAAAAATGGAGATTTTAAGGAGCTTACATTTGGTGACATTCGTTCTTTTAGAATCACCATTCTGCATACTATGTTCCTGCTTCAAACAAAGAAATATTTGTGAGTTTTCAAAGTGGTGGTTGGTTTTGTGGCCTTGATTGTTTTGATCACTTGATCTCGGCCCTTTCAATTGAAACTGGTTGCTTCCTGAATACCGATTGCCTTTCTGACTCTGGAGAAACTCTAGCTTTTTTAGACTTTGTCATGATGATTGGTTGGTGGAACTCAACCTTTTCGACTTTATCTTGCATTCGTAGGCCTTTTCCTTCTACTTTCTCTTTTTTTTTCTTCTTTTTTTTTATATTCTTTTTTCATCATTTTTTTTCTTTTCTTTTCTTCGGAGCATTGGGAACTTTCGGCTCCTCAAACTTTGCTGCAACGGCTAGTCGCGTGGGACTTAACCTTTCCCAATTTTATTTCGCCTTCGTTGGCCTTTCTTTTCTGGCTTCTTTCTCCCAACTTCAAATTCAGAGCATTTGGGATGCCTTGGCTTTTTTCAACTCTTTGCCAAGACGGTTAGCCATGTGGGACTCAACCTTTTCAACTATATTTGCCTTTATAGGTGCTCCATTTGATTTTCTCTTTCCAAGAGTTTTGATTTCGAAGCATCGACCCCCATGGCTAGTGGGGGTTGACTTGATGCTCGTACAAGGCTGGGTGCCTTTATGCACATTAGCTTGCCCCAAATGAGAACCCTATAAATCAGTATTGCCATCCTTTCTTTGTCTTAGTTTCGGAATAGTGTTAGACCGAAATGGATTCAAAGAAAACAAACAATGGAATGGAGAATGAGTTTAAAACAAGAAGTGTCCCTTTCGGGGAAAGGAAATAAGGACCTATCTGGAGTATATACGGACTTTAATGAACATGACATGTCTTTTGGACTGGATGCTTGATCTGTGTAAACCGTTCGACTCTCAGAAATTCATCACAATGTTTTCCTCAAAATCGAGAAACCTTGCCAGGACTTTGTCAGTGCCGATGGCTGTGAGGATCCTCTTTTCGATCAGGGGCGCCCTTTGTGGATTTTCACGAGCTGACCTCTCTCATTTTTCTTCTCGCCTTATAGTGCTCTTTACGAGTTTTCACTAACAAGACTCTCTTATTTTTTATTTCTCTTCTTACCAACGCCTCATGGTGCCCGTGTGGATTTTCACCAATAAGACTCTCTCATTTTATTTCTCTCATTTTTATTGCATCGGATCCAAGTAGTCGTATTCTCTGATCCTTGAACATTCTCACTGATTGATCGGAAGGACTTGAAAGGATTTGGGTAAAAATAATTTGGATCGAATTACAACTTTGGAACCATTCAGGCGGGATCATCACCGGACCATTACAACATCTGCCCCAGTTTCACTTTTGGGGAAATTTGGATTTTTATTTTGGTGTGACTGAACCCCAGAGAGAGGTTGCCTACGTATCCTTTATGAATCAAGTCGAACATAGTTCAGGGAACTTTTTTTTTGTTTTTCTGTTTTGTTTTGTTTTGTTTGATCTTTATTTTTCCTTTCCGTTTCCTCTTTTGTTTTTCTTTTTCTTTGTCTTTTCTTCCTCTTTTTTTGTATATATTTTTTTCTTTTTCTTTTTTTTTTCATTTCATTTTTCAATAACACTTTCAGGTTCCAAGAGGGTGATCAAAGAATGGGAGCCGGCTCAAAGGGTTTGCAAAGGGTTGATAGTGTTTGGTTAGCGAGAATGAAAGCCTTCATCATCCCAATTGGAGAATATTAATATTATATGGAGGATCCAACATAATACCTTTTGACTGTATTTGCATTGACAGTTATTTCAGGGACATTTCTTTCGATGTGTCCCAAGTGCAACACACTCTTTTGGTAGTACTCATGTTGCAATGTACAGACCTTTCTAATCTGGGAACCAATTTTCCTTCAGTTGTTTCAACTCTTTGTTTTATTTCCTTAAACTTTATCTTCATTGCGATCGAATCTTTGATTCATTATTTCGAGGCCTGACAGCTTTCAGTATCTGGGTATGAAGTCCACAAGCATTTCATGTTATTGAAATCTGCATTTAACAGAACTAAAAAGAGAATAAGAAAGAAAAATGACAAGATTAAGAAAAGAGACATTCCTGGAAAATGAAATATTAATTTCATTTGATTTTTTGATTTTTGATTTTTTTTTTCAATTTTTTGAAGATAGAAGGGTTTGCATCAGAATGTAAGACAATAAGGTAAAACATCTGGATCACACCCTGAGATAATCCAGATGCAAAAAGGATAGCATGACTGGCCACTAAGACTCCCGTTTGATGGGGAACTTTCATGCTTGGCGACCATTTTTGGCTTTTCTTCTATCTCGGCAAAGGCTGCAACGGCCTTCGGTGCCGGATCAAATTCCTCAGCTTCACAAATCATTCTAACCATTAGTACGATGTTGTGGGCAGGCAACAGATTGTTCATCACATCAGAAGCTTCTTCATCCCGAAAAACGATTCTTTCAGTTTCAATCAAATCTTCAACTACCCTTTTGAGGGTCCAAAGGTCCTCTGTACTGTGTCCCACTGCTCTAGAGTGGTATTCACATCTAACATCAGCTCGGTGCGAGGGGGACTCGGGGTTCGTCCATTTTGGGGCCACTGGCTGCAATAGATCTAGCCTGATTAGCTTTTGGAACAAGCTTGAATACGATTCACCAATAAGGGTGAACTGATTCTTTCTGAAAGGCTCTCTTGGGCGAGGATTGTATCGGAGATTATTTGGTTGGGGATTATATGGAGCTGGGTAAAGATGTGCATTTCTGGGAGGTGGAGCTCTGTTTTGTGTATAATGTTGTGGCCGCGTGCAAGGTTGCCCGTTCATCACTGCATACCAACAAAACCAACCACCTGAACAGAACCTGACTAATTTGCTCACACCACAACCTCGTTAGTTTTGAGACATTTAACACATAGGAAATCACACGTTGGGGATGCAATGCACCTAATAGTTAAACATTTCTACCATGTGTTTGAACGGTTGCATGTTTCATCCCGGCCTTAACTAACCCTTTAAGTATGTACCCCTTTTCTTTTATTTCTACCTCTATTTAATCACTCTTGATTTTTTTCGTCTCTGTCGCTTTTTATTTTTTGGCATTCTCCTTTTTTTTGTCACTCTTTTATTTTTGTCACTCTTTTTTTTTCTCTTTTTTTTTCTTTTTTCTTTTTAGTTTGTTTTTTCCTCAGTTAATTCTATGGTTATGCTCGAATCCGATGGGGATTGCCTACGTATCATGACGCCGCATGAATCAGATCATTACGTAAGTTCAGAAAAAATCAGGAATAAATTACACAAACTAACTCTCGTTTTTACTCATATACAATAACTCCACGAAAGCTCCTAACAAGGAAATAATGATTTTGGTTTTTTTTTTGGTAGAAGAAAGAATTTTTTTTTAGATTTCAATTTTTATTGAATTGTTAAAAGTGAGACTTCTAAAGAAGAGCGATTTTTTTTTTTGAAATTCGATTTTTTTTTCATTTTATTTTTGGAATTGTTGAAAGAAAGAATTAAAAAAAAAGATTTTTTTTTGGATTTTTTTTGAAATAAACACTTCTAAAAAATAAATAAAATATTTTTAAATTTCGAATATTTTTTTTCAATTTTTGATAGAAAAACTTCTGAAGCAGAAGAAAAAAAAATTTGGAATTCAACAATTGTTTTTTGGAATTTTCGATTTTTTCTTTCATTTATTTATTTTTTGTGATTTTTGAAGAAAAATAATATCTTATTTTGATTTTTTTTTGTGGAAGAAAGACTTATAAAAGAAAAAAGAAGAAAATAATTTTAATTTTTTTTTTGATTTTTATTTTAAAATTGGAGTCCCTAAGAAATTATTTTCTAAAGAAGTAAGCAAAGGGAAATATATTTGAATTTTTTTTTAAAAGAATTGGGGGCCGGAACCGATGAGGTTTGCCTACGTATCTCACATCCGATGAGAATCAGACCCGCGTAGTTCGGTAAAACAGGGTACTCTCCCCTTTTATTTTTTTAATGAAAATTAATTTTTACAACTCACACCAGACTACTACAATATATATATATATATATGCTTTATTTGCACTAAACTAGGAGAATTATTCTCTTTTTTTCTCATTAACACTAAGTTTTTTTTTAAAACCGGTCGACAATGCAAGTAAGCCTTCCAAATGATGTATCAAGTAGCACATACGTCAACATGATGGTCTCAAAGAGGATACCTGTCTTATACGGACCCGACCCCTATGCCGAGTTTCGCTAAGTCAAATGCACGTGATGCAAATAAAGCGAACCTACTAGGGATATCCGGCATGAGGCTTGTTCTTCTAGGTTTAGATCCTTTTGGAGAAGGTATCTAGACTGGCTTACTCGAGCGGACAACTCGAGCCGAGGAGGGTCAGTGTACCGGTAGCATTGCTTTCCGGCTTAACTGGTGGTGCTCCCCGGCTAAAACAGGTGTGACTAAAATCCTTCACCGGGTGACGAACACCTCGGCTATCTCAAAGAAAGCGGGCTATGTCAAGCAAATGCCCAATTTTCAATTTCAAAAAGACTCAGAGGGGGTGCGTGAGAAAACAATTTATATGTACAGTTCAACAATATCAAAATGATAAAAAGTGAACAGGTAGCACATTAGGCACAAATAAATCACAATATTTACAAAATTAATAAAGCCAAATAAAAAGTCAACATGTACAAGCTCGAATTCTTATGTAAGTCCCCAGCAGAGTCGCCAGAGCTGTCACACCCCTTTTCTACCCCTCAAAATAATAATAATATGTGTATGGGCCAAAGAGTTTTTCCAATTAAAGTGACAAAATTTGAATAGGGATTATTTTATTGTTCAGAGTCGCCACTTAGAATTGATTTTTTCGGTGTTCCAAGTCACCATTTATTTGGATCCCTAGTCAAAGGAAGGTTTGACTCTATTTTAATCGGTCCGCGAAAACAAAGTTCGGGTAAGGAATTCTGTTGACCGGGGAGAAGGTATAAGGCATTCCCCGAGTCCCGTGGTTCTAGCACGGTCGCTTTATTGACTTAAACTTGGCTTGAATTAATTTTGGACAAACTGTGATTTATATTATTTTCATGTTTTACCTATCCTCTTTTATCTCTTGATTATTAGAAAAAATTAAAGAATATTTTTGAATAATAAGATGTCATAACCACACTACGCAAGCGAATGCGTGATCGACGAAATTTATTATTTAGTCATAACGGCGCTACGCAAGAGAATCCGCAGTTATGACAGACGATTGTTAGCACGTTATTTACTTTTTAAAAATTGCTGCAATTGTGTTGGAGGAAACATTAACCTGCTTTTTTTTCAAAAAATTTATTAAATGTCACTACCATGCTACGCAAGCGAATCCGTAATTATGACAAAGATTTATAAATTAATTAAAACTATTGAATATGACATGAAATTGATGAATTAACTTATTAAAAGTTAAGCGTCACGCTACACAAGTGAGTCCGTGAAGTTAAAACGCACCTACTATTTGCCTAACGTTTAAATTAATTAAAGGAAAACTAGTTAATTAAAATAGTAGAAAAATCTGATATTATTATTATTTTTTCGAGCTTTATAGTTGGGAAAAATTATGCAAATAAATGTTGGACCAACTTTACCTATTTTAAAAGAAATGAGCCAACTTCTTGTTAAACAAAAAATGGGCCAACTTGTATGGAGCTTTTGGGCTGCTGGAATTTATTATTAAAATGGGTCAATAAATGAATTTCAATTGGCCCAATGCTATATAGAAGAAAATGTGTAATTTTGTTGTTCAAAGGTAAATGAGCCAACTTTTATTTTTGATTCAATAAGGCCCAAAGTTGATACAATCTTAGCTCTTTACTTAGTTTGAGTTCATAACCATTAACTACATAGTCACAATTGTATAACACCCACTTTACAAAAATAGCCATTTTTGCAAATCCGGCAAAATGGCCAGATTCACAAAGATATTATCACAATATTCCTAGAAGCATATGTTGGCAGTGAAATTTCAGCAACTAAAACGAACTCATGCTATGTGTTATACACCTAAAGTCATTTATGGCATACTTAGCATTGTTACTCGGATATAATAGCTTGAAAACATGCTTAAAAAATTCATAAACGACTTACATATCACATTCAAAAACTTACAACTCAATATTCAAGTATTATGAAGGACTATATTCACATTATCACATGCTTGATACATAACAATAACATACAAGCTCTTTTGTTGTCAAACTATTCATCACATCAAACACATTTAAATGGTGCATCATGTTCAAGTTGTTCCCATTGCTGAAAATACGTACATTACGAGTCTTAAAGGATTATTTGGTAGCAAAAGAATAAACAGTAGTTCAGCAACTAAAGCAGTATAAAAACAGCAGCAAAACCAACAGCAAATCCGTGTTAAAACAACCCGAAAACTTAGAGAGGGAACCCAGAAACGAACTCTAAAGAGGACTTATACTCTTCTAAAAGTTTGCACTCTAAGATTCACTCCCAAATCTCACCATTTCAGCTTACTTTTCATGTGTTCAACTGCTAATTTTTTTTTTGTTTTTGTGACAAAGCAATTATAAAAAATGCCCCTGGAAGTGTGATGGAGTGCCCCAAAGTGAGGAAAGGGTAGCCCTTAAAGAGGCAAATTTGGACAGATTTTGGTTCACCAAATGTGTGTCCGACAAAAACTTACATTGTGTGCTAAACACTGTTCAAAATCTGTCCAAAGGTCAAAGAAAATCTACTATGTCAGAAACAAAGAGAAAAAAGAAATATCATTTCAGCCATCCTAACTAGTAAAAGTAGGCTACTAGCACCCTATTTTGTGATAAAATAACATAAACTTCAGATTTTAACAACATCAATATCACCTTGTTGATTCAAACTAAACCAAGTATTAAAACATGTAATTAAACTTCACACATGTGTTATGAACCAATCGTAAGCAAACAAAAATTAACTATTAAAGCCAAACAAAACGCATGCTATCGCTAGAACGATTTAATAAAACCAACTAGACAAACATAATCAAAAATGGATTAAATGAAGAAACAAGATAGAAACTAACTTTAGCTAAAAAAAATCAAAAAAATTAATAACATGGCAGGATTACGATTTTACCATATACTCTCAAGCATTTCCTCACTACCTCACTTTAATCAACACAAAGCTAATTTACTACTTCAACAAGTGCAAAAACAGAAAATTTAGCATTCCAAAACTTCAAAAACTAATGCTAAAATAATTAATAATAAAAAATAAAATCTGAAAAATAAAAATAAAAAATCAACCATGAAAAAGAATAGGATTTTACCATTTTATAATTCAAGTGGCCAAAAAATAGTGGTATGCCAAAAGAGGGTGTTTAGGGAGGTCGCCGGAATTTGGCCGGATTTTGGTCGCCGGATTTTCAGGGTGAAATTGGCATATCTTGAGGATCTCTATCCATTGATGTAGGTATTGTGGGGTGGTAATGGTCGGAGCTTCAATAATTTGGGCAAAAAAGTGACGGAAAAGTTTTCTAGATCTAAGATTCAAGGAGTTTGAGGAATTTTTGAAGGATTTGGTTTGGAGATATGGAAAGAGGAAGTTGTGGGAAGTGGTCCGCCACCGGCGGCGATTTCCGGCCGGCGGCGGTGGGCGGAGCTGGGGCGGCGTAGAGAGAGTGAAGAGAGAGAGAAGAGAGAAGAAGGAGAAAAGAATTATGGGTGAAAATGAGGACAATTTTCAGATTTTTGAGGCTTTAAATACCTAAGCCAAGAGTGAATGAGATCCATTGGATCAAGATGGAATGAATGAGTATGATTTGATCTTGTTTCATTTAGTGAAACGACGTAGTTTTGAGGCAAAACTACGTAGTTTCAGACCCTTTCAATGGCAGCCCTTTATCTTTGCACTCTTGGACACTTTCAAATTTGGCCAAATTTCTTCCTTAATCCTACTTATTAAACTAATTTTACACAAATAAATTAATTAAATAACTTATTCTAATGATCAATTAACTAGATTAATTCACCAACTGAACAACTAGTTAATTCTTAAAATGCACAAATGAAGAAAGAACTATTTATTTTTAGTATTTTATGATAGGAAATATGCAATTAAACACAAAAATTGAGAAAAATAATTAAAATAACAAACTACTAATAACTTTAGGAGGTGTTAAAATTAGGTGTTCACAAGTATTTGAACTACATGTCCAAAACTACATGTCTTTCATATTAAACCAATTCTATTTGAATTGTGTATCGTCTATTTGGCCAATATTTTTGTATCTGTCTTGACAGCCTTAAGATCCCCATCTATACTTAGCGCTATGATAGATGTCGTCGACGAACATTTATATCGATTCCAATACATTTTCATAAAGACATAACATAGAGATCTCTTCATTCATATATTCAAGTACCTGAATCTCTCATGAGATTTTATGAAGTGTTATGTCATGTGATCTTCTAGATCACTTGCCTCCTTATTATGATCAGTTTGATCATTTGCTCATCTTCTTTGTCAAGAAATTTTATTTGAAACCGATTTGTCTATACACTTTAAGCATACCATAGACTGTCCTTCTAGGACTTAATATGAGCATTTGCAATGAGAATATAGTTACTTTCTTTGGGGTCAGCAAATGCGTATGACATGCTTTGAAATATATTGCAAACGAATTATCTTTTTATGAACTTCAAGTTCATATTATGATATTCGAGGATCTATATATATAAATGATAACCCGTTCCACGTAACGTTTTCTCAAATGTTTATCATGTCCGCCCCTCATGTTAGAAAAACTAACTTGTTTCCTCAACTTGAGAGCCCATCTTTGTGTGTCATGGTGCTAATCAAAATATACACCGCACATTAATAATAATAAGATGGAATTATTTGGTTCCTGACCCCGAACCACTTGTGAGGGGAGAATGTACTATACTTTCGTATATAACCTATATCAAATTGATATAGATAACTTTGTTCTCATAAGCAATAGTTTAGCTATTAAGTGGAGGCACTTAATAAATTATTTTGCTAAACCAACTGTGATGTAAACCAACTTATCAAGATGGACTTCTTGAATAGAAAATCTAGAAATTATGCTCGAAATTAAATTATTGAGCAAGTTACCTCGCAAACACCGGCCAGGTTGCGGGTTAATAATAATCACACATGTAACCATCTCATAGATGCATCTTATGTGGTATACATGACAAGTGAATGAGTCCATATTCACTTTTGATATTTCCAGCGTTATGGGATTCAATCCCAATTTTGGTTGGTCTACTAATTAATGAGAACAAGCAACTTAGGAGAATTCGTAAAAAAATTTCTAGTTCTTTAATGTTTACTCATTTGAATTCTCTTTTATTTTTGCATATCATACTTAAATTGCTATGACTAAACCAGCTATGCCAACTGGATATCAATAAACTCCAAGTTTATTATGATATGAGTTTTATATCAATAAAGTTCTACTTTATTGTGGCATTCTTTTATTTGTGTAGTACAAACTGAAGAATAAAGCGGGTAACGTTTCACATACATATTACCCCGCTATAAGTTGTAGTAATAGAAGATATTAAATTTTTCCTTTATTTATAGTCTCAATATAATCAACTGTTTTCGCGTGTACTTTAGAAACTGAATAAGTTTCTTTTAGACTTTCTACAATACAATACCTTATTGGTAATCAATTGTGTTTCTCCAAAATAGTATAATTGGCTCTGGCAGAGTTCTCAATTAATTTTGTACTACCACATATTCATCAACATCAATATGGTGAATATCTCTTTTAAAGAGAAAGTTATACCATTATGGTTATGTTCAAAATTATATGCAAGATATGTTTCTTGCATTAATGTTATTCTTTAATAATCGCATTACCAAAATATTTTAGTGTGCAATAGGTACGTGACCAATGACCATTCATGCCATAATAATGACATTATTTTCTTATATCATCTCAAACCTCCTTCTAGAAGTGAGTGTGGTATATTCACTACCACTAGCACGTTCATATTCTTCCAAGAATGAATATGTATTCATAAATTAGATGTTGTCATATTCACATCATGAATGGACCATAATCATCTATATGTGCTTTATAAAATCTCATATCAAATCGATGACAAATATTACTTTCACAAAGTGAATAATTATTTTGAGAATCCTTATTGTTCTCATTACCACAATGATGACGATTATAATTTCGTCTATTGCCACGTCCACATCTATTGATACATTCACAATAATAATTTTTGTCTTCTTTCAGATTTATCACATACTGCTACCACATTCTCTAAAGGGAATGAGAATGGAGCAAATTTAATGGGACGGGTTTTCAATTCTTTGCCCACAATCATACATGAATTTGATCATGACAAGACATAGAAATTTTACCACTTTGGGTGGTTATAATATCTTTCAAACTTCATTAGAGTTGCAATCAAAATTTATCGTCTTTGCTTGTATTTAAAACAAATTATAGAATGTCAAGAATTAGAAAGAGAAAAGTAAAATACTTACCTTAAATCCAGAATTTAATCATGAAGGAAGTTCATAGAATAATTGACCATCATTATACTCAATCCCAAATCTTCTACTCAATTGGTTAGAGTCTCGTGCTGATAACGTGTTATGAAACAATAAAAGAAGAAGAAGAGTATTGCAGAGAAAAGTAGGGAGAGAGAATTCTTATTGATTTTGAGATGAATTACAATGGAATAGAACCCTCTATTTATAAGGAGAGATTGGCTTAGCCACCAAGCAATAAACCCTAGAATCTCTCTAAATATAGACATTCACCTTAAATAGAATTCTATTTATAACATATTTATATTTTTAAGACTTTATAGTGAATTTTTTTTAGAAAATATAGAAATATTTGGGATGCTCTCATGTATTAACCTTGAAAGCATAAATTAACGAAAAATTATTGTTAGATGACTAAGAAAATAACTATCAGTGTTACTAAAAAAAATTCTCCCATTAGAATATTTTAATAGATTATATGTTTGCCAATTTTTTTCATATTTACTAAACATATATTCACTTATCGAAACTTTATTTATAATTTTAACAAAGTAAGATTGAAATAATATTCATGTAACAAAACGACCCAAAAATCCGAAAAACCCGAAAAAACCGAACCAATCCAAACCGATATAGTCGGTCTGGTTTGATTTTGATAAAAATCGAATCAACCCGATCCATGTACACCCCTACTTTCAGCTAACATTTGCCAAATGTGATACTTTTGATTTTCTTTATTTTTTGATTTTAAAAAAATAGTAAGATTGATTTTTAATTTTTTTTAAAATAGTATTATTGATGCATAAATAGTGAAAAGATAAAGACTATTATTGGAGAAATTTTAAGTGATATTAGAATTTTGAACCTGATTGATATCGTTGATGCTGCAACCATATCATGTAATTCACGGAGCATCTCATACAATAAAAGAATATGGCCTTTAGGCACCGAACAACTCGAAATGAGAAATATGGCTCATAGTCACCAAGAAACTGACCATCGTATGACAATGAGATTACACTAATTTGGCTGTGAGATCCCAAATGGTTTTGTGAGTCTTTAAAAACTTATTTTTATGATCATATTTTTTTATGATATTATTACTGGTTATTGTTGTTTTTTTATATTTTTTTTTATTCTGTTGTTGTTACTGAGCTATTGTCTATTGTTTATTTTCTTCTTCTTGAGCCGAGGATCTTTCGGAAACAACCTCTCTATCCATCCGGGGTAGGGGTAAGGTTTGCGTACACTTTACCCTCCCCAGACCACACTTATGAAATTTTACTGTATTGTTGTTGTTGATCATATCTTTGTTAGAAGATAATTCTTATATCTCAAAAATAAAAATATAACATATTCATTATCATTTACTACCCATGATTAATAGCTATAATTATAATATTATAACTGATCTTTTATTAACATTCATACAAAACCATCTTTGATTAGCTATTAATGGCTTTTGAATTCTTTTGTTCAAATTATTATTATCCGTTAGTAATAGCCTTGAATGACTTTGGAAGTTACAAAATGTTAAGATTTGTTTTGTAACATCTTTTCTTATTAATACTTTAGTTTTTAATGCCATATATGTTGGAGTATTTTAGCTAGTCATTTGATGAGATGATTGTTCTTATCTATAAATTCTCAAGTTCTTTTTACTTTCAAGAGTATGAAAAAGTAATCTGCTAATTTTCTTCTTTGTGTTGAGTTTTATTTTATTCAATCTTTATTGTTTCTGCTCCTAGTTTATACTAGAAGAGCTTGTTGAATCCTGGGGGATACACTTAATTTTATTTATCACGGTTGTCACACCTCCTTTTTCACCTACACCCCCCACAAAGGGGCGTAAACGAGAGTTTTTCCAATCAAAGGACAATCGAAACGAGATTTATTTATTTATTTCAGAGTCGCCACTTGGGAGATTTATGGTGTCCCAAGTCACCAGTTAAATCCCGAATCGAGGAAAAGAATGACTCTGTTTAACAGTCTGCGCACCAGAAATCCGGATAAGGAATTCTGTTAACCCGGGAGAAGGTGTTAGGCATTCCCGAGTTCCATGGTTCTAGCACGGTCGCTCAACTGTCATATTCGGCTTGATTATCTGATTTTATACAATTAGGAACCTACGTGCAAATTTTAACTGTTTACCGCTTTGTTATTATTTATTCAAAAAATTACAACGTCGTGAGAATGCATCTCGAATTGCGCCACATAAATGTACCCGCAATTTTCGATACGTTCCAACTTTGTTAAGATTTGGATTTGGGTCACATAAATGTGCACCCGTGTTTAGGAAGATAAATTATTAAAGGCGCGCCTAAAGATACTAACGCGTTGTTATTTTGAGAAAAGTCGTAAAGTTCGCTATGCGGCCTGTCTCGAAATCTAAGCATTTGAAATAACTGTCCGTTAAGGGCCCCACAGTTTGTGTATTCTTGTTTGTCGAGGCTCGTCTCATTCATTATTTTTTAAAGGAATTTACAACGTCATGGACATGCATCTCGAATCACGTCACAATCAATGTACCCATGATTAGCGACACATTTTGACTCCGTTGCGATTTGGATTTGGGTCACATAAATGTGCACCCGAGTTTAAGAAAGTAAATAATTAAAGGCGCGCCTAAAGCGATTAGCGTATCATTATTTTGGGCGAGGCCGTGAAATTTTGCTAAACGGCCCATCTCGAAGTCTAAGTAACTTTACCAACACGTATAGAGGGCCCCGCAGCTTGTGTATTTTTTATTTGTCGAGGCTCGTCTCATTTATTTTAAAAGGACAATCCTAAAGTGACTACATTTTTCTATTAAGTTCGTCTCTAAGAATAAAGAAAAATCCTAATCAATTAACATTAAAAAGTTCGGGCTTCAAATTCAAATCCGGGTCCAAACAAAAGGAAACACCTTCTAGTTTGAACCCGCTACCTAACTTAAGATCCGCCGCCTGCCGTTGTAAATATTAACAAACCAGCTACCATTTCGATTCAGTTCAACTTTAGCTTTATTAAATGAATTGGATTATTGGAGTTAATCTATGTGGAATACAAAGCCATTTTTTGCTCTTTTTACGATTTGTTGAAAAATGCATCAATGCTTAAAACTGACATCAAGCTAACATTAATCACTAACATTCGAGAACTAACATTATTTACATTGCTATTTAAAATGATGCTATTTACTCAAGTGAACTCGCGATTTCAGAATTAGACCTATTAAACCAACACGCTGATTTCCATAAACTATTTGAACCTGTTTTGTGACAAACTTTTTCAAACTGTTTCACGACTACTGAACAAAAGAATTAAATACAGTATATTTCATAATTAGTAATCACCAACTAAGATTAATTACAATTGATATTCCATGTTTGTAGAAATAGATTCAATTAGTCCAGTTATGCATTTCAAAATCATTCCAATACATACTATGAAATATCAAATGAACTACTGCTTATACATCAAATTAAACACAAAGAAATAGTTATTTTCGGAAATCCATTCCAACAACTCTTTACTGCTTTTCCATTAAATTTGAGAGCTTTAGAACATGTACCTCGATAATGGAAATACAAAAAGATGAAGGAGCAGTCAGCAACAGTAGTAACACAACAAAACAACACAACCAAACTGTCACACCTCCTTTTTGCGCGCCCCGCTCCGAAGGGTTAAATGCGCGAGGGAATTTTTCTAATTTAAGTGACAATATTCGAAATGAGATTATTTATTTTTATTCAGAGTCGCCACTTGGGAAAGGTTTGGCTTTTGGTGTCCCAAGTCACCGGTTTATCTTGAATCCCAAATCGAGGAAAATATTCGACTTTTCCAAATGAAGTCTGTGAACCAGAAATTCTAAGTAAGGAATGATGTTGACCCGAGGGAAGGTGTTAGGCACCCTCGAATCCCGTGGTTCTAGCACGGTCGCTTAAATTGTTATAATGGATAAATATCTGATTTAAATATATGTTATGACTTACGTGCTTTTATTAAGTTTAAACCACTTTTATTATTATCATTTATTTTTATAGAATTGCAACGTCGTGAAAATGCATCTCGAACCACGTCACAATCAATGCACCCGTGGTCGTCGACACATTTTGACTCCGTTGATATTCGCATTTGGGTCACATCAATGTGCACCCGTGTTTAAGAAGGTTAAATTATTAAAGGTGCGCCTAAAACAACTAGCGTATTGTTATTTTGGGAAGGCCGTAAAATTCGCTAAACGGCCTGTCCCGAATTCTAAGTATTTTAATATATACATTTAGAGGGCCCCGCAGCTTGTGCATTTTTGTTTGTCGAGGCTCGTCTCATTTTTATTTAAAAGGATAAACCTACAGTGACTATATTTTCTATTAAGTTCATCTCTAAAATAAAAGAAAATTTCTTAATTATTTACATGCTGAAAAAACGTAACTTATTTATTAATACGACTAATGTGAACGGAAAATTGCGATCGCGTTTGTACAAGAAAAAACTGCTTTAATTCTACATTCTATTATTTACTAATACTAGAGCATGAGATAGATACACAATAATATCAAAAACAGATTAATTCAACTAACATTATTAGATGAAGAAGTTATACATATGCAATCCATTACTTATTAATAAATCGACTACATTTTTATATAAAGAAAGGAAAATTATATTCAAACAACAAATCTAAACAGTTCGGATTCAATAGGAACAAAGCCTGATTAATATTTCATTTTTTTCTTCAAGCCGAGATTGTACAAATGTGTACCTGGAAACAGCAGTACAAGAACAAAAGAAGTAGGAGTCAGCGACATTAATAACGCGGCAACAGCAGGTTCAGCAACACCGCAAAACCAGTAAAAACCAGTAGAATAACCCAGTAACAGATTGAAAACTCAGCAGTGCAAAAGTACAATCGCAGTCAAAGCAGAAGAGAGAAAAGATACGAGATGCAGTAGTTTCTGACTTTTGAATGACACTCGAAGAAGAGCAAACAGAATTGTTCGAGTGAAAGTTCAAATTGTCTTTCTCTTTTACTATCACAAACTCTCTCCCAGTATAAAAGTATGTCAACTCTCAAGTGTAAAAAGAATCTGTCAACTCTCTCTAAAAATTTTCTCAATAATATTCAACTCTTTTTCTCTCCCCCCAAAAATTCTCTCTTAAAACTCTCAAGTCTCCTCCTCAATGTCAAGAAATGACTCTATATTTATAGCAAGACTTTGCCTTGAATTCCTAAACCCAAATTATTCCCCCAATGACATGCTTTGTCCCACTATCAAATGTCTTCTTTATTTTAAACTTTGTCCCCCATGCCTACATTAAATAAATGTCACATTACCAACCCATTACAATATGTCCCCCATGCCTACATTAAACAAGTGCAAGATTCCTCCCCATTATGTTTTGTCTTGTCCCCCATTATATTAAACAAGTACATCAAAAACCCCACCCCATTATATTTGTCCCTCATGCTTAACATAAAGAATCAAAATAATGTTCAATTACCAAACTACCCCTCCGACCTTATTGCAATTACAAATCTACCCCCGAATGCAATGCAATTTACCAAATTACCCCCATCAGCTCTAAACACTCAATTAATCATAACTTGACCGAAATATGATCAAGATGACCAATTTCTCAACAATCTTCAACAACAATTATATGAACACGATGAACAACACAACTCAAAATTAATGGAATGAATTAACCATATCGGGAACCAATCCTGGTTAATTTAGACCATGAATGTATGAGCAAAACACAACAATACAAACAACAAAATACTAAATTAAACAAATCAAAGACAACATAAACTCACATTAAATCACTGGATTTAATCATGAACTTCAAACAAAGATGAACATGAATTAAATCTATTTTTAGCAACAAACATGACGGGTTCACATGACTCAAACAACATAAATAATTTCTGGAAAATACATAACAACATGAAACAAATTGAAGAAATAATAAATTAAATTTCAATTTGAATCTAACAAACATTAAACTAGCAAACATTCACTTAAACAACAATACAAACATGGAATAAACATGAAAAATAATTAATTAATCTTTCATTTGAAATCTGAAAAATTAATTTAACAAACAACACATGAACATGAACTAAAAATTAATTCAAACGATAAACAAAACAAACATTTGCCGATTTTAGATTCGAAAATATCAAAACAAAATACAGACAAAATAAAACTCAAAAAAAACTACTAACCGGATCGAAACGACGAACAACGACCAAACAAACAACGAACTTGACGAGCCTCGACCAAAGCTCAAACCAACGATGGCGAACACGAGCAGACGACGAACGAACATGAACCTACGAAGCAATATCGGCGGTTGACAACTGAAAACCACGCCGAAGCTAAACCGGCAGTTGGCGGGGCAGAAGTGAAGCAGTAAAAGCATCCGTGGACGACGAGGTTTCAGTACAAACCCATATGAGAGGTCGACGGACAGCGGAGACGCGACAGCTGGGGACGGGGCTTCGAACTGGACGATGAGCTTGGCCAATGGAAACAGCGGAGACGCGACAGAACTGGGTTGTGACGATGACGGGGAGGCAGCTGGAGGCGACGGGTTCTTGTTCGTTTTTTGGGTTTTTGCCGGAGAAGAACGTGACGCAGCAGCAGCATCAGCATCACCAGCTGCTACTCGACAGGGGGGGTCCGATGGTTCGAGCATTGGGGGTGCGAGGGTTCGTCTGGGCAGTGGCGTTTGGTGGTTGTTTGGTCGTCGACTCGACAGTGACGACGAGGGGGAAGCTGGTGGTTGACGGGGACTGTTTGGTCGAAGGTGTTTGGACGTGAGAGAGTCCGGGCTGCGTCCATGGTGGTGGTGTTCGCGGTGGGAAGGTGCTGGGTGGTGGACGCAGAAGAAGGGAGCATGGTTTGGGCAGCCATGGTTGTGAGCTTGGAGTTTTGAGAGGATGAAGAGAGGAGGCGGATGAGTTAGTCTTTAGGGTTTTTGGTTTTTTGTTATTTTTGTTTTGTTTTCGTGTTTAGACCAAAAAATGAAGAAAGGGGTTGGGTATTGGGTTAATGGGGCGGACCGGGTCGACCCGTGTGAAGTGGACTGGGTCGTGGACAATTGTTTGGGCCTGGGGTTGAAAATTGAAGAAGTGGCCCAATCCGATTTTTATTTGTATTTTTGTTATCTTTTCTTCTTTTATTTTCTAAAACTAAATTATAAAAATACTTAAATTATTATTAAGAACTAAATTAAGTTATAAAAGCGCAAATTAACTCCCAATAACAATTAACGTACAATTAAGTAATAATTAAGCATAAAATTGTTCATTTGGACATTAAATGCTAAAAATGCAAAAGATGCCTATTTTTGTAATTTTTAATTTTGTTGTAAAACTAATTTAATTACTAACAATTGTAGAATGAAATCCTACATGCAAAATGTGACATATTTTTATATTTTTTTATTAATTTAACAAATAAGCAAAAACAAACAAATACAAATAATTATCCAAAAATATCACAAAAATACTCAAAATTGCACACCAAGGAAAATCATTTTATTTTGCATTTTCTGGGGGTATTTCTCATATAGGGCAAAAATCACGTGCTTACAGCTGCCCCTCTTTGCCCGAAGACACGAAGGGTTTTCGCGTAAAGATAAAGTGAGCGATTTTTGCCTATCCGAGTACTCCGTGTGAAGCATTTTTTTTTTTTGAAAAAGATTTAACCGAACCTCTGCTTCAAAGGTTTCCTACATATCCCTGGCTAAAGGGGAATCATGTTAATGTAGTTCGGGAAACTTTGGGTAGCTGGGACTACCATGGGATTGCAATTCTTGCTGTTACTGATGTTGCTGTTGTCACCGCTGCTTTACTGACCGCCTTATTACAACCAAAGAAAAATTGAAACTGAACTAAACACTTATATGCATGTCAACTGCTAGTTACAAGATTCCTATCTATGATTCTTTTGCGACTTGATCTTGGGTCTTAGCTGATTCTGCTTGTAGACTCCGATCTGAATCTTGATGCTTGCAAGTTGTAGGCGCCTATTTATTTCTGCGATACTGAATATGACGGGGTTGGTAGAACTCGGGACCTTGATCAAATCTTGGAGCGATCCGCCTTCCATTTTCTCAGGTGTCTCGGGACATCTTTTTTTCTTTTTCTTCTTAGATTCTGAGTTGAGACTCATCTTCTGGGTCGTTTCGATCCGTGTGGCTCGAGGTTAGACCTGCGCGAAAAACAAATGAACGAAATTTTATGCCCCAGTTTCACTAGGAAAATTTCGTGAATTATTCGCCAGGAAGTTCATAAAATTGATGAAAGAGGATATGCATGCTCAGTTCAGGGTTGGAGCCCTAATATCGACTAGCTGGGGAAAGGTTCAGTTTAGAGTTGAAACTCTAATACTGACCAACTGGGGAAAAGTTCAGTTTAGGGTTTAAAACCCTAATGCTGACCAAAGGAAAAATTCAGTTTAGAGTTTAAAACCCTAATGCTGACTAAAGGAAAAGTTCAGTTTAGGGTTTAAAACCCTAATGCTGATTAAAGGAAAAAGTTCAGTTTAGGGTTTAAAACCCTAATGCTGACTGAAAGGGTAAGGTTCAGTTTAGGGTTTAAAACCCTAATGCTGACTGAAAGGGAAAAGTTTAGTTTAGGGTTTAAAACCCTAATGGTGACTGAAAGGAAAAGTTCAGTTTAGGGTTTAAAGCCCTAATGCTGACTGGAAAGAAAAAGCTCAGTTTAGGGTTTAAAACCCTAATGTTGGCTGAATGGAAAAAGTTCAGTTTAGGGTTTAAAACCCTAAGGTTGATTAAAGGAAAAAGTTCAGTTCAGGGTTTAAAACCCTAATGCTGACTAAAGGAAAGAGTTCAGTTTAGGGTTTAAAACCCTAATGCTGACATGCATCGAAAAAGCTCAGTTTAGTGTTTAAAACCCTAATGCTGGCTGAATGGAAAGAGTTCAGTTTAGGGTTTAAAACCCTAATGCTGACTAAATGGAAAAGTTCAGTTCAGGGTTTAAAACCCTGATGCTGATCAAAGGAAAAAGTTCAGTTCAGGGTTTAAAACCCTAATGCTGACTGAAAGGAAAAATTCAGTTTAGGGTTTAAAACCCTAATGCTGACTGGAAGGAAAAGCTCAGTTTAGGGTTTAAAACCCTAATGCTGGCTGAATGTAAAAAGTTCAGTTTAGGGTTTAAAACCCTAAGGATGATTAAAGTAAAAAGTTCAGTTCAGGGTTTAAAACCCTAATGCTGACTAAAGGAAAGAGTTCAGTTTAGGGTTTAAAACCCTAATACTGACATGCATGGAAAAAGCTCAGTTTAGGGTTGAAAACCCTAATGCTGGCTGAATGGAAAGAGTTCAGTTTAGGGTTTAAAACCCTAATGCTGACTAAATAGAAAAGTTCAGTTCAGGGTTTAAAACCCTGATGCTGATCAAAGGAAAAAGTTCAGTTCAGGGTTTAAAACCCTAATGCTGACTGAAAGGAAAAATTCAGTTTAGGGTTTAAAACCCTAATGCTGGCTGAATGGAAAAAAGTTCAGTTCAGGGTTTAAAACCCTAATGCTAACTAAAGGAAAAATTCAGTTTAGGGTTTAAAACCCTAATGCTGACATGCATGGAAAAAGCTCAGTTTAGGGTTTAAAACCCTAATGCTGGCTGAATGGAAAAAGTTTAGTTTAGGGTTTAAAACCCTAATGCTGACTAAATGGAAAAGTTTAGTTCAGGGTTTAAAACCCTGATGTTGAACAAAGGAAAAAGTTCAGTTCAGGGTTTAAAACCCTAATGCTGACTGAAAGGAAAAATTGAATTTAGGGTTTAAAACCTTAATGCTGGCTGAATGGAAAAAAGTTCAGTTTAGGATTTAAAACTCTAATGCTGACTAAAGGAAAAATTCAGTTTAGGGTTTAAAACCCTAATGCTGACTGCATGGAAAAGCTCAGTTTAGGGTTTAAAACCCTAATGCTGGTTGAATGGAAAAAGTTCAGTTTAGGGTTTAAAACCCTAATGCTGACTAAAGGGAATATTCAGTTCAGGGTTTAAAACCCTAATGCTGACTGCATGGAAAAGCTCAGTTTAGGGTTTAAAACCCTAATGCTGACTGAATGGAAAAAGTTCAGCTTAGGGTTTAAAACCTTAATGTTGACTGAAGGGAAAATTCAGTTCAGGGTTTAAAACCCTAATGCTCACTAAAGGGAAAATTCAGTTTAGGGTTTAAAACCCTAATGCTGACTGAAGGAAAAAAGTTCAGTTTAGGGTTTAAAACCCTAATGCTGACTGAAAGGAAAAATTCAGTTTAGGGTTTAAGACCCTAATGCTGATTAAAGGAAAAGTTTAGTTTAGGGTTTAAAACCCTAATGCTGACTGAATGGAAAAGAGTTCAGTTTAGGGATTAAAACCCTAATGCTGACTAGCTGGAAAGTTCAGTTTAGGGTTTAAAAACCCTAATGTTGACTAAATGAAAATTTCAATTTAGGGTTTAAAACCCTAATGCTGACTAAAGGAAAAAAGTTCAGTTTAGGGTTTAAAACCCTAATGCTGACGGAAGGGAAAATTCAGTTTAGGGTTTAAACCCCTAATGCTGATTGCATGGAAAAGCTCAGTTTAGGGTTTAAAACCCTAATGCTGGCTGAATGGGAAAAGGTTCAGTTTAGGGTTTAAAACCCTAATGCTGACTAAAGGGAAAATTCAGTTCAGGGTTTAAAACCCTAATGCTGATTAAAAGGAAAATTCAGTTTAGGGTTTAAAACCCTAATGCTGACTAAAGGAAAAGTTCAGTTTAGGGTTTAAAACCTTAATGCTGACTGGCTGGAAAGTTCAGTTTAGGGTTTAAAACCCTAATGCTGATTAAATGAAAAGTTCAGTTTAGGGTTTAAAACCTTAATGCTGACTGGCAGGAAAGTTCAGTTTAGGGTTTAAAACCCTAATGCTGACTAAAGGAAAAATTCAGTTTAAGGTTTAAAACTCTAATGCTGACTGCATGGAAAAGCTCAGTTTAGGGTTTAAAACCCTTATGTTGGCTGAATGGAAAAAAGTTCAGTTTAGGGTTTAAAACCCTAATGCTGACTGCATGGAAAAGCTCAGTTTAGGGTTTAAAACCCTAATGCTGGCTAAAAGGAAAAATTCAGTTTAGGGTTTAAAACCCTAATGCTGACTGCATGGAAAAGCTCAGTTTAGGGTTTAAAACCCTAATGCTGGCTGAAAGGAAAAGAGTTCAGTTTAGGGTTTAAAACCCTAATGCTGATTGCATGGAAAAGCTCAGTTTAGGGTTTAAAACCCTAATGCTGGCTGAAAGGAAAAGAGTTCAGTTTACGGTTTAAAACCCTAATGCTGATTGCATGGAAAAGCTCAGTTTAGGGTTTAAAACCCTAATGTTGGCTGAATGGAAAAAGTTCAGTTTAGGGTTTAAAACCCTAATGCTGACTGCATGGAAAAGCTCAGTTTAGGGTTTAAAACCCTAATGCTGGCTAAAAGGAAAAATTCAGTTTAGGGTTTAAAACCCTAATGCTGACTGCATGGAAAAGCTCAGTTTAGGGTTTAAAACCCTAATGTTGGCTGAAAGGAAAAGAGTTCAGTTTAGGGTTTAAAACCCTAATGCTGATTGTATGGAAAAGCTCAGTTTAGGGTTTAAAACCCTAATGTTGGCTGAATGGAAAAAAGTTCAGTATAGGGTTTAAAACCCTAATGCTGACTGCATGGAAAAGCTCAGTTTAAGGTTTAAAACCCTAATGCTGGCTAAAAGGAAAAATTCAGTTTAGGGTTTAAAACCCTAATGCTGACTGCATGGAAAAGCTTAGTTTAGGGTTTAAAACCCTATTGCTGGCTGAAAGGAAAAGAGTTCAGTTTAGGGTTTAAAACCCTAATGCTGATTGCATGGAAAAGCTCAGTTTAGGGTTTAAAACCCTAATGCCGGCTGAAAGGAAAAGAGTTCAGTTTAGGGTTTAAAACCCTAATGCTGATTGCATGGAAAAGCTCAGTTTAGGGTTTAAAACCCTAATGCTGGCTGAATGGAAAAAAGTTCAGTTTAGGGTTTAAAACTTTAATGCTGACTAAAGGAAAAATTCAGTTTAGGGTTTAAAACCCTAATGCTGATTGCATGGAAAACCTCAGTTTAGGGTTTAAAACCCTAATGCTGGCTGAATGTAAAAAAGTTCAGTTTAGGGTTTAAACCTTAATGCTGATTGCATGGAAAAGCTCAGTTTAGGGTTTAAAACCCTAATGCTGGCTGAATGGAAAAAAGTTCAGTTTAGGGTTTAAAACCCTAATGCTGACTAAAAGGAAAAGTTCAGTTTAGGGTTTAAAACCCTAATGCTGATTAAAAGGAAAATTCAGTTTAGGGTTTAAACCCCTAATGCTGACTGCATGGAAAAGCTCAGTTTAGGGTTTAAAACCTTAATGCTGGCTGAATGGAAAATTCAGTTTAGGGTTTTTTAAACCCTAATGCTGATTGCATGGAAAAGCTTAGTTTAGGGTTTAAAACCCTAATGCTGGCTGAATGGGAAAAAGTTCAGTTTAGGGTTTAAAACCCTAATGCTGACTAAAGGGAAAATTCAGTTTAGGGTTTAAAACCCTAATGCTGACTGAAAGGAAAAAGTTCAGTTTAGGGTTTAAAACCCTAATGCTGACTAAAGGAAAAGTTCAGTTTAGGGTTTAAAACCCTAATGCTGACTGAAAGGAAAAATTCAGTTTAGGGTTTAAAACCCTAATGCTGATTAAAGGAAAAGTTCAGTTTAGGGTTTAAAACCTTAATGCTGACTGGCTGGAAAGTTCAGTTTAGGGTTTAAAACCCTAATGCTGACTAAAAGAAAAATTCAGTTTAGGGTTTTAAACCCTAATGCTGACTGCATGGAAAAGCTCAGTTTAGGGTTTAAAACCCTTATATTGGCTGAATGGAAAAAAGTTCAGTTTAGGGTTTAAAACCCTAATGCTGACTACATGGAAAAGCTCAGTTTAGGGTTTAAAACCCTAATGCTGATTAAAAGGAAAATTCAGTTTAGGGTTTAAAACCCTAATGCTGACTGCATGGAAAAGCTCAGTTTAGGGTTTAAAACCCTAATGCTGACTAAAGGAAAAATTCAGTTTAGGGTTTAAAACCCTAATGCTGATTGCATGGAAAAGCTCAGTTTAGGGTTTAAAACCCTAATGCTGGCTGAATGGGAAAAAGTTCAGTTTAGGGTTTAAAATCCTAATGCTGACTAAAGGGAAAATTCAGTTCAGGGTTTAAAACCCTATTGCTGACTAAAGGGAAAATTCAGTTTAGGGTTTAAAACCCTAATGCTGACTAAATGAAAAGTTCAGTTTAGGGTTTAAAACCCTAATGCTGACTGAAAGGAAAAATTTAGTTTAGGGTTTAAAACCCTAATGCTAATTAAAGGAAAAGTTCAGTTTAGGGTTTAAAACCTTAATGCTGACTGGCTGGAAAGTTCAGTTTAGGGTTTAAAACCCTAATGCTGGCTAAAAGAAAAAATTCAGTTTAGGGTTTAAAACCCTAATGCTGACTGCATGGAAAAGCTCAGTTTAGAGTTTAAAACCCTAATGCTGGCTGAAAGGAAAAGAGTTCAGTTTAGGGTTTAAAACCCTAATGCTGATTGCATGGAAAAGCTCAGTTTAGGGTTTAAAACCCTAATGCTGGCTGAAAGGAAAAAGTTCAGTTTAGGGTTTAAAACCCTAATGTTGATTGCATGGAAAAGCTCAGTTTAGGGTTTAAAACCCTAATGTTGGCTGAATGGAAAAAAGTTCAGTTTAGGGTTTAAAACCCTAATGTTGACTGCATGGAAAAGCTCAGTTTATGGTTTAAAACCCTAATGCTGGCTAAAAGGAAAAATTCAGTTTAGGGTTTAAAACCCTAATGCTGACTGCATGGAAAAGCTCAGTTTAGGGTTTAAAACCCTAATGTTGGCTGAAAGGAAAAGAGTTCAGTTTAGGGTTTAAAACCCTAATGCTGATTGTATGGAAAAGCTCAGTTTAGGGTTTAAAACCCTAATGTTGGCTGAATGGAAAAAAGTTCAGTATAGGGTTTAAAACCCTAATGCTGACTGCATGGAAAAGCTCAGTTTAGGGTTTAAAACCCTAATGCTGGCTAAAAGGAAAAATTCAGTTTAGGGTTTAAAACTGTAATGCTGACTGCATGGAAAAGCTCAGTTTAGGGTTTAAAACCCTAATGCTGGCTGAAAGGAAAAGAGTTCAGTATAGGGTTTAAAACCCTAATGCTGACTGCATGGAAAAGCTCAGTTTAAGGTTTAAAACCCTAATGCTGGCTAAAAGGAAAAATTCAGTTTAGGGTTTAAAACCCTAATGCTGACTGCATGGAAAAGCTTAGTTTAGGGTTTAAAACCCTAATGCTGGCTGAAAGGAAAAGAGTTCAGTTTAGGGTTTAAAACCCTAATACTGACTGCATGGAAAAGCTTAGTTTAGGGTTTAAAACCCTAATGCTGGCTAAAAGGAAAAATTCAGTTTAGGGTTTAAAACCCTAATGCTGACTGCATGGAAAAGCTCAGTTTAGGGTTTAAAACCCTAATGCTGGCTGAAAGGAAAAGAGTTCAGTTTAGGGTTTAAAACCCTAATGCTGATTGCATGGAAAAGCTCAGTTTAGGGTTTAAAACCCTAATGCTGGCTGAAAGGAAAAAAATTTAGTTTAGGGTTTAAAACCCTAATGCTGATTGCATGGAAAAGCTCAGTTTATGGTTTAAAACCCTAATGTTGGCTGAATGGAAAAAGATCAGTTTAGGGTTTAAAACCCTAATGCTGACTAAAAGGAAAAATCCAGTTTAGGGTTTAAAACCCTAATGTTGATTGCATAGAAAAATTCAGTTTAGGGTTTAAAACCCTAATGCTGACTGCATGGAAAAGCTCAGTTTAGGGTTTAAAACCCTAATGTTGGCTGAAAGGAAAAGAGTTCAGTTTAGGGTTTAAAACCCTAATGCTGATTGTATGGAAAAGCTCAGTTTAGGGTTTAAAACCCTAATGTTGGCTGAATGGAAAAAAGTTCAGTTTAGGGTTTAAAACCCTAATGCTGACTGCATGGAAAAGCTCAGTTTAGGGTTTAAAACCCTAATGCTGGCTAAAAGGAAAAATTCAGTTTAGGGTTTAAAACCCTAATGCTAATTGCATGGAAAAGCTCAGTTTAGGGTTTAAAACCCTAATGCTGGCTGAAAGGAAAAGAGTTCAGTTTAGGGTTTAAAACCCTAATGTTGATTGCATGGAAAAGCTCAGTTTAGGGTTTAAAACCCTAATGCCGGCTGAAAGGAAAAGAGTTCAGTTTAGGGTTTAAAACCCTAATGCTGATTGCATGGAAAAGCTCAGTTTAGGGTTTAAAACCCTAATGCTGGCTGAATGGAAAAAAGTTCAGTTTAGGGTTTAAAACCTTAATGCTGACTAAAGGAAAAATTCAGTTTAGGGTTTAAAACCCTAATGCTGATTGCATGAAAAACCTCAGTTTAGGGTTTAAAACCCTAATGCTGGCTGAATGGAAAAAAGTTCAGTTTAGGGTTTAAAACCCTAATGCTGGCTGGTTGGGGGATAAAGTTCGAGAATGTTAGCTAGCCTCTCTTTTTTGGATTTTCTTGTTTTAGTAGCAGATAAAAAGGGAGTTTCCACTACAAAAAAAACTGGAATTAGCTACGAACGTCGTCGCTAATCTATCGCTAAAATGCTCGTAGCTAACAGAATTTCTTGATAATCCGTTGCTAATCTGTCGCTAAATAAGATTAGCGATGCATTTTTCAATTTAGCTACAGAATTTGTATGTCGCTAAAACCTGATTTTTTAGTAGTGTTCGTGGAAACTTACCTTTCGAGTGAATTCATCATTGCCAAAGTATTTCTTGTACCTGTGTACCTTCTTCTTTGGGCGACACCTGCTTCTTGCACGGTTGTCTTGGATTATACCTGTTTCAACTTTTCAGACAAAGAACAATTGTTAGTTCGGAAATGACGGTCGGTTCGGTGACCTTGATCGTTCCCAGTTGCTTTGTTGCGTCTTTATTTCTGTTGTGAAGTCCGCCATTGATTTGATTCGAATGGCGAAACCCTTTAGACTGTTCAGGCTTGTATTTCCAGATTCTGCGATGATTTGCCTCGTAAGGCCTCTTTTTTTTTTGTGTGTCCCGTTTTGCTTGGAGATTCTTGACGGGGATTTTATTGGAGGTAATCTGTGGGGATTTTTTACAAAAGGAAGCTCTGTGGGGCAATATTTACAAAGTGGATTCTTTGTGTGGATTTTTGTACAACGGGGCATGCTGGGGATTTGTTTCAAAGCGGTCTTTCTAGGATTTGTTGGGGTAAGCTTGTTGGGGAATTTTTACAAAGGGACTTGCTGGGGATGTACTGGGGAGATTCCATTTTTTTTTTTAATATTGGGGAGACTCTGTGGGGGATTGTACAAGGGGAGACTCTGTGGGGATTCGTACAGAATGAACTTGCTAGGAATTTGTTGGGGCAAGCTTGCTGGAGAATTTTTACAACTTCAATTGCCTTTATAGGCTGCCATGACCAGTCGAGGTCGTCTTGATGCCCCCTGCTGAGGCTGGGTGCCCTTTGCATATTAGCGTGTATCCAACGAAAGCCCTGTAAATCAGTCTTGCCATCCTTTCTTTGTCTTGGTTTTGGAACAGTGTTAGACCAAAAGGGATTCAAAGAGAAACAAATAATTGAATGGAGAATGAGTTTAAAACTAGAAGTGTCCCTTTCGGGGAAAGGAGAGAAGGACTTATCTGGAGTACATGCGGACTTCAATGAACATGACATGCCTTTTGGACTGGATGCCTGATCTGTGTAAATCGTCTGACTCCCAAAAATTTATCACAACTTTGCCTTGAATACCGAGGAACCTTGCTAGGACTCTGTTGATGACGGTGGTTGTGAGGATCTCATTTTCGGTCATGGGCGCCCTTTGTGGGTTTTCACGAGCTGGCATTTTCATTTCGTTTCTTACCATCTCCTTATAGTGCCCGGGTGGGTGTTCACTAAACAAGACTTCTCATTTTGATTTTCTCTGCTTAGCGTCGCCTTACGGTGCCCGTGTGGGTTTTCACCAATAAGACTTTCTCATTTTATTCTTCTCATTTTGTTGTATCAGACCCAAATAAATCCATCCTCCCATTTTGAACCGCTTTGCCGATTGATTAGAAGGACTTGAACAAGGTTTGGGGTGAAAAAAATTTGGATTGAACTACAACTTTGGAACCTTTTGGGCGGGATTATTGCTGAATCGTTATAACTTCTGCCCCAGTTTCACTTTTGGGGGACTTCTTGGATTTTTGTTTTGGTGTGACTGAACCCCAAGGAGAGGTTGCCTACGTATCCTTTCGGAATCAAGTCAAACGTAGTTCAGACAACTTTTGTTTTGGGATTTTTATTCTCTTTTTTTTCTGATTTGCCTTTTTTTTTGTATATATATTTTCTTATTTTTCCAATTCTTTCTTCTTCTTTTTTTTCATTTTTCTTTTTCATTTCATTTTTTTTTTCATTTTATTTTCAATAATATTTTCAGGTTCCAAAGAGGGTAATCAAAGAAGAGTAACCAGCTCAAATGGGTTTTGCAAAGGGTTGATAGTGTTTGGGTAGCGAGAATGAAAGCCTTCATCATCTCAACCGGAAAAGATTTTATTATATAAAGGATCCAACATAGTACCTTTTGACTGCATTTGCATTGATAGTTATTTCAAGGACATTTCCTTCGATGTGTCCCAAGTACAACACACTCTTTTTGGCAGTACTCTTGTTGTAATATATGGACCTTTCCAATTTCGGGAATCAATTTTCCTTCAGTTGTTCCAACTCTTTGTCTTGTTTCCTTAAGCTATTCTTCATTGCGACCCAATTCTTGATTCATTATTTCGAGATCTGACAGAGTTTTAAGTTCCGGGCATGAAGTCCGCAAGCATGTCATATTATTGAAATCTGCATTTAATAGAACTAAAAGAGAATGAGAAAATTGACAAGATTTAAGAAAAGAGACATTCCGGGAAAATGAAATATCAATTTCATCTGATTTTCTTTTTGATTTGATTTTTTTTTGATGATTTTTTTTGTTTTTATTTTTTGAAGATAGAAGGGTTTACATTGGAAAGTAAGACAATAAAGTAAAACATCTGGATCACACCCTGAGACAATCCAGATGCAGAAAGGATAGCAAGACTGGCTACCGAGACTCCCGTCTGATGGGGAACTTTCAAGCTTGACAATCATTTTTTGGCTTTTCTTCTGTCTCGGCAATGGCTGCAATAGCCTTCAGTGCCGGATCAAATTCCTCAGCTTCACATATCATTCCATCTATTGGCCCATTTGTGAGAGTAGGCAGGGGAATGTTCATCATATTAGGAACCTTTTCGTCCCGGTGAACGATTCTTTCAGCTTCAATCAAGTCCTCAACTGCTATTTTGAGGGTCTAATGACCAACAGTCCTTTGTATCGTGCCCCACTGCTCCAGAGTGGCATTCACATCTAGTATTAGCTCGATGCGGGGAGGGGTGACTCGGTGTTTGGCCGATTTGGGGCCACTGGCTGCAGCAGACTTCGCCTGACTAGCTTTTGGAACAAGCCTGAGTATGATTCACCAATAGAGGGTGAACTGATTCCTTTTGAAAGACTCTCTTGGGTGAGGATTGTACTGATGAACATTTGATTGGGGGACTATATGGAGCTTGGTAAGGATGGGCGTTTCTGGGAGGTGGAGCTCAGTTTTGTGTATAATGTTGTGGCCGCGTGCAAGGCTGCTCATCACTGCATACCAACAAAACCAATCACCTGAACAGAACCTGGCTAATTTACTCACACACACAACCTTGTTAGTTTTGAAGCATTTAACATATAGGAAATCGCAAGATGGGATGCAATGCACCTAAACAGTTAAACGCTTTTACCATGTGTTTGAACGGGTTGCATGTTTCATCCCGACCCTAAACTAGCCCTCTTCACTATGTACCTCTTTTCTTTTATTCTTGGCTCTCTTTAGTCACTCTTGATCTTGTTTGTGCCGCTCTTTTATTTTTTTGCACTCTTTTTTTTTCTTTTTTTTCTTTTTTTCTTTTTTTTTCTATTCTCTTTTTCACTCGATTTTCTTTTTCCTTTTCTTTCAGTTTGTTTTTTTTTCTCAATTTATTTTATAGCTATGATCGAATCCGATGGAGATTGCCTACGTATCATGACCCCGCATGAATCAGATCTTGCGTAGTTCGGGCCAAATGAAAGGTAAAAGTAATGAAACATTTTTTTTTCTTCATAATAAAAATTGGGTTTCAACACTCACAAAATGCAACCGAACGGTTATTTTTTGCAGACGTGGCCCCTTCCAAATTTCACATGAATTTTGAGGCCGGGGAGGATCATTTTACAAACTTGTCCGTTCTTTTATGAAAATAACCTTTCAACAACTGAAAGATACTCTAAGGCTACTTCGGCAAGAACGGTTTAAGACGCGACCGAAGCTGGCTCGGCTTATTATGACAAAATTCAAACGGTATTCACCCGACCGCTGACTCTTTGTTTTTTTTTGTTTTTTTTTCTTCTTCAAATTACAATAAAAACCTGGTGTTGCAAACACGGCCCTTCAGCGCCTCGGGGCGAAGGTTTTTAAGGCTGTGTGGGTCAACTGGACAAAAAAAAATACTAAACAAGACCCAAAGGTGGCTGTTTATGCAAAGTCAGCCTTCCGGCGTCTCTTTCGGGAACATTCGGCTATTTATGACAAAACAGCATCACCTGACTTATTTATGACTCTTTTTATCATTTTTCAAATTAGAAAACTTAATATTGCCAACACGGCCTTTCAACGCCTCGATGACGAAGATTTTAAGGCTGTGTGGGTCAACTGGACCAAACCTTAAAAAATGACCCAAAGGTGGCTGTTTATGCAAAGTCAGCCTTCTGGCGTCCCTTTCGGGAACATTCGGCTATTCATGACAAAACAGCATCACCTGACTTATTTATGACTCTTTTTATCATTTTTTCAAATTAGAAAACTCAATATTGCCAACACGGCCTTTCAACGCCTCGGTGACAAAGATTTTAAGGCTGTGTGGGTCAACTGGACCAAACCTTAAAAAATGACCCAAAGGTGGCTGTTTATGCAAAGTCAGCCTTCCGGTGTCCCTTTCGGGAACATTCGGCTATTTATGACAAAACAACATCACCTGACTTATTTATGACAGATTTAAAATTTGACATATATTTTTGGCTATTTTTAGCAAAAGGGAAGGTTGGACACCACCCAATTTATTTATGGCAAAATTTAAAATTTGACACGTTTTTATTTATTTATTGATTTTTGGCTATTTTAGCAAAAGGTGGGGTTGGACCCGATGAGGGTTGCCTACGTATCTCGCATCCTACGAGAATCAAAACGGCGTAGTTCTCGCTCGTGAATAGAGTAAGCAAACTAACCCTTTTTTGAAATTTTTGAAAGAAATGCTTTAAAAGAAGAAAGAAGATTTTTTTTTATTTTGATTTTTGTTTTATTATTTTTTTTAAAGAGAGACTTCTAAAAAATTATTTGCTTTTGACTTGAACTTTGGGAATATATTTTTTTTTAAAAAAAAAAGAAAAGAAAAATGTGTTTTGGTTGATTTTTCATTTGTTTCACCTTTTTTTACGGAAGAAAGAATATATATTTTTTGATTCATGATGTTGCCTCTTAAATTTTGAAAGAGGGACTTTTAAGAAAATGATTTGGAATTTCTGAGTTTTTATTTATTTACAAAAGCATTTCTAAAGAAAAGTCCTAATATTTTGGGAATTCAATTTTTCAACTATTTTTTTTGAACATGTTACAAAAGAGAGATTAAAAAGCAAAGAGTATTTTTTTGGATTTTTGTTGCTGATTTTTAATTCTTATTTCATTTTTTCATATGAAAGATTTCAGAAAGAGGAGACTATTTTTTTTATTTGAGTTTAAAGAAAACTTCTATATTATTCTTTATTTCTTTTTTTTTGTATTTTCTAAAGAAAAATTTATAAAGAAAGAACTAAAGGAAAATATATTTTTTTTTGGATTTTTGAAAATTGGGGCCGGAACCGATGAGGTTTGCCTACGTATCTCACATCCGGTGAGAATCAGACCCGCGTAGTTCGGTCAAATTAACCGAATTAATTTAGAACAAAATTCTTTCCTTTTATTTTTCAACAAACAACTTCCCAAAAATAAAAGACTATTTTTCTATCTTTTTGTTTTTCTTTTTCTTAGTAAATAAAACATTTTCCCCTTTTATTATCGCAAAATTTCGGCAGAGTTTTGACAGTAATTGGTCATTGCTATTTTTCAAAGTAGAAAATTAGCCTTATACACTATTATTTTTTATTATTATTTTTTTTTGTTTATATTTTTCAAATACTCCAAAGGCAGGCAACATGCATGTCCGAGACAAATAAATGCACGGAAACAAATAGGATGCAACAGGATGGTCTTTTCATTTCAGGTTGCTAGCCCTAGACGGACCCAACCCCTGTTGAGTCCCCAAAGTCAAATGCAACATGATGCAAATAAGCGTTCCTACTAGGGATCCGGCATGAAGTCAAGTTATTCTAGGTTCGTAACCTGGGTATTTGTTCTAGACTGTGTACCCGAGCGGACAACTCGAGTCGAGGATGGGGCTACGTACCGGGGACCCGCGAGATCGTCCGGCTTTGTAACTTGTCCGACCTCTTTCTTATTTCAGGTATTGACACTAACAGAATAGGGAGTCTCGACCAGCGAGCTTCTCCCCGGAGGTAAGAAGAGAAGGGTTTCGGCACAGTTTATATACAGTTCAGATAATATCAAAGCGGTAAAAGACAACATTTAGCACGTTATGCAAAAACATGTAATAAAGATCAGATAATAAAGCCAAATATAACAATTATTCTAAGCTCGAATTCTTGAACCCTGAACCAGTGGTTCTGGGTTTCTTCCCCAGCAGAGTCGCCAGAGCTGTCACACCTCCTTTTTGCGCGCCCCGCCCCGAAGGGTTAAATGCGCGAGGGGTTTTTTCCAATTTAAGTGACAATATTCGAAATGTGATTATTTATTTTTATTCAGAGTCGCCACTTGGGAAAGGTTTGGCTTTTGGTGTCCCAAGTCACCGGTTTATCTTGAATCCCAAATCGAGGAAAATATTCGACTTTTCCAAATGAAGTCTGCGAACCAGAAATTCTAAGTAAGGAATTCTGTTGACCCGAGGGAAGGTGTTAGGCACCCTCGAATCCCGTGGTTCTAGCACGGTCGCTTAAATTGTTATAATGGCTAAATATCTGATTTAAATATATGTTATGACTTACATGCTTTTATTAAGTTTAAACCGCTTTTATTATTATCATTTATTTTTATAGAATTGCAACGTCGTGAAAATGCATCTCGAACCACGTCACAATCAATGCACCCGTGGTCGTCGACACATTTTGACTCCGTTGAGATTCGGATTTGGGTCACATCAATGTGCACCCGTGTTTAAGAAGGTTAAATTATTAAAGGTGCGCCTAAAGCAACTAGCGTATTGTTATTTTGGGAAGGCCGTAAAATTCGCTAAACGGCCTGTCCCGAATTCTAAGTATTTTAATATATACATTTAGAGGGCCCCGCAGCTTGTGCATTTTTGTTTGTCGAGGCTCGTCTCATTTTTATTTAAAAGGATAAACCTACAGTGACTATATTTTCTATTAAGTTCATCTCTAAAATAAAAGAAAATTTCTTAATTATTTACATGCTGAAAAACGTAACTTATTTATTAAGTTACGACTAATGTGAACGGAAAATTGCGATCGCGTTTGTACAAGGAAAAACTGCTTTAATTCTACATTCTATTATTTACTAATACTAGAGCATGAGATAGATACACAATAATATCAAAAACAGATTAATTCAACTAACATTATTAGATGAAGAAGTTATACATATGCAATCCATTACTTATTAATAAATCGACTACATTTTTATATAAAGAAAGGAAAATTATATTCAAACAACAAATCTAAACAGTTCGGATTCAACAGGAACAAAGCCTGATTAATATTTCATTTTTTGCTTCAAGCCGAGATTGTACAAATGTGTACCTGGAAACAGCAGTACAAGAACAAAAGAAGTAGGAGTCAGCGACAGTAATAACGCGGCAACAGCAGGTTCAGCAACACCGCAAAACCAGTAAAAACCAGTAGAATAACCCAGTAACAGATTGAAAACTCAGCAGTGCAAAAGTACAATCGCAGTCAAAGCAGAAGAGAGAAAAGATACGAGATGCAGTAGTTTCTAACTTTTGAATGACACTCGAAGAAGAGCAAACAGAATTGTTCGAGTGAAAGTTCAAATTGTCTTTCTCTTTTACTATCACAAACTCTCTCCCAGTATAAAAGTATGTCAACTCTCAAGTGTAAAAAGAATATGTCAACTCTCTCTAAAAATCCTCTCAATAATATTCAACTCTTTTTCTCTCCCCCCAAAAAATCTCTCTTAAAACTCTCAAGTCTCCTCCTCAATGTCAAGAAATGACTCTATATTTATAGCAAGACTTTGCCTTGAATTCCTAAACCCAAATTATTCCCCCAATGGCATGCTTTGTCCCACTATCAAATGTCTTCTTTATTTTAAACTTTGTCCCCCATGCCTACATTAAATAAATGTCACATTACCAACCCACAATATGTCCCCCATGCCTACATTAAACAAGTGCAAGATTCCTCCCCATTATGTTTTGTCTTGTCCCCCATTATATTAAACAAGTACATCAAAAACCCCACCCCATTATATTTGTCCCCCATGCTTAACATAAAGAATCAAAATAATGTTCAATTACCAAACTACCCCTCCGACCTTATTGCAATTACAAATCTACCCCCGAATGCAATGCAATTTACCAAATTACCCCCATCAGCTCTAAACACTCAATTAATCATAACTTGACCGAAATATGATCAAGATGACCAATTTCTCAACAATCTTCAACAACAATTATATGAACACGATGAACAACACAACTCAAAATTAATGGAATGAATTAACCATATCGGGAACCAATCCTGGTTAATTTAGACCATGAATGTATGAGCAAAACACAACAATACAAACAACAAAATACTAAATTAAACAAATCAAAGACAACATAAACTCACATTAAATCACTGGATTTAATCATGAACTTCAAACAAAGATGAACATGAATTAAATCTATTTTTCGCAACAAACATGACGGGTTCACATGACTCAAACAACATAAATAATTTCTGGAAAATACATAACAACATGAAACAAATTGAAGAAATAATAAATTAAATTTCAATTTGAATCTAACAAACATTAAACTAGCAAACATTCACTTAAACAACAATACAAACATGGAATAAACATGAAAAATAATTAATTAATCTTTCATTTGAAATCTGAAAAATTAATTTAACAAACAACACATGAACATGAACTAAAAATTAATTCAAACGATAAACAAAACAAACATTTGCCGATTTTAGATTCGAAAATATCAAAACAAAATACGGACAAAATAAAACTAAAAAAAAACTACTAACCGGATCGAAACGACGAACAACGACCAAACAAACAACGAACTTGACGAGCCTCGACCAAAGCTCAAACCAACGATGGCGAACACGAGCAGACGACGAACGAACATGAACCTACGAAGCAATATCGGCGGTTGACAACTGAAAACCACGCCGAAGCTAAACCGGCAGTTGGCGGGGCAGAAGTGAAGCAGTAAAAGCATCCGTGGACGACGAGGTTTCAGTACAAACCCATATGAGAGGTCGACGGACAGCGGAGACGCGACAGCTGGGGACGGGGCTTCGAACTGGACGATGAGCTTGGCCAATGGAAACAGCGGAGACGCGACAGAACTGGGTCGTGACGATGACGGGGAGGCAGCTGGAGGCGACGGGTTCTTGTTCGTTTTCTGGGTTTTTGCCGGAGAAGAACGTGACGCAGCAGCAGCATCAGCATCAACAGCTGCTACTCGACGGGGGGGTCCGATGGTTCGAGCATTGGGGGTGCGAGGGTTCGTCTGGGCAGTGGCGTTTGGTGGTTGTTTGGTCGTCGACTCGACAGTGACGACGAGGGGGAAGCTGGTGGTTGACGGGGACTGTTTGGTCAAAGGTGTTTGGACGTGAGAGAGTCCGGGCTGCGTCCATGGTGGTGGTGTTTGCGGTGGGAAGGTGCTGGGTGGTGGACGCAGAAGAAGGGAGCATGGTTTGGGCAGCCATGGTTGTGAGCTTGGAGTTTTGAGAGGATGAAGAGAGGAGGCGGATGAGTTAGTCTTTGGGGTTTTTGGTTTTTTGTTATTTTTGTTTTGTTTTCGTGTTTAGACCAAAAAATGAAGAAAGGAGTTGGGTATTGGGTTAATGGGGCAGACCGGGTCGACCCGTGTGAAGTGGACTGGGTCGTGGACAATTGTTTGGACCTGGGGTTGAAAATTGAAGAAGTGGCCCAATCCGATTTTTATTTGTATTTTTGTTATCTTTTCTTCTTTTATTTTCTAAAACTAAATTATAAAAATACTTAAATTATTATTAAGAACTAAATTAAGTTATAAAAGCGCAAATTAACTCTCAATAACAATTAACGCACAATTAAGTAATAATTAAGCATAAAATTGTTCATTTGGACATTAAATGCTAAAAATACAAAAGATGCCTATTTTTGTAATTTTTATTTTTTTTTGTAAAACTAATTTAATTACTAACAATTGTAGAATGAAATCCTACATGTAAAATGCGACATATTTTTATATTTTTTATTAATTTAACAAATAAGCAAACACAGACAAATACAAATAATTATCCAAAAATATCACAAAAATACTCAAAATTGCACACCAAGGAAAATCATTTTATTTTGCATTTTCTGGGAGTATTTCTCATATAGGGCAAAAATCACGTGCTTACACAAACAGCAGCAGTTCAAACCAAATTCGAGGCTCAGAAAAATTTGAAGAAAACCAAACAAGCTCGATAGAACAGCCCCAAGAGTTTGTAAAAGACTAAACAACAACAACCAACATCACTACAAACAGACTCAACCACACGTGTATTAAACCCAAAAGTGAACTCGTAGACCACTGAACCAATTAAGCATTCAAAAAGGAATCAGGTTCACTATCCCGAATCCGAGTTATTCATACAGATGCAATGAAGAACCTTCTCTTTCTTTTTGTTTTCCTCTTTTTAAACTCTCTAGCACTCTTTTAAGATTTTCAGAATCTTTTCTCTCCTCTCCCCAAAAACCAGCCTAGAAAAACTGAAAGAGAACCGATCTTTTTTCTCTCCAAAAACCAGCCCCCTCTCCTCTGTCAAAAAACCCAGCCCCTAAATCTGTCCTAAGTGACTCTATTTATAACCCAAAATAGGTATGGGCAATATATTTTAATCAATCCTTTTTTAATCTTTTCACACCATTATGTTTTGTTCCCCACACTTGCATGTCTTGTTCCCCACTATATTAAACAAATGTATTAGTTCCCACTACCACATGTCTTGTCCCCTACTATATTAGACAATGTATTAATTCCCACCATCATATGTCTTGTCCCCCACTAGGTATTATTTTAATATTATTAATGCCTAGTGGATGGAGCACTCAAATTAATCATTTTTTAAGACTCAAAATCCCAAAAATGCCCTTAAAAATACTGAAATTTACCATTCTACCACATCAGCTATATCCAATCCACCTAAGTCAATTAACCAAACTTTAGCAGCTATAACCAATTCATCTAATCAATTTTCAATTAATAATCAAACTCTGAATAACAAACTCGCCAAACAAACTCCTAATCGACAACGTTCATGAGTTAACAACAGAGTCAGATTCATATCCGAACAAACTTAACGGAACAAGCGAGTAGATTTCAATCACTAACTTGAGCATCAATCGAACTCAAAGTAGTAGGAAAGTCGTTCAAAACACACACACACACAATTTCAACGAATATGCAGTAGGAATATCATGCGAAAAATGTTCAAAAATGAAACCACATATTAAAGCGAAACCAAAGAAAAAGCAATAAAAAATCCGTGAACGAACTATGACTGACCTTTATGCTAACGATCCGACGTCGAACAATGTTGAACTTCCGATGAAACACAACTTCGTTCGCAACACTGTTTCGACGCTTGACTAACAGACACGGACTTGAACGGAACCTTGACGTACTGCCTCGACGTATGACTGAGCATGACCTCGGATGCATGACCTCGACGTACTGGTTGGTTTCGAGCGTGAGAGAGGTTGTTTCAGGACGTCGGGTTATGGTGGTCGTGCGGGTTGGTTTAGGTGCATTTTGGGGACGGACTGGGGGAGACGACGAAATCGTGGTGGACGTGAGGAGGCTGTTGGTGGTTTGAAGAAGAGACGGCGACGACGTTGTATGTTAGGGGTCCTAGGTTAGAGGTCTGTCGCTTCTTTCTTTTGTCCTAGGGTTCCGCCATTTTAGGTTGAAGATGGAGGTTCAACTGGGGACGATGGGTGAGGCAGCAAAGGTGAAGTAGCAGCAGCAACAGCGTTCGTTGCTTGGTTGCTGCTGGCGAAGATGAAGGAAGCAGCAACAGCCATAAGGGTGGTGGATTGGAGTTGGAGGGGTCGCTTGGGGCAGATGGTGGTGAGGGGGAAGGAGGGCAGCCATGGGAGCTTGAGGGGCTGCTTGGAGAAGGAGAAGGGGAGGGGGGGTGTTTTAGGGTTTAGGGATAAAAAAATGGAAATGGAAAATGGAAGAAAGGGGGGGGGGTGTTTGTTTGGGCTGTGGGGCAAACCGGGTCGGGTCGACCCGGTGGGGGTTTGATTCTTTGGGCCTGGTTAATTTAATTTAAAAGGTGGTCCAGTCCGATTTTCTTTCTTATTTCCATTGCTTCTTTTTCTTCTTTTATTTTTCTTTAAATAAAACTAAAATTGTAAAAATCCTAAATTAGCCTATAAAACTAAATTAATTTATAAAAATGCTAATTAACTCTTAATAACAATTAACAAACAATTAAATAGCAATTACGATAAAATCACACAATTTGTACATTAAATGCTAAAAATGCAATGTACATTATTTTTATGATTTTTTGTTCTTGTAAAACAAACTTAATTGCTCCTAATTGTAGAATTAAATCCTAAATGCAAATGCGACATATTTTGTATTTTTTATTAATTTAATAAATAAACATGCACAGACAAATACCAATAATTATCCAAAAATGCCACGAAAATTCTCAAAATTGCGCACAAAGAAAAATTATTTTATTTTGAATTTTTTGGGAGTAATTCTCATGTAGGGCAAAAATCACGTGCTCACAGCTGTCCCTCTTTGTCCGAAAACACAAAATATTTTCGCGCAAAGATAAAGTGAGCGGATACGAGCGATTTTTGCCCATCCGAGTACTCCGTGTGAAGCAATTTTTGAAAGATTTAACCGAACCTTTGCTTCGAAGGTTTCCTACATATCCCTGGCTAAAAGGGAATCAGGTTAATGTAGTTCGGGAAGTTTTGGTAGCTGGGCCTACCATGGGGCTGCAATGTTACTGCTGTTGCATGCTGTTATTACTGCTTGCCGACCTCCTTATTACACCATGCTGAAAGACAACAAGAAGCTAGACTAAACTATAGTCTATGAATTACAAAATCTTATCTAGATCTTCAGCCGTGCTCTTGTGTCTCTTGTTGCTTTGATGTCTCGGTGACTGGTGTTTCCTCTGATGTTTCTTTCTTTCTGATTTGTCTTGTATTCTCCCTTGACTGCCAATCTCGAACTGCTTATTTCCTTCTCGCGAGCTTCGCATTATTTTTCCATCGAATCTTGAACTTCCTTCCTCTGCTGGGGATTTCGGTTGTATTCCTCTGCTTTACTGACTTCAACATCAATTACTTCTTAAAATATAACACCTTTGCCGTTTCTTTACTTCTGGCTCGACTTGTGGTCCTCCTTCTGATTTCTGCTGGTTTTTTTGTTGTAACTCTCTGCTTTACTGACTTCCCACTTCCATGTATTCCTCTGTTATATGGGCGGGTTTCCAACTTCAAAACTTGAGATGTAACGACTGAAATGTATTCCTCTGTTATATGGGCATGCTCCCAACTTCACAACTTGAAATTTAACAACCTCCATTCTACAGGCAGGCTCCTGACCTTAACAACAACTTCGAAAATAAAGCGCCATTCTGTTCTTCAGGAGGGGCTCCTGACCTCAACCAACAACTTCGAAAAATAAATCGCCATTCCGTTCTTCAGGCGGGGCTCCCTGATTTTAGGAAAACTAAACATTGATAATCTTAAGAAAACTAAAAAATGACTCCCTTTTTTCAAATTCAAACTTCCTTTTTTTTCAAATTATCCTAGGAGAAAATTCGTCAGACTAGGTTTTCTATCTTAGGAGAAAGATTCATCAGACTAAGACGTTTATCCTAGGAGAAAATTCATCAGACTAGGTCCTTTTTTTCTCTTTTTTTTCTTTTGTTTTTGGTATCTTAGGAGAAAGATTCATCCGACTAAGACGTTTATCCTAGGAGAAAATCCATCAGACTAGGTTTTCTATCTTAGGAGAAAGATTCATCAGACTAAGATTTTGATCCTAGTAGAAGATTCATCAGACTAGGTCTATTTTTGTTAGTATCTTAGGAGAAAGATTCATCAGACTAGGTCTTCTATCTTAGGAGAAAAATTCATCAGACTAAGATTGTGATCGTAGGAGAAAGTTCATCAGACTAGGTCTTCTATCTTAGGAGAAAAATTCATCAGACTAGGTCCTTCTATCTTAGGAGAAAAATTCATCAGACTAAGATTTTGACCCTAGGAGAAAATTCATCAGACTAGATCTTTTGTTATCCCTTTTTTTGGTATCTTAGGAGAAAGATTCATCCGACTAAGACGTTTATCCTAGGAGAAAATTCATCAGACTATGTTTCTTTTGTTTCTCTTTTTTTGGTATCTTAGGAGAGAGATTCATCCGACTAAGATTTTGATCCTAGGAGAAAATTCATCAGACTTGGTTTTCTATCTTAGGAGAAAGATTCATCAGACTAAGATTTTGATCCTAGTAGAAGATTCATCAGACTAGGTCTATTTTTGTTAGTATCTTAGGAGAAAGATTCATCAGACTAGGTCTTTTATCTTAGGAGAAAAATTCATCTGACTAAGATTGTGATCGTAGGAGAAATTTCATCAGACTAGGTCTTCTATCTTAGGAGAAAAATTCATCAGACTAGGTCCTTCTATCTTAGGAGAAAAATTCATCAGACTAAGATTTTGACCCTAGGAGAAAATTCATTAGACTAGATCTTTTGTTATCCCTTTTTTTGGTATCTTAGGAGAAAGATTCATCCGACTAAGACGTTTATCCTAGGAGAAAATTCATCAGACTATGTTTCTTTTTTTTCTCTTTTTTTTTGGTATCTTAGGAGAGAGATTCATCCGACTAAGATTTTGATCCTAGGAGAAAATTCATCAGACTAGGTTTTCTATCTTAGGAGAAAGATTCATCAGACTAAGATTTTGATCCTAGGAGAAGATTCATCAGAGTAGGTCTATTTTTGTTATCTTAGGAGAAAGATTCATCAAACTAAGATTTTTATCCTAGGAGAAAGTTCATCAGACTAGGTCTTCTATCTTAGGAGAAAAATTCATCAGACTAAGATTTCTATCCTAGGAGAAAGTTCATCAGACTAGGTCTTCTATCTTAGGAAAAAAATTCATCAGACTAAGATTTCGATCCTAGGAGAAAATTCATCAGACTAGGTCCTCTATCTTAGGAGAAAAATTCATCAGACTAAGATTTTGATCCTAGGAGAAAATTTATCAGACTAGGTTTTCTATCTTAGGAGAAAGATTCATCAGACTAAGATATTGGGAGAAAAATCCATCAGACTAGGACTTTTATCCTAGGAGGAAAAATGTGAAGATCAATGGCAAGATTTTATGCACAATAACAAGACAAATAAAGACAAAAAATTTGAGAAACTTCCCTTTGTCGGCTCTTCTCGTCTTTTCTATTTCTTTTTTTTTCTTTTTGTTTTTTTATTTTATTTTTGAATCACTTTTCTTGCACTGCTTTGTTCCTGTTCATACAAAGAAAAATTTGTCAGTTTTGAAAATGGTGGTCGGTTTGTGGCCTTGAGTCTTGAGCAACTTGCCTTTTGCTCGATCAGCTTGAGTCGGTCTCAATAGACTTTTGTTTTGCACCAATTCTGATTATTTAACACCCAGTACCATTTGTATTTGCAGCTCAAACAACCTTATCTCAATTGGAGATCTTTGCCTAAGTGACCCTTTCCGATATCTTGAATGATTTTCTGCTTTTTGAGCAATTTGTCTGTCAAAGAAAATCACCAGTTATCTTTCTTGCGCCAAGTAGGCTGACAAGAGTCTTTTGGGGGAGCCTTTGTATGAATCCCCAAGGCATGTTAACATTAATAACTGAGTTTGTTGGCCAAATTTACTTTGTACAACTAAAAAGCTGGTAGCAGATTTTGAAATCTTTTCTTGCTTGTTTTGAGAAGGACTGACTCAGGGTGAAGGATACAATGACACAAAGAAACAAATATTAAAAAGAAATGCCCATGTCGGAAGGACAAAAGGAAGATTTTTTTTCAATAACTAGCCTTAATGATCATGACATGCATTTTGGACTCAACGGCCTGATCTATCAAACTATCCAATCTTCCCTTTTAGCATTCTTATGATATTTGAAGTCGGGCCTATCCATGCCATTTCTTTGCATCAGCTTCATGACTCACTTTCGACTAGTGGTTCCCTGAGGGGTTTTCACCAACAAGTCTCTCTCATTTATTTATCTCTGGTTACCGTCGCCTTACAGTGCCTGTTAGGGTTTTCACTAGTAAGACTCTCTCATTTTTCTTCTCTATTTTTCTTTTTCTTTTGCTTTCTTGCGCAAACATCCTGACAGTGTTATATGTTGCGTGACAACCATTGCTCACTGCATGCTTCTCTTGGCATTCTTGAAGCATATCGGGAGGTCTTTATTAGGAAGGTTTTGGATAGGGTTGGACAAAAGGGTCGACATGAAGGCTCAAAGTAGACTCAAAATGAGGGGTTGTAGACTTACAACTCTTGGAATCGACTCTTTCAAAAGTGAAATAAAATCTTTGCCCCAGTTTCACATGCTGGGGATTTTTGGATTTTTCTATTTTTTTTTCTTTTCTTCTTTTCTTATTTGGTTGGACCGAACCGTGAGGCTGCCTACGTATCCTTATTTTTTAAGGAATCAGGTCGAACGTAGTTCAAACATCTGACCTAACTAATTTTTTTTTCTTTATTTTTCATCTTTCTTTCTTTTCTTTGTCTTTTTTTTCCTTTTATCTTTTTTTTGTTGTTTTCAAAACAAGTTGCCACAATGTTTTCTGGGGGCATGGACCTTTGCCAGTTCTTTTCTTCTTCATTTTTTTTCTTGAACTTTCTAAGAATTGCCCCAGTTTTACTCTTGGGACATGGACTTTTTTTTTTTTTTTTTTTTATTTATCATTTTTCATTTTTTCCGAATCTAAACTTGATTCCAAAAGAGGGTGGTCAAAAAAAATAACACATGCTCAAAGGGGTTGCAAAGGATATAAAGTGTTTGGGTAGCGGAAAAAGGGCCTCCTAGACTCGAGAATGCCAATCATGCTATCTTTTCGCGATCCCAGCATTGACGAACATATCTGTCTTCTTGGTGTGTCGTGGTCACAAGACACTTTCCATCCCTTAATGTCAAACTTTCCAACAAACTTTAATTGATTCTTCCTCAAGCCCGATCTTCACAATGATTTGAAGGTGAATTTTACTCGAGCTTAGTTCCAAAGTACTTCAACTATTTATTCATCCTCAAAAGTGTTTTTTTTGTTATCCAATTCGAGATTAAATCAGTTTCTAAGATCTGGCCAAAATTTCCGCATGCATGTCATGTCATTAGAACTAGCGAGAAAAGAACTAGAAATAGAATGACCCCAAAAGGACAAACTGTATTTTATTGAATAAGGATGGAAGGGTTTGACAACTAAACAAGTAACCTAAAATCCGAGTACAACCCTAAAATAACCCGGCTAACGAAAATAGCAGCAGAACAGACAGACAAGACTCATACAAACAAAATGGAGGGATAGAAAGGTTTGACTCAATAAAACAAATAAATCTGGATCACAACCCTGAAATAACCCAGATAATAGAAAAAAAATAAAATCAAAACAAGCTATCAAGATTCTTTCCTAGGAGGAGGGAATGACTTTTCAATTGCTAGGCTTGACATTTAGCCACAAATTTGTTCATCAAAATCAGTAGAGCCTTCTCCAATTTCAACATCATTATCTTCAGTTAGCAAGCTCCCGAGAGGATTCTCAAACTCCATGTCACCAGGCATCTTCCCCACAAAGTGTGCATCATAATGTGCATGTAAAAGATTCTGCGCGATATTTTGGGTATCACTATCTTGGATCACAATCAGATTTTCCTGGATCATCCTTTCTATTTCTCTTTTCAAATCCCGACAGCTTTTAACATTGTGCCCCTGGGCATTGGAATGATATTCAGACCTTTTAGAAGGGTCAAAGCTTCTTGCACGGGGGTCCACATGATTTGGAGGAATAGGTGCAATCATGTCATGATACTTTAACTTCTCAAACAAGCTTGCATATGACTCTCCTATTGGCGTAAAATTATCTTTCAACCTTTGTTCCCCTTTATACCTCTGGCTTGGATGTGGGTTATAGGGCACCTGAATATTTTTTGGAGGCTGTTGGAGGTTTCGTGATGCTCGTGCTCGTCTTCTGGGGTGTTTTGGTGGCTGGACAACATACTAAGGTGGAGCGACAGACTATTCAGGGTTCTGAGGTGGATAATACTGCTCAGGGGAGTCATGGGAAACTTGAGGAGGCTGCTCATACCTTCGAGATGTTCTCCTAGGACCTCTTCTCGACCCTGATGTCATCATGATTTCTGCAATCTTCTCATTTGTGTCGCTAAAATTATCAAACTCAACCTGGACAGCCTGAGTTGCGGCTTTAAAAACTGCTTGACTTATAATTTTGCCTGTCTTAAGACCATTCTCTACCATTTCTCCCATTTTGATTGCTTCCGAGAAGGATTTGCCAACTGCGGACATCATGTTTTGAAAGTAATCTGGCTCTTGCGCTTGAAGGAAGACAGTTATTAGCTCGCGGTCATCCATGGGTGACTTAACTCGAGCTGTTTGCTCTCTCCATTTAATGGCATATTCCCTGAAACTTTCACTTGGTTTCTTCTTCAGGTTTGAAAGGGAAATGCGGTCTGGGGCAATGTCGATGCTGTATTGAAACGGTTTGACAAAGGCCTATGCCATGTCATCCCAGACATACCAGTGAGACGTGTCTTGATCCATAAACCATTCGGAGGCTACTCCCGTAAGGCTTCCCACAAAATAAGCCATCAACAATTCTTCATTTCTTCCCGCACCTCTCAGTTGATTGCAATACCTTTTCAGGTGGGCTATGGGATCTCCATGTCCATCGTACTTTTCAAATTTGGGAGTCTTGAAACCAGGCGGCAAGTGAACATCAGGGAACATACATAGATCTTTGAAGGCAACACTCTTTTGACCTGCCAACCCTTGCCTGTTTTTCAACCATTGTTCTAAGCTTTTCACTCTTTGGGTCATTTCTTCCTGTACCAACTTTCGGGCAGGCTTCTCAATCTTTGCAGGAAGATCAAACGAGTACGAGTGGTACTCGGGAGAGTGGTACTGCTCTTGTTATGTCGCAAATTGTGACTCATGACGAGGCTGTCCTTGACCACTGGCTCATGCTTGACACATTTCAGTCATTTGCTATTTTAGTATTCTATTTTTCTCCAGCATAGTAGACTCTTATTGAACCCTCTGACCCTGAGTCTCTTGAGTACTTGTAACAGCTTTGATGTCAGTTATCATTTTTCCTTGGATCTTGTGTTTCCATCTTACCACAAACCGACCACCTCAACTTTCTTCACAATTCAAAACAAAACATGTTAGAATGGACTCAGTCGGTCCTTATTATTATCAATATTTTTCATTTCTGCTTTTTTTTCACTTCTTTTTAATGGTGATCGAACCTGATGTGGGTTGCCTACGTATCATGTGGGAACATGAATCAGATCTTGCGTAGTTCGGGAAGATCAGGAATAAAGTAAATAAACCAACTTTTTTTTTGGATTTTGAACTTTTCGAAAGAAAGACATATAAAGAAGAAAGAAAATATTTTTTGGATTTTGATTTTTCTTCAGCATTTTTGCAAAGAAAGACTTCTAAAGAAGAAAGATTTTTTTTTCTTGAATTTTCTTTTCCTGGAATTTTGAAAGAAAAACTTTTAAAGAAGAAAGAAAATATTTTTGGAATTTTATTTTGAATTTATGAAAGAAATGCTTCTAAAAAAATATTTCCGAATTTTGAATTTTCTTTTCAATTTTCGAAAGAATGATTTTTTGTATTTTTTTGATTGTGAGAAGCAACTAAAAGAAAATATTTTTTTTGCATTTTTAAAAGTTGGGGTTGCAAAGAAAAAATTTTCTAAAGAAGGAAGTAAAAGATTTTTTTTTTTGGATTTTTTGAAAATTGGGGGCCGGAACCGATGAGGTTTGCCTACGTATCTCACGTCCGGTGAGAATCACCCGCGTAGTTCGCCCATTTTTGGCGGAACAGAAAAATATGACTTATTTTGAAACGACTTTTCTCTTTTTTTTTCTTCAAAATTTCAACAGAATTTCAGGGTAATTCAAATACCTACCTCTCACTGACTTTTCTTTTTTATTTTCTTTTCGATTTTCATTTTTTTTTCATTTTCTTTTCCTATTCTAGAAGCCAGTAAGCATGCAAGCCGGAATAGACAGATACGCAAGTAGCACGTAAGATGCATCAGGATGGTCTTTTCATTTCGGGTACACCTGTCCTAGACAGACCCAACCCCTGTGTTGAGTCTCTAAAGTCAAATGCACATGATGCAAACAAACGTTACTACTAGGGATCCTGCATGAGGTTGAGTTATTCTAGGTTCAAAACCTGGGTAGGTGTTCTAGACCGTGTACCCGAGCGGACAACTCGAGCCGAGGAGGGGGCTACGTACCGGGAACCAAAAGGCCATCCGACTTAGTAACTTGTCCGAGCCTCTTTCTTATTGAAAGATATGACACTAACAGAATAGGGAGTCTCGACCAGCAAGCACATCCCCGAAGATGAGAAGAGAAGAGTTTCGTAGCAGTTTATATACAGTTCAGATAATATCAAAGCGGTAAAAGCAACATTTAGCACATTAGGCCCAAACATGTAATAAAATCATATAACCAAATATAACAATTCATTTAAGCTCGAATTCTTGAACCCTAAATCAGAGATTCTGGGTTCGATCCCCAGCGGAGTCGCCAGAGCTGTCACACCTCCTTTTTCACCTACACCCCCGCAAAGGGGCGTAGAAGGGAGTTTTTCCAATCAAAGGACAATCAAAACGGTATTTATTTATTTATTTTAGAGTCGCCACTTGGGAGATTTATGGTGTCCCAAGTCACCGATTGAATCCCGAATCGAGGAAAAGAATGACTCTGTTTAACAGTCTGCGCACCAGAAATCCGGATAAGGAATTCTGTTAACCCGGGAGAAGGTGTTAGGCATTCCCGAGTTCCGTAGTTCTAGCACGATCGCTCAACTATCATATTCGGCTTGATTATCTAATTTTATACAATTAGGAACCTACGTGCAAATTTAACTGTTTACCGCTTTGTTATTATTTATTCAAAGAATTACAACATCGTGAGAATGCATCTCGAATTGCGCTACATAAATGTACCCGCAATTTTCGATACGTTCCAACTTTATTGAGATTTGGATTTGGGTCACATAAATGTGCACCCGCATTTAGGAAGATAAATTATTAAGGCGCGCCTACAGATACTAACGCGTTGTTATTTTGAGAAAAGCCGTAAAGTTCGCTATGCGGCCTGTCTCGAAATCTAAGCATTTGAAATAACTGTCCGTTGAGGGCCCCGCAGTTTGTGTATTCTTGTTTGTCGAGGCTCATCTCATTCATTATTTTTTAAAGGAATTTGCAACGTCATGGACATGCATCTCGAACCACGTCACAATCAATGTACCCGTGATTAGCGACACATTTCGATTCCGTTGAGATTTGGATTTGGGTCACATAAATGTGCACCCGAGTTTAAGAAAGTAAATTATTAAAGGCGCGCCTAAAGCGATTAGCGTATCATTATTTTGGGCGAGGCCGTGAAATTTTGCTAAACGGCCAATCCCGAAGTCTAAGTAACTTTACCAACACGTATAGAGGGCCCCACAGCTTGTGTATTTTTTATTTGTCGAGGCTCGTCTCATTTATTTTAAAAAGACAATCCTAAAGTGACTACATTTTTCTATTAAGTTCGTCTCTAAGAATAAAGAAAAATCCTAATCAATTAGCATTAAAAAGTTCGGGCTTCAAATTCAAATCTGGTTCCAAACAAAAGGAAACACCTTCTAGTTTGAACCCGCTACCTAACTTAAGATCCGCCGCCTGCCGTTGTAAATATTAACAAACCAGCTACCATTTCGATTCAGTTCAACTTTAGCTTTATTATATGAATTGGATTATTGGAGTTAATCTATGTGGAATACAAAGCCATTTTTTGCTCTTTTTACGATTTGTTGAAAAATGCATCAATGCTTAAAACTGACATCAAGCTAACATTAATCACTAACATTCGAGAACTAACATTAATTACTAACATTATTTACATTGCTATTTAAAATGATGTTATTTACTCAAGTGAACTCGCAATTTCAGAATTAGACCTATTAAACCAACATGTTGATTTCCATAAACTATTTGAACCTGTTTTGTGACATAAACTTTTTGAAACTGTTTCACGACTACTGAACAAAAGAATTAAATACAGTATATTTCATAACTAGTAATCACCAACTAAGATTAATTACAATTGATATTCCATGTTTGTAGAAATAGATTCAATTAGTCCAGTTATGCATTTCAAAATCATTCCAATACATACTATGAAATATCAAATGAACTACTGCTTATACATCAAATTAAACACAAAGAAATAGTTATTTTCGGAAATCCATTCCAACAACTCTTTACTGCTTTTCCATTAAATTTGAGAGCTTTAGAACATGTACCTGGATAATGGAAATACAAAAAGATGAAGGAGCAGTCAACAATAGTAGCAACACAGCAAAACAACAGCAACCAAACAGCAGTAGTTCAAACCAAATTCGAGGCTCAGAAAAATTTGAAGAAAACCAAACAAGCTCGATAGAACAGCCCCAAGAGTTTGTAAAAGATTAAACAGCAACAACCAACATCACCACAAACAGACTCAACCACACGTGTATTAAACCCAAAACTGAACTCGTAGACCACTGAACCAATTAAGCATTCAAAAAGGAATCAGGTTCACTATCCCGAATTCGAGTTATTCCTACAGATGCAATGAAGAACCTTCTCTTTCTTTTTGTTTTCCTCCTTTTAAACTCTCTAGAACTCTTTTAAGATTTTCAGAATCTTTTCTCTCCTCTCCCCAAAAACCAGCCTAGAAAAACTGAAAGAGAACCGATCTTTTTTCTCTCCAAAAACCAGCCCCCTCTCCTCTGTCAAAAAACCCAGCCCCTAAATCTGTCCTAAGTGACTCTATTTATAACCCAAAACAGGTATGAGCAACATATTTTAATCAATCCCTTTTTAATCTTTTCATACCATTATGTTTTGTTCCCCACTCTTGCATGCCTTGTTCCCCACTATATTAAACAAATGTATTAGTTCTCACTACCACATGTCTTGTCCCTCACTATATTAAACAATGTGTTAATTCCCACCATCATATGTCTTGTCCCCCACTAGGTATTATTTTAATATTATTAATGCCTAGTGGACGAAGCACTCAAATTAATCATTCTTTAAGACTTAAAATCCCGAAAATGCCCCTAAAAATACTGAAATTTACCATTTTACCCCATCAGCTATATCCAATCCTCCTAAGTAAATTAACCAAACTTTAGCAGCTATAACCAATTCATCTAATCAATTTCCAATTAATAATCAAACTCTGAATAACAAACTCGCCAAACAAACTCCTAATCGACAACGTTCATGAATTAACAACAGAGTCAGATTCATATCCGAACAAACTTAACGAAACAAGCGAGTAGATTTCAATTACTAACTTGAGCATTAATCGAACTCAAAGCAGTAGGAAAGTCGTCCAAAACGCACACACACAATTTCAACGAATATGCAGTAGGAATATCATGCGAAAAATGTTCAAAAATGAAACCACATATTAAAGCGAAACCAAAGAAAAAGCAACAAAAAGTCCGTGAACGAATTATGGCTGACTTTTATGCTAACGATCCGACGTCGAACAATGTTGAACTTCCGATGAAACACAACTTCGTTCGCAACACTGTTTCGACACTTGACTAACAGACACGGACTTGAACGGAACCTCGACGTACTGCCTCGACGTATGATTGAGCATGACCTCGGATGCATGACCTCGACGTACTGCCTGGGAGATGACTATTTCAGGTTGTAGGGGAGCTAGGGTGGTAACGATGGTGAGGCTGGTTGGTTTCGAGCATGAGAGAGGCTATTTCAGGACGTCGGGTTATGGTGGTCATGCGGGTTGGTTTAGGTGCATTTTGGGGATGGACTGGGGGAGACGACGAAAGCGTGGTGGACGTGAGGAGTCTGTTGGTGGTTTGGAGAAGAGACAGCGGTGGCGTTGTATGTTAGGGGTCCTAGGTTAGAGGTCTGTCGCTGCTTTCTTTTGTCCTAGGGTTCCGCCATTTTAAGTTGAAGATGGAGGTTCAGCTGGGGACGATGGGTGAGGCAGCAGAGGTGAAGCAGCAGCAGCAGAAGCATTCGTCGCTTGGTTGCTGCTGGCGAAGATGAAGGAAGCAGCATCAGCCATGAGGGTGGTGGCTTGGAGCTGGAGGGGTTGCTTGGGCAGATGATGGTGAGGGGGAAGGAGGGAAACCATGGGAGCTTGAGGGGTTGTTTGGAGAAGGAGAAGAAAAGGGGGTGGGTGTTTAGGGTTTAGGGGTTAAAAAATGAAAAATGGAAGAAGAGGGGAGGTGTTTGTTTGGGCTGTGGGGCAAACCCGGTCGGGTCGACCCGGTGGAGGTTTGGTTCTTTGGGCCTGGTTGATTTAATTTAAAAGGTGGCCCAGTCCGATTTTCTTTCTTATTTCCATTGCTTCTTTTTCTTCTTTTATTTTTCTTTAAATAAAACTAAAATTCTAAAAATCCTAAATTAGCCTATAAAACTAAATTAATTTATAAAAATGCTAATTAACTCTTAATAACAATTAACACACAATTAAATAGCAATTACGATAAAATCACACAATTTGGACATTAAATGCTAAAAATGCAACGTACATTATTTTTATGATTTTTTGTTCTTGTAAAACAAACTTAATTGCTCCTAATTATAGAATTAAGTCCTAAATGCAAATACGACATATTTTGTATTTTTTATTAATTTAATAAATAAACATGCACAGACAAATACCAATAATTATCCAAAAATGCCACGAAAATTCTCAAAATTGCGCACAAAGAAAAATTATTTTATTTTAAATTTTTTGGGAGTAATTCTCACATAGGGCAAAAATCACGTGCTCACAACAGTGTAGACGAAATATCTTTAAGGACAGTGTCCTTGACACGCCTCAAGCTAAACTTTTGTTCTCCATAATCATCCAATATTTTCCAACAATCTTAAGGATATTTTCACATTTTATGGAGAATCAAATTTGACGACGTCCAAATTATTGTTCTAATTCTGAAAATGGAACCTACAATTTAAGTTTGCACAATGATCTCAGAGAGAATATCACTCTGTATTCAAATTATTTTTGTAGGTTGCAATATGCCAATCAAGTCAATGAGCATTGTAGTGGTGAACTTCAAGGTATTATCGTTCCCTAACTTACATGTTTCTCACAAATGTTCAAAGGATTCTACTGGAATTTAAAGATAATAACCTTAACCTTTTTCTCTTGTCATGTTTTTTTTGTGCAACATAGTATAAAATTTGGTGTGAGTTTGTTTTTACTTTACCATGTCATGTGCATTTGGTGTACATGCGTTTAAGTGATTTTCCACTAACCCAAATAGAGAAAGTGGGTTAATGAATAAATCTCTTTAATAGCAAAAGTTGACGAAATTTGCTATGTCAAATTTGACAAATTTTCAATTGAAGTATTTTCATTTTCTTTGAAATCATATGAACAATATTTATCCAAACGTTTATCAGACTTATGTGCTTTGGAATTTTTTAAAAGATGAATTTCTATCTCTTGGACGGGTTAATTCTACTCGAGTAATTGAAAATTTGGGCGAAGGAGAATTGGAAAAGCATATAAGATTAAATGGTTTGATTTTTCTTGTGATGATGTACCGAATTTAAATATTTGTTTTACTTTTATTACTTAAGATATTGAGAATTTTTAATTAATTAATAAATTGCATGTTTATTGGTCCATATTATAATCTTCGGGTGAAGCTATATTATTAGCTTGTTATTTATAAAGTAGAACTCTTTATGAGTCGTGAAAAAATTATCTCCTTAACCTGAAATTTTCGAAAATATGGAGGACTGTGATGTCCAAAGTTATATAGCCTGATCCTAAGAAAGAAAAATGTGATAAAAAATGTTTATTAATGTCATAATAAAGCCTTATAAAATTGAGATCTTTTGTGGCAAAAAATTATATTGGAAGATAAAAAAAAAATGTTGTGTTTCTTGCTTTGAAAAGTTATGTTGCTACGGATCTCTTAGTCATTTGGGTGAAGAAATTATTGAATTATGACCCGTCTCCTACTGATTTGAGATATTTCCGTAGAAGTTAAAGTTGCTTCTATATTTAAAATTTTTTACTTTGGTATTATAGTATGGAAGATACCAAAAGGAAAAATACATTCTTGTATGTGTTGAAAGATACTTGTATGGAAGTCAAGTTCCATTTTCTTTGAGATGATTTTATGTCTTACTTGAGAAATACCATGACTTAGTATTCTATGTGTGGATTTTCCACTGTAATAGAAGGATACAATGATGATATTGAATCTCTGATTCAGATGAGAGAAAAAACTAGCTAGTTGTTATGTGATTACCTTTTGGTGGGTGTTATGATATTAAAAGCCTGACAATGAGGCTGATTAAGCAACCTCTTCGTGAGTTAAACCGACAATAATTATGTCGATGAATATTGATTGCCAAGGTGCAATAACCATTGTAAGAAAATAAATCTTTCAATGGAAAGAGCAACATTCTCTAGAGACATAATGTGATATAGCAATTGCTTAGAGATAAGAATTTTTTATACATATTATGTGTAGTTAAAAGAGGATTTGGCCGATCCTTTGACTTATAAGTGAAACATCGAGGGGTTGAGACTTTTGCCAATTTGAGATGTATCAACAATGATGGTAACCCAACCTATGTGATTGGAGATCCCATGAAGTAGGTTCATATGGGTAATAACAAGTCATTAGTTGATCAAATGTGCACTATTAAATTATGTCTCTTCCTATGGTGTGTGTGTGTACAGTGCAAGACTGCAAGGAATGTGAGTTTGAGTTATTAAACTCTTAATCCAATGATCCATAGCCTTTTATAGGTGGTGTATTGTGCTGCAGAATATACTTGATGGATGGACCTATATGAGTGTGGAGTGGGGCCGCTCCTATGAAATTTGTGGCAAAAATTTCTAGAGCACTCATGAAAACCAAGCGCGCACATGGCCTATTAGCGCAAAACCGCGATAAATAACAAAGTGTATGAGAGTATAATATGATAGATAAGACACTAAACTTACAAAAGAATTCTTAGTTCATAGAAGTTTTAAACTTCACCAATTATTCTGTAAGTTTAATCTTATTTTATCTAGGTCTGGTTCATAGTCCAAGAGACACCAAATTCGATGCATTATGCTCATTTGTGAAAACCCAGCAAAATTTCTTATTTATTTTATTTTGTGATATTATTTTTGAGATATGTGGGGGATGTTAGAAGATAATTCTTATATCTCAAAAATAAAAATATAACATATTCATTATCATTTACTACTCATGATTAATAGCTATTATTATAGTATTATAACTAATCTTTTATTAACATTCATACAAAACCATCTTTGATTAGCTATTAATGGCTTTTGAATTCATTTGTTCAAATTATTATTATCCGTTAGTAATAGCCTTGAATGGCTTTGGAAGTAACAAAATGTTAAGATTTGTTTTGTAACATCTTTTTTTATTAATTCTTTAGTTTTTAATGCCATATATGTTGGAGCATTTTAGCTAGCCATTTGATGAGATGGTTGTTCTTATCTATAAATTCTCAAGTTCTTTTTACTTTCAAGAGTGTGAAAAAGTAATCTGCTAATTTTCTTATTTGTGCTGGGTTTTATTTTTTTCAATCTTTGTTGTTTCTGCTCCTAGTTTATACTAGAAGGGCTTGTTGAATCCTGGGGATACGCCTAATTTTATTTATCACGGTGTAGACGAAATATCCTTAAGGACAGTGTCCTTGATACGCCTCAAGCTAAACTTTTGTTCTCCATAATCATCCAATATTTTCCAACAATCTATATATATGGAAGATTTGCTTTTATACTTTTTATACACGAAGATCTAAAAGGAACAATTTCAATATTGTAATTGACGAGTTAAATTTATCTTCACCACCGCAAATAGGTTGGCTAATTGCTCCTGGCCTTACTTTGATACTTGGTTTGGGAGGACGGTTTAATTTCTCACAATAAGGTAATTAGAACAACTAATTTTTGAAATCGGACTCTTTCTCCTTAACAAATGGGTCTTGATTAATGCAATTGTTACGTAGAATTTTTGCACGGCAGTTTATTTGCACATGGCCATTTAACAACGTCCTCAGCTTTCTTGGAAGGACAGTTTGGTATGTTTCTTGCTTACAACTATTTCAGATTTTTTCCCTTTAAAACCTTCGTATTATCTTCGTAAAATATTTAGTCCCGTTAGGAATAAAAAATGTATGCCCAATTCAGGAATTATGACTAGACTGTTCAACAAAATAACATGCTAGCATAAATGAATCATGAATAACATTGGACAAATATGAGGTCTATTTCGTCTACCCACGTATACCTTTCTAATGTTAGTCTTGTTTGTCGCTATAGATGTTATTGGACATCTCAATAAAAGAAATCTTAAAAAAAAAAAAACTTTAGCCCGTGATATATGCTACATAATCGAACACTTGCAATAAGTTGTAGAGTAATTAGACAAAAAGAAGGTCCCCAGCTTGCTTTAATGAACAGTTTTTGCCCTCCTATAACATCCAATGAAACATTGATATAATGATAATTTAAGCTACCAAACTCCTGTTACTCCAATATTAAAGCAAACACAGCTATGACAATGTCAAGTACTAGTACATTATTAGAACAACGTTTTCTTTCCCACATCTTACTAGCTACGACAGGAATTGAGAAGTTAAACAGCTAATCGTGCTGTGTTAAACACAGACTAAAAAGTAAAGTTAATGAGTAGAATTAAGAAATTAATAATGATTCACCTACAATTCTCACTGTCCCCACCAGTAGTCATTTTAAGTCATTATGAAAGTAAATGTTAAGATAAAAGACTTGGCCAAGACCTTAATGCATCTGAACCACATGCTTATTATTCCCCAGTTAAGGAATTCCGAACAAACCTTGAAAGCTACACATACCAATTCCTGTGTTTACCAAACACTTTTTCCTTTTTAATTTTCTCACCAAATATGTTATATCTAATAAATCTTATTTTTCTTAAGCAAATTATTAAAGAAGCGGCTTTGAATGCATCTTAAAGATTACAACTCTACCATGCATTACATAGAAGTAGGATTTGAATCCTACCAAATTTCATCCATTCTTTTACTTTCACATAGAACTAGGATTTGAATATTCTGTACATTATCTATGAATAAATGGAACCAGTCAATATTACTGTCATTGATGAATCAATAGTTCTAATTAATTCTAAGAGATAGTAACCGTGCTAACTGCCTATTTGACGTTGGTAGCAAATCAAATTGGTTCCAAAACGAGAGTTAATTAGTTAAGTGTCCGCCTCGTTGTTCCATTTAAACATCAATTTGCATCTGCACTTTATAATGTTTGGAGAATAATCCATGTCGTTTCACATCAGAAGTTACCAATTTTTGATCTAGTGACATGATACGGACATCTGTCCAAAAACTGATTTCGGATTTAATTTGCTCACAACTAAACTAAAAATCTGAAATATGTTTAGTGACACATCATCGTTTAGTTCCAAATTCGGAAAAGATGTTGAGTTCTTTGCGACCCCATTGATATAACATGCACGATTCAACGTCATAAAAAGTCACTTATACTAACTAATTGACAATATTAGTTTGTCAACTATAAATTAAACTCTTAAGATTAGGATGTCATCCTGTGTTTAATATTACAAGTTTATACGTTTGTTTTCGTGGGCACTTTAACGAATCGTAGAATTAGTTATGCAAAGAAGACTAGAGTGGAGATTGTATACGGGTGAAATCGGGGATAATGCATACCCTGATTTTTCGGTGAATAAAACGAAGTAAGAGCATGAACATACGAGATCGAAATCGAAGATGGGAACTCTTTGTATCGGGACCCGCGAAAAGTTAACAAAGTGCTCGCCAACGGACCTGATAAAACGATGCACCCCGGCTCAGGACAAGTTCAGAGACTTCGGAAAGCACAATGAACGGTTATACACGACGGATAGAGGGTCGTGATATCCACAACCAACCGGATATCACGGTGCGGAAGTCCCTCGTTGACGGTTACAGATTAGTAATTAATGAGAAAGGAAGATTTTTACCTTTTTTAGATTTGTACTAGGGATGAAACTCTCCTACTATATAAGGGGGAAACTTTTCTTTGATAAGACACATTGTAACACGCAAATCAAGACAATACAAATACATTTTCTACTTTCTAGCTATTGCACAAGTTCTTACTTAATTGTTCGTTCTTCATTCATAATTGGGTTCGAATCAAGGATCCGATCGAGGGCAAAACCACTATTCAACACAGATTCGGGCTAGGCCATAATATTGCATTTGGTTTGGTCATTTATTTTGTCTTTATATCATTTATCCAATATTCTTGGTTATTTGTGTTGAATTAATTCACATATCCTTAAAACCGCATACGAATTTAATTATTATCCGATTTTAGGGTAAATAGTTTGGCGCCCACCGTGGGGCTAAGGATAATAGTGGTGATTTGATATAAATCTCCATAACACACTCGATTTTACGCTTGTTCTTTAAAGTCTTGATTTCAAGTCAGTTTCAAAATGTCAAATTCTCAGTCTGCCCACTTGAATGTCGACGTTGAGTCTGGCCATCATGGCGAAAACAATAACCTGGTGCCTAGCAGCGAGGTGCCCCCTACTGATCCCAACAGAGTCCCAGTTGCCGATCTGGCCGATGCTAACTCATAGGTGGCCATCAATGTCAATCTGCCAACTGATCCCGAAAATAGCGTTCGCGGGGGATCCCGACCAACAACTCGAGAAGCGCCTGAAGGAGAAGGCAATAGGGTAAGTTTACGGTTAATCTTCAAAATGTTGTAGGCTCAACATGTAGAAATAGCGCAACTACAGAATCAAAGCCACTCCCCCAGTAGAGTTGAGCCCGAAAAATACCAAGAAAATATTCGAAGAAATGAATAGATCACCGAGAGACCGGGTGAAGCTGAGCCCGAGGTCTATCCCAAAATAATGAAAATGCTTAAAGCATTAACTAAGTGTGTGGAGACACGTGAAAAGAAAATTGAGGCCAATGACAAGAAGGTGGAAACATATAATTCCAGGGTCGATCAAATCTCAGGAGCACCTCCAATATTGAAAGGGCCGAATTCCAAGAAGTTTATCCAAAAGCCTTTTCCTCCGAGCGCGACACCGAAGCCAGTCCCAAAGAGGTTTCGTATGCCTGATATCCCGAAATATAACAAAACCATGGATCCAAATAAGCATGTGACCTCATATACATACGCAATCAAAGGAAAAAACTTGGAAGATGATGAAATCGAGTTGGTGTTACTGAAGAAGTTTGGGGAAACCTTGTCCACATGAGCGATGATATGGTTTCACAATTTACCGCCAAATTCCATTGGCTTGTTTGCCATGCTTGTAGATGCTTTCGTGAAATCCCATGCCAGGGCCATCAAGGTAGAGACCAGAAAGTCGGACCTTTTCAAGGTTAATCAAAGAGACAACGAGATGCTTAGGGAGTTCGTGTCAAGGTTCAGGATGGAACGAATGGACCTGCCTCCGGTTGCAGATGATTGGTCTGTTTAGGCATTCACCCAAGGTCTTAACCCCCGAAGCTCCTTGGCTTCACAGCAGCTAAAACACAATTTGGTAGAGTACTCGGTGTTGATTTGGACCGACGTCCACAACAGGTACCAGTCGAAGATCAAGGTCGAAGATCACCAACTCGGAGCCCCTTTTGGGTCAGTTTATCCCATCAGGGCTGACGATATGTCTAAAAGAGCTGTCGATCCTGAGCCAAGGCTGGTCCAGGATCGATACCAACCATACAACACGGACCGAAAGGGAAATGGGTCCAGTCGTCACCCCACCCAGAACAAGAAGAGAAGCGACTGAGGACCCAGTAGCTGAGGTCCGATGACTGAAAATAGTTTCGAGAGACCGTTCGAGGAAAGGGAAGGACCAACATTATCAGAGTATAACTTCAACGTTAATGCTGCCAACATTGTGTCAGCTATCAGGCGCATCAAAGAGACCATGTGGCCTCGACCATTGCAGTTCGAGACCCTACCCAAAGAGATCCTAACTTGATGTGTAAGTATCACGACGCTCATGGCCATAGGATCGAGGATTGCCGATAATTGAGAGATGAAGTTGCCGGTTGTTCAATAAAGGGCACCTCCGAGAATTTCTGAATGATCGAGCCAAAAACCACTTCAGGAATAGGGAAACTAACAAACATACCATACAAGAGGAGCCTCATCACGTCATCAACATGATCATTGGAGGGATCGATGTCTCTCAAGGGCCAATAATAAAGCGTACTAAAGTATCTATCACAAGGAAAAAATGCACTCGATATTATGTCCTGGAGGGAACAATTTTGTTCAGCGATGATGATGCCGAGGGAATCGTACAATCTCATAATGATGTGCTGGTAATATCCATACTTATCAATAAATCTCGAGTTAAACGTGTATTGATTGATCCAGGTAGCTCAACCAATATCATCAGATCGAGGATTGTAGAGCAATTAGGGTTAGAGGACCAAATATTATCGGCAGTCCGGGTGTTGAACGGATTTAACATGATATGTAAAACCACTAAAGTGGAGATAACCCTGCTAGTGAACACCTCTAGGATGATCCAAAATATAAAGTTCTACATGATCTAAGGGGATATGAGGTACAACATCCTATTCGGAAGGCCGTGGGTTCACAACATGAGGACGGTACCCTCGACCTTGCACCATGCATTGAAGTTCCCTACACCGGTAGGAGTCAAGACTGTCTATGGAGAGTAGCCAGCCGTAAATGAGGTGTTCACAATCGACGAGCTGATCACGGTACCCGTAGTTTTGACATCAAGAAATATGTAGCCGACCAGAAAGAAGGAAATTAAATAGCAATTACCGATGTCGGTCTCGGCCGAATCGAAGGAACGAGGAGTAAACGAGGAGGATAAGTACGGAGTTTCAAGACCGTTCATAGCTCCCAATGTTACCGATGCCACCAAATCGATGGTCGAAGAGTTGGAGCAAGTCATATTGATCGATCACCTACCAGATCAAAAGGTATACCTGAGCACGACATTAACCCCCGAGCTTAGGAAAAAACTTATTAATTTTCTTAAAGCTAACATAGAGTGTTTCGCTTAGTCCCATCTTAACATCTCTTGGTCCCATATTGAGTAACCACTCATAAGCTGAGTTTGGACCCGAAGTTTCATCCGGTTAAACAGAAGAGGAGACCCCATTCCAAGATCAAGCATGCTTTCATCAAGGATGAGGTATCCAAACTCCTTAAAATAGGGTCCATTCGAGAAGTTAAATACCCGGATTGGTTAGCTAACGTAGTGGTAGTGCCTAAAAAAGGGAATAAGCTAAGAATGTATGTAGATTATAAAGATCTAAACAAGACATGCCCCAAAGATTCTTTCCCTTTGCCTAACATCGATCGGATGATCAACGTGACAGCCGAGCATGAGATACTCAGCTTTCTCGATGCCTATTTCGAGTGCAATCAAATTTGGATGGACCCGGACGATCAAGAAAATACTTCTTTCGATTAAATTTGGTACCTACTGTTATAATGTAATGTTGTTTCGATTAAAGAACGCTGGTGTCACCTATTAAAATCTCAAATTTTGGCATACTTCATGTCCGACTTTACGTCAGCCTTAATACCCGAAGTCAAAAGGGAATTACTGTTAACCTCAGGGACCACTTCGGGGATTTGGACCCTTTTTACGGACGGTGCCTCGAACGCGAAGAGGTACGAGCTCGGCATCTTATTAAAACCACCTACGGGAAATGTATTTAGGCAATCTATGAGGACTGTGAAATTGGCTAACAATGAAGCCGAGTATAAGGCCATAATTGCAGGTCTTGAATTGGTTAAAAGCCTTGGGGCCGAGGTGATCCGGGCTAAGTGTGACTCCTTTCTCGTGGTAAATTAAGTTAACGGGATGTTCGAAGTAAAAAAAGAATAGATGTGAATGTACTTAGACAAATTACAGGTAAAGTGGCATCAATTTAGGGAATGGACTCTACAATACGTGCCCTGAGATCAAAACAACAAGGCCGATGCTATGGATAACTTGGGGTCGTCGGTTGATATCGATGAATTTAGTTCGAGAACAGTAGTGCAGCTCATAAAGTTGGGTGATAGAGGAAGGCCACGCCAAAGTAAACTCAACGAGTTTAACTTAGGATTGGAGGAACAAGCACATAGACTACTTAAAGATCGGAAAATTACCCTCGGATCCCAAATGAATCGAGAGCCGTGCGTACCAAGGTTGGTCGATGGGGCATTGTTTAGGAGAACCTTCGACCGCCCGCTAGCTAGATGCTTGGGCCTAGGAGAGACCGAATACGCCTTGAGAGAAGTTCACAAAGGCATTTGCGGGAACCATTCGGTGGCAAAATCTATGGTTCGAAAACTAACCAGGGCTGGACTTCGTATGAAAATGTGACGACTGCCTGAGACACGCCCCGATGATCTATCAACCAAGAGAAATGCTCCACTTGGTTTTATCCCTGTGGCCATTTATGAAGTAGGGAATGGACATCGTCAGTCCCCTACCGTGGGAACCCGTTAAAGCTCAATTCATTCTATTCATGACCGATTATTTTTCTAAATGGGTCGAGGATCAAGCATTCGAAAAGGTCTGGGCGAAAAAAGTCATTGACTTCATCTGGGACCACATAATATGTCGATATGGGATACCGTCCAAGATCATCTGTGATAATGGAAAAAAATTTATCGGCAGCAAGGTAAATAAATTTTTTGAAGATCACAAGATCAAGAACATACTGTCAACGCCTTACCACCCTAGTGGGAATGGGCAGGCAGAATCAAAGAATAAGACCATACTTTAAAACCTAAAAAAGAGGTTGACCGGTGCAAAAGGGAAGTGGAAGGAGATCCTGCCCGAAGTCCTATGGGCATATCATACAACTTCAAAATCTAGCACTGGGGCAATCACATTTTCATTGGTTTATGGAGCTGAAGACCTAATAGTAGTCGAGGTGGGAGAATCACGCCTCAGGTTCTAATATGTGATAGAAGAGCCAAACGACAAGGCCATGATCTCGAGCCTAAAACTATTGGATGAAAGCGGGAGGCCGCTTTGGTCCGGTTGGCCGGGCAGAAATAGCAAATAGAAAGGTATTACAATCGAAGAGCCAACCTCTGACACTTTCAAGTTGGGGACTTGGTATTGAGGAAAGTAACATTACACACCAGGAACCCGAACGAAGGGAAGCTGAGACCAAATTGGGAAGGACCATATTGAGTTGTCGAAGTAAGCGTCAAAGGCTCGTACAAACTCAAAGCGGGAAACAGCGTACAACTGCCGAACAAGTGGAGCATGACACACTTAAAGCAGTACTATTGCTAAGATACGAACTCAATTACTCTTTAATCATGTTATAAATCGGACTAACATATGCAGGTAGACGGCCAAGGACGGATGTGGCTATTAGGTCTAAAAGCACGCATTGCACTCTTTTTTCCTTGAACAGGTTTTGTCCCAAAGTGGGTTTTTCGGAAAGGTTTTTAACGAGGTAACAGTAAAGCATGCTAACTTAGATTTGAAGACCGATTTCAAATCGGAGTCAACAATTGTTCGCTTCAAGTCAACAGTATTCGAGCCCTCGCGAGTTCGACCTTGAATATTGGGGGCAATTACCCTCGGATTAAGGTTTTAGCAAGGGAAAAAAAACTTTGTGTGGTAAAAGCTAAGGCTTGGTGGTTAGGATTCATTGTAAGGGCCAAACAGTCGTATGAATCATGCCCACATAGTCCACTCTTGTCATGGCACAAGTTTTTTTACGCTTTTAATCATGTATCTTGCATACTAAGAAATAAAAGAAATTTCTACTTTGCTACTATGCATTTTTGCTTCTTCAACCTTGGATCTTAAAGCCCACGAGCTACCCCTACTCAGGGACTATCGAGCCTACGGGCTACCCCTACTCGGAGATTGTCACCCGAAGAAAATTCGGACGACCCGGGCTACCGAATCCCAGAAGCACCAAACCTATTAGGCAATGGCCAAATATAAAAGGCTACAGACACCCTAAAAATGGCTCAGAGACGTCCAAAGTTGGTAACCAGAAAGTAAGGTCTTTATGAAAATTTGAAACCTAGTAAAAGGTTACCTCGGCAAAAACATCGCCTAAAAAATACTTTAGCATCTTAAAAATCTTCGGTCTCATCGAGGGTTCGAACTTCGAAGCCACAAGTAAACTAAAGTGGCATCGAAGTCTGGTTTTATGCTAAGGCATAAAAAACGATACGCTAGTAGAAATTACAAAAAGATACTAAAAAAGTAAAGACACAATATTTCTAGAAAGGGAAAAGTTTCATATATCCAAAATATATATACAAAGGCCCGATAGAATAGCCTGAAAGAAAACAAAAAAAATACATAAGAAAAAAAATAAAAAAATTGGAAAAACACTAAGGCATCTACGCATGGTCTTCATCGGAGCCCGACTCATCGCTAGAACCGTCGGAGACCTCAGAATCCTCAGAGCCTTCAGGACCCTTAGGCTCGTAGATCTCCTTTGCTTCGGCCTCGATCCTCCTAGCTTCTTTAATCTCGGCCTACAGGTCAAAACCTCGAGCGTGGATCTCTTCGAGGGTCTCTCTCCGCGATAGCCACTTTGTGTGTTCATTATTCGTCTTTAAATGGGTCTCAACGGCCTCCATATTGTCCTTGTATTGGGCCAACATTTCCTCGGCATCAACAGAGGTTGCATCCAGTTTGGACCTCAGTTTAGCATATTATTGCCCCGTTCTGAGATGGCCAAGCTCAGTTGTGCCAGGAGATTATCATTTAGCTGAGACCACTTATCGGCTTTGTCCTTTGCCAACCGGAGGTGGTTCTAGACCGATGCCAGCTTCGCCTTCACAGTTTCCTTCTTCGAAGCCAACAGGTCCATCCTGCCCTTCCACCCTTCGACCATGGCCTTGACCTCGTCTATCTTGGCTTGGAGCTGGTCGATTAGGTCTATCTTCTGTTGGACCTGTGAAGTTATGTCATTAGTCACCACGACTAGCTGCTCATTTTTAGCCTCAAAGATCTTTACCTTCTCAACCAGGTCGGCAAGCTCCCACTTCAGGGACGAGGCCTCTTTCTGAGCTTTTTCTAGCTTAACTCAGAGAATCAGGATGTCTTTAAGGGCCTCATCCTGTTACTCACTAAGATCCCTGTACATGTCCTTCTTCCGGACCTGTTCTTTAAGCTCGAACTCGAGCTAGTTAACCTCCAAGCAGTACCAGATAAAGCTTTCATGATGAAGCACTAAAGCCTGAAAAACAATGAAGTTAGTAAAGGACATCAAAGTCTAAAGAAAGATTCACAAAGGCATACAAGGGGTTAAAATGCCTTACCCGGTTCAACGCCTGTTGTGCCTCATTGAAGAGGTTTGACGTGCCCACCTCTTTCATCTTGGCCTATTCCTCCTCGGTCACCAGGCATCGGATGTAGCTTGCTACATCCACCGAAGCAGACAAAACCCGAGAATCCTCTTAGACTGTGAGAACAACCATTCTTTTGCGCTCGGGGTCCACGCTCGGCGCAAAAAATTTCTTCACTAATCTTGGGCTCAAACTTGGCCTGCCAATGACCGAAGGCACATCTTGGGATATCCAGGTGACAAAGCTTGAAAAAATCCTCCAATGCGGCCATGTCCATGTCGTCGAAAAATGAGTTGAGAGGGTCATTTAGGCCTTGCGCTCTTTGACTTTTCTTTGCCCGCATGGGCCTCTTCGAGCATAGACTTTGTGTAGGAGGGCGTCTCCACAATGTCAATGACACTAGTCGCCTCCTTCGGGACGGGAGCAGCTTCCTGGGAGGCCGCAACCTCCATCTTCCCCTCAAGTTCTCGAGTTATAAGGGGATCGACCTCGAGGTCCTCTTTCTCAGTTGTCACTTTCTCCCTAGTAAGAGTTGACCCATGGGCGAAGAAGATGTCATCTTCTTCAGGCTCATCCCTGAGCCAGTATAGAAAGTCAGGGTTTGGTACCCTAGACTTGGTGTTCTTCTTGGGCTTCCGGACCCGGGTGACCGCTCTCTTCTTCCTCTTCGCCTCAAGATCTGGGGAACCGAGGACTTTTGTTTCCTCTTATTCTCCTCCTTCGCGGCAGCCCTAGGCTGTACCGAAATAGAGGGCCCAGCGAGTTAGGACATATCCTCGTCCTCATCCAGCGGCCCAAGTTCGGTGGTCTTAATAAAAAATGTTAGCATTGTGTCAATTGGGGGCACAATGGTAACTATTTAAAGAAGAAACTCACCATGAGAACAGGCTTCCCACTTGCCCTTCGAAAGTTTGTGCCATGCGCGATCAGAGTATGGCATCTACTTACAGATCCCTCCGATCCACTCCTTGAACCAGGGGATTGCATCAAGAACTTCGGAAACAACTGCACGGCCATAAATATAAGCAATAAGAGAAGGAATAAAAATAAGTTAATACTTAAGGAAGACGACACTTACGAGATGCGTTCCACTTCTCGGGGAACGACAGAAACTCAGGAGGGACCAGATCTTTGATTTTTACCTAAACAAACCTCCCCTGCTAGCCTCGATCTCGATCCTCATAAATGCTCGAGAAAGGGGCCTTACTTGCTCGGCGGACAGGCTTGATCAGCCCCCTCGAAATATTCGGGGGCTATATAAGCAGAGTAGATGGTCTAGGTTTAACTCTGGGTTGTCAGTATTGTTCACAAAGTAACGTAGAAGGATCACGATCCTCCAAAACGATGGGATCACGATCCTCTAAAACGATGGGTGATTAGTGAAAATGGGGTAAGTATAGACACTTAAGTACCTCTCCACGTGGGTAGCAATATCGTCATTTGGCCCAGGGATGACCACGTCTTTACCTTCCCAGTTATAGTCCTCTCGAGCTATGAGAAGAGTATCTTCTGTGACGGAGCATATGTCTCTCAATGCTCCCTCGCCTCGGTCTTGTTGACTAGAGGCCTTCTCGACTTTGAAATTATCCTCGATAGAGTAACTCCCGAGTATGAAGCTCTTCATGGAAGTCTCATGAGCCATCTGGGGGGAAGCCACCTCGACGCCCATGGCCGGATGGGAAGACGAGAGAGGCGCTTATCGCGGTACGAACTTGGAAGTTTTAGCCATCATGATATGGGAAAATATGAAGATTAGAAGGAAAATATGAAGACTTGACGGAGAATATGAAGATTCGAAGGAAAAATATGAAGATTTGAAGAAAAAATATGAAGGTTTGAAGGCTAGAGATGAAGATATGAAGATCTGGATTAGAAATCCAAGAAAAAATATGAAGGTTTGAAGGCTAGAGATAATGATATGAAGGTTTAAGAAGCGGACTATGGAAGTTTGAAAAAGTTAAAAACCGTTAGAAAATTCAAAGGTAAAGGCTAGGATCGGAAAGTGAAAGAAATGCAAAAGGTCGAAGTTTTTATAAGGAAAAATGGTCAATGCACGACGGTTCACATTCGAATGCAACCAGCTGGTGACTGACACGTGTCCAAAGTCAGAATGACGCGACTAATTAGACGTTTCGGCTTTTCCGTTACCTCGGTTGTAACGTACGAAGGAATCAAGATTAATCTATCATTTTCCATCGTTTTGGCAAACCTACTCTCCAAAAGAATGAGGAGATTATGTGTATATGGGTGAAATTGGGGATAACGCACACCCCAATTTCCCGGTGAATAAAACGAAAGTAAGAGTATGAACATACGAGATCGAAATCGAAGCTGGGAACTCTTTGTATCGAGGCCCGCGAAAAGTGAACGAAGTGCTCGCCAGCGGACCTGATAAAAGGATGCACCCCGGACTCGGGACGAGTTCTGAGACTTCGAAAAGTACAATGAACGGTTATACACGATGGATATAGGGTTGTGATATTTACAACCAACTAAATATCACGGCACGGATCTTGCTCGATGACGGTTACAGATCAGTTATTAATGAGAAAGGCAGATTTTTATCTTTTTTATATTTGTACTAGGGATGAAACTCTCCTACTATATAAGGGAGAGCTTTTCTTTGATAAGACACATTGTAACATGCAAATCAAGGCAATACAAATATATTGTCTGCTTTCTAGCTACTGCGCAAGTTCTTACTGAATTGTTTGTTCATCATTCATAATTGAGTTCGAATCAAGGATCCAATCGAGGGTAAAACCAATGTTCAACATAGATTTGGGTTAGGCCATAACATTGCATATGGTTTGGTCATTTATTTTGTCTTTAAATCGTTTATCCAATATTCTTGGTTATTTGTGTTGAATCAATCCATATATCCTTAAAATCGCATACAAATTTAATTGTTATCCGATTTTAGGGTAAACAGAGATAATATGAAACAATTTTAAATATCGAAACACACAAGCCACTAATTAAGAATGTAGTATAATTTGCTTTTCTCCACCATCAAATTGATTAGTAGACTACTTTCTTTTTCCTTTTTACAAGAGAATATTATTTAGCCTGAGTTCTGAATTTGTTTTATCTTTCTTGCACGTTTGAACGTCTTCCATGATAAGCATCAACTGATAATATAATAAAAATGATAACTAACATTTAATTTACACTATCAGATCAATTATATTAATACGTAAATGCCTCAACACTTCTTAAATATTATAAACATTAAAAAGTAAAATAGACTTGCCGAATATTAAAATTCCTTACAATGTCTGTTTTGAGGACTTTATAAATCTCAACACCAATAAGACAATTGGCAGACAAAGAGCGGATCTATACGTGAATATATGCATGGAATCCATCTCTTTTATTTTCTAAGTCCCACTATGATCGATGTAGATCCCTACAGATATATGTATCCTATTGCACAGCCCCACCACATAATTTCTATACTAGAAAAGAAAAAGTCGACATCTATATGTATATAAGTCCCTGTAGCTCACCCCTACTTCTATGGAAGTCCATATCAATAATTCGGAGTTCAATCCCAGTTAACATTTATATCTTCTTTATCAAATATAATACCCCGGTTGCACAACCTTGGACAAACAGAATACATAGCAATGACAATGACTTGGGAAAAATACCTTAATAGACTCTCCACATTACTTAATTATTAAACTTGGGAAAAATATCTGATTCTTTACACCTTCGTATAAAGACCAAACATTTTACCAAAGTACGTAGTTTGACAGCTATAATAAGCCCCACTTGTGCAACAAGTAGATTATGATTATTGATTAATTCCTGTTTAGGAGTTCCTCAATCATCTGCAGCGCCATTCGTTCTTCTTCATTCATGCCACGTTCTTCGCCTTCTAATTTCTCCACTGAAGTCTCTGGAATTGAAGTAGTTACTATATCTTTTTCTTGCTCCCCCTCTAGGGTTGGTTCGTTGTCATTTATTTTCTTTTTTCCAAGTTCAACAGTCATTACCCAGCTAGAATCAGGCCGAGCCCCAGCTCGCTTCTGCCACACTCCAATACTGGAACTCTCTGTGTCAAGCCTAAGGCAAGTGAGAGATGGAGAAGGCGATTTACAGCACTTTCGAAGTTTTGCGCTAAGAATAGCAGAAAGCGATGATGCTGATGACGATGATCCAGAGAATGACGAATTAACAATATTAGTGTTGTTGTCTTTTCCGCTTTCATTAGGTGCTGCCACTGGGAAGTTTGTTTTGGCATTACGTCCACTCATTAGAACAGCAGCCTCATCGTACGCTCGGGCCGCTTCTTCCGCTGTTTCAAAAGTTCCCAGCCACACTCTCCTCTTCCTACGAGCATAAAAACGATCAAATAGTCATGTTATCAATAATAAATGTGTTTCACGTAAAATTCCTATAAAGGTTGAACTCAACAACAACAACAACCCAGTATAATCCCACTTAGTGGGATCTGGGGAGGGTAGTGTGTACGCAGATCTTACACCTGCCCTGAGGTAGAGAGGCTGTTTTCAAATAGACCCCCGACATCCTTCCCTCCAAGAACTTCCCACCTTGTTCTTGGGGAGACTCGAACTCACCACCTCTTGGTTGGAAGTGGAGGTTGCTTACCATCAGAGCAACCCCTCTTTTTTCTTAAAGGTTGAACTCATGAAATTAAATGTTGCTTCCATGTATATTATCACGATGTATGGGATTAAAGGTAGTGGTACGGCGACGCATAGTGAAAATTTATGTGCATATTAAATTTAATAGTTGAATATCCAATCTAGGAAGGGTTGGAAAATAAAGAAAGAAGAGTGCGGGTGCATAGTAAAATACAGCAAAGGGTGACGAATCTCAGCAACCCAAGAACCCCAATGGCGTTGCCTGACACCTCTGAACTTCTTTGCCTGTACCATACTTGGAGTTAGCGGAGAGACACTGTCAGAGAGCTGATAGAGAAAGAGAGACTGAGAGAAAGTTGTACAGTTGAAGATGCCGAACTAGTTTACGAAGATGGATACATATAAGGGTCTGAATATAAAGGACAGTAGTAGTGGCATACTGGTATTACTTTGTTAATTAAGCTTTATACGAAGGTTGTGTGAGGAGCATTCAAGTAGAAAGTTAATGATTTATTTGAGACTAGTGATTTGTAGTTCAAAAATAATTAATACTATTACTGAAAGTCCCGTGGACCTCTCACTAGCCCACCACCATAGAAAGTGCAGTAATATCTCTTCTTTAATTGCCTTTTAGTACCATATTTGAGGGTACTCTTTTGGTATGGCTGCATGTGCAGAGTAAAGTGCTACCTTTTGATGGCGATTGGCGATAATGAAAGTGAAAGGCCAAAAAATAATATAACTCGAAGCTGCTAGCTAGCCGCTCAGACCAAGAAAACTATTTCACCAAGCAGTTCCATCAAGTAAAGATAGTTTAATAGTGTGATAGACATGTTCGATCCTTTTACTTCACCTATAGGCATCTACACATTGTTATTTTTGTATTACACGCACTGACAGCTTCCTGTCATAAGCGTTTATTATACACGGTTTAATTTGAAGGAATGTAAGTATTCAATTGGCAAATTGTTAAGTTTGTGGATTTGTATGACAAAGTGACACAAGTATAGGTACCATTTAAGCTATTCTGTCTAAGTCATATGCGAACTTATTATCATATGTTAGTATTACTTTATTTTCGAGGTTATTATATTAAACTGATATGGAGAATTACGTATTGTTTTTAAGAAAATCAACTGAGTATTCATTTTATTGCTACCGGAAGAAGAGTACATTTGAAGGAGGGGTCAGACCTAGCCGAAATTTAATTTGAATATACATATATCCAAAAAAAAGTGATAATAAAGTTGGTGTATTTCATGGTGGCTTGAAAATGAAGATATTAAGCGGACGTTTGGACATAAAAATTGTAAAATTTCGAAAAAAAGTGAACAGAATGACCTAAATGACACTTATACTTGTCTCACTTTGTCATGCCGGTCCCCAAACTTAATAATTTTTCAATTGAACACTTACACTCCTTCAAACCGTGTATAATAAACCCTTATGACACGAGGCCGCCGGTGCGTGTAATACAATCTCCTACACGTAGGATGTCACGTCAAGAAAATTAAACCATGTAGGCTCCAGATCATTTATTATGGCCACATAGGAAAATAAAACGGAAAATGATTATTAATCCCCCCCCCCAAAAAAAACCCAAATTTCCCTCTCATTTTACACTTACCCCCTTAGATAGGGCTCAGAAAGTATGAACTACTTCTGTCTCTCCTCTCTTCTCCGTCATCATTGGCGTGATTTTTATGTCCAAAGCCCACTTAAATCCTATCTGCTTTTGCTTTTGTCATAAACAAGGGTTGTTGGTTTTTCTTTTTGAGATTTTTACATTCCTATGCCATATAGTAAACTACATTACCCTAAATGTTCATGTTTAGTAAATTACCCTACCTACACAAGTTTTGTTTACAAAATCTATACAATCCACCTTAAAAGGCTCTCAATCTATTATTTGTGCCTTCAATCAAGGGATGTAATTACACCCTTTTTATTTTTTTCTCTCCTCTTTCCCCTTTTCTCTCCTTATCTTCCACCCACACTCCAAATAATTTTTTGCGTGACTTTTAATAAATATATCTTCAATATGTTTTCTTTATCTTAACATTATAGTATGTGGATAAACATCTCTTAGTTTTAGGTTTACAAAGTCTTTTTCTGCCAACTACTAAACTATACTTTAAATCTTTTGTCAGTTTGGACGCAATCATACGCTGGGACATCCTTTCGAATCTCGACTTTTTCTTATTAACATTAATTAATTAATTAGCTCACTTAATAACTATTCTAATTGGGCGTTGAGATTATCTGCCCAAATAGTCTCTAGGTTTGATATTATGAATTCTTTTTTTCTCCACAATAATTATTATAGTAGCAATTTGACAACGAAGATCGTAAATTTCAGAAAATAACTCAAGTAAAGAAAGAATTAGTCTGAGAAATGGAGCTCCTTCTACTATCATTCTTTTCAGCTATATATATATATATATATATATATATATATATATATATATATATATATATATATATATAACAAATCAGTCAAACAAGTACCTGTTAGATTTTGCAAATGAAAAAATTTGAAGACAGAGAAATACTGCAAAAAGACGTATTTAGGATCATATAAAATTGTGAAACACTAACGTTCTAACGACATAAGATATTTAAATGCTAAAGAACAATAGAAAACTTATATTATGAGGACCTTTAATTCGCTTGTGTTTTACACTATAAACACTAAAATTGAGTTTTTACGCCGTCTGATAATTAAAATGGTCAAATCATGAATCCAGCTTACTGGATATTAGACAGTACTAAAAAAACAAAACCATTAGCATGTTGTTTGAACTTAAATATAAATTTTATACAAAATTTATACAATAGGGTCTTTTGTCTATTTTGTATCTAATTTATACATAGTAAAAATAAATTCATACAACTAATTATATATTATACAATCTATCTATAACTTATCTACAATTTTAATACATTATTTCTACTCAATTATATACAACTACAATATCGTACAACTTAAATATAAATTTTATACAAAATTTATACAATATGTCTTTTGTATATTTTGTATCTGATTTATACACGGTAAAAACAAATTTCATACAACTAATTATATATTATATAATTTATCTACAATTTATCTACAAGTTATCAATAATTTTCTTATATTATTTCTACTCAGTTATATACAACTACAATATTATACAACTTAAATATAATTTTTATTCAATATTGTTCAACATTATTTCTACTCAGTTATATACAACTACAATATCATACAACTTAAATATAATTTTTATACAACATTGTTCAACTTTAAATATAATTTTTCTACAATTTTCCTACAATTTTACTACAATTTCGTAAATATAATGTATATCATGTCTTCTTCTTCTTCTTCTTCTTTCTGAAATTCAGCCAAAATCAAGTGTAATCTTCACCGAAACACCCCTAAAATTGAGATATAAACTCCAAACCATATTCCAAATTGTTTGCAACAACACCCAATCCAAACAAATAATGATTTTTCAAAACCTAAATTCGAATTCAAAGCTTCAAAGCTTTTTAATGGCTGTCAATGGTGGAATTGCTGCTCTCTTTCTCTTTGTTTTATATTACTGAAATTAGGGATTGAGAGATAGCGAGAGACGTTGAGGGAATTCCCAATTCTTTGCAATAACACCTAATTCAAACAAATAAGTTTTTTTTTTTTGTGAATTATATAATAAGATGAAAAGTTCAAGTTATGTTATTTTTAAATTAGAAACGTGTCATTCATGTCGGAATGAACTAATTAAAGAAAAAAAACTAAGGTTGTATCTATAATTTTTAATATTTGTTTGCTTGTGCTTAAAGCCTTAAACTAGAAAACGGTGAAAAAGAAAAACAAACAAAAATAGTATTAAATAACAGTCTCCTTATACTAGAGGTCAGAGGACCTTTATCGGAATTTTGAAGTTCACAACTGTTATGAGACAAAAGAAAAAAGAAGCCAAAAATAATGGAGAATTATGAAATATTTTTTTCTTGCGATGACTAAATTTGAAAGTGAGGAAAGATTTAGAGTGATACGCGGGGAGGGTGATACGTGGGGGAGGGGATATGGAGAGAGAAACATGGGGTGTGGAAGATACGTTACAGTAATTTTAGGATATTAATTATTATCATTAATTCCTTTAAAATGTACATAAATGGTAACTGGGTATATAAAATGTAATTATAGTAAAAATCGAATAGGGGGATAATATAGTTTCATTTAGTGTATAGGAATATAAAAATCTCTTCTTTTTTTTTGAAAATGGAGGAAAATCAATGGCGGAACAGAAAGTGGCTCAGATCTAAGAAAATCAATGGTGGAACAGAGAGGGACTCTTTTGAAAATGGAGGAAAAGAGCCTGTAGGTTTGCACTTAAGAAAATAACCTTCCAATTGAGGCTCAGATCTATAATATTGAAGACATGGCAAAAAATTGGAGACACTGCCATGGCTGCAAACACCGATTGCAAGTCGTCACTGTCCGGGTCGCCCCAGCAAGTTACGGCTCCGATTGTTCCCTTGCCCTAATTAATTTGCTCAAAGATAGAAGAAAAAACTATCATCACAACCTCAGATTTTTGCTACAATTATTATTCATTCTTATTTTAATGATTTTTGGTTCAAAATGTTCCTATTCATGCTCATTATCTGTGTGAATTACATTCACTTTGTCCAACTCAACTATTATTTTGCCACATGTGCTTGATCAATGGTCAGAGAGGTTTAAATAATAGGCTTTGATCAAGTTAAAGTGTTTGGATGAAAATAAGTGAAGTATGAAGACCGACATGATAAAATGGGACAAGTATAGGTGCCATTTAGGCCATTCCGCCTTTTTTTTCCCCAAGTAAATATGGTATTGAAAATTGGAGTTGTGTTTAAACATGAATATAATTTTGGACTGATTTTAAAATTTTGTGAGTAGTCTAAAATAATTTTTTTGAAAAATAGCTTATTGGAGTTTTTAAAATTTTTAAAAAATTTTGCAAGTGAAAATCAAAAATTTTATGGCCAAACACTAATTTCGACAAAAAAAAAATTATTAAAAATATAGTATTCTCATATCTATCCGTATTTAGAAAACCTCTAATTTGCTTGGTAAAGTGTCAAATCGTGTGTAAATGATATCAGCAATGTTGTGGGCCTTGTGGCTTAGGCCATCTACAACCTTGCCCCCATCCTCCGTAACGGGGGAAATATTTGGGGAAATTTAGCTCCAACCCTTTCTCATTTTTGTTCTCAAAATGGGGGATGAATAGTGTTCCCTCGAATATGGGGTACACTATTCACCTTCCCCATTATTATTCATCACTTTTTTTTATTATTATTTAATCTTTTAATTTATCTCTTTATATATACCTAATTATGTTTATGTAATGTATTTATAATATTAATATTATATCTTAACTTTGGTGTATAATTTTGATAAATTAATTTTCGTGCATTTATTATTTTTATGTAGAAATGGCAGTAGATGAAAATCAACGATTTCAAGAATTTTTATTTCGACATAGAAGAATTAAGGACAAAGATGCTCATTTTGCACTTCGTAATGCATTAATAGATCATTTATGGGAGAATACTAGAGGTTGAAGTTGAATATTTATCTAGTATTTCGAATGAATTTTATCATCATGTAATATGTATTTAATTAATCTTGTATCACAATGATTTCACTTTTATTTGAATTATTAGTTAATCTATAATAATTGCTTACAAATTATATTATTTAAAATTTCATGGAATTGTTTAATTATGGAAATTATAAATTAATAAAAATAAAAGATGGAATTTGTTTAATGAAAATTAAAAAATAAAATTGAAATGAAAGATAATAATATAATATAGAAGAGAGAGAAGAATATAAAAAAGTTTGGAGAAAAAATAGGAAAATGGTTGGAGTAAGTTGTCCCCAAAATGGGGAAATGACCAGTCTATCCATAACCTGATTAGCCTCCCTGAAACAATGACCAGTGATAACATCTCTTGTTATATGTCTAATTTAACTTGATAATATAAAAATTATTTACAAAGTCAAAATATAAACTCTTCAAGAAAGACTTTAACTTACAACAGGCTAAAATTATTTTTATACAAATAGATCATCTAAAAAATAAATACAAGTAACTATCTTTAAAAAGAGAAGTCATTTTAACACCGCTGAAAATTCTTTGTTTAGCTCAATTTTGTAATCTAATGTAGAAATGTACCGTATTGTGGTCCTGCTGTTTCAGGTCCGTTATACCGATGCCTTAATGTGGCTTTCCCAGAATTTATTGCTCTATTATTAAAGTTTGATTAAGTCTAATAATCACATCCAATTCGACGAAGTACTCTTTTTAGCTAAAACTAGATTAAATTATGAATGAAGAATAAGTGAATTTTCGGTATATAATAAGGGTCCTAGTCTAATCAATATTAGAAATAATGTGAGTAGCAATGATGAAAATTAGCTATAATTACTACGAAAGAACGAAAAGCAATCAGTTCCAATAATAATAGCAACATAATTTTTGTACTTGAAACTGATATAAGTTTAATATTACTGAATTTTAACTCGCACTTGGGAGAATTTAATGTTTATAAGTACTAAATTTTTTAAAGAAACGGTCGTTAAATTTAATGTTGGGCGTATGAAAATTTTGAGTTATTAATGAGTCAAGTACGTGAATTGAATTTTTTCCCGAAGAAGGAACTAAAGGCAATAAGTATTGTTGGATTTGCACTTTCTATTAGCCAATGGCAAATTGAGAAGATAAATCGAACTGGACTGCCTGAATACGTGAAAAGAAATTTGTTGTAGTTACTTCATTCAGTAAAAACTGAATAATTGTATGAAATAAATGCTGCTACTAGCTAGTAGCGTGTAAACCGTTGCGCTTCTTTTGAGTTATATGGAGGATTTAAGTAATAATCAATGCATTACCCTTTTAGGATTGTACTCAGTAACTATCAGAAAAGAAGAAGGATAGTATGGTGAAGTAATATTCCTTCCCGTCAATTACACTACTACAAATCTGCCACCGTCCAAACCTTACCGACCCAAATCTGTCGGGAGAGGAAATCTATCGAAATCGGTCGGAAAATATCTAAATTGATTGCAAAATTTAAATAAAAAATTTTACAAAAAAAATACCGACCACTTTCGATAGGAAAAAATGACCCCACAATAAAGAAACACAGCTTTGTCTGACACATATCCAAATTTCAATCGATATCGATCGAAAATTGGTCAATCTTTGACCAAAACCTGATCAAACTTGCATATTATCTACCCCCCAAAAAAAAGTTTAATTAAAAAAATTCAAGTAAGTTTTAATCGAATATAATTGAATTTTCAATTGATCCACTGATGAAGTATTAGACCAAAGTATTAATAAGGTGATCGAGAATAAAATATTCAAGACTGTGTCGATTGTACACATCTTGGAGAATCTAGTCACTCATTATACCGGAGCATCTAGTCACTTAAACTCCAAAATTTATTTTCTTATTTAGTCACTGATCAAGCATTCGAGTATGAACAATTGAGAATAAATTATCAACGCTAGTCATATATGTGTAAGTGTAAATTATCATAAATGAAATAAAATCATAATTCTATTAGAATCTATTACACGTATACAAATATGAAGTGTAATTTATACGAAAGTGTGATGACCTTTTACAAGTAAATTCTGTGATCCGAGGCCTTAAAAACCTCTTTCTGTCTCACCTCGATTTGCATGCGCAGTCCGGCGCGTATCCGAAAAGCCATTATGTGAAAATCTGTGAAAATGATAAATTTTACTTTTAAAATGAATTTAAGTTGACTTCGGTCAACATTTTGGGTAAACGGATCCGGGCCCATGATTCGACGGTCTGGGAGGGTCAGTAGGAAAATATGGGACTTGGGCGTATGCCCGGAATTGAATTCCGAGGTCCCAAGCCCGAGAAATGAATTTTTAAAGAAAAATTATTTTCTGGAATATATAAGAGTTTTTGAAAATGAAAGGTGTTTGAAATTGATAGTATCGGGCCCATATTTTAGTTCCGGAGTAGGTACAAGTTTGAAATAATAATTAGGTTGAATCTATAAAATTTGGTAAAGATCGGAATTGGTTTGGTATAAAACGGACTTAAAGTTGAGAAATTGGAAATTTTGGTGTTCTTGAATAATTTCATGAATTTGTGGTTTAATTCATAGTTGTTGATGTTATTTTGATGATTTGATTGCACGAACAAGTCCGTATGATGTTTTAGGTTGGTGTGCATGTTTGGTTTGGAGCCCCGAGGGCTCGGGTGAGTTTTGGATAGGCCACGAAGTGGAATTGAACTTAGGAAGTTGTAGGTTTTCAACTGATATGTGTTGCAGGCCCTGATCTCGCAATTGTGAGGTCAGGTGTCGCAATTGCGAGCCTATCAGGCTTGGGAATTGCGAGGGACACTTCGCAATTGCGAAGTATGCCCTGGCTAGTGTCGCGCCCCCTTTTTTCCCTCCGCGGAGAGAGGTTCGGGTTTCGACATTTATGGAGGTAATAACTCATTTCCTTTTGGGAATTGGGTATTTTGAAGAGTCGCCACCTAATGGATTATGGTGCGTTAGGGCACCTAGAGCTATTAACTCTTGGATTGGTTCGCGTTACCAGAAATTTAGGGTAAGGGATCGAAATAACCTTGAGGGGAAGGTGTTAGGCACCCCTCTCGGTCCACAACTGTAGGTCCCAGCCGAACTTATACTTACGAATTAGTCCTTTTAACAAATAAGTAGTTGAAACAAATAATTGCAGAGAAAGCATGTTGTACATTGTATGACTCAGGTAATAAGACAAAGGATTTGAACAATTTGCATACATAAAAAGAAAGTTTTAAGCAAAAGGAGTTTGGAAAGGAGGGGTCCTAGGTTGGTTAGCCTACAGGATCACCCCACGCAATGCCACTCCTCAACAAAGGGCTACATGTGGCATTAATGCATAGTCATCATGTCCATATCTACCCATTCCCACCCCTTAGTGGTTATTAAAACGAGTGTTATTTAACGATCCCTATGCGTGTTGTTACCCGTCCCTTCTTAATGGTCCTGGAGGAAATTAAGACCTCTACCTATAGGCAGTTCTAGACAGACCCTAAGGTTTAAAGGAGAAAATACTAAGGCGACAAGCAAGAACACATAGGACTCTTAGCGAATAAAAGCAGAAAGGAGCAAATAAGAGGCTCAGTTTTACCTCCACATATAAGGCATGTAACAGCACGGCTCAAACACAAATAAGGATAATATTATTAAACAGGATCCTAAGGCATGATGTCTAAGTGAATATCAAAACATAGAAGATAGATAGTTTATTTTATAAACTCAGAAGTAATGGTCCTATCAGTTTGCTTACTGATTTTAAGTCTGTTAAATCTGAACAAATTTAAGTAGCAAAAACATTTCAGAGTTACAGAATTTAGAATCGCCCTATAGGCTTGCCTAAACGCAGAACAGTGATGCCCAAAAGCATGATAACTATGTTGATATAGTAAAGCAGTGAACAGTTTTTAAAACAGACTCTTGAGTTCCTATAGGCATGCTACCTACTGATAGTGAAGGCAGTATTTGAAACAATTCATTTAAGGAAAATAACCATTGATTAGGCTAGTTTCGAAGTAAACTAACATGAATTGAACTGACTTATTGATTTTTATTCTATAGACAGAATTTCTGATTTTTAATTCCTATGGGCATGGTATGTAATTGTTAATAACTAATGTTAGAAACTTATAGGCATGATATCTAATGAAAATAAATGTAAATACCCGTTGTAACATAAACTGAACCTGATCACATTCTATGAATATGGTATCTACTTATGAAGTTGATTTTTAAATCAATAGACATGATTTCTATTATTGAAACCACTTAAACCCTATAGGCATGATTTCTAGCATGGTAAGGCAAACACAACAAGTATAAAATCCTATAAGCATGGTTTCTACCCATATTACCCCACAGATATGTAACTACCCACCCCTTTTCACTAATCACCCCAATATTCGTTTACAAATAATTATTACAAATCAAATGAATGAATTACATAAATAGATAAAATAAAAGAAGAAGTTACACTATAGAGAGCCTGACACAAGCCCAAAAGATTTTCCAAACCTCCAATAGCCTCAAATGCCAAATTCCATAGATAATATCATTGTTTAGGTGCGTCAGAGTTCCCTAAGGATCTCAAGGATCTCGGACAGTGCTCACACCTAGAATTTCCATAACAGGGATTGAGTAAGTGCAGTGTGGAAGGGCCACCCTCAGTGTGCCAGAGTTCAGAGGGATCTCAGAAGGATCTTAATGCAGTACACACACTGAAGGGGGCAAAACCTAGGGACTTAAGAGTAAAGTAAGAGTGCTTGACATAGTTTTGACAAGAAAACAGTACTGGATTGATTCAATAAGTAAAGAAGTTTTCTGAAAATAAGGACTAATCAGTAGTAAAACAGTTTGAAAATAATGTAAATATTTTTTACAAAAAATCAGCAAGCAAACAGGCTGGTTACAGAACAAACAGGTCTAACATCACTTAACAACAGAATTCACACAGGGGTAGTGGGAATTAGGGACATACAGAACACATCAATATCATAGTGAAGCACATAACAACAGGAGCATAAAAGCTTTTCTAGAGTTTTATATGATTAAGGAATTAGTCATACGACTTGGAAGTAGAGACATAGAGCATGAATCACAGAACAACCATGTGGAAACATACTACACTGGACAAATTAAACATAGAAACAGAGTTGCTTAGAGATATTAGACAACTTAGCAAAACAGATTTAACCAAAGTCTAAGTAAACAGATTGATCAAAACATGCTAACATACATAGGACAACTCACGTCGAGGCATGCTAGATAAAGCAATAGGCAGATCCTTAGACAGACTAATTACAAGTTAAACAGGATATAATTCATACATGCTAGTGATTAAGCAGTGTAGTTTAGGCATTCTAGGTGAAACAATGATTTAGACATGCTAGTTACACGTTGAACAACCAAATAACAAGCAACAACAAGACTGGAAATCAATGAACTAAAGCAGTAATAGAACACACAAGGTTTTGGACTTGAAATTGAATTAAGACATACCAATTAAGGAGAGCAAACACAGGGTATAGAGCAGGTATAGTGCAATAACTAGCCTTGGCTTACAGCCGGCTAGTTCAGTAAAAGTAGCAAGTAACAAGAAAGAGCAGAGAGCTTTTAAGTGTAAGAGAGAGTTATTGAACTAATGTCTGTGTCTGGAAGTGAGAATAGAGGAGAGTATATATAATAGTTGAGAGTAGAGTAAAATAAGGTAAAGGAAATCAGTCTTCAACAATTAACGAAGCCACAGAATCAGTCAGGCACAAAATCAGTAAGTCTTCCCTTAATTAAGGGGTAATTAACCAACGGTAAAGAGCAAGACATATTTAAGGAAATAAAATCAAGTAAGACTTAGGTACAGAGTAGACAATTAAGGGTAAATACACAAGGGTTTAATTAAGAAAACAGTTAGTGAAGAATCAGTAAATAACATAGTTAATCAAATAAGGTAAGAAAACTAAATAAGGTTGTAAAATATGGAAATAATCGAGAATCAGCATATAAGTATTACCATAGCAAATAAGTGAATCAAGGACTCGAAATAACACTTATTTGAGGAAAATATCATAGGTTTCCATGAATAAGCCAAGTTTAAACAGAAAGAATCGAAGGTTTAAAGGAAAGTTTTCAAATCAAACCAAGAAACAGGGAATTCAGAATCAGTCAAAGAGAGAGTCATGAACAGAGTTAGCGTTTAGCATATAAATAAAGTAAGACATGGATAGTCAAGAGTCGACATACAACTCTAGCAAGCATGAAAGTTAAATAATATTGATTCAATGAGAAAGAGGCAAGTCTTGAACAGTTAAGATGAACACAAGCATATGGAATCAATGTAAGTTAGGCTAAGAAACTCAGTAGAATCATATCAAGGCAAGATAATCATGAGAAATCACAGAAACTCAAAAAAGAAAACCGATCAGTCATGCTGATATACAGAACCAAACGAATAACCCTAAAAAAATTAGGGCTTTCAACATAGACGAGTTAAAGATGTAGTAAACTCATGGAATCAATCAAGATATGTGAGAAATAGAAGTTTAAACACAAAGAATCAAGGTTTTTTTTTTTAAAAAAAAAAAAGAAGTTCTGAAAACTCTAGTTTAGAAGAAGATGAAAAACACTTGAAATCATACGATTCTTGTAAAGAACCTCAAAGACAGTGTAAAACATTGAAGGAACAAACTCAAATTGTCCTAGATCTAAGAGGTATAGTAAAGAAATTAGGGTTTCGAAAGAACCCATATAGAGATGAAGAAACCTGTCCAGAAACTCAAAGATCGTAGCAAATATAGAATAATTTTGCTTGAAATCACACTGGAATAGCCAAGAACAGGAAGGAGATGAACCCTAGATGCAAGTCAGCATGGCCCTGGGCCCTTGAAGACCTTAGAGAAGGCAAGCATGGCATGAGAGAAGCCATTGGAGGCTTAAGAGACGATGAGAGGTCATCGGATATGGCCAAAGATAGGAGGTCGACGGTTGAAGATTAGGGCTAGGTTGAGAGTGTTTTGAGGGCAGAGAGGATTTTAGGGCGGCAGATGTGGAGAAATGGTTAGGGTTGGGGGTCGTTTGGAATAAAAAATGAAAGAACAAATATGGGCCGTTGATCTTTTAGATCAACGACCATGATCTGATGGGTTTTAGGTCGGGTAGGTGTATTTAGGGCCTGGGTCGGGTAATTAGATCTGAAATTGGGTTGGGATATTGGGTTGAATTGAGGTTAAAATTGAAATACAATTTAGCTAAGTTTTAAATAGCCAATTTAACCCTCTATAATTTATAATAAATAATAGATGATTTATAAAAAATAATTTCATGTACTAAAATGATTTAAAATAGATATTCAATATTTTAAAAATATAGAAGATCATTTTATGTATATAAATGTAATTATACATTAATAGGGCTAATATTGCAATTATATGCAAATTGACTTTAAAATATAAATGCAATTATAAAAATGCACAAAAATATTTAAGCACTATTTTGGCATAAATATAGGATTTAGATGGCTAAATTACCACAACAAATAATTTGAGGGATAATTATTGGAAATTTTATAAGTAAATGGGGAAGATATAAATCAATTTAAAGCTTTTAAAAATATAGAAAAATTATAAAAACCTTGTGCATGCTTATATATGCATATATATGCTATTTTGAAGGTATATATGTATATAAAAATATATTTAGGGAAACATTGGTATCAACAGCTGCCCCTCTTTACCCGGGAAGGATGAAAGAGTTTTTGGGTAAAGAAATGATGGCCAACTTTGACCGGCGGAATGTTTTGGAATCATTGCAAGAACAGACATGAGGTGCCGAAGCGGCTATGGTGAGCGGTTAAGGTTCGGGAAAGTTGAAGGAACCGGAGCGAGATCGCTCCTGCTAGGATAGGTGGTGCTTACTAGTTACCTGCAGATAAAAGATGCTACAAACATGTATTTGCGAAAATTTAAAACATGATGCAGATTCCCTTTGGACCATGAAGGTTGTCTTTGGATAGTTAAAGATGATGTCCTTGGACCATGACGTCCTAGGCCATGAATTGTTTAGTGAGGGATTCGCAAGCCATGAAATGATGTTCTTGGGCCATGAAAATGGTGCCTCCGAACCATGACGTCTTTGAATAATGATATGCAAATTTGAGAGAGATCCTCAGGCCATGGCATGGTGTCTTCCGGCTATGAGGATGATGCCTTTAGACATGACGCCTTTGCATAGATTGGCGATATTTCAGCCATGATATGCAGTAATGATAAGACAAGGCTTAGTCTTGTGAAATGGAGGACAGAGCTTAGCCCGATTGAAAAACAAATAGATAGTAAAATAGAGCAATATTTGTGCGAAAAGGGATAGTGCTTAATCCCATGCGAATGTGGAGGCAAGGATTAACCTCATGCAGGTATGGAGGCAAGGATTAGCCTCATGCAATTTGGGAGGCAGGGATTAGCCTCATGCGGGTATGGAGGCAAGGATTAGCCTCATGCAAATTGGGAGAAAAAGATTAACCTCATGTAGGTATGGAGGCAGGGATTAGCCTCATGAAGGTATGGAGGCAAGGATTAGCCTCATGCAAATAGGGAGGTAAGGATTAGCCTCCTGCAAGTAGGGAGGCAAGGATTAGCCTCATGCAGTTATGGAGGTAGGGATTAGCCTCATGCAGATAGGGAGGCAGGGATTAGCCTCATGTAAGTATGGAGGCAGGGATTAGCCTCATGTAAATATGGAGGCAAGGATTAGCCTCATGCAGTTATGGAGGCAGGGATTAGCCTCATGAAAGTATGGAGGCAAGGATTAACCTCATTCAAATAGGGAGGCAGAGATTAGCCTCATGCAGGTATGGAGGCAAGGATTAGCCTCATGCAGGTATGGAGGCAGGGATTAGCCTCATGCAATTATGGAGGCAGAGATTAGCCTCATGCAAGTATGGAGGCAAGGATTAGCCTCATGCAAGTAGGGAGGCAATGATTAGCCTCATGCAAATAACACATAGAAAATAAGAGTAATATATGTCTTAGCTGGAGATATATTCGGCGTCTGATGGCCTGATTGATAGTGATCTTGCTACGTTATGTTGGATGTGCCTGCGTTCGAAGAAAAATTGTAAGTTTTGTGGCGGAGGGGGGGAAGGTTGGTTCGTGCTTCTATCGGCTGGCTTTGCTTTGCTCCGTTCTGAAAGTCCTTCGAGTTCCCCTAGGTGACACCTGACTGTTACAGAAATAGAGTTTTCAAAAAATATGCAATTACTGATAAAAAATAGAGTTATTTAGAAATATGTTGATACATTAATTAATTTTAGATGAACCAATGACTATAACATATCTCAACAGCATTGCAGCTCTCTTATATTGAAATTTTGAGGGTCCTTCTCAAAATTCTGCCCCAGTTCGGTAGATGTTCTTTGACTGTTTGCGAATAATAGGCCTTGCTGAATCTTCTTCATAATTTTGAGAATCCTTCTCAAAATTCTGCCCCAGTTTCGTAACTGACTCTCTGGCATGCGATGGCGTTGGCTGGACTTGCTCCGGAATTTTGAGGGTCCTCCTCAAAATTGTGCCCCAGTTTCTGAACTAGGGGGGAAATGAAAATTTTATTATGGTATGACCGAACCTATAAGGCTGCCTACGTATCCCCTCTTAAATGGAAATCAGTTCAAACGTAGTTCAATTACATCAGAAGATAAATGTAAAATAATCTAGGCATAGTATCTCTTGACTACGCCTGAATTGATTGGTTTTGGCCAGATTTCACCATCCATTTCTGCGAGTATGAGTGCTCCTCCTGTCAGTACCCTGTGAACCATGTACGGACCTTGCCAGTTGAGAGAGAATTTCCCTTTGGCTTCATCTTGATGTGGGAAGATTTTCTTCAATACCAGCTGCCCTAGTGCAAACTGTCTTGGTTTTACCCTTTTGTTGAAAGCCCTGGTCATTCTGCTCTAGTAAAGTTGGCCGTGACATACCGCGTTCATCCTCTTTCCATCTACGAGGGCCAATTGTTCATAGCGGCTCCTTATCCACTATGCATCGCTGAGTTCAGCTTCCTGTATGATTCTTAAAGAAGGAATCTCCACCTCGGCTGTGATGACAACCTCGGTACAATAAACCAACATGTAGGGAGTTACCCCGGTCGATGTGCAAACCGTAGTGCAGTATCCCAATAAAGCAAAAGGTAACTTCTCGTGCCATTGTTTATGGTTCTCTACCATTTTCCTTAGTATCTTCTTGATATTTTTGTTGGCGGCTTCTACAGCTCCGTTCATCTGAAGTCTGTAGGCTGTGGAATTCTTGTGCTTGATTTTGAAAGTTTCACACATGGCTTTCATTAAATCATTGTTGAGATTGGCAGCATTATCAGTAACAATAGACTCGGGAACTCCGAATCGGCAAACAATACGATCTTTGACAAAGTCTGTGACGACTTTCTTGGTTACAGCTTTGTAAGATGCATCCTCTACCCATTTTGTGAAGTAATCAATGGCTACCAGAATAAACTTGTGCCCGTTTTAAGTAGTGGGTTCGATCGGACCGATGACATCCATTCCCCAGGCGGCAAATGACCAAGGTGAGCTTGTTGCATTGAGCTCGTTTGGCGGCATTTTTATCATATCGGCATGCACCTAGCATTGAAAGCATTTGCGGACATATTGGATGCAATCTATTTCCATGGTCATCCAAAAGTAACCGGCCCTAAGTATCTTCTTAGCCAAGACGAAACCATTCATGTGCGGGCCACAGGTCCCGGCATGTACATCCTCAAGTAGCTTAGAAGCTTCCTTTGTGTTGATACGCTCAAATTATACTTTAATTAAATAATATAAGGTGGTCGGTGTCAAATATAATAACCCAACAAGCTTGGGGTCCAATCCTATAGGGAATAGGCGTGAAAAGGTTACTCGAGTAGTGTGCTGCTTGACGTAGATCGTTATTCTATTCCGTTAATTGTAACAAGAGTATGATATGATTGTGATTTGAAAAGATAACTAATTATAACGTTGAGAATGTAAATAATTTGATTAAGGAAACCAAGGTTGTGTCCCCTTCAATGAAATGTAATGCTATCGGTGTTAATATGATATATTTCTAATGGATAGTTTTTAGATATGCAAATAATTTCTAAATGACTACCCAATATTTTTCAATAGTTGGGTAGTATTTTCTCTTTATGATTTTTCCAAATATAAAAGAGTTGCAATTAAGAGCAATCAATTTATGCCAAATAAAATCCACTTATTCCTAAGCGATTCTATTAAAAAGGTTTAAAGCCTTGAGTCTTTGATATTTACTTCTACCAAACTCTAACTCACTTTTTCAAGTAAAGAAAGAGTTTAATGGTTCTTGTTAATGTTTGCAACCACCAACAATAAATGAAGAATGAGAAATAAATATATCAACCAACCATTATATATATATATTCAATGTTAAACACCCATTAACATAACACCCATTTAGGGTCCACAACCTTAGTATTTAAAGCTAGCTACTCATGCTAAAATACAAAAAGATGAGAATATTAAATGCCATAAAGCTTACAAAGTGCAAGATTCTTTACTCCTAAAGCTTCCACAAGAGGGGAATATTCAAAGGTTGGAATGTAGCTAAAAAACAAGACAAGATGAAATAAATCTATTTATAGTGGGTTAAATCTCGGGACAAAATTCGGACAAAAATACCCTTCCAGGTCAATTATGCGACCGCATTTCTGTCGCATAACAGACATGCGATCCACATTCTCATCACAGACATCGCACCTTCGAAACCCTAGTTTCCAGGTGCTCGTCGCATTTGGATTATGCGGTCCGCATTGTTGATTTGCGATCACATTTGTCATCGCATTTTCCACCTTTAGCAACTTCTACAGGGAGTTTGCGATCCATTATGCGGCCCGCAAACCTGTTATGTTGTCGCATAATGGACCGCATTTCTTGCGCTTGAATTTGGCCAACAAACTATTGGGTTTGCAATTCCTTTGAGCATTATGCGGTTCACATGTTGGATTTGCGGTCCGCATATTCACATCTGCGATCGCATTCTGCTTTTTTTTCTTGTCCTTTTGCGGCTTTCTGATTTCATTTCCATGTTCTTAGGTCCTTAAACCTCATACACTACAAAACATTAAAATTACATAAGTATAAAATATAGTTGCATTTAAAACAAGCTAAAATCTAAGCAATTTATATTAAATGTGCCGAAATTCTCCGGCACATCAACACCCCCAACTTAAACTCTTGCTTGTCCTCAAGCAACTAAAACGACACTATCCTATTCTAGACTCCAGCTAAACAATAGTGACCGTGGATGATGTTAGTTGTCAGTACTACAAGCATGCACTTTCGTTTATTTACCCTTCCTGAACAATCATTGTTATTTACAAAGAAACTAATCAACTTGAGAACCTTGAGCCTCGACCAATTTGACAAGATGTTACTCTCAGGTGAGTGCACTTGCATTCGACTTCAAGAGCTCAACTTCTGTCAAACCTCACAATTCATGTGCCCTCACTAGAAACAAAGTCCCAAACTCACAATATTTAAAATGACAACAAAAAGGACGGATTCACAAAGACACTCACTCTCAAAAAGAGTTTCAAGTGTTACAACATGCCATACCATAGGCTTGCCCTTATTTTAATTCATCGCTTTATTCTAAGAACGTTCGGTTGGAGATCCCATAAGGACTTTTAAGCTTGTAATGTAGGTTTAGGGATGGGTCGGATAAACATTTGGGTACAAGTGACTACACCCTCCTTGAACACTACTCACATTTTTCTTTCTTGTTGCTCTCTGCTTCTTTTCAAACCACATAGACCTCATTAGCTCTTAATTTCCCAAATTGAACCACCTTAAATACCTATATATATATATATATATATATATATATATATATATATATATATATATATATATATATATATATATATATATATATATATATATATATATATATATATATATATATATATATATATATATATATATATATATATATATATATATATATTTTTTTCTTTTGGAGCTTGAATAGTTTCATATCATAAGGTATACTTTCCTACACTCACTGTACAACCTTGCCAATTTCCGGCTTGACACCACACCCCCAACTTAGGCTTTTAGCCTCATTCTCAATGTTCAAGGAGGGACGAGTTCAAAAGAGTGAATTATTTTACAAAAAGGGAAAAGTTTTTAATGAGGTGACCAAAGAAAAGGTTAAAAGCTCAAGTGGGGTAACTAGTGATAATATCTATACAAAGGGTAGCTTGAAAGGCTAATTAGTTTTCCAAAATCACAAAGCCTGCCTAAGATCATTTCTCCAACTAAATGTAATTATCATTAGCATCAAAAGACCAACCAGGCAAGTTCTAGATGGTAGAAGTAAACACACGAATTATTTATACAAAGGCTCACACACATGGCACATGAACTGTTTGATTCAACATAGTTTTAGTCCTCGAGTTAACACTTGTCAACTCAAAGCTTTCATCATATTTACATGTATAACTTTAGGTAAACATAGAGTCAAAGAGTGAACCTTAATTCACACAGTTGATTCCCTTTTATTAATGGAAGGTATAGGCTATTTACAGGCACACATGCTTGAAACTAGACAATTACACCAAACCGGTATTTCATTCTACTGCCGTAGTTCTACTGTTACACCCTTGGAAAAGAACCCGGCAAAGAAAAACCAAGGGAGATTCATTGCTAATTACTAAAGCTGAACATACAACTATCTACTTATTTTTGGTTTTTTTTTATATAAAGATAACTTATGTACAAAAACCACACAACACAAGTATATACAGAAGTTACAGAAATTTGCTTATATAACATAAAAACATGTACAACAGTTCAATTCACAAAAAAGTTTGTACAAGGCTATCCCACCCCCAACTGAAAAGCATGCATTGGCCCCAATGCATAAGAATGTAAGACAGAGTTTAGGGGCTCCCTGAGGCGCACTAAGCGCTATGGGAGTCGGAAGCCGACTGAATGATGGCGGGGTCACCCTCTGATGCTGGAGCTGGGGCCGATGAGATCTCGGCCTGAGAAGTGACCTCCACTGATGGAGGAGGGATCTCCAACTGGCCCGACACTAGAGTTGGGGCCTACGAGCTGCTAGCCTCGCCTGTTGATAGCTGAGTGGCCGATGGATTGGCGTGGGCGACCCTGTCTGCTAGCGAATGTTCTATCACCTTCTGAACAGCTGCTTGCTCTTCCTCTGCAACTGTAGGGACAACAACCTGCTTACCTTTCTCCTGAGAGCCCTCATCATCCTCGGACCATGACTCCTCATGTGACGACCCAAAGGGGTCATCACCTGTTGCTAATTGAATCCCGTGTCTCTGAGGCCTTGAAAACCTCATTTAGGGTTGCCTCGATTTGTGTGCGTAGTCTGGGCGCATAGCCAAAAAGCTTATACATGAAATTCTGTGAAAAATGCTAAGTTTTGATATTAAAATGAATAAATTTGACTTCAGTCAATATTTTGGGTAAACGGACCCGGACCCGTGATTTGACAGTCTCAGAGGGTCCGTAGGAAAATATGGGACTTGGGCGTATGCTCGGAATCAGATTCTGATGTCCCAAGCCCGAGAAATGAATTTTTGAGTGAAATTGTTTTCTTGAAATAATTAAGGAAATTGGAAATAAAATTTGATTAGAAGACTATGGTATCGGGCCCGTATTTTGGTTATGGCACCAAGTACAAGTCTTATATATGTTTTGAATCACTCCTGTAAAGTTTGGTGAAAAACGGACGTCGTTTGACGTGATCCGTACCCTAATTGGGAAATTGATGTTTAAAAGGAAATCTGAGAAAAATTCATTTATCCAGACCCTAATTGGGAAATTCGATGTTCATGATGTTATATTGATAATCTGATCACACGAATATGTTCGTAAAGTGTTTTTGAGGTAGTGTGGATACTTGGGTTAGAGCTTCGAGGGCTCGGGTGAGTTCCGAGTAGGTTCTGGGATGTCGTAGGCTTAAAAGACCAGATGTTGCAGTTTCAGGAAAATATTGCAGGCCTCTGAACCCTTTAGCATGGCCCGCGAGGAATCGCGTGCGGCCACGGAGGGGCCAGCGCGGCCGCGGTCGCCTTTGCGCGGTCCGCGGTGGGTATTGTGCGGCCACGGTCAGCTTTGCGCGGTCCGCGCGGGGCAAGGATCCACAGGTCTTCAGGAGGGGCCAGCGCAGCCGCGGTCGTCTTAGCGCGGTCCGCGGTGGGGGCTTCAAAGGGGTATAAATTCACGTGAATTTCAGTTATTTTTACACTTTTCAAAACCCCAAAACATAAGAGGCGATTTTCTAAACAACTTTTCTTCTCCAAAATGATTGGTAAGTGATTTCTAATTCATTTTCTTCACTCCTTAACATCTTTTAACATGATTTCAACTTAAAATCAAAGATTTTCATGGGGGAAAATGGGTGTTTTGGGTAGAACCTAGGTTTTTTCTAAAATTGGGGATTTGGACCTTAATTGGGAGTCCGATTTCAAAACAAATTATACACTTGGATTTGTGGGGGAATGGGTAAACAGGTTTTGGTCCGAACCTCGGGTTTCGACCACGTGGGCCCGGGAGTGATTTTGACTTTGTGAGTAAAACTTTGGGAAACTCATTTTCATGCATTGAGGTTGATTCATTTAGCATTTATTGATGTAATTAAGTAACTTGTGAGTAGATTCGAGCGGATTGGTGGCGGAATCAAGGGGTAAAGCTATAATTGAGGCTTGAGTGGTGTTCAAAGCTTCGAGGTAAGTGTTTGGTCTAAGCTTAGCTTGAGGGATTAGGGGTTGAGTCTTATTTGTTACGTGCTAATTGTCGAGTACGACGTATAGGAATGGTGATGAGTATCTATACGTTTGTGCCTAGCATGACCGTGAGTCTTTATATTGCGGATATTCTAATTTTGTTGTATCTTTCATGCCTTAATGATGATTTCTATATATTGTAACAAACATGTGAAAGAAATTATGATCCCTGAACTTCGAGGAGCATTGGCTCGAGTTATAATGCGAATTGTGAAAGTATACAAGATGATTGAACCCCTATAGAGCGTTGGCTCAGGTGGTAAAGTGAGATAAGAAGTGAAAGTGAAAGAAAGAGAAAGAATTATTAAATTTCTCCCTTGCGGGGAATGTTTGTTGCTTTGTTGATTATCTCCCTTGCCGGGATGTTTGTTGCTTTGTTGATTATCTCCCTTGCCGGGATGCTGAGAATATTGATATTGTTCCCTTGCCGGGATTTAACTGTTTAATTGTGTTCCCTTTCCAAGATTTAGCTGTTTAATTGTATTCCCTTGCCGAGATTTCTACCATTATTTGTCTACTCCCTTGCCCCTTTGTTTGTGATTGTTATTTGGGTGAGGAAGAGTGTTAAAGCACGAAGGGTGATGTCATGCATTGTTTGCTATTGTGAGGAAAGAGTGTAAAGCACGAAGGGTGATGCCATGCCGCACGATGTACCATTCCGTGCCGATTTTATTGATTATATGGTGAGGAAAGAGAGTAAAAGCACGAAGGGTGATGTTGTGCATATTTTTATTATATGATTGCTTTGGTAAGGAAAGAGAATAAGAGCACGAAGGGTGATGCCGTGCATATTTTTATTATATGATTATTTTGGTGAGGACGAGAGTAAAAACACGAAGGGTGATGCCGTGCATTTATTGATTTCTGATTCCTTATTGATATCCGAGTTATGTTGTTTTCTTCATTACTTGTTGTTATTTGATTTACTTCGAGGTTATAGATTCCCTTACCCTATTTGCCTTGTGATTGTTATTTGGGTGAGGAAGAGCGTAAAGCACGAAGGGTGATGTCGTGTATTGTTTTGGTGAGAATGAGAGTAAAAGCACGAAGGGTGATGCTGTGCAAATTGTTGACTTTTGATTCTTGTTGATATTCTGGCTTTGTTGCTTCTTTCTTTTATTGAGGATTCTATTTGAAACTGTTATCTCCCCACAGCATGTTTCCCCTTCCTACAATTATTGGTTATTTCTGTATCTCTTTTCGACTATATATATATGAACTGCACAGGTTTATTGGAGTCTGGTCCTAGCCTCGTCACTAATTCGCCGAGGTTAGGCTGGACACTTGCCAGCACATGGGGTCGGTTGTGCTAATACTACACCCTGTGATCTTTTGCACAGATCCAAGTCTTGGACAGCAGCAGTAGCGCGGGAGCCAGCTTTCAGTTCAGTGAGATACCGAGGTAGCCTTGCAGGCATCCGCAGTCCCGGTGTCTCCTCTATCTTATATTTCAGTCTGTTATCTCATGTTTCCGAGACCAACAGTTTATATTTTTCTTTCAAATGGTTGTATTTAGTACTCTTAGAAGTTTGTGAGTAATGTGACACTAGTTCTTGGGTAGAGGCATATGTTGATTTCCGCATTATTGTTCAGTCTCTTAAATTTACGTCTTCCGCATATTTATTTAATTCTGTTGCTTTCATGTTATCACTGACAATTGTTAAAAGAAGTAATGGTTAATGAAGTAAGAAGTTAAGGATTGTCTTGCCTAGCTCACATTAGTAGGCGCCATCACGACTCCCGAGGGTGAGAAATCCGGGTCGTAACACCTCATCAGTCTCTCCCTCATCTGCCTTCCCACCTTCGGACTCTATAGAGTGTCCGGAATCTTCCTCAGAAGGGATGTCAATATGTGCAGGGGAAGCTGGAGGCTGGGAAACCTCGACAGTCTAGGGTGCAGGAGCTGTCATCAAGATGGAGAAATCAAAATCTAATCCAGCCACGGACGTGCCCACTCCCTGCTCTCCTTCCTTGGGCATGAAGGAGGATAGATCGAACTCCAGAGTTTGCATTTTGTGGAGCTCAATCTTCAGTGTGGCAACCTCGTCACGGAGCTTTGGCAAGTCTCCAACCTCACCCCCGCTCCATATGTTCAATCTGCACCTCAAGTTGTTTCAGGCAATCCCCATAAGATGTTTGTTGCTATTGGAGGGCCGTCACTGAGGATTGGATAGGGTTCAATTCTTGCCTGATGAGTGTGGGGAGGTTCTTCGAAGCTGGTCTACCTTAGTATTTGCATGTTGATCTAAGAGACCGAGCCTCGAAACTACTGGCAGTGGGGCAGAAGGCTGTGCAATGGTGGCCTGAGAGGTGGGCTGTGGAGTGGAAGTGGAGGCCACTGTGGCATGAGGAGAAGCAAGAGCCTAGGAGTCTGAGATCTCTATATCAGCAGGAATCGGGGTCTGAACCTCTGGGGGAGCAACAACTACCGCGTCATTAATGCACGTGATATCATTATCCTCCAGCGCTTTCCCCGTCTTGTTAGTGTATGGCATTTAAGGAACTTTCACAGCCTTACAGAGGGCTGTGATGAAGCACGAGAATGGAAGTGACGTGGCTATCTGGTTGGCCCGAATCCCCAACTCTTGAAAGATAAAGTCACCCACATCAACTTTTATCCCAGGCATAATGCATGCAATGAGAAGAGCTTTCTCAATGCTTATATCAGTCTCATTTCGGGATGGTATCAATCGAGAGGTGACAAAGTTGAGCCAGAATCTACCCTCTCGTGTGAGATCTTCCTTGAATATTTTATGCAGAGGGTCAATCCAAGCAGGGGTACCCTTGGCTATCACTGAGGTTATCCAACCACGCTTATTATCTCCGTTGGCCCATTTGGTATCATACTCAGCTGTGCCCGATCCCTAGTTTGGAAAATAGAACTCATTTATGGTGTCACTGCTACAAAATACCTGCTTCCCCCAAACCAAGATAGTATCATAGAAAACTTTGTTGCACTTGTGGTGAGGGGTCCTGGAAGCTCCAGAAGATGCATAAAATTCACGAACCACTGTTTCATTGTAATCATCAGCCAGCTCAGTGAAACACTCCCAGTTTCTAGCCTTGATGTTCTCCAGTATGTGAGGGTACTGCTCCTGTAGCCCATTCAGACTCAATTGTTTTTTGGCAAGGATTTTTTGTTTTGTTAGCCCTTCTCTATACAGCTCCCTAGAACTGTCGACCCCAAACCTGAGTTGGAAATCATCTCCTCTTTTTCTTCTTGCCTCAGCTTGTAGGTCAACTGATGGCAAGGTCTCCTCCTCATCAGACTGGGAGGGATGTGCAGCAGTAGATTCCGGTCGTGAATGTTTGGCTTGTTGTGCTTGACCACTGGTGGAGGTCCTTTTCTTGGAAGAATATATATGTTTCTTGGGAGCCATATCTACAGAGAAATGAAATGTGAGCAACATAGCGAACATCAAGAGAAAACAATACAAAGAAATACAAGTATACGATAGGTTATGCGGCCGCATAACCACTATGCGGACCACAAACCTATCAAAAACTTATGTCTGCTGAAAGGATATAGTTATACGATGGGTTTTGCGATCACATATCTATTATGCGGTTCGCATAACCATCACAAAACTATTTGCATGGAAAGTTCGTTCACACTATGCAATCGCAAAATCCACCGCAAAGATGGATTTGCGATCGCAAATTTGCCACAAATAACATGTTACAAAAAGCCATAAACTGTTTCAGTATGCGGTGGCTTTGCGGTTCACATATCACTTATGCGATCGCAAAGCCTTCGCAAATTGTCATCTTCCTCAGGCCACCTAGGGTTTGTTATGCGGATCGCAAATCGACTATGCGGTCCGCAAAAGTCATCGTCCTCAATGTTTTGACTTCACACTCTACAATGGTGACCCTAATTTCACTACCTAGCACCCCGAGCCTAACTAATTATCCAAGAACCCCCCCCCCCCTATTACGAGCAGATACCCAAATACGAAGAGGAAAAAGGAACAAAAACTAAAGGAAACAAAAACAGGAAAAACACAACAAAATTTAAACTAAACTTTACATGGATGAAATCGGGAAAGGAGAACATACCAGTAATGGAGAAATAAGAACACTTGGGAGATGAATTCAACATGTGTTGTTTACTCTTTTCGATTCAACTAGCCGTTTTCCTTTCTCTTTTTTTTCGTTTTGTTTTGTTTTCTTTCTGATAATTTTTTTTTCTTTTGTTTACAAGTGTTTGAATGCTGGTGGGTTTTGATATGCGAGGGGTAGGAATACTTACCTTTGTAATATTTGTGGTGGATAAGTCACCGTATAACACCTTATGCGACCGCATAAGTGTTATGCGGTGGTTTTAACTTGAGTTGCTCATGGACAAAATGCGGTGCACTTGTGCGATCGCATAGCTGAAATGCGGTCCGCAAAGTGCATGTCCTCACCGCATTTCTACCACCAATTTTTTCCAAACAAACTGTCCAGGTCTGTGACCACTATGCGGTCCGCATAGTTAAAATGTGACCGCATATATGTAGCAGACTTCCCATGGTGACTTTTCTTTCCTTTCACACGCAATTTTACCCTGTGTTATGATCTTTTGAATCACCTGCTCTCTAACACACACTTTAAATTGCTCAATTAAATCTATCTAACAAAAGTTAAAATTTAAAGGACAAAAAGGATGTTACCACATATGGGTTGCCTCCCATGAAGCGCTTGATTTAACGTCGCGACACAACAAAGTTGGCCTTTCTTTGGGTTCACTCATTGGTTGGGCACGGACCATCTTTGAGAGCCAACTGTTCCACCAAGTGTTTTTCTCCATCTGTGCCCAAGTAGTGCTTGATCTCTGGCCATTTACTTTGAAGGTTCGGAGCCCATCCTCCGATTCTAATTCCACAGCTCCAAAAGGGGATACATTTACCACCTTGAATGGACTGGACCATTTCGATTTAACCTTGCCCGGAAACAATTTGAGCCTTGAGTTGAAGAGAAAAACCAAGTCACCCGACTTGAACTCCCTTTTCAAGATCTTTTTGTCATGGACGAACTTTATCCTTTCTTTGTACATAGTTGCACTTTCATATGCATGGAAATGGAATTCCTCAATTTCATTGAGTTGTGTCAACCTCAAATTTGCAGCTTCAGCCTAGTCCAAGTTCAACCTTTTGAAAGCCCACATGGCTTTATGCTCCAATTCTACGGGTAGATGACAAGCCTTGCCGAAGACTAACCGATAAGGAGAAATGCCAATAGGGGTTTTGTACGCCGTACGGTATGCCCACAACGCGTCATCTAGCTTCCTTGACCAGTCGGTCCTGTTTGCATTAATAGTCTTTGCTAGAATATTCTTTATCTCCCGGTTGGAAACTTTAACTTGGCTACTTGATTGGGGATGATAAGGTGTGGCCACCTTGTGCTTGACGCCATATTTCTCTAGTAGCCCCGTGAAAGTCTTGTTATAGAAGTGAGACCCACCATCACTAAGAATGGCTCTAGGAGTGCCAAACTGCGTGAATATGTTTTTATTTAAGAATATGGTCACACTCCTTGCCTCGTTGTTTGGTAAGGAAATTGCTTCAACCCATTTGGACACATAGTCTACAGCCACCACGATATATTTCATACCACAAGATCTTACACCGTAAAATCAATTCCCCACACATCAAAGATCTCTATCTCCATCACAAAGTACATTGGCATTTCATGCCTCTTGGAGATTTATCCTTGCCTTTGACATTGGTCGCAAGCCTCGACCATTTGATCGACATCATGATAAATCGACGGCCAATAATAACCACATTCAAGAACCTTTGCCTCCGTTTGATTTCCCCTATGGTGACCCTCAACCGGTGAGTCGTGGCATGCCTTTAGAATTGGTATAATCTCCTCTTTTGGAACACACCTTCTGATGATGTTATTAGCGCGAACACGGAACAAGAATGGTTCTTCCCAATAGTATTGCCGACAATCTCTCAAAAACTTCTTCTTCTGATAAGCTTCCAATCCATCCGGAATAAGGTCACTAACCAAATAGTTAGCAATATCGGCATACCAAGGAGCAAAAGTGTTAGATAGTGCCAATATGTGTTCATCCGGGAAAGCATCGTTGATTTCAAGATCTTCCTTTGGTCTCCCTCCCTCTTCAAGCCTTGATAAATGATCCGCCACTTGATTTTCCGTCCCTTTTCTATCTTTGACTTTAAAGTCAAATTCTTGCAACAACAGGACCCACCGAATCAACCTAGGCTTTGCATCCTTCTTTGCTATAAGATAGCGAAGAGTAGCATGGTCTGTGTACACTATCACCTTGGATCCCAACAAGTAAGCCCGAAATTTCTCAAAGGCATAGATAATGGCAAAAAGTTCTTGCTCAGTCACTGTATAATTCATTTGCACTCCATTGAGTGTCTTGCTTGCATAATAGACCAGGTGAATAACCTTGTCATGACGTTGGCCAAGCACGGCCCCAATAGCTACACCACTGGCATCACACATGAGTTCAAATGGAAGAGACCAATCGGGTATGACAATAATAGGTGTCGTGGTGAGCTTTTGTTTCAATTCCTCAAAGGCTTTGAGGCACTTCTCGTCAAACACAAATTTTGCGTCTTTCTCAAGGAGTTTGCACATGGGATTTGAAATTTTGGAAAAATCCTTGATGAAATGCCTATAGAATCCGGCATGCCCCAAGAAACTTCAGACACCTTTAACTGAAGTAGGTGGAGGAAGCTTGGAAATGATCTCGATCTTTTCTCAGTCAACCTCTATGTCATGTTTTGAAATTTTATCCCCAAGACAATGCCTTCTTCCAACATAAAGTGACATTTCTCCCAGTTAAGCACAAGGTTGGTCTCCTCACATCTCTTGAGCACTTGTCTAATATTGTTAAGACAATGTTCAAAAGAGTCACCTACCACCGAAAAGTCATCCATGAAAACCTATAGAAAATCCTCCACCATATCTGAGAAGATGGACATCATGCATCTTTGAAAAGTAGCCGGAGCGTTGCACAAACTAAACGGCATCCGGCTAAAGGCAAAAGTTCCATAAGGGCAAGTGAATGTTGTCTTCTCTTGGTCCTCCAATGCTATGTTGATTTGGTTGCAACCGGAATATCCAACAAGAAAGCAATTGAATGACCTTTCCGCTAGCCGATCAAGCATTTGATCAATAAAAGGCATAGGGAAATGGTCTTTGCACGTGGTACTGTTGATCTTCCAATAATCCAGACACACCTTCCATCCGGTCACCGTTCTTGTTGGGATGAGCTCATTTTTGTCATTTTCAATCACAGTCATGCCCCCTTTTTCGGCACACATTGCATCGGGCTCACCCAAGAACTATCGGCAATGGGGTAGACTACCCCGACATCCAACCACTTGATGATTTATTTTTTCACCACCTCCTGCATGGACGGGTTCAACCATCGTTGATGCTCCACACTTGGTTTAGTCTCATTCTCTAATTGGATCTTGTGTTCGCAAATTCCGGCGGGAATCCCTCGGATGTCCGCAATTGTCCGCCCAATAGCTTGCCTATGCTCCTTAAAGATATCCAACAATTGATCTACCTACACATCATTCAACAAAGAAGAAACGATTACCGATAGAGTATTATTTGAGCCAAGAAATTTATACCTCAAGTGTGGTGGAAGTGGTTTGAGTTCTAGTTGCGGTGGCTCAATAATAGAAGGCTTTGTGGGAGGAGTGGCTCTATTCTCCAAGTCGAGAGAGAGCTTTGTCGGAGCATAAGTATAGGACTCAAGCCCCTCTAATACATTGACTGATTCCATATACCCCTCCATATCTTCACCATCGAAGTTTACCAAAATAGCCGCCAATGCCTCACCGAGGCATTGTTCTTCCATCTTCATTTCAATCGCATCTTCCACTTCATCAACAACATCAATCACTGAGATGATTTCATATTCATGTGGTAGTTTCATACCCTTGCTTGCTTGGAATGTAACCTCTTCATCATTCACACGGAATTTGATCTCATTCCGTTCCAAATCCATTAGTGCTCTTCCTGTGTCAAGGAATAGTCTCCCCAAGATGATATGGATATCTTTGTCAACTGCACAATCAAGGATTATGAAATCGGCGGGTAAATGAAACTTTCCCACTTTTACAAGTACATCATCGACAATTTCCACCGGTCTCTTTATGGAACGATCGGTCATTTGCAATCTCATACTTGTGGGACTTGGCATACATAACCTTGCTTGCTTGTAAATGGCAAGAGGCATTAAGTTGATGCTAGCCCCATTATCACAAAGGGCTCTTGCAAAATCATATGCCCAAATGGTACATGGAATGGTGAAAGCTCTTGGGTCTTCTTTCTTTTGAACGATGGATGTTGCAATGATGGAACTAACCTGGTGATTCACATTCACCACTTCATTCTTGGTGGTTCTCTTCTTGGTAATCAAGTCTTTCAAATATTTAGCAAAACCCAGCATCTCTTGAAATGCTTCCACAAATGGAATATTCACCGATAACTGCTTGAGAATGTCATAGAACTTTTTGAGTTTGCTATCATCAACCTTCCTAGCAAGTCTTTAAGGGAATGGAGGAGGAGGTCTAGGAATAGGTGGTAGAGTCTTTGGTGTCATTGTTACCCTTTCCTTTACCTCTTCTCGATTTACTTCTTGCACTTTCAACTCTTCCGGAACCTTTTCAACTTCAACAATACTAGGATCTTCAACCTCAACCTCTTGTTCGGACTCTTCTACTTCAACCACTTGTTCACTCTCTCATTGTAGTACCTTCCCACTCTGAGTAATAATTGCCATGATATGTGAAGTTGGGCCGCTCCCACTACCCTTTGGGTTCACAATTATGTCATTAGGAAGTGTTCCCTTTTGCTTTGGATTTTGTTCCCAAGAGAGATCTCTCATTTGCATTTCCAATTTTTGAATGGATGCGATATGAGAGCCAACAAGCTCGATCATATTCCTCATAGAAGTGTAGGACTTCTCTTGATTTTGTAATACCCGTTCGAGCATACTTTCCAATTTGGAATCACACGAGGAACCTTGATTTGAATATTGACCCTTTAGAGGAACATAAGGGTTTGAACTCTGATTTGAGAAGTTGTTGTTGTTATTCCAATTTCCTTGATTTGAGCCACCTTGGTCATTTTGCCACTATTGGTTACCTTGCCCTTACGGGTTAGGCTTCCATTGATTTTGTTGTCCTTGACCTTGGTATTGTTGCCTTTGATAGCCTCCTTGAGAGTTGTTGACATAGTTGGCTTCCTCATAATCTTCATTTGATGATGGTTGAACATCTTTCACCACATTTACCTTCTTCGTTTGGCTTTCAGTGAACATTTTTGTTAACACATTGACATTGGTGGCAAGCCCCGCAATTACTTGATCTCTTTCTTGATTCTCCTTAATCATGGTGGTCAAGGAGGGAGAACCAGATGCAATTCCACTTGTGGTGTCATCTGAGTGCCAAGCTTGATTATGTTGTGCCATGTTGTCAAGGATTTGTGTGACCCTTGTGAATGTCTTGTCCATAAAAGATCTATCAGCTGCATTCTTGGCTATAGATTGGTTCATAGGATCTAAACCCACGTAGAATTTCTCCAACAAGATAGAATCCAGAAAACCATGATTGGGAGACCTTACCAAATATAACTTGAATCGATCCCATGCCTCATGTAGATGTTCTTTCGGTACTTGCTTGAAAAAGAAAATTTTATTCTGGAGCTCAGATTTCTTACTTTGCGGGAACTATTTAGCTAAGAATGCTTGGACAAGTTCAGGCCAAGAATGAATGGAATTTGGTGGCATATTTTGAAGCCATTTCCTTGCGTCCCCAGTTAGTGAGTACTTGAACACCCTCAACCTTAGGGTATCATCTGAGATATTATTCTGCTTATGCATAGCACACACACCCAAGAAGTTTCTAAGATGTTGTGTCAGATCATCATCAGTAGAATTGCTGAAAAACCCCTCCACTTTGAGCATTAGGATTAAACCATGTTCCACTTTGAAAGTTGCAGCACCAACAACCGGAGGTACAATAGCATTTGTATCCTCGATGTACTCATCTATGTCCGCAAAAGGATTTTCTTCCATTTCTTCCTTATATTCAGCCATGTCTTACTATCAACACCAAGCAAAACAAGCAAAGTGTGATGGAATAGAATAAGATGTAAAGTAAAGCACACACTAATTAGTAATTTCAAAACCGTATTCCCCGGCAACGGCGCCAAAATTTGATACGCTCAAATTACACTTTAATTAAATAGTGTAAGGCGGTCAGTGTCAAATATAATAACCCAACAAGGTTGGGGTCGAATCCCACAGGGAATAGGGTGAAAAGGTTACTCGAGTAGTGTGCTACTTGATGTAGATCATTATTCTATTCCGTTAATTTTAACAAGAGTATGATATGATTGTGATTTGAAAAGATAACTAATTGTAACGTTGAGAATGTAAATAATTTGATTAAGGAAACCAAGGTTGTGTCCCCTTCAATGAAATGTAATGCTATCGGTGTTAATATGATATATTTCTAATGGATAGTTTTTAGATATGCAAATGATTTCTAAATGACTACCCAATATTTTCCAATAGTTGGGTAGTATTTCCTCTTTATGATTTTTCCAAATATAAAAGAGTTGTAATTAAGAGCAATCAATTTATGCCAAATAAAATCCACTTATTCCTAAGCGATTCTATTAAAAAAGGTTTAAAGCCTTGAGTCTTTGATATTTACTTCTACCAAACTCTAACTCACTTTTTCAAGTAAAGAAAGAGTTTAATGGTTCTTGTTAATGTTTGCAACCACCAACAATAAATGAAGAATGAGAAATAAATATATATCAACCAACAATGTTAAACACCCATTAACATAACACCCATTTAGGGTCCACAACCTTAGTATTTAAAGCTAGCTACTCATGCTAAAATACAAAAAGATGAGAATATTAAATGCCATAAAGCTTACAAAGTGCAAGATTCTTCACTCCTAAAGCTTCCACAAGAGGAGAATATTCAAAGGTTGGAATGTAGCTCAAAACAAGGCCAAGATTATTCAGGATGCGCTTCGTACAACTCAGTCCAGCCAAAAGAGTTATGCCGACCGTAAGGTTCGTGATGTGGCATTTATGGTCGGTGAGCGGGTGTTGCTTCGGGTGTCGCCTGTGAAGGGCATGATGAGATTTGGAAAGAGGAGCAAGCTTAGCCCCAGGTTCGTTGGCCCGTTTGATATTCTTGATCGAGTGGGAGAGGTGGCTTACAGACTTGCATTGCCGCCGAGCTTATCAACCGTGCATCCAGTGTTTTATGTGTCCATGCTTCGGAAGTATCACAACGATCCATCCCACGTGTTAGATTTCAGCACTGTCCAGTTGGACAAGGACTTGTCCTATGAGGAGGAGCCGATAGCTATTCTAGACTAGCAGGTTCGTCAGTTGAGATCGAAGAATTTCCCTTCTGTTTGTGTTCAGTGGAGAGGTTAGCCTGTTGAGGCAGCGACATGGGAGTTCGAGTCTGATATGCATAGCCGATATCCCCATCTTTTCTCCGACTCAGGTACTTCCTTCTTATGTCCGTTCGAGGACGAACGGTTGTTTTAGAGGTGGATAATGTGATGGTTATTTTACAAGTAAATTCTATGATCTGAGGCCTTAAAAACCTCTTTCTGTCCCGCCTCAATTTGCGTGCACAGTCCGGGCGAGTATCCGAAAAGCCATTATGTGAAAATCTGTGAAAATGATAAATTTTAATTTTAAAATGAATTTAAGTTGACCTTGGTCAATATTTTGGGTAAACAGACCGGGACCCGTAATTCGACGATTCCGGAGGGTCCGTAGGAAAATATGGGACTTGGGCGTATGCCCGAAATTGAATTCCGAGGTCCCAATCCCGTGAAATGAATTTTTAAAGAAAAATTGTTTTATCAAATATATAAGAGTTTTTGAAAATGAAAGGTATTTGAAATTGATGGTATCGGGCCCGTATTTTGGTTTCGGAGCCCGGTACAAGTTTGAAATAATAATTAGGTTAAATCTGTAAAATTTGGTAAAGATCGGAATTGGTTTGATATAAAACGGACTTAAAGTTGAGAAATTGGAAATTTTGGTGATGATTTCATGAATTTGGGGTTTAATTCATAGTTGTTGATGTTATTTTGATGATTTGATTGCATGAGTAAGTCTGCATGATGTTTTTAGGTTGGTGTGCATGTTTGGTTTGGAGACCTGAGGGCTCGGGTGAGTTTTGGATAGGCCACGGAGTGGAATTGAACTTAGAAAGTTGCAGGTTTTCAGCTGGTATGTGTTGCAGGCCCTGATCTCGCAATTATGAGGTCAGGTGTCGCAATTGGGAGCCTATCAGGCTTGGTAATTGCGAGGGTCACTTCGCAATTGCAAAGTATGCCCTGGCCAGCCTTTCTCGCAATTGCGAGCAATTCTTCGCAAATGCGAATAACCCAGATATCCCCAGTCGTCGCAAGTTAGCATGTTCCTTAAGGGTTCGCAATTGCGAACCCCGGTCGCAATTGCGACATCTGCAACCTGCTAAATCATAACTTAGATGCATTTTTCTGTATTTTTCAAACATTTTCAAGACCTAAACACCTCAGGGAGCTAGTAGTGTAGTTGGATTGTCTGTCTAGCCTAGAGATGTGTTTGTACTCCTAATGTCACTTCAAACATTTTTGGGTTTTCGAATTATAACTATTTTTATAAAACTATTGATTAACACTAAATTATGATATGAGAATATTGCTAAGTTGTATCTAATGGGAAGAAGGGCACTGGGGTCGTGACACTACCTAGGTGGCTAATTGACGGGTAGATATTACTAAGGTTCGATTGACATAATTGGGGCTTATGATATAACCGTTGCACAATTTTACCCACTCTCACACCTCTCGGTAGAGAAAGTGACTTTGCCCAATTGACTCTCTCGAGACCAAATGGGTAGGCAAATTAGACCAAGCAACTAGGGTTCAAGTAGGGTAATTACTCTCTCGAGGTTTAACCCATTAATTGGGACTATCATTTCTCATGAGTCCATCCCAATTCCTTGTTGGGTCAATTTTGGGGTCATAGACTCTCTTTCTCAAGAAGAGTTAAACCCACAAAGCTTGAATCAGTGTTTGCAACCACCAATTCTAGATTAAAACATAAAATCAACCCAAATAGCAAACACCCATAGTCAATCTAACATTAGATGGCAACACCCATCAATTACCCACACTAGGGTTGAGCCACAACCCTAGCTAATGGGTTTAGCTACTCATGCTTGAAGAATAAAATACAGAAATAGATGAAGAACTAAGCATATTGATTAATTGCTAAAATTAAAATACAAGAATCTATTGTAAATATAAAGCAAAAGTACCAAAAATGGCTACAAAATTCGTTCTCACGAGCGCAGCCTTTGTCTGATCTCTCTCTCCTCTAAAAAATGGTAAAATGTTCTATTTATACTATGCTGAAAAAATTAGACAAAAATACCCTTGCGGGGTCAGTACGGGCCGCACTAAATAGACCGTGGCTGCACTGGGCTCTTTGACTTTGACTTGTGCTTCTCTGAACTTAGACTCCGCGGACCGCGTAGAATGGACCGTGGCTATGAAGGGAGCTGGTGCGGTCCGCGCAATCACGACTGCGGACCGCATGGCACTGACTTTGCAAACTTTCATCTCTCTGAATCCCATAACCGCGGACCACACAAAAAGGTAGTGCGGCCGCGGAGCTTTCACCGCGGACCGCGATATGTGTACCGCGGCCGCGCTTCTTCTAGCCTGATTCACCAACTCTCTGAACCACCTAGTGCGGCCGCATTCCACTTTGCGCGGTCCGCACTAGGCCTTCTTTTCTTAAATTTCTTGGTCTTTGATACTTGAGCAGGTTTCACTCCTTTTTGAGCCGATCTTTGACATTTCGTCACTTTGTCGATCAAACCTGCAATCAAGCACAACTTGTGAGCCTTTTAGGACTATTTTGTAACAATATATGATCAAAGCATAGGCAGGTAGGGGCATAAAACATGTTAAAATCCTAACTTATTAGTTAGTCTAATTGCGATTAATGCTAGTGTTTGCTATCTTGCAAGTCTTTCAATTATATTGCCCGTATATGGTATAATTGAATTTGAAAAGAACTTATTTAGGGATATTTGAACAGACTTCGTGAGTCAATTTGGCCATGATGCTGTATATTCTACATTTGAGGCATGTTTTAAACAGTGTGTACGTGCATCTTACATACTTTCTCACATGTGAATATATATACTTGGTCACTTATGAATGTACTTGCTCACTTGTGATTTATTTAATACTACATGTAGGTCAATAACCCAAACAACAGTGTTAATTAATTTTTGAAAGATATATCTTAGGGACCTGCACTTATGGTTACAACTATGTCTAAGTATGTTGTGAATGGTTGCAAATTTCACCCCTCATGAATGCTCCAAGTATAAAAAAAGCAATAACAAAGGAATGTGTGTCAAAAGTGGTGAAGGCAACCAGGATGAGGAAAATGATTATTATTGTGTTATCAAAGAGATTCTAGAATTATCATATTCAGGTTGGCCAAATAAGAAGATCATACTTTTTCGATGCAAGTGGTTTGACCCAACACCTAGAAAAGGTACAAATGTACTCTCGCAGTACAACATAATTGAGGTTAATAAAAAGAGGAAGTATGATCGCTATGATCCTTTTATAATTGCATAAAAAGTTAGGCAAATGTATTATGATCCATATCCATTACGGAGGAATAAGGCTAATTGGTTGGTTGTAATCAAAACTAAGCTTGTTGGTAGGGTGGAAGTTGAGAATGTGCTAGATGTTGCTTGCCAAAATGATACCTCAAGTGTTAACCAAATGGTGGATGATCAGTTAGAAAATGACTTGGAGCATCCTCAATGCATATTAGAAGAAGTTGATACGGAGGAAATAACAATCATAGAAAATAAGGACGAAGAATCACCTAATGAAAATGAAACAAGTGAAGAGGAAGTATTTTCGGACGAGGTAGGATGCTTCGAAGACGACTATAATGTTAGTTTTTTCAAGTACTTTTAACTTATATAGATTTATATTCTCAATTCTAATATTTTCTTTAATTTATGCAGATGACCGGTAGGGATCGAGGTAGGTCTAGGAAGGATAAGAGGCCTATTGATCATGAGGATAGTGCTACACCCTCGCTTCCTTCCACTCCACACTTGTATCCTTCCGTTGCTGATAGTCGTCAACAATCTTCTAGGCACAAATCTTTTCCACCACATCTATCTACTCATCAGACTACCTACCATTCACCCTCCCAACAATATTCTTACCATTCTCCACCACAGGGCTATACCCTGCTTCTTCCACATGATCCTGCATATAGTTATATGGGTCTGCCGAGTCAGCAGTCACAGAGCCATGTGGTGATACGGCCGTCATCTGCTCCATTTGCTTCACCACTAGCTAGATCGCATCCATCTAGATTTCAGCCACCCGGATCACAGGAGTGGTTTGGATCGCAGCACGGGTCTAAATTGCATCCATCTTCATCAGCGACCCCATCTCGCTCTCCATGGAGTTCGTCTCCTAACATTTCTAGAGTTCGCCTTCGGGATAGTAGCGTTGGGACAGATGCATCCCCTTCTACGCACACTTCAGATTCATCGAAGGATGATGATCCAGAGGAAGTGCGGTATGATCGTTATTATAGGATGATCATCAGGCCTGAGGAAAATGGTTAAGATTTATTTATTACTTTTTTGTTTTTGCTGAATTATAATAGCTAGTCTTGTTTATTTAATGTAATTGCTAGGTTGCAGGTTCATTCCTAATCATCAGGTTACAAAGATAATCACTGATATTCTTGACAGGTTGTATAATGCACCCTATCTGACTTGGAGTGAATTTCCACCGGAGCTCGTGGAGCAAATTTTCAACCAATTTAAGGTTTTAATATAATTTTGATTTATTTAATCATTATATTAACAATATTTTTATCTAACGTTACACACTTCATTTGCAGACTAAGTGTGCCTGGGAGGACCGATATAACAATGTCATTCTTGTAAATTTTGAGTTCAAATACTGTAAGAGACTATCTGATTCTTTCTGTTTTGCTCGGAAAAAGGGCAAGAAGCCTTCATGGGTTCTACCGCATTTATAGGAGGATCTGCTGAGGCAGTAGAGCACTGAGAAATTCGAAAAGAAAAGTAAACAAAGAAAGAAGGCCCGAGCATCTGAGAAGGATTGCTCCTTGCACTGTGTGGGTGCATGGAGCATGGGGTCTGCGTAGAGACTACTCGCAATTCCTTTAAATACTTAAATCTATTTTTATTGAACTATATTTATATATCTTAATTTAGTTAACATATTTTATTATAATTTTAGGAAAAAAGTTTGGGAGGAAGATGACTCATGATGAGTTCTTCATGGAGACTCATATTTAGAAGAAGAAGGCACCGACATATCCAACTAGATGGGTCGAGGACCGAGAGGAGACTACATATGTAAGTTTAACAACTACTATAACTTGAAATTAATGTTTACAATATTATATAGTTAATAATTTTCTATCTTCTAAATAAAGAGTCGCTACAAGACTAATGTGGAGGAGTACACTGAGAGCTTGCCACCGAATGAGCAAGGCGAGCGACCACCCCCTTCAGACGCAGAAGCGTATAAGATATGGTTGGATGTTGTCAATGATCCTAAAAAGTCAATAGCATACGACTTTCCAGAGAGATCATTTTGGCGCTACATGGCTGGATTGCAAGGTATAGGGACTTCCGCCCAGGGCGAGACAATTGATAGGTCGACTCTCTCGGCTATGGAGAAGAAGATTGCAAAGCTGACAGCAGAGCTTGAAGAGACAAAGGCTAGAGAAGAAAAGAGAGATAAAGAATTTGATCCCCTTCAAGTTCAACTAGAAAAGAGGGACCAACAATTTAATGTCCTTCAAGGTCAGCTGGCCAATCTTCTTGCTAGTGGTGCTTTTCCGATTCCTCGGTCTCGTGAGTCTTCCCCAGATGCTAATCCTTCTCGTCATGATCCTTCGAACCACGACGATGAAGCTTCTAGTAGTAGAGATGGAGATGATGTAGTACAAAACACTTATTGAATGATGTTTGAACGTTGAACTTGTGAAACGTTTTGTTGTTGGGCATTTTGGAACTCTATAAATATTGTTAATATAGTTTTAGTAGTTGTTATTGTTGTTATTGGTTGAATGACAACAATGTAATATTTCCATTATAGGTGATTGGTTATTGGCAGGTGGTGCAGCTATAAAATAGTTGTATTCTACCAAAAACTTACCCAGAAAACTAACCACCTACCGACCGAAGTCAGTCAGAAATGTTCAATTGAATTTTCCAGAAATTTAAATTTACCGACCGGCTTCGGTTAGAATTTTTTATTTTAAATTTTAAATATTTTAATAATACCGACCTACTTCGGTCGGAATTTTTGATTTTAGATTTTAAATATTTTAATATTAATAATCGAGTTCGTCGAAATGAACAATATTTAAAAAAAAATAATTAAAATTTCTACCGAAGTCAGTCGCTAATTTAAAAATAATTAAAAATTATTTTCAAGAATACCGACCGAATTCGGTCGGTAAAATCTATTTTTTTAATATTATCTTTATCAAAGTGTGTTGAAAATTACCGACCGACTTCGGTTGGAAATATCGACCGTCTGCGGTCACTTCGCATTAGCGATTATTATTTTTTCGACGAATTGAAATCGGTCGGTTTTTGTTCAATTCCAACTGATTTCGATCGCTTTTTCTGGACGCTTTTTGCCAGCTTTCTAGTAGTGTTAGGAGACTTAATCAATCTAATTGTATGAGCATTTAAATCATGGTTAAATTAATCTTCAGTTTCTCTTAACACTTTAATAGTGAAAGAAAAAAAAACAAAAGGTGAGTTTTGTTGATTATCACTGGTATTGTTTGTTTGTGTCACACCACTAAAACACCTTTGTTGAATAAGACTATTTTTTACGCCAAAATAAGAACATGGTCGCGAACAAGTTATCATCTTCCCAACGTTGTTTAATTAACTTACAAACTACAAGAATATTTACATTATTAGTAGAATTGAATGTATTATATAAAGTAATATTCTTTATTTTATATCCTTTATAGTAGTGACTTATAGTTATGTTAAGAATTTTACAATGTCATTTCATAAAAGTTACGTTAAACTCCAGGATTTATGTCTTTTGTTTTCTCAAATTACTTTGTTAAACCATTGTGCACACATAGGAATGGCCCAATTGTTTCTTTTCAAGTCAGATCAAATCACTCACACGGTGGTTATTGGGAACCGGCATAAACATTTGTGCTGGAGTTTATACATACAAAATCAAATAGTAACAGGTAAATCTTTATGTTAAAGTATTAGGAGTAGTTGATTATTCATAAACTAATTAACTAACTTGTCATGATAAATTGAATTACACTAATGTTAAAGACATTTTTATAACGTTGATGAGGAACTAATATGCAATTGGAGTTGGACTGACTAGAGGAACTAAACGAATTGGACCGAAATTGTTTGCTTATTTCACAAACCCGACCCAAAATAATTGGATATGGTTTTGCTTGAGGGTTTGGCATGGCTTCCAGGTTGAACACACGGATATGGTGCAAGAAAAGCAGAAAAATTGGAACTCCAGAGTAGAGGTGGCAAAATGGTTAAAAGAAAATAATTATCAATCCATATTATTCATAAAAAAATGAGTTGGATAATGAACCATTTATAAACGGGTCGAATATGGATAAAGAACCATATTATCTACTTAGAAAATGGTTAACCAAATGGATAACTAATGTGTTTAACTTTTATATTTGTAAAGCCTCAAATTGGGGTTCCTCAAGTTTGGAAGACTAGAAATTCTCTCAAAAGTGATCATATTTAAGAAGCCATGGATAATATGAATGTCCATATTATTCGCCGGATAAACCCGTTTTTTATCCGTCTCAAATACAGCTCGGATCGGATAATTTATCCGTTTTTTTAAATTATCCGTTTTGACCCGCTCATATCCGACCTGCCCCTCACCGCCCGTTTGCCACTCCTGCTCTAGAGCATAGATAATAATCAGTTCAGCACCATGGTTGATCCAAAATTCCCAATATATACTTGATTTACGACCCCAGTGTTCAATACTTGTCAGAGTACAAAGTAGATATTGCATTTTGCTTAGTCTTAAGTACCGTAAACCCTCTCCATAATAATTCCGTTTGTTCCGATATTTTTTAACTTTTATAGTGAATGATTGTTATACACCTATAATAGCATTTGAGGTTTAAACATTTGTTGGCCATTATATATAAGATTTATCCAACAATCAACTATTTTTCCTTTTCCAAAGTTACATATAAAATATAAGAAAATTATTCAAATTTAGAATTTCAAAAGATTTGCATTTTTCACTTGTTAAATATTGAAGAAAACTAATATATTATTAATAAATTTATAACTAAACGTATAAAGATTTAAACTCTAAGGCATACATTTTAAAGCTATTATTAGGAAAATAAATTCTTTCAAGATTAATGGAAGAACTTTGTAATTTATAGCTTGTTTCGTAGATTTCATTATGTTACTAGCGATATAACGCTTGAATTAGCGAAGATTTGTGCTTAGATTTTTAGCAAAAAGGTATCCAATAGTTTTTTCTTGAAGACAATCTACGAGCTTAATAGCTAAATCTTCTATCTAAATATCTTTTGGCATTTGTCCAATGGAAAAGATATCATGTGCAAATCTTGAAATCTTATGTCTTATGCAAAATAGAAGCTTTGTTCAATAGAAAAGATTGTGCGCATAGTTTTAGAATTTTTATTACTAACCTTAAAATTCTATATGGTTGTTATAGATGAGTAATTTTACAAAGATCGTTCTGCTATAAATATGGTTGTTGTTGTTATAGGTAAAAAGTTGTTATAAAGAGGTAAAATATAACTGAAATAATCGATTTTGAGGACAACTTGACTTTTATCCATGTTAACTGATTGTATTGCATTTTGGACAGTTTGTGTTTTGTACGATGGTCAAAGACTCAAAGGCATGTAAATCAATTCAAACATCTCCAAAATAAGATTTAATAAATACGGGATTGCTGTTTTATATTGGGAATTTGATACAAATTCATTTATTCGAGGGTAAAAATTACTACAGTTTCAAACAAGTACCATACATATGAATTTCTTATTTCCACTATTCTCACTCATACCTGTTGTTTCAAGATGAACGGATGTCAAAAAAGTTTTCAAATAATGAGCAATTTTGTGCGTTAGAGAGAATTAGTTGAGACTAATTTACTTTATATGAGGCTTGGACCAGCATCAATTTTCTTGAGCGTGCAACTACTTTAATTTTGACAGCTGACAGAATTGTCTTGTCATTTGCTGAGGTCTGGAGAATTTGCATTGTGACTCATCGGAATGGTGATATTGTCAACCGCATTCGGGATCTCTTGATTAGAAACTTGGTGGTCTATATTGCCAATATCCACATGTAGGCAAATTCAGTAGCTGATGGTTTAGTCAATTGAGCCTTTAGTCCAAGAGTTTTGTTTTGAATAACATGCACTCGTGTTTTCTAGTATTTCTTTACATGTTGCGGGAGATATTGTTGTTGGGATGAAATAAACAATCCCGTCCAGGAATAATATCCACAACAAATAATAATAACACAAGAGAGTAACAATGACACCAAATATTTTAGCGGGATAAAGTACAATATCCGAGTGTAACAATATTACCACTATAATATTACAACTCAGTAGTGTCAAGAGACTACTATAACTTTGAAAGAAATAACACTCTTTATATAAAACACTTCACTACAATATTACCACCATTCACTAGTTATCTCACAGACAACAATCTGTGGATTACTCTCTCTAATTTCTATTGTTTCTCTCTTATTTTGGTGTGTTTTAAAGGAGAAATGAAGCCTGCTATTTATAGGCACATTTTCACCAACCAAACCAATTTGATTGGTTAATCAATGTGCAAATTCCAGCAGCCCAATCTTGAAAAATCTGAAGTTTTTTTTTCTTCCGTCCATCACTCCTCTTCCTTTTATTCAATGTAGTAGGTGAGTCAATCACTCCTATTTCTTTTTATTTTATTCAATATAGTAGGTATGGACTCCACAAATCTCTCCCTTAATTTTGATTTTTCTTCTTCATTCCAAGTCTTGATCTCAATCTTTGAAAATCTTCAAACTTGAGAGCCTTTGTGAAGGTATCTGCAACTTGATTATGAGACTTCACATATTTGAGCTCGACTTCCTTCTTCGCAATGCATTCTCTGATGAAGTGATACTTTGTATCTATATGCTTACTTCGATCATGATACACTGGATTCTTTGCGAGTACCTGCGCTGATTTGTTATCAATACAAATCTCTGTAGCTTCCATTTGTGGCAAATTAAGCTCCTTCAATAATCTCCTTAGCCAAATAGCATGACAGGTACATGATGTTGCTGCTATATATTCGGCTTCACAAGTCGAGAGAGTAACAATGGACTGTTTCTTTGAACTCCAAGAAATAACAGAATCACCCAAGAAAAATACAAAACCAGTTGTACTTTTTCTATCATCAATATCTCCCGCATAATCACTATCACAAAATCTCATAAGACTGAAATCACTAGAAGAAGAATAAAATAGCCCAAAGTCAATCGTACCTTTTAGGTAGCGAAGAATTCTTCTAGTGACCTTCAAGTGAGTAGAGGTAGGAGCCTCTATGAACCGGCTAACTACTCCAACTGCAAAGAGTATATCTGGCCTGGTACAAGTCAAGTACCTCAAACTTCCCACTAGACTTTTGAAGAATGTGGGATCCACTTTTTCTCCTTCATCAAACTGGGACAATTTTGTCCCAATTTCCATCAGTGTGTTCACGGGGTTGCAATCGAGCATGTTGAATTTCTTCAATATCTCCTTTGTATAGCTTTCTTGAGAGATAAAAATTCCATCATCCATCTGTTTCACTTCTAGGCCCAAGTAGTATGACATGAGCCCTACATCTGTCATCTCAAACTCACGGGACATATCTTTCTTGAAAGCTTCAAACAAGCTTGGGTTATTACTCGTGAAAATAAGATCATCAACATAAAGACAAACAAGTAAGATATCTCCATTAGTATGAACTTTAAGGTAAAGAGCATATTCATGGAGACAACGAGTATACCCATTGTCTTGAAAATATTTGTCGATGCAATTATTCCATGCTCGCGGGGCTTGCTTTAATCCATATAAAACTTTCTTTAACCGCAACACTTTATCTTCATGGTTTTTGACCACGAAGCCCAATGGTTGTTCAACATAGACTTCTTCTTCAAGATAGCCATTCAAGAAGGCTGACTTGACATCTAGTTGATGTATTTTCCACTTCATTTGTGCCGCCAAAGAGATCAGCAAATGAATCGTCTCCATGCGGGCAACAGGTGCATAGACTTCTTCATAGTCAATGCCTTGCCTTTGCTTGTAGCCTTTAGCCACAAGTCGTGCCTTGTATTTCTCCACATTTCCATCAGCATTCTTCTTTATTTTGTATACCCATTTCACTCCAATTGCTCGATGACCCTTGGGAAGAGTTGTTAACTCCCAAGTGTTGTTCTTCTCTATTGACTTGATCTCCTCCTCCATGGCTTGTCTCCACCTTTTGTCTGTAACAGCTTCATCAAAGTTCATCGGTTCACTGTCAGCAAAGAGACAATATAAAAAATCAAAATTAGTAACTTCTTCAGTATCATCATAGATCTCTTGAATGCTCCTTGTCCTTTGCGGCTGTTCATTTGAACTTTCTTGAGAAGAGGGAGATGCAAAATTTGTTGGAGAAGAAGGTGGAGTTGTGTCCTGCATAGGTTCTACGGTCTCCGGTTCTTCTTCATCACCAAAGTATGGAAGAAAATCATATGAAGTTTCTTCCTCAGCTTCCCAATTCCATGGCAGTTCTTCATCAAATTCAACATCACGACTTACCACCACCTTACCGCTGCTTGGGTTGTATACTTGTAGCCTTTTGAACTCGTATCATAGCCAACAAACACATGCTTGACACTTCGATCACCAAGCTTCTCTCTCCCTTGATGTGGCACATGAGCATAGGCTATGCTCCCAAAGATTCCCAAGTGCTTGACACTTGGCTTTCTTCCACTCCATGCTTCTTGAGGGGTTTGATCTCTAACATTTCTTGTTGGAGACCTGTTATTCAAATAAAATGTACAAGAAACAGCTTCGGCCCAAAATTTCTTAGGCATACTTTTAGCTTTCAACATAAATCTAGCCATATTAAGAATTGTTCGATTCTTTCTCTCTGCAACACCATTTTGTTGAGGTGAATAAGGTACCGTTAGAGGGCAACGAATTCCATGAAGTTGACAGAAGTCATTAAATTCGTTTGAGGTGAATTCGCCTCCTCTATCGGACCTTAGAGCTTTAATTTCATAGCCACTTTCTTTCTCCACAAGTACTTTGAAATTTTTAAAAGTAGCAAAAGCTTCAAATTTTTGGTTCAAGAAATAAACCCAAGTCTTTCTACTAAAGTCATCAATGAAAAGCAGAAAGTATTTTCTTTTACCAAAAGAAGGTGGATTGATTGGTCCAAACACATCAGTGTGGACAAGTTGGAGCGGCTTGGTTGATCTTGACATGGCCTCCTTTGGAAAACTCCTCCTTGCATGTTTTCCAAGAAAACAAGCTTCACACAATTGATTTGGATGGTTGATTGATGGTATCCCATGCACCATGTTCTTTTCTCCCATTGATTTGAGCGCTTCAAAATTTAAGTGCCCAAATCGCATGTGCCAACACCATGATTCATCTTGCACATTAGCCTTCAAACACTTTGCATCAATTATTTTAAGATTCAGAGAAAACAATCTATTCTTTGCCATATGCACTTTTGCAATTAGAATTCCACTTGAATCTCTAAGCCAAAGGTGCATATTTTTCATGTGGATGTCATATTCCTTTTCAAGAAGTTGGCCCAAACTTAAAATATTACTTTTTAATTTTGGCACATAATAAACATCTTGAATTAACTTGTGACTACCATATTTACAGGAGATCAGAATCGTACCTATCCCTTCGATTTGAACCTTTGAGGTATCTCCAAAGGATACATTACCTCTCATTGTTTTATTGATCTCCACAAACTTCTTTTTGTACTCACACATATGATTGCTTGCTCCATTGTCCAAATACCACGAGCTGCAATCATCTCTGTCTTCTTCCTTGAGTGTCATCAACAACGTTGACTCATTTTTTTCTTTCTTGTCGTCAACAAGGTTAGCCTTTTCTTCAACATTGCTACGACATTCCCAAGAGTAATGGCCAAATTTATGACAATTATAACATTTAATTTTTGATTTGTCATACCTTTGTCCATTATTTTCTTGGTAGTATCCACATCCTCTTCCTCCTCTTTGTCCACGACCACGGCCTCTGAATGTTTGGTGGATTTTAACTTCATTGTTGAAGTTGTTACCATTACTTCTTCCTCTTCCATGACCTCCTCGGCCTCGTCCTCGTCCTCGTCCGTTTCCTCGATAGCTTGTTTCACCTCCATAATCCTTGAAGGATGCCTGAGTTTTAAGAAGTTACTCCGATGGCACTTCTTGTCTCCTTTTGATCTTTTCTTCGTGGGCCTGTAAAGAACCTTCCAATTGCTCCACCATCATAGAGTCTAAATCTTTAGATTCCTCAATAGCACATACCACAAAATCAAATTTAGGTGTTAAAGTGCGAAGGATCTTTTCTACCACACAGACATCTTCTATGTCCTCCCCGTATCTTCTTAGTTGATTTACAACAACCTTCACTTTTGAAAAATAATCCGAGATGCATTCGGATTCTTTCATTTTTAAAACTTCAAAATCATCCCTTAGAGTTTGAAGTTTTACCTTTTTCACCTTGTCAACTCCTTGAAGAGAATTTTGTAAAATCTCTCAAGCTTCCTTTGAGGTGGTAACATCTGCCACCTTCTCAAACATGGCATCATCCAAACATTGGTGGATGAGTGTGAGGGCTTGTTGATCCTTCTTCCTTGTCTTTGCCAAGACTTCTTTTTCAATTTGAGGCAGAGCTTCCTCATTATCTGATTTTGCATACCCTCTGTCTACAATTTCCCATACATCCTGGGAGCCAAGAATGACTTTCATACATAGACATCATTTCTCTTAATTATCTTTTGTGAGACGGGGGTACTGAAAAGATAGCGGATCATTATTTGTCATGGCTCTAATACCACGTTGTTGGGATAAAATAAATAATCTCGCCCAAGAATAATATCCACAGCAAATAATAATAACACAAGAGAGTAACAATGACACCAAATATTTTAGCGAGATAAAGTACAATATCCGAGTGTAGCAATATTACCACTATAATATTACAACTCAGTAGTGTCAAGAGACTACTACAACTTTGAAAGAAATAACACTCTTCATATAAAACACCTCACTACAATATTACTACCACTCACTAGTTATCTCACAGACAACAATCAGTGGATTACTCTCTCTAACTTCTATTGTTTCTCTCTTATTTTGGTGTGTTTTAAAGGAGAAATGAAGCCTGCTATTTATAGGCACATTTTCACCAACCAAACCAATTTGATTGGTTAATCAATGTGCAAATTCCAGCAGCCCAATCTTGAAAAATCTGAAGTTTTTTTTTCTTCCGTCCATCACTCCTCTTCCTTTTATTCAATGTAATAGGTGAGTCAATCACTCCTCTTTCTTTTTCTTTTATTCAATGTAGTAGATATGAACTCCACAATTGTTAGAGTTTTATGCCTTCGCTTGACTTCTAGCTTGTTGTTGTTGCTTTTTTAATTTCTCTTTAGAATAAAAAGAAACTACTTTAATGTTGTTGAATACTTTCAGTATTCAACAACAACAACAAGTCAGCATAATCTCATTTAGTGAGGTGTGGGAGGATAGTGTGTACGCAGACCTTACCCCTACCATAGGATAGAGAGACTCTGAAAGTATTCAATACTTATTAAATTGCGGGTAGTGTGAGGTTTTAATGATCCTAATTTGCTTGTTTTCTTCAAATCCCATCAGGCATGAAACAAAAATACGGATCTAATTTATGTAGGATATTTTATTTTCCATAAAGATTAAGTCCTCAAAAGACAATTAATGTTGCAGTTTTGTAACTTGTGTTTACTCAGTCAACCTTTTTGCATTCCGCTATACCTATGGGCCAATTTCTCTAACAACACAGCTTTATCGGATCGCCACTTCCTTTTTCTTTCACTTCTTTTTACAGCAAACATCGGATCATATTCTCACTTCTGTTTTTTAGCGACACTTTAATTTTCCTTTTGTTGGAGTGAAATTTCAGGTCTATTTACTTAATTTCTTGATCCTTGTGAGTGCACTATCCTTTTTGCATGCACTGATTGTTTCCCCTTCTGACGCGAGTTCAACTTATTATACAATGACTTTGTGTTATAATTTAATTTGTGGATTTTGTGTTTTCCTTTTAATCATATTGTGGAGTGTGTAATCCTTTGTTAGCAGGTGAGAAAATGGCTGCTGTTCTGCTTCATGGTACTCTGCATGTCACTGTACACGAGGTTGATAGGTTGCGCGAGAAGCACGGTGGCAACTTCTTCAGCAAGGTAATATACACTTGAATTTGAGTTGGTTCACCATACGTCAAATTTGAATTGTTTTTCTGCACTTCTGTATTCCTGAATATCCTTTTTTCTTTCTCCTTTTGGTCTTATGATTATGATGTTGCGGAAGCCAAATGTATATAGTGTGAATAAGTCACAACTACTATACCAAAAAATTATGACAGCCACCAAATAATAAATAAGACAATAAAACAATAATAAAGGGAACACCAGAATTTACGAGGTTCGGCTAATTTTGCCTACTCCTCGGACACAACCAATATTTTATTCCACTCCAAAAATACAAGTGAAATAATACTAAAGAGAGAAGATACAAATGCCTTAAACAGATGAGAAGGCAAATGAGAGGTGTGTTTCAATCCTAAACATTAGGCCTTCTTTTATAGGGGAAAAATCCCCCCCAAACTTAATTCCCAACCAATGTGGGACTTTGGCATTTTGCCAAACTTCAACAAATCTCCACCTTGGCAAAATTTCACATTTTCAATTCTCTCTCAATAACAAATTTTGGTTGTGTCTTCATCTTCAATCTTCAGTGTTCAACAATGTTGATCAAATCCAAACAATGTTGAAACTTGACCGCAGTCACCACCTTTGTCAGCATATCAGCAGGATTCTCTGTAGTATGAATTTTCTTCACCGTGACTCCACCTTCTTCTATGATTTCTCGTACGAAATGATACCGAACATCAATGTGTTTCGTCCTTGCATGATAAACTTGGTTCTTCGCTAATTTAATAGCACTTTGACTATCACAAAAAATTGTGATACCTTTTTGTTCAATACCAAGCTCCTTTAGCAATCCTTGAAGCCAAATTGCCTCTTTCACAGCATCTGTAATAGCCATGTACTCTGCCTCTGTTGTAGACAAAGCAACTGTTGACTGCAAAGTAGACTTCCAACTAACTGGTGCCTTTGCAAAAGTAAACACATAACCAGTAGTTGATCTTCGTTTGTCCATATCACCCGCAAAATCTGAGTCACAATATCCAACTACAAACTGATTATCTTCCTGCTCAAAAACTAACCCGACATCTACAGTATTATGAATATACCGTAGAATCCACTTCACAGCTTGCCAATGCTCCTTCCCTGGATTGTGCATATATCTGCTAATAACTCCAACAGCTTGTGAAATGTCAGGCCTTGTGCAAACCATTGCATACATCAAGCTACCAACAGCATTTGCGTATGGTATTGACATATACTCTCGTTCAGCTTCATCCATTGGCGACATAGTAGTACTTAGCTTAAAATGGGAAGTAAGTGGAGTACTAACTGGCTTAGTCTTGTCATCTATGCCAAAACGTTGAAGTACTCTCTTCAAATATTCCTTTTGAGATAAACAGAGTTTCTTTGAACGTCTATCTCTAATTATCTCCATGCCAAGAATTTTCTTTGCCTCACCCAAATCCTTCATCTCGAACTCCTTCTTCAGTTGAATCTTCAACTTATCAATTTCTTCCGAATTCTTGGAAGCTATCAACATATCATCAACATATAGGAGAAGATATACAAAGGAACCATCTTTAAGCTTGTGCAAATACACACAATGATCGTATTTGCTTCTCTTGTACCCTTGCCGCAACATAAACTCGTCAAATCGCTTGTACCATTGTCTAGAAGATTGTTTCAATCCGTACAACGATTTTTCAAGTTTGCACACCATATTTTCTTTTCCAGCAACTTTGAATCCTTCTGGCTGAGTCATGTAGATTTCCTCCTCCAAGTTTCCATGTAAAAACGCAGTTTTTACATCCATCTGAACTAGTTCCAAATCCAATTGTGCTACCAAAGCCAACATAATTCTAATGGAGGAATGTTTTACAACTGGAGAAAACACTTCATTGTAATCAATTCCCTCCTTTTGAGCATATCCTTTGGCCACCAATCTTGCTTTGTAGCGAACATCTACTTGGTTAGGAAATCCTTCCTTCTTTGCAAATACCCATTTGCACCCAATTGCTTTCTTTCCCTTCGGGAGATTGGCCAATCTCCATGTATGATTCTGATGAAGGGACTGTATCTCATCATTCATGGCAATCCTCCACTTATCTTCTTCTGAACTTTGAACAATGTCTTTATAAGTAGTAGGAACATCATCAGCTACAATTGAGGTTGCACAAGCAACCGTCTCTATGAGACGAACAGGTTTCGTTATTGTTCTTTTTGGCCTGCTGGTTGCTATTGATTCAAGTTGTTGTTGAGATTCCTGAGTTGGAATCTCCTCTACTGGCTCTCCTTCCAGAGGGTAATCTTCATTTGTTTCCTCCTCTGCTTCTTGTGTAGGAAAAATAAATTTTCCCTCAAACTCCACCTGCTTAGAAGCAACTTCATTTTGTTTGGTATCTTCTGTTACCTTATTTACCATAGCAAATTCATCAAAGGTAACATCTCTGCTGAATATTACTTTCTTTGTCATAGGACACCATAAGCGATATCCTTTGACTCCAGAAGTAATTCCCATAAAAATAGCCTTCTTTGCCCTTGGATCCAATTTTGACTCCGTCACATGATAATATGCAGTTGAGCCAAACACGTGCAAAGAGTTATAATCTACAGCAGGTTTTCCGTACCATTTTTCAAATGGTGTTTTGCCATCAATAGCAGCAGATGGTAGACGATTAATGAGGTGGCATGCATATGTAATTGCCTCAGCCCAAAATTCTTTGCCCAAGCCAGCATTGGACAACATACACCGTACCTTCTCCAGCAAGGTCCGGTTCATACGTTCTGCCACTCCATTCTGTTGTGGTGTATGTCTAACAGTGAAGTGTCGGACGATGCCATCATTTTCACAGACCTTATTGAAATGATCATTTTTGTATTTACCTCCATTGTCTGTGCGAATACACTTGATCCTCCTGCCTGTTTGATTCTCCACCATCGTCTTCCATTTAAGAAAAATTCCCAGCACTTCATCTTTGTTTTTCATTGTATACACCTACACTCTTCGAGAAAAATCATCAACAAAGGTTACAAAATAGTGCTTCCCACCCAATGAAGGTGTTTTGGAAGGACCCCAAACATCAGAGTGTACATAATCCAAAATGCCTTTAGTATTATGGATCGCTGTACCAAATTTAACCCTTGTCTGTTTCCCTTTGACACAATGCTCACAAAACTCCAAGTTGCAAGCCTTTACTCCTTTTAACAATCCTTGATCTGATAGAGTTTTCAAGGATTTTCCTCCAGCATGTCCCAAGCGCATGTGCCATAGCTTGGTTGCTTCTGCCTCTTTGTCGTCACTGGATGTCACTGTCGTTGTCCCAATAACTGTACTGCCACGATAGCGGTACATATTATTATTCTTCCGATTAGCCTTCATTACCACTAGTGCACCGGAGCATACTCTCATCACTCCATTTTCTGCAATGATTTTGAACCCTTTTGATTCTAGGGCTCCCACAGAGATGAGATTCTTCTTTAAATCCGGTACATATCGAACATCTATCAATGTTCTGATCATTCCATCATGGTTCCTTAATCGTATTGAACCAATGCCATATGAGGTAAGAGGGCTGTTATCCGCTGTGTGGACGACTCCATATTCTCCTTCTTGAAATTCCACGAACCAGTCCCTGTTGGGACACATATGATAGCTACAAGCCGAGTCCATCAACCATATGTCTGAAGATGTTGATGACTCTGTTGTAACTAATGAGAAGTCTGAATCATCACAATCAGCTACATTTGAATCCATAATGGCCTTTCCATTGTTATGTTTGGCCTTATTCTTCAACTTCGGACAGTCTTTCTTCCAGTGCCCTTTTTCTCGACAAAAGGCACATTCATCTTTGCTGGGTCTGGATCTTGACTTGGATCTTCCCTTCTTTGTCCTCGTTTGATTTTGAGGACGACCCCTCACAAATAGTGCTTCTCCTTCTCCGCCCTTCTGTTTTTCTCGCTTTCTTTGTTCATAGCTGTACAAAGCCGAACAAACTTCTCTGAGAGAAACTTCGTCATTTCCATGGAGTAGAGTAGTTTCAAGGTGCTCGTACTCATCAGGAAGTGACGCCAACAACATCAAGGCCAAGTCACCATCATCATAAGTTGTATCCATATTTTGCAAATCTGTAACCAACTTATTGAAACTGGTGATATGTTCATTCATCGTGGTACCAGGAACATAGGTGAAGTGAAACAGTCTCTTCTTCATGTACAATTTATTTTAACTGTTTTTCTTCAAAAATTTATCCTCCAGTGCTTTCCATAATTTACTTGCAGAAGTTTCCTTTGTGTATGGATATTTCTGCTCTCTAGCAAGGTAGGATCGAATGGTACCGCAAGCAACACGGTTGATAATTCTCCAATCTTCTTCTCCAATAACATCTGGTTTCTTTTCTTCAATGGCCAGATCTAGCCCTTGTTGAAAAAGGACATCTAGAACCTCGCCTTGCCACATCCCAAAATGTCCGGACCCGTCAAATATTTCGACCGCAAATTTCGCATTTGACACAATTCTTGTCATAAGCGAAGATGCCAATGATGACGTATTGTTGACACTTGATGTAGATTCTTCTTGTTTATTGTCTCCCATCTTTGACACAAATATTATTTAATAGCTGACGACACAAATCAAGATTATTTCCTTTCTGGTGTGGAAGATCAGACTAAGCTGCAACCATAGAGCATACTCAGACAGAACCTTGACTCAGTTACCAAGATAAATCTTTTCTGATGTGGAAGATCAGACTATGCTGCAACCACAGAGCATACTTAGACAATACCTTGGCTCTGATACCAATTGTTGCGGAAGCCAAATGTATATAGTGTGAATAAGTCACAACTACTATACCAAAAAATTATGACAGCCACCAAATAATAAATAAGACAATAAAACAATAATAAAGGGAACACCAGAATTTACGAGGTTCGGCTAATTTTGCCTACTCCTCGGACACAACCAATATTTTATTTCACTCCAAAAATACAAGTGAAATAATACTAAAGAGAGAAGATACAAATGCCTTAAACAGATGAGAAGGCAAATGAGAGGTGTGTTTCAATCCTAAACATTAGGCCTTCTTTTATAGGGGAAAAATCCCCCCAAACTTAACTCCCAACCAATGTGGGACTTTGGCATTTTGCCAAACTTCAACAAATCTCCACCTTGGCAAAATTCCACATTTTCAAGATTTAGTTCCTTTTGATATGCTATGTAGTGTTTTCTGAATTTTCTATGAACATGAAGTTGGAATTTTCTTCGCTATAGGGGTTGGATAAGTATGTGATGAATGTAAAACTGTAAATAGACACGAAAATAGGCACAATTCGTGTGCTGTTAAAATGGTAGCCTTGTTCCCAATGAACAGATTGGTAGCATGTTAATACATTATTCAGCTGAATCGTCAGATTCCATATTGTCTTGTAGATGTGTCTTACTATATTGGTGTAGATATTTCTTACTCTGATGAATATTTTTTGTCTGTATTTCATAACCCCATGATATATGCCCATTAACATTGTTGTTCCTTTAAATCTCTTTTAAGCTTTCACCCTATGAAGTCTAATTTTGTGGCCGATCTTTCTCTTAATTTCTTAAAACAACAGCATCACAAACTTCTGTTATTGTAGTTTTATGAATCACGAATGAGCAGAGTCTCCTGATATAGATAGCAGGGGGCAATCCAAGGATATTAATGATGATGTCCATCTCATTGAAGAAGTCTTAGACATGTGCCTAATAAGAGTTTTCTTTGGTTTGGTAGCCAACCTTGTTGACTTGGTTTGGTTGGTAGCCAACCTTGTTGAATTAGTTTGGTTTGGTAGCCAACCTTGTTGAATTTTGAAAAGTGTGTGTAAATTGTCAAATATTGTAGGCTTTAGAGGGTGAAGCTTTGGCTATAAAAGGAGAGCTTCAACTCTCATTTCTACACACCAACAAAGAGAGAAAGAAAGAGTGAGGTTTCACAGACAAGGTATAAGAAAATAGTCTGTGAGGAAAATAGAGAGTGAGCGATATTGTAGTGAAGTGGGAATATCAAAAGAGGGTTATTTCTTTTGAGTGTTGTAGTGGTCTTTGGAGTATTTATCTCCGACCTACAAAGTGTAAAATTCCTTACTATAGTGATATCAGTTGCTCCTCTCAGGGTCGTGGTTTTTTCCCTTATTCAGAAGGGTTTTCCACGTAAAAATCTTGGTGGCATTATTACTCTTTTATTATTGTTAATTACCGTATCTCGGTGCTACATTATTATTCCGCTTTATTACCGTGAATATTATTTTGGTAAGGGGTTTATTCCCAACAACTGGTATCAGAGCACAGGTTCTGCTCGTTCACTGAAATACTATTCACTGTCGGTAGTACTATACTTGGTGAAAAATAAAAATGTCCGGAGTAAAGTACGAGGTAGCAAAATTCAACGGAGATAACGGTTTCTCAACATGGCAAAGAAGGATGAGAGATCTGCTTATCCAACAAGGATTACACAAGATTCTAGATGTTGATTCTAAAAAGCCTGATACCATGAAAGCTGAGGATTGGGCTGACTTGGATGAAAGAGCTGCTAGTGCAATCAGGTTGCACTTATCAGATGATGTGGTAAATAACATCATTGATGAAGACACTACACGTGGAATTTGGACAAGGTTGGAAAGCCTATACATGTCCAAAACGCTGACAAATAAATTGTACCTGAAGAAGCAGTTATACGCCCTACACATGAGTGAAGATACAAATTTTTTGTCACATTTAAATGTGTTTAACGGACTAATCACACAGCTTTCCAACCTCGGAGTGAAAATCGAGGAAGAAGATAAAGTCATCTTGCTATTGAACTCGTTGCCATCTTCGTACGATAACTTGGCAACAACCATCTTGCACGGTAAGACTACTATTGAGTTGAAAGATGTCACATCGGCTCTTCTACTCAATGAGAAGATGAGAAAGAAGCCTGAAAATCAAGGACATGCTCTCATCACACAAGGTAGAGGCAGGAGTTATCAAAGGAGTTCGAACAACTATGGTAGATCCGGAGCTCGTGGGAAGTCAAAGAACCGATCCAAATCAAGAGCCAGAAATTGCTACAACTGTGATCAACCAGGTCACTTCAAAAGAGATTGCCCAAATCCAAAGAAGGGCAAAGGTGAAACCAGTGGCCAGAAGAATGACGACAACACAGCCGCCATGGTGCAAAATAATGATAATGTTGTCCTCTTTATAAATGAGGAAGAGGAATGCATGCACCTGTCAGGTCCAGAGTCGGAATGGGTGGTTGACACAGCGGCATCTCACCATGCCACACCGGTAAGAGATCTTTTTTGCAGATATGTAGCAGGTGATTTCGGCACAGTGAAAATGGGTAACACAAGTTACTCAAAGATTGCGGGGATTGGTGACATTTGTATCAAGACAAATGTCGGATGCACATTGGTTCTAAAGGATGTGCGGCATGTACCTGATTTGCGGATGAACTTGATCTCGGGAATTGCTTTAGACCGAGATGGATACGAGAGTTATTTTGCAAATCAAAAGTGGAGACTCACTAAGGGATCATTGGTGATTGCAAAGGGAGTTGCTCGTGGCACGTTGTACAGGACAAATGCAGAAATATGCCAAGGTGAATTGAACGCGGCACAAGATGAGATTTCTGTAGATTTATGGCACAAAAGAATGGGTCATATGAGCGAGAAGGGATTGCAGATTCTTGCCAAGAAATCACTCATTTCTTATGCCAAAGGTACAACTGTAAAACCTTGTGACTACTGTTTATTTGGTAAGCAGCATAGAGTCTCATTTCAGACATCGTCCGAAAGAAAATTGAATATACTTGATTTAGTATATTCTGATGTTTGCGGCCCAATGGAAATTGAATCAATGGGCGGTAACAAATATTTTGTTACTTTTATTGATGATGCTTCACGAAAATTATGGGTTTATATTTTGAAAACCAAAGATCAGGTGTTTCAAGTTTTCCAGAAATTTCATGCTCTAGTAGAAAGGGAGACGGGTCGAAAGCTAAAGCGCCTCCGAAGTGACAATGGAGGTGAGTACACTTCAAGGGAATTTGAAGAGTATTGTTCAAGTCATGGGATCAGACATGAAAAGACAGTTCCTGGAACCCCACAACACAATGGTGTAGCCGAGAGGATGAACCGCACCATTGTGGAGAAGGTGAGAAGCATGCTCAGAATGGCTAAACTGCCTAAGTCATTCTGGGGTGAAGCAGTTCAAACAGCCTGTTACCTGATCAATAGGAGTCCATCAGTTCCGTTGGCGTTTGAAATCCCAGAGAGAGTTTGGACCAACAAGGAGGTGTCCTACTCGCATCTGAAGGTGTTCGGTTGCAGAACTTTTGCACATGTACCAAAAGAGCAGAGAACAAAGCTGGATGATAAATCTGTTCCCTGCATATTTATCGGATATGGAGATGAAGAGTTCGGGTACAGACTGTGGGATCCTGTAAAGAAGAAGGTCATCAGAAGCAGAGATGTAGTCTTCCGAGAAAGTGAAGTTGGAACTGCTGCTGATATGTCAGAAAAGGCGAAGAATGGTATAATTCCTAACTTTGTTACTATTCCTTCTACTTCTAACAATCCCACAAGTGCAGAAAGTACGACCGACGAGGTTGCCGAGCAGGGGGAGCAACCTGGTGAGGTTATTGAGCAGGGGGAGCAACTTGATGAAGGTGTCGAGGAAGTGGAGCACCCCACTCAGGGAGAAGAACAACCTCAACCTCTGAGGAGATCAGAGAGGCCAAGGGTAGAGTCATGCAGGTACCCTTCCACAGAGTATGTCCTCATCAGTGATGAGGGGGAGCCAGAAAGTCTTAAGGAGGTGCTGTCCCATCCAGAAAAGAACCAGTGGATGAAAGCTATGCAAGAAGAGATGGAATCTCTACAGAAAAATGGCACATACAAGCTGGTTGAACTTCCAAAGGGTAAAAGACCACTCAAATGCAAATGGGTCTTTAAACTCAAGAAAGATGGAAATGGCAAGCTGGTCAGATACAAAGCTCGATTGGTGGTTAAAGGCTTCGAACAAAAGAAAGGTATTGATTTTGACGAAATTTTCTCACCTGTTGTCAAAATGACTTCTATTCGAACAATTTTGAGCTTAGCAGCTAGCCTAGATCTTGAAGTGGAGCAGTTAGATGTGAAAACTGCATTTCTTCATGGAGATTTGGAAGAGGAGATTTATATGGAGCAGCCAGAAGGATTTGAAGTAGCTGGAAAGAAACACATGGTGTGCAAATTGAATAAGAGTCTTTATGGATTGAAGCAGGCACCAAGGCAGTGGTACATGAAGTTTGACTCATTCATGAAAAGTCAAACATACCTAAAGACCTATTCTGATCCATGTGTATACTTCAAAAGATTTTCTGAGAATAACTTTATTATATTGTTGTTGTATGTGGATGACATGTTAATTGTAGGAAAAGACAAGGGGTTGATAGCAAAGTTGAAAGGAGATCTGTCCAAGTCATTTGATATGAAGGACTTGGGCCCAGCACAACAAATTCTAGGGATGAAGATAGTTCGAGAGAAAACAAGTAGAAAGTTGTGGCTATCTCAGGAGAAGTACATTGAACGTGTACTAGAACGCTTCAACATGAAGAATGCTAAGCCAGTCAGCACACCTCTTGCTGGTCATCTAAAGTTGAGTAAGAAGATGTGTCCTACAACAGTGGAGGAGAAAGGAAACATGGCTAAAGTTCCTTATTCTTCAGCAGTCGGAAGCTTAATGTATGCAATGGTATGTACTAGACCTGATATTGCTCACGCAGTTGGTGTTGTCAGCAGGTTTCTTGAAAATCCTGGAAAGGAACATTGGGAAGCAGTCAAGTGGATACTCAGGTACCTGAGAGGTACCACGGGAGATTGTTTGTGCTTTGGAGGATCTGATCCAATCTTGAAGGGCTATACAGATGCTGATATGGCAGGTGACATTGACAACAGAAAATCTACTACTGGATATTTATTTACATTTTCAGGGGGAGCTATATCATGGCAGTCTAAGTTGCAGAAGTGCGTTGCACTTTCAACAACTGAAGCAGAGTACATTGCCGCTACAGAAACTGGCAAGGAGATGATATGGCTCAAGCGATTCCTTCAAGAGCTTGGATTGCATCAGAAGGAGTATGTCGTCTATTGTGACAGTCAAAGTGCAATAGACCTTAGCAAGAACTCTATGTACCATGCAAGGACCAAACACATTGATGTGAGATATCATTGGATTCGAGAAATGGTAGATAATGAATCTCTAAAAGTCTTGAAGATTTCTACAAGTGAGAATCCCGCAGATATGCTGACCAAGGTGGTACCAAGGAACAAGTTCGAGCTATGCAAAGAACTTGTCGGCATGCATTCAAACTAGAAGACAGTGCTACCTCCTCTGGATGAATGAGACTGGATGAGGAGATTGATGATGTCCATCTCATTGAAGAAGTCTTAGACATGTGCCTAATAAGAGTTTTCTTTGGTTTGGTAGCCAACCTTGTTGACTTGGTTTGGTTGGTAGCCAACCTTGTTGAATTAATTTGGTTTGGTAGCCAACCTTGTTGAATTTTGAAAAGTGTGTGTAAATTGTCAAATATTGTAGGATTTAGAGGGTGAAGCTTTGGCTATAAAAGGAGAGCTTCAACTCTCATTTCTACACACCAACAAAGAGAGAAAGAAAGAGTGAGGTTTCACAGACAAGGTATAAGAAAATAGTCTGTGAGGAAAATAGAGAGTGAGCGATATTGTAGTGAGGTGGGAATATCAAAAGAGGGTTATTTCTTTTGAGTGTTGTAGTGGTCTTTGGAGTATTTATCTCCGACCTACAAAGTGTAAAATTCCTTACTATAGTGATATCAGTTGCTCCTCTCGGGGTCGTGGTTTTTTCCCTTATTCAGAAGGGTTTTCCACGTAAAAATCTTGGTGTCATTATTACTCTTTTATTATTGTTAATTACCGTATCTCGGTGCTACATTATTATTCCGCTTTATTACCGTGAATATTATTTTGGTAAGGGGTTTATTCCCAACAATTAAAAACTTCAAATTGAAGCTTGTGGAGAAATCTAACTCTGCCCTAAATGTTTCTGGCAGAAACACATGCTCCTTACTACTTGTATTAAATTATCAAGACATGTGCTAACTGGATCCTTCTCTTCCTCTCTGTATCTTGGGTATTTTCTTTGTTTTCTGAATGATGAATAGGGGTGTTTCAGCTATAAAAAAGGTTAAATCTCAACCCTTTTCCTCTTAGGGAGGTGAAGCTGATTTATGTAAATTCATGTACTGATAATGTCCATTAGTTTCAGAGTAAAACCTGTTAGTGTTGAAACACCTACAGAATAGCGGACACCACATCTTCTCAATGCCAATTTAAAGTTGTATTCTATCCACCTCATTTCTTCAGCACAAATTACTGATTTTCAAATGTTGTTTTTAAGTAACATGTAATTAATCAATGCAGTATAACTCTTCGTTTTTCTATGTACCATTTGTAATGTTTCTGAGACCTCTCTCTGACTTAAGCCATGCACTCATGAAAATTTTCCATAATTAATCCTTCATATCTCTCTTTAGATACAAAATGGACTCTTTCAACTTGTTTAGAAAAGGATCTCCCTCTAATGAAATTTCTGATTGGTTGAAATCTCATATTTGCAGATTAAAGAGACCGTCGAGGAGACTGTAGGTGTTGGCAAAGGAGCTTCTAAAATGTATGCCACAGTTGATTTGGAAAAGGCAAGGGTTGGAAGAACCAGAGTCATTGAAAATGAACCAAGCAATCCTAGGTGGAATGAGTCGTTTCACATCTACTGTGCTCATATGGCATCAAATGTTATATTTACAGTCAAAGATAACAATTCCATTGGTGCAACCTTAATTGGAAGAGCTTATTTACCTGTTAATGAACTCTTGGAAGGGGAAGAGGTCGATGAATGGATTGAGATACTGGATGAAGACAAGAATCCCATAAAAGAAGGTTCTAAGATCCATGTGACGCTACAGTTCTTTGATATCAGTCGAGATCGTAATTGGGGACGTGGAATAGGTAGTCCTAAATATCCTGGTGTCCCTTACACTTTCTTCCCACAGAGATCAGGATGTCGCGTTTCTTTGTATCAAGATGCACATATCCCTGACAAATTTATTCCTAAAATACCTCTATCGGGGAGTAAATATTATGAACCGCATAGATGTTGGGAAGATGTGTTTGATGCTATTACAAATGCAAAGCACTTGATTTACATTACCGGCTGGTCAGTATATACTGAAATAACCTTGTTGAGAGACTCGAGGAGGCAAAAGCCTGGAGGAGATATCACACTCGGAGAGTTGCTCAAGAAGAAGGCGAGTGACGGTGTTAAAGTCCTTATGCTTGTATGGGATGATAGAACATCTGTACGTCTGCTGAAGAAGGATGGTCTTATGGCCACTCATGACGAAGAAACTGAAGAGTTCTTTAAAGATACTGACGTGCACTGTGTACTTTGCCCTCGGGATCCTGATGATGGTGGAAGCATAGTTAAGGATTTACAAATATCTACCATGTTTACTCATCACCAGAAAATCGTAATAGTGGACAGTGACATGCCCAGTGGAGAGTCGGACATGAGGAGGATTGTGAGTTTTGTTGGTGGCATTGATCTTTGTGATGGAAGATACGATACACCTTTCCATTCACTTTTTAGAACACTGGACACTGTACACCACGATGATTTCCACCAGCCTAATTTTGCTGAGGCTTCGATTACCAAAGGTGGGCCTAGGGAGCCCTGGCATGACATTCACTCTCGCGTTGAAGGACCAATTGCTTGGGATGTTCTGTTTAATTTTGAGCAGAGATGGAGAAAACAAGGCGGAAAAGATATTCTAGTCAACTTAAGAGAGATTGACAATGTTATCATTCCACCATCTCCAGTTATGTATCCAGATGATCCTGAAACGTGGAATGTTCAGTTATTCAGATCTATCGATGGCGGGGCAGCTTTTGGTTTTCCTGACACACCCGAAGATGCAGCAAAGGCGGGTCTAGTGAGTGGCAAAGATAACATAGTCGATAGAAGTATTCAGGATGCTTATATCACTGCTATTCGTCGGGCAAAGAATTTCATTTACATTGAAAATCAGTATTTTCTTGGAAGCTGTTACGATTGGCAGTGTGATGATGTGAAAGTAGAGGAGATAGGTGCTTTGCATCTCATTCCAAAAGAACTTACGTTGAAGATTGTGAGTAAGATTGAAGCAGGGGAAAGGTTTACAGTATATGTTCTGGTTCCAATGTGGCCAGAAGGAATTCCTGAGAGTGCATCTGTACAAGCAATATTAGATTGGCAAAAGAGGACAATGGAAATGATGTATAAACATATATTCCAGGCTATCAGAGACAAAGGTATTGACGATCACCCCAGGAATTATTTGACTTTTTTCTGCATTGGTAATCGGGAGTTGAAGAAGACCGGAGAATATGAACCTTCAGAGAAGCCAGAACCTGATTCTGATTATGAGCGAGCTCAGGAAGCTCGTCGCTTCATGATCTATGTCCATTCCAAGATGATGATTGGTGAGTTGTGGTTTGCAAATCTCTGTTCTATCTTAAACTTGATTCTCTGAAAATATGAACTTTAGATGTCTTGAATATGGCGAGAAAAACTTTCAAGTTTTATAAGTTCCTTGAAATACTTGAAGGATTTAACATGGTAAACAATCAAGTTCTTGATTTGTTTGTTTTGATTAAACACCAATCCTTAGATTGACTAAATACAAGAGACTTCAGACTTTCTTGCATAAGTACCGCATATAGTTACACTTAGAGGCGGATCTAAGATTTAAACGTGGTAGATTCCGCGTGTATTTTCTAACAACTGAAGCCATTGTACTTTTGCAATTATGGGTTCAGAGCTTAATATATTTGTTGAAATTACTTTCACATATATATATATATATATATATATATATATATATATATATATATATATATATATATTTCTCATTGAGTCTATGTTGCATCGATTCCTGGTTATGCTAGCATCGCGTGGTACTAACTTAGTTTCTTAACAGTTGATGATGAGTACATCATAGTTGGATCAGCCAACATAAACCAGAGGTCAATGGACGGCGCAAGAGATTCTGAGATAGCAATAGGAGCATACCAGCCTCATCATTTAACGACAAGACAACCAGCACGGGGTCAAGTTCATGGTTTCAGAATGGCATTGTGGTACGAGCATATGGGTATGCTTGACGACACCTTCCAACATCCAGAAAGTGAGGAATGTGTGAGGAAGGTGAATCAAATCGCTGATAAATACTGGGATCTGTATACAAGTGAGAGCCTAGAAAATGATCTGCCTGGTCACTTGCTCCGATACCCCGTTGGACTTACGAACAATGGGGATATCACGGATTTGCCTGGAAATGGAAATGAGTTCTTCCCTGACACTAAGGCCAGGGTTGTTGGTACTAAATCTGACTACCTTCCTCCTATCCTCACTACATAAGTTGAAAAACATGTTGGCTATATCCCAAGGAAACTGCAGTTTGTAGTGGAATAACAGATGGTTCTTTGTCTTTTAGATTTCTAATCGAGGGATGGGCATCTGAGATTTGATGAGGCTCCTTGTTTTAATTGTTGTTTTTGTAGATGTTTTTCAGATTTGTGTACGTGTTCTGAAAGGATACTAGTATTAGATTTGCTTTCTTTGGAAATTTAACACTTCGTTATTTTCTTGTTGAACTCGTTGTCTCGTTAAGTATACCACTACTACATTGCATCTACATTTATTTTTTGCCGGAATATTCATCTATTTTAGGTTCTATTAATTTTATAGTAACAACTACCTTCAACATGCGTGGACCTGGAATGACTATACCTTAGATCACCTCTATTTGTGTGGTCCGTTCTAGTGATAGCATTTTCACTTTTATTATCATTTTCAGTATTGGTTGGGGTAATTATAATGTTATTATCCGATCGAAATTTTAATACAATCTTTTCTGATCCCGTTGGAGGGGACACCCCATATTATACCAACATCTCTTTTGATTCTTCGATCATGCAGAGGTGTATATTTCCATTCTACCTCATGAACACGTTTACTGTATGAATCGTGATCAATCATCAAACCAAAATAGCGGCCCAGAATGGTGTGTTCGGGCGAAATAAAACTGTATGGTCAAGCAATAACAAAGTCAGAAATTGTTTTCTAACAAGAAGATTCAGAAAAATACAAGAATGTCACGATTGGAATTCGAATCTATGACCTAAAAGCATTTTATGAATTATCCTAATCACCATATTAGGAAAAAAAATTATGTCAAAAAGATTTTAACGATTTACATATATTAAAAATAACGTGATTCTCTGTATGAACACTCCTCCAAACCATGTAGTTTCGCCCTTGTAGTCAAGCAAATGTGTACTGAATCTCGTGACTTTTAGGAGTTTCTCTGCACAGGTGTCAAAGTTTAAGGCAAATGTAAGATTGCATGCAATCAAAAGGCGAAGAAATAATGAACCAAGTGGCCATGAGGGTTTATTATTTGTCCACTTGCCTTATTATTGGATGAGCCTCACTTGTCATTATTGCTAGGAAGCATTTAGACTGAGACGTGTCTATTGGACGTTTAATTTTATCATTACCAAATTCTAGTATTTCCGTAATCCAACAATCGTGGCATTTCGCTTCAATTATTAACTTACCACGTACTAATTGTAAAAATGAGAAGATTAATTAGTGTTCTCCTTTTCTAACGGACAGGTCCTATCACTGTCTTAATAGAGTTCGCCGTTACTTTCAAATTCCAGAGGTACAATAGAAACCGACAACATTTAGTGGCTTAGAGGGATGACTATGAAGATTTAATTTGACTACTGCCAATATTATCCACAAAAAACGAGAATCAAAAATTTCAAATTCCAAAATATCAAATCACATGCAACGAAAGGTGCACAGCAATCTAAGAGAATCAATTTCGTCCGATTCTCACCTCCAAATGAACCAAACAATTCCATTTTATTGTTTCTTTTTATTCCTTTTTCCTTTCTTTGTATCTATCCTCTAAATTTTGGTGGCATGAAAGAACTCTAGATTCTAACACCATAGTGCCGATTACGAGCGGCAAAATAGTTAAAAGAAAATAGTTAATCACCTATATTATTCACTAAAAGACGGATTAAATAATAAATCTTTTAAATCATATTATCCATTTTCTAACTTTTATCCATTGAGTAACCAATGTGTCTAACTTTTACATTTGTAAAGTTTTAAATTGGGGATTTTGAGAGTTAGGGAGACTGAAAATTCTCCCAAAAGTGATCTTATGCAAGAAGTCATGGATAATATGGGTAGGTTAATTCGTTTTTTTCCATATTAAATATGGGTCGGATCGAATAATTTATTCGTTTTTTATTACCCGTTTTCGACTCGAACCATATCTGACTCGCCCGTTTGACACTATAGCTCCGATCATAAAATGCCTTTAGCAGAATAGGTGCTGATGTTTTTGCATTAAATAAAACTATATCTTTTCATTAATGAGTTTTATTATCTTTGTAGTAATACTTTGGGTAAACAAATCTAGAATTTTCTTGTGAAATCTAATAGGAAATGTTTTCCCCTGACACAAGTGGTTTGTTGTTCTCGTGACAAGTACAGGATCCATTCGTACTTGACTTGAAGAAGCTGCTGCGTACAATAAAGTAGGGAGAACTTCCACGTCTCCAACTCTCATCACTTTGTTTAATTTTCTTCTTCACCTTAGATTCTTTAATTCATTCAATACTTTGTGGGGTCTGTGTAGACCACCAAAACAATAAAGCAATTTCTATTACAACAACTTTGACCATCTTTCATTCTCTGCCTTTCGTCTCTCTTTCCCCTGCCGTGCGGTTCATTACTGAAAGCAATATCTGATTTCTAAATCCAACACTTGGAGATAAACTAATCCACTATTTCATCTTTCCTTTCTCTATCTGATTCCTCTTTTAAAAAGGTTTTAAAAGAAATCGAGAGTCTCACTATTATTATTTTATACCTCAAATTTCTTCTTCCTCTTAAAAGTTTTACTATATAATATTGAGACGCCTTTCTTTTTAAGTCAACTCTTGCTTACATTTTAGACCATCAATTTTCCTCTTTCTTTTAAAATTTTTATTCAATCCCACCAACTCCATCGATCATGTCAAGTATGTTGGGTTCACAAGGCTTAGTTTTAGCAACAGCCATGGCTGTCTCTGCCGGTACCGTCATTCTACTGGATCTTTTCCGGGTCAAGTACTCCTCAACGACCCATCTTTCCGATCAACAAGATCACTCTCCACCTGAAAATCAGATTCTCAAATCTTGTTTATCTTCAGGTTACTAACTACTCATTTAATTTTCCCTCTGTTTTCTCGAAATTAACCTGGTAATTCTTCGTTTAGTTTAATCTAATTATGGTTGTCATATTAATTTCAGCTGGAAAGAACAAGGACAGAGCAAAGAAGAAAAAGAAGAGAGTTCATTTTGCAGCTGATGTGAAAAGTTCAAGTGGAAATGGCGAGGAGTACAGAAGAGAACATATGAGGAAATATACAGAAACTCGTATTAAATCTTGCGGGAATGAGATTGTGGGTATGCCAGGTAATAGAATGGCTTTATACACTGGGATTCTCAAGGATCGGGTGCAACGCATGGAATTCTCCTATTGATAAAATCGTATTTTCGTTTAGGTTCGTCTTCTTGCAATGTGAAACAGAGGAAGAATTAGGCGGAAGAAAATTGTAGGCATTTCGCTGTAACCTGTAAATAATGGTGTGAAAAGTTGTGTCATGGTTTTCTGTACATGAAATTAGGAACTCTTTTATATTTTCTTTGTCTTGAATTTTCTCCCCTTCTTATTTTACGATTTTAGGCTATAAGTAATTTTCACCGTCTCAGCTTTCTTTTTCCGTCTAGTTTCACTATCAACGTCGCAAATGCTAGGCTTGTACTTGTTTTATATTTTGGCGTTGTTCAACTCCTTTGATTTGCAAAAGATAATAAGTGTGTTTGGACACAGCGACGGATCTATGTACAAGGTTCGGGGTGGTACGCCACCCGCAAACTTCGGCGAAAACTGTATATATGTATAAGAAATAGTATATATATTTAAAGTGTCACCCACAAAACAAAAGTGGCCAAGGTACCGGTGGCAAAGGTCCATTTTTTGAGTTCGAATCCAACACACAACATGTTTTTTATTTTAAATGTTTTATTTTTAATTAATGAGATAAAGTAATCACAAAAAGTTTTATAATTAAAATAAAATTTCTAGAAAGCTAAAAGACTTCCCCACTTTCCCCTTTCCCAAAATTGTCACTAGCAAAAGGACTTTTAATTAATAAGATATAGTAAAAGTCTTCCCCACTTTCCCCTTTCCCAAAGTTGTCTCTAGCAAAAGGATTTCAATATCCAATTCTTAAGTCCCCAACCGGCCAACCCTCACTTTGCTTGTCCAGTTCTCACTCTCACGGCTCATCTCTTCAGTTCTTCTTTTTTGCTATTTCAAATCACATTTGTTCACCGGTAAAGCTTCCTCTTCCTCTTATTTATTTCTTAACCCTATATGGTTTATGACTATTTTTTTTCCATTAAATATATATTTTTTTTGCTTTTTTTTTTTTGTATTTAGTTGGATTTTAATGTTCTTGCAAAATTTTATTGTCACTTGTGATTTATTTGTTATGTATTTCTTTGGTTTTGTTAAAAATCCTATGCCACTTAAATGGTTTCATTGTAGAAATTAATTTCGTGGCTAAAAGAAAGAACATCTCCAATATTTTTGACCAAGAAAAATTCAAAATTAACTCCATTTTAACAATAAAAGTATTAGGGAAAGTTGAATAATTTTCATTGGTTAAGCTTATTGATGGTATGAAGTAGTAGAAATTATACTATATTCCATAATGAGCTACATAGAAAGCTTTCTCACTAGAATGAGCTTTTATTTTATAGGAATTGAATTCAGATGGATAAATTTGTCACGAGGTTGGACCATCCTCAACCAAGTCCTAGTTGTCAATCCTTGAGCCAAGCGAATGCCAATGTTTCTCATCTTATATAGAGTGTGATGTATTCACAAATGTAAGTAATGATGTCATTATGGATAATATGAAAACTCATCGAGGACAATTGTAAATAGATGATGTATATTTATAATATTAATATTATTGTTGGAAGTTTTATGGTTGCGTCAATTAGTTATAGTTATCATACTTTTTTCGTTTGATCGATTTGTCTATATAAATAAAAAAAGATGAATAACCCGAACCGACGCCCGAGTTGATCAAATCGATTAGCTTGGCACCAGGAACCTTCAAATCCTGGATCCGCCCCTGTTTGGACAGACTTCGAGGTGAAATTAAAAAAAATAAGTTAAATATAAAATTAGTAGTCGTACTCGTGCGATGCGCGGTCAATATAAAAAAATATTAATTAAATTAAAAGTTAATTAAAATATTAATTAACGTTTTTGTTCTATATTTTTTCTTTATTATATTATCCAATATTTAGTATTATTGCATTGTTAATAGAAATTTTTATTAGCATATTACTTTATTTAATTTTTGTGTGCTACTTTTTTTATAATATAATAGAAGATATATTTATTTTATTTTATATTTTATTCTATTAATCGCAATAATATTTTCTGAATATATTACTTTTTAATTTTTAAAAAAGAAAAACAAAAATTATTAAAAACAAAGAAATTTTGAATTGGCAGTTTTTTATTTTTTGTAATTTTAGTTTTTTATTTTAAAATAATTTAAAAACTCCAACTTGAAACTACTCTATAATTTGAATAGACATTTTTTTTAATTTTCGTTTTTTATTATAAAGTATTTTATTTTATAAATATTTTAATTTAAAAATAATAACCAATAACTAATTATTAACTACTTATGTCATGTGACTTTTTTCTTATTTGTTACATGGTTTAAGGAAAGGACTTTTTCCTCTCCTTTAAATAATATATAGAATAAATATAGATATTTGTGATAGGGCTAAGCTTGCCCTTCTTCCCAAATCTCATCACGCCCTTCATAGGCGACACTCGGAGCAATACCCGCTCACCGACCATAAAAGCCACATCTCGAACCTTGCGGTCTGCATAACTCTTTTGCCTGGACTGAGCTGTACGAAGCCTATCCTGAATAATCCTGACCTTGTCCAAGGCCTCCTAAACCAGATCCGTACCCAACAACCAAGCCTTTCCCGGCTCAAACCATCCAACTGGAGATCGACACCGCCTACCATATAAAGCCTTATAAGGAGCCATCTGGATACTCGACTAGTAGTTGTTGTTGTAGGCAAACTCTACTAAAGGCAAGAACTGATCCCATGAGCCTCCAAAGTCAATGACACAGGCTCGGAGCATATCCTCTAAAATCTGAATAGTCCGCTCGGACTGCCTGTCCATCTGATTATGAAATATTGTACTCAACTCAACCTGAGTGCCCAACTCTTGCTGCACTGCTCTATAGAAATACGAGGTAAACTGTGTACCTCGGTCCAAAATGATAGACATAGGCACACCATGAAGACGAACAATCTCACGGATATAGATCTTAACTAACCTCTCGGATGAATAGGAGACTGCCACAGAAAATGAAATGCGTTGACTTGGTCAGCCTATCAATAGTGATCCATACTGCGTCGAACTTCCTCCGAGTCTGCGGGAGTCCAACAACAAAGTCTATAGTGATCCGCTCCCACTTCCACTCGGGAAGCTCAATCATTTGAAATAAACCACCAGGCCTCTAATGCTCATACTTAACCTGCCGACAATTCAAACACCGAGCCACATATGCAATGATGTCCTTCTTCATTCTACACCACCAATAATGCTGCCGCAAATCCTGATACATCTTCGCGGCGCCCGGATGAATAGAGTACCGGAAACTATGGGCCTCCTCTAAGATCAACTCTCAGAGCCCATCCACATTAGGCACACAAACGCAACCCTGCAATCTCAAAACTCCATCATCATCTAAGGTACCCTGCTTGGTACCTCCGCACTACACCGTGTCTCTAAGGATACAAATAGGGATCATCATATTGTCGATCTCAAATATGCTCCAATAATGAAGAACGAGCGACTGTGCAAGCTAGTACACGACTGGGCTCAGAGACATCCAACCTCACGAACTGATTGGCCAAAGCCTGAACATCCAAAGCAAGAGGTATCTCACCGATCGGAATATAAGCAAGACTGCCCATACTGGCTGACTTCCTACTCAAAGCATCGGCCACCACATTGGCCTTTCCCGGATGATATAAGATGGTGATATCATAATCTTTCAACAACTCCAACCACCTCCTCTGCCTCAAATTCAACTCCTTTTGCTTGAACAAATACTGAAGGCTCTTGTGATCCGTGAACACCACACATGCCACCCCATACAAATAATGCCTCCAAATCTTCAATGCGTGAAAAATGGCTACCAACTCCAAATCATGAACCGAATAGTTCTTCTCATGAATCTTCAACTGTCACGAAGCATAAGCAATGACCTTTCCATCCTGCATCAACACCGCACCAAGCCCAATACGAGATGCATCACAATAAACTATTTAAGGCCCTAAACCACTATAGTTATGCAGGTAATAACGCCATGGAGAGGAAAACCGGCGTCGGCGTGCCGGTTGGCGGGGGTATGAGTTGTTTATTAGAGTAGTTGGCTTGATGTCATCTAAGTAATTTTTTTTCCCATCATAGATAGCATCTAAGTATACTTTTTAGTTTATGGGAACCTTTTTGAATAAATCAATCAAAGAAAATGAAGGGGTAAATCTTAGCTAAGTATAATAATCTCTAGAACAAAAGATAGATAAGGAGAATATGGGTGATGGAATTCTTTATCAAGACCAAAGAACCTTTTTAACGATAATCCTCTCAGTCGCTTTTGTAAGCAAGTTTACAACAAGTGTTATGAGTTAGGAAAAGTGTCCAGGCCTTTACAAGGTTATTTCACGTTATATATATATATAAGGAGCAAAAACCCTTCTAAGCTTTAAAAGATAAGTTACAGGGAATACTCGAAAGGACATTCCTAATATCCCCTAATGGGCCTGCACCACTGCAAGGGTCGTACGATCTCTTGTTCGCCTTAAGGTCGTCCTCTGCAAGATGTCGAGCTAGTTCTTCTCATGAATCTTCAACTGTCACGAAGCATAAGCAATGACCTTTCCATCCTGCATCAACACCGCACCAAGCCCAATACGAGATGCATCACAATAAACTATTTAAGGCCCTAAACCACTATAGTTATGCAGGTAATAACGCCATGGAGAGGAAAACCGGCGTCGGCGTGCCGGTTGGCGGGGGTATGAGTTGTTTATTAGAGTAGTTGGCTTGATATCATCTAAGTAATTTTTTTTCCCACCATAGATAGCATCTAAGTATACTTTTTAGTTTATGTCCACTTTCCCGAGGAGAATCTCAATGGAATTTAATATAATCCAAAAATTTAAATTTTATTCTCAGACAAGAGGGGTTACTCTGATGGTAAGCAATCTTCACTTCCAACCAAGAAGTTGTGGATTCGAGTCACCCCAAGAGCAGCAAGGTGAGGAGTTCTTGGAGGGAAGGATGTCGAGGGTCTATTTGGAAACAGCCTCTCTACCTCAGGGTAGGGATAAGGTCTGCGTACACACTACCATCCTCAGACCCTACTAGTTGGATTATTTGGGTTGTTGTTGTTGTCTCTTTTATCTATTAAAATTAAATTTTTTTCTTAATAGTTCTGGTGAAGCAAACAAATAAAGGAAAGAGTACAGGAGTATCTGTTATATCATGACGATTAGTGAAGATATAATTCCAAATCATCATTATATATAGTTTGTCTTCCGTTCGCAAATAGGGGTGACAAATAGGCGGGTCATATCTGATATTGGTAGATCGAAAACAGGTAATGTAAGATAAATTATCCGATTCAACTCATATTTAATACGAATACAAAATGCGTTAACCGATAGATAATATGAATGTGATTTCTTTAATACGATCACTTTTGAGAAAATTCATAGTCTCACAAATTTGAGAAACCCCCAATTTGAGTCTTTATAAATGTAAAAATTAAACACATCGGTTATCCATTTTTCAAATGGATAATATGAATCTAACCCATTTTTTAACGGATAATATGGATAGATAAATATTTTTTATCCATTTTTCCACCACCGTTCGCGAATAAGAATACTGCCATTGTAGGAGATTGACCATTTGAAATTTGCAATTTTCTACGATCACTTTGAATTAATACATAATAATATTAACAGTTAGATATTATGGATATCTGATAAAAAAAAATATTACAAAAATTTAGACAAAAATTATTGAGCTCATGTGAACTCATAAAATACACCGTAGATCCGCGCCACTAACTATCATACTCTTAAAGAGAAAGATATGCTGCGGGTTATTATTGTTAATTTTCCAATCATGTTAGATAGAATTTGAGTGGTCAAGCTTCTAAAATCAGCTTATTTTGGGGAATATTTTTTTTCAAAATTATTTTTTTAAAAAAGTATTTTTGTTGAGAAATAATTTGTATTTGGCTATTTAGTTTGAAAAGTGAGTAACAATTAGTGTTTGACCAAGCTTTTAAAAAGTATTTTAAGTATATCTTTGTAAAAAATATTTTTTTAAAAGGTACTTTAGGATAGAAGCCATTTTTTTATTGCTTTTCAAAAACTGCTTCTACTTATCTTAAAAATAATTTATTTATTTTTTCAAAAACTTGGTCAAGCACCTTAATTTAAGAAAAAATACTTTTAACCAAAAAAATAAATACTTTTACCTCAAAAAAATCTTGGCCAAACATGCTATTAGTTCAATTTTCACATTTTTCTATGTTATAATATTGTCAAGTTTTAACTACTACTATTATTTCACAGCATCTTTTCGACTTCTCAAATTGGGCTTAGATTATCAAATATAAGACCAGTAAAATTAAGACTGCCAATCTTAACAAAAGGATAAAGTTGTAAAGTAAATATCATTTAAGTTGCACGACGAACATCAAATCATGTTATTTTACAATTCTAAATTTTCTAGAGATGTATAAAACAATGTGACGGAAGGAGTGCTAATTTGCAACGTATTTTTATACAAATCAAATCGGCAAAATTGGGGCGGAAGGGGAAAAGTAAAAAAAGAAGCGAAAATGACGTTGTATAGCCACTCTTAAAATAATAAGCAAAAAAAATAAAAAATTGTATATATATACATTTTGTATGCTATATAGAAAAACTATACTTTATACACTTTTTCGGCTAACGAATGTAAATAATTTCTTGCGCGAGCTAAAAATGATAAAATTCCAAAAAAACGTAAGGTAATTTGGAAGGGAAGAGTTTTATTTTTATTTTAAAAGAGAGTTGAAAAAGGCTTCTGATGTTTGAGCCTAAAATGGATCTTAAAAACAAATTAGTGAAAATAGCATGGGCCTGCCAGTTTTCTAACTGGCAATCGAAAAATAATCAACGTTTGCAAAGTCACTGAAAACTAATCATTATTTTAGCTGAACCACGAAAAGTTCCACCATAACATGCTGGATTAGCTTCTGCGTATAAATTTCAAGCATATTATGTTGGAACTCCAGCACTAGAGATGGCAATGGGGTAGTACGGGTGCGGGGTGAGGGCGATTTTGATTTTATGTGGGGCGGAGTGGGTTTGATCTTATGCGGCGCGGTACAGGGCAGGTGTAGGTTGAAACTGATTTTTTCAAAATCTAATGTGGGGCGGGGTGGTTACGGATTTCGTTGTGGGTTTAGTACTAACATTTAACTAGTAGAATGAAGAATAGAGTGTTACTACTAAAAAAACTATAGACCATATAAAATAAGAAAAGTAATAAATATAGAGTGGCCGGAGAATTTGACTATGCAATTACTGTTATCAACCTGTCTTCGAAAATAAATTCTGCAAAAAATAACACAAAACATAAGCAAAAAAGTAAAAAAGAAGGGAAAATAACGTTGTATATCCACTCTTAAAATAATAGGCAAAAAAAATAAAAAATGAATATATACATTTTGTATGTGTAACGACCCGACCGGTCGTTTTTAGCATTTGCACTTCGTTCGCCAGTTCTCGTGCATGACTAGCCGTATGATGTATTATGACTCATGTAAATCGTCGGTTTTGGTTTTCAGGTTAATCGGAATAGATATGGAAGAATGGTTCTCAGCTTGAAAATTTAAATTTGAAAGGTTTGACTAAGTTTTGACTTCTTGGTATTTGATATCGGCTTTGAATTTTTATGATTTGATTACCTTCGTTGGGTGATTTTGGACTTAGGAGCATGTCGAATTGTATTTTGGATGTCCGTGGTAAATTTAGGCTTGAAATGGCTAAAAACGGAAATTTAAGTTTGGAAGTTTGACCGAGGGGTTGACTTTTTGATATCGGGATCAAAACCTGATTCTAAAAATTAGAATAGCTCTATTATGTCAATTATGACTTGTGTGCAAAATTTAGGGTCAATCGGACTTGATTTGATAGGTTTCGGCGTTGTTTGTGGAATTTGAAAGTTCCTAAGTTCTTAAGCTTGAATTCGAAGTTGATTTGGTGTTTTGATGTTGTTTTGAGTGATTCGAAGGCTCGACTAAGTGTTAATGATGTAATGGGAGGTGTTGGTATGTTTGGGTTGAGATCCGAGGGCCTCAGGTGTGTTTCGGATGAGTTTTGAGCGAGTTCTGGCATTACCGAAACTCAGGCATTGGTTTTGGTGCTTAAATTTACAGCTGGGGTGGAAATTTTTACCGTTGGGGGCGGTGGTTTTACCGCTGAGGGTAGTGGTTTTACTGCGGTCGGGGAAAATGGTCCGCTGTCCGCGGTCATGAAGAATCCTCAGGTCGTTGGTCCAACTTCGGAAGCCTATATCTTTTGATCTACAAGGAATTTTAAGATGATTCAAAAACAAAAGTTGTAGCCCTTCGTGTCTAGTTTCCTCAAAGATAAAGATATCACAATTTGGACATCTTTAGAGAATGTTATGGCCAAAATACTAAGGCATGTCTATGCAGCCACCAAAAGTGCGGTCAACGGTGGTTTACCGCAGTCATCAGTAGTTTTTCGCGGTTAGCGGTGATGGGAATCCGAGAGGTGCACTATAAATACGAGATTTGGGATTTTATTTCATATTTTGACCTAAGAGCTCGGGTTTTGGCGATTGTTCGATGGATTTTCAAGAAAACCATCGGGGTAAGTGATTCTAACTCAATTTTGGCTAAAATACATGATTATAATGTTGGATTCATCATTTGAGTAGAGATTTGGGGTAAATGAATATTTGGGGTTTGAAAGCTGATTCGGAGTCCGAATTGAGTGAAACTAGTATGGATAGTCTCGTAATTGAATGGGTTGTCGTATTTTGAGACTTTGGTCGTATTTTGAGATGTGGGCCCGAGGGTTGGGTTTGAGAAATTTTGGATTCTTGAGCTAATTTGATTATTTTCTCTTGGGCTTTATTCCATTAGCGCATATTGATGATAATATACTAATTTTGGTTAGATTTGGAGCATCCGAAGGCTGATTCGAGAGGCAAAGGCATCGCGGGCTAGAGTTGGACCGGATAGAGGTAAGTAATGATTGTAAATATTTGTCCTGAGAGTATGAAACCCTGGAATTCACATCGTTGTGCTATGAAACCCTAGATGACGAGCGTGGGATCGTGCACCGTTGGGGATTGTGACTTGGTCCGTCCAGTATGACTATTTAGTCGCGTATTTGACTGAAAACTATTTGATATCATTGTGTTTTAGAAAGTATTATCATGTTTTGGGTTGATTGCTATATTTGAGCCTTGTGCCAACTGTTTTGGACCCTTAGGGGGATTTTTATTACTGTTCCTCACTATTTTGACTTCATATTTGCACTCTGTCATGCAGTATTCTACTGTTTTTATAACTCAGCCATGTTTACTCCGTTTTTGATATTTGTAAATGATATTTTAGGCTGAGCATCATGTTTTACTGTTGCCCGAGTGGCTTGAGAGATTTTTGACTAAGTGAGGCCGAGGACCTGCGTTGTGATGATATTATGGGATCGGGCTGCACGCCGCAGTAGTGTGATACTGATTTATGATTATGAGGTCAAAGGCCTGATTTGTATGCCACAGGGTGGCTTGATATAAGGCCGAGAGCCTGTTTGATTGTGCCAGGAGATGGATTGCTATTGCGCTTGGGTCGTAAGGGGTCCCTCCCGGAGTCTGTACACCCCCAGTGAGCCTGGGTACCTAGTGTAAGTGATATGTTGTAGCCCGAAGGGCTGTTATTGTTTCATAGTGATGTCTGAGGGGCTGTTCTTGATGCATGTTTTCCCGAGGGGTGATTCTTGATTTATGTTATGCCCGAGGGGCTGATTACGAGTGATTGTGAGGTAGCCTGAGGGGCTGGTTCTGTTGATATTATGCCCGAGGGGCGGTTTATGATACATGTTTTGCCCAAGGGGTTGTTTACGTTTTTCATCATTTTTACTCACTGTTTTATCACTCGTTTGAAACTATAGAAAGTTGTTTTGAAATATTTTACCGAAACTAAGCATGATTTACGAAGTAAATAATTTTTGTACCGTGTTGAAAATATCTTGCATTTGTTGTAGCATTTTGATGTGGTTTAAGTGTTTTATTGCTGCTCAGCTTTCTTCACTCTTATTACTTACTGAGTTGGAGTACTCACATTACTCCCTGCACCTTGTGTGCAGATTTAGATATTTCTGAACCCGATAGCGGGTGTTGATTTCTCAGTGGCAGAGTCATCGAAGTTGGCAAGGCAGCTGTCGGCGTTCGCAGCACTGTTTTTCTTCCTCTTGTTTCATTAGACTGTATTTAGTACATTTTCAAACTTTTTATTGTATTCAGACCTTGGTAGATGCTCGTGACTTGTGACACTCCGATGTCGGGCATGTGTATTTTGTTTCCACACAGTTCATTTAAACTTACATTATGGGATTATTAATTAATTAATGGCTTAAAATGACTTTTATTGAATACTGATTGAATACGGGATTTGTGTCGGCTGGCCTAGTTTCACTATAGGCGCCATCACGACCGGGTCGATTTTAGGGTCGTGACAATATGCTATATAGAAAAACTATACTTTATACACTTTTTCGGCTAACGAATGTAAATAATTTCTTGCGCGAGCTAAAAGTGATAATACTCCAAAAAAGCAAGCTAACGTTGAAGGGAAGAGTTTTTTTTTTATTTTAAAAAAGAGTTGAAAAAGGCTTCTAATGTTTGAGCCTAAAATTGATCTTAAAAAAAATTAGTGAAAATAGCATGGGCCTGCCAGTTTTCTAAGTAGCAATCGAAAAATAGTCAGCGTTTGCAAAATTACTGAAAAATAATCATTATTTTAGCTTAACCACGAAAAGTTCCAGCATAATATACTGGATTAGCTCCTGCGTATAAACTTCCAGCATATTATGTTGGAACTCCAGCACTAGAGATGGCAATAGGGTAGTACGGGTGCGGGGCGGGGGCGATTTTGATTTTATGCGGGGCGGGATGGGTTTCATCTTATGCGGAGCGGTACGGGGCGGGTGTAGGTCAAAACTAATTTTTTCAAAATCTAATGTGGGGCGGGGTGGTTGCGAATTTCGTTGTGGGTTTAGTACTAACATTTAACGAGTAGAATGAAGAATAAAGTGTTACTATAAAAAAAACTATAGACCATATAAAATAAGAAAAGTGATAAATATAGCATGTCGGAGAATTTGACTATGCAATTACTGTTATCAACCTGTATTCGAAAATAATTTCTACAAAAAATAACACAAAATAGAAGCAGAAAAGTAGAAAAGAAGGGAAAATGACATTGTATAGCCACTCTTAAAATAATAGATAAAAAAATAAAAAATTGAATGTATATACGTTTTGTATGCTATATAGAAAACTATACTTTATATACTTTTTTGGCTAATGAATGTAAACATTTTCTTGCGCGAGTTAAAAGTGATAATACTCCAAAAAAAGTAAGGTAACGTTGAAGGGAAGAGTTTTTATTTTTATTTTAAAAGAGTGTTGAAAAAGGCTTCTCATGTTTGAGCCTAAAATAAATCTTAAAAATAAATTAGTGAAAATAGCACGGGCCTGCTAGTTTTCTAACTGGCAATCGAACAATCAGCGTTTGCAAAGTCACTAAAAACTAATCATTATTTTAGCTGAACCACGAAAAGTTCCAGCATAATATGCTGGATTAATCCTGCATATAAACTTCCAGCATATTATGTTGGAACTCCAACACTAGAGATGGCAATAGGGTAGTACGGGTGCGGGGCGGGGGCGATTTTGATTTTATGCGGGGCGGGATGGGTTTGATCTTATGTGGAGCGGTACGGGGCGGGTGTAGGTCAAAACTGATTTTTTCAAAATCTAATGTGGGGCGGGGTGGTGACGGATTTCGTTGTGGGTTTAGTACTAACATTTAACGAGTAGAATGAAGAATAGAGTGTTACTATAAAAAAAAACTATAGACCATATAAAATAAGAAAAGTGATAAATATAGCATGGTCGGAGAATTTGACTATGCAATTACTGTTATCAACCTGTATTCGAAAATAATTTCTACAAAAAATAACACAAAATAGAAGCAGAAAAGTAGAAAAGAAGGGAAAATGACATTGTATAGCCACTCTTAAAATAATAGATAAAAAAAATAAAAAATTGAATATATATACATTTTGTATGCTATATAGAAAACTATACTTTATATACTTTTTCGGCTAATGAATGTAAATAATTTCTTGCGCGAGTTAAAAGTGATAATACTTCAAAAAAAGTAAGGTAACGTTGAAGGGAAGAGTTTTTATTTTTATTTTAAAAGAGTGTTGAAAAAGGCTTCTCATGTTTGAGCCTAAAATAAATTAGTGAAAATAGCACGGGCCTGCTAGTTTTCTAACTGGCAATCGAACAATAGTCAGCGTTTGCAAAGTCACTGAAAACTAATCATTATTTTAGCTGAACCACGAAAAGTTCCAGCATAATATGCTGGATTAATCCTGCGTATAAACTTCCAGCATATTATGTTGGAACTCCAACACTAGAGATGGCAATAGGGTAGTACGGGTGCGGGGCGGGGGCGATTTTGATTTTATGCGGGGCGGGATGGGTTTGATCTTATGCGGAGCGGTACAGGGCGGGTGTAGGTCAAAACTGATTTTTTCAAAATCTAATGTGGGGTGGGGTGGTTGCGGATTTCGTTGTGGGTTTAGTACTAACATTTAACGAGTAGAATGAAGAATAGAGTGTTACTATAAAAAAAACTATAGACCATATAAAATAAGAAAAGTGATAAATATAGCATGGTCGGAGAATTTGACTATGCAATTACTGTTATCAACCTGTATTCGAAAATAATTTCTACAAAAAATAACACAAAATAGAAGCAGAAAAGTAGAAAAGAAGGGAAAATGACATTGTATAGCCACTCTTAGAATAATAGATAAAAAAATAAAAATTGAATATATATACATTTTGTATGCTATATAGAAAAATATACTTTATATACTTTTTCGGCTAATGAATGTAAATAATTTCTTGCGCGAGTTAAAAGTGATAATACTCCAAAAAAAAGTAAGGTAACGTTGAAGGGAATAGTTTTTATTTTTATTTTAAAAGAGTGTTGAAAAAGGCTTCTCATGTATGAGCCTAAAATAAATCTTAAAAATAAATTAGTGAAAATAGCACGGGCCTACCAGTTTTCTAAATGGCAATCGAAAAATAGTCAGCGTTTGCAAAGTCACTAAAAACTAATCATTATTTTAGCTGAACCACGAAAAGTTCCAGCATAATATGCTGGGTTAATCCTGCGTATAAACTTCCAGCATATTATGTTGGAACTCCAACACTAGAGATGGTAATGGGGTAGTACAGGTGCGGGGCGGGGGCGAATTTGATTTTATGCGAGGCGGGGTGAGTTTGATCTTATGCGGAGCAGGATGGGGCGGGTGTAGGTTGAAACTAATTTTTTCAAAATCTAATATGGGTCGGGGTGGTTGTGGATTCCGTTGTGGGTTTAGTACTAACATTTAACGAGTAGAATGAAGAATAGAGTGTCAGTACTAAAACAACTATAGACCATATAAAATAAGAAAAGTAACAATGTGACGACCGGCTAGTCGTCTCATGAGTTACCGCTCTGTTTCCCCCATTTCTGCTTCTTATTGCTTTGTTTACCGGTTATATATGTGATCTGGTTGGTTGGCTCGGGTTCGGAAAGGTTTTGAGAAGGTTTGAGACACTTAGTCTCTTTTGAGGAAGCTTAAGTTGGAAAAGTCAACCGGATGTTAACTTATATTTTAGAGGGCTCGGATGTGAGTTCCGATAGTTCGGATAGCTTCGAGAGGTGATTTGAGACTTGTGAGCGTGATCGGAATGAGTTTTGGAGGTCCGGAGTAGATTTAGGCTTGAATTGGCGAAGTTGGAATTTTGGCATTTTTCGGTTGATAGGTGAGATTTTGATATAGGGGCCGGAATGGAATTCCGGGAGCTGTAGTGGTTTTGTTGTGTCATTTGGGATGTGTGCGCAAAATTTTAGGTCATTCGGACGTGGTTTGGTATACTTTTTGATCAAAAGCGTAATTCGGAAGATTTTGGAAACTTAGGCTTGAATCCGATGTGTGTTGGTTGATTCGGTGGTATATGATGTGTTTGTGCTTTTGGTTGAGGTACCGGGGGCCTCGGGGTGATTTCGGGTGGTTGGCAGAAAGAATGGAAATAGGAATTGGCAGCTGAAGTGTTGGAGCTGCTGTCATAACCGCATTTGCGGATGGGAGGCCGCAGGTGCGACCCCGCAGATGCGGAAAGAAGTCGCAGAAGCGAAAAGGACCAAGAAGAGCTGGAACCGAAGAAGCGGTCAAGGAGCCGCACCTGTGATGGCGTAGGTGCGGACTATGCATCACAAATGCAAAGTTTGGCATTTAAGTGGTTTACGCAGAAGCGCACCTGGGACCGCAGGTGCGAGCTTGTGACCGCAGAAGTGGTTTAGCTGGGGCAGAACATATAAATTCATTCCTTCACGATTTCTGAGCTATTGTACCATTCCTAAGTCGATTTTTGGAGCTTTTTGGGCGATTTGAAGAAGGTTTTCAAGGGGGTTTCATTAAGGTAAGGATTTTGGACATAAAACTCATTTCTATTGTATTATTTCACGGATTAGGGCTGTAATTATGGAAATTTAAGGGTTAAAATTGGGGAAACTAGGGCTTGGTATTGGAGACCTAGACTTGAGGATTTGAGGGACCATTTGTGGTCGGATTTTGGGACTTTTGATATGTATGAACTCGTGGGGAGATAAGGAATCTATTGATATAAAATTTATTAAATTTTGAAACGTGGGCTCGGGGGTCGGTTTTGGTTAAATTCGGGATTCATGTTGTAAATTGATTATTTTTGCATGGACTTTGTTCCCTTAGCCTATTTTGATGTCGTGGTTCTGGTTTTGGATAGATTCAACACGAGTGGAGGCCGATTCGAGGGGAAAGGCGTCGCGAGCTAGAGTTTGGACTAGATTGAGGTGAGTAATGAGTGTAAATGTTGTCTTGAGGGTAGGAAACCCTGGATTGCACATCGTTGTGCTATATTGAGGTGACGTACACGCTAGATGACGAGCATATGGTCGTGCACTGTTGGGGATTGTGGCTTAGTCTATTCCAAATGATTGTTTTACCGCGTATTTGACTGAAAACTGTTTGCTATTATCATGTTTTGGGCTAAATTCCATATTGGGTCCTCGTGCCAATTATTTGAACCTTTAGGGGGGTTTTACTGATATTTCCTCACTGTTTTGACTTAATACTTGAACTCAGTAATGCTATAATCTACTGTTTTCATGACTCAACCATGTTTACTATGCTTTAACACTTAAAATGATGTTTTAAATGATATTTTGGGTTGAGCACCATGTTTTACTGTTTCCCGAGTGGCTTGTGAGATTCTGACTGAGTAAGGCCGAGGGCCTATGTTGTGAGGAAATACCTGATTATGATTATGAGGACGAGGGCCTGAGATTTGTACGCTACGAGGTGGCTTGTGATATGAGGCCGAGAGCCTGTGTGATTATGCCACGAGATGGCTTGATATTGCGCTTGGGTCGTAAGGGGCCTCTCCAAGAGTCTGCACACCCCCAGTGAGCGCGGGTACCCATTGTGATGTGAGATATAGCCCGAGGGGCTGGTGTTGTTTATGATATTGCCCGAGGGGCTGGTGTTGTTTATGATATTGCCCAAGGGGCGGATTTTTGTTGACATTGTGCCGAGGGGAGGTTCTTTATGTGTTTATCTTTCCTAGTTGCCTGTCACTTACTTTCTTAATTGTTAAAAAGGCATTTTTAAGAAGTTTAAACTGAGCTAAAGTGACTTCACATATTTTATTGCTTCATTGTTTTACTGGCTTTTATTGTTTCTTTATAGCCTGTTGACGTGCCTTTGCGTGGTTTCTTAGTACTCAGTCTGCATTTATTATTATTACTCACTGATTTGGAGCACTCACTTTACTCCCTACACCCCGTGTGCAGATTCAGGCACATCAGGTCCTGGTTGCGAAGGTTGAGAGCTGTCCAGTAGATTTCGGAGATTCATTAGGTAGTTGCCATGCGATTTGAAGCCCAATGCTTCCCCCTCTATCTTATTTCCTTCTGTTTTAGTTATGTAATAGTGGAGTAGACTTGTAGTATTTTTGTAGATGCTCATGAGTGGTGATACCCCGATCTCGGGGTATGTCTTTTTTCGCAAACTGTATTATTTACCTTATTTTGGGATTTATGCTTATGATTAAGACTTAGTTTTATTACTTAATTGCTTAAAAAATAAATTGGGAATGTGTCGGCTGGCTTTGTCTTCACGAGAGGCACCATCACGACCGGGTCCGGGTTTAGGGTCGTGACAAGTTGGTATCAGAGCCTAGGTTACATAGGTCTCACGAATCATGAGCAGGTTTAGTAGAGTCTCGCAGATCGGTACAGAGACGTCTGTATTTATCCTCGAGAGGCTGCAGAACCTTTAGGAAGAACTTCATATTCTTGAAATTCTTGTCGTGCGAATCTGTTGATCCAATTACTAAACTTCTGCTATTCTATTATCTCACAGATGGTGAGGAAACACGCTACCGGTCAGGATGGACGGCCACTAGTACCACCTGTTGTGGCCACTAGAGGCTGAGGACATAGTCGTGGTCGCGGTAGGGGCAGGGGTGTGGCCCGCACAACAGCTAGGGCAGCACCTACAGATCCGCCCCGATGTCCCAGTTGTGGATGCTCCAGCAACACCAGTTGTGCCCATTGTAATTCCGGGTCTTCAGGAGGCCTTGGCTTAAATTCTATCGGTATGCACTGGCCTAGCTCAGGCGGTCTCAGTTACTACAGCCGCAACCACTTCTCAGGCTGGGGGAGGCACTCAGACTCCCGCTGCTCCCACACCTGAGCAGGTCGTGTAGGGACTTCAAACACTGAGGGCGCATCCAGCCCAGCCGGTTGCAGCTTCTCAGGACTATGTAGGTCCTGCCATGCCAGAGGACGAACAGTGTAGGTTGGAGAGGTTTGGTAGACTTCAGCCTCCGACTTTCAGTGGTGCAGAGGGTGAGGATGCCCAGGGTCTCTTGGATAAGTGTCAGAGGATACTTCGTACAGCTAGTATTCTGGAGACCAGCGGGGTCGCTTTCACTACTTATCAGGTTTCTGGAGCTGCCTTCACTTGGTGGGAGGCTTTTGAGAAGCGTAGGCCTGTTGGTGAAACACCTCTTACCTGGCAGCAGTTCTCCGTTCTCTTTCTGGAGAAGTATGTGTCGCAGTCTCGCAAAGAGGAGCTGCGCAGGCAGTTTGAGTGGTTGTGTCAGGGAGAGATGACTGTGATGCAGTATGAGATGAGGTTCTCTGAGTTAGCTCGTCATGCTATTTGGTTGGTTTCGATAGAAAGAGAGAGGATTAGGAGGTTTGTGGATGGCCTCACTTATCAGCTTCGTATTCTCATGACTAGGGAAAGGGTGTCTAGTGCTACTTTTGAGGAGGTTGTAGACATTGCTCGAGAGATTGAGTTAGTTCGTCGCCAGAAGCGAGAGGATAGGGAGGCCAAGAGGCCTCGAGGATCTGGTAGCTGTAGTGGTGCTCCGTCGAGAGGTTAGTTTCAGCACGACAGAGGTCGTCCATTCAGGCATGCTCAACTAGCTCCCTAGGTTATCGTGGGGCGTCATCGGGTCATGGTTCTTACAGTTCTCATCAGGGCCAGTCATTACTTAGTGCCCTTCTAGCTTAGAGTTCATCTCGTGCTTCATTAGTCCAGGGCTCCTCTATATCAGGTGCATCAGCTAATCATTCTAGTTCTAGGGGTCCTTTCAGTCCCCGTCTCCAGCACCCGGGGGTTGTTATGAGTGTGGAGAGATAGGTCATATATGGATGTAGTGTCCTCGTCGTCTTGCGGGTTCATCTCAGCAAAGGAGTCAGCAATCGACTTCAGTGCCAGCTACTTCATCACCACCCACCCACCCAGCTAGTGGTGGAGGTCAGTCAGCTAGGGGTCACCCTAGAGGGGAAGATCGATCATATGGCGGTCAGACCCATTTCTATGCACTTCCAGCTAGACCCGATGCTATTGCTTCTGATGTTGTTATTATAGGTATTGTTTCAGTCTGCCATAGAGATGCCTATGTATTATTTGATCCTGGTTCCACCTTTTCTTATGTGTAATCATACTTTGCTCGTTATTTGGATACGCCTCGTGAGTCTCTTGTTTCACCTGTTCATGTATCTACTCCGGTGGGCGATACTGTTGTTGTAGAACGTGTGTACCGGTCGTGTGTGGTGACTATTGGGGGTCTGGAGACCCAAGTGGATATGTTGTTATTATGTATGGTAGATTTCGATGTTATTTTGGGCATGAATTGGCTATCTCTGTGTCGTGCTATTCTGGACTGTCATGCTACGACAGTGATATTGGCTATACCGGGTGTGCCATGGATTGAGTGGCGAGGTTTGACTAATTATGTTTCCAGTAGGGTAATTTCATTTTTGAAGGCCTAGCGTATGGTTGGGAAGGGTTGTTTGTCGTATTTAACCTTTGTGAGAGATGTCGGTACAGAGACTCCCAGTATTGATTCTGTTCCAGTTGTGAGAGATTTTCCCGATGTATTTCCTATAGACCTGTCGGGCATGCCATCGGACATGGATATTGATTTTGGTATTGATCTGGTGCCGGGACTCAACCTATTTCTATTCCACCGTATCGTATGACACCAGCGGAGTTGAAGGAGTTAAAGGAGCAACTTCAGGAACTCCTTGATAAGGGGTTCATTCGGCCTAGTATGTCACCTTGGGGTGCGCCGGTTCTATTTGTGAAGAATAAGGATGGCAATATGAGGATGTGCATTGATTATAGGCAGTTGTACAAAGTAACAATTAAGAACAAGTATCATTTGCCTCGCATTGATGATTTATTCGACCAGCTTCAGAGAGCGAGAGTGTTCTCCAAGATTGATCTCCGTTCAAGTTATCACCAGTTGAAGATCAGGGACTCGGATTTTCTTAAAATGACTTTCAGGACCCGATATGGTCATTATGAGTTCTTGTTGATGTCTTTTGGGTTGACCAATGCCTGAGCAGTGTTCATGCATTTGATAAACAGCGTGTTCCGGCCTTATCTCGACTCATTTGGCATAGTCCTCATTGATGATATTCTAGTGTATTTGCGTAGTTAAGAGGAGCACGCGGTGCATTTGAGAGTTGTGTTGCAAAGATTGAGGGAGGAGAATCTTTATGCAAAATTCTCCAAGTGTGAGTTTTGGCTCAGTTTAGTGTATTTCTTGGGGCACGTGGTGTCCAGCCAGGGTATTCAGTTGATCCGAAGAAGATAGAGGCAGTTCAGAGTTGGCCCAGACCGTCCTCAACCACAGAGATTCGCAGCTTCCTTGGTTTGGCGGGTTATTACCGTCGGTTTGTTTAGGGGTTCTCATCTATCGCATCGCCCTTGACCAAGTTGACTCAGAAGGATGCTTCATTTGTATGGTCAGATGAGTGTGAGGAGAGCTTTCAGAAGCTAGAGACATCCTTGACCACAGCTCCAGTGTTAGTACTTCCATCAGCTTCAAGTTCATATATCATGAATTGTGATGCTTCGAGAGTTAGTATTTGGTGTGTATTGATGCAAGAGGGTAGAGTTATTGTTTATGCTTCTCGTCAGTTAAAGCCCCATGAGAAGAACTACCCCGTTCATGATTTGGAGTTGGCTGCCATTGTGCACCATTGAAGATTTGGAGGCATTATCTATATGGTGTGTCTTGCGAGGTGTTTACCGATCATCGTAACCTCCAGCACTTGTTCAAGCAGAAGGATCTCAATTTGAGGCAGTGGAGGTGGTTGGAGTTGCTAAAGGATTATGATATTAGTATATTGTACCATCCGGAGAAGGCCAATGTGGTGGCCGATTCTTTGAGCCGAAAGACAGTGAGTATGGGGAGTTTGGCATATATTCTAGTTGGGGAGAGACCTCTTGTAGTTGATGTTCAGGCCTTGGCCAATCAGTTCGTGAGGTTAGATATTTTGGATCCCAGTCGGGTATTGGCTTGTGTGGTTTCTCGGTCTTCCTTATATGATCGCATCAGAGAGCGCCAATATGATGATCCTCATTTGCTTGTCCTTAGGGACATAGTTCAGCACGATGATGTTAGAGATGTGACCATTGGTGATGATAGGGTTATGAGGATGCAGGACCGGATATGTGTGCCCAATGTAGATGGGCTTCGGGAGTTGATTCTGGAGGATGCCCATAGCTCGTGGTATTCCATTCATCCGGGGTGCCGCGAAGATGTATCAGGATTTGAGGCAGCATTATTGGTGGAGGAGAATAAAGAAAGACATTGTGGGATTTTCAGCTCGGTGTCTCAATTGTCAGCAGGTGAAATATGAGCATCAGAGACTGGGTGGCTTGCTTCAGCGGATGGATATTCCAGAGTGGAAGTGAGAGCGGATCACCATGGACTTTGTAGTTGGGCTCCTACGGACTTTGAGGAAGTTCGATGCTATTTGGGTGATAGTGGATCGGCTGACCAAGTCCACGCACTTCATTCCTCTGTGTACTACCTATTCTTCAGAGCGGTTGGCAGAGATCTATATCTGGGAGGTTGTTCGCCTGCATGGTGTCCCAGTTTTCATTCATTTCAGATAGGGGCACTCAGTTTACTTCACAGTTTTAGAGGTCTGTGCAGTGAGAGTTGGGTACCCAGGTTGAGTTGAGCACAAATTTTTACCTTGAGACGGAGGGGCAGTCCGACGCACTATTCAAATATTGGAGGACATTTTGCGTGCTTGTGTCATTGATTTCGGAGGCTCATGGGATCAGTTTCTACCGCTTGCAGAGTTTACTTATAACAACAACTACTAGTCAAGTATTCTGATGGCTCCATATGAGGCTTTGTATGGGAGGCAGTGTAGATCTCGAGTTGGTTGGTTTGAGCTGGGTAAGGCTTGGGTAAGGCTAGGATATTGGGGATAGACATGGTGCAGGATGCTTTAGAAAAGGTGAAGGTAATTCAGGAGAGGCTTCGTACAGCGCAGTCGAGACAAAAGAGTTATGCTGACAGGAAGGATCGGGATGTGTCCTACATGGTTGGTGAGAAGATTCTATTGAAGGTATCACCCATAAAGGGTGTTATGAGATCTGGGAAGAAGGGAAAATTGAGTCCTCGATTCATTGGGCCTTTTGAGGTGCTTCGGAGGATTGGGGAGGTGGCTTATGAGCTTGTTTTGCCACCAAGCTTGCCGAGTGTGCATCCGGTATTTCATATTTTAATGCTCTGAAGGTATATTGGGGATCCGTCTCATGTTTTGGGTTTCATCACGGTGCAGTTAGATAGTGACCTGACTTATGATGTGGAGCCAACAACTATTTTGGAGCGTCAGGTTCGAAAGTTGAGATCAAAGGATATAGCTTCAGTGAAAGTGCAGTGGAGAGGTCGGTCCGTGGAAGAGGCTATCTGGGATACCGAGCGGGAGATGCGGAGTAGATATCCTCACCTGTTTCAGGCTTCAGGTATGCTTCTTGACTCGTTCGAGGACGAACGTTTGTTTAAGAAGGGAAGGTTGTGACAACCTAGCCACTCGTCTCGTGAGTTAACGCTCCGTTTCGCCTAATTCTGCTTCTTATTACTTTGTTTATCGATTCTATATGTGATTGGGTTGGTTGGATCGAGTTCGGAAAAGTTTTAAGAAGGTTTAAGACACTTAGTCTCTTTTGAGGAAGCTTAAGTTAGAAAAGTCAACCAGATGTTGACTTATGTGTTAGAGGGATCAGATGTGAGTTTCAATTATTTGGATAGCTTCAGGAGGTGATTTGAGACTTAAGAGCGTGATCTGAGTGAGTTTTGGAGGTTCGGAGTAGATTTAGGCTTGAATTGGCGAAGTTGGAATTTTGGCATTTTTCGGTTGATAGGTGAGATTTTGATATAGGGGTCAGAATGGAATTCCGGGAGCTATAATAGTTCCGTTGTGTCATTTGGGATGTGTATGCAAAATTTTAGGTCATTCGGACGTGGTTATGTATACTTTTTGATCAAAAGCGTAATTCGGAAGATTTTGGAAACTTAGACTTGAATCCGATGTGTTTTGATTGATTCGGTATTGTTTGAGGTGTTTTGAAGATTGGTATAAGTTTGGATGGTGGTATATAATGTGTTTGTGCTTTTGGTTGAGGTCCCGGGGGCCTCCGGGTGATTTCGGGTGGTTGACGGAAAGAATGGAAATAGGAATTGGCAACTGAAGTGTTAGAGCTGCTCTCATAACCGCATCTGCAGTTGGGAGGCCGCATATGCAGAAAGGAGTCGCAGAAGTGAAAAGGACCAAGGAGAGCTGGAACCGCAAAAGCGGTCAAGGAGTTGCACCTGTGATGGAGCAGGTGCAAACTATGCATCACAGATGCGGAGTTTGGCATTTAAGTGGTTTGCGCAGAAGTGCACCTGGGACCGCAGGTGCGAGCTTGTGAACGCAGAAGCGATTTAGCTGGGGGAGAACATATAAATTCATTCCTTCGCGATTTTTGAGCTATTCCACCATTCCTAAGTCGGTTTTTGGAGGCTTTTGGGTGATTTGAAGAAGGTTTTCAATGGGGTTTCATTGAGGTAAGGATTTTGGACCTAAAACTTGTTTCTATGGTATTATTTTACGGATTAGGGCTGTAATTATGGAAATTTAAGGGTTAAAATTGGGGAAACTAGGGCTTGATATTAGAGACCTAGACTTAAGGATTTGAGGGTCATTTATGGTCGGATTTAGGGACTTTTGATATGTATGAACTTGTGGGGAGATAAGAAATCTATTGATATAAAATTTATCGAATTCCAAGACGTGGGCCTGGGGGTCAGGTTTTGGTTAGATTCAGAATTAATGTTGTAAATTGATTATTTTTGCATGGGCTTTGTTCCCTTAGCATATTTTGACGTCGTGTTCTGATTTTGGATAGATTCGACTCGAGTGGAGGCCGATTAGAGGGGAAAAGGTATCGCGGGCTGGAGTTTGGACCAGATTAAGGTGAGTAATGAGTGTAAATGTTGTTCTGAGGGTATGAAATCCCGGATTGCATATCGTTGTGCTATATTGAGGTGACGCACATGCTAGATGACGAGCGTATGGTCGTGCACTGTTGGGGATTGTGACTTAGTCCAAACCGAATGATTGTTTTACCGCGTATTCGACTGAAAACTATTTGATATCATCACGTTTTGGACTGAATGCCATATTTGGGTCTCGTGCCAACTATTTGAACCTTCAGGGGTTTTTTTACTGATATTTCCTCATTGTTTTGACTTTATACTTGAACTCAGTCATGCTATAATCTACTGTTTTCATAACTCAGCCATGTTTACTCTGCTTTAAAACTTAAAATGATGTTTTAAATGGTATTTTGCGCTGAGCACCATGTTTTACTGTTGCTCGAGTAGCTTCTGAGATTCTAACTGAGTAAAGTCGGGGGCCTATGTTGTGAGAAAACACCTGATTATGATTATGAGGCCGAGGGCCTGAGATTTGTATGCTACGAGGTGGCTTGTGATATGATGCCGAGAGCCTATGTGACTATGCCACGAGATGGCTTGATATTGCGCTTGGGCTGTAAGGTGCCCCTCTAGGAGTCTGCACACCCTTAGTGAGCGTGGGTACCCATTGTGATGTGAGATATAGCCCGAGGGGCTGGTATTGTTTATGATATTGCCCGAGGGGCGGATTGTTGATTGACATTGTACCGAGGGGCGGTTCTTTATGTGTTTATCTTTCCTAGTTGCCTGTCACTTACTTGCTTAATTGTTAAAAAGGAATTTTTAAGAAGTTTAAACTGAGCTAAAGTGACTTCACATATTTTATTGCTTCATTTTTTACTGGCATTTATTGTTTCTTTATTGCCTGTTGACGTGCCTTTGCGTGGTTTCTTATTACTCAGTCTTCATTTATTATTATTACTCACTGAGTTGGAGTACTCATTTTACTCCCTACACCCTGTATGCAGATTCAGGCGCATCAGGTCCTGCTTGTGAGGGTTAAGAGTTGTCCAGCAGATTCTGGAGATTCACAAGGTAGCTGCCCCGCGATTCGTAACCCAGTGTTTCTCCCTCTATTTTATTTCCCTCTTTTTTAGTTATATAATAGTAGAGTAGACTCGTTCAGACTTGTAGTATAATTGTAGATGCTCATAACTGGTGACACCCCGATGTCGGGCTATGTCGTTTTTTGCAAATTGTATTATTTACCTTATTTTGGGTTCTATGATTATGATTAAAATTTATTTTTATTACTTAATTGCTTAAAAAATGAATTGGGAACGTGTCAGCAGGCCTTGTCTTCACGAGAGGCGTCATCACGACCGAATCCGCGTTTAGGGTCGTGACAAATAAATATAGAGTGGTCGGAAAATTTGACTATGCAATTACTTTTATCAACCTGTATTCGAAAATAATTTCTGCAAAAAATAACAAAAAACAAAAGCAGAATAGTAAAAAAGAAGGGAAAATGACGTCGTATAGCTACTTTTAAAATAATAGGCAAAAAATAACAAATTGAATATATATACATTTTGTATGCTATATACAAAAACTATACTTTATACACTTTTTCGGCTAAAGAATGTAAGTAATTTCGTGCGCTAGCAAAAAGTGATAATACTCCAAAAAAAAGTAAGGCAACGTTGAATGGAAGAGTTCTTATTTTTATTTTAAAAGAGAATTGAAAAAGGCTTATGATGTTTGAGCCTAAAATAGATCTTAAAAACAAATTAGTGAAAATAGGGCCTGCCGGTTTTCTAACTTGCAATCGAAAAATAGTCAGCGTTTGCAAAGTCACTGAAAACTCATAATTATTTAAACTGAACCATGAAACGTTCCAGCATAATATGCTGGATTAGCTCCTGCGAAAGAACTTCCAGCATATTATGTTGGAACTCCAACACTAGAGATGACAATGGGGCAATACAAGTGCAGGACGGGGGCGATTTTGATTTTATGCGGGGCGGGGTGGGTTTGAACTTATGCGGAGCGGGATGGGGAGGGTGTAGGTTGAAACTGATTTTTTCAAAATCTAATGTGGGGCAAGGTGGTTGCGGATTTCGTTGTGAGTTTAGTACTACCATTTAACGAGTAGAATGAAGAATAGAGTGTTAGTACTAAAAAACTATATACCAAATAAAATAAGAAAGTAATAAATATAGAGTGGACGGAGAATTTGAATATGCAATTACTGTTATCAACCTGTATTTGAAAATAATTTCTACAAAAAATAACACAAAAAAGAAGCAGAAAAGTAAAAAAGAAGGGAAAATAACGTTGTATAACCACTCTTAAAATATTAGGCAAAAAAAATAAAAAATTGAATATATATACATTTTGTATGCTATATACAAAAACTATACTTTATACACTTTTTCGGCTAATGAATGTAAATAATTTCTTGTGCGAGCTATAAGTGATAATACTCCAAAAAAAGTAAGGTAACGCTGAAGGGAAGAGTTTTTATTTTTATTTTAAAAGAGAGTTGAAAAAGGCTTCTGATGTTTGAGGCCAAAATGGATCTTAAAAACAAATTAATGAAAATAGAACGGGCCTGCCAATTTTCTAACTGGCAATCGAAAAATAGTTAGTGTTCGCAAAGTCACTGAAAACTAATAATTATTTTAGGTGAACTACGAAAAGTTCCAGCATAACATGTTGGATTAGCTCCTGCGTATAAACCTCTAGCATAATATGTTGGAACTCCAGCTCTAGAGATGGCAATGGGGTAGTACAGGTGTGGGGCGGGGGCGATTTTGATTTTATGCAGGGCGAGGTGGAGTTGATCTTATGCGGAGAGGGACGGAGAGGGTGTAGGTTGAAACTGATTTTTTCAAAATCTAATGTGGGGCGGGGTGGTTGCGGATTTCGTTGTGGGTTTAGTATTAATATTTAACGAGCAGAATGAAGAATAGAGTGTTAGTACTAAAAAAACTATAGACCATATAAAATAAGAAAAGAAATAAATATTGAGTGGAAGAATTTGAATATGCAATTACTGTTATCAACCTGTATTCGAAAATAATTTCTGCAAAAAATAACACAATATAGAAGCAGAAAAGTAAAAAAAAAAAGGAAAAATGACGTTGTATAACTACTCTTAAAATAATAGGCAAAAAATAATATATAAATAAAAAATTGTATATATATACATTTTGTATGCTATATAGAAAAACTATACTTTATACACTTTTTCGGCTAACGAATGTAAATAATTTCTTGTGCGAGCTATAAGTGATAATACTCCAAAAAAAGTAAGGTAACGTTGAAGGGAAGAGTTTTTATTTGTATTTTAAAAGAGAGTTGAGGAGGTTGTAGACATTGCTCGAGAGATTGAGTTAGTTCGTCGCTAGAAGCGAGAGGAGAGGGAGGCCAAGAGGCCTCGAGGATCTGGTAGCTATAGTGGTGCTCCGTCGAGAGGTCAGTTTCAGCACGACAGAGGTTGTCCATTCAGGCATGCTCAGTCAGCTCCCTAGGTTATCGTGGGCGTCAACGGGTCATGGTTCTCACAGTTCTCATCAGGGCCAGTCATCACTTAGTGCCCTTCTAGCTTAGAGTTCGTCTCATGCTCTATCAGTTCAGGGCTCCTCTATATCAGGTGCATCAGCTAATCATTCCAGTGTTAGGGGTCTTTTCAGTCCCTGTCTCTAGCACCCGGGGGTTGTTATGAGTGTGGAGAGATGGGTCATATGTGGAGGCAGTGTCCTTGTTGTCTTGCGGGTTCATCTTAGCAAAGGATTCAGCAATCAGCTTCAGCGCCAGCTACTTTATCACCACCCACCCAACCAGCTAGGGGTGGAGGTCAGTCACCTAGGGGTTACCCTAGAGGGGAAGATCGATCAAGTGATGGTCAGAGATGCTTCTGATGTTGTTATTATAGGTATTGTTTCAGTCTGCCACAGAGATGCCTCTGTATTATTTGATCCTGGTTCCACCTTTTCTTATGTGTCATCATACTTTTCTCGCTATTTGGATACGCCTCGTGAGTCTCTTGTTTCACCTGTTCATGTATCTACTCCGGTGGGCGATACTGTTGTTGTAGACCGTGTGTACCGGTCGTGTGTGGTGACTATTGGGGGTCTGGAGATCCGAGTGGATCTGTTGTTATTATGTATGGTAGACTTCAATGTTATTTTGGGCATGAATTGGATATCTCTGTGTCGTGCTATTCTGGACTGTCATGCTAAGACAGTGATATTGACTATACCGGGTGTGCCACAGATTGAGTGGCGAGGTTTGACTAATTATGTTCCCAGTAGGGTAATTTCATTTTTGAAGGCATAGCGTATGGTTGGGAAGGGTTGTCTTTCGTATCTAACCTTTGTGAGGGATGTCGGTGCAGAGACTCCCAGTATTTATTCTGTTCCAGTTGTGAGAGATTTTCCCGATGTGTTTCCTACAGACCTGCCGGGCATGCCACCGGATATGGATATTGATTTTGGGATTGATCTGGTGCCGAACACTCAGCCTATTTCTATTTCGCCGTATCGTATGACACCAGCGGAGTTGAAGGAGTTAAAGGAGCAGCTTCAGGAACTCATTGATAAGGGGTTCATTCGGCCTAGTATGTCACATTGGGGTGCGCCGGTTCTATTTGTGAAGAATAAGGATGGCACTATGAGGATGTGCATTGATTATAGTCAGTTGAACAAAGTAACAATTAAGAACAAGTATCATTTGCCTCGCATTGATGATTTATTCGACCAGCTTCAGAGAGCGAGAGTGTTCTCCAAGATTGATCTTCGTTCAGGTTATCACCAGTTGAAGATCAGGGACTCGGATATTCTTAAAATGACTTTCAGGACCCGATATGGTCATTATGAGTTCTTGGTAATGTCTTTTGGGCTGACCAATGCCCCAGCAGCGCTCATGTATTTGATGAACAGCGTGTTCCGGCCTTATCTCGACTCGTTTGTCATAGTCTTCATTGATGATATTCTAGTGTATTTGCATAGTCAAAAGGAGCACGTGGTGCATTTGAGAGTTGTGTTGCAAATATTGAGGGAGGAGAAGCTTTATGCAAAATTCTCCAAGTGTTAGTTTTGGCTCAGTTCAGTGTATTTCTTGGGGCACGTGGTGTCCAGCCAGGGTATTCAGTTGATCCAAAGAAGATAGAGGCAGTTCAGAGTTGGCCCAGACCATCCTCAACCACAGAGATTCGCAACTTTCTTGGTTTGGTAGGTTATTATCGCTGTTTTGTTCAGGGATTCTCATCTATCGCATTGCCCTTGACCAAGTTGACTCAGAAGGGTGCTTCATTTGTATGGTCGGATGAGTGTGAGGAGAGCTTTCAGAAGATCAAGACAGTCTTGACCACAACTCCAGTGTTAGTTTTCCATCAGCTTCAAGTTCATATACCGTGTATTGTGATGCTTCGAGAGTTAGTATTGGGTGTGTATTGATACAGGAGGGTAGAGTTATTGCTTATGCTTCTCGCCAGTTGAAGCCCCATGAGAAGAACTACCACGTTCATGATTTGGAGTTGGCTGCCATTGTGCACGCATTGAAGATTTGGAGGCATTATCTGTATGGTGTGTCTTGCGAGGTGTTTACCGATCATCGTAACCTCCAGCACTTGTTCAAGCAGAAGGATCTCAATTTGAGGCAGCGGAGGTGGTTGGAGTTGCTAAAGGATTATGATATTACTATATTGTACCATCGGGGGAAGGCCAATGTGGTGGCCGATGCTTTGAGATGAAAGATAGTAAGTATGGAGAGTTTGGTATATATTCTAGTTGGGGAGATACCTCTTGTAGTTGATGTTCCGGCCTTGGCCAATCAGTTCGTGAGGTTAGATATTTTAGAGCCCAGTCGGGTATTGGTTTGTGTGGTTTCTCAATCTTCCTTATATGATCGCATCAGAGAGTGTCAGTATGATGATCCTGTTTTGCTTGTCCTTAAGGACAGAGTTCAGCACGATGATACCAGAGATGTGACCATTGGTGATGATAGGGTTATGAGGATGCAGGGCCGGATATGTGTGCCCAATGTAGATGGGCTTCGGGAGTTGATTCTGGAGGATGCCCATATCTTGTGGTATTCCATTCATCCGGGTGCCGCGAAGATGTATCAGGATTTGAGGCAGCATTATTGGTGGAGGAGAATAAAGAATGACATTATGGGATTTGTAGCTCGGTGTCTCAATTGTCAGTAGGTGAAATATGAGCATCAGAGACTGTGTGGCTTGATTCAGCGGATGGATATTCCAGAGTGGAAGTGGGAGCGGATCACCATGGACTTTGTAGTTGGGCTCCTACGGACTTTGAGGAAGTTCGATGCTATTTGGGTGATAGTGGATCGGCTGACCAAGTCCGCGCACTTCATTCCTCTGTGTACTACTTATTCTTCAGAGCGGTTGGCAGAGATCTATATCTGGGAGGTTGTTCGCCTGCATGGTGTCCCAGGTTCCATCATTTCAGACCCGGGCACTTAGTTTACTTCACAGTTTTAGAGGTCTGTGCAGCGAGAGTTTCGTACCCAGGTTGAGTTGAGCACAGATTTTTACCTTGAGACAGAGGAGCAGTCCGAGCGCACTATTCAAATATTGGAGGACATGTTGCGTGATTGTGTCATTGATTTCGGAGGCTCATGGGATCAGTTTCTACCGCTTGCAGAGTTTGCTTATAACAACAACTACCAGTCGAGTATTCAGATGGCTCTATATGAGGTTTTGTATAAGAGGCGGTGTAGATCTCGAGTTGGTTGGTTTGAGCTGGGTAAGGCTAGGATATTGGGGATAGACTTGGTGCAGGATGCTTTAGAAAAGGTGAAGGTAATTCAGGAGAGGCTTCATACAGCGCAGTCGAGACAAAAGAGTTATACTGACAGGAAGGCTCGGGATGTGTCCTACATGGTTGGTGAGAAGATTCTATTGAAGGTTTCACCCATAAAGGGTGTTATGAGATCTGGGAAGAACGGTAAATTGAGTCCTCGGTTCATTAGGCCTTTTGAGGTGCTTCGGAGGATTGGGGAGGTGGCTTATGAGTTTGTTTTGCCACCGAGTTTGCCGAGTGTGCATCCGGTATTTCATATTTCAATGCTCTGAAAGTATATTGGGGATCTGTCTCATGTTTTGGATTTCAGCATGGTGCAGTTAGATAGTGACCTGACTTATGATGTGGAGCCAACGACTATTTTGGAGCGTCAGGTTCGAAAGTTAAGATCAAAAGATATAGCTTCAGTAAAAGTGCAGTGGAGAGGTCGGTTCGTGGAGGCGGCTACCTGGGAGACTGAGCGGGAGATGTGGAGTAGATATCCTCACCTATTTCAGGCTTCAGTTATGTTTCTTGACTCGTTCGAGGACGAACATTTGTTTACGGGGGGGAGGATGTGACGACCCAACCAGTCGTCTCGTGAGTTAACGCTCTGTTTCCCCTAATTCTGCTTCTTATTGCTTTGTTTATCAGTTCAATATGTGATTGGGTTGGTTGGCTCGAGTACGGAAAGGTTTTAAGAAGGTTTGAGACACTTAGTCTCTTTTGAGGAAGCTTAAGTTGGAAAAGTCAACCAGATGTTGACTTATGTGTTAGAGGGATCGGATGTCAGTTCTGATTGTTTAGATAGCTTCAGGAGGTGATTTGAGACTTAGGAGCGTGATCTGAATGAGTTTTGGAGGTCCGGAGTAGATTTAGGCTTGAATTGGCGAAGTTGGAATTTTGGCATTTTTCGGTTGATAGGTGAGATTTTGATATAGGGGTCGGAATGGAATTCCGGGAGCTATAGTAGTTCCGTTGTGTCATTTGGGATGTGTGTGCAAAATTTCAGTTCATTCGGACGTGGTTATGTATACTTATTGATTAAAAGCGTAATTCGGAAGATTTTGGAAACTTAGGCTTGAATCCGATGTGTTTTGGTTGATTCGGTATTGTTTGAGGTGTTTTGAAGGTTGATATAAGTTTGGATGGTGGTATATAATGTGTTTGTGCTTTTGGTTGAGGTCCCGGGGGCCTCGGGGTGATTTCGGGTGGTTGATGGAAAGAATGGAAATAGGAATTGGCAGCTGAAGTGTTGGAGCTGTTGTCATAACCGCATATGCGGTTGGGAGGCCGCAGATGCGGAAAGGAGTCGCAGAAGTGAAAATGACCAAGGATAGCTGGAACCGCAGAAGCGGTCAAGGAGATGCACTTGCGATGGAGCAGGTGCAGACTATGCATCACAGATGCGGAGTTTGGCATTTAAGTGGTTTGCGCAGAAGCGCACCTGGGACCGCAGGTGCGAGCTTGTGAACGCAGAAGCGATTTAGCTGGGGCAGAACATATAAATTTATTCCTTAGCGATTTTTGAGCTATTCCACCATTCCTAAGTCGGTTTTTGGAGCTTTTGGGGCGAATTGAAGAAGGTTTTCAAGGGGGTTTCATTGAGATAAGGATTTTGGACCTAAAACTTGTTTCTATGGTATTATTTTACGGATTAGGGCTGTAATTATGGAAATTTAAGGGTTAAAATTGGGAAAACTAGGGCTTGGTATTAGAGACCTAGACTTAAGGATTTAAGGGGTCATTTATGGTCTGATTTAGGGACTTTTGATATGTATGAACTTGTGGGGAGATAAGAAATCTATCGATGTAAAATTTATCGAATTTCAAGACGTGGGCCCGGGGATCAGGTTTTGGTTAAATTCGGAATTAATGTTGTAAATTGATTATTTTTGCATGGGCTTTGTTCCCTTAGCATATTTTGACATTGTGGTTCTGATTTTGGATAGATTCGACGCGAGTGGAGGCCGATTAGAGGGGCAAAGGTATCGCGGGCTGGAGTTTGGACAAGATTAAGGTGAGTAATGAGTGTAAATGTTGTTCTGAGGGTATGAAATCCCAGATTGCGCATCGTTGTGCTATATTGAGGTGACGCACACGCTAGATGACGAGTGTAGGGTCGTGCACTGTTGGGGATTGTGACTTAGTCCATACCGAATGATTGTTTTACCGCGTATTTGACTGAAAACTGTTTGCTATCATCATGTTTTGAACTGAATGCCATATTTGGGCCTCGTGCCAACTATTTGAACCTTCAGGGGGGTTTTACTGATATTTCCTCACTGTTTTGACTTTATACTTGAACTCAGTCATGCTATAATCTACTGTTTTAATAACTCAGCCATGTTTACTCTGCTTTAAAACTTAAAATGATGTTTTAAATGGTATTTTGGGCTGAGCACCAAGTTTTTCTATTGCTCGAGTAGCTTGTGAGATTCTAACTGAGTAAGGTCGGGGGCCTATGTTGTGAGAAAACACCTGATTATGATTATGAGGCCGAGGGCCTGAGATTTGTACGCTACGAGGTGGATTGTGATATGAGGCCGAGAGCCTATGTGATTATATTACGAGATGGCTTAATATTGCGCTTGGGTCGTAAGGTGCCCCTCTAGGAGTCTGCACACCTCTAGTGAGTGCGGGTACCCATTGTGATGTGAGATATAGCCCGAGGGGCTGGTGTTGTTTATGATATTGCCCGAGGGGCGGATTTTTGATCGACATTGTGCTGAGGGGCGGTTCTTTATGTGTTTATCTTTCCTAGTTGCCTGTCACTTACTTGTTTAATTGTTAAAAAGGAATTTTTAAGAAGTTTAAACTGAGCTAAAGTGACTTTACATATTTTATTACTTCATTGTTTTACTGGTTTTTACTGTTTCTTTATAGCCTGTTGACGTGCCTTTGCGTAGTTTCTTATTACTCAGTCTTCATTTATTATTATTACTCACTGAGTTGGAGTACTCATTTTACTCCCTACACCCTGTATGCAAATTCAGGCGCATCAGGTCCTGCTTGTGAGGGTTAAGAGTTGTCCAGCAGATTCTAGAGATTCACTAGGTAGCTGCCCCCACGATTCGCAACCCAGTGCTTCTCCATCTATCTTATTTCCCTCTGTTTTAGTTATATAATAGTGGGGTAGACTCGTTCAGACTTGTAGTATTATTGTAGATGCTCATGACTGGTGACACCCCAATGTCGGACTATGTCTTTTTTCACAAATTGTATTATTTACCTTATTTTGGGTTTTATGATTATGATTAAAATTTATTTTTATTACTTAATTGCTTAAAAATGAATTGGGGACGTGTCAGCAGGCCTTGTCTTCACGAGAGGCGTCATCACGACCGGGTCCGCATTTAGGATCGTGACAAATAAATATAGAGTGGTCGGAGAATTTGACTATGCAATTGCTGTTATCAACCTGTATTCGAAAATAATTTCTGCAAAAAATAACACAAAACAAAAGCAGAATAGTAAAAAAGATGGGAAAATGACGTTGTATAGCCACTCTTAAAATAATAGGCAAAAAATAACAAATTGAATATATATACATTTTGTATGCTATATACAAAACTATACTTTATACACTTTTTCGGCTAACGAATGTAAGTAATTTCGTGCGCTAGCAATTAATACTCCAAAAAACAGTAAGGTAACGTTGAATGGAAGAGTTCTTATTTTTATTTTAAAAGAGAGTTGATAAAGGCTTATGATGTTTGAGCCTAAAATAGATCTTAAAAACAAATTAGTGAAAATAGGGCCTGCCAGTTTTCTAACTTGCAATCGAAAAATAGTCAGCGTTTGCAAAGTCACTAAAAACTAATAATTATTTTAGCTGAACCACGAAACGTTCCAGCATAATATGCTGGATTAGCTCCTGCGTATGAACTTCCAGCATATTATGTTGGAACTCCAACACTAGAGATGACAATAGGGCAGTACAAGTGCGGGACGGGAGGCGATTTTGATTTTATGCGGGGAGGGGTGGGTTTGATATTATGCGTAGCGGGACGGGGAGGGTATAGGTTGAAGCTGATTTTTTCAAAATCTAATGTGGGGCAGTGTGGTTGCGGATTTTGTTGTGAGTTTAGTACTACCATTTAACGAATAGAATGAAGAATAGAGTGTTAGTACTAAAAAACTATAGACCATATAAAATAAGAAAGCAATAAATATAGAGGGTACGAAGAAATTGAATATGCAATTATTGTTATCAACCTGTATTCGAAAATAATTTCTGCAAAAAATAACACAAAAAAAGAAGCAGAAAGGTAAAAAAGAAGGGAAAATGACGTTGTATAACCACTCTTAAAATAATAGGCAAAAAAAATAAAAAATTGAATATATATATTCATTTTGTATACTATATACAAAAACTATACTTCATACACTTTTCGGCTAACGAATGTAAATAATTTCTTGTGCAACCTATAACTGATAATACTCCAAAAAAAGTAAGGTAAGGCTGAAGGGAAGAGTTTTTATTTTTATTTTAAAAGAGAGTTGAAAAAGGCTTATGATGTTTGAGCCTAAAATGGATCTTAAAAACAAATTAATGAAAATAGCACGGGCTTGCCAGTTTTCCAACTGGCAATCGAAAAATAGTTAGCGTTCGCAAAGTCACTGAAAACTAATAGTTATTTTAGCTGAACTACGAAAAGTTCCAGTATAACATGTTGGATTAGCTCCTGCGTATAAACTTCCAGCATATTATGTTGGAACTCCAGCTTTAGAGATGGCAATGGGGTAGTACAGGTGCGGGGCGGGGGCAATTTTGATTTTATGCAGGGCGGGGTGGATTTGATCTTATGCGGAGCGGGACAGAGAGGGTGTAGGTTAAAACTGATTTTTTTCAAAATCTAATGTGGGGCGGGGTGGTTGAGGATTTCGTTGTGGGTTTAGTATTAACATTTGACGAGTAGAATGAAGAATAGAGTGTTAGTACTAAAAAAACTATAGACCATATAAACTAATAAAAATAATAAATATGGAATGGTTAGAGAATGTGACTATGCAATTACTGTTATCAACTTGTATTCGAAAATAATTTCTGCAAAAAATAACACAAAGCAGAAGCAGAAAAGTAAAAAAGAAGGAAAATGACGTTGTATAACCACTCTTAAAATAATAGGCAAAAAAATAATATATATATATATATATATATATATATATATATATATATATATATATATATATATAGTATGCTATATAGAAAAACTATACTTTATACACTTTTTCGGCTAACGAATGTAAATAATTTCTTGTGCGAGCTATAAGTGATAATACTCCAAAAAAAGTAAGGTAACGTTGAAGGGAAGAGTTTTTAGTTTTATTTTAAAAGAGAGTTGAAAAAGGTTTCTGATGTTTGAGCCTAAAATGGATCTTAAAAACAAATTAGTGAAACTAGCACGGGCCTGCCAGTTTTCTAACTGGCAATCAAAAAATAGTCAGCATTTGCAAAGTCATTGAAAACTAATAATTATTTTAGCTGAACCACGAAAAGTTCCAGCACAATATGTTGGATTAGCTCCTGTGTATAGATATCCAGCATATTATGTTGGAACTCCAACACTAGAGATGGCAATAGGGTAGTACGGGTGCGGGGCGGGGGCGATTTTGATTTTATGCGGGGCGGGATGGGTTTGATCTTATGTGGAGCGGTACGGGGCGGGTGTAGGTCAAAACTGATTTTTTCAAAATCTAATGTGGGGCGGGGTGGTGACGGATTTCGTTGTGGGTTTAGTACTACCATTTAACGAGTAGAATGAAGAATAGAGTGTTAGTACTAAAAAAAACTATAGACCATATAAAATAAGAAAGTAATAAATATAGAGTGGACGAAGAATTTGAATATGCAATTACTGTTATCAACCTGTATTCGAAAATAATTTCTGCAAAAAATAACACAATATAGAAGCAGAAAAGTAAAAAAAAAAAGGAAAAATGACGTTGTATAACTACTCTTAAAATAATAGGCAAAAAAAATAAAAAATTGAATATATATACATTTTGTATGCTATATACAAAAACTATACTTTATACACTTTTTGGGCTAACGAATGTAAATAATTTCTTGCGCGAGCTATAAGTGATAATACTCCAAAAAAAGTAAGGTAACGCTGAAGGGAAGAGTTTTTATTTTTATTTTAAAAGAGAGTTGAAAAAGGCTTCTGATGTTTGAGCCTAAAATGGATCTTAAAAACAAATTAGTGAAAATAGCACGGGCCTGCCAGTTTTCTAACTGGCAATCGAAAAATAGTCAGCATTTGCAAAGCCATTGAAAACTAGTCATTATTTTAGCTGAACCACGAAATGTTACAGCATAATATACTGGATTAGCTCCTGCGTATAAACTTCCAGCATATTATGTTGGAATTCCAGCACTAGAGATAGCAATTGGGTAGTACGGGTGCGGGGCAGGGGCGATTTTGATTTTATGCGGGGCGAGGTGGGTTTGATCTTATGTGGAGCGGGTGTAGGTTGAAACTAATTTTTTTCAAAATCTAATATGGGGTGGGGTCGTTACGAATTTTGTTGTGGGTTTAGTACTAACATTTAACGAGCAGAATGAAGAATAGAGTGTTAGTACTAAAAAAACTATAGACCATATAAAATAAGAAAAGAAATAAATATTGAGTGGTCGGAGAATTTGACTATGCAATTACTATTATCAACCTGTATTCGAAAATAATTTCTACAAAAAATAACACAAAACAGAAGCAGAAACAGAATAAATAAAAGTTTCGAGCCCAATAGAAAATTGTGTTTCTTTAAGAAATTTAATCTCCTCATTGTTGCTTTAGGTTATTGGATTAATCCCTCTCAAGATAGAACAGAACAACTATTCTGTAATATCGGTAATAAAAATTACAGAACTTCGTCGAACTCAACAAACGACATTAAACCACACGTATGCTTACGTTTTGCTTTAAAAAATTAGTGCAGAAAAGCAGAAGAGAGGAGGGAGAGTATGCAGATTTTCGGCATTGAAAAATGAGGCTACTCCTATGTATTTATAGCCAACAAATAGGTGCTAAGATACATGTTTGTTTGAAATAGTGTATATTCGCTAGAATTAAAATGTTAGTCTTAAATAACGGAAAACGGAAAATGAATTCGGTCCAAAAAATTATTAATCAATCATATCAATTGACAAAAGCCGAGTCGAGCGAGCAAGCTAGTGACGACGACATGAAGCACCACTTCTTCTCAACTCTTTAAGAGCTAGAAGATGTGCTTCTCTATATAAGCACAAAGATTTTCTTTCTATTTTTCGACGAAGGACAAAGTGCATTAGTAAAGAAAACACTTCAAACTTTTTGTTTCCCTCTAAATCTTTTCCCTCCATTTTTCATTCACACATCTTATCTAATTAGATAAAAAAATCAAAAATTCCCCACATGAACGGGGAATGGCTATTTGAAAATATGCATGCATGAAAAAACTGTGTGATTTACAAGTAAGGATTAATCGCATCTGGATAAGTAGGTTTCCCTTTGAACTTTCCATAGTAAACTTATGACGGATATACTCGGTCAAGGGATATATTTGATATCTTTGAACCGTCGAACTTTGGTGTATACCTAGACAGCCACAAGTCACACAATTAATCCTTTAACCGCCTTTGGTTCTCATTGTTGTGTTCGTTTCAAGCATGAACACCGCTTGGTTCACAAGTGCGTAGAGAACTGGCCTGACAGAATTCTCCTTGAAGCGGCTTATATTTCACACTTATATAGGTGATTCCTAAATGTGTTATTCCATAGATACACTATTTGATATTAGAAATCATTAAAAAGGTCTTAACGTTTTTATCGTACTGAACATTGTCTCATCACGAGAATAGACCAAAGTTTTATTTGACAATGTTGAACCACTACTAATGACTTTGTTTGATCTCCTTGAACCTAAATCTTGGAATCTCCAGTATTCTAGGTAGAGTTACCGCCACAGTGACTTGTCCTCGGCCATTGTCCGATTCCCTTTGATGATTTATTAACAGCCTCTCTATTTAGGCCTTTTGTAAATGGATCCAACACATTATCTTTTGACTTTACGTAGTCAATTGTGATAATTTTACTAGAGAGTAGTTGTCTAACAGTATTATGTATTCTTCGTATGTGACGAGATTGTTTATCATATATAATGCTTCTAGCCCTTCCTATTGTCACTTCACTATCTCAATGTATGCATATATGAGCCATTGGTTTTGGCCAAAATGAAATATCTTCCAAGAAATTTTGGAGCTATTCAGCTTCTTCTCCAGCCTTATCTAAGGCTATAAACTCAGACTCCATTGTAGAGCGAGTAATGCATGTCTGTTTGGATGATTTTTCAAGAAACTGCTCATTCACCAATGGTAAAAACATATCCACTTGTGGACTTTGTTTCTGATGATTCAGTAATCTAATTTGCATCACTATATCCTTCAATTACCGCAAGATACTTACTGTAGTGCAAAGCATAATCTTGGATATGTATTAGATAGATAAGCAAATCTTCTAGCTCTTGAAGAGTTGAGAAGAAGTGGTGCCTCGTGCCGTCGTCGCTCGCTCGGCTTCGGCTTCGGCTTCGGATTCAGATTTAGTCAATTGATATGATTGATTGATAATTTTTTGGACCAAATTAATTTCCCATTTCAGTTATTTAATTTCTTTTCTTATACTTTTCGCGGAATTTTTAATTTAAAATTTGCGGTTCCCAACGGTCAAATTCGCGAATAACAGAATTTTAATTCTGGCGAACATATACCATTTTAAAAGAGCAGGTATCTTGGCACCTATTGAAACCCAAATCGTTGGCCTCATTTTTCAATACTAAAAATCTGCATACTCTCCCTCCTCTCTTCTGCATTCCTGTACTGTTTTTTCAAAGCAAAATATAAGCATAAGTGTGGTTTACTGTCGTTTTATTAAGTTCGATGAAATTCTGTAATTTTTATTACCGGTATTACAGAATAGTTATTCCGTTCTATTCTGGGAGGGATTAAGGCAACAGTGAGCGGATTAAATTCCCTAAGGAAACATAGTTTTTTGTTGGGCTCGAAACTTTTATTTATTTTGTTTATATTCTATTTCTGCTTTTGTTTTGGTTTAATTTTTGTAGAAATTATTTTCAAATACATGTTGATAACAAGCTTACGGAATTTAATTTTATATTTTGTGTTCATCTTTCTTTCTACTTTGGGAGAATAAAATCCTAGCAATTTTCTACTTCCCTTTTGGAGATTAAAATCTTCGAATTTTTCTACTCCAGTTTGAGATTAAGTGTTTGTGACTTTCTACTCAATCCGAGATTAAAATCCTTTTCATTTTCTACTTGGTTGTTTGTATTCGGTTTGAAGATATAAAAACTTCATCGACTTACTAATTCTGGTTGTGTCAATTTTTTTTACAAAAAAATAACAATAAGTACGGAATAACATAATGGTTTTGTTGGGACTACTACTGCTGCAATGACTATTGAGTCTTCAAGTTTCACAATGCCTGCACGGGTGATGGCACCGACAAAAAAGCCCGAAAAGTTTTTCGGCGTAGACTTTAAGTGTTGGCAGCAGAAAATATTCTTCTACATGACCACACTTAGTTTGCAGGGCTTTATTAGCAAGGACGTTCCAGTTTTGGGAGAAGAAACTCCTGAAAATGAGCGATTTCTGGTCACAGAAGCATGAAAGTACTTCTTATGCAAAAATTATATTTTAAGTTTCTTGGAAGATGGCTTGTAAAATGTTTATATTGTCATGAAAACATCAAAAAAGTTGTGGAATTCTCTTGAAAAAAAAGTACAAGACTGAAGATGATGGACTTAAGAAGTTTGTGGTCGACAAATTTCTGGATTTCAAAATGGTTGACGGAAAATCTGTCATAACGCAAGTCCAAGAATTGCAAGTTATTGTTCATGACCTCCTTGCTGAAGGTATAAACCGAGGTAATATTTTTATTCAAGATATTGATTATTTTACTAATTATAAATTTATTATTAAAGGTATGGTCATAAATGAAGTGTTTCAAGTTGTTGCATTTATTGAAAAGTTGTCTCGGCTATGGAAGGACTTTAAGAATTACTTAAAACATAAGCGCAATGAGATGATTCTTGAAGACCTTATGGTTCGTCTACGGATTGAAGAGGACAACAAGGCTACTGAAAAGAAGCTCCGTGGTAACTTAACAATAATGGGAGAAAATATTGTTGAGGAAGCGTCTACCAGCAACAAAAAGAGAAAGAAACTGTCTGGTCCAAAGAATTACCCTAGCAAGATGAAGTTCAAAGGTAATTGCCACAACTGTGGAAAGGTTGGACATAAGGTTGTGGAATGTTGTGAACCGAAGAAGGACAAGAAGAAGAGTCAAGCAAATATGGTTGGAAAGAATGATGAAATGGATGACTTATGAGTCATGCTATCTGAATGCATCTTGGTAGGAAATCACAAGGAGTGGTGGATTGATTCTGGAGCCACTCGCTATGTTTGTGCTAAAAAGGAGTTATTTGCCTCTTATGTTCCCGCAGGGCCCGACGAGGCTATCGTTATGGGAAACTCCACAACAACAAACATTGAAGGAGTTGGAATATATCTTAAGATGACTTCGGGCAAAGTTGTGACTCTAAACAATGTTCTCTATGTTCTTGAAATTCACAAGAATTTGGTTTCTATTGGACTTCTTATCAAGAATGGATTGAAGTGTGTGTTTCTTTCTGAAAAAGTTGTAATAAGTAAGAATGATGTGTATGTAGGAAAATGTTACTTAACTGAGGGCATTTTCAAGTTAAATATAATAGTTATTGATTTCAATAAAGTTTAAGTTTCTTCTTACTTACTTGAGTTAAATAATTTATGGCATGTACGTTTATGTCACGTCAACTTCAAAACTATACAAAAATGGTTAACTTGGAAGTATTGCCTAAATATGAATACGATAATTTGAAGTGTCAAATATGTGTGGAATCTAAGTATGTTAAACATCCTTATAAATCAGTTGAAAGGAATTCAAATCCTTTAGACTTAATTCACACAGATATTTGTGACATGAAGTCAATATCATCTCGCAGTGGGAAAATGTATTTCATAACTTTTATTGAAGACAATACTAGATGTTGTTATATTTACTTATTTAAATTAAAGATGAACAATTGAGGCATTCAAACAATATAAAAATAAAGTTGAAACACAACTAAATAAAAGGCAAAATATATAAAGAGAGACCTAAAGTTGGCCCTAGATATCTATCTCATACTCTAACTTACTATGCACTTTATGTTTGGTTTTATTGTATCAAAGTAAACACACATCTCTGACATGGCAACTCGAGTGAGATACAAATGCTGGGCAGAACGTTAGGTGAAATTTTTCTTGATTGTAACAGTTAAAAAACTACAAAATTACTATTATACCCTTAATAAATTTCTTTTATATTTATCCCAATTCTCAAATTCCTAAACCTAAATCCCCATTCTTCCCCGACTCTTTCCTACTTTTATCTTCCCGCTTTCTCTATTACGAAGCATTATCAAAAATGGAAAGCACCTTGTATTATCATTGTGGTAAAAGGGCAGAATTGATGATTTCGTGGTCATAATATAACCTAGGTCGTAGGTATCTTGGATGCCAATATGGTCGAGTAAGTAATTTTTAGAGTTATTTTTTGTGCCTATTTTGTTCCTTCAAAATTGGTTGGCCAAGACTCCATTTTTATGGACTTTTCTTACTATTTTATAGGAAGGGTGTAAGTATTTTAAGGGGTTTGAAGATGAATTTTCTGAACAAGATAGGATTGTAATTTGGGAATTTTTGAAGAGGATCAAAAAATACGACGAAGAAAAGGAAAAGATGAGGAGAAAGTACAAAATGTTGCTGGTCATTGTGATACTCGTTTGGATTGTTAGAGAGTTTCTTATGTAATATTTGCTATGTATATTGAAATTTAGTTGGTTGAAGGAGGTCTTTTGTGTATTGGCAGTTATGTAAAACAGTAGCTCATTTGAATGCTGTAATGTAAGAAACTTAGATGAATACAAGTTGAACCACTTTTGGACTAATATTTTAGCTAAATTTTGACATGACAATGTTCTCTCCAACCGCAGCTACAAGACACAAATACAAACTGTACAATAAGCTCTACCAAGACAAATACAATCTGTAGAATAAACTACAAATTTCATTGCTCAAACCAAGGCAATAGTCACAAAATAAAATGCCAAACATACATCTGAAACATTGCTTTAATAGCAAATAACTAAAACTGTAGTTTTAGATTCATGAAAACCAAATTAGACAAAACACTTGAACAAACTACATAAAGTGAAAACTTCTCTAATGAGTCTTTTTCTTCTTCATTTGCATCTCTTTTTGTTGTTGAAGTTGGTTTCTAGTAATAGCAGTTTTTCTCTTTCATTTCAATCTAGGTAGCTTGAATCCAAGATCAATATTGGTAGGTATGCATTCTTTAATTGTCTCCCACTAGAGATGACTCTTTCACTTAGTGTTTCGGGCTGTAAATTTAGAGTGATATCTATTAGGAAATCTGTTAATAACTTATGTGTTATCGTATAGAAATGTGAAAGAGCTTACATTAAGAACTAGTCTCCATATTGTGTGTCTATTGAAATGCCGAATCCCAGTTCTCTTGTTTTTTTTTTCGACAGCAGCAGAAATAGATTTACAGCTTGTTTGGATGGTTGTTCCCCGTTATATCATATTGTATTGTTATCCCAAAACAACGTTTGTTTTGATTGTTTCATTAAAATTGGTTGTATTGTATTTGGTTGTATTGTATTGTTAAATCCATTGTTCCGGAACAATGAAAAGTCCCATTTTTTGAAACAACCGATTTGGTGTGGTGGGATTGTTTCCTATTTTTCTTTCCAATTATGCCCTAACTTATTACTCCATAATTCTATTTTACCCTTTAACTTTTTTTCTATTTTAACTCTAAATCTCCAACCTATAACCTACTTTATTTGTTTCCAAAACTTCTGCCGCCAACATTATAGGTATTTTGCCGCCTTCTGTTTGATTTTTCTCCTAATTTGCTTTTAACTCAATTCTAATTAGTTGTGTTCCTTTGTTTTACCTTCTTCTGTCCGCTTTTTTCTGCTTTCTTAAGGTGTTTGCCTTCTTCTGTTTTGTTTTTTTAAAATTATTTTTATGCATAATTTTTGATAAATTTAATATTTAAACAATTGAGGGTATTTTAGTAAACTTATCAGTTACAATACAGTACGATACAGTCAAACCAAACAGCAAAATATTATTTAACAATAACAAACAATACAATCTATCCAAACATTGTATTCATAAAACGATACAATACAATACGATACGATACAATACATTATAAAACAATAAGGAACAATGATCCAAACAGAGTGTTAGTAGCAACATGAAGAGAATCAGTAGTAGCAAATCCAACAGGTGTACTGGCTGATGTACTTGTTGAATCAGAATCATCCCCCTTCCCCTTCCTCTACCAATTCCCCTTCCCTTTCCTCTGCCAACTCCTATTTCTAGTCCTCTCCCTCTCCCAGTAAAAATATTATTTCTAACTCTTGTAGTATCTTGACACAAAGAAGAAGGAACACTGAAATGTTGGGTACTAGATTGTCTCGTTAGCATTGCTTCGGTAGTTGTACTAGATTGTTGAGTAGCAGGTTAACTGTTTGGTATTGCTTCAGTCGTTGTTTGTGGTCTTTCATGAGGCTATAAGTAACAAAACAAAGGTTAGAAGACAAAGGCTAACAAGTAAGTAGATCAATGAAAATAACAAAGCACACACCCCTATTTGCACCTTTTTTTTGTTGTGGCCAACTTAGTGGTAGTTAGAACATGTCATCTTGGCTCCTTTCTTTGATGTTTTTCCCCATTTCTTTTTTCTTGGTTCATCTTTTTCCTTTCTCCTACATCTCTTGGGTCTATCAGGCATTGGTTTAACTTCAAATAGCTCGACTGGTGGGTTATTTGATTCAGGCCACATCTTCATATTGGGTATTGGTTGAATGAAATACTTGTAAGCATTCAAGTATGTATCTTTTCTATACCAATGCTCAACATAATCTTTTCGATCTTCCCCAATATGAAATAATGCACAAACTACATGGGCACAAGGGATACCCCTCAACAGCCATAGTTTCCAACTACATGTTTTCCTAACCATGTCAACAATGAACCTATATTCTCCTTCCTCAATTTCAAAGTCAGTATCAGCATTCCTCATCACTTTTAATCTTATACCAACTTATTTGTTTTCTTCTAAAGCTAATCTTGCCATGGGTGAAATGTCATTGATCCAAGTTTCAGCAAATTTGATCATATCCCCATGTCTATTCATTATCTTATGTCTAATATCTTCAAGCATACTAATGATTGTATTATGCTTAGGACCCACAATCCAAGAGTTAAATATCTCACACATATTATTTTCAACAATATCACACCTAACAGTTTCACTAAAATAAGCCCTACACCAGTACTCTTTGTTATAACTAAGTGGGGATTCACAAATGTTATGCCCAAGTTTATCCAAGTGTTCAAATTCTTCTTTCAATTTTATCTCAAAACTAGCCTTGGCACATTTCCATAAAGCTTTTCTTCTTGCTCCACCTCTCCATATTTTTTGCCAGTTTGCCCAAATATGTCTTGCACACATCCTCCTTTCAGCATTAGAAAGTAATTCTTGAACAACTGGAACAAGAGCCTTATATACATAAAAAGAGGAAACATAATGAAATAAGAAACAGAAATGAACTAAGCAACAATAAAGAATTAAGCAACAGAAAAGAAAGTAGTATAGTACCTTTTTCATGCCAGACATTACTGTTAATCCATCTCCCAGACCAAGCTCCAAATCTTGAATGAGATGACTTAAGAACCAACTCCAAGAATGTTTAGTTTCTTGGTCAATAACTGCCCATGCTATTGGGTACATTTGCTGATACTCATTCTTTCCTATAGCAACTAATTGTTTCTTGCAGCTTATACACTCTAATATCAGGTGAGAGATTATTCTGTCCTTGAACTACTTCTTAGAAATATATTTAGTTGAGCATAACTTGTTCTTGTTTTTTTGTATTACATTTATGGACTGGATAGTATTTTTTTCACGATGAAATCTCCTGAATCTTTATCAATAGTAGCATACAGTTCCCAATTACACAACTTTCCTTTACATTTTACCCTTACTCTATGTGGTTCATTAGGTCTTAGAGTTAATTGAACTTTCTCCTGAATAGCATACTCAGCTACAACTTGTCTAAAGCTTTACATATTTTTAAATAGCATACCTAATTCAAATAAAGCATACTTGGCAGAATCATCATACCTTAGCCTTTTGCTTCTTCTTTTGGAACGTAAATCAACACATGATTGTGCAAGAACATCTAAATATTCACTACTGTCTTCACTAGCATCATCTGATGAGTCAATGAAGTCTTCATTACCACCCAACTTTCCAACAAATATGTCTTTCTTGTTAAGCCTTAGATCCTCAAATCCATTAACTACCCCAGCTTCCCCAAGCTCCACTTCTTGAATGACATTGACTTTTCTATGTTTTTTGGTCTTTCTTTCACTTATCTTTTCTTTTCTAGCAGTCTCTCTAAAAGCACTCAATTCTTCATCAATTTTACTATCATCTTCATCAGGAATATTATTTAAGTTATCTTCTTCAAAGTCTACATTATCACTACTATCTTCATCTTTAAGAGCTTGTTCTACTTCCCCTTCAACCCCAACTGCCTCATTTAAGGTCACATTTATAGCACCCTCAATCTGTGTTGCCCTAGAATTAACCATACTTTCTATATTAATTGTTTCTTGGTCCATGTCACCAACCAGTGGACCTACAACACTGCCAGCAGGGACCCCTTCTTTCACCATGACACGTTTCACATACAAGTCAATAATGGACCCAGTATGCGAGTCTTTAATAATATATAGTTGGTTGTCAATTTCCAATGCAACATATTGAATATTGGTAGGGTCTTTGACATAAACGCCTTCAACTTTATCATACCCAATATCCTTAGTGTAACATTTCATCTCGGTCAGAGAAAAATGGTCTTTATCTATAGTAAAGACAACCCTTTCCAACTCCCAACATATTGTCTTTCAGTAACCCTACCCATGTGGTAAAAAACAACAATAATAAAGCCACCAATGTTTGAACAAACTCTGAAAAAGACAAGAAATAAAGGTCAAGATTCCCTATCCTTTAACAGACGAAAAAGCCAAAACATTTTTCCCTTTAGCCGAGTACAGTAACAGAGTAAAACTTTTCCAACTTAAATAACAAAAAATCCATTTACAAACGCATGAAAAAGAGATAACAAATAGTAGAAATGCTAATACCTCTTAATAAAATTTCTTCTGTTATTTGTCTTCAAGCCCACTCCGATCGATATCGATATCGATATCTTCCCCACCGATGACTAACGACAGATGACCGAAGCAAAATTAAAGGCAAAGAATGGATAAGGTTCTAGTTTTTAAGTTTTATCGAAGATATTGAACGATTACCCACACCATTGAAGAGATTGATGAAGATCGATTTGAGGAGATTTGGGAATTAGGGTTTTTAGTAAAAAGAAATTTACTGAAATGAAAACCCCCGCTTAATTTGTCCTCTTTTGAATTGTTTTAATTTTCTTTTTCTTTTTTCGTTTTAATTTGTCGCTGGAAGGTTTAACCACGTGTAGTCTACGTGTTGAATTCTGATTTGTTCACTTAACCACGTAGGAGCGACTGTATGTCACGCACTATACCTTCCACAGACTGTGTGTTTACTTGACACAATAAAACCAAACATAAAGTGTGTATATGGTCAACTTTAGGTGTGAGATAGATATATGGGGCCAACTTTAGGTGTCTTTTTATGTATTTTTTTGCCTAAATAAAAAAATCAAATGATAAGAAGGGGTGGTGAATATGAATCTCATTTTGAAGAAATATGTTTGGAATATGATATTATTTACCAAACAACTGTCTCTTACCCACTACAATCTAATAAAATTGCGGAAAGAAATAATAGAACATTATAGGAGATGATGAATGTCTTGTTGACAAGTTCTTATTTACCCCAGAACTTGTGGGGGGGAAGCTATTCTTACGGCTAACCAAATACTCAATCGAGTTCTCTATAGTAAAATGCAATCCATTCTATATGAAAAATGAAAAGGTAGGAAACCTAATTTAAAATATTTTTAAGTGTGGGGCTATTTAGCTAAAGTGCAAGTTCCTAAACCCAAAAGGATAAAGATTTGACCGAAAACCGTTGATTGCATTTTCATAGGATATGCAAGAAATAGTAAGACATATCATTTTCTCGTTCATAAATCAGAAAATCCCGATATTCATATTAATATGATAATTGAATCCGATAATGCTGAACTCTTTGAAAATATTTATTCATATAAAAATGAATGCAAGTCGTTTAATGAAAAATCTAAGCGACCTCGAGAATAAGCAAATAAAAGTACGTTTAATGAGGAAAATCCAAGACATAGTAAACGTCAAAGAATAACTACTTCCTTTGGACAAGATTTTCTGACATTTTTATTGGAAAAAGAGCCTCAAACGTTTAAAGAAGCAATATCTTCCTCGGAAGTACAATATTGGAAGGAGGCAATCAATAGTGAGATAGACTCCATATTAAGTAATCATACTTGGGAATTGGTTGATCTTCCTCCAGGAAATAAACCTTTGGGTTCTATGTGAATTTTCAAAAGGAAAATGAAAGTTGATGGTATTATTGACAAATATAAAGCAAGATTAGTTGTTAAAGGGTTAAAACAACGAGAAGGTCTTGATTATTTTGATACATAATGGCCGGTAATGAGGATTACATCTATTCGGGTGCTAATAGCATTAGCCGCCGTGTATGGTCTTGAAATCCATCAGATGGATGTGAAGACAACCTTCTTAAATGGTGATTTGGATGAAGAAATTTATATGGAACAATCTGAAGGTTTCGTGGCTTTCGGAAAAGAAAAGAAGGTGTGCCGACTAGTTAAGTCACTTTACGGATTGGAACAAGCACCCAAACAATTGCATGCGAAATTTGACCAAACAATATTGGCAAATGGATTTAAGATTAATGAGTGTGATAAATGTGTTTACATTAAAAACACTCCAAATCATATAGTCATTGTATGTTTATATGTTGATGATATGTTAATAATGAGCAAAGATATTGCGGATATAAATGCTACTAAGTGTATGCTTGCTAGCAAGTTTGATATCAGAGACTTAGGAGTTGCTGAAAATCCATAGGACTCCTCAAGGACTGACATTGTCTCAATCTCATTACTTTAAAATGGTACTTGAAACATTCGAGTATTTAGATTTCAAAGTCGCAAAGAACCCGATTGATGTAAATGTGGCTCTTACAAAAAAAACCTAGGTCAAAGCAGATCTCAATTGAATTATAGTCGTCTATTGAAAAGTTTAATATACATAATGAATTGTACACGTCCTGATATCGCTTGTGCAGTAAGTAGGCTGAGTCGTTACATAAGTAATCCCGACCAAACTCATTGGATGTCAATGACACGAGTTTTGGGATTCGGATTCGTACCGAATTTGGCCGTCGGGAACTGCGAATTTTAAATTAAAAATTCCGCAGAAAAATAGTAGAAATGAAATTAAATAACGAAAAACGAAAAATGAATTTGGTCCAAAAATTTATCAATCAATCATCCGAAGCCGAAGCATAGCCGAGCGAGCGATAACGACGACGGTGCGACACCACTTCTTCTCAACTCTTTAAGAGCTAGAAGATGTGCTTTTCTATATAAGCGCAAAGATTATTTTTTTTCTATTTTATGATGAGGGATAAAGTGCATTAGTAAAGGAAACACTTTAACTTTTCGTTTTCCTCCAAATCTTTTCCCTCCATTTCTCATTCAAACCTCTTATCTAATTAGATTAAAAAAACAACAACAATTATTACTGTTAAATATACAAGATATTTGCCTATACGTACCAATGATACTGCCCACTACTGTTATATCATATTTCACTTAAAAATATCAGCAAACATTATGAGTTTACATATTATATTTATAAATTAGTTATAAAAAATATGATGCATATTTGTTATACGGAAATTTATCAAGCCTAAATTTGGTTATACGATATGCTGATATTATGCTTTTCAAATCATTTATTTTCTAGTTTTATGCTTTTCAGTTCATTTAGTTCTTATGCATTTCAATTTATTTATTTTCTATTATGATATTAGAAATATAATATTTTGAATCCATACGAGGGAGTTAAACTTATATTGTTTTAGCAAAAATAACAAAATGAAAAAAAAACGTTGCAGGGCAGGGCGGGCTGGGTCTTTGCAAAGCAGGACGGGGAGGGTTGAAAATAGAAAAAACTGTTATGCGGAGTGGGTTAAAATTTACGGGTTAAGCACCAACCCGCACTGCACCCGCTCCATAGCCGTTTCGATCGGCACATTATGCAAGAATTTCATGTCGCCGATCTCTTAGGCAATCTGTATTTAACTGGGACTTAACGCCGTCAGCTCGTTCCATTAACTTTTCACGATTTGCTCTAGGCCTTAACGCCCGTTAGTTCACTCCGTTAATTTTAAACGGAAAGTCATCTTAGATACAAAATAGAGCCCACAAAATACCAGCAAATAAGGAAGAATTCTTCATTTAGAAGTTAGAATATTCACGGATTACTAACATATAGAGAATACAAGGACCATAGTCAAAATATGGTGGTTTGAGAATAGAGTAGAGGGATGTGTTACTCTCTGGAATACTCTGCTGTAAAAAACACATTGTTCGACCGGAAGCAGCAAGAAGCTTCTCAAGATTATCAAGTGTATGTGACTTCTTTTCTGACTTTTCACGTTCCTGCTAGAAGGTGTTAAATGTATCATGCATAGCTCTACATCATATAAAGCCACCTTTACATCCTTTCCTTACTGCACTGCTTCCTTCATACCACTGGCCACTAACAGTATAACAAGGCGCAAGGACCAACAGTTAGAAGATGGCTTTGGCTCGTTTAGCTTTAAAGAATGTACAGCAGAGGACGATGGCCTCAAGCCCCTCGACCACCTTCTCTAGGACTGTTGACAATCTACAGAAACTGAGATGGAGTTCTGACCTTGTAAATCGTTTCTCCACAGCTGGTGATGGTGAAGATAAAACAGAGAAACGTGAAGTAGCAGTCTCTGAAGGTGGCAAGAAGTCCAAGCTCTTTCCTAGGAGACGCGGTCGCGGCAGTCTCGGGAGACGCCGCAATCCTGACTTTGCACCTGCTATTTGGGGTACGATCGACATCCTTACGCCCCTTTTTCAATTCCACTTTTTATTGAAATTGATAATATGCTCACTTTGTTTAATGTTACAGATGTTTTACCTTTTGGACTTGGAAATGCATTGATTCAAGCTTCGGAGAACATCAACAGGCTGTTTGAGAATCTGAACGTGAGTCCCTCACAACTTATGGGTAGATATAAAAAGGACGACAAGAGCTACAAAATCAAGTATGATGTGCCAGGTCTCGGGAAAGAGGACGTGAAAATCACAGTGGAAGATGGGATACTGAGGATAAAGGGAGAGCACAAGGAAGAGCAAGAGGAAGGTTCAGATGATGAGTTCTGGTCTTCAACAAGCTATGGATACTACGACAACAGCATTGTGCTTCCTGAAGATGCCAAAGTTGATGAGATCAAGGCTGAGATGAAAGATGGTGTCTTGACCCTCACTATTCCTAGAACTGAGAAGCCTAAGAAAGACGTTAAAGAAATTCGAGTCTTGTGAGCTCCAAAATGTTATTCAGTGCTGTAATAATCCCAGCCCGATCTAGTTTTCGTTTTTCAGTCCAGATGGAAATAAATCTGTACTACTAGTAACTACGAACTCTGTTTTCTGTTCTTAATTTCGCTATTCGAATAAAAGAGTGCTATGCGTGTGTGTTCTGACACTATGTCTTCATCAAGAGGATTGTTGCAGTGCTATTTTCTTTTAAAAATCCAAGACTAATTTGTTGAGCCGAATTAAAATACATAAAAATAGATAAACTTTTTTAAAAGATCATAAACATTTTGTGAATCTAATTAACTGTCTGCATTTTGTGATCTCCAACTCTGTTTCTTGGCTTTGCCACTTGGAGTATAAATTATTAAAGCTGCGCAGACATTGTTATTATTGTCCCGATGTCAAACGCCTTAAGTTCTGAACAGGAACCAAACAGCTGTCTTTTGCGTTCTCAGTACGTTACGCTACAAACGCTTGAACCATGTTATTAATTTGTTAACTTTTGTTAATAGTCTATCTTGCTTTCAACTTTCGTTAACTGCTCCGTTTGTTTTGCCCTCTGACGACTTAAAAAAGATAGTCGCGGTTAGATTACATTCTCGATTATATCTTTTAAGGAAGTGATGTTACAGTACTACTGTGGACCCAAAAAAAAGAAAAAGAAAAACAGAAGTTGATTACTGATACGAGAGGAGAAATGTACTATTAGCTTTTTAAGCATGAGATGAGTTGTAACTTCAACTAAGAAAGGAATAGAGCGACCAGAGAGAAGAACAGAGTGTCCTGCCTTTATACTCAGTTGCAGTTAGCTGAAGATATAAGAGATCTATGTAATGTCTTACCGATTGCTAGTAACCAAAACTATTCATGGAGGACTCGAATCTAAGCGGACAAGTATTACAACTTACTGTTGAGAGATGTAGACCCCACCTATTTAACTAAACTACAGTTAGTAGAGTAGTTAGTTTTATACTATACTATAGTGAGTAGTTGAGTTAGTTACAACTAACAAGTGTATAAGTAGTAATTTAATCTTAGCTCAATGTAACAGTGTATATTTTTTCTCAGCATAATGACGTAATTGATTGCTTCTGCTTCTTCTTATTTCTTCTTCTTCTCATATCTCTTCTCCTGTAACCGCCATAGTTGAAGCTTCTTGACATGGTATCAGAGCACGGTTAAACGAGTGTTAGCTCAGCTGCGACGGATTTAATTGAGTCAATTTCCTAAGTAGATCTGATCAATTGAGCCAATTCTCAATCTGGATCTCACTCCTCGCAAGCTAGGGTTTGGAGATTTGTTCGATTGAGCCTCAATTGACAGTCAATAGCTGCATTTCTATTCAATCTCAGAATTCTCAGATATTTTCCTTCAATGTCTGCAACAATGCTGGCCAATGAAGAAGTTGCTGATAATCAGACTATCGCACATTCAGTTGATAAAGTCGATCATCATCATCCTCTGTATATCCATCCATCTGATACACAAGGTTCTGTCCTCATCTCCATTCAGCTACAAGGTTCTGAAAACTACTCTATTTGGAGTAGATCTTTGAAAATTGTGTTGCATAGTAAAAAAAAAGGTTTTGTCTTAGGCACATGCAAAAAAGTAACTATGATGTTAGCCTTCATGATCTATGGGATAGGTGTAATGCAATAGTGTTGGCATGGATTATGAATACTGTAGCACCAAATTTGATTAGCACTGTCACCTATGCTTCTGATGCTTATACTGTTTGGGAAGACCTAAGGGAACGATTTGACAAAGTAAATGCATCTAGAGATGCTTATCTACGTAAAGAAATTGCTACTTTAACACAAGGAGTGTCCTCTGTGTCTGTGTATTTCTCTCGCTTGAGAGAACTGTGGGATGAGTATGAAACACTTACTCCACCACCTTTATGTGGTTGTCCTGAATCAAAGAAACAAGTAGAACACTATCAGCTTCAAAAGCTTTATCAGTTTCTGACAGGTCTCAATGACTCCTATGAGAATGCAAAAAATTAGGTGCTTATGACTAGACCATTACCCAATCTACACGAAGCTTATGCCATGATAATCAATATAGAAAGTCAAAGGATTACTGGAAAAGGTATGAATAGTGCTAATGATAACAATGAAGCTACTGCAATGATGAGTAATAGAGCTCATAATAGTGGTCATAATGGAGTATATAATAATTCTAGAGGTTAAACCAACACAAGCTACTCTGGAGGTTACAAACCTAAGAATTTCTTCAACAAGTCAACAGTTCAATGTGGCTATTGTAAGTGTAAAGGTCATACAAAGGAAAATTATTTCAAGATTCATGGATATCCTAGTGATTTCAAGAATAAGAGAAGAGGAGGAACTTTTAATGCTTAAGCAAAAAATGTGAACAACAATCTGAATCATATGGAGAACATTATGGAAATTTGCCTTCAGAGACACAAGGCAATCAACTGAGCTATCTTGCTCCAGCTCAGTTCTTTACTCCAGAGCAATATCAGCAAATTCTATAGATGATGAACAAGGGCAAAGATATTGAACCTATTGCTAACTTAGCTACTACAGGGACGACAGGTATACTACATGCTTTTATGTCTACTTTGGTGGATCATAATTGGATAGTAGACACGTGAGCATCTAATCACATGGTGCATAGACTAATTCTGTTGGACTCTTATGAAGAAGTATCAGAGAAGGATAAAAATGAAGTCCAATTGCCTATTGGAGAACAAGCTTCTATTACACACACTGGAATCTGTTCTTTCTTCAGAAATAAGAAAATTCAGAATATACTTCACCTTCCAGATTTCAAGTATAACTTACTTTCAGTGTCTAAGATTACAAAAGAGCTAAGGTGTTTGGTGGCATTCTTTCCTAACTTTTGTGTCTTTTAGGAACTCTTCAATGGGAAGGTACTGGGGATTGGTAGAGAAGAACTTGGACTCTACATCCTCAAGGTTGCAGACAGACAAACTCCTGATCATCATATATCACCAAGTGTAAATACCATTGTTAGTACAAATAAGACTGGTAGTCAGAATAATACAAGTTCATGTAATGATTCCTCTTTGTAGCATAGAAGATTAGGACATGCTCCTCTAAAAGTACTGCAGAAATTACATAATCTTCAAGGTTTTCTTAGAACTGAATATCAACATTGTACTGTATGTCCTATTGCAAACCAATCAAGGCTACATTTTCCTCTTAGAACCTCTTGCTCTACTTCTATGTTTGATCTTGTTCATGCAAATGTTTGGGGTCCATATAGATTACTAACTCATGATGGCACGAGATATTTTTTAACCTTGGTGGATGATTTCTCTAAATATATCTGGATATTTCTTTTAACTACTAAGGCAGACACAATTGTAGTTTTAAAAAACTTCCTTACAATGGTGTCAAATCAGTTTAAAACTATAGTCAAGTGCCTCAAAACTGACAATGGCACTGAATTTATGAATGATCAAGTCCAGCATATGTTGTAAAGTCTGGAAATTTTTCATCAGAGTTCTTGTGTCTATACACCCCAACAAATGGGGTGGGGGAGAGAAGGCATAGAACTATATTAGATATGTCTAGAGCTCTCAGGTTTCAGGCCTTTATACCCCTGAGATTTTGGGGTGAGTGTGTGTCTACAACAGTATATCTACTGAATAGATTACCCACTGGTCTTCTTCAAGTTAAGTCTCCTTTTGAAGCACTATTTCAGAAGATACCTTCTCTACAACATCTTAGAGTATTTGGCAGTTATGTTATGCCACAAAAGTGCAGAAAGGGGATAAGCTCAGTATTAGGGCAGTTCCAGCAGTTCACATGGGATATTCATTTTCTAAAAAGGGCTATATTCTCTATGATTTACATTCCAAGGGCTTCTTTGTTAGTAAAGATATTGTTTTACAAGAAGACATATTTCCCTTTAAACACATTCAACTTGGAAATTCTCCCTTGTTTCCTATACTAGAGTTCACAAATGCATCAATTGAAAAGAGTGCTAGTCACCCTACAAGTTTACCTACTTCTGATGCCAACATCAGTCTTCTTCTTCTAGTTCTATCTATGATGACAATTCTGAACCAACCTCTCTTATTCCTCCTCATGCACCCTCAGTCTCTCATGAAGGTCTCAGAAGATCCTCTAGGCCTTCGAAACCTCCTATATGGCTAACTGATTATATCATTCAGCCTATAAAATCCACTTGTCCCTATCCTGTATCACAACATGTCTCTTACAGTTAACTCTCTCCAGAGTACATGGCTTCTCTTGCTGCATATTCAGTTATTGTTGAACCCAGCACATTCAAAGAAGCAAGTGTCGATCCTAAGTGGGTTGAAGCTATGCAGGCTGAGATTTCAGCATTACAAGACAATAACACCTGGTCCTTGGTTGATCTGCCTTAAGGGAAGGTTCCTATATGGTGTAAATGGATTTTCAAAGGTTAAGTACAAGTTTAATGGTAAGGTGGAAAGATATAAGGCTAGACTAGTAGCCAAAGGCTACAGTCAACAAGAAGGCTTGGACTATACAGAGACATTCTCCTATGTGGCCAAGATGGTTACAGTAAGGGCTGTGGTTGCCCTAGCTGCTGCATCAGGCTGGTACATTTTTCAGATGGATGTTCATAATGCATTCCTGCAGTAGGGTCTATATGCAAGTTCCTGATGGCTTTTCAAGCCAGGGGAGACTCAAAAGGTTTATAAACTACATAAGTTTTAGTATGGTTTGAAGCAAGCACCTAGGTAGTGGAATCTTAAGCTAACAGAGGCACTCCTAGACATGGATTTTACTCAAAGCCACTATGACTATTCGCTCTTCACCAAAAGAATAGGAGCTAATCTTGTAGTCATCCTAGTCTATGTGGATGATTTGTTGGTAACTGGTAGCAACTTACTTCTTATTCAGCAAGTTAGAAAAGATTTGCACGAGAAGTTTAAAATAAAGGATCTAGGGGAGCTAAAGTATTTTCTTGGCATTGAGTTCTCAAGGTCTCAAAAGGGCATCTTAATGTGTCAAAGAAAATATGCCCTAGAATTGGTGTCTGAGCTTGGTTAGCAGGAGGAAACCAGCCTATATACCTCTTGAGTTCAATCAAAAACTTACCTCTGTTGAGTTTGATCAAATAGTGAAAAACAGTGACTTTGAAGATGTGCAACTTGAAGAGAAGGGAAATTATCAAAGACTAGTTGAGAGGCTCTTGTACCTAATAATGACAAAACCAGATATAGCCTTTGTTGTTCAGGTACTCAGTCAGTATGTGCATGCACCTAAGACCTCTCACATGGAAGCTGCTAAGAGAGAAGTGAGATATATCAAGTCTACTCCTGGACTTGGTCTGTTCATGCGAATAGGAAGGTGTAACAACCTAATAGCCTATTGTGATTGAGATTGGGGAGCTTTTGTTGAGTTTAGGAGGTCAGTCACAGGGTATGTGGTTAAATTTGGGGATGCACTGATTTCTTGGAAGTCAAAGAAATAAGGGACAGTATCCAGAAGCTCAATTGAAGCAGAGTTCAGAAGCATGGCAACTACAGTAGCCGAAATTGTGTGGTTGGTTAGACTCTTCAAAGAGTTAGGAGTGGACATTGCTCTGCCTGTGCCACTAAACTGTGACAGCAAGGCAGCAATCCAAATTGTTGCACATCCTATTTTTCATGAACGAACTAAACACATAGATATTGACTGTCATTTTGTAAAGGAAAAACTAGTACAAAGGCTTATTCAAACTCAGCATGTGGGTACAACAGAACAATTAGCAGATGTGCTGACGAAGGCATTGTGCAAACCACAGCATGACTACTTACTAAGCAAGCTGGGAATGAAGAATGTATTTCATCCCTCAGCTTGAGGGGGAATGTTGAGAGATGTAGATCCCACCTATTTAACTAAACTACAGTTAGTAGAGTAGTTAGTTTTATACTATACTATAGTGAGTAGTTGGGTTAGTTTGTATAAATAGTAGCTTTAGTCTTAGCTCAATACAACAATGTATATTTTTTCTCAGCATAATGAAGTAAGTGATTGCTTCTACTTCTTCTCATTTCTTCTTCTTCTCGTATCTTTTCTCTTGTAACCGCCATAGCTGAAGCTTCTTGACACTTACATTTTATATGACATTATTACTTAGAGAGTTAAGACTCATTTTATGTGCCATTATACTGGTTTTTTCCCATTAATGAAAAAAAGAAAAAAGAATCATAGGTCGAAATCAAACCGAGTAGTGAACAATTCAACCCTAATAAAAAAAAAAGAGCCTCATTATCGTTGTGGAAAACACTGCAGATTTTTGTTGTGCAGTGTAATCTGGATATATAGAGGCTTTTCAATCATTTTTTTTGGGATTCTCCTTCTCTATTATGGCATCTGGTCCTTGGATCTTTCATCGCGTCAAACTGAAAGCAAGTTTCTTTTGCAGTGAAGTGTCATTTGGGCTATTTAGTCATCCAACCATTCAACCGATAACCTTTTCCAGAGAAAGCTAATAAGTGAGGATCTTCCTTTGGTCTGCATGTCTGTATTGTCATGTATGTGTAACAGTCATAACTCATAACGGTACTAAAAGCCCTTAAACATTGCCAACTTTTCACATTTATTTTCTTTTCCTTTTAGATTAAGTTAGATACTCATGTAATTAATAAGATTATTTAACATTTATTGTCGGTTACTACTATTAAATAGTGTCGGAAAGTAATATAGGCCTTATTCAAGACAAAGGGGTGTAAATATCTCTGAGAAATATATACAGGAGAATACTAGTGTTGAATTCGTTTTGATGTTAAAAACTATAAATAACTATATCGAATCTATATTATATTAAAAGGAGAGTAGTGAAGCATGAGGTTAAGCCAAGTGACAAGTTAAAAAAAAGTCACTTGACAATTTTAAGACAACATTAAAAATTTGAATTATAAATAGAAACATAATTAAAGGAAGTAGTAGTTCAATAAGAATTGTTTTTTTTTTATAATTATGATACAAGTCTCTATTAGTAGTATAATTTAGTTAACATTTTTTTGTATAATTATGGTAAGGATGAATTTTAATTAATTGATCAAGCTTTGTAACGGACCTTATTTTGGTACAATATACATCACTGTAGGTATCTTTAATTAAAATTTTATGTATAATTCAGTTATGGTAGGTATCCTTTTCTGTGAAAAAATCAATTAAATTTTCGTTTTGTATCTTACACATCAATTTTAAGTTGAAATAATAATTCTTTATTTAGTACAAGCTTTGTATCTAACATTATTTGGGTGCAATATACATTACTATAGGTATCTTTAATTAAACTTTTGTATATAATTCAGTTATGGTAGGTATCCTTTTTTGAGAAAAAATCAATAAAGTTTTTATTTTGTATCTTACACATTAATTTTAAGTTGAAATAATAATTTTTTTAAATAGTAAAAACTTTGTATCTGACCTTATTTGTGAACAATATACATTACTATAGGTATTTTTAATTAAATTTTATGTATAATTCAGTTATGGTAATTAAAATATTCATGCAGTAAAATAAGATCTTAGATAAAGTATATAGAAATAACTTAAATATTTATATCTTCTATATATCTATATTATATTAAAAGGAGAGTAGTGAAGCATGAGGTTAAGCCAAGTGACAAGCTAAAAAAAAGTCACTTGGCAATTTTAAGACAACATTAAAAATTTGAATTATAAATGAAAACATAATTAATGAAAGTAGTAGTTCAATAAGAATTATTTTTAATTATGATACAAATCTCTATTAGTAGTATAATTTAGTTAACATTTTTTTTTTGTATAATTATGGTAGGTATGAAATAAATTATGGTAGAGACGAATTTTAATTAATTGATCAAGATTTGTAACTGACCTTATTTTGGTACAATATACATTACTGCACGTATCTTTAATTAAATTTTATTTATGGTAGGTATCCTTTTCTGAGAAAGAAGTAATTAAATTTTCGTTTTGTATCTTACACATCAATTTTAAGTTGAAATAATAATTCTTTATTGAGTACAAGCTTTGTATCTAACATTATTTGGGTGCAATATACATTACTATAGGTATCTTTAATTAAAATTTTGTGTATAATTCAGTTATGGTAGGTATCCTTTTTTGAGAAAAAATCAATTAAGTTTTTATTTTGTATCTTACACATTAATTTTAAGTTGAAATAATAATTTTTTATTTAGTACAAGCTTTGTATCTGACCTTATTTGTGAACAATATACATTACTATAGGTATCTTTAATTAAATTTTGTGTATAATTCAGTTATGGTAGGTATCCTTTTTTAAGAAAGAATTAATTAAATTTTGTTAATTAATGTTGAAAATTCGGACAAATAAATATTTCTTAAAATAATAGTGAAAATATTGATGCAACAATTAGAATTTTTTACGATTAATATTTGAATTGAGTATTACTAGGTTAAGTTTGAAAGTATAAGATGATTTTTGAAAATGTGGTCCAATGGATAAAATAGAAGAATAAGATATATTTGAATTTGAGATGGGACTTTTTTTTTAATATGATAAGAAAAATCATATTTAAGAATATGAGCAATAGAGTTAAAGTTACTATTGAAATAATTTTTATTTACTATTTGTATTATATTAAAATGAATGTGATAAAAATGGATATTAAGTTCAAGTAAACTAATAAAAAGAACATGAAAATGTTAATAATATTAAGTATTGAATATCCAATAGCAAAATAAGAAACAAATAGAGAAAAAAATCAAAAATTCTATCATAAAGAACAAAGAAGGATAAAACTTATTTAAATTTGATATAAAAAAGTTTTTTTAAGTATGATAAAAAAAGGTCATGATGTGGATAAGGCCACATAACTGAAGTTTAATAGATTAAAAAAATTAAAAAAATCAAAAATATTAATAAATTAGAGATAATGCGAGGTTATTTATACTAAGAATTAGTTTAAAAAATAAAATAAAGTAAATATATAGTGCTTAAAAATATTATTAATAAATTTAAATAATTTAATAATTTTGAGTATTAATTTTAAATAAAATAAATATTTATTTCAAGATTAAAAAATCATACATCAATTTATATAATAATATTAAAGAATATAAATAGATTATGATATTAAATAAAGAGACATGTTAATGAAAGCCATATAAGAAAATAAAATACTATATATTAGGAAACTTAATAGAAATAATAAAAAATTTAAAAATATTTAATATTAGAAATAGAAGGGAAAGACGATTTGAACTTGATATTAGATTAAAATTATGGTGAAAACGCTCAAACTATGGATAAGACTACAAAATTAAAGTTTTACTCGATAAAAAACTAAATATTAGATAACAAATTAAAACTAAGGAAATACAAAATAAATATCTCATATGGGTAATTTTATAAATGAAAATTAAAGTCTAATTTGTATCCTAACTTTAAAAGAGAAAGAACATTTAATTATACGTGATTCAAAAATCAATTATAAGAAAATTCAATAGATTTAAAATATAATAATAAAAAACGTATCTATTAATATTTTAAACTAATCCAAAGTAATAACTTAAAATAAAATGTGATATTATATATTTTGTTTATTGGTAAAATATTATTGTAAAAAAACTAATTAAAATTCATAGTAGGAAAAGGATGTATAAAGAGGAAAATAGAGATGTTGTGAGAATATTTATACTTGGAATTAATTAAGTATAAGTATATTAAATAATTAAATAATACTCAAAGATATTATTGAAAGATTTAAATGAAAAAAGAGTTCCAAGTAAGAGGATAAAAGTACAAAAATAAATTAAATTTTAGGAATAAATGTTTTTTGTATTTATATATGTTTATCAAAAGGGTAATAAGCAAGATATCAAGTCAATTGGTAAGCTAATAAAAGATCACATGAATATAACATTATTAAGTTTTAAATTTTAAGGTAATTTCAATAACTCAAATTATAATTTGTTATTTGTGTCCGCGCATCGCGCGGGTACTAATACTAGTTATATTAAAAGGAGAGTAGTGAAGCATGAGGTTAAGCCAAGTGGCAAGCTAAAAAAAGCCACATGGCAACTTTAAGACAATATTAAAAATTTGAATTAAAAATGAAAACATAATTAATGGAAGTAGTAGTTCAATAAGAATTATTTTTTAATTATGATACAAATCTCTATTAGTAGTATAATTTAGTTAATATTTTTTTGTATAATTATGGTAGGGACGAAATAAATTATGGTAGGGACGAATTTTAATTAATTGATCAAGCTTTATAACTGACCTTATTTTGGTACAATATACATTACTGTAGGTATCTTTAATTAAAATTTTATGCATAATTCAGTTATGGTAGGTATCCTTTTTTGAGAAAGAATCAATTAAATTTTCGTTTTGTATCTTACACATTAATTTTAAGTTGAAATAATAATTCTTTATTTAGTACAAGCTTTGTATTTGACCTTATTTGGGTGCAATATACATTACTGTAAGTATCTTTTATTAAAATTTTGTGTATAATTCAATTATGGTAGGTATCCTTTTTTGAGAAAGAATTAATTAAATTTTTATTTTGTATCTTACACATTAATTTTAAGTTGGAATAATAATTTTTTATTTAGTACAAGCTTTGTATCTGACCTTATTTGTGAACAATATACATTACTATAGGTATCTTTAATTAAATTTTGTGTATAATTCAATTATGGTAGGAAAAATAATTATAATGAGGTTATATTAATGTTGACAATACGGACAATAAATATTTTATACATAAATAAATATTTCTTAAAATAATAGTGAAAATATTTTTGCAACAATTAGAGTTTTTACGATTAATATTTGAGTTGAAATTGCTAGGTTAAGTTTGAAAGTATAAGATGATTTTTGGAAATGTGGTCCAATGGAGAAAATAGAAGAATAAGATATACATTTGAATTTGAGATGGGACTTTTTTTTAATATGATAAGAAAATTCATACTATTTAAGAATATGAGCAATAGAGTCAAAGTTACTATTGAAATAATTTTTATTTATTATTTGTATTATATTAAAATGAATGTGATAAAAGTGGATATTAAATTCAAGTAAACTAATAAAAGTATATGACAACGTTAATAATATTAAGTATTGAATATACAATAGCAAAATGAGAAACAAATAGAGAAAAGAATTAAAATTTCTATCATAAAGAACAAAAAAGGATAAAACTTATTTAAATTTAATATAAAAAAGTTTTTTTAAGTATGATAAAAAATGGCCATGATGTGGATAAGGCCGCATAATTGAAGTTTAATACATTAAAAATTTTTAAAAAATCAAAATATTAATAAATTAGAGATAATGTAAGGTTATTTATACTAAGAATTAGTTTAAAAAATAAAATAAAGTAAATATATAATGCTTAAAAATATTATTAATAAATTTAAACAATTTGATAATTTTGGGTATTAATTTTAAATAAAAGAAATATTTATTTCAAGATTAAAAATCATGCATCTATTTATATAATAATATTAAAGGATATAAAGAGGCATGCTAATGAAAGCCACATAAGAAAATAAAATACTATATATTAGGTAACTTAATAGCAATAATCAAAAGTTTAAAAATATTTAATATTAAAAATAAAAGGGAAAGACGATTTGAACTTGAGATTTAGATTAAAATTATGGTGAAACGCTCAAACTATGGATAGGACTACAAAATCAAAGTTTTACTAGATAAAAAACTAAAAATTGGATAATAAACTAAAACTAAGGAAATACAAAATAAATATCTCGTATGGGTAATTTTATGAATGAAAATTAAAGTCTATTTGTATCCTAACGTTAAAATAGAAAGAAAATTTAATTACACGTGATACAAAAAAAATTATAAGAAAATTCAATAGATTTAAAATATAATAAAAAAAAATTATCTATTAATATTTTAAACTAATTCAAACTTATAACTTAAAATAAAATGTGATATTATATATTTTGTTATTGGTAAAATATTAATGTAAAAAACTAATTAAATTCATAGTAGGGAAGATGATGTATAAAGAGGAAAATAGAGATAGTGTGAGAATATTTATTAAAAGATTTAAATGAAAATAAAGTTCCAAGTAAGAGGATAAAAGTACAAAAATAAATGAAATTTTAGGAATAAAATTTTTTATATTTATATATGTTTATCAAAAGGGTAATAAGCAAGATATCAAGTCAATTGGTAAGCTAATAAAAGATCACACGAATATAACATTATTAAGTAATAGATAAAGCAATAACAATAAGCAAAGATTAAAGAAAGAGTTGTTTTGGGTGAAAATGTAGAAGGATAAGACTTATTCGAATTTGCGGTGAAACATAAAGTAGTAGTAAGAATTTTGTTAAATAATATGCTCAAACAAGACATATCACAAACGTGATATGTTTAGTATTATTTAATATTGACCACGAAATAAAATACAAGTACTAAATTAAGGAGTTAGATTGTTACGGATATAAAATAAAAATATATATAAAAAGAAACATGTTATCTGGAAGTTTTAAATTTTAAGGCAAATCCAATAACTCAAATTCTAATTTGATATTTGTGTCAGCGCATCGTGCGAGTACTAATACTAGTTGTTATGTTAATGGTATTAAATTTACGGTTATATACTGTAAAATTGAAAGAATAGTGGCTAAAAATATATTTTTCAATTTTGTTCTAGTTTAATTTGGGGAGAAGAGAGAACTTTTCGAATTCTAAAAGCGGACTAACGTGAACTTTATTGTGAAAGAAATATCACACCTCTTGAGGTGGAGGTGGATGCAAAGGATATTATATTATTACTTCATACTGAAAATTTTGCCCTCTCTAACTTAATTGCTGATTGCAGGTACTATATGGGCCTACTAGGTAACCCAGCAGTTAAACATGCGTGCAGAGAGCAAAATATGGTAGCAAACCAACTAGCTAAAGTAGGCCACAATTTTGGAGATGCATGGTTGCCAAGAGTGTTTGAAGCTGTTCCCATTTTTGTTGCACCAGTTTTTGAAAGAGACAAGGCCTGTATGGATCAGAGTCAATCAGGCCAGCAAAATTCTTGGCATAATGATAGTGGCAACATGGCTAACTATCATATGATGTAAGTAGTTGTCATGATGATAATTTCAATAGGATAACCATGACAACTGTAAATAGTAGTAGTAACTTATGGCTTGAATCTAGCACTACGGCTTGTAATAGGGAACCAGTTAGGTCCCAACTCTCTGTACGTATTCATTAGTAATATATGTTATCTTTCTGACAAAAAAAAACGTGAACTTTATTCATAATATACTGTAGCATTTCATATTAATCATCTCGCAAAACATCTCCGAGGGTGTTTTCAGTTTTTGTAAAAGTAAATAGTTTTTCTCTATTGCAAAAATTTCCATTTGAAACAAATTAAACGCCACCTATAAAGAATATGAGCTGAGTGTGTATCATCTAGCGCGGACAAGAAATAATGGAAGTCAACATGTAAGTTACTTTTTCTATATTTGCCTGGAATTTACACAGGTTAGGTATGATCAAGGTCAGAGTTTAACTACCCTTAGGACTAAGCAGTCAAATTATATGGACTGGTTGACCCATCATAAAAATAATACTATACCCTAAAAGTTCCTTAATTTCGTTGGGAAACCTAGAAATGTGATATATGCTAGTACTAGAAAATAACGTGCACGTCGCTTCAAAATCCTAGGAAGTTTGTTAAAATCTATCTTTTAAGTCAAACAGATTAAGTTACGAGGTTTGGAAAATGCATCCTACTTTTAGTTGTCATGGTTATATTAAACATATAACAATTGATCTAAAAGTCAATATTTTAGAAATCAAGAAAGGATTAGTTAACTTTGTTCACCTTTACCCTGTTCTCTAATTAATATGGAGAGATTAACACTGTAGCAGCAACAGCAAGAGTGACAATTGAGAACATAAGGAATAAATAATGATAATTTAGTCGAATTATTCTTTTAATTGAAAATTTTCTTAATGAGCATGCAAAACCCAAACAGGACAAATGAAAGGGGAGTAGCATACAAAATTTTAAGTTGATTTGTTTATGTTTATCCTAACTGTCTCTGAGACATGAAATATTGTTTATGGTCTCTGATTAATTTGTATGAGATAATTAATACTCAGAGTCAATAGTCTTTAGGACGAATATTGAGTACTATTGAGGGATCTGCAATCTTTTATGGAGCAGTTAGTTAGGTGTAAGCAGGATGCGCAAATAGTCATACCTACTGTCTACTGAAGCCAAAGTGCAGCATTTCCCAGAAAGATGCAGAAAATTAGGAGTAGTGTAATTTCAAAGTGAAATGTGAAGTGATTGGTGATGAAGCTTTTGGCATCAGAGTACTGTCCCTTCTTCGGAAACAGTTCTCCACTTTGTCTCACCATAAATATTACCACCCCTTACATATATTGCAATATTCATGATCTAAAATAGAAAGAAAAGTCCCATCTTCCTGAATCCAAAAGAAACTTTGCTGCTATTAGTTTTCACATAAAACTCAAAAGCAAAATCACAAGCTAACCTATGGCTTTATCAAGGAAGTACTGCAAACTTTATCTGAAACTTGGACTTACATTGGTTCTTTTATTGTCTCTGGCATTTCATCCTTCTCAATCAGGTGTGAAACTTGTTTCTTTTTACTGTTATAGGGCTAAATGCTGCATGCAGAGATAATAAAATTAAGATCTTGTTTTCACTCTGTATATAGTAGTCGATCAATGAGTAATTTTCTATCTGGATTTGTGCTTGTGCAGTGAGTATGGCTAGGAAAATGGTGATAGGGTCAAGGCCACCTGGTTGCGTAAACAAGTGCATGGGTTGCCAGCCATGCAAGGCAACTGTAATCATTTCACCAAGCCAGAAGATCAAGGGCCATTATAATACAGATCCATCTAAAAGACAAGCTGATGATGATATCTATTATCTCCTAGCTTGGAAATGCAGATGCAGAGATCAGCTCTTTCAACCTTGATATGATCCTCCACCCCTCCAAGTTCAGTAGTAAATTTTCCTATGGAAAAAATTTAAATTAGTAGTGTCAACTATATATGCATCATCAACATCAGAAACATATTAGAATGCTAGAGAGTTGAGGAATTAACTGTGTTTTTAGTATATAAACTAAACACTGATTTTGTATTAGATGCTCAAATACTTGTCCCCTTGCGGACAAGAGTTGATGACATTTGCTTAATTCTGCTTCATATTCTTTGATCTTGCTTTTCTAGCTTTTTTTCTCTAAGTTTATGTGTTTTCTTTTTGTACATACGTATTCTTTCTGTTTTAGTTTATATGAATCTATTACTTTAAACTTATAGTGTGAATGAGACACATATATTTTGTGTGACATAAAAATAAATTATTTTCAAATATAAAAATAGTCCTTTTTTTTGAATTGACTAAAAAGGCATAAATTGAATGAGAGGGAGTATATTTTTCTTTTCTAGGTTTTTGCAGAAAGGACAATTCTTGAATATTGATTAAGAAGTGATGATTAGATCCTAGTGTACGTAGATAGGGAATATGTAAGGAAGGTACACAAGACTTGCCAATACGTTCGGCCTTTTAATTTCCCCCATGCAATGATAACGTACTTAACAATGGAGTAACAATTTGTAAAGCTGACAATTACCTCGTCCCTATCGTCTATCGACATTTCTGTCAGACTACAAGTGCTAGTTAGAAAACCAAACTATTTCTATAATGCCTACGTACCCGTCGAAATCCTATTACAGTGATATAATTGGGGTCCCCGATGGTAGAAGTTCAGAAAATTTTGAGATTCAGCTAAATTTAAATCCTGAAATAGAACTTAATTTCTTTTTTGTTGGAAATTATATCAAGATTAATAAGTATTCCTTCGTCGTCTAGGATTTGGTATTAATTACTAGATTATTTAATTCATGTCTAGTTAGGATTTGTTTACCAAGTTCATATTGGAATATGTTTTGTTAGTCTAGTCAAATTTGGTTTATTGTTTTATAGGTGCTACTACATATTTTCTATTGTAGAGTGGTAGCTATGATGTAGAGAGATTCAAGAGTTTATGAGTTGTGAAAAAAGCCTCATACCAAGTTCTCTCCCTAATTTAATAAATTTCTTCTATATAGCTTTTGCTGAATTTTTTTCTTGTGCCTAAATTGTTTTTCGGGTTTTTTCAATCCTTCAAATTGGTATTAGAGCTTGTGTGAAATTCTGTTAGAGCCTGTGTGAGATCCAAAAAAAATGAATACTCTGTTACCTAATTGTCCCATTTTTGTGTTTGATAGCACAAGTAATTTTGAAACTTGGTATTAACAGATGAATATTTTTTAAGGATATTGGATTATAGTCCACCATTGATGAAGGATTTGAGGAATCCCTGGAAGGCACAACATTGACGGGTGATGTAGTTACGCAATTGGAGAAGAAAAGACATTTAGATTATAAGGCACGCTACTATCTTGCCATTAAGGTCGAATTGCATGTATGTGAGAGATATTTACATGCAAAGTCATCAAAGGAGGCTTGGACAATCTTGGTGAAGTCATATCGAAAAGTTGCAAACATAAAGAAGGAGAAATTGCAAGAATTTAGGAGTCAATTTGAGTTGGCTTACATGAGACCAACACAGTTTGTGAAAGAATATTTTACAAGAATTGAAGAAATAGTCAATGGTCTAAGGATAAATGGAGAAATATTGAAAGAAGTTAAAATTGTTAAAAAAGTATTGTAGTCTCTAAGTTTAAAGTTTAGAAACAAGAAAGTTATTCTTGATGCTACTAAAGATCTTAGCACTCTCGGACTTGATGATTTAGAAGATGAATTGGCGACATATGAGAGATCACTGAATCAACAAAAAGATGAGACATTGGAGGAGGAATCACAAGAAAAGGATTATCAACCAAAAGAAAAAGAAGACACGTCAAAGATGATGAAAATAAATCAAGAAGGTCAAAATTCGGAAACAAAGGAGAAAAGTATTGAAGGTACATGTAATTTTTGTTGTGATAGAGATTATATTGAATGAGAAGGAAAGTCAAATAATATTCAAATTGATCTGCCAAATTTTTTATCGGTTATTAAAAAGGAAGATTTGGTTGCAAAGACGTTCGTCCAAAATAGGTTGGTGTTTCACCTGAAAAATTATTTGATAGTATTGAAGATGAACCTATTAATGAAAAAAATAAGATGGTTCATCAAGAGAAAATCTCTGATAATCTGCAAAAGATTGAGACAAAAATAACTTGGGATCCAGAACTACAATACATGATTATAGATATTTAAGATGAAATAAATTTTGTGCCATTGTTCAAGATTACATGTTTCAAGGAGCAAGATGATATATCTATTGGTGGCATTACTCTACAACCTATTGAATGTTCAATTGGAGTTAATTGGGTGTACAAGTCCAACTACAAGGCAACTAGAGAAGTAGATGATTTCAAAGTAATGAAAAATTATATTGATGATGTTTTGAAGGTATTTACGATGAGTAAAGACAAATCATATATGAGCAATATGCAAGATAAATTGAAGTTGAATAAAGATGGCACTCGTGAACATATTTTAGGGAACTGGTAGAGAGTCTAAGGTAATTGACTTCTACAAGGTTTGATGTTACTCATGGCATGCTCAAGTTTTAAGATCTTGGTTTAAGGGAGGCTGTTGGAAATTAAATCAATATTAATTAGTAATCCTACGTCGTCTAGGATTTGGTATTAATTACTAGATTATTTAATTCATGTCTAGTTAGAATTTGTTTACCAAAGTTCATATTGGAATAGGTTTTGTTAGTCTAGTCAAATTTGGTTTATTGTATTATAAATAGGGATGCTACTACATATTTTCTATTGTAGAGTGGTAGCTATGATGTAGAGAGATTCAAGAGTTTATGAGTTGTGAAAAAACTTCCTACCAAGTTCTCTCCCTAGTTTAATAAAGTTCTTCTATATAGCTTTTGCTGGATTTTTTACTTGTGTCTAAATTGTTCTTCAGAGTCTTTCAATCCTTTATCCTTTTCATTTATTGTAATTATATTCAAATACAATTAATGGAAGAGCTAAGAACGTGGGTTTTCTCATTTTAACTTTTCGACTTGCAAAAATATGCTTTTTGCTCCAATATATGTTTCTGCTCCCTCGAATCTTGGCTCAGCTACAACTTGCATGTAGAGTGAAAGATTGACCTTTCTGTTTGACTCAAAAGATGTTAAAACCCTTTTCGATAAATCAATCAAAAGTGAAGGGGTAAATCTTAGCCAAGTATAATAATCTCTAGATTGAAAGAGGGGTCAGGAGAAGATGGATAGTAAGATTGTTTTATTAATCTGAATCAGTGAAATCCTTTCAAGAAAAACCTCCCCTTCCTAAGTAGAATTCTCCTCTCTATATATACAAGGGGCCAAACCTTTCTAAGTTGTAAAAGACAAGTTACAAGGAATATTCGAAGGAACATTCCTAATGTTCCCCAATGGGCCTACATTTTTACAAAGGTCAACAGTCTCTTGTTTGCCTTAAGGTCGTCTCCCACAGGACATCGAGTCAAGGAGACCCCGTCATTCGTCGTACTCGTTGTTGGTTGTGATTGGTCAAATTTGGACCCATATAGTTAGTCCCTCCGTTTGTCGGGGTCGCAACTGGGTGCGTTCTCGATGAGCGGACATCATGCGTTCCTATGGAGAAATTTAATCCTTCGAGGCGACATGGCCAATGGGGGACGGTCAGCGTGCTTAGCAAGACATCGGGTAATATATTTTACCGGAAAATGATGTCATCTTCACGTGCGTCATCATTACGCATGTTTTCGAGGCAGGAGTTGATGGCTTGTTGCTTCGATTCCAGCGCCACTCTGTGACCCTTCGCTTCGATTCTGGTGCCACCCAATCCTATAAATAGGAGGAGGATTTGTTTTTTCGAAAGTTCTTGGCCATTTCACTCCTAATAACTCCCCCTTATTTCTCCGAGCTTGCCCTGATACCCTTCTACTTTTTCTTCTCACATTCTTCATTCATAGCTTCTTCCTCCTTTTTCTTTTTTGTATTAATACCTCTTTGAACGAAAGCACGCCAAGGTCACATCATTCTTGTAAAGGGGTTCCTGAGTCCACCCCATTGTGCACGGTGCCCCTTTCAGGCGGTGAAGATACAGCGGTAGAAGAGGGTGACAGTTTCCCTACGGTGGAGGAGTTATTGCTGAGATACCCCATGTCTCAAAGTGACTTCCTCAAAGATCCCCCTCCTACTCTTGCCCCCGTACTTTTTGAGACAGAGTAGGTTCACGTTGACGTTCTTCGTATAATGTATAGCATTCCCGCTCACGTTGACATGATTCTGGCGGGGGGAGATTTTGTAGAGGTCCACAGACCTGGGTACTGCACTTTCTATGAGTACCCTTTCGTGATTGGCTACACTTTTTCCCTTTTCCCCTTAGCGGAAGAGTTCTGTAGGTTCTACCAAGTTTGCCCGGCACAACTTTCGCCATATACTCTTAAGGTGCTTCTGCTGTTGACCAAGTATGCGGAGTTGGCGGAGTGTAATGTTACTATCCACCCCCTTTTGCACCCGTTCTTGCCTAGCTTCCATAGAGGTACCATGGTGCATTTAAGGCACCGTGGCACGAAAGGGCTGGTGGTCAGGACAGACGACCAAGCAAGTCGCAAGTTTTGGCACAAGTATTTCTTTGTCAAAACTGAACATATCGTTTCTCACCTCGCCAGGTTCCTGGAGCGATGGAGAGACTCGTAAGTGTCGCCACTCATTTTATTCTTCCTTCATCTGTATTCACTATAAAGTTTGTTTGTTTCTCGTTTGCAGCTATAGGACATCCGCCCCGCCCTATTGCGGGCATAAGGGATTAGGTAGCCCGTCTGTTACCCCATGCAGCGGAAACCTGAGATTGGCCTTCCTTCGTAAAGCGTTACGACCCTAAGGTTCTAACTGGTGAGTGTTTTCCCCTTACCACTTTGTTGGTTATATATCCCCGTCCATTAATTCGACTTCTTCGTGATGGCAGGTTGAGGAGCTTCCAGGCGGAGGGCGCCAGTCCCTGCATTTCGATAGGCCGTTGCCGCGGCGAACACACAATTTGTTTTGAGTGAATCTGTTCGAGAGGGTCGTCCTCAACCTATTCAATTAGAAGGTCCCTCTCAGGTTGTGGTCGTGAGGGAAGAGGCTTCTTCAATGCTAGCCCCACACCTCTTGGATGAATCCTCCAATGGGGATGAGCCATTATCAAGATAAAAGAGGAGAATGGAGCTCGGAAAGGGCGTGGCCGTGGACGCTGATAGAAGCAGGGCGTTGCCGGAGGCACCCGTACCCACATTTATGGCTGATTCCATTTTATGGAGGAGAATGGAGCTCGGAAAGGGTGTGGAGCTCGGATGAGCCATTATCAAGAAAAAAGAGGAGAATGGAGCTCGGAAAGGGCGTGGCTGTGGATGCTGATAGAAGCAGGGCGTTGCCGGAGGCACCCGTACCCACATTTATGGCTGATTCCATTTTATTGGGGAGATCTCCCCAAGCGGAAAGAGTTTACCCCAGAGCCGTCTCTGTGCGCTCTGCCGAGGACGGCGCATCATCCAACGTTGGAGGTCGTCATGTCGAGGGTGATGGCTCAGGTTCAGATGTCGACTCGGAGGATGTCAATGAGTTCGTAGGTCGCCACACTCGCGTGGAGGTCAGAGCGGAAGGGACTGATCGTCACATAGTCATCCTGGGGGACTACAACTTGCTGCTGAACTATGTGCAAGTGGCATCCGTTTCAGCTCCTTTATGTGTTGCCCCTAAAAATGAGGTGCTCAGGGTGATGAGCGATAGGGAGTTGTCACAGAACGTTGCTGGTATGGCATTGCGGGTAAGTGCCCTCCCTTCCCTTTTCATCGTTGGGTTTGTGTGGCGATCGTCGACCTGTACTTTGTTTCTAACTTCTTTTCCTATGTGTTAGACCCTCATCATGGAGACCGAGCGAGAACGTTAGGAGAGGAAAAGGACATCCATTTATGAGAAGATGTCGTCCAAGTACCAACGATATCGCGCTAAGCACCGTGCGATGGCTGACATTTACAATCAGGATCCTGAGTTCCAACTATTTCGTGAAGGGCTCAAACAAAGGGAGGACCAGTTGGAGCACAAGATCGAAGAGCTAAAGGAGCGGGACAAGGAGCTTGTGAAGGTTGTCGCCCGTAATAGTGAACTTGAGGCCTCCCTTAAGATGAAGAAGGACGAGCTCGAGTTGAGCAGGGGGTGATGGCCGAGAATGCTGATTTACAAGCGAAGGTGGCTAGTTTGATCACTGAAATGAGTGCGAAGGCGGTGGAGATTGAGGGACTTAAGGGCGAGCTGAACGTTGGTGCTGATAAGCTGGCGGCAACTATTTTTGGAACGACATCTTTGGAGAATGCTCTCCGAGTTTGTAAGTCGGAGTTGACTGAGGAGAAGGAGGCCTCTAGTCTTAAGGTCGCGGGGCTTGAAGGGCGTGTTAGAGAGTTGGAGGTATAGCTATCCACTTTGAATGGGCAAGTGGCCTCACTGAGAGTGGAGGATGCAAATCGACGCTCTCAACCTTCTACGTCCCGTGCCTCGGCTAACCTCGGTCGTTCCTCATCGTTTATATGAGTTGTGGGTCCTGGATGAGGCTCGGCTTGACGTGTACAAGGCTTTCCAGCCAAAGGGAGGGCAACTGAAGTGGAACTTCAAACCGTGCATACCGAAGCTCGTGCATCTCGAGAGGCATGTGGGTACGACTCGCTTACACTTGAAAAAGATGACATAAATTCTGATGATGCAAATCGTCTTGCTTCGGACTCTTGGTATGAGGATGCTTAACCCTTGGGGGTGATGTGTAATCTTTTGTTCGTACTTACTTTTGTTTTTTTGGCTTCCGTAGGGGGCGTATTTGAGCCCGTTGGTAAGGGCAAATGTAAATAATATTTAGATGCAATGTAGAATTTTATTTTGTCGATTTGTTGGTTTTTTTTCAATGTTTATGGTGTCTGGGACATCTGTCGAGCTTGTTGAGTCGGTTAGGCTTTTAGGGGAGGGTGATTCCCCCTTTTTTGGCGGTGGCCTTAGCCATCGGGATGCTGCTTCGAGCTATTGTCGAAGTATGATCCCGTCGTAGTTCGAACAAGGTCGAACTCATATTTTTGTCGATGGCCTTGGCCATTGGGATGCTGCTTCGAACTGTCGTTGAAGTAGGACCTCGTCGTAGTTCGAATGAGATCGGGCTCATATTTTCATCGATGGCCTTGGCCATTGGGATGTTTCTTCGAACTGTCGTCGAAGTAGGATCCCGTCGTAGTTCGAACAAGGTCGGGCTCATATTTTTGTCGATGGCCTTGGCCATTGGGATGTTGCTTCAAACTGTTGTCGTAGGATCCCGTCGTAGTTCAAACGAGGTCGAACTTATATTTTTGTTGATGGCCTTGGCCATTGGGATGTTGCTTCGAATTGTCATCGAAGTTGGATCTCGTCGTAGTTCGAACGAGGTCGAACTCATATTTTCGTCGATGGCCTTGGCCATTTCTTGTTGGAGGTTTGATCGTATTCCCGTAGGAAGAGACATGTCGACTTTATTCATCCAATGGATGTTTAACTATATTCTTGTAAGAATCACATGTCGACTCTGTACATACGATGGAGATTTGATTATATTCTTGTAAGAATCACATGTCGACTCTGTACATACAATGGAGATTTGATTATCTATATCCAGTCCCTTCATTACTTCACTCTAGAGATCATGTCGACGGGCGGGGTAATGAACAATACTTTGAACCTCGAGACATCTCCTTTGCCGCCTCATTAAAAACCTCACCGGGAAAACCCAATTGGGACAAAACACTGATGAGGGAAAAAAAGTACGACTTAGGTGGCGTCTTCTTTTAGAAGTGGAAGTATTTGAGATAGGTGACATTCCAGTTATTTTGGGGTAGTTTTCCCTCCATTGTCTCTAACTGGAATGCTCCTTTGTTTGCTGTGGCTGTGATTTTGTATGGTCCGTCCCAATATATTCCCAGTTTTCTCTCATTAGGGTCTTTCGCTGCTTGTGTTTTAGCCTTGAGGACGTAATCTCCGACTTTGAGCGGTCACAGTTTGGCCTTCTTGTTGTAGTACCTTTCTACTTGTTGCTTCTGGGCTACCATTCTTATGTGGGCCATGTCTCTCCGCTCTTCGACTTCATCGAGATCTTGTATCCTACTCTCGTCATTGCTTGGTCTGCTCTCGCTAGAGTATCTCAAACTAGGTTCTTCGACCTCGACGGGGATAACTGCATCAGTCCCGTAGACTAGCGAATATGGCGTCTCACCCGTACTAGTTTTTGGTGTGGTGCGGTATGCCCATAATACTTCCAGTAGTAGTTCAGGCAGCCCTTTGGCGTCCTCAAGCTTCTTTTTCAATATATTCAGTATTACTTTATTGGAGGATTCAGCTTGACCGTTATCGGCGGGATGATACAGCATAGAGAGTATTCGTTTGATGTGCCATTTCTCGAAAAACTCAGTCGTTTTCTTTCCGACAAACTGAGGTCCGTTGTTGCAGTTGATTTTTTTAGGGATGCCAAAATGGCATATTATGTTTTTCCATATGAACGCGATGACCTCTTGCTCACGTATCTGCGTGTATGCACCTGCTTCCACCCATTTAGAAAAGTAATCAGTTAAAACCAAAAGGAAACGTACCTTACTTTGTCCGGTTGGGAGGGGTCCGACTATATCCATCCCCCACTTTATGAATAGCCATGGTGAAGTGAAGGAATGTAGGAGTTCTCCTTCTTGATATATCATGGGGGCGTACTTCTGACACTATTCACTTCTCCTAACATAGTTCGCGACTTCTTTTTTCATGGTGGGCCAGTAGTATCCGGCACGGATTAGGCAGCGGACGAGGGTGCGGTTTCCTATGTGGGCGCTGTAGTCCCTTTATGTACTTCTTCCAGTACTCGTCTTGTTTGGTTTGGACCAAGGCATTTGGCCACGGGGGCGTCGAATATTCTTTTTTAGAGATCACCGTTTACAAGAATGTATCTAGCTGCCTGTATCCGAAGCTTTTTGGCTTCTTTCTTATCTTGCGGGAGCGTTCCATCCTGCAAATATGTTACAAGGCAGTTGCGCCAATCCCAAGTCAGGCTTATAGAATGTACCTCGACGTGGTCTATTGCAGAATGGAGAAGGGTGACCACGTTTTCCTTGTTGATATTTTTGGTAGCTGCCGCTAGCTTGGCGAGGCCGTCTACTTTGATATTCTGCGCCCTGGGTATTTGGTCGAGGCAGCATTCATCAAATTCTGGTAGCAGTTTGTGATTTTCTAACTGGTACTTTTGTAGTCTCTATTCTTTGATTTGGAAAGTCCCGGTGACTTGGTTCACCACGTTGAGAGTCGCAATGGAGGACGAGTCGTCGGGCGCCGTATTTGAGGGCTAATTTAATACTGCAATCACAGCTTCATACTCGGTCTCGTTGTTAGTCATCTTGGGGAATCGTATGGACTGGTGGATTACTTCGCCGTAGGAACTTCGAGGACGAGTCCCGGTCCCAGTCCCGATCCTGAGGCACTAGAAGCGTCGTCGGTATAGAGGACCCAGAGGTCGGTGTGTGCGGAAGCGCGGAGAGCTTCCTGCTTTACTTCAGGTAATATTTTCACGCTGAAATCAACGACGAAATCGGCGAGCACTTGCAACTTAATGGCAGCTCGCAGTTGGTATGTTATATCGTGCTCGTTTAGTTCTATGGACCATTTGTCCAATCTACCCGATAACTCGGGTTTGTGTAGGATACCCCTAGGGGGAAGGTTGTCACCACTTTTATGGGGTGACATTGAAAATGTGGTCTAAGCTTTCGTGAATCTACGACTAATGCCAAAGCTAGTTTTTCAAGGTGAGGGTACCTTGTTTGGCATCGATTAAGGTTTTGCTGATATAGTAAATCGGATATTGCATACCTTCATTTTCACAGACCAAGACTGAGCTTACAACGGCTTCGGAGACCGCTAGATACACTAGTAGACATTTACCTAGGTCTGCCTTGACGAGTAGGGGTGGCAAAAATAGATACGCTTTTAGTTTTCTCAGGGAGTCGACACATTCTGCATTCCGTTGTAGTCCGTGGTCTTTCCTTAGCACATTGAAGAATTTGTGGCATCTATCCGATGATCGTGAAATGAACCTCGACAGGGCGACTATTCGTCCTGTTAATTTCTGCACCTGCTTTTTGCTGGTCAGTACCTCCGATAATCCTTCGATGGCTCTGATCTAGTCCGGGTTGACCTTGATACCCCTTTGTGACACTATAAAACCAAGGAACTTTCCTGAGGTTACGCCGAAGGCGCATTTTTTAGGATTCAGCTTCATCCCGTATTGCCTCAATATCTCAAAGGCCTCCTTCAGATGGTCAATGTGATCCTCCTTCTTTGTCGATTTTACTAGCATGTCGTCGACTTTCTTGTAAAGAACCCATTTCGGTACTCAGGGTGTTGTAAACCTCCATGGTCTTACCGATTTGTTCTTTGAACATCTTGGTGACTAACCTTTGATATGTCACCCCTGCATTCTTGAGTCCGAACGACATTACCTTGTAGCAGTAAGTTCCTCGGTGAGTGATGAAAATGGTCTTTTCTTGATCTTCTTCATCCATTAGGATTTGGTTGTAACTGGAATAGGCATCCAAAAAGCTTAGTAGTTTATGCCCCGCTGTTGCGTCGATGAGCTGATCGATGTGCGGTAACGGAAAGGAGTCTTTCCGGCATGCTTTGTTCAGGTCGGTGAAGTCGATACATATCCCCCATTTTCCGTTCTTTTTTTTTTACCATGACTACATTAGCGACCCATTGGGGGTATTTCGAATCTCTGATGGAGCCATTGGCAAGTAATTTATCAACCTCCTCGCTGACCGCCTCATTGATGGTGGCATTGAACTTTCTCCTCATTTGCCATATCGGAGGGTAAATAGGATCAACGTTCAGCCTGTGTGTGGTGATATCCCTTGGGATTCCTAGCATATCTGAGTGGGAAAAGGCAAACAAATCGGCATTGTTAGTTAAGAACTCACGATATTTACCTGGTTCCGAGAGGTTGTGTCCGACATAAGCCTTTCTCGTGTTATCAGTATTGTCTAGTTGAACGGGATCAAGATTTTCTACGGTTGCTTTGCAGGCTTCTATGACGTCTGGGTCTTTGATGGATTCTACTTGTGCGTCGTGTTTGATTCTCGACCTGGCTGATTGATATGCCTCCACACTTGCCCCTTTTAGTTGTTTGGTGTGTGTGCAATATTGGGCGATCCGATAGCATTCTTGGGCGGTGCGTGGCTCGCCTCGGATGATAAATATCCCTCATAGGGTGAGAAATTTGATTACTTGGTAGAAACTTGACGGGACGGCTCGCATGACGTGTATCCATGGGCGTCCTATGATGGCATTGTAGGTTATTTCCTGATCCATGACGTGGAATGTCGTTTCCAGGGTGACTCCTCCTGCTAGGACAGGTAGCACTATTTCCCCAGTGTTCGCTCCACTGCATTATTAAAACCCGTTAGTGTTATGCAACGCGGTATTATTTTATCCTCGAGCCTCATATGCATGAGAACTCGTGGGTTAACAATACACGCGCTGCTTCCGTCATCCACCATTATTCTTTTTACATCGGTATCAGCGATGCGTAAAGTTATAACCAAGGCATCATAGTGAGGGAAAGAAAACCGTTGGTATCCGACTTATGGAAGATGATAATATCTTCGTCGTCATACCGTTCGTGGGCAACCGTCCATTTGAGTTTATGTGTGGTAATGAATTTCACATGGTTGATTATTATATCGTCGCCTCCGCCAATGATCATTTGTATGGCACGAGCTGGTGACAGTGGTTTTGGAGGTCCTTGAGGTTGATCGCGCCCACGAGCGAAGTTGGCCTGTCCTCGGTCGCTCAACAGTTCTTTTAGGTATCCCTAGTTTAACATTTTTACCACTTCTTGTCGCAAACCTATGCAGTCTTCGGTTTTGTGTCCTCTTTCCTAGTGGAATTCACATAGAACGTTCAACCTCCTGGTGGTCGGATCCGACTTCATCTTTGCGTCCATTGCAACTTCGTGCCGAGATTTTCCAGTGCATACACTATTTCTGAAGGAGAAACACAAAAGTTATGAGTAGATAACAGTGGAGGCATACCTCTTTCGTTTCGGGGTGGTGCGGTATGTCGAGGCGCGACATCTGTATGTCGTGGAGGAGGCAGATTGGATGTTCGGATATAAGGCCGGTGCCTTTCTCGATTGAAGCATGGTAGTTGATCCCTTCGACCATCGTTTCGGCGGTCTCTTCTTGTCTCGGTCTAGGCTGATGTTAATCGCTGGAGCGAGCCATTTAGGTCATCCTCGTCTGCCCTCACTTCGGCGCTATAGGCATTGTGGATCTCTTCCCACGTGGTAGGGGGTACTTCATGAGTCTACTCAGTAGCTTTTTGGTTGCTTTTGACCCGCTTCTGTTTAGCCCATTTTGAAAGGCTGCTATCGCCATCCCTTCTGACACGTTCGATAGGCTCATCCTTACCCTGTTGAATGGGGCTAGGAAATCCCGAAGTCCCTCGCCCATCGTTTGCCTGACGGCGAAGATATCATTGACCCTGGCTTCTGCCTTTTTCGCTCCCCCGTGAGCGGTAACGAACTTATCTACCATCTCTTCGAACGTTGATATCGACCGCGCTGGTAGTTGGGAATACCATGTCAACGCTCCCCCTATCAGAGTTTCACCGAACCTTTTCAACAGTACCGACGACACCTGTTCTTTTGATAGATCGTTACCTTTTACTGCGGTAACGTAATAGATCAAGTGATCCTCCGGGTCCGTGGTGCCATTATATATTTTCAAATATGGCGGCATTTTGAAGGTCTTCGGAATAGAATGGGGAGCTTCCCCTTCGTTATATAGTTGTTCAACGAATCGGCCCACATCGCATTTTGGTAACAACTTCGGAGCGTCTGGTATTTTATCAACCCTTTCCTGATGTTCCTTAATCTGGTCGCGGAGTATTTTGTTGTCATTTTCCATCTCTTCCATTTTCTTTAAGATGGCTATAAGTGCATCATTGCCTACATCAGCAACAGTACCGGTGTTACCTATTCGTGTAGTGTCCGGCTCATTGGCAACAACTGCGATTTCTGTGGGTAATGTGTCTTCGATAACTCTTTGAACGAGTTTCTCGAGCATGTTGCTCAAGGTATTAGTCAACCATTTTTCTAGTAGCCTTTTCACGGCCGGTGATGCTTCTCCTGTTGTGGATGTTGAGGTTTTCCTCTCACGCAGGACCGTTAAACCCTCGTGCGGGGGGGGGGGAAGGGTAGGATCTCTCCCTCAGGTGTAGCACTTGGTGTCGCATTTTCGTTGTCTTCTCCACTGGCTTCATTGAGGGAATTCAGGAGGTTGTTCATGACACCTACTATTGCCTTTAGCCTTGCTTCTCCCTTTCCTGCCATTGTTGGCCTTTGTGAAGCTAAAGAGAGGCGATTATTCCTTTCAAGAATCTAGATGAAACTACGATTTCAGCTATAGAAATTCCCACAGACGGCGCCAAATTGTTTGACTTAAAAGATATCGGAATCTTTTTGGATAAATCAATCAAAAGTGAAGGGGTAAATCTTAGCCAAGTATAATAATCTCTAGATTGAAAGAGGGGTCAGGAAAAGATGGATAGTAAAATTGTTTTATCGATCTGAATCATTGAAATCCTTTCAAGAAAAACTTCCCCTTCCTAAGTAGAATTCTCCTCTATATATACAAGGGGCCAAACCTTTCTAAGTTGTAAAAAGACAAGTTACAAGGAATATTCGAATATTCCTAATGTTCTCCAATGGGCCTACACTATTACAAAGGTCGTACAATATCTTGTTTGCCTTAAGGTCGTCTCTCACAGGACATCGAGTCAAGAAGACCCCGTCATTCGTCGTACTTGTCGTTGGTCGTGATCGGTCAAATTTGGACCCATACACTTTCCAATCTCGTGAAGAAGCTTCCTTTACAGATTGCTACTATATAATTACAAGAAAATTGCGGTTTCCACAAAAAATAAAAAAAGAGAAGCGTATAGCACATGTACTCCCTTGACCTAAATAATTAGACTAAGATTGGATAATTATAAAAAAATAAGAATATGAATTGTAGTTAAGGGACCATTTAAGTTCATGTGTTAGATTTTTTAAATAAGACAGTTAAATCGCAAAGGACAATAAGTTAGCTTTACTTAACTTCAACATGACTTAAATGGATATTCCTTGAATTTTAATTGAGCTGAAAAAGATATTTACCCAACTCTGCTGAAAAGCGGGTTGGAAACTAGGGGCAGGTATAATATTGATCGAACCGAAAAAACTGGCCGAAGCGTGAATTTTGGTTTTTTGATTTTAGTTTAATCAATTTTTTGGTCGGTGTACAGTTTTAAAATTATTATTTTTCAGTTTCTCGATACGGTTTACAATTTTTGTATTTTGGTTTTTGGTTAAACCGAAAAACCGAAATTTCGGTTAACTGTGCTGCTGTGTTAATTCTTTTGCTTGTTCTTTAATCTCTATTCTTAGGTTTCATTGGTTCAACAATATTTTCAGCTATTGCACTTGTCACACCTCCTTTTTCCTCCCCCGCGAGGGGTGAAAGAGTTTTTCTAATTAAATGACAATCGAAACAGGATTTGTTTATTTATTTCAGAATCGCTACTTGGGAGATTTAGGGTGTCCCAAGTCACCAATTTAATCCCGAATCGAGGAAAAGAATGACTCTGTATTATAGTCCACGAACCAGAAATCCGGATAAGGAATTCTGTTAACCCGGAAGAAGGTGTTAGGCATTCCCGAGTTCCGTGGTTCTAGCACGGTCGCTTAACTGTCATATTCGGCTTGTTTATCTGATTTTATACAAATATGAACTTATGTGCAGATTTTAACTCTTTACCGCTTTCATTATTATTATTATTATTATTTTACAGGGAATTGCAACGTTGTGAAAATGTATCTCGAACCGCGTCACAATCAATGTACCCGTGGTCGTCGACACACTTTGACTCCGTTGAGATTTGGATTTGAGTCACATAAATGTGCACCCGAGTTTAAGAAAATTAAATTATTAAAGGCGCACCTAAAGCGACTAGCGTATCATTTACTTTGGGTAGGGCCGTGAAATTTTGCTAAACGGTCCATCCCGAAGTCTAAGCAATTTTAAAGCAAATATTTACTGAGGGCCCCGCAATTTTGTATTTTTTATTCGGCGAGGCTCATCTCATTCTTATTTTTTAAAAGGAATTTGCAACGTCATGGACATGCATCTCGAACCACGTCACAATCAATGTACCCGTGATTAGAGACACATTTCGATTCTGTTAAGATTTGAATTTGGGTCACATAAATGTGCACCCGAATTTAAGAGAGTAAGATTAATTAAGACGCGTCCTAAAGAACTAGCGTGTTGTTATTTTGGGTAAGGTTGTGGAGTTCGCTAAGCGGCCTATCCCGAGTTCTAAGTAATTAACACATACATTTTTTGTGAGGGCTCCGCAATCTGTGCGTTTTATTTGGCGAGACTCGTCTCATTTTTATTTAAATGGTCGTTCTATAGTGGCTATGTTTTCTATTTTTGTTTGTATCTAAAATAAATGAAAAGGTCCTACTTTATTTACATACTTATGAGTTATCATAGTTAAGTTTCGAACATGATTTGTTGAAAGAGGGACGTGATACGGGCAGTTCGTTTGGCAGTTATGGGCCCAGGCCCAGCGCACACTGTATGGACTGGACCTGGGCCATTCCTTTTCCGATAAGGGCATGTTAATTCATTCGACTCAGGCCCGACATTTATAAGGCTGAAATGGGAACCGGTGTTATTTTATTCTAACGGTATTGTTGCAATTTATAACGAGGCAGCCTACTAAATGAAGTGAGATTAACTAGCAACGGATAGTTCAGCACTTAACATGCGTTAGAAGATATGCTAACCATAAACACAGCTAAAATTCAAGATATTGCTTACTACACAATCACCTTCTTTATCTACCAGCATACATACACAGTATGACATTAAGTTGCCATACATGACGTCTAGTTATACATGATGACTACCTTCATTATCCTAGAAGATATGAACTATTATACACAACTTAATGTTCAATATACAGACTATGATTCAAAAAAAAAAAAACTTCAACTCTTCCTTTTTTGTATTCATGTTTCAACTTTCAGCTTACATTGACAGTGTATCAGTGGTGTACCTGGTATTGAGAAAAGCAAGAGAAGAAAAGGAATGATCAGTGGAAGTAGTAGCATACACAGCAACAACAACAACAGAAAAGCAGCAGCACAAAGACAGCAATCAGCAGCAATAACCCAGCAGTCAGATTTTTGGTGATTAACAGCAGGACTAGTAAGGCAAAATCCAAGAATACCCAGTAGAGAAACCAACAACAGATTTGAACCAAACAGGAATCCAGTGAACTTTCAAAAAACTCAAAATACCCAGCTGAAATAGTGTTGTACCAGCAGGGAAACCAGGGAAAACTACGCTGAAAAACCAGCAATGTCCCCAACAAATACAGGCTAAGCAGAGAAGGAAAACAGATGCAGAAAAGTAGTAACTTCTGATTGTTATGTTCAGAAATCCAGCACTCTCTTAACTCTCTATTAAACTGAAATTAGGCCGACCTATTCAAGGTTTGAAAATCCAGCCTTGTTTTTCTTTTCTTTTTATCACTCAAACACTCAAAGCTGTCCAGCTCTCAACTTAATTGTCCAGCCCTTAAACTTAACTCTCAAGCCAAAAACTCCAGCCCTCAATTTCTGATGTCCAACCTTAATTCCTGATTTTTCTAACTAATTTTTGATTTTCTAACCCCTGAACCTTACCTTAAATGAGCCTATTTATAGGCAAAATACAGGCAAGCCCCAGGCTGCCTTGAACACTTCAGCCTTTTCCTGCCCATACCCCTTTAATTCCCATGCCTAAGTGTCTTTTATTGATCCCCACTATATTGTTCCCCATGCTTGTCCTATTTGTTTTAACCAAGAGTCATGGGTGTATTATAATATTCACTTAATTCCCACGCTTGTTGTTTTGTTCCCCATTGTCATTAAAATAAGTTTAATGAATGACCCCTAGGCAGACCCCAACTTTAACAGCCTGTTAACATGTTACTAAACTCCCAAAACTACCCCTTAACCCTTGCATATTACAATATTACCCTAACCCTTAACAGTCAGTATATAAGCCCCTCTGAATTTTGCTAATAATTACTGACTATTAGCTAATCAGCTTAAGCCTAACACTGATTACTAAATAATCAACTTAAACTCGATACTGGTTTTAGGTTGGTCTGTTAGATTTCTATAGCTATACCCAACTCTCTGCCTAAGTTCAGCCAATGATTCAAGCACAATCAAACAAGGGTGCTAATCAAATGGCAAGAAGTGGTCATATTGGGAGCCAATCCTGACCAACTCACAGCCAAATAATGCAAAAGACAATAGCCCACAGGATAAGCTCGAAGCAGTGATGAATATCGAACAGGCTTCTATGAAAAGCCTGAGGTTACTGCCTGAATGAGTAGCCTAATTCACAGACAAAACTGAACATATTCCAAAGGTTCATTATATGCTAGCATACAGATCTAGATGAGCTATTGTCCTGGCAAACACACATGGTTTATGAGCTACTGTCATGTTTTCCTCTAATCTCAAACAAATTAATTGACGACACTTGTTTAAACGACTATACAAACTATAATATACATCAGGAAATCAAATAAAACACTAAAACAAACTAAACACTATCTCAGGGTTCACAGAATTGACAGAAAAATCAGAAACAAATCAAACCAAACATGAAAGATAGATAGAATCTATAGGAGAACAAAAGAAAAGGGAAAATTACCTCAGGGATTTGAAATTAAAACTGACTCAAGCTCGAACTTGGACTCGACCATCTTTGGGGTCGAATGGACTTTAATCGAAGTGTTCTCAACTGAGAACACCTCGGTTAAAGTCTATTAGACCCCGATCCTTTTGTTGATTTGGACAAACCCCCATAAATCTGAGTTCTAGGGTTCTTGGTGGTCTGATTTGGGATTCATTCAGTTCTGGTCAGATTCGAACGGAACCAGCAACGTTTAGGGCATGAGGGAGGTCAGAAGGTGTTGTGGTATGAGTTTGGGGTCAGTGGGTGTAGATCTGTTTTTTGCTCGAATCTTCGATTGAAGATTCGAGAGGTTGCAGGGTGATTCGAGGTAAATGGTTGGTGGATTCGTGTTCAGGGTGGTTGGGTGCATCAGGGGTGTTGTTTTGGTAGCCATCGGAGTCCGGGTGGCCGGGTTTATGGTGGGGGAATCCTAAGGCGGCTAGGGTTTGAGGGGAGGGGGGTCTGGGGTTCTGGGACGAAGGTGAACAGTGTGTGAGGGGGGGGGGTTTGTTTGGGGCGTGGGGTGGCAGGTTAGGTTTATATATGGGATGGATGGTGTAATCCTGGCCGCTGGATCAATCAAGATCGATGGCCAGGATTAGGGGAGCTTATCCATACGGTGTCGTTTGGTTAAGTGGGGGGGTCGGTTTAAGAAGGGAGTGGGTCGGGTCACGAGGGAAGCCAGGGAACGTTCGATTGCAACAGATTTAATCCAATGGCTCCAATTAAAAGGAGCAAAACGACGCCGTTTGAGGCGTCAGGAAGCTTGACCAAATTAGATCGGGCATGGGGTTGCTTTGGGCCTGGATTTGGGTCCACCTAGGGTGGCCCAATCCCGATTTTCCTTCATTTTCACCCATTTTCCTTATTTTCTTATAATTATCAAAATTAAACAAAAATCCTAAATAATTTATACAATCAAAAATTACACATATATTATTTAATACCTATAATTAAAACTAAAATCACACAATGACAAGAAATACGCGTGCATATTTTTTGTGATTTTCTTTTAACCAAATTATGGTTAATTAATTCGTAAATGCACCACTAATTCCTAAATGCATGCAACATATGTTTTTTTTTGTATTTTTTAATTATAGCGAGGCGAGCATTTACGGACAAAATAATTATCAAAATGTCACGCAAATTCTCAAAAATTGTACACAGATGAAATTTGTTTTATTATTTTTTTTTATTTCTTTTGGAGTAGTTTTCCGTGAAGCAAAAATCACGTGCTCACAGCTGCCCCTCTTTGGCCGAAAACACAAAGAGTTTTCGTGCAAAGATAAAGTGAGCGGATACGAGCGATTTTTGCCCGTTGGAATACTCCGTGTGAAGTATTTTTTGGAAAAAGATTTAACCGAACATTTGTTTCAAAGGTTTCCTACATATCCCTGGCTAAATTAGAATCATGTTAATGTAGTTTGGGAAGTTTTGGTAGCTGGGACTACCATGGGATTGCAATGTTGCTGATGTTGCATGCTGTTATCACTGCTTACCGATCTCCTTGTTACACCGTGCTTAAAAGAAAACAAGAAGATAGGCTAGACTACGGATCATAAGATCTCATCTATCTTCAACTTGTTCTTGTTGCCTTGCTTTCTTTTTGGCTTGTGTTTCTTCCGGTGCTTTTCTTCCGTGAATTTGGGGATGACACTGGCCTTTTGCTTTTCTGAATACTAGTTTTCATCATTTTGTTCGGTCCGCTAGGGATATGGCTTCCTTCATTAAGATTTGTTATGCTGAGCATAATTTAATGTTCACAGGCCGCTTCTTTCAAGACGCGTTTTTTCTTCCTTTTGACTCATGCGCTTGAATTTGTGCTAGGACCTCTTGTTGCAACCTTCTGCCTTCCGGTGCTGGGGATTTTTATTGTTTCCTGTTGGAGATTCCCGTGGTAACCCTCTGCCTTCCGGTGGGTTACTGATTCTAAGATCTGCAGTATAAGACTGAAAAGTATTCCTCTCGTTATACAGGTGGGCGCCTGAAACATGAAATGTAAAGACTGAAACGTATTCCTCTCGTTGGGCGCCTGAGACATGAAATGTAAAGACTGAAACGTATTCCTCTCATTATATAGGTGGGCGCCTGAGACATGAAAAGACATAAAAGTATTCCTCTCGTTATACAGGTGGGCGCCTATTTAACTAAGACATGAAAATATTCCTCTCATTATACATGTGGGCGCCTATTTAACTAAGACATAAAATATTCCTCTCATTATACAGGTGGGCGCCTATTTAACTAAAACATTAAAATATTCCTCCCATTATACAGGTGGTTGCCTATTTAACTAAGACATGAAAATATTCCTCTCATTATATAGGTGGACGCCTATTTAACTAAAACATAAAATATTCCTCTCATTATACAGGTGGGCGCCTATTTAACTAAAACATAAAATATTCCTCTCATTATACAGGTGGACGCCTATTTAACTAAGATATAAAAGTATTTGAATTTATTTCCTCGTTCCTCCAAGAAAATTTTTGACAACGACATAAAATTTTCTGCCCCGGTTTCGGTGACCTTCCTTGTGGCGTGTCTTTCTGCCATCATTAACCTTTATTTTCCTGTAGAAATCAAAGAAAATTTTGTTAGTTTTAACATGGTGAGTGGCTGTGTCACTCCTATTGGGGGATGATTTTTCCTTTCCCTTTCCCTTGCTCTTGTGCTCCCAAAACTGGTTGGGGATAAAGTTGCTTGCTGGGGATGATATGTCTGCTGGGGATGGTATTTCTGTTGGGGACAGTTTTCCATTTATCCCTTCCCCGCTCTTTTGTTTCAAAACATGCTGTGAGAGTCCTCTTCAACTCCAAAACTACTCCCTTGAAAGTATATTTTCTCCCAGCACTGCAGGGCATAAAATGTTATCACCTGGGGATAACGTTATTAAGGATAGGACTGTTGGGGTTATCTTGCTACGGATTAATTCTCTCTTCCTCCTTCCCCCTTTCTGTGGTGTCTGACCACCTCGGACCTTGGTCCGTGATCTATCGAAGTTCTGCTGGGGATCTTCTTGGAACTTGGTCCACAGGTCCCTCAACCGTCGTTTTCCGCTTTTCTTCATGTCCCCTTTAACTTTCTAGGCCAGTTTGTCATTTGGTTTTGCAACAAACGCCTTTCGTCTTATTGCCTTGGCTTTGGCCTATCCCATTCACATTTTGCTTTGTACCATTTTGGCCCGTGGTAGTAAACTCTGAAAAATCCTTTTTCAAAACAAATTTTCTGGAAAAAGTCTTTTTAGACAAAGAAATGAAAAAGATAGAAAAAGAGAAAAATCTTTCTGAACAAATGCTGGGGGAGAAGAAAAGGAAAGAACTTATCTGAACGGTATGACTGGTCCAATGATCATGTCGTGCATTACGGATTAATCGACCCAGTCTATTTGTATCAATCAGTCTTCCTGATGGCCTCACTTGCTGGGGATAAATAGGTGCCACCTCTTCGCAAATGTAGATCCTTTTTGCCAATTTATCTTGTTGCCTTATAGTGCCCTTCGAGGGGTTTTCACTAATAAGACTCTCTCCTTTCTCTCAGCTCCCGTCGCCTTATGGTGCCTGTGAAGGTTTTCACCGATAAGACTCTTTCGTTTTATTTCTCTAATTTTTCGTCGCCTTATGGTGCCTGTGAAGGTTTTCACCGATAAGACTCTCTCATTTTATTTTTCAGCGGGGGATTGGAGTGCTGCTGATATGACTCTCTCTTCCGGAGATTCTTTTCGGCTATCAATTCATTTCCAGTTTATGATCCTCTTCTTTGCTGGGGATCAGTGTATTATTCTCGGCTTTCATTTGCCTGACTTGGCACCTCTCGGATATTGATCGGGAGGTCTTTTTTGGACATCGATGTTGGTTTTGTGTGGGTTTAAAGAAAGGCTATCAAAAATTTCGACGGGTGAAACAATACAACTCTTGGAATCAACCCTTTTTGAAACTTCAAAAACATAACTCCTGCCCCAGTTTTCTTGCTTGGGGATTTTAAATTTACATTATGTGGAGCTATGCACACTATGCACACTATGGTGCACTATGACCGAGCCGTGAGGCGCCTACGTATTCTCTTTGAGGAATCAGGTCAAACGTAGTTCCTACAGTTCCTTTGTTTTCTTATGATCTTTATCTTGTTTTCATTTTTCTTTTTTTTCATATATTTTTCCCATTAGTGATTCCAAAAGAGGGGTATGAAAGAATAAATAAGGCTCAAAGGGGGGAAGCAAAGGTTAAAAGTGTTTGAATAGAAGAAAGAATTGCCTTTGTCATTTCATTATCCACTAAGTACCAAGTACAAACAAACGAACCAATAACTATCATAATCAAAGAAATTACGCATAATATCTTTTGACTGCATCAGAATTGATAGCCATGTCGACGCATCTTCCTTCGATATCTGTTAGACATAAAGCGCCGTTGGACAACACTCTGGTCATGACATAAGGCCCTTGCCAATTTGGGGCGAATTTGCCTTTTTCTTCGATCTGATGTGGGAGGATCCGTTTCAATACTTGCTGCCCTACTTCAAATTTTCTGGGGCGCACCTTCTTATTGTATGCTCTTGCCATTCTCTTCTGATACAACTGGCCATGACACACTGCTGCCAATCTTTTTTCATCTATTAAGCTCAACTGCTCCAGTCGAGCTTTGACCCATTCATCGTCGTCAATCCCGGCTTCAGCGATAATTCGAAGGGATGGAATTTTGACCTATGCTGGTATTACTGCTTTAGTTCCGTATACCAACAAATAAGGAGTTGCACCTATGGAAGTCTGAACTGTAGTGCGATAACCCAACAAGGCAAAGGGTAATTTCTCATGCCATTGTCTAGATCCTTCTACCATCTTCCTCAGTATCTTCTTGATGTTCTTATTGGCTGCTTCAACCGCTCCATTCGCCTTGGGACGATACGGGGTGGAATTGCGGTGTGTAATATTAAACCGTTGGCATATCTCTCTAATCAAATCGCTGTTAAGATTTGCACCATTATCCGTGATGATCACTTTTGGGACCCCAAATCTGCAGATGATATGGGAGTGAACAAAATCCACCACTGCCTTCTTGGTTACCGATTTGAAAGTTTTAGCTTCAACCCACTTGGTGAAGTAGTCGATGGTCACCAGAATGAACCTATGACCGTTGGTTGCAGCCGGCTCAATAGGCCCAATGACATCCATGCCCCATGCGACAAATGGCCATGGCGCGGACATTGTATGCAACTTTGTCGGCGGAGAATGGATCAGATCTCCGTGTATCTGACATTGATGGCATTTCCTCACGAAATTGATACAATCATGCTCCATAGTGAGCCAATAGTACCCTGCTCGAAGAATCTTCTTTGCCAATACATATCCGCTTATATGTGGCCCACAGACTCCAACATGCACCTCTGCCATAACTGTCGTGGCTTGACCGGCGTCTATACATCTTAGCAATCCCAAGTCTGGGGTTCTTCTGTACAACACTCCTCCACTGAGGAAGAAACCATTTGACAAACGCCGAAGGGCTCTTTTTTGGTCTCCAGTGGCCTGTGATATATCCCAATCTTGAGATACTCCTTTATGTCATAAAACCATGGCTCGCCATCTACTTCCTCTTCTACCATGCTGCAATAAACATGCTGATCATGAACCTGAATGTACAAGGGGTCAACATACATTTTTTCGGGGTGGTGTAACATTGATGCTAAGGTGGCCAATGCATCGGCAACCTCATTATGAACTCTCGGGATGTGTCTGAATTCCACCGATCGAAATCGCTTGCTCAGATCATGCAAACATTACCGATATGGTATGAGTTTCAAATCCCGTGTTTCCCACTCACCCTGAATCTGATGCACCAGGAGGTCCGAGTCTCCCAAGACCAAAATGTCCTAGACATCCATGTCTGCAGCTAGTCGCAAACCCAAAATACATGCTTCATACTCGGCCATATTGTTGGTACAATAGAAACGTAGCTGAGCTGTAATAGGATAGTGACGTCCTGTTTCCGAAATGAGTACCGCTCCTATTCCAACCCCCTTTGCGTTTGCGGCTCCATCAAAGAAAAGCTTACAGCTTGGTTCCTCGGCTAATTCCATCTCACCTGTATGCATTACTTCCTCGTCTGGGAAATACGTCCTTAAAGGCTCGTATTCTTCATCAACGGGATTCTCAGCCAAGTGATCGGCCAACTCTTGGGATTTCATGGCCGTCCTCGTCACATAGACGATATCAAACTCTGTGAGCAAAATTTGCCATTTTGCTAACTTCCCTGTAGGCATAGGTTTCTGGAAAATGTACTTTAATGGATCCAAACGGGAAATGAGATAAGTAGTATACGAGGACAAGTAGTGCTTCAACTTCTGAGCCACCCAAGTTAGGGCGCAACGTGTCCTCTAGAGTTGAGTGTACTTGACCTCATACACTGTAAACTTCTTGCTAAGATAATAAATGGCTTGTTCTTTCCTTCCTGTAATGTCGTGTTGCCCTAACACGCAGCCAAATGAATTCTCCAGGACCGTCAGATAAAGAATTAATGGTCTTCCCGGCTCAGGTGGAACCAACACAGGTGGAATTGACAGATACCCTTTGATCTGGTCGAAGGCTTCTTGACACTCCGTCGTCCAGTCCACCGCAGCATCTTTCTTTAGCAGCCGAAATATGGGTTCACAAGTCACTGTGAGTTGAGCGATGAACCTGCTGATATAGTTTAGCCTTCCCAACAGACTCATTACCTCCGTTTTATTCTTTGGCGGTGGCAAATCTTGGATGGATTTGATCTTGGATGGGTCCAACTCAATACCCCGTCGACTGACGATGAATCCTAATAGCTTTCCTGATGGAACCCCGAAGGCATATTTGGCAGGGTTGAGCTTAATATCATACCTTCGCAGTCTTTGAAAGAACTTCCTTAAGTCTGCTACATGGTCTTCCTGACGCCAAGACTTTATGATCACATCATCTACGTACACTTCAATTTCTTTGTGTATCATGTCGTGAAACACAGTAGTCATTGCTCGCATGTACGTTGCCCCAACATTCTACAATCCGAATGGCATTACCCGGTAGCAGTAAGTTCCCCATGGTGTAATGAAAGCCGTCTTTTCCGCATCTTCTTCGTCCATTAAGATCTGATGATATCCTGCATAGCAGTCCACAAAGGACCCGATCTCGCGCCCAGCGCAGTTATCGATCAAGATATGGATGTTGGGCAATGGAAAATTGTCCTTAGGACTTGCCTTGTTGAGATTGCGGTAGTCGACACATACCCTGGTTTTCCCATCCTTCTTCGGCACTGGTACCACATTGGCCAACCAATCCGGATATCGAGTGACCCGAATAACTTTTGCCTGCAACTGCTTGGTCACTTCTTCTTTGATCTTCACACTCATATCCGTCTTAAACTTTCTCAGTTTTTGCTTGACCGGAGGGTATACCGGGTCAGTGGGCAATTTGTGAACCACTAGATCGGTGCTTAATCCCGGCATATCATCATATGACTATGCAAAAACATCTTTGAACTCAATGAGGGTTTTGATTAATTCCTCCCTGACGTTTGGCTCAATGTGGATGCTAATTTTGGTTTCTCTGACATTATCTTCATCCCCTAGATTTACAGCCTCGGTGTCACTCAGATTAGGCTTGGGTTTCTCTTCAAATTGGCACAATTCTCGGTTTATTTCTTCGAAGGCTTCATCCTCTTCATGTTCAGACTCATCGTCATAACCGATCTCTTGTATAATTAAGTCGGAGTCAGATTGATTCATTAGACTAGGTCGAAGATCCGTTGTGCATGCCATGTCATTAGAACCAGTAAAAAGAGAACTGTTCAGAAAGAGAAAAGAACAAAACAAAATTAAAAATGAGATAAGAAAAGAGAATTTTATTAACAATGCGGGATAACAGGGTTCACACTTAAACAAAATAAAATGAGATTTGGATTACACCCTGGAATAATCCGAAAAACAAGAAAGAAAAATCAAAGCCTACTACCAGGACTCCCCCGGATAGGAAGAGGAGTAACCGTCCAATTGTTGGTTTTCGCCTCAGACCCCACAAACTGTATGCCTGCTCCGCTGGAACCCTCTCCAACTTCTACCATATTGACATCAGCGAACAGCCTTTCAAAGCTCTGATTCAAATCCCCGTCCATCCCAATCAATGGTCCGAGAATTTTTGGGACCGGTGACCCCTTGGCACTTGCTCAAATAAAGGATTTTGAGAGACGTGGAACGGGTTTGGGAAGAACCCAAACTTTCTTCTTCATCCTCCGTGCTCGCTTTACATCTGCCGCAGTCGGTTTGAACCCCAATCCAAAGGTCTCTAAATTCTTGGGCAAGGAGACAGGTTGAATAATCCCCTGAAGCTCAGCCCCTGGCCTTTTCCTGGCACAAACCCATTACCCAACATCTCTGAAACCATCATGACCGTTGCGGAGGCTACCCTGGGGTGTGGAATAATTTCACCCTCGGGAATCTTGTTTGCTGATACTGCATCGAAAATCTGGTAAACCCAGGGACCTTTGTCATCATTGGTTTCTATGAAGGGCACAATGGCGCCTCCCATGGTGCACGCAGTGTCTTCCCCATGCAGCACGACATCTTGTCTGTCCCATTCGAACTTGACCATTTGATGCAAGGTGGATGGCACTGCTTTGGCTGCATGGATCCACGGTCGTCCCAACAACAGGTTATAAGACACCGTGGCATCCAATACCTTGAACTCCATAGTAAACTTGATCGGGCCGATGGTCAATTCAAGTATAATATCCCCCACGGTGGCTGTTCCACTTCCATCAAATCCTAGGACACAAATGTTGTTCTTGTGGATTCTACCATGGTCAATCTTCAACTGGTTCAGGGTGGATAATGGACAAATATTGGCACTCGAACCGTTATCCACCAATGCCCGAGTGACTGCCGATTCTTCACATTTGACAGTCAAGTAGAGAGCTTTATTGTGTTCTGTGCCTTCCACTGGCAGATCGTCATCCGAGAACGTTACCCTGTTTACCTCGAAAATTTTGTTGGCAATTATTTCAAGGTGGTTTACTGAAATTTCATTGGGCACATGAGCTTCATTCAGTATCTTCATCAGGGCCCGTCGATGCTTATCCGAATGGATCAATAGTGATAACAACGAGATCTGGGCCGATTTTTTCTTCAACTGTTCAATAACAGAATAATCCTACACTTTCATCTTTTTCAAGAATTCCTCTGCCTCTTCTTCCGACACGGGTTTCTTTGCTACTGCTGGGTTGGACCTTCTCAACTCTACTGGAGCAAAACACCGTCCTGATCGAGTCAGTCCCTGCGCCTCACAACTATCCTCCTCCACTTGCTTTCCCTTGTACATTACCACTGCCTTTTCATACTTCCAAGGCACGACCTTGCTATCAATCACTGGTAATTGGACTACCTGCTTTATGGTGACCAGTTCCCTGCAGACCCCTTTCAATACAACTACGGGTGTGGATGATGTCCCTGATACTACCATTTTGGCTAGCTTTGGTTTCTTTGTTGCGGTGGACGGATTCTTCCCTAGTATCACCACTGGCTTGACATCTTCCCTCTTCAACTGCACCCCTGCTTCCCCACCGGTTGATTCTTCTTTCTGAGCGGCCTGGATCATCATCACTGTCTGTGAGGGCTTCCTCGGCTCTCCTCCCTTATACACCAACTCGATCATGTGAGCTTCGTAGTGTGCTGGCAATGGGTTCTGGTTGATGTTGGGTGCCTCTGGCACCTGGACCTCGATCTTGTTGGTATCAATAAGATCTTGTATGGCCTGACTCAACCTCCAACATTTTTCGGTATCATGCCCTAGCATTCCCGAGCAGTACTCGCAGCTTATCGATCGGTCCAAATTTTGGGGTGGGGGGTTTGGCTCTCTAGGCTCGACAGGACTCACCAAACCTAGCCGCCTCAATTTGTGGAACACGGCGGCATAGGTCTCTCCCAACTCAGTAAAAGCTCTATGTCTCTGTAGCCTGTCATTTCTAGCAGCTTGACTTCCTCGAAAGCCCGCCCCTGGAAGGTTCTTGTATGCTCTTGGTGGAGGATATGCGTTTTGTGGAGGAGGGTATGTGTTTTGGGGAGCTGGCGCGTGCCATTGCGGGCGAACCGGAGGCTGAGTGTATGTTTGGGCTTGGTGTACGGAGAAGTGTGGTTCTTGAGGTGGATAGTAGTGTTGTGGCGGGCTGTATGGATAATTTGGCCTGTGGGGTCTGGGTTGGTTGTAGTATGGTTTGCCGGACCTGGACCAACTGCCTGCCTCAACAGTTGTGACTTCTTCTTTCTTCTTCCTTCCCAGCGCACCTCCTGTGCCGCTCTGAATAGCTTGGGTCGTTGCCTTGAGCGCTGAGTAATTCAGGATTTTATCAGACCTCAGCCCCTCTTCTATCATAACCCCTATCTTTACTACTTCATTGAAGGATTTTCCAACCGTCGTCACCAAGTGACCAAAGTAAGTTGGATCCAGCGTTTGCAGGAAGTAGTCCACCATTTCTCCCTCTTTCATGGGAGGGTCAACCCTGGCTGCCTGTTCTCTCCAGCGGAAACCAAACTCACGAAAACTTTCCCCAGGCTTCTTTCCGGTCCTCAATAATGTGAGACGGTCAGGGACTATCTCGATATTGTATTGAAAGTGACCCGCGAAAGCCTGCGCTAGATCATCCCAAGTGTACCATATGCTGGGATCTTGCCTAGTATACCATTTCAATGCCGATCCACTCAAGCTTTGACCAAAATAAGCTATCAGTAGCTCATTTTTGCCGCCTGCGCCTCTCATTTTGCTGCAAAAACCCCGCAAATGTGCCATAGGATCACCATGCCCTTCATATAAGTCAAACTTAGGCATCTTGAACCCAGCCGGGAGTTGGATGTCCGGGAAAGGGCATAGATCCTTGTAGGCCTCACTGACCTGGTTGCCCAATCCATGCAGGCTCCTAAAGGATTGCTCCAGGCTTTTGAACTTCCTCATTACCTCATCCTGCTCTGGCACCTTAGCCGGCTTTTCAATCTCCGCCGGGATCTCTAAGTGTGGATTATAGGTATAGGGTTCTGGTGCATTGAATGTGGGTTCAGGGGGATAGTACTGCGCATCGTGAGCCTGAAACAACGGCTCACTAGTTGATCCTTGCATGGTGGCTGGTGTGGGTCCCATAAAGGTGGGAACATTTGGTGGTGGGAAAGGTTGATAGGGTGGTGGAGCTTGGGAATCATGGGGGCTTCTCTCCTGAGAATAGCGGTGATTCGGGAGGCTTGTTGAAGGGCCAGAGTGAGGGTATTCCGGCACATGCCCTGGTGTAAGAGCAGCGGGTGGTTCAGGGCTCTTTTGTACTTTAGCCAAGGCTAACTGCATCGCATTCATCTCCAATCCCATCCTTTCTATCTTCTCCATCGCTTCTTTCAACAACTGGCTTACTGGCCTTTCTTCCTCGGTACTGTTTTCTGAAGTAGTCATGATTATTGGTACAGGTCCCTTGGATCTGGTCTGATAAGGGTGTGTTGCCAGAACGCTTTAACGACTAACTGTCTGGTATTTGGGAAAAACAACAAACTTGTTAGCATTAGAGTTTAACAGATTCGGTAATAGCACGTTGGGGATGCAATGTTCCTAAGCAGTTAACCATTTCTAACATGTTTTCGCTTCAAACGCATGCGTCATCCCGGCTTGCTTTGTTTGTGCCTTTAAATTTTTTTGGGAAACCCCTGTTTTCTCTCTATTATTCTTTTCTTTCTTTCTTCTCTCTTTTTCCTTTTTCTTTCTTTCTTTTTTTTTTCTTTTTCTTTATTTTCAGTGGCGGTCGAATCTTACGTGGATTGCCTACGTATCACATCCCCGCGTGAATCAGACCGGGCGTAGTTCTGCCACAAAGTAAAGACGCAAAATTCTTTTGGAATCATTCAATTCATCACCAAAATTTTCTATTACAAACTACTTATTTGAAACAAAGAACAGCAATAGTACAGATTCCAAAATTCTTAACCTGACTTGATAAAAGAAACAAAAAACAACATATGGGAAGATAACGGACCCATAAAGTCAACAAACAAGACTCGAACTTAGGGATACATCAAGGATTTCAACTTAGGTGCTCGCGAGGCATCGTTCGGCCTTTCCGCGGGCTTTGGTGTGAGACCTCTTTGTAAGCTTTTCAACTCATTCATGATCCGGTGAACATAGCCCATGACGGAGGCGAGTAGGGTATCACGAGGCATCTGTTCACATGCCAAGCATCTCATGTAAATGTAGTGCCCAATCTCGTCAATCCTATCTCGGATGTTGTCCCTTTCCCTGAATAATTGCTCTATTCGTCGATTTTTCAGTCCCAGTGCTTGAGCATTGTCGGCGAGTCGATCCTGGAACCTTTCCATTTGTTTTTCCATTCTGGTCATCACATCATAACAACGCCTTCTGTCAGCTTGGGCATCTCGAGCTTGTTTGAAGATCCGCTCCTGAAGAGTGGAGTTTGTTTTCCTTAATATCCCGATGCTCATTTCAGAATCCCTTATGACTTGTTGCAGATGCTTCCTCCAGGCCATTGTACCTTTTGCCCATCTGACCCTCATTCTTGCTATGCAAGCTTCAGATCTCTCCAAGTCCTCTCGACTTTTGCTGACCTGACTCCTCAGCTCTGCTATCAACCTCTCATTGGACCGATTTTTCTGTTGGTCACCGGCATTCTTTCTGTCTTGGCGGATTCGGGCTCTCAGGGCCTTGTTTTCTTGAGTCAACTTGCTTTTCTCCCCTGTATCAGCATCAATTTGCAAGCTGCTTTGATATTTAAGCCCCTCAATTTGCTGTTTTAGTTTTCCAATCTCGACCCGATATTCTTTCTCTTTAGCTAGCCAACCCCATTGTGCTTGCGACGATTCTGCAAAGTTTTGGACGTGAGCTCTCTTAGTTGGTCTCTGGTGCTTAAGATCTCTTCTGTACCATGTGAGGTATTTTGGCGACACTTCGCCCTTGGCTCGATCTTGTACACAAGTATCTACTTTCAGGGTTTGACATTCATTCCAGATTCTCCGAACGACTACTTCAGGGAACTGCCCATCGTGCCCGATTTAGACCACCTGGCTACTGAGATCCTCTTCCTTTGGGACTATTTGACATCGCCCCAACTGCCTCAATACTCTGTACGGCACATAGGGCTGGATACTTTGGAGACCCATCAATAACAAATGAGATTCGACGGCTGACATGTGTATGATCTCATCTATGGGTAGCCACCCAAATGCCCATTCTATTTGGTTTGCTGAGACGGAACGCAACAGAGTGACCCATTCAGCGACCCCTTCTGGCAGGATGAACCCGTCGATCCTGGTGGAAAACTCTTCTATACAAGTCTTTTGTGATGACCCATATTTCAGAAACTGAGGGCGATGACATATGTGCTCTATCATCCACATTTGCAGTAGTATATTGCATCCCTCAAAGAAACCTCCTCCGGTTTTGCAAACGGTGAGAGCGCGGAAGATGTCTGCTATTATCATCGGTGCCAGAGTGCTGTTGTCTTGTTTGAGCAAAGTGCTGACGACCCCAGCGATTTGTATGTTAATTTTCCCATCCTTTCTAGGGAATACCAGAAAACCCAGAAAGGCTACCATAAAAGCAATACACCTATGTCTTTCCCATTTCAGCCGGCTTTCCCCGCTGCAGATCTTACTCTCGGGATTGTTGAACCCTCCAAGATGACCGTACCTGTCGTACAGGAATGCCAAACTACAAAACCCTTCTGATAACTCTGGGTTGTGTACAGTTCTGCGGATCTTCACGGTGTCTAGGAATCTGTGTATAGTCACGGCCCTTGGTGCAATAAGATACTGCTCTCTCATAGGGATTTTAGGACATCCGATGTACCCTGTCAGTTCCTCTAGAGTTGGTGTGAGCTCAAAGTCTGAGAAATGAAATACATTGTGTGCTGGGTCCCAAAATGAAATTAAAGCCCTTATAATGTCCCCTCGCGGATCGATGTCTAGTAATCCAACCAAGTTTCCTAAGTATATCTTGACTGTGTCTCGCCCTGATTCTTCAAAATCGTTCCACCACATGCATAAGCCGAAATGGACTCTGTTTATAATGGCCCCCGATGAACTCTTACTCGTGCTCATTCTGCACATTTATTAAGGTTATTTAGACAAAAGCAAAAATCTTTATTTTGACTCCAAAGCTATTTTTCCCATTTTCCTTAATTTTGAGAAAAGAAAGATTGATTTTCCAAATACGGCCTTTCGGCTCTTCAGGGATGAAGATTTTAAGGCTGTGGGGATTTAACCGTCCAAAAGGTAAGAAAAATGGCCAAAGGCGGCTGTTTGTGCAAAGACAGCCTTCCGACGTCCCTTTGGGAACATTCGGCTGTTTTCGCGAAAAATGGCATCACCTAACTCTTTTATGAAAGTAGCAATATTTTGTCATCATTTTTTCTTTTTGTTTTTTTTTTTAAAAAAAAGGAAGTTGGACCCGATAGGGGTTGCCTACGTATCTCATATCCGGTGAGAATCAAACCGACGTAGTTCGGGTAAGGAAAATTAATTAAATCACGAATCCAATTTTCTTTCTTTAAAAAAAAAAATTTTGGTAGAGTTCTCACATTATTTGGACATTGGTTTTTCTTAAATGAGCATCTCTCACTTTTTTTCTCAAAATTTCTATTTTCACCCACCGATCAACATGCAAATTCGAAGCAAATTAAATGTGCCAACAAACAAGATGTAGCAGGATGGTCTTTTTTGTTCCAGGATGCTTTTCCTAGACGGGCCCAACCCCTGTGTTGAGCCCCTTAAGTCAAATGCAACGTGATGCAAAATAAACGTTTCCTACTAGGGATCCGGCATGAAGTCATGTTTTACTAAGTTTCAAAACTGGGTTTTGTTCTAGACCTGGCTTACCCGAGCGGACAACTCGAGTCGAGGAGGGGGCTACGTACCGGGGACCCGCGGGATCATCCAACTTTGTAACTTATCCGAGCCTCTTTCTACTTGGGTATGACACTAACAGAATAGGGAGTCTCAAACCAGTGAGCAGCATCCCCGAAGGTAAGAAGAGAAGGGTTCGACACGGTTTATATATACAATCAAATAATATCAAAGCGGTAACACGTATCATTGGCATATGAAGCACATATCTCATGATAATATCAGATAATAAACAAAGCCAAAAACAACATTTATTCTAAGCTCGAATTTCTAACCCTGAACCGGTGGTTCTGGGTCTAATAGTCCCCAGCAGAGTCGCCAGAGCTGTCACACCTCTTTTTTCCGCCCCCGCGAGGGGTGAAGGAGTTTTTCCAATTAAAGGACAATCGAAACGAGATTTGTTTATTTATTTCAGAGTCGCCACTTGGGAGATTTAGGGTGTCCCAAGTCACCAATTTAATCCCGAATCGAGGAAAAGAATGACTCTGTATTACAGTCCGCGAACCAGAAATCCGGATAAGGAATTCTGTTAACCCGGGAGAAAGTGTTAGGCATTCCCGAGTTCCGTGGTTCTAGCACGGTCGCTCAACTGTCATATTCGGCTTGTTTATCTGATTTTATACAAATATGAACTTATGTGCAGATTTTAACTCTTTACCGCTTTCATTATTATTATTATTATTATTATTATTATTATTATTATTATTATTTTATAGGGAATTGCAACGTTGTGAAAATGTATCTCGAACCGCGTCACAATCAATGTACCCGTGGTCGTCGACACACTTTGACTCTGTTGAGATTTGGATTTGGGTCACATAAATGTGCACCCGAGTTTAAGAAAATTAAATTATCAAAGGCGCGCCTAAAGCGACTAGCGTATCATTTACTTTGGGTAGGGCCGTGAAATTTTGCTAAACGGTCCATCCCGAAGTCTAAGCAATTTTAAAGCAAATATTTACTGAGGGCCCTGCAATTTTGTATTTTTTATTCGGTGAGGCTCATCTCATTCTTATTTTTTGAAAGGAATTTGCAACATCATGGACACGCTTCTCGAACCACGTCACAATCAATGTACCCGTGATTAGAGACACATTTCGATTCCGCTGAGATTTGGATTTGGGTCACATAAATGTGCACCCGAATTTAAGAGAGTAAGATTAATTAAGACGCGTCCTAAAGAACTAGCGTGTTGTTATATTGGGTAAGGCCGTGGAGTTCGCTAAGCGGCCTATCCCGAGTTCTAAGTAATTAACACATACATTTTTTGTGAGGGCCCCGCAATCTGTGCGTTTTATTTGGCGAGGCTCGTCTCATTTTTATTTAAAAGGTCGTCCTATAGTGGCTATGTTTTCTATTTTTGTTTGTATCTAAAATAAATGAAAAGGTCCTACTTTATTTACATACTTATGAGTTATCATAGTTAAGTTTCGAACGTGATTTGTTGAAAGAGGGACGTGATACGGGCAGTTCGTTTGGCAGTTATGGGCCCAGGCCCAACGCACACTGTATGGACTGGACCTGGGCCATTCCTTTTCCGATAAGGGCCTGGTAATTCAGTCGACTCAGGCCCAACATTTATAAAGCTGAAATGGGAACCAATGTTATTTTATTCTAACGGTATTGTTGCAATTTATAACGAGGCAACCTACTAAATGAAGTGAGATTAACTAGCAACGGATAGTTCAGCACTTAACATGCGTTAGAAGATATGCTAACCATAAACACAGCTAAAATTCAAGATATTGCTTACTACACTATCACCTTCTTTATCTACCAGCATACATACACAGTATGACATTAAGTTGCCATACATGACGTCTAGTTTTACATGATGACTGCCTTCATTATCCTAGAAGATATGAACTATTATACACAACTTAATGTTCAATATATAGACTATGTATGATTAAAAAAAAAACAACTTCAACTCTTCCTTTTTTGTATTCATGTTTCAACTTTCAGCTTACATTGACAGTGTATCAGTGGTGTACCTGGTATTGAGAAAAGCAAGAGAAGAAAAGGAATGATCAGTGGAAGCAGTAGCATACACAGCAACAACAACAACAGAAAAGAAGCAGCACAAAGACAGCAATAACCCAGCAGTCAGATTTTTGGTGATTAACAGCAGGCCCAGTAAGGCAAAATCCAAGAATACCCAGTAAAGAAACCAACAACAGATTTGAACCAAACAGGAATCCAGTGAACTTTCAAAAAACTCAAAATACCCAGCTGAAACAGTGTTGTACCAGCAGGGAAACCAGGGAAAACTACGATGAAAAACCAGCAATGTCCCCAACAAATACAGGCTAAGCAGAGAAGGAAAACAGATGCAGAAAAGTAGTAACTTCTGATTGTTATGTTCAGAAATCCAGCACTCTCTTAACTCTCTATTAAACTGAAATTAGGCCGACCTATTCAAGGTTTGAAAGTCCAGCCTTGTTTTTGCTTTTCTTTTTATCTCTCAAACACTCAAAGCTGTCCAGCTCTCAACTTAACTGTCCAGCCCTTAAACTTAACTCTCAAGCCAAAAACTCCAGCCCTCAATTTCTGATGTCCAACCTTAATTCCTGATTTTTCTAACTAATTTCTGATTTTCTAACCCCTGAACCTTACCTTAAATGAGCATATTTATAGGCAAAATACAGGCAAGCCCCAGGCTGCCTTGAACCCTTCAGCCTTTTCCTACCCATACCCCTTTAATTCCCATGCCTAAGTGTCTTTTATTGATCCCACTATATTGTTCCCAATGCTTATCCTATTTGTTTTAACCAAGAGTCATGGGTGTATTATAATGTTCACTTAATTCCCATGCTTGTTGTTTTGTTCCCCATTGTCATTAAAATAAGTTTAATGAATGACCCCTAGGCAGACCCCAACTTTAACAGCCTATTAACATGTTACTAAACTCCCAAAACTACCCCTTAACCCTTGCATATTACAGTATTACCCTAACCCTTAACAGTCAGTATATAAGCCCTCTGAATTTAACTAATAATTACTGACTATTAGCTAATCAGCTTAAGCCTAACACTGATTACTAACTAATCAACTTAAACTCGATACTGGTTTTAGGTTGGTCTATTAGATTTCTATAGCTATACCCAACTCTCTACCTAAGTTCAACCAATGATTCAAACACAATCAAACAAGGGTGCTAATCAAATGGCAAGAGTTGGTCATATTGGGAGCCAATCCTGACCAACTCACAGCCAAACAATGCAAAAGACAACAGCCCACAGGCTAAGCTCGAAGCAGTGATGAATATCGAACAAGATTCTATGAAAAGCCTGAGGTTACTGCCTGAACGAGTAGCCTAATTCACAGACAAAACTGAACATATTCCAAAGGTTCAATATATGCTAGTATACAGATCTAGATGAGCTATTGTCCTGGCAAACACACATGGTTTATGAGCTACTGTCATGTTTTCCTCTAATCTCAAACAAATTAATTGACGACGCTTGTTTAAACGACTATACAAACTATAATATACATCAGGCAATCAAATAAAACACTAAAACAAACTAAACATTATCTCAGGGTTCACAGAATTGACAGAAAAATCAGAAACAAATCAAACCAAACATGAAAGACAGATAAAATCTATAGGAGAACAAAAGAAAAGGGAAAATTACCTCAGGGATTTGAAATTAAAACTGACTCAAGCTCGAACTCGGACTCGACCATCTTTGGGGTCGAATGGACTTTAATCGAAGTGTTCTCAACTGAGAACACCTCGGTTAAAGTCTATTAGACCCCAATCCTTTTGTTGATTTGGACAAACCCCCATTAATCTGAGTTCTAGGGTTCTTGGTGGTCTGATTTGGGATTCGTTCAGTTCTGGTCAGATTCGAATGGAACCAGCAACATTTAGGGCATGAGGGAGGTCAGAAGGTGTTGTGGTATGAGTATGGGGTCAGTGGGTGTAGATCTGTTTTTTGCTCGAATCTTCGATTGAAGATTCGAGAGGTTGCAGGGTGATTCGAGGTAAATGGTTGGTGGATTCGTGTTCAGGGTGGTTGGGTGCATCAGGGGTGTTGTTTTGGTAGCCATCGGAGTCCGAGTGGCCGGGTTTATGGTGGGGGAATCCTAAGGCGGCTAGGGTTTGAGGGGGGGGGTCTGGGGACGAAGGTGAACAGTGTGTGAGGAGGGGTTTGGTTTGGGGCGTGGGGTGACGAATTGGCTTTATATATGGGGTGGGTGGTTTAATCCTGGCCACTGGATCAATCAGGATCGATGGCCAGGATTAGGGGAGCTTATCCATACGGTGTCGTTTGGTTAAGTGGGGGGTCGGTGGGTCGGTTCGAATCCAGGCAACGGGTCGGGTTCAGGGAATGAGTAAGGGAGATGAGATCCTGGCCGTTGGATTGATTTAATCCAACGGCTCCGATTAAAAGGAGCAAAACGACGCCGTTTGAGGCGTCAGGAAGCTTGACCAAATTGGACCGGGCATGGGGTTGCTTTGGGCCTGGATTTGGGTCCTCCTAGGGTAGCCCAATCCCGATTTTCCTTCATTTTCACCCATTTTCCTTCTTTTCTTATAATTATAAAAATTAAACAAAAATCCTAAATAATTTATACAATAAAAAATTACACATATATTATTTAATACCTATAATTAAAACTAAAATCACACAATGACAAGAAATACGCGTGCATATTTTTTGTGATTTTCTTTTAACCAAATTATGGTTAATTAATTCGTAAATGCACCACTAATTCCTAAATGCATGCAACATATGTTTTTTTTGTATTTTTTACTATAGCGAGGCGAGCATTTACGGACAAAACAATTATCAAAATGTCACGCAAATTCTCAAAAATTGTACACAGATGAAATTTGTTTTATTATTTTTTTTTGATTTCTTTTGGAGTAGTTTTCCGTGAAACAAAAATCATGTGCTCACAGCACTAAATGCTTCATTTCACTTTTTCCCACAGAATACAAACTAGATACAGACTTGATAAGAGCAGAAGTTCCATGCGTCCAGCTGTCACGGTCCAAAATCCTTCCGAAGGAGTCGTGATGGCACCTAGTCTCTAAACTAGGTAAGCCTAACCTTTACTGAAATAACATAAACATTTACTGACTTCAAATTAAATAACTCTCAATAAATCACAATTCCCAAAATCGATGGCACAAGTCATAAGCCTTTCTAAGAATAGTTATACAAAATAAATATAACAATGTTCCAGAACGAGAAGGAATCAATGGAACGTAAATACAAACGAAGGTGACTCCGAGGCCTGCGAACGCAGCAACAGGTTACCGTGAGTCTCCACTGTCACACCTCCTTTTTGCGCGCCCGCCCCCGAAGGACTATTTTTCTATCGGAGTCAACAAACAACTTCCCAAAAATAAAAGACTATTTTTCTATCTTTTTGTTTTTCTTTTTCATAGTAAATAAAACATTTTTCCCTTTTATTATCGCAAAATTTCGGCAGAGTTTTGACAGTAATTGGGCATTGCTATTTTTCAAAGTAGAAAATTAGCCTTATGCACTGATATTTTTTTTTTATTATTTTCAAATACTCCAAAGTCAGGTAACATGCATGTCCGAGACAAATAAATGCGCGGAAACAAATAGGATGCAACAAGATGGTCTTTTCATTTCAGGTTGCTAGTCCTAGACGGATCCAACCCCTGTGTTGAGTCCCCTAAGTCAAATGCAACATGATGCAAATAAGCGTTCCTACTAGGGATCCGGCATGAAGTCGAGTTATACTAGGTTTAAACCTTGGTATTTGTTCTAGACTGTGTACCCGAGCGGACAACTCGAGTCGAGGAGGGGCAACTTACCGGGAACCAAAAGGCCGTCCGGCTTCGTAACTTATCCGTCCTCTTTCTTATTCCAGGTATCGACACTAACAGAATGAGGAGTCTCGACCAGCGAGCTTCTCCCCGGAGGTGAAGAGAGAAGGGTTCGGCACAGTTTATATGCAGTTCAGATAATATCAAAGCGGTAAAAGACAACATTTAGTATGTTATGTCAAAACATGTAATATATATCAGATAGTGAGGCCAAATACAACAATTATTCTAAGCTCGAATTATTGAACCCTGAACCAGTGGTTCTGGGTCTAATTCTCCAGCAGCGGTTTTGTTATACTGGGTTTATAACCTGGGTATACGTTCTAGACTGTGTACCCGAGCGGACAACTCGAGCCGAGGAGGGGGCTACGTACCGAGGACCCGCGAGATCGTCCGGCTTTGTAACTTGTCCGACCTCTTTCTTATTTCAGGTATTGACACTAACAGAATAGGGAGTCTCGACCAGCGAGCTTCTCCCCGGAGGTAAGAAGAGAAGAGTTTCAGCGCAGTTTATATACAGTTCAGATAATATCAAAGCGGTAAAAGACAACATTTAGCACATTATGCAAAAACATGTAATAAAGATCAGATAATAAAGCCAAATATAACAATTATTCTAAGCTCGAATTCTTGAACCCTGAACCAGTGGTTCTGGGTACATCCCCAGCGGAGTCGCCAGAGCTGTCACACCTCCTTTTTGCGCGCCCGCCCCCGAAGGGTTAAATGCGCGGGTGGAGTTTTTCCAATTTAAGTGACAATATTCGAAATGGGATTATTTATTTAATTCAGAGTCGCCACTTGGGAAAGGTTTGGTTTTTGGTGTCCCAAGTCACCGGTTTATCTTGAATCCCAAATCGAGGAAATTTTCGACTTTTCCAAATGAAGTCTGCGAACCAGAAATTCTAAGTAAGGAATTCTGTTGACCCGAGGGAAGGTGTTAGGCACCCTCGAATCCCGTGGTTCTAGCACGGTCGCTTAAATTGTTATAATGGCTAAATAGCTGATTTAAATACATGTTGTGACTTATGTGCTTTTATTAAGTTTAAACCGCTTTTATTATTATCATTTATTTTTATAGAATTGCAACGTCATGAAAATGCATCTCGAACCACGTCATAATCAATGCACCCGTAGTTGTTAACACATTTCGACTCCGTTGAGATTTGAATTTGGGTCACATAAATGTGCACCCGAATTTAAGAATGTAATTTAGTTAAGTCGCGCCTAAAGAATCTAACGCGTTATTATCTTTGGGGAAAGCAGTGGAATTCACTAAACAGCCTAGCCTGAATTCTAAATATTTATTATGATTATTTATCGAGGGCCCCGTGATTTTGCATTTTTATTTGGCGAGGCTCGTCTCTATTTTAGAAAGGATATCCTAAAGTTGCTACATTTCTAGTGTGTTTGTTTCTAAAAATAGAAGAAAAGATGCATGCTAACCTCATTATAATGCTTTGGCCAAATCCAGATTTTTAGTTAATCGTCTGATTAATTATTTACAGAGTGAAGAAACGTTGTACCTCATGAAACATACTTTTAACTTGATAGAAGAATTATATACAAGATTGATGAAATGCTACGACTGTTGCAAGAGCTCCCTAACTCTGACTTATTTAGACAAGATTAATTAAAACTACTTATTAGAAAATGCGACTAATGATATTTGAAACTCATCCTATAAACTGCCTAATGAAACTGAAACTCAAGAATCTGAAATTGTATTATCTTTAGCTAGATTTAAAACAACCATTTGCTCTTACATATTCAAAGCATGCTGAAAGAGCGAGTTTAAGTTAAACAATCGTATTAAATAGCTGCACATTTCATGAATTGTATTTACATCTTGTATACTACTTAAACGAATAAAATGTCGCAGTTTCAGATTGGCATAGACTTTAATTAAGTACCACCTTAATAATGTATCTCTATTAGGCTAACTGACTAGAGACTTACATATCTTAACAACATTTATATAAAAAATTCGTAAGCAATGCAACAGATGATTATAACATTCTTCAGATCTTTCGATTCAACTTTCATTGCAACATCAGACAGATTCGAAATGTGTACCTGAGGAAATGCTTACAATGAAGAAAGTAGGGGAGTCAGTTGAGCAACAGTGCAAGCGGAACAGCAGTAACAGATGAACAACAGCAGGACAAATTCCCAGTGCAAAAAATGCTATTTAGAGCCAATGAAAGATGGCAGAATGTAGCAAATTCCCAGCAATATAGAATCAGAATTTAACCAGAATGGATCCAGAACTGAACTGATATTACACACAACCAATAATCTCAAACAAAACTCAGGATAGATCAATATAGAACAGGCAAAATCCAGACTAGTTGAGAATCAAGACAGAGATGAAAAATGCAGTTCCCTTCTTCTGTGTTAGGCCTCTCTTTATCTATTTCTGTCCGTGTGTTTTCAGATCACTCTCCCTTTCCTGTTTTCTTGTCAATGCCCCTTATCAGTGTATTCCCTTCCCTCTAATGGTTCTCCCTCTGTATGTGTGTCTATATGTGTATATGTATGTATTTTTGCTCTCTCTTCTCTTTCTTCTCCCAGTCTATCCGATCTCCTCTATTTATCTTCAGGGTCCATCCCTTTATAAGCCTTCAACTTACCCCTTTTAACAGCATGTTTAGAGTATCAACACTCCTCCCATGTGCCTTCAACCTTTTCAGATTCCGATTAGTTATTTAAGTATTAACCCCATCATTCCCTTGGCAGGCTTAACTTTAAAAGGCTTAATATTTCTTAAACTAAAGCAAGGTATGGGGCAGTAGAATATATCTGACAGCATATGCTGTCAAACCATTTTAAAATTAAAAGCCCTTTTATGCAGGAAACAGGCTGTGCATAAAGCACATGAAGTGCACCAATGCACATGCTGTGCATGAGTGCACATGCCCTCCAATTCAGAGTTTAAACCAAACATCTCTTTTATATTACTGATCCAAATCAACAGCTATAAGTAAGCAAAACTGGTTCTTAATCGATTCAGGCAAATGTTCAACAGAAGCAAATCGATTTACTATGCTCAGACAGTTGAAACTAATTGACGACACATGTCGACTCGACTATATTAGCATCAACATACACAATCGTAGCAAAAAATCAGACATTTAAACAGTATCGATACATGGTTCGAATTATACTGACTAAGCAGAAATACACTCGAGGAGTCAACTAGTCAGTCCAAACTCGAAAATCAGCTACTTGCACAAACAAATACATAATGCCTTATCAGAATAGGAGGGGGAATTTAGACAAAGAAACAGAGGTTCAGGCAAAGTGGTTGAAGCACAGTTGATAGAGGTCAAGGACATAAACAGAAAACGAACAGACCCTTACAACAATCAAACAAACCAAAACAACTAAGAAAAGAAAGAAAACTCACCTTAAACCGCAAAAAGATCAAAACCTTAACTCGGACTTGGTCAGGCCTTTCTTAAGGCTGAACGGACTTTAAACGAAGTGTTTCTCAGACGAGAAACACTTTGATTAAAGTCCATTAGACCTTAATCTCTTCGGTTGAACCAGTGACGGAGGAACACAAAATTTCCAAAACTCAGATCTGGGATTCATGCCTCCCTGATCAGATTCGGACCAAACCAAGTATGGTTTGGTCACGAGGGGGGTCTGGGGAGTGTCTGGTATGAAACTGGGGTTAAACTGAGTAGATCGAGTTTTGACTCGAATCTTCAAATGAAGATTCGAGAATGTGGGGAGGGATTCGAACTACATGGTTGATAGATTTGGGTTCAGGATGGCAAGGGCGTTCTAGGGTGTTAAGGGGAAGGTCACCGGCGTTCATGCCGCCGGCTTCCATGGTGAAGGATACAGGGGCGGCTCTAGGGTTTGAAGGGGATGGGGTTGAAGACGAAGGCTGGGTATCGGATAGGGGGGGCAGGGTAAGGTTATGAACTTATATAGTTAATGGGTGGACGGATCTCGACCGTTAGATCAATTTAGATCTACGGTCTGGATCTGATGGTTAAGTGGAACGGTGTCGTTTCAAGTGTTGAGGGTTTGGGTTCGGTCCGGGTAAGACGGGTCAGGTTAGTTTATGGGTTATGGGGAATTGATCTTGGTCGTTGATCAATTTGAGATCAACGGCCCAGACCATACTGGATTAAAACGGTGTCGTTTAGACACCCTGGGCATCACTGGTGTTGGACCGGGCAGGCCTGGTTTGGACGTTGTTTGTTTTGGGCCAATTTAATGAATTGGCTCAATCCGGAAGAAGAAAGGGCCCTTTTCTCTCTTTTTTTTTTATTTTTATTTCTTTTCTTATTTATTTTAAAAACAAAACTAAGCAAAAAAAAATCAAATTAAAATTAAATACACACTCAATACAATTATTTGCACACACACTAAAGATATTTCAAAACAGGTAAAATCAAACAAAACAAAATCACGGACAAAGAGGCCTGTTTATGCCTTTCTATGTTACGGTTCAGATTATGCATGACACGTATACATTTGAATTTTGTTTTAATAAAGTAAATAAATAAAAATGGGCCAAAGTCGCAAATAAATCAACAAAGTGCCGCACAGAAATCCAAAATTATACAGCAGGACCAATTTTTATTCTTTTGGAGCGACTGTCGTGCAAAAACAAAAATCACGTGCTCACAGCTGCCCCTCTTTGTTCGGAAACACGAAGAGTTTTCGTGCAAAGATAAAGTGAGCGTGTATGAGCGATTTTTGCCCATGGACCACTCCGTATGAAGCATGTTTTTTGAAAGATCTGACCGAATCTTGCTTCAAAGATTTCCTACATATCCTGGGCTAAACAGGAATCAGGTCAATGTAGTTCGAGAAGTTTTGGTAGCTGGGACTACCATGGGACTGCAATGCTTGCTGCTACTGCTGCTGCTGTTGTCACTGCTACGTCACTGACCGCCTTATTACAACCAAACGAAAATTAGAAACTGAACTAACTACTATATGTATGTCAACTGCTAGTTACAAGATTCCTATCTATGATTCTTTTACGACTTGATCTTGGGTCTTAGCTGATTCTGCTTGTAGACTCCGATCTGAATCTTGATGCTTGCGAGTTGCGGCTACTTGTTCAACCTCTGGGATACTGAGTGAGACGCGATTGGCAGGGTTTAGGACCTTAGTCAAACGTTGGAGTCGATCTGCTCTCCATTCACTCTGATATCTCGGGATGTCTCCTTTTGTCTTTTTCTTCTTTGATTCTGAGTTGAGACTCATCTCGTGGGTCATTTCGATCCGTGTGGCTCGAGGTTAGACCTGCGGGAAAAAACAAACAAACGAACGAAATTTTCTGCCCCAGTTTCACTAGGAAAATTTCGTTAATTATTTACCAGGAAGTTCATAAAATTGATGAAAGAGGATATGCATGCTCAGTTCAGGGTTGGAGCCCTAATACCGGCTAGCTGGGGAAAGGTTCAGTTTAGAGTTTAAAAACTCTAAAGCCGAACAAAGGAAGAATTCAGTTTAGGATTTAAAATCCTAATGCTGACTAAAGGAAAATTCAGTTTAGGGTTTTAAAACCCTAATGCTGATTGCATGGAAAGGTTCTCGGGTTATGCCGAAAAAGATTTATTGAGTTATGCTGGGAAGATTCATCGGGTTATGCCGGGAGGATTCATCGGGTTATGCCGGGAAGATTCATCGGGTTATGCCGGGAGGATTCATCGGGTTATGCCGGGAAGATTCATCGGGTTGTACCGGGAAGATTCATCGGGTTGTACCGGGAAGATTCATCAGGTTATGCCGGGGAGATTCATCGGGTTATGCCGGGGAGATTCATCGGGTTATGCCGGGAAGATTCATCGGGTTGTACCGGAAAGATTCATCGGGTTATGCCGGGAAGATTCATCGGGTTATGCCGGGAAGATTCATCGGGTTGTACCGGGAAGATTCATCGGGTTGTACCGGGAAGATTCATCGGGTTATGCCGGGGAGATTCATCGGGTTATGCCGGGGAGATTCATCGGGTTATGCCGGGAAGATTCATCGGGTTGTACCGGAAAGATTCATCGGGTTATGCCGGGAAGATTCATCGGGTTATGCCGGAAAGATTCATCGGGTTATGCCGGGAAGATTCATCGGGTTATACCGGGAAGATTCATCGGGTTATACCGGGAAGATTCATCGGGTTATGCCGGGAAGATTCATCGGGTTATGCCGGGGAGATTCATCGGGTTATGCCGGGAGGATTCATCGGGTTATGCCGGGAAGATTCATCGGGTTGTACCGGAAAGATTCATCGGGTTATGCCGGGAAGATTCATCGGGTTATGCCGGGAAGATTCATCGGGTTATGCCGGGAAGATTCATCGGGTTATACCGGGAAGATTCATCGGGTTATACCGGGAAGATTCATCGGGTTATGCCGGGAAGATTCATCGGGTTATGCCGGGAAGATTCATCGGGTTATGCCGGGAAGATTCATCGGGTTATGCCGGGAAGATTCATCGGGTTATGCCGGGAAGATTCATCGGGTTATGCCAGGGAGATTCATCGGGTTATGCCGGGAAGATTCATCGGGTTATGCCGGGAAGATTCATCGGGTTATGCCGGGAAGATTCATCGGGTTATGCCGGGAAGATTCATCGGGTTATGCCGGGAAGATTCATCGGGTTATGCCGGGAAGATTCATCGGGTTATGCCGGGAAGATTCATCGGGTTATGCCGGGGGTTTTGGGTAGGAAAAGTTCCTTGGGTTATGCCAGGGAGATCCATCAAAATGCATGAAAATATTATGGGAAACTTACCTTTGGTCGTTTTCTGCTGCAGGGTTGTTTCAATGCTTGCGCGCTTTATCTCTTTTGGGCTAAACCTGCTTCTTGCACAGCTGCTTTGAGTCGCACCTGTCTCAATTTTCTTAAACAAAGAAAGATTATTAGTTTGACAACGGCGGTTGGTTTGGGGGCCTTGATTGTTCCAATTGCTCTGTCTTGGCCCAATTCTTGTTGAGAAACTCTGCTATTGATTGGATTTCACATGCGAAAACCTTTGGACTACTCAGACTTGCGTTTCCAGATTTTGTGATGATTTGTCTTATAAGGCTTTGGCTTTTCTGTCCCTTTCTGCTTGGGGATTTTGGTGGGGATTTTATCAGGGAGACTCTGTGGGGATTTTTTTTTTTTTTGTAGCAAACTTGCTGGGGATGTGCTGGGGTGGACTTCTTTGGGGAATTGTACAAGGGATAGCCTGTGGGGATTTGTCAATTTTGGAAGCAAATCAACTATCATGGCCAGTCGGGATGGGACTGACGCGCCACCGAGGTTGTACATTTTATTCGACTCTCGCCAAACGGAGCCCTGTAAAACCGATCCTGCCACCTTTCTTTGTGATTACTACGGAATTAAGAGTTAGATCGAAAAGAACTCAAAGAGAACTATGTAAAGGAGAACATATGAGTTTAAAGAGAAACGCCCCTTTCGGGGAGAAAAGAGGGACTTATCTGGAGTGTATGCCAGTTTCAAACTGACATGACATGCCTTTTGGACTGCATGCGCGACCTCCGAGAACTTGCATTTCCTCATGAATCAAAACAGATCTATATTTTTTCAAAAACCCGGGAACCTTGCCAGGACTTTCTGAGGTGGAATCATCTTTTTGGCCGACAACGCCCTTTGCGGGTTTTCGCTAGTCGACCTCTCTCATTTCTCTTCTTACTGTCGCATGCTAGTACTCCTTGCGAGTTTTTACTAAACAAGCTCTCTCATTTCAATTTCTCTTCTCTCGTCGCCTCACGGTGCCCAAAGGTTTTCACCGACAAGACTCTCTCATCTTTATTCTCCTCATTTGTTGTATCGGACCCAAATAATTCCGTCTTCCTATTTTGGAATACTTCGTTGATTGATCAGAAGGACTTGAAAAAAAAGGTTTGGGGTGAAAAGAATTTGGATTGAACTACAACTTTGGAACCTTTTGGGTGGGATTATTGCTGAATCGTTATAACTTCTGCCCCAGTTTTACTTTCGGGGGAATTCCTGGATTTTATTGTTGGTGTGACTGAACCCCAAGGAGAGGTTGCCTACGTATCCTTTCGGAATCAAGTCAAACGTAGTTCATACACACTTTTGTTTTTTTGGATTTTTGTTTTTGTTTTTGTTCTGTTTTTGTTTTGTTTCTGTTTTTTTTTTGTTTTGTTTTTGTTTTGTTTTTGTTTTGTTTTTTTTTTTCACTTTATTTTCAACAATATTTTCAGGTTCCAAAGAGGGTAATCAAAGAAGAGTAACCAGCTCAAATGGGTTTTGCAAAGGGTTGATAGTGTTTGGGTAGCGAGAATGAAAGCCTTCGTCATCTCAAACTGTGCAAAGATATCGCCAGAGTGATTTAGACATATCGCTGCACCTGCTTTCCAAGCAAGGCTGACGTCGTTTCTTTCGACGTCGCCCAGATACAAATGCTCCATTTGGTAACGTTCTTCAATGACGTATGGACCATTCTTTCTGGGTATAATTGCCCGTGACAAACCGCAATTATTAAGGTTATCATTCTGTACGGGTCTAAACCCATTTACTGCTCTCGAACTCTGCTTTAGTAACGGACATTTTCCAAACCATGAACCAATTTTCTTTAGTTGTTCCTACTTTTCAGATTCTTTATATCTCAAATTTTGACTCATTATTTGAAGTCTGATCGGAGTTCTCGTGATCCGGGCATGAAGTCCTCAAACATGTCATGTTATCTAAAGCTGCATTTATCAGAATTGAAGGGAACACAAAAGAAAACGTAGAAGAAGAAAGTGAGTAATCAAGCACGATTTCATTTCTTGGCATTTTGGGGAAGATAAGGAAAAAGGTTGACATTCAGGAAATTAAAAACATGAAACTGAAGAAAAACATCCGAGCCACCTTCTGGGGTTACTTGTGATACAGAGAAAGTGGCAAGACAGGTTCATTAGGACTTCCGTTTGATCAAGAATGGCGTAGCCTTCTAGTTTTGAAACTAGGTGCTTGGTCCCATGTACGATACTTCAACGATGCTAGTGCCCTCTCCTGGCTGGACCATGTGTATTTTGCATAGCTCTTCCCTTGTCGCCTCACATATTTCCTCACTCTCGTCGAGCGGGGACACCTCATCATCTCCCTCTTTGTTGTATTTTGGTTCCTGTGGTATGCGTCCGACAAACACTGGCTCGTTCGGCCGAGGTGTTTTGACCGTCCCCCATACCATGGAGGCCTGCTTGAATACATCACTTATTCCTTTTTCTTGTTCCGGAGTTACCCTGGGTCCCTTTTTTGTATCAGCAATAGCAATTATGGCTTTCAGTGCCAGATCGACTTCCTCGTCTTCACAAATCATCCCAACTATCGGCCCGTTGTCGTGGGCGGGCAACGGATTATTGGTCACATTTGGGATATCCTCGTCTCTCAACACAATCTTCCCTTGGTCTAACAGATTCTCTACAACTTGTTTCAATGTCCAACAGTCATTGGTGTCGTGCCCTTCTACCCCTGAATGGTATGCACATCTGACACCCCGCTGATATGATGGTGATCCCGGGTTCTGCCCATTTGGTGGTATGGGCTGCAACAAATTCATTTGGACAAGCTTAGGGAATAGGACGGAATAGGGTTCACCGATTGGTGTGTAGTTGGGTCTCCTGGGTGGTTCCCGAGGACGGAAATTATTTTGAGGAGGTCGAGGATTGTAGTGGTTTCGGTGAGGAGGCTGATTCCTAGGACGTGGGGCCTGCCCCCGATTGACTGGTTGTGACCGCTGGATATAAGGCTGGGTGCTCATAACCATGTAAGGCTGAGGGGCGTAGGTCGCATTTTGGTGGGGGAAATAATGTTGCGAGGTTCTTTCCGAAGAACAAAGCCCGGGATTACGATATTCTCCCACCTCTGACACTACCATGGATGTTTCCTCTTTCTTCTTCCCTCTTGCTATTCCTCCAGACCCGCTTTGGACGGCTTGGGAGGTTGCCTTTATGGCTGCCTGACTCAAAATTCTTCCCGTTTTTAAACCGTTCTCCACCATCTCTCCGATCTTAATCGCTTCTGCGAAAGGCTTTTCCATGGCCGACATCATGTTTTGGAAATAGTCGGACTCTTGAGCCTGGAGAAAAGTAGTGACCATCTCTATCTCGTCCATGGAAGGTTTTACCCTTGATGCTTGCTCACGCCATTTGATGGCGTATTCTCTGAAACTTTCCGAGGGTTTCTTCTTTAAGTTTGACAAAGCATTTTTGTCTGGTGCGATGTCAATATTATATTAAAACTGCCCTACGAAGTCTCTGGCAAGATCATCCCATATATGCCAGCGAGATATGTCCTGGTCCATATACCATTCCGAAGCGACTCCCACCAAACTTTCTCCAAAATATGCCATTAGCAGTTCTTGTTTTCCGCCGGCTCCCCGCAATTGGTTGCAGTATTTCTTAAGATGTGCAATGGGGTCGCCGTGCCCATCGTATTTCTCGAACTTCGGGGTCTTGAAACCCGCTGGCAGGTGCACGTGAGGGAACATGCATAGGTCGGCGTAAGAGACGCTCTTCTGTCCGCTCAATCCTTGCATATTTTTCAAACTTTGTTCAAGGCTTCTCATTCTTTTGGCAATCTCATTTTGTTCTGCAATCCTGGGGCTCTGATCCTGCCTGGGCGCAAGCTCGCACTGAGGCGGTAGAGGATTAGTGCTGGTAGCGAATCTAGTTGGTTCCATTGAGAACGATGGTGCTTGGAATGTAAACGAGGATGAGTCAAAGCTTGGCTTGTATGTGGTAGGCTGTGCCGTAATCGGGCAAGGCGATGCAGTAAAGATGTTCATGCTTGCATTGGTGGCTGACATTCGGGGATGAGGGTCGGAAGGCGATCCAGCAGAGAAGGCTGAGGTGGCTGGGTACCCGAATGGGGTAGCAGGATTATTTATGGGAACATTTGAAGTCCCACTTGACCTGGAGAATAATTCAGGGAATCCGGGGATGACACTTGGCGGCTCTTTCCCACTATTCCAGTCGTCCAACATTTCCAGCATGCGGATCCGTAGGATTTTATTTTCCTCCGCAGTTGCGGATTCAGGTGTGAGGACGGCTGAGATCGAGCTTTCCTCGGAAACCGGGGTTGTTTGCAACGGAATTTCTGAAGACATTTCCACACTTCCTTTTGACCTGGTGAAGTAAGTGTGAGTACTGCTTCTGGCCCTAACAACATGCAGTTGAACACTTCCCCTCGACCTTGTGAAGTATGAGTGTGAGGCCAGACTTTCACCAAACCAACCGTCTTTTCAAAAACCCTGGATATACTCAACGACAAGCGCACGGTTAATTTGTAGCAAATAACAGATAGTTAATCTCACGTTAGGCATGATGCACCTATACAGTTAAGTGGACTACTATATGTTTGCTGCGAGAGCATGCGTCGTTCCGGTATTTCCCTCTTATTAGTTTTTTTTCTTTCCTTTTCTTTTCTTTTTGTTTTATTATTTTGCAGTAAAAGAAGCGCGACCGGATCCGATGAGGATTGCCTACGTATCACGATGCCTACGTGAATCAGATCATTACGTAGTTCGAAGCTAAAAAAAAATAAAGAAGCAAGTGCTCATAGGACTCAAAAGATTTGTCTATTCTTTGTTTATTTACTTATTCAATTTTTTTTTTATATATATATATATATATTAAACGAAAAAAAGAAAATTTGTTTGGTTGATTTTTTTTTCATTTGTTTCACCTTTTCTACGGAAGAAAGAACGTATGTGATGTTGCCTCTTAAATTTTGAAAGAGGGACTTTTAAGAAAATGATGCGGAATTATGAGTTTTATTTATTTACAAAAGCACTTCTAAAGAAAAATCCTAATATTTTGAAATTCAATTTTTCAATTTTTTTTTGAACATTTTACAAAAGAGAGACTAAAAAGCAAAGAGTATTTTTTTGGATTTTTATTGCTGATTTTTAATTCTTATTTCATTATTTCACATGAAAGACTTCAGAAAGAAGGAAACTATTTTTATTTGAGTTTAAAGAAAACTTCTATATTAATTTTTATTTCTTTTCTTTTCAAAGGGAAATATATATTTTTTTTTATTTTGAAAATTGGGGCCGGAACCGATGAGGTTTGCCTACGTATCTCACATCCGGTGAGAATCAGACCCGCGTAGTTCGGTCAAATTAACCGAATTAATTTAGAACAAAATTCTTTCCTTTTATTTTTCAACAAACAACTTCCCAAAAATAAAAGACTATTTTTCTATCTTTTTGTTTTTCTTTTTCATAGTAAATAAAACATTTTTCCCTTTTATTATCGCAAAATTTCGGCAGAGTTTTGACAGTAATTGGGCATTGCTATTTTTCAAAGTAGAAAATTAGCCTTATGCACTGATATTTTTTTATTATTATTTTCAAATACTCCAAAGTCAGGTAACATGCATGTCCGAGACAAATAAATGCGCGGAAACAAATAGGATGCAACAAGATGGTCTTTTCATTTCAGGTTGCTAGTCCTAGACGGATCCAACCCCTGTGTTGAGTCCCCTAAGTCAAATGCAACATGATGCAAATAAGCGTTCCTACTAGGGATCCGGCATGAAGTCGAGTTATACTAGGTTTAAACCTTGGTATTTGTTCTAGACTGTGTACCCGAGCGGACAACTCGAGTCGAGGAGGGGCAACTTACCGGGAACCAAAAGGCCGTCCGGCTTCGTAACTTATCCGTCCTCTTTCTTATTCCAGGTATCGACACTAACAGAATGAGGAGTCTCGACCAGCGAGCTTCTCCCCGGAGGTGAAGAGAGAAGGGTTCGGCACAGTTTATATGCAGTTCAGATAATATCAAAGCGGTAAAAGACAACATTTAGTATGTTATGTCAAAACATGTAATATATATCAGATAGTGAGGCCAAATACAACAATTATTCTAAGCTCGAATTATTGAACCCTGAACCAGTGGTTCTGGGTCTAATTCTCCAGCAGCGGTTTTGTTATACTGGGTTTATAACCTGGGTATACGTTCTAGACTGTGTACCCGAGCGGACAACTCGAGCCGAGGAGGGGGCTACGTACCGAGGACCCGCGAGATCGTCCGGCTTTGTAACTTGTCCGACCTCTTTCTTATTTCAGGTATTGACACTAACAGAATAGGGAGTCTCGACCAGCGAGCTTCTCCCCGGAGGTAAGAAGAGAAGAGTTTCAGCACAGTTTATATACAGTTCAGATAATATCAAAGCGGTAAAAGACAACATTTAGCACATTATGCAAAAACATGTAATAAAGATCAGATAATAAAGCCAAATATAACAATTATTCTAAGCTCGAATTCTTGAACCCTGAACCAGTGGTTCTGGGTACATCCCCAGCGGAGTCGCCAGAGCTGTCACACCTCCTTTTTGCGCGCCCGCCCCCGAAGGGTTAAATGCGCGGGTGGAGTTTTTCCAATTTAAGTGACAATATTCGAAATGGGATTATTTATTTAATTCAGAGTCGCCACTTGGGAAAGGTTTGGTTTTTGGTGTCCCAAGTCACCGGTTTATCTTGAATCCCAAATCGAGGAAATTTTCGACTTTTCCAAATGAAGTCTGCGAACCAGAAATTCTAAGTAAGGAATTCTGTTGACCCGAGGGAAGGTGTTAGGCACCCTCGAATCCCGTGGTTCTAGCACGGTCGCTTAAATTGTTATAATGGCTAAATAGCTGATTTAAATACATGTTGTGACTTATGTGCTTTTATTAAGTTTAAACCGCTTTTATTATTATCATTTATTTTTATAGAATTGCAACGTCATGAAAATGCATCTCGAACCACGTCATAATCAATGCACCCGTAGTTGTTAACACATTTCGACTCCGTTGAGATTTGAATTTGGGTCACATAAATGTGCACCCGAATTTAAGAATGTAATTTAGTTAAGTCGCGCCTAAAGAATCTAACGCGTTATTATCTTTGGGGAAAGCAGTGGAATTCACTAAACAGCCTAGCCTGAATTCTAAATATTTATTATGATTATTTATCGAGGGCCCCGTGATTTTGCATTTTTATTTGGCGAGGCTCGTCTCTATTTTAGAAAGGATATCCTAAAGTTGCTACATTTCTAGTGTGTTTGTTTCTAAAAATAGAAGAAAAGATGCATGCTAACCTCATTATAATGCTTTGGCCAAATCCAGATTTTTAGTTAATCGTCTGATTAATTATTTACAGAGTGAAGAAACGTTGTACCTCATGAAACATACTTTTAACTTGATAGAAGAATTATATACAAGATTGATGAAATGCTACGACTGTTGCAAGAGCTCCCTAACTCTGACTTATTTAGACAAGATTAATTAAAACTACTTATTAGAAAATGCGACTAATGATATTTGAAACTCATCCTATAAACTGCCTAATGAAACTGAAACTCAAGAATCTGAAATTGTATTATCTTTAGCTAGATTTAAAACAACCATTTGCTCTTACATATTCAAAGCATGCTGAAAGAGCGAGTTTAAGTTAAACAATCGTATTAAATAGCTGCACATTTCATGAATTGTATTTACATCTTGTATACTACTTAAACGAATAAAATGTCGCAGTTTCAGATTGGCATAGACTTTAATTAAGTACCACCTTAATAATGTATCTCTATTAGGCTAACTGACTAGAGACTTACATATCTTAACAACATTTATATAAAAAATTCGTAAGCAATGCAACAGATGATTATAACATTCTTCAGATCTTTCGATTCAACTTTCATTGCAACATCAGACAGATTCGAAATGTGTACCTGAGGAAATGCTTACAATGAAGAAAGTAGGGGAGTCAGTTGAGCAACAGTGCAAGCGGAACAGCAGTAACAGATGAACAACAGCAGGACAAATTCCCAGTGCAAAAAATGCTATTTAGAGCCAATGAAAGATGGCAGAATGTAGCAAATTCCCAGCAATATAGAATCAGAATTTAACCAGAATGGATCCAGAACTGAACTGATATTACACACAACCAATAATCTCAAACAAAACTCATGATAGATCAATATAGAACAGGCAAAATCCAGACTAGTTGAGAATCAAGACAGAGATGAAAAATGCAGTTCCCTTCTTCTGTGTTAGGCCTCTCTTTATCTATTTCTGTCCGTGTGTTTTCAGATCACTCTCCCTTTCCTGTTTTCTTGTCAATGCCCCTTATCAGTGTATTCCCTTCCCTCTAATGGTTCTCCCTCTGTGTGTGTGTCTATATGTGTATATGTATGTATTTTTGCTCTCTCTTCTCTTTTCTCTCCCAGTCTATCCGATCTCCTCTATTTATCTTCAGGGTCCATCCCTTTATAAGCCTTCAACTTACCCCTTTTAACAGCCTGTTTAGAGTATCAACACTCCTCCCATGTGCCTTCAACCTTTTCAGATTCCGATTAGTTATTTAAGTATTAACCCCATCATTCCCTTGGCAGGCTTAACTTTAAAAGGCTTAATATTTCTTAAACTAAAGCAAGGTATGGGGCAGTAGAATATATCTGACAGCATATGCTGTCAAACCATTTTAAAATTAAAAGCCCTTTTATGCAGGAAACAGGCTGTGCATAAAGCACATGAAGTGCACCAATGCACATGCTGTGCATGAGTGCACATGCCCTCCAATTCAGAGTTTAAACCAAACATCTCTTTTACATTACTGATCCAAATCAACAGCTATAAGTAAGCAAAACTGGTTCTTAATCGATTCAGGCAAATGTTCAACAGAAGCAAATCGATTTACTATGCTCAGACAGTTGAAACTAATTGACGACACATGTCGACTCGACTATATTAGCATCAACATACACAATCGTAGCCAAAAATCAGACATTTAAACAGTATCGATACATGGTTCGAATTATACTTCTAAGCAGAAATACACTCGAGGAGTCAACTAGTCAGTCCAAACTCGAAAATCAGCTACTTGCACAAACAAATACATAATGCCTTATCAGAATAGGAGGGGGGAATTTAGACAAAGAAACAGAGGTTCAGGCAAAGTGGTTGAAGCACAGTTGATAGAGGTCAAGGACATAAACAGAAAACGAACAGACCCTTACAACAATCAAACAAACCAAAACAACTAAGAAAAGAAAGAAAACTCACCTTAAATCGCAAAAAGATCAAAACCTTAACTCGGACTTGGTCAGGCCTTTCTTAAGGCTGAACGGACTTTAAACGAAGTGTTTCTCAGACGAGAAACACTTTGATTAAAGTCCATTAGACCTTAATCTCTTCGGTTGAACCAGTGACGGAGGAACACAAAATTTCCAAAACTCAGATCTGGGATTCATGCCTCCCTGATCAGATTCGGACCAAACCAAGTATGGTTTGGTCACGAGGGGGGTCTGGGGAGTGTCTGGTATGAAACTGGGGTTAAACTGAGTAGATCGAGTTTTGACTCGAATCTTCAAATGAAGATTCGAGAATGTGGGGAGGGATTCGAACTACATGGTTGATAGATTTGGGTTCAGGATGGCAAGGGCGTTCTAGGGTGTTAAGGGGAAGGTCACCGGCGTTCATGCCGCCGGCTTCCATGGTGAAGGATACAGGGGCGGCTCTAGGGTTTGAAGGGGATGGGGTTGAAGACGAAGGCTGGGTATCGGATAGGGGGGGCAGGGTAAGGTTATGAACTTATATAGTTAATGGGTGGACGGATCTCGACCGTTAGATCAATTTAGATCTACGGTCTGGATCTGATGGTTAAGTGGAACGGTGTCGTTTCAAGTGTTGAGGGTTTGGGTTCGGTCTGGGTAAGACGGGTCGGGTTAGTTTATGGGTTATGGGGAATTGATCTTGGCCGTTGATCAATTTGAGATCAACGGCCCAGACCACACTGGATTAAAACGGTGTCGTTTAGACACCCTGGGCATCACTGGTGTTGGACCGGGCAGGCCTGGTTTGGACGTTGTTTGTTTTGGGCCAATTTAATGAATTGGCCCAATCCGGAAGAAGAAAGGGCCCTTTTCTCTCTTTTTTTTATAATTTTTATTTCTTTTCTTATTTATTTTAAAAACAAAACTAAGCAAAAAAAAATCAAATTAAAATTAAATACACACTCAATACAATTATTTGCACACACACTAAAGATATTTCAAAACAGGTAAAATCAAACAAAACAAAATCACGGACAAAGAGGCCTGTTTATGCCTTTCTATGTTACGGTTCAGATTATGCATGACACGTACACATTTGAATTTTGTTTTAATAAAGTAAATAAATAAAAATGGGCCAAAGTCGCAAATAAATCAACAAAGTGCCGCACAGAAATCCAAAATTGTACAGCAGGACCAATTTTTATTCTTTTGGAGTGACTGTCGTGCAAAAACAAAAATCATGTGCTCACATCCACCGTGACAACCCGCACAACTACTATCGATCAATACCTGAATCTGTACACAAATATGCACAGAAGTGTAGTATGAGCACACCACGGCGGTGCCCAGTAAGTATCAAGATTAACCTCGGTGGGGTAGTGACGAGGAACAGTCAAGACACCTACTGGTCAAATGATATGAACAGGATATGATAATATAATATCGAGATAAAGATAACGAAGTAATATCAACAACTGAAAGAAATCAAAATACAAACAGTAGAAACAATAAAGGGAGAACACGGGTAGTAACAAACGATAACCAAGTAAATCATATAACCAAGTAAATCAACACTGACATAACAGGAACAGAGACAAGTAAGAATGTATTCAATTAAATAAGGCAATGCCAACTCAATCAATCACATCATGTCTAGTACACAATCCCGACCATCTCAACCCTCGATTTTTCATATCATAATCTCAACTTCCGAACCTTCAGCACACATGGCACCTTGTGCCCCCATATTTTCCATCTCACTTTTAACAACAAAATCCACATGCTATACAATACATAATGTCCGTACAATGCACTCACTATGTCCAAGAAGTCTCATTTACCTAATATAAGTAAAATTACAATTTCTAAACTAATTAGGAAAGCCAGCGAGAAAAGATGAAGTTGTTTCTTTTGAAATCATTTGAGTAAAGAAAGTACCCCTTTTAAATTTAAAATACAACATCGAATGGATTATTACCTTTTACATGAGAGTTAATAACTTAAAACTTAGTAGAAATTCCTTTTTAAGTAAAATAAAACCTCAGACGGTTTAAGGGGATATAATTGTGAAACTGATTGAATTAAGGATGTAACAATTTTTGAAGTTTGAAGTATTGGAATGTGTGTGTGTGTGTATATATATATATATATATATATATATATATATATATATATATATATATATACAGTATTACACTATTTTCACCACAAAGGATCACAGCGATAAAAGGAATTTAAACAGTTTAAACACTTGAATTAATAACAACAAATAAATACAGAAAGTTGGCATCACCCTTCGTGCTTTTACTCTAGTTTTCCCATAAGAATCAATATTTACTTTTATTCTTTCTTGTTGCGGCGTGCAACCCGATCCTAATCATATAGTACTGTTGCGGCGTGCAACTCGATGCAAATCATATAATGATGTTGCGGCGTGTAACCCGATCCAAATCATATAATATTGTTGCGGCGTACAACCTGATCCAAATCATATAATGATGTTGCAGCGTGCAAACCGACCCCACCTGTCCACCCTTATTACTCCTTGTTGCGGTGTGCAATCGGATCCCATATAATATTGTTACAGCGTGCAACCCGATCCCATATAATACTATTGCGGCGTGCAACCCGATCCCAATATACAAATCAATACCAATCACAAAAGAATCTCGGCAAGGGAACAATAGTATAACAACAATATCCCGACAAGGGAAACAATATCATAAGTAATAACATCCTGACAAGGGAACAATAGTATAACAACAATATCCCATCAAGGGAAACAATATCATAAGCAAAAACATCCCAACAATGGAAACAACAAGTACATAATAAGCACGTGATAACTACGCCAGTAACCACAACAATTGGACATGTAACCTATTTTCACGAAGTCATAGAGGAACTCACAATCAAGAAGTATCAAAACAATAAGGAATGCATTCACTTCAATTAAGGCAATTAAGGGTCAATGTAACACGTAAGAATTAGATGAAAGCTAACAACATCACATGGAGAATATAGAGATAATTTAAGTAATTATTAAACCCAATCATAACAAGATACTTTCCACATAACGAACATAAGGACCTAAGCACCCTAGAGCAAATTTTCCACAAATAAGTCCGAGCACACACTCGTCACCTTGCATGCACGAACAACAATTACATAGAAGACCCAAATCCTAAGGGGAAGTCCCCCACACAAAGTCAAGATACTTACCTTAAAGACGACAAATAGATACTCTAAAATGCACTTCTCGGGTGAAAAGACCTCCGGATGACTCAAATTTAACCAAATTAACTTCAAAGCACAAATAAAATACATAAGAAACTATTCCAGATCATAAAGTCTCAATCTTTAACAAAATCCAATAATCGGTCCAAAAGTCGATCCCCAGGACCGCGCCTCGGAACCCGACAAATTTTACAAAAATCCGAAAACCCATTCCAATATGATTTGAACCATACAAAATTTATTAAATTTCGATACCATTTGGCCCCTCAAATCATGATTTTTCATTTAGGAATTTTCTTCAAAAATTAACATTTTCCTCAACCCAAATCACAAATTAAATGATAAAAATGAAGACAAATTTATGGAATATAATCAATTTTAGGTGAAGAACACTTACCCAATCATTTTGCTTGAAAAACCCATAAGGTATCTCCCAAAACCGAGCTCTAGAACTCCAAAATGATGAAAATGGCAAACCCTCGGAATACAACACTATTTATTCTGCCCAGGTCTTAAAGCATCGCGAACGAGGAGGAAGTATCGCGTTCGCGAAGAAGAAAAAGGAAGGCTGCCCAGTTGTGCTTCGCGAACGCGAAGATGGAAAATATTATTGCCTAGAGATTGCTCTTCGCGAACACGTGAACTAGTACGCGAACGCGAAGAGTGGAACGATATAACTACGCGAACGCGTAAGGGGGACGCGAACGCGATGAAGGATAAGGCAGAGCTTCGCGAACGCGAGGCGTGTTACGCGAATGCGAAGAAGGAAAATGAGGCAACCAACAACAACACATCGCGAATGCGAAAGGCTATTCGCGATCGCAGAGAAGGAATACCAGAAGCAGAATACAGCAGTCCAAACAATGGGAAAATGACCCGTAGCCCACCCAAAACACACCCGAGGCCCCCGAGACCCCATCCAAATACACAAACAAGTCATATAACCTAACACGGACTTGCTCGAGGTTACAAATCACATTAAACAATGCTGAAACGACGAATCACACCAAGAATCAAACTTAGGAACTTTCAAACCTTCAAACTTCCAAAACTCGTGCCGAAACCTATCAAATCAATCCAGAATGACGTCAAATTTTGCAGACAAGTCCAAAATAAAATAACGGAGATGTTCCAACTTTCGGAATCGCATTCCGACCCCGATATCACAAAAGTCAACTATGAGTCAAATCTCTCCATTTTCCAAACTTCAATTTTTCCAACTTTCGCCGAAACACCTCAAATTAGACCTCCAAATCCGAATTCGGATGCACGCCTAAGTCCAAAATCACCATACGAAGCTGTTGAGATCACCCACGACCCATTCCTGGGCCGTTTATTCAAAAGTCCAATTCCAGTCAAATTCTCACGGTTTAAACTTCCAAAACTGGTTTCCTTCTTCCAATTCGACTCTGATGCATCCGGAAACAGAATCCAACTATGCATGCAAGTAGATATAAATAATATGAAGCTTCTTGTGACCTCAAACTGCCGAACTTGATGAAATTGCTCAAAACGACCAGTCGGGTCGTTACATCCTCCAACTCTTAAATATATGTTCGTCCTCGAACGTGCCCGGAGTCGTTCTAAAGCTATCGAACCACTGCATGAGCTCACCATACATATACCCGGGGGTGATTCCCCATCACCCAACCTAAACAGAACTGACAATGCAACTTAATTGAAGATCCCATCTCCTCCTTAGCCCATAACCAAAACCTCAACATCTTAAATTCATCATCGGATCTTAATCCTGCGTCATCACACTGCATAAACCTGAACAAGATGAATCGATCCAAATTCCAATCCAGAATACAATCACGCATTGCTCCACACAACCTAAATGCCCGAAGCAATAACCTTTAACCATCATAGCTGCTCAAATAATATTCTGGATGCCGGTAACACACCTCACATTGAATATAACCTTATTCCGAACCTCCACGTCGTTGTTTATGATAAAGAAACATGCGGGAACTTATAGCTGGACATGAATACAACAAGTCAAGAAGATCTCTCGCTCGCCAAGGGCCATCACCCAAATCTTAGTAGAAACACCCAAATCTTAGTAGAAACACCCTTATACTTCCAAACACTCCTCACCCCCGATACCATAGTACTAATCTCAGGTCTAAGAACCTTATCTCAGCCAATACAATCTGCACAACTAACAGCTTATCACGGAACCACATGGATTCTCACATTACATAATTCGTACACCAAACCAACAATAACTCAATTATGCAGCACAAGTAAAGAAAAGCAGAGTATAAGAATTATCTAACAAGTACAACACGTATAACAACAAAAGTGTAGTTCTTTATCAAATCATCTCTCAGAGGGAAAATACAACACCAATTAAACACAAGGAAAGGGTATCACACACAACATCCATTGCGGCGTGCAACCCGCTCCCAATATTCATCAAGCCAAAAATGCTTGGGCTCACTGAACATATGAATAATGATATCAAGTACAACAGAGTGCACAAATAAAACTGTGGGAAAGTAAATGAAAGTGCTAAAACATGAAAGAAGCAATCACAACTAAGGTGCCATGAGCAAATCAACATCACGAGGGCTATCTCGCCCGCATCACCATAACGCCTACACAGAATTACAACATGTGTGGGGAATAATCATACAATCTCACCGCCTAACACAACATAAAAGAGTAGTACATAACATAGGCTAGGGGCACAGATAATATCCATTCTGCCTGATAATATAACCATAATGACTATCTCACAGGAGCACACAAACTTGACCTGATACAAGATACATATTCTCATTGAGCTTTCAAATAGCCCCCAATCCATATCCTGATTATTTCCACATAGGTAAATATTCTTTAAAAAGATCCACAACAACCTATCGATAACACATGCGATTAATTATCCCATTATCAATATTTCTCCACAATCCGCAAATAAGAAAAAGTTCATATATGAGGGCATCTATCCCCAAAACCTCAAGAATACCAAAAATTTCCATACCCGAACTCAACTCACAAATCAAATGACTGATACATCACTCACACCCCATCGTTCTACTGAAGCACTCATATAGAGTTTCTAGCCGCGTAACAAAACATGAACCTCGAGAGCCTCAAACCCAGTAATCACCATGCTACCAGCCACGCACCCACAAACTAAACCTCAAGGTCCTTTCCAAAATTATACACTCTTCATATATGATAGCTAACAATGCCAACACTCTATTAATTTCAGATGCCGATTCAGGAGAAAACCACAATGTACCACATATTTTTTATGTCCATAGTAGACACCCAACTCAAGTCGTAGTCAAACCATCGAGAACCCTCTGAGATCTGCCCGCACACAACTAAGCCATCAGGACTGTACCTCCCAAACTCAACCGAGTCGCACAAATCGTCCAATCCAAGGGTACTGCCACAAATGCTAGTAGAGAATTCCCATTCAAAAGGACCATTTACTTTCATGGCTATGCTGACCCAACACTATTAAACTGACTCATTCTTCGGATAGTCGATATGCAATAACTCCCATCAAAGCCCCACATACAGATGACTCTAGCATGAACCACATAGCAAGAAACTCACACACCACTGCATTTCCTCTAAAGCACCCCGTTCTGCTACAACCACGATACCCATGCTGAATTGACCTCCTGTGAATCCGAAGTTGTTCCTCCGACTCCCCTTGATGCTGATATGTAGATCCATCATTGACATAGAAATACTATAAGCCCCAACATTATCTCGTGCAAGATCTCAGACCCTAGTCATACCCCAAACTCGGGAACCTACCAATACTATATATACACATACCTCAAGCTAAAACTGATATAAATCTGACTCTGCAATCTGAATGTCGCTATTGGACTCCTCCACTTGGCGCAAAGCCATAGAAAACAACATCTGATGATCCGCAAAACTAACCTTCATGGCTCGCACAACACAAATCACAAGGTACTCCAATACCACCAACTATTCCCAATCAACACCCACCTCGTGACCTTGCCACAATCGTGATGACTAGTCAACCAATTAAACATTTCCAAGCTCGCACTCATCAACCAGATGCCAAAAACCGTTGCGCCTCCATATGAACAACTGAATAGTCTCTCAATACCTCTATATCTTCAGCATGGATAGCATGTTGAGACAATGCCTGAGCATCTCTGACTCCTTCGTAGCCCGTTTGTCGCATCACGAACCACTAGCGTATGGCGAACGCTGAGAGCGTAATATTATACACGAGTAGATGCAAAGGAACATAAGTTATATACTTCGAGCTGAATCAATATCACACGATAAGGAATGAAAGAAGTGGAATTTCCTAACAGTTCCGTAGCCTCTCGAAGATAAGTACAGACATCTCCGTACCGATCTGCAAGACTCTACTAAACCTGCTTATGACTCGTAGCACCCATGAACCTAGAGCTCTGATACCAACTTGTCACGACCCAAAATCCCTCCGAAAGAGTCGTGATGGCACCTAGTCTCTAAACTAGGTAAGCCTAACATTTACTGAAATAACATTAACATTTACTGACTTCAAATTAAATAACTCTCAATAAATCAAAATTCCCAAAACTGGTGGTACAAGTCATAAGCCTTTCTAAGAGTAGTTATATAAAATAAATACAACACTATTCCAGAACGAGAAGGAATCAATGGAATGTAAATACAAACGAAGGTGACTCTGAGGCCTACGAACGCAGCAACAGGTTACCGTGAGTCTCCACTGCGACGACTCGCCAGCTACTATCGATCAATACCTAGATTTGTACACAAAAATGCACAAAAGTGTAGTATGAGCACACCACGGTGGTGCCCAGTAAGTATCAAGACTAACCTCAGTGGGGTAATGACGAGGAACAGTCAAGACACCCACGGGTCAAATGATATGAACATGATATGATAATATAATATCGAGATAAAGATAACGAGGTAATATCAACAGCAGAAAGAAATCAAAATACAAACAGTAGGAACAATAAAGGGAGAATACGGGTAGTAACGAACGATAACCAAGTAAATCAACACTGACATAACAGGACCGGAGACAAGTAAGAATGTATTCAATTAAAGAAGGCAATATCAACTCAATAAATCACATAATGTCTAGTACACAATCCCAACTATCTCAACCCTCGATTTCTCATATCATAATCTCAACTTCCGAACCCTCAGCACACATGGCACCTTGTGCCCCCATATTTTTCATCTCACTTTTAACAACAAAATCCACATGCTATACAATAAATAATGTCTTTACTATGCACTCAATATGTCCATGAAGTCTCATTTACCTAATATAAGTAAAATTATAATTTCTAAACTAATTAGGAAAGCTAGCAAGAAAAGATGAAGTTGTTTCTTTTGAAATTATTTGAGTAAAGAAAGTACCCATTTTAATTTAAAATACAACATCGAATGGATTATTACCTTTAACATGGGAGTTAATAACTTAAAACTTAGTAGAAATTCCTTTTAAAATAAAATACAACCTCAAACAGTTTAATGGGATATAATTGAGAAACTAATTGAATTAAAGATGTATCAATTTTTGAAGTTTGAAGTATTGGAATGTGTGTATGTGTGTGTGTGTATATATATATAAATACGGTGAGGTATTGAAAACACTGTAGGTTCTAACACAAAGGATCAAAAAAATAAAGGGATTTAAACAATTTAAACACTTGAATTGATAACAACAAATAAATACAGCAGCAGAAAGTGCATTGCATCACCCTTCGTGCTTTTACTCTCGTTCTCACCATAAGAATCAATATTCACTTTTATTCTTTCTTGTTGCGGCGTGCTACCCGATCCCAATCATATAGTACTGTTGCGGCGTGCAACCCGATCCAAATCATATAATGATGTTGCTGCGTGCAACCCGATCCAAATTATATAATATTGTTGCAGCGTGCAACCCGATCCAAATCATATGATGATGTTGCGGCATGCAACCCGACCCCACCTGTCCACCTTTATTACTCCTTGTTGCAGTGTGTAACCCGATCCCATATAATATTATTGCGGTGTGCACTCCGATCCCATATAATATTGTTGCGGCGTGCAACCCGATCCCAAGGAACAATAGTATAACAACAATATCCTGGCAAGGGAAACAATATCATAAGCAATAACATCTCGGCAAGGGAACAATAGTATAACAACAATATCCCGGCAAGGGAAACAATATCATAAGCAATAACATCTCGGTAAGGGATTCAACAAGTACATAATAAGCACGCGATACGCCGGTAACCACAACAATTGGACATATAACCTATTTGCACGAAGTCATAGAGGAACTCACAATCAAGAAGTATCAAAACAATAAGGAATGCATTCACTTCAATTAAGGCAATTAAGGGTCAATGTAACACGTAAGAATTAGATGAAAGCTAACAACATCACATGGAGAATATAGAGATAATTTAAGCAATTATTAAACCCAATCATAACAAGATACTTTTTCACATAATGAACATAAGGACCTAAGAACCCTAGAGCAGATTTCCCACAAATAAGTCCGAGCACACACTCGTCACCTCGCATGCACGGACTACAATTAACATAAAAAACCCAAATCCTAAGGGGAAGTCCCTCACACAAGGTTAGACAAGATACTTTCCTCAAAGACGACAAATCGATACTCTAAAATGCACTTCTCGGGTGAAAAGACCTCCGGACGGCTCAAATCTAACCAAATTAACTTCAAAGCACGAATAAAATACATAAGAAACTATTCCGGATCATAAAGTCTCAACCTTTAAAAAATCCAAAAATCGGTCCAAAAGTCGACCCCCGGGCCTGCGCCTCGGAACCCGACACATTTTACAAAAATTCGAATACCTATTCCAATATGAGTTCAACCATACACAATTTATTAAATTCCGATACCATTTGGCCCCTCAAATCATGATTTTTCATTTTAGAATTTTTTTTTCAAAAACTAACATTTTCCTTATTCCGAATCACAAATTAAATGATAAAAATGAAGACAAATTCTTGGAATATAATCAATTATAGGTGAATAACACTTACCCAATCATTTTGCTTGAAAACCTCACAAGGAATCGCCCAAAACCGAGCTTTAGGACTCCAAAAATGGTGAAAATGACAAACCCTCGAAATAGAGTACTATTTATTCTGCCCAGGTCTTAAAGCATCGCGAACACGGAGGAAGTATCGTGTTCACGAAGAAGAAAAAGGAAGGCTGCCCAGTTGTGCTTCGCGAACACGATAGCACGCACGCGAATGCGAAGAAGGAAAATATTATGGCACAGAGATTGCTCTTCGCGAACGCGTGAGCTAGTACGTGAACGCGTGAGTGGAACGGCATAACTACGCGAATGCGTGAGGGGGATGCGAACGCGAACGCGATGAAGGATAAGACATAGCTTCGCAAACACGAGGCAGGTTACGCGAACTCGAAGAAGGAAAATTAGGCGACCAGCAACAACACATCGCGAACGTGAAAGGCTGTTCGCGATCGCGGAGAAGGAACACCAGAATCAGAATACAACGGTCCAAATAGTAAGAAACTGACCCGTAGCCCACCCGAAACACATCCGAGGCCCCGGGACCCCGTCCAAACACACAAACAAGTCATATAACCTAACACAGACTTGCTCGAGATCACAAATCACATCAAACAACGCCGAAATGACGAATCACACCAAGAATTGAACTTAGGAACTTTCAAACCTTCCAACTTCCAAAATTCATGCCGAAACCTATCAAATCAACCCGGAATGACGCCAAATTTTGCAGACAAGTCCAACATGACATAACGGAGCTGTTCCAACTCTCGGAATAGCATTCCAACCCCGATATCACAAAAATCAACTATGAGTCAAACCTCTTAATTTTCCAAACTTCAATTTTTTCAACTTTCACCGAAACACCTCAAATTACCCTACGGACCTCCAAATTCGAATTCGGACATGCCCCTAAGTCCAAAATCACCATACGAAGCTGTTGAGATCACCCACGACCCATTCCGGGGCCGTTTACTCAAAAGTCCAATTCCGGTCAAATTCTCACCGTTTAAACTTCTAAAACTAGTTTCCTTCTTCCAATTCGACTACGATGCATCCGAAAACAGAATCCAACCATGAACCTAAGTCGATACACATAATATGAAGCTGCTCGTAATCTCAAACTGCGGAACTTGACGAAATTGCTCAAAACGACCAATCGGATCGTGAGCAGAAGTTCCATTCTTCCAGCATGATGTAAAGCAAATCAGTGTAATCCATACAAATTTTAAAATCATTACTGGTGCTATTTTACAATTAAGAAGTACTTGACACACCTTGTCTTCTCAAGTGCTTTCTTTTGAATACAAAAGCAAAAATACTATAAGAACGAAGTTGGCAGATATTGCAGAAACAATTCTTGCAATAAAAAGTATGTGGCTCCGAGCTGAATTCCTAGATACGTGATGAGTAACTGCATCCAGAAGACAAATGGTAGATAAATTAGATAAATTTAATTTTCTAGATAAATGAATCGTTATTAGTAGAATTGATAGGGATTGAAGTGAAAATACCTGGCTCAGAGCCACGAACTCGAACGTGGAGAGCTCTGCCAGAAGCATAGTTATGTGCAAGGTCTAGTAAATCTCCAAACCAAATTAAACAGGTGCTATTTGAATAAGCATAAACCGAGCAGGAACAGTTTCTAATGCACTGAGTTTCACACTCCGTAATGCTCATATTCGCGAAGGAGATAGCATGATCGGGCAACTTCATATTCTCATGCTCATATTCCAGCCTTGTTTATTACAATAATAGATTGTCATAATAAATGCAATTTATTTCCCGTCATTGGTCCAACAACATTTCCAGCCATTGCACTAAATGTCAGTTACACCACCAGTTTCGTCTCTGTTACACTAGTTTCGTTTCTGTTATTTGCAATTTCCTTGAACCGTTTAAAACCGAAAAAATAGATCGAAAATAACCGAATCGAAATTTGAAAAAACGCACTGAACCGTAAATACTTTAATTTGATTTGGTTATTAATATTACAAAACCAAAAACCGATAAACCGAACCGTACTTTCATAATAATCGATTGAACTGACCGACGCCCACCCCTATTTGGAACTGAGCTAATCGTAGAGCCCGTTTGAGCAAGTTGTTAAAAACTGCTTGTTTTGAACAGTATCTTTTTAGAAGTATTTTTTCTAAAAGTATTTTTGAAAAAAAATAATTTGTGTTTGACCATGGGCCAATTCATTTGAGATAGGTAAATAAATTATGTTTGGTCAATCTTTCTAAAAAATGCTTTTGAGTGTCAAACTACCAAAAAGGATAGTACCAATGATTTATAATTATTTTAAATCAAAAAATAAATTTTAATATTTGTTGTAAGAGACTTTATATTATTTTTATTTTATTTAATTAAATAACATAAAGTAAATATACATACTAAATATTTAAATCAATATAATATAGTTATACTAAAGTAATAATATTACCTAGTATAATTACTAATTGTATACATGATGATAATCTTCAACATAACTTTATCATAGTTTTTTCCGATTCTATTACCAAACTTTTGCACCAGATTAGACCATCTTAATCTGTTGAAGTGAGTCACATGATGATTTCCGGCTAAAATTTTTACCACACATATATGTAAAAATAGTTATGCGGTTTCTACATCCCATTTAACTTTCTCATAGTTGTTATCCAGTAGCACTTTCTTGCTCATTCTTTTTCATTATGCATTAAGAACATGTGATTAATAATAACATTAAACAATAAGAGAACTAAAAATTTATCATGTCAAAAAAGGAGAAAGATAAAAAAAAAAATTAAGAGGGAAAAGCTTTCAACCGTTAATCGCTCATATTATTTAAAATAAGTGTTATTACACATGAAAGTCTAAAAAAGGAAACCAGTAGTCACTTTCACAAAATATTAGAAGTATCGCTGGTACATGCACTCACGTTAAAAAGAATAGATAAAAGTATATACTAGATATTGTGTATAATAAATTGGTACACTATAAAGGAAAAATAAATAAATCATACCTTACGAAAAAAGTGCTAGAATTTGTTATTAGTTTTGTTATTTCAAAGAGGGATAAGAGACACAAAAAAAAAAGTATACAAAAAAAAGGTAGAAGAGGACTTTTATAGTAATTGATGGGAATTCTTATGTTGTAGAAAAAAATCGAGGATCTAACCTATTAAAGTTACCAGGAGGATTTGAGGAGATCTATTACTTTAAAGAAATTAAAAATAAGATTAGTCAAAAAAGAATTTGAAAAATTACACAAAGAAAAAATAAAAACAAGAAAAGTCAAAAAATAATTTGTTGCAAGTTATACATGTGATATCTCTAATTTAAAAGAATGGCATAAACTAGAAACAAAGAAGAAGAAGAAAAGGTTAAATCAATGAGTGGTAATTAAAAAAATATAAATTTATAGTGAAATGCTTTTGCACCAATCACACTTTTCCGTCTTGGCCAAACGGATCAAATCTCTAAAAAAAAATATCTTTGGCCTCACATAAACTTTGCCAAACAGGCTCTTAGTAACAAATCCATCTGGATGGCTCGACAAATTTATTTCAGTAAAATTATTCCAAAACCAAGTCATGTCATTTTAGTAGCAAAATTGTAGCGAGAGAAGAGAGAGAAAAAGAGTCGGGAAAAAATAGAAACAGAGAAAAAGAGAAGCAAGAAAGAGAAAAAAAAAAAAAGAAAAAAAGAAAAAGAAAAAAGGGAAAAACTTGTCGCAGTCGGGAAAATTAAATGAGACGTGTCCCAAATTAGTCCGATTGTACTAGTTTTGAATGGAAATGACTTGCTTCCTATCACATTCCAAAATCCTATAACAAAATTCCAAAATGAAATCGTTGCTTTCTCTCAAGAACATTCACCGTTCCCCGCCAACTGTTTCCACCTCCGCTGTTAATTCCGTAACGCCATCGCGCCGGTGTTCGCACTCCACCGCTACCACCACCACCTCTAGCCTTCGTTTCTCTTCTTTTATGTTACATCCACAAAGCTCAATAACCCAATCCTCTTCTTATCCTAATACGTCATTCGGTCGCTGCCGGGCTACCAGTTCAGGCCCACCTTCGCCTCCACAAACCGACCCACCCAATAACGAAGAAGACTCATCCTCATCTCCAGGTATTCGTAGCTCATTTGCTTGCATTTGTATTGAATTTTTGTTTTCCTATTTATTGCTTCAGATTAAACCGCTATCAATAGCTAAATTTGACTTTGATGCTACTACTTATTGGAGTAGTATCTTTTAGTAAGAACTACTGCTGTGTTTGAAACAAGATTCATATCATGAACTATATTCTTAGACGAGGTTTTAGCTTCAATATACCATCTCTGTTAGATATAATATCTGTTGGGAAGTAGATTCATTTATTACCAATTCTTTGCAAAATTATGTAATGACTTGTAACTAACTCTTAATCACCTAGGGGAGAAGAAAAGGAGATTGTGTTTCTTGCTTGATATATTTTCGAGCTATTCTTTTCAAGATCAAAATTTGATGCAATTTATCTGAAAATTAAGATGTCTTAGGAGCAATTTTACCACTTCTTCACGAAACCATCCATTAGTATATGTTGATGCTTTGCTAATCTTGTAAGCATCTTTCTTCAACTTCGAAATTTTTTTCATGTATAATGTAATTACTTTCAGTTTCAACTATCTGTTGCTTCATATTTAAAGATGGAAGCTGTTGGAAAGAGTGCACCTTGGCTTAGGGTAGTAACAACTATAGAGCTATCTTGCATACTTATATGAATCCTTCAATACCCCCTGCTGCACTGATACAACACAGATTTGGGTGTGTGGTACATACCAGATTTGATCAATTCTTCCAGGGTGCGTTGGCGGCCAAGGAACTAAGAAACATAGGTTTCCGTGGTTCCTTTTTACTCAGTTAACATACATACTCTATATATATACACATATAACTGTAAAATATTTCCCCCAGGGCTTTGGTCCGGTGGTAAGAGCACAGTGCATGATGTGTAGGTTAGGTACATCATGGGTTTTGAACCCTGCCCCAGTCAAAAACCTGGTATTTAAGTGGATAAGGGTAGAGGGACGGGCCTATTATCCCTCATGAATTTCTTGGCAACCAACCCCACCCCCACCCCCCCTAAAAAAAAGAAAAAGAAAAAAAGAATTGCATTAAGTATTAGAATTTTTTGTTATTGCATGAGATATGCTTATGGAATAAAATTATTTATTTTGGTTCGATGTCTTTTCAATTTATTTTTGTACATTTATTAGACGATCCCAGCATACTAGTACTCATTCCCGTTCCCTGGATCCTATGTAAATATAATAACAACAGGCCAGTGTATTACCACAAGTGGGGTTTGGGGAGGATAGGATGTACGCAGTCTTACCCCTACCCTAGAAGGGCAGAGAGACCCTCTACCCTCAGCTAAAGAAAGGATGAACAACCAAATGTTCGTTCTGCAAGATACATTGATACTTGGATGCTAATCATCAGAGGAGAATGAGAAACACGATGACAAAAACAAAACAGATGTCATAACGTGGAGGTTAATGGTTGGAATGAGCTGAACACTATCGTCATTAATGAATTTTGACCAGTGCACTTATATTTTGGGATGCTTTTTAACTATTTATGAAATGACCTGGATGAAATGATCATTGGCTTAAAAAGAGAGAGTAATTATCCAATGAATGATTTGTGTCACTTGCTCAATAACCTGAAACAAATATTTTGATACCCTTTTCTTGTTCCTCTTTTTTTTTTTTTTTTTTGTTTTTTTTTTTTTTTGTTTTGTTGTTGTTGTGTGTGTGTGGTGGTGGTGGGTGGGGGTTGAGGTTTAGGGTCAAATCCAGGTAAAAATATCTGGCAGCTACTTAATACATTGTTAGTGACACGATCCAATGAGTAGAATTGATCAGGATTAGCAACTGAAGGACAAAAAATTGTTAACCTTAAAACATCGCCTGAAATTTCATCTCGCGTTATTAAGTTACTGGCTTACAATAGCTTTTCTGCTGTGCCATTGTTTTTGAGTCCGTGTTGGAGCTTGTTTTTGCTGTATTTTCTCTATTAAAGGAATCGTCTTGCAAATTATTTGTTAATCGATTATTGTTTAGTATATGAGATACTGATGGTCAAGCATCAGACTTAAGTGATAATCTGGGAAGGTGTAAGGATTGATGCCAGTAACTTTGGTACTGTTTACTTTTCTTCTGAAACTAATGGAACTCTCTTTTACCTTGAGTGTACGCTGTGACAGTACTCATATTATTACGGATACCTGACAAATGTTTAAATTTCTGAATCAGGTATCATGGCATCTTTCTCCAAAGCGCAAGACAGCATGCAGATCTTTTTTGCTGTGTTGTTCTGGATGTCACTTTTCTTCTGGTATTCTGTGTGGGATGGGAAGAATGATGGCAGACCAAACAAGGGTTCTCGATTTAGAAGATAAAATTGTAAGGAGTTTCTTTATGGTGTCTTCTACAATTAATTCCTTACGTTGTCTTACATGGTAGTGTAAATCATGGATAGCTAAGGGAAGAAAGAAAAAGAGAAAGGGTTTAGTGTGTAAAGTAGTTTAGTGTTACTGAAACATGGAGATCGTTCTGTCTGCTTCACTTAAAGGTAGTATAGAGTTCCCTGTTAGCCCAGCTAGCATTAGTTCATTCATGCTGCGAATCTTAAGCTTCTACTATAGGGCTTTGAGAGCAAAATTTGCTGTTCAATTATATGGAATTAGAGTCTATTTCAATGCTCCCTATATTCTGCACTCTTGGATAGAAGAATACTTTGCCCTGTCTTGTTCAAGAATTTATGAGATTTTTTTGTTCCAAAAGTAAAGCAGACTTTTCCTTCTCTTTGTTGTCTTGTGGCGTGTGTGTGTGTGATTGAACTGAAAAGAAATCCTAAATAATAAGAATGTTGTTGGCTATCAGGTACCACAACTACTTAACCTAGTGTTTTAAAGAAGTTCCCTGTAGGAAGTTTTGAACCGTGATATGAGAATGAGTAAGTAAAGAGTAATTCCTCCTGCGCTCTCTGTATGGTATGATATAGAGAAACATATGGTAGCGGCCTTCATCCTTGTGAATTCTGTTACCACATATCTTAGTGTAGAAATATTCTAACCCCTTTTTTCTTTTGGTGAAAGAAGAATTTGGAGTAATTGTTATCTAATGAGCTGAAGCAACTATTACCGTCTTTTCCTTGGTGAATGTGGTGTGTATTTTCTTTTTTCACCGGAGCTATATTTCTTCTCCCTTACTGGTGATTGAACGTAAAAGACTTGCACAACATCTATTCAGATAAGTCTTGCTAAATTCTAGATGTTGCTATTTGAATGCGACAAACAAGCAACACAGCTGGGGATATAAGCTGTCCCATAGTTGTTTTTACACTTCTCATGATTTGGCCAACTATTTGATACTAAAGCAACCAACTACTAGTGTATTACTGGTGTGATATGATTGTCTCTATTGAACGTGTTTGGCAACAGGGACCTCCTTTGACTGCACTTTAGTATTCGTGTCATTTGTTAATTAGATCCCATCAAAGGAAGAAACCCCAAAATAATCCCCATTCATATTCAGATGGAATCTAATTGAAGGAACTCTGTAGTCTTTGAACTGTTCCACTAGTATAAAAACTCCATAGATTTTTATGCTTTGACGTCCATCAATGGGAACTTTACGAAAAAAGAAATTGAGGAGGAACTGCTTGTGCTAGTCGTTTTCAACATGGGAAAAAAATCTGTGTCAATTTGTAATTGTGTGACTTCTGGGCTCACTTCAAGTTTACTGAACTGCGAGGATCCAATCATTTGAGAAAGGTGGAGCCACCCTGTTCCAAAATATCATCTCTGTTTACTCAAAATTGGGTAACAATTAAATTTCTACGTGGTTTAAAGGATACGTGGTTTAATTTAACACAAATAATTAAGAATAATAAATAAATGAATTAAAGGTGAAATAAACGATCAAATTACTCGCAATGTTAAGACCAAGACTGATCTTAGATTGAATAGTGAGCTCGTCCTCGATTAAAGCCCATTCCCGGATAAAGAACATAACAAGTGAATAACGCCTTTAACAGTAGCTAGAAAATAAAAGTAAACTTTTATTGCCTTGAATTGCATGTTACAATGTGTCAAACTAAATACAAACTTTCCTTTTATATAGTAGGAGAGTTTCAGTTCTAGTATAAGTCTAAAGAAGGTAAAAATCTTCCTCCCCGGTAATTGTTGATCCTTAATCGATTCTAAACGAGATTTGCGCCGTAATAACTTGTTGAGGGAGATTATTACGGCCCCTATCCGTCGTGCATAACCGTTCACTGCGTCTTCCGAGGTCTAGAAGTTATGCCTGGTACGAGGTGCGTCGATTTACCATGTCCGATGTTGGATATATCGTTTAGTCTCCCTGGGTTTTGATACGAAAGGTCTCTGGCCTCACTTACATTCTCGCGGATCCGTGTTCCTCCTTCGTTCTCTCATCGGGGGAATCGGGTAGACATTGCCCCCGACTTTACCGGTACACAATCTCATCTTTCATCCTTTAAGATGTGGTGTCTTTAGCATTAAATAAGCCTTTTACATTTCTAACTCGTAACATAGCTTATAAGGAAATATGCCTTTCTTCATTTCACAAAAATATTTAAAAACTTAAATTGCAGTGTACTACTTCATCGGTTAGAATTTATGTGAACATGGAGTTTAAGAAAAAATGAATACTTAAAATTTGTGATACTAAACAAGTCAAAAAGAGTTCCAGAATATTTGTATGGTTATAAAAACTTCTCATCAAGAATAAAAATGAAAGTTTAAGCTAAATTATTTCCAAATTTAAAAAGAATTCAATCTTTTTGAAATAAAAAAAAAAAAGAAAATAGGTCAACCTCAATTGTAACTGATTAGTTACAATTTCTTATACCACTAACTAAAAGTCTTTCCTATGTTTCCTCTACTTTCCCTACTAGCGAGTTTGCCCCTCTAAAAAAGTCGCTACAAGTAATTTGGCCCGTGTATGTAACATAAAGTTACGCATATGATCATCGACCGCTCCAAAATCACACCATCTTTCCTACTCCTATTATCAAATCATCGTGGGACCAGCCCCAAAACTATTTGTAGCCCACTGAGCAGAACTGGACCCACGCTAGTATGGCGCTCACCACCTAAATATTATACTATTCAACGTGCAGATTTATATCACACTGACTTTTGTCGGTTTCCGGGGCATTTGGCCAATCAACGGCTCTGATTTATTTCCATCAGCGATCTTCTTTTGGCTTTAAAAGCGTTTCAAGTTTCAACTCAGCCAACCACTTCTCACTCTCTCCTCCTTTGGAGGGACTCCTTTGGTTACTCATTCTGATTTCTGAAAACAAAACCTAATCTGCGATTGATCTCATCCAAAAGATGCTATTAAGAAGTTCATCAAGTCCTTTATTGAATTCATGGGTACCAATCTCGTGCGGGTCGTCGCCGGAATCAGACAAGATGCTACCAATACAGACGCCGCAATTGATTAGGACTGGATCTCATTCTATGTCTACGTCGTTTGGTCATGATGAATCTCCGACCAAACATTCATCCAGCCGGTGCATGCGCGAATCGGACCTCCGAGATCCAGCTGTACTTCCAAAGAAGAACAAAAACGGGTCAAAGAAGCCGAAGCCGGCGAAGCTAAAAGAGAGAGAAGTGGGTTCGACAGAGGTGAGGAGATTGTTGTCGAATTCCGGATTGGGAAAGGCGGAGGAGGAGACTTCTGCTGCGGCTGTTGAGGAAAAAGGGAGGGTGTTGCAGTCGCTAGTGGCGGGCGGTGCAGGTGGAGGCGGCGGAGGTAGAGTTTGCGGTGGAGGTGGCAGCGGCGGGTCACGTGACGGAGATGGACCGGATTCTCAAGATTCAAATAGTTGGCATGGACATGAGAGTACGGAGGCTTATTACCAGAAAATGATCGAAGCCAATCCAGGAAATGGTCTCCTTCTGGCCAATTATGCCAGATTCTTGAAAGAGGCAAGGCAATTCTAGATTTGATTTTCATTGCCTCTCAATAATTATGTATTTTTAAGTACTTCATTTATCAATATTTTTTATTGGGTCATTTGATGCCAATTACTGGGGCAAACAGGTTAAGGGGGATTTAGAAAAAGCTGAGGAGTACTGCGGAAGAGCAATATTAGCAAATCCAAATGATGGTAATGTGTTGTCACTCTACGCTGATCTAATATGGCAAACCCAAAATGACGCAGGTCGTGCCCACACATACTTTGATCAAGCCGTGAAATCTGACCCTGATGACTGGTATGCATATGCACGCATCTCTTTCTTTTTAGCATTTGAATCTTTAGATGAGTTAAAAAATTCTAGTTGTCACTTATTAGATATTGCTATTTGTTATCATGTTAATGATTGATGGAACCTTCAATTGATTCCAGCCTGAATAGCTCTACTATAGATGGACCACATTTTTATGCTATTTGTCCACTCTCTTGAAAAATCTTGGTGGTCCATTTGCCCACACTATCACACAATTTGTTAGCCTTCCGGAAACAGTCTCTTTGCCTTCTAGGATAAGGGTAAGGCTGCATACATATCACCTTCCCCAAACTCCGCTTGTAGGAATTCATTGGGTTTGTTGTTTTTGTTGACCCTGTTAAGATTATGGTGGTGTGCTTATTTATCTTTTAACATGACGAATGGGTGCTATATTGTTAATGCAGCTATGTGCTGGCCTCGTATGCTAGATTCCTGTGGGATGCTGAAGAAGAGGACGAGAACGAGGAAGAAGAGGTAAGCGAGGGAAGTAGGCAATTTGAAATTCAGAATGGAAATTCAGCAGCAACCCAGAACTACTTTGGTGCACCATCTCATCGACCTCCCTTGACTGCTGCTTCTTAGTTTTGCAGTCTGTTCTTTTGTTAATCACACTCTGGAGCAAATAGTTTAGATAACTAGTACTACTATATAAGTAGCTAAGAAATAGATTACTCTCGAGTTTCGACTATGAAGAGTTCTCTTCCTGTCTCTTTTACAAGCACTAATAAAACTAGAGTTCTGACTAATTATAATTTTGTGATGTCTGTTAACTGAGTAGTATCATTTGTACCCTTCGTTACTCTGAAATAAAGCATAAAGCTAGTTGTTCTGTAGTATAATAAGTGCTCACTAATTCTCCAGAAAACACTTAGGAGGCTCTAATGACTATAAATTTAACATTGGAGGGGATTCAATTCCTCTTCAAGAATACCTTCCCTCCATTTTTTTCTGTTGGATATTGGATTTGAACGTGTCCCATTGAAAGTTCGGTGGACCAAATTTGTTTGGTTAACCTAAGATGAATAACTCTGGCCTTTGCTTTCCTCCGATATCGTTAACTCTATCTGAAGAAAAAGTAGAAGCACTCTTGGCCAACCACACAAATCTGGTATATTGGAAAGAGAGATCATCTCGAGTGCGATCATTGCCAAACTTGAGAAATGCGTTCCTGTTCCCCTTGCTTCGGGTAAAATACAACAATATTCACTTTTAAGCCCGCTATTTAATTCAGGACTAAGTGTCCTGAATTTCTGAGCTACTAATTTAAATTCAAAACACAAGATTCGAACTTCTGAACACAATTTTCGAACTTTAGGACATGAGTTTGAATTTTGAGGTTTAAACTCTAGGATGTTGTGTCCTAAATTGTGGGCAAAATTGGTTAATTTTTAAATATATTGTAAATTATAGATATATTTTAAACAACATGATTAAAAGTGGCTACGAGGTGTCATTTCCACCTTTTCCAAACAGTCGCGTGCTCTTTTGAATTGGGCCACTTACCCATGCTAAAACTAGCCCAATTTGGACTTGGCTACCTCCATATTGCTGTGGTGGGCTGATTCTCAAGTGTGCGCAATTCAGCTAAATCCTGAGAAGAATCGTTAGAACAAATTGTTAATTCAGCACTGTCCTTATATGTGGACCTAAGTATTGACCTGTGTTGCAATATTTTAGCCTCTGGCAAAATGACAGTTCGTTATCTAATAAACTTTAAAAATTAGGGTACTAAAACACTCCCAAAAGATTTTGAAAACAAAGAATTTTCATACTAAAGTATCTTGTTGTGGCCAATGCTTGTTTCAATGGCATCTTTTCATCTATTTTTTGGCTCTTAATTTGTTGTTATTATTTTTCTGGCCCTTATTGTTGATATTGCTTGTTTTTATTATTTTTTTTCCATCTTTCTTGAGTTGGGAATTTATCGAAAACAACCTTTCTACCCTTCGAGGGTAGGGGTAAAGTCTGTATACACACTATCCTCTCTATATTCTACGTATAAAATATTACTGTTGTACATATTTTAGTAGTGTAAATATAATCATTTTGGCAAACAAGTAAGTTGTTTGCTGTATTACACCCAAGTCTAAAATGAAATCTACAACACTAGCAGACGTGTAGTGCAGCTTTATTAATAAGGCCATTGATCATGAGTGATTCTCTCAATATCTTCTGTACATATTTTACTGATAATTATGTTTTTTAAAATAAGCTCTAAGGTTCAATTGCCTAAGAAAGAGAGAGTAGAGGACTGAGATTCCGGACTCAAAATGGTATGCTTAAATTCAATTAGTAGCGTATTCGGGAACGTTATCCACAAAAAACCGTGGTGTGGCACGAGATCCATCACACAGACGGCATCCAACGGTAAGCCAAGAGAAACCACGTGTCAAACATCTAGCACCTTCTCGTAGATCACAATTATTAATAAATCATGATATATAGATATTTTCCACCGACTTTGATGGCAGACCTAGGAGAATAAATACGTTATCCAGAATAGCTTTTAATTAACGAATCTCATCCGTACAGTTGCAACTTTTACATTGCAGATTATTCTGAAAGTAAGATAAACCACTAATAAAGTATTGGAACTTGGCTTAGTGGCACGTGTTGGTCAATCCGTTGCGTGCTGAAGCGGTTTTGTACAGTTCGAGCTGCTTTACTATTTAGCAAAGCAAGCTCAGCCGACAGTAGCTTCTGATTTTATTTTACTGATATATGCACAAACAGAACTTTTGTTGAAACAGAGAAGTTTAGTTTTTGGAGGAGAGAATGATGGCAAGTAATATGGATAAGGGTGAAGTTTTGCCTTTGGAGCTTCCTGCACCTTCTTCTTGGAAGAAACTGGTATTTCTTTCTTCCTAAGTTTCTCTAGTGTCGTTTATTTTGCTTTAGAAAATGAAATAATTTACTGAAGGCTTAAACTTTTGAATTGGTAAAATTATGCTAGTAGCTTATTATATTGTTGCAGTAGCCACGAGGTCAATTTCTATTTAGAGCCAGGGCACATTCTAAACGCTTAACACAATGAATTTACAAGGAACCGAGAGTGATAATTTAGTGGAACTTAAGTCAAATCATTGGATGGGATGAGTTGCGTGCTAAATCCCTGTTCTTTTGGTTGATAAGTCAGATGCTGCCTAATATTTCAATTGTTCCTGAACAATGGATTAGTTCTGAAGTAGGTCTAATTCAGGCAGATATGTGTTGTAAGTTGCTACTTACTCTAACATTTTCCTCACATTCAAGAATAATAATTTTATTTATTTTATTACGGTATCCTCTTTTTCCACTGAAAGGAGAGAGGATGATCCTATACCCAACAGATGGGAGGAATTAATTTCCGTACTTCATTGTCTGCATCTATTTTGTGGTAAATTAAGTAGTTATGTTAAGGTAATTGATTAAGGTAATCACCATTATGAGCTTGGTGTTCTGTATCATTTAATTCTTGTTTGAGAGATCAGCGTCCAAAATCTCCATCGATTCTTGAAGAATAGTTGCCCCTAAGCTGCACCGTAGGGATGTGAGGGTTTTGGGGGCAGGGGGTGGGGGTGGGTGGGGCTCCTTTGGGAGAAAGGAGGTACCTTGGACAAGGGAATTAAGCAAGCGTAGTTGGATAACTTACATTATTTCTTTTTATGTTACTTTGTAGGTCATGCCGAAGAGAGGGGGTAAAGTAAAGAAGAATGAGGTTGTATTTGTTGCTCCAACTGGAGAGGAGATCAGGAACCGCAAACAGTTGGTGCAGTACCTGAAAACGCACGATGGAAATCCTGGTGTATCAGAATTTGATTGGAGTACCATTGAGAATCGAAGGAGATCAGCGCGGATCAGTGAGAAGGTTAAGGCAATGCCTCCTACGGCAGTGGTTGAGCCGACAAAGAAAAGACGTCGAACAACATCAGCTACCAAAAAAGATGAGGAAATGGAAGTATCAAATGTAGAGAAGGAAAACTTGGACAAGAAAGAGATGGAATTTTCCAGAGAAGAAGAGGAAAATGTAGTAGAAGCTGATATGGAGGAAGAGGAGAAGGACGAGATAGGGGCTAAGAAAGAAGACACAGAGAACAAAAAAGAAGAGGAAATGCCTGATAGAGATGCTTCAGAGAAGAAAATTGAGGCCAGCAATGACACTGAGGTTGACAATGGAGATAAAATGGCAGGAAATGGCTCAGAGGAAACCATTGCCATTGATGCCGAGCTACATAACAATTCCACGGACAAGGATAATTTTGAGGGAGTGGTAGCAGATGCAGTCTTTGGAAAAGCAAATGCTGCTGAAGCTGAACTAGAAGTCGAGGAGAAACATGGATCTGGAGAAAAGCTAGAGATTCAAATTGATGAAGATAGTAGTGCAGGTGACGTGAACCGAGATATTCCAGATAAGGTCACACCAGAAAGAAGTGTTGCAGGAGACGAAACTGACAATATCCAGGAACCTGGATTAGTTGGGAAAGCTAATGATTCCTACGCGAACTTTGGAGAGTACAGGTCGCTGGAACAAGAGAAAGAAAAGAATAGAACAAGTTTGATGATGGATAATGGCGAGATCAACCAACCAGGGCCAGCACACACCCCGCAACATCAACCAGGTGCACCTATTAGTTGCTAAGTTTAGCATTTAGATTACCTTAGGCTTTCTCCCAGTGCATGTTTCATCTCTCACTGGGATGTGCTCGAATAATTGTAGTAGTATGTTTAGCAGTTTAGGAACTAATCCTTTTGGGATCAGCTTAACAGATCTTTATGTGGACACTTCATCTGTTATCTGTACGTAATCACAACGTGGTCTGTTAATCTCTAGTGGCAGGACTAGCTTCTTGTTCCATATGTGGAATTCATATATTAGTTGATCAAGAAGAATGTTCATCTTTGCTTCTTTCTTTTTTTCCTTTGTTTTTCAACCCGGTGCATTCCAGATCCAACTCCAATTACCTAATATGTTAGGTGCTTGATTTCTGGCAAATTAGGATTTTATACACTAGGCGGCAACTGTGAGCCGAACCTCTTGCGCTTTAGAATGGTGTGTCTTTTAAGAATTATTTGCAGATTATTATTCATTGTACTTTGGGAAACTTTAGAAAAATCTGTCCGTCTTGTTAGAATCGAAAAATCAGGTGTTATGCGGAAGCTAGCAAAACAAACCTTGAACGACGATAAATATATCAAAAGAGACCAATATTTAACGTGGTTTGGTCAATTGACTTACATCCACGGCGGAGATGAACAATCTACTATGTAAAAGAGAGTACAAAATATCGAGAGAATCTCACGAAGAGACAAACACAAGTAACACACTAACATTTGTCCTGTAAAGTTCCCCCCTAAACACGACTCTCAAACCTATATGGCTACATTGTGGATGTTATTGAATGAGAAGGACAGATCTTCAACTTATAGAACTCTGAACATTTTCCTACAAAAAAAAGGGACTAGCCAAATATGGAGGAATTATATTTTCCTTTTAGGAAAAGAAAAATGTAATTATGATAAATATGTTATCCTTTCCTTCATGAGATAGGAAAATTAATTATGGTAAATATGTTGTCATTTCTTTCGAGAGATATGAAAACCAAATATGGTAATAAAATCAGGACAACACCTAACACGTCTCATCTTGAATAGTTCCTCTAGTTTAATTAGGTCGAATTGTTGTCTTGAACTAGAAGTGAAGCGTTTGATTTAAGAAACAAATTAATGAGAAGAAATGGGAAGGAAAGGAAGAGCACGAAAGTTACTCCAAAGAAAAATCGGGTTCGAAAGTATCAGAGATAGAAGTTCAATACAATATTTTTGTTAAGCAGATGAATGCTTTGCTATTTTGTTATATTTCTGCTCATAAGACAAAGAAAAAGGGCATTTGCATCTATATCCGCTTTTTGTGTCACGTTTTAACTTGTGTTCGCTTTGCAAAAAAAATTGCAAACGTACCCGTTTTTTCGCATAACTTCAGCATACGGGGCTGAAGTAGCAAAGACAATTGCGCAAAACTTCAGCATTCTAGTAGCCGGGCCTAAAGTTCAGCTCTAGAGCAGAAGTTTTTGTTTTGTAACTGTCGAACTTCAGCTCTAGAGCTGAAGTTTTTATTTGTAAGCTTCGGCTCTAGAGCTGAAGTTTTTGTTTTTTAACTATCGAACTTCAACTTTGTTTGTAAGCTTCAGCTCTAGAGCTGGTAGCCGGTGGAACTAAATAGCAACTTCACGATCCACAATATACGTAATCTAGAAATGTAAATTCCGAATAACAAGTAGCAACACCTAATAAAATGAACATTAACAGTAGTTCAGTTTATTTACACATATACACAATGCAGCAGGTAGCGGGAGGAATTAAAAAAGCAATTTCACGATATATACAAAAACTAGATATGTAAATTTCGAGTAACAAGTAGCAATTCCTAATAAAATGAACATCAACAGTAGTTCACTTTATCCATACAAATACACAACGTAAAATTTATATATTAGTGTGGAATTTGAGAGTGTGTGCGTGTTACCTGGATAGAACAGAAAGACGGGAACCCCCTTTCACTGAAGTTTTTGTGTTGTAAGCTTCAGCTCTAGAGCTGAAGTTTTTGTTTTTTTTAACTGTCGAAGATTTTGTTCGTAAGCTTCGGCTTAAGTTTTTGTTTTGTAACTGTCGAACTTCAGCTCTAGAGCTAAAGTTTTTGTTTGTAACTGGCGAACTTCAGCTCTAGAATTTAAAGCGGACGATAACATAAAAAGCTTATTTTTCCAGAAAAAACTTCAACTCAAACTTCAGCTCTAGAGCTGAAGTTTTTTCTGGAAAAATAAGCTTTTTATGTTATCGTCCGCTTTAAATGCAGCAACCTCATTTCGTCTAACTCACGCTCAGCTTTGCTCAGCCATTTTTATTGCTAAGCAGCTGATATTCGAAAATACAAAACAATTAGGAAATCCTTATGAGGATTTATCTTTATGATATGTTGGAATCGAAGTCTGGCTTATAGGTTCAGTTAAAACTTTAAAATAAGAGAATGACAACGATTAAGGGTAATGGCGCGTAATGCAGTAAAAGAGAAGCAACACAGAAAAAGCATTCCACTTTGAAATGAAAACAACAAAGACTTAGACTACCAAGAAATAATGATTCCTAAGATGACATATTCAAAAGATTCAGTAGCTCCACCACACTGTACAATCTCAAACAATCACCAAGGAACTTGCATTCACAGGTTATATACATAGCCGTAACAAATTTCTTGCAGAAAAGGGAAAAGGAGAAGTTTGAGAAAGAAGAGGCGGATATAACTTTGAGGAGGAGAAGGAGGAGGAGAAAGAGGGCTGGAGTTATTTAAATAGTGGGTACAAGTTAAAATTTTTTTAAAAAATGGGTATAGGTTAAATGGGGGCGACCAAATAGGGCGCCCCGTGCAATTTTTACAAGAAAAAAAGGAGACAGAAACAGTAAGCCTGGTCAATTAATCCAAGTCATGCGCAAGGCCGGCTGAAGGGCCAAGCAGCTAAGGCATGGCTTTAGGCCCCCAATTCTTTGGGGCTCCATTTTTTTAAAGGGATTTTTTCCTAACTATACCATATATGAAACCTTATTACCAAATATGTGCATACTATGTAAATTACCCACCCAATCCACAATTTTCCTACAATTTCGGTACCATTTGTTTAATACACGATCAATTGGGCAAAATCTTCCATAATTAACGCGCTAAAAATCAGGAAAAAATCTTGCGATTGATTGAGTCTACATTAAATTCAAGTTTTGAACGGAAAGGAGATTTCTCTTCTTCATCTTCATCTTCATCTATTCTTCCATATATTTTCCACCATTGATAGCCATTAAAAAGCTTAAAAGCTTTGAATTCAAATTTGAGTTTTCAAAAATTATTATTTGTTTGGATTGGGTGTTGTTGAAAATAATCGGGAATATGGTTTGGAGTTTATCTCTCAATTTTGAGGGGTTTTGGTGAAGATTAGACTTGGTTTTGACTGAATTTCAGATTGAAACTCGAAGAAGAAGAAAAAGAAGACATATTGCAAAAATTGTAGATAAATTGTAGTTAAATTGTAGATTATTTGTATTCTGATTGTAGATGCTTTATTTTCTGTTTTCATAAATAAAAAACTGCTAAAACTTCTACAAATCTGCTGAAAAACGCAATTATGTCAAAAACCACAATTATGCTACAATTGGATGGGAATTGGGATATAAAAATTTAATGTACCCAGTTTGTAGATATTTTGTAGATAAATTGTAGATTATTTGTATTCTAATTGTAGGTGCTTTGTTTTTTGTTTTCACACATCAAAAACGACTAAAACTTCTACAAATCTTCTGAAAAAATGCAATTATGTCAAAAATCCCAATTATGCTACAATTGAATGGGAATTGGGATATTAAAATTCAATGTACCCAGTTTGTAGATATTTTGTAGATTTGTAGATTTTCAACATAGATTGTAGTTTAATTGTAGTATAAATGTAGTAATTATGTAGATACCCTTACAAATAATACTGCTTTATACATACTTAAAATTGATTTGTAGTATATTTGTAGAATATTTGTAGATGAAGAGAAAAATTTTGTAGTCAACATGTGCGAAGATGTATTTAGTTCAAATTCTGATCAATCCAACTGTAACTACAATTTATCTACAATTTCTGCAATATGTCTTCTTCTTCTTCTTCTTCTGCAATATGTCTTCTTCTTCTTCTTCTTCTTCTTCTTCTTCTTCTTATTCTTCTTCTTCTTCTTCTGCAATATGTCTTCTACACCTCAAAATTGAGATATAAACTCCAAAACATATTCCTAATTATTTACAACAACACCAATCAAAACAAATAATGATTTTTGAAAACCCAAATTTGAATTCAAAGATTCAAAGCTTTTTAATGGCTGTCAATGGTGGAATTGTTGCTCTTTTATCTCTTTGAAGGTTTGTTCTTCTTCATTGAGAAAATTTGAAGCTGAAGGTAAATGTGTGTATGAACTTTGAAGATTTATCTTCAATATTTGGTGAAGACAGTAGCTCTATGTCGTAAAACCATAAGAATATGATTTGAATCCGAAAAGAAATAGGAAAGCGTGGGCCCTACTATTTTGTACGTAACAAAATTGCAATTTCCATCTCTATATTTTGAGAAGAAGGAATGGAGAAGAGGAAGAAAGGGGAGGGGAAAAACTGCGTAGGTCTTAGAAATTAGGGGGATAGAGAAACGTGAGATATATGGACACCTTTAATTAAGGAGTAAAAACTGCCCATTAATTAGACCCTTAATTATGTATGGTATAAGATTGGTAATTTGGTATAGTAAGTGTAACAATCAAACCTTAAACATTGAGGGTAATAAAGTTTCCTATGTGGCATAGGAAGGTAAAAATTCCCTTTTTAAATATGTTTTCTATGATTGATTTTTCTTTCATAAAATAAATAATATAAGGTAAACAAATGAAAGATTACTATTTACTCAAGGATTGCTAATGAATGTTGATTAATTTACGGTATGACATTAATTATTTTTCTCCCTTTTTCATAATAAACTTGTACTTTGTATTTTTTTCCTGCTCCTATTAAGCTATTTATTCTCTAAAAAATAAAGGCAAGGATATTGAATAAATTAAATTGTACATTCATTATCATTATTTCTCAAGTTTTCAAGCGCGATCATAATCAAAACTAATTAGAGCTGTCAAATTTTGCTTTGTATATATTTATTCGTTTCACTTCATAGGTGTAGAGTGTTTTTAAATTATATACATATTATTAATAATTTTGTATCTCAAAAGTAAAAAGAAAAAAAGTACTCCCTCCGTTTCAAAAAGATTACCACTATTTCTTTATTAGTTTGTTACAAAAATATAGACACATTCCTATATTTCCTTGATGAGATCATTTACAGTCAACCAGTTACACAAATAGATATTACTTGTTTAAGATTACAAGTTTCAAAATAATTATGGCTACATAAATATTATGGCCTATTTATTCTTCCTCTCTTTGTTATATTTTATGTCAAGGCAAAATAAGACAACTAAATTGAAATGGAGGGAGTATAATTTTTTTAAATCTTATCTTTCACAAAATTTCGCTTTAGGCCACAACTTTTTTGAGCTGCCCCTAGTCATGCGTAACAGGGTGACAAGTCAGAGGACCCTAAAATTCTGTTATTCAGAAATTACAACTAAGAGTAAGAAGTCTAATTGTCTAAACCCGGAGACTGAAATTCCAGCATTTCAGCAAGTGGCCTAGCTACAGGGAGAAGGTCTCAGAATTCTAGAAGCTGCATTTAGAAAATCAATCAATTAGCAAAAAGAATAAAAAAAACGGAGTATATTTAAAAAATCGACATCGTTTGGAGGAATTTAATTTCTTGGAATTCGCTTAGTCCATTATCGCCATCGTCTGCACTATTGAGAATCAAACAAGATGGTGCTCGTTCTTGTCTACAATACTATTTACCCTTGTTCTGTTGGTAAGTCTCAATATTGAGTAGGAATTTACCTAACAGGTGTAAATCAACTTCGTAAATTGTTTGGGAAACAAATGAAGTTTCACGTACTGTGAAAGGAGATTTCCAAGTCAAGGTGTCCATTGACTTGCTGCATTTGATTATTTTGGGAGTTGAATTAGCTCGCATTCTACTTTTCTTTTTCTTCTGCTTCTTCTTTCAAACATTGAAGAACAAATGATCCACTCAGCATTAAATTCCTGCTTTGATTTCCCACCGCTCTTGCTATAGTTGAAATTCAAGACTTAGCACCATGCAAGTTAAGAGTCTTGAACTATTCAAAATCCTTTCCTTTATATAAACAGCCAAATTATTCTAGGTATCTCATCCTCCTCTAGCAAACTAGCAATTGGCAAATCCCTCAGTTGTGATAGGATCTCTTCCAAAATTCTTTTTTCGTAAGAAGAAAGTTACCAAAAATCAAAGACAATGGACATAATGTTGTGCATGATTGTCTTTGTTGCTTTAGCCGTCACAAGTTTGGTGCAAGACTCAACAGCCCAAACGGTGCATGTGGTTGGGGACAACATAGGTTGGACTATACCGAACAATGGCGCGGCTGCTTACACAAATTGGGCTGCTGGAAAAACCTTCAGGATTGGTGACACTCTAGGTACACTTAAATTTCTCGTTCCAGATTTCCTTTTGAGATATCCTTCAACTTAAACTAAATTCAGTACCTTATTATCATTTTGTATTTTTTTTTTTTTTTTTTTTTTACAGTTTTCAATTTTATGACCGACTCACATGACGTGCTGCAAGTACCAAAAACTTCATTCGATGGGTGCAATTCACAAAATGCCATAGGCAATCCCATAATGGGAGGACCAGCGAATGTGACTCTTGACTCTGCTGGAGATCACTATTACATTTGCACTTTTGGCCGGCATTGCCAAAATGGCCAAAAGTTGGCTATTACAGTTTCCAGCACTGGTACTCCAGGGGCTAACCCGCCTACACGGAGCAGTCCTATCACTCCAGTCGTGCCTTCACCATCCTCTCCCAACCAACCGGAAGCGTGTGCACCTACACCAGCTGCTGCTGGACCGTCAAGTTCTACTCCTGGTGGTAGTGCTCCTCCTTCTCCTTCGTCCTCATCAATCGTATTGGCCAGTTTTCTGCTCAGTCTATCCTCGATTGCCTTGGCTACTTTTCTTTAAATTGAACAAATCGAGGGGTTTGTTGAATTTCTCATTTATTATAGTGAAGTATATACTACGATAAAAATAACCATGTGATGGATCTATTTTTATTTTTTGGTTTACCGGCTTGTATGGGATTCAGTTTTGTTACGGTCACTGATTGTATTTGTAATATTTTGTGAGTTTCACTACAACTATATGGAAGTCTTTTTGCAATCATCTGTGCAGATAACTTTCGTTGGCATGTCATGAACTATTTATATGTCCCTGTAGACTGTTGTATGGGAAAAAAAATCTAAAGCAAAAAATAATAATGATGTACATCAATTCAGCAATAAATCCTACCAAGCATGTAAATTAAGCTGGTAATGTTGCCATATACCGGTAATAAAGAATAAGACTGACGCTCCCGATTTTAATTTCTCACGCTTTAAAGCATGCTGGTCCGCAGTAAATTCGTGGTTAAATTTCAGTGGTCGTCCGTAATCTGCTAGTAGGGTTTACAAACGAAACTAACAAACCGCACCAACCCGATAATCTAAGTCAAACCGAGAAAAAACCCGACTATGGTTTGGTGTTGCAAGAAAAAATCCGACCATAATTAGTTTGGTTTGGTTTTAACTAAAGAAAGTCAAACCGAAACAAAATCAACCCGACATTACATATATAGAAATTTTAGATATATTTAATATATAAATATACTTATTGTGATGAATTTATAAATATTTCTTAAACTTTTTCATAATTTTATCTTTTAAGATATTATTTCAAGGTTGGATTTAAAACTTTTGAATGTTCCAAAGTCATTAATATTAGTAACTTAAATAATGCTAACAAAAGCCCAATCCAAAATCAAATCAATACTAATGCTAACAAAAGATATCCAATTCAATACTACAAACGACGATGTATTGAATATCTATTTTTTGTTTTGCAATAATTTAGATAAGAATGCATAATCTATTTTTATTTTTTCTTTAGCGTTTAGTCATGTACACTACAAGATAATATATTTATAGCTACGAAATCTCAGCTGCGAATTTAAAAATCATGGTTAATACCTAACAATAGCCACAAAAATTATAATTTTCTAGCTATTTATAAATTCGTAAAATTTGCTAGCCACAAAAATTAAATTGGTAAAGCTAATTCCTTATTTTTGCTATAATTTCTAAAAATCGTAGCAATAATTGCTTAAATAGCTACAAATTTATTGCCACAATAAACTGCGAAGCTAATTCATAAGTTTTAGCCACACATTAAAAGTTATTATAGCAATAGTAACCTTTTAGCCACAATAAATTATTTAAAATAAAATATTGTAGCTAAAGAAATACATTTGCTTCAAGTTATAAAAACTATGGCAATAGGTAAATGATATAGCTACCGATTTATTGTTATGACATAATATTGTAGCTAATTATTAGTTTTTGCTACGAACGGAAAGTTACTGTAACAAAAGTAACATTTTAACCATAATAAAATATTTAAAATAAAAAATTATAGCTAGATAAATATTTTTTGCTTCAAGTTCTAAAATATCATGGCAATAGTTGTCATTACAGAATAATCTGGCCACAAATTTATTGGTCCGATAAAATTTCGTATCTAATCATTAATTTTTGCCACAAGTTGAAACTCAATATAGTAATAATAACCTTTTAGGCCAATGAAATTATTCAAAACAAAATCTAGTAGCTAAATAAATATTTATGCTTCAAATTATAAAGAAAATAAAAATAATTTGATTAAAAACAAAAATGGATGCCATGACAAATGATGAATGTTTTTGGTCGATTATGAAAATCATGACAAGAGTCGTCTAATACTATTATGTAATGAAAAATAGTAATTGTATATGATTAAGGAAGAGAATAGTAATTGTATATGATAATAATTATTTAAAATGCACAGTCAATCTTCATTCTCAAACAATATTTACCTACTTATAGCAGCAAAACTTATCAATTGACTTTTTAGACTTATCAAACTCATATTTTATTTTATTGTAGTTGTTGTTAATTATATGATTTTGTATTTAAAATTTAAATAGTTATTAATAGTTGTAGGTATTTAAGAAGTCATTTTTAAATAATTGTTCATGTATTGAAGAGCTTTGTTGTGGGGAGGCTTGGTACATTTAGTTTTAATAATGACCAAAGGCTTCAATTATATAAAAGAAACATATTTAACACTATAAGAAAATAATAATAACCATCTTAATGAAATGACATTTTGTAGCTACGTAATCACAGATTTATGATGAATTTATGGTTGCATCATTAATTAAGAAAACTATATTAAATAATAAGATTTGCAATGGAAAAAAATTATTGCTAATTCTAGCCCTAATATATCATTAAAAAAATTTAAAGATAGGATCTCTATGAATAACATTATTATTTATATTAATTTTATATAATTCTCTTATATCTAGTTACACTAAGATATCCAAATCCCTACAAAAATTAATTATATTGTTATTCTTGTTAAACCAGTATTAGTAGTAAGTTCCAATTTTATTACAAACATGGAACTATATTTAATTAATGTGTGAATAACTAATTATTGAGAATTAAACAGCAATAATATTATACCAATTACATTGTATAACAAATTATATATGTATATATTTATTATAGAAGATAAAATATGTTATAATGATATGTTATTTACCATCTTAATAATGATCTAAAATCAAATTACCGAATCTGAAAATTAAAAATTTAATATCGTTCTTATAGGAGGTATTGTCTCTCTTGTTAGTATTATTTGTATTTAAGAATAGTTACATATTTACACTATTTTTATGCCTAGTAGTGTTAGAACCCGCATGATGTGTGGATAATTTTATATTATACTGCTCAAAATTCTTCAGTTACCTAAATTTATCAATAAATTTTTTGAGTGTTTTTTATTTATCTTTTTTAAAAAAAAAATTAATTCGAAGTAAAAATATCCTACATTATTTTTATCCCTTTTATTCGTACAATTTTTTCTACTGTAATTGATTTTCTCATTTAAAGTTTACTTGAAATTTAAATAATATAATATTTGTTAATTAAATTATAATTTTAAATTCATCAAAAGTGTAAGAAGATAAGCCTTTTATTATTTTTATAAGAATCTACCAATGTTTATATATATAACATTTCCTTGTCTAATGTATAAATATCTTAATATTGTCCTTATAATTTTGCATTTTCTCAATAGGAAATTATGAGTTCTATTTATTTACTAAGATTTTTCTATATGAGAAATTTTATTAATATATACATTTTTTACACTATCGCTTGGAATTTTTCTTTTTATCCTTTATGACTCTTTTTTATTATGATTTTAGTTACGTGTATGTAACGATTCGACTGGTCGTTTTGAGCTTTTGCACCTTGCTCGTCAGTTCCCGGGCATGTCTTGCCCCATGTGATGTATTATGACTTATGTAAATCGTTGGTTTTGGTTTTCAGGGTAATCAGAACGAATTTGGAAGAACAGTTCTCAGTTTGAAGCTTGAAATTTGAAAAGTTTGTCCAAGATTTGACTTGTTGGTATATGATCTCGGATTGGAATTTTTATGATTTGATTAGCTCCGTTAGGTGATTTGGGACTTAAGAGCGTGATCGGAATGCATTTTGAATGTCAGTGGAAGGTTTAGGCTTGAATTGGCGAAAATGAGATTTTGGCGTTTTCCGGTTGATAGGTGAGATTTTGATATAGAGGTCGGAATGGAATTCCGGAAGTTTCAGTAGCTTCGTTATGTCATTTGTGACGTGTGCGCAAAATTTCAGGTCATTCAGACGTGGTTTGGTTGGGTTTTTTTTTATTTATCAAAAGCGTAATTTGGAAGTTCTTGAAATTCATAAGCTTGAATCCGATGCAAATTTGATGTTTTAAGGTTGTTTTGAGCGTTCTGAAGGTTGTTTTAATTGTGTAATCAATCATTTAGTATTGTTAAATTGTTACAGACAAATTGATGTGCATGATTGTTTTTGGTGCTTTAGCCGTCGCAAGTTTGGTGCAAGACGCAACAGCACAAGCGGTGCATGTGTCGGGGACAACATAGGTTGGACCATACCAAACAATAGTGTGGCAGCTTACATAAATTGGGCAGCTGGGAAAACCTTCAGGATTGGTGACACTCTAGGTATACTTAAATTTCTCGTTCCAGATTTCCTTTTGAGATATCCTTCAACTTAAACTTAATTCAGTACCTTATCAATGTATTTTTCTTCTTTTTTACAGTTTTCAATTTTATGACCGACTCACATGACGTACTGCGAGTACAAAAAACTTCGTTCGATGGATGTAATTCGCAGAATGCCATAGGCAATCCTATAATGGCAGGACCAGCGAATGTGACTCTTGACTTTGCTGGAGACCACTACTACATTTGCACTTTTGGCAGGCATTGCCAAAATGGCCAGAAATTAGCTATTACAGTTCCTAGCACCGGTACTCCTGGAGCCAACCCACCTACCCCGAGCAATCCGATCACTCCAGTTGTTCCTTCGCCATCCTATTCCACTCAACCGGAAGCATGTGCACCTACACCAGTTGTTGCTGGACCGTCAAGTTCTACTCCTGGTGGTAGTGCTCCTCCATCTCCTTCATCCTCATGTTAGGGATATATTAAATATGCCCTAAATCTGCTCCTCCATCTCCTTCATCCTCATGTTAGGGATATATTAAATATGCCCTAGATCCAATCTCATATTTGATGATTTGAACATATTTTTGTGAATGTTATTTGATATAAAAATATATGGCATTTGATATTCTTTTATATATCATAGTTATTATTAATTATTTGATTAATTTGATAAGGTCCTTGATTATATTTTGAGATTTGTCATCGTGATAGAGATCATGATAATGAGAGCAAAGTCTCTTATAATTTAATCTAAATTTGTTCTTGATCGTAGGATTATTAATTTGGACATTAGTAATCCGGTTAGATCAATATTTATGTGATCGTCTTTATTGGATAAAGATTAGTTGATCTCATTAACTAAATCACATAGATAGATGATGCATATAGAGATATGATCACTGAACCGACTCATTGGATAATTCCTAATGGTTAGAATTACCATAACTGTCAGTAGGATATTCTCTTGAAGAATGTGATGTAAAAGTTTCCTTTGACCTGAGATCGTCATAGTAATTGACAAGTTATTTATTGTGCTTTGATACTAGACATCTATGGCCCTAGGGCGATAGTTCAAAGGATATTGGGTAATATTAAATACTTGTAGAATTCGTGATTGATCAAGATGGAATCTGTCAACTCTTGGTAATGAGTTTAAGCTCCATGTTGTCATGAATTATAAATGACCAAACTAAGACCTTGGCCAGGGCAATTGAATGAAAGAAGAAATGAGTTTCTTAGGTCATTCAATGGTCGATTATATCTGACATGAACACATAGTTGGTCGCCTATTAGGATTTGACAGTTGAACCATATCCTAGGGTGATCCAGAGCTATAAGGACAGGAGGAATTACTACATTATTCTTCTACTGGTTCGTGAGAGTAAATTGTATACTTCATTCTATACGGTCGTTAAGGAGTGTTGCTAGACGCCACCCTTGATTAGTATATTGATGTGGTCAATTTACTACCGGCTTAGTATTGAACCTATGAGGTCGCACACTAACGAGTGTTCTGATCTTTGCTAAAGGATTAATTAACTTATTATTTGATAATTAAATTAAGGAATTTAATTAGTCAAATAAATTTAGTTATTAGTCCAAATGAAATATTATTATATTCTTTGCTAGCACAAAGGGTATGATTAATATTGTGAATAAATTAAAGTTTTCTATTTGGAATAGAAAATTAAATTATATCTCTTCGTTAAAAAATATATATATATATATGATATATATAATTAACACTTATTTTATATAAGAGATGTTATATAAAATATTAATTAAAGACTTGTTAGTAATTCCAATTTGGAATTGGAATAGTTCACGTGCATATTTAATCCCAATTGGAATGGGATTAGTATTTTACTAATATGAAAGTAATAGATTCCAACTTTGAGTTGGAATAATATTCACGTGACCGTCTTTGGCAAAACCCATCTGGATGGATTCGAATTTTTTATGAAAAAATTGCACAAAGTTTATTTTTGAAATAAATTCTTACCCTAAGTAAATCACTATCTCAACCAAATAGGAAAAGGGTTTATAGGTGATGCTATATAAAGGGTGATGGAACAAAAATTTGCACAATTTTTTTTTCTTGAGAAGAAAACCCACTTTGTGAAAGTGAGAGTGCAATACAAAGCCAAGAGAGAAAATACAATTGCAAGAAAAGTGTTTCTTGTTCTTCTAACATTGAGTTGAGATTTTTGTGAAAAATTTCAACACAATATTTCGTTCAATTTGTTCGCGGGTTTCATTGATCAAAGAGTTGATAGCAAGGATCAGTCTCGGTGTGGATACGCATAGAGTCTTCGCACTATCGAAGAAATTTTGAAACGAGACTATCTTCACCGGGTACGTCTTAGATGTGATCTATTGACATGTAAATAAATTTTAAACATAAAAAGATCTGCCTAGGATTGTTATTGTCTTCCGCTGCGTGTTACGAACACCTATACGCAATCCTTCAGTGGTATCAGAGCAGTGGTTTATTGTGTCTAAAATTTATTTACGAAATATTTTTATATTATATTTGAAGAGTTCAAACCATAATACATGTGTCTTGTACAATAGTTAAATCGTTTGAACTATTGAGATAGTTCATAACTTGAATTTAAAATTTTGTATTAGATACAATGGGAATCTATAATAGGTTACATGATTCTATTGTTATTTTCAATTGTTATTAGTTCATGAGATGTTAATTAATAATAATATTCTAGCATGAATTCTTTTTATGTGATATATAAGATAAACATGTTAGAGGATGTTGAATTTTGTTTTAAGTCACGTGCTTGTTCATTATATAATTTTGAATTATTTATTACATGTGATGTAAATCAATTTAGGACTAAGCATGTAGACAACTTGAACTAAATTCACATGCTATAAATATTTGATCTTCATGTTATTAAAAATTGTTTTAGTAACAATTCCCTCTTACTAAAATTTGAGTTCTTAAATAATAAAATATAAGATATTTTATTATAGAGCTATCCATCAAGGTAATTAATTTTACTTCTTTCTTGTTTATAAGGAGCGGCCTGATTACCAGGAGACTTATAGTTTGAGAATATGTTAAAATTATTTATTGCATTAGATGTATGGATTGAAAGAATTATTCAATTTTACACTAGACGCCTGGACTACCCAGGGGAGTATAAAATTTAATAAGTTCTTTGCTATCATGATGGTTGAACTCAACTATGCCAATAGGATCGACCTGACTACCAGGGGACTATTTGGCATATAGCTATTTAAGAAAATTGTATGGGGATACAATTGGTAAGAGTACCTACCTTTAAAATATATGTGAGAAACGGCTTGACTTCCAAGGGGCTCATACATATTGTTAAAGGATTCTGTTACTACACTAACAGAAATAAAGATTTCGTAAACTATAATGAGGGTAAATAGTTTAAAATAATTAGTGAAAATATCATTTAGATAAAAGTCCATGTCTTTATGATATATGCAAATATGTTCTTATATTATTGCCTTTTCTTTTCTATATTTTAGATTTCTCAGTATGTCTGTTATATCACTGTGTGAAATACTTGAGACCAACAAATTGGTAGGACCAAACTTTGATGACTGGTATAGAAATTTGAGAATTGTTCTCATGCATGAAAAGCTTATTGATGTGATCGATAAGCCTGCGAAGATAATCCCACCAGAGAATGATGTTCAAGGCACCAAGGTTTATCAGAAATACTTGGAAGAATGCCTTGCTATTAAACACATCATTCTCGCTTCTATGAGTTCTGAACTCCAGAGGAAACATCAGAATATGGATCCAACTGCAATCATTGAATATCTTAAGAAGATGATTGATACATAGTTGGACATTGAAAACTCTCCAGTTGGACCCCTTGTCAATCATATGACTGTTCTTACTGAAGAACATGAGAAGTTGGGGTACAAGCTTGGTGAAGAGCTTTATGAAGATTTGATCTTGCAGCCAGTATATGATGCTGAATGTTTTCACTGTAAGAAGAAATGGCATTGGAAGAGAAACTGCAAGGAGTATCTTGCAACACTAAAGGACAAGAAACAAGGTGAGACATTAATGAAAAATATTTTCAAGGTTTCTTTAGCTACTACTAATTCTTCACTGTGGGTATTAGATACTGGCAGTGGTTATAACATCTGTAATATGTTGCAAGGGTTCAAGGTAAGTAGGAGGCTAAAGAAAGGAGAAGTTAATCTACAAGTTGGAAATGGTGCAAAAGTTGCGGCCGTAACTGTAGGATCAATTTCTTTAATAATATCTACGGGCAAAGTACTTATGTTGGATGATTGTTATTATGTTCCTAAATTTGTTTCGAACATAATTTCAGCTTCTATGTTAGACAAACGTGATTTTCGCATAAATATAGGCAATGGTATTTGCTCTATTTATTATAATGATAATTTATATGTGAATGGCTATCTCCAACATGACGTTTATGTCTTACCTAATGTGAATGCTAATTCGATTATGCATGTTTCAAGTCTTAAGAGGAAAACAGATGATCATGTAAATCAAACATACCTTTGGCATTGTAGGCTTGGTTATATTGGAGAGAAAATAATTAACAAGTTGTACAAGGAAGGGTACCCTGACAAGTATGATTTTGAATCATATCCAACTTGTGAATCTTGTCTCAAAGGAAAAATGACCAAATCTCCATTTACTGGAAGTGGAAGAAAGAGCTTCTGAATTATTGGGACTAATTCATACAGATGTTTGTGGGCCCATGAAAATGCAAGCTAGAGGTGGATATTCTTACTTCATCACCTTCACTGATGATATGTCAAGATATGAATTTGTGTATCTTATGAAACACAAGTCTGAATCTTTTGAAATGTTCAAAAGGTTCCGTAGTGAAGTTGAGAAGCAGACTGGTAAAAGTATCAAAGTACTAAGGTCTGATAGAGGTGGAGAATATCTTAGTGAAGATTTTACCAGATATCTCAAAGAGAATGGGATTCTCTCACAGTGGACACCTCCAGGAATACCACAACACAATGGTGTGTCTGAAAGGAGAAATCGAACCTTATTAGATATGGTGAGATCTATGATGGGGTTCACTGATCTTCCAATATTTTTATGGGGATATGCTTTGGAAGCAGGAACATACTTACTTAACAAAGTTCTCACTAAGTCAGTCTCTACAACACCATATGAGATATGGAAAGGATGTAAGCCTAACCTTAAACATATTAAAGTTTGGGGTTGTCCAACTTATGTTAAGAGACTACAGTCTGATAAACTTGACTCAAGATCTGATAAGTGTAGGTTCATTGGGTATCGCAAGGAAACAATGGGATATTATTTCTATCACTCTTCTGACCATAAAGTGTTTGTGGCCAGGGGAGCAACCTTTCTGGAAAAGGAATTTCTTTTAGAAGGAAATTATAATGGAGAAATAGAACTTGATGAAGTTTAAGAAACTAATGAATCAACACAATGTAAAGATCATGAAACCCAAGTTGAAGAACCTTTATTGGATGTTTTGAAGTTGCCAAGGAAGTTGTCATCTTCAATGGTTGAAGTCCAAGAACTAAATGAAGTTCAAGAACAGGTTAATGAACCAGTTCCAAACCAAATTGAACAACAACCAAATCCAGCACAAGGTGAACATGTTGTACAAGTACCTCTTAGAAGGTCCACACGAGAACGTAATGTACCAACTAGATTAAATTTAATGGTACAAGATGATGTATCAAATGAGGTTGATCATAATGATGATGACCCTAAGACCTATGAAGAGGCTATACAAAGTTCTGATTATGAGAAGTGGCAAAAGGCCATGGAATCCGAAATGGAATCTATGAAGGAAAATAAAGTATGGACTTTAGTTGAACCTTCAAAGGATATAAAACCTATAGGTTATAAATGGGTTTTTAAGAAAAAGATTGGAGCAGACGGAAAGGTGGAGACCTACAAAGCCCTTCTTGTTGCCAAGGAATATCGCCAGAAAGAAGGAGTCGACTATGACGAGACTTTCTCTTCCGTAGCAATGCTCAAATCTATTCGGATTTTGTTTGCTATAGCAGCATACTATGATTATGAAATATGACAAATAGATGTGAAAACAGCTTTCCTTAATGGTGAGCTAGAAGAGGATGTGTACATGACACAACCTGAAGGTTTCACATCTTCGTCTGATCATAATAAAATTTGTAAGCTACAAAGATCCATTTATGGACTAAAGCAAGCTTCTCGAAGTTGGAATATTCGCTTTAACAAGACAATTGAAAAGTTCAATTTTGTTAGATGCGAAGAAGAACCTTGTGTGTACAAAAAGGTTAGTGGGAGCACAATTATATTCTTAGTATTGTATGTTGATGATATATTGCTCATAGGGAATGACATACCAGCATTGCAAAGTACCAAGATTTGGCTATCTGAACAGTTTTCCATGAAAGACTTGGGAGAAACAGCTTATATATTAGGAATAAAGATCCATAGAGATAGATCTAGGAAGCTATTTGGACTTTCCCAGTCTTTGTACATTGATACCATCTTAAAGAGGTATAAAATGGATAATTCCAAAAGAGGCTATTTGCCGATAGGCACTGGAATTTCTCTCAGTAGGGAGGATTGTCCTAAAACACCTGAAGAGAGAGAACGCATGAGTAGGATCCCATACGCTAGTGCAGTGGGAGGTATCATGTATACCATGACATGTACACGTCCTGATGTGGCTTATGCACTTGGAGTGACTAGCCGATATCAGGAAAATCCTGGTGAGGAACATTGGAAGGTGGTGAAGACCATTCTTAAGTACTTAAGAAGGACTAAAGACTAATTCCTCATCTATGGGGATTCTGAGTTGAAACTTGAAGGTTATACTGATGCAAGTTTCTCTTCAGATAGAGATGATAGCAAATCTATTTCTAGTTATGTATTCACCTTAAATGGTGGTGCAGTGAGTTGAAAAAGTTCTAAACAAGCTACAGTAGCTGATTCAGTGACTGAAGCAGAATATATAGCAGCTAGTGAAGCTGCTAAGAAAGCTGTATGGATGAAAAAGTTCTTAACTGAACTTGGTGTGGTTCCTTCAATAGAAGGTACAATTTCATTGTTGTGTGACAACACTGGAGCCATTGCTCAAGCAAAAGAACCAAAATCACACCAAAAATCCAAACACGTTCTGCCAAGGGATCACTTGATAAGAGAATCATTGAATGTGGAGACGTTTAGATTCAAAAGGTTGATGGAAAGGAAAATGTTGCACACCCATTCACTAAAGATCTTGACGCAAAGGAGTTTGACAAGCACAAGTGGAAATTGGGAATGAAGTACAAGAGTGATTGGCTCTAGTGCAAGTGAAAGATTGTTAAGGATATATTAGATATGCCCTAGATCCAATCTCATATTTGATGATTTGAACATATTTTTGTGAATGTTATTTGATATAAAAATATATGGCATTTGATATTCTTTTATATATCATAGTTATTATTAATTATTTGATTAATTTGATAAGGTCCTTGATTAAATTTTGAGATTTGTCATCGTGATAGAGATCATGATAATGAGAGCAAAGTCTCTTACAATTTAAACTAAATTTGTTCTTGATCGTAGGATTATTAATTTGGACATTATTAATCCAAATAGATCAATATTTATGTGATCGTCTTTATTGGATAAAGATTAGTTGATCTCATTAACTAAATCACATAGATAGATGATGCATATAGAGATATGATCATTGAACGGACTCATTGGATAATTCCTAATGGTTAGAATTACCAACTGTCAATAGGATATTCTCTTGAAGAATGTGATGTAAAAGTTTCCTTTGAGCTGAGATTGTCATAGTAATTGACAAGTTATTTATTGTGCTTTGATACTAGACACCTATGGCCCCAGGGCGATAGTTGAAAGGATATTGGGTACGATTAAATACTTGTAGAATTCGTGATTGATCAAGATGGAATCTGTCAACTCTTGGTAATGAGTTTAAGCTCCATGTTGTCATGAATTATAAATGACCAAACTAAGACCTTGGTCAGGGCAATTGAATGAAAGAAGAAATGAGTTTCTTAGTTCATTCAATGGTCGATTATATCTGACATGAACACATAGTTGGTCGCCTATTAGGATTTGACATTTGAACCATATCCTAGGGTGATCCAGAGCTATAAGGACAGGAGGAATTACTACATTATTCTTCTAGTGGTTCTTGAGAGTAAATTGTATACTTCATGCTATCCGGTCGTTAAGGAGTGTTGCTAGACACCACCCTTGATTAGTATATTGATGTGGTCAATTTACTACCGACTTAGTATTAAACCTATGGGGTCGCACACTAACGAGTGTTCTGATCTTTGCTAAAGGATTAATTAACTTATTATTTGATAATTAAATTAAGGAATTTAATTAGTCAAATAAATTTAGTTATTAGTCCAAATGAAATATTATTATATTCTTTGCTAGCACAAAGGGTATGATTAATATTGTGAATAAATTAAAGTTTTCTATTTGGAATAGAAAATTAAATTATATCTCTTGGTTAATATATATATATATATATATATATATATATATATATATATATATATATATATATATATATATATATTAACCATATGATATATATAATTAACACTTATTTTATATAAGAGATGTTATATAAAATATTAATAAAAGACTTGTTAGTAATTCCAATTTGGAATTGGAATAGTTCACGTGCATATTTAATCCCAATTGGAATGGGATTAGTATTTTACTAATATGAAAGTAATAGATTCCAACTTTGAGTTGGAATAATATTCACGTGACCGTCTTTGGCAAAACCCATTTAGATGGATTCGAATTTTTTATGAAAAAATTGTACAAAGTTTATTTTTGGAATAAATATTTACCCTAAGTAAATCACTATCTCAACTAAATAGGAAAAGGGTTTATAGGTGATGCTATATAAAGGGTGATGGAACAAAAATTTGCACAATTTTTTTTTTCTTGAGAAGAAAACCCACTTTGTGAAAGTGAAAGTGCAATACAAAGCCAAGAGAGAAAATACAATTGCAAGAAAAATGTTTCTTGTTCTTCTAACATTGAGTTGAGATTTTTGTGAAAAATTTCAACACAATATTTCGTTCAATTTGTTCGCGGGTTTCATTGATCAAAAAGTTGATAGCAAAGATCAGTCTCGGTGTGGATACGCATAGAGTCTTCGCACTATCGAAGAAATTTTGAAACGAGACTCTCTTCACCAGGTACGTCTTAGATGTGATTTATTGACATGTAAATAAATTTTAAACATAAAAAGATCTGCCTAGGATTGTTATTGTCTTCCACTGCGTGTTACGAACACCTATACGCAATCCTTCACCTCAATGATCGTATTGACCAGTGTTCTGCTCAGTCTATCCTCGATTGCCTTATCTACTTTTCTTTGAATTGGACAAATTGAGGAGTTTGTTGAATTTCCCATTTATTATGGTGAAGCTTATATTACGATAAAAATAACCATGTGATGGATCTATTTTTAATTTTTTTGTTTACCGGCTTGTATTGGATATATTCATGAGTTTTGTTACAGTCGCTGATTGTATTTGTAATATTTTGTGAGTTTCACTACAACTATATGGCAGTCTTTTTGCAATCATTTGTGCACATAAATTTCGTTGGCATGTCTTGTATTTATAAGTCCCTATAGACTGTAGTATTGAAAACATAATCTAAAGCAAGAAATAACAATTGTGCACATCAAGTCAGCAATAATTCCTACCAAACATATAAATTAAGTTGGCAATTTTGCCATATTCCGGTGATAAAGAATTAATAAGACTCACGCTCCCGATTTGAAATTTTCAAGTTTTAAAGTATGGTGGTCTCCTTTAGATGGTAAATTCGTGGTAAAGTTTCAGCGGTCGTCCTTAATCAGTTTGTTGTTTCACAAGTATTTATTAATGTAGCCTTCATCGGATATCAGGAATTGAAGACTTTTACCTAGATAGTTCCTGCTTTAATTTATTATTACAATTTAGTTTACTCGTTTTAAAAACAGTGCTAGTTTCTTCTAATATAATATTAAGTGATGTATAAACTAAATAATTAACGAAGTATATTTGCTGCATTTCAGCAAGTGGCTCGCTATTAGGAGAAGGTCTCACAATTCTAGAAGCTATACTTAATTAGGAAACCGATTTAGTGAACATCCTTTTGGAGAACTTAATTAATTGCTTAGAACTATCATACTCCTTCCATTCATTTTTAGTTGTCCATTTGAATTTTTCACGTCGCTAAAGAAACAATATATAAAATATGTATTTTACATTTTACCAATAATAATGATAGTATTTCCAAAAGTCTTGAGAAATAATTTAGGGAATAAATACTTAATGCTAAGGGTAAAATAAAAAAGATTATCTATCTCTTGATTTAGTATGGTGGACAAGTAAAATCAAGAATATATTTTTATTATAGTGGACAAGTAAAAGTGAAGAGAGAAAATAGTAAATTACTCTTATTTATATCACTATCTATTGTATTGTATTTATAACCAAACAAATCACTGCTCTTTCTTTTCTAAAAGACTAATCCAATCCGTGTTTAAGTCTCAATGTAGTGGCCATTTTTGGTTAGAATGGAAGTATTGGTACAATTTATAGTAGTACCAGTAAATTTACCCGCGTTTTGCGCGTGATTTAAGAAACATCAATAAAGTTAAGAAAATTATCAAGCTAATAACAAATGTAGATATTATGATGAGAAAGAAAATCGCCAATAGATAAAATACATTTGGTTTAATTCATAAATTTAATTTGTTTATTTGTAGCAAATAATCTATGTGATATATAGTTAATTGTATATTACCAATAAAGATTACTTAAGTTTTATCTAATTAAGAATGTCCAAGACTAATAAAACTAAAAACTAAAATAAAAATAAAAGCTGCATAGATTCTTACTACTAATTACACAAATAAAATAAAATAAATTATTGTTATTTGTGTATTTAGAAGATGAAAATTTCTATAAGAAAAAATACATACTTTTTGACAAAAGATCATTAGGAAGACCTCCTCCTCTCATGCAACATAAATGTTAAAACTTTTATTCTGCTAATTTATTGCATTATTCTGGTAGTTAAAGTATCTAGTAGTTAAAATATTTTTTTATGGGATACATTTAATTGAGTAACTACAAAATTAAATTAGAGATAATGACACATTTTAAAGAATAAAATTCACTAAGTATTGAGATCAAATGGGATTTGATGAATAGTAAAAATAAATGGATAATGAGGACAAAGTATACATAAAATAAGAAAAAGGTTTAAAATTCTGAGAAAAAAGATAAATTGTCATACTGGTTAAAGAGACATACCACATAATTTTTTCATTCCCGGAAACATTCTAGATTAAATATGAAATAATTCATTTAATCAATATATGTGAACTTAAATAAAAGATACATAAATTAAATAAAATAGAAATACAAAAGCGAAATAGTGATAATATATAAATCCAGGTAATGTAAACCTGACATATTTTTGCTTTTTTCCACATGCTCTAAGTTCTTTTTTTAAAATTTCTTAAGAATTATTAACACTTATGTTCAATGAAGTTAACATTTTTCATGGCTCTCAAATAAAAGTTAAAAACAATAAGGAAAGGAAACAACAATAACATAAATATTTTAAAACAAACGAAAGAAAAAGGAAAACAAAAATTAAATGTATCCCATCAGTGATATGATCAAATGCCTTAGTTCCTTATACTTTTCTTTTGCCTATTCTCTTCCATTTCTTTATCTCTTCCTTTGTAACATTTTTATCCTCTTATTCCAATTCCAACAACCGAAAACTCCTAATTTTATCCCTAAAATTACAATATAACAAACCAAAACCTATAACTCTTACCTTTTGGGTTTATTTCCTGGGAAATCAAGAAAGTTTTGATTGCATATAGTGATGTTGATATATCTTGATTGGAAGGAGGTCACGACCCAGATTTTCCACTCTTAGGAATCGTGACGGCGCCTACTAATGTGAGCTAGGCAAGCCAATTATTTGAACAAATTACTTCTTTATCCATTTTATACTCTTTAACCATTATAAAGCCAAAGCGTATGGACATCGGAAAATTACAATAAGCGGAATAAATGCAGTAAATTGTCTGAATATATATATCTAATACAACTGTTTGAACCTCGACCACCCAGAACTGGTGTCACAGTATCATAGACAATCTAAGAATGCTACATACAAAGTTTGAAAATAAACAATACACTGTTTCTGAATTAAGGAAATGAAACAGGAATAAAGGGATAGACGGAGACGCCATGGCCTGCGGACGCCTGCAGGTCTACCTTGGATCTCCGCGTGGACTGAAGGCAGCCACCCAATCTACGGTCCAAATGTTGCTGCTCCGAGATCTGCACATAGTGCAGAGTATAGTATCAGCACAACCGATCTCATGTGCTGGTAAGTGCCTAGCCTAACCTCGGCAAAGTAGTGACGAGGCTAGGACCAGACTACCAAATAAACTTGTGCAATTCAACTATATACAGCGGAGAAGAAGAACAATAATATACAGTCAAGTATGGGAGGGGTAACATGCTGTGGGGGAGCTATCAATTTAGAATAGAGACATGCTGACCTCTCCACTGAACACGAATAGAAGGAAAACTCTTCGATCTCAACTGACAAACTTGCCGATCTAGAATAGCTACCGGCTCCTCCTCGTAAGACAAGTCCTTGTCCAACTGGACAGTGCTGAAATCTAACACGTGGTATGGATCGCCATGATATTTCTGAAGCATGGACACATGAAACACTGGATGCACGGCTGATAAGCTTGGCAGCAATGCAAGTCTGTAAGCCACCTTCCCACTCGATCCAGAATCTCAAATGGGCCAATGAACCTAGGGCTAAGCTTGCCCTTTTTCCAAAATCTCATCACGCCCTTCATAGGCGACATCCGAAGAAATACCCGCTCACCGACCATGAATGCCAAATCTTGAACCTTACGGTCGGCATAACGTTTTTTCCTAGACTGAGCTGTACGAAGTCTATCCTGAATAATCCTGACCTTGTCCAAGGCATCCTGAACCAGATCCGTACCCAACAACCGAGCCTCTCCCGGCTCAAACCATCTAACTGGGGATCGGCACCGCCTAACATACAAAGCCTCATAAGGAGCCATCTAGATACTCGACTGGTAGCTGTTGTTGTAGGCAAACTCCGCTAAAGGCAAAAACTGATCCCACGAGCCTCCAAAGTCAATGACACAAGCTCAGAGCATATCCTCCAAAATCTGAATGGTCCGCTCAGACTGTCGGTCCGTCTGAGGATGAAACATTGTGCTCAACTAAACCCGTGTGCCCAACTCTCGCTGAACTGCTCTCCAGAAATGGGAGGTAAACTGCATACCTCGGTCCGAAATGATAGACTCGGGCACACCATGAAGGTGAACTATATCTCCCGGATATAGATCTCAGTTAACCTCTCGGAAGAGTACGAGACTACCACAGGAATGAAATATGCTGACTTGGTCAGCTTATCAACAATAACCCACACTGCGTCGAACTTCTCTGAGTATGTGGGAGTCCAACAATGAAGTCCATAGTGATTTGCTTCCACTTCCACTCGTGAAGCTCAATCCTCAGAAACAAATCTCCAGGCCTCTGATGCTCGTACTTAACCTGCTAACAGTTAAAACACCGAGCCACATATGCAACGATATCCTTCTTCATTCTTTTCCACCAATAATGCTGCCACAAATCCTGATACATCTTCGCGGCGCCTGGATGAATAGAGTACCGGGAACTATGAGCCTCCTCTAAAATCAACTCTCGAAGCCCATCCACATTAGGCACACAAATTCGACCCTACAATCTCAAAACTCCATCATCACCTAAAGTAACCTGCTTGGCACCTCCGTGCTGCACCGTGTCTCTAAGGATACACAAAAGGGATCATCATACTGCCAATCACGGATACACTTCAAAAAGAGGAACGAGCGACCGTGCAAGCTAACTATTACGCGGTGCCTCCCTAATGTTCTTTGGAAGGGCAACGTAAGGCTAAGCAACCGATGTCAGTGCGGTTGTTGTCCGCCAATGAGGTCCCCTCCGCACGCTAGACTAGATTGTCAGTGTCGTGCGAGAAAACTAATGTCATGAGCAATTGCGGAAGCTGAGAGAGAATTGGGTTTTGAATGATGATGATTTTATTGATGAATGAAATGCTGATTACAAAAGATGCGGTGTCGAGGAGGAGAGACACCAGTACAGAAAATTGCTTGCTTGAAAATGTTTGATTGTTTGGTCCCCCTTAATAATACTTAAAAAAAATAAACCAAAATTACATGACTAGTCCTAATAAAGCTGTAGAAGCACACTGAATGAAAATGATGTAAACTAGCCTATAATTACAATAAAAAGGACTTAGTTTATTACAATGTAGAACTTAGTCCGATGGCAGCAACTTTGTCTTGCGGGTCAGGGTCTGCGCGCGCGGTGTTGTGGGCGCTCGCGACACTTGCTGTGTTGGCCTGAGGCTGGCCACTGGTGCTTGGCATCAGGGTCTGTGCGCGAGGCGATGCTGGAATGTGCCTGTAGCTAGGCGCTGGCGAGGCATCAAGATCTGCGCACGCGCCATTGTCAAGGCGCGCGGCGCTGTTGTCATTGGCCAGCCACTGGGCGCTGGCGAGAGGCATCGATGGGGCGACAGAGGCGCATGCACTCTTGTCACTTGGCGCAGCCAAGACCACGGGGCCGACCATGACGCTAGGCATTGTGAGGCTTTCTAGGCCGCCATGGGGCACGACCAAGTGTCATGGGGCATGTCTGGAAAGCAGCCCATGTCATAACACACGTCTGGGCTCAGATACATCCAACCTCACGAACTGATTGGCCAAAGCCTGAACATCAAAAGCAAGCGGTCTCTCACCGACTGGAATATAAGCAAGGCTACCTATATTGGCTGACTTTCTACTCAAAGCATCGACCACCACATTGGCCTTTCCCAGATGATATAAGATGGTGATATCATAATCCTTTAATAGCTCCAACCACCTTCTCTGCCTCAAATTTAGCTCCTTCTGCTTGAACAAATACTGCAGACTCTTGTGATCCGTGAACATCTTACATGCCACGCCATACAGATAATGCCTCCAAATCTTCAACGCGTGAACAATGGCTGCTAACTCCAGATCATGAACCAGATAGTTCTTCTCATGAATCTTCAACTGACGTGAAGCATAGGCAATGACCTTGCCATCCTGCTTCAACACCGCACCAAGTCCAATACGAGATGTATCACAATAAACCGTATAAAGCCTTGAACTTGTTGGCAAAACCAACAGTGGTGTTGTAGTCAGGGCTGTCTTGAGCTTCTAAAAGCTCGCCTCATACTCGTCCGACCAACTGAACTGGGAACCCTTCTGGGTCAACCTTGTCATCGGTGTTGCGATAGATGAAAACCCCTCCACAAACCGATGATAGTAGCCTGCCAACCCCAAGAAACTCCGGATCTCTATGGCTAATGCTGGTCTAGGCCAATTCTGGACTGCCTCAATCTTCTTCGGATCAACTTAAATACCCTCTGCTGACACAACATGACCCAGGAATGCAACTGAAATGAACCAGAACTCACACTTCGAAAACTCAGAATACAACTGACTATCCCTCAAAGTCTGAAGGACCACTGTAAGCACGTGATTTTTGCTTCACGGACAATCGCTCCAAAAGAAAATAAAAATAGCGGCAAAGGGCTTCGCTGTACAATTTTTCGGTCTTTCCGTGACATGTTTTGTTAATCGTTTGTGAGTCTGTCCGTTTTGCATCTAGTCATTATCAAACAAAAATACAAAAATGCCTGTCGTTAAAAGAAAATTCAAAAAATGTGTATGTGTGCATCGTTCATTCTCAGCTGTGAGCTAACCATTTTTATTTTTATTTTTATTTGTTCATTTTGTGTTAATTGTTATAGGTGCTAACCAATATGTGTGTAAGTTTATTTTAATTTTTACAATTTTTAGGAATTTTTAGTTTAATTTGTTGATTTGAAAAAGAAAAAAAAAGAAGAGAAGAAAAGGGAAAATCGGATTGGGCCCCAAAATGAGGCCCAAAGCCAAGGCAAGACCCAGTCCAAACCAGGCCTGCCCAGGCACGCCCCCAAAACGACGCCGTATAGGGCGTTCGATCTGAGCCGTCCGTCCAGGCCAATCCAACGGCTCAGGACCTTTTTCAGTAACCCATGTTCAAACCCGACCCAATAACCAATCCGACCCAACCCCTCACTTAAACCAAACGACCCCGTTTAACTATCAAACGACCCCGTCCCATTTCTCAGCATCAGATCTAAGCCGTTGAGATCATCTGATCTAACGGCTCAGATCCGACCAACCTCACCATATATAAACCTTCCCTTACACCCCACGCCCCCTATCCGAACCCCACCCCTCACTCGTCTCCTTCCCCGAACCCTGAAACCCCCAAACCCTAGCAGCCGCCCTAGTTTCCTTTCCACCAAAACCCGGCGGCACGAACGCCGGTGACCACCCCCTTCACACCCCTAAAGCATCCAACCACCCTGAACACGAATCCACTAACCACGAACCTCGAATCACTTTCGTTCGTCTCGAATCTTCATTTGAAGATTTGAGTCGAACCCGGATCTATGCCAAATCATCCCATCTTCATACCAGACACTCCCCTGACCTTCCTCGTGACCAAACCAAACTTGGTTTGGTCCGAATCTACCCACAACTCCCAAAAAATCCAGATCTGGAAATCCAGACTTTAGAACACATGCCCTTGGGGAATCCGGCCGGTTTGGACATAGGTTTGAGGTCTAATAGACCTTAATCAAGGTGTTCTCATGTGAGAACACCCTGATTAAAGTTTGTTCGGCCTCAAAAGTTCGAAGTTGAATCAGATTTGGGTCTGTTTGATTTAAACATTTTCGGTAAGTTTTCCTTTCGTTTGTTTTGTTTCTAATTAAGTTGTCAGCATATTTCTTTGTGTTTGTTTGTTATTTTGTTATTTTTCATTCGAATTTCTTCCATCTCTGTTAAAGGCCTTTTATTTGGCCAATTGTCTTCTGTTTGTGGTCTGAATATACCCTGTGATATACGTGCTCATCAATTAGATTAGTCGTCAGACGAGTTAATTCACATAAGTTCCCAGTGTTTGAACAAATTTGTCTGAAGTCAGTCGGGACTCTGTACGTGTTGTTTATATGAACGATTGATTGTTATGTGTTACGATTAATATAGTCGAGTCGATATATGTCGTCAATTAGTTTCAATCGTTAATGGTAACAACTTGATTCGTATTGCTTATTTCTGCTGTGATCGTATTTGAGTCCCATTAGGAACTGAATTGTATTGCCTATTGATTTTGTTCAAATTAAATTAAAAGAACATCTAGGGGGAAAGGTTATAATGGCAGATTCAGATTTTGGTTTTTAAACACAACGCCATTTGGTTTGGACTGTGGGCAGCATGTGTATGGTCTGCTTTAAGGAATTAAAATAATCGGACAGCATGTGCTGTCAGATTATATTCCTACTGCCCATACTTTGATTAAACAAACAAGTGATCAGTACACTTTAACAACCAAAAAAGAGAGAGGGGCTGTCAGGGATTTCATGGGGGCTTGGTTATTTAAAACAAGTGAGTGGAAAAGCAACATGGGGGGGGGGGGTAATTTTGAGTTGTAAAACAGACTGTAAAGTGTTAAGGTTAGGCTATAAAAGAGAGGACCATCCGTTAGAAAAGGGTTCATTTTTTTGGAGTCTTGAGAGATTCTGTGAGTCAGAAAACTGAAAAAGGAAAAACAGAAATAAATTTCAGAACATTGTGGATGAGTATTGTCTAGAAGAAACTGTGTAAGAGTCCAGTTTGATCAGGTTGTCTTTGTGGTTTTGCTTTCCTGTCGTTTGCCAAGCTTCCTTGTGGTCATTGGATTTCTGTTGATGTTACATTCAACATTCTGGGCTGTTATTTCCTACTCTGTTTTTCTGGGATTGTTTATTTTTTGCTCGACTCCTTGTTGAGATTCATCATTGTTGGCTGGTTGTTGTTGCTGTGTTGTTGCTGTGAATCTGCTGTTACTGTGTTTACTGCATACTGCCCAGCTGATCATCCCTTTCCTCTTTGTCCTCTATACCAGGTACACAACCAATGCACTGTCAAGAAATGTAATTGAAAAATGAGTATGAATGCAAAAATGAAGAATCTTGAAGGATGACTCTTGCACATAGATTGTTATATTAAATATTCATGTAATGTGTAATAGTTTTTACATTTTGTTCTGGGTACTAGAGACAGTCTTCATGCCTATAAATGTCAATGTATGGTAGTTGAATGCTAGAATGTGCATATAGGTTGATGATGAGAGTATGCCCAAGGCAGTAGGTGGTATCTCCTACTTAGTTCAATGGTATAGTATGAGCCTGTGATATAGTCCAAGCATGAAATCCGTATACTGTAAATAGGTTCTTTCCTTTCTAATAAATTGCCATGTATAAACCTTAAGATCATGTTTTAAGATAAAGAGCACAAGTTCAGGGCCTCAACCTCATAAAGGTCGAGCCCAGATCAAAACAGACCGGGCAGGTCCGCATCGGACAAGCAGTGGCCCAGGTCTGGCCTTTCACGCATGGGCTGGATTTGGGCCCATGATTATTTGTTCGGCTGATTGCACATACAGGTTTCATTTCTGATTTTCAAGCTTTTCTGAATGTTGCTACGAACAATTCGCAAACATGTAATTAATTAGGACTATCTACTGCTTTCAATTGATAGAGACGAACACGACAAGAAACGTAGTTGCTATAGGATATCCTTTTAAAAATAAGAATGAGATGAGCCTCGCCGAAATAAAAAAAAATACAAATTGCGGGGCCCTCAGTAAATACTCGTTTTAAATTACTTAGAATTCAGGAGGGCCGCTTAGTGAATTTCGTGGCCTTCCCAAAATAATAACACGATAGTCTCTTTAGGCGCGTGTTTAATAATCTATTTTCTTAAACTTGGGCGTGCATTTCATGTGACCCAAATTCAAATCCCAAAACGTCAAATAAGATATGTTCCGGATTGTGGGTGCATTTCATGTGACACAGTCCAAAGACATGTTTTAAGCGACGTTCACATTCCTAATAATAATAATTAATAAAGTGGTTAAAAGATAAAATTTGCACATGGTTCATAATTGTATTAAAAATCAGATAAACAAGCCGAATATAACAGTTGAGCGACCGTGCTAGAACCACGGAACTCGGGAATGCCTAACACCTTCTCCCGGGTTAACAGAATTCCTTATCCGGATTTCTGGTATGCAGACTGTAATATAGAGTCATTATTTTTCCTCGATTCGGGATTAAAATTGGTGACTTGGGACACCCTAAATCTCCCAGGTGGCGACTCTGAAATAAATAAACAAATCCCGTTTCGATTGTCCTTTAATTGGAAAAACTCCCCTTGCGCCTCTCGGGCGCGGAAAAAGGAGGTGTGACAGCTCTGGCGACTCTGCTGGGGATTCTAAAGGAGAACCACTGGTTCAGGGTTAGAAATTCGAGCTTAGATAAATTGTTATATTTGGCTTTATCTGATTTTTACATGTTTTGAGCCTAATGTGCTAAATGTTGCTTTTACTACTTTGATATTATGTGAACTGTATATAAATTGTGCCGAAACCTATACTTTCTGAGTCTTCTAAATCATGAAGAAGGGCATACTTCGTATGACTTCTTTTCTGTATAGTGTCAAATCCCAATTTAGAACGAGGTTCGGATAAGTTGCTAAGCCGGTGAAGCTTCTGTATTCCCGGTACGCTGCCCCCCTCGGCTCGAGCTGTCCGCTCGGGTAAGCCAGGTCTAGAACAAACACCCAGGTTCTGAACCTAGTATAACAAAGCCACATGCCGGATCCCTAGTAGGAACGTTTATTTGCATCATGTGCATTTGACTTAGGGGACTCAACACAGGGGTTGGGTCCGTCTAGGAATAGCAACCTGAAATAGAAAAGGCCATCCTGATGCATCCTACTCACTGCTTGTGCATTTATTTGCTTCAAACATGCATGATGACCGGTTTTGAATGTTAGGAAATTTTTACAAAAAAAAAAAAATACATATATATATATAGAAATAAATAAACCAGTTAGTTTATCACCCGAACTAAAAAAAATAGAAATAAACAGACCAATTAGTTTATGACCCGAACTACGTCGGTTTGATTCTCACCGGATGTGAGATACGTAGGCAACCCTCATCGGGTCCAACTCTTTTCCCGTTTTTTACCAAAAATGGTATACCATAAAGCATAGTTATATATGTATACACATGTATATAAATAATTTTTTTTTTGTTTCGCCCAAAGATTTTGGTTAAAGTCAAATAAAGGTTTTTGTTTTCACCTAAAAGGTCACCCTAATAAATGTGCAGGATGAACACAGAGCAAAATGAACCATTCTCAGCCCTCAGCGAGGTCCCTCTACAACTCCACATGTGGTGGAATGACTTGGAAGCCGATAGCAAAGGGGTAATAGGAAGAATATTGGGAGGTTTTGTAAATTTGTTGGGTGTTGAGCCGAGGACAGATATTCTTGAAGCTCTAATACCATTTTGGGACCCCACCTGCAATGTATTCCGTTTTGCTGATTTTGAACTTTCACCGACACTTGAGGAAGTTGCCGGATATGCGGGACTGAATGAGAAGTTAAGAGGGCAATATTTGCTTTCGCCAAGGCCGGTGTCCCCGCATGCGTTTCTGGATCTACTAAGCATTAGTCGGAAGGTACAACATGACGATTTATCGAGAGGGTGTTGTGATCTCCATTTCTTGTATCAGCGGTACGGAACCCCGCGGGGTTTCGAGGAACCAAACCTTGGGCTAACTCACGGAGGGAACAGAAACAAATGGGAAGCAAGACGTACTTTGGCTTTTATCACAGCATTCTTGGGAGTAATGGTCTGCCCAAGGAAGGACAAAAAGATAGAGATAGGTCTGGTAGGGATGGCCGACGTGGCAATCAAAAGAACTAATAGTACTGTGGTTCCTTTGATTTTGTCCGAAATCTACCGGGCTCTGACTATATGCCGAGAAGGAGGCAAGTTCTTCCAAGGTTGCAACCTGTTACTTCAGCTATGGATGCAGGAACACCTCCATCACCGAGTAGGATACATGAACCATGGGTTGACCGAGAGGAACTGTATCAGCGGATTCAAGGAGCGCATGACAGGCGCCAGATTTCCTGAAGGTGTCGAAGAATGGTTTACACGGTTAAGGTCAACAACATCTGACCAAATTGAATGGGCATTTGGTTGGTTGACTGATACTGAGGTTATCTACATGTCGGCTGAAGAATGTCATGTTCTCTTAATGGGGCTTCGCAGCATCCAGCCATATGCTCCTCATCGGGTATTACGACAACTGGGCAGGTTTCAAGTAGTCCCTAATGATGAAAATCTGAGCAAGCATGCCTTGGAATTAAGCCCGGGAGTCATATTCCCCGAGGGGAAGATTAGAAAACTGTGGCATGAATGTAGATTCTTGGAGCCCAAAACCATGGTACGAGAGCTAGCTAAAGGTGAGGTAGACCCAAAGTACGATGCTTGGTTCGAAAGAAGGTTTCAGACTCGGCAAAAACCTGCTAAAAGGGCCCACGTCCAACACTTCACCGATGACTCACAAGAGCAATGGGGATGGTTAAAAAGGGAGAAAGGTTACCGGGTCGAAATCGGGAAGCTAAAGCAACAAGTTGAAAGGCTTGTATTTGAGAACAATGTGCAAGTCGCCTCGGAGCAGGCTGAAAGAAACAAGTTAGCCCAAGAAAACCAAACCTTGAAGGCCCGCCTTCGCCAAGCCAGTAAGAGTAACGTTGACCGACAGAAGCGTCGCTCTGATGAAAGATTGATAGCAAGTTTGAGAAACCAGGTCATCCAAGGCCAAGAAGAATTAGAACAATCAAGAGCTTGCATAACAAGGATGAAGGTCAGAGGGGCAAAGTACGCAATGGCCCGGAAGCAGCATTTGCAACAGGTCATAAGGGATTATGAAATGAGCGTCAGAATATTAAGGGAGACGAGCTCCACTCTACATGATCGGATCATCAAACAAGCACGAGATGCCCAGGCCGACAGAAGACAGTGCTACGATGCAATGGACTGCATGGAAAGACAAATGGAGTTGTTTCAGGATCAACTTGCTGACGATGCTCAGGCACTGGGGTTAAAAAACCAACAAATCAGGCAGTTGCTCAGTGAAAGAGATAGCATTCGAGCAAGGATTGATGAAATAGGGCATTACATCTACATGAAATGCTTGGCATGTGAGCGAACACCTCGGAAGACCCTCCTTGTTTCCATCATGGGCTGCGTCCGCCGGATTATGAACGAGTTGAAGAACCTGCAAAGAGACCTTACACCTAGAACCGCGGAAAGGCCGAATGATGCCTCGCGGGCCCTTAAATTGGAGAATTAGTTTTGGTCCAGTCCTGTTTATTTGGCTTTGGTTGTTTTTCCATATGTTGTTTTCTTTTCATTAAACCAAGTTTAAAACCGTGGAGTCTGTACTTCTGCTATTTTATTTTAAGTACTGTGTAATAGCAAATTTTGATAATAAAATTAAGTGACTCCAGAAGAATTACTGTGTGTCTTTGCTTTGAGGCAGAACTACGCCTGGTCTGATTCACGCGGGGACGTGATACGTAGGCAATCCCCATAAGATTCGACCGCTTTTAATAAAAATACAAAATAAAACACAGGGTTTCCCAAAGTACTTTAAAAATGGATGAATGAGCAAACCGGGATGACGTATGTTGTTTGAGGCAAAGCATGTAGAAACGATTAATTGCCTAGGTGCATTGCATCCTCTATGTGTTATGATCAAATCTGTTAAGCTCTAACACTAACAAAGTTTGTTGTTGTCTATACCAGACAGTTAGTTGTTAAAGAATTCTGGCAACACATTCATACCAAACCAGATCCAAAGGACCGGTAGCAACAAGCATGACCACTTCTGAGAATAGTAATGAGGAAGAAAGGCCGATGAGCCAGTTGCTAAAAGAGGCAATGGAAAAGATTGAAAGGATGGGACTAGAGATGCATGCAATGCAGCTAGCCCTGGCCAAAACGCAAAAGAGCCCTGAGACACTGGGACACGTGCCGGAGTACCCTCACTCTGGCCCTTCCACAAGCCGCCCGAACCCCCTCTATCATCAAGAAAGAAGCCCTCATGATTCCCAAGCTCCACCACCCCATCAATCTCTCCCAACACCCAATATCCCCATTTTTGTGGGACCAGCATCAGCCCCTTTGCAGCGAACGACCAGTGAGCCATTGTTTCAGGCTCACGATACACAATACTATCCCCCTGAGCCTACATTCCACGCACCGGAACCACAGGCTTACAATCCCCATTTGGAAGTACCAGCAGAGGTTGAGAAGCCGGTTAAGGCCCCTGAACAGGATGAAGTGTTAAGAAAGTTCAAGAGCCTGGAGCAATCCTTCAGAAACTTGCACGGGCTGGGCAATCAAGTCAGCGTGGCATACAAAGATCTGTGCCCTTTCCCAGATGTCCAACTCCCGGCAGGGTTCAAGATGCCCAAGTTTGATTTATATGAAGGGCACGGTGATCCCATGGCACATTTGCGGGGATTCTGTAGCAAAATGAGAGGGGCAGGAGGCAAGGATGAGCTTTTGATAGCTTACTTCGGCCAAAGTCTGAGCGGATCTGCACTGGAATGGTATACCAGGCAGGATTTCAGCAGGTGGTACACGTGGGATGATCTGGCACAGGCTTTTGCAGGTCATTTCCAGTACAATCTAGAGATAGTCCCTGACCGTCTCACATTATTGAGAACTGGGAAGAAACCCGGGGAAAGTTTTCGCGAGTTCGGATTCCGCTGGAGAGAACAAGCAGCTAGAGTCGATCCTCCCATGAGAGAGGGAGAAATGGTAGACTACTTTTTGCAGACATTGGATCCAACCTACTTTGGTCACTTGGTAACAACGGTTGGAAAATCTTTCAACGAGGTGGTCAAAATAGGGGTCATGATAGAAGAAGGTTTGAGGTCGGACAAGATCTTAAACTATTCGGCACTTAAGGCCACAACCCAGGCTATTCAAAGCGGCACGGGAGGTGCGCTAAGAAGAAAGAAAGAAGAGGTTGCCACGATCGAGGCAGGCAGTTGGTCCAGGGCTGGCAGGCCGCACTACAACCAACCCAGGCCTCACAGGTCAAACTACCCATACAACCCACCACAAAATTTCTATCCACCTCGAGAACCACATTGTTCCGTACACCAAGCCCAGGTATACACTCAGCCCCCGGTTCGCCCACAATGGCGCGCACCGGCTCCCCAGAACATATATGCACCACCACAAAACACTTACCCTCCACCAAGGGCATATAGAAATCCTTCGGGGGCAGGTTTCCGGGGAAATCCAGATGCCAGAAATGACAGATTGCGGAAACAAAGAACCTTCACCAAACTGGGAGAAACCTACACCGCTGTGTTCCACAAGCTGAGGCAATTAGGTTTGGTTAGTCCTGTCCATACTCGGGAACCAAATCCCCCGCCTCAGAATTTGGACCGTTCAATCAGTTGTGAATACTGTTCAGGGATGCTCGGGCACGATACCGAGAAGTGTTGGAAGTTAAGGCATGCCATACAGGATCTTATTGACACCAATAAGATCGAGGTCCAGACACCGGAGGCTCCTAACATCAACCAAAACCCGCTGCCAGCACACCACGAAGCTCGCATGATTGAGTTGGTGTGTGAGGGAGGTGAATTAAGAAAACCCTCACAAACAGTGATGATGATCCAAGCTGCCCCAAAAGAAGTCTTAACCAGTGGAGGAACAAATGTACAGTCACAGGGAGAAGGTGTCAAGCCGGTAGTAATATGGGGGAAGAGCCCGTCCGCCATAGCAAGTAAACCCGAGCCAAGCAAGTTGGTAATACCGGGGATCCTGCCCACACCGGCAGTCATGTTAAAAGGGGTATGTAGAGAACGGGTGACCATAAAGCCGGTGGTCCAACTGCCAATGCTTGACAGCAGGGCTGTGCCCTGGAAATATGAAAAAGCAGTGGTGACATACCAAGGAAAACAGGTGGAAGAAGTCAGTTGTGAAGCGCAAGGGCTGACTCGATCAGGTCGATGCTTTGCTCCGGTGGAGTTAAGAAAAACAAACCCAGTGGCAACCAAGAAGCCAGTGTCAGAAGAAGAGGCTGAAGACTTCCTGAGGAAGATGAAAGTACAAGACTATTCTGTGGTTGAGCAGCTGAGAAAAACCCCTGCCCAGATCTCACTATTGTCGTTACTCCTCCATTCCGAGGAACATCGTCGGGCCCTGTTAAAGATATTGAACGAGGCCCATGTACCCAGTGAGATTTCTGTAAACCACCTGGAAACCATTGCTAGCAAGATTTTCGAGGTGAACAGAGTGACATTCTCAGATGATGACTTGCCGGTGGAAGGTACGGAGCATAACAAAGCTCTATACCTAGTTGTCAAATGTGAAGACTCGGTGGTAACCCGAGTATTGGTGGATAACGGCTCAAGCGCCAATATTTGTCCGTTATCCACCCTGGACCAGTTAAAGGTTGACCGTGGAAGAATACGGGAGAATAGCATCTGTGTCCGAGGGTTTGACGGAAACGGAACAGCCACTGTGGGGGATGTTGTACTTGAACTAACCATTGGCCCGGTCCTGTTTACCATGGAATTCCAGGTATTGGACGCCACAATATCTTACAACTTGCTGTTAGGACGACCCTGGATTCACGCAGCTAAGGCGGTGCCTTCTACCCTACATCAGACAGTGAAGTTCGAGTGGGAAAGACAAGAGGTCGTGTTGCACGGCGAGGATACGACATGCACCATGGGCGGAACCATTGTGCCTTTCATAGAGACCACTGATGACAAGGGTCCCTGGGTCTACCAGATTCTCGATACAGGGTCGGCCAACAAAATTTCTGAAGGAGAAATCATCCCGCACCCTAGGGTGACTGCCGCAACAGTAATGATGGTATCAGAGATGCTGGGTAATGGGTTTGTGCCGGGAAAAGGCCTGGGAGTTGAACTTCAAGGGATAGTCCAACCTGTCTCCCTTCCTAAGAATCTGGAAACTTTTGGGTTGGGGTTCAAACCAACCTCAGCAGACAGGAAGCAAGCGCGAAAAATGAAGAAGAGGGTCTGGTTTCTGCCTAAACCAGTGCCACGCCTCTCGAGGTCTTTTGTTAAAGCTAGTGCCAAGGGGTCAGCGATCCCAAAGATTCGAGGACCTTTGATCGGCATAAGTGAAGACCTGAATCAGAGTTTTGAGAGACTATTCGCGGATGTCAGTATGGTGGAAGCTGGAGAGGGTTCCGGCAGAGCAGAGATACAATTCGTGGGGCCTGAGGCCAAGACCAACAATTGGACGGTTACTCCTCTTCCTGTCCGAGGGGAGTCTTGGTAGTAGGCTTTGATTAATGTTTTGTTTGTTTGTTCGTTTGATCGGATTATTCAAGGGTGTAATCCCAATTTTACTTTCGTTTTGTAAAAGTGTGAACCCTTTTTATCCTGCAAATTTAATAAAGTTCTTTTCTTTTGTCCCGTTTTAATTTCTTGTTTTGTTCTTTTTCTTTCTGAACAGTTCTCTTTTTACTGGTCCTAATGACATGGCATGCACAGCGGATCTTCGACCTAGTCTAATAAATCAATCTGAATCTGACTCAATGATGCAAGAGGTCGTTTGTGATAATGAATCCGAATGTGACGAAGGGGAAGCCTTCGAAGAAATAAATCGAGAACTGTGCCAATTTGAAGAGAAACCCAAGCCTAACCTAAATGACACTGAGGCTGTGAACCTAGGAGACGCTGATAACATCCAAGAGACCAAAATTAGCATCCACATTGAGCCGAATGTCAAAGCAGAATTGATCGAAACTCTCAGGGAATTCAAAGATGTTTTTGCATGGTCATATGATGATATGCCTGGATTGAGCACCAATTTAGTGGTTCACAAATTGCCCACTGACCCGGCATACCCTCCGGTCAAGCAAAAACTAAGGAAATTTAAAACAGAAATGAGTGTAAAGATCAAAGAAGAAGTGATTAAGCAATTACAATCGAAGGTCATTCGGGTCACTCGGTATCCCGAGTGGTTGGCCAATGTGGTCCCAGTCCCAAAGAAGGATGGAAAAATCAGGGTGTGCGTCGACTACCGCAACCTCAACAAAGCAAGTCCCAAGGACAATTTCCCGTTACCCAATATTCATATCCTGATCGATAATTGCGCTGGGCGCGAGATCGGATCCTTTGTGGATTGCTATGCGGGCTATCATCAGATCCTAATGGACGAAGAGGATGCTGAGAAGACAGCATTTATTACGCCATGGGGAACCTACTGCTATCGGGTAATGCCGTTCGGTTTAAAGAACGCTGGGGCAACGTACATGCGAGCAATGACTGCTGTGTTTCATGACATGATACACAAAGAAATAGAGGTGTACGTCGATGATGTGATCATCAAATCATGGCGTCAGGAGGACCATGTGGCAGACCTAAGGAGATTTTTCCAAAGACTCCGGAGGTATGATATCAAGCTTAACCCGGCCAAATGCGCATTCGGGGTTCCATCAGGAAAGTTGCTAGGATTCATCGTCAGTCGACGGGGGATTGAGTTAGACCCATCCAAAATTAAATCCATCCGAGACTTGCCACCGCCAAGGAACAAAACGGAGGTAATGAGTTTGTTGGGTAGACTCAATTACATCAGCAGGTTCATCGCTCAACTCACAGCAACTTGTGAGCCCATATTTCGGCTACTGAGAAAGGATGCCGCAGAAGGTTGGACGACAGAGTGTCAAGAGGCTTTCGACCAAATCAAAGGGTATCTGTCTAATCCGCCCGTATTGGTCCCACCTAAGCCCGGGAAACCCCTAATCCTTTACCTGACGGTCTTGGAAAATTCATTTGGTTGTGTATTGGGGCAACATGACGACACAGGGAGGAAGGAGCAGGCCATCTACTATCTTAGCAAGAAATTCACAGTGCATGAGGTCAAGTACACTCAACTCGAGAAAACATGCTGCGCCCTAACTTGGGTAGCTCAGAAGTTGAAGCACTACCTGTCTTCATACACTACTTATCTCATATCCCGTTTGGACCCGTTGAAGTATATCTTTCAGAAACCTATGCCCACGGGAAGGTTGGCAAAATGGCAAATTCTGCTCACAGAATTTGATATCATCTACGTGACAAGGACGGCCATGAAAGCCCAGGCACTGGCAGACCATTTGGCAGAGAATCCCGTTGACGAAAAATACGAGCCCTTAAGAACGTATTTTCCTGACGAAGAGGTGATGCATACGAATGAGTTGGAATTACTTGAGGAACCGGGTTGGAAGCTTTTCTTCGATGGAGCTGCAAACGCAAAAGGGGTTGGAATAGGAGCAGTACTCATTTCTGAAACAGGACGGCATTATCCTGTTACGGCTCAACTACGCTTCTATTGCACCAACAATATGGCCGAATATGAGGCTTGCATTCTGGGTCTGCGCCTGGCTGCCGACATGGATGTCCAAGACGTTTTGGTCTTGGGAGACTCGGACCTCTTGGTACATCAAATTCAGGGTGAATGGGAAACACGAGATCTAAAGCTCATACCATACCGACAATGCTTGCATGATCTGAGCAAGCAATTTCGATCGGTGAAGTTCAAACACATCCCGAGAGTTCACAATGAGGTTGCGGATGCCTTGGCCACCTTGGCATCAATGCTGCACCACCCTGACAAAATGTATGTTGATCCTCTACACATCCAGGTCCGTGATCAGCACGCCTACTGCAACACCATAGAAGAAGAAGCAGATGGCGAACCCTGGTTTTATGATATCAAGGAATACCTCAGGATGGGGATATATCCAGAACATACCTCAGGAGACCAAAAAAGAGCCCTTCGGCGGTTGTCGAATGGTTTCTTCCTCAGTGGGGGAATATTGTACAAAAGAACCCCGGATCTGGGATTGTTGAGATGCATAGACGCCAGGCAGGCAACAACGGTTATGGCAGAAGTACATGCTGGAGTTTGTGGGCCGCACATGAGTGGATATGTATTGGCAAGGAAAATCCTTCGAACAGGGTGTTATTGGCTCACCATGGAACACGACTGTATCACTTTCGTGAGGAAATGCCATCAGTGCCAGATACATGGAGACTTAATTCATTCTCCGCCAACAGAGTTACATACGATGTCAGCACCTTGGCCGTTTGTAGCATGGGGCATGGATGTCATTGGGCCCATCGAGCCAGCAGCGTCCAACGGTCATAGGTTCATTCTAGTGACCATTGATTACTTCACCAAATGGGTTGAGGCTAAAACCTTCAGATCAGTAACCAAGAAAGCAGTAGTGGACTTTGTTCACTCCCATATCATCTGCAGATTTGGGATCCCAAAAGTGATCATCACGGATAACGGTGCGAATCTTAATAGCAGTCTGATGAAAGAGGTATGCCAACAATTCAAGATTACACACCGCAATTCCACCCCATATCGTCCTAAGGCAAATGGAGCAGTCGAAGCAGCCAATAAGAATATCAAGAAGATACTGCGAAAAATGGTGGAAGGATCCAGACAGTGGCACGAGAAGTTACCCTTTGCCTTGTTGGGTTACCGCACTACCGTCCGGACTTCCATAGGCACAACTCCTTATTTGTTGGTGTATGGAACTGAGGCCGTGATACCAGCAGAGGTCGAAATTCCGTCCCTCCGAATTGTCGCTGAAGCCGGAATTGATGATGATGAATGGATCAAAGCTCGCTTGGAACAATTGAGCCTGATAGATGAGAAAAGATTAGCAGCAGTGTGCCATGGTCAGCTGTACCAGAAGAGAATGGCAAGAGCGTATAATAAAAAGGTGCGCCCAGGAAGTTTGAAGTAGGGCAGCAGGTATTGAAGAAGATCCTCCCACATCAGGTCGAGGCAAAAGGCAAATTCGCCCCAAATTGGCAAGGGCCTTATATCGTGACCAGAGTCTTGGCCAACGGCGCTTTGTGTTTGACAGATGTCGAAGGTAGATGCGTCGACATGGCTATCAATTCAGATGCAGTCAAGAGATATTATGCGTAATTTCTTTAAATTATGGCAATTTTGGTTTATTTGTTTGTATTTGGCATTTGTTGAATAATGAGATGACGGAGGCAATTCTTTCTTCTATCCAAACACTTTTAACCCTCGCTTCCCCCTTTGAGCCTTAAGCAAATTCTTTCAATACCCCTCTTTTGGAATCACTAATGGGAAAGATACGAAAAAAAAGAAGAAAAGAAAAGAAAAGAAAAGAAAAAGAAAGAAAAGGAAAAGAAAATGAAAAGAAAAAAAAGAAAAATCAAGGAATATAAAACCGTGGGAACTACGTTTGACCTGATTCCTCGAAGAGGATACGTAGGCGCCTCACGGCTCGGTCATAGTATGCATCGTAATAAATATAGGATGCATAATGTACATAGTGTGCATAATAGACACAGCGTGCGTAACGCACGTAGCACAACATAAGAGTAAAAAATAAATAAATTCCCCAAGCAAGAAAACTGGGGCAGAAGTTATGTTTTAAGTTCCAACAAAGGTTTGATTCCAAAAGTTGTAGCACATCACCCTTCAAGTTGTTTTCATTTTTTAGCCTTCCTTCAATCCCACACCAAAACCAACATCGACATCCAAAAGACCTCCCGATCAATGTTCGAGAGATGCCAAATCTGGCAAATAAGGCCGAGAATAATACACCGATCCCCAGCAAAGAAAAGGATCGTAAGACTGGGAACGAGTTGATAGTCAAAAGAATCCCCGGAAGAGAGGGTCGTATCTACAACACCCCGATTCCTCGAAAGAAATAAAATGAGAAAGTCTCATCGGGGAAAACCTTCGCAGGCACCGAGAGGCGATGTAAGATGAGGGATATGAAATGAGAGAGTCTTATTGGTGAAAACCTTCACAGGCACCATAAGGCGCCGGGAGATGAGAGAAAAGAGAGAGTCTCATTAGTGAAAACCCCTCGAAGGGCACTATGAGGCGGCAAGACAGATCAGCAAAGCTACCACATTCGAAACGAAGTGAACACTCCTTTATCATCCCCAGCAAGTCAGACCATCGGGCGAATCGATTGATACAAATAGACTGGGTCGGGAATCTATGGTGCATGTCATGATCACGGGGACCAGTTGTGTCATCCAGATAAGTTCTTTTGATTGTCTCCTCCCACAAAATATTGGTTCAGAAAGATTTTCTCTTTTCCATATCTTTATTTCTTTTCCTAAAATGTGTCTTTAAAGGATTTGTCGAAGCTTACTACCAGAAACCGAAGGGGAATTCACCCAATACAGGGTAATACAAACAGTCTTAAAGGCCGGCCCCAGGCAATGCAGGGATTGTGCTCGGAAATGTTGAAAGAAGTAAGCTCCAAAAGGGAGTGGTTTCAGGAGTTAGAAGCAGACTCCCACATCATGTGTTTAAAGAGAAAGCAGAGTAGGGGATAAACTGAAAACCAATCCCCAGCAGGCTAGAAACCCCCCCCCCCCCAACAGGCAACTTTGCCCGCCAACCAATAATGGGGACAAAGAGCAAGGGAAGGGGAAGAGAGAAAATGGCTTGCCAGAAAGGCACCACCACGATTAAAACTGACTAAATCCTTTTGTCTGTTGCAGGAGATCAAAGAATTGATGATGGCAGCAAGATGCAACACCATGGAAGTCACCAAAAACCGGGGCAGAAAATTTTCTGCCGATTGTCGAAAATTTTCTGGAAGAACGGGAAAGCAATTTCAATACTTTTAAGTTCTAGGTCGCCCACCAGTATAATGCGGGAATACTTTTAAGTTCTAGGTCGCCCACCAGTATAATGCGGGAATACATTTAAGTTCTAGGTCGCCCACCAGTATAATGCGGGAATACTTTTAAGTTCTAGGTCGCCCACCAGTATAATGCGGGAATACTTTTAAGTTCTAGGTCGCCCACCAGTATAATGCGGGAATACATTTAAGTTCTAGGTCGCCCACCAGTATAATGCGGGAATACTTTTAAGTTCTAGGTCGCCCACCAGTATAATGCGGGAATAATTTTAAGTTCTAGGTCGCCCACCAGTATAATGCGGGAATACATTTAAGTTCTAGGTCGCCCACCAGTATAATGCGGGAATACTTTTAAGTTCTAGGTCGCCCACCAGTATAATGCGGGAATAATTTTAAGTTCTAGGTCGCCCACCAGTATAATGCGGGAATACATTTAAGTTCTAGGTCGCCCACCAGTATAATGCGGGAATACATTTAAGTTCTAGGTCGCCCACCAGTATAATGCGGGAATAATTTTAAGTTCTAGGTCGCCCACCAGTATAATGCGGGAATACATTTAAGTTCTAGGTCGCCCACCAGTATAATGCGGGAATAATTTTAAGTTCTAGGTCGCCCACCAGTATAATGCGGGAATACATTTAAGTTCTAGGTCGCCCACCAGTATAATGCGGGAATACATTTAAGTTCTAGGTCGCCCACCAGTATAATGCGGGAATAATTTTAAGTTCTAGGTCGCCCACCAGTATAATGCGGGAATACTTTTAAGTTCTAGGTCGCCCACCAGTATAATGCGGGAATACTTTTAAGTTCTAGGTCGCCCACCAGTATAATGCGGGAATACATTTAAGTTCTAAGTCGCCCACCAGTATAATGCGGGAATACTTTTAAGTTCTAGGTCGCCCACCAGTATAATGCGGGAATACATTTAAGTTCTAGGTCGCCCACCAGTATAATGCGGGAATACATTTAAGTTCTAGGTCGCCCACCAGTATAATGCGGGAATACTTTTAAGTTCTAGGTCGCCCACCAGTATAATGCGGGAATACATTTAAGTTCTAGGTCGCCCACCAGTATAATGCGGGAATACATTTAAGTTCTAGGTCGCCCACCAGTATAATGCGGGAATACTTTTAAGTTCTAGGTCGCCCACCAGTATAATACGGGAATACATTCAGCTCTAGATTTTGGAATCAGTCACCCCACCTGAAGACAGAAGGTTACAACAGAGATCCCCAAACGGGAAACAATAAAATCCCCAGCACCAAGAAGCAGACAACTGCAAAAGCAAGCGCACATTCAAAGGGAAGAGGGAACGCGTCTCAAAAGAAGTAGTTTGGGAACGTTGTAGCATGCCCAGTATAACAATTCTGATGAAAAGCCATACCACTGAAGAAACCATTGGAAGATCTAAAGAAGAAAGCCGTGTCCCCAGCAAATCAAGCAAAGTGATGAGAACTGACATTCAGAATAGGTGAAGGACCAGCATCATCTCCAAGTTCACAAAATAAAGGCGTCGGAGGAAAGCATTAGCCGACAAGAAAGCAAGGCAACAAGAACAAGTTGAAGATGGATGAAATTTCAGGATCCTCAGTTTAACTTAGCTTCTTGTTTTCCTTTTAGAGCAATGTAATAGGGAGATCGGTTGAGCAGTAGCATCCTACAGCAGCATACAACAGCGCACAACAACAGCAAACACTACAGTCGCACGGTAGTCCCAGCTACCAAAATTTCCCGAACTACATTGACCTGATTCCTGTTTCAGCCCAGGATATGTAGGAAACCTCTGAAGCAAAGGTTCGGTCAAATCATTTTCAAAAAATGCTTCACACGGAGTATTCGGACGGGCAAAAATCGCTCGCTTTATCTTTGCGCAAAAACCCTTCGTGTCTTCGTGCAAAGAGGGGCAGCTGTAAGCACGTGATTTTTGCTTCACGGACAATCGCTCCAAAAGAAAATAAAAATAGCGGCAAAGGGCTTCGCTGTACAATTTTTCGGTCTTTCCGTGACATGTTTTGTTAATCGTTTGTGAGTCTGTCCGTTTTGCATCTAGTCATTATCAAACAAAAATACAAAAATGCCTGTCGTTAAAAGAAAATTCAAAAAATGTGTATGTGTGCATCGTTCATTCTCAGCTGTGAGCTAACCATTTTTATTTTTATTTTTATTTGTTCATTTTGTGTTAATTGTTATAGGTGCTAACCAATATGTGTGTAAGTTTATTTTAATTTTTACAATTTTTAGGAATTTTTAGTTTAATTTGTTGATTTGAAAAAGAAAAAAAAGAAGAGAAGAAAAGGGAAAATCGGATTGGGCCCCAAAATGAGGCCCAAAGCCAAGGCAAGACCCAGTCCAAACCAGGCCTGCCCAGGCACGCCCCCAAAACGACGCCGTATAGGGCGTTCGATCTGAGCCGTCCGTCCAGGCCAATCCAACGGCTCAGGACCTTTTTCAGTAACCCATGTTCAAACCCGACCCAATAACCAATCCGACCCAACCCCTCACTTAAACCAAACGACCCCGTTTAACTATCAAACGACCCCGTCCCATTTCTCAGCATCAGATCTAAGCCATTGAGATCATCTGATCTAACGGCTCAGATCCGACCAACCTCACCATATATAAACCTTCCCTTACACCCCACGCCCCCTATCCGAACCCCACCCCTCACTCGTCTCCTTCCCCGAACCCTGAAACCCCCAAACCCTAGCAGCCGCCCTAGTTTCCTTTCCACCAAAACCCGGCGGCACGAACGCCGGTGACCACCCCCTTCACACCCCTAAAGCATCCAACCACCCTGAACACGAATCCACTAACCACGAACCTCGAATCACTTTCGTTCGTCTCGAATCTTCATTTGAAGATTTGAGTCGAACCCGGATCTATGCCAAATCATCCCATCTTCATACCAGACACTCCCCTGACCTTCCTCGTGACCAAACCAAACTTGGTTTGGTCCGAATCTACCCACAACTCCCAAAAATCCAGATCTGGAAATCCAGACTTTAGAACACATGCCCTTGGGGAATCCGGCCGGTTTGGACATAGGTTTGAGGTCTAATAGACCTTAATCAAGGTGTTCTCATGTGAGAACACCCTGATTAAAGTTTGTTCGGCCTCAAAAGTTCGAAGTTGAATCAGATTTGGGTCTGTTTGATTTAAACATTTTCGGTAAGTTTTCCTTTCGTTTGTTTTGTTTCTAATTAAGTTGTCAGCATATTTCTTTGTGTTTGTTTGTTATTTTGTTATTTTTCATTCGAATTTCTTCCATCTCTGTTAAAGGCCTTTTATTTGGCCAATTGTCTTCTGTTTGTGGTCTGAATATACCCTGTGATATACGTGCTCATCAATTAGATTAGTCGTCAGACGAGTTAATTCACATAAGTTCCCAGTGTTTGAACAAATTTGTCTGAAGTCAGTCGGGACTCTGTACGTGTTGTTTATATGAACGATTGATTGTTATGTGTTACGATTAATATAGTCGAGTCGATATATGTCGTCAATTAGTTTCAATCGTTAATGGTAACAACTTGATTCGTATTGCTTATTTCTGCTGTGATCGTATTTGAGTCCCATTAGGAACTGAATTGTATTGCCTATTGATTTTGTTCAAATTAAATTAAAAGAACATCTAGGGGGAAAGGTTATAATGGCAGATTCAGATTTTGGTTTTTAAACACAACGCCATTTGGTTTGGACTGTGGGCAGCATGTGTATGGTCTGCTTTAAGGAATTAAAATAATCGGACAGCATGTGCTGTCAGATTATATTCCTACTGCCCATACTTTGATTAAACAAACAAGTGATCAGTACACTTTAACAACCAAAAAAGAGAGAGGGGCTGTCAGGGATTTCATGGGGGCTTGGTTATTTAAAACAAGTGAGTGGAAAAGCAACATGGGGGGGGGGGGTAATTTTGAGTTGTAAAACAGACTGTAAAGTGTTAAGGTTAGGCTATAAAAGAGAGGACCATCCGTTAGAAAAGGGTTCATTTTTTTGGAGTCTTGAGAGATTCTGTGAGTCAGAAAACTGAAAAAGGAAAAACAGAAATAAATTTCAGAACATTGTGGATGAGTATTGTCTAGAAGAAACTGTGTAAGAGTCCAGTTTGATCAGGTTGTCTTTGTGGTTTTGCTTTCCTGTCGTTTGCCAAGCTTCCTTGTGGTCATTGGATTTCTGTTGATGTTACATTCAACATTCTGGGCTGTTATTTCCTACTCTGTTTTTCTGGGATTGTTTATTTTTTGCTCGACTCCTTGTTGAGCTTCATCATTGTTGGCTGGTTGTTGTTGCTGTGTTGTTGCTGTGAATCTGCTGTTACTGTGTTTACTGCATACTGCCCAGCTGATCATCCCTTTCCTCTTTGTCCTCTATACCAGGTACACAACCAATGCACTGTCAAGAAATGTAATTGAAAAATGAGTATGAATGCAAAAATGAAGAATCTTGAAGGATGACTCTTGCACATAGATTGTTATATTAAATATTCATGTAATGTGTAATAGTTTTTACATTTTGTTCTGGGTACTAGAGACAGTCTTCATGCCTATAAATGTCAATGTATGGTAGTTGAATGCTAGAATGTGCATATAGGTTGATGATGAGAGTATGCCCAAGGCAGTAGGTGGTATCTCCTACTTAGTTCAATGGTATAGTATGAGCCTGTGATATAGTCCAAGCATGAAATCCGTATACTGTAAATAGGTTCTTTCCTTTCTAATAAATTGCCATGTATAAACCTTAAGATCATGTTTTAAGATAAAGAGCACAAGTTCAGGGCCTCAACCTCATAAAGGTCGAGCCCAGATCAAAACAGACCGGGCAGGTCCGCATCGGACAAGCAGTGGCCCAGGTCTGGCCTTTCACGCATGGGCTGGATTTGGGCCCATGATTATTTGTTCGGCTGATTGCACATACGGTTTCATTTCTGATTTTCAAGCTTTTCTGAATGTTTCTACGAACAATTCGCAAACATGTAATTAATTAGGACTATCTACTGCTTTCAATTGATAGAGACGAACACGACAAGAAACGTAGTTGCTATAGGATATCCTTTTAAAAATAAGAATGAGATGAGCCTCGCCGAAATAAAAAAAAATACAAATTGCGGGGCCCTCAGTAAATACTCGTTTTAAATTACTTAGAATTCAGGAGGGCCGCTTAGTGAATTTCGTGGCCTTCCCAAAATAATAACACGATAGTCTCTTTAGGCGCGTGTTTAATAATCTATTTTCTTAAACTTGGGCGTGCATTTCATGTGACCCAAATTCAAATCCCAAAACGTCAAATAAGATATGTTCCGGATTGTGGGTGCATTTCATGTGACACAGTCCAAAGACATGTTTTAAGCGACGTTCACATTCCTAATAATAATAATTAATAAAGTGGTTAAAAGATAAAATTTGCACATGGTTCATAATTGTATTAAAAATCAGATAAACAAGCCGAATATAACAGTTGAGCGACCGTGCTAGAACCACGGAACTCGGGAATGCCTAACACCTTCTCCCGGGTTAACAGAATTCCTTATCCGGATTTCTGGTATGCAGACTGTAATATAGAGTCATTATTTTTCCTCGATTCGGGATTAAAATTGGTGACTTGGGACACCCTAAATCTCCCAGGTGGCGACTCTGAAATAAATAAACAAATCCCGTTTCGATTGTCCTTTAATTGGAAAAACTCCCCTTGCGCCTCTCGGGCGCGGAAAAAGGAGGTGTGACAACCACTCTAAGATGTTGTTCGTTCTCCTCCCGGCTACGGGAATAGATCAAAATATCATCAATGAGGACTATCACGAACGAATCCAAGTAAGGCCTGAACACTCGGTTCATCAAATCCATAAAAGCTGCTGGGGCATTTGTCAACCCGAAGGACATCACCAAGAACTCATAATGCCCGTACCGAGTGCGAAAAGCTGACTTAGGGACATCGGATGCCCAAATCCTCAACTGGTGGTAGCCAGATCTCAAGTCAATCTTCAAAAATACCTTGGCACCCTGAAGTTGATCAAAAAAATCATCAATCCTCGGCAATGTATACTTATTTTTTATTGTAACCTTGTTCAGCTGCCGTTAATCAATACACATTCTCATCGATCCGTCCTTCTTCTTAACAAACAATACCGGCGCACCCTAAGGTGAAACACAAGTCCTAATGAAACCTTTCTTAAGAAAGTCTTGCAACTGCTCCTTCAACTCTTTCAACTAAGGCGGGCCATATGATACAACGGGATAGAAATGGGCTAAGTGTTCGGAGCCAAATCAATACAAAAGTTAATATCCCTGTCGGGTGGCATACCCAGCAGGTCTAAAGGAAATACCTCAGGAAACTTACGAACAACGAGCACTGAATCAATAGAAGGAACCTCAGCACTAGAATTATGAACATAGGCCAAACACCCCTTCTCGACCATACGCCGAGCCTTCATATATGAGATAACACTATGGGTAGAATGACTAGGAGTCCCTCTCCACTCTAAACGGGGTAAACCTAGCAAGGCTAAGATCACAGTCTTGGCATGACAATCCAAGATAGCGTGGTAAGGTGATAACCAGTCCATCCCCAATATGACATTAAAATTAACCATATCTAGCAGAAGCAAATCTACACGAGTCTCAAGACCCCCAATCACAACTATACATGAATGATGGACTCAATCTACCACAATAGAATCACCCACCAATGTAGACACATAAACAGGAGCACTCAAAGAATCACTAGGCATGACCAGATATGGTGCAAAATAAGATGACACATAGGAGTATGTAAACCCTGGATCAAATAACACTGAAACATCCCTACTACAAACTAGAACCGTACCTGTGATAACTGCATCGGAAGCCTCAACCTCGGGCCCACATGGTCAAAACTTGAGGTTCGAACCAAAACCCAATCACTCATTCCTCCACGAACTTTAATATATAATTTGTTTTGAAATCGAACTTCAAATCGAGGTCCAAATCCCCAATTTTTTGAAAAACCTAGGTTCTACCCAAAACACCCAATTTCTCCCATGAAAATCATTGATTTTGAGTTGAAATCATGTAAAAAGACGTTAATGATGGAAGAAAACGAGTTAAAATTGCCTTACAATCGATTAGGAAGAAGAGTTGTTTTTGAAAAATCGCTCAAGAGTGTTTTGGTTTTGAAAGAGTGTGAAAAATGAAAGATTTTCGGCTAAGTTATAAAATTGCAGGTTGCAGATATGGGAATTGCGAATCCAGACTTCTGCTAAGTTCGCATTTGCTAATGCAATGCGCATTTGCAAAGTCACATTTGCGACTGAAGTCTCGCATTTGAGATCAAGGGGGATACCAGGAAGTTGTCGCATTCGCGACAGTCACTTCGCATTTGTGAAGAAGGCAGCCAAGGCCGCATCTCGCATTTGCGAGACAGGCTTCACAAATGTGAAGCCTGCAGGCCTGTAGCATACCAGCAATTCCCTAAGTTAAAATCTCACTCTGTGGCCTATCCAAAACTTACCTGAGCCCTCGGAGCTCCAAACCAAACATGCACACCAACCTAAAAACATCATACGGACTCGTTCGTGCATTCAAATCACTAAAATAACATCAACAACTGTGAATTTAGCATCAAAATCATGAAATTTCTTAAGAACTTCAAATTTTTTATTTTTCTCAAAATCGATCCGATTCACGTAGTTTCAAGTCTGTTTCTTACCAAACTTCACAGACTTATCTTAAATCACATATAAGACTTGTACCGGGCACCGGAACTAAAATACGGGCCCGATACCATCAAGTTTTAAACACTTTTCATTTCCAAAACTCATAAATAATTTCAGAAAATAATTTTCTTTAAAAATTCATTTCTCGGGCTTGGGACCTCGGAATTCGATTCCGGGCATACGCCCAAGTCCCATATTTTCCTACGGACCCTCCGAGACCATCCAATCATGAGCCCGGGTCTATTTACACAAAATATTGACTGAAGTCAACTTAAACTCATTTACATGCAAAATTCATCATTTTTCACAAATTTTCACATAATAGCTTTCCGGCTACGTGCCCGGACTGCGCACGTAAAACGAGGTAATGTCGAAAGAGGTTTTTAAGGTCTCGAAACACAGAATCCACTTTTAAAACAAGTGATGACCTTTTTGGGTCATCACAAAGGAGAAGGTGACAAAATATTAATAATACAATGAGGATATAATTAATCACAATGCCATGAGGTTGTTATGCTACAAATTTAATGTAATGACCCGACCGGTCGTTTCGAGCATTTGTACTTCGCTCGGTAGTTTAGGGTCATGAGTAGTTCCGTATGATATATTAGGACTTGTATATAAAATTTGAGTTCATTCCGAGTTGATTTGATATGTATCGACGCGCGTTTTTGGAAGTCGAAAGTTCATTAAGTTTGATTTGAGGTGTGTTTCAACGTTTTGATGTTATTATGAGTGATTTACGTCCTCGAGCAGGTCCGTATTATGTTATGGGACTTGTTGGTATATTCGTACGGGGTCCCGAGGGGCTCGGGTAAGTTTCAGATAGGTTTGGGCTGTGTTGCGCTCATTTTTCTTATGTTTCACGTCGTTTCTTCAAGCATAAATGGTACCATATTAAGAAAATGAGATCCAATTTCTATTTTGATTGAAGCATTAGATTGGTTTTGTAATTATAAAGGTATAGCAAAAAGAATCATCGAATTTGGATATCGTATGAGGATTTTATGGCCATTTTACTAAGAATTGGGTTGCCAGATTTTTCAGATTAATTAAATTGCCACTCACTTCGTATTTAAAAATCTGCGCTATTTTCAAATATTGAAGCCAACATATCTCCTTCAATATAAGGTCAAATGGATTGATGCACGAGCCCAACTTGACTAAAACTTCACAACAAATCCATTGGAGGCATCAAAAAGGAGTTTTAGGATCGTTTGACACAAAAAACGAGGCTAAACAATGTTAAATCGAGGATTTGTTCATTTAACATATTTTGAGTTGGGGAGCTCGGATTTGGGCAATTGTTTACGCGATGTTCACCATATAAATTTAGATAAGTGTTCTCTACTCGGTTTTGGTTATATTTCATGAATCTATCTTCATTTTTGGTAATTGGATTGTGAATTTTAAAGAGGAAATTGGGGGGGGAGGGGGGTTGGCTAAAGTTTTATAATGCGAATATTTGAGTTTTGAACATCGATTCGGAGTCGGATTTTAGTGAAACTAGTATAGTTAGACTCGTAATTGAATGGGTTGTCGGATTTTGTAAGTATTGTCAGGTTCCGAGGCGCGGGCCCCGATTTGACTTTTTGGTCGATTTGTGATTTTGATTAAAGATTCGACCTTTATCGATTGGGTTTGTTTCCTTTGGCACTGTTTGATGTATTTGAGTTGTTTTTGGCTAGTTTTGAGCCGTTAGGAGGTTGGTACGCGCGGGATGGCATTTTTAGAGCATAATTTGGCTTGTTGGGTATTAGATTTGGCTTGTTCGAGGTAAGTAACACTTCTAAACTTGGTGTTGAGGGTATGAAATCCCGAATTACATGCTATGTGATTGGTGTTGAGGTGAAGCACATGCTAGGTGATGGGCATGTGGGCATGCACCGTGAGAATTGTGACTCTGTTATTTTTGTGGTACTGTATAGTTACCTGATCTTACCGGTAACCATGAAATTTCTACATACTTGAGCTATTGAGCTGTGATCCATGTTAGAAACCATGTCTAGGCTACATGCTTATCCTATTGGGACCTACTGAGGTCATTTCTACTGTTGAGTTATCTTCTTTCATTGCCTTATATACTCAGTCATACGCATTCATATGCATATCATATCTCAGTCTCTATTACCATTTATTGACACATCATATCATCATTTTGGGCTAGTTTCATAGCATTGTGAGCCCGAGATATTAGAAAGATTGATGACTAAGTGAGGCCGAGGGTCTGATTATGAGTGATATTTATGGGATCGGGCTGCACACCGCAGCAACTATACTGATTTATGGTAGCGCTTGGGCTGAAGGAACCCCTCCGAAGTCTGCACACACCTCAGTGAGCGCAGTTAATTATATTGAGGGATCGATCTTCCCTGGACATGGATCTTGTCCGAAACGTTTATATGCATGGGGATGGATCTTCCCTACGGGATGGATTTTCCCCTACTCAGTACTGAGTGACTGATGGTCAGTTAATGTATATATTCCAGGATGGTCTTTTCTGGGCCGGATTGGCTATATCAATACTGAGTGATTAAGCATGATGAATGGAAAGTGTGAGATAGTAAGATTGAATATTCTAAGAGTGTGAGTACATGAGTTTATCTCTGATATATATTGCATTGACATGCACACATGACATAGATGCATAAAGAGGTATTTTGTCTCATGTTGTACGGTATCACGTCATTCATGACTTCTCACACATACTGATATATGATCGTAGAGAGGAATTTTACACTTGCTATATGGAAAGAAAAAATGAAACATCTTATTCATTGTTGAAAAGATTTTTGGAAAAAATTACAGTTTTCAAACTTGTAGTTTAGACGATTTCAGTAAAGGATTTGGATTTTCACTGATATATTTGAAAAGCGAAACTATTTTTTGGGAAACTATGAGAAAGCTGAGCATTTTATCTCTAAGTTACTTCTTTCATTACTTGCTTTACGTTGTTATGAACTATTGTTGGCTATTGGTATTGGACCCGACCTTTGTTCCAGCTTGTCACTACTTTCAACCTAAGGTTGGGTTTGTTACTTATTGAGTACATGAGGTCGGTAGTACTCATACTATATTTCTGCACCTTACATGCAGATGTTGGCTGTTGATGCTGCTATGATTGACGGGAGCTGGAATTGAAAACGTACCTGCGTTCTGGTTGTAGTTGCCTCTTGTTCATGGTAGCCTTAGATCATAAAAATGTATATGTACTTTTTGAACAGATGATGTTTTTATTTCATAAAAGCTGTGTAAATTCTAATCTTAGAAGCTCATGATTTATACGACCAGTCCTTGGGGAATGTATAAGATTCAGATAATTTCTTCTATTTAATTATTTTATTAATATCATTGGAATTGGATAGTTGTTAATTGGCTTACCTACCGGATTGGGTTAGGTGGCATCATGAGCCGTCGGTTTTTGGATCGTAAAAAGTTGGTATTAGAGCTCTAGGTTCATAGGTTCTATAAGTCATGAACAAGTGTCTAGTAGAGTCTTACGGATCGGTATGATGATGTCCATACCTATCTTCGAGAGGCTATAGGGAAATTACGATAAACTTCCCATCTTTCTTTCTTTATCATGCGACATTGATTCAGCTTGAAGCGTAACTCTTTGAATTCCTTCCACACATTCGTGTGCGCATGTGAGCGCCCGATATCAACAATATATCGATGGCTTGTGATTCCGCAGATGAGGTGCGAGATATGATTTTTGTATGCTGATGAAAGGCCAGTCTGGAGAACTTGAGGCTGGGTTTTTACTGTAGCTTGCGCATGGAGATTTCAGTTGTGTGAGTATGTGCTTTTGGACTTATAAGTCTGATAGTGTCCCTATTAGTGAAATTCATGGCTCGATGAGTGGTTGAATGGATACATGATAAGTATGATATGACTGTGAGATGTATTCAGATTGTTTGAATGTGAAGAAAAGAGTTTGCTTGCGAAGTAAAAATGACTATTCGGTGCTTGATTTTTTTCTTGAATTGACGTATAGTCTCGAGTTATGGGTGTGATGAGGGATCTTTCATGTTGTTTAATTATGGAGTGAAGTAGATTTTCATGTCTTGTTGTGAGTTCAGACTCAAGAAGATTAAGTGATGGCGTAGTAGTTGTGGCTGTGAAAGGGTATAGAGAGGTGTCAGTTTGAGGCAAAGCGGGTGGGTTATCACCTGCGGGGTAATCTATAGATGTGTGATACTTATGATGTTGTGTGGAGAGTTTCCTTCTACTAGTGGGTTATAGGTGTTGCGATTTGAGTTTGGATTGGTTAAGAAAGTTGACCGGACCTTCACGAGGATGAATGTGATTTAGCAAATGATTTGAGGTACTATATGGTTTGTGTTACATGAGCTTATGAAGGATTGAGTTGAATCTCACTACGGTATTATGACAGTAATGGAGTATGGTTATTGTAAGTTATCAGATATTTATTCCATGGCTTTGAGCCAAGTGAGGGAGTCTTGTATCGACGAGTTGATTGCACAGTTATGTGTTGTAATGTTTTTGGTTTGAGGTATACTTATGAATCAGTTATGACTTGCAGAGGTTGAGATTGAGGATGACTCGAGTAAGGGAATTTCTGGATACCAGTTGTATTACACTCTATATGTATATGTGAATCATAGGACGTTTGAGTGGTTATTCGTGAATGATGTAGTGTGCATGGAGTAGGAATTTGCTTGGTTGCATTAAAGTGAGATTACTTCTTTAGGGGTTGTCGTGCTAATGGGGAACAAGTCGTTCGGCCCGTTAGGCAGTGCAATTAAAGTTTGAGTAGAGTGGATGACTCTCAAGAATGATTCTAATAGATTCAAGATTTATATGTAGCAATTAAAAATTTTAAGGATTTGTATATGTCTAGGGTATGAGATTTGCATTAGATGGTGTCGAGACTTGCGGTATTTCTATATCATTATGGAGTATATATTCCAGTATCAGGAAGGTAAAGAAAATGGCTTTAGATTCGCAGAAGGTCTCTTCAGAGTAGGTGTCTCGGTTATGGTACTTTTAGGGTGCTTAAGAATAAATACAATGGCTTATGGGCCTTAGGGTAGTGTGGTTTTATGCTAGGGTCTCGTGTGGTGAGTTTTTGTTGAAGGTTGTGGTATTATGGAGAGGAGAAGTATCAACTTGAAGGAAATTCGGAAGGAACTCGGAGAAATAGGACAGTTTAGTAGTAGGTTGGATCAGCGCCATAATGGATATGATCGGTTCTTTGGGTACTTATGATGTGGTGAGTCTCTATAGGTGTTTTGTGGCAGTACTCTTAGGTTTTGGTGATTGCATGGCTTGATTGAGTTAGAGGGATTCAGTTATGATAGCTTGGTTATGTGCAAATGGATTTCCAAAGAGTTCTCGATGATTCCTATCATAGTTCGAGGTGGATATTTCCTACTGGAGAGAGGATCATGTTGAGTATTGTGATTTCCTACTTGATAGGATCAAATGGAAGGGTTCTGACTGATCAGATATGTATTCTACTTGCGACTCAGAGTTGATTATGAGGTTCTCATATTTTTCATATGATGTCATGATAGATGCGGTGTGCTGTGTGGAATTAAGGTTTGCGTGTGCAAGGTCATAGTTTAGTTTTGAAGGGAAGGCCATAAATTCATAGACAGCATAAACGATTTTCGATGTTTAGATGAATGTTATAACTACTTGGTTTTTCTTGAGAATGGCGTGTATCTCGGAAGGCGCATTGTGTTTTGACTTATAGATGTTTCATTGGTATTGCGGTACTCGCTTGGTTGATCGATTGCTGATATTCAGATTTTCCTATGTGGCACGGAAGAATTATATATGTATTCCTCATGGGATAATCGTGTATGAGAGATGCGTTAGACATTTGGGCGGTGGAGTTGGGATCAGATAAGGTGATTCGTGTGTTCTATGAATTTGGAGACTGGGAGTTCTCAATCGTGGTTGTGGATTGTAAAGATGTGGCCAAAGCTAGACAGATGATAGTATGCTTTATGGTTCAGTCATTGTGGACTTTTTGAGATTATGTATCTATTTTTGGGTGACCAGAGTTGATTTGGGGTCCATTGGTAGGCCTAATGAGGATGTGTGTTCTACACCATGTCAGATTGGTTGACTCCGTACTGCTATTGTTAAGGGATGTGTCATTCGGTTAGAATTGAAAATATTCGTGTTCTGAGATGCTCTATGAGTCACCTTTGTATGCTATGAGGAGTTGTGATTCATTGGTTATATACACACATAGTGCGGTTCTATTTGGGCCCTATGGCGGAATTTGAGCGAGATCGATATTAGGGTGTTGAATGATTGATTGCACATTGATTATGTTCATTCCGGACTATGGTATTGAGTTATTTGCTTAAGTGGTTATGGTCGTTCATTTTTGGTACTAGATGTCAAATTGCACGTGGTTGTTGATTTTGAGCATTGTGACTTGAGGTGTTTCATCTGGACCAGTGTTTGGATGGGACACACATTGTAGCGGAGTTATGTTGGGATATGATCCTATGTGTTAGATTCGTGTATTTTGGTTCTACGGTATGTTATGAGTTCTTATCATTTTGTTGTGGTGGTACTTGTTGAGCTTGCGGGACGGTTCTCTCATTGGAGTCATTTTCTATATTTGAGTACATTTGAATTGTTGTGTATTGGTGCACAGATTGCATGGTTTGTGGCTCTGGGTAGTATTGGTGACGCATGTCAGTAGAGTAGCTTGTATTTGATATGATGAGGTCGTCGGACCTAGAATGGGTGCTATCGGATTTGATTGCGGTATATTTGACAGCTTAGGAACAACTCTTGGCACGTTCGAGGATGACCGTATGTTTAAGTGGGGGAGAATGTAACTAGACTTGGGTGCATGGTTGGTTTGGATCCTCGGGGGCTCGAGTGAGTTTTTGATTGGCTTCGTAATGATTTTTTATGATTTTTGAGTGATGAAACTAGTATTTGCAAAATTTTGAAGCAGCCATCGCATTTGCAAAATCTAGGCTGCTGGGAAAGATTCGCATTTGCGATGAGTTGTTGCTCGCATTTGCGAGGGACCCTGCTTTTCCAAAATATTGGTCTTCGCATTTGCTAAGTATTGGGTAACAAATGCAACCTTAACAGGAAATCTCCTAGTTCACTTTTGCGATGAGTTGTTCGCATTTGCGGGGTTCGCATTTGCGAACCTCATGTCGCAAATGCGACATCTGGAGCTTGCATGTAGCTGAGAATTCCGAGACTTAGCTTCATTTTGTTATATTTTGAACCCTAGCTTCGATGAGAGGCAATTTTGTGAAGGGGTTTTCATATCAAATCATTGGGTAAGTACCTCTAATTAATTCTCAACTACATTTCATGATTTTATATAAGATTTAACATCAAATTAATGAGAAATCTAGGGCAAATTTTGGGAATTTTGTCAAAGTTTTGAAAAATAAAAATTTGAGATTTGAGAGTCGAATATGACTCGGATTTGAAAACAAAACACATATTTGGACTCATGAGGCTATGGGTAGTCAAGACCTACCCTTGGACCTGGGTTTTGACCGGGCGGGCCCGGGGTTTGACCTTTATTGACTTTTTAGAAATTTAATAAAAATCACAGCTTTATTAATTGAAATTATTTTCTCTTGCATTATGTGATGTATTCAAGTCGTCGTTGGATAGATTGAGTCAAGTGGAGGCGAATTAGTAAAGGAAAAAGACTGAATTGAGTGTTGAGTTATCCGAATTGAGGTAAGTATCTTGACTAACTTTGTTAGGAAAATTTTTCCTAATAAAATGATATTGTTTGCTACATATGGGGGTGATACATATATGAGGTGACAAACATATATGTATGTGCCAGGGTTAACCATGCTCGTGGGGGGGGGGTAGATTATGTTGTATTTGTGTTTGTAGAATCACATGACCTTCTCGCTTCATGCTTTACTTGACTCTTAGACACTAAGAACATAGTATTAAATATTAGAAACCAAGACTTAGCTTATTATAACTTGATCAAATTTGATGGAGTTCCGAGAATACATTGATGCATCTAATTCAGTCATCACTATGCGTAATCATTAATACATTACTGCGGCCGATATTCTTGAGATACTAGATTCTATACTCGTATTGTAGATCATTGAGAGATTGGTTGAAACACTTGAATAATACAATCCTTGAGGGTTATTGAACTATTTTTGGCATTGGGAAGTTGTGATTAGGATTAGTTTGGAATATCCGTTTAAACACTCTCCTTGATGTTATTTATGATTCCTGCCTTGTTTGTCATTGATATACATATGCTTGGTAAGGAAGAGTGTAAATCACGAAGGGTGATGCCGTACCATTATATGTACATTATCATGTGAGGGAGAGTGTAAAGCACAAAGGGTGATGTCGTGCCATATTATTGTGAGTAAAAGCACGAAGGGTGATGCTGCGCTATATTATTGAGAGTAAAGCACGAAGGGTGATGCCGTGCCACATTACTGAGAGTAAAAGCACGAAGGATGATGTCGTTCCATGTCATTTGAGAGTTAAAGCACGAAGGGTGATGTTGTGCCATTTCACTTATATTGTTATGCTTTTATTATCGTAAGATCATGGCACGATGTGTGTTTCCATGCAAATGAGATGAGGGACATGCATTATGATGTGATATCTATTTCCCATGTATATATTTCTGCCTTTACCTTGAGCTGTTATTGTTGTACTTATAGATCTTGTGTGACTTGTTGTTATTGTCCTGTCCTTGATCTCTACCTCAATTGTTGTTGTGTTGCCCATGTCTTCTACTTGTTTAACTTGCAAATACCATGCATACTTCCTATTGTTATAATCACATCCGTGTCGTATCTATTCTATTGTACTTTAGTACAAGCCCTTTTTCTATGTTAGTCATTCATGCCTCTACTTGTTAACTTGTAAAGATCATGTGTTTCCTTCTTATCTTTTATACCTGTATCTAGGCCTCCACTATGCTATTAGTTGAAGTTGATATTCTTTGTCTTTCAATTGCTATCATTACTCACATGATTTCCGCTTATTCTATCATTGTTTTCCACATGTATATCCTCGTTCATTATTGCTACTTGTGTATTCCCTACTTTATAATTTTTGTTATCGGTATTTTCGTCTTCTGGTTGGTTCTGTTATACGTATATTGGGTGAGGATAAGATAAAAGCACGAAGGGTGTTGTCATGTAATTGACTTGATATCTGAGTACATTCCTCATGCTATGAAAGTTATGAAGTGACTGTTGTAGTTTATTGGTTTCATTCTAAGGAAAGGATTGGTCGAGGTATTTGAAGATGCCAATTGTGATCTCTGCTATTGTTTTGCGTATCTGTTTCATGTATTCTTTTTTATTATATCATGGTATAGTTCTATTGCTGATTTACAGTGCAGGTTTTTATCAGTGAGTATCTTAACTAAAAAGCCTCGTCACTACTTCGACGGGGTTAGACAAGATACTTACTGGGTACATGGTGTCGGTTGTACTCATACTATACTTCTACACATTGCGTACAGATTTTTGGAGCGGAGCTGCGGTGATGTCGGGAGCTGACTTTGAAGATGTTCGTGTATTCCGGATATAGCTGCCATTTGTCCTTGGTAGTTTAGGTTTTGCTAATTTGTTATTTAAATTTCAAATAGATAATGTAATTATTTGTACCAGCTTTCTAAATTCCAAGTCTTAGAAGCTCATGATTTGTACTATCAATTCTTGGGTCAATTTGTAAATATTCAGATAATTCTTCACTATTTTACTATAATCTCATTTGGATTGTATTTTTTGTTAGTCGGCTTACCTAGCGGATCGGGTTACGTGCCATCACGACTAGTATTTTTGGGTCGTGATAAGTTGGTATCAAAGCACTAGGTTCATAGGTTCTACAAGTCATAAGCAAGTGTCTAGTAGATTCATGTGGATCGGTATGATGACGTCCATACCAATATTCGGGAGGCTACAGGGTATTTAGGAAAAATTTCCCTTTCTTCTTTCCTTATCGTGCGACCTATTTCATCTTGAAATCTACGACTTTGACTCCTCCAAATCGCTTATATGTGATATTGTGCACTCAGTATTCGCTACGTGCCGACGATCGGTGATGCTGCAGATAGATTACGACAGGCTATGTATGCTTGATTATCATCGCGATGTGTTGTCTATCCTTAGAAGCAAATGCAATGTTAAATCTTCTAGTCGTTCATTTGTGGTATGAGGTGGGTTCATATTTTTGGTTAGTAAGCACAGATTTGGGAATATTGGCTGGTGGACTAGCTATTGTGATTAAGGTGGGTTCATGGCAATATGTCAATTTGAGTATAACCGGTAAGCCATCTCCTGCATGATGAGTTTGGATTGTGTGTCTCGTATGAGGTTTCCATTCAGTGGAGTGCATATGTCATCATTTCAGAGCATTTGGGGAAGATTTTTAACTATTGCAATTATGGGTAAGCACTTGGCAGAGTCTTCAGGGTGTTCTATGATCAGCATTGCATGAGTTTTTGAAGTATTTAGCTAAATAGACATGCAGGATCGGGGCATGCTAGGAAGATATGGTACTTTGGGTTGCTGATGAGGTGTTTTATGTCCTCGAGCTAAGTGGTGGAGTCTGCAAATGACAATCAGATTGTAGGATCATGGGCTATATCAGTTTCCGGATCGAGATATTGCTTGGTTATTTCTTTGAATGGGCATATACTAGTGAAGCACGGGTTGCTCGACATGTATTAGCTGTGTATTGAAGATCATAGTAGGATGAGTGGTTATCGACAAGGTTCTGGCGAGTTCCAAGTTTTATGTAGTCTTTAAGGACTTTTATATTTGTCTACGAGCAGGCTTGAAAACGGTAGCACGTAGTAATCGGATATGCGGTATTTCCTTGTCGAGAAAGGTCTACATGTTAGTGTTGAAGTGATGCAAGAAATGGCTTCGGTTTCCCAGGAGGTTCCTTTAGGGCGGTCATATAGGATTGAGTTATTATCGGGTTGGCAGTCTACATAACTCGATTGAGTTAGAGGCGATTGGTTGTAATTACTCGATTATGTGTTACTGAGTTCCAAAGAATTTATCATGGCTATGACCACGACCGGAGTTGGTGTTTGCCATAGGTATAGAAGCTATATTGCGTATGGTGGTGTTCTCCTGGATTGAGTTAAAATAAATGTTCGCGGTTGATGAGGTGTTCAATTTACACATAGTTCGGACTAGATTATAAAACTTTTGTAGTATTGCGAGTTAGCATGTTAGAGGCGATGCGTCGTGTGGGGTTGAAAAGTTACATGTACAAGGTTGCGGTTTAGTTTTGGAGGGAAGGATATGAGTTCTTGATGACACGGACAATTTCGAGTGTCTAAGGTTTTGTTGGTACTATCTGTTTCCACCAGAGGAGAGTTCGCATGTTGGCAGGTGCATTGTGTGTTGACTTATGAGTATTTTTTCATAGAATTAGGGAGTACGGGCGACACATCAGTCATTTAAGTTGCGGTGTTGGAATTAGATATGAAGATTCTGGTAATCGTGAGGTTCAGAGACTGATGTTCTCGTTGGTAGACTATTCCTTGATTACGAGTTGTGAAGAAATGTTGAGGATTGAATGATTGATGGTAGGTGTTATGGAAAGGTTGCTACGAACTTTTGGAAGGTTAATTACATGTTTGGGGATCAACGAAATTTGGTTTGGGGGTTATTTTGAGCCTGATGAGAATGTGTAGTCTGTATCAGATCAGATTTGCTTGCTCTTGCCTAGTTGATGCCACATGTATATCATCGGGCGGAATGGATGTTATTCGCGCCTTAGTTTATGTTATATGTTTCTCTCTTATACTATGACGGGTTGTGAGGGTTACATTATTCTTCACATGCATATTGTGATTCAGTTTAGGCCTCATGGCACTACGGGCGAGGTGGCCTTCGTGATGTTGATTTGCTCATTGCACTGTAGTTGTGCTTGTCCTTCTCAGTATTGTTTGTTCACAATAATTTTCCCACAGTAATATTTTTGTGCACTCTATTGTGCTTGATGTTAATGCACATGTGATCACTGAGCTCGAGTATTATGGCTCTATAGTTACCCTATGTGGATTGATATGATAGGATCGGGTTGCACGCTGCAACGGTATAGTGATGAAATGTGACTCCTTATTCCTATTTCATGTATTTTGTTTTGACCTTGTTGAAAATAGTTCATAGTAAAATGCTAAAATTTCCCTTCTTGCTTAACTTGCTTAGTAGTTTTCTTATTTAATTTCTTACTGTTATCTTTCATGTCTGAATTATTACTTGTTAGTGTACGGAACCGGGTTGTGTGGGGCTCCATATGATTATTGTTGATACTTGTCGGTGGGGCTGCTTGTATTAGCTAAGGTGAGGTTTCTAGACTTGAGATTTGCACTATTGTATTTGGATGAGGAAGGTTTGGAAGAATAATACTATATTTTGTTGAGGATTTGGACAATGGCCCTGGTCGGACGAGTGAGTTTTTTGTCTTATTGATCGGATGAGTAGTTAAGAGGGTATGCATGTTTCTTTCATCATCGGCAGGGTATGAAGTTTTTGAACGAGGTTCTAATCGATATGAGGTTTGCTACCGGCACCGGATTTTGTTTTTGGCAAATAATGGTGGTCAGTAGTTCCTACTGTGAGTGTCGAAGTGATGGGATATATCAGGTGATTATATCTTGGGTTATGGTTATGACTTGATACAACTTGTTCAGACTTATATAGTGTGTGTATATGGAATTCGGGTCTCATAATGAATTCTGGATGATAGAGATTGGGTATAAGGTTTTAGGACCAAAGTTAAAATAAGGATCTCTAATTATGTTGTGTTGGTGAGCTTAAGTGGAACAAGGTGACGTGGGATCACCCCGGGTTTATACATAGTAAGGTTACATCGTGATTTGATAGCTTGGCAACGACTCCTGGCACGTCCGGGGCGAACGTATGTTTAAGTGGTGGAGGATGTAAAGATCCGACATGTCATTTAGAGTATCTGCACTTCGCTTGGTATTTTGAGGGCTTGAGTATCTCTGCAGGATGTATTATGACTTGCGTAAATCATCGGTGTTGGTTTTCAAGTTATCCGGAATCGATTCGGAAGAATGAACTTCAAGATTTAAGCTCTAAGTTGGAAGAGTTGACCAAGTTTGACTTTTTAGCATTTGACCTCGGAATTTGGGCTGCTGGGCAAGATCCACATTTGCGAAGAAACTCCTCCCATTTATGATGTGTTGTTGCTCACATTTGTTGTGATGACCCAAAAGGTCATCACTTAATTTACAAGTAAATTCTATGCTTCGAGGTCTTAAAAGCCTCCTTTTATTTTACCTAATTTGCGTGCTTAGTCCGGGCGTATATCCGGAACGCTTTTATGTGAAAATATGGTTAAAATGCTAATTTGGCCTCTAAAATTAAATTTAAGTTGGCTTTGGTCAATATTTTGGGTAAACAGAACCGGACCCATGATTTTACTGTCCTGAGGGTCCGTAGAAAAATATGGGACTTGGGTGTATGCCCGGAATTGAATTCCGAGGTCCCAAACCCGAGAAATGAATTTTTGAAGAAAATTGTTTAACTGAAATTTTAAGAGTTTTTGGAAATTTGAATGTATTTGAAATTGATGTATCGGGCCCGTATCTTGGTTTCAGAGCATGGTACAATTCTTATATGGTATTTAGGTTGAGCCTGTAAAATTTGGTAAGAAACAGACTTGAAATGACGTGAATTGGACCCTCGGTTGTTAAATTTTGAACTTAAGAGTTCTTGAGATTTTTCTTTCATTTTAATGCTAAATTCATTGTTAAAGGTTATAATTTGGCGATTTGATCGCACGAGTAAGTCCATATGATGTTTTTGAGTTAGTATACATATTTGGTTTGGAGACCCGAGGGCTCGGGTGAGTTTCGGATAGGTTTCGGGATGTTTCTACTCTTAGAAAAGTTGCAGGTTTTGCTGTCTCAGGTGCTCAGTTATTTTGTTCTTCGCGGTCGCGTGGCTTCTCTCGCGAATGCGTAAGGCAAGTTCCTCGGGTGTCAGATTTGTTCATCGCAAACGCGGAGCTCAGGACGCGAACGAGAAGCTTGGTGGGGGGTTACCCTTTGCGAACGTGGACCTACTGTCGCCAACGCGAAGGCCTTTTTGGCCGGGGACTTGGGGAAGGGATTTTGTTCTACGCGAACGCGGCCACTCGACCACGAACGCGAAGGCCATCTGGGCATGACCCATCGCGAATGCGACAGGCCCATCGCGAACGCGATGAAGGCATGCCCAGTCATTTTAAAGCAGACTCCAACATGGACATAACTCATTTTTCTTCATATTTTCGAACTCCCAAGTCCTAGAGGCGATTTGCTTCAAACAAATTCATCCTCAAAGCGTTGGTAATCAATTCTAAACTTTACTCTTTCAATTACCCAATATTTTTCATCACTTTTTAATAAACAAAAATAAGGGTTTTCATGGTAGAAATTAGGAATTTGGGTAGAGTTAGGTCTTTTTGAATAATTGGGATTTAGACCTCGTTTTGGGGTCGGATTTTGAAACTAATTGCATATTTGGGCTCATGGGTGAATGGGTGATCGGGTTTTGGTTCGAACCTCGAGTTTTGACCAAGCGGGTCCGGGGTCAATTTTTGTCTTTTTGGGAAAAATGATAGAAAACCTATAATTAAGCATTGGGTATGAATTCTTTAGCATTTATTGATGTTGTTAAATTAATTTGTACTAGATACAAGTAATTTGGAAGCGAATTCTAAAGGAAAAGCGGTGTTTGAGGCTCAAGTTGGCCGTGGATATTCGAGGTAAGTGTTTGGTCTAACCTTAGCTTGAGGGAATAGGTATTGTGTCTCATTTGCTATATGCTAGTGTAGTGTATGACGTATAAGTGTAGTGACGAGTATCTATACGTCATTGTTAAGTATGCCTGTGAGTCTTAAATTGTAATCGTTGTGTTCTTGATAAATACTACAAATGCCTAAGTTGTTGATTCTCTGTGTTGGGCAAGAATTGTTATTATTCTCGTGATATTTGTTTATGGTTGAGTATCGGTTCTAATTGAGGTTTCTTTTGTGAAGCTAAAGGTTGGAACAAGTTTGGTTATAGCTAATTCCTTTGCAGGGACGTATTTACTTCCTATTGATGGTTCCCTTGCGGGATGTATTTATTCTCATTGTTGATTCCATTGCCGGGATATTGTTGTTTCCTTATTGTTCCCTTGCTGGGATTCTTTTGTTACTGGTTTTAAATTGTATATTGGGATCGGGTTGTGTAGACATGTAATTTTTGACCCTCCCCAAGATATTTTACACATTTTTAGCGTAAATATTTAGTTTAGGTCTAGTATAGTTATTTCAACTAATTTTGACTCTTTTACTTTATTCTATCACAAAACAAAAATGAAAATTAAAAAATATATATATAAAAATATATTTTTGAAATTAAAGAATACAAATAGTTTCACTTCTAGTATTTAGTTTTATTTTAGTAACTTATTTTAATTAAGATTGGTTATTATATTTTATAGATACATTATGTTATTTAGTCTTCCTACCCTAAAGTTAAGACCCAAAAAGATATGGTCTAACCCAATTTTCTAAATTCAAGCCCATATCCATTCCCCATTTGACCTAACCTAATTCCTACTCCCTGTAAAACCTAGACCTAGCTAAAAACCAAAGGGGATATACCTAGATAAAGCAGCTATTTCCAAAAAATCAAAAAAAGAATGAACAACCTCCAAAAGACCCATCAACACCTTTCTCCTCCTTGATTTTGGACAAAACCTTGAACACCCAAACAAACAAAAAACACACAAAATGACCAAAAGCCTCCCCCCTTTTCAAATTGGACTTTCTTCTTCTCTCCATACGGATAAAGACTCACGGGAAAGGGACGAACAAACAAGGAAGGAAAGGAGGGAAACGGCAAAAATCGTGAGGTACAGTTGAGGAGGGGGTTGATTTTATTTCCTAAATTTCAGCTCTTCTACTCCAAAAATACCACCTTAAACTAGCCAATAATCACTATTAAAACCCACCAGTTTCATCCCAAATTGCTTGAAAATTTGAGTCAAAACCCATTCAAAAGGTCCGGTTTGTCGTCGAATGTGAGGTCGTCCGAGCTCTGTCCATTATCTCTGCTTCAGTTTCTCGGTTTTCGCATTGGGTTTGACAGATGCAACTGTATCAGCTGGTTTATTTGAAATTTCTTATCAATACATGGGAAAAGTTTCATTACTTAAGGTCCGACTCTTTCTTTCTTTTACTACTCTATATCATCTCTCTATGGTTTAAATATTTTAGATCCATGTTATGTTTGCTCTTGGATTCTTAATATTATGAGCAGCAGTAGATTTTATGAGATATTGATACTAATATTCTAATAGCAGAAAGCATGAAGGTTTTCTAAGGACCTTTAGGAGTAGACCGAATTTTGAGTTGAAGAACAATGAATTCTGTTAGATTTGAGCTCTTTTTTTGTCATATTTTTACGATGAGTTTATGGAAAGTTGGACTGCTTTGTTTGATGTCTATTACTTAAAACATTTTGGATAGAATCTCGTTAATATTTTGGGTCAAGTCACGTATTAGATGCAATTGTTGGGCTAGCTAGGGTTTTGACATAAATTTAGTTGAAACTTGAAAAAGTAATTTTTGAAGTAGTTTTGAAAAATAATTTTTGGAAGTTAAAATTATGTTTGGACATGTATTTTATTTGAAAAAAAATTTGAAGTTTTGTGAGGGGGAGAACAAGTTTCACCCAAAATCTACCCTAAACTAGATTTTGGGAACTTGAAAAATAATTTCAGAAAATCTTCAAAAATAAATCATTAATCTATGAACAAACAATATTTTCAAAAAAGATTTGAAAAAACATTGCCAAAATGTATGGCCAAACAGGGCCTTAGTGTATTAGCTCGTTTTAATATTGATTGGGATTTTTCTTTTGGTTTCAATGCAAAATGAAGTTAAATTTTGAGAATGATTGTAGAACCCCATATCTACATTATTTCCTTTTGTTGAATTCTGGTAAGCTTATTTGATAAACCTGTTGGAATATCTTGGAGGGGAATACTTACATATTTACAATATACTTAATTTTAACGTCTATTGTCACTAAAAGGAACGATTTTTTTTTTAATAATTGGAGTTTAAGAAATGAACCAAATGCTTTATTTATCCAGTAGACATATTGAAGAATAATCTAAAGGATTGATCACAAATAATTCCATAACTTATGGCCTTCACAACAATTCTAAATTTAGAATGACGTGTAAACATTCGTAGTATTGCTTTAGGTGCGTAAATTAACTATCGTGACTATGGGTACGGTTCCCGTGGCATAGTCATGGTACATAAATCTAAATTCGGGTGTGCATTTCATGTGACCCGACTATAACAACTTCGAACATTCAATAATAAAATAAACATGTCACGAATCGCGGGTGTATTTCATGTAGCATGGTTTGCAGTGTGTTCCAAAAAGTCAAGTGCACGACAATTGTAACTTGTTCAAGAAATAATCCCATAAATACTAAAAAGAGGTTTAAAATAATTAAAAGCGGTAATCGCCCCGAGGGCCTAGCTCAAGTGGCAAAGGGTGGTGGATTTGCGTCTTAGGTCACAGGTTCAAAGCCCCCACCATGCAAAGCAAAGCCTGGTATTTAAGATCCACTAAGTTTCGAAGGCTGCGGTTGGTCCAAAGGATCGGCGCCACACGGATATTTCGGTTATCAAAAAAATAAATTAAAAGCAAAAATAAAGTTAAAAATGCACAATAGGTTTAAAACATGTAATAACTTAGATAATAGGCCAATTATTAATAGTTTAAGCGACCTTGCTAGAACCATGGAACCCGGGAATGCCTATCACCTTCTCCCGGATTAACAGAATTCCTTACTTAGAATTTCTGGTTTTGCAGATTTTTAAATAACGTCGATTTTCCTCGATTTGGGATTTAAAATAAATCGGTGAATTGAGACACCATAATAAGTTATTCCAAGTAGCGACTGTAATTAAATTAAAAAAATCTCATTTCGATTAATGTCACTTCAATTGAAAAAACTCTATTATACCTCCTCTCGGGTGGTAAAAAGGAGGTGTGATAGGTTGCACGCCGCAACAACATTATATGGGATCGGGTTGCACGCCGCAACATGGAGTAATAAGGGAGGACATGAGGGGTCGGGTTGCACGCCGCAACAGTGATATATGATTGGATCGGGTTGCACAGCGCAACAATGATATATGATTGGATGGGGTTACATGCCGCAACAGTGTTATATGATTTGGATCGGGTTGCGCGCCGCAACAATAAATAATAAAAGTGGATATTGATTTGTTATTGTTTCCTTACTCTTACTGATGCAAACCTTAAAATGTTCTTTATGTTTTTTCTCCTGAGTTACTGTTGTTACTTGATATCCCTTGCAGCATGTTCCCCTTTTAATCTTTAACTGCTAGTTTCCGTTACTACTGTTTGTCGTATATGCTTTAACTGCACAGGTTCATTTGGTAGTCTCGTCCTAGCCTCGTCACTATTTCGCCGAGGTTAGGGTCGACACTTACCAGCACATAGGGTTGGTTGTGTTGATACTACACTCTACACTGTGTGCAGATCTCGGTACTGGAGCATACGGACCTTAGCTAGATCTCGGTTGCTGCCTTCAGTCCATTAGGAGATCCGAGGTAGACTTGCAGGCATTCGCATGCCTTGGCGTCCTCTCCCTATCTAATTTCTTTCTATTCTTTTTATATTCCAAAGACAGACATGTACTTACTTGTTCAGAGTTTATTTGTTGTTTTCTTAGATAGTCAGTGATATTGTGACACCAGTTTTGGGTGGTTTATGTTATAGATTCGTATTGGTATTGGCTTAATCGTTAAATTTTATTTTTCCGCTTATTTAATTTTCATTGTTTATAAAATGTTAATTTACAATTGTTAAGGGATTGAAAATGAAAAGGCCAAAATAATTGAAATTATTGGCTTGCCTAACTTTCACTAGTAGGCACCATCACAACTCTCGAGTGTGGGAAATCCGGGTCGTGACATTTGTGAGGGACCCTGCTGCTTTTGTGAAATGTTGGTCTTCGCATTTGCGAAGTACTGGGTCGCAAATGCTACCTTGACAGGAAATCTCCTGGTTCACTTTTGCGATGAGTTGTTTGCATTTGTGGGTTCGCAAATGCGACATCGGCGGCCTGCATATAGCTGAGAATTCCGAGAATTAGATGAAAGGTGATTTTGTGAAGGGGTTTTCATACCAAATCATTGGATAAGTACCTCTAATCAATTCTCAGCTACATTTCATGATTCTATATAAGATTTAACATCAAATTCATGAGAAATCTGGGGAAAAATTTTAGGATTTTGTCAAAGTTTTGATAAATAAAAACTTGGGATTTGAGAGTCTAATATGACTCGAATATGAAAACAAAACACATATTGGACTCGTGAGGCTATGGGTAGTCACGACCTACCCTTGGACCCGGATTTTGACAAGGCAGGCCCGGGGTTTGACTTTTATTGACTTTTTAGAAATTTAATAAAAATCACAGCTTTATTAATTGAAATTATTTTCTCTTGCATTGTGTGATGTATTCAAGTTGTTGTTGGCTAGATTGAGCCAAGTGGAGGCGAATTTGTAAAGGAAAAACGCTGAATTGAGTGTTGAGTTAACCAAATTGAGGTAAGTGTCTTGCCTAACTTTGTTGAGAGAATTTTTCCTCCTATTTGACATTGTTTGCTACATGCAGGGGTGATACATATATATGAGGTGACGAGCGTATAATATGTGCCTGGGTTAATCATGCTCAGACGGGGGAGGGGGGTAGATTATGTTGTATTTGTGTTTGTAGAATCACGTGAACTTCTCGATTCATGCCTTACTTGACTCTTAGATACTAAGAACATAGTATTAATTATTAGAAACCAAGACTTAGCTTATTATAACTTGATCAAATTTGATGGAGTTCTGAGTATACATTTATGTGTATAATTCGGTCATCACTATGCATAATCATTAATATATTACTACGACCGATATTCTTGAGATACTAGATTCTATACTCATGTTGTAGATCATTGTGAGATTGGTTGAAACACTTGAATAATACGATCATTGAGGGTTATTGAACTATTGTTAGCATTGGGAAGTTGTGATTGGAATTCATTTGGAATATCCCTTTAAACACTCTCTTTGATGTTATTTATGCTTCCTGCCTTGTTTGTCATTGATATACATATGCTTGGTAAGGAAGAGTGTAAAGCACGAAGGGTGATGCCGTGCCATTTTATGTATATTATCATGTGAGGGAGAGTGTAAAGCACGAAGGTTGATGTCGTGCCATATTATTGAGAGTAAAAGCACGAAGGGTGATTCCGCGCCATCTTATTGAGAGTAAAAGCACGAAGGGTGATGCCGTGCCACATTATTGAGCGTAAAATGACGAACGGTGATGTCGTACTTGTCACGACCCAAAAACTAACCCTGTTGTGATGGCGCCTATCGTGGTACTAGGCAAGCCGACACATTACCGAGACAAATGATATTTTCATTTTTCAAGATAATCCCAAAGCTATTTTATATAACAACTTCATAAGAAGTTCAAATCAAAACAAAACTGCAGAAAAAGAAAGTCCGACATCGAGGTGTCACTAGTCGTGGGCATCTACTACAACCATTTGACAATATCAAGACTAACATTGTCTGGAAATAATATAATACCACTAAAGGAAGATAAAGAGGGAGGAAAGCAGCGCTGCGATCGCCAGGCAACTACCTTAATAACTCTAATGGATCTATAACTGAATAATCAACACCCGCTACCTGGTCCAGAAATGCTTGGATATGCACGTAAGGCGCAAGGAGTAATGTGAGTACGCCAACTCAGTAAGTAACAACAATAAATAAAGACTGAGAAGTAGTGATGAGCAATAATACAAGTAAAGTTCACATCACAGAAACTTAGTAAAATACGATGCGCTTTTAAAACCATAGTTTAACTCAAATCAGCTTGTTTAAAACCAGTTCCAGTAAAATCTTTTAAAACATCTTTTAACAATTCTCGAACAAAGGTTCAATGCAAAAGTGAGTAAAACAACGAAATCATAAATAGCCTCTCGGGCAAACATCACTCGTATATAGCCACTGGGGGAAACATCACTCATATACAGCCCCTCAGGCAAACCTCACCATCACTCATGCCTCCCAGTCACTCGGCACTCGCACTCAGTAGGTACCTGCGATCACTGGGGGTGAGCAGACTTAAGAGGGACTCCTTCAGCCCAAGCGCTATAAAAAGCTAATCATGGCATAAATCAATCAGGCCCTCGGCCTCACTCAATCATGAATCAGTAAAACATACTGCGGCGTGCAACTCGATCTTGTAAATATCCTCACAAATCAGGCCCTTGCCTCACTCAGTCATGAATCTATAAAATATGTTGCGGCATGCATCCCGATCCCATAAATATCCTCACAAATTAGGCCCTCGGCCTCACTCAGTCATGAATCAGTATAGCATCATTTATATGATGCATCAAAACGGAGTAATAGAGACTAAGTTATGCAGTAAATAAGTATAAACATGACTGAGTATAGATTTCCAATCGAAAATAATGAGAGGATAGCAATAAAAGATCTCTAAGGGTCCATTCAACACTAGCATAAGGCCTAAACATGACATCCAGCCTGGTTTACAGAAATTATTTCTAAAACAAGTAAGAAACATGTAGTTTCAACAAAATATTCAACTTTACAGTTGATACGGGATGGACAAATTCACAAATCCCCAACAGTGCGCACCCACACGCCCATCACCTAGCATGTGCGTCACTTCAAAATAGTGACATGACATAAAATTTGGGGTTTCATACCCTTAGGAATAGATTTACAATCGTTACTTACCTCAAGCCGATCAAATCTCTACTCCACGATGCTCTTGCCCCACGACATGACCTCCAAATGCTCCAAATCTATTCACAACTAGTACAATACCATCAATATGTGCTAATGGAATGAATTCCATAAGAAAAACTAACAAATTAGACCAATAACCCAAAATTGATTCAAACCCGGCCCCCGAGCCCACGTCTCAAAATCCGACAAAAGTTGCAAAACTAGAAAACCCATTCACTCACGAGTCCATACATACAAATTTATCAAAATCCGACTCCATTTGGCCCCTCAAATACTCAAATCAAACTCTCCAATTTTCAAGCCCTAAATTCCCAAATTTCTAGATCATATTACCAATTAGATGATGAATAAAGTCATAGATTCATGAAATTTATACCATTATAGGTTAGAATCACTTACCCCAACGTTTCTCAATTAAATACTTCAAAAGGTCGCCTCTCTCCCGAGTTCTTTAAACTCAAAATCGAAAATGGAGAACAAAACCTTGAGCTGGGGTTTTCTACCCAGCAAAACCGCACCTGTGGTCCCATTTATGCATCTGCGGGACCGCTTCTGCGAAGAAGGCTCCGCTTCTATGGATTTTCATTAAAAGTTTGCTTCCGCTTCTGCAATCGCCTGACCGCATCTGCAGTCGTTGCAGATGCGGGGACCAAGCTGCACATGCAATCCAGCTGCGCTCCTGCACCTCAAATCCACTTTTACAAACCTTGTACATGCGGGTCCCACTCCGCAGGTGCGGTTAAGACAGAACCAGCAGCTTCAGCTGCATTTTCCAAATTCCAAACTCTCTGTTAACCATCCGAAATCATCTTAGGCCCTCAAGACCTCAACCAAACATACAAACACATCCCATAACATCATTCAAACTTAATCGAGCCTTCAAATAACTCAAAACAACATCAAAATACAAAATTACCCTCGGATTCACACCAAAGAACTTCTAAACTTTCAAATTTCACAAATGATGCCGAAACATATCAAATCACGTCCGAATGACCCCAAATTTTGCATACACGTCACAAATGACACTATGAACCTACTCCAACTTCTGGAATTCCATTCCGACCCCGATATCAAAATTTTCCACCACTAACCAAAATTGCCAAATTTCCAACTTTCGCCAATTCAAGCCTAATTCTACCACGGACTTCCGAATCACATTTTGGACATGCTCCTAAGTCCAAAATCACATAATGTAGCTAACGGAACCATCAAAATTCAAATCCGAGGTCCTTTACTCATAAGTCAACATCCAATCAACTTTCCCAACTTAAGCCTTCACAAAAGAGACTAAGTGTCTCAACTTACTCCAAAACCATTCCAGACCTGAACCAACTAATCCGGTAAGTCAAAATACAGTTGAAGAACACAAAAGAAGTAGGAAATGGGAAAACAGGGCTATAACTCTCAAAAATGACCGGCCGGGTCGTTACATCCTCCCCCTCTTAAACAAATGTTCGTCCTCGAACGTGCCCAGAGTTGTTCCAAAAGCCATCAAATAGCTATATAATCTCACTATACACATGCTCGGGGATGATCCCACATCACCCTATCCCATATAGGTCTGAAAATACCACATGATTGAAATTTCTTAATCTAACCTAGCCCATAAGTCTTAGAATCCAATTTCCCTCATCCAGAATTTCTATAAGATCAGAATCTCGCATCCACACACTCTATAGGTCCAACAAGCTGGAATCATAATCCAAGATGTAATCACATGATATACTACATAATTCAAACACTCATAGCGACAATTTCTAATCACAATAGCTGCTCAAAATAACCTAATACCGGTAATAAACCTCTTATCAAATAAAGCCTCGTTCTAACACCTTCATATACTGCCAATGATGAAAGAAACACGCAAAAACTCATAACCATTTGTCAGATCGACAAGTCATGGAGCTCCCCCTTCTCCGACAGGAACTATAGTAGATTTCTAAGCCGACTTCCGATATTATCCTTCCAACCATGCTTTAACCAATTCTGATAGTATTCATTTTAGGTCTAATGACCTCATCTCATCCAACACGACCACTCTGATGACATGACACATCAGTACAATCCAAAGTTATAACCTGTGCAATTCGTGTACCCAATAGCAACATCCCAAATATACTCAGATCATGAAAAATGATTCAAACAAGAGGACTGTCCCGCCAGCTTAACAAGTACTATCACAACACCATGATAAGAGCCTAGCGCACATCGTAGAACCAAAACACACGAATCTGACACCAAGGATCATACCTCTACATAACTCCGCTGCAATGCGTGACCCTATCCAAATGCTGGTCTGCATTATATACCTTGAGCCACTCTGCTCAAAATCCATAACCATTCGAAATTCGACATCAAGAACCCAAAGTGCATTGACACAACCACAGAGGGAAAATAACACAATGCCATCATCTGAAAAGAACACAACCAACATGCAATCAATCACGCAATACCCGAATACTCATTTTGCTCAAATTCCCGCTATAAGCCCAAATAGAACCGCACTATATGTGCATATAACCAACAAATCATAACTCCTCGTAACATAGAAGAGTAACTCATAAATAACTCCAGAACATGAATAAGCTCAACAATAATCGAATGGCACATCCCTCAACAATAGCAATTCGAAGTCAACAAATCTAACCCGGTGCAGAACACACATCCATATTGGGCCTACCAATAAACCCCAAATCAACTTTGGTCACCCACAACAGATAATGACTATCCGAAAGTCTACAATGACTAAATCAAAACACATACTAACCTGTAACTAACCTTGGCTTCATTTTTACAGTCCACAATCACGAAACAATCTATTTACGAGAACTCCCAGTCTCCAAATCCATAAACATACGAATCACCATCTCTAATCTCAACTCCACCACCTGAATGTCCACACTTCTCCAATTACACGATCATCCCATGAGGAATACTTCTAAAATTCTTCTGTGCCACAAGGAAAAATTTGAACTCCAGCAGTCGATCAAACAAGAGAGTACCACAATACCAATGAAGTATCCATAACTCAAACACATCTCCCTTTCTGAAATGTATAGTCTCATCAAGCCATACTAGTTAGTAATATCATTTACCTAGTCATCTGAATTTGTCCATGCTGCCTAAAAATTTATGACCTTCCTTTCAGAACTGAACAGTGACCTTACACATGCAAATCTCAATCCTACACAACATACCGCATATACCATGCCATCCTATGATAAATATGAGAACTTCATAGTCTACTTTGAGTCATAAGCAACTACGTACTCAAGCATAAAACCACACCGCCCTAAGGCTCATAAGCCGATGAATACTCTCTTAAATATCCCCAAAAGTACCACATTCAAAATACTTATCCTGAAGATCCTCACTTGTTACATATAAATCTTCCTGATACCGATATGTAGAATCCATAATGATATGGGAATGCCACAAGTCTTGATACCATCCAATGTAAACCTCAATTTCTAACCAATTACACATCCTGAAGATCCCCACTTGTTACATATAAATCTTGAATCCATTAGAACCATTCTCGAGAGTCATCCACTCTACTAAGGTCTCAATTAATTGATCAATGAACCGAACGACCTGTGTCCCATTAGTACAACAACACCTAAGGAAGTAACCCATTTTTTTAAGTCGCCGGGTGATTTCCTACTCCATACACGTTACATCCCTTACAAACAACAATTAAATCATCAAATGTTTCTCATATACCCATAAAGCATAACACAACCCTTATCCAAAATTTCCTTTACTCAAATCATCCTCAATCTCAACCTCTGTAAGCCATAATGGATTCACCAGTATACCTCAAACTGAAACCAATACAACACATAACTCACGATGCCCATACTCTCTCACTGTCATAATGCCATAGTGAGATTCAACTAAATCCTTCATAAGCTCATGCAACACAAACCATTTAATACCTCAAATCACTTGCAAAATTGTATTCATCCTCGTAATAGTCAATCCAACTATCATGAGCGATCAAAACTCAAATTGCAGCACATATAATTCACTGGTAAAAGAGGACTCGCTACAAAACAACATAGGGATCACACACCCTTAGGACACCCCGCAGGAGATAACCCACTTGTTTCGCCCCAAACGAACATCTCTTTATACCCGTCCACCATCACAAACATTACGCAATCACTTAATCTTCCTGAGTTAAACTCATATCATGACATCAAATCTACTTCATTCCCCAACTAAACAACATGAAAAGATCCTTCAACACACCCATAACCCAGGGCTATACTTCAAATCAAGATGGAAATCAAGCTCCAAATAGTTCTTTCTACACGTCACGCAAACCCTTCTCATCTCATTCAAATAATATGAACACATCTCATAGTGACATCATACTCATCACGTAGCCATCCAGCCATCAATTCCACTAATAGGGACACTGTCGGACATATAAATCCAAAAGCACGTGCTCACACAATCAACACCTCAGCACTCGAGCGACGGTCAAAATACGGCCTCAAGTCCTCCAGAACGGCCCATCATCAACATGCCAAAATCACATCTCGCACCTCAACCATGGAACTCACAAGCCGTCGATGCGCAGTTGATACCGAGCACTCATGTGCGCACACGAATGCGTGGAAGGAATTGAAGGAGTTACGCTTCAAGCTGAATCAATGTCCCATGATAAGAATTCAAGAATGTGGAATTTCCTAAAGGTTCTGCAGCCTCTCGAATATAAGTACAGACGTCTCCGTACCGATCCGCAAGACTCTACTAAACCTGCTCATGATTCGTGAGACCTATGTAATCTAGGCTCTGATACCAACTTGTCACGATCCAAAAACTAACACTGTGGTGATGGCACCTATCGTGGTACTAGGCAAGCTGACACACTACCGAAATAAATGATATTTTCATTTTTCAAGAAAATCCCAAAGCTATTTAATATAAAACCTTCATAAGAAGTTCAAAACAAAAGTCCGAAAAAAGAAAGCCCGACATCGGGGTGTCACTAGTCATAAGAATCTACTACAACCGTCTGACAATATCAAGACTAACATAGTCTGGAAACAATTGAATACAACTAAGGGAAGTAGTCTGGAAACAATTGAATACAACTAAGGGAAGATAAAGAGGGAGGAAATCAGGGCTGCGATCGCCAGACAGCTACCTTGCTAACTCCGATGGATCTACAATTGAATAATCAACACCGCTACCTGGTCCAGAAATGCATGGATCTGTACACAAGGTACTGGGAGTAACGTGAGTATGCCAACTCAGTAAGTAACAATAGTAAATAAAGACTGAGAAGTAGTGACAAACAATAATACAAGTAAAGTTCATATCACAGAAACTCAGTAAAATACGACGCGCTTTTAAAACCATAGTTTGAATCAAACCAGCTTGTTTAAAACCAGTTCTAGTAAAATCTTTTAAAATATCTTTCAACAGTTTTCGAATAAAGGTTCAATGAAAAAGTGAGTAAAATGATGAAATCATGAACAACCCCTCGAACAAACATCACTCATATAAAGCCCCTCCGACAAACCTCACCATCACTCGTATACAGCCCCTTGGGCAAACCTTACCATCACTTATACCACCCAGTCATTTGGCACTCGACACTCACACTCAGTAGGTACCTGCTCTTACTGGGGGTGTACAAACTCCGGAGGGGCTCATTCAGCCCAAGCGCTATAGCAAGCCAATCATGGAATAAATCAATCAGGCCCTTGGCCTCACTTAGTCATGAGTCAATAAAACATATTGCGGTGTGCAACCCGATCCCATAAATATCCTCACAAATTAGGACCTCGGCATCACTCAGTCATGAATCAGTAGAACGTGCTGCGGCGTGCAGCCTAATCCCAAAAATATCCTCATAAATCAGGCCCTCGGCCTCACTCAGTCATGAATCAGTAAAATATAATTTATATAAAGCATCCAAATAGAGTAATAGAGACTAAGTTATGCAGTAAATAAGTATAAACATGACTGAGTATATATTTCCAATCGAAAACAATGAGAGGATAGAAATAAAAGACCTCTAAGGGTCCAAACAACACTGGCATAAAGCCTAAACATGGCATCTAGCCTGATTTACAGAAATTCTTTTTAAAACAAGTAAAAAGCATGTAGTTTCAACAAAATATTTAACTTTACAGTTGATAGGGGATGGACCAAGTCACAAATCCCTAACGGTGCAAGACCACGCCCGTCACCTAGCATGTGCGTCACCTCAAAATAGTCACATGACAGAAAATCTGGGGTTTCATACCCTCAGGACTAGATTTACAATTGTTACTTACCTTAAGCCGAACAAATCTCTACTCTGCGATGCTCTTACCCCTCGACTAGGCCTTCAAATGCTCCGAGTCTATTCATAACCAGTACAATACCATCAATATTTGCCTACGGAATGAATTCCACAAAAAATTATAAAATTAGGCCAAGAACCGGAAATTGGTCCAAGCCCCAGGCCCATGTCTCAAAATCCGATAAAAGTGACAAAACTAGAAATGTCATTCACTCACGAGTCCATACATACGAAATTTATCAAAATCCGACTCCATTTGGCCCTTCAAATCCTCAAATCAAACTCTCCAATTTTCTAGCCCTAAATTCCCAAATTTCTAGCTCAAATTCCCAATTAGACGATGAATAAAGCCATAGATTCATGAAATTATACCATTGTAGGTTAGAATCACTTACCCCAATATTGCTCCTTGAAATCCTTTGAAAAGTTGCCTCTCTCCCGAGTTCTTCAAACTCAAAACTGAAAATGAAGAACAAAACTTCGAGCTGGAGTTTTCTGTCCAGCAAAAATGCACCTGCGGTCCCATTTCCACATATGCAGGACCGCTTCTGTGAAGAGGGATCTGCTTCTGTGGAATTTCATTAAAAGTCTGCTTCCGCTTCTACGATCGCCTGATTGCATCTGTTGTCATCGCAGATGCGGGGACCAAGATGCACCTGCGATCCAGCTGCATACCTACATCTCAAATCCACTTCTGTGAACCTCTCACCTACGGTTCCTACTCCGCAGGTGCGGTTAAGACAGAACCAACAGTTTCAGCTGCATTTTCCAAATTCTAAACTCTCCGCTAACTTTCCGAAATCATCCCGAGGCCCTTGGGACCTCAACCAAATATACCAACACATCCTATAACATCATTCAAACTTAGTCTAGCCTTCTAATCTCTCAAAACAACATCAAAATACCAAATTACCTTCGGATTCAAGCTAAAGAACTTCTAAACTTTCAAATTTCACAAACGACTCCGAAACCTATCAAATCACGTTCGAAGGACCCCAAATTTTTCACACACATCAAAAATGACATTACGAACCTACTACAACTTTTGGAACTCCATTCCGACCCCGATATCAAATTTTCCACTGCCGGCCAAAATCGTTAAATGCCCAACCTTCGCAAATTCAAGCCTAATTCTACCACTGACCTCTAAATCACACTTCGGACATGCTCCTAAGTCCAAAATCACATAATAGAGCTAACAGAACCATCAAAATTCAAATTCAAGGTCGTTTACATATAAGTCAACATCCGATCAACATTCCCAAGTTAAGCCTTCACAAAAGAGACTAAATGTCTCAACTTACTCCAAAATCACTTCGGACCCAAACCAACTAAATTGGTAAGTAAAAATACAGATGAAGAACACAAAAGAAGAAGGAATTAGGGAAACGAGGCTATAACCCTCAAAACGACCTACAGAGTCGTTACGGACAAGTCATTTGAGAGTTAAAGCACGAAGGGTTTTGCCGTGCCATTTTATTTATATTGTTATGCTTTTATTATCATGAGATCATGGCACGATGGGTGTTTCCGTGGAGGTGAGTATGAGGGATATGCATTATGATGTGATATCTGTTTCCCATGTATACGTTTATGCCTTTACCTTGAGCTGTTATTGTCGTACTTATAGATCTTGTGTGACTTGTCGTCAATGTCTTGTCCTTGATCTCTATCTCAATTGTTGTTGTGTTGCCCATGTCTTTTGCTTGTTTAACTTGCAAATACCATGCCTACTTCCTGTTGTTATAATCACACCCATGTCGTATCTATTTTGTTGCACTTTAGTACAAGCCCTTTTTCTATGTTAGTCATTCATGCCTCTACTTGTTAACTTGTAAAGAACATGTGTTTCCTTCTTATCTGTTATACCTGTATCTAGGCCTCCACCATGCTAGTTAGTTGAAGTTGATAATCTTTGTTTATCAATTGTTTTCATTACTTACATGCCTTCCGCCTATTCTATCATTGTTTCCCACATGTATATCCTCGTTCATTATTGCTACTTGCGTATTTCCTACTTTGTAATTTTTGTTATCAGTATTTCTGTCATCTGGTTGGCTCTGTTATACGTATATTGGGTGAGGATGAGATAAAAGCACTAAGGGTGTTGTCGTGTAATTGACTTAATATCTGAGTACATTCCTCATGCTATGAAAGTTATGAAGTGATTGTTGTGGTTTATTGGTTTAATTCTAAGGAAAGGATTGGTCGAGGTATTTGAAGATGCCAATTGTGATCTCTACTAACGCTCGGTTATTGTTTTGCGTTTTCATTTCATGTATTCTTCTCTATTATATTGTGGTATAGTTCTATTGCTGATTTAGAGTACAAGATTTTATCAGTGAGTATCTTTTAACTAAAAAGCCTCGTCACTATTTTAACGAGGTTAGACAAGAGACTTACTGGGTAAATGTGGTCGGTTGTACTTATACTATACTTCTGCACATTGCGTGCAGATTTTTGGAGCGGAGCTGAATCTGAAAGTGTTCGTGCATTACGGATATAGTAGTCATTTGTCCTTGGTAGCTTAGGTTTTGCTAATCTGTTATGTAAATTTTAAACAGATTGTATAATTATTTATGCCAGCTTTGTAAATTCCAAGTCTTAGAAGCTCATGATTCGTACTACCAGTTCTTGGGTCAATTAGTAAATATTCAGATAATTCTTCACTATTTTACTATAATCTCATTTGGATTGTATTTTTTGTTAGTTGTCTTACCTAGTGCATTGAGTTAAGTGTTATCACGACTAGTGATTTTTGGGTCATGACACAAGTCCAACCATACCAAAATCATCCAATTCCTACTATAAATCGACTCTCAAATTCCCAAAACTTATTCTCCAATATATTGGCCAAAAATCCCCAAATTCTAACTTAGATTCATGATAAATAGATGAAATAATTAATGGGTATTCAATATTCATGGACAAAATTGATAAAAAATCACTTATCTCTTCAATCTAGGTGAAAATCCTGCAAATATTTGCCTCAATCCGAGCTCCCAAAGTCCAAAAATGAGAGAAGAACTCAAACCCTTGATTTTAAATCACTGCCCACCACTTTCGCTTTTGCGGTCAGTACCACCGCTTTTGTGGTACCGCTTCTACGCTCAAAAATCCTCATCTGCGGAAGTCACTTAACGGCTGACCAACCGCATCTGTGGTCCCAGTCCTGCACCTGCAGATGCGCTTCTACTCATAAATGTTCGCTTCTACGGAAACACCTAACCAGCTCACCTCCTGCTCAATTCCGCTTCTGCGGTCTCCACCCGATAGAAGCGACTCTGTTTCTGCGTATCCCCTCTTGCATATGCAATCCAACAGTCCCCAGCTCACCTCCGCACCTGCGGCCAAATTAACGCATGTGCGGTGGCACCAGAACTATTTAGCCGCAGGTGCGGTGGCACCAGAACTAAACACACCAACAATTACACAAGTCCAAAATTCAATTTAAATCACACCCGAGGCCCCCGGGACCCCATTCAAACATACCAACCGATCCCAAAATATTACACGAACTTAGTGAAGGCCTCAAATCAAATCAAATAATATCAAAAGCACAAATCACACCCCAATTCAAGCATATTGAAACTAATGGATTTCCAACTCCTACAATCAATGTTGAAACCCATTAAACCAATTCCGTTTGACCTTAAATTTTGCATACATGTCACAAATGACACAACAGACTTATTCTAACTTTTGAAATCAAAATTCGAGCCTGGTATCAACAAAGTCAACTTTCAATCAAACTTCTCAACTCTTCAAACCTTCAACTTTTCAACTTTTGTCAATTCCAGCCAAAACCACCTACATACCTCTAAATTCATGTCCGAGCATACTTTTAAGTCCAAAATCACCATATGGAGCTATCAGAACCATCAAAACTCTACCAAAATCGTTTACACACGAGTCAACATCCGGTGAACTCTTCCAACTTAGAATTCTAACCTTGGGACTAAGTGTCCAAATTCATTTCGAAATATTCCCGAAACCAAACCAACCACCACGGCTAACCCATTTGTTGGCGCAAAGACCATCTCACATTCTTCTGCAAAATACTTTTTGGTCTCTACAAATTTCCTCATTGATGTCAAGATTTTCACTTTGTAAGCCCATATCTGAAAAAAATCTTTTTACAAATGTCATTTTTTTTTTTGCTTAGTGGATGTTGGAATTAATAGTGAAAATATTGTGGTCTTGTGGTGGTATATTGGTGGCTATATGATGGAAGAAGGATGGGGAGGCGTAGGGTATAGTGAAAAAGATAAAGGGAAAGAGGTGAGGTAAGGTGAAAGGTTTATTTATAGAGGTATTTTAATGAGATTGGGAACAACTTAAAGTATTTATTTTTAAAATAATAACTGGGGAGAAGTCAGCATTAGGATTTGAGAAGGGATCCAATTAAAGTGTGTCTTTGTCTCCTAGATTTACTGTCTAAATTTCTCATCTTCCCTTTCTCTATTTTTTTTAAGAGGATATGTACTACACAAAATCTACATATAAACTTATAAAAAAATCATATTAGTAAACTTCAGTAAGTAAACTAAAAGAAGAAGCAGAAAGGACATAACTATTCGAAAAAGTAATCAATGATCGTTTTTCTCTTTTTTCTTTAAAATATTATTTATAGTAAACACTAATACATATATTATAAATAAGAAATATATATATGTATAAAATAAACTAATATATTATATCATTAGTTCACTAATATATATATATATATATATATATATATATATATATATATATATATATATATGTATTTCCTTTTTTAGTTGTAAACTAACTCGAGGATTACATATATGTAGATAATTAATTATGTTACTATATTTATATAACTAATACTATTTAGAGGGATTTAAGAATTAAGGATATAGTTCTAAGTATAATGTCGTCAGCTTAACTTATTTTAATTTTTTATTTTATGCAATAAGATTGTTGAAACCTGTTTGTCAAATATTCTAGTGACATAAGGCTTCAGTCGGTGACTATTTACCTTGAAGTTTTTTCCCCCATTTATATGTTGTATTTTAATGGCAGCATATGGGGTAATCTTTGTTATTGTTTATGATCCTGTCCAGTGTGACTTAAACTTTTCTGGGAATAATCTCAATCGGCTATTGTACAACAAAACTTGATCTCCAACTTTAAAATCTTTATGGCGGATGAGCTTGTCATGCCTTTTGTTTTTATCCTTTCCTTGTACAATTTAGCATTTTCGTATGTTGTAAGTCTGAATTCTTCCAACTCATCAAGATGCAGTAGACGATTTTTACCTGCATCTGGCAAGTTTAGATTCAATAATTTTATAGCCCAATATATTTTATGTTCTAATTCCACAGATAACTGACAAGCTTTCCCAAAAACTAGTCTATAAGGAGATGTGTCTATGAGAGTTTTATAAGCAGTTTTGTATGTCCATAAAGCATCATCCAATTTTAAAGACCAATCTTTTTTAGAAGAACCAACAGTTTTTTCTAAAATTCTTTTTAATTCTCTGTTGGAAACTTCTACTTGCCCGCTTGTTTGAGCATGATATAGAGTTCATATTTTATGAGTTACTCCATATTTTAACAACAAACTAGAAAATTGTCTATTTATAAAATGAGTTCCTTGATTACTTATTATAACTCGTGGAGTTCCAAATCTAGAAAAAATATTTTTCATGAGAAAAACACAAACAATATGAGCATCATTTTTTCTAGTAGCAATTGCTTCTACCTATTTTGAAATATAGTCAACAGCCACTAAAATATATTCATAGTCGTTTGAAGGAGGAAATTGACCCATAAAATCAATGCCCCAATCATCAAAGATTTCATACATAAAAATAGAGTTAAGAAGCATTTCGTCCCTTTTTGAAATGTTACTGATTCTCTGGCATTTATCGTAAATAGCGACATAATTCCTCATCTTTGAATAGAGTAGGCCAGAAAAAGCCAACTTCATGTACTTTAGCTATTGCCCTTCTTCCTCCATATTATCCTCCTACAGCCCCATCATGGCAGTGACTTAAGATGTTATTTATTTCTATCTTTAGTACACATCTCCTGATTATGTCATCTGCACAAAATTTAAACAAGTAAGGATCTTCCCAGTAATAATGTCTTGCTTCTTTTTCAAGTTTTTTCTTTTGTTCATCAGAAAAATCTTTTGGAATCCATCCTCCAGCCAAGTAGTTGGCAATATCAGCAAACCAACGTGGTCGATTTATAACGGATGTAACTGAAAATATATGTTCATCGAAATTCCTCTTTGATATCTTCTATCTCAGTAGGAGGATTTTCCAAACGAGACAAATCACCAGCTACCTAATTCTCAGAACCTTTTCGATCTTTTATTTTAAGATCGAATTCTTGCAAAAGGAGTATCCATCTTACCAATCTGAGTCTAGCACTTTCTTTGCTAAGAGGCGCTTTAAGGCTGCATGATCATTATAAATTGTAACCTTTATTCCTACCAAATAGGAACGAAATTTGTCAAAGGCAAGTACTACTGCTAGTAGTTCCTTCTCAGTTGTAGCATAATTCTTTTGAGCTTCATTAAGTGTTCTACTGGCATAGTAGATAGGTCTGAAGATCTTGTCTCTCTTTTGTCATAATATCGCTCTTATTATGTATCACTTACATCACACATTATTTTAAAGGGCTGGCTCCACTCAGGAGAAACAACAATTGGAGCATTAGTCAATTGTTTCTTGAGAATCTCAAATGCTTTCCTGCAATTATCTGAAAATTTAAACTGTATCTTTCATCAGTAGGTTAGTTAGAGGTTTTGAAATTTTTGAAAAATCTTTTATATATTTTCTATAAAAACCTGCATGCCCTAAGAAACTTCTAATGCCTTTAACGGTGGTAGGAGGGGGTATTTAAGCCTTATCAACTTCTATCTAGCAGAAATTTTATGTCTTAAAACAATTCCCTATATTACCATGAAGTGATATTTTTCCCAATTAAGAACCAAATTTGTCTCTTCACATTTTTGAAGCACCAAAGTTAAATGATAGAGATAATCTTCAAATGTCTTACCAAAAAGTGTGAAATCATCCATAAATATTTCAAGAAACTTTTCAGTCATATCTGAAAAAATTGCCGATATGCAACGCTGAAATGTAGCAGGAACGTTACATGAGATTGAACATTAAAGCCCAACGTCGATCGAATCCTCAGTGCAACTTTGCACGTGCAGAAAAGAACAAGTGTGAAATGCTTTTAACAATAGCTAGAAGACAAGAGTAGGCTTTTAGTGCTTTGAAGTGAGTGTTACAATATGTCAGACTAAAGAAAAACTTCCCTTTTATATAGTAGGAGAATTTCAATACTAGTACAAGTCCAAAAAAAGTAAAAATCTTATTTTCCCGGTGATTATTGATCTACAATGAACACCGAAGAAGATTCGCGCCGTAAAATCCGCTTGAGGGCGAATATTACGGTCCACTATCCGTCATGCATAACCGTTCACCGTGTCTTCCGAGGTACAGAAGCCATACTTTGTCTGGGGTACGTCGTCTTACCGTGTCTGATCTCGAATATGTCATTCATTCTTCCCGGGTCTCGATATGAGGGGTTTCCGGCCTCGATTATAATCACGTTGATCCGTATTTCCCCTTCGCTCTCTCACCGGAAAATCAGAGGAAACTTTACCCCGATTTTACCCGTACACATGCTTAAACTAAAGAATTAACGAAGTATAATTCCAGTATTTCAGCAAGTGGCTCACTATAAGGAGAAGGTCCAGATCACAATTCTAGAAGTTATACTTAATTAGGAAATCGATTTAGTGAACTTCGTTCTGAAGGACTTAATTAATCCTAGTACATTAATATATTATTTTATATTTATTTCACTATTGATTGTATTCATAATCAAACAAAATACTGCTCTCTTTGTTTCTAAATAATTTAACCCTTACTTTTGCTGTAAGTCTCAATATAGTGGCCTTTTTGGTTAGAATGGAAGTATTGGTACATTTTATAGATATGGAGTATAGAACAGTTAAATACGTCAGATTTCCCTATGTTCTTTCCACAAAGGTCACGATTTGAAATATTATACTCTTCTGACAAACGACGAATATTTCATTTTTTCCAGCTACTTAGTAGTAGTTTTTGCTGAACCAAAAAGGACTTCAAAATTTGAAGAAAGCAGACTCAAATTAGTAGAGTATTTTACTTTGACATCTGACCGTCTATGGTAATTGAACAACGAAGAATCAATAGTTTCTTAGATAACTACGGAGGAACGTACCTACTAGCTGCAATGCAACTTCGTAAATTAAACTGTATAGCAAAATATTGAAGTCCCATGTACATAAGGGTAGACGTACAAGTCAATTGTCCATTGACTTGTTTCATTTGATTATTTTGGGAGTTGAATTAGCCTGCCTTCTAACTTTTCTCTTTTGGGTCCATTCAGCATTAAATTCCTACGTTTATTTCCCACCACTTTTGCTATAGTTGAAATTCTAGACTTAGCACCATGCAAGTTAAGAGTCTAGACCAATTCAAAATCCTTTCCCTTATATAAACAGAGCCAAATTGTTCTAGGCATCTCATCCTCCTCTAGCAAAGTAGCAATCAACTCCCTCAATTGTAATAGGATCTATTTTTAATAAATCTTCTCTCAAAAAGAAGAAAATTATCTAAAAGCAAAGAGATGGACAAAATATTGTGCGTGATTGTCTTTGGTGCTTTAGCCGTCGCAAATTTGGTGCAAGACATAACAGCCCAAACGGTGCATGTGGTTGGGGACAACATAGGTTGGACCATACCGAACAATGGAGCTGTAGCTTACACGAATTGGGCTGCTGGAAAAACCTTCAGTGTTGGCGACACTCTAGGTACACTTAATTTCGCATTCCATTTTTCTTTTGAGATATCTTTAAGCTTAAACTAAATTGAGTACCTTATCACGTTACTTTTCTTCTTTTTAATTGACAGTTTTCAATTTTGGGACCAACCAACATGACGTGCTGCAAGTACAAAAAACTTCGTTTGATGAGTGCAATTCCCAAAATGCCATTGGCGATCCCATAATGGCGGGACCAGCAAATGTAACTCTTGACTCTGCTGGTGATCACTACTATATTTGCACTTTTGGAAGGCATTGCCAAAATGGCCAAAAATTAGCTATTACAGTTTCTAGCACCAGTACTCCTGGAGCCAACCCACCTACCCCAAGCAAGCCGACCACTCCAGACATTCCTTCACCATCCTCTTCCACTCAACCGGAAGCTTGTGCACCTACACCAGCTGCTGCTGGATCTTCAGGCTCCACTCCTGGTGGTGGTGCTAATCCTCCTCGTTCAAGCTCCGCTCCGGGTGGTGGTGCTCCTCCTCCTAGTTCATCCTCATCGGCCGTGCTGGCCAGTTTTCTTCTCGGTCTATCCTCGGTTGTCTTGGCCACTTTTCTTTAAGTTGAACAAGTTGAGGAGATTGTTGAGCTTCCCATTTATTGCACTGGAGTTTATACTACTATAAAACCATGTGATGGATCTATTTTTATTTTTCTGTTTGCCCGTTTGTACTAGATTTAGTTTTGTTACATTCACTGATTGTCTTAGTGATATTTTGTGAGTTCAGTAAAATTATAAGTATGCCTTTTTGCAATCATGTGTGCAGATATTTTTTTTTTCCGGCATGTCTTCTGTTTATATGTCCTGTAGTATCGCAAAAAATAATCTAAAATAAAATAAGGTTTATAAATCTAAAATAATTCCTACCAAGCATGTAATCATGTTGACATAACTTTTACCATGGTAACTCATGTAAAAACTTACTTGCACAAGTATTTTGCACTAAATCATTGAATGCAAGAAATAATATATTACTTAATCATGGTTAAGCGATAAATATTTAACTGTTAATGTTAAATTGTTCAGTTTAATGTAAAGACATGCGGAAACAAATAAATATTTGAAGTAAATTACATGAATGAATCCTTGAGTTCAAAGATTTTTGGCAAACCTGTCAAAGATTTTTGGTACCACAGTTTTGGTTCCTAAATAGTAATCCTCGAAGGTCCAAGAAGATTATAAATGTAGCGTTCTCAGGGGTACTTGAAGATTTTAGCCTACTTCCTGATTTACTCTGGAACATATCACTATATTGGATCTTTAGACACGAATTTAAAATTATATATTGTTAGAAATGCAAAAAATAAACTAGTAACTTGTAGCGCCTCAGAAAAAAAAATCGAAATGTTATAAGACCATTAAAAAGTCTGCCGCGTGCTAATTATATTTATTTATATGCGAGTGTAATTAATAATATGAAAGATATCCCATGAACATAAGAACTAGTGTACGAGGTGTATTTGTAGTGATATAGGGCCTAAGGAGAGCCCTTGGGATAAGTCTGTCACGCCCCAAACCTGGGAGGCGAGACCGACACCCGGTGTCTCACCTATCCTTGCGAACCAACTTGCGATTAAGGGACTCTGAACATATAATGTCATACTTTGGCCATGGGTCACGTTGCAAGAAAAATTGCAAAAGCTGACTAAACATCAACATAAAGCTGGGCCGACAAGGCCGCCATAACTACTACAACTAGCAATCCAACAAAATAAACATACATGGTCTACAAGCCCAAAATACTGCACTAACTGATAAGATATGTCTACAAGCCTCTACTGATGGATGTACTGTGATCGGAACAGGCCCAAACCTACCCATAACATATATATACACAAGATGTACATAAAACTCTAGACCCGGCAACTCCGAAGGACGTCGAGCTTACCGATCAAGCTAAATTCGGGCAACACCTACTGAGGAGGTCTACCCGTCTGTCTGAACTTGCAAACATGAAATGCAGCGTCCCCGGCAAAAGAGACGTCAGTGTGAAATAATGTACCGAGTATGTAAGACAACAAAATAACTAAAAGCTGAAACTGAACTAATAATATAATAACTGAAAGTAACTATGAGTCAAAGATAATCTGAAGATATGCTTACCTGCCGATACTGACTCAACACTCTTAATATAGTAAGTAAAATAGTTGCCCGGCCTTATAAGGCTCGATATATATAACTGCTCTACCGAAGTAGGCTCGCTCATATGCGCTCAGCCATACTAGGCTCTATATCTCGGCCATTTTGGGCTCACTCATAGGCGCTCGTCCACAGTAGATTCAGTATATAATTTACCATCTGATCGGAGGTTGCCCAATGGGGGCTTGCCCACCAATTATAGCTCGATGGCGGTAAAAATGCTATAATATTGTATATATATAGACCCTCTGCTCTCTTGACTGGAAGAAGACAATACTCAATTGAATATAAAGTCCCGATAAGGGAGAATACTGTAACTTATGAGACTAGGATAATGTATATAAATTCGGGAGTATGAACTTCTATTTATGCCTCGTTATCAAACACATGTATTTACGAGATCATGCCAAAATAAAGGAAGGGTTTAGCCTTAACATACCTGAGTCGATTCTCTTGACAATCTCTCTAACACATGTCGATTGAGACAAATCACATAACGACGGATTGAAGTAGGGAAAAATCCATATGATATTCTTAAGAAAGATTGTACTGTGATCTCTTAGAATCGCAAAATCCCATTGCGATTTGTAACGACCCGACCGGTCGTTTCGAGAGTTATAGCTCTGTTCCCCCAATTCCTGCTTCTTTTGTATTATACAACTTTGTTATGACTTACCGAGTTAGCTGGTTTGGGTCCAGAGTGGTTTTGAAGTGGATTGAGATACTTAGTCTCTTATTTGAAAGCTTAAGTTGGAAAAGTTAACTGGATATTGACTTATGTGTAAACGACCTCGGATTTGAATTTTAATGGTTCTGTTAGCTCCGTTAGGTGATTTTGGACTTAGGAGCGCGTCCGGAATGTGATTTGGAGGTGTGTAGTAGAATTAGGCTTGAGTTGGCCAAAGTTGGAATTTTGGCAATTTTGGCCGGTAGTGGAAAATTTTATGTTAGGGTTGGAATTGAATTTTGGAAGTTGGACTAGGTCCGTGGTGTCATTTATGACTTGTGTGTTAAGGTCAATCGGATGTGATTTGATAAGTTTCGGCGTCGATTGTACGATTTGAGAATTTCAAAGTTCATTCGACTTGAATTTGGGTGCAATTCATGGTTTTGACGTTGTTTGAGGTGATTTAAAGATTCAAGTAAGTTCTTATGATGTTTTAGGACTTTTTGGTATGTTTGGTTAAGGTCCTAAGGGCCTCGAGTGAGTTTCGGGTGGTTAACGGATCATTTTGGCTTTTGGAAAGTGATTGATAGCTGCTGGTATTTTTCTTCTGGTTTCCTTATAAGCGATCGCATGAGTACATCTGCAATCACGTAAGCTTATTTGGGGCAGAGGTGAGTTTGTTCTATGTGATCGCAAAGTTAGGGACGCGATCGCGTATGTATGAAGATGTGCTTCGCGAACAGGTGGTCAATGCCACATTCGCGTCGAAATAATCGAGTTGAAGAGGAGCTGAGGTAATTGATCTACGCGATCGTGTAGATTTGAGGGGCAGTAATTCGCAAAGCATGGAGAGTTCAGCCTTCGCATAGAGTAAAAATGTGGGGCAGCCTGTTTGTACTTCGCGATCGCGAGGCTATTTCTGTGATTGCGATGAAGGAAAATCTGGGAAGAAGTGTTAAATTTCAAAATCGAGGGTTTGAACCCATTTTTCATATTTTGAGCTAGAGACCACGGATTTGGGCAATTCTTGAAGGGATTTTGGTGGTGTTGTTTGGGGTATTTGATTCTTACTTGTTTTTGGCTAAATCCCATGATTGTCTTTAATTCTACCATTTAATTTGTGATTTGGGGTGGAAAGTTGAGGAAAAAGAGAAAGTGTTCTTGAGATAAAATTTTGAGGTTTTGAATGATATTTTGTTATCGAATTTGAGTAAATTTGGTATGGCTAGACTCGTGAGTGAATGGGCTTTTGGGTTTTGTGACTTTTGTCGAATTTCGAGACGTGGGCTCGGGGGCCGAGTTTGAGTCGATTTCGAATTTTGGTTATAATTTGTCATTTTTTGTGTGGAATTGATTCCTTTAGCCTATATTGATCGTAATGTATTGCTTGTGGCTAGATTCGGGACGTTTGGAGGCTGATTTGAGAGGCAGGGGTATTGCGGAGTAGGATTTTGATTGGATTGAGGTAAGTAACAATTATAAATTTTGTTCTGAGGGTATGAAACCCCGGATCATGTGTCGTGTGACTATTTTGGAGTTGATGCACATGCTAGGTGATAGACGTGTGGGCGTGCACTAAAGGTATTGTGACTTGGTCCGTCCCGTGAGACTGTGGAATCGAATAACTTATTGTTTACTACGTGTTCCCTCTGTTTTTATGGAAATCGACTACACTTATATTTGCAAATCATGTTAGAAATCATGCTTAGGCTATGTGATGGTACTGCTGGGACCCGCTAATTATTGTCTTGTACTCAGTCATGGTTTTACTTGCTTATCATATCTCAGTCTCATCGTGATTCTTGTTGATACACTATGTTATTTTTGTTTGGGCTGATCTTTATGATTTCTGAGAACCCGGGAGACTAGAGAGGTTGGTGACTGAGTTAGGGCCTGAGTGTCGAGTTGTGAGCTATATGTATATATGGATCGGGTTGCACGCCACAACGAGCCTTCAGGATAATTATCTATATTGGATCGGGTTGGGCGCCGCAACGAGCATTATGGCTATATATATATTGGACCAGGTTGCACGCCTCATCGATATAGCGTTTGGGCTGAAGGAGCCCCTTCGGAGTCTGCACATCCCTAGTGAGCGTAGGTATCTATTGAGTGTGAGTACTGAGGGTTGAGAGCCGAGTTATTGAGCTGATTGACTATTGTCTTAAGAGGCTATACTTTCCTTCAATTATTTGGTTGCACTTAGTTGTTATCTGTCCTTGTTGTGAAAATTTATGGAAGACTTCATATGTGGTTTACTTGAGCACAAACCTATTTGACTTAAACTACTAAATTTGAAAGCGTGATTGTTCTTTATTTGAAAATTATTGAAATAAACTGTATTCGCATAGCACGTCACTACTTCTTAGTTCCCTATTTATTTCTGTTACTTACTGAGTTGAAAGTACTCACGTTACTCCCTACACCTTGTGTGCAGATTCAGGTGAGACCGGTCGCGGAGCTCATTGAGTTCATACGCAGTTGACTATCGGAGATCTATGAGGTAGTTGCTGGCGTCCGCAACCCTTGTATCTCCTTCCACTATTATCTTTCTTTCTGTTTTTGGCATTTGACGGACTATTGTAAACTCTGATTCTAGACTAGTTGTAGATGCTCATAACTTAGTGGCATCCCGATGTCGGGCTATTTTTTCGTACTTTTATTTTGAGTTTAACTCTTTTATGAAATTTCTGTTATGAAAAGCTTTGACTTATCTTTTAATGAAATATCGAAGTGTTTTGAAAGGTGTCAGCTTGCCTAGTACCACGATAGGCCCCATCACGACAGGTTAGAGTTTTGGTTCATGACAAGTTGGTATCAGAGCCTAGGTTACATAGGTCTCACGAGTCATGAGCAAGTTTAGTAGAGTCTTGCGGATCGGTACGGAGACGTCTGTACTTATCTTCGAGGGGCTGCAGAACCCTTAGGAAACTTTACATTCTTGAATTCTTATCGTGCTAACCAATTGATTTTGGTAACTAAACTTGTGTTATTCTATTCTCTCACAGATGGTGAGGACATGCGGTATCGGTCAGGATGGGCGACCACCAGTACCACCAGTTGCGGTCGCGAGAGGCCGAGGCCGCGGTAGAGGCCGTGGTAGGGGCAGAGGTGCAGCCCGCACAGCATCCAACACAGCACCTGCAAGTTCCATCAACTGCCCTAGTTCAGGATCAGGTTCTTGTTGTAGATGCCCCAGCGGGACCAGCTCAGCCACCAGCGGTGCCCATTGTTATTCCAGGCCTTGGCTCAGATCTTGACCGTGTGCACCAGTCTTGCTCAGGCGCTCTCTGTTCCGGCTGCAGCAGCCACTTCTCAGGCTGGGGGTGGTGCTCAAACTCCCGTCGCCTGCATACCTGAACAGGTGGTATAGGGACTCCAAACATCGAGGGCACTACCAGCCCAGCCGGTTGCATCTGCTTAGGACTATGTGGTTCCTGTCATGCCTGATAATGAGCAGCATAGATTGGAGTGGTGCAGAGGGCGCAGATGCCTAGGGTTTCTTGGATAAGTGTTAGAGGATTCTTCATACAGTAGGTATTCTGGAGACCAGTGGGGACTTGTTCACTACCTTTCAGTTCTCTGGAGCTGCCTTTACTTGGTGGGAGGCTTAGGAGAGATGTAGGTCGGTTGGTGCAGCGCCTCTTACTTGGCAGCAATTCTCCATTCTCTTCCTGGAGAAATATGTATCGCATTCCCGTGGAGAGGAGCGCAGACAATTTGAGCAGTGCGTCAAGATGATTTGACTTTAATGCACTACGAGTGCTTATGACTGGAGAGAGGGTGACCGGTGCTACTTTTGAGGAGGTTGTTGACATTGCCCGGGAGATAGAGTCTGTTCGCCGCCAGGAGCGGGTTGAGAGGGAGGCTAAGAGGCCTCGGGGATCAGATAGTTTTGGTGGTGTTCCTTCTGGAGGTTAGTTATACCACAGCAGAGGTCATCGTTTCAGGCATGCTCAGACGGCTCGCCCAGTTCACCGTGGTGCATAATCTAGCCATGGTTCTCATAGTTCACATCAGGGACACTCATCTCTCAATGCCTTTCTAGCTTAGAGTTCGTCCCATGCTCCATCGGGTCAGAGCTCATCTATGCCGGCTCTTTTTGCCAATTATTCCGATGCTCGGGGCTCCTTTTAGTCCCCACCACCAGCACCGGGGAGTTGCTACGAGTGTGGAGAGTTTGGTTATATCAGAAGGCAGTGTCCTCGCCTGTGGGAGGTCAAGCTCAGTAGTAAAGGTGTCAGCCTTCGACTTCAACACCGGTTACTTCACCACCCACTCAGTCAGCTAGGGGTGGAGCTCAGTCAGCTATTGGTGGAGCTCAGTCATTTAGGGGTCGCCCTAGAAGGGGAGGCCGATCAGGTGGTGGTCAGGCCTATTTCTATGCACTCTCTGCCAGACAAGATGTTATTGCTTTAGACACAATGATCACAGGTATTGTCTTAGTATGCCACAGGGATTCTTCTATACTATTTGACCCTAGTTCCACCTAGTCATATGTATCCTCATATTTTGCTCATTATCTAGATATGCCTCATGAGTCTTTAGCTTTATTTGTTCATGTATCTACTATGGTGGGCGATACCATTATTGTGGATCGTGTGTAGTGACTATTGGGGGATTAAAGACTAGAGTAGGCCTTTTAATGGTTAGTATGGTTAATTTCGATGTGATATTAGGTATGGATTGCTTGTTTCCCTGTCATGCTATTTTAGACTGCGACTCTAAGACTTTAACGTTGGCGATGCCGAGGTTTTCTCGGATCGAGTGGCGAGAGTCTTTAGATTATGTCCCCAGTAGAGTGATTTCGTACTTGAAGGCCCAGCGGATGGTTGGGAAGGGTTTTTATCTTATTTGGCTTTTGTGAGGGATGTTAGTGCAGAGACCCCTACTAACTTAACATATGATCAGAGATTGCCCAATAGGGGCTTGCCCACTGATTATAGCTCGATGGTGGTGAAAATACTATAATACTGTGTATAAATATAGACCATCTGCTCTCTTGACCAGAAAAAGACAATACTCAATTGAATATAAAATCCCGAAAAGGGAAAATACTGTAACTTATGAGGCTAGGATAATATTATAAATTCGGGAGTATGAACTTCTCTTTATGCCTCGTTATCAAACACATGTAGTTATGAGATCGTGCCAAAATGAAGGAAGGGCTTAGCCTTAACATACCTGAGCCGATTCTCCTAACAGTCCCTCTAACACACGTCGAATGTGACAAATCACATAGCGGCGGATCGAAGTAGGGAAAATCCGTATGATATTCTTGAGAAAGATTGTATCATGCTCTCTTAGAATCGCAAAATTCCGTTGCGATTACACAGTATAACTTCGTTGCAAATCTCTTAGAATTGCAAATCTATATTGAAGCTTCATCAGTTGCCTTCAATCCGTATAGAATTGCAAATGCAGCATATGTATTTTGATGACTTATGTTGGAGTCTTTATTAAAAAGGGTGGGCCCCACTTTAAGATAACTTCACCATAAGATCTTCTAATTGTGACACCAAGTACATGACTTAAGAATCGTATTTAGCTAAAACTTCTTGGCTGCCACGTTGGTACCTTAATCTTATCCAATAACCTTCATTAATATTTAGTTAATCTCCCACTAAAATTAATAATTACCCAATTATCCACATAATTAAGAATTATCTTAAATTACTTAAAATACTACTCACTTTTAACATACCTTATACACCTTACTATCATGATCATGTGGTACCTTGTATGGTACTAGTCCATAAATACCAGTATTATAGCTTGGACCGTATTTTATCCCAAATTGTCAAAATTCGAGAAACTCATTTTTTCGATTTGCTTACCCTCTCACCTTCACGAATTTATATATCCCTTGTTTGAAATAGCATAATACTTATAATCCCAAAATAATTTCATTCCTGAGCTTATGTCGATTAACTTACGACAAAATTTTAACGTACAAAAATGCAGGATGTAACATCTCATTTCTGAGCTTTGATCAATTTATTTATGGCGTACTTTTACGTACGAAAATATGGGGTGTAACAAAGTCAAGTTAGAAATTACAAGATACACTAAAGCTCCAAATAAGTACGCGCAAGACCTGAATTTGTACGAACATATCTCGCTATATATAAGGAGTTATGTGGTGAACAACCTACCAAATGAAAGATCTTCGAGTCTAGTCTCTAACATTTCAAACAGTTCATTTGGTGTCACGACCCAAATCCCAACATGTGGTGATGGCACGTATCACATTACCAGGCAAGCCGACAATCACATGATAATTATGCATTTGAATTAAAAACATAATTTAACAGGTTCAATAATGGAAATATCTCATAGATAACTGATACAAATAACTGAATCTCAACAATAACAAACCCCAAAATCCTGGTATCACCGAGTACATGAGCTAGTAAGTGTCAACATAGTCTACATATCTAATACAACTGTCTGAAAAATAGAACAGTATTAAATAAATTGAAAGGAAGGAGAGTCGAGGTCTACGGGTGCCAAAGCAACTATCTCAATAGTCTCCAAGCAGAGACTACACCAAATCTAAAAATCACCATGTCAAGATGTACCTGGATCTACACACGAAGTACAGAGTGTATTATGAGTACAACTGACCCAATGTACTCAATAAGTAACAAGACTAACTTTAGGCTGAAAGTAGTGACGAGCTCAAAAAGGTAAGGTCTGAATCCAGATAATGACAATTACAGATATAACAGGAAAATAATAGTAATAACTGTGAGAAATTCAATAATCAGTTCATACAAAGTACATAAATGTAGACATATTATCAAGTTCAACAACTTTAGCTCAATACTGATAAACTATGCCAAGTATAGCTAGCATGAGCAATGTTACATCTCTATGTCTACATGTCAAATATGCATGTCACATGTAATCATCACAGTGATAAACTCATGTACTCACACTCTCAGGGTACTCAATCTCACTGAACACACTCAATCGCTCAGCACATTTAATCACTCATCCATGTACGGTACATGCGCTCACTGCTGGTATGCCAGACTCTAGAGGGGCGGATCTCGCCCAAGTGCTAATATAAGCCAACATGGTATTGTAATGACCTGGCCGATCATTTTGAGTGTTTTAGTCCCTATCCCCTATTTATTGCTTCCTATGGCTTATACTATGGTTACGTGACTTGCCGGGGTGTTAGGTTTTGGTTTCAGGTGAGTTTCGGAGTGAAATAGGAGACGTAGTCCTTAAGTTGGAAGGTTAAGTCGTAAGAGTTAACCGTAGTTTGACTTGTATGAAGACGACCCTGGAATGAAGCTTTGATAGTTCTAACAGCTTCGTATGGTGATTTTGGTCTTAGGAACGTGTTCGGACGTTTATTTGGAGGTCCGTAGGTCATTTCGATGTGAGTTGGCGAAAGTTGGAAAGTTGGAGGATTTTGAAAAGTTTGACCGGGAGTTGACTTTATTGATATCAGGGTCGAATCCCTATTTCGGAAGTTGGAATACATTTTTAATACCATTTATGACTTATGTGCAAAGTTTGGTGTCAATCAGAGTTGTTTTGGTATGAATCGATATCAGTTTCAGAATTCAGAAGTTCATTAGTTCTTAGGCTTGGATCGATGTGTGATTCGTGATTCTAGCATTATTTGATGTGATTTTAGGCCTCGATCCACTCTTTTATGTGTATTGGAACTAGTTGGTATACTCGGGCGGGGTTCGGGTGCCCCGGGTGTGATTCGGATCGATATTGGATTAATTTTTGGACTTATGCAATTTCTGAAATTTCCAGCTTCTGGTGGCATTGCACCTACGGAGGAAATAACTGCAGGTGCGGACTCGCGTGTGCGAGTGGGCGAGTGTAGAAGTGGAGAAGACAACCCAGGTCTGGGCTCGCAAGTGCGGCTTTGCTTCTGCGATGGAGAGGAACACAGGTGCGGCCAGAAACGCAGGTGCAACGTGTGAGCCGCAGGTGCGCATGCGCCGATGCGTGCCTTTTTTTGCAGAAATTAATTCTTTGGACTTAAGTGAAGTCCGCACCTACGATGGTTTTTCTGCAGGTGCGGCAGAAGGCTCGTAGATGCGATTTAACTAGGCAGAAAAAAGGGATTTCGAGGGTTTTGTTTCATATTTCATTTTGGGATTTTGGGAGCTCGGTTTGAGACAAAATTTCGAGGGTTTTTCAAATGAATAGTTGGGGTAAGGATTCTTGACTCGTTTTTGATTAATTCTCATGAATCTACTGAAAATTACATCTTTTAATTAGTGTTTTGGAGTTTAAAATTGGGAAAAAAGTGTAGAAGTTCATAAATAAGGTTTTTGGGTTTTGAAAAGCTAAATGAGGTCGGATTTGGATAATTCTTGTATGGTTGGACTCGATATCGAATGGGTATTCAGATTTTATAATTTTGGCAGGGTTCCGAGACTCGGGCCCGGGTTGACTTTTTGGGACGATTTTCTAGTTCTTTGCTAAGATCATAATTTCATTATTTAAATTAATTTTCTATAGTTATATTTATAGTATGAAATTATTTTCTCTAGATTCGAGCCATTTGGAGCTTGAAAATCTAGGGAAAGATCTTTTAATTGATTGATTTAGCGTTGTTTGAGGTAAGTGACTTGTCTAACCTTGCGTGGAGGAAATTTCCCTTAGGATTTGGTATTTTTGTGACAATTGTGATATGTAGAGGCCGTGTACGCAAGGTGCGTACCCAGGATAAATGTTGATTTCGATTTTAGCTACGTAATTTCCTTTCACGATTTAATTGAGTTACTTTAGCATGTTATAGTCACCATGTTTAGTTTAATTTCACATGTGTACTTGTCTTATCTCTTATTTGTAACTTGTACTACATGTTTAGTTGAATTACTTGCTTTCTCAATTCCGTATTTATTATTTAACTGTGAGATTCTTACTAGAAAATTTCTGTCCTTGAAATATCTTGTTGTTGAGTTGCAAAGGTCGTGGTTTCTATTGAGGCAAAGTATAAATTATGAAATATCATTTTTTGAGTTGTTATGTTTGGCATTTGTATTATTGTTGAGAGGATTGTTTGGTTGTTTGCACAAGGTTTCCATAGTGCTGTTATTATTGTTTGCACGAGGTTTCTCCCGTACTGTTGTTAGTATTTGCACGAGGTTTTTGCCGTACTGTTGTTATTATTGATACGCATGTGGTGGTATAAGATCTGGGTGTTGAAACACATGCGGTAAGATAAGGTGGGCTTGATACGCGTGGCTAGTAGGAGAACTAATAGAAGCCATGTGGTGTGATAAGATGGGCTAAAACGCGGGGTGCTATTTCGAAAAAATAATTTTCAAAACAAAATGTAAAGGCTCCTATAGTGGTATAAGAAAAGACTGTGAGTTACTTTTATGATTTGGGACTACAAGGCGGTACCTCGGTAGGGCCCTCTATTGATCTTTACTTTAATTGATGTACTTGTCTTGATTGTTTGTTTCTTTATCATGTAAATCCTTTTTTCCTTCCGTGTTGTATTAGCTGTCTTGATCCTGTGTTGTTAACTCTCCGTGAATTCCTTATGGTGTCATTTTCTTTGTCATTATAAGTATATCATTATATCATTCATCTTGTTTCTTATTATCTCCAGTAGGGCCCTAACCTGACCTCCTCGCTACTCTACCAAGGTTAGGCTTGGCACTTACTAGGTACCGTTGTGGTGTACTCATTCTATGCTTCTGCACATGTATTTGTGCAGATCCAGGTACATCATATCAGTCCCAGCACTAGCGCGATGAGCTTGCTTTTGGAGACTTCAAGGTACACCTGCAAGCATCTGCATGCCTCAGAGTCCCCTTCTATTCAAATTTTCCTTATTTCTTTATATTTGTTTTATAGACATTGATGTATAGGATTGTTCAGCACTGTGTCTAGAGCTTGTGACTTAAATCTCACCAGGTTTTGGGGAATTGTACGCATTGAGTTATTATTTCTAGTTATGAAATGGTTGGAGTTTAGAAATTCTAAGTTTTATTTAATGTTTTCCATGTTGTTAGGCTTACCTAGTCTTAGAGACTAGGTACCGTTACAACATTCTACGGAGAAGATTTACGGTCGTGACAGAATACTGCGACATGCAACCCGATCCCATAATGATTTAATAAAGCGTGATGTGGTGTGCAGCCCAATCCCATAAAAGTCACTCACAATTCGGCTCTCAGGCCCAACTCAATCATCAATCTCTCTAGTCTCTCGGGCTCGCAAATCTCATATCAATCAACCCAAATAGTAATAACATGGTGTAACAACACATGATAACAGTGACTGAGATATGATATGCAATGAATAAATATGAGTTGAAGTCCTTTATCCTATAGGCATGCTTTCTAGTGATATTAATTAACACAACGTTGAAGACTATTAAATAAACGAGTAGGATAATAAATTAAACGGATTCAGAACCTACAGGCGTGAGTTCTAATTAAACTAATTTTAGATCCTATAGGCATGATTTCTATAATTAAAGCTAATTTTAGATCCTATAGGCATGATTTCTAAAGAGACAAATTTGAATATATGTCGTAATGGAAACTGAACCTTAGTTATTTTATTCCCTATAGACATGGTGTCTAATCATGTAAAGTAAAGAAGGCAGAACTTATTTGACCAAAGCAAAACCCTATAGACATATTATCTAAGAAATACACATTTGAATCAAAATGAACCATATAGGCATGTTATCTACCCAACACTACCCACAGTATAAAATTACCCTCCATTTTCACTAGTCACCCCAATATTTGTTTACAATTAATTATTACAGATCAATGATTGAATAAAAAATACATAAACTAAATAGAAATTAAGCTATAGGGAGCCTGAAGCAGGCCCAAAGAAAATCCTTGTGTACCAGGCGTTTACTAATTTCAAATGCCCAAGGTTCATTGCCACATTTGTATCCAGGTGTGTCACAGTTCTCTAAGGACCTCAAGGATCTCGGGCAGTACTCACGCCCAGACTTTCTCGAATAAAGACTGATTATGTGCAGTGTGGAAGAGCCAACCCTGATATGCTCTGTTCAGAGAGATCTTAGGGACCTCTAAGCAGTACACTTACCAGAGGGGCAGGACTTAATAAGCTAAGAATAAGTGAGAGTGCTTAACATGATTTGAAAGAGTTTAGGTAAACAGTATGAAGAGGGTCTTAGGAGTGAAAAGATTTTCTGAAAATAGTACTAGTTTTTGTGGTAAAACAACAGTTAGAAAAGCATGAAAAACAATTTGCAATCAGAACACAAGTCACAGAACAAACAGCATCAGGAAACACTTTGGTAAACAGATTCCACACAAGAAAAGATGAGTTGGGGACACATAGAATGCACCTTAGTGTATAATGAAGCAGATAAATAACAGGGTACATAGAATTCTCAAGGGGTTCTACAGAGCTAACAGGTTATCTATAAGATAGGTCATTGCAGCATAGAGCAAGGATCATAGTAAAGCTACATTGAAACACATAAATATTGGACAGAACCAACTACACAACTTAGAGTTGCCTGAAGGACTAGATGCCTTAGCATGAGCAAAACATAATGGGCAAGAGCCTGAATGGACATGCTAGGCAATTATCAACAAGTATACATAGTATAGGCATGCTGAACAAAACAAGATTTAAACATACTAAATAAACAATAGACAGGCGAGCATAATTTAGACATGCTAATCACATATGAAACCAGGCAGAATTTAGGCATGTTAGATAAACAGCAGACATGCAAGTAAGTTGAGACATGCTAATCACATATTGAACAAGGTGTATTAGGCATGCTAGATAAGCAGTAAACAGAAGTAGGAATGAACTCAGGTCTGATGAACTAAGGCAGTAAATAAACACATAGGTTTAGATTCTAAAATTTAACAGAGGCATACCAGTTAAGGGAAAGAGAACACAAGATGTTATACATGTGTTGTGCAGTTTCTAGCCTTGGCTTACAGTCGGCAAGACTAGTGAAGATCGCAAGTAGCAAAAAGAACAGAGAGTTTTTTTAGAGTGTAAGAGTAGTTGATGACCTAATGTTTGTTTGTTGAAGGAGAAGAATGAGAGTGTACATATAGCACTTTAGAGAGTACAACAAATAAGGTAAAGAATCATAGTTCAATCAATTAGGAGTAATTAATCAATCACAGAGTCAATTCCTATAAAAAAAAGTCCGGAATAGACCCCTCAATTGGGGGCAATTACCTAACAGTCAGAAGTGGGACTCAAGTAAGGAAATAAATCAACCCAAGAATACGGGATTTAACAGGAAAATCACTCAAAACCCTAAATAGAGTTAGTTAATATGACTAGTTCACAGAAAGAAACATAATAGAAGAAATCAGTGTTACCATCAGAACATCTAGGGTTCATACATATGGAAGTTAACCAAACACGTAAAGAGATGAACAGATGAAACATTGAAAGTAGAAAAAAACCTCTTGAAGAGGAGTCTGGTAAGAACTCTAATTTGAAAACACTTAAAGAAGGAAACAGCTATGGAAAACTTGAAAGCATGTCAACACACAGAGATTCGAAAAACAAAAATCGTAGAAATCGAAATCTAAAGTAGCGTAGTGCTTAAAAATCGGTTAGTAGTAAAGGAGTAAAAGAACCCAAAAAAATAGCCATGGAAGTTTGAAAATACTTCAGATACCAGAGGTTTGACAACAAACAACAAGAAAACAAATGCTAATATAACAAAAATGTTCAGAAATCAATTAATCAGTAAAGAAATGAAGGAGCCTTAAAGAAAAAGCACTGATGAACTTAAATCGCTCCATATCTACAAGGATTTGGACGGATTCAAGTCCAAATGCTATGTTTTTTAAGAAAAGATAAAGGGTAAAGAGAATCTGGCCTTTGATCAAGGATTTAAACCGTGAAACTTTGGTAGAAATCACTCACAGACCATGGACAGACTCTTGAAAAGTCTTAAACGAGATCTGGACTAGATCTCTTCGAGGTCCTTCCACAAAATCACACAATCGAGCAACCAGGGAAGATAGGAGACAAGTAGAGGCCTCGTATATCCATGGGAAGCCATAGATTGAGTAGGAATCACAGGGATTAGGGCTGGTTTTGGGTGGTGGCAGATAGGGTTAAGCTTGGTTTTAGAGAGAATTAGAGAGGGGAGGGTTTCAAGGGCAGCGGGTGTAGGCAAATGATTTAGGGTTAGGGGTTATTAGGAATAAAAAATGAAAGTGTTAACTGGGGTCGTTGATCTAAAGGATCAACGACCACGATCTGATGGGGTTTTGGGTCGGGTAGATGTCTCTAGGTTTGGGCTGGGTAGTTTTTGGGCCCGGTTTAATTGAATTGGGCTTGGGGGGGGGGTGAATTGGGCTGATTTAATAGGCTAGGTCCAAATGAAAGGGGCTATTTGTTAAATACGTATTTAATTGCTAAAATAATTTTAAAAATAGTTAATAAATTCTAAAAATAATTTTCATGTATGAAAATATTTTAAAATAATTACTTAATATTTTAAAAATATAAACGACTAATTTTTCGGTTAAATAATATAATAATGCATGCATAGGCTATAATTGCAAAGTAATTACAATTGCATCCTAAAAATACAAATGTGGCTATTTGTGCAACAATTGAAACTTAGTACAAATTCAAATGATAAAATTAAGCCATAAAAACTATTATAAAAATATTTATGATGTAATCAATGATTGTTTTATAAATAAGATGCTGGGAGAAATTAATTAAAACATTTTAAAAATGCAAAAATTGTATGAAAAATACTAATTGACGCCGAGACATAGTTCTGAAAATATTCTGGGAAAAATTGGGTATCAACGGCTCCCAAAGTCCAAAAATTGAGAGAAGAACTCAAACCTTCGATTTTAAATCACTGCTCAGCACTTCTGCTTCTGCGCTCAAAAATTCGCATATGTGGAAGTCACTTAAAGGTCGACCAACCGCATCTGTGGTCCCAATCCCGTACCTGCGGATGCACTTCTTAGCACAAAATTCCGCTTCTGCGGAAACACCTGACCTGCTCACCTCTTGCTCAATTCCGCTTATGCGGTCTCCTCCCAGCAGAAGTGGCTCTGCTTTTACAGAACCCCTGTCGCATATGTGATCCTATAGTCCCCAACTCACCTCTGCATCTGCGCATTGCCAGCCGCTTCCGCGGCTCCGCACCTACGACCAAACAGACGCAGGTGTGGTGGCACCATAACTGAACACACCAGCAATCATACCAACCCATACTAAAATATTGCACAAACTTAGTCGAGGCCTCAAAACACATCAAATAACATCAAAAATACGAATCGCACCCCCAATTCAAGCCTAATTGAATTAATGGATTTCCAACTTCTACAATCGATGTCAAAACCTATCAAATCAACTCCGATTGACCTTAAATTTTGCACACAAGTCATAAATAATACAATGGACCTATTCCAACTTCCGGAAAAAAATTCGAGCCCGGTATCAACAAAGACAACTCTCGGTCAAATTTCTCAACTCTCCAAACCTTCAACTTTCCAACTTTCGCCAATTCAAACCAAAACCATCCACAAACCTCCGAATTCATATTCGGACACACTTCTAAGTACAAAATCACCATACGGAGCTATCAGAACCATAAAAACTCCATTCTAGAGTCGTTTACACATAAGTCAATATCCAGTCAACTCTTCCAACTTAGGCTTCCAACGTTGGGACTAAGTGTCCCAATTTATTTCGAAATATCTCTGGAACCAAACCAACCACCCCGGCAGACCTATCTATTGGAACAAAGACCATATCACATTCTTCTGCAAAATACTTTTTGATCTCTGCAAATTTCCTCACTAAATGGTCAAGATTTTCACTCTCTAAGCCCATATCTGGAAAAAACAATCACAGATTTCATTTTTTCTTTTCTGCTTAGTGGATGTTAGAAATAATAGTGAAAATATTGTGGTATTGTGGCGGTAGATTGGTGGCTATATTATGGAACAAGGATGGAGAGGCATAGGGTATGGTTAAAAAGATAAAGGGAAAAAGATGAGGTAAGTGAAAAGTTTATTTATAGAGGTATTTTAATGAGATTGGGAACAACTTAAAGTATTTATTTATTAGAGAAATGACTGGGAAGAAGTCGGCATTAGGATTTAAGAAGGGATCTGTTACGTCTCGTGTTTTCGTACGTTAAATTTCATTTTCAGTTAACCGACGAAGATTCGGGGATGAGATCATCTTGATGTTAACGTACTTACTCTATTTATAACAAGCAATAAATAAGTGTTATGAAGGATAAGTGCGTACACGGATTAAAGAAAATGAGTTTCGTTGAAAGTGGCTAGTGTGGAATAAAATACGGGTCGAGCGATAATACCCGATAATTATGAACTAGCACCATGCAAGGTACCATATGACCACAGTAATATAATATATATAAAGTACATATGAAGTATTTTAAAAATAAATAGAATTTTAAGTAACTTGGGGTAATTTTTAAATTATACGGGTAATTAGTTAATTACTGAGTAACGGAACATTACCCGATTAACTAATAGAGAAAATCTCACTTTATACCTATTAGGCCCAAAATATTTACCTTTTAATACCCATCCCCAAAATATTTACCCTGCCTACTCAGTCGGCCCAATCTATTTACCCGGCCCCGACCCAATCTACCCATCTCTCCCTTATCTTCGATCCAGCCCATTCTGCCCATTATTCCCACGTTTTCCTTCTTTCTCTATCAGTTAATAGAGTACACTTTCCATAACTCCATAGCCAACCGATGAGAACGCAAAAGTGAAACACATTCGAGTTGTAATTGTTTTCTTCCGATTCCGTTCTATCTCTTCGTCTAGTACCTAATTTTGGGTGAATTTTTTGCTTCTGAAAGTACATTTTAGTGAAAGTGGGTTTTAAAAATCATAGGATTTTTATGTTTTTCTTTGTACTTTTGTGAATCAATGTCTATGGGTTGTTGTTTTCTCTATGGGTCGGAAGAGTTGTGCGCGTAGATGGTGGCGCTTTGGACAATATCATTCTTCAAAAGAAGTAGCTGCTGAATCCGTTGTCTCAGCCATGTCTGGGCCTAGTTTTTCCTTATTTTCTGATTCTCAGTCTCCACTTAGTCGTAACCCTAGCAGTAGTCATGTTGAAAACACAACTGAAAATGTAGAATTAGAGGGTGGAATAGGCAAAAATATTAATGCCGCATCAGTCGATAAAACTCCCTACCTGTCATTACCCGACACAAATTCCGAACCAGTCATAGGAGATGTTCCTGTGACTGATAAGGGAAAATGTAAAGTTGTTGAGGATTCTGAGTTAGGGGGAAGCCGACGTGAATCCGTGCCTGAAATAGAGACTCAACCAGTAGATGTTGATTGTAGCGATGATTCTTAGTTAAAGAAGAGAAAAATTGGTGTCGCACCCAAGAAAGTAATTTTCTTACAATTATGATCTTTGCAATTTTTAATGTATAGTACATTGTTATTTTTGATTTCTTATTATGCTTTTGTATTATATTATAGTTATAGCCAGTTGTGTTAATTTTTTGAATTAAATAGATAGATTAAATTTAATGTTCTGCTTGAGGTTTTAAAAAATGGTCGTTGATTCACTAGTGCTGTCAATCAGTAGCTGTTGTTGTCAATCAAATTTATTGAAGCCAGAGCTTCTCTATGTGATTTCTGATTTTCAGCTTTGCATTAGATGATTTTGTACGTGATCTAGTATTTAGGCCAGTTGATAGTGGTGGGGAGAAGCAAGTATGGAAAGAATGGGACCGTGTAAGTTATATGTGCAGAATGAGCTTTTCTTTATATGTGGCATGGTGTGGATGGGGTCAATGTGCAGAAGCCCCACGACCTTAGCTGGTGACCACCACTGGCATTGATTATAGGCAGGCATCGGGGTAGAGTGATCATGTATGGGGCGTTTTCTGAATAACACCCATTGTCCCTTTTGAAACATCTGAAGAATCCCTTAACCTTAAGTAATAAGTTAGGACATAATTGACTTATTTTCTAATGAAAATGATTTGTTGAATTGGTGCTAAGTAGTATACAAAAAAGACGTCAGGTACTCAGTTACATGATTGACATAGTACTTGAGTCTGGAAGGGGGAGGCAATGCTATTTGACATAGTTCTTCTAAAAAATTGCATTTATGTTCTTTATCCGATTGTTGCGTAACTGGTGTTTTGCTGCAGTGGCAATGGCACGCATGATGTTTCCCATAGAAGTTTTGTGCCTATAGACATAGTGTATGTGTGTTATGTGATAGTTTTTATAGTTATAGACAGTTGTTGGAACAACCCCGTACAACTATTTACCCTGTTAGTATAGCTATATACTATCATATGCTTCTGGATCTTTTTTTAGCTGCTTCGCTATTTGTTTTTCCTTTAATAATACTAGTATCGTACAGTATCTTGAAAATACTTTATAGCTGCATTCCTTTTTGCTTTTTCTCTTTATTCCTATTTGTTATGTAATAGTAGTATAGTCCTTTGTAGTTGCCGGAAATTAGTCAATATAATTGTATACACTGTTGGTATAATTATATGTCGTGTTGGTATTGTATGGTAGTTGTGATATTTTTAGTTGGTTTAGTTGCATTTTAAGTGAATTCTATTTCTGAAATTATTTTATATGAACATGTTTTGCAGTGTTGGGATTTCCTTGTGCCTATTGACTTAGATTATAAACCAAAGGTTGATTGGGATACCAATTGCCATGTTATTCATCAATTGAAAGCAAATTTATTAAAGCGGCAACTTCGACTGTTTAAGAAAACATTCTTTGGCTATTTTTTGGATCTGCCACCAGTGATTGTGCAGATTCGTGTTATGCACCATTTGCTTATGAGAGAAGTACATCATGAGGTTAAAAATGAGATGCGGTTTGTAGTGAATGATTCTAGGTTGGAGTTTGGATTGGGTGAATTTGCACTTGTTACTGGGTTGAAATGTAAGGGTGGTACAAGTATAGAGAGTATAGCAGAGAATAGGTTGATTTCAAAATATTTTGGGACTGCATCTGTGACATTTGCCCAACTAGCAGACTGTTTTAAGAAGAAGAAATGGGAAAGAGATGATGATGCGTTGAAGATAACAGTTCTGTATTTTGTCAATAGCTTCTTATTTTCTCAACTCAAAACAAAGGCTATTTCACGGTCTTACATTGACTTGGTTGAGTCTGGTGATTTTAATAATTATCCCTGGGGTATAGATGTTTATAAAGCTACAATTGACTCGTGTTCCAACAAGTTTCAAGATAAGCCTTCTTTTTATAGACTTGGTGGCTTCCCGTTGGCTTTACAGACTTGGTTGTATGAATGCTGCCCAAGTTTGGATGGTCACTTTGCTGATCATCTTGGAAACAACAAACTTCCACGAATTTTGAAATGGGCAGTCATGGGTCAAATCCCGAATGAGCGAGTTGCTTTGCAAATGTGTAGCTTGCAACGCAAGCAGGTAATTTTCTCATAGTTTTATTGCCTCTCTTAATGTTTTGGTACACTAGTTTAGTCACAGTTGTAGCAATATCCCAGTTTAGTGATATACTCTATTGGTATACATGTATACTATATTGGTATCGTGTATACTATATCCCAGTTCAGTGATATACTCTGTTGGTATACATGTATACTATATTGGTATCATATGGTAATATGGATCTTTTTTCTTTCATACTTTATTAGCATTTCTATTTCTAACTAGTGTGCTTAATAATTGCAGCTAAAGAACATCACCCCAACTGATGATGAGAAGAAACAATTTGATGTGCGTGGTCTAAGCTTTGAAATTGAAGTTGAGTGCACTGACAGCCAACCCAGCCAACCCGATAGCTTTCAGGTTTTTGGCACTCAATTACCAAAGACACAAAGTATGCCTGAAAGTACTGGAGGTGATTCCCAACCTACCAATATTGTAGTAATGAAGGAGTTACAAGCTTTGAAGCTTTTTGTAGAGAACAAGTTTGAGGAGGTGCTTGCAGCTATTGGTAGGCAGTCAGTGAAACCAGAGGGAAATTCAGCGGTATTCATCTTTTATATAATATAATGCTATAGTATATTGTTCAAAGATGCAATACATTCTTATAGGATACTATTCCATTCTTTACTTATAGTGTACATAGTATTCTTGTAATATACATAAGACTAAAATTGGTAGTTTCTCATTTTTAGCACAAGCAACAAGATGATGATTTGTGTTCTGGTAAAATGTTGTATATGTAATTTTTGATTATTTTTTTATTTATTTAACTCTATGTATTTATACATTGACTAACCTTTTTTTAAAAAACTTTTTTCAGCCCCCTTCGTAAATGAGCATGATTTTGGCTTGGATTCTAACTTTGAACTATCTGCATCTGCAATTGATCAAATCACCGCTATTACACAACAAGAAACATATAAGCAGTCTTCTCATGATGTTAAAAAGTCGGGTCCTGCTCCGCTGCCATCAGGAATCCCTGCATAGATACGAGCATATGTTGTTATTGAGTCTAATACTGCTCCACAGGGTACGATGTTGATGTTACTAATTCTGTAGTTAGTATGTAAATGATAGGTTCTTGATAGTTTTTTATTTTTTATTTAAGTAGTGATACTGATAATGGTTTTATGTGTTTAGCATGTCGGGTTGATGGTGTTGGCCAAGTGGATGTTGGTGGAAGTAATGTGAATTTGCTTTCTGGTAATGTCTTCTATATATAACTTTTCATTCTTTTTTTCTAAATTTCTTAACTTAGTATATTTATTTATTCACTAGCATTTTCTAATTTAAGCTCCATGTCGACACGGGGGTGATCTTCACTTGGATTCTGATTTTGAATATACTGATTCTCAACTTGATCTAATTGTTGCCATTACACAAAGAGGGAGACGTAATGTAAATTAATCTGGAAATGATTTGACAACTCGTGATGTAAATAAGTCTAAACCTGATCAGTCGGTATCAAAAAATATTGTTCAAATACAAACAGATGTTGAAACTACTCCTGCAGTTTTAACACGGAAAAGGCGCCCCGCAGCTGTAAAACAGTCATCGTATAGGAATGACTGGCAAACTGGTGTTAGTGCAGTTGGGGGATCCTCGAAGGTTATCAAAGGAAGATTTTCATTTGTAAATGACATTTCAGAGACGGTTGATTTTAAGCTTACGACTGCATTCTCAAACTTTGTTGAAGCAAATATGCAATTGGGAGAGTGCGTATTCGTTTCCATGTACTTTTGTTTTCATTTTTTCTTAATGTTTGTTGTTATATTTCTTATCCATATCTTTTTTTATACTAAATAGGGAAGTGTATTTACCCGGTGATCAAAAGCTAGAGCCTTGTTTTGACTTTGAAGTTGAACAGATTGATGATAAGACGTTTTTCCATACCTTAAACTATTCTGGCAGGTCGCTCTCTATTTCGGTATGTGTACTGCTTTTTATTTTTGTTGTTGTAGTAGTTCATTCATATTGTTAGTGGTAGTCGTGTTTTCTTCCTCTCTTTTTTTGCAGCACTTGAATATTATATTCTACTATCTTAGGAAGAAAGCGAAATATGGAATTAATATGCCAATCAAAGTCACAACTACATATACTCTTTTTAATAATATCATTCAAAGGGTTTTCACAGAATTTGTAAAAGGTGGGAAACAAGATCATTTGATTGATAGATCAGACGATATCATGGAGTACATGAAAGGATTTAGGATGCATTGCAACACTCCATGGCACCAGGTTGATCATGTCATTTTTCCAATTAATTTGGCAGAAATTTGGCATTGGATATTGGGGTGTGTGTCATTCCACAAGAGATGTTTTTATGTATATGACTCGCTACGTAGTCGAAAGCACAAAAAAGCTATTCAGAAAGTGGCAAAGGTTTATGCTATGTTGATCCCCCTATTTCTAGTTAGTATTGAATTTATAACCAAAGAAGCGACATTGTAGTAGAAAATGGTCTGCACATGAGAAAGAAGTTGACTGATCCTTTTGATATTGAACTGATTACAAATCTGCCAACACAGCAAAATTCGTAAGAATAGTTACTTTTTTTTGCTTTGTTTTCCTCATTCATATTAACATTTTCACTTCTAATTGATTTTTATATTCTATTCATTTGTTTTATTTCAGAGAATGTGGAGTATATGTTGCTTGCTTTGCAGAGTATATTATTGAAGATCTTCCAATCTCTGTTGCCAATTTTGATGTGGATGGTTTTCGAGCTAGGTTTGGTATACTGTTGTGGCACTATGGGAGGAACAAGCAATTGCATGGCGAATCAAGTGAATCTGAGGCTCCAGTAGCACCTAAAAAGACTCGTGGAAAGAAACGCAAGAAGTAGTATAGGTCTCTTTTTGGTTTTAGTTAATTGTATCATGAAAACTTTGCAGGATTTTAATAGTTTTGGTGAAGTATGGTATTATTAGTAGTAAATGACCTTCTGTTGATTCAAGACTGTAGGAAACTTGTGCCTTTATAAAATATTTCCAGCTGCTAATGTTTCTTTTGTCATATTTAATTATTCTGGTTCAAAATATGTGGTAATAGATTTCTTCAAGTACATGGGGGTTATCAGTATAGTTATGTCTCTTGATGCTGAAAATTTGCTGATTTTGTTTCTAATTTCAGCTTGTTATTAGGCTTTTCTTAGTCTTCTTCCATAAAGTTGTTGGTTTATTAGGATGTCGAGGTCCATTCTTTGCCAGATGGTAAGGTTTAATGGATTCAACAAGTGAAAATTAGGGGCAGATGAAGTGAACACTTCCAGCAACATACAAAGTAGTTGTGACAGAAGTTAAATGATCTGCTTTCGAATGTGATGATGGTCTAAGCTTTAATGTTCATCTGTAGTTTTAGCATAGATGGTGTATTAGTGTAGTAGAACTATATACCAATCAGGTATAATGATATACCATTTGGGTATCACGTTGTATTTGACTCATCTTTTTTCCTGCAGCAACTAGATGTAAGTACTGACATGAGTTGCAAAGTGTGCGCATTTTAGGTATCACGTTGTATCTGGTGCACCATTTATATTTCTGCGCATATTTTGTTTTAGCCATATTAGTGCAATACCACTATATACCAGCGAGGTATACAAATATAACATTGGGTATCACCTTGTATTAATGTACCTGATGATGCACAAATAACTGCATATAAATGGCTTCCAATTTGTTATAGTTCAATACAGACATGAGCTGCAAAGCGTGCACCACTTCTATTTCTGCACATATTTTGATACTAATAAGGTATACAGATATACCAATAAGGTATACAGATATACCACTTGGGTATCACAGATATATTTTAGCATCTTTTTTCCTACAACAACTAGATGTAAATGCATCCCACTTTTATATACTAAAATAGAAAATAAACAGATTCTTATTGAAAATACAAGTAGCTATATAAATTTGTTGCCAAAAAGTAATTTCGCAAAGAATCATCATACCAAATATATGTCCAGTGCAAGAAATGCATTTTATTTTTTGCTATTCAAATGCTATGATTCTACAATATATGAGTTGTATAAAAACATTGAAGCATTATATCAATCTCTCTTTGGAATATTTCGGCATGTTCTCCGGTTGTGTCCTTTTCTCCCGCATAGTGCACATGTAACTGTATTTCCTTCCCAGCCTCCTATGCCTCTCTTCTTTTTAGGTCTTCCTGGTTTGATTTTTCCTTTTGGTGGCAGTACCACCTGTGAAGAGACATTTTCTGGAATTTGCCACGTTGTTTCATCAGGTAATGGATTTACTGGTATCTCATATGTTTTCAGCAAGTAGTCTATGCTGTAGTAATCCGAGCAATACTTGTATGAATCCATATGGAATTTTTGTATAACTGCCATTGCATGTAGACATGGAATATCGTCTAGCTGAAACCTCCCACAAATGCAGTTTCTTTCATGTAGGCGCACCACATTTCTTATTTGGCCATCAATTACTAAATGTAAGAATTCAGTTGATGGCAACACATAGTATAATTTTAATTAAGAAAAGTCATTAGCTATATGAAGTAATAATATTTTTTAAATAACAATATTCAGTTGTTTAGTGAAATCACTAAGGTAAAAAAAATAAAAATACAGTACATGCAGTGTTTTTATGATTTTGAAAATGCATACTGTCATCGTCTGTGATAAGATAGTATTATCTGCCAATATTTTTTCATACTTTGCACCAATCTTCATAAATGATTCCACTGCATCCTTCTGATTGGTGTAATTCCATTTTTGAATCAATGTTGTCATAAAGTCAAGCAAATTCACAACTGGGAGGTCTCTTGCGTGCTTGTTTGCTGCATTTACTGATTCCGTAATATTCGATGTCATGGTCATGGTTCTATTTGCCTTGGAATGCGCCCGGGACCATTTATCATATCCAATATCCATCAGGTATGTTTTGACTCTACTATCAATAGCTTCTAACTCTTCCATATGCCTGTTGAATTCTTCAACAGTGTATGCTCTTGCTAAACCAAAATATACTTCTTCGATTTGTTTTTGGCTCTTCCTGAAGTTTGTCTTTATGTTGTTCCACAGATGGAACATACATGCACAATGAGGGACTTCTGGATAGACAATTGAAGTTGCTTTCCATATAGCATCATGCCTGTCTAATACAATGCACATTCCCTCTCTTTGTCCATAGGTTTCTCTCAACTGCACGAAGAACCATTCCCACGATGCATCATTTTCCGAATCAACAATTGCATATGCGAGGGGTAGAATTTGTCCTGTAAACCCAAAGAACAAAATATCAATTACAACACACTATATTAATTTAGCATTTCATATAGTAGTATAGTCATAGGTAGGTGCAGGTGTGTAGCAAAATAACTATATACTCTGTTGGTATACTTGTATACCATACTGGTATCATATAATATTTGAATATATTTTTTTTGTTTCTTTAACTGAATGTAATTGGATTGTACACAAAATATTAATTTAGTATTTCATATAGTAGTATAGTTATAGGTACGTGCAAGTGTGTAGCAAAACAACTATATACTCTGTTGGTATACTTGTATCATAAATATTTGAAAATATTTTTTGTTTCTTTAACTGAATATAATTGGATTGTATTCTTACCCTCTGCGTCTTGAGTGGAAGCCGTGAGTATGGTCCCTCTATATGTTGACTTTAAAAAACTTCCATCAACTACAACTGTTGGCCTACAATAGACCCATCCTCTAATTGATGCATATATAGTTATGAATGCATACAAGAAGCTCCCATCTCCTTCAGTGTGTAGTCGGGTCACTGATCCTGGGTTAGCGTACTCTAACATATAAAGATATGTTGGCATTTTCTTGTATGACTCACTTGGTGATCATCTCAATAATTGTATTGTTTTTTTCTTTTGATCTCCATGCTTGCATGTAGCTTAAGTCCATACCATATGCTTTTTGGATGTCTCTCTGGATATCTGTTGGTGTATATATGATTTTCGGGTCAACAAGTTTATCTTGTACCACAGCTGTAACAAAAGCTGAGACAACTTGCTTTTGTGAACAAAATCTCTTATCAGTTAAACAACTGTGGACAGAATTGAGATCTGTCACTTTGAAAAGATTTGATGCTCGCAGGCTTGATGCTTTAAGTCTCCAAGTGCATCTTTCATCCATGCATTCAAGGATATACCTGTTTATAATACAAATACAGTTATGTATCATGTTTTATTGATAAAAAACACACACAAAAATCCGTACAATTATATACTCACATGGTATACTCTGTTGGTATACTTATATACTGTATCAGTATCATATTTTGCTGATAAAAAATATAGATAAAGCAGCACAATTCTATACTCACATAGTATACTGATTTAGCATACATATATACTATATTGGTATTATGTTTTACTGATAATAACAAAGACAAACCAGTACAGTTATATACTCGCATAGTATACTGATATAGCATACTTATATACTATACCAGTATCACTGATAAAAAACACAGACAAACCAATACAATTCCATACTCTCATAGTATACTGATTTAGCATACTTATATACTATATAGGTATCACATAGTTTTTTTACTTGAAAACATGCAGACGAACCTTCTTGGGCATGATTTATGAACCCGATATTGACATTTTTCTCTAACAGCATACTGTTTCATAACGAGAGCCAGCAGGTTCTTGTCTTCGTAAATTTGTCCTTTTTCAACATTTTGATGAAATTGATCAGTTATGATGTTTGTATCATCAAATTCTAAAATGGCGTCATCTCCTTCTTGCACATCAAACGTAGTAATCATATCAGTGCTTTCAAATTGTGCAATTTCTGGTGAAATTGGAGCAACATCGAAACTGGAGGTGCTTGCAGCTATAGTGTTTTTAGCAAACGACACACATAGAGGAAGTGTTGTCATCCCTGCACTTGATTTTTTCAATTCCATATAAACACTAACACTCATATCGCTGCAAATTATAATTGGTGGATATCCTTGAGCAATAGCATACTGAATAACTATTGTTTTACTGTCCTTTTGCAGTTGCTTTGCAATTTCTCTAAGAAGTTGTTCAAATTTCCAATAGGTCTTTATTAGAATTGCATCAACATGAAAATTTATGAAATTATTGTTACCAGCCCATTCTCCACTATGTTGCAGCAGAATTGGAATATTTTCCATGATTCTAAAGTTATAATCACTTTTATGTCCAAAATTGAATCTCAACAATGCAAATTTCAACAGTGTTCGAAATTAACAGTGTTTGAAATTTCAACAAAACAACAGCGAAATCAAACCTCTAGATCTCCAGATCTCCAAACCTAGATTAGAATTTTCAGCTAAAATTCAGAAGTTTAGCTCCGAAATCAAAATCAAACCAACAGCAAAATCAAAATCTGGAGAGAACAGCGAAATTAAAATCCGAATCAGCATCTTCGATCTGTTTTTTCACACTTACTGCTCTTCAATCAGTGGAAATCTCAATTTTGTGCGCTAATTTTCTGAAATTTTGAAGAGCTTCTGCATTTTTCCATGTTTGTGCGCTAATTTTCTGAAATTTTGAGCAGCTTCTGCGTTTTTATACGTAGGGCATTAAAAGCGTGGGTAGTTATTTTGCTACTGTCGTTTATTTATTAAATGGGTAGGAGTTGTAATTATTTAGTGGGTAGAATTCTTTAATGGGTAGGGGAGGGTAAATAGTTTCAATTTTATAGATAGTCCTGTCTTTTCCCCGAACTAATAAACGGATAAAAACTTAATAAATTAACCCCCAACGTGACAAGAAGCCACAATAGAAAAAGGTGACTCTTAGTCACTTTTGCCAAATCGCCACAGTATAGCATAATAATTACTAAGGCTTAAAGTCTTAAATAAGACTTGTATTTTAAACATTAACCATTATCCAGAACAAAAATGGTTCTAAAACAACCATATGCTTGTAAAAAAGGATCCATTCGTCCCAAAATCTAGCTTGAAACTTTGTAGCTTCATCAAAGTAAGGAGCTTCATCAAAGTAACGTCCCAAAATCTAGCTTCATCAAAGTAAAAATCTTGAAAGCCATCTTCAAAAACGTTGGAACAAATTTTAGCTTAAATCCATTGTTCGCTCATAAAACGTTAAAAGCAGAAAACCTACGTTCCAATCCAAAGTGTACATTTCGTCCATATTTTGCAGAAGCAGATTCGTTCAAATAATTCAAGAAATAGGTATGTTAAGGTCGTCCCTTCTTTCTTTTGACATGGTCCAAATTATACAGAAGAAACGAGCAAACATATAGTTTTCATAAATTACTCTATTCGTAGAAATATTAGGGGTATCTATATTCTTGATTCCCCATGAAAATTATTATTATCTTCTGTTCATGGGTCTCAGAATAATACACAGTTTAAAAAGTTTATTCGAAAGAAATATTGAAATTATTACGTATTTTTCATGCATTTCACTCATTTATACATGTGCATTGACCCATGACCAGATGGTGTTATATACACGTATATATGTAAATATATGTATATGGGATATGGGAAAAGGTTACGGTGTTATATACGCACCACCACCTGATCAGCTAGTATATATTGAAGATATTGTCCACAGTGGCCGAGACGATATGATGGTATGCCCTCAGTGGCTTGATGATATTATGTACACCAATACCTATGCATGGCACGACATTTATACGCACGTGCACGACATCATAAACGTTTCAGAATTTACAAAGTTATTCAGCTTTAAAGATGTGTTTCCTTATTCCATGTTTCATCTATGTCTTTTACGTACAAATTTTCATGCCTTACATACTCAGTATATTTTTCATGCTGACGCCCTATTTCACGGGGCCTGCGTTTCATGCCCGCAGGTGCAGGTAGGCAAGCTGACGGTTCCCCTTCTTAGGATCCCTGATCAGCGAAAGTTGGCGTGCTTCATTTGATCCGGAGTTGCTTTTGATTTCGGTACGATACGTTTTTGTGTGTGTGTATATATATATATATGTCTCGTCTTTGTACATTTATGTTTCTGTTAGAGGTCTGTGGACAGTATGTCTAGTTGGGTTGTATGTGGTCTTGTCGGCTTTCAGTTTTGGATGTATGGTTGTCTATAGCAGCCTTGCCAGCTCGCCCACTGTATTTTGTATGTATACGTACATATGCCTTGATGACAGGTTTCCTTCACGTATGTTATTTTCGCAATGCAGCAGATGATATTCAGGTTCATATCTTAAACTCATGATTAGGGGTGTTTGACAGGTAGGACTCAGGCACCCGTCGCGGTCCATCAATTTGGGTCGTGACAGAATCCTATTAGAGTGTTTCTTTGTCTCGTAGATTTGCTGTCTAGACTTCTCATCTCCCCTTTCTCTATTTTTTTAAAAGATTTATTTAAGAGAATATGTACTTCACAAAATCTACATATAAACTTATAAAGAGATTCATATTAGTAAACTTCAGTAGGTAAACTAAAATAAGGAGAAGAAAGGACGTAACTATTCGAAAAAGTAATCAATGATATTTTTTCTCTTTTATTTTAAAAATATTATACTAATACGTATATTATATGTAACGATCCGACCGGTCGTTTTGAGCTCTAGCGCGTCATTCAGTAGTTTGAGGCCATGAGCAGCTTCATTCCAGATATTATGGCTTGTACGCATGGTCGGAACTGAATTTTGGAAAGTTCGGAGTCGAATTGGAAAGAAAATTTTCATTTCGGAAGCCTTAAGTTGAAAGAATTTAGCTAAGATTGAATTTTTTAGTAGACGACCTTAGAATCGGAATTCGAAGGTCCTAGCAGATTCATATGATGATTTCAGACTTGGGCGTATGTCCGGATCGCGTTTTGGAAGACCCGAAAATGTTTCGGCACATATTGTGGAAGTTAGCATTTTTGGAAGAACTTCATAAGTTCGAATTTAAGTGCATTTCAGTGTTATCAATATCCGTTTGGGATTCTGAGTCTGGAAATAGCTCCATATGGTGATTCAAGTATTTGGAGCACATTCGGAAGTAGATTTAGAGGTTCGTAGGTCATTTTGGGGTCATTTGGCGAAAGTTAGAAATTTGAAGGTTTTTGAAGAGTTTGACCGGAAGTGGACTTTTTGATATTGGGGTCGGATTCTGATTCTGAAAGTTGGAATAGGTCCATAATATCGAATGTGGCTTGTGTGCAAAATTTAAGTCAATCGGACGTAATTTGATAGGTTTCGACATCAAATGTAGAAGTTTGAAGTTCTAAAGTTCATTAAGCTTGAATTGGGGTGCGATTCATGATTTTGACGTTGTTTGATGTATTTTTAGGCCTCGAGCGAGTTTGTATCATGTTTTGGGACATGTTGATATAATTAGTTAAGGTCCCGAGGGCCTCTGGTGGATTTCTGAAGGTTAACGGAATGAATTCCGGACAAAGAAAATTGCTGAAATTTTCTGTTGCACAAGTTGTTCGCCAGAAAATTTCTGATACGTGGAGTCGATTTTGGAAGCCCATATCTTGCAATCTATAAGGAATCTAAAAATTTGCAAAACATGAAAGTTGTAGTCCTTGCATTTTAGTTTCTAGAAAGATAAACCATTCATCATTTGAATATATGTTCAGAAAGTTATGATCGATTGAATGAAGGCTGGTAAAGTTGCTTTTCAATTTCCCAAGAAATTTCTAATGCGAGGAGCCTACTTTGGAAGCTTACATCTCGAAATCTATAAGGAATCTTAAAATTTATAAAACATGAAAGTTGTAGATCTTTGATTCAAATTTCCAGAAAGTTAAACCATTTGTCATTTGGACATTTGTATAGAAAATTATGGTCCATTGACCTAAGGCTGATAGTAATTCATTTTTGCCCGAAAATCAGGCAAAGTCGCATTTCATACATGCGACTTGCCTAGGCAGAATGCCTAAAAACAGGAGTCAGCCATTTTTTACTCATTTTTGAGTTTTGAATCTCAGATTTAGGTAATTTTTGGAGCTTTTAGAAGAGGGTTTCCACCTAGCACTTTGAGGTAAGTAATTTCTACACAACATGAATTTAATACATAGATTATGGGTAAATTAACATGTAAAAATTAGGGAAAATCAAGGGTTTAGATGAAAAATCTAGGTTTTGGATAAAAATGAGATTTAACCGCGAAAATGGTTATGGAATGGAGTAGAAATCATATATTCTTGATTCTTAGGTTATGGGCAACAACTTTCTTAAAAAATTACTGGAATCCGGGCACATGGACCTGGAGATGAATTTTTAGGAACTTTGCATTTAGGGTTGGGGATTTAGTTTAATAATTAGAATATGAATTCTTGAGCATATATTGACTAGTTTTTACCCCATTTGAATATTTTTTGGATTGTTCGACTCCGATTTGGAGGTTTGAGCGCATTCTTGAATTGGGATATAAGCTTCGGAGCGAGGTGAGTCTCCTTTTTAATCTTGTAAGAGGGAATTGTTCTCAAAGATGCAATAATTGACTATGTGTAATTATTGTGGGGGGCTACGTACACACGAGGTGACGAGAGTCCGTGCGTAGCTACTATTATGCTTAAGTCCGGGTAGCCTAGGATCCAAAAGCATGCTTTACTTGTAAATATTTGTAATCTTATTGTCAATTTAAATGCTTAAAACATATCGAACTTTGTAGATAATTTTCTAAAAGGCTAGACATCGTTTTCTGAACTTTAAAAGAGAAATTGTTTTTCCTTGAATAATTGCTCCCTGATGGATTCTTGATTGATTGTTTGTTATTTTTATTTATATTTGACCGTGTCGCATGTGTGATTCGCGAGCGGGGTAATAGATGCATCTATGGTTCGCATCATTCGACCCTCTGGCAATGCATAATTTAAATATTGTTGGATCGAGCCGTGTGACCTCGGCATGATTTGCGTATGCTTGTTTTGCTTGCCTTGACATTTATAAATAATAATATTGTCTCTCTAGCCTGAGATAAATTGATAAATGATGAAACATAAATTTTGGAAATCTCTTATTATTAAAATAATTGTTTACCTGCTTCATGCCTATTGAGTTTGAAATCACTTTATAAAAATCCTTGATTTATATTACATTATTGGTGTATCATTATTGGACCATTAGTAAGTGTCGAAGTCGACCCTTCATCTCTACTTCTTCGAAATTAGACGGGATACTTACTAAGTACACGTTATTTTTGTACTCATGCTACACTTGCTGTGCATTTTTGTTGCAGAGGCACATGTATCTCTAATGGTCTAGTGGGAGTAGCAGCATGGTGGATACAGAGACTTAGGTGGGCTGCATTCCTCGAGGCGACCCGCAGCTAGCATAGTCTCTTTCAATGTATTGTATTTACTTCCTATCCAAATTGTATTCCGGGCAGTTACTGTACTTTATTCGATTTCCTAGTGGCTGCTCATGCACTTATGACATTGAGTTCTAGTATGATCATGGAATAATTTAATATTAAGTTTGTTAAAGACTTCATGTTTATTTCTGTGAATTTCATAAATTATTGTTTAATATATAAAGAAAATGATTTCAACAAATATTAAAATAAGAATTTAATTAACTTTTTTGTGTTGACTTGACTAACAGTGTTGTATAAAGAAATTTTATATTTTACCGACTTCAATATTGCTACTAATTTTCTGGACAGTTTTAACTCTATTGCTGTTTTGTCTGATGAGTCATTATAAGGAATCTTCATGTAAATTTCCTTCCCCTTTCTTTGGGTTATGATGACTTCTTTATGCAATCAAATACCCCATAGGTTCAACCATGATTGATGCATCTAATTGTCATGTAAATTCGGGTATCACTTTATTAATTTTAAAAACTTGTGAATTCAACCACTGATGCATCTAATTGCCTTCTCTATTTTACTCCTTTCTTTTTTAGATGTTAATTTTCAGAATTACCCTCTGCGTATGGTAAATGTTCTTTCTTCATGGAAAACTTACTGAAATAGAAAGTTATAACGTTCTGAAAAAGTAGTAGAGCTTTAATTCCTTATAAATTCTTATCTAATTGTTCTGCTTTTTCATTACTTGATTTCATAAAAGACTTATTAGGAGATATACCACTGCAAAATTTTCCCGGTTAGGCAGGAATAACTACCTAAAGAGTCTACTTTGAGGAATTAAGTAACGCTTCTATCCGAGTAGTTATGTGCTCGTTCTTGTCTACAATATTATTCACCTTTTGCTGTGTTGGAAAGTCTCAATATAGAGAAGGAACTTACCTAACAGTCGTAAATCAACTTCGTAAATTGTATAGCAACTTCTACTGAATTATTTTGGGAGCTGAATTAGCTCGCATTCTAACTTTTCTCTTTTGGGTCCATTCAGCATTAAAATCCTACGTTTATTTCCCACCACTTTTGCTATAGTTGAAATTCAAGACTTAGCACCATGCAAGTTAAGAGTGTAGACCAATTCAAAATCTTTCCCTTATATAAACAGAGTTAAATTGTTCTAGGCATCTCATCCTCCTCTAGCAAACTAGCAATCAGCAACTCCCTCAGTTGTAATAGGATCTCTTTTAATAAATCCTCTCGAAAAGAAGAAACTTACTTAAAATCAAAGACAATGGACAAAAAATTGTGCATATTTGCCTTTGTTGCTTTAGCCGTCGCAAGTTTGGTGCAAGACACGACAGCCCAAACGGTGCATATGTTTGGGGACAACGTAGGTTGGACCATTCCGAACAATGGCACGGCAGCTTATACAAATTGGGCTGCTGGGAAAACCTTCAGGATTAGTGACACTCTGGGTACACTATGGGATAACAAGTTGAGGAGATTGTCAAGCTTCCCATTTATTATACTATGATAAAACCATGTTTAGTGATATTTTGTGAGTTCAGTAAAATTATAAGTACGTCTTTTTGCAATCATATGTGCAGATATTTTTTTCGGGTATGTCTTCTGTTTATATGTCCCTGTAGTATCGCAAAATATAATCTAAAATAAAGTAAGGTGTATAATTCTGAAATAATTCCTACCAAGCATGTAATCATGTTGACATAACTTTTACCATGGTAACTCATGTAAAAACTTACTTGCACAAGTATTTTGCACTAAATCATTGAATGCAAGAAATAATATATTACTTAATCATGGTTAAGCGATAAATATTTAACTGTTAATGTTAAATTGTTCAGTTTAATGTAAAGACATGCGGAAACAAATAAATATTTGAAGTAAATTACATGAATGAATCCTTGAGTTCAAAGATTTTTGGCAAAATGGCTTCCTGCCCACTTAAACTTATAAGGCTTTTGAAAGTCGATACACAAACTTTGGACTTTCTCATTTGAACACTCAAACTCGTGAAATCCTTAACTAATAAACACATTTGACCCTTGACCCTACGCGGGTGTATTACATATTTACAGACGTGTCCATCCAGTCAGCAAATGACCAATGAGATTGTTACACATCAAGGGAAACAAACCTCATAGATGTGCTGGAATAAATTTATTAATTTCTACTTTTTCTTCTATTTCCCTTATTTTCTTCTTCACCATAGCTGTGCAACTTTTACCTGATGGGGACGGAGCAAAACGACGTCACCAAAAACGATGACGCTGCCTGAATCGTCCAACATCTTTGCAAACTCCAAACCCTGTTCTCTGTTGCTACAAACTTCACTACAGATCTCAACGAATTTAGAGTACGAAATGGAGTTCATCGGCATATCTCTAAGTCTCAATCTCACTTTCTCTAACTAAGAAAACCTCAAAATTTTCCTAGCATCATTCACTGTAATTCTCCCCATCGTCTCCCCTGGAAAATTCGTTGTCTCCGTCGTCGAAGCCGATGGAGCTCGACCTTCAAATCTAGTCCTTTTTCCGGTAACATTCATAGACCTCAATTTTTCTTTCAATTTATCTCCCATAGGAATTGATAAAAATTCCGGCAGTCTAGCTGCATGGTTGATTTCTCTTTTTTGGAGGAACTGACGGAATAAGGCGGAGTCAATAAACCTAGCCACCATTTTCTTCTTCTTTTTTGGTTTCCCTTATAGTTTTTTTTATTTTTTATTTTACAATCTTTATAATGAATAATAACAGATACACGCGCCATTTGAATGTGACTTGTACGCATTATGTCCACGTAAGATAAGCTACCGCCACATAAGCATAGTCAATGGTCAAATGTGTTTATTAGTTATAGGTTTCACGAGTTTGAGTGTTTAAATAGGAAAGACAAAAGTTTGTGTATCAGCTTTCAAAAGCCCTACAAATTTAAGTGGCCAGGAAATCATTTCGCCAAGATTTTTGGTACCACAGTTTTGGTTCCTAAATAGTAATCCTCGAAGGTTTAAGAAGATTATAAATGTAGCGTTCTCAGGGATACTTGAAGATTTTAGCCTACTTCCTGATTTACTCTGTCCCATATTAGTTGCTTCATTTATTTTAAAACAAAAAATTGTCTGTAAAATCCAAAATGATCATGTATAAACTAAAGAAATTTTATATTTTACCGACCTCAATATTGCTACTAATTTTCTGGACAGCTACACAATATTAGTTCCCCACTAAATACTCCCTCTGTCTCGATGAACTAGCCTTACTAACTTGCATTCTCTGGAACAGAAAAGTTAAACTTAAGAACATATCACAATATTGGATCTTTAGAGACGAATTTAAAATTATATACTGTTAGAATGCAAAAAATAAGCTAGTAACTAAAAAGATATCACATTAAGTTTGAAACAGATAAAGGGACAATCAAATGCATAAAGCATCCCGCATTTATGTAAAATTTGGAAAAGGGTCACACCTTATCAATGAGTGTGATGTAGATAGTTTTGCCCTAATACAAGAATTAATGACAATATAAAATAAAAGTAGTTTATATTATTTTGAGTTGTTAGTAGCAGGAACATTTGCTTCTAAAGGTTTCCGAGCCAATCAGAACATAACTCAAATACAGGGACAGAAAATTAGGGTGAGTTTGGCTTGAAGGAAAATATTTTCCTAGAAAATGTTTTCCCTGGAAATGTTTTCATGGAAAATGAGTGGTTTTATCACTTATTTTTTCTTATTTGTTGGTGAGTGAAAAATGTTTTCTGGAAAATATTTTCTAGTATTTGGTTAGAGAGTAGAAAATATTTTTTATGTTACTCTCCTCACCCCATTCCCTAGAATAAAATATTTTTTTGTTAAAATGAAAAAATATTTTTTTATATCATGAAAAAATAATACTCATTTGTTGAAATAAAAAAAAATCTATCTATAACATGAAAAGAAAGTACTATTAATAATATTTTTATTTAGGGTTGGGGTGGGGCGGAGGTTGGGGTTGGGTCACGACCTAATTTCTCCTCTGTTGGGTATCGTGATGGCACCTAGTCTTAAGGACTAGGTAAGACTAATATTTACGGAATAATAACAATAATAAATAACATTTAAAAAGTTTCTGAAATGGATTCTTTTTACAATAAATATATACCCAAAACCCGGTAGTACAAGTCATAAGTTCTACAGAATTTGCTACAACTTCTAAATACAACTGTTTGAAAATGAGTAAAAACAGTTTGAATACAAAGTAAGAAGGTGACTCTGAAGCCTGCGAACACAGCAACAGGTTTACCTTGAGTCTCCTCAGCAAGGATTCACACAACTACTACCGATCAATACCTGGATCTGCACAAAAAAATATGCAGAAGTATAGTATGAGCACATCATAGCGGTGCCCAGTAAATATCAAGACTAACCTCGGTAAAGTAGTGACAAGGACTAGTCAATACACCCACTGATCTAATAAACTGAACAACAATAAGTATAGGAATGACAGAACATGACATCTATCTTAGGACTACGCTATATGGCTAACAACATAACAACTGCAATAAGGAAGGAAAAACAGTAAGTAATAGCGGAACACCATAATAAGATCTAGAAGAATGAACGGAAACATAGCCCAAATCCAAAAATCACAATACAATAAAGGTAAGTAGTAACTCAGCAACTGCAATAGTTTTCACATCAGGTCTTAGCCAACAAACCCCAATAAATTAGTCATATCCTTCAAGTGTAAACTTTCACCCGTAAGTTTTTAAATTGAGGTCTTTAGGTTATAATACTTTTTAATAAGAAATTCTCTTTGAAATATACTTCTTTCAAATAATAATCTTCAAACATAGTTCTTTCAAGATAAATACTTCTCTAATATAAACTTTTTAAATAAATATCCTTCAAACATAATCCTTTCGAAATAAATACTTTTCAAATATAAGCTTTTCAAATAAATATCCTTCAAACATAGTCCTTTCAAGATAAGTACTTTTTAAATATAACTTTTCAAATAAATATCCTTCAAACATAGTCCTTTCAAGATAAATACTTTTCAAATAAATATCCTTAGAGTATAAGTCACCCTGTGACACCTAACCATAGAAGATTAGCAGCTTTGAACACAAATATAACGACAGGGGATCTCCCAGGATACCGTCCTATAGTTCCAACGTAAATATGTCGTGCTGGGGGATCTCCCGGAATATCGTTCCGTAGTCCTAAGTAAATATGCAGTACAAGGGGATCTCCCGGAATGTCGTTTCGTAGTCCCAAGGTAAATATGCATATAGGGGGATCTCCCGAAATGTCGTTCTGCAGTCCCAAAGTAAATATGCAGCGCAACTAACAGAGATAACAACTATAGCACTACAGAAACCTCATACATCACCACAACAAGTACAAACACAACAATGACAGTAATACAAGGTACAATGAGTATATCAACTCAAAAGCTTTAAATCACAAAGAAATGGTAGATTACATTCACAAGGAATAACCACAGTAAAGAATGCTAGGCGTAAAGAGAACAGCTTAACAAGGAAAAAAAAATGTAGCAACGATTCCACAATATTCAAGTCAACAATAAGAAGCCAACGCGAGTCAAATAGTTCCAAATAAAGGCAAGTCAACTAAGATATAGGTTATCTAAACTCCTTTTGAGGTTGAGCGATTACGAAGGATATTCAACAATTCAATTAAAGATAAGCAGCAGAGGATAATCATAACTCAAATTAAGACTAAACAATTATAGAATGAGATGATAATAATTTCAATTAAAGATAAGCAGTCATGAAAGCATAGCATGGCGATGGAGAGGTAAAATCTTCAGTTAAGTCAAATAAGATTAAATTAGACAGTAAGAGTAAATCATAAGGCAATTATTTCTAATTAAAGCACATAGAGGTGAAACTAGCAAATATGAACACAAACGTATCAAGAACAACTTCATACACAGTGAATACAAGGACCTAAGAACTCTAAAAGATCAACTTCCCACAAATAAGTACGAGCACGCACTCGTCACCTCGCGTACACGGACTACAATCAACATAAAGGACTCGAATCCAAAAGGGTTGTTCCTCCACACAAAGTTAGGCAAGATACTTACCTCGAACCGCTCAAATCAATCTGAAACCACGCTCTTGTCATGAGTATTCAACTCAGAATGGTCCAAATCTAATAAATTCAATTGCATAATGTAAGTATAACTACAAGTAACTACTTTAGCTAATGAATTCGAAGCTAAAGCAAAATAATAGGAAAAATGCCCAAAAAGTCTTTCTGGGCCCATGATTTGAAATTGGGTAAAAGTCACAAATTACGAACACTCATTCACGTACGAGTTCAATCATACTAGTTTCACTCAAATCCGACTTCGAATTGACATTCAAATCCCGATGTAATGACCCGGCCGGTCGTTTTAAGAATCAACGCCCCGATCCCATATTAACTGTTTTTTCTGTATTTGTTTCTACTATTTTGATTTGCCGGGATGCTTGGTTTTGAGTTTCGGAGAGTTTTGGAACACTTAGTCCCTAAATGAGAGTTTAAGTTTTAGAAATTGGACCATAGTCAGAGCAGTGTGAAGACGGCCTCGGAATGGGATTCTGTTGGTTCCGTTAACTCCGTTGGGTGATTTCGGGCATAGAGGCATGTTCGGATTGTGTTTTAGAGGTCTGTAGCTAATTTAGGCTTGAAATACTGAAAATTGAATTTTTAAAGTTTTCGGTTCGATAATGAGATTTTGATATCGGGGTCAGAATAGAATTCTGGAAGTTGGAGTAGCTCCGTAGTGTTGAATGTGACGTGTTTGCAGAATTTCAGGTCATTCGACAAGGTGTGATAGACATTTGGATCGAAAGCGTAATTTGAGAGTTCTTGGAATTCTTAGGCTTGAATCCGATGTAAAATTGGTGTTTTGATGTTGTTTTGAGCGTTCCGAAGGTTGGAACAAGTTTGAATAATGTTTTAGGATTGGTTGGCAGGTTTGATTGAGGTCCTGAGAGCCTCGGGTGTGTTTCGGATGCTCAACGGACTATTTTTGGACATGAAGAAGGATCAGATTTTTGCTGGTATTTGTTGCAGACTTTTCTTCATCGCGATCGTGCAAGGAGGATCGCGATCGCGAAGGCTTAGATGAGGCAGAGGGAAATTTTGCTCTTCACGTGAAGATGAATGCGAACGTGTAGCTATGGGCAGTGCTGAATCGCGAACGTGTGGGCTAGGCCGCGTTCGCGTAGAAGAAATAAGGCGGCAGTGGATTTTAAGTGTTTCTCTACGCGGTCGCGTGAAGCCAACCACGATCGCGTAGGTTTGAGGGAGCTAAAGCATCATGTTCGCAGACGGGGTTCCGCGTTCGTGTAGAGTAAATCTGAGGCGCGTGGTCTTTGCTCTTCACGATTGCGTCCGTACGTCCGCGATCGCGATAAGGAATTGCCTTGGCAGAATGTTTAAGTTCAAAATCGAGGGTTTAGCCATTTTTGTGAAAACTAGAGCTTGGGAGCTCAAATTTTAGCAAGGTTTTGAGGAATTTTCAGAGATATCGACTGGGTAACGATTCTAAACTCCTTATTGCTTGTAACCCATTAATCTAAACATGAATTCATCATTTAATTTTGGAATTTGTATGAAAATTGGGGGAAAGTTCTTAGACTACAAACTTGAGTTTTGATTGGGGATTTGACATTAGATTTGGATAATTTTGATATGGTTAGACTTGTGAGAGTATGAGGATTTGAAAATATAAATTTGACCTGATTCCGAGATTTGTGCCCGAGGGGCATTTTGGTCATTTTACCTAATTTCGCGTATTAGCTTAGAATTTGTGTGTAGAATCAGTTACTTGAAGTGTTATTTACATTATGTAATTGAATTGAATAGATTTGGGATATTTCGAATTGAGTACTCGTGGCAAGAACGTGGTTTCGAGTTGATTTTGAACCGGTTCGAGGTAAGTGGCTTGTCTAACCTTGTGTAGGCGAAACTCCCCTTAGGATTTGGTATTATTGATATTTGAAATGCCTTGTACCTGAGGTGACGAGTGCGTACTTGTGCTAATTGTTGAAAATCCGATTTTTCATTAAGTAATTACTATTATGTTTCTTTTCTTGTTTATACTACTTGCAATTTAAGCCTGTTGTTAGCCTAGGAAAGCATGTCTAATTGACTTAATTGTCTTACTTGCTCAAACTGCCTTATTTGGATTACGTGCAACATGCTAGGTTAGAAATACATGTTTTCCTTAGTATGGAACTTGAATTGAACTGTGTATTTTTCTTGTTGTTGCTATGTGTTTACTTTGGGACTACAGGACGGTATCCTAGGAGATCCCCTTGCATGTTTACTTTGGGACTACGGAACGGTAATCCGAGAGATCCCCCTGCATATTTACATTGGAACTACGGGACTGTACCCGGTAGATTCCCCCTGTACTGGTTATTTACATTTGGGATTACGAATCGGTATTCCGGGAGATCCCCTCGCATTTTGAGTTGGATTACGGGATGGTATCCCGGGAGATCTACTAGATATTTACATTTGGGACTACAAGACGGTATCCTGGGAGATCCCCGGTTGTTATCTTTGTGTTAAGTTGTATTTCTTTCTGTGTTTACTTTGCCTCAGTAGTAGTTGTTGCTGTCCTTTCTATCATGTGTTACATTTACTGTTGTACTTAATTATATTGTTTTGTTCTATGCTGTTAAACCTTATATTTTATTTACCCTCAGTAGGAGACCTTCCTCATCACTACCCGATCGAGGTTAGGCTTGGCACTTCCTGAGTACCGCTGTGGTGTACTCATGCCCTTTCTACGCATATTTTTCATGTGCAGATCCAGGTACTTCGACTCAGTCCTATCACCCTTAAGGTGAGGTGACTTTCCCAGAGACTTCGAGGTATATCTACCGCGTCCGCAGACCGAGGAGTACCTTTCTATTCTCTCTTTAAGTATTAGCCCTTCTGTACTTATTTTGTTAGACAATCTAGAGTTAGAAACTGGTAGACATTCAAAGGCTTGTGGTTTCATGAGATTCAGGGTTTTGGAAAATGTTGTTAGTTTCGAGAGTTGTATTATTTATGCTGGGCGGCATCTTAAATACTGTTTCGTTCGGTTATTTTGGTTTTTAATTATTTCTTCCGCAATTATGTTTATTTTCCGAAATTGTTAGGCTTACCAAGTCGTAGATACTAGGTGCCGTCACGACAATTCACGGAGGGCGAACTGGGGTCGTGACACCCAAAAATTTATTTTATGAAGTTTTTACAATTTTTCCCAAATTTTCACCTCAAAGTACTAATAAAATGATGAAATCATTGATATATTCATGTATATTAACCAATCCGAGTTAGAATCACTTACCTTGATTAATTTCTTAAAAAACCCACGAAAAATTGCCACAAACCGACCTCCCTAGGTCCAAAATGTGAAATAATGCCCTAAACCCCATTTATATAGTGCACTCTCTGAACTCCACTATCTCCGCGAAATTCCAAGCGCGACCGCGCCTCCCAGCTCCTGCGGTCGCGAAAAAATGGTGCGGCTGCACTGACAGGCTTTAGTATTTTGGTCATAATTTTCACTACAAATGTCCAAATGATTATTTCTTAACCTTTTTGGCAATGAGATACGAAGGGCTACAACTTTAGTTTTTGAATCATCTCAAATTTTCTTGTAGATCAAAAGATATAGGCTTACGAAATCGGACCAGCGGATCTACAGAACTTCCCCCGGAATGCGGCCGCGGCCAAAATTATGTGGTCCACAAAATTATGCCAAGGAGCGCAAAATTAAGCCGAGGACCGCTAATTCAAAGCACCATAACCATGTCTGAGTTCCGGTAATGCCCGGACTCGCTTAAAACTCACCCCGAAACATACCTGGAGCCCTCGGAACATCGTCCAAGCATACCAACAACTTCTATAACCAAAGACCGGACCTGCTCGAGGTCTCAAATTATATCAAACCATGACGAAACTACGAATCGCACCATGAATAAAGCTTATGAACTTTCAAATCTTCAACCTTCTAAAACTCGTGCCAAAACATATCAATTCAACCCGGAATGACGCCAAATTTTGCAGACAAGTCCCAATTGATATAACGGGATTGTTCTAACTCTCATAATCGCATTCTGACTCCGGTATCCCCAAAGTCAACCATTGGTCAAACCTTTCCACTATTCAACTTCAACTTTCGACGAAATGCCTCGAGTTACCCTACATACCTCCAAATCCAAATCTGGACGCACGCCTAAGTTCAAAATCACCATACGAGGCTGTACAAGACCTTATGCCGCCGAACGAAATTTGAATTCGCAAAACGAGCGACCGGATCGTTACAGGTAGGGTGGGGTGGGGTGGGGTGCGTAGGTGGGGTATGGAGGTGGGTTGGTGGGGATGAGGGATAGGGTGGGGAAGGTTGAAAAAGAGTTTTGGAAAATGTTTTCCCTTCTCTTGATAGGAAAAATATTTTTCTCCAATTGGAGGAAAATGAGTTCATGAGAAAAATATTTTTCAAAACATTTAAGCCAATCAAACATGGGAAAACTAAAAAATATTTTCCTTCGTACCAAACACACCCTTAGAGGAAAAAAATATCTAACTTTAATGTAACTAGTTTTAGTATACGTGTCTCACATGTGTTGCCTAGTGATTATTATAAAATTTATATTTAAAATTAATAAAACTAAAATAAGATTAAATACCATAAATTTAAAATTAGTCTAAATTCTTTCTTAAATATAAAAGTGAACAATAAGAATATTATCGTAATTACTAATTTAGAGTAACTCGAACTCATCTTTTTATTTAACCTCTACCATAAAACGTCAGAACAATAAAAAAACTGGTATTTAACTTGTAAATATAGCAAAAAATTCCTATAATTAAAAATCTCACCAATACAATACAGTGTCTAAAATATATCATTAATGTTGTTCATTTAGATAAAAGTTCATTAGAGACAAGAAGAAGAAATTTAGGTTATATGTTAAAGGAGTAAATAGATGTTGAAGATAGAGTATTAGTTGAAGCAGTGATAATTGTAAAAATTCTCACACTCAAATCTACAAAAAGACTTAGAAAAAAAATTGTCATCACTCAAAATCCACTAAGGGTCGTGATGGCGCCGGGCGCCACTGTCAGGCAAGCCAACACCAAATAACCAGTAATTTCTCATTTTAAATATTTCTGAAATTCTTTCTTTTATACATTAAACAATAAATAATAAATTTTACTGAATGAATAGTGATACCTTTAACAATCTTAAAATACCGAATAGTCTCATGGACATCTCAGCCCGATATATATAATATTAATACGACGTGCAGCCTGATCCATAATACATATATATAATCCTCACCATTAGGTCCTCAACCTCTCTTAGTTATTAACCTCACAGCCACTTGGGTATATCAATGGAACTCAGCCCAAACAGTTTTCATGTATTAAAAAGTAGAGTGATAAACCAGATTTAAACAATAAACGAGTAAAACATGATCGGGGGTATGCTTTCAAAACATTTAGAGACAAATAGTAAAAATGCTCCCAAGGATTTAAACAGGTCGGCACAAGGCCTCAAGCATGGTATACAACCCAAAATACAGTATCAATCTCTAAACTACGGAATATCATACGATTTTAAATCAAATACGCGGCTTAATAGTCGCTACGGGGAAGACCTAATCACAATCCCTCCCGGTGTTGTACACCCACACGCTCGTCACCTAGCATGTGCGTTACCTCATTTATCAAAACAATACGAAATATCGGGGCTTCATACCCTCAGGTCCAAATTTACAATGGTTACTTACCTCAAACCGGATGAAATACTACTCTGCAATGCCTTTGCCTCTCGACTCGTCCTAAACTCACGCCGAATCTACCCAAAATCAGAATCATAACATTAGAATATGCTAAGAGAATGAAGCCCATGCGAAAATAATCAAATTATACCAAAATTTTCGAAATTGGTCCAACCCGACCTCCGGGACCACATCTCGATATTTGATAAAAGTCACATCAATGGAATCCTTATCCTCCTACAAGTTCATAAATATCAAGAATACCAAAATCCGACCACAAATGACCCCTCAAATCCCTATATTAAGGTCTCCAATTTCCAAGCCCTAACTCCCGTATTTTAGACTTCAAATCCCCAAAATTTCATGTTTAATTAAGTAGAAATCACAATAGGATCGAGTATTAAGTCCATAATTCTTACCTCCAAGAAGCTCTCTTTGATTCCCCCTTCAATCTCCCTCAAGAAGCTCCAAAACCGAGTCAGAAATGGTGAACTTAGGCCAAAAATCGCGAAAATGACCTTTTAAACATTCTGCCCAGCGATTTGAAATTCTTCTTCGCGAACGAGGTCAACGCCTCGCATTTGCGAAGCACAAACTTATGTTGACCACTTATTCATTTATCGCGAACGCGACACCCTGTACGCGAACGCTATGCCTTAGCTTCTCAACCCATCGCGAACGCGAAGAACAACTCTCCAGGACCCCAGTTGCTCACCTTTCCTCTAAGCGAACGCAGCACCACCCTCGCGAACGCGATGCCCCCTGACCTCAGCCCTTCGCGAATGCAGGACCACCTTTGCGAACGCGAAGGCCAACTCTACTGCCTCACATCCTAACCCTTAGCGAATGTGGGACATCCACGAAGGCCAAAATCCTGCAACACTAACAATAGTTTTTTTGCAACTTTTCCCAATATGAAATGAACCGTTCACCCACCCGGAACTCACCCGAGGCCCTCGGGACCTCAACCAAACATGACAACATATCCCATAACCTCATTCAAACTTGTTCTAACCTTCGAAACGCTCAAAACAACATCAAAACATCAAATTTACATCGGATTCAACCCCAAGAATTCCAAAAATTTCCAAATTTCACTTTCGATCAAAAAGTCTATCAAACCTCGTCCGAATGACCTGAAATTTTGCACACATGTCACAAATGACACAACATACCTACTCCAACTTCCGTAATTCCATTCCGACCCTATATCAAAATCTCACCTATCAATAGGAAACGCCAAAATTCCAATTTCGCCAATTCATGCCTAAAACTACTCCAGACCTCCAAAACCCATTCTGATCACGCTTCTAAGTCCCGAATCACCTCCCAAAGCTATCTGAACCATCGGAATTCACATCTGAGCCCTTTTTCACATAAGTCAACATCCAACTGACTTTTCCAACTTAAGCTTCCTCAAAAGAGACTAAGTGTCTCAAACCTTACCAAAACATCTCCAAACCCGAACGAACCAGCCCGATAACACATAATACAGCTGAACAAGGTAATAAGAAGCATAAATAGGGGAAACGGAGCGGTAACTCAAGAAACGACCGGGCGGGTCGTTACAACGCCCTTTTGAAGACTCAAATTGATGCACAACATTCTAAAACTAGCCAATAATGATGTAAACTCATTAATACATGTTCAATTACTCATAATAATCCAATTTATAGTAATCCCTAACCCCGATCGAAAAGTTGACAAAAATGTTGTTGGGGACACGTGCCCGGATTCAATTTACCCATGACCTCACAAACTCAAATATATAATTTATTCTCAATTCCATGCCCGAAATCGTGGTCAAAATCTAAAAATCTAAATTTCTAGGGTTTTCTTCAAAATCCCTAAATTTCCACAATTTTACATGTTTAAATCCATGTATAATACTTGCATTTAACCCATAACTGGAAGAAATCACTTACCTCTTTGATGATGATGGAACTCCTTCTCAAATGCTCTCAAAAATCGCCTAAGACCAAGTGGGAGATGGGCTACGTCTCAGAATAAAAAGCCATTGCACCAGACGCAGAAGTCGCATTTGCGACCTCTGGCTTGCAATTGCGATGGTCGCATTTGCGACAAAGGCATCGCAAATGCAAAACCCAGCTTTCCTTTGCCATGGTCGCATTTGCGACAAAAATCCTCGCAAATGCGAAGAGGACAACATCGCAAAAGCGCTGACTCCCTCTCAAATGCGATATCCTCCTCAGCAGCCCCAGGTTCGCAAATGCGAGCCTTGTGAGCACGTGATTTTTGTTTACACGACAATTACTCGAAAAGAAATCAAAATAATAACAAATGGCTTTGCCGTACAATTTTTGGAATTTACGTGACATTTTTTGTTAGCTATTTGTGGTTTTGTCCGTGTCTATTTAGTCTTATCCAACAAAAATACAAAATATAGGTCGCATGTGAGTTTAGGATGTCATTTTTACTATTAGGAGTTAATCAACTACAATTCGGTTTTAAAAGGAAAATCATAAAAATACACGTCTTTATTCTATTTGTTGTCATTAAATGATTTTATTTTAATTAAATGTTTAATGTGAGTGATATTTGTTGTTTGAATACTAATTAGTATTGGTGTGATTTCTATTTTTGATTTTACATTTTTTGTAGGAATTTCATTTAAATCAAAAATTAAAAGAAGAAAAATGGGTTTGAAATTGGATTTGGGCCGTTCCAATTGGACCAACTCGAGCCCAAGACATGTGCCTTGCCCGGTCCAGATCAGCTGACCTCAGGGGCGTCCAGACGACGTCGTTTTGATCTGACTTGATCTGGGCCGTTGATCTCAGAATGATCAACGGCCAAGATCACAAACCCTAACCCATCTCAGCCAACCCGACCCGTTCGACCCCGGACCAACCCAACCCCCTTTAATTGAAACGACCCCGTTTTATATAGTTAAGGTAATCCAAACCGTTGATCTCATCAGATCCAACGGCTTGGACTCACTTACCTACCCTGTATATAAGCCCGGCCCTTTTACCCCACTCCCCCAAGCCAGACCCCCCATCCCTTGAGTCGTCTCTTTCACCAGACCCAAACCCCCACGGAACCCTAGCGCCGCCCCCTTTCCCCTCACCATAAACCCGGCGGCAAGGATGCCGGTGACCACCACCTTAACACCCTAGGACCACCTTAACCCCCTGAACACAGATCCACTAACCGTGGGTCTCGAATCCTCCCCCACCATCTCGAATCTTCATTTGAAGATTCGAGCCGGACCTCGACCTACACCAAACCACCCCAGATTCACACTAGACACTCCCCTGACCTCTCTCATGACCAAACCAGGTTTGGTTTGGTCCGAATCCAACCAGGACAACCTGAATCCCAAATCTGCCCTTAGGAACCCTAGAAGTCCTGAGTCCGATCTGTGTCCGTTTGAACCAGAAGATTAGGGTCTAATAGACCTTAATCGAAGTGTTCTCAGTTGAGAACACTTCGATTAAAGTCCGTTCGACCCCAAGAAAGGTCGATTCAAATCCGAGCTAGGGTTTTCTGATTTTTCAAGACTTTAAGGTATTTTTGTTTTTCCTTTTTCTTTATCAGTTCATTTTGTTTGTTGTAGTTAAATGTCTGTTCACATGTCCAAATGTTTAGTTGATTTATTTTTGAATTCTTGTCGACTGTTCTGTCCACCTTGCCCGGACCCCTGTATTTGGTCAAGTCTTTCTTCATTTACTGATAACGTGTATGTGTGTAAACTATACAATCGACTGAAATTGAATTTGGTCGATTAATTAGTTTCCAAGGCAATTTTGTTTGGTCAGTACAATTTGAACTACATGTTAATACTGTTGGATTCTGATCATTGGCTTCAATTGTATGTGTTATAATTAGTATAGTCGAGTCGATATACGTCGTCAATTAGTTTCAGTTGGAATGATAGCAATTCGACTCAGGCTGTTTTGATTTACTGAAGCATTGGGGTTCAGTTTAGCTGTTTATTGTCACTGGGTATTAGTCTTGTTTAGCTAAATCAGAAAACATTTAAGGATTGATTCATAGCTGCAGTCTAGGATAGGTCTCAAATTTTAGTTTAATTGATGGTATTGTTTACTCATTTTCAACCTTGGGCAGCATGTGCATTGCAGTATAATGGACAGCATGTGCTGTCAAGACATAATCCTGCTGCCCATACCTGTTCAAAATAATAAGAGATAAGTCCTTATAATAAGGAGAAAGGGCCTGTCAGGGGAATATCATGGGAGGGGGCTTTTATTTTATCTGGGAGTGGAAAAACAGCAGAAAAAATGAGGGAGTTTGAATGGTTTTACAGGCTGTAGATGGTCTGAGGAAGGTTATAAATAGAGGGGGGTTCCATTAGTTACGGAAAGACACACATAGACTGAAAAGAGAGAGGAGGGAGATATACAAATACACACATACAGAGAGAAGCTAAAGATTAGACAGAAAACAGTTTTGAATTAGAAAGAGAGGGTTCAGAAATCAGAGAGCAGAGAGTTTAAAAAGGGAGAGAGTTCTGAAAATCAAAGAGAGTTCAGAAATCAGGGGAAGATAGAAAAGAAATTTCTGTTTGTTTGATTGAAACTGAAAACACTGTTTTCTTTCTCTTTTTCTGTTTGGACACTAGCTCTAATCTGCTACTGGTTCAGTCAGACTAAGGGTCTTTGTTTTGAAGTATTTGAAAATCAGCAACTGTGTTCTTTTATTGTATCGGATCCATCTGTTACCTGTTTGGAATGACATTGGAGTTTCCTGGGTCTCAACTGGGCTTTATTCTTTTACTTGGACATTGGGTATTGTATCATTGAGTTACTGTTTGGTTTATCCTGCCTGAGTTTGTCATTGCTGCTGTATTTGTTGTTTGCTGCTGCCATTCTTGTTGCTGCTGCTGCTGACTTGCCTGCATTCTGTTTCTTCTGTTGTATTCAACATTTAGGTACACATTTGAATCTCACATTGATGTAACGGTTAAAATCATGAAATGAAAGATGCACAGGAGTTTAGTCAGTCGCTGCTTTACTATAGCTTTGTAAATGTGGTTAAATCTGTGTAAATTTCAGTTTGTAGCTTAATAGAGAATACATTAGTGAGCTTGTACTTAATTGAAGCTTATGCTGGTCTAAAACTGCGACATATGATTCGTTTAGTGGTATACATGATGTAACTATATAATTCATGGAATGTGCAATCACTTAGTGTAATTGTTAATTCGAACTTTTCTCCAGTTGTTTTGAGCATGTAGGGTGGATGGCTTTTAAATCTTGCCAAATACAATACAGTTTTAAATTTTTGAGTTTCAACTTCATTAGGCAGTTTATAGGACCAGTTCCGAATACCATTAGTAGCATCCTCTAATAAGTAATTCTATTAATTCTGTTTAAATGGGTTAGTTTAAATTTAGCTTGAGGAGTGTTTGGAGTAAGTGTAGCGTTTCATCAATCTTGTATGTAATTCTTTTTTTATTAAAAATATGTTCCATGAGGTACAACATTCTTCACCTTGTAAACAATTAATCAGATGATTAACAAGAATCCGGAGTTGGCCAAAGCATGCAATTTAATTAGCATGTATCTTCTTTCTTCTATTTTTAGAAACAAACATAATAGAAATGTAGTCACTGTAGGTTTATCCTTTCAAACAATGAGACGAGCCTCGCCAAATAAAAATGCAAATTACGGGGCCCTCAATAATCGGTCATAATAAATACTTAGAATTTGGGATGGACTGTTTAGTAAATTTCACTGCCTTCCCCAAAGATAATAACGCGTTAGACTCTTTAGGCGCGACTTAATTAAATTACATTCTTAAATTCGGGTGCGCATTTATGTGACCCAAATTCAAATCTCAACGGATTCGAAATGTGTTAACAACTACGGGTGCATTGATTGTGACGTGGTTCGAGATGCATTTTCACGACGTTGCAATTCTATAAAAAATAATTGATAAAAATAAAAGCGGTTTAAACTTAATAAAAGCACATAAGTCACAACATGTATTTAAATCGGATATTTAGCCATTATAACAATTTAAGCGATCGTGCTAGAACCACGGGATTCGAGGGTGCCTAACACCTTCCCTCGGGTCAACAGAATTCCTTACTTAGAATTTCTGGTTCGCAGACTTCATTTGGAAAGTCGAAAATTTCCTCGATTTGGGATTCAAGATAAACTGGTGACTTGGGACACCAAAAGCCAAACCTTTCCCAAGTGGCGACTCTGAATTAAATAAATAATCTCATTTCGAATATTGTCACTTAAATTGGAAAAACTCCCTCACGCATTTAACCCTTCGGGGCGGGCGCGCAAAAAGGAGGTGTGACAAGCCTACCTTCGCAAATACGGTGATCGCATTTACAACCAATTCCTCACATATGCGATCATACCAGAACCAGAAATTCCAACTCCTTCACAAAACACTCCGAATCTACTCTGAAACTCACCCGAGCCCCCAGGGCTCCAAACCAAACACCGGCACAAGTCTAAAAACATAATACGGACTTGCTCGAAGCCTCAAATAACACCAAACAATGCTAAAATCATGAATTACACTCCAATTCAAGCCTAATGAACTTTAAAATTTTAAACTTCTACTTTCGATGTTTAAACCTATCAAATCACGTCCGATTGACCTCAAATTTTGCACACAAGTCATATTCGATATTACGGACCTACTCCAACTTCCGGAATAGAAATTTGACCCCGATATCAAAAAGTCTACTTCCGGTCAAACTTCTCAAAAACCTTCAAATTTCCAACTTTAGCCAAATGACTCCAAAATGACCCACGGACCTCTGAATTCACTTCCGATCGCGCTCCCAACACCAAAATTACCATACGGAGCTATTCCCAGACTCAAAATCTCAAACGGACATCGATAACACTGAAATGCACTTCAACCCAAACTTATGAAATTCTTCCAAAAATGCTAACTTCCACAATAGGTGCTGAAATATTCCCGGATCTTCCAAAACCCGATCCGGAGATACGCACAAGTTCAAAATCATCATACGAACCTGCCGGAACCTTCGAATCCCGATTTCGAGGTCGTTTACTGAAAAATCCAATCTTAGTCAATTCTTTCAACTTAAAGCTTCCGAAATGAGAATTCTCTCTCCAAATCAGCTCCGAACTTCCCGGAATTCAATTCCGACTATGCACACAAGTCATAATACCTGAAGTGAAGCTACTCAGAGCTTCAAACTGCAGAACAACGCACTAGAGCTCAAAACCACCGATCGGGTAATTACAAAAATAATTATTCCTTAAGGAAAACTGAATATGGCATACTATTGGCTTATTCATGCAACAAATAGTTATTCGTTCTTTGCATCAGAATTAATATGGATTAAATCATGGAATGGAAAGGCACGATAAAATTATAAAGTAGCTTCTTTTGTTCAATTGAATATAATTTAGATACATTATGTTTATTGACTACATAAAGCTCCAATCTACTTGTTATATTACAACTCAAAGATTAAAGAAGAATTATCTCTACAAAATAGTTAATCGGCCTCGATGTTCCATTGACAATGGTGACAATCATATTTGCAAACAATGTCTATATAATCTATAGATTTATAGACTATATTAAAAGCACAAAAACTCTTAGGGAAATGTGTTCTTTTTTTTTTGACTTCTTAAAAATAAAGTTCACATTGAGCACAATTATAATTTAGGTTATTTTCCTAAAAATGTGAATAGCTCAAATAAAAAAAGAAAATGACTACTGACTTTATTTCTATAGTTTTCTATGTATTCATTCTCTTTCAATTAATTCTTTTACATAACAAATTAATGGTTATATTATGGTTATATTTGGATAAAAACTTCTAAACGTCATGGATAAAAACTTTTTTCAATTGATTTCAAATTCCTAAATATTAGGAAAGTAATTTAAATTACAATTGTTTCCAATGTGAAATATATCTTTAAAGAGTAAAATTTCATTAAGGGTCGTCGTGCCTTTAATATATAAATAAATAGATATAGATATATAGAATATAAATATAGATTGATACTACAGTCAAACCTCTCTATAACAGCCTCGTTTGTTCTGAATATTTTCTGATGTTATAGCGAAGTGCTGTTGTAGAGTACATATATTATAATATAACATAAATATTGGTTCTGAAAAAATTTGGCTTTTGTAGTGAAGTGTTGTTATATAAGAATGCTGTTATAGAGACGTCTGACTGTATATGATGTATGTATATTAGGCCTATTAATAACGATTTATGTATTTTAGTCCTATTAATAATGATTTATGTAGGTGAAATCGTAATCGATCTTACATTTGTAAATGCTAAGTTGCTATATAATATAAATAAGTAAAGATTTAATAGTTAATTTTTATTAATATTTGAAAAGGAATTAAATGAGAATTTTATAGACCACGTGGGATTTGTTCAAACTCAAAATTCCACTTGTAATTTGACAACAATTTTAAAAGAATTTTCTAAATGTTATAAAATATAACCCAAAATAACAATATAGAACAAGCAAAACAAACTAAGAGATATAGATAGAAAGAGAGGAAGATAGATTCTTATTTCTTCTTCAATTGTGTGTATTTTCCTATCTATTACAAGGCCTTTATATAGGCATAAAAAGTGAAGAAAATATGTCATGGAATATGTCATTGAACATACAAAATATGTCATTGAATATGTCATTAAGCATTTGAGATGAAGATCATGGAAGAAGAGTAGACATCCACCATAATGTGATATTTATCATAACACTCCCCCTTGGATGTCCAAAGATAATGTGTCTCGTTAAAACCTTATTAGAAAAAAAAAACTCTATGAAAAAAAAAATCCTAGTGAAGGAAAAAGAGTACACATGTTTAGAAATACGCCTTTTGGTTGCCTCGTTAAAAACCTTGCAAGGAAAACCCAGTGGTACAAAACCTTGTAAGGGAAAAAGAGTACAACGCGTATTAACTCCCCCTGATGAGAGCATCAACTCACATCCTTGAGTCTTCGCATCCCAATTTTGTACACCAGTTTCTTGAAGGTTGATGTTGGTAGAGATTTGGTGAACAAATCAGCCATATTATCACTTGAACGAATTTGTTGCACATTGATATCACCATTCTTTTGAAGATCATGTGTAAAAAATAACTTTGGGGAAATGTGCTTTGTCCTATCTCCTTTTATGAATCCTCCCTTCAATTGGGCTATGCATGCTGCATTGTCTTCATACAAAATTGTGGGTAGTTTTTCACACTTCAAACCACATTTGTCTAGGATAAGATGTATTATAGACCTCAACCAAATACATTCTCTATTTGCTTCATGAATAGCAATTATCTCAGCATGATTAGAAGAAGTAGCCACGATTGATTGCTTAGTCAATCTCCAAGATATGGCAGTGCTGCCACATGTAAACACATAACCTGTTTGAGATCGAGCCTTATGCGGGTCAGATAAATACCCAGCATCGGCATAACCAACAAGATCGGGATTGTAATCATTGCCATAAAATAAGCCCATATCGGTAGTCCCTTTTAGATATCGCAATATGTGTTTGATCCCATTCCAGTGTCTCCTTGTAGGAGCAGAGCTATATCTTGCTAAGACATTAACCGAAAAAGTTATGTCAGGCCTTGTAGTGTTAGCAAGATACATTAGTGCACCAATTGTACTAAGATATGGTACTTCAGGACCAAGAAGCTCTTCATTCTTTTCTTGAGGTCGAAACGGGTCCTTATTCACATCAAGTGATCGAACAATCATCGGAGTACTTAATGGATGTGCTCCATCCATGTAAAACCGTTTCAATACCTTTTTAATGTAGGCAGATTGATGAACAAAAATCCCATTTGTCAAATGTTCAATTTGCAAACCGAGACATAATTTTGTCTTTCCGAGATCTTTCATCTCGAATTCCTTCTTTAAATAATCAGTTGCCTTTTGGAGTTCTGTAGGAGTTCCAATAAGGTTTATGTTATCAACATATACGGCAAGTACAACAAATTCCAATGTTGTTTTCTTTATAAAAACACATGGACAAATGACATCATTTATATAACCCTCCTTTAATAAATACTCACTAAGACGGTTATACCACATTCTTCCTGATTGCTTTAAATCATACAAAGATCTTTGCAATTTGATTGAAAATGTTTCCCAAATTTGAATTCTGTGCGTTAGGCATTTTAAATCCCTCGGGAATTTTCATGTATATCTCATTATCAAGTGAGTCGTAAAGGTAGGCTATAACTACATCCATTAAATGCATGTCAAGCTTTTCATGGACAGCAAAACTAATGAGATAACGGAATGTTATAGCATCCATAACAGGAGAATATGTCTCTTCATAATCGACCCCACACCTTTGTGAAAATCCTTGTGCAACAAGGCGTGCCTTATATCTTTGTACCTCATTTTTCTCATTCCTTTTGCGTACAAAGACCCATTTGTACCCAACAGGCTTAACACCATTAGGTGTTTGGACTACAGGCCCAAAAACTTCACGTTTTGCAAGTGAACTTAACTCTAATTGGATTGCTTCTTGCCATTTTGGCCAATCAAGTCTTTGTCGACATTTTCCAACAGATTGAGGTTCAAGATCCTCACTTTCTTGCATAATGCTAGATGCAACATTATATGCAAAGATGTAATCTGCCACTATATCCATTCGATTCAAATTTGTCTCAATATCGATTGGATTTATTGATAGTTCCTTATTTTCTTGAGTCTCAGGCTCATTGATTTCCTCATGAATCTCAGGATTGGTTAAATCGTGAATTTCTTTATGAGACTCTTTCGTAGTGTCATCTTGATCATTTGTTTTTCTTTTTCTAGGATTTCGATCCTTAGAACCTAATGGTCTGCCATGTTTTAGGCGTGCTTTTGACTCATTAGCTATGATACTAGAAGATTGTCCAATAGGGACATCAATACGAATTGGAACATTCTCTGCAGGGATATGTGATTTTGTTATCCTTTTCAAATTCGTAAATGCATCTGGCATTTGATTTGCTATTTTATGCAAATGGATAATTTTTTGCACCTCTGTGTCACAAATAGATGCACGTGGATCAAGATGAGACAATGATGTATTTTTCCACAAAATTTCACGTTTTGTTTCACTAATTTCTCCCCCTAATTTTGGGGAAAATGCCTCATCGAATCGACAATCTGCAAAACGAGCAGTGAACAAATCTCCCGTTAATGTTTCAAGGTAACGAATAATGGAGGGTGATTCAAACCCAACATATATTCCTAACCTTTTTTGGGGACCCATCTTGGTGCGATATGGGGGTGCTACAGGCACATATACAACGCATCCAAAAATTCTTAGATGAGATATATTAGGTTCATGACCCAAAACTAATTGCAACAGGGAATATTTGTGATAATTTGTCGGTCTGAGATGAATTAGCATTGCTGCATGTAAAATGGCGTGACCCCAAACAGAAGTGGGCAACTTCATTTTCATGAGTAACGGTCTTGCTATCAATTGCACATGTTTAATTAAAGACTCTGCAAGGCCATTTTGAGTGTGAACATGAGTTACAGGATGTTGCACTTTTATCCCAATTGATAAGCAATAATCATTAAATGCTTGGGATGAAAACTCAGCAACATTATCAAGTCTAATAAACTTAATTGGATTATCGGGAAATTGTGCCCGTAATCGGATTATTTGTGCCATTAATTTTGCAAACGCGAGGTTGCGAGATGACAATAGGCATACATGAGACCATCTAGAGGATGCATCTATTAAGACCATAAAATATCTAAACGACCCACTAGGTGGGTGAATAGGTCCACAAATGTCCCCTTGTATACGTTCTAAAAACGCAGGGGACTCAATCCCAACCTTTGTTGGTGATGGTCTTATAATTAACTTGCCTTGATAACAAGAAGTGCAAGAAAATTCATTATTTAAAAGAATTTTCAAATTCTTTAATGGATGCCCATTTGAGTTTTCTATGATTCGTCTCATCATAATTGATCCAGGATGGCCCAATCGATCATGCCAAAGTACAAAAGTATTGTAAGCAGTAACTTTTTGGTTTAAGGTAGAATGTGCCGTAATTGCACTAATTTTTGTCCAATACAGGCCACAAGATAAAGATGGGAACTTCTCAATAATTCTTTTCTGACCAGAGACATTCTTGGTAACGATGAGTTATTCCATATTATTCTCATCTATTGTCTCAATATGAAATCCATTTTTGCGGATATCTTTAAAACTCAACAAGTTCCTCTTGGACTTGGAGGAGAACATTGCATTCTCAATGATAATTATTGTTCCCATAGGCAGAGTTATAGTAGCTCTTCTAGAGCCTTCAATTAGATTACTACTACCAGAAATTGTAGTAATATCTGCCTTACACATACTTAAATGAGAGAAATATTTCTTCTCTTTGAATATTGTATGTGTCGTACATGAATCAATTAAGCAAATATTTTTATAATTGAACTTTGATCCAAGTTTGCTTTGAAAGATATTCATATTTGCTTCCCATAGTTTGACATACAAAAGAAGTATATGAATAAATATTAGTATTTTTAGAGAAAAATGGAAAAGAAATAAAGTTAAACCAATAATTCAATAGTAGCCTTTAATGCATTTTCTGGCAAATTCTTATTATTATACAAATAATTACGCAAAAAATAATACAAGTACACATATGACTAATACAACTACAACAAATTTATGTACAAGTATAAATTATTTGCATTTTCCTACACATTGTATGAAACATAATTGATCCGTGTAAGAAAAGAACATACTCATAAAAAAATTTGAGGGTGAAGTAACAAAAGTTGTTTTAGGGTGCTTGTAAACCTTTTCTTAAAGAGAATTAAAGCAATGTATAGGAAAGTTAAAATCGTTAAAAGATCACTGAGACTAGAATACTAATTAATAGGATATTACTCATTGTTTGTGAAATTTATAAAATTTCGGAAATAAAAATATTCTTAAGAACTACATAAGAAGAATTATAGAGTGCAATAAAAATTACGAGATGTTTATTCATTACATACTACGAATAGAAAAGCATAAAAATTAAATTGCTCAATCATGTCTAACCACAGATCCATCACCGATCAAGTGTTTATTTTTTCATCAGGGTGCTAAAAAAAATCTGTCACATCCAAGTGGGTGATGTCAAATTCATTATCATAGACAAGATTGGCTTCAGAGCCTTTATTCTTCAGAGATGCTTGATAAAGCTCAACTAAATGTTTGGTATGCGACAAATTTTTGCCAAATGCCCTTTTCCACCGCAATGATAGCATTTAGTTTCTAAACCCTCTGCATTTCGCTTCTCATCTTTACCTTTCCATTTTTGGAAGTTATTTTTCGGTGGAGGATGATTAACACCAGGAAAATTTCTTCCTTGGACATGGCCACGACCACGACCACGACCACGAATATGGCCACGACCTTTTCCACGATTAGCATAATGGGAATACACCTCATCCTCTTTAGGCAATGGTGTAGACCCAGTGGGTCGATTTTCATGATTTCTCATAAGCAATTCATTGTTTCGTTCAGCCACAAGTAGAAGAGAAATCAACTGAGAGTACTTTGTGAAGCCTTTCTCTCGGTACTGCTGTTGTAAGACCATATTGGAAGCATGAAATGTTGTAAATGTTTTTTCAAGCATATCATAGTCACTGATATTATCTCCACAGAGTTTCAATTTGGAAGTAATTCTAAACATAGCAGAATTATATTCAGAAATAGACTTAAAGTCTTGGAGCCTAAGATAAGCCCAATCATATCATGCTTGTGGAAGAGTGACCAACTTTAAGTTGTCATATCTTTCCTTTAAACCATTCCACAAAACAAATGGATCTTTCACTGTGAGATATTCAATTTTCAACCCTTCATCAAGGTGATGGCGTTAGAAAATCAAGGCCTTAGCACAGTCTTGTGTAGATGCTTTATCTTTATCTTTAATGGTGTCTCCAAGACCCATTACATCTAAATGGATTTCAGCATCCAATACCCATGTCATATAGTTCTTGCCCGAAATTTCAAGGGCAACGAACTTTCTTTTCATAATATCAGACATTTAAAAAAAATACAAATTTGAGAAAAATTATACCTTAATTTTCTCAAAGATCTTCTTGAGATGGTAGAGCCTCGTGCTGATAACGTGTTATAAAATATAACCCAAAATAACAATATAGAACAAGCAAAACAAACTAAGAGATATAGATAGAAAGAGAGGAAGAGAGATTCTTATTTCTTCTTCAATTGTGTGTATTTTCCTATTTATTACAAGGCCTTTATATAGGCATAAAAAGTGAAGAAAATATGTCATGGAATATGTCATTGAACATACAAAATATGTCATTGAATATGTCATTAAGCATTTGAGATGAAGATCATGGAAGAAAAGTAGACATTCACCGTAATGTGATATTTATCATAACACTAAAAGTGAAGTTTGCTGCATTCTATTCTTTTTTGAATTGGGTTAGACTACTTAATAGGTGTATCGGGTAAAAGAAGGTTAGTTTCGTTCTGGTCAATCTCTTTATTTATGTTAGAATTAATATAATATAGATATTAGAAAATATTAACATAAAAAGTATTGTCTTTTCCCAATACATATACCAACAACAACAACAACAACAACAACCCAGTATAATCCCACTTAGTGGGGTCTGGGGAGGGTAGTGTGTACGCAGACCTTACCCCTACCCTAGGGTAGAGAGACTGTTTCCAAATAGACCCCCGGCATCCTTCCCTCCAAGAACTTCCCACCTTGCTCTTGGGGAGACTCGAACTCACAACCTCTCGGTTGGAAGTGGGGGTTGCTTACCATCAGAGCAACCCCTCTTGTCTAATTCTGAGAGAAGTTCCACACACATAAAATTCAAGCAACAAGGAACCAAAGATAGGCAGAATTCACTTGGAAATGGAGGAAAATAAAATGGAGGGAAAATGAAAAATTTGAAGAAGTGAACTTTTGTCTTGCACTTTGTCCCTCATTGGTGTGGGACAACCATATTTGTGTGTTTATATATAGAATCACTTCTTAAAGCTCTTAAAAGGAGTGGAAGAGAATAAACCCTCGCGCCGTTGTCGTCGTCGCTCGGCTCGGCTTGATTCAGAGGGGTTCTCTGGCCGCGGTTCTACCGCGGCAGACAGCGTATTCTTCTGAAAAGTCACCTTTTCCAGACACCTCTTCTGATAATTGCCTATAAATTCTGAGGTAAGGCTCCATTTTCTACACATGAAAAACACTCCAGAACTTTTGAATATACTGCATCCTAATTCGCAGTCTCTCTCTCTCAAATTCGTAAGTGTGATTTTGCTCTGTTCTTTGAGTTCGTTGGTATCCTGCAGTTTGTATTGCCACTGTTGCAGGATTTATTCCGTTTTATCCTGGAAGGATTTAATTCATTACCTTGGCAACGTGTGAGGGGGTTAAAATTCCTTAAGGACGCACAAGAAAATTGTGGACTCGGAATATTTCTGATTCTTTATTGTTTTCTAGATTTCTTTATTTTTCTAACAGTTTATTTTTCTCTGATTCTTGTTTTAACTTCTACCATTCACAAGCTTAAGGAATTTTAACAATTACTAACGTTTCTGTGTTGATTATTAAATTGTTTTCTATATACTTTGTTGGAGACTAAAGCCTTGTTGCTTTCTACTCCAATAATTGTTTCTGTCCGGTTTAAAGTACATAAAAACTTTGCCGGAATAATAAATATACGGGTTTGAAGTATATAAAAACTTCACCATTGTTACGTGTTGTATGTTTGGTTTGGTATTCAGTTTGAAGATATCAAAACTTCACTGATTTAACAAGTTCTGTATTGTTTTCAACTTTACAGAAATATGACGAATGAAAACCAAACTAATGGAAGTGTTGCGGGAACGGGTGCTACTGTTACGAGTGTTGCTGCCTCGTCAAGCCGTTCTACTCCTGCTCATGCTATGGCACCGGCAGAAAAACCCGGAAAGTTTTCCGGTATTGACTTCAAACGCTGGTAAATGAAGATGCTCTTCTATCTTACTACGTTGAGTTTGCAACGTTTCATCAAGGAGGATCCTCCGGTCATGGCTGAAAATACTCCGGATGATGAACTACTTGTTGTAACTGAAGCATGGAAACATTCTGATTTCTTGTGCAAAAACTACATATTGAGTTGTTTGGAAGATGGCTTGTACAATGTCTATAGTGTCATGGAAACTTCAAAAGTGTTATGGAATGCGCTTGAAAAGAAGTACAAGACTGAGGATGTCGGACTTAAGAAGTTCGTGGCTGCAAGGTTTTTGGATTTCAAGATGATTGACACTAGGTCAGACATAACTCAAGTCCAAGAATTACAAGTTATTGTGCATGACCTCCTTGTTGAAGGTATGACCCGAATCAATAATTTTATTAATAAGATTTATCTTATTATTTATTCTGAATTTGTTATTGAATGTATGGTCATAAATGAGGCCTTTCAAGTTGCTGCTTTCATTGAGAAGTTACCTCCGTTGTGGAAGGATTTTAAGAACTATCTTAAACACAAGCGGAAGGATATGACACTAGAAGACTTGATTGTTCATTTGAGGATAGAAGAAGACAACAAAAATGCTGAAAAGAAATCACGTGGAAACTCGACAATAATGGGGGCAAACGTTGTTGAGGAGGCGCCACAAAATAAGAAGAGGAAGAAGGCTTCTGGACCAAAGAATTACCCAAGCAAGAAAAAGTTCAAGGGTAATTGCCACAACTGTGAAACATCTGGGCATAAGGCCGTGAATTGTCGTGCGCCAAAGAATGATAAGAAGAAAAAGAATCAAGCTAACATGGTTGAATATGAAATGGAGGACTTATGTGCCATTTTGTCTGAATGCAACTTGGTAGGAAATCCAAAAGAATGGTGGATAGATTCTGGAGCCACCCGCCATGTTTGTGCTAACAAGGAGTTATTTTCTTCTTATGCCCCCGCAGGACCCGACGAGACAATCTTTATGGGAAATTCATCTATGGCCAAAATTGAAGGAGTTGGCAAGATTGCGTTGAAGATGACGTCGGGAAATATAGTGACTCTAAACCAAGTCCTCCATGTTCCAGAAATTTGCAAGAATCTTGTGTCTACCTCACTTCTTGTCAAGAATGGATTCAAATGTATTTTTGTTTCTAATAGTGTTGTACTAAGTAAGAACGATGTATATGTAGGAAAAGGTTACCTAAATGAGGGCCTTTTTAAGCTAAATGTAATAGCAGTTCCTATCAATAAAGTGAATATTTCTTCTTACTTACTTGAGTCAAACACTTTATGGCATTCGCGTTTAGGTCACGTAAACTTCAAAACATTGCAGAAGATGATAAATCTAGAAGTATTGCCAAAATTTGATTGCATTAATTCCAAATGTCAAATATGTGTGGAATCAAAGTATGCTAAGCATCCTTATAAGTCCGTTGAAAGGAATTCAAGTCCTTTAGACTTAATTCACATAGATATTTGCGACATGAAGTCAACACCATCTCGCGGTGGGAAAAAGTATTTTATTACTTTTATTGACGATAGCACGAGATACTGCTATGTTTATTTACTTAATAGTAAAGATGAGGCAATCGATGCTTTCAAGTAATACAAGAGTGAAGTTGAAACGCAACTAAACAAAAAGATCAAAATGATAAGAAGTGATAGGGGTGACGAATATGAATCTCCTTTTGAAGAAATTTGTTTGGAAAATGGCATTATTCAGCAAACAATTGCCCCTTACTCTCCACAATCTAATGGAATTGCGGAGAGGAAGAATCGAATGTTGAAGGAGATGATGAATGCATTGCTAATAAGTTCTGGCTTACCACAGAACTTGTGGGGGGAAGCTATACTTACAGCTAACCGGATAATCAACCGTGTACCTCATAGTAAAACACAGTCCATTCCTTATGAAAAGTGGAAAGGAAGGAAGCCTAGCTTGAAATACTTCAAAGTGTGGGGGTGTTTAGCTAAGGTACAAGTTCCTAAACCTAAAAGGGTTAAGATAGGTCCAAAAATGGTTGATTGTGTGTTTATTGGATATGTAACCGATAGCAAGGCATATCGTTTTCTGGTTCATATATCAGAAAATCATGAGATTCACATTAATACGATAATAGAATCAGATAATGTTGAATTCTTTGAAACTATTTATCCGTATAAAAAGGAAAGTGAAGTGACCTGCCAAAAGTTAAAACGACCTCAGGAGGAAATAACAGATGGTATGCCTAATAAAGAAAATCCAAGAAGAAGTAAACGTCAAAGGATATCTACTTCATTCGGTCCAGATTTTATGACTTTTCTGTTAGAAAATGAGCCTCGTACCTTCAAGGAAGCAATGTCTTCCTCAAAAGCATAATATTGGAAAGAAGCTGTCAATAGTGAAATAGAATCCATATTGAGCAACCATACCTGGGAATTGGTTGATCTTCCTCCAGGTAACAAAATGTTGGGTTCTAAATGGATTTTCAAGAATAAAATGAAGGACAATGGTACTATTGACAAATACAAGGCAAGACTTGTTGTCAAAAGATTTAGACAACGAGAAGGTCTTGACTATTTTGACACATACTCGTCGGTAACAAGAATTACATCCATTCGGATGCTAATAGCATTAGCCGCCTTGTATGGTCTTCAAATCCATCAAATGGATGTAAAAACAGCATTCTTAAATGGTGATCTTGAGGAAGAAATTTACATGAACCAACCTGAAGGGTTTGTGGTTCCGGAAAAAGAAAAGAAGGTGTATAGACTTGTCAAGTCCCTTTATGGACTAAAACAAGCACCCAAGCAATGGCATGCGAAATTTGACCAAACAATATTGTCAAATAGTTTTAAGATTAATGAATGTGATAAATGTGTTTACATTAAGAACGTTCCAAATTATATAGTCATTGTTTGCTTATATGTTGATGATATGCTAATAATGAGCAAAGACAATGCTGACATTCAAGCTACTAAACGTATGCTTGCTAGTAAGTTTGATATGAAAGACTTAGGAGTTACCGATGTAATTCTAGGAATTAAAATCCAGAGGACTCCTCAAGGTCTAGCTTTGTCTCAGTCACATTACGTGAAAATGGTACTGGAAAAATTCAAACACTTGGAATTTAGAAGTGCAAGAACTCCAATTAACTTAAACCATCATCTTATAAAGAATAAAGGTGAAAGTACGTCTCAATTGGAGTATGCTCGTGTGTTGGGAAGCTTAATGTACATCATGAACTGTACACGGCCTGATATAGCTTGTGCAATAAGTAAACTTAGTCGATTCACAAGTAATCCCAACAAACATCACTGGGTGGCAATGAAACGAGTTCTGGGATACTTGGAGTATACCCAAGACTACGCTTTGCACTACAATAAATATCCTGCGGTTATCGAAGGATATAGTGATGCAAATTGGATAACCGGCTCAACAGAAACAAAGTCCACAAGTGGATATGTTTTTACTGTTGGTGGAGGAGCAATATCTTGGAAATCTTCCAAACAGACGTGTATCGCTCGTTCTACAATGGAATAAGAGTTTATAGCTTTGGATAAAGCCGGTGAAGAAGCTGAATGGCTTTAAAATTTCTTAGAAGACATTCCGTTCTGGCCAAATCCTTTGGCTCCTATTTGCATACATTGTGATAGTGAGGCTGCCATAGGACGGGCAGGGAGCGTTATGTACAACGGGAAGTCTCGTCATATACGACGAAGACATAACACCGTTAGACAACTACTTTCTAGTGGAATTATCACTATTGATTATGTAAGATCAAAGGATAATGTGGCGGATCCGCTTACAAAAGGCTTATCTAGAGAGGGAGTTGAGAAATCATCTAAGGGAATGGGACTATGGCCGAGGACAAGTCAACATGGCGGTAACTCTACCTAGAATTTTGGATGTTCCGAGATCTAGGTTCAAGGAGCTCAAACAAAGTTGTGATTGACCGGTTCAACATTGTCAAAATAAAATCTTTGGTCCATTCTCGTGATGAAGACAATGTTCAGTAACAAGGATAGAACTTTACACGTTCTTTAATGATTACCAAAGTTTGATGAGGTATCTATCAAATAGTGTCAATCTAAAGGATTACACGTTTAGGAATCACCTACGTAAGTGTGACGTGTAAGCCGCTTCAAGGAGAATTCTGTAAGGCCAATTCTCTACGCACTTATGAGACCAGGCGGTGTTCATGGATAAAACGAACACAACAATGAGAACCAAAAGACGGTTAAGGGTTGGTTGTGTGACATATGGTTGTCTAGGTATACATTAAAGTTTGACGGTTCAAAGATATCAAATCTACCGATTGAACGAGTATATCCGGCATATGTTCACTACGGAAAGTTCAAAGAGAAACCTACTTATCCAGATGCAATTAATCCTTACTTGCAAAATCACATAGCTTTCATCTATGATCTTTCTTGATACAACCATTCTCATTCATGTGGGGGATTGTTGGACTTTAAGCCATTGGGCTTTAAAGTAGAAGAAGTGTGAATTGGAAATGGAGGGAAATAAAATGGAGGGAAAATGAAAAATTTGAAGAAGTGAACTTTTGTCTTGCACTTTGTCCCTCATTGGTGAGAGACAACAACATTTGTGTGCTTATATATAGAATCACTTCTTAAAGCTCTTAAAAGGAGTTGAAGAGAATGAACCCTCGCACCATCGTCGTCGTCGCTCGCTCGGCTCGGCTTTGGATTTGGATCGATCGATAAGATTATTTTTTTGGACAAAATTTATTTAATTATTTAATAATTAATTAAATGCCAAATCACTGCTGGAAATACGCCAGAATCCTGCTGAAGATTCAGAGGGGCTCTCTGGCCGCGGTTCTACCGTGACCACGGTGGAACCGCGACAGGCAGATTCAGAAAGCCTCTCTGACCGCGGTTCTTCCGCGGTCGCGGTAGAACCGCGGCAGGCAGCGTATTCTTCTGAAAAGTCACCTTTTCCAGACACCTCTTCTGATAATTGCCTATAAATTCTGAGGCAAGGCTCCATTTTCAATAAACGAAAAAAAAAACTCTACAACTTCTTTCTTTCTGAATATACTGCATCCTAATTCGCAGTCTCTCTCTCTCAAATTCGTAAGTATGATTTTGCTCCGTTCTTTGAGTTCGTTGGTATCCTGCAGTTTGTATTGCCACTGTTGCAGGAAGGTTTATTCCGTTTTATCCTGGGAGGATTTAATCCATTACCTTGGCAACGTGTGAGGGGGTTAAAATTCCTTAAGGACGCACAAGAAAATTGTGGACTCGGAATATTTCTGATTCTTTATTGTTTTCTAGATTTCTTTATTCTTCTAACAGTTTTGTTTCATGATTCTTGTTTTAACTTCTACCATTCACACTTCCTTCACAAACCAAATAGGACAAAAAAAATCTAATAATCAAAATTTTAGCTAATTTTAAACTCCTAAATATTATAAAAGTAATGAAATGACTATTTTGTTCAGTGTGAACTCTATTTTAGAAGGGTAAAAAAGGCGAACGATATTTCGCTAAGGGTGTTCGTGCTTTTAATATAGCATACTAGTATTAGTGTACGCGCTTTCATGGGCATATACAGAACTTTTCATAAGCGGTCGATATTTAAAAAGTGAATAAGTAAATAAATCTCTCTATAACGACATCATATTAACAAAACATATTATAATAATAAAATACAATTCAAGTATATTACTATAAGTCTATTGAGAGTATTCACTTTTTGAAATTTATTTATAATAACTTCATTAGAAATAATATTAATATAAGGCACCAAATAACCATTCAAAAAATCAACAACCATTTGATTCAGTAAATTAGTTCTATTACTCAACTTTATCGTCGAGAAAGAAAAAAGTATCAAGGTGACTTATAATAGAAACACAAGCAGCATGCCCAATTTTCAGAAATTGCAAATGTAGAGAATGAGTAGTTTTTCAAAATAGGGTTTTAAGTTGGCTAAAATATATTTTAGCCGAACTTTTTGTCATGGTGCTCAAAATTTTATAACATTCAGGCTATTAGAGATTCGAACTCACGACCTCTGCAAAAAGTAAGCAGCACTTAACCAGGCAGGCTGAAGAGCAAATTGTTTCTAGTGTTATCCTTTTACGCATTTTGTATCATATCTTGTATTTATATAATAATTAAATACATATATTTATTAAAAAATATATTTATTAAATACAGGCCAAGGCGATCCGCCCCTGCGCGCTTTGCGCGTGTAATTTTGCATCTACTAATAATGTGTTTAGAATATTCATGTAATTATAAATAATATCTATCGGTCTTGTTAATAGAAAAGAACTATTAAGAATGGCGAGATTTTACCGAATAATATTATAGTTTAATATTTTTTTGCAAAAATATTGTACAAATATTTACAATAATTATTACAGGATATCTGTAGTGCACCACAATGAAACTACATAAAGCAAACACTAAAACTTGAACTTTCGGAAAGATAAAAATCAAACAAAAGAATATGGAATTTTCTCCGTGCGTTTAGGCACATGATCTCGATTAAAGCAATATATATCCTTTTGTAATTAACTTTTAGTAACTAATTGAAAGTCCTAAGTATTAACAAAATTATTAAATGACACTTTTGTCCGGTGTTAAATTAATATTTAAAAGATAATAAAGGCGAACGGCATTTTATTTAGGGTCTACATGCTTGTAATAGACTATAGATATAGATATTGATATAGACGCGTGTACCATTATCTAAATGAGTAAACAAATTATATAAATATTTTATTTAAAATTATGTTGAATTATAAAATAAATGCGTGAGCCCTGAAAATGAAGAATATTAATTTTATATAACTAACTCAACAAGGGAAAAAGTTATCACATAGATGAAAAATAAAGAATCATTAATAAATATACAAAAACTAAACTATATTAATTTACCATGATTAAATGATAATTAAAGTGAGAATATGTATTGATTAGTTATGATTTACTAATAATATTAAATATAAAGACATGTGCGTAATAATACAAATCATATTATTTTTATGTTTATTACCAAATGTATATAGATAGGTAAAAATATGAAGTTCTTGTGTATATACGCGAAACTGGTTGCCTATTATATTTATGTTATATATTTTATCTGTATTATAGAGTTATTTGTCTTGTGCCGAGGATGATTTAGTTATATTACATTAATGATAAAATCATGATTACAACTATACTGTTGTCTAAAAGAAAAAGAAAAAAGTTATTTTATCATAAAGGAACCTTGGGTATAGATCTTTTAGAGTTCATAGAATAATATGAAATAGTACTATTTTAAAATAAAGGGATCCTTTCTTTATCTTTATTTGATGTAAAATCTCAATTGAATTAAACTCCTAATTATTATGACCAAATTCAATAAGGAAAAATTTAATAGCCAAAGTTTAGTTGATTTTTAAGTCCTAAATATTAGGAAAATAACTTAAATTACTATTTTATCTATTCCGAAATCTATTTTTAAATGGTAAAAAAAGCAAACGACATTTCGCTAAGGACTTTCGTGCTTTTAATATAGTATAGATATGAATAGATAGTCTATTAACATTCTTTTCCTATGTATTTCAACCAACTTATTCAAAGGCTACATTGTAAAGTCTGGTTACGTTGCCTCAGTGTAGTCCTTTTATTACACTATCATAGCATTGAGTTAAGGGAAAATTAAGATCCAAATTTGTCTGCACTATAGAAATTATTCAATTTTATCATGTATTATATTTGGGGTTGATTCATACCCTTGTCGTCAGAAAATTGTCTCATATTTGCCCTTATCACTAACGGACTCTCAGCATATATTAATTAGAAAAGCCTAAAATTCAGTTAATCACAAGCTACAGGTAAAAGTAAGAAGTGTAAACTTGGAAAGTGAAATTCCAACATTTCAGCAAGTACCCTGGCAATACTAAAAGGTCTCACAATTCTAGAAGCTATATTTTAGAAAATCAATTTATTGAACGTCGTTTGGAGGACTTTAATATTGTTTGGAATGTGCTCAGTCAATTATCACCATCCTTTGAAAATAAATCAAATCTAAAAGAGCTTTACTCTGATTTTTTTTGTTGGTATGTTTTAATATAGTTGAGGAACTTACCTATCAGCTATATATAAACTTCGTAAATAGTATAGCAAAAATAGTACTCCCACGTATCGTAATAGGAAAGGCTCAAGTCAAGTGTCCATATATATTGACTTGCTTCATTTGATTGTGTTTGGGAGTTGAATTAGCCGCGTTCTACTTTTCTATTTTGGGTCCTTATTTCTAGCTCATTCATTTTTTATTATGTCCCAATTGTCCAACAAGCATTAAATTCCTGCTTTGATTTCCCACCACTTTTTCTACGTTTGAAATTCAAGACCTAGCACCATGCACACGTTAAGAGTTTAGACCAATTCAAAATCCTTCTCTTATATATAGAAAGCCATATTGCTGTAGGCATCTCACCAAACACTTCCTCAGTTCTGATAGGATTTCTTCCAAAAATCTTCTTTAAAAAGAAAAGCAACCAAAAAACAGAGACATGGACATGATTATGCGCATGGTTCTGTTTGGTGCTTTAGCCTTGGCAAGTTTGGTTCAACTCACGACAGCCCAAACGGCGCATGTGGTCGGGGACAACGAAGGTTGGACCATACCAAGTAGTGGCGCATCAGCTTACACAAACTGGGCTGCTGGAAAAACCTTTATGGTTGGTGACACTTTAGGTATGCTTAATTCTGTGTTTCCATTTTACTTTGAGATATGCTATAACCTTTGGCTTAAGCTAAATTTAGTCTCCTATAATGTTACTTAGCTTTTCTTGTCAATTCTTTTTAACAGTTTTCAATTTTATGACCAACACACATGACGTATTACAAGTACCAAAAGCCTCGTTCGATGGGTGCAGTTCACAAAATGCCATAGGCAGTGCTATAATGAGTGGACCAGCAAATGTAACTCTTGACTCTGCTGGAGAACGCTATTACATTTGCACTTTTGGCCGGCATTGCCAAAATGGCCAGAAATTGGCCATTACAGTATCCAGCAGTACTGGTACTCCAGGAGCCAACCCACCTACATCATTTGCTGCTGGACCTTCAGGTTCTGTTCCTGGTGGTATTGCTCCTCCTCCTCCTCCTTCATCCTCAACGACCGTGTTTGCCAGTTTCCTGCTCGGTTTATCCTCGATTGCCTTGGCCATTTTTCTTTAAATTAGCCGATCGAATTGAGGAGGTTGTTGAGTTTTCTCTTTAATACATTGGAGTTTATACTACGATTAAAATAACTTGCGATGGACCAATTTTTAATTTTGTATACCAGCTTGTATTGGATTCAGTTTTGTTTTAGCCACTGATTGTTTTAGTGATATTTTATGAAATAATTGTACTAGTATTTTTGCAATCATCTGTAGAGATTATTTTGATCGGCATGTCCTCTGTTTGTATGTCCCTGTCGTATCGGGTAAATAATCTAAAACAAATAATTATGGTGTATAATTCTGCAATAATTTCTACCAAGCATCTAAATTAAGTTGACAGTTTTACCATTTTCCAGAAATCCAATATCAATAAATTACCTTAAATTAAGCGCAATCTAAAGACTCTAAGGTGGTTTAATTTAGAAGCTAAATTCGTGGTGACATTGAGTGGTCGTCCTTTGTTTGCTATGAATTTACGACGATATTCTACTGCCAGTGATACCTAATAAATTACATTTTGTAGTGTTTAATGTCATGTTACTCTAAAATTGCACGTATAGCATATATAAAAGATGGTATTTTCCAACCATGACAACGACATTGTATGATTCCCATGTAAGTTCCGGCACCCATGTGCAGAGTGACATGATTGAATTCTTGAGTTCAACCCATATAAAGCCATTTAATTTGGTACCACAGTTATTGTTCTTAAATATCTTCTAAGGTTCAAGAACAGGGGCAGAGCTAGTAACTAAGAGGGAAGAGGATTCATTCTGTGTCGAAATTTATATTGTCCAAATATGATACAAAAGAATCACAAAGCGAATTATTGGAAGAAACAACGTCTTCCCTTTCATTTTCGTGCTCTCGGCGTAATTTAGTGTGATTGCTATCTTGCACTGTCGGCCATGGGAGGCAGAGGAAGACCTAAGAAAAGCAGTACAAAGGTTTAATTAGCGAAATTCATAGCATCAGCTAGTCGAAATGGAGAATAAGTGAAAGTAACGCCAACACACGAAACCCTGATTCGCGAGAAGGGGATGATTACTCCAAAATCAATTGGAGGATTGATGGTGAGTGCTTCAACTGCAAATCAAAATCGCAGCTCAGAGAGCGGGAACAAAGACAAGCAGATAGAAGGAATACACCCTGAAGTTGATGGATCAAACAGGCAGGGGAGTAAGACGATTGCAGGGGTAAGTGTTGGCCCTAATAATAACATGGATCAATTGCTGGATATTGGGGGAAATGCTGGCAACAAATCACACAGCGAAGGATTAAGCGCTCAAAGGAAATTACAATTGAGTGTAAATCCTAAAGGAACTATGCATGTCTTGGTGATAGACAAAGAGGGATGCAAAGGAACTGGAGACACTGGGTGTGAGAAAGCCAAAGCAGCTGGGACAAGGACTACTACTGAATCCAAACCATGGGCTAACCTAGTGGCAAGGAATACCTATGTGGCTAGAGGAATGTGGCTCACCTATGTACCTCCAATGATACACAATGGGGAAAAAATAATAGAATTGCAGCAAGCTGAAGTTGAGAAGGAAACAGAGAAATGGAGGAAGGCGGTAATCATGTACGTAATTGGAGATACACCTAGTATTGGAGTTGTTGAAAGATTTATCGCGTTCCAGTGGAATTTTGTAACAAAGCCAAAAGTATACTATCACAATGAAGGATTCTTTATTGTTAAATTTAGTAGTATAAAAGAAAGGAATGAAGTGTTATATTCAGGGCCAAGTACAATCAATACCAAGCCGGTGATCACTAAGGCATGGGCTCCTCACTTTGATTTCAAGGAGTGAAAAATGAGAGAATGAATTGAAGATTTCTGCTTTTGTATATTCAACGATTGAATTGTATTAAGTGTACAACCCCAACTTTATATACAGAATGAATGTTTTAGGGCAACATACTACATTGTCAAGTAGCAATGTCCTATTAGCTAGGATAAAGTTGTACATAAAAGAAATATAAGGATGGAGAAAATAATTAAAATACAAAGGTATGGGGAAAATAAGTAAAATATAAAACAACATGTGCTATACACTATGTTCTTACAATAGTTGGATAGGGCAGACCCATAAGTGGGCTAAGGGTGACCAGGCCCAATTGTTGGAGCATTGTTAGCACAACAATTAGGTAGCACAACAATTAGGCCCAAGGCCCAAAATACCACCTCAAACCCTCACGTCCAAAACCGAATGGCCTCTGTCATCTTCATCGACTCCAACACCCCCCCTCAAGTTGGAGGGGGGTAGAAAACACACCCAACTTGCCAACTGGGCAGAAGATCGAACAAAGGTTAACGAAATCAGCCCAGCAAGGTATTGGTCGCGTACAAAATGACAATCGATTTCAACGTGCTTCGTCCGTTCCTGAAAAACAGGAAATGACACAGGTGAAAAAGTGGCCAGTATGTATCTGATTGTGGTCATCTTCTCCACAGGTGAAAAAGTTTCATTGAAGTCTATTCCCTCTTTTTGTATGTCTCCTCTAATGACCAATCTTGCCTTTAGTCTTTCCACACTCCCATCTGAATGGTGTTTAACCTTATACACCTATTTGCATGGTAAAGCTTTCCTCCCGGGTGGTAATTCAACCACTTCCCAAGTCTTATTAAGTTCAAGTGCCTCAATCTCTTTATTCATTGCTTCTTGCCACCCTGGGTGATGTGTTGCCTGTAAATAGTCCGTAGGTTCTTGTATATTGGACAATGTGTTTAGCATATGTTGATTGGTAGAAGATAGTCCACTGAAAGATATACAAGTAGGTGTAACTAGTGTGAGTAAGCAAGAGTTGCTAACATCTGTGAGTTGGAGTGCATTACAGATAAAATCCTTGAGATAAGATGGAGTTGTGTGTGGTCTAGTAGACTTCCTAATAAGAACATCCATCATAGAATCAGAATCCAAAGAAGGAAAAACTGGTGCAGATGTATGTGGTTGACTAGATGTTACTGGAGAATCTGGAGAGAAACTAGAAGTAAAGATAGAGGGAATAAGTGTACTAGGATGATTTGAAGAAATGGGGGAAGAACAGAAGTCACTTGATGATTCAGTAGCCTCTTTGGAAGCTTTAGTGTGAGGTCTGATAGCAAAAGGTAAAGGTTCAGGAGTCTGATGACTTGCAGAAACTGGATCAGTGGGTAAAGAAATCTCAGAAGAAGAATTAGAATTAATAGAAGCAAATGGAAAGAATTCTTCATGAAATACAACATCTCCAGAAATGAAAGGCTTCAAATTCTCGAGGTTCAACACTTTGTAACCCTTCTTTCCATGAGGATAACCTAAGAACACACAAGGTATAGCCCTTGGTTCAAACTTAGTTCTTTGATTTGAGACAGTAGAAGCAAAACATAAACACCCAAAGCATCTAAGGTTAAAGTACTTTGGCTTGCTTGAAAAAAGAACTTCATAAGGAGTCTTAAACTTTAAGACACTTGAAGGAAATCTGTTGATCAAATAGGTCGTTATAAGAAGGCATTCACCCCAGTATGATATAGGCAGGTGTGATTGGTATAACAAGGCTCTGGATGTCTCTAAAAGATGCCTGTGTTTTCTCTCCACAACTCCATTTTGTTGTGGTCTGGACACACAAGTGGTTTGATGAATAATACCTAGTGACTCAAAAAATTCTGATTGAACTTTACCACTTCCCAATTCAAAAGCATTATCCGACCTTATAGTTTTCACCTTGCTGTTAAACTGTCTTTCTACCATAGCTATAAAACCTTTTAGAATAGTGAATGCATTGGATTTGTTGGTTAGTAGGTAGGTCCATGTGCCTCTACTGAAGTCATCAACAATTGTAAGAAAATGTTTAAAGCCATCATATGTAGCACTATTGTATGGTCCCCAGGTATCCACATGAATTAATTCAAGCACTTTCTTAGTAGAAATAGAACTAGAGGGAAAAGGACGTTTGCCATAGGACAAATAACACATGGAGTGGAGAATTTGGAACACTTGGATATAGAAACTGATGAAACATTTTTCATATTGCTAAAGGGCATATGGCCTAATCTGTAGTGCCACAGCTTCTCTTTTACAATTGAATCAGAAAAACTAAAACATGAACGCAAACTATGATTGGAAACAGAATTCCTTCTTGGAATAAAAACACTTCTAAACTTAGGTGAACTCTTAGACACTGGTGTTGTATGTCTGGATCTGAGAATGTAGAGGCCCCCTTCCTCTTTACCAATCTCCAGTGGGCTCTTCATTGAAGGGTCCTGTAGAAGAAAACATAAAAAAGGTGTGAATAAAACATATTGCTTGAGTTGTCTGCACAACTTGTGCACAGACAACAGATTATATTTGAAGGATGGAATGTAAAGAACATTTCGAAGAATCAGATTAGGCAAAAGAAAAATAGTTCCTGAATGAGTGACCTGAATTCTGTAAGAGTTTGGGAGTTTTACCATGAGAGGTTTAGCCAAGGTTTTTAAATCTGTAAAAAAATCTTTGTTGAAAGACATATGTTTTGTTGCTCCACTATCCAATATCCAAGACTCATCATTGATTTGAATTAAACAGGCTAAATCTTCAAATAAATTGGTCATACCAGCATAGCTCACATTTGCTGCAACATCAGAGGTTCCTGCACTGTTTTGTCCCACTTTCACTTGCTGAAGAAGATGCAGCAGCTCAGCCACATTTTCCTTGGTGAGATTCTGAACTCCTGATGCACTTTCTGCTCCCTGTTCATTTTCTTCATTTGAAAAGGAAGCTTTGTTTTCCTGGGCACCTTCTTGAAATCTTTTCTCCCTTGTGAACTTGAAATCAGCTGGAAACCCATGAATTCTATAGCACTTCTGTATGCTATGTCCAGGCTTTTTGCAATAGGAACAAATTCCTAAATATTTCTTAGATTCAAAACTTATTTTCTGCATCCTGTTCTCATTAATTTTTCTGAAATTTCCTAGTTGGTTTGCAGTAATGAATGAGGCAGATTCCCCTGAGTATGCAGGGGTAGCATGTATCTCCCTCTGTTTCTCATCTTGAATCACAAGAGAGTATGCCTGTCCAATGGAAGGTAAAGGTGATGACAATAATATGTTACTCCTTACCCCAATAAATATATTATTTAGTCCCATTAGGAACTGTAATAGTCTCTCATCTTTGTGTGCTTTCAAGCTTTTGACTTTTGCACCACACTCACACTCACAAACACAAGCAGAAAATGTATTGAGTGCATCTAGTTCATCCCATAGGCTTTTCATTTTGGTGAAGTAAGTTAATACACTTGAATTACCTTGCACCACTGAACTTAATTCCTTTTGTAATTGGAACAACTTTGCTCCATTTGCCTGTCCAAATCTGTCTTCTAGGTCACTCCATAAATCCTTTACACTTTGTGAATAGAGCACACTCTCAGCTATCTCTTTGGACAGGGAGTTGAGAAGCCATGAAAGTACCATATCATTACATCTACCCCAGGCCTGCTGGATTACAGAATCAGCCTTAGGGATAATAAGAGTACCATCGATAAATCCCAGATTGTTTTTTGCAGACAAGGCAATGATAACTGCCCTTCTCCAACCTCCATATCCTTTTCCATCAAAAGCTGAGGATACAAGGTTCATCCCTGGATAGTCAGAAGGATGAAGGTAGTAAGGGTGAGTAGAGTCAATCACTCCTGAAGTAATGGTAACTGTAGGTGCAAGAACATTAGTGGTGGCAGCAGAAGCAGAAGCTAGAGTATCAGCTGACTCCGGTGAAGTAACCATAGCAGATAAGCTTAAGAGAAGAAGAAAAACTGATTTATGACTGAGAAAGCATAAAAAGATAGCAGAATTAAACCTGCTCTGGTACCATGAAAAATGAGAGAATTAATTGAAGATTTCTTCTTTTGTATATTCAATGATTGAATTGTATTAAGTGTACAACCCCAACTTTATATACAGAATGAATGTTTTAGGGCAACATACTATATTGCCAAGTGGCAATGTCCTATTAGCTAGGATAAAGTTGTACATAAAAGAAATAAAAGGATGAAGAAAATAATTAAAATACAAAGGTATGGGGAAAATAAGTAAAATATAAAATAACATGTGCTATACACTATGTTCTTACAATAGTTGGACAGGGCAGACCCATAAGTGGGCTAAGGGTGACCAGGCCCAATTGTTGGAGCATTGTTAGCACAATAATTAGGTAGCACAACAATTAGGCTCAAGGCCCAAAATACCACCTCAAACCCTCACGTCCAAAACCGAATGGCCTCTGTCATCTTCATCGACTCCAACAAGGAGGAAGTATTGAAGAATCTCCCCTTGTGGGTTAAGCTCCCAAACTTACTTTTGACCGACTAGGGAGTTGACTCTTTGAGTCGAATTGGAAGTGGGCTAGGGACACATATTTCTGGTGATGAATGTACCACTAAAGTGGAGAGGACCTCATATGCCAGAATTCTTGTGGAAATAAATATTACCAGGCCATTACCTACGAAGATAATAGTGAGAGATCCAAATGGAAGACAATTTGAGCAAGCAGTTAACTATGATTGGAAACTTGTGTATTGTAACACATGTTTATAATTGGGTTGCCAAAACAAGATAGTAATGTAGCAACAACAAGCCAAACAACCAAAGCAAAGACAGGAATGGAAACCTAAGGAGCAGAACAACTCAGTGACCGAAAGTGAAGGACCACAAGTAATTGTGGACAATAGGAAACTAGAAACTAGTCAAGCTATAAAAGAAGACATCCAAGCTCAAAAGAAAACAAATGGTAAAGAGGAGCAGTGGCAGGAAGTAAGGGAAAAAATCTGCTGCTAAAAATAACCATGTTGCTGCTGAAGAGAGATTGGTTATGAGAAATGGTTTTACTGCTCTTACTAGAGAAAATGCTCATCAGACAAGTATTGGCACTAGTAGAATGGAAGGAGTGCAGCGTAGTCGTGGGGTTTTGGAGGAGGTTGTACTACCAGACCAATTATTTTATGAAGCTGATCACCTGGAATATTAGAGGCTTGAATAAAGTCTATAAGCAAAAGGAGATGTAGAGGTTTATCAGGGAAAATAGTATTAGTATTATTGCTATAGTATAACATAGGGTGCAAGAAAAGTATTCAAGTAAGATTCTAAATAATATAGCCCCTAAGTGAAAATGGTGTACAAACTATGAACCTGGAGGCAGAGGAAGGATATGGATAGTGTGGGGACCTAATAATTTTTTTTTTACTATGATAGGTGAAAACCTTAGTATATTCATGGAGAGGTACTCTTATTTTCTAGCAGACAAGAATTCACTTTCACAACTGTATATGGATTACACGCAGTAGAGACAAGGAAAAGCTTATGGGTGGATTTGCTAAGTTGGAGCCTCTCTCAACAAAGTCCTTGGCTATGTAAAGAGGCAGATCCAGTATTTGAATGTAGCGGGGGCACCGCTATTGACATATATATGTCAGCTAGTAATGGCAAAATCTGATGTGCTAACTCCTTGAAAACTTAGTGACTTTGAGTCAATGATCGAAAGGATGTTCAAAAATATCAAAAACTTAGTCTAATAAGATCAATATTAAAGGTCTATTAAGCAGTTCAAGCAGAGTCTCAGTCACTGTCGTTCAAATATCTGCTACTTTGCCGAAGTGATCCTTGAAGGCTAAAGGATTTTTGGAGTTTTTTATTACTGTTTTGGAATTTTTTTTATTGAATTACTTATTTTTATACATGTCAAGAAAATGGTAATGCTTATAAAAATAATTATCAGGATAAAGAAGGTGATTGGTTTCTTGGTAATGGAATATCTTATTCCCCTTCTAATTTTTTTTTGATATATTTTTATGTCTCTTTCTTACCTTTTCGATGTCTAGAAAGATATTTCTCAAAAAGAGTTTCAAACTATTTTGTGTAGAAGTTGACTACTATGTATTAGTGCTAAAATAATTATTCATAAATTTAGAAAAAATAAAGAAAAAAGCTGAGTTAAGCACTAAATACATGATACTATTATATCTTGAAATCAAAGAGAAAAAAAATAATCAAATAAAGCGCTAGTATTGGGTTTCGAACCCAGGTCATATAGTTAGTAAGGCAATAAATGTCGCATGCTCAACCAGCAGAGCAATCCATCTTTTTGTTTGAGGGGGCACATCAAAATTATTTAAGGGGTCCTTGTCGTATATCCAAATATATATACACGATTTTTGCCGAGGCTAGCGGGTTCCGTTTGACCCCTCTATGTCCCTTGTAGGTCCGCCTTTGGCTATGTACGGGTGATTTTAATACAATCTTATCAGTAGATGACAGAAGCAATAGGAATCCAATAGAAGAATGGGAAATCTGAGATTTTAAAGAGTTTCTAATAAATGCAGGAATGTCTGAAATGAGAACAATAGGGAGAAGCTTCACGTGGACAAACTCTCACGTATTTAGCAAAATAGATAGGGCGATAGTTAACTCTGAATGGATAACCAATATGCCACAATTGGATGATGTAATTATGGATCCTTATTTCTCAAATCACTCTCCCCTATGTGTCAAATTTGGAGATGAACCACATAACTCTAGGCCTTTCAAGTACTTCAACCATTTGGCAGAACATAAAGAGTATTAACGGTAGTTGCAAGGGTCTGGGAAAGACAAAAAATAGCACAAATGCCTGGAGTATGGATGAAATTGAAAGAAGTAAGAAGAGAGTTAAAGAGGTTGAATGTTACTGAGTTTGCCGCAATTGATGCAAAAGTGAAACAGGCCAGACACCAACTAAAGGAGGTATAAGAGAAAATGAGAACTAACTACGTACATTCAAACTTGTTTGAAGAGGAGAAGGAACTGAAGAAGCAGCTGGAGAAATGGGTCAATATTGAAGAAAGTATTTTCAAACAAAAATCCAGAAACCAATGGTTAAAATTGGGAGACTCAAACTCTGCTTTTTTCTTTGACAGTATGAAGAATAGAGTTAGTCAAAACAAGATTAGGAGTCATCGAAATAGTACAAACAATGGATGCAACTGAAAGTGAAGTAGTAGAATTCTACAAAGAATTACTTGGCTCATCTGCAGAAGCCATGCCAGCTATTTAGCCGAGTACTACGAAAGAAGGTAAGGTGCTTAATAGATGTCAACGACTGAAACTCATAGATGTCACACCTCCTTTTTCTGCCCCCGCTAGGGTACAAGGGAGTTTTTCCAATTAAAGGACGATCGAAACGGGATTTATTTATTTATTTCAGAGTCGCCACTTGGGAGATTTAGGGTGTCCCAAGTCACCAATTTTAATCCCGAATCGAGGAAAAGAATGACTCTGTATTATAGTCCGCGAACCAGAAATCCGGATAAGGAATTCTGTTAACCTGGGAAGGTATTAGGCATTCCCGAATTCCGTGGTTTTAGCACGGTCGCTCAATTGTCGTATTTGGCTCATTTATCTGATTTTTAAACAATTAAGAACTTATATGCAAATTTAACTTTTAAAAACCGTTTTTATCATTATTTAATTTATACAAAATTGCAACGTCGTGAAAACGCATCTCGAACCACGCCACAACCAGTGCACATGTGATTTGTTGACGCATTTTTGACTTCGTCAAGATCGTGATTTGGGTTGCATAAATGTACACCCGTATTTAAGAAAAAAACCTTATTAAATATGCGCCAAAATATTACGCGTTATGATACTATTAGGTAGGACTGTGAATTTTACTAAATTGCCCATCTCGGAATCTAGGTATTTTCTTATATTTTAAAAAAAAAATAAGATTGGAGGACTGCAACTTTTGTATTATTTATATTTATTATTTTTTAGCGAGATCCTCCCTTATTTTATGAATACCCTTTAATGACTACATCTTTATTATTACTAAGTTTGTCTATAATTATGAAGTCAATCTCTACATACTTAAAAATAACATATTAATTACTAATTTAAAACAAATATTAATGGAAAGTAATATTACTAAAATTATAATTACAAATAATATGGAATTGTCAAAAAAAAAACAAAAAAAAACTAATTATCCCATAGTTGGATTAAAATTCATATTATTAGTATGACTTAAGCTTATTGAAATTAATTATTTACAAATACTGAAAATTAAAAAAAAAAACTTGATTACTAAACCATATTTCTAAAATTAAAACAATTTAACCTTAACTAACCTTGTTTTAATTCATATCATGTCCTAATACTTGATTCGCAAACTAATTCATGTTTTAACTGAAATTAACTACATGATTCCGATTAACTTAACGTTGACAAAAAAAACCTTATGAATAAAGAACTTAGTCAATTTTTGCCAAACTGATTCCATAACGCCATTTTTACGTTATTTCTTCTATTTTGATTATTAAACAGTTTTAATTAATAATCAGGCTTAAATATATTTCCTAATAATCCGGTTAAGGCGTTATTTAATATATCGCTATAATCATGCCTAATGACAGTGATTTACAGAATAATAATACATGAAATAATCTAAATACAATTAAAAAAATTAAAACTAAATTAGAAATTTAACATTCCGTTCTTCATTTCAGCTTACAAAATGCCAAAATTACAGTTGTGTACCTGGTATTGCCAATATAAGAAGAAGAAAGTCAGCCATGCAATACGTAACACAACAACAACAATAATAACCAGCAATCCAGTCAACAAAAATCCCAGTGACAGATTTGAAAATCAAAATAAAATCCAGAAACACTGTCAACCAAACAACGGACAGAAACCAAGGGAATTTTCATATTTGAAAAGCTAATTAATGTTTAACCCTTAATTTCTAAACCCGTATATCAGAATATTTATCAGGTGTGCACTACTCTCTCTTCTAATTTTCAGCTCTTTTCTTTGTATTTTTTTTCCTTTCTTGAAAGTTATAATATTTTTCGGATTTTTTCTTTCTCTCTTAAATATTCAGCTTTTTTTTTTCTCTATTCTCTCTCTTCTTCTTTTTTCAAATCTGATTTCAAGACCTCTATATATATTCCATCCCAGAAATCTTTTAATCAATTAAAATCAACCCATTTTCTCCTACCAAACCCATTATCTTCTCACTCATCCCCATTACATTAAATAAGTATATCACATCACCCCATAATATTTTGTCCCTCATGCCTAACATAAACAAATACAAGATTCTCCCACACTAAAATTTGTCTTGTCCCCCTTTTATATTAAATAACTATATCACAATCCACCCCATTTCATTTTGTCCCCCATGCTTCACATAAAAAATTACAAAATGTACAATTCCTAAACTACCCCTCCGACCTTACTGAAATTACCATACTACCCCTGAACGTACTGCAAATTACCAAACTACCCCATCAGCTATAACAAATCAATTAATCACATTCAACCAAAATATAGCCAATATGACCAATTTCTACACAAATTTAAACAACAAATCACATGAACATGATTTCTGAACCATTTCAACAACAAATCACATGAACACAAATTGAACAACAAAGAACAACTAAAATTTGATTGAACAATATTTTTTTAGCAACAAACAATCCTATTTTCAGATTCAACAACAACAATAACAAACAAGTATATTCAGATTTCTAAATTCAATAATATTGAACTTAAAATCAACTCTAACAACATTACAACAAACAATTCCTATATTAAACTTAAACAAGATTATGAGACAAACTCAAGAAATAATCATAAATGATAAACAATAAACAAGAAAATCAAACTATACAAATTTCGGATTCAAGATCAACCAAACAAAGTATGAACATAAATGAAAAGATTCAACAATAATAACAAACAAACTTTATTCAAACTTCGAATTAAACTTAAACAAAACAAATAAACATATTCAAATCACTAATCTTCAAATAATCAATTAATCTTTCTTAAATTAAATCCAACAAAATTTATAACAAAGATACATGATCCAAAAATTAAAACCAAAACATAACTTCGCATTAAATTACTAAATTAAAAAACGAACTTCAAACAAGATGAACATGAACTAAATCTATATTAACAACAAACAACGGATTTAAACGATTTAAACTAAATCTAACAATATTAAACTTAAACTAACAATTCTTTTTTTTTTTACAAAAATAAAATTAACATGAAATAAACTGAAAAACAATTAATTAAATTTTCATTTGAATCTGAAAATTAAACCAACAAAACATATGAACAAACTAAAAAATTATTTCAACGATGAACAAACAAAACAAGAATTGAATCATTTATCGATTTTGGATCCGAAAAATATCAAACAAATTACGGACAAAAAATGAAACTTAAATCAACTAACTGGATCGAAACAATGACGAACTTGAACGGAAACAAATCTGCCCGGAAGCTTCGAAACTAAAATAACTCAAATCTGCCCCAAATTTTTGTATGTTTTCCGGTTGATTTTAAGCGATGAGGCAACAACGTTTGGTTGTAGCAGAAGCCACAACAATGGAGGACAAAGAAGCAGCAGCAGCCCGAAGGAGATGACGTGAAGCAGCAGCAGCCCGAAGCAGCGAGCAGCAGCACGGCGCGGACAACAATGGACGACGACATGGTCGACGTCGAAGCTCGTCCATGGCTGGACGTAGTAAAAGGCAGAAGAAGCTGGAACGCAGCAACGACAGTGGAAGCAGCTGGAAGAAAACGAAGCAGCAGAGGCGACGTGGGCAGCCATGGCGCAGGCAGTAGTGGCATGACGACGATAGTCGTTTGGAGCGAAGAACGAAGAAGAGGCAGCCGTTGCGTGTGTGATTTTTTTTTCCGTTGTGTATGTGTGTGTATGTGTTGACGTGTGTGTGTGGCATGAGGGTAAGGGGGAAAGGGCAGCCATGGAAGGGGGGGGGAAACCATGGGAGGGGAGCTTAAGGAAGAAGAAGAAAGAGAGAAAGAGAAAAGGGGGGGTAGTTTAGGTTAGTTTTTAGGGTTTTTCATTTTTTTTATTTTTTTTTTGAAATGTAAGATAATAGGGGTGTTGGGTTATGGGGTTATGGATCGGGTCGACCCGGTTTGAAATGGACCGGGTCATGGGGAAGATTGGACAATTATTTGGGCTTGGGGTTGAAATTTGAAGAAATGGTCCAATCCGATTTTTCTTTATATTTTTGCTCTTTTTCTTCTTTTATTTTTCTACAACTAAATTATAAAAATACTTAAATTATTATTAAGAACTAAATTAAGTTATAAAAGCGCAAATTAATTCCCAATAACAATTAACGCATAATTAAGTAGTAATTAAGCATAAAATTGTATATTTGGACACTAAATGCTAAAAATGCAAAAGATGCATATTTTTGTAATTTTTTTAATTTTTGTAAAACAAACTTAATTACTAACAATTGTAGGATTAAATCCTAAATGCAAATACGACATATTTTTGTATTTTTTATTAATTTAACAAATAAACATGCACAAGACAAATACAAATAATTACACAAAAATACCACAAAATTGAACACCAAGAAAATCATTTTATTTTTGAATTTTTTGGGAGTAATTCTCATATAGGGCAAAAATCACGTGCTTACAGCTGCCCCTCTTTGCCCGAAGACACGAAGGGTTTTCGTGCAAAGATATAGCGAGCGATTTTTGCCCATCCGAGTACTCCGTGTGAAGCATTTTTTTTTTTTTGAAAAAGATTTGACCGAACCTTTGCTTCAAAGGTTTCCTACATATCCTGGGCTAAACAGGAATCAGGTCAATGTAGTTCGGGAAGTTTTTGGCAGCTGGGACTACCGTGGGACTGCAATGTTACTGTTGTTGCATGCTATTACCACTGCTTACCGATCTCCTTGTTACACCGTGCTTAAAAGAAAACAAGAAGCTAGGCTAGACTGCAGTTTGTTCTTGTTGCCTTGCTTTCTTGTCTGCTTGCGTTTCTTCCGGTGTTTTTCTTCCTTTTGACACATGAACTTGAGTTTGTGCTGGGACCTCTTGTTGCAACCTTCTGCTTCCCAGTGCTGGGGAGTTTTATTGTTTCCTGCTGGGGATTCCTGGTGTAACCCTCTGTTTTATTGTCCTCTGACTTGATCTTGAAATGTATGCCTCTGTTGTATGGGCGGGCTCCCAACTTCAATACTTGAAAATTAATACTGAAATGTATTCCTCTGTTATATGGGCGGGCTCCCAACTTCAATGCTTGAAATGTAAAGACTGAAATGTATTCCTCTGTTATATGGGCGGGCTCCCAACTTCAACACTTGAAATGAAAAGACTGAAATGTATTCCTCTGTTCTATGGGCGGGCTCTCAACTTCAACACTTGAAATGAAAAGACTGAATGTATGCCTCTGTTATCTGGGCGGGCTCCCAATTTCAATGCTTGAAATGTAAAGACTGAAATGTATGCCTCTGTTATCTGGGCAGGCTCCCAACTTCAATGCTTGAAATGTAAAGACTGAAATGTATGCCTCTGTTATCTGGGCGGGCTCCCAACTTCAACACTTGAAATGAAAAGACTGAATGTATGCCTCTGTTATCTGGGCGGGCTCCCAACTTCAATGCTTGAAATGTAAAGACTGAAATGTATGCCTCTGTTATCTAGGCGGGCTCCCAACTTCAATGCTTGAAATGTAAAGACTGAAATGTATGCCTCTGTTATCTGGGCGGGCTCCCAAATTCGATGCTTGAAATGTAAAGACTGAAATGTATGCCTCTGTTATCTGGGCGGGCTCCCAACTTCAATGCTTGAAATGTAAAGACTGAAATGTATGCCTCTGTTATCTGGGCGGGCTCCCAAATTCGATGCTTGAAATGTAAAGACTGAATGTATGCCTCTATTATCTAGGCGGGCTCCCAACTTCAACACTTGAAATGTATGTCTCTGTTCTCCAGGCGGACTCCTGACATCAAACTTGAAAAGTATGTTTCTGTTCTCCAGGCAGACTCCTGATTGCTAAATTTGAAATTTGAATGTCTCTATTCTCCAGGCGGACTCCTGAGTTCAACCAATAAATCGCCATTTTATTCTTCAAGGGGGCTCCTGACTTCAACCAATAAATCGCCATTCTGTTCTTCAGGGGGCTCCTGACTATTTAAAATTTGAATTGTATTCCCTTATTCTCCAGGTGGGCTCCTGATTGCTAAATTTGAAATTGAATGTCTCTATTCTCCAGGCGGACTCCTGACTTTTAAAATTTAAACTGTATGTCTCCGTTCTTCAGGCGGACTCCTGATTATTTAAAATTTGAATGGTATTCCCTTATTCTCCAGGTGGGCTCCTGATTGCTAAATTTGAAATTGAATGTCTCTATTCACCAGGCGGACTCCTGACTTTTAAAATTTAAACTGTATGTCTCTGTTCTTCAGGCGGACTCCTGACATCAAACTTGAAAAGTATGTCTCTGTTCTCCAGGCGGACTCCTGATTGCTAAATTTGAAATTGAATGTCTCTATTCTCCAGGCGGACTCCTGATAACTTGCATTTATCCTGATTAGTGCTTGTTTTTCCCTCCTGGAGAATTCCTCCTCAACAACTAACTTTTCTCCCCCTGATCAATCAAAGAAAATTTCGTCAGTTTAAAACGGTGGTTAGTTGATGGCATTCTTGCTGAAAAATCCTTCCACTGCCTTGCTTTATGTTGACTGATTTCCACGCACTGACCCTGAACCGCTTGACTTTCTGACCAACTTTTAAATTTCCCAACCTCTGGCGACCTAAATGTTTTACACCCCTGCTGTTATTTCACTTTTCTGACCTTTTTGTTTGAGCTTTTGCCTTTCCCACGACATTCCTGTCACACCTCCTTTTTCCGGCACCCGCAGGGGCGCAGAGGGAGTTTTTCCAATTAAAGGACAATCGAAACTGGATTTGTTTATTTATTTCAGAGTCGCCACTTGGGAGATTTAGGGTGTCCCAAGTCACCAATTTAATCCCGAATCGAGGAAAAGAATGACTTTATTTAACAGTCTGCGCACCAGAAATCCGGATAAGGAATTCTGTTAACCCGGGAGAAGGTGTTAGGAATTCCCGAGTTCCGTGGTTCTAGCACGGTCGCCCAACTGTCATATTCGACTTGATTGTCTGATTTTATACAATTATGAACTTATGTACAAATTTTAACCCTTAGCCGCTTTTATTATTATTTATTTATTGTTATTACTTTACGGAGAATTGCAACATTGTGAAAACGTATTTCAAACCACGTCGCAATCAATGCACCCATGGTTATCGACACATTTCGACTCCGTTGAGATTTGGATTTGGGTTACATAAATGCACACCCATATTTAAGAAAATGATTTGTTAAAGACGCGCCTAGAACGACTAGCGTATTGTTGTTTTGGGAAAGACCGTAAAATTTCTCTAGACGGCCAACTCCGATGTTCTAAGTATTTAATGCATACATTTGTGAGGGCCCCGCAATCTATACATTTTACTAGGCGAGACTCATCTCATTTATTTTAAGTGGACAAATCCTAAAGTGACTACATTTTTCTATTAAAATTAGTCTCTAAAATAAAGAAAGAAAATCCTAATTAATTACGAGCTTAAAAATAATAACACATAACATACTAATTGCTAGATTAAGACAAATATTAATAGAAAGGAATTTTACTAAAAATAAATAAAAAATTCAAAATTGTAAAAAATTTACGAAGTTCGACAATTAAAAAATCAAAAGATCCTGATTATAGCTAACTTAAAGCTTACATTGTTATAAAAAAAACTATTGAAATTAGTTATTCAAAACCATTTAAAACTAGATTTAACCATAATTACTAAAGCTTATTAAAAAGTTTATTAAACTTAAACGTTGACTCATCTTGCTCAAACTCGCACCTAATGGATTAACGCTCTTAGCCTTGCCACGTTGAATCGCCTATTAAAACATCATTTCAGTTTTTTTTAAAATGAAAATATTTTGTAAATAAATATATTTTTTTATTTTTTACAAATTTCTTTTTCAAGTTTTTTTTTTCAAAAAAAAAAGAAAACTGAATAAATGATGAAAAAAATAAAATAATAATAATAAAAAAAGGGAAAATATTTTGTAAGCCTGCAGATTCTACAGAATTATTGGCATATTATGTTTGCCTAATATTTGCGGGCCTTTGTTATTAACAAAATTTAAAGATAGAAAAAAAAACTCAAATTGCTTCTATTTCAAAATTTGCAAATTCAAATCTAGAGTTTACTAACCTTCCCTCAAATTAAGTCGGTTTCCCGTATTGAATATTTACTAACGATTTGAATGCGATTTTAAGCTAAAAAATTAACAAAGCCGAAACTAATACTTATGGTGTTCATACTGACACCCATCCACTAGTCCCACAGTTTAATATTTCACATAATAAATACTTCTACCATTTACATAACATGAGACACGTAATGAATATTTAACTAAAAATGCGAATATTCTATAATTAAAAAAAACTTAAATCTTCCGGCCATTTCATTTCATCTTCAATACATATGTTGAAATGATTCAGAGTAGTGTACCTGGTATTTGAATACAAAGAAAGGAAGAATAGGATCAGCAGCAGTAGCAACAGCGCGACAACAACAAACAATCAACAGTCAGAAAACCCAGTAGTAGACTTGAAAACCGAACAGAAATTCCAGCAACCACCCAATAAAGCAATAACAAAGGACCAACAGTTAATTCAAGAAACCAATTGAAAATCCCGGAAGCAAACAATAGGCAGAAATCACACTCAGGAATATACGGAAAATAGTATTCAGATATTTTAGAAATCCTCTTCTTCAAGATTAAAAGTATGTTATTATCTACTCTTTAGTTCTGAAATTTTTTATCTCTCCCAAAAAATTCTCCTCTTTTAAGTGTCAAATGAGTCTCTTATATACCCAAAGCAAGACCCAATATTCTTCTACTATGTGCACTCTTTAACTTTTATTATTACCCACACTTTTATTTTAGTAAAAGTAGTCAACGTGGGCCCCCCGTGTTCTCTCTTTTTGAAAAGTAGTCAAAGTGGACCCCCGTGTTCCCTTTTTTTGAAAAGAAGACATTATTACCCACCTTTTCCTTTTTGCTTTTATCATTATGTCTGGTCCCCACCATAATTAAATAATTCGTAATTGGTTAATTTCCGTTTTACCCCTAAATCTACTGTTACGCCTCGATTCAAAATCTGTTTAACTTCAAAATTATCTAAGAACCTAAAATTAAATTACCATCTATAACCAATCCTTAATCCAGTTCAACCAACGAATTCCAACTTAAACTATGAACAACGAATCAACAATCGGAATTATTTTGACTGAACGATATTTTTTAATAACACATATAGTTGCATATTCAACAATATTAACAAACAAATATATTCAAATTAAACAAAATAAATGAACAGATTCAAATCACTAAAACTCAACTAATCAATTAATCTTCAAATTAAATCCAACAATATTATAGCAAAGATTCATGATTCAAACAAAATCAAAAATTACAAACCAAAACATAAACTCACATTAATTCACTAGATTAAAACGAACTTCAAACAATCAATAAACACGAATTAAATCTAAATTAAACAACAAAGAACGGATTCAAGCGATTAAACTAACATATTTCTATATTACAACTTAATTCTTTTAAACAAATAAAATAAACTGAAGAAGAAATAATTGATTGAATTTCAACTTGCATCTAACCATATTAAAATTAAACTAACAATTTCTTTTACAAAAATAAATAAAAACACATGAAACAAACCAAAATAAGTAATTAATTTCAATTTATTATAACAACATTAAAAATTAAACTAATAATTTCTTTTACAAAAACAAATAAAACACATGAAATAAACTGAAAAACAATTAATTAAATTTCAATTCGAATCTATCAACATTAAAATCAAACTAACAATTTCTTTTATAAATTAGACTAAAATTGAGCTAACAATTTCTTTTACATACTAACAATTTCAATTTGAATCTAACAACATTAAAATTAAACTAACAATTTTCTTTTTGAATCCAACAACATTAAAATTAAACTAACAATTTCTTTTACAAATTAAAATAAAATTAAGCTAACAAATTCTTTTACATACTAACAATTTCAACTTGAATTTAACAACATTAGAATTAAACTAACAATTTTCTTTTTTGAATCTAACAATATTAAAATTAAACTAACAATTTCTTTTACAAAAATAAATAAAAGCACATGAAATAAACTGAAAAACTAATTAATCAAAGTTCCATTTAAATCTGAAAATTAAATCAACAAAAAATATGATCAAACTAGAAAATTAATTCAACGATAGACACGAACAAAACAAGAATCGAACATTTATCGATTTTAGATACGAGAATATCAAAACAAAAATACGGGCAACATGAAACTCAAATCTACTAACCGGATCGAAGCGACAACGAACTCGAACGGAAAGTAGTTTGGTTGTTTGGAAGAGGACGAAGAAGGAAGCATGACAGCAATGCGAGACAATGGAGAAATGCAACAGCAGCGTCGGAGAAGAAGAAGCAACAAATAGGTGACGATCTGAAGAAGAAGACAGTAGCAACGACGAGCGGAGAAGGCCAGCGACGATGTGAAACATGGAGGAGAAACAGTAGCACTGGGCAGAAGCCATGGCTGGAACAACTCGACGGATGAAGAAGGAGAAGCAGCAGTAGCGACGAGCGAAGAAGAAGAAACAACGGGCAACAATACGACGGGATCTTGTGCTCGTTTGAAGAGCTTGGAGACGCAGCCATGGCGGACAGCAGTGATGGGATCTTTTGATCATTTTGAAGAGCTGTAGACGCAGCCATGGCGGGCAGCATGTGTCGAGGAAGAAGAAACAACGAGCGACATGAACTTGAAGAAGAAGAAACCATCGCGATCTTGAAGAAGAAGAAGAAACACGGGCAGCGGGTGTGTGTGTGTTACGTCGCCGTGGTTGTGTGTATGTATGTGTTGTCGACGTGGTTGTGTGTGTGGCGTGGGGATGAAGGGAACGGGAGAGGGGAATCCATGGGAGGGGCTTTGAGCTCTTTGGAGAAGAAGAGAGAAAGAGAGGAAGAAGAAGAGGGGGGGGTGCGGGTAGTCTTAGGTTTTTTTGGTTTATTTTTTTTGTTTTGTTTTGTTTTGTTTTATATGAAAAATGAAAGAAAAGGGGGTTTGGGGTCTTTTGGGTTATGGACTGGGTCGACCCAGTTCGAAATGGACTGGGTCGTGGGGAAGGTTGGACAATTTTTTGGGCTTGTGGTTTGAAATTGAAGAAGAGGCCCAATTCCGATTTTCTTTATATTTTCGCTCTCTTTTCTTCTTTTATTTTTCTAAAACTAAATTATAAAAATACTTAAATTATTATTAAGAACTAAATTAAGTTATAAAAGCGCAAATTAACTCCCAAAAACAATTAAAGTACAATTAAGTAATAATTAAGCATAAAATTGTATAATTGGACATTAAATGCTAAAAATGCAAAAGATGCCTTTTTTTGTAATTTTTAATTTTTGTAAAACAAAATTAATTACTAACAATTGTAGGATTAAATTCTAAATGCAAATACGACATATTTTTGTATTTGTTTATTTATTTAACAAATAAACATGCACAGACAAATATAAATAATTATCCAAAAATGTCACAAAAATCTCAAAATTGTACACCAAGGAAAATCATTTTATTTTGAATTTTTGGGAGTAATTCTCATATAGGGCAAAAATCACGTGCTTACAGCTGCCCCTCTTTGCCCGCAGACACGAAGGGTTTTCGTGCAAAGATAAAGTGAGCGATTTTTGCCCATCCGAGTACTCCGTGTGAAGCATTTTTTGAAAAAGATTTAACCGAACCTTTGCTTCAAAGGTTTCCTACATATCCTGGGCTAAACAGGAATCAGGTCAATGTAGTTCGGGAAGTTTTGGTAGCTGGGACTACCGTGGGACTGCAAAGTTACTGCTGTTGCATGCTATTACCACTGCTTATCGATCTCCTTGTTACACCGTGATTAAAAGAAAACAAGAGGCTAGGCTAGACTACTGATCATAAAATCTCATCTATCTTTAACTCGTTCTTGTTGTCCTGCTTTCTTGTCGGCTTGTGCTTCTTCTGGTGCCTTTCTTCCGAGAACTTGGGGATGAAACTGGCCTCTTGCTTTTCTGAATACCAGTTTTCATCATTTTGTTCGGTCCGCTGGGGATATGGCCTCCTTCATTAAGCTTTTCAGTGGTTCCTCTGGGGATACGGCTTTCTTCATCAGATTTGTTATGCTGGGCATAATTTGATGTTCATAGGCCGCTTCTTTCAAGACGCGTCATTCTTCCTTTTGACTCATGCGCTTGAATTTGTGCTGTGACCTCTTGTTGCAACCTTCTGCTTTCCGGTGCTAGGGATTTTTTATTGTTTTCTGCTGGGGATTCCTGTTGTAACCTTCTGCATTCCGGTGGGTTACTGATTTATAGATATGCAGTATAAGACTGAAAGTATTCCTCTCGTTATACAGGTGGGTGCCTGAGTGAAAAATATGAAATGTATGCCCGCATTATACTGGTGAGCGCCTAGGACATGAAATGAAAAACTGAAAGGCATGCTCGCATTACACTGGTGGGCGACCGAGGACATGAAATGAAAAAGATAGAAATATATTCCCGCATTATACTGGTGGGTGCCTAGGACATGGAAATGAAAGACTGAAATGTATGTCGGCATTATACTGGTGGGCGACCGATGAAATGAAAACAAAATGTATGCCCGCATTATACTGGTGGGCGACCGAGGACATGAAATGAAAAGACAGAAATGTATTTCCGCATTATACTGGTGGGCGCCTAGAACAGGAAATGAAAAACTGAAAGGTATGCCCGCATTATACTGGTGGGCGACCGCGGACATGAAATGAAAAGACAGAAATGTATTCCCGCATTATACTGGTGGGCGCCTAGAACAGGAAATGAAAACTGAAAAGTATGCCCGCATTATACTGGTGGGCGACCGAGGACATGAAATGAAAAGACAGAAATATATTCCCGCATTGTACTGGTGGGCGCCTAGAACAGGAAATGAAAAACTAAAAGGTATGCCCGCATTATACTGGTGGGCGACCGAGGACATGAAATGAAAAGACAGAAATGTATTCCCGCATTATACTGGTGGGCGCCTAGAACAAGAAATGAAAAACTGAAAGGTATGCCCGCATTATACTGGTGGGCGACCGAGAACATGAAATGAAAAGACAGAAATGTATTCCCGCATTATACTGGTGGGCGCCTAGAACAAGAAATGAAAAACTGAAAGGTATGCCCGCATATACTGGTGGGCGACCGAGGACATGAAATGAAAAGACAAAAATGTATTCCCGAATTATACTGGTGGGCGCCTAGAACAGGAAATGAAAAAACAAAAAGGTATGCCCGCATTATACTGGCGGGCGACCGAGGACATGAAATGAAAAGACAGAAATGTATTCCCGCATTATACTGGTGGGCGCCTAGAACAGGAAATGAAAAACTGAAAGGTATGCCCGCATTATACTGGTGGGCGACCGAGGACATGAAATGAAAAGACAGAAATGTATTCCCGCATTATACTGGTGGGCGCCTAGAACAGGAAATGAAAAACTGAAAGGTATGCCCGCATTATACTGGTGGGCGACCGAGGACATGAAATGAAAAGACAGAAATGTATTCCCGCATTATACTGGTGGGCGCCTAGAACAGGAAATGAAAAACTGAAAGGTATGCCAGCATTATACTGGTGGGCGACCGAGAACATGAAATGAAAAGACAGAAATGTATTCCCGTATTATACTGGTGGGCGCCTAGAACAGGAAATGAAAAACTGAAAGGTATGCCCGCATTATACTGGTGGGTGACCGAGGACATAAAATGAAAAGACAGAAATGTATTCCCGCATTATACTGGTGGGCACCTAGAACAGGAAATGAAAAAACAAAAAGGTATGCCCGCATTATACTGGCGGGCGACCGAGGACATGAAATGAAAAGACAGAAATGTATTCCCGCATTATACTGGTGGGCGCCTAGAACAGGAAATGAAAAACTGAAAGGTATGCCCGCATTATACTGGTGGGCGACCGAGGACATAAAATGAAAAGACAGAAATGTATTCCCGCATTATACTGGTGGGCGCCTAGAACAGGAAATGAAAAACTGAAAGGTATGCCCGCATTATACTGGTGGGCGACCGAGGACATGAAATGAAAAGACAGAAATGTATTCCCGCATTATACTGGTGGGCGCCTAGAACAGGAAATGAAAAACTGAAAGGTATGCCCGCATTATACTGGTGGGCGACCGAGGACATGAAATGAAAAGACATAAATGTATTCCCGCATTATACTGGTGGGCGCCTAGAACAGGAAATGAAAAACTGAAAGGTATGCCCGCATTATACTGGTGGGCGACTAATTCTAAGTAATAACATGAATTTGTTTCCTCGTGTCTCCGAGAAAATTTTCAACAGTGGCAGAAAATTTTCTGCCCCAGTTCTGGTGCCTTTCCTTGTGACATGTTTTTCGCCATTAATAAGATTTCCTTTTTCTGCTTCAAATCAAAGAAAATTTGTTAGTTTTAAAACATGGTGGGCGACCGAGGACATGAAATGAAAAGATAGAAATGTATTCCCGCATTATACTGGTGGGCGCCTAGAACAGGAAATGAAAAACTGAAAGGTATGCCCGCATTATACTGGTGGGCGACCGAGAACATGAAATGAAAAGACAGAAATATATTCCCGCATTATACTGGTGGGCGCCTAGAACAGGAAATGAAAAACTGAAAGGTATGCCCGCATTATACTGGTGGGCGACCGAGAACATGAAATGAAAAGACAGAAATGTATTCCCGCATTATACTGGTGGGCGCCAAAAATAGGAAATGAAAAACTGAAAGGTATGCCCGCATTATACTGGTGGGCGACCGAGAACATGAAATGAAAAGACAGAAATGTATTCCCGCATTATACTGGTGGGCACCTAGAACAGGAAATGTAAAAACAAAAAGGTATGCCCGCATTATACTGGCTGGCGACCGAGGACATGAAATGAAAAGACAGAAATGTATTCCCGCATTATACTGGTGGGCGCCTAGAACAGGAAATGAAAAACTGAAAGGTATGCCCGCATTATACTGGTGGGCGACCGAGGACATGAAATGAAAAGACAGAAATGTATTCCCGCATTATACTGGTGGGCGCCTAGAACAGGAAATGAAAAACTGAAAGGTATGCCCGCATTATACTGGTGGGCGACCGAGGACATGAAATGAAAAGACAGAAATGTATTCCCGCATTATACTGGTGGGCGCCTAGAACAGAAATGAAAAACTGAAAGGTATGCCCGCATTATACTGGTGGGCGACCGAGAACATGAAGTGAAAAGACAGAAATATATTCCCGCATTATACTGGTGGGCGCCTAGAACAGGAAATGAAAAACTGAAAGGTATGCCCGCATTATACTGGTGGGCGACCGAGAACATGAAATGAAAAGACAGAAATGTATTCCCGCATTATACTGGTGGGCGCCTAAAACAGGAAATGAAAAACTGAAAGGTATGCCTGCATTATATTGGTGGGCGACCGAGAACATGAAATGAATAGACAGAAATGTATTCCCGCATTATACTGGTGGGCACCTAGAACAGGAAATGAAAAAACAAAAAGGTATGCCCGCATTATACTGGCGGGCGACCGAGGACATGAAATGAAAAGACAGAAATGTATTCCCGCATTATACTGGTGGGCGCCTAGAACAGGAAATGAAAAACTGAAAGGTATGCCCGCATTATACTGGTGGGCGACCGAGGACATAAAATGAAAAAACATAAATATATTCCCGCATTTGGGCACCTAGAACAGGAAATGAAAAAACAAAAAGGTATGCCCGCATTATACTGGCGGGCGACCGAGGACATGAAATGAAAAGACAGAAATGTATTCCCGCATTATACTGGTGGGCGCCTAGAACAGAAATAAAAAACTGAAAGGTATGCCCGCATTATACTGGTGGGCGACCGAGAACATGAAATGAAAAGACACAAATGTATTCCCGCATTATACTGGTGGGCGCCTAGAACAGGAAATGAAAAACTGAAAGGTATGCCCGCATTATACTGGTGGGCGACCGAGAACATGAAATGAAAAAATAGAAATGTATTCCCGCATTATACTGGTGGGCGCCTAGAACAGGAAATGAAAAACTGAAAGGTATGCCCGCATTATACTGGTGGGCGACCGAGAACATGAAATGAAAAGACAGAAATGTATTCCCGCATTATACTGGTGGGCACCTAGAACAGGAAATGAAAAAACAAAAAGGTATGCCCGCATTATACTGGCGGGCGACCGAGGACATGAAATGAAAAGACAGAAATGTATTCCCGCATTATACTGGTGGGCGCCTAGAACAGGAAATGAAAAACTGAAAGGTATGCCCGCATTATACTGGTGGGCGACCGAGGACATAAAATGAAAAAACATAAATGTATTCCCGCATTATACTGGTGGGCGCCTAGAACATAAATGAAAAACTGAAAGGTATGCCCGCATTATACTGGTGGGCGACCGAGGACATGAAATGAAAAGAGAGAAATGTATTCCCGCATTATACTGGTGGGCGCCTAGAACAGAATTGAAAAACTGAATGGTATGCCCGCATTATACTGGTGGGCGACCGAGAACATGAAATGAAAAGATAGAAATGTATTCCCGCATTATACTGGTGGGCGCATAGAACAGGAAATGAAAAACTGAAAGGTATGCCCGCATTATACTGGTGGGAGACCGAGAACATGAAATGAAAAGACAGAAATGTATTCCCGCATTATACTGGTGGGCTCCTAGAACAGGAAATGAAAAACTGAAAGGTATGTCCGCATTATACTGGTGGGTGACCGAGAACATGAACTGAAAAGACAGAAATGTATTCCCGCATTATACTGGTGGGCACCTAGAACAGGAAATGAAAAAACAAAAAGGTATGCTCGCATTATACTGGCGGGCGACCGAGGACATGAAATGAAAAGACAGAAATGTATTCCCGCATTATACTGGTGGGCGCCTAGAACAGGAAATGAAAAAATGAAAGGTATGCCCGCATTATACTGGTGGGCGACCGAGGACATAAAATGAAAAAACATAAATATATTCCCGCATTATACTGATGGGCGCCTAGAACAGGAAATGAAAAACTGAAAGGTATGCCCGCATTATACTGGTGGGCGCCTAGAACAGAAATGAAAAACTAAAAGGTATGCCCGCATTATACCTGTGGGCGACCGAGAACATGAAATGAAAAGACACAAATGTATTCCCGCATTATACTGGTGGGCGCCTAGAACAGGAAATGAAAAACTGAAAGGTATGCCCGCATTATACTGGTGGGCGATCGAGAACATGAAATGGAAAGACAGAAATGTATTCCCGCATTATACTGGTGGGCACCTAGAACAGGAAATGAAAAACTGAAAGGTATGCCCCCATTATACTGGTGGGCGACCGAGAACATGAAATGAAATGACAGAAATGTATTCCCGTATTATACTGGTGGGCGCCTAGAACAGGAAATGAAAAACTGAAATGTGTTCCCTTGTTATACAGGTGGGCGCCTAATGGTAAGTAATAACTTGAATTTGTTTCCTCGTGTCTGCGAGAAAATTTTCAACGGTGGCAGAAAATTTTCTGCCCCAGTTCTGGTGCTTTTCCTTGTGTCATGTTTTTCGCCATTAATAATACTTCCTTTTCCTGCTTCAAATCAAATAAAATTTGTTAGTTTTAAAACACTGTGAGTGGTCGTGCCACTCCTGCTGGGGATGGTTCCTTCCTTATTCCTGTTTGGCATTCCCAAAACTTGTTAGGATGATGTTATTCGCTGGGGATATCATTCTGCTGGGGATGGTTTTTCCATTTATCACTTCTCCGTTCTGTTTCTCGAAACTTGCTGGGGGTTATTTTGCTGAAAATGCATTTTCCTTTCCTCCCTTACCGCTCTGCGTTGTTCAACTACCTCGGAACTTTGGTCGATAATCGGTCGGAGTTTTCCTAGGAATTCTCTTGGATCTTAGCCCACAATTTCTTCAACTTGTTGTTTTTCCGGTTCTTTCCCGTGCTTTCCTTGCCATTTTAGACCAATATTATTCGGCCTTGCAACCAACATCTTTTGTCTTATTGCCTTGTCTCTGGCCTGTCCTCTTTTTATTTTGCATTGTACCATTTTGGCAACTGGTAGTAAGCTTTGAAAGACCTTTCTAAAAAATAAATTTCTGGAGAAAGTCTTTTAAACAAAGAAATGAAAGGATAGAAAAAGAGAAAATCTTTCTGAACAAATGCTGGAGAAAAGAAAAGAAATGAACTTATCTGGGTGGTATAACCGATTCCAACGATCATGTCGTGCATTCCGGATTAATCAACCCAGTCTATTTGTGTCGATCAATCTTTCTGATGTCCTCACTTGCTAGGGATAAATAGGTGTCCCAATTCTTCGCAAAATGCGGATTCCTTCCGCCAATCTATCTTGTCGTCTCATAGTGCCCTTCGAGGGGTTTTCACTGATAAGACTCTCTCAGTTCTCACAGCTCCCGTCGCCTTATGGTGCCTGTGAAGGTTTTCACCGATAAGACTCTCTCATTTTGCTTCTCTCAGCCGGGGATTGGAGTATTGCCGGTAAGATTCTCTCTGTTGGGAATTCTTATGGCTATCAATTCTTTCAGCTCATGATTCTTATTCGGTCGGGGACCAACGTGTTATCCTGGACTTTCACTTGACTGTCTTGGCACCTCTCGAATATTGATCGGGAGGTCTTTTTTGGGATATCAGTATGGGTTTTATGTGGGACTTAAAAGAAAGGATATAAAAATTCAAAATAACTTTGATGGGTGAAATATTACAACTCTTGGAATCAAAACCTTCTCTTTTTTTTTAAATTTTAAACATAACTTCTGCCCCAGTTTTTATCGGGGAATTTTTGACTTTTGTTACATTACGACCGAGCCGTGAGGCGCCTACGTATCCTCTTTGAGGAATCAGGCCGAACGTAGTTCATTCGGTTCCATTATTTTCTTTTGCGAACTTCCTCTTTTCTTTTTTTTTTTGTTATTATTTTCCTTCTTTTTTTTCATTATATTTCATTTTTTGTTAATGATTTCAAGAGAGGGGTATGAAAGAATAAGTAAGGCTTAAAGGGGTAAAGCAAGGGTAACAGTGTTTGGATAGAAGAAAGAATTGCCTCTGTCATTTCATTATCCGATAAACACCAAGTACAGACAGACAAATAAACAACAAAAGAGAATTACACGTAATATCTCTTGACTGCATCAGAATTGATAGCCATGTCGATGCATCTTCCTTCGACATCTGTCAGACATAAAGCGCCACTGTATAATACTCTGGTCACGACATACGGCCCTTGCCAATTCGGGGCGAACTTGCCTTTTGCCTCAATCTGATGTGGGAGGATCCGTTTCAATACCTGCTGCCCCACTTCAAATTTCCTGGGGCGCACCTTCTTATTGTATACTCTTGCCATTCTCTTCTGATATAATTGGCCATGGCATACTACTGCCAATCTTTTTTCATCAATTAAGCTCAACTGCTCTAGTCGGGCTTTGACCCATTCATCATCATCAATCCCGGCCTCAGCGACAATTCGAAGGGATGGAATTTCAACTTCTGCTGGTATTACTGCTTCAGTTCCGTATACCAACAAATAAGGAGTCGCACCTATTGAAGTACGAACAGTAGTGCGGTATCCCAACAATGCAAATGGTAGCTTTTCATGCCATTGTCTAGATCCTTCAACCATTTTCCTCAATATCTTCTTTATGTTTTTGTTGGCTGCCTCAACCGCTCCATTCTCCTTGGGCCTATACGGGGTGGAATTACGGTGTGTAATCTTATACTGTTCACATACTTCTCTCATCAAGTTGCTGTTAAGATTAGCACCATTGTCCGTGATTATCACTTTCGGGATCCCAAATCTACAGATGATATGGGAATGGACAAAATCCACCACTGCCTTCTTGGTTACTGACTTGAAAGTTTTGGCTTCAACCTACTTAGTGAAATAATCGATGGTTACCAGAATGAACCTGTGACCGTTCGAAGCTGCCGGCTCAATAGGCCCAATGACATCCATGCCCCATGCCACAAATGGCCATGGTGTTGACATTATGTGCAATTCCGTTGGTGGAGAATGAATCAGATCTCCGTGGATTTGACACTGATGGCACTTTCGCACGAAACTGATACAATCATGCTCCATAGTGAGCCAATAATATCCCGCTCGCAGAATCTTCTTTGCCAATACATATCCGCTCATATGGGGCCCACAGACTCCAGCATGTACATCTGTCATCACTATCGTGGCTTGACCCGCATCAATACATCTCAGCAATCCCAGATCTGGGGTTCTTTTGTACAACATTCCTCCGCTGAGGAAAAATCCATTTGCCAGTCGTCGAATGACTCTCTTTTGATCTCCGGTTGCCTGCTCCGGATATATCCCCATCCTGAGATATTCCTTGACATCATAAAACCATGGTTCTCCATCTATTTCTTCTTCTATCACGTTGCAGTAGGCATGCTGATCACGAACCTGAATATGCAACGGGTCAACATGGATTTTGTCTGGATGGTGCAACATCGATGCCAAAGTGGCTAAAGCATCGGCCACCTCATTATTAACTCTCGGGATGTGTCTGAACTCAACTAATCGAAATTGCTTGCTCAGATCGTGCAAACATTGTCGATAAGGTATAAGCTTTAAATCACGTGTTTCCCATTCACCCTGAATCTGATGTACTAGGAGGTCCGAGTCTCCCAAGACCAAGATGTCCTGAACATCCATGTCTGCAGCCAATCGTAGGCCCAAAATGCATGCCTCATATTCAGCCATGTTGTTGGTACAATAGAAACGTAGCCGAGCTGTAACAGGATAGTGATGTCTTGTTTCAAAAATAAGTACTGCTCCTATTCCAACTCCTTTCGCATTCGCAGCCCCATCAAAGTAAAGCTTCCATCCTGGTTCCTCAGTCAGTTCTAACTCCTCTATATGCATCACTTCTTCATCTGGAAAATACGTCCTTAAAGGCTCGTATTCTTCATCAATAGGATTCTCAGCCAAGTGATCAGCCAATGCTTGCGCTTTCATGGCCGTCCTCGTCACATAGTCAATGTCGAACTCTGTGAGTAATATCTGCCATTTTTCCAATCTCCCTGTGGGCATAGGCTTCTGGAAAATATACTTCAATGGATCCAGGCGTGAAATAAGGTAAGTGGTGTATGACGACAGATAATGCTTGAACTTCTGTGCTACCCAAGTTAGGGCACAACATGTCTTCTCAAGCTGAGTGTACTTGACCTCATAGACTGTAAACTTCTTGCTGAGATAATAGATGGTTTGCTCTTTCCTTCCTGTGATGTCATGTTGCCTCAGTACGCACCCAAATGAATTCTCCATTATCGTTAGATAGAGAATCAACGGTCTTCCTGGTTCAGGTGGAACCAACACAGGTGGGTTTGACAGATACCCCTTGATTTGGTCGGAGGCTTCCTGACATTCTGTCGTCCACTCTATTGCAGCATCTTTCCTCAGTAGCCGAAAAATTTGTTCACAAGTCGCTGTGAGCTGAGCGATGAACCTTTTGATATAGTTCAACCTTCCCAATAGACTCATTACTTCTGTTTTATTCCTCGGGGGCGGCAATTCCTGGATGGATTTGATCTTTGACGGGTCCAACTCAATGCCTCGCCGACTGACGATGAATCCCAACAGCTTTCCAGATGGAACACCAAATGCACATTTGGTTGGGTTGAGCTTAATGTCATACCTTCGAAGTCTTTCAAAAAACTTCCTAAGGTCTGTTACGTGGTCTTCCTGACACTTGGATTTGATGATCACATTATCTACGTACACCTCAATCTCTTTGTGCATCATATCATGGAACACAATAGTCATTGCTCTCATGTACGTTGCCCCAGCGTTCTTTAAACCGAATGGCATTACCCGATAGCAATAAGTCCCCCATGGCGTAATGAAACCTGTCTTCTCTGCATCTTCTTCATCCATCAGAATCTGATGATACCCGACATAGCAATCCACAAAAGATCCGATTTCTCGTCCGGCGCAATTGTCGATCAAGATATGGATATTAGGTAAGGGAAAGTTATCTTTTGGGCTGGCCCTGTTCAGATTACGGTAGTCGACGCATACCCTGATCTTCCCAACTTTCTTTGGTACTGGCACCACATTAGCTAACTAATCAGGATATCGAGTGACCCGAATAACCTTTGCTTGCAGCTGCTTGGTTACTTCTTCTTTAATCTTCACACTCATATCTGTCTTGAACTTCCTCAATTTCTACTTGACGGGAGGGCATGCCGGGTCAGTGGGTAATTTGTTAACCACTAACTTTGTGCTTAAACCCGGCATGTCATCATATGATCACGCAAAAACATCTTTAAACTCAATGAGTGCTTTGATTAGTTCTTCCCTGATGCTAGGCTCAATGTGGATGCTGATTTTGGTTTCCCTGACATTGTCGACATCCCCCAAATTGACTGCTTCAGTGTCACCCAAATTGGGCTTAGGTTTCTCTTCGAACTGGCTCAACTCTCTGTTTATCTCTTCGAAGGCATCATCCTCCTCGTATTCTGATTCATCATCGTAATCAATCTCTTGTGCGATTAATTCAGAATCAGATTGATTATTTAGACTGGGTTGAAGATCCGTTGTGCATGCCACATCGTTAGTACCAGTGCAAAGGGAACTGTTCAGAAATAAAAGAAGAAGAAAAAAAAATTAAAACAAAACAAGAAAAGGAAACTTTCAATCTTTATTAAAATGCAGGATAACAGAGTTTCACACTTTTACTGAATAAAAATCAAAACTGGATTACAACTCTGGAATAATCCAGGAAACAAGAAAGAAAATGCAAAGCCTACTACCAAGACTCCCTCCGGGTAGGAAGAGGAGTAGCTGTCCAATTGTTGATCTTGGCCCTAGGCCCCACAAATTGTATATCCACCCTACTGGAACCTTCTCCAGCTTCTACCATGTTGACACCGACGAACAACCTTTCAAAGCCCTCATCTAAATCTCCATCTGGCCCAATCATTGGTCCGAGAACTTTCGGGACCGACAACGTTCTGGTACCTACTCTGACAAAGGATTTGGACAGGCACGGGACTGGCTTGGGAAGAACCCAAACTTTCTTCTTCATCTTACGGGCATGTCTGACATCTGCTGATGTGGGCTTGAATCCCAGCCCAAAGGTCTCTACATTCTTGGGTAAAGAGACAGGTTGGACAATACCTTGAAGTTCAGCCCCCAAACCTTTTCCTGGCACGAACCCGTTACTCAGCATCTCTGAAACTATCATGACGGTGGCAGAAGCTATTCTGGGGTGTGGAATGCTTGTACCCTCGGGGATCTTGTTTGCTGACACTGCATCAAAAATCTGGTAAACCCAAGGGCCTTTGTCATCGTTGGTTTCTATGAATGGCACAATGGCACCTCCTATAGTGCATGCAACGTCTTCCCCATGCAGCACCACATCTTGTCTGTCCCATTCAAACTTGACCATTTGATGCAATGTGGATGGCACTGCTTTGGCCGCGTGGATCCACGGTCGTCCCAACAAAAGGTTATAAGATACCGCGACATCCAATACCTGGAACTCCATAGTAAACTCGACTGGACCGATGGTCAACTCAAGTACAATATCCCCCACGGTGGCTGTTCCATTTCCGTCAAATCCTCGGACGCAAATGCTATTCTTGTGGATTCTTCCGTGGTCGATCTTCAACTGGTTCAGGGTGGATAATGGACAAATATTGGCGCTTGAGCCATTATCCACCAATGCCCGAGTAACTGCCGAATCTTCACATTTGACAGTTAGGTAGAGAGCTTTATTATGCTCTGTGCCCTCCACTGGCAGATCATCATCTGAAAATGTTACCCTGTTCACCTCGAAAATTTTGTTGGCAATCGTTTCCAGGTGATTCACAGAAATCTCGTTGGGCACATGAGCTTCATTCAGCATCTTCATCAGGGCCCGACGATGTTCATCCGAATGGATGAGTAATGATAGCAGCGAGATCTGGGCCAGTGTTTTCTTCAACTGTTCGACCACGGAGTAATCCTGCACTTTCATCTTCTTTAAGAATTCCTCAGCTTCTTCTTCTGACACAGGTTTCTTTGTTGCAGCTGGATTGGGTCTTCTCAATTCCGCCGGAGCAAAACACCGTCCTGATCGAGTCAGTCCCTGCACCTCACAACTATTCTCCTCCACTTGTTTATCCCTTGTACATCACCACTGCCTTCTCGTACTTCCAAGGCACGACCTTGCTATCAATCACTGGTGTTTGGACTACTGGCTTTATGATGACCGGTTCTCTGCAGACCCCCTTCACAACAACCACGGGTGCAGATGATTCTCCCGTTATTACCAACTTGGGTGGTTCTGGTTTCCTTGTAGCGGCAGATGGATTCTTCCCCAATATCACCACTGGATTGACATCTTCCCCCTTCAACTGTACCCCTGCTTCCTCATCGATCGATTTTTCTTTCGGAGTGGCACGGATCATCATCACTGTCTGTGAGGGTTTCTTCGGCTCCCCTCCTTCGTGCACAAGCTCGATTATGTAGGCTTTGGGGTGCTTTGGCAATGGGTTCTGGTTAATGTTGGGTGCCTCCGGGGCCTGTACCTCGATCTTGTTGGTATCAATAAGATCTTGTATCACATGTTTCAGCCTCCAACATTTCTCGGTATCATGTCCGGGAGCTACTGAACAATATTCACATCTTACCGAGTGATCCATATTTTGGGGTAAGGGATTTGGAAATCTAGGCTCCACAGGATTTAATAAACCCAACTGCCTCAATTTGTGGAACAAGGCAATATAAGTTTCCCCCAACTCAGTAAAAGTTCTTTTCCTCTGCAATCTTTCATTTCTGGAGGCCGGATTTCCCCTGAAACCCATCCCTTGAGGGTTCCTGTAGGCTCTTGGTGGTGGATAGGGGTTTTGTGGTGGGGGTAGGTGTTATGTGGAGGTGGGTATGTATTGTGGGGAGCCGGCGCGCGCCATTGTGGGCGAACCGGAGGTTGGGTGTATGTCTGGGCTTGATGGACGGAGAAGTGTTGTTCTTGTGGTGGGTAGTAGGGTTGTGGTGGGTAATTTGGAATGTGTGGGTAGTTTAGATGATGGGGTCTGGGTTGGTAATGAAGGGAAGGACCTCTAGATCTGGACCAATTGCCGACTTCTGTTGTCGTGACCTCTTCTCTCCTTTTCTTTCCGAGCGCACCTCCCGTGCCGCTCTGAATGGCCTGAGTCGTTGCCTTAATTACTGAGTAACTTAGGATCTTATTGGACTTAAGTCCCTCTTCTATCATGCTTCCCATTTTCACCACTTCATTGAAGGATTTGCCAACTGACGTCACCAAGTGACCGAAGTAAGTTGGCTCTAGAGTTTGTAGAAAGTAATCTACCATTTCCCCCTCTCTCATCGGAGGATCAACTCTGGCTGCTTGTTCCCTCCATCGGAAACCAAATTCCCGGAAGCTCTCCCCAGATTTCTTTTCGAGCTTTAGCAATGTGAGACGGTCTGGGACTATCTCAAGGTTGTACTGGAAATGTCCTGCGAAAGCCTGTACCAAGTCATCCCAGGTGTACCACCTGCTCGGATCTTGTCTCGTGTACCACTCCAATGCCCACCCACTCAAACTCTGGCCAAAGTAAGCTATCAGTAGCTCATCTTTTCCCCCTGCTCCCCTCATTTTGCTGCAAAAACCCCGCAGATGTGCCATAGGATCGCCATGCCCTTCGTACAAATTGAACTTGGGCATCTTGAACCCTGCTGGTAATTGGACGTCAGGGAAAGGGCATAGATCCTTGTAGGCCACGCTGACCTGGTTTCCTAACCCGTGTATGTTCCTGAAGGACTGCTCCAGGCTTTTAAATTTCCGCATTACCTCATCTTGCTCTGGGCTCTTTGCCGGCTTTTCAATCTCCGCCGGGACCTCAAAGTGGGGATTATAGGTATGTGGCTCGGGTGCTTTGAATGTGAGTTCAGGAGGGTAATATTGTGTGTCGTGAGCCTGAAACATCGGCTCGCTAGATGATCTGTGCAATGGGGCTGGGGGAGGTGCTACAAAGACGGGAACATTTGGTGGATGAGGGTTTTGACTGGGTGGTGGGGCTTGGTGATCATAGGCCTCTCTTCCATGATAGTAGTGATGGCTTGGGAAACTCGTTGAAGGGCCGGTGGAAAGGTATTCCGGCGTGTTTATTAGTTGGAGGGTAGGAATAACGGGTAGTTCCTGCCCCTTCTGGGCTCTAGCTAAGGCTATCCGCATTTCATTCATTTCTAGCCTCATTTTTTCCATTTTCTCCAAGGCATCCTTCAGCATCTGATTGGCCGTCTTTTCTGACTCAACGTTGTTGTCTGACCCAGTCATGCTTTCTGGTATAGGACCTTTAGATCTTGTTTGATAATGGTACTGTGCCAGCACGCCCTAACAAACTAACTGGTATTGGATTGAAAAACAACAAACTTGTCAGTGTTAGCATCTTAACAAATATTGTAATTGCACATTGGGATGCAATGTTCCTAAGCAGTTAACCATTTCTAACATGCTTTTGCTCTGACCGCACGCATCATCCCGGCTTATTTTATTTACCTCTTTCGAGTGTTCCAGAATCTCCTTTTTCTTCTTCTCCCTCTCTCTCTCCCCTTTTTTTTATTTAACAATTACGGTGGAATCCTATAGAGATTGCCTACGCATCGTGACCCCGCACGAATCAGACCAAGCGTAGTTCATGCAGAAAGATTTTCAATTTTTCACTACTTAAAACAAAGATTACAAACTAAAATCCTTTTTGCAGAAAGAAAATGACAAACACAAACTAAGGTCAGATACAAGTTCCAATACTACGGAAACACTTTGATGTGAAAAGACAATGGACAGACAAACCATAGGCAAAAAAAATATATAAAGAAATACAGACACGAACTACGCATACTCTAAAGCTTCAAATATGGGTGCCCGCGGGGCATCGTTCGGCCTCACCGCGGGCTTAGGTTCCAAGTCCCTTTTGAGTTTCTCTAATTCATTCATGGTCCGTTTCACATAGATCAGCACTGCTGAGACAAAAGTAGCATGGGTCATGTATTCACAAGCGCGACATCTTCTAAAAATGGCGCGGGCAATGGCTCTAATCCTGTCCCTTGCTTGCTTATTTTCTAGAACTAGGCGTTTTATTTGATTACTGCATGTTTTCAATGCCTGAGAATCCTGCATATGCTAATTTTTCAGTTGCCACACTTCTACCTCCATTTGGGCCAACAAGTCGTAACAGTGTCCGCTTTCAATTTGGAAATCCTCAGCCTGCTTAACTGCTTTACCCTCAAGTGTAGCCACCTTTCTCTTCATGTTGGCAAGAGCTTTCTCGTGGTCGCGTTTCAATTGATTCAAGTATCGGCGATGCTTATCTGCTCTTGTACCCCACTGTGCTTTGAGTTTTGCCATGATGTTCTCAGATTTTTCTAAACCATCCCGCCATTCCCTGACTTCATTTTTCAGCCCTTTTATCAACTGCTCATCTGATCGACTCCTTGGTTGTTTATCAAGAGCCATTCTCAATTTCTGGATTTGGGCCCTAAGTTCTTCATTTTCTTGGGCCAATCTATTCCTTTCACCTCGATCCGCAGCAACTTGCACAATGTTATTGAATTTCAGACTTTCAACTTGTTGCTTCAACTCACCAATCTCCGCCCGATAACCCTTTTCCTTTGCTAACCAGTTCCATTGCTCCTGGGATGACTCAGCAAAATCTATGAGATGAGGTCTTTTAGCTGGTCTCCCGCAGGACGTGTCACCTCTGAACCAAGCGTGATACCCCGGGGAAACTTCTCCTTTAGCTGTATCCAACACGCAAGTATTTGCCGTCAAATGTTGACACTCACTCCAGATCTGGCGAACTTCTTTTTCGGGGAACCGACCGTCAGGACTGATTTCAACCACCTGGGTACTCAAGTCTTCATCTTTCGGAACTACTTGATACCTCCCAAGTTGCCTCAAAACCCGATACGGTGCATAGGGTTGGATGCGTTTGAGTCCCATTAACAGAAAGTGGGGCCTGGTTGCCGGCATGTATAGGATTTCCTCAACAGGAAACCATCCTAGCGTCCATTGGATTTGGTTGGCAGTGAGAGTTCGGAAGAATGACGTCCAAGCTGTGACTCCCTCGGGTAGACTAACCCCTTTGATTCTTGTGTAAAATTCTCCAATGCAAGTCTTCTCGGGCGAACCGTAACCCAAGAGCTGGGAGCGGTGGCATAAATGATCGGTCATCCACATTTTCAACAATAGGTTACATCCCTCGAAAAAGTTGCCCCCGGCTCGGCAAGCAGTGAGAGCCCGGAAGATGTCAGCCATAATCATAGGCGCCAGAGTGCTTTTATCTTGGGTGAGCAAGGTACTGACGACCCCAGCTACTTTCAAATCAATGTTTCCGTCTTTCCTTGGGAATACTATAAGACCCAAAAAAGCTATCATAAAAGCTACCAGCCTGTGTTCATCCCACTTCTGTCGGTTATCTCTACTGCATAGTTTGAAGTCTGGCTTATTGAACCCGCCCACGTGGCCGTATCTAGCATATATGAGGCGGAGACTGCAGAAACCTTTTGCAAAATATGGATGGTGAAATGTTCGGGGTATTTTTAGGGAATTCAGAAACCGGTGTACAGTGATGGCCCTGGGTTCAATCAAGTACTTGAACCTTAACAGAGCTTCATCATTTCCGATGTATCCCGCTATTTCTTCCAATGTCGGGGTGAGCTCAAAGTCCGAGAAGTGGAATACATTATGTGCTGAATCCCAGCAAGTGACCAATGATCTGATAATATCACCCCGATGTTGGATGTTTAGCAAATCCGGGAGATCTTTCAGATACTTCTTCACTTTGTCTTGCCCTTCATTGCCTAGGTCATTCCACCATAATCGCAACTCAAAAGGGATCTTGGTCATTATTGAAAAGGGTTCGTTTTGTATTGTGCTCATCCTGTACATTTATTAAGGTGATTATGCCAACGAAAAACTTTTATTTGACTCAAAATAAAACTATCTATTTTCTTTTCCAAGATTTTTTTTTCAAAACGATGGGCTCGGTTTTCAAATGCGGCCTTTTAGCACTTCGAGAACGAAGCATTTAAGGTTGCGAGAGTCAACTGGTCAAAAATCAAAAATGATGACCAAAGATGGCCGTTATGCAATGTCAGCCTTCCGGCGTCCTGTTTAGGAACATTCGGCTATTTTTGCAAAAAACGGCATCATCCGACTTATTTATAACGAAAATTAAAATAGACTTTTTGGATATTTTTTACGAAAAGGGAGGTTGGACCCGATGAGGGTTGCCTACGTATCTCACACCCAGTGAGAATCAAACCAGCGTAGTTCGGGCCAATAAACCAATTAATTTTGAAAACAAATATATTTTCTATTTTTTAGCAAAAGACACTATTTTTCCTTTCCGTTTTTCTTCCTGTTTTTTTTTTTGAAAACAAAGCAAACTAAAATAAAGGATTCTTTCCTACACTTAATGCTTTTTATTTCTCTATATTTTTTATTATGGGTAAATAAAAAAAAATTAAAAAGTAAAATATTTTTAAAAACAAATTCGGCAGAGTTCTGATAGTACTTGGACACTCGGTTTTCTAAAAGCATCAATTAACTCCCTATTTATTATTTCTCTCTTTTTCTCGTTTTTTCAATTTTCCAACGTTCCTGAGATTAAAGCCGGTCAACATGCGGGTTTGGAACAAATAAATGCACAGCATAAATAGGATGCATCAGGATGGTCTTTTCATTTCAGGTTGCTAGTCCTAGACGGACTCAACCCCTGTGTTGAGTCCCCTGAGTCAAATGCAACATGATGCAAATAATCGTTCCTACTAGGGATCCGGCATGAAGTTTTGTTATATTAAGTTTCAAACCTGGGTTTTTTTGTTCTAGACCTGGCTTACCCGAGCGGACAACTCGAGTCGAGGAGGGGGCAACTTTCCGGGAACCAAAAGGCCATCCGGCTTAGTAACTTGTCCGAGCCTCTTTTTTATTTCAGGGTATGACACTAACAGAATAGGGAGTCTCAACCAGTAAGCACATCCCCAGAGGTGAGGAGAGAAGGGTTTGGCACAGTTTATATATACAGTCAGATAATATCAAAGCGGTAACAAGACATCATTTTGCACATTAAGCATGTACCATATGAAAATATCAGATAATAAAGCAACATTATAACAGTTTATCAAAGGCTCGAATTTCTAACCCTGAACTAGTGGTTCTGGGTATAATCCCCAGCGGAGTCGCCAGAGCTGTCACACCTCCTTTTTCCGGCACCCGCAGGGGCGCAGAGGGAGTTTTTCCAATTAAAGGACAATCGAAACGGGATTTGTTTATTTATTTCAGAGTCGCCACTTGGGAGATTTAGGGTGTCCCAAGTTACCAATTTAATCCCGAATCGAGGAAAAGAATGACTCTATTTAACAGTCTGCGCACCAGAAATCCGGATAAGGAATTCTGTTAACCCGGGAGAAGGTGTTAGGCATTCCCGAGTTCCGTGGTTCTAGCACGGTCGCCCAACTGTCGTATTCGACTTTATTATCTGATACAATTATGAACTTATGTACAAATTTTAACCCTTAGCCGCTTTTATTATTATTTATTTATTGTTATTACTTTACGGAGAATTGCAACATTGTGAAAACGTATTTCAAACCACGTCGCAATCAATGCACCCATGGTTATCGACACATTTCGACTCCGTTGAGATTTGGATTTGGGTTACATAAATGCACACCCATATTTAAGAAAATGATTTGTTAAAGACGCGCCTAGAACGACTAGCGTATTGTTGTTTTGGGAAAGGCCGTAAAATTTCTCTAGACGGCCAACTCCGATGTTCTAAGTATTTAATGCATACATTTGTGAGGGCCCCGCAATCTATACATTTTACTAGGCGAGACTCATCTCATTTATTTTAAGTGGACAAATCCTAAAGTGACTACATTTTTCTATTAAAATTAGTCTCTAAAATAAAGAAAGAAAATCCTAATTAATTACGAGCTTAAAAATAATAACACATAACATACTAATTGCTAGATTAAGACAAATATTAATAGAAAGGAATTTTACTAAAAATAAATAAAAAATTCAAAATTGTAAAAAATTTACGAAGTTCGACAATTAAAAAATCAAAAGATCCTGATTATAGCTAACTTAAAGCTTACATTGTTATAAAAAAAACTATTGAAATTAGTTATTCAAAACTATTTAAAACTAGATTTAACCATAATTACTAAAGCTTATTAAAAAGTTTATTAAACTTAAACGTTGACTCATCTTGCTCAAACTCGCACCTAATGGATTAATGCTCTTAGCCTTGCCACGTTGAATCACCCATTAAAACATCATTTCAGTTTTTTTTTTTTTTGAAAAATGAAAATATTTTGTAAAAAAATATTTTTATTTTATTTTTTACAAATTTCTTTTTCAAGTTTCTTTTTTCAAAAAAAAAAACTGAATAAAATTACAAAAAAATAAAATAATAATAATAAAAAAAAGGAAAATATTTTGTAAGCCTGCAGATTCTACAGAATTATTGGCCTATTATGTTTGCCTAATATTTGCGGGCCTTTGTTATTAACAAAATTTAAAGATAGAAAAAAAAACTCAAATTGCTTCTATTTCAAAATTTGCAAATTCAAATCTAGAGTTTACTAACCTTCCCTCAAATTAAGTTGGTTTCCCCTATTGAATATTTACTAACGATTTGAATGCGATTTTAAGCTAAAAAATTAACAAAGCCGAAACTAATATTTATGGTGTTCATACTGACACCCATCCACTAGTCCCGCAGTTTAATATTTCACATAATAAATACTTCTACCATTTACATAACATGAGACACGTAATGAATATTTAACTAAAAATGCGAATATTCTATAATTAAAAAAAACTTAAATCTTCCGGCCATTTCATTTCATCTTCAATACATATGTTGAAATGATTCAGAGTAGTGTACCTGGTATTTGAATACAAAGAAAGGAAGAATAGGATCAGCAGCAGTAGCAACAGCGCGACAACAACAAACAATCAACAGTCAGAAAACCCAGTAGTAGACTTGAAAACCGAACAGAAATTCCAGCAACCACCCAATAAAGCAATAACAAAGAACTAACAGTTAATTCAAGAAACCAATTGAAAATTCCGGAAGCAAACAGTAGGCAGAAATCACACTCAGGAATATACGGAAAATAGTATTCAGATATTTTAGAAATCCTCTTCTTCAAGATTAAAAGCATGTTCTTATCTACTCTTTAGTTCTGAAATTTTTTATCTCTTCCAAAAAATTCTCCTCTTTTAAGTGTCAAATGAGTCTCTTATATACCCAAAGCAAGACCCAATATTCTTCTACTATGTGCACTCTTTAACTTTTATTATTACCCACACTTTTACTTTAGTAAAAGTAGTCAACGTGGGCCCCCCGTGTTCCCTCTTTTTGAAAAGTAGTCAAAGTGGACCCCCGTGTACCCTCTTTTTGAAAAGAATACATTATTACCCACCTTTTCCTTTTTGCTTTTATCATTATGTCTGGTCCCCATCATAATTAAATAATCCGTAATTGGTTAATTCCCGTTTTACCCCTAAAACTACTGTTACGCCCCGATTCAAAATCTGTTTAACTTCAAAATTATCTAAGAACCTAAAATTAAATTACCATCTATAACCAATCCTTAATCCAGTTCAATCAACGAATTCCAACTTAAACTATGAACAACGAATCAACAATCGGAATTATTTTGACAGAACGATATTTTTTAACAACACATATATTTGCATATTCAACAATATTAACAAACAAATATATTCAAAGTAAACAAAATAAATGAACAGATTCAAATCACTAAAACTCAACTAATCAATTAATCTTCAAATTAAATCCAACAATATTATAACAAAGATTCATGATTCAAACAAAATCAAAAATTACAAACCAAAACATAAACTCACATTAATTCACTAGATTAAAACGAACTTCAAACAATCAATAAACACGAATTAAATCTAAATTAAACAACAAAGAACGGATTCAAGCGATTAAACTAACATATTTCTATATTACAACTTAATTCTTTTAAACAAATAAAATAAACTGAAGAAGAAATAATTGATTGAATTTCAACTTGCATCTAACCATATTAAAATTAAACTAACAATTTCTTTTACAAAAATAAATAAAAACACATGAAACAAACCAAAATAAGTAATTAATTTCAATTTATTATAACAACATTAAAAATTAAACTAACAATTTCTTTTACAAAAACAAATAAAACACATGAAATAAACTGAAAAACAATTAATTAAATTTCAATTCGAATCTAACAACATTAAAATCAAACTAACAATTTCTTTTATAAATTAGACTAAAATTGAGCTAACAATTTCTTTTACATACTAATAATTTCAATTTGAATCTAACAACATTAAAATTAAACTAACAATTTTCTTTTTGAATCCAACAACATTAAAATTAAACTAACAATTTCTTTTACAAATTAAACTAAAATTAAGCTAACAAATTCTTTTACATACTAACAATTTCAACTTGAATTTAACAACATTAGAATTAAACTAACAATTTTTTTTTTGAATCTAACAACATTAAAATTAAACTAACAATTTCTTTTACAAAAATAAATAAAAGCACATGAAATAAACTGAAAAACTAATTAATCAAAGTTCCATTTAAATCTGAAAATTAAATCAACAAAAAATATGATCAAACTAGAAAATTAATTCAATGATAGACACGAACAAAACAAGAATCGAACATTTATCGATTTTAGATCCGAGAATATCAAAACAAAAATACGGGCAACATGAAACTCAAATCTACTAACCGGATCGAAGCGACAACGAACTCGAACGGAAAGTAGTTTGGTTGTTTGGGAGAGGACGAAGAAGGAAGCATGACAACAACGCGAGACAATGGAGAAATGCAGCAGCAGCGTCGGAGAAGAAGAAGCAACAAACAGGTGACGATCTGAAGAAGAAGACAGTAGCAACGACGAGCGGAGAAGGCCAGCGACGACGTGAAACATGGAGGAGAAACAGTAGCACTGGGCAGAAGCCATGGCTGGAACAACTCGACGGATGAAGAAGGAGAAGCAGCAGTAGCGACGAGCGAAGAAGAAGAAACAACGGGCAACAATACGACGGTATCTTTTGCTCGTTTGAAGAGCTTGGAGACGCAGCCATGGCGGACAACAGTGATGGGATCTTTTGATCTTTTTGAAGAGCTGTAGACGCAGCCATGGCGGGCAGCATGTGTCGAGGAAGAAGAAACAACAAGCGACATGAACTTGAAGAAGAAGAAACCATCGCGATCTTGAAGAAGAAGAAGAAACACGGGCAGCGGGTGTGTGTGTGTTACGTCGCCGTGGTTGTGTGTATGTATGTGTTGTCGACGTGGTTGTGTGTGTGGCGTGGGGATGAAGGGAACGGGAGAGGGGCAGCCATGGGAGGGGCTTTGAGCTCTTTGGAGAAGAAGAGAGAAAGAGAGGAAGAAGAAGAGGGGGGTGCGGGTAGTCTTAGGTTTTTTTGGTTTATTTTTTTTGTTTTGTTTTGTTTTGTTTTTTATGAAAAATGAAAGAAAAAGGGGTTTGGGGTCTTTTGGGTTATGGACTGGGTCGACCCAGTTCGAAATGGACTGGGTCGTGGGGAAGGTTGGACAATATTTTGGGCTTGTGGTTTGAAATTGAAGAAGAGGCCCAATTCCGATTTTCTTTATATTTTCGCTCTCTTTTCTTCTTTAATTTTTCTAAAACTAAATTATAAAAATACTTAAATTATTATTAATAACTAAATTAAGTTATAAAAGCGCAAATTAACTCCCAATAACAATTAATGCACAATTAAGTAATAATTAAGCATAAAATTGTATAATTGGACATTAAATGCTAAAAATGCAAAAGATGCCTTTTTTGTTGTTATTTTTAATTTTTGTAAAAGAAATTTAATTACTAACAATTGTAGGATTAAATTCTAAATGCAAATGCGATATATTTTTGTATTTTTTTATTTATTTAACAAATAAACATGCACAGACAAATATAAATAATTATCCAAAAATGTCACAAAAATCTCAAAATTGTACACCAAGGAAAATCATTTTATTTTGAATTTTTGGGAGTAATTCTCATATAGGGAAAAAATCACGTGCTCACAGCAATCATTTCACCGATGAAACTTCCGTTAATTCCCTGTATTCCTCTTGACATCAAGTTGTTTTTGACATGCTCTGACCATGTTGTGCTTTACAATTCTAGAAGCTGGTAGTGAGCTTTGAAGTCCTTTCTGCTTGCATTGAACAAAACTGGCATTGAAACATCTCAGCTAGATAAAACCCTCAAAAGAAAATGAAATGCAATGATTCTTGAGTTAAGGATAAGAAGAATCCAAAACCAGATGACTGTTTGAAAAGAGAAGGAAAAGAAACTTATCTGAGCGAGACAACTAGTACCAATGGTCATGACATGCATTTTGGATTAATCAGCCCAATCTGTCCAACCAAACAACTCTCAATTGTCGTACCTCATTGCCCAGAACATCCATCACTTGTTTGATTTATCCAGACCTTAACCTTGTTTCCCTGCGGTACCGCGAAACGGTTTCTATCAACAGACCTTTCTCAGTTTTCCATTTCTTATCTCACCTTCGCCTTGAGGTGCCCGTAAAGGTTTTCACCTATAAGACTCTCTCATTTATTTTTGTTCTTCTTGCTCGAACCAGAGTGTTGCCCCTATCGTGGGTTATTCCTACTTGTTCATCTTGGCATTTCTTAAAACTGATCATAAGGTCTTTCTTTGGACCGTAATGTAGGCTTTTGGATTGAGTTAGAAAGAAAGGTATAAAAGGCTCAAAACAATTCAAATGGGTTCAAATTACAACTTTCGGAATCCAACTTTCATAACAATCACCACTTCTGCCCCAGTTTCTTGCTTGAGAATTTTTGGATTTCTATTTGGTATGACTGAACCTTGGAGTAAGGCTGCCTACGTACCCTTTCGGAATCAAGTCAAACGTAGTTCACTGTATTTAACTTTGTTGCTGTGATTTTCTTCCTTTCCTTTTCTTTCACTTTTCTTTCTTTTCCTTTTCTTCTTTTCTTTTTCTTTTCCTTTTTTTTTCTTTCCTTCTTTTCTTTATGTTCGGCACCTGTGTTCTCTGATAGTGCCGCTGATTCCGAAAGAGGTGTATGAAAAATAAGTAAGGCTCGAAGGGGATAATATGGGATAGGAGTGTTTGGATAGCAGAACAAAATGCCTTCATCATTTCAATCTTTAAGATATGCCAAATACGAACAGATACATTCAGAAAATAAAGAAATTATACATAATATCTCTTGACCGCATCGGAATTGATGGCCACTTCTACACATTTTCCTTCCACATCTGTCAAATACAATGCTCCGTTAGACAACACTCTAGTTATTACAAATGGTCCCTGCCAGTTTGGGGCAAATTTTCCTTTTGCCTCAGCCCAATGAGGCAAGATCCACCTCAGTACTAATTGCCCGACTTCAAATTTCCTTGGACGTACTTTTTTGTTGTATGCTCTTGCCATTCAAAGATCCGCCTCAGTACTTTTTCTCATCGATCAATCTCAACTACTCAAGACGGCTTTTCACCCATTTATTATCATCGATCTCAGCCTCTGCAATGATTCGTAAAGATGTGATTTCCACTTCTGCGGGTATTACTGCCTCGGTACCGTATACCAATGAGTAAGGAGTCACCCCTACCGAGGTACGCACGGTGGTGCGATATCCTAACAATGCAAAAGGCAATTTCTCGTGCCATTGTCTAGATCCCTCAACCATCTTCCGGAGTATTTTCTTTATGTTCTTATTGGCCGCTTCAACCGCACCATTTGCCTTGGGACGGTACGGAGTAGAGTGCCTGTGAGCAATCTTAAACTGCTCACATGTCTCCTTCATCAAATGACTATTAAGATTAGCCCCATTATCTGTGATGATTACCTTTGGGATCCCAAACCGACAGATGATATTTGCATGCACGAAGTCAACTACAGCCTTCTTGGTCACAGACTTGAATGTCTTCGCTTCCACCCATTTGGTAAAATAATCTATAGCTACCAAGATAAACCTGTGCCCATTTGATGCTGCTGGATCAATTGGCCCAATAACATCCATGCCCCGTGCAACAAAAGGCCATGGCGCGGACATCGTATGTAATTCTGATGGTGGAGCATGAATCAAATCTCTATGTATTTGGCATTGATGACACTTACGCACAAAACTGATACAATCTCGCTCCATCGTGAGCCAATAATAACCTGCTCGGAGAATCTTCTTTGCTAGAACATACCCACTCATATGCGGTCTGCAAACTCCAGAATGCACCTCAGTCATGATAGTTGTGGCCTGCCGTGCATCTATACATCTCAACAAACCGAGCTCTGGCGTTCTTTTGTACAGTACTCCTCCACTAAGGAAAAACCCACTTGCCAACCGTTGAATTGTTCTTTTCTGATCACCGGTGGACTGCGTTGGATATACCCCCGCTTTGATGTACTCTTTGATATCATGGAACCACAGCTCTCCATCGATTTCCTCTTCTATCACATTACAGTAAGCATGCTGATCACGGACTTGAATCTGCAATGGATCAACATAGGCCTTATTTGGATGGTGCAACATTGATGCCGAAGTAGCCAAAGCGTCAGCAACCTCATTATGAACCCTTTGAATGTGTCTGAATTCTATGGCCTGAAAACGCTGGCAAAGCTCATGTAGACACTGCCGATACGGTATAAGCTTCAAGTCCCGTGTTTACAATTCCCTTGAATCCGGTGTACCAGTAAGTCCGAGTCACCCATGACCAAGACTTCCCGTACACCCATATCCACAGCTAATCTCAATCCCAATATACACGCCTCATATTCTCCCATGTTGTTTGTACAGTAGAAACGAAGCCGGGCTGTAACGGGGTAATGCTGACCTGTTTCCGAAATAAGTACCGCACCTATTCCTACGCCTTTCATATTGGCGGCCCCATCAAAGAAAAGTTTCCATCCCGACTTCTCAGCTTGTTCTAATTCATCAATGTGCATTACCTCTTCATCAGGAAAATAAGTTTTCAAAGGCTCATAATCTTCATCAACGGGGTTCTCAGCCAAGTGATCGGCTAATGCCTGTGTTTTCATGGCAGTCCGTGTCACATAGACAATGTCGAACTCTGTAAGTAAGATCTGCCACTTTGCAAGCCTTCCTGTGGGCATGGGTTTCTGAAAAATATACTTCAACGGGTCCAAGCGAGATATAAGGTAAGTGGTGTAAGATGACAAGTAATGTTTCAATTTCTGTGCCACCCAAGTTAGGGCACAACATGTCCTTTCCAGATGAGTATACTTGACCTCGTAAGATGTGAACTTCTTACTGAGATAGTAGATAGCCTGCTCCTTTCTGCCCGTAACATCATGCTGCCCCAGTACACAGCCGAATGAACTGTCCACAACTGTCAGATATAGAATCAAAGGCCTCTCTGGTTCTGGTGGGACCAACACGGGTGGGTTTGACAAATACCCCTTTATCTTATCAAAAGCCTCCTGGCATTCATCAGTTCATTCGATCGCGTCATCTTTCTTTAACAATTTGAAAATTGGTTCACACGTTGCCGTGAGCTGAGCAATGAACCTGCTGATATAGTTCAGTCTTCCCAACAAACTCATCACCTCGGTTTTGTTTCTTGGAGGTGGCAACTCCTGAATAGCTTTGATCTTTGACGGGTCTAATTCAATACCCCTCCGGCTAACTATAAATCCCAACAACTTCCCAGATGGCACCCCGAAAGCACATTTCGCAGGATTGAGCTTAAGATTGTACCTGCGAAGCCTTTGAAAGAATTTTCTCAAATCTCTGACATGGTCGGATTGCTGTCTAGACCTCACGATCACATCATCCACGTATACCTCGATTTCTTTATGTATAATATCATGGAAGATAGTTGTCATGGCCCTCATATAAGTTGCCCCAGCATTTTTCAAACCAAAGGGCATGACCCGATAACAATATGTTCCCCACGGTGTGATGAATGCCGTCTTTTCTGCATCTTCCTTGTCCATTAGAATCTGATGATAACCCGCATAACAATCCACAAAAGAGCCAATATCATGTTTGGCACAATTGTCGATCAGTATATGGATGTTGGGCAGTGGGAAATTATCTTTTGGGCTTGCCTTGTTAAGGTCTCGATAATCGACGCACACCTTGGTCTTGCCATCTTTCTTTGGCACAGGCACGACATTGGCTAACCAAGTGGGGTACAGTGTAACCTGAATGACCCTTGCCTCAAACTGCTTGGTGATCTCTTCTTTGATCTTCACACCTATGTCTATTTTGAACTTTCTCAACTTCTGCTTGACAGGGAGGAGTGTTGGATCAGTGGGCAATTTATGAAGCACCAAATCGGTGCTTAGGCCCGGCATATCATCATATGACCATGCAAAAACGTCTTTGTACTCATGCAATACTTTAATTATATCCTCCTTGAGTTGTGGCTCCAAATGAACACTTATTTTAGTTTTCCGTACATTCTCTTGGTCCCCTAGATTAACTGCTTCTGTGTAATTTAGGTTAGGTTTGGGTTTTTCTTCAAAGTGACTTAATTATTTACTAATTTCCTCACAAGCTTCATCATTGTTACAATCCACCCCATCATCACACTCGATCTCTTGTATTATTACTTCTGAACTAGATTGGATTTTAAAACTGGGCCGAAGATTCCTCATGCATGTCATGTCATTGATATCAGCATAAAAAGAACTGTACAAAGAAAAGAAAAGAAAATGGAAAGAGAATTAGGGATGAAGAAAATTGCATTTCATTAAACGTAAAGACAACAAGGTTTTAACTCATCCAAACGGACGGAACATAACAACTGGATTACAAACCCTGGAATAATCCAGGTGACAAAAAGGAAAACAAAACCCACTACCACGACTCCCTCCGAACTGGAAGAGGAGTAGCTTCCCAATTGTTGATGTTAGCACGTGGTCCGATGTACTGTATGTCTGCTCTGCTTGACCCTTCCCCGGCCTCAACTATGTTTACTTCAGCAAATACTTTCTCAAACACCTTATCCAAATTCCCATCCGCCTCAATTAACGAACCTGACATCTTTGCTAATGACTGTTTCTTAATACTCGGTCTGACGAAGGACCTGGACAATCGAGGAATTGGTTTAGGGAGTACCCAAGCTTTCTTCTTCAATTTACGGGCCTTTCTGACATCTGCCGCTGTTGGTTTGAACCCTAACCCGAAGGTGTCCAAATTTTTGGGCAAAGACACAGGTTGAGTAATGCCCTGCAGTTCAACCCCCAAACCCTTCCCGGGCACGAACCCGTTATTCAACATTTCTGACACTACCATGACGGTCGTAGCTGACACCCTGGGACATGGCATGCTTTTACCCTCAAGCAACCTGCTCACCGGAACCGTGTCGAGGATCTGATACACCCATGGCCCCTTATCATCTTCGGTCTCTATAAAGGGTACAATGGAATCATTCATGGCGTATGTGGGATCTTCCCCATGTAACACAATTTCTTGTCTGTCCTACTCGAATTTGATCATTTGGTGCAGTGTGGAGGGCACAGCTTTTGCTGCATGAATCCACGGTCGACCCAACAAAAGATTATAGGATACTGCAGCATCCAACACCTGAAATTCCATCGTGAACTCGACTGGGCCAATAGTCAATTCGAGTACAATATCCCCTACCGTGTTTGTTCCCCCTCCATAGAACCCTCGAACACAAATGCTATTTTTGCGGATTCTATCCTCATCAATCTTTAACTTGTTCAATGTGGATAACGTGCAAATATTAGCGCTCGACCCGTTATCGATTAGTGCCCGAGTAACCATTGAACCTTTACATTTGACCGTCAAATAGAGAGCCTTGTTGTGTTCTGTGCCTTCTATAGGCAATTCATCATCCGAAAATGCTACCCTGTTCACTTCAAAGACCTTGTTGGCAATTGTCTCTAAATGGTTTACTGAAATTTTGTCAGGCACATGAGCCTCATTCAATATCTTCATTAAAGCTCGGCAATGCTCATCAAAGTGAATTAATAATGACAACAACGAGATTTGGGCCGGTGTTTTTCTCAGTTGCTCAACAATGGAATAATCTTGTCCTTTCATCTTTTTCAGAAACTCTTCTGCCTCTTCTTCCGTTACAGCTTTTTTAACTGGCACTGGATTGTCTTTTGTGCCCTTAGCTTTTCTCAACTCTTCGGGGGTGAAACAACGTCCCGACCGGGTCAGTCCCTGTGCTTCACAACTTTCTCAATTTCCTTTCCTTTGTATGTCACCACCACCTTGTCATATTTCCAGGGTACGACTTTGCTATCAACCATGGGTAACTGGACTACCGGTTTTATGACAACCGGTTCTACATAGGCTCCCTTCACAACCACCACGGGCGTAGATACTGACCTTGATACCACTATCTTGACTGGCTCTTGCTTTTTCTCGGCCGCAAATGATCCCTCTCCCATTACTAGCACTGGCTTGTCTTTTATTGCTTTTAACTGAACCACTGGCCTTGCACTCACTGTCTTTTCTTTGGTTTCCGTAGAACGAATCACCATAACCACCTGTGAAGGTTTCTTAGGCTCTGCCCCCTTATGTATCAATTCGATCATGTTGGCCTCATAATGCACTGGTAACGGATTTTGATTGATGTTCAGGGCCTCTGGAGCCTGTACCTCAATACGGCGATTATCAATGAGCTCTTGGATTGCATTTTTCAACTTCCAACATTTTTCAGTATCGTGCCCCGGTATCCCTGAGCAATACTCGCAGCTAACAGAGTGGTCCAGGTTTCTGGGAAGAGGATTTGGTGCTTTGGATTCAACTGGGGTCAGCATCCCCAACTGTTTCAATCTGTGGAAAAGAGAAGTGTAAGATTCTCCCAGCGGAGTAAATGTTTTTCTGTTTGGGGCCTTCTCATTTCTAAAAGCTTGGTTTGGGCGGAAGTTGGTTCCTGGTCTGTTAGCCCTGGGAGGTGGATAGGTGTTTTGTGGGTGTGGCTGTGTATTTTGGGGACTTGGTGTATGCCATTGCGAGTGCACTGGGGGTTGAGTGTAGGTCTGGGCGTGGTGAATAGAAAAGTGTGGTTCTGGTGGTGGATAATAGTGTTGCGGTGGACCATATGGGGTATATTGATAGTTTGGGTGGTGGGGTCTGGGTTGGTTGTAGTAGAGTGGACGGTTATTGTGCCTGGACCAAATATTAGCTTCAATTGTAGCAACTTCTTCTTTCTTCTTCTTCCCCAGCACACCACCAGTACCGCTTTGGATGGCCTGGGTGGTTGCTTTCAACGCCGAGTAGCTCAAGATCTTGTTAGATTTCAATCCTTCTTCAATCATGGCTCCCATCTTTACCACTTCATTAAACGACTTCCCGACAGATGTCACTAGATGACCAAAATAGGTAGGTTCCAATGTTTGCAAGAAGTAATCTACCATCTCACTCTCCCGCATGGGAGGATCAACCCTTGCAGCTTGTTCCCTCCAGCGGAAACCAAACTCTCTAAAACTTTCCCCAGGCTTCTTTTCTAGTTTCAACAATGACAGACGATCAGGGACTATTTCGAGGTTATATTGAAAATGGCCAATGAATGCCTGGGCCAAATCATCCCATGTATACCATCGGCCGGGGTCTTGCCTCGTGTACCATTCTAGCGCTGACCCGCTCAGGCTTTGCCCAAAATATGCTATCAACAACTCATCCTTTCCCCCTGCCCCTCTCATTTTGCTACAGAAACCACGCAGATGGACTACTGGGTCACCGTTCCCCTCATATAAATCAAACTTCGGCATTTTAAACCCCGCAGGCAACTGTACATCAGGAAAAAGGCACATATCTTTGTATGCGACACTAACTTGGTTTCCTAAACCATGCATGTTCCTAAAGGATTGCTCCAGGCTTTTGACTTTACGAATCACCTCCTCTTGTTCTGCATTCTTAACCGGTTTCTCAACTTCTCCCGGGATTTCAAAATGGGGAGAGTAGGTATATGGCTCAGGCGCTTTGAAAGAGGGTTCGGGAGGGTAATATTGGGTGTCGTGAGCTTGGAATAGCGACTCACTAGATGATCTATGAAGTGGAGCGGGGGGAGGTGCCACAAAGACGGGAACCATGGGTGGTGGAGGGTTTTGTTTGGAGGGTGGAGCTGGCGGAGCGTATGACGTGGTACCATAACCCTGGGCCTGATAAGGGAAAGCTGAAGATGCGTGGGGAGTGGTAGTCTCCTGAGCTTGAGCCAAGGGTGGGATGTAAGATGGGTTGGCAGGATATAGTGGTGCTGGGTGTCCCTGCGACCATGCCTGATGCATTTCAGCCATTTGTGCTTTTAATTTCCTCATCTCTTCTTTCATAGCACCCACATCTGTTACCTCAACTCATTCGAAGGGTCTACGATGCTGATTTCCGAATCCTGCCCTGTCATTTTTACTTGATCTTTCGACCGGGTGTTGTATGGATGAGTTGCCAGAATTGCCAATCAATTAACCACCTGCCTGATATCACACATTTAGACAACCACTTTGTTAGTGATTAGGTCTTAACAGATTTAACAACCACACGTTGGCATGAATGCACTTATACAGTTATTCCTTTCTATTATGCGTTTGCCCGATTGCATGCGTCATCCCGGCATGCTTATTTGTCCTTTTTAAAGTACTTTGGGAACCCCTTTATTTTATTTTATTTTTTCTATTTATTTTTTTTTGTTAATGGCGGCCGAATCTTATGTGGATTGCCTACGTATCACGTCCCCGCGTGAATCAGACCAGGCGTAGTTCTGCCACAAAGTAAAGACACATAAAATTCTTTTGGAATCATTTAATTCGTCAAAATTTTTACTATTACAAATTACTTCAAACAAGGAACAACAATAGTACAGATTCCAAAGTTTTTAAACCGACTTGATTAAAAGAGAAAGACAACAGCATATGGGAGGACAAACAAGACAACTAAACAAGACTCGAAAAAGATTAAAATTCCAACTTAGGGGTCCGCGAGGCATCATTCGGCCTTTCCGCGGCTCTTGGTGTAAGGTCTTTCTGCAAGCTCTTCAACTCATTCATGATCCGGTGGACGCAGCCCATGATGGAAACAAGGAGGGTTTTCCGAGGTATTTGCTCACATGCTAGGCATCTCATGTAGATGTAGTGCCCAATCTCATCAATTCTTCCTCGAATGTTGTCCCTTTCAACGAACAATTGCTCTATTTGCCGGTTCTTTAATCCTAGTGCTTGAGCATTGTCGGCAAGTTGATCTTGGAACATCTCCATTTGTCTTTGCATTCTGGTCATTGCATCGTAACAACGTCTTCTGTCGGCCTGGGCATCTCGTGCTTGTTTGAATATCCGTTCCTGAAGCGTGGAGTTTGTTTTCCTTAGTATCCCGATGCTTATTTTATAATCCCTTATGACTTGTTGCAGACGCTGCCTCCGGGCCATTGTACCTTTTGCCCATCTGACCTTCATCCTTGCTATGCAAGCTTCTGATTGCTCCAACTCTTATCGGCTTTGGCTAACCTGATTTCTCAAATCTGCTATCAATCTTTCGTCGGAGCGACGTTTCTGTCGGTCAATGTTACTCTTGCTAGCTTGGCGAATGCGGGCCTTTAGTGTCTGGTTATCTTGGGCTAACTTGTTCTTTTCAACCCGCTCGGAGGCGACTTGCACGTTGTTCTCAAATATAAGCCTTTCAACTTGTTGCTTTAGCTTCCCGATTTCAGCCCGGTAGCCTTCCTCCCTTTTTAACCAACCCCACTGTGTATGTGATGATTCCTCAAAGTCTTGGATGTGAGCTCTCTTAGTTGGTCTTTGATGCTCAAGCTCTCTTCTGTACCACATGAGGTATTTTGGTGACACTTCGCCCTTGGCCCGATCTCGTACACAAGTATCTACCTTCAGGGTTTGACATTCATTCCAGATTCTCCGAACGACCACTTCAGGGAACTGCCCACCAAGTCCGATTTCGATCACCTGGCTACTGAGATCTTCTTCCTTCGGGATTATTTGGTATCGCCCCAACTGTCTCAACACTCTGCATGGTGTGTAGGGCTGGATACTTTGGAGACCCATTAATAACAAGTAAGATTCGGTGGCTGACATATGTATGACTTCATCTATAGGTAGCCACCCGAACGCCCACTCTATCTGGTTTGCTGAAACAGAGCGCAGTAGTGTGACCCATTCGGCGACCCCTTCCGGCAAACTGAACCCGTCGATCCTGGTGGGAAACTCTTCTATACAAGTCTTTTGTGATGACCCATATTTCAGAAATTGAGGGCGATGACATAGATGCTCTATCATCCACATTTGCAGTAGTATATTACATCCCTCAAAGAAGCTTCCTCCAGTTTTGCAAATAGTGAGTGCGCGGAAGATTTCTGCTATTATCATTGGTGCTAGAGTGCTGTTTTCTTGTCTGAGCAGAGTGTTGACGACCCCAACAATTTGTATGTTAATTTTTCCATCCCTTCTAGGGAACACCAGAAAACCCAGAAAGGCTATCATAAAAGCAATACATCTATGCCTCTACCATTTCAACCGGTTTTCCCCACTGCAGATCTTACTCTCGGGATTGTTGAACCCTCCTAGATGACCGTACCTATCGTACAGAAATGCCAAACTGCAAAACCCCTTTGATAACTTTGGGTTATGTACCGTTCTGCGGATCTTTACGATGTCCAGGAACTTGTGTATGGTCACGATTCTTGGTGCAATGAGGTACTATTCTTTCATAGGGATTTTAGGACATCCAATGTACCCTGCCAACTCCTCCAATGTCGGGGTGAGCTCAAAGTCTGAGAAGTGAAATACATTGTGTGCCGAGTCCCAAAATGAAATTAAAGCCCTAATAATGTCCCCTCGCGGATCGATGTCCAGCAATCCAACCAAATTTCCCAAGTACATTTTGACTGTATCTCGCCCTGATTCTTCTAGGTCGTTCCACCACATGCGTAAGCCCAAAGGAACTTCGTTTATAATGGCCTCACATGAACTCTTACTCGTGCTCATTCTGCACATTTATTAAGGGATTTAGACAAAAGCAAAATCTTTATTTGACTCATAAACGAATTTTCCTATTTTCTTTAATTTTTAAAAATACTTACTTTTTTTTTTATTTTAAAAACACGGCCTTCTGACTCTTTAAGGATGAAGATCTTAAGGTTGTAGGGATTTAATCAGCCGTAAGGTAAAAAAAACAAAGGTGGCTGCTTATGCAGAGTCAGCCTTTCAGCGCCCCTTTAGGAAATGTTCGGCTATTTTTGCAACATGGCATAGCCTGACTCTTCATTTATTTTTTGGCATTTTTGTAGATAAATGAATAAATAAATAACAACATTTAAAACAACTTTTTTTATTTTTCATGGTAACACACTTTTTTTATTTTTCATGGTAATACAAGCTATTGATTCTTTATTTATTTCTTGGCATTTTTTTTTAAATAAATAAATAAACAAGTAAAAACATTTAAAAACAAGACCTTTTTATTTTTATTTTTTGTTATTTTTCACGGTAATACAAACTATTTTTTTTATATATATATTTTTAAAATAGGCAATTAATTCTGTACACTATTACTACGTCCCTTTTTTCACAATTTTTGATATTTCTGATTTTCCAAAGCCGGTCAGCATGCCAGTCTAAAGCAAATAAATGCATAAAGCAAACAGGATGCAGCAGGATGGTCTTTAGATTTCAGGTTGCTAGTCCTAGACGGACTCAACCCCTGTGTTGAGCCCCCTAAGTCAGATGCAACGTGATGCAAATAAGCGTTTTTTCCTACTAGGGATCCGGCATGAAGTCATGTTTTACTAAGTTTCAACTGGGCTTTGTTCTAGACCTGGCTTACCCGAGCGGACAACTCGAGTCGAGGAGGGGGCTACGTACCGGGGACCCGCGGGGTCATCCGGCTTTGTAACTTATCCGAGCCTCTTTCTTATTTCGGGTATTAACACTAACAGAATTGGGAGTCTCGACCAGCGAGCTTCTCCCCGGAGGTAAGAAGAGAAGGGTTTCGGCACAGTTTATATACAGTTCACATAATATCAAAGCGGTAAAGGCAATTAATTAGCATATTTAATCCAAAACATGTAATAAAATCAGATAATAAATAAAGCCAAATAATAACAATTATTCTAAGCTCGAACTTCTAACCCTGAACCAGTGGTTCTGGATAAAAATCCCCAGCAGAGTCGCCAGAGCTGTCACACCTCCTTTTTCCGCCCCCGCTAGGGTACAAGGGAGTTTTTCCAATTAAAGAACGTTCGAAACGGGATTTATTTATTTATTTCAGAGTCGCCACTTGGGAGATTTAGGGTGTCCCAAGTCACCAATTTTAATCCCGAATCGAGGAAAAGAATGACTCTGTATTATAGTCCGCGAACCAGAAATCCGGATAAGGAATTCTGTTAACCCGGGAGAAGGTATTAGGCACTCCCGAATTCCGTGGTTTTAGCACGGTCGCTCAATTGTCGTATTTGGCTCATTTATCTGATTTTTAAACAATTAAGAACTTATATGCAAATTTAACTTTTAAAAATCACTTTTATCATTATTTAATTTATACAAAATTGCAACGTCGTGAAAACGCATCTCGAACCACGCCACAACCAGTGCACACGTGATTTCTTGACGCATTTTTGACTTCGTCAAGATCGTGATTTGGGTTACATAAATGTACACCCGTATTTAAGAAAATAACCTTATTAAATATGCGCCAAAATACTATGCGTTATGATACTATTAGGTAGGACTGTGAATTTTACTAAATTGCCCATCTCGGAATCTAGGTATTTTCTTATATTTTAAAAAAATAATAATATTGGAGTATTGCAATTTTTGTATTATTTATATTTATTTATTTTTTAGCGAGATCCTCCCTTATTTTATGAATACCCTTTAATGACTACATCTTTATTATTACTAAGTTTGTCTATAATTATGAAGTCAATCTCTACATACTTAAAAATAACATATTAATTACTAATTTAAAACAAATATTAATGGAAAGTAATATTACTAAAATTATAATTACAAACAATATGGAATTGTCAAAAAAAAAAACTAATTATCCCATAGTTGGATTAAAATTCATATTATTAGTATGACTTAAGCTTATTGAAATTAATTATTTATAAATACTGAAAATTAAAAAAAAACTTGATTACTAAACCATATTTCTAAAATTAAAACAATTTAACCTTAACTAACCTTGTTTTAATTCACATCATGTCCTAATACTTGATTCGCAAACTAATTCATGTTTTAACTGAAATTAACTACATGATTCCGATTAACTTAACGTTGACAAAAAAAATCTTATGAATAAAGAACTTAGTCACTTTTTGCCAAACTGATTCCATAACGCCATTTTTACGTTATTTCTTCTATTTTGATTATTAAACAGTTTTAATTAATAATCAGGCTTAAATATATTTCCTAATAATCCGGTTAAGGCGTTATTTAATATATCGCTATAATCATGCCTAATGATAGTGATTTACAGAATAATAATACATGAAATAATCTAAATACAATTAAAAAAAATTAAAACTAAATTAGAAATTTAACATTCCGTTCTTCATTTCAGCTTACAAAATGCCAAAATTACAGTTGTGTACCTGGTATTGTCAATATAAGAAGAAGAAAGTCAGTCACGCAGTACGTAACACAACAACAACAATAATAACCAGCAATCCAGTCAACAAAAATCCCAGTGACAGATTTAAAAATCAAAATAAAATCCAGAAACACTGTCAACCAAACAACGGACAGAAACCAAGGGAATTTTCAGATTTGAAAAGCTAATTAATGTTTAACCCTTAATTTCTAAACCCGTATATCAGAATATTTATCAGGTGTGTACTACTCTCTCTTCTAATTTTCAGCTCTTTTATTTGTATTTTTTTTCCTTTCTTGAAAGTTATAATATTTTTCGGATTTTTTCTTTCTCTCTTAAATATTCAGCTTTTTTTTCTCTATTCTCTCTCTTCTTCTTTTTTCAAATCTGATTTCAAGACCTCTATATATATTCCATCCCAGAAATCTTTTAATCAATTAAAATCAACCCATTTTCTCCTACCAAACTCATTATCTTCCCACTCATCCCCATTACATTAAATAAGTATATCACACCACCCCATTATATTTTGTCCCCCATGCCTAACATAAACAAATACAAGATTCCCCCACACTAAAATTTGTCTTGTCCCCCTTTTATATTAAATAACTATATCACAATCCACCCCATTTCATTTTGTCCCCCATGCTTCACATAAAAAAATTACAAAATGTACAATTCTTAAACTACCCCTCCGATCTTACTAAAATTACCAAACTACCCCTGAACGTACTGCAAATTACCAAACTACCCCATCAGCTATAACAAATCAATTAATCACACTCAACCAAAATATAGCCAATATGACCAATTTCTACACAAATTTAAACAACAAATCACATGAACATGATTTCTGAACCATTTCAACAACAAATCACGTGAACACAAATTGAACAACAAAGAACAACTAAAATTTGATTGAACAATATTTTTTTAGCAACAAACAATCCTATTTTCAGATTCAACAACAACAATAACAAACAAGTATATTCAGATTTCTAAATTCAATAATATTGAACTTAAAATCAACTCTAACAACATTACAACAAACAATTCCTATATTAAACTTAAACAAGATTATGACACACACTCAAGAAATAATCATAAATGATAAACAATAAACAAGAAAATCAAACTATACAAATTTCGGATTCAAGATCAACCAAACAAAGTATGAACATAAATGAAAAGATTCAACAATAATAACAAACAAACTATATTCAAACTTCGAATTAAACTTAAACAAAACAAATAAACATATTCAAATCACTAATCTTCAAATAATCAATTAATCTTTCTTAAATTAAATCCAACAAAATTTATAACAAAGATACATGATCCAAAAATTAAAACCAAAACATAACTTCGCATTAAATTACTAAATTAAAAAACGAACTTCAAACAAGATGAACATGAACTAAATCTATATTAACAACAAACAACGGATTTAAACGATTTAAACTAAATCTAACAATATTAAATTAAACTAACAATTCTTTTTTTTTTTACAAAAATAAAATTAACATGAAATAAACTGAAGAACAATTAATTAAATTTTCATTTGAATCTGAAAATTAAACCAACAAAACATATGAACAAACTAAAAAATTATTTCAACGATGAACAAACAAAACAAGAATTGAATCATTTATCGATTTTGGATCCGAAAAATATCAAAAAAATTACGGACAAAAAATGAAACTTAAACCAACTAACCGGATCGAAACAATGACTAACTTGAACTGAAACAAATCTGCCCGGAAGCTTCGAAACTAAAATAACTCAAATCTGCCCCAAATTTTTGTATGTTTTCTGGTTGATTTTAAGCGATGAGGCAACAACGTTTGGTTGTAGCAGAAGCCACAACAATGGAGGACAAAGAAGCAGCAGCAGCAGCCCGAAGGAGATGACAAGAAGCAGCAGCAGCACTGTCACACCTCCTTCTTCCGCCCCCGCGAGGGTATAAGAGTTTTTTCCAATTAAAGGACAATCGAAACGGAATTTATTTGTTTATTTCAGAGTCGCCACTTGGGAGATTTAGGGTGTCCCAAGTCACCAATTTTAATCCCGAATCGAGGAAAAGAATGACTCTGTATTACAGTCTGCGCACCAGAAATCCGGATAAGGAATTCTGTTAATCCGGGAGAAGGTGTTAGGCATTCCCGAATTCCGTGGTTCTAGCACGGTCGCTCAACTGTCATATTTGGCTTGATTATCTGATTTTATACAAATATGAACTCATGTGCAAGTTTTATCTTTTTACCGCTTTCATAATTATTATTATTATTTTTACAAGAATGTGAACATTGTTTAAAACATGTCTTTGGATTACGTCACATGAAATGCACCCGCAATCCGGAACACATTTTACTCAATGTTTTGGGATTTGGATTTGGGTCGCAAAAATGCGCACCCGTGTTTAAGAATGTATTATTATTAACATCGTGCCTAAAGCGATTAACGTATTATTATTTATGGGTAAGACCGTGGAATTCACTAAACAGTCCATCCCGAATTCTAAATACTCCATTAAACATTTATTGAGGGCCCCGCAATTGGTGCATTTTATTGGGCGAGGCTCATCTCATTATTTTTAAAAGACAATCCTAAAATGCCTACATTATTTTCTATTAAATCTGTCTCTACAAAATAAAATAAAATAAAATATCTTAATTTATTTACATGCTGAAATTAACCAATAATATTTAATCTAAATAATATTTCTACCAAGTTCCTACCAGATGACCTATTCGTTTGATTTTTGACTCGACGAAGTTACTACACCATTTATTTATTTAGGCAATATATATGCAGATAGTTCAACTGTTAAGCTATCGTCGAATGTTCCACTATATGTATTAAATAGCTACATGATTCTGATTTTTTGCAAGCTAAATAATTTGTACATACAAATAAAAATCAGAATATAATTAAAGCTAATTCAGAATTTCAACTCTTCATTTTTTTGTATTCATGCTTCATATTCGGATTACAATAACCAGCTTTTCAGTTGTGTACCTGATATTGGAAGCAAAAGAAAATGAAGATGAGAATCAGCAGCAGTAAGAACAGTACAACACAGTAACAACAACCCAGCAACAATAACAACCCAGTAACAGACCGGTGGAGTAGTAATCCCAAACAACAAATGCTTCCAACTTTTATGAAACAACAACAATTAATGCTGATTTCAAACAATGAAAGAAAGCAGAAGATTTTTTTTAAATTTTTTTTTTATTTGAAAGTTTGAATATTTTTCGGAATTTTTCTCTCTTAAATATTCAGCTCTTTTTTTTTTCTCTCCCCTTGTGTTTTTCTGTTCTGTCTCTTTTTATTCTCTTATTTCAGATTCCTTCTTTCTCTTATTCTCTTCTGTCTTCCTCTTATTGTGTGTTCAAGACTTCCTATATATAATCTCATCCCATAAATCTTTTAATCAATTAAAATTAACCCATTTTCTCCTACCAAACCCATTATCTTCACACTCATCCCCATTACATTAAATAAATATATCATCACTACCCCATTATATTTTGTCCCCCATGCTTCATTAAACAAATACAAGATTCCTCCCCACTAAATTTTGTCTTGTCCCCCCTTTATATTAAATAACTATATCATAACACACCCCATTACATTTTGTCCCCCATGCTTCATATAAAAAATTACAAAATGTACAATTCCCAAACTACCCTTCCGACCTTATTGCAAATTACTATTTTACCCCGAACGTATTATAAATTACCAAACTACCCCATCAGCTATAACAATCAATTAATCAAACTTAACCAAAATATAGACAATATGATCAATTTCTAGCAATGTTTAAACAACAAATCACATGAACATGATTTCTTCAATATTTCAACAACAAATCACATGAACACAAATTGAACAACAAAGAACAACTAAAATTTGATTGAACAATATTTTAGCAACAAACAATCCTATTTTCGGATTCAACAACAACAACAAACAAGTATATTTAGATTTCTAAATTCAATCATATTGAACTTAAAATTAACTCTAACAACATTACAACCAACAATTCCTATATTAAACTTAGACAAGATTATGAGACAAATTCAAGAAATAATCATAAATGATAAACACGAAATCAAACTATACAAATTTCGGATTCAAGATCAACCAAACAAAGTATGAACATGAATGAATCTATATTTTTTTTAAAACAACAAACATGACGGATTAAATGACTAAACCAACATATTTCCCTAACACAACTAAATTCTTTTAGGCAAATAACAAAACAAAACCTAAGAAGAAACAATTATGAATTTAAACTTGAACTTAACAATATTAACAATTTCTGGAAAATACATAAAATACATGAAACAAATTGAAGAAACAATTAATTAAACTTCAATTTGTATCTAACTAACATTAAACTAACAACGTTTACCTAAACAATAAAACAAACATGAAATAAACATGAAAAAAACACTAATTAAATTTCCATTTAAAATCTAAAAATTAATTCAACAAAACACATGAACAAACAAAACAAAAAAAAATCAAATATCTAACTATTTTAGATTCGAGAAATATCAAAACGAAATACGGATAAACATAAAACTCAAAAATCTACTAACCGGATCAAACGACATACGTACGGACTGTTTTGACGACCAAAGCATCGAACAAATGACGATGAACTTGGATGGAAACAATCTGTCCGGAAACGAATCTCGCACCAAGATAACTTGACGCCGAAGACGACCACGAACGGACGACCAAAGAAGGTGGTCGTTTGGCATCGTTTAAAAATGAAACAATGGCAGCCCGTCACAAGCAGAAGGCAGCAGCAGGCTGATCAACGCAGCTGGAAGGAAGCAGCAGCGAAATGGCTGAAGAAGAAGCAGCGTGAAGCAGCAGCACGAAGAGAAAAGACGCAGCAACAGCTGCTCTGCAACGTCGTAATGCCGCAGCAAACGCAGCCATGGATGGTCGGAGAAGATGGAGTTCGTTGGAGCTTCTGGTCGTCGACTGTGGAGCTGGACGTCGACGAAAACTGGTGGTCGTTCGGCTGTGTTGACGACAAGGAACGCAGCAGCAGTGGTGGAGCGACGTTTGGTCGGGGAAGATAAAGCAAAAGCAATGTCCGCCATGGACGAGCTTGATGAAGAAGATGAGACAACAGCCATGGCTGCTCGGAGGCGACGACGAGGTGTGTATGTGTGTGCGTGGTGAAGGCATGAGAGAGGGACAGCCATGGTTGGAAGGTTTGGAGCTTTGGGGAAGATGAAGAGAAAGGAGGGGGGCGGATTGGTTAGTATAGTTTTAGGGTTTTTTTTTTTTTTTGTAAAATGTAAGATAATAGGATGTTGGGTTATGGACTGGGTCAACCCAGTTCGAAATGGACTGGGTCGTTTGGGAAGATTGGGTATTTTTTGGGCTTGTGGCATGAATTTGAAGAAGAGGCCCAATTCCGACTTTCTTTATTTTTTGCTCTCTTTTCTTCTTTTATTTTTCTAAAACTAAATTATAAAAATACTTAAACTATTATTAAGAACTAAATTAAGTTATAAAAGCGCAAATTAACTCCCAATAACAATTAACGCACAATTAAGTAATAATTAAGCATAAAATTGTATATTTGGACATTAAATACTAAAAATGCAAACGATGCCTATTTTTGTAATTTTTTTAATTTTTTGTAAACAAATTTAATTGGTAACAATTATAGAATTAAATCCTACATGAAAATGCAACATATTTTTGTATTTTTTTTTATTAATTTAACTAATAAACATGCATAGACAAACATACAAATAGTTACACAAAATATCACCAAAATTGCACACAAAGAAAAATTATTTTATTTTTTGAATTTTTTGGGAGTAATTCTCATATAGGGCAAAAATCACGTGCTTAAAAGCACGGCGCGGACAGCAATGGACGACGACATGGTCGACGTCGAAGCTCGTCCATGGCTGGACGTAGTAGAAGGCAGAAGAAGCTGGAACGCAGCAACGACAGTGGTAGCAGCTGGAAGAAAACGAAGCAGCAAAGGCGACGCGGGCAGCCATGGCGCAGGCAGCAGTGGCATGACGACGATAGTCGTTTGGAGCGAAGAACGAAGAAGAGGCAGCCGCTGCGTGTGTGATTTTTTTTTTCCGTTGTGTATGTGTTGACGTGTGTGTGTGGCATGAGGGTGAGGGGGAAAGGGCAGCCATGGAAGGGGGGGAGGGAAACCATGGGAGGGGAGCTTAAGGAAGAAGAAGAAAGAGAGAAAGAGAAAAGGGGGGGCGGGTAGTTTAGGTTAGTTTTTAGGGTTTTTCATTTTATTTTTTTTTGAAATGTAAGATAATAGGGGTGTTGGGTTATGGGGTTATGGATCGGGTCGACCCGGTTTGAAATGGACCTGGTCATGGGGAAGATTGGACAATTATTTGGGCTTGGGGTTGAAATTTGAAGAAATGGCCCAATCCGATTTTTTTTATATTTTTGCTCTTTTTCTTCTTTTATTTTTCTAGAACTAAATTATAAAAATACTTAAATTATTATTAAGAACTAAATTAAGTTATAAAAGCACAAATTAATTCCCAATAACAATTAACACATAATTAAGTAGTAATTAAGCATAAAATTGTATATTTGGACACTAAATGCTAAAAATGCAAAAGATGCCTATTTTTGTAATTTTTTTAATTTTTGTAAAACAAACTTAATTACTAACAATTGTAGGATTAAATCCTAAATGCAAATGCGACATATTTTTTGTATTTTTTTATTAATTTAACAAATAAACATGCACAAGACAAATACAAATAATTACACAAAAATACCACAAAATTGCACACCAAGAAAATCATTTTATTTTTGAATTTTTTGGGAGTAATTCTCATATAGGGCAAAAATCACGTGCTTACAATAGAGCCTGTAAGTGTAGAGGAGGTATACAATGTTTTGAAGGGCATAGATGATTTAAAAGTTCCACGGTGTGAATGGATTCAATTCATTATTTTTCAAGAAAACATGGGTTGTCACAGGATAGGATATCACACATGCAGTCCTGCAGTTCTTTGACACGGGGGAAATATATCGACCTATCAATGTGACTACAATCACTTTGATACCTAAGGCACACCACCCCTCAACTATTAAAGAGTTAAGGCCTATATCCTGTTGTACAGTGCTGTACAAAATTATCTCTAAGATACTGACTACTAGACTACAAGAGGTAATGGACAGTTAGTTGAAATAGCCAGTCAGGATTCATGGCAGGAAGAGTTATTGCAGACAATATAATTCTAAGTCAAGAATTAGCAAAGAGGTATAGATGGAAAGGGATCTCACCCAGATGCATGATGAAGTTAGAGCTGTAGAAAGCTTATGATTCCATTGAATGGGTGTTTCTTGAACAAGTTTTAACTGGCCTGAATATGCTTGAGAAGTTTGTTAGATAATGATGTGTGTGAGCATTGTGTCCTATTCAATACTTATAAATGGGAAGCCTGTTGAACCATTCCAAGCTAGGAAAGGACTGAGGTAAGGTGATCTATTGTCTCCTTATTTGTTTGTGTTTGGTATGGAATACCTTACTAGAAGCTTGAAGACATTGAAGAATGATCCTAACTTTAACTTCCACCCAAAATTTGACAAATTGAACGTTATACAGCTAGGATTTGCGGATAATTTGTTATTACTTTGCAGGGGAGACTCTGTATCTGTGCAAATAGTATATAAATGCTTCACAAAATTCTCTGGAGCATATGGACTTAAAGAAAATATTGCAAAGAGTTCTATATACTTTGGGGATGTACCATAGGACATATAACACGACATAATGCAAGCAGTTGGTTTTAGCATATGAGAATTGCCTTTCAAATACTTGGGTGTTCCACTTAGCACCAAGAGAATATCAATGACAGAATGCCAACCATTGGTAGAAAAATTACTTGGCAGAATAACTTCCTGGACCTCAAGATATCTCTCATATGCTGGAAGGCTACAACTAATTAAAATTGTTCTATTCTCCATTCAAATATATTGGTCTCAGATTTTTGTGCTTCTTAAAAAGTTGAAAAGAAGATAGAAGTTGTGTGCAGAACCTTTTTGTGGACAGGTGGAGTAGAAATATCAAGAAAGGCTCTCCTAGCATGGGAGAAAGTGTGTACTCCAAAAACTGTTGGGGGCTGCAATGTGCTGGATATATCCACATAGAATAGGGCTGCAATATGTAAGTTGTTATGGAATCTTTACAAGAAGAAAGAAAGTTGTGGGTGTAATGGATCCATATGTACTATGGGAAGAGACAATTAGTGTGGGAAACTAATCCTAGGAATGCATCTTGGATAGTTCAAAAGATTATCAAGGCTAAAGAGTACTTTGAAGAAATAGAATACATTATGCAAGAAGTGACTAGCTGGAGCTTCTTTTCTGTTAAGAAGTTATACAATACAATGTGAAGGGAGTTTCAGAAAGTGACCTGGAGAAACTGAGATGCAACAACGCAGGAGCTCCAAAATGGTTATTTGTGCTGAACTTGGCTATACAAAGAAGATTACTCACAAGGGACAGATTAAATACCTGGGGGATAAGTGATAATCGAAGTGGTCCTATGTGTAATGAAGAAAATGAGACCATGGAGCACCTATTTTTTAGGTGTATGGTCTCTGAGAGAATCTGGGAGAAGTTACTAAGATGGAAAGGCATATCGAGAAGTGCCCTAGACTGGCAGAGGGAGATAAAATGGACAGAGGACAACGCAAAGGGCAGAAATGCAGATGCGCAAATATATAGAATAACTCTGGCTTGTGATGTATACCATGGCTTGAGAGTCTTTCAAGGGCAATAACAACAGACTGAAGTGCTAATTAGACACATTATTCAAGGGTAATAAGTAGAGGATTAATGCAGAGTAGACTAGTGAGGACGCTTGAAGAACTGAACTTTTATCCTTATAATTGTATGGTTGCTGAGTAGATAGAGTTGTTTGAGCCTAGGGAATGTCTAGGCTCAATTTGATTCGTTGTTTGTACATATTGATATTGCTAAATAAAAACTTTTACTTACTAAAAAAATGATGCAAAAGAATTTTTCGATTATATATAAACTGTTGAATATTTTGAGGTGATAATTTTTTTTTTGTTGTAATGAAAAAGGAAGTTTAAATATTGCTTCAGGTCACAAGATTATGAATGTATCTTTCATCACACATTACGGATTGAAGGACATTTTTCTATTGTTATTTGACTTAAAGAAATTTTATATAAAATATTTCAAACACATTTAAAAAAACAAACACCAATAGCGCATTATTGTGCATATTGGGATTGAAAACAGCATGCTATTAAAGGGCCAATATTTCGCAGATATTTTCCTCTCCACCCACATTTAATGACGCATATTGGGAAAAGTTTATCAACTCTTAATATTTCCACCAACTCAATAAATTATGATAGATATTATTCAATATATTTATATCACTAAATCATAACTAATTAAACATATTTTTATCTAAATTTATGAAATAGTCATTGTAAATTAGTGCTCAAGCCGTCCCAATTTAGTTGTTACTTTTTGAGATTCAATTTGACAAGCCTTCGCAGCTAAATTAAATTAGATCAATCCAATATTAAAACTAATATTTTAATATTCAAACGTCTTACAAGTTACAATTTTTCTCATGTTAATATAATAAAAAAAATATTTTAAAATATAGATCAAAATTTACATATTTGACTCGAGAAAAGTGAAACATCACATAATTTAAGATAGAGAGAATATGATTTTTGTGTAGATGCGGGTGTATTTACCTGTTTGACTTTGCTAGAGTAAACGACACGTTCGGGGGGTGTGGGTCAGCTTCATTATTCATGTGGGAATAAATTAAATTAGTCAAAAATTACATGCATGTCATGCCGTACGTAATGTGCGTACTTTGACTCTATCAGGTTCTCAATGACAAAAGTGACAAGTTGTTTAATTATGGAAAGACGCACAAAGTAGCCTTCTACCTGTTGTAGTTACTGTCACATTTGACCATAAATTAGTATTACTAGCAAGTACTAGTTTCCCTATCAATATTTACAAACAAATATTGAAATCTAAAAAATGATAAAATACTTTTTTTTTAAATGGTGTCTGAAAAGTACTTCAATTGATATAATTGCTTTTACTCACAAATCTTCAATAAATTCATGCTCAAATGCAACTATGGGCTTTTTATACGTTTGAATTGAAACTACTTTTTCATTTATAAATTTAACCAAGTATCGTCTAAATGCCTAATATGCGTCCCTAACATCGTGGAGTTTGCAGTACCACACGTCTACGTTAGAACAGCAAATACAAAAGCTGTCAGTCAGCTTGCTCGAAGGCGCAGCTTCAAGCAATGTGAACGGGATTAACATTTCTCAGAAATCATGAAGCTTTATTTGAAAATTTTGGTTCATTGACCCTTAATTCAAGGAAATACATTTTCTTCACCGTTTTAGAATCCATATATTCGCATGTCATTCACGTATTTGACCCGGCAATAGTAGAAATCATGCAGGAGCTTAAACCATTGAATGTTTGAAACGGTATGTTATTATTAGGCCTTGATCGTCACATTAACTAGGTATATTCCTACCCTAACCACAAATCCGCCCCCTCCTCCCTTCCCCTTCTCCCCAGAGTTAGGATCGTGCTCTCTTTACTTCTTCTCTAATCTAAACATGGCTTTCCCAAGCATAGCATAGATAGTAGATAGAACCTAATTGTTGGCCAGACAATTAAGCAATTAATCACTGTCACGACCCCAGTTCGTCCTCCGTGAACTATCGTGACGGCACTTAGTCTCTACGACTAGGTAAGCCTAACAAATATGGAAAGAAAATAATTAAAAACCGAGATAACAAAATGAAACAGTGTTTATAATGCCGCCTGACATATAACAGTACAAGAATTTCAACCTAACACTCCCAAAATTTGGAACCCCATGAATCACAAGCTAAGAGATTACATAAAAAGCTCTAACTCCATAAATGTCTATCAACAAGGAAAATACAAAGGGCTATACTAGTATTGAGAATAGAAAGGGACTTTTCGATTGCGGATGCGGAAGATATACCTCGAAGTCTCTACAACGGCGCCTCGCCTAAAGTGTGGTAAGACTGAGTAGAAGTACCTAGGATACCGTGTGGTAAACACAGAAAGGAATACGGCTCAACGCAGAGATAACAACCGGGGATATCCCAGGATACCGTCTTGTAGTCCCAAATATAAATATCCAGTGGATATTCCGAGATACCATCCCGTAGTCCAACTCATAATGCACGGGGATCTCCCAGAATACCGATCCGTAGTCCCAAATGTAAATACTCAATACAGGGGAAATCTACCAGGTGCAGTCCCGGAGTTCCAATATAAAAATGCAGGGGGATCTTCCGGAATACCAATTTGTAGTCCCAAAGTAAGCATACATGGGGATCTCCCGGGATACCATCCCGTAGTCCCAAAGTAAACACACAACAGCAACACGAAGGACACTCAATTCAATTCAAATTCCATATCAAGGTAAAACAGGTATTTCTAACCTAGCTTGTTGCACAGAATCCAAATAAGGCAGTTTGAGCAAATAAAGCAATTAAGTCAATTAGGCATGCTTCCCTAAGCTAACAATAAACTTAAGTTGCAAGTAGTATAAGCAGGAATAGAAGCACAATTATAGTTAATTAATGAAAACATAATTTTTCAACAATTAGCACAAGTACACACTTGTCACCTGACGTACAAGGCATTTCAAATATCAATAATACCAAATCCTAAGGGGTGTTTCCCCCACACAAGGTTAGGCAAGCCACTTACCTCGAACCGGCTCAAAATCAACCCAAAATCACGTTCTTGCCACGAGTACTCGACTCCAAATATTTCAAATCTATTCAATTCAACTGCATAATATAATTAACACTTCAAGTAACTGATTCTACAAATAAAGTCTAAGCTAATACTCGAAATTAGGTAAAATGACCAAAATGCCTCTCGGTCCCACGTCCTGGAATCGGGTAAAATTTATATTTTTTAGAATTCTCATACTCTCACGAGTCTAACCATACCAAAATTATCCAAATCCAATGTCAAATCCCCAATCAAAACTCAAAATTTAGGTCTAAGAACTTTCTCCAATCCCCCCCCCCCCAATTTTCATCCCAATTTTGAAATTAAATGACAAAACTAAGATTAGATTATAGGAATACAACTAGAAAGGGATTAGGAACTGTTAACCATTGATTTCCTCTTCAAAATCCTCCCAAAATCTCCCTCTCTCGAGCTCCAAATCAATTTTCTAACTTTTGAAACTAAACCCTCGAAATTCTTATTTTCTACCTAGCAAATCCGTATCGGCGGTCCAATTTTTGCATCTGCGAGACCGCTTTTGCGGTCAAGGGAACCGCTTCTGTGGTTTCGACTTAAATCCCCTTCACTGCTCATGCGGCCCAGAATCTGCATCTGCGGTCCCGCAGGTGTGGTACACCTTCCGCTTTTGCGGTTTCAGCTCTTCTTCCGCTTGGCCGCTTCTACAGCTTGATTCCGCATCTGTTAAAGTCGCACCTACAGCGTCTCAACCGCAGATGCGATTATGACAGCAGCCATAAACTTCAGCTGCAACTCCAAATTCTTAACTTTTCGTCGATCATCCAAAATCATTCCGAGGCCCCCGGGACCTCAACCAAAAGCACAAACAAGTCATATACCACCACTCAAACTTATACCAATCCTTAAAACACCTAAAACAACATCAAAACATCGAATTAACCATGGATTCAATCCTAAAAACTCCAAAAACTCTCAATTTACGCTTTCGATCAAAAAGTCTATTGATAAATTAGGATTTTAACATGTTTTATGCCCTTACTTGCCTATGCTTTGATCATATATTGTTACAAAATAGTCCTAAAAGGCTCACAAGTTGTGCTTGATTGCAGGTTTGATCGACAAAGTGATGAAATATCAAAGATCGGCTCAAAAAGGAGTGAAACCTGCTCAAGTATCAAAGACCAAGAAATCTAAGGAAAGAAGGCCCAGTGCGGATCGCGCAAAGTTGAATGTGGCCGCACTAAGTGGTTCAGAGGGTTAGTAAACCAGGCTAGAAGAAGCACGGCCGCGGTACACATCTTGCGGTCCGCGGTGAAGGCTCCGTGACCACACTACTCTTTTATGCGGTCCGCGGTCATGAGATTCAGAGAGATGAAAGTTTGCAAAGCCAATGCCATGCGGTCCGCAATCGAGATTGTGCGGACCGCGCCAGCTCCCTTCACGGTCCCCGTCCATTCTACGCAGTCCGCGAAGTCCAAGTTCAGAGAATCAAAAGTCAAAGTCAAAGAGTCCAGTGCGGCCGCGGTCCATTTAATGCGGCCCGCACTGACCCCGCAGGAGTATTTTTGTCCAGTTTTTCCAGCCTAGTATAAATAGAACATTTTACCATTTTTTAGGTTATGAGATATATCAGAGTTGGGCTGCGCTCGTGGGAACATCATTTGTAGCCATTTTTGGCATCTTAGCTTCAAATTAACAATAGATTCTCTATATTTACATTAGCATTTAATTAATATGCCTTGTTCTCCATCTATTTCTTTATTTTCTTCTTCAAGCATGAGTAGCTAAACCCTTTAGCTAGGGTTGTAGCTCAACCCTAGTGTGGGTAATTGATGGGTGTTGCCATCTAATGTTAGATTGACTATGGGTGTTTGCTATTTGGGTTGATTTTATGTTTTAATCTAGAATTGGTGGTTACAAACACTGATTCAAGCTTTGTGGGTTTAACTCTTCTTGAGAAAGAGAGTCTATGACCCCAAAATTGACCCAACAAGGAATTGGGATGGACTCATGAGAAATGATAGTCCCAATTAACGGGTTAAACCTCGAGAGAGTAATTACCCTACTTGAACCCTAGTTGCTTGGTCTAATTTGCCTACCCATTTGGTCTCGAGAGAGACATTTGGGCAAAATCACTTTCTCTACCGAGAGGCGTGAGAGTGGGTAAAATTGTGCAACAGTTATAGCATAAGCCCCAATTATGCCAATCGAACCTTAGTAACATCTACCCGTCAATTAGCCACCTAGGTAGTGTCACGACCCTAATGCCCTTCTTCCCATTAGATACAACTTATCAATATTCTCGTAGCATAATTTAGTGTTAATCAATTGTTTTATAAAAATAGTTATAATTCGAAAACCTAAAAATGTTTGAAGTGGCATTAGGAGTACAAACACATCTCTAGGGTAGACAGACAATCCAACTCCACTACTAACTCTCTGAGGAAATCGATCTCGACCCTCATATCGGGAAAAAGCTATTGCGACCCACTCTTCCTACCTTAGTGTAGCGTCGAGTTAGCAGCGATCAGTTTTTGGCGCCATTGCCGGGGAGCTTACGGTGTTGACTATCTGTTTATTTAGTTTTGTGTTTTGCTTCTCTTTCCTTCCTGTTTACTAATTTTGTTTGTGTCGATCAATCAGGTACAAATGGCTCTTAATGCAAATGACCCTCTCGGCAATGTGATAGCGGGGAAGGAGGTAGAGGATCTAGACCAAGATGAGGTCTTACCTCAAGTTCCACGGAGATGCTGAAATGCCAATGTAAATGCAAATGAGAACAACAATATTCCAGACCCTCCTCCGCCACTCCGAGAGTGGCCCCCAGAGTTTTACCAAATCAAGGATACGCCAGTGCTATTGTTCCTCCCCGAATCCGGGCAGGGAACTTTCAAATCACAAATGTTATGTTGACTTGCTCGAGCAAAGAGGGTATTTCACGGGCACCTCCGATCAAAATGCCTACAAGCACTTGAAGGGGTTCGTGGATACATGCTGGGGTAGCAAGCAGACAAACGTGTTCGAGGATGCGTTGAGATTGAGGCTTTTCCTGTTCTCTCTTCGGGGTAAAGCATTGGATTGGTTAGAAAGGCTCCCCAATCATTCTATTACAACATGGGATGAATTGGCGGACAAATTTATTGCCAAGTTCTTTTCTCCAAGTCATATGGCGGCTCTTCGGAATAAAATTCTAGCCTTCAAGCAAGAGCCAACGGAACCTTTGCACGAGATATGGGAAAGATATAGAACAATGGTGAAAGAGTGCCCTAATAACGACATAACTGAGGCTACGATTCAACAAACCGTTTATTGAGGCATCAACACCACGAATCAATGCATTGTGAACAAATTGGCCGGAGGGAACTTTATGAAACTTTCTTACCAAGAGGCATGTGATGTACTTGATGAAATGGCCGACACCTCTTCGGCATGGCAAAGCCGAGCAAATGTGCCTCAAGGTGACCCCACGATCATCCATTTGCACAAGGAATTGCACGATCATGGCCAAGCTATTGCCGAGCTTACAACAACTATGAATCAACTGGCGAAGGCGCAGTTACAATAAATCCAAAATTCGCGCCAAGTCAACGCAATGAAAGGTGTCACTATGCTTAAGAGAAGGCAAAGAGGGCAACAATCTCAAGGGAATTGTGAATAATATGACAATGATGGTAGTGGGTTTTCAAATGAGTGTTATGATGACCAAAGTGAAGAGGTTCAATATGTCAACAACTATCAAGGCAATTGAAGCAACTCTTCCAACCAACAATGGCGACCTCAAGGAAATTTGGGGTAATCAACAACAAGGCGGAGGTAATTGGAATAACAACAACCAACAACAAGGTGATGGCAATTGGAACGGGAACAACAATAATTGGAGCAACAACAACAATCAAAGAGGGTGGAACAATATCAGGAACCAAGGCAATCGGGAAAAGGCTTTCAAAGGTCCCCCAATGTATCAACAACCAAGAAATCCACCCCTTTTCTCTTCTCAAGGTCCTAGTTCTTCCGGAGGTGATATGGGAAGAATTGAAAGCATGTTCAAGCAAATGATGAAAAAGAACCAAGATTCCGATGCCCAATTGGCTTCTCATAATACATCTATCCGGAACTTGGAGGTGCAATTAGGCCAAATCTCTCAAGCGTTGAATACTCGTCCCAAGGGTGCTCTACCAAGTGATACGGTAGTGAACCCGAAGAGTGGGAATAACAACCATGTGATGGTGGTTACAACAAGAAGTGGGAGAGGCGGTGATGTGAATGCCTCAAAGCAAAAGCAAGTTGTGGATGAAGATGTTGAGTTGCGTGATGATAATGTACCTTTGGGTGTTGAAGATGTGGTTGACGCCACTTTGCCAGTACTTCAAAAGCGAAAAAAGGCAATTGGATGGACAGTAGCCGACATTCGGGGTATAAGCCCCGCATTTTGCATGCATAAGATCATTTTGGAGGAGTATGCAAGGCCTTCCTTGGATCATCAAAGAAGACTAAATGAGGCGATGCAAGAGGTGGTGAAGAAAGAGGTTATCAAGTGGCTAGATGCTGGGGTGGTTTATCCTATTTCTGACAGTTCGTGGACTTCTCCGGTGCAATGTGTGCCGAAGAAGGGTGGTATGACCGTGGTGACCAATGACAACAATGAGCTCATTCTCACTAGAACGGTCACCGGGTGGAGAGTTTGTATGGATTACCGGAAGCTGAACAAAGTAACTAGAAAAGATCATTTCCCATTGCCATTCCTTGACCAAATGCTTGATCGTCTTGAGGGTCGGGCTTTCTATTGCTTTCTGGATGGTTACTCCGGGTACAATCAAATTCTAATTGCCCCGGAGGACCAAGAGAAGACCACTTTTACATGTCCTTATGGCACATTCTCTTTCTCTAGAATGCCATTTGGATTGTGTAATGCTTCGGGGACCTTCCAACGTTGCATGATGGCTATTTTCACCGGCATAGTGGAGAATATCTTGGAGGTCTTCATGGATGATTTTAGCGTGGTTGGGGATTCTTTTGAGGAATGCTTGGTAAACTTGGATAGAGTGTTGGCCCGATATGAAGACACCAACCTTGTTCTCAATTGGGAAAAGTGCCATTTTATGGTAGAAGAAGGTATAGTGTTGGGTCACAAGATCTCGAAGCGAGGAATTGAAGTTGATAAGGCCAAGATTGAGGTTATTTCGAGGCTCCCTCCCCCTAATTCTATCAAAGGGGTGAGGAGTTTCCTTGGGCACGCGGGTTTCTACCGGAGGTTCATAAAGGATTTTTCTAAATTGGTACATCCGTTGTGCAAGTTGCTAGAGAAAGATGCAAAGTTCTTGTTCGATGAGAGTTGTATGCAAGCATTCGAGCTTCTTAAGCTCAAGTTGTCTTCTACCCCCATCATTACCGCGCCAAATTGGAGCTTGCCTTTCGAGATCATGTGTGATGCTAGTGACGTTGCGGTTGGGCTATTTTGGGCCAAAGGATCAACAAGATGTTTCATCCGGTGTACTACACAAGCAAGACCATGAATGAGGCTCAAAGGAACTACACAGTCACCGAGAAAGAATTGTTGGCTATTGTATTTGCTATGGAAAAATTCCGACCTTACCTTATGGGAGCCAAAGTTATAGTGCACACCGATCATGCCGCCCTTAGGTATTTGATGACCAAGAAAGACTCCAAGGCGAGATTGATGAGATGGGTGTTACTTCTTCAAGAGTTTGATTTAGAAATAATTGACCGAAAAGGGAGTGAGAATCAAGTGGCGGACCACTTGTCCCATTTGGAGGAAGAGGGGAGGCTTTGTGATGGCCTTGAGATAAACGATGCATTTTTCGACGAGCAACTCCTTGCGGTGTCAATGAATAGAATGTCGTGGTTCACCGATGTCGCAAATTATCTTGTTACCGGAATCATCCCGTGTGAGCTCTCTTCCAACCAAAGGAAGAAGCTCAAGCGGGATAGCTTGGATTTTTATTAGGACGAGCCATATTTGTTTAAAATTTGCACCGATGGTGTGATTCGACAATATGTCCTGGAGGAGGAACAATTGGGTATTTTGGAGGCTTGCCATTCCTCTCCCTATGGTGGTCATTATGGCGGGGCGAGAACGGCTTCTAAAGTGCTTAGTTGCGGATTTTATTGTCCTACCTTGTTTAAATATGCGGGTGATGTGGTCAAGAGATGTGATGAATGCCAAAGAGCTGGCGAAATTTCTAAAAGGGATGAGATGCCCCTCAATACAATTCTCGAAGTGGATATTTTTGATGTTTGGTTCATCGATTTTATGGGTCCTTTTGTGAGCTCTTTTGGGAACACTTACATTCTCGTGGCGATGGACTATGCCTTAAAGTGGGTTGAATCCGTGGCTTTTCCCAACAATGAAGCCCGGAGTGTTGTGGCATTTTTGAAAAAGAGTATCTTCACAAGGTTTGGCACTCCTCGTGCTATCATTAGTGATAGGGGGTCTCACTTTTGCAACAAGGCTTTCAACATGTTGCTTTCTAAGTACGGTGTCAATCATAAGGTTTCGACCTCCTATCATCCTCAAGCTAGTGGCCAAGTGGAAGTCTCCAATAGAGAAATTAAGAGTATCTTGTCTAAAACTGTCAATGCTAATAGGACCGATTGGTCGAAAAAGTTGGATGACGCTCTTTGGTCTTATCGGACGGCTTACAAAACTCCGATTGGTATGTATCCATATCGGTTGGTGTTTGGGAAAGCTTGCCATCTTCCGGTGGAATTAGAGCACAAGGCCATATGGGCTTTGAGGAAGTTGAACTTAGAATGGGATGTTGCGGCAAATCTTTGGGTTGAACAACTTAATGAGCTAGATGAGTTTAGATTCTATGCTTACTCCAGCTCATCCTTGTACAAGGACAAAATGAAGTACCTTCACAACAAATATGCTCGGGGCAAGGAGTTCAAGGTTGGAGATATGGTTCTCTTGTTCAATTCCCGGTTACGTCTGTTTCCGGGTAAGCTCAAGTCAAAGTGGAGTGGGACATTTGAAGTTGTGTTCGTGACCCCATTTGGTGCTCTTTATCTAAGGAACAAGAATGGTGAAGTATTCAGAGTCAATGGACATCGGGTTAAGCATTATCTTGGAAAATTTGATGATATCCACGTGGTGGCACTTCTCCATCTAAAGTGATGTGCTGGTAACATGCATCGTGCCGCGATGTTAAATCAGATGCTGCTTGGGAGGCAACAAATGTCTTTTCTTTTTGTTGTTTTCTGTGTTTTCTTGGTAGTGTAGGTTTGATTTTTGAGCTAACTGATTGTGAGATGTTGCAGGGATTGAGTTGATGCAGTGCAAAGTAGTTTGAAAAAAAAAAAGTTGAACAGTCTCTGGAAATTGCCAGTGCGGTCGCATTGCACTTTATGCGGTCTGCACTGGTGATGGCCAAAAGTGGTGCTCTCTGAAGTTTGTCACCGCGGCCGCATTCCATTTAGTGCGGTCCGCAATGGACCTCCGCGGCCGCGGTCTGGTTTTGTGCGGTCCATGGAGGTTGCCTACTCAAGTTTCAAGTGAATAAAACCCAGCGTGGTCCGCAATCGATTTTGTGCGGTCGGACTGGTAGGTAAGGCTGGGTCCCATTGCTTTTTTATAAATAGACCCCACGGGTCACCATTTACCCTTTTCGAACTCTTAACACTCAGAGATATAAAAGTACTGTTCATAACCTCTTGTGACAGTGATCCTTGCTTAAGATTGACTAATTACATTTCATCTTCTCATCTGGTAATGTTTCACTCAGTCCTTGTGCATTTACTTGATTAATTTTATTTATTTTATTACCATTAGCTTATAACTTCTTTTTCTTCTCGTTAGTTTCTTCTTCTTTATTTAGTTGTTAGCTTAGGGTAGTTTTAAATGCTGGGTTAGTATGTTGGATATGCATAATGGTTGGGCAAGTGAGTATGGACAAAGTAGGTGAACTAAGGTGAACAATTGTGCAAAAAAATAAAACCCTAACTTAGTGCCTGTGCAAAATACTCTCCGCGGCCCACGGTCGCTTTTGTACGGTTCGCGGTGCCCTGACGCGGTCCGCATTTCCATTTTGCGTGGACCGCGGTGCCCAAGTGACTGAGAGAGATGTTTGTGCGGGCCGCAGTGGTTGGATTCAGAGAGATGTTTTTCAGGGCTTTGTCCCAATGCGGTCCGCGGCGCTCCTAGTGCGGCTGCACTCCTGTTTGTGTGGGCCGCGATGCTCTGTTCTGCAACTATTTCTGCAATATTTAATCCGCTATCTGCAATTCAATTTCAACACGTGTTTCACTGCCTGTGCTAATACTAACCATGTTAGATGTGTATGCTTGCAGATAATGGTCAAACAAATAGGCAAAGGCTCGAAACAACCCGGCCGAGGTAATTCCTCCCCGTGAGGGAAGAAAAGGATGGTAAAACTCACTACCCAGGCTAGAAAAAACATAAAGGACATGAGGAAAGCAATTAAAGCGGCTGATAGAGCCATTGACAACTCAGGGAGTGAGTACGAGCCCTCCCAGGAGATCTCTTCAGATTCAGTCCCTCTATACATCCCGTATCTGGAGAAATCCATACATAGAGACACTCCTCCCTCTTCCCCCGATGCTCGAGCTTCAATCAACATTTCTTCTGGGTCGTTTGAGGGCTCAGTGGCAGGTAGTGGGGATGAATACTCTACCTCTCCCACAACGTCAATATCTGGAGAGGGTGCTAGAGGTAATGAGGGAGATGGGGAGTTACCCGAGGGTGGTGTGCCACAAGTTGGGGGTGTTAACCGAACTAGAAATCTTGTTGTTTGGGAAAATAGATTCGCCAGCCAGGTGGCGTTCCATAAGTTTAGGGAATGGTGGCCCTACACCCCAATGTACATAGACAATTTCGAGCTCGAGTGGGTTGGGAACACTTCAAAGATAATTGTGTGAAGGCGAATGAGCACATGGTCAAGAAATTTTATAGCAATGTGGCCCACATCTTGAAGGGCACTAAAGTGACCAAAGTGCGAAACAAGAATGTGATATTTACCGGGAAGGCACTAAATAAATACCTGGGGTTCATTGAAGAAGGCGAGTCCCTTTACAATGAAAAGTTGGCAATGGACGAGGAGGTTCGTCCGTGGTTAGCCTCATACCTGGCAGTCTCGGGTACGGTTCTAGAGTGGTTGCAAGCAGGGGTCAAAATACTTTGGAGGACTTTTAACTTTGAGGCTAGGGGATAGTTGACTTTTGTGTGCAGTCGGCTTGATCCCACTACCCATGATCAGACTATTCCGCTTGCCCGAGCTGTTCTTGTTGTATCTATTATGGCGGGATACCCTATCAATGTGGGCGATGTGATGTCCCATGTCATTTCTGCAGTGGGGGTTGAGCATGACCAGAACTACCCTTTTCCCAGCACCCTCACTATGTATTTCAGGGACCTGGAGGTGGAGAAGAGACCCTTTGACATCAAGGTCAAACCTGTGGCTCCGTTTTCATGGTACAGTTTGAAGGGGTCAGAAAACCCCAAGGACAAAAATTACAAGTCGCCTGCTTCTACCTCAACCGGCCAGTCTGAAGAGCCGGTTCTGGTAGAACCCTCCACTGAGCCTGCTTCCACATTTGCTGACATGCCTCCCGGACCTTCCACTATTGCCAGTCCCTCAGCTGGCCCGGGGATTCCATCTTTCTGGGCCCATCCTATCACTGCCCACCAGCTGAGCCAGACACTTCATAGCTTGAACAACAAGATTTCAGTTGCGTCGGCACCGCAACCAGCACAGATTCCAGGAAAAGAAGATCCTGGAGAACCAGGAAAAGATCATCAGTATTCGGGGTGCCTTGGCTAAGGCAGTGGATTCACATGACAAGGCTTTGAAGGAGCTTGCCCGAGAGCACAAAAAGATAATAAAGACAAGGGCTTCCAAGGAGTCGGTGAAAGAGTTGGGAGCAGATGTGGACAAGCTGAAGGCAGACCAAATGCCTCTTGACTTATTACTCCTCGGGGATCCAGCCCTAGCAGCAGCACCAGTAGCAGAGCCACAGTAGGAGCAGACTCTGAGGCTTCCTAGGAAGAAGAGGAAGCTCCCTGGTGCAGACAAGGAGGTCATCCGGTTGGCAGACCCACAGGAGGTCTCCTCCATGTAGCCACATGTTGCTCCAGATATTCATCCCGTACAGGTCCAGGCCCTAATCCCGGCATCTGAGAAGCAGGAGACCGGGAATCAGTCTGAGGTTCCCATACATACAGAGGACCCGGGGACCACTCATATTCCCATACATACAGACGAGGCTTAGGGACCTCCCATATCCTTTCATCTTGATTTTTTTACGCTTATTTGTTTAGTTGGCATTGGGGACAATGCCATCTTTTATTTGTGGGGGTTCTTCCTACTTTTTATCCGGATGATTGTATATATTAATTGACTTAGTTTATGTTTCTGTTGATTTTCTATTTGGTCTGTATATAACTTTACATTTAGTTACTTTTATCGTACTTTTTATCTTTCATTTGGTCTCTATATAAAGTTACATTATTGTATATATTCATCCCCCGTTGTATATTCTAATCCCCTATTGCAAATATTTATTCTATTTTCTATTTTCGTACAAATATTTCATTTTTAGCTTAGTAGATAGGCTCGCAGCCTTTTTGTTTTGTTTTTGGCGTTTTCAACAAGCCCTTGGTTTTCTTAATACCACGGTCCTTTCCAAGGGTGGAGCATTGTGCGAACCGGGTGGCTCTTCCCAATGATGGATGGCGTGACAACCTTTTTAAGGGTTTGAGTCCGTTTTTTTATTTTTCTTTTGTTTTTAGTAGTTTATAGTTAAGGGTACCTCAAGCAAATCTTCACTTGGGCCTAACACATTTGCCTTTGATCCCATGGTCAAAGACAAGTGGTTGTGTTTAGGATGGTGAAAGCAGTGACCTTGAGACTCTTGTTTTGACCAAACAAATATCATGTGGTCTTTCGGGACTATTGTGTGATCAATCGTGTCTAAGGTTGTTGTGGGCCCCCGACTCTATTTCTTTAGCAATCCTTGAGTGTGTGTGGTGAGAAATCGAATTGTGAGTCCAAGTCCCGAGCCAATGGTCTAGAACTTGCACTGAATGTTTGTTGAGGCGAAATTTTGTGTGAAATTCAACTTGAGAAGTGATTATAGGCCCTTCTTGATCCAAATAATAGTCGAACAATTCCATAGCCTACCAAGGATATAATCCCTAGCTAACCCTTTTGAGCCTTAAACCTTTTTCTTTCAAGAACCAATGCTACAAGCCTATACCCGTTCTAAATTATACCCTCTCTTGGCACCCAAATCGTCCCTTGAGTAATGGCAAAAGTCTAAGTTTGAGGGGAGAGACAATAAAGGAAACAAAGTGGTAAAAGGTACAAAAGCAAAAGGAAAGGAAGGCGATGAAAAAGAAAGAAAAGAAAAAGACAAAAAGAAAGCCCAATGTGCAAAGAATAAAACAAGATTCAAGAGAAAACAAAAGTGAAAAAGGTGTGGAAAAAACAGAAAAAGAAGAAATGCTTTGAATTGCATAAGAAAGAGTGACAATGTGTCTCTCTAACCCCTTGAAAAGAAGTGAAATACTCAAAGAGTCAAAGAGAATTGGGCCAAAATGAATCAAAAGAAGTGCTTAAGGGAAGATGGAACCCATATAGACCAACAACTTTTCCTACCCTGAACCAAAAGCCTTCACATTGACTCCACAAAAGCCCTATATGATCTTGAGTTGGATGACGCTCTCATTAGTGGATACTTACATAAGGGTCAAGCATATGGTACTTAGAGCCAGACTTGTGACCTTCCCTTGAGAGAGACGAGTGAATTCCCATTAACCTTGGTTTGTGTGCTTATACTCTAAAAGGTGAGGTTTACTTAGGGAGAGTTGAGGATGTGTGAGTTTGGGTTCCACGGCGACCAAAGTAATTGAGAGAGTTCTTTGATGTAATGAGTCAATTCTTGATGCTCTTGTGTCACACTTGATCCATAGTTTTTCAAAGTTTAAATTTTGTTAATGATCCATTCGTATTGAGGGCAATTGTTAGTCCCAACTGATGATTGTTGAGGTTACTTTAGGACAGCTGGAATTACTTGGATTTTCCTTTAAGGGGTGGGTCTTATTTTGTTTGCTTGAGGACAAGCAAAGGTTTAAGTTTGGGGGAGTTGATAAGTTAGGATTTTAACATGTTTTATGCCCCTACTTGCCTATGCTTTGATCATATATTGTTACAAAATAGTCCTAAAAGGCTCACAAGTTGTGCTTAATTGCAGGTTTGATCGACAAAGTGACAAAATATCAAAGATCGGCTCAAAAAGGAGTGAAACCTGCTCAAGTATCAAAGACCAAGAAATCCAAGGAAATAAGGCCTAGTGCGGACCGCGCAAAGTTGAATGCGGCCGCACAAGGTGGTTCAGATAGTTGGTAAACCAGGCTAGCACAAGGTGGTCTGCGGTCATGAGATTAAGAGAGATGAAAGTTTGCAATGCCAATGCCATGCAGTCCGCGGGCGTGATTGCGCGGACCGCGCCAGCTCCCTTCGCGGTCGCGGTCTATTCTATGCGGTCCGCGGAGTCCAAGTTCAGAGAATCAAAAGTAAAAGTAAAAGAGCCCAGTTCGGCCGCAATCCATTTAATGCGGCCCGTACTGACCCCGTAGGGGTATTTTTGTCCAGTTTTTCCAGCCTAGTATAAATAGAACATTTTACCATTTTTTAAGTTATGAGATATATCAGAGTTGGGTTGCGCTCGTGGGAACATCATTTGTAGCAATTTTTGGCATCTTAGCTTCAAATTAACAATAGATTCTTTGTATTTACATTAGCATTTAATTAATATGCCTTGTTCTCCATCTATTTCTTTATTTTCTTCTTCAAGCATGAGTAGCTAAACCCTTTAGCTAGGGTTGTAGCTCAACTCTAATGTGGGTAATTGATGGGTGTTGCCATCTAATGTTAGATTGACTATGGGTGTTTGCTATTTGGGTTGATTTTGTGTTTTAATCTAGAATTGGTGGTTACAAACACTGATTCAAGCTTTGTGAGTTTAACTCTTCTTGAGAAAGAGAGTCTATGACCCCAAAATTGACCCAACAAGGAATTGGGATGGACTCATGAGAAATGATAGTCCCAATTAACGGGTTAAACCTCGAGAGAGTAATTACCCTACTTGAACCCTAGTTGCTTGGTCTAATTTGCCTACCCATTTGGTCTCGAGAAAGTCAATTGGGCAAAATCACTTTCTCTACCGAGAGGCGTGAGAGTGGGTAAATTTGTGCAACGGTTATAGCATAAGACCCAATTATGTCAGTCGAACCTTAGTAACATCTACCTGTCAATCAGCCACCTAGGCAGTGTCACGACCCTAGTGCCCTACTTCCCATTAGATACAACTTAGCAATATTCTCGTAGCATAATTTAGTGTTAATCAATAGTTTTATAAAAATAGTTATAATTCGAAAACCTAAAAATGTTTGAAGTGACATTAGGAGTACAAACACATCTCTAGGGTAGACAGACAATCCAACTCCACTACTAGCTCTCTGAGGAAATCGATCTCGACCCTCATATCGGGTAAAAGCTATTGCGACCCGCTCTTCCTACCTTAGTGTAGCGTCGAGTTGGCAGTGATCATATATCAAAATCATCTGAATGATCTGAAATTTGTACACACGTCACATTCAACACTACGGAGCTACTCCAACTTCCGGAATTCCATTCCGACCCCGATACCAAAATCTCATTATCGAACCGGAAACTTAAAAAAATCAATTTTCGGCATTTCAAGCCTAAATTAGCTACGAACCTCCAAAAATAATCCAAACACGCCCCTAAGCCCGAAATCACCTAACGGAGCTAACGCAACTGTCGGAATTCTTCCGAGGTCGTCTTCACAATCCTCAGACTACGGCCCAAGTTCTACAACTTAAACTCTAAATAAATCCTCTCGGCAACTCACAATAGCAGAAACAAACACAGGAAATGCAGTTAATAGGGGATCGGGGCGTTAAATTCTTAAAATGACCGGCCGGGTCGTTACATCCTCCTACTCTTAAACATTTGTTCGTCCTCTAGTGAGCATAGAGACATACCTGAAGTAGTGAATAGATGAGGGTAACAACTGCACATATCTTGCTCGGTCTCCCAGGTCGCCTCCTCGATTGGCTGACCCCGCCACTGAACCTTTATTGATGCGATGTTCTTTGACCTTAGCTTTCGAACCTGCCTGTCCAATATCGCTACAGGCTCCTCAACATAAGATAGATCTTTGTCCAAATGGACTGAACTGAAATCCAACACGTGTGACGGATCACCATGATACCTCTGGAGCATCGAAATATGAAATACCAGATGAACTCCTGTCAAGCTGGGAGGTAAGGCAAGCTCATAAGCAACTTCCCCAACACACTGCAATATCTCTAAAGGACCAATAAACCTCGGACTCAACTTCCCTTTCTTCTCGAATCTCAAACGCCCTTCATAGCGAAACCCGAAGCAGAACTATCACGACCCAAAATCTCACCTGTTGTGATGGCGCCTATCGTGGAACTAGGCAAGCCTCAACTCGACATCTTAACATAGTAGAACTTTTAAATAAAGGCGGAAGCAGTTAATATTAAAGAAATTCTTTTAAAAATAGAATATAACTCCAAATTTATTATACAATCCATCCCCGAAATCGGGTGTCATTGAGTGCATGAGCATCTAAATGATAACAACATCCAACTGATAAAATATTGTCTGAAAATATAGAATAGTAGAATATTAAAGGAAAGGAGAGTCAAAGTCAGCGAACGCCGTGCAGCTACCTCAATAGTTTCCTAAGTCTGACTCCTCAATCAGTAACCGTCGTGACCAGAAGTGTCTAGATCTGTACACGAGGTACAGGGGGTAACGTGAGTACACCAACTCAGTAAGTAACAGAAATAAATAAAGAACTGAGAAGTAGTGACGAGCTATGCAAATACAGTTATCTCAATAACTTTCAAATAAGGGTAGTCATACTTTCAATTTAATAGTTTAAGTCACATCAGTACGTACTCAATAAACCAGATATCAAATTTGACTGAGCAGTAAGTAATATCTTTCAATAATTTTCAAAATAGTGATATGACATCTGCGATGCAACAGTAATGAAGTAAATGTATTTTCTCAGAATAACAGTCACTCTGTCCTCCCATTCACTCCAACCTCACAATTACTCATTCCTCACATTCACTCATTCCTCCCAGTCGCTTATCACTCAGCACTCGCACTCAGTAGGTACCTGCGCTCACTGGGGATGTACAGACTGCGGAGGGGCTCCTTCAGCCCAAGCGCTATAAACTGTACGGACAACTCACGTGCTATAATAATATAGTATCTGGATCCGCACGGACAACTTACGTGTTGCACGAACAACTTACATGCTATAATATAATATCTTAATCCGCACAAACAACTCACGTGCTATAATATCAATAACCTCACAACTAGGCCCTCGGCCTCACTCAGTCATCAATCTCTCCAATCTCTCGGGCTCTCAAAATTCATATAAACAGCCCAAACAGAGGTAATGTCATGTATCAACAATGAACAGCAAGAGACAGAGGCATAATAAGCAAGAAAAGCTATGACTGAGTACAAATTAGCAATTAGCAGCTAATTCAGCAAGTACACGACCTCGCAGGTCTCAACATTGATCACATAAGGCCTAAACATGATTTCTAACATGAAGTACAGTCAATTTCTATGAAACAGAGGGAACATATATTAAACAGTAGGCCAATTAATTCCACAGTCTTGCGGGACGGACCAAGTCACAATCCCTACGGTGCATGCCCACACGTCCGTCACCTAGTATGTGCATCACCTCCAAAATAGTCATACGACACAATGTCCGGGGTTTCATACCCTCAGGACCAGATTTATAACCGTTACTTACCTCAATCCGAGCAAAAAACCTACACTGAAATACCTTTGCCTCTCAAACCGACCTCTGAATGCCTCGAATCTAGCCACAATAATTCGATTCAATCAATAAAAATATAGGAATTAATTCCACATGAAATTCTACATTTTCCATTAAAAATCCAAAATTGCACTAAAAATTCTCTCGTGGGGCCCACATTTCGGAACCCAACAAAAACCACGAAATATGAACCCCCATCCAACCACGAGTCCAACCATACAAATTTTACCAAAATCCGACAACAATTCGGCCTCCAAATCATCAAATCTTATTTTCAAATCCCTAGGACCAAATTCTCAATTTACACCTCAAAAACACGTAATCTAGCTAGGATATTCAATGATAATTCAATAATATTGACTAATAATGATCACAAGGGACTTACCTCAAGAATTCCCGTGATTTCTCGCTCAAAATTGCCAAAATCCAAGCTTTGAAGTCAAAAAAATGACCCAAAACCCGGACTGTTGGAATTAAATCTGTCCAGAAAATTTCGGGTACTGTTCACGTGTTTACTGTTCATGGATATTGTTCATGCTGGTGTGAATAAAAATGCAGCAGCTGCCCAAAAGAATTTCAGCAGCTTTTCTTCAGTCCAAATTAATCCGTTAACCTTCCGAAATCCACCCTAGGCCTTCGGGACCTCACCAAAATATATCAACCAGTCCTAAAATATCATACGAACTTAGTCGAAACCTCAAATCATATCAAATAACGCTAAAATAGTGGATCACACCCCAATTCAAGCCTAATGAAACTAGGAACATCCAACTTCTATATTCGATGCAAAATTCTATCAAATCAAGTCCGATTGACTTAAAATTTTTGCACACAAGTCATAAATGACATAACGAAGCTATGAAAATTTTTAGAACTGGATTCCGACCCCGATATCAAAAAGTCAACCTCCCGGTCAAACTTCCAAACTTAAATTTCTTATTTTCGTCATTTCAAGCTTAATTTAGCTACGGGCCTCGAAATAAATATACGGACACACTCCTAAGCCCGAAATCACCATAAGAAGCTATTGGAATCATCAAAAATCCATTTTGGGGCCGTTTACACATATTTTATCATCTGGTCCACTTACTCAACTTAAGCTTCCAAAACATGGATTGTTCTTTCACTTAAATTTTGAATCATCTGAAAACAAAACTTGACCACTCTCGCAAGTCATAATACACAAAAAGACACTACTCAAGAATTCAAATAGCTGAACGGGATGGAATTGCTTAAAACGATAGGTTGGGTCGTTACAAGAACCCGCTCTCCAACCATATAGGAAACATCACGAACCTTCCGGTCCGCGTAACTCTTTTGTCTGGACTGGGCTGTATGGAGTCTATCCCGAATCACCTTAACCTTCTCCAAAGCATCCTAAACTAAGTCTGTGCCCAATAATCTAGCCTCACTCGGCTCAAACCAACCCACCGGGGATCTACACTGCCTACCATATAAAGCCTCATACGGTGCCATCTGAATGCTGGACTAATAGTTGTTGTTGTAGTAACTGAGACCGCCTGAGCCAAACCAGTGCACACTGATAGAATCTGAGCTAGAGTCTTCTGAAGGCCTGGAATCATAATAGGCAAAGTCGGTGCCTGAGCTGGTGCTGTTGGAGCGTCCACAACTGGGACCTGATCCTGAATTAGGGCAGCTGGTAGATCTGCAGCTGCTGTGCGAGCTACACCCCTGCCCCTACCACGGACTCGACCGCGTTCTTGGCCTCTAGAGGCCCCAATTGGTGGTATTGTGGTCGTCCATCCTAACCGGTATCACGTGTCCTCACCATCTGTGAGAGAATAGAATAACAAAAGTTTAGTACTAGATTCAACAAATTCACACGACAGGAATTCAAGAATGAGAAGTTTTTTCTAAAGGTTCTGCAGCCTCCCGAGGATAAATACAAACGTCTCTGTACCGATCCGCAAGACTCAACTAAACCGGCTCATGACTCGCGAGACCTATGTAACCTACGCTCTGATACCAACTTGTCACGACCCCAAATACCTCGGTCGTGATGGAGCCTAAACATCTTGTGTCACAAGTCTAGAGCCTCTTAATACAACTAGTCCGACTGTTTGATACATAACAAGTCAAACAAATGCAGAAAATAAGGATAGGAAGGAGGAAAGCAAGGCTGCGGACGCCGTACAGCTACCTTGCAGTCTCCGATAAGCTCTGGAAAATGCTGGGGACCCTCACTCTGCCGCTCAGGCAACTGGATCTACACACAAGGTGCAGGGAGTAACGTGAGTACACCAACTCAGTAAGTAACTAAAGTAAATAAGGTATGAGTGCAGTGACGAGTAGTTTAGAATCATATATAAGAGTACACAACAGAGTATCAAATCAAACTCAACAGTTTAAAATCCAATTACTTCGTAAACACTTCAATTTCAATTGAAATGCTTTGAAATCATTTACTTAGCAGTTTTTCAACAGAGGCTCATTATGAAAGAAGAGTGAAATCAGCAAAATGGCATACATGGCCCCCGGGCAAGGTATCACTCATAAATATAGCCTCTCGGGCAAGCCTCTCAGTCACTCGTGACTCAGATATCGACACATAATACTCACACTCAACACTCAAGCTCAATAATATCTCATAATAGTAATAATCATAATAACCACTGCGGCGTGCAGCCCGATCCATAGTTTATAGTCGACTACGCTCACTGGGGGTGTACAGACTCTAAAGGGAGTCCTACATCCCAAGCGTCATACCGCTGCAGCGTGCGGCCCAATCTAATATATACATATAATATTGTTGCAGCATGCATCCCGATCCATAATATATATATATATATTCCTCACCATTGCGTCCTCAACCTCTCTCAGTCATTAACCTCACAGCCACTCGGGCATAACAGTGGAAATCAAGGAACCTCAGCCCAAACAGTTTTCACATTTTAAGAAATAGAGTGACACAAACCAGGATTAAACAATAAATAGGAAAAACATGACTGAGGATATGCTTTCAAACAAATTGAGTGAGAAAAATAGTAAAAATGCCCCTAAGGGTCTCAACAGGTCGACACAAGGCCCCAAACATGGCATACAGCCCATAATATAGTATCAATCTCTAAAATACATGATATCATAAAGTTTCAAATCAAATACGCGGCTTAATAGTCGCTACAGGACGGACCAAGTTACAATCCCTACCGGTGCACGCCCACACGCTTGTCACCTAGCATATGTGTCACCTCATTATCAAAACAATGCTAAATACCTGGGTTTGTACCCTTAGTTCCAGATTTATAATGGTTACTTACCTCAAACCGGATGAAACACTACTCCGCGATGTCTTTTCCTCTCGCATCGGCCTCAACTCGCACCGAATCTACTCAAAATCAGAATCATAACATTAGAATATGCTAAGGGAACGAAGCCTATGTGAAAATAATCAAATTATACCAAAAATCCCGAAATTGGTCCAGCCCGACCCCCCAGGCCCACATCTCGGAATTTGATAAAAGTCACATCAATGGAATCCTTATCCTCCCACGAGTTCATACATACCAAGAATACCAAAATCCAACCACAAATGGCCCCTCAAATCCCTAGATTAAGGTCTCCAATTTCCAAGCTCTAACTCCCCAATTTTAGACTTTAAATCCCCCAAATCTCATGTTTAATTAGGTAGAAATCACAATAGAATCGTGTATTAAGTCCAAAATGCTTACCTCCAAGAAGTTCTCTTTGATTCCCTCTTCAATCTCCCTCAAGAAGCTCCAAAACCGAGTAAAAAATGGTGAACTTAGGCCAAAAATCGCGTATATACCCAAGCGAACGCGATGCTCATGGTCTTACACCTACGCGATTGCGAATAAACCCACGTGATCGTGATACACAGAAACCTACACTCATGCGATCGCAGCCCTAACTACGCGAACGCGAAGAATAACCTGGATGGCCCCCCACAAATCCTCTACGTGATCGTGAGCCTCCTCACGCGGTCACGATGAAGGAATACCTGCAACTGATCTGAAGCAAAAATCTACAACTTCTCAACTATGTGTTTGGTTCATTTAACCACTCGAAACTCACTCGAGGCCTTCGGGACCTCAACCAAACATGCCAACATATCCCATAACCTTATTCAAACTTGTTCCAACCTTCGGAACGCTCAAAACAACATCAAAACACCAAAATCACATCGGATTCAAGCCTAAGAATTCCAAAAACTTCCAAATTCCGCTTTCGATCAAAAAGTCTATCAAACCTCATCCGAATGACCTAAAATTTTGCAAAGACGTCAAAAATGACACAACAGACCTACTCCAACTTCCGGAATTCCATCCTAACCCTTATATCAAAATCTTGCCTATCAACCGGAAAATGCCAAAATTCCAATTTCGTCAATTCAAGCCTAAATCTACTCCGGACCTTCAAAACACATTCTGATCATGCTCCTAAGTCCCAAATCACCTCCCATAGCTATCCGAAACATCGGAATTCACATCCGAGCCCTTTTTCACATAAGTCAACATCTGGTTGACTTTTCCAACTTAAGCTTACTCAAAACTAAGTGTCTCAAACCTTACCAAAACCTCTCCGAACCCGAGCCAACCAACCCGGTAACACATAATACAGATAGACAAAACAATAAAAAGCAAAAATGGGGGAAATGGAGCGGTAAATCATGAAATGACCGGTCGGGTCGTTACATCCTCCCCCTCTTAAACAAACATTCGTCCTCGAACGAGTCAAGAAACATACCTGAAGCCTCAAATAGGTGAGGATATCAGCTCTGCATCTCCGGCTCGGTCTCCCAGGTAGCCTCCTCCACGGGCCGACCTCTCCACTGCACTTTCACTGAAGCTATATCCTTTGACCTCAACTTTCGAATCTGATGCTCCAAAGTAGCTACTGGCTCCACATCATAAGTCAAATCATCATCTAACTGGACCGTGCTAAAATCCAAAACATGAGACGGATCGCCAATATACTTTCGGAGCATAGAAACATGAAATATCAGATGCACACTCGACAATCTTGGTGGCAAAGCAAGCTCATAAGCCACCTCCCCAATCCTCTGAAGCACCTCAAAAGGCCCAATGAACCGAGGACTCAATTTATCCTTCTTCCCAAATCTCATAACACCCTTCATGGGTGAAACCTTCAATAGAACCTTTTTACCAACCATGTAGGACACATCCCGAACCTTCCTATCAGCATAACTTTTTGTCTCGACTGCGCTGTATGAAGCCTCTCCTGGATCACCTTCACCTTGTCTAAAGAATCCTACACCAAGTCTATACCCAATAGCCTAGCCTCACCCGGCTCAAACAAACTGAAACACTGTGCAGAACCTTGTCCTTGAGGACAAGCAAATGAGGGTCATCATACTGACGCTCCCTGATATAATGAAATAAGGAAGACCGAGAAACCACGCAAGCTAGAACCCGGCTGGGCTCCGAAAGGTCATCTCACAAATTGGCTGGCTAAGGCCTGAACATCCATCGTAATAGGCCTCTCCACTACTGGTAAATAAGCCAAACTCTCCGCCCGGTGACTCAAAGCATCGGCCACCACATTGTCCTTGTCCGGGTGATACAAAATAGTGATATCATAGTCCTTTAGCAACTCTAACCACTTCTTTTGGCGCAAATTAAGATCCTTTTGCTTGAACATGTGTTCCAAACTTCGATGATCAATATAAATCTCACAAGGAACACCGTACAATTAATGATGCTAGATCTTCAAGGCGTGAACAATAGCAGCTAACTCGAGATCATGGACAGGATAATTCTTCTCAAATACCTTCAACTGTATGGACGCGTAGGCAATCACCCTACCGTCCTTCATCAATACCGCTCCAAGGCCAATCATCGAGGCATCACAATAGACAGTATAAGACCCAAACTTGTAGGCAATATCAAAACTAGGGTTGTAGTCAAAGCTGTCTTGAGCTTCTGAAAGCTCGCATCACACTCTTACGTCCACTGGAACAGAGCAATCTTTTGGGTCAGCCTGGTCATCGGTGCTGCAATAGATGAAAACCCCTCAACAAATCGACGGTAATAACCCGCCATGCCAAGAAAACTACGGATCTTTGTAGTTGAGGATGGTTTGGGCCAACTCTGCACTGCCTCCACTTTCTTCGGATCCACCCGTATACCCTCACTCGATACCACGTGACCCAAGAAAGCCACAAAATCCAACTAAAACTCACATTTCGAGAACTTTGCATATAACTTCTTTTCCCTCAAAGTCTAAAGCACAGTCCTCAGGTGTTGCTCATGATCTTATTGACTCCAAGAATATACCAGAATATCATCAATACAATGATGAATGAGTCAAGATACAGTTGGAACACACTGTGCATCAAATTCATAAAGGTTGTTGGGGCATTGGTCAGCCCAAATGATATAACAAGGAACTCATAATGACCATACTAAGTCCTGAAAGCAGTCTTTGGGATATTTGGCTCCCGAATCTTCAACTGATGGTAACCCGAACGCAAGTCAATCTTAGAAAACACTTGTGAACCCTGAAGCTGGTCTAACAAATCATCAATACGAGGAAAAGGATACTGGTTCTTCACTGTAACTTTGTTCAACCGGCGATAATCAATGCACATGCGCATAGAACCATCCTTTTTCTTCACAAACAAGATAGGAGCACCCCAAGGTGATACATTGGGCCGAATGAAACCCTTATCAAGAAATTCCTGTAACTGATCCTTCAACTCATGAGGGGCCATACGATACGGAGGAATAGAAATGGGCTGAGTGCCCGGCAATAGATCAATGCCAAAATCAATATCTCTATCGGGCAGCATGCCCGGAAGGTCAGTTGGAAACACATCAGGAAAATCCCGTACTCTTGGGACTGAATCAATTGTAGGGGTATCAATACTGATATCTCTCACATAAGATAGATACGCGTCACACCCCTTCTCAACCATATGCTGAGCCTTAAGGAAAGAAATAACTCTACTGGAAGTATGATCTAAGGTACCCCTCCACTCTACTCGCGGTACACTTGTTATAGCCAGTGTCATGGTTTTGCCGTGACAATCAAGAATAGCATAATGGGGCAATAACCAGTCCATGCCCAAGATAACATCAAAATCTACCATGTTGATTAATAATAAATCGGCTCGGGTCTCAAAACCACTAAGAGCAACCACACACGACCGATAAACACGATCTACAACAAGAGAATCTCCTACAGGAGTAGAAACATAAATAAGGGAACTCAAAGAATACCGAGATACACCCAAATGCAGAGCAAAATAAGAAGACACAAAAGAATAGGTGGAGCCTGGATTGAATAAAACCGATGCATCTCTATGAAAAACCAGGACAATACCTCTGATGATAGAATCGGAGGAGACAACCTCGGTACGAGCAGGAAGGGCATAATATCTGGCCTGGCCTCCCCCTCTAGGTCGACCTCTACCTTCCTAACATCTACCTCTAGTTGGCTGAGCAGGTGGGGTAGCCACTGGTGCTATAATCATAGCCTGAGAACTCTGCGGGGCACGCTGTGGCTGAGAAATCTGTGGAGGTGCACCCTTCTAAGTCTGGGAAATCCCTCACCACATGGCGCGTGTCACCACACTCAAAACAAGCTCTAGGAGGACATGGTGGCTGCGACTGGCTCGGGCCAGATCTACTGGACTGACTACTGAAAGCACCCCGCGCAGGAGGCGTACTAGATACTGGAGGTGCATAATAAGGCTCTTGAGGCCTAGGAGGAGCTGGAATACCACTAGCTGCTGGAAAAGTTGAGTGAACGGGGTAACTCATATAACCCCTACCATGATGAACTGCAGCTGGCGCACGAGCACCAGAATAATGGCCCGACTCTCGAGACCTCTTGGCCTCCCTCTCCTCTCTCTCCCTAGCATGCATACCCTCTATCCTCCTAGTGATACTCACCATCTACTGATAAGAAATATCCATCTCCAACTCACGAGCCATGCTAGACCTGACGCTGGGAATAAGCCCCTCAATAAACCGGCGAACCCTCTCACGAATAGTAGAAACCAAGGCTGGGGCATGTCTAGCCAAGCTAGTGTAACGGACATCATACTCCGAGACAGTCATAGTACCCTGGCGAAAATGCTCAAACTCTGCGTAACATGCATCCTTGAGGCTCTGAGGAACAAAATCTCTCAGGAACATATCTGAAAACTGAGTCCAAGTCAGTAAAGTTGCCTCATCCGGACTGTCTAACTCATAGGTACACCACCACTCGTAGGCGGCTCCTCGAAGCTGGAAGGTGGTGAAAGAAACCCCACTCGATCTTGATATACCCATAGTGAAGAGGATACAGTGACACTAGTATAGAAATCCCAAGGCATAATCTAATGTTAACCCACTGAATACAGGAGGATCATACTTCTTGAACCTCTCAAGCCTCCACTACTCATCCTCTGAAGCCGCTGCCCTATCCTCGGGCTGATCTGGGACTGCAGGCAGTACAGAAATAATCTCTGGGACCTGATCAACATGCACTCGCTGCTGAGAAGTGCGGGCGGCGGGAGTCTATGCTCCTCCCCCGGCCTGAGATGTGGCTGCATCAAGGGAAAACAACCATGCTTGAGCCAGAGTGGTGTACATGCTCATGAACTACGCAAGAGTTTCCTGGAGAGCTGGAGTAGTAGTAGCAGTAGGCGTATCAGGTGCTTGGTCTCCGGCTGGAACTGCTGGTGGTACCTCGGTGGTAGCTCGCGCGGGTGCTCTAGCTGCACCACGTGCGCGTCCTCGGCCTCTACCCCGGCCACGACCTCTAACAGCTCCAGTAGGGGCCGCGGGTGCTTGATCATCTCTGGTAGCACATGTCCTCACAATTAGTGAGATAATAGAAGACAGAAGTTTAGAATTGTGATATCAAAATCTCGCACGACAAGGAAATCAAATGAAGTGGAATTTTCCTAACAGACACATAGCCTCTCGCAGATAAGTACAGATGTCTCCGTACTGATCAGCGAGACTCTAATAACTGGCTTGTGATTCATGACTCCTATGAACCTAGAGCTTTGATACCAACCATAATGACGGCACCTAGTCTCTACGACTAGGTAACCCTAACAAATGTGGAAAAGGAACAATTGCGAAAAGAAAATAATTAAAAAGCGAGATAAAAAAATGAAATAGTGTTTATGATGTCGCCCGGCATATAACAGTACAAGAATCTCATCATAACACTCCCAAAATCCGGAACCCCATGAATCACAAGCTAAGAGATTACATAAAAAGCTCTAACTCCATAAATGTCTATCAACAAGGAAAATACAAAAGGGTTATACTAGTACTGAGAATAGAAAGGGACTCTTCGGTCTGCGGACGCGGCAGATATACCTTGGAGTCTCTACAATGTAGCCTCGCCGCAAGTGTGATAAGGCTGAGTGGAAGTATTTGGATCTGCATATGAAAAACATGCGCTGAAAGGGCATGAGTACACCACAACGGTACTCAGTAAGTGTCAAGCCTAATCTCGGTCAAGTAGTGACGAGGAAGGTCAGGGGCCTACTGAGGTTAAATGAAATACAAGGTATAACAGTGTAGGACAAGACAATATAAGTAAATACAACAGTAAAAGTAACACGGGATAGAAATAATAGCAACAACTACTATGGAGACAAAGTAAACACAAAAAGGAATACGACTCAACACAGAGATAACAACCGGGGATCTCCCAGAATACCGTCCTGTAGTCCCAAATATAAATATCTAGTGAATCTCCTGGGATACCGTCCCGTAGTCCAACTCATAATGCGCGGGGATCTCCCGGAATACCAATCCGTAGTCCCAAATGTAAATACTCAGTACAGGGGGGAATCTACTGGGTGCAGTCCCGTAGTTCCAATATAAAAGTGCAGGGGGGTCTCCGGGAGTACCAATCCATAGTCCCAAAGTAAACATACAGGGGGATCTCCCGGGATACCATCCCGTAGTCCCAAAGTAAACACACAACAACAATACGAAGGACACTCAATTCAATTCAAATTCCATATCAAGGTAAAACAGGTATTTTTACCTAGCATGTTGCACGGAATCCAAATAAGACAGTTTGAGCAAATAAAGCAATTAAGTCAATTAGGCATGCCTTCTGAAGCTAACAGTAAGCTTAATTGCAAGTAGTATAGGCAAGAATAGAAGCACAATTATAGTTAATTAATGAAAACGGGATTTTTCAATAATTAGCACAAGTACGCACTCGCCACCTCACATACAAGGCATTTCAAATATTAATAATACCAAATCCTAAGGGGTGTTTCCCCCACACAAGGTTAGGCAAGCCACTTACCTCGAACCGGCTCAAAATCAACCCGAAACCACGTTATTGCCACGAGTACTCGACTCCAAATGGCCCAAATCTATTCAATTCAATTGCATAATATAAATAACACTTCAAGTAACTGATTCTACAAATAAATTCTAAGCTAATATGCGAAATTAGGTAAAATAACCAAAATGCCCCTCAGGCCCACATCTCGGAATCGGGTAAAATTTATATTTTTAGAATCCTCATACTCTCACGAGTCTAACCATACTAAAATTATCCAAATCCAATGTTAAATCCCCAATCAAAACTCGAAATTTAGGTCTAAGAACTTTCTCCCATTTTCCCCCAATTTTCATCCCAATTCTGAAATTAAATGACAAAACTAAGATTATATTATAGGAATACATCTATAAAGGGATTAGGAATCGTTACCCACTAATTTTCTCTTCAAATCCTCACAAAATCGCCTTCTCCCGAGCTCCAAATCAATTTTCTAACTTTATAAACTAAACCCTCGAAATTCTTATTTTTTGCCCAGCAAATCCGCATCGGCGGTCCAATTTCCGCATCTGTGAGATCGCTTCTGCGGTTAAGGGAACCGCTTCTCCGGTTTCCACTTAAATCCCCTTCGCCGCACCTGCGACCCGGAATCCGCATCTGCGGTCCCGCAGGTGCGGTACACTTTTCGCTTCTGCATTTTCAGCTCTTCTTCCTCTTGGCCTCTTCTACAGCTTGATTCCGCATCTGCGGGAGTCGCACCTGCGTCCTGTCAACCGCATATGCGGTTATGACAGCAGCCATAAACTTTAGCTGCAACTCGAAATTCCTAACTTCCGTCGATCATCCGAAATCATTCTGAGTCCCCCGGTACCTCAACCAAAAGCACAAACAAGTCATATACCACCACCCAAACTTATACCTATCCTTAAAACATCTAAAACAACTTCGAAACATCGAATTAACCATGGATTCAAGCCTAAGAACTCCAAAAACTCTCAATTTACGCTTTCGATCAAAAAGTCTATCGAACCTCGTCCGAATGACCTGAAATTTTGCACACACGTCACATTCAACACTACGGAGCTACTTCAAATTCTAAATTCTATTCTGACCCCGATACCAAAATCTCACTATCGAATCGGAAACTTCCAAAAATTCAACTTTCGGCATTTCAAGCTTAAATTAGCTACAGACCTTTAAAACACAATCCGAACACGCCCCTAAGCCCGAAATCCCCCAACGGAGTTAACGGAACCGTTGGAATTTTATTCCGAGGTCGTCTTTACAATGCTCCAACTACGGCCCAAGTTCTACAACTTAAACTCTCATTTAGGGACTAAGTGTCCCAAAATTCTTCGAAACTCCAAATAAATCCTCCCGGAAACTCACATTAGCAGAAACAAATACGGGGAATGCAGTTAATAGCGGATCAGGGTGTTAAATTCTTAAAACGACCGGCCGGGTCGTTACAATCACAGAATTGAAGAAACAACCATATATTGATGAATCATAATCAATGTTAGGTCAACTTTAAACAACAAAATATCTGTGGCTAAATCACAACCCCAGAACTATGGGTTTTAGCCACTCATGTTCGTAATAACAACTTTCTAAGTATTTTGCATAAACAAATTACAAAGAAAAGATGAAAGAATTAAGAACTAATGATTTTCTCCTCCAAAGAATGCTCCCAACGTCCTCTCCCTTCCAAAATAGTCTCCTTAGGTCTAAGGTATGTCGAAAGTCCCCCAAAATAATGTTTTACATGTATTTATACCAAGTAGGGTCTGTCATAGACAAAAATACCTTTTCCTACCGAAATAGGATTGAGACTCTGTAAAACTTGCACAGGCGCACTGCATGGGGCGATGCGCCACGCGGGATGGTAGTGGAGATTGTCAGAGATCTTGCAAAATTGAAAACCAGCTAAAATTGTACAGGTGCTGCACCAGTGTATTTTTCTTAGAGTTTGACTTTTTCTTTGCTTTTTGATATCTAGATGTGGTTCTCGCCCCCCTAAACGCGATCCCGGTTTATTCCCTTGGGCTTTTACTCAGACTTCAAAGCTCCAAATAGCTCGATTTCATTGCATAACATCTACATAGCTCAGAATCACTCCTACAATACATAAAACATGCAGTCGATGCAAAACAATAGCAATTAAGCTCAAACTCAATTAAAGTGCAGTAAATTAGAGTGTGTTAAGCGACTAAAATACATAATTATAGCCTACCATCAACACCTCACACTTAAACCATTAATCGTCCTCGAGCAATCAAACTATACTTTATATAGACACGACCTTTTTAAATAATTCTCCTAGCTCATCACACCAAGAATATTTAAAATAGACTAAGCACAAGAGTGTAACATCTTCACCTCAAGAATTGACTCACAAATACCACGTATTATTCAAAACTTACTCACTTACTATAACATAGAGGTCAATGATATTATCTTTCCTTCATGAATCAAGTTCCCTCTCACGACAAAAGAGATTAGTTCCACACACAATAAAATTTAAAAACAATCAGGAACTCAAGATAGCAAGAACTCACTCACTCTCAGAAATAACATTCATATGCCACACAAAATGCACCATAGGCTTGCCCGTGAGTATTACTCTACTAATCGAGCTCATTCAATCTAGGATCAAGTAGGAATTTAATTGGTTGTAATGTAGGCCACGGGACAGGTAGGATACACTTAGATATAAGAGTGACTACACCTCCCTAAGCACTTTAATACATACACTTTAACATTTAAAACACCATACTTATGTCAAACTATAACTCCACCTTATATTAACTCCATAATTCTTTAAGCACAATCACATCAAGAGTTACCACTACCAAGAAATATTTTTCATAACAATACAACTATTTTTATTTTATTTTCAATTTAAGTGGCTCTTAATTTTTCAAAATAGTGCACATTTCTCTTTATTTTATTAGTTCCACTCAAAAGTCAAACCAACACCCTACACTTTAACTTTTACAAAGTTCATTACACTTCAAGTGCTCATTGAGAGGTGAAAAGGTTCAAGTAGATGGTTAACTCAAACAAATGGGTAATGCTTTTAATGTGGTTGCCAAAGAAACAAGATTACATGCTCAAAGGGCTAACTACGATACATAAAAATTAGGGGGTAAACTATATATATCTGTCTCAACAAAGAAACGCCTATATTACTTCCAAGACTGAACAAAACTGCTATTTCGCTTTGCAAACACATGGGGCAAGTTCTAGACATCAAATATAATGCACAGAATAACACACAAACCTCCCACACACATGGAACATAACTCACTCAGGATTGGACTCATCAAGACACTGTAGTCAAAGCAGTTAAGCAAAGTTAAGATCATACAATTTGAGGTACTTATACAAGAGTCAAAAATTGAGCCTAAGCGTCACCATCAAAGTACTCACTATTCTCAAGGCATAACAAAGTCAAGAGATATTGCTTCAATTCCAATCACAGCACAATGACTTTTACTCCTAAAAAATAAAACTAACTATACCCGGTTCAAATAAAACCCTTAAAAAGAATCGCGGTACAAAAAAATAAGGGATAATTGCTACACCACCTACAAAGAAAATCTTTTTGTCCTTTTTCTTTCGACTTAACTCCCTCAGGTCTGTCTAGGAGATCCATCGTCGGGAAAAATCCCAATTTTCAGATTTTTTTTCTTTTATCATTTTTTTTATTTTTAACAAAAATTACTATACTAAGGACGAGTACTACAACTAAGCTAAGATAGCACACAAAATTACCCAGACAATCTCCTCACCCCATACTTAAAATTGTGTAATATCCTCATTACACACTATAAATAACAAGAGGGTAAAAGAGACTCTCTAGTAAGCCAAAGGCCAAAGAATTAACAGCTCACGGGTACTCAGACTTCCCTCAGGTATGGTCCTTTGTATGGGGAACCTCGCTTTTGCACTCTTCCAATGGCTTTACTTCCTATGCTTATAATCCTACAAAAGAAAAACAGACACTATAAAAATAATATAATAAAAATAAAAATAAAAGAAAGCAGTAAAGTTGGGTTGCCTCCCAACAAGCGCCTGATTTAACGTCACGGCATGACGTAGGGCCTCGCTTACTCATCAGCGAGTACAACATTGGTCTTCTCACAATCAATTACTCCCCCTAATAGTGTTTGACTCTATGTCCATTCACTAAAAAATTTCTTTCACCATTTAAATCACGCAACTCAATTGCAACATAAGGAATGAATCTCACCACCTCAAGCGGGCCTGACCATCTCGATTTTAACTTCCCAGGAAACAACTTAAGCCTATAATTGAACAATAATACCTGTTGGCCTGGCTCGAAGTGACGTGGCTTAATACGTTTGTCATGCCATCTTTTCATTTTCTCTTTGCATAGCTTAGCATTTTCATAAGAGTGCAGCCTGAACTCATCTAACTCATTCAACTGCAAGAGTCTCTTCTCGCTCGCTGCTTCAAGGTCCATATTCAACTTTTTAATGGCCCAGTACGCTTTGTGTTCAAGTTCAGCAGGTGAATGACATCCCTTCCCATAAACAAGCTTATACGGCGACGCCCTAACTGGCATTTTGTGTGTAATTCTATATGCCCACAAGGAATCATCTAACTTTGCAACCCAATCCTTCCTATTCACACTCATTATCTGCTCTAAGATTTGCTTTATTTCTCTATTAGACACCTCAGTTTATCCACTTGTTTGAGGATGATATGTTGTAGCAACTCTATAATGGACTCCATATTTATCTAGAAGGTTATTCAACAACCAATTACAAAAATGTGTCCCTTTATCACTAATCAAGGCACGTGGAGTCCCAAAACTCGAGAAATGTTCTTTTTCACAAATGCAACTATGACCATGGCATCATTTGTTGGCAATATGATCGCCTTTACCCATTTTGACACGTAGTCAACTGCTAGCAAGATGTATTTGTTTCCTCTGGACAATAGGAATGGTCCCATAAAATCTATCCCCCGCACATCAAAAATATCAACCTCAAGGATGTTATTCAAAGGCATCTCATGCCTCTTTGTGATTGTTCCTATTTTTTGACACTGGTCACACTTCTTAACAAATGCATAGGCATCCTTGAATAATGTTAGCCAAAAAAAACTGGATTGTAATACCTTTGTAGTTATTCTATTGCCTCCATGATGGCCCCCATAAGGTGATGCATGAAAATCATACAACACTAATTCCACCTCCTTTTCTGGAATGCATCTCATCATCAACTGATCAGCATACTGCTTGTACAAGTATGGCTCATTCCAGTAGTAGAAGTTTACATCATGTAAAAATCTCTTTCTAGCTTCAAATTCAATACACGAGGAAGTACCCTACTCACAAGATAGTTCACATAGTCCCCGTACCATAGGGGGGTCTTAGGTGATAGCAAAAAGTTGCTCATCAGTAAATGTCTCTTTAGTTTCTCCACCCTCCTCCACGTGGTTATGATTTTTTAGCCTTTATAGATGGTCAGCTACTTGGTTCTCTGTGCCCTTTCGATCTCGTATTTCTATATCAAATTCCTGCAACAACAAAACCTAGTGCATCAATCTAGCCTTAGATTTCTTTTTGTAAATAGATACCTGATTGCTGCATGATCAGTATGGACTATGAGTTTTGTTCCCACCAAGTATGCCCGAAATTTCCCAAAGGTCCACACAAAGGCTAACAACTCCTTTTCAGTGGTGGTATAATTTAGTTGTGCATCATCAATAGTCTTACTCGTATAGTAGATGGAATAAAACATTTTGTCTTTCCTTCTGCCTAGCACTGCCCTAATAGCATGGTCACTTGCATCACACATAAGTTCAAATAGTAAGGACCAATCTGGTGCCACAATAATGGGGGCAGCCACCAACTTCTTTTTGAGCTCTTCAAATGCCTCCATGAAGGCGTCATCAAAATTGAAAGGTACATCCTTTTCAAGCAACCTTCACAAAGGAGTAGCAATTTTTGAAAAATCCTTTATAAAACGCCGATAGAACTTTTCCTGTCCCGAGAAACTCCAGACACCCTTCATAGAAATGGGTGGAGGTAATTTTTCAACCGCCTTCATCTTCGCCTTAATCAACTTCAATGCCTCTTTTAGACACTTTGTGACCCAATATGATGCCTTCCTGCACCATAAAATGGTACTTTTTCCAATTCAACACTAGATTTGTTTATTCACAACGGGCTAACACCTTGCTCAAATTCTTCAAACAGTCATCATAAGAAGACCCAATGACTGAAAAATCATCCATAAAGACTTCCACAATTTTTCCACCATATCGGTGAAAATAGTCATCATGCATCTCTAGAAAGTGGCTGGTGTATTACAAAGACCAAATGGCATACGCTTGAAGGCGAAAGTTCCATAAGGATAAGTAAAAGTGGTTTTCTCCTGACCTTCTGGGCATATGACAATCTGGTTGTACCCCGAATAACCATCAAGAAAGCAATAATATTCATGCCCCGACAATTTGTCCAACATTTGGTCAATAAATGGAAGTGTGAAGTAGTCCCTGCGGGTTGCTTTGTTGAGCTTTCTATAATCAATGCAAACTCTCCACCCCGTCACGGTGCGAGTAGAAATTAACTCATTTTTCTCATTCTCTAACACAATCATCCCCCTTCCTTTTGGGAACACATTGCACTGGGCTTACACAGTTACTGTCAGAGATAGGAAAGTTAATACCTGCATCGATCCACTTAATCACCTCTTTCTTCACGACCTCTTTCATGATGGGATTTAATCTCCTTTGTTGCTCAGCACTAGGGCGGTGTCCATCTTCCAGAAAGATTTTATGCATGCAAAACAATGGACTAATTCCCTTGATGTCAGCAATTGTCCACCCAATAGCCTTTTTATGTTGACGAAGTACTCTGAGTAATTTTTTTTCTTGTACATTAGTCAAGTTGGATGAGATAATCACTAGCAATGTCTCAGAGTTTCCCAAACAAACATAGCGTAGATGCGCTAGAAGGGGTTTTAGTTCTAGCTTTGGAGCTTCAATAGATGGTTTAGGAGGGGTCAGAGTGACAGGCCTGTCCAACTCCTCAAATCTCCCAAACCTATGGACATAACTGCAAGACATGTCAAGTACTTGCTCAATTCTCCCATCATTTCGTCTTCACCGTCTTCTTCATCCCAATCAAAGCTCGTTCAAGAGGATCTATGGGGCTCATATAAGGCACCAATGACGTAGCATCACTTTCCACCTCAGAAATCATGGATAGCTCATCATAGTGGGCTGGCAATCTGAGTGCTTTATACACATTGAATACCTCCACTCGATCACCTACTCTCATCGTCATCTTTCTTTCGCATACATCAATAATAGCTCGGCCCATAGCTAAGAATGGACGCCCCAAAATAAATGGGACTTCCTGATCAGGCTCGTAGTCTAAGATAATGAAATTAACAAGGAATATGAAAGAACCCACTTGAACTAACACATCTTCAATCACTCATCCAGGATGAGCAAGGGAGCGAGCATCCAACTGTAAGATTACTATTGTTGGGCGTGGCTCACCCAAACGCAATTGTCTGAATATAGATAACGGCATAAAATTGATGCTCGCTCCAAGATCACTTAAAGCTTGCCCAACTGCATGGTTACCAATCGAGATTTGGATAGTAAAACTACCCGGATCCTTCAATTTCTGAGGTAGCTTGCTTTGGATTCTTGAGCTACATTCCTCAATAATAAGTGCCACAGTCTCGAATTCGGTCAACCTTCTTTTATTTGCCATTATGTCCTTGATGTATTTTGCATATTTGGGCACTTCTTCCAGGATGTCTACCGGTGGGATATTGATTTGCACCTGCTTCAAAATATCAAGAAAATTTTATACGCGGCATTATCCTTCACTTTCTGCAATCTTTGAGGGAACAGAGGTGGTGGACTCGCAACTAATGGGGGGGGGGGTTGCTTAGCCACAGCTTCTTCAGTTGGCTTCTCTGACTCCTTTGATTTTTCTGATTCTAACTCTATAGTGGTTGGCTTCTCATTAAAGGTCACTTCTTTTCTCTTTTTCGATTGGACTTCTTCTAACTATCTCCCATTCCTAAATGACACAACATTAATATATGTTTTAGGATTAGCCTCAGTGTTGCTTGGAAGAGCTCCAACTGATTAAGTATTTTGGGCACTAGCAATTTGTTCCATTTGTCGCTCCAAATTTCTCATTGTTGTGGCTTGGGCCTGCTGATCAGCCTTTAATTTCTTCATCATTTCCTCAAGGTGACTTGTCGAGTTTGCATGTTGTTCAGCCTAAGGTGGTCTATATTGTTGTTGAGGTACCTGTGGCTTGTATTGATTCTGAGCACCATGGTTTCCACCCCATAGAAGTTTGGGTGGTTCCTCTAGTTGGGATTGTAAGTGTACTCATACTGGTTTGTCTAGACCCTCTTTGCATTACCCACAAAACAGACAGACTCTAGGTTAATTGGGCATAAGTTACTCGTATGACCCTCTCCACATACTTCACAAAATAGTTGAACTTGTTGCACTAGCTGGGCTTGTTGCTTGTTAATAACCAAGGTCGTCTGATTGACTTGGTTGGTCAATATGGAAATCTGCGTTGATAGTGCCGTGATGACATCTAACTCGAGAAACCCTACGGATTTTTACACTATATGTGTGCCCATCTCTTCTTGCCAATCAGGATTGTTTTTAGAGAATTTGTTCAATAACACATATATATCATCAAAGTTTTTCTCCAACACTTGACCTCCAGGTGGAGTATCTACCATAATCTTTATCTTAGGATCTAGCCCTTCTATGAAAGTGTGAGCTAACACTTCGTTTGTCTGATTGTGATGAGGACAGTCTCTAAGCAGCCCCTTGAACCTCTCCCAAGCTGAGTATAAAGACTCCCCCGTTTTCTGTTTGAAGGCGACAATTTTACTTCTGATTTTGCAGTTTTACCTGAAAGGAAGAACCTTGCCAAAAATTTCCTTTCTAGATCATTCCATGATGTAATAGAATTAGTTGGTTCTGCTTTCAACCATCGCTTTGCTTCCCCCAATAGAAAGAACAGGAAAAGTGTGAACCTCACATAGTCTGGAGTGACTCCGTTGGTGATATAAGTATTAGTAATCTCCAAGAAATTCAGGATATACTGTTGCGTATCCTCGTGTGGAAGACCCATAAACTGCCCATTGGCATTAAAATAGATGGATCATGCTCTGTTTCAGCTCAAAGTGTCCAATGATTCTCGGCTTCACAATGCTGGAGTTGACATTAGCAATGCTGGGCATCGCCACCTCATGAACAACCATATGTTGCTCCTCTGCCATTTCACAGGAAATTGAACAAGTGCCTGAAGATTATTTGTGTCCCTTGCTTCCCTCAATCTCCTATGAAATGTTCTCTCATTTTCGAGGTCAAAGCCTTGAAGTCTGTCCTGGATTCTGGCCCTACGCATTCAATCCAAGTTCTTGAGATCAGAGCAACAATCAAGTAACATTAGACTTGGCGAAATAAACAATTAAAGCAAAAACTAGAAAATAGTCAATATTCAAGTCCCCGAAAAAGGCGCAAAAAACTTGTTGCTCCCAAATGCACACGCAAGTATACGCGATCGTACAAGTAATAAAATAATAAGTCGGGTGTCGAACTCACAGAGGCTTGTATTAACTACCCACTAAATTCACCGTGATTGTTATTTAGTCGAGCCCATCAGAGTTCAAAAGTATGATTATACTAAACAACAATTATAACTAGTAAATAAATTATCAAGCAGCAAAATGGTTGTTATGTATTCAGTAGAGACAAATATTCGAGGTTGTGATCGATTCACCAATCATATTGTGTTCTAGTTAATTGTCTCTTTCACACAATTCACTCATAGTTGCTAATTAATGAACAATTGCTCTCATAGCCTTCTCCTGAAGTGCTACTCGCCTATTCAAAATAGATTAACGTCTATATTCCTATGAAATTAATCTATTAACAACGTGTTAAGATTACGATATTTAATTAAGCACAGTAATTAGGTATATTCTTATCCTAACCATAAATCTCTCCCCCTCCCCCCTCCCCCCTCAAAGAGTTAAGATCGTGCTCTCTTTGCTTCTTCTCTAATCTAAACATGGCTTTCCCAAACATAGCATAGAAAGTAAATAGAACCTAACTGCTGGCCAGACAATTAAGCAATTAATCACAGAATTGAAGAAACAACCATATATTGATGAATTATAATCAAGGTTAAGTCAACTTTAAACAACAATATTTATGGCTAAATCACAACCCCAGAACTTTGGGTTTTAGCCACTCCTGTTCGTAGTAATAACTTTCTAAGTATTTTGCATAAACAAATTACAAAGAAAAGATGAAGGAATGAATAACTTGATGATTTTCTCCTCCAAAGAATGTTTCCAACGTCTTCTCCCTTCTAAAATAGTCTCCTTAGGTCTAAGGTGTGTCAAAAGTCCCTCAAAATAATATTTTACATGTAGTTATACCAAGTAGGGTTGGGCCCAGAGGAAAACACTTTTTCCTACGCGAAATAGGATTTAGACTGTGTAAAACTTGCACAGACACACCGCATGGGGTGACGCGCCATGCGGGGTGGTAGTGGGGTTTGTCGGAGAGCTAGCAAAATTGAAAACCAGCAGAAATTGTACATGCTCGGCGCCCCACGCACCGCACCAGTGTATTTTTCTTAGAGCCCGGCTTTTTCCTTGCTTTTTGATATCCAGATATGGTTCTCGACCCCCGAACGCGATCCCGGCTTAATCCCTTGGGCTTTTACTCAAACTTCAAAGCTCCAAATAGCTCGATTTCATTCCGAATATCTTTAGCTCGGAATCACTTCTACAAGGTATAAAACACTCAATTAGTACAAAATAACAGTGATTAAAGTCAAATTCAATTAAAATGTAATAAGCCACTAGCATAGGTAGTTATAACCTCCCATCAGTTTGCAATTAGTCTAGTACACCTATTGAAGAAGAAAGACCCAAATAGTGGTATGTCCTCGTATTGTTTGGTTTGAGGCGACTTTGGTTTTCAAGAAAATCAAACCAATTTTACGTGTCGCTTTGCAGAATCTCTAAACCAAATAATACCAATAAGTGAGAGAGTAGAATTGAGATATAAAAACCTCTTTACAGTAGCGTCAGTAATGAAAACGGAGACATGAAAAAAGTTCGATAAATCGAACAAGCTTTCATGTGAGATCTATTAAAGAAAACATATAGTTGTGCTGTATTCTTCGCCAGACCCTTTTTCATTGAAGTCCTTACCTTTTAAGTGTTAACTGAAATTGTACGTTGTCAGCATGATTCTTTGACATTTTTACATTTTAAACAGAAAATTGAATATAAAGAGAGTCCCCATTTGCTATGACTGCTTGTGCTTTAGATATGTCAACAACATTACGTACTGCATCCAACATACCAGTAGTACTAGATTTGCGTAAAAGAATTGCTCACTCCAACTAGCTACTCACTAGAACCAGATAAGAAGTAAAGATAAAACATCAACTTGCAATTTCAATAGTAACGGTGAATCAGCACCACTTCCAAATTACTAGCAAAGTTAAATGAAAACAGTTAAAAAAAATAAGCAGATAACACAAATACACAGTAAAAAAATACAAATACACATATTGTTGGAATTAAAGTACAGATTGGGGTTAGACCCACCGAGTAAGAGTTGAAAGGCCTATACTAAGATGGATCATGAAATAGTTGTATATGGTCAAAATCGGGCTTGCCCTTTTTGTATGATTAATCGAGAGCAGGACGTGGCAGGCCAAAGTTCGACTCCATGTCATATCGAACTGTGATGCGAAGTTAGATTGCCGAGTTCGTGACCCAGAGACCGATCGAGATCGAGATCAGCCAAGATCGAGACCGAGCGAGATAGAGATCGAGCAAGATCGAGAGAAGCCTACTGAGCCAAATAACGGAAAGCCAAAATATCCGTGATCGGGCGAGGATCACGGCGAAAATCTCGGCACGTATCAAGAAGCGGTCGATTAATAAGGTAATCATGAGATTTCTTACTGTATTTATGCTAAAATCTGTGTGATCTGCCATTGTTGAACGAGCAATGAGCTCAATTCTGTCTCTGCGAAATACAGAGCATGTGAACAAGAGAGTGAAGAAGGGGAGAAAATATCTGAAATGTTAACTTCTTGCTTTATTCATTTATAGTGTAATGTATATATACAAACTGAATCTACTAACAACCTTGAGCTGGAATCATTAATTTACAGCTGTCATACTAGCTAACTAACAGTGCGGCTACTTAACTAACTAACTAACTGTAACGACCTTAATTAACTAACGGAAATGGCCTAACTGCTTCTTAACAGTAACACTTCGTAATACTCTCCCTCAAGCTGCAGGGTGTAAGATGTTAATCACACCAAGCTTGCCTAAGAAATGATTATGTTGGACCTGACTTAGTCCTTTGGTAAGCAAATCTGCCAACTGATTTTTAGTGTTCACATAAATTGTTTGCACAATTCCATCTTTAATTTTGTCTCTAATGAAGTGACAATCTATCTCGATATTTTTAGTACGTTCATGAAAAATAGGATTAGCTGCAATCTGTATAGCCGACTTGTTGTCACTCATAACTGCAACAAGAGTCTTGACCTCTACTCCTAGCTCTTTGAACAGGCCTAGCAACTAAGTGACTTCTGCTACCGCTGAGGCCATGCTTCTATACTCAGCTTCTGCTAAACTCCTAGACATTGTCTGCTGCTTTTTTGATTTCCATGAAATTAGAGATGCACCAAGTTTGATCACATAACCAGTGATAGATCTCCTTGTGTTAAGGCAAGCTGCCTAGTCTGAATCACACCAACAAGTTAATGTTGTAGTAAGAGTTTCTGATCTCAACCAGTGCCTTGGCTAAGAGATCCTTTCAGATACATTACTACCCTTAGTGCAGCTTCCCAATGAGATCTCTTTGGCTGCTGCATAAACTGACCTTGTGTGTGGATGGCATAACTAATGTCTGGTCTGGTGATAGTGACATACATAAGCTTCCCAATCAGTCTTTGGTATGAACCAATATCATTTAGAACTTCATCACCTTTAGCACCAGTTGTTGCATCATACTGAAGTGTGGTGAGCTTTAGGTTTGTTTCCAAAGGAGTTGCAGCTGGCTTAGTTGCACTAAGCCCCATACTGGATATGAGCTCTAAAACATACTTTCTTTGATTTAAGATTATTCCTTCCTTGGACCTGAGCACTTCAATCCCTAAGAAATATTTAAGCTCACCTAGGTCCTTCAGCCTAAATTTCTGATAAAGAACATGTTTTGCTTCAATTATCAGTCTCTCATCATTTTCAATTATAAGTAGATCATCAACATACACCAGAATAATCTCCAGACATGTACACTTTCTTAAAGTGAACAAGGAGTAGTCATGGTTGCTCTACACAAAACCTCCTTCTATTAAAGCATCAGACAACTTGATATTCCATTGTCTTGAAGTTTGCTTTGATACCATACTAAAATCTGTGTGATCTGTCATTGTTGAACGAGCAATGAGCTCAATTCTGTCTCTGCGAAATACAGAGCATGTGAACAAGAGAGTGAAGAAGGGGAGAAAATATCTGAAATGTTAACTTCTTGCTCTATTCATTTATAGTGTAATGTATATATACAAACTGACTCTACTAAGAACCTTGAGCTGGAATCATTAATTTACAGCTGTCATACTAGCTAACTAGCAGTGCAGCTACTTAACTAACTAACTGTAACGACCTTAACTAACTAACGGAAATGGCCTAACTGCTTCTTAACAGTAACACTTCGTAATAATTTAGGATTGTATTAAGGGTAGGATTCCCCTTCTATATAAAGGGGGTCTGATTATTTGTAAAAGAGCATTATATTCACGCAATATAAAGCAATATACTGTCATTCTCTAGTTACCATTGCCTTGTTATTCCGTTCTTAAGTCAATTGATACATATTTGGCTCAAGGGTGACCGTACTCGAGGGCCAAAACTGTTCAATTTGTGTGGTTTGCATTTATTAATTGTCTATTTCAATAGTAATCTATTCCTCTTAATTTGTGCCAAATTATATCATGTATCCTTAAAACCGCGTATAAATTCAATTGTTATCCGATTTTAGGGTAAACAATACTCTAGTAGAAAATACGGCAAGGAAGGCAAAATGAAACACTCTGCAAATATCGCACAGCAAAAGTCACATTTAACAAAGGAGATTTATCAATCGAATCTGGTAAATGTCAATTATAAGACGCATTTGAATGCAATTTATAAGTCGGATTTGACAAAATGCAATTCGCATTGACGAATACGATTTATAGCCAAATATGTTGAATGTGATTTATAAGCGAAATGGTCGAATACGGTTAGGATTGTGATTTATAAGTCGCATGCCCAGTTTGTATGTCGAATTAATTCCTGTTCTAGCAAACCTTATATATAGTTGCTTTTGTCATATGCCATTTGTAAGTCACTGATTCACACACCTCAACTGTTTTTCAATTTCCGTTTTAGACATCCTTATTAATTACTACATACAAATTTCTTCATTTATAACTCTCCAATAGAGATTGATTTATAAAAAATAAGGTTTCTCCCTTTATATAATCAATAATTGCCCGTCTTTTTGATAAATATAGAAACTCATTGATGCATTTGTATACTCAATAGTATTTAAATAGTTTAATTTTTATAGCCCTTAGTAAATAGGAGTATGTGATTTGCTACATTGAAGAATAGCCTATTACTCTATATACGAGAAACGTTTTTTTTTAACGCCATTCTCTGTAAGAGAATTATAAATGGAGATCAGCTACAGTTGTGAAAAGAATTTTCTTATACAATGAGCAAGGATATCCTAACAGGAATCGTGAATGGGAAAAAACTTAAGTGTGTCTATTAGTAAACATAAATCGCATCCATTAAATGACGATCTATAATCATATTCGACAAATACGACTTATGACAATTATAATAATGGATTTTGCCTATTCTTTCTATATTGTTTTATTCCTAAATCGCATTATAAAATATTTTCTATAAATGCTGACCTATAATCATAGTGGACGCCTGATGTTGAAATAGTAGGAGCTAAATTGGCTACTTCATTTGTAGAAAACATTATAAGTTATAAATTGTGGAATTACACCGGGTATGTTGTTGTTAACTTGTTATTATTGTAAACTGACTACTTCATTTGCTTTACAGTAGGAGAGAATGCTGAATCCAAATTCTAATTCTAAATGTGTATTTTTATGTAAAGAAAGTCCATAAAAATGCAAAGTATAAACTAGGGAAAATGACATTGTATAGTCGATCTCAAAATAATAGCCGATATATATATATATATATATATATATATATATATATATATATATATATATATATATATATATATATATATGTATGTATATTGTAAGTTATATACAAAAATTATACAAATTTTACACATATTTTCGGCTATCGAATCTAATAGTTTCTGATACGGGCTAGAAGTGAAAAAAGCCCTATAAACTATTAGAACGAACCCAAGATATTAGAAGCGGGTTGGACTAGTAAAGTGAAGTTGCTGGAATTAAAGGGGGGATTTGCATCTATACCCGCTTTTTGGGTCACGTTTTAACTTGTACCCGCTTTGCAAAAAAAATTGCAAGCATACCCACTTTTTCGAGTAACTTCAACATACGGGGCTGAAGTAGCAAAGGCAATCACGCAAACTTCAGCATTCTAGTAGACAGGCTGAAGTAGCAAAAATTGTTGAACCAAGTGTGCTGAAGTTTTTGTTTGTTAGCTGAAGTTTTGTTCTCTATTTGCTGAACTTAAGCATTCTAGTGGCTGAAGTTTTGTTCTCTATTTGCTGAAATTTTTGTTTGTAATTGCTAAACTTCAGCATGTTTTAGCTGAAGTTTTTCACGTAAACTTAGTGTTGGCTGAAGTTTATATTTGTAATTGCTGAACTTAAGCATTCTAGTAGCTGAAGTTTTGTTCTTTATTTGCTAACTTCAGCATGTTTTAGCTGAATTTTTATATTATTAATGGAGAAAGTTCAAATTATATATTCAAGACGACATTTCTCAACAATGGCAATGTCATACTCAGTCTTTAACTTAGAATATTCCTGCTCCAGTTTCTTGTTTTTATAACGTGCCCTCTTGTTCCGAAACCAAACAGCAACTAGGTGAGGATCAAGGCCAAGCTCAGAAGCAAGCTTGTCCTTCCTCTCTGTCTCCAGTTTGTGTTCGTCCTCAAAGCTCTGTTGAAGAAGATTAACTTGTTCTATAATTTCTAGTTATTTTTCCTTCGTTTAATAGTTTTATTTGCAATTTATTTTTATGTAATCTGATAAATATACTTATGGCAATCATCCCCATAAACTGAAGTTTCATAGCAGTACCAACAACAGCAGAAAGAAGAAGAAGGAGAAGGAGAAGGAAAAGGAGGAGGAGGAGGAGGAGGAGGAGAAAGGGAGCTGAAGTTATTTTAAAAGTGGGTACAAGTTAAAACTTTTTAAAAAATGGATATAGGTTAAATGGGGGCGACCAAATAGGGCGCTCCGTGCAATTTCGACGAATTAAAGAGAGGAGCTTGAGTTGGACTTAATTCCTATTGGGCTGGATCAACAAAATATAAAAATAACAAAAAAAATTATAAAAATTTTTTTTAAGACACATACAGAGAGAAAATCATTATGCAAAAACTATTATATACACACAAAAAAGGTTCTAATGTATATACCTGGATAGTATGACCAGAATATGACACGAGAAAATGTCATGCTTATGCTGTCTACAATGATGAATATCCTAGAATAGGTGAACTAAGCTACAGCCTACAAGTGTAGTTCCTCCTTTTCCGTTTGTCCTCTTGTGTTTACCTGGTATTCATAATAAACCAGCCGGTTAATTCTGTCTTTAACAATGAAACAAGTTGATTAACGACTAATTTTGGTCTTGGTGTCATCTATTTAAAATGCATCTTCCCCTTCTTAAAATATGTAAAGGTTGGTAAATGTAACGTTGGCAGAAGATAATGTGGCCTTTAATATTGCAAAAATATGGGAAGATAATGTGGCCTTATTAAGTCTTAACAAAATGTGTAATACATGGAAATATTTTTCCAATCACTTTTAATGTGTACGTGTATTATTCAACCAGAACAGTACAAGGCAACATGTTGGATTCAAGCTAATTGGATCTCTTCATAATAAAAATAACGAAAGAGAGTCGCACTAACTTCTTAAAGTATTGGCAAATAAAAAGTGCTTTTAGTCCTTTTGAGTATAGATGTGGGCCGTGGGGCAACTGGCAAGTGACAACGATTCAGACAAATGATCGATATGATCCTCAAATTAGTCGACGCAAAACACAATTATCTATCTATATATATATTATTAGTTTTAGGGTACGTGCTTCGCGCGTGTACCTATATCAATGAATGTACAATTTTGAAAACTTACAAAAATATTATTAGTATCTTTAAATTATAAAATTAAAATTCTTGAAAATGATGAATGTTGATTAGCTAGTTCAATAAAAGAAGAAATCATGTAGCACAAAAGTTCTTTAATGCCTTATTATGATTTGTGAATTTTTTGTTAGAAAATCTTGTGAAACTTGTTATTTAGTTTTTTCAGTCAAACCCTACTTTAACAGAGAACAAAATCTTATAATTTTAAGTATTTTTACTTAATCATTTTTTGACTTGCGCTTAATATAACATACTTTATCTTAGATAAAAATAACTTTACAAAAATTTAATGGATAATTCTAAAATTCAAAAAGCTACTACTACTACTAAATAGTTTATTTGGTAAATATGAAAGTTGATATGGGTATTCATGTCTCAAAATATCAAAAGCACTTATCTTTTAGAGAAACAATCTCTTTCTCCTTTTGCATAAAAGTTAAAAATATTTTATCCTACTACTTAAAAATACCTATTTGTTACCGGACTTGACAAAATACCTTATTTTTATTAAAAAAATAACTTTTTCGTAAAAATTAAATAAGCATTTTTGGTATTTCAAAAGCTTGGCCAAACATGTTATTAGTAACATCTCTATATTGTGTTGGAATCTGAATACCTCCACCCCTCTACCTTCCATTGTAAACTTTTTTTCAAAGCTGAACGACATTTCGCTAAGAGCCATCGTACTTTTAATATAATATATATTACGTTTAACTCTGGGATAATTTCAAATACCCCACACTTCCTAATGCTATTCTTTGATTTCCTAAAATTTACCTACATTCTCGATTTCTTTGTAATAATCTTTTTGACCTATTTATCGTTACTATACAAATTATAATTAGACATATTTAACCATACTAATTAATATACTCATTTGTTTTTTTAGAATAGTTAATTCTTCATTGTAGCTAATGAGCCATATAATGGTGACCCAGGTTAACTTAATGATTAGTAGTTAACTATAGTTAGTGATTAGTTGACCACAGTTAGTAGTTAGGCAGTTACATCTGTAATTAGGTAGTTATTACTATAGCTAAGTACTGTAGATGTAGAGATTTTGACGGATCAATTACAGTGTAATGAGAATTGCTCCTTTTTCTCTCTTCTTCATTTCTTCTCTTCAAGTATCGATCTCAGATCCATAAATTTGACAGTAGCATTTGTAGAAAATCTACTGTCCAAATAAACGTAATTTTTATTAAATTTTTGAAAACAAGAGATTCATCAGTTGTTTTTTTCCAAAATTTTCTAGCCGGAAAAGGTCATGGCCGGAGATGAAACCACCTGTCGTACAGAGGAGGTAACAAATCGATCAATAGTGATGATAGATCATAATCATCCACTGTATTTGCACCCATCGGACACACCGGGAGCATTATCACTTGGTTTTCAACTGCAAGGAATGGAAAATTACACGATTTGGAGTCAAGCGATGGAGGTTTCGTTGCTAACACGGAACAAATTAGGGTTCATCGATGGATCGGTAACGCGTGATACTTATGGAGACACTCATGCAAATCTATGGGACCGCTGCAATGCTATTGTGAAGTCATGGATAATGCACAATGTGAGCCGCGATTTGCTGAGTGGAGTATTATTCCGGTCAAATGCATATGCAATCTGGTCGGATCTCAAGGAACGATTTGATAAGGTTAATGCATCGAGAATGTACTACTTACACAGGGAGATTTTTTCACTAACACAAGGTACATCTTCTGTTTCAGTTTACTACTCAAAATTGAAGAATCTATGGGATGAGTATGATTCGATTATGCCTCCACCTGTTTGTTGTGATAAGTTAAAGAAATTTACTGAACGACAGGAGTATCAACGTTTATGGCAGTTTTAATGGGGTTAAATGATAGCTACAGTCAAGCTCGTAGTCAAATCATAATGAAATCTAAAATTCCTACTGTTAATCAAGCCTATTCTATGATTCTTCAAGATGAAAGCCAGAAACTAGTAGCAGGTTGGAGTCATAGTACTGAGTCTATTGATCCTACTGCCCTGTTCAGCTCTAAGATTGGTCAAAAACAAAGAAGGAATTTCAATGTTGAATGTGATTTCTGTCATTTAAAGGGACATACCAAGGAGGAATGTTACAAATTGATGAAGTGTGATTACTGCAATAGGAAGGGACATTTAAAGGCAAACTGCTACAAGTTGATAGGGTATCCTACAGATTTTAAGCCTCAGAAACGAGCTAATATGGTTGGAGGTTCAAGTAACCAGCCAAATCCACCTTCCTCAGTCATGATGACACAGGAGCAACATCTAGGACCTATGCAAGGATTCACTACTGAATCACATAGTCATCAGGGGCAACAGAATTTGGGGCCTATGCAAATGTTCACTCCTGAACAATATAGTCAGATTCTAAACCTACTAAACAAGGCATCACTCTCTAAATCCTCTGCCAGTGCACACATGGTAGGTAATGTTTCTTATGAACCAAATATTGATGAGAAATGGATAGTAGATACTGGAGCTACTAATCATATGGTTGGTAATGAGAAACTTCTGCTTGAAAAATTGTTAGTAGGTAACGCAGGAAATGTACAGCTCCCTACTGGAGAGTCTACTAAGGTGTCACATGTTGGTAGTTGTCAATTAGATGGAGGTAATACTATTAACAATGTCTTGTGTGTACCAGCTTTCAAGTTTAATCTCTTGTATGTGTCTCAACTGACAAAAGCTTTAAACTGTTGTGCTGCATTTTTTTTCAAATTTCTGCATATTTCAGGATCTCTTCACTGGGAAGGTGAAGGAGATTGGTAAAGAAGAAGAAGAAGGATTGTATGTGCTGCATTCACAAAGGAAAAACAGGAATAATACCAAGTCATTGGTGATGATTGCTCACAGGAATGAAGTTGAGCTATGGCACAAGAGAATGGGACATGTTCCAATCCAAGTTCTTAAGAAATTCCTAGTATACATAGTAGCAGTAGAGCAGAAATAAGTCCTTGTGACATATGTCCGTTAGCCAGACAAGCTAGGACTTCTTTTCCAGTCAGTAACAGTAGAGCAGAAAATGTATTTGATTTGCTACACATGGATGTTTGGGGACCATATAAAGTACCTACATATAATGGAAAAAGATATTTTCTCACAATGGTTGATGATCACTCTAGATGGATTTGGATTTTCTTCTTGCATCTTAAGTCTGATGTTATTACAGTACTGAAAAACTTCATTGTTATGGTAAAGACTCAGTTTGGTAAAATGATCAAATGTTTTAGGTCAGACAATGGTTCTGAATTTTTCAACCATAATTGTGCAACATTGTTCCAAATGCATGGAATTATACATCAGAGTTCTTGTCCACACACTCCTCAACAGAATGGAGTGGTGGAGAGGAGACACAGGCATATTCTGGAGACAGCAAGAGCCATCAGGTTTCAGGGGCACTTTCCAGTGAAGTTTTGGGGTGCTTGTGTAGATGCTTCTGTATACATAATAAACAGAGTTCCTTCGACAATACTGGGGAACAAGTCACCTTTTGAGCTATTCTATGGGAAACAGCCTGCATTGTCATACATGAGAATTATAGGGTGCTTGTGTTTTGCAGCAAGGTTGCCAAGAGGAGACAAATTTGCACCTAGGTCTATAAGATCAGTGTTTCTGGGATATGCAAGCACACAAAAGGGATATAGGCTGTATGACATTGAGCATAAAACACTCTTTATCAGTAGGGATGTGATATTTCATGAAGATGTGTATCCATTTCAGGGTCTTCACCAAGACTCTTCTTTTTTTGCAGATGAATTTCAGAGTGTTGATCCTTGTCCTGATCAACCTCCCATTGTTTTTCCCTCTATTATCAATGACATGAATGAATCACATTCCATTTCATCTTATGATCCTGAAGAATCTGTTCCAGCAGACATTAATTCATCTTTAGACTCTCATTCTCTACCACATGTAGAAGTATCAGCTACAGGGCAGCATGAGAACAATGCTGGAGAACTGAAGAGATCAGGAAGAACTTCAAGGCCTCCTATTTGGCTGAAGGATTATATTGGGCCCATGCAGAGGCCTAACTCTTCCCATGCAGCACATTGCCAGTATCCTATTAGCAATTCTATTCAGTACACAAGATTTTCTGCCTCATATCAAGTTTACATCTCTCAAATGTCCTCTGAAGTTGAACCAGTTTCATACTATGAGGCAGCCAAAGATGTGAAGTGGATTGAAGCTATGAAAGCAGAAATTCAAGCATTGGAAGATAACAAGACTTGGGAGGTAGTGTCATTGCCTCCAAATAAAAGAGCAATTGGATGCAAATGGGTGTACAAAATCAAGTATACTTCCACTGAAGAAGTTGAGAGGTATAAGGCTAGGTTAGTAGCAAAGGGGTACAATCAAAAGGAGGGACTAGACTATCAGGAAACTTTTTCACCTGTTGTGAAAATGGTAACTGTCAGGTCAATTGTATCCATAGCAGCTACCAAAGGGTGGACACTGTATCAGATGGATGTTTATAATGCTTTTTTGCAAGGGGATTTGGAAGAAGAGGTATACATGACTTTACCTCAAGGGTTTTCTCCTAAACAAGGGAAGACACAGGTCTGTAGATTGCTCAAGTCACTTTATGGACTTAAGCAAGCTTCAAGACAGTGGAATATTAAACTCACCACAGCACTGCTTAACTCAGGTTTCAAACAAAGTCATTTTGATTATTCCTTGTTTACCAAGAAGCAAGATTCTCATATTGTGATTGTTTTGGTCTATGTTGATGATCTTTTAATTACTGGGGATAATGATGAACTCATTTCAAGCACTAAACAAAGTTTGCATCAGAATTTTAAGATCAAAGATCTTGGAGAGTTGAGGTATTTTCTGGGAATTGAATTTGCCAGAAACAAAGAGGGGATCTTGTTACACCAGAGGAAGTATGCTCTTGAGCTTATTTTAGATGTTGGTCTAGCAGGGTCCAAACCAGTTCATGCTCCTATTGAGGTTAATCAGAAGCTCACTACAGTGTCTTATGATAATCATTTAGGCCTCAAGGATGACAGCCTACTTGAGGATCCTGGTGCTTATCAAAGACTAATAGGGAGGCTACTTTATTTGACAATTACAAGGCCTGACATCTCTTTTGTTGTTCAATCTTTGAGCCAGTTCATGCAAGCTCCCAAGCATTCTCACATGGAAGCTGCCTTGCGAGTGGTGAGGTATATTAAGCAGAGTCCAGGGCTTGGAATTCTTATGTCAGCTGCAGCTTCTACATAGTTGACAGCCTACTGTGATGCTGATTGGGCTGCATGTCCAAATACGAGAAGATCAGTCACTGGCTATTTAGTGAAGTTTGGTAATTCTCTCATCTCATGGAAGTCAAAAAAGCAAAGTACTATTTCAAGAAGTTCAACTGAAGCAGAATATCAAAGTTTGGCTTCCACAGTTGCAGAAATTGTTTGGCTCGTTGGCTTATTTGCTGAATTGGGAGTCACTCTCACACTCCCAGTTCCCCTTCACTGTGACAGTAAATCAGCCATGCAAATTGCTGCCAATCCTGTGTTTCATGAACGAACCAAGCACATTGATATTGATTGTCATTTTATTCGTGAGAAGGTTCATTTGGGCTTGGTTCACACTGTCTATTTGAAGTCTGTTGATCAAAATGCTGACATCCTAACTAAAGGCTTGAGTATTGTGCAACATTCTCATTTGTTATCCAAGCTAGGCCTTCAGAACATATTCATTAGTCCTAGCTTGAGGGGAGTAATGAGCCATATAATGGTGACCCAGGTTAACTTAATGATTAGTAGTTAACTATAGTTAGTGATTAGTTGACCACAATTAGTAGTTAGACAGTTACATCTGTAATTAGGTAGTTATTACTATAGCTAAGTACTGTAGATGTAGAGATTTTGACGGATCAATTACAGTGTAATGAGAATTGCTCCTTTTTCTCTCTTCTTCATTTCTTCTCTTCAAGTATCGATCTCAGATCCATAAATTTGACAGTAGCATTTGTAGAAAATCTACTGTCCAAATAAACGTAATTTTTATTAAATTTTAAAGGATACAGTCCTATCAAAGCGTTGAAATTTTCCTCTTAAATTATATTAGTTAGTTTTATTTAATATGTAAGTAAGAAAATAGTTGAAAACATGAATTTCATTACACCTTCCAACAGTGATGATATCGTATTTAACTTTCTATAACCATTAAGAAATTGAAGTCTGCACCTAATAAATGGGACAACATGTTACTTAAACTTAATCAAAATACAATAGAAAAAAAATAAACGTGAATCTTTAAACTCTTATGGAGAAAATGTGCTCTTTTCCATTGTAAAGTAATGTCCATTTTTTTACCGGTTAAGTAGTAAAATGTTGAATAACTCTTTAGTTTAAATTTATCTATAAAAAAGTTAGTCCTTACATTTCAAGTCGAAACGGCAATTTAAGAAGAATAGTGAAAACTTTCTAGAAGTTGGTAAAAGAATGTTTAAGTCGAAACGTTTTCTAATATCTAGCTTAGAATTGTTGTTTAAGTTCTTTCGTGTTCAAATCAATAAATTGTAAAAGGAAAGAATTTATGTAATGTAAAATGTTTACTTGGATTTTGTCCTAAATATTAGGATTTCCTATCTAACTCAAATAAGGAAAGATTTTAATTAGCTATATTTTAATTGATTTTAAATTTCTAAATATTAGAAAAATGGTAAAATGACTATTTTATCTAATATGAAAATTAATTTTAAAGGGTATAAAAGGTGAACGACATTTCGCTAAGGGCTTTCGTGCTTTTAATATAGTATAGATATAGATTATAAAAGCATGAATACAATGGTGGTTTACAAAAATAACCTTATAATATTAAGCATAATAATTTATAATAAAAGGTTATAATCGGAATTTCAACGTCAGCCCTCTAATCCTATTAGACGTAGGCCACCTACATGAATAAATACAGGAACACGTTAAACTAAAATATTCCCATATTTGACAACCCCTAATTATATTGTCCAAATCCTAAACTAATATCAATACCTCTAATACCAAGAACACGTTAAAGTTAAAAATTCCTATTTGTGATAACCCCTAATTATATTGTCCAAATCCTAAACTAATGTCAATACCTCTTCGAATCAATTCCTATTACAAATATAATAATTTAAGAAGTTATTCTATTGTCTAAATCCATTAGGAAAAAGGACTTAAACACTTCTATAAAAGAGGACACTATTTTATATTCTCCGTCATAAATTTTTTGAGAGGTTTTACTCCATAACAAAATTCTGCAGCAAAAGGTATTATTTCTCCCCCTTCGCTTATGTTTAGGTCTTTTTCACTTGACTTAACCTTTATATTGTTTAATTGTTACTCCTATTTCGCATCCTTTATAGCTTCTTTGGATCTTTTCCAAGATGCACATTATGCATGTGTTTTTTGTTTTGTCCTAAAATAGTTAATGATTTTGGTATAAAGTTTACCTCTTAATTCCTCCGAACAGGAACATATCACAGAATCAGTTGGATCTTTTAATTCTTTGTTACTATTCGTTAGACCTCTAACTCTTACTTCCTATGTATAGCTAGCATTGCCAGCACAAGTTACCACCACTCATTAAGAAGTTTTTTCCTTTTAAATTAAGTGAATCAACCATATTAAATAATAAAATTATTTCATCTTTAGAGAAGATATATATTGTTTTGCAACTTTTTCTCAGTTATTACAAATATTTTTTTAAAATGGCACTGAAATCAGATTTGGCGAAAGAATTTGTACCTATAAATAATCTAAGAAAGTCCGATTTTAAATGGGTGATAAAGGTATTAGTAATTGGAAAAGGACCAATAATAGAATATAAAAATGAAAGAGGTGAGGGTTCGTTGTTGCGATTGATATTTGTGGACAAAGAGGTATTTTTTGTATATTTGTATTATATTTCTTACTTATTTATATTATTTTCCTATTAACATCAAATTATGTTTGAGTCAATACAAGATATTTTTTAGTTTTGGCTCAACAGAAGATGATACCAACAAAAACTACCAAGAAAAATACTTAAATTGTGACGACCCGAAGGGTCTTCACCGTAGTTCTTCCTTGTTCCGCGCTTTCGAGGCCTTGAAAACCTCGCTTTTATGTGAAAAATTTGATGAATTTCGATATTAATATGCATAATATTGACTTCGGTCAATATTTTGGGTAAACGGATCCGGACCTGTGATTCAACGGTCCCGGAGGGGTCCGTAGAAAAATATGGGACTTGGACGTGTGCCAGGAATTAAATTCCGAGGTCCCAAACCCGAGAAATGAATTTTTATGTGAAATTGTTTTCTGAAATTAATTAAGGAAAATGAAGAAGAAAATTGATCAGAAAACTGTGGTATCGGGCTCGTATTTTGGTTTCGACACCCGGTACGAGTCTTAAATATGTTTTAAGCACTATCTGTAAAGTTTGGCTAAAAACGGACGTCATATGACGTGTTTCGGACTTAAAATGGGGAATTTGAGTTTTTATGAAAGTTGAAAGAAAATCATGTATTATGAGGCTTGATCCTATGTGTATGATGTTATTTTGGCAATTTGATCGCACGAGTAAGTCCGTAAGGTGTTTTCGAGATCATATGAATGTTTGGTTTGGAGCCCCGAGGGCTCGGGTGAGTTTTGAGTAGGGCCCGGGAGGTCTTAGACTTAGAAAAAAATATACAGGTTCAGATGTTGCAGGCCCAGCGCGGCCGCGGCCATTTCCGCGTGGTCCGCGCTGGCAGCCACGTGGCCGCGGTGCTTTTCTGTGCGGTCCGCGTGGTGGGGTTCAGAGGGTCAACCAGCGCGGCTGCGCACCAAATCAGTGCGGTCCGCGCTGGATGGGTTTAGAAAGAGCCCACTTTTCCCCTCCCTCGGCGCGACCGCGGTGCATTTCTGTGCGGTCCGCGTCAGCCCCCAGAAAAATGTATAAATTCGTGATTTTTAGTCATTTTTCCACATTTCAAAAACCCAAAACCTAAGAGGCAATTTTCCAAACAACTTTTCTTCTTCAAAACGATTGGTAAGTGATTCTAACTCATTTTCTTCACTTCTTAACATCTTTTAACATGATTTTAACTTCAAAACAAAGATTTTCATGGGGAAAATTGGGTGTTTGGGTAGAACCTAGATTTTCTACAAATTGAGGAGTTGGACCTCAATTTGAGGTCCGATTTCAAAATAAATCATATATATTGGACTCGTGGGAGAATGGGTAACCGGGTTTTGGTCCGAACCTCGAGTTTCGACCACGTGGGTCCGGGGGTATTTTTGACCATTTTGGGAAAAACCTTGTAAAATTTATTTTCATGCATGGGGAGTGATTCATTTAGTAATTATTAATGTGATTAAGTAACTTATGACTAGATTCGAGCGGATTGGTGGTGGAATCAAGAGGTAAAGCTATACTAGAAGCGTGAGTTGAGTTTGGAGCATTCGAGGTAAGTGTTTGTTCTAACTTTGGCTTGAGCGAATAGGATTAGGATATTATTTGCTACTTGCTAATGTGGAGTACGGTGTATAGGCATGGTGATGGTTATATATGCACCGGAGTCTAGCATGACCGTGAGTCTTAATTGCTTTTAAATTCGAATAACGTGACACAACCTCCTTGTTTATTTGATGAGTTTCATATAATGTGAACGGTTGAGGTAAAATTGTGATTGCTGTACTTTTGTAGCGTTAGCTCGAACATGAATGTGTTAGTTGAGGAAGAATGGATTTAAAAAGAGAATGTGTTGTGATTACTCCCTTGTCGGGATGTGTAGACCGATATATATACTCTCCCTTGTCGGGATATTTTGGGTTGTTAGTTGTACCCTTGCCGGGTTAGAGTGATATGTTGTTGATTTCCCCTAATGGGATCGTGTGGCACGCCGTCCACTTATATATGATATTATGGGATCGTGTGGCACGTCGTCCACTTATATATGATATTATGGGATCGTGTGGCACGCCGTCCACTTATATATGATATTATGGGATCGTGTGGCACGCCGTCCACTTATATATGATATTATGGGATCGTGTGGCACGCCGTCCACTTATATATGATATTATGGGATCGTGTGGCACGCCGTCCACTTATATATGATATTATGGGATCGTGTGGCACGTCGTCCACTTATATATGATATTATGGGATCGTGTGGCACGCCGTCCACTTATATATGATATTTCATTTTTACCTGTTACTCCCCGATAGCATGTCCCCTCCTAGCTTTACTTTGTATTATCTTGTTATTGTTTTTTTCTTGCACTTGTATATATATCTGTACAGGTTAATTGTGGTAGGTCCTGTTTAGCCTCGTCACTACTTCGCCGAGGTTAGGCCAGGCACTTACCAGCATATGGAGTCGGTTGTGCTAATGCTACACTCTGTGCATTTTTGTGCACAGATCAAGGAGCAGCTTACAGACCACAGCAGTAGGACTTCTGGGAGCTATCTTCAGTCCAGGGACTCTCGAGGTAGCCTAGCTGGCGTTCGCAGGCCGAAGTCCCTTTCCATGTTTTTCGTTTGTTCATCTTGTATCAGACAAACATGATGTATTTCCTTTCAGACATTGTTTGTAGTATTCTGTAGTAGTCCATGAGCTAGTGACACCAGACCTTGGGTAGTGATGTGTATTAAACTTCCGCACTTTTGGTTTTCAGTTGCTTTAGATTTAGAGTCTTCCGCTTAAATTTTGTCTCATTTATTATATTGTTTGAAAGAAAGCAGGAAAGGTGTTTTAAATATTTGGCTTGCGTAGCTCCGATAGTAGGCGCCATCACGACACCCGATGGTGGGAAATCCGGGTCGTGACAAATTGGTATCAGAGCACTAGGTTACTTAGGTCTCACAACTCACGGACAAGCTCAGTAGAGTCTGAGGGATCGGTACGGAGACGTCTGTATTTATCCCGCAGAGGCTACTGTGTTAGGAAAACGTTACCTTGTTCATTCTTGTCGTGCGATTTTGTTTCTCAAGTACTGATTGTATTTCTACTCTGCTCTTTCGCAGATGGCGAGGACACTTGCTTCCTCTTCTACCGCGCAACAGCCTGAGCCCCCAGCAGCAGGGCCTATTAGGGGCAGAAGGCGAGGCCGAGGCTGTGCCAGAGGCCGAGGCCGGGGCAGAGCTCATCCCCGAGCAGCATTTCCGGCGACGGAGCCTCAGGTCGATTTTGAGGAGGAGGTTCCGACCCCAGCCGTTCCAGTGGGCCTAGCTCAGGTCCCAGAGGGTTTTATAGCCACTCCAGTGCTTTAGGACGCTTTGGTCCGACTGGTAGACTTTATGGAGGGCATTTCTAGAGCGGGTTTGCTTCTCGTAGCTCCAGCCACATCTCAGGCTGGGGGAGGAATTCAGACTCCCGATACTCGTACTCTAGAGCCGGTAGCTCCTCAGGCTCAGGTTCCAGCAGTTCAGCCAGCTGTGGCAGCCCAGCCAGGTATTGCGGCTCAGTCCAGCGATGGTGCGGCTATGTCCGCGGATGCTTTGTGGAGGCTTGATCATTTCACCAAGCTCTTCACAACCACATATAGTGGCACCCCCTCAGAGGATGCTCAGGATTTCATATTCAGCTGTCATGAGGTTCTACGGACTATGGGCATTGTAGAGACCAATGGGGTCGACTTTGCCACTTTTCGCCTGGCAGGATCCGCCAAGACTTGGTGGAGGGATTTCTGTTTAGCCAGGCCAGCAGGGTCACCATCATTGACCTGGGATCAGTTTTCAGAGTTATTTCTGGGGAAGTTTCTCCCAGTTACTCAGCGAGATGCTCTTCGCAGGCAGTTTGAGCGTCTCCAGCAGGGTCCTATGACGGTCACCCAGTATGAGACCCGGTTCATTGATCTTGCTTGTCATGCCATTGTGATACTCCCCACTGAAAGAGGGAGGGTGCAAAGGTTTATTGATGGGTTGGCCCAGCCGATCCGTGTTCAGATGGCCATGAGTGCCGGTAGTGAGATTTCATTTCAGGAGGCGGCAGATGGTGCCCGCCGGATAGAGATGGAACTTGCTCAGGGAGGTGGTCATGGGCCTGATAAGAGGCCCCGTAATTCTGGTAGATTCAGTGGCACCTCGTCTGGAGGTAGGGATTCTTATGGTAGAGGCCATCCTTCGAGGCCCTTTCAGTCAGATCTCCAGGCTTCTCATGGTACACCAGGTGGTCGTGGTTCTCAGCCGCAGTATTCTGACCAGCAGCTCTTCAGTTCACCATCAGCACCTATCAGTGCACCACCACTTCATTATTCTCAGCAGCCGAGGGCTTGTTATACTTGCGGCGATGTGAGTCACATTACCAGATATTGCCCTCGAGCTTCCAGCAGCTCGCAGCAGCAAGGTCCTCGCCCGATGATCCAGGCACCAGTTGTGCCCACAGCCTGCCTAGCCAGCTAGAGGCGGGGGTAGAGGACATAGAGGTGGAGGTATAGGTCTTAGAGGTGGAGCTCAGACCGCTAGAGGTAGGGGTCAGCTAGCAGCAGATCGTCCTAGGGATATGATTCAAGGAGGTGGGGCCCAGCCCCGTTGTTATGCCTTGCCAGCCAGGCCAGAGGCTGAGTCATCAGATGCTGTGATTACAGGTACTATTCTGGTCTGTGATAGGGATGCTTCTATGCTATTTGATCCTGGATCTACGTATTCATATGTGTCGTCCTATTTTGCACCCTATTTGGTTATGCCTAGTGACTGGTTGAGTATTCTTGTTTATGTGTCAACACCGGTGGGTGATTCTATTGTGGTCGACCAAGTTCATCATTCTTGTATCGTAGTGTTTGGGGGTCTTGAGACCCGTGTTGATTTGTTGCTTTTGGACATGGTCGACTTCGATGTTATATTGGGGATGGATTGGTTATCCCCGTACCATGCTATCTTGGATTGCCATGCCAAGACCGTGACCTTAGCCTTACCGGATTTACCCCGTTTTGAGTGGAGAGGGACTTCTGGTCATTGTACCCGCAGTGTTATCTCGTATGTGAAAGCTCGGCGTATGGTCGAGAAGGGATGTTTGGCCTACTTGGCGTATGTTTGGAATTCTAGCGCGGAGGCCCCTTCTATTGATTATGTGCTCGTTGTTCGGGAGTTTTCTGAGGTTTTCCCTTCAGACTTGCCGGGTATGCCGCCCGACAAGGATATCGACTTTTGTATTGATTTGGCCCCGGGCACTCAGCCCATTTCTATCCCGCCATATCGTATGGCCCCGCCGGAGTTGAAAGAGTTAAGGGAACAGCTGCAGGATTTGCTTGAGAAAGGTTTCATTAGACCCAGTGTTTCACCTTGGGGTGCGCCGGCGTTGTTTGTTAAGAAAAAGGATGGTTTGATGAGAATGTGCATCGATTACCGGCAATTGAACAAGGTTACAATTAAGAATAAGTATCCACTACCGAGGATTGATGATTTATTCGACCAGCTTCAGGGTGCGAGGGTGTTCTCGAAGATAGATTTGAGATCTGGTTATCATCAGCTAAGGATTAAGGCGTCTGATGTCCCTAAGACAGCATTTCGTACTCGGTATGGGCATTATAAGTTTTTGATCATGTCATTTGGGTTGACCAATGCCCCAGCAGCATTTATGGAATTAATGAACCGAGTGTTCAGCCCTATCTGGATTGGTTCGTGATTGTTTTCATTGACAATATTCTGATATACTCCCGCAGTCAGGAGGAGCATGAGCAACACCTCAGAGTGGTTCTTCAGACCCTGAAGGGTAGTCAGTTGTATGCTAAGTTCTCAAAGTGCGAGTTTTGGTTGAGTTCGGTCGCATTCCTGGGTCATGTCGTATCAGCAGCAGGTATTCAGGTAGACTCGAAGAAGATAAAGGCAGTCAAGAACTGGCCTCGACCAGCTTCAGCTACGGAGATTCGGAGTTTCCTGGGGTTAACAGGTTACTATCGTCGGTTCGTGGAGGGGTTTTCATCCATTGCAGCACCTATGACCAGATTGACCCAGAAGGGTGCCTAGTTCAGATGGTCGGATGAGTGTGAGGCGAGCTTTCAGAAGCTCAAGACGGCTCTGACTACGGCACCGGTATTGGTTTTGCCCACAGGTTCAGGGCCATATACGGTTTATTGTGATGTGTCTCGTATTGGGCTTGATGCAGTGTTGATGCAGGAAGGCAAAGTCATTGCCTATGCTTCGAGGCAGTTGAAGATCCACGAGAAGAATTATCCGGTTCATGATCTTGAGTTGGCAGCCATTGTTCATGCCCTAAAGATCTGGAGGCATTACTTATATGGCGTGACGTGTGAGGTTTACACTGATTACAAGAGTCTTCAGTATTTGTTCAAGCAGAAAGAGTTGAATTTGAGGCATAGGAGGTGGTTAGAGTTGCTAAAGGATTATGATGTTACTATCTTATACCACCCGTGGAAGGCTAATGTGGTGGCCGATGCATTGAGCAGGAAGTCCGCCAGCATGGGTAGTCTTGCTTATATTCCAGTCAGCCAGAGATCGCTTGCTTTGGATGTTCAGGACTTGGCCAATCGTCTTGTGAGGTTAGATATTTCTGAGCCTAGCAGAGTGTTAGCTTGCACGGTTGCTCGTTCCTCACTATTAGAGCGTATCCGCGAGCGGCAGTTTGAGGATCCCCATTTGTGTGTCTTGAGAGACACGGTGCAGCGTGGAGGTGCCAAGAAAGTAACCTTAGATGATGATGGTGTATTGAGATTGCAAGGGGAAGTTTGTGTGCCCAATGTTGATGGGATTCGAGAGTTGATCTTAGCGGAGGCCCACAGTTCTCGGTATTCTATTCACCCGGGTGCCGCGAAGATGTATCAGGATCTGAGGCAGTACTATTGGTGGCGTAAGATGAAGAAAGACATCGTTGCGCATGTGTCTCGGTGTTTGAATTGTCAGCAGGTTAAGTACGAGCATCAAAGACCCAGTGGTCTATTTCAGAGGATTGCACTTCCCGAGTGGAAGTGGGAGAGGATTACGATGGATTTCGTTACTGGACTTCCGATGACTTGGAAAAAGTTTGATGCAGTTTGGGTCATTGTTGATAGGCTGACCAAGTCAGCGCATTTTGTTCCTGTTGCAGCCACCCATTCGTCCGAAAGGTTAGCCGAGATTTATATCAGGGAGATTGTTCGCCTTCATGGAGTGCCGCTATCTATCATTTCGGATCGGGGTACGCAGTTTACCTCGCATTTTTGGAGAGCGGTTCAGCGAGAGTTGGGCACCCAGGTTGAGTTGAGTACAGCATTTCATCCCCAGACGGACGGTCAGTCCGAGAGGACTATTCAGATTCTTGAGGACATGCTCCGAGCCTGTGTCATTGATTTTGGAGGCTCGTGGGACCAGTTTTTGCCTTTAGTAGAGTTCGCCTACAACAACAGCTACCAGTCCAGCATTCAAATGGCTCCGTATGAGGCGTTGTATGGTAGGCGATGTCGGTCTCCAGTTGGATGGTTTGAGCCGGGAGAGGCTCGATTATTGGGTACGGATCTGGTTCAGGAGGCCTTGGACAAGGACAGGATTATTCAGGATAGACTTCGTATAGCTCAGTCCAGACAAAAGAGTTATGTAGACCGCAAGGTCAGAGATGGTGCTTTTATTGTTGGGGAGCGGGTATTGCTTCGTGTATTGCCTATGAAGGGCGTGATGAGATTTGGGAAGAAGGGCAAGCTCAGCCCTAGGTTCATCGGTCCATTTGAGATTCTTGATCGTGTGGGAGAGGTGGCTTATAGACTTGCCCTGCAACCTAGCTTGTCAGCTGTGCATCCCGTGTTTCATGTATCTATGCTCTGGAAGTATCGCGGAGATCCATCGCACGTGTTAAATTTCAACACTGTCCAATTGGAAAAGGATTTGTCATATGAGGAGGAGCCGGTGGCTATTCTAGACCGGCAGGTTCGATAGTTGAGGTCGAAGAGTTTTCCTTTGGTGCGTGTTCGGTGGAGAGGTCAGCCTCCTAAGGCATCGACCTGGGAGTCCGAGTCCGACATGCGGGGCCGTTATCCTCATTTATTTCCCGACTCAGGTACCTCTTTCTTTTGTCCGTTCGAGGACGAACGGTTGTTTTAGAGGTGGAGAATGTGACGACCCGAAGGGTCATCACCGTAGTTTATCCTTGTTCTGCGCTTTCAAGTCCTTGAAAACCTTGCTTTTAGTTGCCTCGATAGGCGTGCACAGTTCGGGCGCGTAGCCAGAAAGTTTTTATGTTAGAATATGTGAATTATATGAAACATTTGATGAATTTCGATATTAATATGCATAATATTGACTTCGGTCAACATTTTGGGTAAACGGACCTGGACCTGTGATTCGACGGTCCCGGAGGGGTCCGTAGAAAAATATGGGACTTGGGTGTGTGCTCGAAATTAAATTCCGAGGTCCTAAGCCTGAGAAATGAATTTTTGTGTGAAATTGTTTTCTGAAATTAATTAAGGAAAATGAAGAAGAAAATTGATTAGAAAACTGTGGTATCGGGCTCGTATTTTGGTTCCGACGCCCGGTATAAGTCTTAAATATGTTTTAAGCACTATCTGTAAAGTTTGGCTAAAAACGGACATCATATGATGTGTTTCGGACTTAAAATGGGGAATTTGAGTTTTTATGAAAGTTGAAAGAAAATCATGTGTTATGAGGCTTGATCCTATGTATATGATGTTATTTTGGCGATTTGATCGCACGAGTAAGTCCGTAAGGTATTTTCGAGATCATATGAATGTTTGGTTTGGAGCCCCGAGGGCTCGGGTGAGTTTTGAGTAGGGCCCGGGAGGTCTTAGACTTAGAAAAAAGTATACAGGTTTAGATGTTGCAGGCCCAGCGCGGCCGCGGCCATTTCCGCGCGGTCCGCGCTGGCAGCCACGCGGTCGCGGTGCTTTTCTGTGCGGTCCGCGTGGTGGGGTTCAGAGGGTCGACCAGCGCGGCCGCGCACCAAATCAGTGCGGTCCGTGCTGGGTGGGTTTAGAGAGAGCCCACTTCTCCCCTCCCTCGGCGCGGCCGCGGTGCATTTCTGTGCGGTCCGCGCCAGCCCCCAAAAAATGTATAAATTCGGGATTTTTAGTCATTTTTCCACTTTTCAAAAACCCAAAACCTAAGAGGCGATTTTCCAAACAACTTTTCTTCTTCAAAACGATTGGTAAGTGATTCTAACTCATTTTCTTCACTTCTTAACATCTTTTAACATGATTTCAACTTCAAAACAAAGATTTTCATGGGGGAAATTGGGTGTTTGGGTAGAACCTAGGTTTTCTATAAATTGAGGAGTTGGACCTCAATTTGAGGTCCGATTTAAAAACAAATCATATATATTGGACTCGTGGGAGAATGGGTAACCGGGTTTTGGTCCGAACCTCGAGTTTCGACCACGTGGGTCCGGGGGTGTTTTTGACCATTTTGGGAAAAACCTTGTAAATTTATTTTCATGCATGGGGAGTGATTCATTTAGTAATTATTAATGTGATTAAGTAACTTATGACTAGATTCGAGCGGATTGGTGGTGGAATCAAGAGGTAAAGCTATACTAGAAGCGTGAGTTAAGTTTGGAGCATTCGAGGTAAGTGTTTGTTCTAACTTTGGCTTGAGGGAATAGGATTAGGATGTTATTTGCTACTTGCTAATGTGGAGTACGGTGTATAGGCATGGTGATGGTTGTCTATGCACCGGAGTCTAGCATGACCGTGAGTCTTAATTGCTTTTAAATTCGAATAACGTGACACAACCTCCTTGTTTATTTGATGAGTTTCATATAATGTGAACGGTTGAGGTAAAATTGTGATTGGTGTACTTTTGGAGCGTTAGCTCGAACATGAATGTGTTAGTTGAGGAAGAATGGATTTAAAAAGAGAATGTGTTGTGATTACTCCCTTGTCGGGATGTGTAGACCGATATATATACTCTCCCTTGTCGGGATATTTTGGGCTGTTAGTTGTACCCTTGCCGGGTTAGAGTGATATGTTGTTGATTTCCCCTAATGGGACTCTCCTTACAAAATCAGATGTTTCGAATTATATTATGGGATCGTGTGGCACGCCGTCCACTTATATATGATATTATGGGATCGTGTGGCACGCCGTCCACTTATATATGATATTATGGGATCGTGTGGCACGCCGTCCACTTATATATGATATTATGGGATCGTGTGGCACGTCGTCCACTTATATATGATATTATGGGATCGTGTGGCACGTCGTCCACTTATATATGATATTATGGGATCGTGTGGCACGCCGTCCACTTATATATGATATTATGGGATCGTGTGGCACGCCGTCCACTTATATATGATATTATGGGATCGTGTGGCACGCCGTCCACTTATATATGATATTATGGGATCGTGTGGCACGCCGTCCACTTATATATGGGAACCAGAGTCTCTTCTGTTTATTTCCGATATTTCATTTTTACCTGTTACTCCCCGATAGCATGTCCCCTCCTAGCTTTACTTTGTATTATCTTGTTATTGTTTTTTTTCTTGCACTTGTATATATATCTGTACAGGTTAATTGTGGTAGGTCCTGTTTAGACTCGTCACTATTTCGCCGGGGTTAGGCCAGGCACTTACCAGCACATGGGGTCGGTTGTGCTGATGCTACACTCTGTACATTTTTGTACACAGATCAGGGAGCAGCTTACGGACCACAGCAGTAGGACTTCTGGGAGCTATCTTCAGTCCAGGGACTCTCGAGGTAGCCTAACTGGCGTTCGTAGGCCGAAGTCCCTTTCCATGTTTTTCGTTTGTTCATCTTGTATCAGACAGACATGATGTATTTCCTTTCAGACATTGTATGTAGTATTCTGTAGTAGTACGTGAGCTAGTGACACCAGACCTTGGGTAGTGATGTGTATTAAACTTCCGCACTTTTGGTTTTCAGTTGCTTTAGATTTAAAGTCTTCCGCTTAAATTTTGTCTCGTTTATTATATTGTTTGAAAGAAAGCAGGAAAGGTGTTTTAAATATTTGGCTTGCCTAGCTCCGATAGTAGGCGCCATCACGACACCCGATGGTGGAAAATCCGGGTCATGACATAAATACTTTAATACCAATATATAATAGACTAAGTTAAATTTAATCTTCCATTTAATATAGGTTTATGCCCGTCATGCTACTGAAAACTTAGATTCGCTAAATAGCTTATGTAATAGTACACATATGGTATATAAAAGTTTTGAGAATAACGTCATACATGCAAAACTCATGATATTGGTCAATGTGCATCTAAGTATGTATTTATCCCCGAATTCAACTTTCGTCTTTCGAACTAAAGAATGTCCTTTTAAATTTGTGCGAAAATAATTTTCAATATGTTTATGTTTTGTAGTTATAATAAATAAAGCACAAGGACAAACATCCTAAATATTGAACTATATTTATCACAATATGTTTCTTACACGAATAACTATATGTTACACTTTCAAGAGGGATATCAATATCGACAACAAGAGTTCTGGTTATGGCAGAGTAACCAAAGCATTAGAAGGAAATATATACAAAAAAATACCGTTTATAAAGAAGTGTTCGTTAAGATACCATCACATTAGATACGTTTATACTACAATACATAATTATCTACTTAACATGACTAAAATTGATCATTTATGTAAGTTTCGATGATATCCTTTCATTTTGAATTCACGTATTATGCTAATATAACAATATTTTTCGATATTTAGATGATTTTTGTAGTATTACATTTAAATTTTCTGTCATTAATTAAATTTTATTGTTTCATCATATAAATAAATAATTAAACCATCATGTGCCATTATTATCGTGCAACGCACGTTTATAGATACTAGTATTATTATAAAAGTATGAATAAAATGTTGGATTACAAAAATAACCTTTTAATATTAAGCATAATAACTCACAATAAAAGGACATAATCGGAATTCTAGACATTAGCCTTGTAATCCTATTAATTTTAGGATATAATACTACACTATAAAAATCCTATATGATTACCTTTAGGAATCCTATTAGTATAATTATTTTCGAGCATAGAAATTAGCCTTGTAATCCTATTACTTTTAGGATATACTTATGAATTTTAATTAATATCCGTGGAATTAAAAACAATTAGGTCGACCATCATTGGTTACCAAATGCATAATAAAATATTTTAATAATATTTCGTTAGTTGCAACTTTTAAATAATAGAATCTGATATTATAAAAGCATGAATAAAATGTTGGATTACAAAAATAACCTTTTAATACTAAGCATAATAACTCACAATAAAATGATATAATCGGAATTCTAGACATTAGCCTTGTAATCCTATTAGTTTTAGGATATAATACTACACGTTAAAAATCCTATATGATTACCTTTAGGAATCCTATTAGTATAATTATTTTTAGGCATAGATATTAGCCTTGTAATCCTATTACTTTTAGGATATACTTATGAATTTTAATTAATATCCATGGAATTGAAAACAATTAGGTCGACCATCATTGGTTACTAAACGCATAATAAAACATTTTAATAATATTTCGTTAATTGCAACTTTTATATAATAGAATCTGATACAACCATAATATAACTACTGATACCAAGTTGTACATTAAGCATTTGAATTTAATCATTATATTCCACTTTTTCTGTATTTATTTAACAAGCGATTCTTTGAATAAAACGAAAAGAATGTGGAGGATTTTCATGAGTGTGTCAGCCCCAAGCTTGCGGATGGAGTGTAACCATCGGTGATAAGGTAAAACTAAAAACAAAAATAAAAATCTATCTATCTATATCTATATGTGTATTATTATAAAGGCATAAATAAAATGTTGGATTACAAAAATAACCTTTTAATATTAAGAATAATAACTCACAATAAAAGAACATAATCGGAATTCTAGACATTAGCCTTGTAATCCTATTGGTTTAAGGACATAATACTACACGTTAGGAATCCTACATGATTACCTTTAGGAATTTTATTAGCATATTATTTTTAGGCATAGATTAGCCTTGTAATCCTATTACTTTTAGGATATACTTCTTAAAAATTCCTATTACTAATTTAATTTGAAAACGTATTATATTGTCCAAATTCATTAAGAAATTATATTATTATAAAAGTACAAATATAATATTAATAGACCAAATAGCCCTAAAATATTAAATAGAAGAACTCATATGGAAAGGACATAGTTATAATAGCTTATTTTTTTGGACTACAATAATTTCTATATTAATTTTTTAATATTTTTTAAAATTAATACAATCTTGTCTATTGAATTCTTATTAAAAATATATAGGAAGGTTTAATAAAAATCGATTTCATAAGAATTCTCCATATTGGTAATACATTACCACTTTATAATATTCAATACCAAAAAAATAAAAATAATGCTAAATAGACTGCATAAATCGTTAAAATTGAGAAAAATATCCCACGATAATATATTATATTTGAATTACTTTCTTACTCAAAAAAAATTATTATTAATTTTTCGTGTAATATAGAAAATTATACCCAATTATTAAAGAACATCTAAGAAATTTAGGAATATAAATGTGTGAGAAAAGAAAGAAAAATATTGGTAAAACTCAATACCAATAAAGATTTTGCAAACATAAGGATCTAAAAGTGGAATGTCATTTGTTCATCACTTGTTTAAAACAAAATTCTGTGTTCTGAAGCTTTGAAAACCTCACTTATCATTACCTCGACTTGCGTGCGCAGTCCGGATGCGTAGCCGGAAGGCTTAAATATGAAATTCTGTGAAAATGATAAAATTTGGTTATAAAATGAGTTAGTTTGACTTCGGTCAATATTTTTGGGTAAACAGACCCGGATTCATGATTTGACGGTCCAGGAGGCTCCGTACGAAAATATGGGACTTGGGTTTATGCCCGGAATCTAATTCCAAGGTCCCAAACCCGAGAAATGAATTTTTAAGTAAAATTATTTTCTGAAATTGTTTAACGAAATTTGAAATAAAATCTGATTAGAAAGCGATGGTATCGGGCCCGTATTTTGGTTCCGGTGCCCGGTGCAAATCTTATATATGGTTTAAGTCCTTCCTGTAAAATTAGGTTAAAAACGGACGTCGTTTGACGTGATTCGGACCTAAATTGCTAAATTTGATGCTTGAAGAAGTTTGAGAAAAAGTTCTTGATTTTGAGGATTAATTCGTTGTTATTTAGGTTATTTTGGCGATTTGATTGCACGGATAAGTTCGTATGATGTTGTTGAGTTAGTACGTGTGTTTGGTTAGGAGCCCCGAGGGCTCGGATGTGTTTCGGGAAGTTTTAGACTTAAGAAAAATTGCAGGTTTTCAGCTGTTGAGTTTCTGGTGTATCCTTCTTTGCGTTCGCGGGAGTACCCAAGCGAACGCCATGGGTTAATTGTTACTGAGGGGAAATCCTTCTATGCGAACGCGTAGCTCAGGCCGCGAACGCGAGGCAATGGGGATTTATACCTTCGTGAATGCGGACCTGGCCACGCGAACGCGAAGGCCAAGTGGGCCTGGGCAGGGGGGTAGTTGTCTTACGTAAACGCGACCTGTTGGACGCGAATGCGAGGGCTCGAGAAGCTAAAGCTTCGCGAACGCGAGCCCGTTTACGCGAACGCGAAGGCTTAACCAGCCTGACCCATCGCGAACGCGAAGGGTCTGTCGCGATCGCGTAGAGTAAATTTACCCGGTTAAATTTTAAAATTCCAGAACAGTAGCCTTACAGGATTTCATAAAAAATTCATAAACTCCTTCTTCTCCAAGGCTCTTAGGCGATTTTTGAAGCATTCCTTCAACATAATCTCTTGGGTGAGTAATCTTTGACTTATTTTCTTCCATTTCCATCAACATCTATTAGATTTCTAGGCCTAAAACATGTGTTTAAGGATAGAAAATTAGGAATTTGGGTAGAGTTAGGGCTTTTTGATTTATTGAGATTTAGACCTCATTTTGGGGTCGGATTTGAAAATAAATTATATATTCGGGCTCGTGACTGAATGGATAATCGGATTTTAGTCCGAACCTCGTATTTTGACCAATCGGGCCTAGGGTCGATTTTTGGATTTTTGGGGAGAATGATTGTAAAAATATAATTAGGCATTGGATTTGAATTGTTTAACATTTATTGATGTTATTAAATCGATTATGTATAAATTCGATTGGGTTGGAGACGAATTTGAAAAAAAAGCGGTGTTTGAGGCTTGAGCTGGCCGTGGAAGTTCGAGGTAAGTGTTTGGTCTAACCTTAGCTTGAGGGATTAGGAGTTGAGTCCTATTTGCTACGTGGTATTTGTTGAGTACGACGTATAGGCATAGTGACGAGTATCTATATGTTGGTGTCTAGCATGACCGTGAGTCTATATATTGTGCATATTATGATTTCGTTGTATCTTCCATGCATTGATGATGATTTCTATATGTTGTGAAAAGCTTGTGAAAGGAATTGTGACTTTTGAACATCGAGGAGCATTGACTCAAGTTATATTACAAATTGTGAAAATATATGAGATGATTGAACCCTTTGGAGCATTGGCTCGAGTGGCAAAGTGAGTTATGAAGTAAAAATGAAAGAAAGAGAGAGATTTATTAAATTGTTCCATTGCTGGGATGTTTGTTGCATTGTTGATTATCTCTTTTGCCGGGATGCTGAGATTATTGATGGTGTTCCCTTGCCGGGATTTAATTATTTAATTGTGTTCCCTTGCCGGGATTTCTATTATTATTTTTTACTCCCTTGCCCTTTTTTGTGATTGTTGTTTGGGTGAGGAAGAGTGTTAAAGCACGAAGGGTGATGTCGTGCATTGTTTGCTATTGTCAGGAAAGAGTGTAAAGCACGAAGGGTGATGCCGTGCCGTACGATGTACCATTCCGTACCGATTTTCATTGATTATATGGTGAGGAAAGATAGTAAAAGCACAAAGGGTGGTGTCGTGTACCTCTTTATTATATGATTAATTTGACGAGGACGAGAGTAAAAGCACGAAGGGCGATGCCGTGCAAATTGTTGATTTCTGATTCTTGTTGATATTCTAGTTATGTTGTTTCTTTCCTTACTTGATGCTTTCTATTCAGAACTGTTATCTCCCCCCACAGTATGTTTCCCCCTCCCACATTGACTGGTTATTTTCTGTATTTTTTTTCCGCTGTATATATATATTTGAACTGTACAAATTTATTTGGTAGTCTGGTCCTAGCCTCTTCACTACTTCGCCGAGGTTAGGCTAGACATTTACCAGCACCTGGGGTCGGTAGTGCTTATACTACACTTTGCACTGTGTGCAGATCTAGGAGCAGCTTTCGGACAGTAGTTGGAGGTCTTCCTTCAGTCCACTCGGAGACCCAAGGTAGACCTGTAGGCGTCCGCAGGCCCTGGCGTCTCCCTCTATCTCTATTTTTCTCTGTTTCACTTTCTTTTGTCAGAAACAGTTTATCGTATTTCTTTAGGCCTTGTATGTAGTAAATCTTAGACAGTCTGTGACACTGTGATACCAGATTTTGGGTATTCGAGGTTTTTAAAAGCTGTAATAGACGTAGCCTTAAGATATATATAATTGTTGACGCCCGCTTATTTATTTAAATTCCGCTGTTATCATATTATCGTCGTGTGTTTGTTAAAAAGAAGCAATATGAAAGTGTAGCAAGTAATTAAGGTTTGGCTTGCCTAGCTCCTATTAATAGGCGCCATCACGACTCCCGAGGGTGAAAAATCCGGGTCGTGACAGTCATCGATCTTTTTACTCTTTGAAAATAAAATTTGAGGTGGATAAAATTATAATCACGGTTAAATATTCAAATATGAGCTGAACTAATTTAAGAATCTAATTCAACAGAAAATAAATTATATTTTATGTTAAAATCAAATAATTAAATCTTTCAATTAATTATTTAGGAAGAGAATCTAATTAAATTATTTTTTAAATTCATCATATGAGTAAAATTATTTTTCAAGTTGAAAAAAATATAATATTAAGAAGGCCATACAAGTGTTTGAGGAAGCACAATCAAAGCTAAATCCTGAACAAGAATAAGCTTTCAAGACTATATTATAAAAATCGATCCTAATATAGCGAGATTATCCTTTTTAGATGCCCCCGGTGGAATCGAAATAATATTCCTATGTCATGCATTACTTGCAAATGTCAGATCAAGAGGCATGATGTTGTTAGCAATAAGAACAAGTAGTGTACCAGCAATGATTTTATTATGAGGTCGTACGACTCACTTTAGATTTAATATACCTCTTCAAATAACTGAAATAACCATCACAAATATATCAAATCAGATCAATAGTACTAAATTTACAAGGAAAGCAAAAGTGATAATTTGGGATGAAATGCTTTTGGCTAAGCGTCAGACGATCGAATCAATCACACATAGTTTAGTGATATATTGGATATCGATGAGCCATTTGGTAGAAAAGTAATAGTTTGGGAGGTGATTTCTGTCAAGTGTGATTAGTAGTTCCAAAATTGACCAAAGCAGAAACTGTAAAAGCTAACTTGCCAATTATACTTATGATCTCAAATGAAAAATATTCAAACGACAAGAAATATAAAAGTAAGAACCGATCCAACATTCATTGACTTCTTGGCTCACGTCGGAAACAAAGAAGAGCATCCAATAAAAGATGATTTGGTTCTTGTAGAACACTTGATTATCAACCCTAATGATAATAGTAGTGCATTTAATAAGGAAAATATCTTCATCATTAGATTAAAAACACAATTTGTGCAAATTACATGATAGAAATTAAAGAGCTATCTTAGCTAGCAAAAATTAATATGCTGATCGACTAAATAAAATGTTGATTGCTAAGTTTTATGGTAAAAATAAAATATCTTTTAGTTTTGACTTAACAGAAGATGATACCAACAATAACTACTAAGAAGAATACTTAAATATTTTAATACCAATTGGCCTTCTACCGTACATGTTTGTTGTCAAGTTCATTATTTCTTACGTATGTTAGTGTCACCATATATATAATAGACTAAGTTAAAATTGTTCTTCCATTTAATATAGGTTTATGTCTGTCATGCTACTGAAAACTTAGATTCGCTAAATAGCTTATATAATAGTACACATATGGTATATAGAAGTCTTGACAATAATGGCATACATGCGGAACTTATGATATTGGTCAATATGCGTCTAAGTATGTGCTTATCCCCAAATTCAACTTTCGTCTTCCGAAACTAAAGAATATTCTTTTAAATTTGTGTGAAAATAATTTTAGTATATTTATGTTTTGTAGTTATAACAAATAAAGCACAATGACAAACATCCTAAATATTGAACTATATTTATCACAATATGTGTTCTTACACGAATAACTATATGTTACACTTTCAAGAGATATATTAATATCGACAACAAGAGTTCTGGTTATGGCAGAGTAACCAAAGCATTAGAAGGAAACATATACAAAAAAAATACCTTCTATAAAGAAGTGTTCGGTAAGATATCATCACATTAGATACATTTATGCTACAATACATAATTATCTACTTAACATGACTAAAATTGATCGTTTATGTAAGTTCCGATGATATCTTTTCATTTTGAATTCATGTATTATGCTAATGTAATAATATTTTTTGGCATTTAGATGATTGTTGTAATACTACATATAAATTTTCTCTCATTAATTAAATTTTATTATTTCTTCATATAAATAAATATTTAAACCATCTAGTGTCATTATTAACGTGCAACGCACGTTTATATATACTAGTAGGAATCAATATGAAAAAGAAGGAATATCAAACTAGAGGAATGCATATTCTTACTGCAACTTTTACTCTCCTACGTACAAACGGAATGGGAAGTATCCGCCACATATTCTTCGAGAGAATATGTGATTTTATTTCTTCTCATTAAATTCAGCGTAACTGATAACATACTGGTTTGCTTGAATGAAGAGAACTAATCTCCTCATTACATATATATAGCACAACTTATACATTGTTTGTTACACTATATTGTTTGTTACAATTGTCTCTTCTTACAAAAATAATAGTAATTGCAAATGAATGCGTGAATTTATATGAGTATTACTTTATACAGAATAGGATGTAAAATAAGAACGTATCGGAACCAAATGCATAAATAAAATTATTTAAAGACTAGAGTATAAATATACCAAAGTACTTTTTGAATCTTGTATAATAATAATAATAATAATAATAATAATAATAATAATAATAATAATAATAATAATAATAATTTTATTATTAATTACCGCATAACAATCTTTGCTTGCATTACTAATCACAACATAAATAATCCCTATATTAAGATTTCATGCATAACTTCTCCCTGAATCAAACGATCCCAAAGATGGGGCAGAGGACGTGGAAACTCTGGAAATAGCCCATACCACAATTTATATCTGCTCTGCATTTATTTCTGGGTTTTGTTTTTATAAAATCGAGTGGAAAGGAAAATGATTAATTAAAATCCCCAATAAAAGGTCCACCACGATAAGGAAAGCAAGAAAACGATCCCGCATTATTAGTGGCACAATGCAGAAGCAATTTAATCGTTTCTGTGGCTATGTTCAGCTGATTGGGTTCTAAGAAAACTTATTTATTTATTATTTGCAAGGATCTAAACTATATATTTTCGTTCCATTATAACTGTCGCTTTAAGGTATATTTGAAAATAATTAATAAATTAAATCTTAAATTAAAAAATGACAACTATTTTAGTTTAATTTTTTAAACTAAAGCGACATTTAAAATAAAACCGATGGAGTACAATATACTAAGCTCCCTACCTTAAGTGTCAAATATTCAACTCATTGTGATCATCATGAAATCAACGAGCATTACTTCCATAATCCAATATTGACAAGGAAATCGATTTTGTATTGTACCCTAAGATAGTAGTAAGTAAGAAACTGGGAGAGTTTACATTAAAATTGAACACCACAGTCCACATGGTTGCACCAAATTAACGAGTGGAAGAATCACTTTACGTAAACTATTAAAGAATAAATACCATGCTTATTCCTTAAGCATCTGGCCTATTTTGCGGTCTACACTTTGGGACTAACAAATGAATTCAAAACCAAATAAAAAAATAACTCAGTTTTGTTATCTTAGGTTTTTCTTTTTCTTATTTTAAAAAATATTTTGTGGAGCCAAGGGAGTTTGAACCCAAGACCTATCATATCAAATTTGAAATTGTCCATCACTAGACTATTAAGCTGTTTCAATGCACATTGTGTCACTTTTAATACTTTTATCTTGTATAAAAAAAATTCGAAGCGGTATATATATCTATACTATATTAAAAGCACGAAAGCCCTTAGTGAAATGTCGTTCATCTTTTTTACCCTTCTTAAGTAAATTTAAGTTGGATAAAATTGTAAATATAAATATAATTCTTCGTTGGAGAAAAATAAATCCGTAGGCTAAAAAGGAAAAGAAAGGAGATAACTAGGAAACTCCTTCTTTAACTAATATCCGTAACAAAGAATATTTGAAATTGAAACAAGAAAAATAAAATTGTCATATGATAATAAAAGGGGAAAAGAATATTCGTAATAAAGGATGCTTCAGTTATAGCTTGCCAGAAAAGTCAAATTTGTCAAAGTTAAAACGAGAAAAGAATTAGGGATTCACTAGGAAGCTTATTATTCTTTGTAAATAAAATTCGATTACTATTCCAATTTTTTATTCTACATTCTTTTAGTTTTCTATTCTTTATTACAAGCTATTAACAATGTCAGATCTACCAAGATAAACTTGTCTTTGATTTGAAGTAAACTTTCTAGCCTTTATGGTATTATTGAAATTATGATAATAGATGATCTTGAAGTTTTGTATTAACAAAAATTCTTGTGATTTTTTTTATAAGTATGCAGTTATTTGTGTTAATCAACATGTCTTTTTTTGTGAACATGTAATTTGTTATTTATGTGAGTATGAAGCATAATTTCCGAGCTAGCATTGTTTATAAAATTTGATTATAAATTCTATTAGCTTCTCTATTTTCTATAGAAAGATCCATGTTCTCAAGCTTCGTTTTTTTTCTTAAGTCCTTATCCTAAAGTATAATTTCTCTATTTTACTTATAAAATCTCAAACGTCTTTTGTACTATTTATGTATAGGATCTATGTTACGTAAATACTATGCTTTTAAAATTATAACCACTACTAATTGTAATGTCAGCTCAAATTGCTCATTGAGGAACAAATATTGACAGTTAACAACTTACCATCATTGTAGCCAACCAAAATTTTGATACTTTCATCGATCAGGTATGCCATTCTGCTTATTTCTTATAGTATACTCCGTATTTATTATATTTTTATTCTTCATCATAAACATTTTAGTGAGTATTAATTTTCAAGTTATAAGGTGTGGTGCCGAATTTTTCTGTTTGATTTTATCTTTTTTTCCTATGAGTTTTAAGTTCTTACAGAAATAGGGAGCACATCAAGTTAGGAATATTGTATAACATGCCTTTTGTCTAGATTATGAGTTTGAATTTATATTTAAATGGATTTCAAATATGTTAATAAATATATTTCTTAGCTTTTGTGCGTATAAAGGATTAACATCTGCAAAATTTTGAAATACCAACTTAGCTATAGTTATTATATAATAAAGTAAGTAAGGGAACAAAATGGAGAAAGAATTACTAAGGTGGATCTAAGCCCCTAAATATGATTAACATTTAGCATTTTTAAAAATTTACAATTTTGATTATTTTTTATTTATGACATAAATATATTTAAAAATATGCTATTTAGGCTGTTTTTAAAAAGTTTATTCTCATAAATATGAGGTACACGCTTAGCGAAATATAGTTCGTCTTTTTTAATCCAAGATAAAGTTCACACCGGGCATATTAGACATTTGGTTATTTTTATAATATTTGAGAATAATTATTTTTATTTTTTTTGCTATTTTTTGCATATTATATCTTTTCTTACTTGAATTAGAAAAATAGCAACAATTTTAACCGACTAAACCTTTCTTAATATTTATGTGATCTTTGAATATGATACAAATTCCCAGTCAACAAAGATCTTAGAGTTATTCTATTAGTATTTCACTCCAGTTCAAATATGTATCTGATCTCCCACTGTCACGACCCTAACCCTGAAACCGGTCATGATGGCGTCTCTCGTGAAGACAAGGCCAGCCAGTCTAACCCAATTCGTCCTTTTAAGCAGTTAAATAGCATAAGAATAATTCAAACATGATCTAATAGCGCAATTTGCGGAAATAGAGATAACAAAGCGAAAATCCAACCCGACACAACCCTAATCGGGGTGTCACAAGTCATGAGCAACTAAGGTTCCTAATACGAGTCTACTAAATACAATATCTGGTACAACTATTTGAAGAACATAAAAGTAATAAGATAAGGGAGACACGGGGGTTGCGGACGCTAACAACTACCTCGTAGTCTTCGAAACACCGCCTGGATTGGAGTGATCAACAGTTAGGAGCGGAACCTACTACGCCTGAATCTGCACACAAGGATGCAGGGAGTAAAGTGAGTACTCCAACTCAGTGAGTAATAAATAAAAATAATGGCTGAAAACAAGAAAACACGTGAAAACACAAAGCAATCTATACCGAAGCAGTAAAATCACTTAAACAGTAAATCAGTGAAATCTCAAGTAAATTTCCTTTCTCAACCAATAAAACAAGTAATTTGGCAGGTAATTAACAAATAGAAATCCGCCCCTCGGGCAACAACTCAGAACAGTACCAGCCCCTCGGGCTCACTCTCAGAACAATATCAGCCCCTCGGGCTCACTCTCAGAACAATATCAACCCCTCGGGCTCACTCTCAGATCACAATGGGTAGCCGCACTTACTGGGGGTGTACAGACTCCGGAGGGGTCCCTTACGGCCCAAGCGCAATATCAAGCCATCTCGTGGCATCAACTCTCGGCTCTCGGCCTCACATCACTCAAGCCACCTCGTGGCGTATAAATGTATCTCAGGCCCTCAGCCTCATATCACTCAGTGTATCCTCACATATGGTCCTCGGCTGCACTCAGTCCAAAAATCATCACAAGCCCCTCGGGCATTAGCAAAACAGTAGTTCTCAGCCCAAAACATCATTTAGAAATATCATTTATATCTCAAAACTGAGTAAAAGTGGCTGAGTTGTAAAACAATAGAAAATAACAGGACTGAGTTCAAGTAATAAGTCAAAACAGTGAGGAAATAGTGATAAAAATCCCCGAAAGGTTCAAATAGTTGGCACGAAGCCCAAATATGGCAATCAACCCAAATCATGATGATAACAAATAAGTTTCAGTCAAATACGTGGTAAAATCATCAATTGGGACGGACCAAATCACAATCCCTAATAGTAAACGACCCACGCTCATCACCAGTGCGTGTCTCACCTTAATATAGCACTACGATGTGCAATCCGGGGTTTCAAACCCTCAGGGCATCATTTACAATCATTACTCACCTCGAACCGGCTAAGCCTCTAGCTCGCGACGCCTTTGCCCCTCGGATAGGCCTCCACGCGCGTCGAATCTATCCAAAAATCAGAACAAAAACGTCACAATATGCTAAGGGAACAACGCCCAAGCGAAAACAATCGAAAAATATCAAAATTCCGAAATTAGCAAAACCCGAACCCTGGGCCCACTTCTCGAAACTCAGAAATTTTTGCATCATTAGATTCCTTATCACCCCACGAGTGCATACATATCAAAAGTCCTCAAATCCGACCTCAAATGGTCCTTCAAATCCTCAATTCAAAACCCCAAAATCCCAAACCCTAGTCCTTCCATTTTTAGCTTAAATTCCATGATTTTCTAGGTAGATTTCACAATAGAATCGAGTTTTTGGTCCGAAATTCTTACCTCCAAACATTTCTCCTTGAATCCCTCTTCGATTTCCTTCAAAAAGCTCTCAAAAAGACCAACTATGGAGTAAATGAGCTTCAAAATCGCGGATGAAATGAATTAAAACATTCTGCCCAGGGGTTTTCGCATCTGCGACCCCACCATCGCTTCTGCAGTACCGCATTTGCGGTCTAGCATCCGCTTTTATGGAAATCACTTAAAGGACCAGATTCCGCATCTGCGATCCACGAGCCGCATCTACGACTCTGCAGGTGCGGTCCATATGCCGCATTTGCGGTCCCTGACTATTCTTCCCAAATCCGCTTCTGCGGCTCCCCTTCCGCATGTGCGGCACCGCACCTGCGGCCCCCAAACCGCAGGTGCGAAAACACCAGAACCAGCAAAATTTGAAGCTGCATTAAACATCAAACTTCCCCGTTAGCCATCTGAAATCACCCCGAGGCCCCCCTGGACCTCAACCAAAAGCACAAACATAACTCAATACCTTATTCAAACTTGTTCCAATCATCAGAACACCTCAAACAACATCAAATTACCCGAAACACATCAGATTCAAGCCTATTTTTTGAGAAATCTTTCGAAATACGTTTTTGATAAAAAACCCAACCAAACCACGTCCGAATGACCTGAAATTTTGCACAAACATCCCAAATGACACAACGAAGCTACTGCAACTCTCGGAATTCTATTCAGACCCTTATATCAAAATCTCACCAATCAACCGGAAATCGCCAAAATATCAGTTTCGCCAATTCAAGCCTAATTCTACTCCGGACCTCCAAAACCAATTCTGATCATGCTTCTAAGCCATAAATCACCTCCCAAAGTTAACCGAACAATCAAAACTCACATCCGAGCTCTCTAACACATAAGTCAACATCCGGTTGGCTTTTACAACTTAAACCTTCTTAAAAGAGACTAAGTGTCTCATTTCTTACCAAATTCTCTCCGAACTCAATCTAATCAACTTGATCACATAAAACGTGGATAACGAAGCATAAAAAGCAGAAATGGGGAAAACGGAGCGGTAACTCATGAGACGCCTTGTCGGATCGTCACATCTCCCCAACTTAAACAAACGTTCGTCCTCGAACGAGTCAAGAAATATACCTAAAGCCTCGAATAGGTGAGGATATCTGCTCTGCACATCCCGCTCGGTTTCCCAGGTAGCCTCCTCCACGGGCCGACCTCTCATGCACTTTCACTGAAGCTATATCCTTTTACCTCAACTTCCGAACTTGACGACCCAAAATGGCTACTGGCTCCACATCAAAGGTCAAATCATCATCCAACTGAATCGTACTTAAATCCAAAACATGAGATGGATCTCCAATATACTTCCGGAGTATAGAAACATGAAATACTGGATGCACACTCGACAAGCTGGGTGGCAAATCAATCTCATAAGCCACTCCCCAATCCTCCGAAGCACCTCAAAAGGCCCAATGAACCGAGGACTCAATTTCCCTTTCTTCCCAAATCTCATAACATCCTTCATAGGTGAAACCCTCAGCAGAACCTTCTCGCCAACCATGTAGGACACATCTCGAACCTTCCTATCAGTATAACTCTTTTGCCTCGACTGCGCTATACGAATCCTCTCCTGAATTCCCCAAAGCATCCTGTACCAAATCAGCCCCCAATAGCCTAGCCTCTCCGGGCTCGAACCAACCAACTGGAGATCTACACCGCCTCCCATACAAAGCCTCATATGGAGCCATCTGAATACTCGACTAGTAACTGTTGTTGTAGGCAAACTCTGCAAGCAGTAGAAACTCATCCCATGAACCTCCGAAATCAATAACACAAGCATGCAACATGTCCTCCAATATCTGAATAGTACGCTCGGACTGCCCGTCCGTCTGAGGATGAAAAGTTGTGCTCAACTCCACCTGAGTACCCAACTCTCTCTGCACGGCTCTCCAAAATTGCGAAGTAAACTGAGTACCTCTGTCTGAAATGATGGAAACTGGGACACCATGCAAACGAACAATCTCTCGGATATAGATCTCTGCCAACCGCTCTGAAGAATAGGTAGTACACACAGGAATAAAGTGCGCGGACTTAGTCAGCCGATCCACAATCACCCAAATAGCATCGAACTTCTTTAAAGTCCGTGTAAGTCCAACAACAAAGTCCATAGTGATCCTCTCCCACTTCCACTCAGGAATAACCATCTATTGAAACAAGCCACCCGGTCTCTGATGCTCATATTTAACCTGCTGACAATTGAGACACCGAGCTACAAATCCCACAATGTCTTTCTTCATTCTTCTCTACCAATAGTGCTACTTCAAATCCTGATACATCTTCGCGGCACCCAGATGGATGGAATACCGCGAGCTATGGACCTCCTCCAGAATCAACTCCCGAAGCCCATCCACATTGGGCACACAAATCCGGCCCTACATCCTCAACAGCCCATCATCACCAATGGTCACATATCTAGCATCATCATACTGAACTCTGTCCTTAAGGACAAGCAAATGCGGATCATCATACTGGCGCTCTCTGATGCGATCATACAAGTAAGACCGAGAAACCACACAAGCCAAAACCCGACTGGGCTCCGAAATATCTAACCTTACAAACCGATTGGCCAAGTCCTGAACATCAACTACAAGGGGTCTCTTCCCAACTGGAATATATGCCAAACTCCCCATACTCACTGCCTTTCGGCTCAAAGCATCGGCCACCACATTGGCCTTTCCTAGTTGGTACAATATAGTGATGTTATAATCTTTAAGCAACTCCAACCATCTCCGCTGCCTCAAATTAAGATCCTTTTGCTTGAACAAATGCTGAAGACTACGATGATCAGTGAACACCTCACAAGATACGTCATACAAGTAGTGCCTCCAAATCTTCAATGCATGAACTATGGCAGCCAACTCCAAATCGTGAACGGGGTAGTTCTTCTCATGGGGCTTCAGCTGACGAGAAGCATAAGCAATAACTCTACCCTCCTGCATCAATACACAACCCATCCCAACTCTCGAAGCATTATAATACACGGTATATGAACCTGAAGCTAATGGCAACCAATACTGGAGTTGTGGTCAAAGCTGTCTTGAGCTTCTGAAAGCTCTCCTCACACTCGTTCGACCATATAAATGAAACACCCTTCTGAGTCAACTTGGTCATGGGCGATGCGATAGATGAGAATCCCTAAACAAACCGGTGATAATAGCCTACCAAACCAAGAAAGCTGCGAATCTCTATGGCTGAGGAAGGTCTGTGCCAACTCTGAATCGCCTCTATCTTCTTTGGATCAACCTGAATACCCTCTGGACACCACGTGCCCTAAGAAAGCCACTGAACTGAGCCAAAACTCACACTTGGAGAATTTTGCATAAAGTTTTTCCTCCCTCAATCTCTAAATACAACTCTCAAATGCTCTGCGTGCTCCTCCTGACTACGCGAGTAAACCAGAATATCATCAATGAATACTATAACGAATGAATCAAGGTAAGGCCGGAACACGCTGTTCATCAAATGCATGAACGCTACTGGGAATTGGTTAGCCCGAAAGACATAACAAGGAACTCATAATGACCATATCTGGTCCTGAAGGCTATCTTAATAATATCTGAATCCTTGATCTTCAACTGGTGATAACCCGAATGGAGATCAATCTTGGAGAACACTCTCGCTCCTTGAAGTTGGTCAAACAAAGCATCAATGCGAGGCAAATGGTACTTGTTCTTAATTGTTACCTTGTTTAATTGCATATAATCAATGCACATTCTCATGGTGCCATCCTTCTTCTTCACAAACAGAACTGGCGCACCCCAAGGCGACACACTAGGTCGAATGAACCCCTTATCTAGGAGTTCCTGAAGTTGTTCTTTCAATTCCTTCAACTCCGCTGGTGCCATACGATACAACAAAATAGAAATGGGTTGAGTGTCCGGCACCAGGTCAATACCAAAATCAATATCCCTGTACAAAGGCATGCCTGGCAGGTCTGCAGGAAACACATCGGGAAAATCCCTCACAATTGGGACAGAATCAATCTTGGGAGTCTCAGCTCCGACATCCCTCACATACGCTAGATATGAAAGGCAACCCTTCCCAACCATACGCTAGGCCTTCAAGAAAGAGATCAGTCTACTAGGGACATAATCAGTCACACCACGCCACTCGATCTGCGGTACACCCGGCATAGCCAAAGTAACTGTCTTAGCATGACAGTCCAGAATAGCACGACACGGAGATAACCAATCCATGCCCAAAATGACAACAAAATCCACCATGCTCAATAGCAATAGATCCACTCGGGTCTCCAGACCCCCAATAGTCACAATACATGACCGGTACACACGGTCTACAACAACAGTATCGCCCACCGGGGTAGATATATGAACAAGTAAAGCAAGAAACTCCCAGAGCGTACCCAAATAATGAGCAAAATACGAGGACACATAATAAAAGGTGGAACCGGGATCAAATAATATAGAGGCATCTTTGTGGCAGGCTGAAAAAATACCTGTAATGATAGCATCTGAAGCAATGGCATCTGGCATGCTTGAAATAATATAATAATGAGCTTGGCCAGCGCCTAATCGTCCTCTCCGTCTGGGGCGACCCCTGGCTGCCTGACCTCCACCCCTAGCTGGCTAGGCGGGTGGTGAAGTAACTGGAGCAAAAATCGAGGGCTGACCCCTCTGCTGGGACGAACTAGCAACACGACGAGGAAACTGACTCCACACTCAAAACAACTCCCAGGTGCTGGAGAAGGGGACTGAAGGGAACCCCTCACACCGGAGTGACTAGCTGATGCACTCGGCATAGAAGAACCCTGAGCTGACGGGGCACGAGATGAACTCTGGGTTGGAAGGGCACTAAATGATAACTGGCCCTGCTGAGTACCGTGATAACCATGACCCGAAGATGCCCCATGATAACCTTGGACGGGCTGACTGAGTAGGCCTGAAAGAACGATATCTACCATGCTGGAACTGGCCCCTCGAAGGAGCACCACTATAACTGCCTGATCCTCGAGGCCTCTTGGCCTTCCTCTCCTCTCGCTCTTGACGGCGAACAGTCTCAATCTCGCGAGCGATATCAACAACCTCCTAGAAGGTAGCACCCATCACTCTCTCTGGTCATAAGAATACGGAGATGATAATTAAGATCATCAACAAATCTCCTGATCCTCTCACGATCTGTCGGAACCATCCAGACGGCATGATGAGCCAAATCAGAAAACCTCGACGCATACTGTGACACAGTCATATCCCCCTGTGGCAACCACTCAAACTGTCTATGCAGCTCCTTTTACGGGACTACGGTACATACTTCTCCAAGAAGAGAGTGGAGAACTGCTGCCAAGTAAGGGGCGCTGCACCAGTCGGCCTACACCTCTCACACGCCTCCCACCAAATGAAGGCGGCCCCAGAAAACTGAAAGGTGGTAAATGCCACGCCACTAGACTCGAGAATCTCTACGGTACGGAGCATCCACTGACACTTATCTAGAAAACCCTAGGCATCCTCGCCCTCAGCACCACTGAATGACGGAAACTGGAGTTTACCAAACCTCTCAAGACGACGTTGCTCATCATCCAGCATAACTGGTACAATGAACTCCTGAGCTGGTGCAACCGGCTAGGCTGGAGGTGCCCCCGGCGTCTGTAGTCCCTACACTACCTGCTCAGGTGTGCAAGCAGCGGGGGTTTGATTGCCTCCCCCGGCCTGTGAAGTAGTTGTTACTGTAGTGGCTGAAACTGCTTGAGCCAGGCCGGTGCAAACTGATAAGATTTGTGCAAAGGCCTCCTGAAGACCCGGAACCACGATAGGCACAACTGGTGCCTAAACTGGTGCTGTTGGAACATCCATAGCTGGAGCGTGATCTTGAGCTGGGGCAGCTGGTGGATCAACAGGTGCTGCCCTCGCTGCTCTGCCTCTGCCATGACCACGACCGCGTCCACGGCCTCTGGTGGCCTCAACGAGTGGCACTGGTGGTCATCCACCTCGTCCGTAGCTCGCGTTCTCACCATCTGTGAGAGAATAGGATAATAGAAGTTTAGTTCTCGGATCAACAAGTTTGCATGACAAGAATTCAAGAATATGAAGTTTTTCCTAAGAGGTTCTGCAACCTCTCGAGGATAAATACAGACGTCTCTGTACCGATCCGCGAGACTCTACTAAACCTGCTCATGACTCGTGAGACCTATGTAACCTAGGCTGTGATACCAACTTGTCACGACCCTAACCCCGAACCCGGTCGTGATGGCGCCTCTCGTGAAGACAAGGCCAGCCAGTCTAACCCAATTCGTCCTTTTAAGTAGTTAAATAGCATAAGAATAATTCAAACATGATCTAATAGCACAATTTGCGGAAATAGAGATAACAAAGCGGAAATCCAACCCGACACAGCCCTAACCGGGGTGTCACAAGTCATGAGCAACTAAAGATCCAAATACGAGTCTACTAAATACAATATCTGGTACAACTGTTTGAATAACATAAAAGTAATAAGATTAGGGAGACACGGGGGCTGCAGACGCCAATAGCTACCTCGTAGTCTCCGAAACACCGCCTGGATTGGAGGGATCAGCACTCAGGAACGGGACCTGCTACGCCTGAATCTGCACACAGGGGTGCAGGGAGTAAAGTGAGTACTCCAACTCAGTGAGTAATAAATATAAATAATGGCTGAAAGCAAGAAAACACGTGAAAACATAAACCAATCTATACCGAAGCAGTAAAATCACTTAAACAGTAAATCAGTGAAATCTCAAGTAAATTTCCTTTCACAACCAGTAAAACAAGTAATTTGGCAGGTAATTAACAAATAGAAATCCGCCCCTCGGGCAACAACTCAGAATAGTACCAGCCCCTCGGGCTCACTCTCAGATCACAATGGGTACCCGCTCTCACTGGAGGTGTACAAACTCCAGAGGGGCCCCTTACGGCCCAAGCGCAATATCAAGCCATCTAGTGGCATCAACTCTCGGCTCTCGGCCTCACATTACTCAAGCCACCTCATGGCGTATAAATGTATTTCAGGCCCTCGGCCTCATATCACTCAGTGTAGCCTCACATCTGGCCCTCGGCCGCACTCAGTCTGAAAATCATCACAAGCCCCTCGGGGATTAGTAAAACATTAGTTTTCAGCCCAAAACATCATTTAGAAATATCATTTAAGTCTCAAAACTGAGTAAAAGTGGTTGAGTTGTAAAACAGTAGAAAACAACAGGACTGAGTTCAAGTAATAAGTCAAAACAATGAGGAAATAGTGATAAAAATCACCGAAGGGTTCAAATAGTTGACACGAAGCCCAAATATGGCGATCAACCCAAATCATGATGATAACAAATAAGTTTCAGTCAAATACGCGGTAAAATCATCAATCGGGACAGACCAAGTCACAATCCCCAATAGTAAATGACCTAACGCTCATCATCAGCGTGTGTCTCACCTCTATATGGCACTACGATGTGCAATCCGGGGTTTCTAGCCCTCAGGACATCATTTATAATCATTACTCACCTCACCGGCTAAACCTCTAGCTCGCGACGCCTTTGCCCCTCGAATCGGCCTCCACGCGCATCGAATCTATCCAAAATCAGAAGGAATACGTCACAATATGCTAAGGGAACAAAGCCCAAGTGAAAGCAATCAAAAAATATCAAAAATCCCGAAATTAGCATAATTTGAGCCCCGTGCCCACTCCTCGAAACTCAGAAATTTTCGCATCATTAGATTCCTTATCACCCCACGAGTGCATACATATCAAAAGTCCTCAAATCTAACCTCAAATGGTCTTTCAAATCTCCAATTCAAAAGCCCAAAATCCCAAGCCCTAGTTCTTCCATTTTTAGCTTAAATTCCATGATTTTCTAGGTAGATTTCACAATAAAATCAAGTTTTTGGTCCGAAATTCTTACCTCCAAACGTTTCTCTTTGAATCCCTCTTCGATTTCCTTCAAAAAGCTCTCAAAAAGACCAACTATGGAGTAAATGAGCTTCAGAATCGCGGATGAAATGAATTAAAACATTCTGCCTAGGGGTTTTCGCATCTGCGACCCCACCACCGCTTCTGCAGTCTAGCATCCGCTTCTGCGGAAATCACTTAAGGGACCAGATTCCGCATCTGCGGTCCACGAGCCGCATCTACGACTCCGCAGGTGCGGTCCATATGCCGCATTTGCGGTCCCTGACTATTCTTCCCAAATCCGCTTCTGCGGCTCCCCTTCCGCATGTGCGGCACCGCACCTGCGGCCCCCAAACCGCAGGTGCAAAAACACCAGAACCAGCAAAATCTGAAGCTGCATTAAACATCAAACTTTCCCGTTAGCCATCCGAAATCGCCCTGATGCCCCCCGGACCTCAACCAAAAGTACAAACATAATTCAATACCTTATCCAAACTTGTTCCAATCATTAGAACACCTCAAACAACATCAAATTACCCGAAACACATCGGATTCAAGCCTAATTTTTGAGAAATCTTCCGAAATACGTTTTCGATCAAAAACCCAACCAAACCACGTCCGAATGACCTGAAATTTTGCACACACGTCCCAAATGACACAATGAATCTACTGCAACTCTCGTAATTCCATTCCAACCCTTATATCAAAATCTCACCAATCAACCGGAAATTGCCAAAATATCAGTTTCGCCAATTCAAGCCTAATTCTACTCCAGACCTCCAAAACCAATTCTGATCACGCTCCTAAGCCATAAATCACCTCCCGAAGCTAACCGAACCATAGAAACTCACATCCGAGCTCTTTAACACATAAGTCAACATCCGGTTGATTTTTCCAACTTAAACCTTCTTAAAAGAGACTACGTGTCTCATTTCTTACCAAATCCTCTCTGAACTCAATCTAATCAATCCGATCACATAAAACGCGGATAACGAAGCATAAAGAAGCAGAAATGAGAAAAACGGAGCGATAACTCATGAGACGACTGGCCGGGTCGTCACACTCACCTTAAGGAAAATAGTCCTAATTCAATTTTAATTCACTAAAAACTTCATATTCTAAAAGGAAAATATTAAATATAGGTGGAAAAATATTAGAATGTAAATTAATCTTTTTAAACCAACATATTAAAAATACTAGACATTAACTATAAGATTAAGTGTCTTTTAAAAGCTTAAAATTAGAATTTATTTTTGATATCACCAACTACTTATTTTACTTAAATTTACTTTGTATAATTTATCTCATACTATAATCTTTGAAAATTACACCTCAATAATTTCAACAAGTAACTATAAAAACATAAGAGAGAGAGGTGTTTGGTTGTTGGCAATAGTAAAAAAAAAAACACGAATAGCTTTGTTAATACAATATCCAAACTTAAATATCAGATTGATTTTTTAGGCTTGAAAAATATAATTTTAAATAAAATTATAACTATAGTCAAATATTTAAAACTTGCAATGAGTTAATATTACTAATTTCAATCAACAAAAATTGAATCGTTTTTTTTAATAAGAATAAATATTAATGTTTTTAATAAACAAATTAAAAAAAAATCCCATTCAATTTCTTTCCAAATCATCATATAAGTAAACCCTTTTTCGACAAGACTTTTAGATACAAAAATTAGATTTATTTTTATAGGAATAGCATTTGTGGTGGAAAAAATAAAAAATAATGCAAATTCGATTATAATATAGTAATAAACATTAACTGCAAAATCCTATAAAACTCTTGAATAAATTCATACATATAATTTCATATATGGAAAATTAAAATAAAAAAAAAGAGTAGATTAATTAAAATGTAGCGGTTGAATTTACTTTCTGTAATAGTAATTTATTTTTTTAATCAGTTGGAAATAGTTCCTATAGTATTTCTTATATATTAAAGAAATAGAACAAATTGCATTTTGCTCGAGAACAAAAAAAAGACGTTTTGTGTCAATTGAATGAGATGGTTAAGAACTTATATGGGGCAAAGTTTTATTTTCCTTGACCTACCTAAATAAGATCAATAATTATCACTTTTAGAAACTTACAATTTTGAACTTTAACTTTATTTTATAACTCAACCATAATAATATAACATTTATGTAATTCTTTGAAATATTAGTTATTGATACTCTAAGAATAGTCTTGTATTAATGAGACCGCCTCGCTCCAGGTAAATCCGCCCCTGTGTATAGAATATAAGATAATAATACATATATAACCATTCCACTAGTGGTTTACCGAATTCTTTAAATGTGATATTTTAATCCAGATTCTTTTCAGTTAGTAGGATTTATTATTTTACAAAAAAGCAAAAAGGGAACAAAAGAAAAGATTAGTTTTATAGATTACAGTGACATGGGATGAAAATTCAAGAAGAAAGATTGGGATAATCGGATATGGGGTCCGCATCGACCCGATTATCATTCGGATTAACATAATCATCACCTTGAATCTGATCAAGCACAAGGACTAATCCCATGGCGAAAGCACCATCAAAACCAGGCTTAACTGATAAAGAGAAAACGTCCTTCCCAAGCACTACATTGGCACAAGTATCCACTTTGCGTCTAATCTCAGCCACTGATACTTTATCGGCGTTGAAAAACGTGCAGTTCCTCTGCGCAAATGACCCTTCGATCTGATACTCTTCCATTGGATTGCTGTATACCTCCACCGTCACGCTCGATCTTCCGATAATTGAGGATCTACGCACGCTGAATATTGGCTTTTGTCCCTCTTCTCTTTCCCCTAAGAATCCTTCCCACCTGTTATGTAGACTCGGCCTCTGTTCCAAAGAATCAAAACTGAATCAACTCGTACATTGAAAACTGAATGAATATCGCAATTATATGATAACAACAAGGTCAAAATTAGAAATTGAAAGTTAGGGATTTTGACTATTGATGAGTACCTTACGTCGAACAGTGAGAAGGCATCTACCAGTGGCGTCCATTAGAACGAGTTCACCCAGGTCACGAGAGTCCGGTCCATACGTATCGACTCGGAAAACAAGCTCGCCTTTGCAATCGTAGGCAGTGAAGCCATCGCCAGTGAAGAAAAGGGAAGTCTTGAGAACTGTGAGATTCGTCTCTTCACTATAAAGGTATGCATCTTCAACAACAGCTTTACCATTCATTCTCTGGTTCAAATTGCTTGTCGTTTGGATTAAAATCTGAATTCGCAAAAAGCTTTACTATTCTTAACAATTAAAGTTAACCTTTTGGCAAGAAATTAGATATTTATGAACTGAAGATTCCAAAGGAAGGCCTGAGAAGAGGTACAAAATTCGCTAAAGCATGTGGTGTGTATTTATTAGTAAGTGGTCCTATATACGATCTACAGAATTATTTATTAAAGTATTGTACTTAGCAAATAGAGTTATTTAATAATGAAGGAGCGTGAAAGAATCTGACTAGGATGCCTCAAACTTCCAGTTTATAGTACGTGTATCAATATTTAAATTCATGCTCACTCGATTAAAATAGCAAACTTATCTTTTATATTTTTTAGCTCGTGTATGCATGGAACCAACTATATGTTGTGGAGATCACAAATCAATAATAATGGTATAAAATTCAAAGCTAATATTATCAGAAGATATTTACAAGCACTCGTCTAATACATCAGAGGATAACGGAGGAATCCTATCTAATTAATTAATATGCAAATAGTCCCGTCTAATTTAATTACATATTCTAGAAGACAAGAAAAAAATACAATATGCTGGGGCCGGATAACTTTTTTTTAATACCAACTTCCTATAGCTCCCACTAGTAGGGAGATCTTAATACATAAAGTTTGAAAAAAAAATTCAGATGAAACTTCAACCTTAAGACCAAGAACAATATATACATGACATGATTTTAATTCATACTTCTTGCATTTAATTTTAAGAAATGACATCTTAACTTTGAACAAAAGTTATTCGACTAATGTGCAAAAAATTATACTATCAGTGCATATATACAGTTAGATATCTCTATCACAGCATCTCTATATAATAACAATTCACTAAGCAAGCCAAATTTTTTCGAATTGATTTATGTTATATTATAATATATGTTTTTTATAAAACACCCCAACCAAATAATATCAGAACAAATAAGACTATTATAGAGAGGTTTGACCGTAAATTAAAGGAACGGAGGAGAGTGAAAAAGTCTAAACAAGCAAGGACCTTGCTGCAAGGTTGGTGCAGCTTGGTGTATGGGGCAGAACAAGTCGTTGGCAAAGTCAGACGAGGAGCCTAATTCAAAAACATTATGGAAAGTAATATACCTACTTAAGGAAATAATGCCTGTTTGCTGAAGAATGTCCATGCACAGATCACAGATCACAGATGCCCTCAATCTATTTACTCGGCGTCTATCTAAACTTACTATATAAGGAAAAGACTCTACCACCATGTAACGATATCTAAGAGATTAAAAAAAAGATATAGTGGATATTTTTTTTAAAAAAAAATATAGTGGATAATGTAATTTACTAAACCCATTTTAAGAAACAGACATCTGTCAAACGACATATGCATGGTCAAATGTAAATGGAAATTAAAAGATCTTGCAAAAGTATCTATGTTTGGATTGATCTGCACTTTCTAAATATGGTGCTTTTAAGAACTCCATTCTTGTTTTATTAATTGGTAGCCGAGAAAGAGACCCATTGCAGCATTGCAGGTGTCACATTTTATAGGAATTGTACAAATCAATGCGTTTTTGTAACTGAGAGAGAGTCGGCCAATTAACTGTCTTGGTTTTTTGTGGCCTCTACTTTCCCTTTAGGTTAAGGGACTGGGTTCCATGCTTTTTAAACGTCTTTGCAGCATTTTTTTATTTGAAAAGTAAATTAAGTTAATCTCAGTTGAGTTAATATTACAGAGGTAATTATGAGCTATGCATTGGCGAAGTAAGAATTTTTTACATATGTTTCTTGGTTGAATTTGGCAAATGTGTGCCAACTGATATAGCATCGATTTGTCTAAAAAATTAGTCTCAATTAACTACGGTGGCTTTTGTTTAGAATTTGCAACAATTGAGTATACAAATTCAGTCTTTGATTCTCTAGAAGAAAAAAAAAACAAAAAATGTTTGTTTGAGCTGTTTTTGCTAAAAATTATTACTGAATTTTTTTTAAAAAAAGTTTCAAACTGATGAATAATTCAAGAACTCAAAAATCAAATACCACTCTTATATCCTAGAGTTACAAAAATTCACCAATTATGACATTAATAGTGTTCCTAAGTCCTAACTTGACTTGGAATACATGCTATGTATGGTGGCTGCGATAAATCTCAATGTTCAAATTTCAACTGTAACAATTTCTAGATGGCAGACTTTTTCTTCTTTGCATTTATGGTACCTTTTTTTCAAGATCAACCGACTTATAAGTTAAAAAAAATTTAAGACAATAATATGTGGTTGTAGCTGAGAAGGCAAATTCAAAAGTGTGGAGAGCTAATATGCGCGTTGCCAATTGACCCTGGATCTCGGAATTTTGGGTGTGTTTCTCATTTTGCTTTGAAAATTGGTAAAGTTTTGTAATTGTGGTTGGAGACGTTGACATTTCAACAAGTACACACGTCGGTTATATACCATTTAATCCATGCATTATGTCTATCATTATCGTTAATTAAAAGTAGCTTTTAAGTACCTACTTTTGAACTGTAAAGTTTTATTAAAATTCAATATCCATTAATATATTGGAAAATTCATATCGTTCCTTTAATAATAGAGAGCCGCTTTTTTTAAAGTCATAATGAAAGCTCATACGCAGAATGTGCGCGGAAAGTAATTAAAAAAATCGGCACATGCTTTATTGCCACTTTAAATTCACAGATATGGGATGAGATATTTGTAATGTTTTCGTGGTTAGTAATTTGCTACAATGAAAGTGAAGGAAAAGTTTTATAAGCTTTACAAGAAAAATTAAAGTAAGGATTGCTAGAACATCAATTCAGCATATGGCCAAAAAGTGTTTTTCTTCTTCAGCTACCACATTTTGCAATCATGCATGGTCTTTCTTGTTGGGGTAAAAACTTTCTTAAGTAAAGCAAATTTTAATCCATATTAACCCGACGAAACAAGAATTTAGTGAATCTTATTAAGTTTCTAACCCTTCCAAATACTAGACCTAATATCAAATGAAAGAACGGCATTAATGACTAAGTTTGAACATTAGATGGCCATACTCATTTGCCAACAATAATACTCTTAATTAGGTCTTCTATTGGTCCTCTACGCTTAGGTTGAGCAATGGAATTGTACGCTTTAAGGCCTATTATGGAAATGACACAACGGAAAAAACTCAGTTCAACCATGGAATTTTCAGCGATGGTCCTTGTTATATCAGTTGTTTAGTAAATAATCTATCTTTTTATCTTTCTCGCGACTGATAAATTCTTTAGACTACTGTCTAAAGATATATTTTTTGAGCAACTGAAAATTATATGAGAAAAATTAGACTTGGTCTAACATTTTCGGGGAAGTACACGGTTAGCCAGTAATAAGATATGTATTTACTTTTAAGCCACTATTTAAAATGTTTTTAGCTACTGCCTTAATAAACTTTTACCCGCCCGGTCGAAAATACCCCTGCTCATAAAGTTCAGGACCAAGTGTCCTTAACTTATGAGCTTGTTACTGTAAGTTCAGGACTAGCTGTCCTTAATTTATGAGTTTGTAAGTCTAAGTTTCGGACTACTTGTCCTTAACTTTTGAACTTGTAACTCTAAGTTCAGGACTACATGTCTTTAACTTTTGAACTGGAACTCGAAGTTCAGGACTATCTGTCCTTAATTTATGAGCTTATAAGTCTATGTTAAGGACTACCTGTCCTTAGTTTTTGAGCTTGTAACTCTAAATTTAGGATTACATGTCCTTAACTTTTGAACTTGTAACTCTAAGTTCAGGACTACCTGTGAGTTCAGTATAAATACATTCCTCCAACCTCTACAACTACGTGGTAACGGAAACACCAAACTGAGAGAACGGTAGGCGATTCAAATCCACTTGATAATGTGTAGATCTTCCCTATTGGAAACAAGTGATATCCATGTACACAAAGTCGTGGTACTTGATATACATTTGAGCAACATCCTTGCTAATACCAAAGCGAAACATCTTGCTTAGGCATGTTATCCTGTGTGATCCCAGAAAGAGCTTCAGTGTAATCAGTGGACTGTAAATTGAATGGATAGTGACGGAAGAAAGAAAGAAAGTGTAACACCGTCTTTTCATATTAATTTTAATAGAATACCATTTTAAAAAGTGGCAATCCGTGCAATTTTTACAACATTTTCCGGAAGAGATAATTTTTCAAGAGCTATATTTGCATAAAATTTTAAACTATGTTCAAAATTTAAACAGTAGGATAAAATCAGCCTCTTCAGCCTTGACCTTAAGGCCCAGTCACTAAGATAGCGGTAAACCTACAATACTTTCCATGCAAATTTTAAGGTCCAAAGATAATCTAATATCTCCAGTAAGCATCATACTTTCACCTCATTCTAGTATCTTTTTCTTTTTATTTATAAAGATTCTCAAACATGTATGATGCTAAACTGAAAAACAAGATATAGTTTTAGGCACACAGGCTTTGCTCAGGATACTGGTCTGGGCACAGCCTTTCCTGGCTTTGGCACATGGCAAGCCGTAAACGTTGTTGGATTTCGCCCGACCCAAACTTTTGTTTTATCCATAGGCCAAGCCCAGGCTTAAAAAACCAAGACTCTACTATGGGAAAAATTCAAAAATAGTTAGATTTACAAGTGGTTATTTAAAAATAGCCACAGTTTTAAAAGTAATTAAAATTTAGTCACTTTTATATAAAAATAAATTTGAACGAAAATACTTTTCAAAATCCGAAAAATACTCCAATATAATATATTGGACTTCCAGTATAATATACCGGTCCAGCATAATATGCTAGAAATTCACACAAAGGTGCTCCAATATCCAGTATATTATGCTGGAACTTTCTGCGTGTTGGAGTTCCAGCATAATATGCTGGAAGTTTATACACATATGCACCGATCTCCAGTATATTATGTTGGGACTTTTCGTATTGCATTAAAATAGTGGCTATTTTTCAATAACTTTGCAAACGCTAGCAATTTTTGAATGACCTATACGAAAACTAGCTATCACTTGCTATTTTTACCTTTACAATCATCGAGTATTGAATTTTTTTTCAAAGAATTTAAGTTTTATGTATTTATGATGTAAAATAATTTACTTAAATAATTCTTATTTTTATTCTCTTGTCTATGATTGTAAGACACCAATGATGGATTTTCAACTTGTGTCTGTTTCTTTAGTTAGAAATTTAGCGAATCAAGTTGCTCAAGCTTTAGCTTGGGTGACTGTTTCTACAATCTTTTATTTCAAAAAATTCCATGGCCGTCCTATTTGGTCGCCCACATTTAATTTATACCTACTTTTAAAAAAGTTTTAACTTAGTACCCATTTTTTAAACAACTTCAGGCCTCCTCCTCCTCCTCCTCCTCCTTCTTCTTCGGGTGACAATGATTTTATATGATGTTTGTGAGCATATTTCAAGGTAGTTTATAATGTTTTACAGTGGTGAGTTGTTATGACGCTTTATTTTTACTATTACTTAGGGTTTCTTCTTCTTCTTTTTCTTAATTGCAAAATGGGTTCATTAGATTTATTGTTATTTTGACAAACTGATGATTGAGGTGTGTTCCTATTGATATTTGGAGTCTATGTTTCAAATTTGAGCTCATTTGGAGTAGATTTAGGTATTAAATCGTATATTTGATTGTTATAATTCGAAGAATAAATTTATGTTTCTGGACAATTTGCACTTCAGGCCTATTTGGCCTTAAGTGCATGAAAACGTTGGTTGCACTTTAGACCTTTTTGTCTTATGTGCATCTGAAGTGCAACTTTTCACTTCACACTTATTGGTCTTAAGTTGAACAAAAAGTTTGTTGCACTTCACACCTTTTGGCCTTAAGTGCATTTCAAGTGTAAATTTTCACTTCAGACTTATTGGCCTTAAGTATAGCTAAACGTTTGTTGCACTTCAAATCTTTTGGTCTTAAGTACATCTGAAATGCAATTTTTCACTTCAGACTTATTGGCCTTAAGTGTAGCAAAACGTTTGTTACACTTTAGACCTTTTGGCCTTAAGTGCATTTGAAGTGTAATTTTTCACTTTAGACTGATTGGCCTTAAGTGCATGAAACCATTGGTTATACGTCAAACCTATTTGTCATGGCCCAAAATCCAACTAGTCGTGATAGCGCCTAACCCAACCCGCTAGGTAAGACAGTTAACAACTATCCAATTTAATGAGATTGATTAAGAGAAGAAATGATATTACAATTGCTTTTATACAAGAATTTTTGAAGGACTGATAGTACAAATTATGAGCTTCTAAGATTTAGAGTTTACAAAGCTAGTGTAAAATTAATACATCATTTGTCTGAATTATACATAAATAGATTTTCTTTTCATAAGTCTAGAGCTACCATGAACAAGAGGCAGCTATAACTGGAGTGCAGGTACGTCTTCAGTGCTAGCTCTCGTAATACACAGCAACTTCAGCATCCAAATTTGCACACAGTGTGCAAAAGTGTAGTATGAATACAACCAACCTCATGTACTCAATAAGTAACAAACATAACTTTAGGTTGAAAGTAGTGATGAGGTGGGATAAGGGTCAGAGTCCAACTCCAATAACAGTAACAGTTCGTAACAATATAATAAAAATGGTATACGAAATAACTCTGAGATATGATGCTTAGTTCATTCGCAGTTACGGAAAATAGGCATGTTTTCAAGTATAACAGTACATTCTAAGTTTTTTAACTTCAGACCCGATAAATTTGAAGTTGATCGTAAATTAGATATGCTTGCAAATATTTCGCAAAGTGGGTATCAGTTCAATTGTGATCCCAAAACCAGGTAAGATGCAAAAGCCCCCTTTTATTTTTTATGTATTCTCTTTTGTTGGGTAATAATTGAGAAGGCACCTTTGAAAAAATGGTGTAAAATAATTTTTTAAAATATGTTACTTAAAAGATAATGCCATATAAGCACTAATTAATAATTTAGAAATAAGTGGTAACTAGGCTAATATAAGCAGTTAAGTGTAAATACTCATAACATTGCTGGTGTATAAGACTTAAATATGTTTCAAAAATATTTATAAGGGGAATCTTGACGTAACTAATAAAGTTGTTACCATGTAACAAGGAGGTCACAGGTTCAAACCGTGGAAACATCCTCTTGCAGAAATACAGAGTAAGGATGCATACAATAATTACTTGTGGTTCAGCTCTTCTCTGGACCCCGCTCATAGCAGAAGCTTGGTGCGTGGAGCTGCCCTTTTCTATTATACCCACCTTTCTATTTTAAAAAACATAAGTTTATTTTTTCTTTTATCGATAATGACATAATTTTATAATCAAACAAATGTTTAAAATTCCAAGTTAAAAGTATTCTTTCGTTTATTTATTGTTTGAATTTCATATCAGTCAAACAAATTTATATAAAATGAAACATAGAAAATAACACTTTCGTTTTAAAGAACATCAAGTATTTATTTTTAAACTTGTTTGCAATAATTTTTTCACATCGAACTAGTCATAGTGACATCACTCTTAGGTTTTTACTTTACGAGGAACTGTAGCTAGTATGCTTTCTGAAGACGATGTTAAGTTAATTCTTTATGATCTTGATAGCCCAATCATATATCAAAAGAATTAATTAGCGCCCCAGCATCGTTAGGACTTTGGACAAATGATACTCCAAAAGGTAGAAATAAAAGAAATACTTGTAAGTTAACAGTTTTCCTTTTTATTTTTATATTTATAGCTCCAGGTTAAGAAAATGAAGATGCAAAATGCATTGTGAGCTGTACCTTTGAGGGTGAAGCTGGATTTGACTCAATTTCCATTTTATATTCACTTCATTTCCAAAAGTTTCTAGGTAAATTTTTGACACTTGACTTTTTTAAATATCAAAGGTCTAGATTAATTTAACTAAACATGTATACCAACAATGACTAAAAAAAAACTTATCATTTAAATCTACCCAAATTTTGTAAGAAATAAGAAAACATCCTTCCCCTACAATTTAACATTACAACTAGAGTCAAAGCACAAAAGTAACCAAGAGTATCGATCAAGAAGTGCGGTAAATCATAAAAATGAAATTCCTACAATTATAAGAAGTCTTTAGAATTAAATTATAATTAGAAGATTAATTGTAAACTATTTGGATTTGAAAATAAGAAGTATTTAGAAGATTAATACGGAGTAATAAATAACTTTTGTAAATCGCTTTGTCATAGAAAATCAATATACTTGTATGTCGACAATCAGTAGCATCTCACAATTATGGCCAATCTAGTACTGATCAGTTCCCCCCCCCCCCCCCCCTTTTTTTTTTGCAAATTAAACTTATGTTAATGCTAAGAGACGTTATTTCAGTTGATTCCTAATTTATGAATATTTGCTTATGAAGAATTGAGAGATTTAAATGGAGTACTATATAGTATTATTTAACCAAGTCTAGGACACATGTTTATATAATAATTAAGTCAAGACCTTTGATACTTAAAAGAATAGGTGTCAAATCCCAAAAAACTACTCCTTCACTTTAATTTAGTGATAGGAACCTCATATTAAATGCAGAATCTTAGACCCTTTTTCGACTGATAATAAGATGGTTGGTAACATCGTTGATATAGACAGATAAAATGTTCTTTACATGCAGAAACACACTCATTTGACTGATGTTTTTGATAAGCGAGCTTTTGTTTAAATGTTTGATAAAGCAAAATATAATTGATTGGATGCTTTTGCTGTTAGTACGTGGAAATAAAAGTGACATTTCCATAAAGGGAAGCACTCAGAGAGTCATTAAAACCGAATCTCCATACTTAAATTCCAGAATCACAATTTTGCAGAATTCATTCAAACTATACCAAAACATTAGTCCTAGTTCCATTAATTCCCCTCCATGTCTCAAAGGTTAAAAAAATACTTAAATCCAGAAAAAAGTTCTCTAAATTTCGCTATCTCATTTTCTTCTGCTTTTGTTTCGTTAACCCACATGTTAACTGGTTGTCAAACTCTAAGAACCAAAACTCAAAAGTTGGATGCAAGAAGATATTGACATCTGCTAGTTGTGCTTTGTTTAGTGCTGGGCTGGGTATCTGACTGCAGCTGCTAGCAGTCTTTGCTGCTCTATCTGTAGCACGAAACTATGATCAGAACTAATTAATGCTAAAGATTCATTATAAGAACTATGATAGGGACTGAGTAGTAGCAATAAATGCATGGTGTACTTTCATCAACGTATAAAATAGTGTAAAATAGTCTATATTTTACTTAACTACTTACCTGGAAAAGTTCATGGAGTTTGTTCTTGAGATAACAGTATTCATGTTCAAGCAACTCTAAAGCTCTCAAACATCTACCAAACGAAAACTTTGGTCAGTATTAATGACAAAATAAAGGTGGTTAATTAAACATTTGTAAGAATTTTTTTTGTACCCTAGTCTATTGTTCTGCTCGGACGCAACGCGAAAGGCAACGCATACATTTCGGACGCGTTTGGCACCAATGCTTGAGCTGCTTCCTATGAACTGATTCAAATGCACTCCCATTTTCTTGTAGTCCGAGAACTCTCTGTCCATCCTATTTTTTTCGCCATATTAAAAAAAGCTAAATTAAGAAAAGATGAAAAAAGGTAAAGTATATAAATTCAGATGTATGTATAACCCAGACCAAAGAGAGAACATTTAAAAAGACTAGAACTTTTTCCTCCTTTTTTCCCACGCTTACCAAAAAGCATGCCCACAATATAGTAAAATCGCTTTTGTGGGTTTATCTCTATCTATTCTTTTTGTTGTGTATCTAAAACGTAGTAAGAAAGAGTCGCACAAATTAAAGCAAACAAAAAGGAAAGACTAAAACTCACAACAACGATCTGAGATTTCGTAAGAGTTTTTCGGACTCTTGAAAATAAATGTTGACAACTTCAGAGACGAAATTAGGAGAGGATTCATCTTGAAGCTGTTGCAGCTGCAAATATTGCTCGTCCAATACTCCCTATATATTTGCGTACGAATAAAATCACATTTAGTACGTACTAAAAACAAAAACAAATAAGAGATCAGAAAATAATGGCAGAAAAGAAAAAGTAGGAAATAATAAAATACCTGGTGGAAGAGTAAGGCGAGCAAGCGATTGATATCAGCTCGCAATCGCTCCATTCCGAGACCAAGCATCCACAAAGGTAGACCCGTTTTGGCTGCTTTATTTGAAACTTTAGTAGTAGTAAATGAGAGACCAAAGGAATAGAGAAGAAAGGGAGAGTGAGAGATTTTAATTTTGTCTCAGGCTTTTTACTAAATGTAGGGGCGAAAGGGAGTTAGTTTGAAGAAGAGTGTGGTGTCGTTTCCTATTCTGGGGGATTAAAAATGGCAGTCACAGAAATTGCAGTCAGTCAGGTGAGAGTGAAGACTTATATAAAAGGGTAGCCATCTGGCGGTGAATTGACCCCACCTATCCATATTGTACCTCCCCCTATACACCTACGTGGAGTGATTTTATTTTGTGTCTTAAACAAGTGATACTGTCCGTGTGAGACCTCTTTTTATCTCACGTATTGGTGAATTCATAAATTATATATTTGGATCCATAAAATTCTAAGACTCATACGGTTATAAGACAAAAAAAAGACCTCACACAACTAATGTCAGTTGTGCGAGACACAAAATAAAAAATGTCACCAACATGGTACGAGTCATAATGGTGCGTGTCTTCTACTCTTCCTTTGTTTTTTTCCTCCCCTCCCATTTTTTTGTTTTTTTTTTTCTAATTGGCGCAAAATATTTTCTTGCAAATTGAGTTAGCAATTTAGCAGTATACTCCCTCAGTTTCAATTTAAAGGCTGAGTAGATTTTTATGGGGAGCAACAAATTGAAATTTAGGTTTTATATGACTAAGTGTTATTTATGCATTTTATCATTATTTAATCAGTATTATATACAGCGTAGATTTTATATGGTTTTGAAATCATATATTTTCATGCCCCCTAATGTACTATCTCATGATGATTAATAATGTTTGATAACTATTTTCTTCACTTGATCAACGCTCTTATTTCTAACTTAATGATTGAAAATATAACAGCTTTGCAACTAGAGTAATATTTTATACGCAATCCATTTCAATTTAGTGGGTGTTTGGACATAAGAATGGTAAAATTCCGAAAAACAAAGTGAAAAAAATTTAAAACTGAAAATGGTATTTGAAAATTAGAGTTGTGTTTGGATATAAATATAATTTTGGGTTATTTTTGAAGTTTTGTGAGTAATCTGAGTGAAAATTTTGAAAAATAGCATTTTGGATTTTTCAAAATTTCGAAAAAAATCCAAAATTCATATAGTCAAAACTAGAAATTTGGAAATTTTATGGCCAATCACTGATTTCGAAAAAAAAGTGATTTTTTTTTTGAAAAAAGTAAAAAAAAATTCTTATATCCAAACGGGCTCTTAGATGATGGTCATTGACTTGCACAAAATTTTAAATAAAAAAGAATTTTTTTACTACAACTAAAAATATTTAATAATATTCAAAGTAATCTTAGGCCTTATTTGTTTGCACTTAATGGAAGTCTGAATCTTAATCATTCAGATATCAGACATGAATCTTAATCATTCAGATATCAGACATGAATCTTAATCATTCAGATATTAGACATTAAATGCGTTTGTTTCTAAAGTCTGAATCTTAACCTTTTAGATTTTAATCATTAAGTGTGCTTGTTTTTTTTACGTCAAAACAACTTAGTGGTAGGGGTGTACATGAACCAGATTGGTTCGATTTTTATTAAAATCAAACCAAACCAACTATATCGATTTGGATTGGTTCGGTTTTGTTAGTTTTTTCGAATTTTTATGTTACTTAAATATTTTTTTAATCTTACTTTGTTAATTTTTTTACAAGTAAATATATGTTTAATAAAAATTTTAAAAATTACAAACACATTATCTATTAAAATATTCATATGGGAGAATTTTTTTAGCAACATATGATAATTATTTTTTAACCGTCAGATAATAATTTTTGTTGATGTACACTTTCAAGGTTAACTGAATTTAGTAATTAAACATAAAAATCAATATGATAACTAAATAATAATAACCACTTCAAATTCGAAAAAGATATAAAAATTTAATAGATCCTGACATATGAATATGGAAGAACAAGGAGATTGACGCATTTCCGTAACACTTAATAAGAAAGTGATCATACAACCGATTACTTAAGGTTAATAATCATGGAGACCTTTATATTCTATTAAATATTACATCACATAAGAGAATCTCAAATATTTCTAGATATTTTTTAAAGAAAAATCTATATAAAATCTTAAAAGTATATATAAATATTATATATTTATATGTCGATTTGGTTCAGATTTTTTTACTCAGTACTAAACCGAATCAAACCAAACTTAGTCGGGTTTTTTAATCGGTTCGAATTTGACTTTTCGGTTTGGTACGATTTTACACCAGTTAATGGGTCTGAATGATTAAAATCTGTAACAGAGACTTAATTTCATTAAGATGATATCATCTATATTCTTTATTAACTACCATCACTATCTACCATTAATTATCAACTACTACTACCACCACCCACCACCATAGCTACCGCCACTACTACCCCATCCCCCCTTCACTATCATCCTCAACCATAACAACACACTCGCCCACCTCCACTACTACAACCAACCACCCCATCATCATCAATAACCATAATTGGCATTGTCGACCATTATAAACTACTGCCACCGGGCCACCATCACCTTCCACAATCACACCCACAACCACCACCCACCATTATTAAATATCACCATCCTCTATTAAAGTCGTTACGCTACCAATCACCACTAGCTACTACCTAGAACTACCATCGTTAAATTAATTAGTAATTTATTTAAATTTTATGCTTATTAATTTTTGAATAAAGATAAATTGTATACATTTAGATGTTAAAATATAAACAATTTTAATGATTTAGTATTCAAATCTTAATATACATCTAATCTTCAGATGTGTATTCAAATTCAAATATCTTATTTTTGATGCACATCTTCATATTCAGATTCAGACGTATTAATCTTAAAAATTAAAAACAAAAAAAAAATGAGCCCTTGACCATCTCCAACCCAACACCAATGTTGACACACCATTTTAGTGTAAGATTTAGTTTTTTTTTTTGCTCCAACCCAACACCATTTTGGTGTATGAATAGTGTTACACCAAATTTGGTGTAACACTATTCATCAACACCATTACTATTCATCATTATTTTAATATTATTTTTTATTATATAACACTTTTAATTTAACATATTATAAATTTATAATTAATTATAATTTTTATATAATATTAATTTTATATTTTAATTTTGGTGTATAATTTTCATAAACTAATTTTTGTATATTTTATTTTTATATAAAATTGTAATTTAATTTTATTATGTTATAATTGTATAAAAATATATAATAACCATAAAAAAAGTACAAAACTGAAATATAATATGTTGTTAATAAATAACACAATGTTCATTAGTTATCATAAAAAAATATTTAATATAATAGCGGCTAACATAGATTAAATTGAAAACACATTAAATAATATAATGGGATGAGAAAAATTACAACAATAATCTAATAATTTAGAATGTCAATTCTAGATCCATCAATATCATTAAAATATTGAGTGTATGCTCATTTTGCACTTCGTAATACATTAGTAGACCATTTATGGGAGCAACATACTAATCTTGTAAGTTAAATTTTTATGTAAAAATAATACTAAATTTTACGATAATATAATATTTATTTAATTATATCTCATCAATGATTTCATTTTTATTTGGGTTATATATTAATATGTATAATATATAATATTTAAAAATTAAAGGTATAAAATAATTTTATATTAATTGGTTATATAAGAAAGAAATATGAATTATATGGGATAAATATGTAAAAACGAAAAAAGAAAGGATTTGTTTTATAAAGAAAATAAAAAAATATTCTTTTTCGATGTAAAAAATAATGTAATGGGTTGGAGTTACTTTGCATCATTTTGGTGTTTATACTATTTTGGTGTAAAAAATGATGCAAGGGTTAGAGATGCCAATGCCCTTAGTATCTTATACTCTCTCGTTCCATATTAGAAAGAAATCATTCTAATTTAGAACGGACGTAATAATGTTTTCTAAAATATCATTTAAGTCAGACTACCGCGAATTTGAAAGTGTCATATTAACGGACTTACTGCGAATCATCACCTTCTCACCAGGGGAGGATATACCGTTGAACCAACGAGTTCAATTGAACTCATAATTTTTGATGCGGAGTAAAAATTTATATGTAAAAATTTATTAAAATTGTAAAAACAGTAGATATGAATCCATTACTTTAAAAATATAATAGGTTCAATTCTAAAAACCTTGAATATTGAACCCATAGTATTTAAATATTGGATCCGCCTTTGCTTCTCACGATGTGCCCTAAATCCACCTACAATAAAATTTTAGGTTTTATTTCGAATCCTCTGTTTTTTCATTGAACTTTAATCGGACAAAATCAATACTATGTGTAAGTCACATTGTAAGGAGTAATTTACCGCAGATATTCTGGTTCGACTTAAATTTTATACTAGTATTTCAACTAAGTACTCCTTTTTAAAGTAATGTTAATCTCTTTAATCTTAAATAAATCGAGAAATATTCTGCTTTTGTTGTCATGCATCGCCTTTTCGCTTGTTACTAGTGTATGGGTCAAAATCAAATCAGAGAAATTCGACATGCGGAAATAATTGTCATGAGGAACATGTGAATCAAATTGAGCTGTCTGGCCGAGGTTGAGCAGTGATAATAAGGCCGAGGTCGAGTATTGATCAATAAAGCCGAGGTCAAACATTGATCAATAAGGCTGAGGTCGAGCAGTGATCATCGACAAGGCTGAGGTCGAGCAGTATAGATAGATATTCCCTCTAATTATACTTTTTTAGGGTTTTCTAGGGATATCCCCTATAAATAGGAAGGGAGGACTTCTCTAAATACTTCTCTCAATAGATGATTATACATGCGCGCATGTTTGATGTTAGGGCTCGAGTAACCTATATGGGCACGGTCCATCTGGTCGTTTGACCCTTACAACACTTTCATATTGAAGCCCCGGTGTCATGAAGTAATTTCCTTGCAACAAAGTAGACATTCAAGGGTTATGCCCCCCAGTATTCGAGGTTGATTGTAAAGGAGCCTTGGATACTGTTGAATTGCTCTAAGTTAGCACGAACAATGGTTGTCTCGTTAAAAACCTTGCCAAAAAAACCCATTTGGGACAAAAAACGGTCTAAGAAAAAAAGAGTGCAACGCGTGATTTAAGATTCAAAGCTTCGTGCTGATCCTTGTCGATAGCCTGCAAGTGTTAGTCAAAAAAAATAGAGAGAATCGGAATGGCGTCGTGCCTTTATTCGGATTTTGGATATTTAACGTGATCTTCCTCGGCATCAGGCCCTCGTGAATTTTTGACCTCGATCATTTCTCCTCTCATTTTGTGCAAGTCTTCGTCCAGACCCGTTGCCTCTACGGTCTTCGTTGTACGGCTGATATCGATCTATATTCGACCTCGACCCTCGATCGATGTCCCTTTTGATCCTATCCATGGGCGTGCTAGGATAAACGGACCTCGATGGAATCCCCAATTGATCATCCTCGAGCTTAATCTTCGACTAATATCGATTATGTGCGTCGGCCCAAGTGACAGCCGGGTACTCAATTAAACTTTACTTCAACTGCTGTGAAACTATGGAACTCCGAGTGATGAGACCTTGAGTGAAAGCTTGAACAACCCAGTCATCGGTGATCGGAGGCAAATCCATCATCTCCGTTTGGAACAGAGATACGAATTTCCTCAACATCTCGTTATTTTTCTGTCTTACCTTGACAGGTCCGACTTTCTCGTTGCAATTTTAATGGCTCTGGCGTGTGCCGTTACAAAAGAATCTGCAAGCATAGCAAACGAATGAATAGAATTAGGGGGTAAGTTATGATACCATATTAAGGCCCCCTTTGATAGAGTCTCCCCGTATTTCTTCAGCAATACAGATTCAATTTCATCATCTTCCAAGTCATTCCCTTTGATAGCACACGTATACGAGGTGACGTGTTTATTCGGATCGGTCGTCCCGTTATACTTGGGAATCTCGGGCATACGGAACTTCTTGGGGGTTGGTTTTAGAGCCTCACCAGGGGGAAGGGTCTTTGCACGAACTTTTTAGAATCCAGTCCTTCCAATATCGGTGATTCCCCCGGTATTTGATCAACACGGGAGTTATAAGTCTCTACTTTTTTGTCATTATCCTCAATCTTTTTCTTTCAAGACTCGTCTCTCTTAATGAGTTCCTCAAGCATCCACATAATCGTAGGGCCAGTCCCCGAGCCATTACCGTTTGATATCTATGGCACTGGCTTAGTACGTCGAGTGTTTTCTGGTTCGACTATACTTGGAGTTTTGTGCTGACTTTGAAGTTGAGCGATAGCAGCCTGTTGAGCTTGATGCATCTCGAATATTACTTGGAGGCTGACTCCCCTATCTCCTATACCCTGTGTTCCTTGGCCACCAGATCGGGCTTCCCTGCGTACACTTCCTCCGGAGTCTGCGCCTAAATTCGCAATCAAAGTAATGTGTGAACTGACATTAACTGGTTCCATATTTGGCACTTTCCCAGGGTTAATCGCTGGTACACCAACCCCTACATTGTTGTTTCCCCATGGAATCCAAGACCATCATCGCTGCGTACGGGTACGTTTTGTGAGTTTGACATGCTTTAACCTGAGAACAAAAAATTCTTGACAAGAACAAGTGTGAAAATAATGTATGTTATTAGAATAAGTATTGAAATAACCATTATTATCTTTATCCCCACGGTGGGCGCCAAACTGTTTACCTCGAAAATACGAGTAACAATTAAACTTGATTTATGGTTTTAAATATATGTGATTTAGTTCAATACTAATTGATAACCAAGAAGTATAACGTATAAATTAAAGAAATAAGTAAATCAAACCAGTGTGCAAGGCACTCTCGACCTCGAGCTAGGTGGCCTCGAGGTTGATTAAGAATAGTAAAATAAGAACAATCAAGTAAAAGGACGATTCTGATGAAATATGAACTAGAAAGTAAGAGAGTATTGTCACGACAATGATTGATGATGGTTACAAATGATTGGGGTCTCCTTTATATAATAGGGGAACCCTAAATAAGGTACATTTCTATTGACAGTAAGGAATCTTATTGGGACAAATGTCTAACCGCCTAGTACAGATTAGTACTAACTTGTACAAATCTATTCCGGAATTTATGCCATGATCTTTGGGATGTGGCGAGAATCTTGCTATTTCTGTTACAAAACCACAACGGCATTATCTCGAGGCCGGTCACATTCGGCCTCGATATTCATCAGACACTTTGATCTTCGAAGCCTTACATCGGGCTCGCTCCTGGCCTATTTCGATCTCGCTCTTGAAGTGACTCTCGAGCCCACGAAATTGGGTAGCCCCGATTTCTATCGTATACAATGTTATCCATCTCAAATTTAGAATTGATTATCCTTAACTAGGATTTACCCTCTATCTTCTTATTTAATTAGTTTAACAAAAGGTCTCATACTTTTTGGTCAAATAATTTGGCGCCGTCTGTAGGGATTTTCTAGTTAAAATTTTAGTTTCTTCTAGATCTAAAATTCAATTCTATTTCCACTTTCTGTTCATTGTAGAATCACCCTTTCGTTACAAATGCAAACTTGAAAAACTGTAGGCAAAAGCTTTAAAGCATGCCTTTGTGATATCTGTGTCTTATCTTTCTCACTCTCCTTGGGTCCTTGTGGGGTTTCGTCCTTTCTGATAGGCACATTTTCACCTACAATAAGTGTTATTAAGGAAGCAAAGGTTAAAAACAATTTTATTAAAAGTAACTCATCTCATAAGGATGTTTGTGGTATACTGTCAGTGGCATGCAACACTATAGCAAATTCCTTAACTCAAGATTGGTTATGTGCACCCAAGATTGTATTGGGTTACAAATGCATCACGATCGAGACAGGCACTCGAACTCGAGGTCCCAACATGCGAAGTAATTTTCCAGTCCATAAGATGCCGAGATATGACTAACAACGAAGCCAAGCATGAGGCTGTGATTGCAGGTCTAAAGCTAGCACTCGGGTACGGAGCAGAACGAGTCGACCTATAGTGCGACTCCCAGCTCGTTGTCAATCAAGTCACAAGGACTTTCCAAATCAAGGAATAGAGACAGCAAAAATACCATGCCGAGATCTGCAAGCCGTTACCCGAGTTCGATAAATGCCAGCTCGACCAAATCCCTCGAGCACAGAATATCAAAGCGGACGACCTTGCCAAATTGGTAGCGGTTATTAAAAGCATATCCGGAGAAGGGAACGTGGCTACTCCCCTTCACTCGTCGACCGATCAAATCAAGGTAATGAACAATTTCATTTGGTTTTAACTGACTATTTTTCAAAGTGGAATAGAAGCATGAGCATTCTCCCAGATACGCGAACAGGGAACGATCATCGTCATAGCAAATCCGAAAATGCCAAGAGACCATATAGACTGGGACTGGACTGTCAGCCCAGAAAACATGTAAATCTCTGTGATATATTTAGGCAAAGCATGAGTGCATGAAGCTCACACGCATTTTTGCCAAAGCGACGCTGCATCAATTAAACAAGTTACATTCGACTCCGCTCGAATTAACCAACATTCGACCTCGCTCGAATCAACATTCGACCTCGCTAGAATTCATGTTCTACCTCGATCGAATTCGTGTTCGACCTCGCTCGAATTCACATTCGATGTCGCTCGAATCGACGTTCGACCTCGCTCGAATCAATATTCGGCCTCGCTCGAATCAATATTCGACCTCGCTCGAATTCACATTCGACCTCACTCGAATTTACATTCGACCTCGCGCGAATTCACATTCGACCTCGCGCGAATTCACATTCGACCTCACGAAACGACATTCGACCTCGCTCGAATCGGTATTCGACCTTGCTCGAATCGACATTCGACCTCGCTCGAATCGAACATTCGACCTTGCTCGAATCGACATTCGACCTCGCTCGAATCGAACATTCGACCTCGCTCAAATCGGACATTCGACCTTGCTCAAATCGACATTCTACCTAGCTCGAATTAAACAATTAACCTCGCTCGAATTAAACATTCGACAACGCTCGAGTCAACATTCGACCTTGCTCGAATTAAACATTCGACCTCGCTCGAATCGGCATTCGACCTCGCTCGAATTCAGATTCGAGCTCGCTCGAAAAATAGAATCAGAAAGAAGTAGCTAAAATAGTATTCCAAATTAAAGGGGTTACCTGATAAGGCATTTTACAAGGGCCAAATCGCCCGTTCAGATCTGAGGACGCGGATGACCTCTTCTGATGTCGCCCTCCTTGCCAAAGCTGCCATCCTGGCATCGTTGGCCTTCTCCAACTCTACTGTCTTCTCGATCAACTCATCACTCGAGTCATTGGCCCTGGTCGAACTTTACTCAAATTCAGCCCGCAGAGATACCACTTGGACCTGAAGATCGACACCCTCAGCCGCGATCCTCACTATTCGACCTCCCCATCCGAATTTCTCAAACTGCGATTAATAAAATCCGCTCACCGAGCTCGGCCAAAAGACGACCTTGATAAGCGGAGGGACTAACTGTATGGGTTAAAATCAAATTAGAGAAATTCAACATACGGAGATATTTGTTATGAGTAACATGTGAATCTAATTGAGCTGTCTTGCCGAGTTCGAGTGTTGATCAATACGGTCGAGGTCGAGCATTGATCAATAAGGCCGAGGTCGAGTAGTGATCAATAAGGCAAGGTCGAGCAGTGATCATCAACAAGGCCGAGGTTGAGCAGTATAGATAGATGTAACGGCTAGTTTTGCTTTGTAATCTTCAAAGAGAATATTCTACTGGATATTCCTTCTAATTGTACTTTTTAGGGTTTTCTAGGTATATCCCTTATAAATAGGAAGGGTGGACTTTTCAAAAAGAGGGCCAGACTCTCTATCTCTAGAAAAAAAGAAAAACACATCTCTCCAAAGAGATTAGATGATCTGTTATCCCACACTCCCCATCAGATCTTAAAAGGGCCCTAAGATTTTTGTATTTGTCTATCATTCATCTTTGTCAAATGAAAGGGGATCCGCCTCACTCAAGATTGGGTGAATCTTCTCCTTTATTTACATTTTATCGTCATTTAATATTTTTTAATATATGATCTTTTTCATACTATTAGATTCATCCATAACTAGCGCTAACATTTGTACTCAACTATATTTTTCTATTTATGTTATCCATCTCACATCTAGAATTGATTGTCATTAACGGGGATTTACCCTTTATTTTCTTATTTAATTAATTTAACAAAATGTCTCGTACTTTTTGGTCGTGCACTAGTGTTTCGTTTCACATTGTTTCAAGTTTTAATTAGATTTTAACCAACTGTTCCTTTTCAAATACGAGTACTTCAAACTATTCAAGCACAATTTCTCAATCAGACTGGTAATTGGGTACGGGAAAGAGGGTAAAATCGAGGTGAATGTGGGGAATCAACTGGACCAAAGCTCCTACTCAGGATGGTCTACATTACATAGAGAGACTCTGTAACCGCAGGATTAAGGGTGGCGCAGGCGTTTTTGAAATGTACTAGTAATAGCTGCCACTGCGTTGGTAGTGTAGCTGGTTATATGGTGGGTGGTGAGTGGCGACCTGCAACTTGTTTATACCCGTACTTAGTCAGTCACCTCACCTCCCGCGTGCTGTCCTCTTTTGCTGTCAAATGCGGCGTTCTTTGTTTCTTAAGCTTCCTCTCTCTCCCTTTCACCCGACAACTCACTGCTACCCAGTGACTGTCATTTCCTCACCTCCTTTTACCTGCTATAAAAAAATGCTAGCGCTGCAGTAATTTGTAAGAACATTACCATACCTTTATACTCACTCTACATACTGCCAAAACCCACACCTACACTGCATACGAGTGTGGTTTCACACTTTTCATCTGACTCCTAATTTCGTCTTTACTTGCTTTTTCTTTTTTCTCGAGTGCAAAAAGAATTATTTGTTTATGCCACCATCCTCTCTACAAGTCCATCATCCCATGCCCAAACCTTGGAGTTTGGGCTAAGCATTTTTGTGGTCACTGTTCAGCTAGTCCCCCGGTAAACATGGTACAGTCACTTGTTGGAGCATGTTCTTTACTATGTAACAGCTCTACTGAACACGTGGCAATCTGGGTCCTGCTCCCTGCTGGAGTGCACTAGGTGCCTTGTTTTTTCTTGCTGAGGGCAGTGGAGACGGAGTAAGGAAAAAGAAAAGAAAAATTGGGGTTAAAAACATAAAATACTCTACTAATATAGGCAACATAGCAATTTGTTACTTAAGTTTCATATTTTTTCATTAACTTTAGGGATTGTTTGATTTTGAAGACAAGTTAAGCTGGAATTAATTATGTTGTGATTAGTTATATTGAAATTAATTATTTTAGTATTAGTTATTATTGATTGTTTGGCATGCTGTATTAATTTTGGACCAAAGAAGATATAGGACGGTACTAAATTTTTATTTTAATTTTTTTTGCTTATCTAACGTACCAAACGACCCCTTAATTTCAATGAGCTCTTCTGGAAGCGCCAACTTGATTTTTGGGTTAGTAAAAAGAATTTTTTGGTATACAATGTTGTATTAATCATAAATGCGTGATTAACATTTTGGTTTTTTATTTTTCCAGTACAAATAATCTTTTATACACTAATTTCTGTAAAATTTAGCAAGTACAAATATATGAGAGGACCTTATCTGAGTAAGCAATTACGTATGCCAGGTCTCTATATTAACAAATCTTTTAAAAATCATAACAGCATAGATAACCGAACAAACATTCTTATTGTTTATTATACTTTAATCCAGTGTTAAATTAATTAACCCACTTTTGAAACTGTCTCTTCCTCCAGGAAATTCTATAAAATACTGCACGCTTGGAATTACATTAGCAAACTTTGAGAGCTCGGAAGATGAACCCTCAAACTTTGGTTTTTAAAATTAATAAAGAACTTTTGAAGACGTCCATACCCAAAATGCTTGTCGAATTTTTTAATATGCATAGACTTCATAATCATGCTTTATGCTCCCGTGCTTATTTACTGTAGGCGTTAATTACTACTTTCAAAATACAACTTTCTAACTGTTGCTTATTGTTATTTTATAATTATACCCAACTTATGTTGTCTTTTGGCCTTGAAATTCCAAATGTATACAAAACATTAGTTAATTAATCAATAATCTAATAATTCGTGCGCTACCGAAAAGTTGTTAATTAGGACACAATGGCATCCTCTTCATGTCACGTTTGTACTTGACAGTGGCATTGATACATTGCTCGAGATCACCATTATTTTGCCTTTTTATTGCCTGATTACCTCTTATGAGTGGAATACAGAATTCAATAGCTAATGAAATTATTTGTCTACCTATATTCTACAATAATCCAAGGTAGTATCATAATTTCATTTGTGAGAATGCGGGCAGTTAATTATAGTTTTCTTTTTTAAAAATGAATCAGAGTGATAAATGATTAAATATCAATGGATCGTGACGAGAACGCCTGTCATTTACAGTATACTATCGCATAGTTAAGTTGTAAGCAAAGGACGGAGCACAGAGCCACAGACTATTCTTTTTTTTCTCTCAATAGTGAAATTTGGACAAAAGCAAGTATTTTCTTTATTATTATTGATCGGATGACACCAATTTCATTTCAGGATATTCAAAATAATTGACATAACTGTATTATATATTAATAGTATATTTTATTTCTAAAAAAAATCCAATCATTTAACTAATGAAATTTATATCGACTGCCTGTTAATTAAGAGAAAAACAAAATGTGTTTTCACGAAAAAAGAGAGCTTCATTTATTTTAGATGCTTTGTAATTCTTTTAAGAATGTGTTAGATGGAAGAATGTGTTGGTTAATTTGAATTGTCATCCCTGTTAGGGGTAGATGATGTCAAGGGATAACCTCCCTTAAAAGGGAAAAGTTTAAGCTACAAATTGTTTCAGCAAGGCATAGGTCTTTAGTGATTAGTTTTGGCTATTTTTGCACATTCTAGCCCTTGAATCTAAAGGCTAGTTTGTGTAAATCGCTTACTTGGTTAAATGTAATTTTCATTTTGACAAAAACAAATTAGTATTCAAATACATGGACATAACTTCAATTGCTAATCTTCCATCATTTAAAGATCTAATTTTTATTATAAGCTCGAGTATTTTCAAAATAAAAGTCCATAATATAATGCAAATAGAAATTATTGATAGAACAAAAAGATATTCGTTTGAAAATGCAAAAATAGAGCTTAAAACAGAATCTTTGAGCTTGACGTCCGATACCTCTAGAATTTGATTTCTTGAATGTTATCCATTGGGGAAAGTTTGTTTGTCACTAACTTATTTGGAAATCATTGCCTAACAGTAAACAACTTCAAGATAACATGAATTTACAGATTGCAATTTGTAGACTTCTGGAGCACTGAAGTGTCCTTAAGTTTGTAATGCGCAAATAAACGTACAAATGGAGGGGGGGGGGGGGTGAAATAGCCTGATTTAGTGATTTATAACTAGTAATTAAAACTTAGCCATAGTTTCAAAAATAATTGAAATTTAGCCACTCTTTCAGGTAAAAATAAAATCTAAATAAAAATATCCTTTAAAAATCCGAAAAAATCCACCACAATATGCCGGAGCTCAAATTTTTTCGCATGTGATTGGAGTTCATTCCATAATATATTGAAGTTCCAACAGAATATACTGAAAATTTAAACGTGAAAGTTCTATAATCCAGAATATTGTGCTGGAACTTTCCGTGTTTCAGCTAGGGTATTTTTGTCTTGATTTATCTCCATATAAAATAGTGACTATTTTTCAATGACTTTGCAAATGCTAGTTATTTTTTAATTACTAGCCCGAAAACTAGGTAGCTCATGCTATTTTTACGTATAAATGATTTAAGAGAAACTACCAACTATGTCCATTTATAAGTAATTTACTTCAAAAATTGGCCAATTCATTAAATATTACTAATATTAGCCAAATGTTACCAATATTAGCCAATTAGCTATTTGTAGCCAAAAATGGTTAATTTTTGCTTTTTTTTTGTGTGTGTGTATCATTAGAATAGATTGGTACATCTTAAGGAGTTTGAACCTCGGTTATTTAATGACTTGGTGGAGTTTTGAGGTGGTTTGAATTGAAAATTCGAAATAGAAGATGAAACATGAAAAAAATGATGTGTACCACATTGTGCATCATTTGTGTATCACATATGTATCATATTTCTATCAAATGTGTATCACATGTATATCCATATATACTCGTGTGTATGATACATGTGTCGCAGAAGAATTTATTGAACTCAATTTTAACTACGAGTTTGGATACCAAATCAGTCTAATCATCTCCATTCTTTCTCAAAAATTGTATATTGACTCGCCTATATATTTTTAGTGGGTTTCAACCATACCCATTGACAAATATCCCTTTTTGCTAAGATTTTTGTAATTTTGTATACTAGATATATATATTTTTGTATTTCATCACCTTGTTTGCTAACTCATCCATAAAATTTTCCTTTCGTCTTGCATCTACTATTGCTGATCATGCTTAAAAATAAGGAAGGAGATCTTTGCGTGTGATTCTTGGAGAGAAAGAACATTATTGATTTGTGTTTTCTATTTTTATATGTGCTTGGTTAGTTTTGATAAGTCTATAATTAATGGCTAAAGATTGATAAGTTGAAATTTTTGATACATTTATGTAAGATTCCCATGATTTAATGGGGCATTTGCATCTATACCCGCTTTTGTGTCACGTTTTAACTTGTGCCCGCTTTGCAAAAAAATTATAAGCGTACCCGCTTTTTTGCATAACTTTAGCAGACGGGGCTGAAGTAGCAAAGACAATCACGCAAAACTTCAGCATTCTAGTAGCCGGGCCTGAAGTTCAGCTCTAGAGCTGAAGTTTTTGTTTTGTAACTGTCGAACTTCAGCTCTAGAGCTGAAGTTTTTGTTTGTAAGCTTCAGCTCTAGAGCTGAAGTATTTGTGTTGTAACTGGGAAATTTCAGCTCTAGAGCTAAAGTTTTTGTGTTGTAACTGGGAAACTTCAGCTCTAGAGCTGAAGTTTTTGTATCCTAACTAGGAAACTTCAGCTCTAGAGCTGAAGTCTGAGGAAATCACTACTGTTTTTGGTGTTTCACGGTTGATCAACTAGAAAGAAAAGAGAACTAAATAACTTCAGCTCTAGATCTGAAGTTTTTGTTTTGTAACTGACGAACTTCAGCTCTAGAGCTGAAGTTATTTAGTTCTCTTTTCTTTCTAGTGCTTGTGTGTTCCAGTTCTTTTCTTTCTTCTTCAGCTTCTGCTTTTTTAGCTTTTGTTTTGTAATTTTAAACTCCAGTTATTTCTTGCTTACTTAATTATTAATACTCTTGAATTCAAATTTTATTTTAAACAAGTTCTCTTCTAAACCTACCTGATAAAGATAAAGAACTATCAATATGCAAGCGTATTCAACATAAATTCTTATTATGAGTAGAACAACAACTTCAAAAGTATTATATTACAGAATACAGATGTACATTTAAATCAAACATAAATTGTTTCAATGTGTGCTGAGCACCAAAAATAAATACGTATTACATAAAAGGTAAAAATTAGAAGGATGAGGAAAAAGGGGAAGGAAGAGGAGAAAGGGGGCTGAATTTATTTTAAAAGTGGGTACAAGTTAAATTTTTTTTAAAAAATGGGTATAGGTTAAATAGGGGCGACCAAATAGGACGCCCCGCGCAATTTTTACTGATTTAATCCCCTGTAAGGCCCATTACTGAAACTAAGCAACCTCTGCTCCAAGAATGAGTGGGCTATAAATATAGTAAATTTAGCTTCTATAGCAAATTATTATTCCTTATTTATTATAAATCAAAATTATTTTAAAATATTATTATCTATAGTTACCTTTTATATTCTATAGCAAAATAGGTATTTATTGTATACACTGCTATATAGGCGTGAAATACGCTATTTATATTATTTTCTCTCTTTCTTTCAGTTAACACACATTCTCTCTCAAATCGTAGCAAGATTTTTCTTCTTTCTCTCTCCACAATCTCTCTCTCACAACAGGATCGTAGGAACAAATTTCTCAGAATTGATCCTCAACTTTTTTGCTCTAAAAGTTAGTGGTAATTGGTAAAGCTTTTGGCCGGTTCACGCCAAATTACTATGTCATTCTTCTTTTTCTCTTCACTTTTTTGTTTAAAATTTTCGCCATTCTTAGGCTTTGAGGAAGAAACTTCAAATTTCGTCTGCAATGGCTGATTCAACAACTCCGAAGAGGGTTACACGAGGTATACCCACTAAGGCACTCAATTTTGATCGTCGATGTTAGAATCGTCGGCAACATCATCCATTATTGGCTCACCCTCTTAGGCGAACAAATCTGGCCATGGCTTTAGCTATGCCAGAGAAGATTTGAGGGCCGGATTTTTATTCGTCTCCATTTTTAGTTTTGATACAATGTATACAGTATTTTGCTTGACAGAAAAAAGCCATATCCGACAAGATTTCTTCTTTTCTTTGCTTTTTTAGTCACGTACAATGATACAAATATATTGTATTCTGTACAAATACACTCAAATATATTGTATTTTTATATAAATACATTATTTTTTGCATGTATTTATGTATTCTGAAGGTCTGTATTTTTTGAATACAGCCGAATATCATTGTGTTTTGTAATTTTTTGTTGTTTTAATACAGTTGAATTGAATACGGTATATTGAATTCAATGTATAATAGTGAATAATAAATATATGTGAATTGAATACAATATATACAGTCGAATTGAATACAAAGGTATACACCCTATTTCTTGATTACCTCATTGTATTTATAAATACAGTCACTCGAATACAAGGAATATTGCATAGTAGCAACGAAATTTCTGTAGAATTGATTTTGTTGAGTTAAATTAGGAGTGATACACGCTAATTGATCCTCTTTCCGTTTTTAAACAGCTGGACTCACCTATTTTTAGGCGAATTTTGCCACTGTATTCATGAATACAATAGCGCAAATGCAACGAATATAGTTGCACATCTGGACTCCCCTTATTACTGTAATCATGAATACAATAGCACGAATACAACGAATTCAGTCGCATAACAGCAAAATTTATGTAGAATTAATTTTGTTGAGTTAAATTAGGAGTGATACACGCTAATTGATTCTATTTTTGTTATTAAATAGCTGGACTCCGCCTATTTTATACGCGAATTCCGCTACTGTATTCATGAATACAGTAGCACGAATACACCGAATACAGTCTCACAATTGGATTCCCCTATTTTTAGGCAAATTCTGCTACTATATTCATGAATACAGTAGCGCGAATACAACTAATACACTTGCACATCTTGACGCCCCTATTACTGTATTCATGAATACAATAGCGCGAATACAACGAATTCAGTCGCGTAGCAGCGAAACTTATGTAGAATTAACTTTGTTGAGTTATATTAGGAGTGATACACGCTAATTGATTCTCTTTCCGTTATTAAATAGCTTAATTCCCCTATTTATTACGGGAATTCCGCTACTGTATTCATGAATACAGTAGCGCGGATACAACGAATACAGTTGCACAGCTGGACTCCCCTATTTTTAGGAGAATTCTGCTACTGTATTCATAAATATAGTAGCGCGAATACAACTAATACACTTGCACATCTGGACTCCCCTATTAGTGTATTCATGAATACAATAGCGCGAATACAACGGATTCAGTCGCGTAGCAGCGAAACTTATGTAGAATTAACTTTGTTGAGTTAAGTTAGGAGTGATACACGCTAATTGATTCTCTTTCCGTTATTAAATAGCCTAATTCTCCTATTTTTTACGCTAATTCCGCTATTGTATTCATGAATACAGTAGCGTAGATACAACGAATACAGTTGCACAGCTGGACTCCCTTATTTTTTAGGCGAATTCTGCTAATACACGCTAATTGATTCTCTTTCCGTTATTAAATAGCCTAATTCTCCTATTTTTTACGCTAATTCCGCTATTGTATTCATGAATACAATAGCGCAGATACAACGAATACAGTTGCACAGCTGGACTCCCCTATTTTTTAGGCGAATTCTGCTACTGTATTCATGAATACAGTAGCGCGAATACAACGAATACAGTTGCACATCTGGACTCCTCTATTATTGTATTCATGAATACAACAGCGCGAATACAACAAACAAAGTCGCGTAGCAGCGAAATATATGCAAAATTAATTTTTTTGAGTTAAATTAGGAGTGATACATGCTAATTGATCCTATTTTCGTTATTAAAGAGCTGGACTTCCCTATTTTTTACGCGAATTCCGCTGCTGTATTCATGAATACAATAGCGCGAATACAACGAATATAGTTGCACATCTGGACTCCCCTATTACTGTATTCATGAATACAATAGCACGAATACAATGAATTCAGTCGCATAGCAGCAAAATTTATTTAAAATTAATTTTGTTGAGTTAAAGTAGGAGTGATACATGCTAATTGATTCTATTTCCGTTATTAAATAGCTGGTCTCCCCTATTTTTTACGCGAATTCCGCTACTGTATTCATGAATACAGTAGCACGAATACACCGAATACAGTCGCACAATTGAACTCCCCTATTTTTTAGGGAAATTCTGCTACTGTATTCATGAATACAGTAGCGCGAATACAACGAATAGAGTCGCGTAACAACTAAATAATAGTTATAGAAAGTAAATATGTATATGGTAGCTATAAAAAGTTAATAGCCACTAAACAATAGTAGTTCCAGAAAATTCCCTAGGGAGATAAGTATAAAAGATAAGCAGGAAATAACTGAGACATGTATTAAAGACATGAATCTATGTATTTTTAATCAGAAATTGTGTATGGTTCCCAATTTGTTGATCATTTCTAAAATTTACCTGATATTCTCAAGACTAACGGTGTAAAATACATTCTTTATTCGTTGGGATTTATTCTGTTACAACCATTTTGTTATTTACTAACGGTGTAATTCAGCATATTGTCATCAGCATGCAGACATACAATTAAGATATGATCTCTAATACAATCCCCTCATTAACCTATGCAACCCATTTTAGAATATGCTATGATGTTAGCAAGCCTAATTTCCTTTGGCAAATGCTACGAGCCGCCATTCGCATAAACATCTGCTTCTTAAATTAAAGGGACTCTTTAAGCCCCATCCAACTGACAATTTTCCATAGTATAACAGCTATCAACTTTAATGGAAACTATGGCAAAAGTGCTAGTAATTGAGCAAATGTGGTTACAAAATGAGTAGTAGAAGAAAGAAGCTTCACCCGTGTGCTCAATGTATAGTCTCACCTTAGTTACATTAGTAGGCAACGAGTCACTCAAAAATCTTAATTTCATGTGATACACATCGACGAAGTTGAACCTCAAACAATATTGTATTTTGTCCTAACTGTCTGCTAAAGCCAGCCTCTGTTTGTGAGTGTCAGTTGGCAACTTGACATCAGTGGCCAATCCAATAGCTTGAAGAAACCTCACTACATACCAAGTCATGTCAAGTTGCCACCATTCTAAGCCGTGCCTAGCCGAATACTCAAACGCATGGTGGTTGTTGTGCCAACCCTCTCCAAATGCAAGCAACGCCACCCACCTATATTGGATCAAATCAATTATCTTGACGGAGTTGAAAAAATTGGATGAGTTTAACTAACTTTTATACACGAACGATAAAAAATTAACGATGCATACCAGTTGTTCCTTGAAAGGTCACCAGTATTCCACGCCTGCTTTCCCCAAACATGGCATGCTGAATTTACCAGCCAAGTTATGTGGTATACCCACACAATTCTCACCCCCTGCATGCCCCAGCAAATTTAGCAAATGAATTTTCAAAATCTTGTTGCACCATATGCATAATAGCAACGAATTCACACTTGAATAAGCTTGTCCTGTAGTTCGTTTATGAAAAAAATAAAGGACCCTAAGAACAGATTGTCTTACACAACATTGGCTCACAACTTGAGTTAGGCGAGCAGACACATAAACATATTGGGAGATTAAAAAGATAATAATACTTGCTAAATATTGTTATAAATACCCAAACACAACTATTTAGAGTTCCTATCGCGCTCTCCAATCTAATTCAAGTTCCAGTCCTCCTAAATAGAAACAAATCAAAACGGTGAGCTCATAAGCCAGACCTACCTAAATTTTTTAGTTTCATTTGCATATATGGTATTTCAATCTTCAACGTTGTGCAAGTGGAAAATACATAGTAAATTTTATCTACCAAATCTCCCTTTTCCCTATTCTAATAGTTTTTTCCAAATTGTTGAAAGGGGAAAATGAAAGGTTTCTCCCTGTATGCAGCAGGGCTTTGATGTTTTGAGTAGTAAGACTTGTCTCTTAGCCCCAAATTTGAGGGCCCTATTTTTTTAAAAATAATAGTTTTATAGGTATTTAAAAAATAATATTTAGTATTTTTAATACAAAAGTAAAGTTTTTAATATAAAAGGAAAGAAAACTCTTTACATATATAAATAAAATAATAATTTGACTTACTTAAACATGGGTAGATGGATAGTTTTTCCAACGTTTCAATTTTCACTTCTTACTCCTTCATTAGAATAGCGGGTAAAAATTTTACTCTCCCTTTCTTTTGTCAAAGTCAATCTCTTTTTCCCCAATCTCTTCATACCCTACATATTTTCTCTCTTTTTCTTTAATATTCTTCCTCCCCTTCTTTCTCCAAGAAATTTAAGCTTCCAATAGTTCTACTTCTATTGCTCTATAAAATCTTATCTAAAATTTACAATATCTCAAAAAAGATCAAATGAGTTTGCTATATAATCAATTAAAAAGGAATTATTAACAATTCTTTATCTCAAAAAGCTAGAAGAATAGACATTAAATAAGAGCATCTCTTATAACTTTTTAAAAAAATTTAGGCGTCGTATTAAACTTTGGCTTTAGGTCGCGCATATACTTGAGCCGCGCAGTTGTGCAGAGGAAGAAATTAAAAGCTGCACTTACCATGCCCCAAACAATATAAGGAAATCCTCCCATTGCATATAACAGAGCTGCAAGTGCAACAGGATGGAAAACATAAGTGTCACGAACAAACTGATAGAAGGGCTGCTTCTCCAAATCCCCCACATTGTTGGGCTTTCCTGTCTACACATTAAAAAGAACATACACAATGAATACACGAGAATTTTCTATCTTTTATAGTACTATATGTAAAGATACTGTAGAATGAAGTGCTTACCCTCTCAACAATGGTGTCAGTATCGAACATCCAACTCATATGACTGAACCAAAATCCTTCAATAGGACTGTGAGGATCTTTATCAGAATCACAAAACTGATGGTGGTACCTATGAGTACTCACCCAATCAATTGGATTTCCCTACAATCACACAAATCAACAAACATAAACCACTGTAAAATTAAAAAGCCAAATACTAGAAAAAATTATGTTTTTTTTTTTTAATTTACCTGAAGTGCTTGGACACCACAATAGGCAAAAAGATATTCTAGCCATTTGGGAAGTTTGAAACTTCTATGAGACAAGTTTCTGTGAAAAGAAAGAGTAATACCCAAAAGTCCAGTGATTATATATAAGCCAAATGCAATTCCAACAGCAGCCCAATTGAAGGTAAAGGGTGCTAATAGACTGAGCAAATGCATAGCCACAACCACAGCAGCTGAGCCCAAATCCACTGAATTCCACTGCCTACCAAAAAGTACATCCCTAGGCCGCTTAACCACAACATCAGAAAACAGAATTCTGTTAAAGTTTGATTCTTTTCCATTTTCTGATACCGACGTTGACGCTACATTCACAATTGGCATTACTCTTCTGCTAATTCTAACTTTTCCTTCCAGTCTATAGCCATTCCACTTGTTAAGTACGCTTGTTTTTGTTGTCTTATATGATAGGGTATGTACATTCTTTGTTGGTTGAGAAGACAAGAAGCTTCTCGCCGGCCTATGGATTGGTTGAGGAAGCGGCGAAAATGGGTAAGGCTTAGACTTGGACGGCGGTGGTGAAAAGAGGGCCATTTTTGGGCTTGGCAATTATTTGGTTGGGGTTGCTTGGTTTATATAGTTGAAAAGGGAAAATTTAGAGTATAAAGGAGTTTATGGTGGAGATTTTACGCTGTGAAAACACCTCAAGTGCAACATACAGACGGAGAGCCAACTTGGCAAAGAAGGTGATATAACTGATAAGGCGGTGGGGCTTTTAAGATTTTGGGATAATTGGAAATTTAGTTAGTTAGAGGCCGCAGATACAATAGTAGATTTTTGCGGGGCCAGAACTTGACGCCTACGGGGGAAAACGATTGTCTTTTGTGTCTTTTTTTTTTAATTAAAAAAATTAAATAATTGTGGTGCCCGAGCTATTAATTAAATAATAATGGGTTCCAGCCGTGAAATCAGACTCCTGCCGAAATGCAGGTTAAGGCTGCTTACTATAGATTCTTATGGTTCAGTTCTTCCTAGATCTCATAGATAACGGGAACTTAATACACCGAGCTATCCTTTAGTGGTGGCCAAGCTTGTATATGTATATGCTTCACTTATTAGAAGATTATAATTTTTGTCTGAGCTGAAATTTAACCTATGCTCTCCCATGATTTTTTAGACAGAAAATTTATGGCTGGGGCAGGTGGTGTTAGAGATATTTCTGCAAAGTCTTTTAAGTTATTTTTTTGTTCGTGTGGTTGCGTTTCTATATTTCTCACGCTACGTTATCTTATTCAGAAAGAGTCTCTCTATATTTGCACAGTGGCAGCAACGGCTGCAACAAGTGTATCCCTGTAGTAATGCTAGTCCCTCCGCTATATATACATATGTGGGTATTTTGCTCCGAATTATTTTAACTTATTAAAGGACATTCTTGATCTGTATATGACTCAATGTGCTTAAATGTTTCAATTCGGATAGACAATTCACAGATAACTGCTTATTGTTCAACCCTGAAGATCTTGGAATTTAACCAATTTGTTTAATACTTCGGATAGACATTTCTGAAAAAATGACTTGCTTTCATTGAATTAGTTCTCAATACCGTTTTACCTAGGCCTACCTGCTTCAGGGAGCGAGAGAGACTCAAACTTTTCCATAATCCAGCTGAAATCTGGTGCCTAATGAAGATTTTGGAATTGCTTTTAATGGTAAATTGGTTGCTTCTTGAGAAGAACTCGGTGTAGGAATTTCCAGATGACATAATAGTACAAAATTAATCAGTAAGTGTGCCTCTTGGGTCTTGGCCAATACATCAGATTTCTTCCTTTCTTTTTTCTCCCTTTAATTTGCTTGGCAATTTGGATAAGTTCTCCCTTGGCTCACTGAACTATCTTGAAATGTTTTTTTTTTTCTCTGTTTGTTTGCGTCATGGGATAGGTGTGTGTAATGCCAATTGACTAACAAATTTAAAAGTACATAAAACAAAATAAAAAATTCTCTATCCTCTGCATATGCACAAAATGTTTCATGTCCCATATCAAGGCTAAACGGAGTGTTCACCGTTGGACCAGATAAAACAACATTTCCCGAACTCAAAACGAACTCCAAGACTTCGAAAAACATGGCAAACGGCTACACATGATTAACAGATGGCCGAGATATCCGCACCCGATCGGATAGTATGGCGCAGATCTCATCCGATGTTATTAACACATTATAACATGCAAACCAAGGCAATACAATTTCATTTTTACTACTCTCTAGCTCTAGCAACACTATTACTTTACTCTTTGGTATTCATTCTCCATTGGCGCCGAACCGAGGGTCCGATCGAGGGCAAAAGTATTGTCCAACTCAAGTTCAAGATGGGCCATAATATTACAACTGGTTTGATTATTATTTTATTTTTACTCGTTTATCTAATATCTTTGATTATTTGTGTTGAATCAATTCACGTATCCTTAAAACAGTGTATAAATTTAATTGTTATCCGTCGTAGGAGTAAACAAGCATATTTTTATAGATAATCTATCTGTACTCTTATTCAAAGTTACTGTGTGCCCCTCCAAACCATTACCGTCCCCCCGCCCTCCCCAGGGCGCACCCGGCTACGTGGCCAGGTTCACAACACTAGTAGGTTATCAAGTTTTTCTTATCTTAGGAAAATAGAAGTAGTTGGGAACTTCTTATGTTGGGATATGTTGACGTCCTAGTCGGTGATTTTATGTAAAGAAGGAAAGAGAGAAAGCAGATAGAATTGCAAATGTCAGTGAAGAAGAAGGAACAACTTGGAGAGACATTGTCAAAATATTGGATTAGAAGGCACTTCTTTGTTCAACTCTTACACGTTTTCTTTATATTTAGCACCACATTGTCAAAAGAGACATTATGCTTTTCCACTTATCTTTCTATATTTTGGGGCTGTTCGGAAATTGGGGCCTAACGGCATTGCACTAATTTTCTTTTCTCTGCCCTTTTTGTTTTTGGGTAACGCTAACTCTTATTTTCGAGGCAAACTATTAAATATATCCATTTTTAAGTAGCTTACTATAAAACTTGATCAATTCATAATATATTATTAATATTAGTCAAATATTACTAATATTAACCAATTAATTATTTGTAGCCAAAAAGATTAAATTTTTGCTTTTTTTTAGTGGGTTTTACTAGAATAGGTTGGGTATATTTTAAGGAGCTTGAATTTCAATTTTGGATAATTTGCTGGAGGTTTGAGGTGGTAGAAGATGAACATGAAAAAAATAGTATGTGTATCACACTGTGTATCATTTGGGTATCACATATTTATTATATTTTGTATCAAATGTGTATCACATGTATACCTGTGTGTGAGATACAAGTGTGATACATGTGTCGCAGAAAATTTTTCTGTCATTACCACCTCCAATTAGGGGTGTCAATAGTACGGTTCGACCGACTATTTTATAAAATTTGTAATATACCAATTTTTCGGTTATTTTATTATATATAACCAGAATTAGACTTTTCGAAACCGGCTATATTAACGTAACAAAAAATTCATCCTCAATAGGTTCAATCAAAACCCTAGCTTAGGCGTTTAGCTACTCATACTCATATTAACAATATCCAAAGTAATTTACATAATTAAATTACAGAGTAAAGATAAAGGGATGTAGATGTCACGACCCAAATCGATAGGCCGCGACGGGCGCCCGGTACCTTAGTCAACTGAGTACCAACGTAACGTATCTTTCATATCATTCTATCATAGGTAAATAAACTGGAGTAAAGCATGAGGGAATACAAACTTATACATATGAAGTACGGGCCTATAAGATCAAAATAACCACTCGTGTACTGAACATTGGCTGACAAGGCCATACAATCTTTTACGTACATGACATATGTCTACAAGCCTCTAAAAATACATCATTTTTATAAAGATCGAGACAGAGTCCCGTCATACCAGACATTATACGTCAAAATCATATTAACCAAACAAGCAACTCCGAAGCAAATGGAGCGCACCAACATTTTCCGCTGAGCTAATAGTCTACTTGGAGGGCTCTCGACCTGTCTATCGGGACTTGCGGGTATGAAACGCAGCGTCTCTAGGCAAAATGGACGTCAGTACGAATGATGTACCGAGTATGTAAGGCACATAAATAAGTACATAACAGACATGGAAGAAATATAGAGTAAATGACTCAACCTATTAGTCTGGATAACTCTATAAATCATGAAATAATTATAGTGTCATGCATATGCGTATGAATGTCATGTCGTGCATAGGTACATGTTTCATAATATCATCAGGCCTCTGAGGGCATCCCATCATATCATCTCGGCCACTATGAGCAAAATCATCGATGTATACCAGCTGATCAGGTGGTGGTGCGTATATAACGCCGTAACCTTTTCCCATATACCATATAAATATAATATACATATATACGCTTATATAACACCATCTAGTCGTGGGTCAATGTACATGTATAAATGCATGAAATGCATAAAATACGTTAATAAGATTTTCTTGGAATGCCATAAAAATCCATATGCCTTTCGGATGAACTTTATCAAATACGTATTTTTCTGAGACCCATGAACAGAAGATATAATAATAATCCACATGGGGAATCAAGAATATAGACACCCCTAGTATTTCTATGAATAGAGTCATTTATGAAAGTCGTGTATTTTGCTCGTTTCATTTGTATTATTTGGATCATGCCAAGAAGAAAGGAGGGATAACCTTAACATACCTGGAGTAGGGGAAATTCGTATGATATTCTTGGAAAAGATTGCACCGTACTCCCTTAGAATTGTAATATTTTACGTTGCTAAAGCTTTACCAATTCTCGTTGGATTGGTTGAAGAATCACGTTACTAGAATTCGGTTTGTATTGAAAATCTTACTTGTATTAAAATGTTACTAAGAAGTCACATTATTAAGAAGTAAGGTTTGTAAGAAGTAACATTACTAAAGAGTCGAGTTTGTAATAAGTCATACTACTAGGTTACTAGAATTTTATAGGAATCTTATTTGCACTCAAAATGTTAGAAGGCAAATGAGGTTGGCACCTATAAAAAAATTACTCTTAGTCATGAATTATGATTAAGAGTCATATGGTTGGTGTATTAGTTTGTTGCCACTTGCTATTTTGATCTTATCCATCAGTGAACTAATCTAATTAGGTAATATCCTGCTACCCCATAATTAACCAATTACCCGCATAATTAAGAGTTGTCTCAAATTACTTAAAATTCTACTTATTTTTAATATACTTTATACATTCTACTATCTTGGTCATATAGTACCTTGTATGGTACTAGTCCATAAATACTGGGTATTAACATTCGGCTCGCATTTTATCCGACATGCCAAACTTCGACGAAAATTCATTTTCTTTGACTTGCTTCCCCTCTCGCCTTCACGAATTTACTCATTACTTGTTAGAAATAGCATAATGCCTATAATCTCAAAATAATCCCATTCCTGAACTTATGTCGATTAACTTACGAGAAAACTTTAAAATACGAATATGCGGGAGGTAATATCATTCCCCTCTTTGGAACATCCGTCCTTGAATGTTGACGGATACACTTATCATTCTCATAACCCATAACTCTTACGAATACTTTAGGGCTCCTCTTGTCATCTAGGCAACTGTTCTGTGATAAGTTCCAAGGCCAGGGCATTTCTCCATTTAGTCCTCTTCCTCATATCACGATTTGTGGTTAGGATCTTTTCAATCTCGTAATTGTTGTTACCTTCTATTATGCAGCCTGTACGATAACCCCCACCTGAGTCCGAGCAACTTAGCTTATTCCAACTCAATTTATGTGAACGACACTATAATTGAGCCTATATGTTTCTGATAAATCTTGCATTGAGACATAGTTCCAGGGAGTAAGGAATTAAACACAATTGTGTTGATTAGGGAAGAAGGTCGAGAGTAAAGGTAATCCCTATATTTCAGTTTAAATGACACACTTTCCTTATTAGTCTATTCCAAAAAGAACGACACATATCTATCTATATTTGGGAACAACATAGTCTATTCTGAAAGTAATGATCTTTGTCTCTAAATCTAATGAAAATGGGTGAATCGCAAGTGTGCTGGAGAATGTGAGCTCAATGGAGAAATCTAACTCAAAGAGGAAATGTTTTAGCTAAGATCAGTTGAGAGGAAGAATGCAAGAGCAGTGCGGTCCACAGAATTCCATCTGCGGCCGCAAAAGCAAATATGGCCTGCAGAAAATGACATGCGACCGCAGACAAAGATCTGGAGTTTCAGGGATTTTTGGCAGAATTGCGGTCCGCAAACCAAATAGTGTGGTCACACTTCAGGTTCGCATTGACAAGCCTAAAAGATCAGAGAAGACGCAATTGAACAAAGTCTCAAGCCTCCTCAAAGTGCGGTCCGCAGCAATTTAGTGCGGTCGCAGAAGCTAATGTGCGGCCGCAGAATTCCTCCAACTGAAAGCACTCGCAACGATAACCTACCAAAGTGCAGACCGCAGATGATAAAGTCCGGTCGCAGAACCCTCCGAATGGAACTTGTTGGCTCATAAATGTTTCATAATTCCAAGGCCCAAGAAAAAAAATTAATGTTTTATTATTTTAAAACTTAATATATAAATATATTTTTCATATTATAAATTTATTCGGTACGGCTCGATATTTTTTCGGTTTATTTTTATAAAATAAAAAACCTACCTTAATTATCGGTACGGTAATAAATTTATATAAAAACTACGTTTTTTTTAAAAGAAACCTAAAAATCGGTTCGGTACGATACTGTTCAGTCGGTTTTTGAATATCCATTGACACTCCTACCTCCAATCTTTCTCAACTTTTGTATAGTGATTCATCTATATATTTTTAATGAATTTCAATCATACCCATTGAAAAATATTTCTTGTTTGCTTAGATTTTTGGAATCTTGTATACATATTTTTTTTTGTATTTCATCATCTTATTTGCTATTACATCCATAAAATTTTCTTTCCGTCTTGCATCTAATGTTGTTGATCACGCTTAAAAATATGAAAGAGACCTTTGCGTGTGATTCTTGAAGAGAAAGAACCTTATTTATTTGGGTTTTTAATTTTTATATGTACTTGGCTAATTTTAGTAAGTCTATAATAAATGACTAGAGGTTGATAAGTTGAGAATTATTTGGGACATTTACGTAAAATTCCCTATTTTCAATTCTCATGCAATGTTTGCTTTATATAAGTTTTTTCTTAGTCTGGTTCATTTTAAACAATAAGTATCTAGTAACAATTTAACATTCATTGATACAAGTCCTGCAAATGAAAGATAAATTTGGAATTTACAATAGCAAAGATTGTGTTAAAAGAATTGATTTGATCCAAAGTACACATTGGATATTCACAACCATTTTGGTATTCACAACCAATGTTTCCATTGGATATTCGTATTTAATAGTTGCTTCTGTTCATGGACGGAGAAGACCAGAACCCATACTAATATTAATAATAATGTGATCTTCGTGCTGGTGCGCCTCAGCCACATTCAACATCAATTAAAACTTTTTCTGTTCTGCTTCTTTGCGCTTTTTTGGGAAATTATAAGAACATAAATATCTTTCGGGTATATTGTCCCGTCAAGATTTTAATCATTAACTGATTAAAAGAGTTGCCTTAAATAACACAAATGTGTCTATTCTCTTGAAAAGCCCTGATTAACATACATCTAGTATTAATGCGGCAACAATTTTAATATTCAAAGGCTTTTCATCATTTTATACAACATGGGGAGTTGCTGTTTCTTTTTTTGGGTGGACGGTGGGTTGGGTGGAAAGCTGCAGTTGCATTCATAAAAAGCCCAAGTAGAACAGAATTGCATTAAGACCCCCCACAAATTGACTAAGCCAAAGTTTTCTTTTACATTTCAAGATAAAATCCACCCCACATTTGAGTGGACACCTTTTAATTTAAAGAAACGCTTTGATAGTTGACACCATGTATACTGTTAAAATGGGGCTCATTTGATTTTACTGATTTAGCGAGATCAGTGTGAAAGATGGAAGATTAATCCCGTAATAAATCAGACAGAGACATGAGGAAAAGATATCGAGTTCGAGATTCAAGGTACCTGTCAAGATCGAGACCGGTAGTGATTAAGACCAAATAACACATACATTGAGCGATATCGAAGATAGCATAATAAGAGAAAGGTGAGATATCCGTGACTGGTCGAAGATCATGACAGAAATCTCGGAACGGATCAAATTTAGGACGGTTAATTAGCTAATCATGGGATTTCCTTCTATAATTAGAGTTATACCATAATTAGAATTCCTTTACTATATAAAGAGGAGTTATTTTTATTTGTTCTGGTATCAATCGGCTCAAGCAATATAACACTCTTTTTAGCTTATACTTTCTTGTTCATCAGCTTGCCTTATTTTTATTTGTTCTGGTATCAATAAGCTCGAGGCATTCTTACTCGAGGGTTGAATTCCGTCTCAACACTTGTTTGCTTTACTTTATTGTTAATCTCTATCACTAATCTTCACATTTATCAATTGATATTAAGTGAAATCACGTGTCCTTAAAACCACATTATAAGTTTACTTGTTATCCAATTTTAAGGGTATAACAAATGTGATCACTTGCTCTAAATTAAATTTTGTGTTTCCGAGGGCTTGAAAATCTCATTTAGAGTCACCTTGATTCGCATGCGCAGTCCGAGCGCATAGCCGGAAAGCTTAAATATGAAAATCTGTGAAAAAAGATAACAATTTGGTTATAAAATGAGTTAATTTGACTTCGGTCAACGTTTTGGGTAAACGGACCCAGACCCGTAATTTGATGGTCCCGGAGGGTTCGTAGGAAAAAATATGGGACTTGGGCGTATGCCTGGAATCGAATTCCGAGGTCCCAAGCCCGAGAAATAAATTTTTTAAAGGAAATTATTTTCTGAAATTGTTTAAGGAAAATTGAAAGGAAATTTGCTTAGATCATGATGGTATCGGGTGCGTATTTTGGTTCCGGCACCCGGTACAGGTCTTATATATGATTTAAGACGTTTTTGTGGAATTCGGTGAAAAACGGATGTCCTATGACGTCATTCGGACTTAAATCGCAAAGTTGATGTTTAAAGAGGTTTTGAGAAAATTTCATTGATCTCGAGATTTAATTTAATGTTCATGATGTTATTTTGATGATTTGATTACACAAATAGGTCCGTAGGATATTTTTGAGATTTTCTGTGCGCTTGGTATGGAACCCCGAGGGCTCGGATGAGTTTCGGGTAGGTTCCGAGATGCCTTAGGCCTAAAAACACAGTTGTGGCAGGTTCAGAGAAGTTGCAGGTCTTTGAACCCGCCAGTGCGGTCCGCACCAAAACGTGTGTGGTCGCGGAAGGGGGCCAGTGCGTTCCGCGGTCGGCTTTGTGCGGTGCGCGGTGGAGGCCTGTGCGGCCGCAATCCATTTTGTGCGGTCCGCACAGGGGGTCTGAGAGGGGTATAAATAGACGAGATTTTCAGTTATTTATCATTTTTCAAAACCCCAAAAAACATAAGAGGCGATTTTTCAAACAACCTTTCTTCTCCAAATCAACTGTAAGTCATTTTTAACTAGTTTTCTTCAATCATTAACATCTTTTAACATGATTTCAACTTCAAATCAATGATTTTCATGGGGGAAATTGAGTGTTTTGGGTAGGATATAGTTTTTTTTTTCAAAAATTGGGGATTTGGACTTCGATTTGAGGTCCGATTTCAAAACAAATTATATATTTTAGTTCGTGGGAGAATGGGTAATCGGGTTTTGGTTCGAACCTCGGGTTTGACCACATGGGCCCGTGGGCGATTTTGACTTTTTGGGTAAAACTTTGAAAAACTCATTTTCATGCATTCAAATTGATTCATTTAGCGTTTATTGATGTAATTAAGTAACTTGTGGCTAGATACGAGCGAATTGGCGGTGGAATCAAGGGGTAAAGTTACAATTGAAACGTGAGTTGTGTTTGAGGCATCGAGGTAAGTGTTCGGTCTAACCTTAACTTGAGGGATTAGGAGTTGAGTCCTATTTGCTAATTGCTTCTTGTTGAGTATGACGTATATGCATGGTGACGAGTATCTATACGTTGGTATCGAGCATGACTGTGAGTCCTAAATTGATACTTGTTGTATTCTTGAATGATACTACGAATGCTATAGTGGGTGAATTCTTGATAATAAGTAAAGACTTAAGTTTATTTTCGTGGAAGATACTTATGATTGAGAAATGGTGATAATTGAGATGAGTAGGAGCTGAGTTAAGATTGGTTATAGCTGATTCTCCCTTGCCGGGACGTATATACTTGTACTGTTGAATTTCCTTGTCAGGATAGTGTAGTTTATTGTTGATCCCTTGCCGGGACTGTTATTATGATCACTGTTGACTGTATATTTGGGACGGGTTGCACGCCGCAATATTTTTATATATATTTATGGATTGGGTTGCACGCCGCAACAGATATTATATTGGATCGGGTTGAACACCGCAACAGCTAAGTTATATATGTGAATCAGGTTGCACGCCGCAACAATATTAAATGATAAGGGATCGGGTTGTGCGCCGCAACAGTATTATTATTTTATTGTTGCAGCTATTGAATTATCCTTTCATATCTTATTAAGTTGTTGTTGGATTTGATATGTTCCCCGAAGCATGTACCCCCTCTCATTTAAACTGCTTATTCCTGTTTATTTTCTGCCATATGTTATATAACTGCACAGGTTTATCTGGAGTCCGGTCCTAGCCTCGTTACTACCTTGCCAGGGTTAGGCCAGACACTTACCAGCACATGTGACCAGTTGTGCTGATGCTACACTCTGCACTCTGTGCAGATACTGGAGCAGCATTGGATCAGTAGCTTGGGAGCCAGCCTTCAGTCCACAGAGATTCCGAGGTAGTCCTGCAAGCGTCCGCAGGCCCGGCGTCTCCTCTATCTTTTATTATGTTCTGTTATCATTTGTATCTGAGACAGACAGTGATCTTTCTTTCAGACATTTGTATGTAGTAATCATAGTTAGTCCGTGAATGTTGTGACACCAGTTTCTGGATAGAGGCATATGTTGATTTCCATATTATTTTGGTTTATTTTGTCTAAGTCTTCCGCTTAATCTCATATTCCGCTGTTATTTAAATGTTTATCACTTGTTAATATAAGTTATAAAAAGGATTAAAATAAAAGAGTTAAAGATTCCTAATTTCATGGTTTGCCTAGCTTCTAAGAGTAGGCGCCATCACGATTCCCGAGGGTGGGAAAAACCGGCCATCACGATTCCCGGGAGTGGGAAAAACCGGATCGTGACAACACCATTCTTGTGCTTAGGGGAAGAGGTGTGAAATTACCATTAGTGCCATTACTACCATTCACATCAAGCTGCTAACGTTATCAAAATAAAAATAAAAAAAACATGCAGAGTTGTTGGTTTTCTTTCTTTTGTTTTTTTTGGGTGGGCGCGAAATGTAATCTGCAGTCAAAGAACCTAATTAATTGGAATAGAAGTGCATTAAGACCCTACAAATTGACTAAGCCAAAGTTATCTTTACATCTCAAAATAAAATCAACCCCGCATTTGAGTGGACACATTTTAATTTGAAGATACACTTTGATATTTGACACCACCATTCTCTTGCTTAGGGGAGGTGGCATGAAAAGCACCATAAGTAGTACCATTTGCAGCAATATCTTTTGTCCTAGTCTCCACATACTTTCCGGCCATAGAATCAAACAAAATCCCAGCTCCAATGCCAACTGCCAAATCAATAGTGTAATGACCTCTGGTGCTCAGCAACCTCACCACTTGCAATACATTTAAGGTGTCAAATGCTCGAGCCAATTCCCATCTCTGCATGCGTTTCATATCCAGCGAAGCAATCACGGAGGCCGCAACATGTCCGGAATAAAACAAGAAAAACGACACATTCCCTACTGGAAAATCGACCCCCGACCCCAAGAAATCCTACAATTGGAATATCAGAAAGCGATTTATCACTGCATTTTATATACTAGCACCAGTATTAAATTGAATCATAGATTAAAATTATCGCAGCACATGGAATGTAATTAGATACTCCCTCCGTTTATTTTTAGTCGTCCACTTTTGACTTTGCACTCCCTTTAAGAGAAAAAAAAAGTGAAGTATGTATTTTATAATTTTACCCATAATAATCAATGCAATTCAAAATGTCTTGGGAAATGACTTGGGGAATGAGTAATTAATGATAAGGGTAAAACAAGAAAAAAAAATTATTTTATCTTAATTTGCTAGAATGGATAAGTCAAAATAAAAATATATTTTTAATATAATAGACGAGTAAAAAGAAAAAAATGAACGGAGGGAGCTAAATGGGAAGAGAGTGACCACTTGTCAGTTTCAAAGCTGATTGAAACATATACTATAATGTTTATAAGAATGCAGAACTACCACCAAGCAAATAATGACAGCTACATAAGCCCATTAAGGCTAAAACAACATATGAATGACAGTTGGATATGTGACATAATGTGCAGTTGGGCCATATGGTCCCCCTATTATTTACTGAAAATAATGTACTATGTAAGCAGAGCAACACTTTCAGCATTACTACTTTTATTTTTAAAAAAAATTGTTTGAAACATAACGTAATTGCTTATTTTAAGCACAAGACAATCCGTCTAGAAATGCGATTTAAGTCAAGAGTTTAAATTAGAGATCTTTAACCAAATAGCCGACCGTAATCACTGTTTACATGATTATACACACGTAACACAAATTATAATGAATATTTTTAGTTTAAGCGGTCGGGTAGATGACTATTTGGATTGTTTTTACACTATGAATTCACTAAACTGATATGTAAATAGTTAACTTGTGATCTACGCGAATAAAGTGGAAAGAACACTTTTTTTTAGAAAAAGCTTTAAAGCAAAAAGAGATCTAGCTGTACACAATGGTTAAAAAGGAAAGGGAAAGAAAAAGTACCTCAGGTAATGGCAGCTGTGTAGCATACCCAAGAATGCCTCTGAATGTAAACATGAACAGCGCCGATATTGTCGCTCTCGGCCGCCCTTCTATAAGGAAAGTCCCCAGAATGTACGCCGTTTGCATCGCCACGAACACCTAACCAAACCCAAGGTAGATTTGTTAAAAACCAGAAAAATAAACAACCATCAACATGCACTAGCAAAAAAATAATCCTACACTAAGAAAATGGATGAATTTTGATAAATGGGAAAATTCTTTCGATAAAAATGCAGACAGTGTAGATCCTGGCGAAGCGAGGAATATTTTAATCTATAGACACAATATAAGTTTTTATAATATTTCGTTGACCACCCTCCAAATGTATGTGGCTACACCGCTGGATCTAGTACATAGCAAGAAAACATAGACATGCACAAATTTAAACAAGTGCGTACCGTGTTTAATCCAGCAAAAATAGTGTTGAGAACGGGTTTGGCAGCAAGCAAACGATTAAGAGGAATCGTAACAATGAATCCCAGATCAAACGGTGGAGAAGTAGATGGGACCATACGAAGAGTGTATTCCACTCCCATGAAAAACAACAACGAAGCAGCAAAGACACACGGTATCGGATGGTACTTCACCACACCCAATAAATCCTCCGTTCTCCACTTCATGAAATACGCATTACCTAGCCACCCATTATAACCACCCAAATCTGACGACGTTTTCGTCTTCATTTCTCTAATCTTACCGTTCTGTTCAGTTTTCTCCTTGCCGTTATGTTTTCCGTTAATGCTACGTCTATTGCTGAGGGTAGGGGAAGAACCATTACGAGCGTCTCCGTTCATTGCTGCCGTTAGAGATGGCGGAAACGGAGACGGAGAAAAACATAGTGAATGTGGGTGTATATATAAGTATTATATATGGGAGTCAAGTGACGGATTATCCAAAGATGGGTGTCGTGGAGATATTGTAGATCTTAGTCTATGGCAGAACACAGAGGAAAGGGGATAGAGTTTTCACAACAAGTGTTGGAAATGCAGGACAATAGGGATACCTACTTGTCGACTAACGCCAAATAAAGGAAAATGTTAAAGATTCCACACGCGCCTCTTAACGCGTATAATAAAGGGTTTTCGCAAAGTGGTGCGCTGTTTCAATAGAAGGTGGGGGTGACACTCACGTTATTACTATTACTATATATAGTATTCCCTCCGTTTTAATTTATGTGAGTCTATTTCCTTTTTGGTTTGTGTCAAAAAAAATGCTCCTTTCTTTATTTGGAAATAATTTATTTTTATGCAATGATTTATAGCCACACAAAATATATGTGGCTCATTTTACACCACAAATTTAAAAGTCTTCTCTATTTTCTTAAACTCCGTATCCAATCAAATGAGTTCACGTGAATCCAAACGGAGGTAGTATATTATAGAGGAAAGAAAACTTTACACGGCATGGCCATCACTCTCACTTGCCTAACTTCCTATTTGGGATCTAAAACTTTTTTAGTAGAGTAAATTTATTAGATTCAGTCCTACGCCTTTAATTTACTTTATTATAGATTATTTATAACCCTTTAAACACTTTCTGGAAAAGTTGATGAACATTCAAATATGTGTCTATGTAAACATTAGGAAAACTTATGATGCTACGCTGTTTTGTTCGTATTATCTGGCTTGTTTTTTTTATCTATTTAAAAAATATGTTTAATAATCGTGATCGTAAAGTATTTATCAGAAGTCAGAACTACCAATTTGTATTCTTTAAATGTCTCACTTAATAACTAATGCCTAATTGAAAAAACCGAAGATTTGAATAATGAAGTAATAAATGACTAGTACAACTAAAAGTAACAAATACTTACTCCTTCCTTTTCAATTTGTTTATCTTAGTTTGACGAAGAAGACTTTTCAAATTTTTGGTGCTAAATATGTTATAATATTTGTGTGACTAAAATATTTATGAAATTTGTAATATTAAATAAGTTATAGTATTTATGTGACTATAAAAGATTCTCATTAAGGAAATATTGAAACGTGTCAATCATTTTAAAATAAAATATGCCAATTATTTTAAAATAGACTAATAAAAAAAATAGTATCAATCTTTTTAAAACAAAGCTAGTATTTATTCTCTATAAAACAACAAAGGGAGTTAATTCTCTGTATATAATGTTTTATGGGACATTGGTCCCGGGCTCCAGCTACTATTATAATTTAATATAGGGTACATATTAAATACAGACCAGTACGGTAGTAGGTGCCCTTATTTGTTAGTACTTCATTTTTGTCTCCGGTCTATATATATTAAGGAAAAATCCTTTTGGCCAGATTGACCCAAATGGGGTCATTTACTTAATTTTATGCTCTAATTAGGGTATCAGGCGTATTTTTATACCCATAATGCTCTTTCAGTACCTTTTTGAGTATTTCTCTCCTACCATTTAATAGTTGTCTTCCCAATACATGAAAGATTTCAAAGGTTTAAACATTATTTTCCATAAAGCTTTTTTTTTTTTTTTTTTTTTTTTACGTATTTCTATCCTTTTTTTAATATACACATATATATTCATCTATATACATCTATTTAATTGTGCATTTCTTATATGTTTAGTATTTGAGTGTATTTCGTATATTTTTTAGTAGGTCTTCAAAGCCCTACTATTTAAACAGTTGATACCCTACTTAAACAAATCCTAGATGGCCGAAACTCATACTTAAACAAACCTTCATTTAAACTCCTACGTTCTTCTAAGTTTTAGTTAATAGATTAAGGATGCATTCGAAGAAGAATAGTGCTTCCAAAGTATATGTTGTATTTTCTGGTAAAAGGCCAGGAATATACTACTCATGGAGTGAATGTTCTCCTATGGTTATCGGGGTTAAGCGTAGCATCTTCCAGTCTTTCAAGTCTCACGATGCGGCCATATCGGCGTTCGATGAATTTGAAAAATCTGCTGAAGGTAAACAAAAACTCAATCTATGGTGTTTGTTGTTTTTTGTGGTAAGAAGCTGGGAATATACAAATGTTGGTCTGAGTGTGTTAAAATTCTTGTTGGAATCGAGGGTAGCTACTTTCATGTTTTCCAATATTATGATGAAGCCTTCAACAAATTTAAAAAAATAAGTTTTTCACAGGAAGAGTCATCTTCAAGCTCGGCTGTTGAAGAAAGTGAAGAAGTGGTAGCAAATGAAAGTGCAGCAAGTGCTATTTCATCTGCTATGTTAGCGGACATATTTAGTGGGTTGAAGCTGTCTGAAAATGTTGGAAAGTAATTATGTCAATTTTAGTTCATATGTTATCTTGTGTTTGAAACGTGTTTGTTATATCTCTTTTGTGTGCAAGAGTTGATGACTTTGTTTTTACTTTTGAATATCAAGTGTTGTAATGAAGTTGGGCACGATTATTCTATGTTTACTTGCTTCATTAGTTCATTATCTATGAAGTTCGAATTTTGTGACTTCTTTAGCATTTCGATCATGTTTAACCTTTAGTGTGATCTTTGTCCGGTTAATATGTGATTTATAAATTATGTAGATTTCAAAAATGTAATAATAAACAACATTCAGGTATTAAATATTTGCAGCAATCAGCTTAGGTGACACTTGAATTTCTTGTTGATTAAGCTTTCTGGATTAGTTTTTTGAGAAAAAAATTATTTTAGAATGACTTTTGGAGAATATTATTTTAGTTTCACTATAATTAAAACCGGACTTTGTGTTATTTAATTTTTCTGATATATTTTGGTGTGATTTTTGTAAATAAATTTTGTATTAATTAATTAAAACCAAATACTATTTAATTACATGCAAATAGTTCCAACGTGTTACTTGTAGAAATTTTGTGCTGATTCTAATTTTCTGAATGAAAACTTTTGAAAATAGTTAAATTCTTTGAGATCTACATAATTCACAGTGAAGCTGAATTATGCATCTTCTTTCGTTTTGATTTTCTGAGATATGCCTTAATTTTTTCATTAATTTAGTGAAATAGAAATTTCACCTACACTATGTCAGTATTATTGTTATAGATGTTCTTCCTTAAATTTATTCTTTTAATATTAGAGTGATAATTTTTATATTGTTATAGATAGGCAAAGTGACAATATTTTTACCTAAAAAGGGTATTTCTTTTGGTTCCATAATAACATTAACCAGGGATTAAAGGAAGCAAAAATATTTTAAAACATGTAGCAAAAAATAAGAATCAAAAGTATATGAAGCAGAAGAAATACTAAATAAGCATTTTCATTGATTAATTGATAATTTTCAAAATATTCCAAATAATATTTGGAAAATACTTTTAGCATACCATGCTAATAACATGAAATGCATCACAAAACAACAACAAAAAACACAAACTATTACTCTTCGCTCTTTTGGTTAACAGACTTTGAAGCCTTGGAAGTGGCTTCAGTATCACTACTTATAACAATCACAGGAGTATCGGGTTCTTCATCTTGCTTGGCTAGAAGTTCCTCAAGCATGTCGTAGCAGGAAGTGAGAGGGTAAGAATCAAGGAGAAGATGTTTAACATAGTCTGGTCCGATTTCCCTTGTCAGACGTAGCATCAACAGGTTTGTCTTCGTCTTCGAGTTCTTCAACTTGTTCCTAACATCCTGGTATAGGATGTTATGGTTGACGAGTGAACCATGTAGAGGTTCATCTACAATTTTACTAGTAGGGGTTCTTTCCATTGTTATTTTCAGAAATAATTGAATTAGAAAAGATAATTTGGATGAATGAGATTAATAATGTATAGAGTTGTATTTATAGTATAATTTTTTAATATTTCTAGGATTAGGGTTAGGGTTTGTCTATTAAAATTTGAATCACAATCTTCAATGAACCCTTTACACTCCTCAAAAAAGACTTTACATTCTTCAATGCATCCATTTAGTTTAATCAAATTTCTTTTCATGAGCTCTTCATCCAACCATGAGAATATCCGGTTGGATAATTGTAACGACTCGACTGGTCATTTTACTTTTTAGAATCCCGTTCCCCTAAATAAGACTTCCCGTACTTGCTTTAACTAATTTACGACCTGCGGGGATGGTTGGTTCGGAATTTGGAAGAGTTTGGGTTGAAATAGGCACACTTGATTCCCTAAGATTTTCTTAAAAGGCTAAGTTTAAATTTGGTCAACATTTTTAGTAAACGGACCCGAACTTGTGTGTTGATGATCCCGGAGGGTCCGTAGGAAAATATGGGACCTGTGCGTATGCCCGAAATTAAATTCCGAGGTCCCTAACCTAAGTAATGAATTTTTGTTAGAAATTGTTAAACTGAAATTTTAAGGATTTAATGAAATTGAATAATACTCGATCATGTTGGTATCGAGCTCGTATGTTGATTCGGAGCCCGGTACATGTCCAATTGGTTTCATAAGTTTGATTCAATTGGTTTTAGGGAGTGATTCTTAGATTTGGCGTTGTTTCGAGCATTCTGAGGGTCCGAGCAGGTCCATTTTATGATTTCAAACTTGTCGGTATGTTCGAGCGGGGCCCGGGGGGCCCTGAGCGTCAATCGAACGAGGCTCGAGTGTTGTTGGAAAAGTTGGCAAGAAGCTGAAGCTCCAGCTATCTGTCATAACCGCACATGTGGTTGGTCAGCCGCAGGTGCGGTAAACCCATCGCAGAAGCGGCCAAGGGGGAGGAGCCCAAGAACCGTAGATGCAGTTCCTTCTCCGCAGAAGCGGCTATGCAGGAGCGGCTCCATGACCGCAGAAGCGGCCCCAGCCCGCCTGGACCAACTCCGCAGATGCATGCCCCCTCTTGCAGAAGCAAAACCGCAGATGCGGTCCCCTAACCGCATGTGCGGAAATCGCTGAAGGCAATGCCTTCATTTAATACAGGAATGTGTCATTTTTGACACATTTCCACCATTGTTTGGGCGATTTGGGAGCTTCCAAAGAGAGATATTCCACCTAGCATTTTGAGGTAAGTTCATCCCACTTATTTCTAGTTTAATACTTGAGTCTTGGGTAGATTAACACACAAAGGTTAAGGAAAAATTATGTGGTTAGAGCAAAACTTAGGGTTTTGATAAAAGTTAGATTTAACCACGAAATTTATTATGAAATGAAGTAGAAATCATATATTATTGATTCTTAGGTTATAAAAAATAACTTTCTTTGAAAAATTTCGGAATCCGGGCGCGTGGTCCCGGAGTCGGATTTTAGGAAACTTGTTATTTGGGTTGGAAAATTACTTTAATAGTTAGAATGCGATCTTGTGAACTTGTATTAATTAGTTCCCACCTCATTGAATTAGTTTTGGATCGTTCGGCGCCAAATTTGAGGGTTTGAGCACGTTCTTGGTATTGGAAGTACGCTTTGGAGCGAGGTAAGTCTCCTTTATAACCTTGTAAGAGGGAGTTTGTCCTCATAGGTGAAATAATTGAATAATTTGCCACTAAATGCGGGGGCTATATACGCACTAGATGACGAGAGTCCGTACGTAGCTACTATTATGTTAATTGTCTGGGTAGTTTAGGACTCGTATCCTACCATATTTGTAAATGTTTATATCCTTTCATGCTAATGGGATCACTTAGGATATGCTAGAGATTTGAAAATGAACATATGTGAACGTATGCACTTGCTTGAACACTTGTATGGATTATTTGAATATAAATACGCCTTTATGCATCTTCTTGAGGATAATTGATATTTGTGGATCGGGTCGATCGCCTCGGTAGAAATAGATGCATCTATGGTTCGCGTCATTCGACCCTCTGGCAGTGCATAGTTTCTTTTCTGTTGGACCGGACCGGACCGTACGACCTCAGCATAATGTGCGCATGATATCTATGTGAAACCTTATTCATGACTTACTTTGTTAAATGCTCTGAAATGTAAATGGCTAGCTATGATATTATCTAGGACACGACTTATCACTTCCTGCTATAAATTGTTATTTATTTGTGACATCCATGCTTAGCATAATACTTATGAGACTGGTAGCCAGATGTACCTGCCTCAGATTCTGTACAATTAAGTACAGAAGCGTAGTATGAGTACATAAACAATATGTACCTAGTAAGTATCCCGTCTAATCTCAAAGAAGTAGAGACGAGAGGTTGACTTGATCGTAGTCCGAGACTTTTACGGTGAGTTGTTCCCTTTCTATGTCGTTCAGCAGCATGATGGAGTCTCTTTGTACTTTTGGCTGTTTATTCTATTTCAGACAATAGGATAGATTTATTCTTTTGTATATTCTACTAGTTGCCCACATACTTGTGACACCAGGACTTGGCACACACATTGATAGACTATTCTTTTGGGGTTGTATAATTATTTTTTTGTACGTCACTAGTTATCACTTATTTTAAATTCAAATTAAGAAACTGTTGCAACTGTTTTAGTAAAGTAAACCTAGAAATTATTATTATTTCCGCATTGGCTTGCCTGACAATGGTGTTGGACGCCATCACGACCTATAATGAAATTGGGTCGTGACAATAATATTTTCCAGTAGCTTTTTGAGCTGGTTTTGACTTCCTTGTGACTTTTTGACCAAACTATGCAAACAAGCACAACATGCAAGCTTTCGGGATTACTTGTAACATTTTTAATCCAAAACTCAAGCAAAAAGGGTTATAAAATATACTAGAATCCCTAGTTATCAGTAGCCGATATATAATTTCACTCATTAAGGTCATACATATCGGTCACTAATTATTCGTAGCAACTATATAATTCAATTGACTAAGGCTTTAATATTAATTTCATTTTTTGCTCTTTATAGTTATATTCTCTCTCTCTCTCTCTCTCTCTCTCTCTCTCTCTCTTTGTTGCTCTATATTTAATTTAGTAGCCGATATATAATTTCATTCATTACGGTCATACGTATCGGCCACTAATTATTCGTAGCAACTATATAATTCAATTGCTTTAAGGTTAATTTCATTTTTTTGCTCTTTATAGTTATATTGAACGTCTATATATATTTAATTTAGTAGCCGATATATAATTTCATTCATATTGGCCACTAATTATTCATAACAACTATATAATTCAATTGCTTTAATGTTAATTTCATATTTTGCTCTTTATAGTTATATATATTGAACGTCTATATATATAGTAGCTGATATATAATTTTATTCATTAAGCTCACACGTATTGGCCACTAATTATTCATAACAACTATATAATTCAATTGCTTTAATGTTAATTTTATTTTTTGCTCTTTATAGTTATATTGAACGTCTATATATGTAGTGTCACATATAGTAACCGATATATAATTTTATTCATTAAGGTCATACGTATCGGCCACTAATTATCCGTAGCAACTATATAATTCAATTGACTAAGTCTTTAATGTTAATTTTATTTTTTGCTCTTAATTATTGGTTAATCATATTATACTAAAATCATATGGGTTTTCAAATTATATTACATGACATTTTTTACACCTCATGTAAATAATTTTCTCCTTATGTATTTTTGAACCAATTCCAAGTACATGAATCGTTTTAATAGGAATTCAACCATTGAATTAATGTGGTAAGTAAGGAGAATTAAAGAAGTTGCAAAACAATTCAATGCAAGACCCGATCAGTCCTCTCATTCATCTTAACAACCCTTCTTCATTTAATTTTCAATGTGCATTAAAGACCGAAATTTCAAAAGACAGAAATGGAATTGAAAATTCAATTGAACTGGTCCATATGAAACTAATCGTTTGAAAATTAGTTTGTGAGTGATATGAAATCAAACATATATGCAGTGAAAAAAATGGGATAAAGAAAAACATGATAAATAATTTTGACTAAAATTTGAAATAAAATATTTGGAGGTAAACAAAGGGACTAGAGTAACGATTGGAGGGAGGAAAAATATTTTTGACTCTCTCTCTCTCTCTCTCTCTCTATATATATATATATATGTACACACACACACATATATATATATATAAACATAAGTTAACCTATATTTGCTATGGAACAAACGTTTCATATGAATGCTAACGGATGGATTGAAGAAGAGGAATTCTATCTATGGTTTAGGATGAACTTGCCCAAATCGTACATCAAGCGCGATTATATGGTAAATTCAATTTTTTCTTTTTTTAGTTAACATGAAATGATTTTTACCCTATTTTTCCATTACGCTTGTGCGGTACCTTTCAAAGAAAATCTGTCAATATCTTCATCCTAGTACGGCTAAGACATTACTATGATGTAATGGAAAGGAGTGGAATGTGACTCTAACAGGTGTTGTTCGAAGAAGACTCATTAACGGGTGGAAACGATTTGTTGTCGACAACAATCTGAAGAAAGAGAGTGTTCTTCTTTTTGAACTTGTAGAGGCTACATCAAGTGCAATGATATTCGCTGTTGAAGTGCTAGAATAGGAACATCAAATGCTTAGGTTTTTCATGTATGCCTGTGTTCAACCCTTGTCATTAAAATATTTATGGATTAATATGATTTTCTTATAATATTGTCTGATATTTTTTCTTTTATTATTGTTATACTTATTAAAGGATAGTGAAAATATTGTTTGTGATTTTTGCTTGTTATAGTTTTTTCATGTTTATGAAAATTATTTTATACATTTAGTATAAGAAAACAAATACACCTCATCATCATACGGCTAAAACCTAAACGACTAAAATCTCCTCAAAATACGACTAAAACCTAAACTACTAGGAAGAGGACTGAAAATTACACCTCCTCGTCTTTTTTCAGATGTAATAGAACCCAGAAAAAAAATTTAAAAATAAACTCTTGAAAATCTTAATACAATTTGGTCATAGAGAATTGAAAAAGTCATCACGAATAACGAAAAGTTGTATTAATTAGTGAATCAAAGTATTGGAGACCGAAATATTAAATACAATTCAGCCTACGTGTGTGAGTATGAGTGGGAAAGACATTGGAGATTTGATCAACCAGCGGGTCTATGGGCATTTTCAGTTGGATTCAATATAAGAAATAGTTTTATTAGTGAGTTGATAAAAAAAAGAATAATTTATTAGTGGTTGTATTCAATATTACAAATACCTCTCTTTGTTAGAATACAACGTAACTAATCCAAAATCGTGGGGAGAGATAGCAACAATCATGTAGTAGTTAATATGCCATTACAAACACTATAAGAAAAAAAATTGATTTGTTTAAGTTTCATAAATCACTAAACACCAAAGTTTATACAAAACAAGTAAAATGCCTTCAAAATAAAAAAGTTCTAAACCAAATAAAACAACAATGCAATTCGGCCAACTGATAACCCCAAGTTTCAGCAAAATTCTTTATTATAATTCCAAGTCTGGTTCGGCATTGAGATCAAACAAGCTTGATTGCGATTGTGTAGCATCAATTTGCTATAATTAAAATCAAACAAACACTATAAGAAAATATGATATGTTTAAGTTAAGTAATAAATCAAATGTAGTCGCAATATTATACCTCATTCACATCTAGGGAACCATCAAGCTCAATGATTGTACCTCTGCCTTGCCCATTACCCCTACCCTTATGTCCACCACTTCTACTGGCACCTCTACCACCACGATTGCCACCAATCCTACCACCACCCTTGTCACCCCCTCTAACACCAGTTCTTGCGCCATTACTAGCTCCAAATACACCACAAGGTTGTGAACTTGTAAAGTAGTATTCAATTCTTCCTCTATATCAATTCAAACGTGGCCTGCCACGTGAATTAGTGTACTGGGGATCTCGTAGAGTTGTGCCTTCATTTTCATCTGAGTCATCTTGGTCTTGGTTTGGAGAGATCATTTCGTTGTCCTAGTTTTGAAGATTATGCACCATCTTCTTCAAACTATGCTTAACATATTGAACCTTCACGCTAGTGCCCAGTGCTATATCACAAGCCATGTCAAAATACTTCAACATGCTCCTGTATGTCTTATACTCAGGAGTCATGTTTGGGTAACCAACTTGATGGAATCGATTCAAGTGTGGCCTAATAACATTGCTTCTCCACTTTGTCAGCATATACCTTTCATCAATTTTATCAATCTTCTTGTGCGACAAGATCTTGAGTATATGGAAACAAAGTATCCCTCTAGACTCGAACCATTTGCAGCTGCAACTAAAATAATCATCGATAGGTATATATTCAACAGTATACTCAACTGGATTTCCATCATTTTTTTTATAACTGAATAATCACTAACGATGAATTTCTCAACACCGGGACAACTTGATGATCATCGGGGTTGCTGACTTCACAATCATACAATTTTCTTAGTCGTGTCTTGAAAAATTCATACACTGTACGCGTATAACATTGAATTGCCTGCTTCTCCCACTTGAACATTGACTCGCACACAATTTGAAAGCCCTTTGACCTGTAATCCGCTTCCAACTCTTTCTCATGCTTAGCTATTATAGCTAACTCATATTGGTGAACAAACATCCTAAAAGTACTTTGACAGGTAATTTATCCATCAAAGAACGCATGCATCCCCTCACTTCTTTGCGTAGATAGCATACCATCCCAAAAATACACATCAAGGTACATAGGAACTCATTTTTCCTTCTCAGAGTAAAGCTTGTTGAACCAATTCCTTGTATGCAAATTATACCTTGCAATATATTCTGTCCATTTTCTCTCAAAATCTTTAACAGTAATGCTATCAAGGACCATGGATTTAAATTCTCCACGTGCAATTTTAGAAGGACGAACACCACTTAAGTAAAGAGGCAACTTTGAGAATATATGCCAAATACAATACCTATGTATTGTATTTGGCATCACTTCAGCAGTGGCTACATTAATGCTCTGACACGGATCAGTTATGATCGCATCTGGATGAACATTTCCCATGGTATCAAGCCAAGTTCTAAAAACTAATTTGTAACTATCGATATCTTCATGAGACATGAGAGCACATCCCAGTAAGATGGACTGTCTATGGTGATTGATGCCAACAAATGTAGCACATGGCATATTATATCGATTCACAAGGTACGTCGTATCAAAGCATATCAAATCATGGAATTGCTCATACGTTGCCTTATAGTGTGAATGCACTCATACCACATTTCGCAGCCTACCAATATTATCAACGTCGATTGAATAGAAAACTCCCTATCCTTTACCTGGATTTCACGAAAAAAGTTGAGCAGCGACTGTGCGTCCCCTTCTTGCATTTCAAAATTTCTACTCTTCAAAATATAATTTCTACAATCCTTTGGAGTGCAACCCAAATTTTACGGTCCACCACGTTGAACCTCAACAAGTCTAATATTCTTGGAGGGTCTAATGCCAGATCGATCGTGAGCTACAAGATCCCTCTTCAAAGAATCAGAAACGGACCTCTGTCGAGCCGTCAGGCGCGATACAGATGGGAGCAAATCATGATTGTGATCGTGAACGACCTTAGAGATGCGCCAACAACCAGAATCATCCAAAACAGCAGGTAACCTAGCTTTACAATTGTTACTTTTGGTGGTAAACTTGATTTGCAAATCCTAGCCCTATCACAACAATAGGTTATGTACCTGGCAGTGTCACCATCCTTCTTGTTGGAATTTCTTTTGACAACGGAGAATCCTTTCAGTCGTGCATGTTCTTTGTAGAATGTAAACAAAGTATCTTTATCTCTAAATTGCATTCCAGAGATTGGACCTACAACCACATCTTCTTCAGTGAATTCATTCTCCATTTCCCGATCAACATCACATAACTCTAACTCATTTCCTAAAACCTGCTCCTCATCATCGTTAGCTTCTCCATGATATTCTCCATCGGCTTCTTCATCATCATCTAAGTACACAACATTGTTGAAACTAGGGCTGTGCACGAATCGGATCGGATCGGATTTAACATATTTCGGATTCGAATTTCGGATTCTAGAAAATGCAATCTGAATCCGATCCGAATTATATCGGATCGGATTTTAAAGTTTGGATCGGATCGGATATCGGATCGTATTATTATGCCTCAAAGTTAAACTAATATGTATATTTTCTTTGTAAAAGAGGCAATACATTAAGAAAAATTCATGTTTATGTAATTATGAGAGTACTATGGTGCCAATATAGCTAAATCTAGCAATTGTAAAGGTAATAACTTGGAGGTTGATGTAAATTAAAGTGTAGTATTTATACATGTCCTAATAATTTCGGATTTCGGATTGGATTGGATTAAAATATACCAATCCGAAATCCGATCCGAAATCCGAAATTTTAATAAACATAATCCGAAATCCGATCCAATCCGAAATCCGAAATTCAAAATTGAATGGATCGGTTCGGATTTCGGATATCCGATCCGAATGAACAGCCCTAGTTGAAACTGCCGTGAGAATCAACATCGACCCATTCGTATTCATTCAATAAACTATCGTCCGATGCCATCCCTAAAGATCTGTACAACTCGTCCCTAACTCGATCAAACCTATTATCTTGGTTGATATTCATGGTTGTTGTATTTGTGTTATGTTCATTTGGATTCATATTTCGTTGCACCGCCAAATTTTCTTGGTTTGAATCCATTTTTAGAGAAGGAGAAAGTGTCCGCTGGTTTAGGGTTTGGCAAGGAGGAAAGCGTCCGCTGGTTTAGGGTTTGGTAAGGAGGAAGTATACAAAATCGTATACCGTATTTGTTTTTAAGAAAGTTAGAAAATACAATAATTTGTTAAAAATTAAAAAACGTATAATTTGAATAAAATACACATAAATACAAATATAATACACAAGACTCTTCATCTCCCAATATTTAATTTTCGCATACTTCAAGACTTGAAATTTAATTTTGTGTTTTGCAGGGGAAAATGTAGGCTAATTAGTTAGAGGTTTTTTTATGTCTCTCCCGTGTTGTTTTTCTTCTTTTTATGCACTCTCATAAAGTGAACGAGAAATTTTCTCAAATTAGACGTTTGAGGAATCAAATCATACCTGTTGATAGTTACTAAAAGAAATATTAAAAGCAAAAGACAAAAAAAGAATAACAAAAAGTAGGTTGATCTATTATGTTAATGAAGAACTTGCCTAGGTTGAGAAGCCATTTCTTAAATAGTTCAAATGGTAAATTTTATTAAGAAATAGTACATAAGTGATATAGTACTACTGTATAAATAATGCGGTTGAAATAATTAAGGGTTTTCTGTTTCCATTTCCTAATTTGAACCTTTAAATCATTTTGAAAAATTAGATTCGCTATACCATTTATATATCGCTACTGTTATGTTTTCACCTTAATTTAACATTCCTATAACTTTTATACAGTACTACCGCTTTTTTCCTTAATTTATACATTACCTTTAATATCATTCGGAAAAAAGTGCGCTTTTTAACCTGACTTAGTTCCTTGTTGAAATGTCACGATTGATAATGCCGGTTGGTGACTGACTTTCTGGAGCTGTTGATAATTACAGTGCCATAGTTTAGTTCTAGAACAGAAACAACTTACAGGCAAAATTTCTCAAGAGGTCGAACTGAATCCCTATTCCTTTACCTATGAATATCAACATTTTGGCTTTCCTTGAACCCTCCTATAAATGAATACTGATTTCCGTAGTGTCTCAGCTTCCAACTGGAGACATCACCAATCTTCTCATCACTGGTGTCAGAGATGTATCCTAGATCTGAAAATCTACAGCTCCGTCGAAAATATAGTACAAGAGCACTTGATGGGCAAATTAAAAAGTTGCATCAGAGAGGCCCTGTAGACAACTACCTTGATGCTTGATCAAGACCAGCGGCAGCAGAGCTTACGCCACCGGCAACACCATTTTCCTTTGGAGGCGGCGTACCCCATTTACCTTCCGATTCCAGAGGCTCAAGCACATACACTCCGCCATCAGTAAGTCCTACTGCACACTGGTTTGCTTCAGATGGATGAGCAGCAATCACAAGCGGATACACTCTGGAGCTGTCAAGAAAATCATCAGACAACTAGAGGACAAACATGAGAGGATGTGAAAGTAAGACGAGTTTTAGTCTGTTGTTCCTGATATGATTCATACCTTGGGTTAGAAGGCAAATAGGCAGCAGGATTCACCCGACACCTCAGTTTGAGTGCTGCAGCAGTAAAAATACTCACACTTCCATCATCAAAACTTGCATAGATTGACTGGCTATCACACGAGTACGTTGCATCAGTAATTGCAACGTTTGGTGAAACCCACTGCAAGGAAAGACTTTGAATGAGTTCAACCTCCTTTCTTGAGTTGATCAGATCAGACAAATATACAATGACTAACAGCAATAATTTTGATGATAATTCCAAGTTTTGCGTGATTTGATCAGTCTATTTATCTGAAAAAACATAGAACTATCTCCCACCATGCAACAATATAATGTTTGCCCAATAAAATAGGACATAACATTATCGTAATCCATCAAGAGCAAAGCAATACGTAAACCAGATGTATGCCTTACAAACCTGCTTCACGCATTCAAGCTTTGATGCCTCATATATAGCTATTTGCGTTTCATGAACAACCAACAAGTGCGTCTGATCTTGATGAAACTGAACACGTGTCTGAGCAAGAGGATTTATTGCTCTACCCGAGGGAATCTGCAAAAACTTGCTGGCTTTCTTCTCCCATCCATCCATGCTCCAAACACAAAGCTGAAGAATGTAAAGGTAAGAAACACAGTTAAAAAGAGACATGCATGCCACACTACAGATGTCACACTCGAATATATTACAGGATGGAAATATTCTGGAGAAACCAAGAGAAACAATTTTGGAAGGAAGCTGCTGTGTTTTAACTTTTCCACCATAGACGGATAATAAGAATGACAAGGTAGAAAGCTTCTTTATTTTTATGAGAAATTCTACACTCTTATCACCAACTGAATTTTCTTAAGCGCCAATCACAAAAGCATCACTCAAGTCCCTAAAGTCCCAACATTAAAATCTGGGTCCTGCAGAATTTCTAAGTAGAACTGGGGATTTACCTGAGCATCAGCTCCGGATGATACCAGAACATTCAAAACATTAGAGAAGGCCAAGCCAGTTACTCTCTTCTGATGACCTTTAAGTTTGCTTTTCACCTGTAGATTTTATTCACACATAGAACTAAATTGTCACATAAAAGCAAAAGGTAATTCATCACATATCTGTATGATATTTAGTCTTAATTTATTTCAGGACCTCATCAACTCGAACATTGTAGATTTGTATCGAAGAGTCCTCCATTCCGATAGCAATAATGTTATTATCCTGTGGATGAAAGGCAAGAAAAGTTGCTGCAGGTGGAGGGGGCATGAAAGTTGTCATTGTCTGCAAGGCATTAAGTGCACGTTAACCCTAATATTAATCACCGCCAATCACACCGATACACAAGCTATACAACCAAGCCAGGAACATTGGTTTATGGATACCTTGAAGGTCATCATGTTAAACAAGGAAATTTTTCCACCAGATGCTGACATAACATACGAGTCATTCTTGGAAAGTGCAAAGCACGGAACAGCTTCTTCGGGGTTTGTCTCGCTTATATCATTTGTCATCAGAATTCCACTGGAAGGTTGCCATAATTGAGGCGGGACAACAGTAGATGCCTGGAGAGATGTATTGCGAAAGGTCTTCAGAAAGAAACATTAACGATCAAGGTAAAGGAAAAAAAAAAAAAAAATAACTGAATATGGAATATGGGAAGAGAAAAAGAACCTCAAACTAAAAGCCCTCAGTACCTTTCCCGTAACATTCCTCTCATTACGTGGCCATTTCCAAAGTTTGTGTACGGCATTGTATGCCAAAGCCAGAATTGCAGCTCCAGAATTTGTATACATTAATCTAATAATCTGAATATAGCAAATAAAAAAGCATATCCAGAATACGTCAAGTTAGTTTAGATATCTGAAATATAAACTTGATAGTAGATCAAAGGCGAAAAGCGCAAAAAAGCTCTAAGGCCTGTTGGGGCTTTAAGCACAAAGCGCAAATACAGCATGGGCTTTAATGAAAAAAGGCACAACTGAAGAAAAAGTAAAAATATGTATACGTAGTCCAAGATCAATAATTATAAGCATGAATAACAAATACATGGACAAAAAAATTGAAAACAAATTACGATAAAGTGAAATATCAATTGTTCAGTGTCGCCTTTTCAGGATTACACTCGTTGGCAAGGAAAAGTATGTCTTAGAGCCTTGATGCGACATTGATGCGCCCGCAAACCAAGGCGAAGCGCTCAACATGTTTTGAGTCTCGCTTTAGGGCTTAAGCGCGCTTTAAGCATGCCTTTGACAACACTGGAGTAGTTATGAAACCTAATTTACAAATGAAACCTAATTTACAAAACCAGTGTAGTTACCTATTTTTTCTTTCCAGTAAAATAAATTGACCGGACAAAAATTTGTTCGGGAACAACTAGCTATCAGTGAACTCCTAGACACCTCACCCCCAAGCAGAAGAAATAAAACAAATAAGCAACAGAAAGGAACCATATGCTTACTCTCACGGACAGTAGACTATCTGGAAGCCTCGAGGAACGAACTTGAGCAGGTTCACTAATTTCAGTCAGTTTCCAAATTTTGGATTTCTCCAGCTCATCAGAAACCCTGGGCTTGGCATCTTGCAGGCTGCGATTATCTCCATTCTGAAAGGTAGTCTTAGACATAGTCAAGAAAATATTCAAAGAGTTCAAATTGATGAACATACAATATCTTGCACATGGAAACAGAAACATAACAAGAGCCGATACCATTTAATTAGAATGAACATACAATATCTTGCACATGCAAACATTAACAAAATAAGAGCTGATACCATTTAATTTAAAATAAGAAAAGAATGTTATTCAGTGAAAACCCGGCAGCTTTGAAACCGACTCTTTCGACCGCATAAGCTAAGTAGAAAAACCTACCAGCTGAACAACGGCGTTCACTGGCGCAGTTCTATCTGCAATACTCATACTAGTTCCAGCAGTTGAACTAGAAGCACCATATGTGCTGATCATGGGTGCCTGCCAAGAGTAAAAATTTAAAATGAAATAATAGTCTTAAACTGATACTGATGCCACCAAACAAATATACCTTCGCAACAGCGGCAGGAGGAACTCTGGAGGGATCAAGAGCACGGCTTTCAATAGCACGGATCAGGCGAACACCATCAGCATTTGCCAGTATTTTAACACCATTCTCACTGGTTGATACAGCCAAAAGTGTCCCTTCTTTACTAAACCGGATGCACGGAGATGCCTAAAGGTGAATTTGCATATTTTTAAAAGTGCTCGACATTTTACACAATAACCTTCAAAGTAGTAATAAGATTTTAACTACATACTGGTAATCCGCCCTCAGCATCTATGCTTGTTAAGAGGTTTGTATTATCCATGTCCCAGAATTTGATTACAAACTCATCACCAGCAGCCAAGAATCTGTTTTTTGTTGTATCAAACTGCACCACCCCGACAGATCTCTTCCCAAGACCAATATAGGTACGTTTAACAGCACCTTCACTTTCATTCCACTCCACAAGGTATGATTCACCATCTTTACTGGTGCCACAAGAAAAGAGCCTACAGTTTTTGGAAAAAGAAAATATACTTAGGCACTTTAACCTATCACCATTACCAAGAGCAAAGGCCACTAACTAGATTCCTACCTTGCTCCATCAGCACTATAAGCCATTGTAGTACATGAGTGGCCTGGAGCATCATAATCAACCCTGGATCCCATGTTGTCATACAACCAGGCCTTGATCTTCCCATCAACCGCAGTTGCAAAAATGAACTAACACAAAAAAGAAGACTTTGATGAGATAGAAAAAAGATTTGATGAGTAGGATAGATAAAATCGAAGGAACTCTCTCAAAACAAAACTCATTAGGAAAATACACAAAAGTTCCTTGTCCTTCTGCGAACATGCCTAGCAACATAGCATATCAGATAGTTGAAGCTACACAGTTTTATGTCTAATAAATGTTGTCAAGAGATAATTACAAAGATGCCTAAACAGTAAGCAGAAAGACAAGATTGGAATAAAAAACACATCCTAATTCACCGTTGATTAATGCAAGTTTAAAAATATGCAGTGGCCACAAAAGGTAAACAGCGATGCCCAAAAGCGTATCTGAGCAAAAATAGAAACATTTGCTGACATTACTTTTTCTCTTGTAATGGTTGTCCGCATTTTTTGGGGGGAGGGAGATAAACTTGCATAGGATGTTCCCCTATCAATTTCACACTCTTCCGTCGTCCACAAAAAATCTTAAAAATCTTCCATTAAAATGAACTGCAACCAACAATCCATATATATCTCATCATTCTGATTCTATGGATGTACAAATTAGATGGTACCTGAATGTTTTCCTTATAGTGAGGACACACAGAATAGACAGGCGCCTCATGGCCCTCAAAAGTATATTGCTTAGATCCAGTGGCAGCATCCCACACCTGTGTGAACACCAAAGACTCCAAAATGAGACCCTCCGATAATTTAAATTCAGCTTTAGAAGACTGACAACTAACAACAATGCATACCCTGATAGCCTTGTCATCTCCACAAGTTATGATGCATAATTGTTTATTTGGATGAGAGAAAGCAAGATCATTAACATTGCCAACATGGGCATCAATCTAGAAAAAAAAAAGATCAGGTGATTGTTGCTTATAAGATGGTGACAAGATCTCAGACAAATAAAGCTTAATATAACTGAAATCTTAATGTCAACACAAACCTCAAGGTGGTTCCTCAAATCATCACCACCATGGTAGGAGTATAGATGAACTATGTGCTTAGAATACGCAACACCTGGATCAACATTGAGAATCAAGAAAATAGCATGATTAAATAACAGAAACCACTGAATTTCATTTGTAATATCACATACTAAAACAGAAAATAGTGGCTCAATTCACTTTCACAAAATCTTATGGAGTGGAAAAAACTTGTCATACTCGAATGCTACTTATGCACTTTTTCGACATATCTGTGGCTAAAATTTCTATTCTAGTCCATGCGTAAACCAAGATGGTTTTGGGTATATAAAAGCATTTCATACAACTATGCTTAATTTTACCAAATATGAATCCATCCATAATCCTCTTAGCACCTGAAAACCAAATGATATAGTAAAGAATTTTTTTAAATTTAACAATGAGCTCTCAGTCCATCAAGAATTCTACAGACTACAATTACTCTCTCCATAGCAGCAGCCCTATCATAATGCCTCCACCCAAGAAAAAATCCTCACTCAAAATGATAGGAAGGATGATTATTACATACCAAGAAGGTTCCCATCAGGACTCCACATCACACGGTTGACTGTAGCAGTATATTCATTCGCTAAAGATGCCTATAAGTAAGAAAGAGGAAATTAAAATCTACCTAAATTGGAAGGAGGCCCTTAAAAGTTTAATCAAATACTCAATAGAGATACACTAACCTGAAGATTCATTGAACAATTACTTATCTCCCAAACTTTGAAATTTTTAAATGCAAGCCTCTCCCTGCCACCAACCTCCCATATAGCAATGTCGCCAAGGTTTGTTCCAACTGAAAAGGTAGACAAGCGCAATCTTCAGAAAGATAAAACATCACATGCTTAGAGTGAAAAGCAACATGTATTTAGATAATTCAGTAACATGGAAAGCTGACCAAGAAGAAGGGTTTGTTGCACAGGATGGAAATCCATGCTCTTAACAGCAGACCCTTGATTCAAGTTCACCACGATAGTCTTGGGTAAGTCATCAGAAGAATACAAATTATGAGCATGGCTCTGACCAGGATATGTGACAGGGAAGATGTTGACGGGGAGATTATTGACCTGCAGACGTCCATTTAGACCAAGAAATGATTATCGGATATCCCATTCTAAAGCACAGTTTGACATTTTAAGATGACATGATATAAAAAGGAGAAGTAAAGTCTATAGCAGGAGTTAATACTTCCCTTACTCCAACAAAAGTATCTCAAGAGCTGCAGAACTACGAACTAACCCAAGAAATAAAATGACAACCCCCACCCCCCACAACCACCACACCCACAAAGGAGAGAGAAAGACTGTAAATGGCATATTACGTACCTCCTCTGACATCCCAAAGGGTCTTGGCCTCTTCAGCACGTGCTCAGAATCTGCAGTTTGGTAGTCCAATGCTGGATTATTAGCAGGAGGAGTCCTAGGATGCTTTAGCATGGATGCTATCGTATTGCACACAGACAAAAGAAGTCAACAGATTAGCCAGAGGGAAAAACAGTAGGAAAAGAAGAACCATAAAATTAGATGGTTTTTTTCAATCGTTAGAACTGTAAAATTAGATGTTAACACTAATATTGCAATAGGAAACAGATATAAACACTCAAATGACACTCATTAGTAGGAAAACCAAAATTACCGGTATTAACAGGAGGGCTTAAGCCTATTGGTCCTCCTGAAATAGCTTGGTGTGGCATAGAGGGTGGATTAGCCATCCATCCTCCAAGTGAAGCAATAGGTGCTGGTGCTGGCTGGAAGGGCTTTCGAGACAAAGAAACAAGAATAGTTTCAAAAAGAAGTTTAAATAATATTCCAAGTGAGCTTATATTATTTATAAAAAGAGGAAAGAAAGAGAGGAGGTAGTTGTTTTAAGGAACACATACTCCATGGGCGCCAATAGGTGGAAAACCACCTACTTTAGGCATAGCACCAATAATGGGATTAGCAACTGGAGAAGGAGCCCGAGCACCATTTGCTTGCCCACAGGCATGATCCACAAAGAGAGTTTTTATGTCAGGATTGGGCTTCGGATTCTTGCAAAGCTGATGCTGCCAATTTAAACTGCAAGACAATAGAAAGGAATAATAATGATAAACACTTAAACTTGGCCAGAAGAAATAACAGACTCTTCTGTTGTTGAGAAACACAGTGTAAAAGGATAAGTGTGTTCCTTGCTCACCTCTGGTTTATCAATGTCCGCAGCCTTGAGTTCTTTAAGCTAGGAAACTGAAGCTTGTCTCGGAAAAGAGGATTTGCCTCGATCAACTTTTTTAGCTCAACGAGCATTATAGCCCTAGCAGACTTGGTATCTCCATACTTAGAAAGCTGTTCATTCTCCCTAGCATTAAAGATTTTCCACCATAAATTTTTTATCACGAAATAAGCAACGAAAGATAGACGGGAAGGAAAAGAACATAAACAACTGCTCAGCAACAGATAATTTCCTGTCCCACAGTTAACAATACTAAAGGCAGAGAGATACTAGCATATTAATATAGAAACCTTACAATTATGAGAAAGGAGGTCTTTTTTCTTTTCCCAATTAATCATTTTCTTCTTTATACAACTTTGCCGAGCAAAAGTGCAAGCCCCAAGAAAGTCAGGATATATAGAAGTAACAAAATTATTTTGTCAATCCATCCAGATGTTATAAATTCAAACCGCTAAAAGAGCCTCTTGCAGAAATGCAACGCAGAAACAACCTCTTACAGAAATACAAGGTAAGGCTGCTTACATAAGACCCAATGCGGTCTAGCCCTCTCCCAGACCCGACGCATAACAAAAGCTTAGTGCACTGGGCTGCCCCTTTTATCCAGACAACACAGATATCACTTAATAGAATGGACCTCCTCCCCGCGAAACAAGAAATAAACTAGCTGTGTAATCTTTGATAGTAGTTCAGATTATAACTAAATTCTTAAGTATCTCTTTCCAAATTCAAAAAGGCAAAGGGACAACTTTTGGCTTTAATGCAAATAAAAGCGTGGCCGAATAAAGGAAACCAAAGCAAGATCATCAAGATCTCCTAAATCTGAGTTGCACAGATTCTTCGTATCCCCTTGCAGCAACGTATCAATCCAACACGATTTGGTGCACGTGTGGGATACGCATTGGATTTGGTCAACTTATCTTGGGTGCTTTGATTAAGACTAGGGCAAAAAAGTATCGGATTGATGGCTTTTTGGTTTCTGTTTTTTGGGTTTTTAGATATATGGAAACATGTGTGTGTGCGCATGCGTGTGTGTATATATATTCACATAGTACTAGAACACTGTGCTATTACATGAGATATCTTACTAGGTATTAGTAGGAATTTAACTAAACTAGTTTTAGTTCAATAAATTCAACTATTTATCGAAATATAAACTTATCTATGTTGTACTATACATTTATAGCCGTATTTCGACACCTATACGCATACTCCTTGACCTTTCCACAACCCGAATCCTAAGATAACATTTAGGTGATATGAATCCAACATCTAGATCTGCGCCCGTACCCGTGTAGATCAAAATCCAAGAAGGAAATTGTCCACTTCACAACAAACCTGCTTGCTTATAGCCATTTATATACCAAACATACAAAAAGCAGATTGCCGGGAAAACAGCCATTCTGCATTCATGCTGAATAAACAATTTTGCTCAATTAGTAATTCTCAATTTCTCAACCAAAGAAAACAACACACCAAATCATGAATGCTAGCATCTCTTCACCTTAACAACCAGCACCCTCATAAGTTACACCAACATAAAAAAATTATACCTAAAATTCTGCAACGTCAAGAGTAGTGTTATTTCCTTAAACAAATCTTCATTAAATGTGGAAAATACTTTCAGATCTTTCACTAGAATCTCTACAGCCTTTGCTTGATCATTCCTGCAACAACAAAAAGAAATTTAAAAAAATCACCCAAATCAAATCAACAACGAAACGGCTAAAACCCAACATGGCCAATAGGGCACCATAAGAGCCGGTAGTACCTGTCGAGTGCTTCAAGATACTTCTGTTTTCTGATCTCAAAAAATATTTTCATGGAGTAGCGGTTGTCATCTACCTTAGTAAAACCAGACAGATACTTTTCCACATCATCCCACTCTCCATTAGTAACCGAATCCTCAAAGTACCTCATGATGAAGAAGAAGCCCGACTCTTTCTCCAACCTTTAATTAAAAAAAAACAGACAACATTAAACAACCAAAAATCCATTTAAAAATTAAAATTACTAACAAGGAGAATTACCACCAAAATAAAAACTAGAAGCAGAAAGAGCAAAAAGGAGCAATCTTTACCTGTGAACTGTTTCCTTGAACTTCTCTTCATCTAAAAACTGAAGTATAAGAAACACCAGTTCTCTGCTCAACGAAGTCATCACGTTGACTGATCAAACTAACCTCGCCCCTAGATCCACCTTAATAGCCACCATAGGCAAATCAATTTAGGGTTTTCACGACCGATCGAGTCGAATCAAAAAACCAAGAACAAACATGCACCAACACTATTGAAAAAACACATACGACAATTAAACAAACACACCATAAAAAAGAACAAAATTAATACCAAACTATACCTTGAATTCAGCAATAAACACGTACAGATCGGGATTTGCAGAAAGACGCAGACAACAACGAAGAAGAAGAAGGTGAGGTTTTTTTTTGGGCTTTTGCGGTGGGCCTCCGTCTTTTTCCTTACTTTTTTCCTTACCCTCTTCTTTCTCTTTCTAATCTAATTTTGTGCTGCTTCTTTCACTCTCGCACTGCTTTTTATTTGAAAATGGAGAAAGTGTGACGAAAATGTTCCTTACGCGCCTGCACTAGTCGTGAAGTAAACGATAACACAAGAAATTTTGGTCCACCAAACGCGTCGACTTTTGAATAGTGCTACAGCTCGCCACGTCGCAGTATGAAGGTGTGATAAGAGACGAGTCATTATCATTTAAAATTGTTTGAATAAGTTGATAAGTACAATAACAGATCGATATAGGATTCCATAATGATAAGTACACTAAAGAACACTTGATGATAAGTATTCTTACTTATCAGCGGTAAGTTAGCGTGTTTGAATGGGAAAGGAGAAGGTATAATAAGGGTACAGCGACCAAGGACCATTCTTGAATGTGCTTTAATAATTTGATCTGATTAAATGGTGGTCCCCACTTTCCTTCAATTATTAGCTTTACTTATGCTATAAGCCTATAAACACAGAGTATCTAGTTTTTCGGCAAATGAATGTTTTAGCGTAAATGTACGATAATTGAATAGTACGATAAATTTCGAATTTAGATTTTAAACATAAAAAATCATAGTAGAAAATGCGTTTTTAATTTGCGTCACGATTAGAAATTCAATGCCTAAGTTTGTTTGAGCAAATAAATATTAAACCAATTAGTAATAAGTTAATGGGGTGAACCTCAGTTGAGCTTAATAAATCCTAGATCAAATAAACAAAACTCTTGTATAGCTAGAAGAGTTTAGGAGCATTAATTAGTGAGCTTAATATGCTATGATTGACAAAATATATAATATCAAAAATATGTAATAAATGCAAGAAACGACAAGGGTTATAGTGTAAAGGAATTGTCACCCAATGATTGTGTGATTGGGTACTTCCTTTCTCTGAACACGTTGAAAAGCGAACAGTCAGTATGTGTATGGGATCTTGGGATTTATGAATAAAGGTTGAACAACATGTGCTTGAATAAGATGAATAAGACAACTCTTTCGTATATTCTTCTCTCAACTTTACAATATCTCTTAGTTCTCAAAAAGGCAGATCCCCTGTTTGTTCACTATCTCCTTCTATTTATAAGGGACATTCTCCAAAAAATCCTAAAAAGTACATCATAAAGAATATCCAAATGAATATTCTTCCTGTCTCTTTCTGAGTTTAAGTTACCCTTATTACCCTACCTCAGTTGCCCGCTTCTAGTCGTCCGCCTTCATTTGGAAGACCGTCAGTCGCTGTGTCGTGGTCGACCACGTCCTATGTCTTGCTTATCTGTTACCGTGGTTACCAAATTTGGACATATACAATTAGTCCTTCCGCTTGTTGAGGTCGTAGCCCTGCACATCCTCAATAAGCAGATGTCATTCGTTTCCGTTGTGGGAGAATTTGGCTATTAAATTACGCCGGGTTGGCTAAGATCGAGAGAACGACACTACCTGCGGAATCCTGATTGATATGGTTATCAAGATGTGACGTCACTACCATGCGCGACATCATTACGCATCTTCCTGAGACAGCATCTGTGTGCTTGTCGCTTTGGTTTTAGTGCCATTGACAGTCATCTGCTTCGATTCTCGCGCCACCAAGCCCTATAAATAGGTGAGGGTTTCGTTTTTTCCGAAATTTTCCATTTCCTTCCTTGTGTGTACATTATTCTCCTTTGATCATCTTTCTCAATTCTTAGCTCCGTTTTTTATGATTCTGCTTCCTATCTTCCCATTTAGTCACCGTCTCTCCCTTCAGGTTTACTGGTACACCCTTTGTTATCGAGATGTCCCGAACCTTTCGTGCACACGATGAAGTTTCCAACGCTACCCTGTCGTCAGTGGCCCCTCCTTCCGGCGGCGAGGATATCGCGGCTGGGGAGGGTGATAGTTTCCCTACCGTAGAAGAAATATTCCCCAGAAACCCTTTGTCCAAGAGCGATTTTCATAAGGAACCTGCTCCTTCTCCTGTTCCTGTGATCTCTAAAACCAGGCCATCTCAGATAGATGAACTCCGGACTACATACCATATTCCTCCTCACGTCGAGATGGTTTCGGCTGGGGGGACAACGTGGACGTCCACAGACCTGGATATTGTGCTTTTTATGTGTATCCTTTTGTAATTGGTCATACCCTCCCTCTTCTTCAGCTGGCGGAGGAGTTTTGTTGATTTTACGAAGTCTGGCCGGCACAGCTCTCTCCATACTTGTATAAAATCTTTCTGATGCTGACGAAGTATGCGACGTTGGCTGGGTGTGAGGTTGACATCCACCACCTTTTAATTTTATTTTCCCCGAGCTTTCATAGAGGTACCATGATACATCTGCGACATCACGGGACCAAGGGGTTGGTGGTTGTAATGGATGACAGGGCGAGCCGGAAGTTTTGGCACAAGTATTTTTTATCAAAACGGAGCACTTAGTGTCGGACCCTGTTGGATTCCCAGAGCAGTGAAATCATAACTGTAGGTGTCGATGATGTAAGCTTGTTATCTACGTTCGCTCTTTCTTATTTTTATTCATTTGTGGTTTTCTGTGCAGCTGAGAGACGTGCACCTTTTTCCGTCATCGGCATTGAGGTTTGGGTAGCTCGCGTGCTATCTCACATGGTGGAGATTCGAGATTGGGCCACTTTCTTCAAACGCTTAGGACTCAAGGTTTCGTCTGGTAAGTGTTACTTTTGCCCCGACCCTCAGTTGTTTGCTATCATTTATTGATACGACCTCTTTGTGCTGACAGGTCGACGAATTTCCAAAAGGAAGGCTCTAGTCACGGCATTTCGCCAGGCCATTGCATTGGCGGCGATGCAATTTACTTTAGCCGAATCCGTCCACGGAGGTCGTACTCAGACTTTACCAACAAGGGACCCTCATCGGGATGTCGTTGTACGGGACGAGATCTCTTCCTGGCCTACCTACCACCTCGTAGATGAGTCTTCCAATGGAGATGAACCATCGTCGAGAAAGAGGAAAAGGGTGGAGCTTGGGAAGGTCGTCGCCACCAACGTTGAAAAGACAAAAATCCTTGCTTCGAGAGTGGCGTCTTCGCCTAGGTCTGGCGTAGGGGCCATTTTTATGGCGGATGCCATTTTGGCGGGGAGGTCCCCAAGGTCCGAAGAGGCATGTCAAGGCGGGGGACCTGTACGATCTGCTGAAGGTGGTGCGTCGTCTGCTGCTGGAGGGGATGGAGTGGTACTCGCGGAAGATGATGGTTCAAGCTCGGACATCAATCCCGAAGATGTGTGAGCCTTTTTGGAGAGAAATACCTGCGTGGAAGTGAGGACGGAGGGTCCTAACTGACACGTAATCATTCCCGTGGATTACGACCTTTTGGCGAACTCTAAGCAGGCAGTATCGGCATTTGCCCCTTTGTGCGCTGCTTCCGAGAACACGGCGCTTCAGGCGATGAGTGACGCAGAGATATCGCGGAGTATTTTCGGTATGGCTTTGCGGGTAAGTGTTTTCTCCTTTTTTTGTTTTTGGATTTGTTTTCTATGAGTAATCTACTTAAACTGACTTTCTTTCCTCTGCATATCAGACTCTCATCATAGAGATTGAGCACGATCGGGGGGATAAACGAAGGACGACCGTTTTTGGGAAGGTAGCCTCTAAGTACAAAGAGTATTGTACCAAGCACCATGCACTGGTCTTCACTCAAGATAGCAATTTGCAGTTGTTTCGCGATGGGCTTAAGCAAAAAGAGAAAAAGTTGGTGCAGAAGGTTGAAGAGCTGAGAGAGCAGGATGAAGAGCTGATGAAGGCCATTAGCTAATGTAGTGAACTTGAGGCGGCTCTTAAAGTCAAGGAGGATGAGTTCGAGGTGAGCAAGGGGGTGATGGCCGAGAACGCCGACCTTCAGGCGCAGGTGGGCACCTTGACTGCTGAGTTTGGGCGAAGAGGGGCGGAGGCTTTTGATCTGAGGGGTGAATTAAGCGTTAAGGCTAATGAATTGGCTCGTGCTAGAAAGGGCAGGGTAACTGCCGTATTTGAGGTAACGGCTTTGGAAGACGCCCTTCGTGTTTGTAGGTTTGAGAGAGATAATGAGATGGAGACTTCGGCGCTCAAGGTAGCAAAGTTAGAGGAAAGGATCCAAGATCTGAAGCGGAGTTATCCGTATTGAACGAACATGTTGTTGCTTTGAAGGCGGAGGAGGTGCGATCGCAGTCGCAACCCTCCACGTCTCATACCTTAGTTGATCATGTTGTGTCGCGGGAGTTGTATGATATGTGGGTCCATGCGAAGGCTCATCTTGATGTGTACAAGTCCCTGTACGCTAACGGGAAGGTTTCAGAGGTAGAACTCGAGGGTGTTTATGTTAAAGCACGTGCAGCCCCTAAAGTCTGCAGTTATAATCCCGATACGCCTAGCGGGGATGATGTCGATGATGATGATACGGACAGGCTCGCCTCCGATTCTAGGTATAACGAGGAGTATACCGCGGGGGATGACGCGGCGTAAGGATGTTGTATTTATTTTGTTTTGCTTTGTTGTTTTTGTGAGGGTGTCTTCGAGCCTTTTGTAAAAAGTTTTTGTAATACAAAAGTTGTAATGGAATGATTACCTTTTTGCTGTGCACTTTTGAATTGTTATTTATTTGCTGTGAGGGGGTCACTGGCTTTTCCGTCGCTTATGTATAACGCTTTGTCATAGTCGATTGTAGATCTTGGTAACTCGGGTGAGGTCAAATATTTAAGTAATTCGAGCGAGGTCAAATGTTGAGTAATTCGAGCGAGGTCGAATATTTTATTTTGGCGATGGCCTTTGGCTGTAGGGGTGTTATTTCGAGTTAAGGTCGAAGTGTTAACTCGTTATAATTCGAGCGAGGTTGAATATTTTCCTTTGGCGATGGCCTTTGGCCGTAGGGGTGCTATTTCGAGTTAAGGTCGAAATGTTAACCCGTTATAATTCGAGCGAGGTCGAATGTTTTTGGCGATGGCCTTTGGCCGTAGGGATGTTACTTTGAGTTCAGGTCGAAATGTTAATCTGTTATAATTCGAGCGAGGTCGAATGTTTTTTGCGATGGCCTTTGGCCATAGGGGTGTTATTTCAAGTTAAGGTCGAAATGTTAACCCGTTGTAATTTGAGTGAGGTTGAATGTTTTCTTTTGGCGATGGACTTTGGCCGTGGGGTATTATTTCGAGTTAAGTTCGAAATGTTAACCCGTTGTAATTCGAGCGAAGTCAAATGTTTTTTTTGCGATGGCCTTTAGCCGTAGGGGTGTTATTTCGAGTTAAGGTCGAAATGTTAACCCATTGTAATTCGAGCGAGGTCGAATGTTTTCGACGATGGCCTTTGGCCGTAGAGGTGTTATTTCGAGTTAAGGTTGAAATGTTAACCCATTGTAATTCGAGCGAGGTCAAATATTTTACTTTGGTGATGACCTTTGGCCGTAGGGGTGTTATTTCGAGTTAGGGTCGAAATGTTAACCCGTTGTAATTCGACCAATGTCGAATGTTTTTGGCGATGGCCTTTGACCGTAGGGGTGTTATTTTGAGTTAAGGTCGAAATGTTAACCCGTTGTAATTCGAGCGAGGTCGAATGTTAGATGCCAAAGAAAAAAATGATGGAGAGTAAAATGTTGCTTTATTTCACTTCGTTGGAGAATATCTTGGTGGAGTACAAAATGCTTCTTTATTCCATTCACTGGAGTACTATACATGTCTGTTTTATACATATATTGGAGAAGTTTCCATGTATCTAGTCCATTCATCGTTCGGCCTAGAGAGGTTATCGGCAGGCGGGGCGATGAATTATACTTTGAAATTCCAGACATCCCCCTCGTTGCCTTGTTAAAAACCTCCTCGAGAAAACCCAATTGGGACAAAATCCGGGTGAGGGAAAAAAGTACGACTTGAGGGTCTCCTTTTTCAAAAGTTGAAGTATTTGAGGCGGGTGACATTCCAATTGTTTTGTAGTAGTTTTCCTTCCATTGTTTCTAGTTGGAATGCTTTTTTGTTTGTTGTCGCTGTGATTTTGTACGGCCCGTCCCAATTGATTCCTAGCTTGCCTTCTTTCGGGTATGTGGTCGCTTGTGTTTTGGCCTTGAGGACATAGTCTCCGACTTTGAGTGGTCGTATTTTGGCCTTCTTGTTGTAATACCTTTCTGTTTGTTGTTTTTGGGCTACCATCCTAACATAAGCCATGTCTCTTCGTTCTTCTACCTCGTCGAGGTCTTGTTTTCTGTTCTCGTCGTTGTTTGGTTCACTTTTATTGGAGTATCTCAGGCTAGGCTCTCCGACCTTGACAAGTATCATGTGTCAGTCCCGTAGACTAATGAATATGGCGTTTCGCCTGTGCTCGTTTTTGGCGTGGTGCGGTAGGCCCATAATACCTCTGGTAGCAACTCTGGCCATATCCCTTTGGCGTCCTCAAGCTTTTTCTTTAAGATATTCAATATTGTTTTATTGGAGGATTCGGCTTGACCATTACCAACGGGATGATATGGCATGGAGAGTATTCGCTTGATGCGCCATTTTTGAAGAACTCATTCGTCTTTTTCCAGTTGAATTGGGGCCCATTATCGTAGTTGATTTCTTTGGGGATGCTGAAGCGTCATATGATGTTTTTCCATATGAATGTGATGACTTCCTGTTTGCATATTTGGGTGAACGCACCTGCTTTAACCCATTTGGAAAAGTAGTCAGTTAAAACTAAAAGGAAACGTGTCTTACCTCGCCCCATTGGGAGGGGTCCGATGATGTCCATTCCCCATTCGATGAACAGCCATGGCGAAGTGACAGAGTGGAGGAGCTCACCCGCTTGATGTATCATAGGCGCATACTTTTGGCACTGCTCGCATCTCTTGACATAGTGTGTGACTTCCCTTTTCATAGTGGGCCAGTAATACCCTACTTGAATGAGGCATATGATGAGGACTCGATAGCCTGTATGGTCACCTCAGTGACCCTCATGTACTTCTTTGAGCACGCGCCTTGTTTGACTCGACCCTAGGCATTTTGCTAAGGGCCCCCCGAACGTTCTCTTGTGCAGGTCGTCATTTATGAGGTTGTACCTGGCCGCTTGCATTCGAAGCTTTTTGGCTTCCTTTTTGTCTTGTGGGAGTGTTCCCTGCTACAAATATGTCATGATGCAGTTACGCCAGTCCCAAGTCAAGTTTATGGAGTGTACCTCGAGTTGGTCTATTGACGAGTGGAGGAGGGTGACCACATTTTCTTTAGTGATATTTTTGGTGGCGGATGCTAGTTTGGTGAGGCCATCCGCCTCGATTTTTTGAGCTCGGGGTATCTGGTCGAGTCGACATTCATCGAATTGTGGCAGTAGTTTGTGAATTTCTGCCTGGTACTTTTGTAGCCTTTGCTCTTTGATTTAGAAAGCCCCTGTAACTTGGTTGACGACAAGTTGTGAGTCACATCTGAGGATGACTCGTCGTGCTCCATATTTGAGAGCTAGCTTTAGCCCTGCAATTACGGCCTCATACTCGACCTCATTGTTAGTCATATCGGGGCATTGTATAGATTGGCGGATAACTTCCCATATTGGGACCTCGAGTACGAGTCCCAGTCCAGACCCCGACGGGTTGGATGCGCCGTCGGTGTAAAGGACCCAGAGGTCGGGTTGCCCAGAGGAAGTATGAGAAGCTTCCTACTCGACCTCGGGCATTATTTTGGCACTGAAATCGGCGACGAAGTCGGCGAGTACCTGCGATTTAATCGTTGTTCGCGGATGACAAATTATATCATGCTCGCTCAGCTCTATGGCCTACTTAGCCAATCTTCCCGACAATTCGGGTTTATGTAGGATGCTCCGTAAGGGGAAAGTCATCACTACCAATATGGGTTGGCACTGAAAATAGGGTCTAAGCTTTCGTGAAGCTATAACCAATGCTAAGGCCAATTTTTCTAGGTGGGGGTACCTCGTTTCGGCGTCGACCAGGGTTTTTGCTAATATAATAAATTGGGGATTGCATACCTTTATTCTCGCAGACCAGCACAACACTTACCGCAACTTCTAAGACGGTCAAATATACTAAGAGGTATTCGCCAGGCTCTGCTTTGGCAAGTAGTGAGGGCGAGGATAGGTAAGCTTTTAGTCCTTTCAAGGCATCGATGCATTCTGAGTTCCACTGGAGCCCGTTGTCTTTTTTCAGCATGTTGAAGGATTTGTGGCCTCTATCGGATGACCGCGAGATGAATCTTGACAGAGCGGCTATACGGCCAGTCAGTTTTTGCACCTGTTTCTTTCTGGTCAACACCTCAGGTATCCCTTCAATGGCTTTGATCTGATCTAGATTGACCTCGATACCTCTTAGTGATACCAAGAAACCAAGAAATGTTCCCGAGGTTATGTCGAAGGCACATTTTTCGGGATTTAGTTTCATGTCGTACCGCATCAGTATACTGAAGGCTTCTTTCAGGTGATGTGGTCTTCTTTTCTTTTTGATTTAACCAATAGTTCGTCGATGTAAACTTTCATTGTTTTGCTGAGTTGATCTTTCAACATCTTGGTGACCAACTTTTGGTACGTTTCCCCCGCATTCTTCAACCCGAACAACATAACTCTATAGCAGTACGTTCCCTAATGAGTGATGAAAGTAGCTTTTGTTCCCTAATGAGTGATGAAAGTAGCTTTCTCTTGGTCCTCTTCCTCTATGAGGATTTGGTTTAACCCGAGTAGGCGTCCAAGAAGCTTAGTAACTCGTGTCCTGCTGTTGCGTCGAGGAGCTGGTCGATGTACGGCAGTGGGAAGGAGTCCTTTGGGCATGACTTGTTTAGTTCTGTGAAATCTACGCACATCCGCCATTTCCCTTTTTCTTTTTCACCATGACCATGTTGGCGACCCATTGGGGGTATTTTGATTCTCGGATGGAACTATTGGCGAGGAGCTTATCCACTTCATCACTTACGGCCTCGTTGATTAAAGCATTGAATTTCCTTCTTATTTGTCGTACTTGCGGATAAAGTAGGTCGACGTTCAACTTATGTGTGGCCACGTCTTTTGGGATAACCCGCATATCTGCATAAGAGAAAATAAACAGATCGGCGTTGTCAATTAAAAACTCGTGAAATTTACCTGGTTCTGAGAGTTTATGCCCGATGTAAGCCTTTTTGCTGTTGTCGCTGTTATTTAGTTGGACGGGATCGAGATCTTCTACCGTTGATTCAGTTGCTTCCACGATGTTGGGGTCCCTGATAACTCTATTTGTACGTCGAGTTCGGTCCCCAACTATGGTAATTGTTATGCCTCTGCGTCCGTTCCCTTCATATATTGGGTGTGCGCGCAATCCTGGGTGATACGATAGCATTCTTAAGCGGTGCATTGTTCGCCCCGGATATTGAATATTCCCCATGGAGTAGGGAACTTGATTACTTGATAGATGATCAATGGGATGGCCCTCATGGCGTGTATCCATGGTCGCCCAATGATGGCATTGTAAGTTGTGTCTTGGTTCATGATATGGAATGTTGTTTCCAGGGTGACGCCCCTAGCCAGAACGGGTAGTGTTATCTCCCTGGAGGTTTGTTCAACTGCATTGTTAAAACCTGTTAGTGTTATGCAACGCGATATTATCTTGTCCTCAAGTCTCATTTGTGCGAGGACTCGAGGGTGGATAATACACGTGCCGCTTCCATCGTCTACCATTATTCTACTTACATCAATGTCTAAACTACGTAAAGTAATAACAAGAGCATCGAAGTAAGGGAAAGTCAAACCGTCGGTATCCGACTTATTGAAGATGATACTGTCTTTGAGGTCATCATACCGTTCGTGGGTGATCAACCGTTTTAGTTTATGCGTAGTGGTGAACTTCACATAGTTGATTGTTGCTTCATCGCCTCCACCAATGATCATTTGGATGGTGTGAGCAGGAGAGGGCGGCTTTGGAGGTCCCTGGTATGGTTCGCGTATGCAGGCAAAGTTGGCTCGTCCACGATTGCTCATCAGTTCCCTCAAGTGCCCTTGGCTTAACATTCTCACTACCTCTTGTCGCAGACCTATGCAATTATCGGTTTTGTGACCTCGTTCCTGGTGAAATTCATAGAGGACGTTCGACTTCCGAGTATTTGGATCATACTTTATCTTTTGTGGCCATTTCACCTTCGTACCGAGCCTCTCTAGTGCGTACACTATTTCTGAAGGGGAAACACAAAATTGTGAGCGGATAAGAGTGGAGGCATACCTCTTTCGTTTCCCTGAGTCCCTGTGTGCGGCCTGGGCGGCCCTTCCGTATATCGAGGAGGTAGTGGGACGGTTGTTCAGATGTAGGGCTGATGTCTTTCTCGGCTGAGATGGGGATCCGACTAATCCCTTCGACCGTCTTTACGATGATCTTTTCTAGATTCTACTTGAACTGACGTTAGCCATTGCATCGGATCGTTAAGGTCGTCCTCGTCGGCTCTCACCTCAGCGCACTATGCATTGTGGATTTCTTATGAAGTGGTGGGAGGGTATTTCATGAGCCTCCTTAATAGTTTTCTGGTTGCTCTCGACCCGTTCTGGAAGGCTACTACCGCCATCCCTTTTGATACATTTGGTAGGCTCATTTTCACCCTATTAAACCGGGCGAGGAAGTCCCTGAGTCCCTCGGCAGGTGATTGTCTAACGACGAATATGTCATTCACTCTGGCTTCCGCCTTCTTAGCCCCTGCATGGGCAGCGACAAACTTGTTGGCCATTTCCTTGAACGTTGCTATTGACCGTGCTGACAGTTGTGAATACCAGGTTAGGGCTCCCCCTGTTAAGGTTTTGCCGAAGTTTTTCAGTAGCACCGATGGTACTTGCTCTTTTGAAAGATCGTTGCCCTTCACCGATGTAGCATAGTGGACGATATGATCTTCTGGATCTGTAGTACCGACGTATATCTTCAGGTACGGTGGCATATTGAAGGTTTGGGGAATGACGTGTGGAGCCGCTTCTTCGTTGTACGGTTGTTTGACAAATCGACCAACGTCTCATTTTGGTAGTAACTTTGGGGCGCCTGGTATCTTGTCGACTCTTCTTAGGATGTTCTTTCATCTGGTCGCGGAGTGCCTTGTTTTCATTTTCCATTTCTTCCATTTTTTTAGAATGGCAGCAAGCACATCGTTGCCTACATCCACAGTGGGGTAAGTGTTACTTATTTGAGGAAGGGGCTGCTCGCCAGTAGTTGTTACAATATCTGCTTGCACGATGTTTCCGTTCTCCCTTTGAGCAGGCATGTCGAGTATATTGTTTATAGTGTTTGTCAGCCACTCTTCTAGTAGTTTCTTCATTTCTGGTGGTGCTTCTTCAGCTGTGGATGTGGAGGCTCCCCTTTCGCGTGAAACCGTTACGCTTTCATGAGGGGGAGGTGAAATACTTAGCCTTGGTGTAGCATTTGGTGTTACATTCTCGTCGTCTCCCTACCATCCTCGTTGATGGTGTTCATAATGTTGGTAGTGACGCCTACTATCGCCTTCAGTCTCGCATCTTCTTTTCCTGCCATCGTTAGTTTGTACAAACGTGGAAGAGATGGTTTTTTTTATGATCTAGAAAGAAGTATAGTTTCAACTAAAACCTCCACACAGACGGCGCCAAATTATTTGAGCAAATAAATGCTAAATCAATTAGTAATAAGTTAATGGGGTGAATCTCAGTTGAGCTTAATAAATCCTAGACCAAATAGAATGAAACTCTTGTATAGCGAGAAAAGTTTAGGAGCATTAATTAGTGAGCTTAATATGCTATGATTGACAAAATATGCAATATCATAAATATGTAATAAATGCAAGAAACAACAAGGGTTATAGTGTAAGGAATTGTCACCCAATGATTATGTGATTGGGTACTTTCTTTCTCTGAAGACGTGGAAAAGCGAGCAGTCAGTATGTATATGAGATCTTGAGATATATGAATAAAGGTTGACAACATGTGCTTGAATAAAATGAATAAGACAACTCTTTCGTATATTCTTCTCTCAATTTTACAATATTTCTTAGTTCTCAAAAAGGTAGATCCCCTGTTTGTTCACTATCTCTTCTTATTTATAAGGGACATTCTCCAAAAAAAAAACCTAAAAAGTACAACATAAAGAATATCCAAAGGAATATTCTTCTTATCTCTTTATGAGTTTAAGTTACCGTTATTACCCTATTTTAGCTGCCCGCTTCCTAGTTGTCGGCCTTTATTTGGAAGACCGTCAGTCGTTGTGTTGTGATCGACCCCGTCCTGTGTCTTGCTTATCCATTACCGTGGTTACCAAATTTGGACCTATACAAAGCTAACACAAGCTAAAAAGAAAAAAAGTAAAAAAGGCCGGAGCTCAAGTAAACTTTCCAATATGAGAGAACATCCAAAAAATATTTGCACAAATATATATATATAAAAAAATAGATATATACATGTGTCTACTCTTTAATTGGCTTACTAACGCCGATAACTTATTGCTTTAATCTGTTAACAAAATTTAGATTCTTTCGTCAATAATTCTAGTTCATTTTCATAAAAACTTTTGTTTATATCTCTATATGAGAAATAGCACATTTACACCGTAGTTCATTTTCTTTTACAGGATCATCATTTTTTGGAATTTTATAAATTTCTCAATTTTATCTTTTGTTAGAAAGAAAAGCTAGGGGTAAAAAAAGATGGCTTTTAAATTCTTAGATGTTGACAAAATTAGTTTCAACACGCACAACCAAATAGTAATTGGGAATATCGGTAAAGCCAATTATTTTTATGATTTAATTTTCCCCAGAAAAAGAAAGTGGAATACACATGCTCTACTTTTTAATTCCACATGCATTATTTTTGTACAATTTCTCGTTTGCATTGATTTGTGCGTGGGAAATTAATAAAAGTGGTTGCATTAATGCAATGCGATTCTTCACAAATGACACCCTGTACAAAGAGAGATGTAATTAATTAATCACCTTATATTAATAGTAACAACTTAGCACAAATACAAGATGCGGTCAAAGAAATATTTGACTTTCAAGTCCATCTGCTAATTAAAAATCAATTTCATAAAGTGTGCATGTTTTGTATTTAAACCTAATTAAATAGTTTAAAAAAATTGTCCCACTCAAAATTAATGTAACTATAAGTCAAACCCGTGACAAACTTACAATACCATACAGGCTGTTGTCACTTAAATAAAGTAAAACTAGAAAAGGCTAAAGCAGAGCCAGTTCGACGTTGATTTTTTTTTTTTTGGTAAATAAAGAATTTTATTACCAAGCATTATTATGCACAGAGTTCCAAACCTATAAAATCAGACAAATTATACTCGCGAGCTGAGCATAGTGCCCCAACTACTAGGTACTATCTATCTATCTTCTACCTTCACTGCCTATGGATATAAATCCAATTCTTTTAATCTATTAGCTACTTTTGACTTCTTGTTTCTTCGATAAAATATGTCTTGTACTATCAGCCGAAGGATTCCATCAACAGTCTTCTTCTTGTCCTGGAATAATTTTGTATTCCTCTCTAGCCATATATAGTAGACACACCCTGCGAAAGTCATTCCGTAGACCTCCGCAATGGCTTTCTTTCCATTTATTTCTCGAACTGTCCATTCAATCTCCTCATCCCACTACAATACCGACCTTTGGAATCCCTGCCATTTCAGTAATCTCCCCCAGATTTCTTTTGACATCCTACATTCAAAAAATAAGTGTGGAATGGTTTCATTTTCCTCGTTACACAACTCATATTTTTGGTCTATTGCTATGCCCCATCCTGCTACCTTATCTTTCGTGTGCAACTTCCCTTGGATCGCCAAATTTATTATAAAACTCCACCTAGGAACAACATAGTTGTTGCAAGTTAGTCTCCTCCATGGCACCATTGGAAACTCCCCTCTCATTCTATAGTGCATCTTTTTAATAGAGAAGGATTGCTGGCTCATCAACTCTGTAACCTCCATTCCTGCCCTTTCTAGGTATGTCTTGGCTTTAAGAATTTTGAGTAGTACCTAGGATGCTTGCTTCACTTGGACCTCCCAGATGTTCTTCCCCTTCCCGTAGTATATATGGACACACCTTACCCACAGTTTATCTTTTTTGGTACATAGGTTCCACAAAAGTTTAATTATTGTTGCCTTGTTCCAAGTTTCAATGTGCATTACATTAAAAAACCCTGCTGTTTTGGGCCAACAGACCTTTTCCCAAGCCAACAATGCTTTCTTTGATATCTTTGTTGTGTTAGTCCAGAGAAAGCTTCTATATGTTGCCTCTATCAGTTTCACAACTTTCTTAGGTAGCACAAAGATTTGGGACCAGAATACTTGGACTGAGAATAGTACACTCTTGATCAGTTGGAGTCTCCCGACATAGGACAAGTATTTTGTGGTCCATGAAGTTATCCTTCCCAACATCTTCTCTACAAGTGGCTGGTATTGTAATAGGGATAGTCTTGTGGAGCTCAGAGGGACGCCCAAGTACCTAATAGGTAACTCCCTTTTTGTAAACTCCAGTGTTGTTAGAATTTCCTCTTGCACCTCTCTGCTTACCCCTCCAAAATAAATGGAGTTTTTGTCTCTGTTTGCTATTAGTCCTGAGCATTGTGAGAATTCATTAAAACAGTTCATGAGCAATTGAATTGAGATTTCATCTCCCCTGCAGCAGAGAAGTAAATCATCTGCAAAACATAGTTGAATAAGCTGCAACTTTGAGCATTTAGGATGAAAATTAAAATCTGGGTTGTTTTGTAGTGTCTTGAGTTTTCTATTGAGGTACTCCATGGCAATAACAAAGAGGAATGGGGACAATGGATCCCCCTGCCTTAGTCCCTTCTTGGCTTGAAATGGCGAGCTTGGTGTCCCATTAATGATAACTGAATAAGAGACACTTGTAATACATATCATGATCCATTCTATAAACACCTTTGGGAAGTTCAAAGCATGTAGGATTTGTTCCAAGTAGGGCCATTCTAAGGAGTCATAAGCCTTTTGCATGTCTACTTTGATCATACATCGTGGGGACACTCCTTTCCTTCCATAACCCCTGACCAATTTATGGCTAATAATAATATTGTCTGATATAATTCTTTCAGGTACAAAAGCTGATTGGCTTTGGTCTATTATAGTATCCATTACTCCTTACAGTCTCTTTGTAAGAATTTTGGATATCAGTTTATACAAAATTGTGCAGCATGATATGGGCCTAAATTGCTTGATAGTGGAGGGGTTCTTAACTTTTGGTATTAATGTAACTATAGTGCAATTGATAGGCAGACGCATGGTCTTTGTATTGAAGAAGGACAGGACAGCTTCAGTTACCTCATTCCCTATAATTTAATTGACGGGTTGTTTCATTTATATCCGTTGTTTGACTTTTTCTTAATTTAAAGCACAAATAGTTTTATCCAAGAACATGATATTTCCTCTCATATTATCTCTGCGTGTGCGTATGTGTTTTTCTATTGAATTTCTTTATTCAGGAACCTCAATTATATACGTATATATATAGCCAAATACATAGACAGCCCCTTAAACTTGTTCTTTTTTTTTTCTTTTTTTTTTTTATCTAAACACTTAAATTAAGCATATGCCATATTGAACATCTGAATTGTACTCAAACTGTGGCTATCAAGAACGAGATGCTGATATAGCATATGATGTGATTTCTACACAAAGTTGAGCGCTTCAAATGACTTTATAACAGCAGCAAATGCTCTTTACTGGATAATATAAAATTTCGCCAGAAATATGAACTTCCATAGACCAATTCTCTTATTCATGTCATCCAATTTGTTCTGCTTCTATATTTAAACACTTTTCTGGTCAATCACCACAAAATAAATTTCTGCCATTTTGAAGATCTATGAAGTTGTGATTATAGAAAACTTACGATTTGACTGAAAAGGCGCACTGTTAAGGAACAATAAAGTTTATCACTAGCACACTACAACCCAATCAATATACTTCTTTGATCTCAATCTGATCTGAAGACCTACAAACACCATTCAGCATATAAACAGTTTTCATTTCTTGTGTTCAACATATTACACGAGAAATCACAAAGACAAACACAACAAGAACATCCACACCTGCACAACCCAATGAAGATACTATGAATTCAAATAAAGTACCTTCCATTCCATGTAATGGATGTCAGTATATCTTCCTGGAAAAACATAAGTAGTCCTACACAAATTCAATATCAACAAACCACAATCAAATAATCCCGGTTCCAGATTCTCTTGACCTATACCTCTACCTTTTCAATTTCTGGTTTTGGTTCTTTTAACTCTGATGCAGCAGCGTCTGCATTACCTTCTGCTCCTGTCAACATATCATCATCCGTAGCTGGAGGAATCTTGAACATTTCGTCATTTTCCAATGCCTCAAACTTCTCTTTTGATTCTCCTTTCAGTAGCTCAACAACCTCAAGCATTGTCGGTCTCTTCTCAGGTCGATTATGAGCACAAATAAGTGCAACAAGAACCAGTCTTTTAAATTCTTCCTCCACATAGTTTCTGTTCAACCTTGGGTCTGCAAGTTCGCTGAACTTCCCTTCACATGCAAGGGGTAGAGCCCAATCAGTGATTGTGCGTTTCACAGTTGGACTAAGCTTCTCAATTGGTTTCTTGCCACTAGCAAGCTCTAGTAAAAGAATACCAAAGCTGTACACGTCACAGCTCTCTGATGCCTTCCCTAACATTGCATATTCTGGTGCAAGATAGCCCAGAGTGCCTTTTACTCTTGTGGTTACATGTGTTGCACCATCTGGGATGAACTTTGCAAATCCAAAATCAGCAACTTGGGCTTGGAAATCAGAATCGAGCAGTACATTGCTTGCTTTGATGTCTCTGTGGATGATATGTGGGGTCGCATGGTGGTGTAGATAGCTGTTGTACACATTACAGTCAAATAAATGAGGAGAAAACATAAGACCCTGTAACATCCGGGGTGGGGGGTTATAGTCAGGAAGAAGGATCAAGGATGTTACAATTACTTACACAATTCCCTCAGCAGAACCAATTGCAATGTTCATTCGTCGCTTCCAATCAAGAAGGCTTTCGGCAGAATGCTGCCCGTGAAGATGAGAAAGTAAGCTCAAATTAGGCATGTAATCATATACAATCAGACGTTCCTGGCCTTCAGCACAGTAACCACGTAAACTTAGCAGATTTTTGTGTCGTACTCGAGCCAGAATTTCAACTTCAACAGCAAATTCCATCTCGGCTTTGTTGCTCCACACTTTTAGCCTTTTGACCGCTATCTGAAAATATGCACTCATCAAGATAAACTCTACGCTCATGCGCAGTAGGTGAAGTTTTACAACTTATTCTACATACACATATCATATGGAAGGACTTAAACTTCAATGACACGCAGGGGCGGATGTAGTGTTCTGGTGACGGGTTCAATTGAACCCATAACTTTCCACGCGGACTAAAAAAATTTTCTATAAAAATTCATTAAAATTGCAAAAAAATAGATATGAACCCATAACTTTAAAATTATAATGAGTTCAATTCTAAAAACCTTAAGAGTTGAACCCATAAGGTTTAAATCCTGGATCCGCCTCTGATGACACGTGATGTCTTTTCAAATAAAAGATATTTTGGCAGTCTTCCATTCTTCTTTTTATATGTCCATTCGTCAGGAAATATGTTAGCTCAAGAAATGAATCTTTTTAAGACATGCACGTGAATGCACACGCACACAAACGGACATATAATTTGCATATATTCTTAGTCACAGGCTCAGGGCCACTGTCAGCTCTCTTCTAAACGTGCCTACACCACTTCGTCCACCTCCCTCCTTTTATATGGGCATTCACGTCAGGAAATATGTTAGTTTCCAAGAAATGAATCTTTTTAAGACACGCATATACATGAATGCACACACACACAAACGGAACCATGATATGCACTTTGTCCACCTCCATTTTTCAGCAGAAACATTCCATTCCACGGTTTCAGACTTTCAGCAGAAGCAGTCCCTTCCATGGTTTCAGACTTTCAGCAGAATCACTCTTCTTCTTAATCCTCTTTCTTTTTCATTTATATACCTTGTTTCCTCCCCCCCCCCCCCTTTTTTTTTTTTGGGGGGGGGGGGGGATGGGGGTCCACAAGAGGCAGGCATAGATGCATCCATTGTCCCCAGAGTGATATTAGCATATATGCAGTATTTGTCTCTAAACACAGATGACACGAATCCAGCAGAAAATACACAATTTTTCTTCAAGCTTTAGAATGATATGTTTCATTTATAATATATTTGTCACAGAAAGAAAGAGGAACTTTGACTCAGTTTTGAGAATAATTACTGGTTGACTGAATATAGACATGAGCTTTAGATAGTTTTAACAAACGCAATACAAACAAGAAAACCAGGTAATCACATTAAAGACGTAGTGAGATAGGAAAGAGGAGAAGCGGTGATAGAGTTTTGCAGAGAAATCTAAAGAATCAAGAACATTACAATGAGGAATACATGGCAAAGCAATACACGAACATCCATTCGGAATTGCAAGTTATTATCAAATTGCAGCATGAAAGAATAACCATAACAGATCTCGAACTATATAAAATAAAAAAAGTCCTGAACCTAAGACAAAATGGGTCGAGTATAAGGTTTACAGAAAGGAAGAATCGGCAACGAAGACAGTTATCCTGTAAAGCTAAGTTTTAAGAATGACTAGTACCAAATATCGGATTTAATACCATAAACTAATACAAGAAAGAGAAACATGGGATTTCCTAAATCCCCCCCCCCCCAAATAAAGGTAGCGTCCGACACTTTGAAATAATCCACAGTTACCTACTACTTCCCACCCAGCTGAGGTATGTGGTAACTCTACTCTCTATGCATTAGACAAATGTGGAGAATTCACGTAATGTCGCCACTATGGGATGCGAACCATGGTAATGCACATTTCAGACAAACAAAACCTACCTTCGGATGAATTCAACATCTAGTTCCAAACTAATTTTCCATTAAGACCAAACTATCAATCAATTACCCACCGCTCAAACCCAGATTAGTTGGATCAGAGAAAAAGGACCTACATTTCAAAGACACAGTTGTATTTTATTATCTCCTTAAACAACCTTGATATTGGTTTTCCCTATCTAATGAGAGATGACCAGTGAATCAAACAAAGAAGAGATCCTTTTCTTGGGTTGAATTAAGTGAAAAAGGACATAAAGAAGAGATTCTTCATATAACTTTCACAATGTAACGAAAGGTCAGGATAGTGGCTTACCTGCAGCCTCCAACGAAGATGTGATTTGAATCCTCTGATGGAGGCCGTGCTCATGTACTCTTAAGCACCAATTATTGAAATACAAATTCTGAGTTGGTTTCAAGTGTTTTAGATTAAGTTTCTAACTGAAGAATATCGAACCCAGTAAAATCACCATAGTGCGTACGAATTTTAGATCAGACAGTCTAGGAATGTCTCTAGACCCATTTAGCCATATCTGAATTTCATCTTTGTCGTTCAAATACCAGGCCTAATGCATGCATGCCGTTTTTTAGCATTGCATTAGATGATGGACAAGAAATCCAAAGTTTCCTTTGCTTGATGTATCGTTTATGATTTGGAAATCGTAAAAGTGGGTCAAATAAACATAAAAAGAGAGAGGGGGAGGGGGATAAGAAAAGAGGAAAAGAAATGACCAATTTTCCCGAAAAGATGAACTTTTGACTACAATGCCACTCTCATTTAAGAATAAACTGTGAAGCAACTCTTGTTTCCTCTTTGCTATTGTTGTGACCTTAATTGTGACTCAGTAGCAAACATACATTTGAGAGAAGAATGGTAACATCATATGGTGCTTGCTGGTGATATATCAAATAGATGTTTCTCCATAGTCATAGGTCCTTCACCTTAGATTTGGTTTTGTGAAGGGGCGAGGGGAATTTATTTAGTAGATTTGCCCAAGTGAAGAATGTAAATTCCTGTCTAGTCGCTTCTTTCTGTCCATCTGGGATGGGCTAAAAAAACCTAAGCTTTTTTTTCCTTTCAATAGGGGCTCAAAAAGCTGAGTCCCTTTCCTAAGAGAATACAAGACTCATGGTTATCTCCTCTCTTTAATTTATCCTCTACCCAATAAAGCATAGTGCAAGCATTGACAAAATCAAAATTGTTAGTAACTTCGATAATGCTCGTCCATTAAGGCTGAGATGTGCCACATTTCAAAAGAGTTGGTTGCTGGATTAGACCTAACTATGCAAAAATTATACTCTCTCCGTTTCAATTTATGTGAACCTATTTCCTTTTTAGTCCGTGCCAAACAAAAATGACCCCTTTTACTATTTAAAAACAATTTACCTTTATACAATGATTTATAGCCACACAAAATATATGTGCCTCATTTTACACCACAAATTTAGAAGTCTTCTCTCTGTTCTTAAACTCCGTGCCCAGTCAAATGGGTTCACATAGATTGAAACGGAGGGAGTAGCTTTCTACTGAAACACCATTAAAAAAAATTCCAGACTTAAGCACCCAAGCAACCTCATAAAGAAAATCCGAATTATCTTCAAGATTCATCGCTCTACCAGCTAGGACTTGGGACATGTTATATCATTAACATCATAAATACAATCACAAACTCACGACAAACTACTTTAGAAAGGTTCCTCTGAGATCCCAAAATCCTAGTGAATGGCCATGATCCAACTCTTTTCTATGGCAATAAATTGTGGTCTTTAAGTCAACGCTATAGGAATAGACTCAGGTGTACCAATAGTGTTCCAGCAACTCTACACAATGTTTCATATAATTGCTCCAATCAGTTAACAAAGAGACGACATAGACTGTTGTTTTTTCGATCAATAAGGGGGCTGACATTCACAACCATAGCAGATGAAATTTTGATGAGCTAACTTTAAAGGAAAAGGAAAACCACATAAATTACCTGAGATCCATCCCAGAGCTGGCCCCAATAAACACTTCCAAATCCACCTTCTCCAAGCTTGTTATCATAGTTAAAATTATTCGTAGCAGAGTGCAACTCCTTTAGAGAAAAAACCCTCCACGTCGGCTGCTTCTTCGCTTGCCCCTTCCTGTATAATTTCAAACAGAAAATCAATTCATTAAAAAAAGGGGAAAATAAAAGAAGAATAAGATTTCAAATAGAATATCAATTCACATGCAAAAAGGGGGAAAATAATAGAGGTCCTGCACTTCGATTGGCAGCATTTTTTAAATTAACACAATCAGAAGGCTACAGCAAGATATTCAAATACAAAGTAGTGGCTTTCAGTTCAATTTATTCTTTTCAACAAATGCACTTTGTGTCTACTTAGAGTATTCTAGTAGAAAAAAATTGTAAAAATAGCTTAAAATAAACCTTAATTAGAACAATACCGGGCGGAATTTAAGAAATTTAGGGCAGTAATAAAGGAAATAGCTTTGAACGAATTTAAGCACATACCGATCTGAACCCTTGACGCAGCAAAATATGGATGAAAAAGCCATAGTCTTCGAAAAAACCAAACTCAACTTTCCCTTTCTTAGCAGAAACTATCAAATAACGGATGTCAATTCAAAAAATAAGCGCGTCGATCAGAAGCAATTTTTAAACCCCATAGCACAAAAGAAGAGAGCCGTGAACTACACTCAGCTATCACTTTATCTGACTATTTCTGTGTTTCACTCACAGCTCAAGAAAAATAAAGCTTCTCCATTTCCGTTACAAACAGAAAACTAAACTTCCTTCGAATCGAAGCAATTTCAGAACCGAAAGTTTAAGCTTTAGTTGAGGGCAGATAAGAAGAAGATTCGAAATGGGAATGCTTTTTGCAAATATTAGTACTTCATTTTCCTTTTAGTTGAAATTGAAACTGAAAGGAGAGAGAAGGAGAGTGGGCGAATGTCGTGCAAAAGGAGATTATGATGGCAGGGTTAAGTCACTGTTTTACGTTTGGACTATGTTTTTGTTTTGTTTTTCTCATTAGTAGTCACTGTTTTATGCGCTCTCTATTTTCAAACTTACCTCGTTGTGGCCCGGGCCCACGACCGGGCCCTCTTGTCATCCAATTACACAATCCTTTAGGCAGCGCAGCGTACGACCATATCATCGTACTTTTCCGCAGTGGTTTCTTACACTTTCAAATGTATGTACAACTATTACTAGTGTATTTATTTTCCCCGCAGATTTTGTACGTATTTGGACTTCAAAAATTCGGTCGAAAAATAGGAAAAAAAATAGAGAAATTTTCATAAATTACATGTTTAGTATTATTAGTTTGCTTTAGCTACCATTTACTAAATTACTTTTTATAACTATGTTTTTCAATTGTTATAGACTATATTCGATGTATTTTTGCTACTATATTCATGTGTATTTTTGCTATAGTATTCATGAATACAGTAGCAAAACTCGCGAAAAATAAGGGGTGTCCAGCTAACCAGAGAATGCATTCGACTGTATTCGCGAGTTGTATTCGTGAATACAATAACGGAATTTGCGGAAAAAAAGGTCTTCAGCTGTTTAAAAATGGTAAGTGAATCAAGTAACGCGATGGACTCCTAATATAACTTAACAAACCCAATTATCACACACAAATTTTATATTTTCAGTTATAGAAAAGATTCTCAACCGAAAAATACTCCAAAAACAGAGCAATCTGCAGAGATTCAATCCATCCTTTCTTTTTTTAGTGGTATCTTTACTAAACTATTTTTTAGTGGTATCTTAATAAATAGATTTGTATATTGAAATTATATAACTACATTGAATACAGTTAAATACATAAAAATACATTGAATACATGAAGTATAGCAGGTCATCTATAGTGCAAAAACGTATGAATACATACTGCAGATACATATGAACACATAAATTATATTAATTAAAAAAACATATGAATATATTCATGGAACACAATGAGATAGTGAATACAATGAAATATATGGAATGCAGAGATACATTGAAATACAATAAAAAAAAGGCAGTGAATACAATGAAATACACGAAATACAGCGAGATACATTGAAATACAATGAAAAAAGGTAACAGACTCTTCAAGTTCCTCAACCCCAAACTCCATCTCCAATCGACCGATATCCAGGCCGCCGCCATGTGGGCCGTCGCCGCCGGTTAAATGAAGACAGTTGTTGAGGTGGTCGAGGGTAAATGGAATCCCTTAGACCTTACTCACGAAGAATCGGAGCAAGATAACAATGCGCTAAAAGGAGGGGTGTATCTGGCCAAGAGTTATTCGATAATGGCAGCACAAGTCGATAATAACGGGATCGATGGGACCCAGCGTGAAAAGGTAAGTGTAAACACTTAAAAACCCTTCCACTTAAGTAGTAATATCCTCATCGGGGGTAGGAATCACCACCTCTGCATTTTACTAGTGGCATTCCTTTTTCACCTGCTCGAGATCGTCTTCGGTTATCGAGCATATATACCTCGACAGAGGCTCACATCGGCCAGGGATCGAAGAGGGTTTCAAATTTGAAATTAGAAGAAAGGTCACATGACCCAGGAATGCACTCTTCGATGCGTGGCTTCACCGGCGTTTTATCACCGGCCGACCGCGATGAAGAGGCTTTGTCCTTTTGTGGGATTGTTTTGGAGGGTTTTGCCATTAATTCAAGTAAAAGGAAGTGGAAAGAGGTGAAAATTGGTATTTTTGGTACTAACAAAGTTGACTCAACGGGCGGTGAAAGAGCAAAGATGGAGAGAATAAGAAACTTAGAAAACTTGGTGGAGGTAAAAGTAAAATTTTGATTCAACCAAAGAGCCTATATTTATAGATTTACGGCGACAGTTCGGTGGTGCTAGTGGTCGACCGTCCACTGGCAAGCATTAATGGTTTGGGGAACTGTCCCGACTGAACGTTTTGGTCACCTCAATCTCTTACGTCATGGGGATGATATCATTATTGGGGTCTCCAGAAAATCGAGGCTCAAGTCGTTTCTTATCATTTTACTATGAAAAACGAGGGGACTATCTGTATACGGTAGAAATCGGGGCTACCCGATTTCATTCTTTGGTCGAGATAGGAATGCCGCGTCAAGGAGCTAGGACGTCGAGTCCGGAAGCGTAGCCTCTTTTCGGACCGAGGTCGACGTCAATTGCGGCCAGAAAGAGACAGACTCCGAGTGACATCGATATAGCTTGATAACGGAAAAAGCGAGATATCCGCGATTGGTCGAGGATCATGACGTGAATCTCGGAACGGATCAATCAACGGCAGTTAATCAGATGTAAATATGGTTTCCTACGATAATTAGAAGTGTACCTTATTTTGGACTCCTATATTATATAAAGAGGGATCTCATTCATTTGTAATCATCGTTGTTCAATAAAAAGAATATATACACCCGTTATTTTCCTGCTATTTCACTTACTGTTTATCAGAGGTATTTTATCATTTATTGTTCTTACTATTCCACCTCGAGACTATCCTTTAAAAGGAAGTCTAATGGTCCTTAGGGAAATTAATTTGACAGAAAATATAAATTGGAACGAAGCCCTTGACTGTTGCAACCTAATAAATGACTAGCGTTAAGCGTCTAATCTATGCAACCACTGACTAACAAATATGTTTAAAGGAAAAGATTTCTGTTCAAGCAAACGACCAGTATATTATTAATAGGAGAATGATAAAAGTCTAAAATTTTAGTTACAAGAAAATAATATGAATAATCTCTTTCTGATTCTGGAAACCAATCAAACTGATTCTCAAATTGCTAATGACCAACAATTCAGTAGATGATCCTATTAATGTAGAATGATTTATGTGGTATTTTCACTGCTAACTTGACAAGAATATCATCGATTTATTCCATCTAAAAAAAGCCACTAGACCTATGGTGTGCTTGGATTTTATTTTGAAAAAAACCTCTAAATCTTTGTGTACTTGATTAGAAAATATTTCGAAAACTGTTTGACCAATAGATGTCAAAACCTTTTTGATTAAATCAATTAATGATCATGATGAGGGTAAATCCTAGTTAAGGATAATTAATTCTAAATCCGAAATGAATAATATGAATATAAAAACATAGCTGAGTAGAAGTGTTGGCAGTGATTATGGCCAGATTTAATAGCATAAAGAGAGATGCATTATCACACCTCCTTTTTCCCTACACCCCGCAAAGGACGTAAAGGAGTTTTCCCAATTAAAGGACAATCGGAACGGGATTTAATTATTAATGATTCAGAGTCGCCACTTGGGATATTAATGGTGTCCCAAGTCACCGGTTGAATCCCGAACCGAGGAAAAATATGACTCTGTTAACAGTCCGCGAACCAGAGATCCGGGTAAGGAATTCTGTTAACCCGGGAGAAGGTGTTAGACATTCCCGGGTTCCGTGGTTCTAGCACGGTCGCTTAACTGTTGTATTTAATTTTATCTGATTTTGATACATGCTAGCCTGTGTGCTTTTTATTTATAAACTGCTTTTATCATTATTTTTAACGAGAGTTGCAACGTCGTGAAAATGTGTCTCGAACCACGTCACATCAATGCACCCGTGGTTATTGACACATTCCAACTCCATTGAGATTTGGACTTGGGTCGCATCAATGCGCACCCGAGTTTAAGAAAGTAATTTTATTTAAAACGCTCCTAAAGGGTCTAACGCGTTGTTATCTTTAGGGAAAGCTGCGAAATTTACTAAACGGCTCATCCCGAAGTCTAACATATTTTTAATCAACCAATTATTGAGGGCCCCACATTTATTTATTTTTGCTCGGTGAGGCTCGTCTCATTTTGTTATTTAAGGGTATTTAAACTAAGAAACTATTTGTTATCTACTATGCTCGTATCCAATAATCAATAGATCTAGTTAATTAGTAAATTAAGAAGGTTCTTACATTTTAATTGGACGCAATCGGATTCCGATGCCCACATATCGCAAGGAACACTGATTCACTAATTCTAACATTTAATGGGGCCTTGAGTGATGCCCAAAGGCCTATTGAAGGGATTTCTCATAAGCTGGGCCATCAAAGGGAGGCCCAATTCGAGACTCCTTGCAGACTGGACAAGGACCCAGGATCGAACCCGGGCAGGGATACCACCAGCTTACAAACACGCCACTGAATGTATTGACGTGCATGATTTCAGTAACACTTCCCAACAACAATTAGCAATCTCAACTATGATTATCAACTCAATAAATTAATCAACAATCCAAACATCTATTGGGCTTAAATCTAGTTGAAATGAACATGGAGGAACACAAATCAATTAACAGTCCCCATAAGTGTCACAGGCCTACTGAAACGAAATGAATATCCCATACTTAGCAACTAAACATGATAGTTTTACCCTCATAACAAACTGATTCAAACATCAATAATATAAAAGAAACTATACAGTGGTAAAAAAAACTGATTTGTTTATTCCAATTTGACTCATATTCACAAGTTCTTCCATATTCAAGTAAACTTCAACTCCATCACAATTCGAAAGCGTACCTGGATGTGAGCAGAATAGGAGTAAGAGAGAGTCAGTCAACAGCAACAAAAACAGTCATCAATTGACAAAATTGTCAGTTACATCACAGCCTCAAGCCCAGAATCAGTACCCAGTGAACTCAGAAGAAAGAGTTTATTCGAACAACAAACCCACAGACTTGGAATCGAGATTTTAATCCAAATTCAATTCATTTCAGCTTATCAATGAAGATCTACTACTTCAGACTTAAAAAAACAAGCCAGAAATCCATAAAAGCTATAGAAAATTCAATGAATCACTCGAGACTTCCTTCAACTCAATGAAGCAGTAGAACTATTTTTTAATATTAGAATTGAAATGCTAGCTGAAATTGAAAGCAAGGAGGAGAGCTTTTGGTGGAGATTTTTGGGCTGAAAAATCTTCCTTCCTCAAGGCACTTCATGCCCTTTTATAGGTGATCCAAAAGGGTTAATCAGATTTTTGGCTTTCTTTTTAGTCTCTCCCCTATTTTCAGTTTAGTCCCTCATTTCTTGACTTGTTTCCCAAGCTAATATCCTAAGTTTGTATAAGAACAAAGGTGATGTCCAGAGCTGTAACAACTATAGGGGCATCAAATTACTAAGTCATACCATGAAAGTTTGGGAGAGAGTGGTAGAAATGAGAGTGCGAAGGACGGTGTCTATTTCAGACAACCAGTTCGGGTTCATGCCGGGACGATCTACCACAGAAGCTATCCACCTTATTAGGAGGATGGTGGAACAGTACAGAGATAAGAAGAAGGATCTCCACATGGTGTTTATTGATCTGGAGAAAGCGTACGATAAGGTTCCTAGGAAGGTCTTATGGAGCTGCTTAGAGGATAAAGGGGTCCCGAGTAACTATATTAGGGTGATTAAAGACATGTATGATGGAGCTAAGACTCGGGTTAGGACAGTAGGAGGCGACTCTGAACACTTTCCAGTTATTACGGGGTTGCACCAAGGGTCTGCGCTCAGCCCATTCCTATTTGCCCTGGTGATGGATGCACTGACTCATCATATTCAAGGGGAGGTTCCATGGTGCATGCTATTTGCTGATGACATTATTCTAATTGACGAGACAAGAGGCGGCGTCAACGAGAGGCTAGAGATTTGGAGACATGCTCTTGAGTCTAAAGATTTCAAGTTGAGTAGGACGAAGACGGAATACCTCGAGTGCAATAATGTTGGCCGGTAAAGAACTCACACATCCAGAAGATGAAAGTAGCAGAGATGAGGATGTTGAGGTAGATGTGCGGGCATACAAGGATGGATAAGATTAGGAATGCAGACATTCGAGAGAAGGTGGGTGTGGCCCCCATGGAGGACAAGATGCGGGAAGTAAGACTCAGATGGTTTGGGCACATTCAGAGGAGGAGCACTGATGCACCGGTGAGGAGGTGTGAGCGACTGGCTGTAGTGGGCACGCGGAGAGGTAGAGGGAGACCTAAGAAGTATTGGGGAGAGGTGATCAGACAGGACATGGCGCGACTTAGGATTACTGAGGACATGACCCTTGATAGGGAATTATGGAGGTCGAGCATTAAGGTTGTAGGTTAGGGGAGAGTGTGAATATTTCTACAGCACAATAGAGGGAGACTATCTAGTTAGGAGTTAGACTAGGAATGTCATTGGTCGTCTATTGATGCAGGGCTGTACCTTCTAGTTGTACTATACCAGCCATCTATTTCGTAATTCGTATTTCGTATCCTGTATTTCATATTTCATATCTCTTATATATTGATGTTATTTTTATTACGCATTTTTATCTCTTAAATGTACCATAAAAATGCGTATTAAAAATAACAACAATATATAACAACAGTACGCAGACCTTACCCCTACCTCGAAGGGTAGAGAGGTTGTTTCCAGGAGACCCTCGGCTCAAAAAGCAATAGGAGATGATATATTAGTACCATAAAAATGCGTATTAAAAATAACAACATTATATAAGAGATATGAAATATGAAATACAGAATACGAAATACGAAATAGATGGCTGGTATAATACAACAAGAAGGTAAAGCCCTGCGTCAATAGACGACCAATGACATTCCTAGTCTAACTCCTAACTGGATAGTCTCACTCTATTGTGCTGTAGAAATATTCACACTCTCCCCTAACCTACAACCTTAATGCTCGACCTCCATAATTCCCTATCAAGAGTCATGTCCTCAGTAATCCTAAGTCGCGCCATGTCCTGTCTGATCACCTCTCATCAATACTTCTTAGGTCTTCCTCTACCTCTCCGCATGCCCACTACAGCCAGTCGCTCACACCTCCTCACCGGTGCATCAGTGCTCCTCCTCTGAATGTGCCCGAACCATCTGAGTCTTACTTCCCGCATATTGTCCTCCATGGGGGCCACACCCACCTTCTCTCGAATATCTTCATTCCTAATCTTATCCATCCTTGTATGCCCGCACATCCACCTCAACATCCTCATCTCTGCTACTTTCATCTTCTGGATGTGTGAGTTCTTTACCGGCCAACATTCAGTTCCATACAACATGGCAGGCCTAACCACTGCTCTATAAAACTTACCTTTTAGTAACGGTGGCACTTTCTTGTCACACAAGACTCCCGACGCTAACCTCCACTTCATCCACCCCACCCCTATACGGTGTGTGACATCCTCGTCAATCTCCCCGATCCCCTGAATAACCGATCCAAGGTACTTGAAACTACCTCTCTTGGGAATGACTTGAGAGTCAAGCCTCACTTCAACTCCCGCTTCCGTCGGCTCAACTCCAAATTTGCACTCGAGGTATTCCGTCTTCGTCCTACTCAACTTGAAACCTTTAGACTCAAGAGCATGTCTCCAAATCTCTAGCCTCTCGTTGACGCCGCCTCTTGTCTTGTCAATTAGAATAATGTCATCAATAGCATGCACCATGGAACCTCCCCTTGAATATGATGAGTCAGTGCATCCATCACCAGGGCAAATAGGAATGGGCTGAGCGCAGACCCTTGGTGCAACCCCGTAATAACTGGAAAGTGTTCAGAGTCGCCTCCTACTGTCCTAACCCGAGTCTTAGCTCCATCATACATGTCTTTAATCACCCTAATATAGTTACTCGGGACCCCTTTATCCTCTAAGCAGCTCCATAAGACCTTCCTAGGAACCTTATCGTACGCTTTCTCCAGATCAATAAACACCATGTGGAGATCCTTCTTCTTATCTCTGTACTGTTCCACCATCCTCCTAATTAGGTGGATAGCTTCTGTGGTAGATCGTCCCGGCATGAACCCGAACTGGTTGTCTGAAATAGACATCGTCCTTCGCACTCTCATTTCTACCACTCTCTCCCAAACTTTCATGGTATGACTTAGTAATTTGATGCCCCTATAGTTGTTACAGCTCTGGACATCACCTTTGTCCTGCACAATGAAAGCGAAAGAGAAAAAAGATATCTTTCATCCGACGGGAGCAAATGGGGTTGAAGAAATTTCCTTTTCGTAGAAAAATCAATTACTAATTATGTTTGTTTTAAGGATTTTTGGGTAATTGTGAGAGATCTATTTAGTCTATGAGTGAGAGGAATCATTGTAATAATGATAAATCTGTACATAGTCAAATAAGAATGAGATCATTGTAATCGTTGGAATTTTTCCATTTTCGGCTAGATCCAGATCTGGATAGATTTTGATCCTTTTTTTGTGCAGCAATCCTGAACAGCGACGCTACTCTACGAACTTGCGAGAATCAAATTTTAGATCTATAGGAAACTAAAATTTTAACTAGAAAATCCCCACAAATGGCGCCAAATTGTTTGACCAAAAGATGTCAAAATCTTTTTGATTAAATCAATTAATGATCATGATGAGGGTAAATCCTAGTTAAGGACAATTAATTCTAGATCCGAAATGAATAATATGAATATAAAAGCATAGCTGAGTATAATTGTTGGCAGTGATTATGGCCAGATTTAATAGCATAAAGAGAGACGCATCAAGTAACATTAAATGACAATAAAATATAAATAAAGGAAAAGAGTCACCCAATCTTGAGTGAGGCAGATCCTCTTTCATTTGATAAAGATGAATGATAGACAAATATAAGAACCTTAGAACCCTTTTTGGATCTCATCAAGATCTGGGATCACAAATCTTCTAAACTCTTTAAAGATGATTGTTTACATGTTTTCTAGAGAGGGGGAAAGAGAAAGCCCCTTTTTGGGAAGTCCTCCCCTCCTATTTATAAGGGAGTATCCCTAGAAAATCCTAAAAAAATTATAATTTAGAGGGAATATTCAGTAGAATATTTTCTTTGAGGATTCCAAAGCAAACTAGCTGTTTCATCACTGTCCGACCTCGGCCTTATTGATCACTGTCCGACCTCAGCCTTGTTGATGATTGTCCGACTTCGGCCTTATTGATGACTGTCCGACCTCGGCCTTGTTGATGACTGTCTGACCTCGGTCTGTTGTCTCTGCGTACCGAATTTCTTTGATATGATTTTGACTCATACAAAAACACGTCAAAGTTTTTCTAAAAATCTACAATTTTATTAGTTTGCATATCAGAAAAAAAAATATGTTTATTAAAAGATAAATACGACTGTTTTTAACTTTTTTGAAACTTTTCGAAAAAGAATTTTAATCTAGAGGAGCTTGGTTACATTAATTGGTTGAACTGTCAGTTTGCTTTATTACATCAAACAGTTCAATTTTATTTGACAAATTAATATCGCTTTCAGCAGCCTTGATTTATTAGCTGAATCCAGCCACCATGTCTCCATTAATTAAAGTTAAATAATTGAGCGGCATTTCTATTTGATTGTTTGATTGAGAAAAGTGGCAAGTATCGAAACAATTTCATACATTAAAAGATATACGACCTTTTCAAAAAAGTCGGTATCCTGTGAGTTGTGGATACTTTCATAACGATAAACAATTTTGAAACAACAAAACTGGGACACTTTAGGTAGGGGGAAAAACTTAGCGACGTTCAAAATTTATACTAAATCGTATTATTTAATATAATTTTGAAAAATTTATTTTTCAGAAACGAAATTTAGTTGTTACACTATTGTTAAAAAATTAATTTAGGAAATAACACACATTTTAATTATGGTAAAGTAATAGATTTTATGTAGAAAACACTATGTTATATTTTTATTGGTTTGGTAAAATGTTGGGTGTCAATACATTATTTCCCTTTAGGTAATCCAGTAACTCCAAGCCAAAAGATGCATAATATGTGTTTCACAGAGAGTTTTGGAACTTATCTATGATTAGATATAATGTATATTCTACCTCATTAAAATTACTTACAGTTTGTTTGGGTGGTTGTTAGATGTCGTTCCATAATATATTGTATTGTATTACATTTTATTGTATTGCATTGTTTGATAAATATAACGTTTGAATATACTGTATTATTTGTCATTGTTTTATGATGTCACGCACCAAAAATATGAATAACAGGCTTGTAATATTACTAAGAAAAAATAGGATAAGAGGTAGAAATATATAAAAAGGTAGAATAAAGGATAAAATATAATTATTTAATAATAAAAAAAGTGCAAGATGAGAAGAAAAATCAAGATAACGGCGCCACCATACCAAATCCGGCGTTACATAAAATAACACTTTTCGTCGTCACTTAACAATGAATTTAACGATATGATTCAATAAAAATTAAATAACAACCAAAATAAGTATTATATTTAAAATAATAATACAATACAATATAATAGGTAACAACCATCCAAACAAGCAATTAATGATGATAATTTGGTATAACTTGGTGTAAATATGTGTGTGAATAAATTCTTACTCATGTACTAGCGCAACATTTTTTGTGCAGTTATCTAATTTTCTTGTAGGTGACAATTGCTGCCTAGCTAATATCAGGTGTTGAATCACAACATTCTAACAGTTGTATGTCTTCTAGGCAGTCAATATTGTACTCCCTCCTCTCATTTTTACTTGACACATTTTGACTTTTTATGTCCCTTAAAAAATAATAAATGAAGTACATAATTTACCATGATATTCATATTAATTGATGTATATTTTATTGAATTTGAGAAAATAATTTGAAATGAATAATAAATACTATGAGTATAATAGAAAAAAAATTGTTTTTTCTTGATATATATAAAATGATAAGTAAAAATAAAAATCTATTTTTAATATACATACCAAGTAAAAGTGAACGGAGGAATGCTAGCTCTACAGCACAACAAGAAAATGGCAAAGATTTTGGAAGTACAAAAGATTATAATTACGTTTAATTGGTTTACTAAACAAATTATTGGAGACCACAAACTGTGCAACTTGGCCATAGTCACGTGATTGCATCAAGGATAATGTATTGTTACTAGAACACTCCGGGGCTCTACATCTTAATTTTACTTGGTAAAATACAGTTTAATATCCCAATTTGGCAGGTTTTGAACATCAACATTGTAATACGAATACAATACAACAACAACAATAACAACAACCCAGTATAATTCTACTAGTGGGATCTGGAGAGGATAGTGTGTACACAGACCTTACCCCTACCCCGGGATAGAAAGACCTCCAAAAACTCCTCACCTTACTCTTGGGTTGACTCGAACTCACAACCTCTTAGTTTGAAGTGGAGGTTGCTTATCATCATAACAACCCTGATGTTGTTGGGATAATTATGGTTCAGGCTTGGGAGATGTGTAAGCGTTAACTTTAGTGGGTCCAATATATCCAATAATAAGAAAAGATACGAAAGAATGTATGATTAGCCGACACCAAGGCAAAATACAACTACTCAATAATATGAATTCATTCATTTCTTTCCCAATTTATGTATGGTCATCACTTCTTTAGTTGGTATGCCTACTAATCATTGATGTCAAAATTGAAATACCATACATTTAATTTACCTGCATCGACGAGCTGTATAGAAGACAAATTCTATTCTCTCCTGATACTGACCCCCTAGTCCTTAGTTTATTGGAGTTAAAAAATAGGCAATAAATTCAATGGGACACTGGCGTGAATTAGGTGTGGCAAAATAGTTAAAAAAAAAAAGTTAACCATCTATATTATTCAATGAAAAATATGTTGAATAATGAACTTTTAAAAAAAGATTAAATATGGATAAGAACCATATTATTCATTTATAAAATTGATAACCAATGAGTCTAACTTTTACATTTGTAAAGCTTCAAATAAGGGTTTCTCAAGTTAGGGAGACTAAGAATTCTCTCAAAAGTGATCATATGCAAGAATTCATGGATAATATAGTTACTCATATTATTCGCCGGTTAACCCATTTTTTATCCGTATTAAATATGGGTCGGATCGGATAATGGATCCGTTTCATTACCCGTTTTCGACCCGAACCGTATCTGCCCGCCCGGTCCGTTTGCATCCTAGTGTGAACAATCTGCTATGATAAACAACAATGTCTCTTTTGATAACTGGTCCTCCACTCCAGTGATCTACGAAAATTTTGGCTGAATACTGACATGCCTAAGCTTATGCTAGTGTTTAACCAGTATGGTAACATTTGTTGAGATCTTTTATTCGTGACTCGTGACCATTAGTTACTAGTTAATGTCTGAAAAAAATACCGTAAAGATTAGCTAATTCTATTCGAGTAACCACACGAGACCAGGTATATTCTCATGTCATGGTAATAAACAGTAATGAGTTCTAGTAAAACTGTTTTTTAAACTTTTCAGTTAGTAATTTAACTAAAGTATAGTATAAAAATTCTTTACACTAACACGAGCCATCGCTTAGGTTGGGCTGATTTTGAACGGATCAAAATGGGTTGACTCAATAAATGGGCATGTCAATAACCTGTCCTAAAGTTACTTGGGCTGAGATGGACTAGCTTAAAGTGGTCAAAATAGCACGGTATAGCCAGTTTTCGGACTGATCAATCAAAATTGGCCACCGTTTACGAAGTCAATAAAAAATAGTCACTATTTTGCTGCAACAGAGACCGGTCCCGTATAATATACGGGAGTTCGATGCATCTGTGTACGAACTCCAACATATTATGCTGGACCGGTATACTTTGCTGACTCCTGTATAATATACGGGAGACTGGAGCACCGGTATTCCAAACTCCAGTATATTATATTGGACACTTATATTTGCTGGAACTCTCGTATATTATACTGGAATTCTAGTGTACTTATACTAGAACTCCAACATATTATGCTGGAGTTCAGGCATAGTTATCCTGGAACTCCCCTGCGTGGTAAAAGTTTATTTCAAAATAAACTTTGATTGAATTTTTTCGAAAATCACGCCGAATCCATGCCGAAAACTCAGAGTTGGATTCTCGTCTATCCAACTTGCCAACTTGGATTCAACTTATACGTCCACTTTACAATTCCAAATTAAACATTATAAAAATTTTCCAATGGAAAATATATATCCCATTCCTAATGGGATTCACGTGCATGCCGTAGTCCTTTTTGGACATTCATCTCCAATTCAAAATTGGTAAGGAAATTGATATTTATATATAACCTTTATATAAATTAACACTGTTTTATATATATATCACATATATATTTTAACCAAGAGATATAATTTAATTTTCTATTCTAAATAAAAAACTTCAAACTGTTCACAATATCAATTATATCCTCTGTGCTAGCAAATAATATAATAATATTTTATTTGAACTAATAACTAAATTTATTTATCTAATTAAATTCTTTAATTTAATTATCAAATAATAAAGTAATTAATCTTTAGCAAAGATCAGAACACTCGTTAGTGTGCGACCACATAGATTCAATACTAAGCCGGTAGTAAATTGATCATATCAATATACTAATCAATGATTATGACCACGTGATTTTTGCCCTATATGAGAATTACCCCCAAAAATTCAAAATAAAAAACAATTTTCCTTTGTGTGCAATGTTTGAATTTTCGTGGCACTTTTGGATAATTATTCATATTTTCTCTGTGCATGTTTATTTGTTAAATTAATAAAAATATAAAAAATATGTCACATTTGCATTTAATATGTAATCTACAATTAGGAGTAACTAAGTTTGTTTTACAAAATGAAAAAATTACAAAAATAGACATCTTTTGCATTTTTAGCATTTAATGTCCAAATTGTGTGATTTTATTTTATTGATGTTTAATTTTGGGTGATAATTATTATTAGAAGTTAATTAGTATTTTAAGATAATTTTGATTTTTATAATTTAATTTCATACATTTTAGTTTTATCAATAAGTGAAAGAAAAAAGAACAAAAAATAGACGAAAATTGGATTGGGCCTCTTCTTCAATTTTAAACCACAAGTCCAAGGATACCCAACCTTCCCCTACGACCCGGTCCATTTCAAACCGGGTCGACCTAGTCCATAACCCCAAAGACCCAACTCCTTTCTTCATTTTTCAGTTTTCATTTTTTGCATTTTCCTAACCCTAAACCTAACAAACACTACCCGCCCCCCCTCTTCTTCTTTTCCAAAACCCAAACTCTCCAAGCCAGCCATGGTTGCTGCCTGTATCCCTCCCCCGTTACACCCCTTCAACACACACCACACATACACACACAGAGCAAACGTACGCACACACACACGAAGCAAACGACCACCATCTCCTTCGTTTTTCGCCTTTTCTGTCTTCATCGTCGCCATCTTTCTCGAGCTCGAACTCGAGTTCTCATGGCTGCTTCTTCTTCTTCTTCTTCATCGCACAGCCCAAGCCATGAACGCCCAAGCTCCTCCGGTCACGTCGAGCTCCCATGATTGCTGCGTTACACCTTCTTCTTCCTCGTCGAAGCTCCAAACGTTGTTGTTGCTGCTTCTTCTTCACCTTATGCTGCTGCTTCGATGTCCAGCAGCTCTCCAGTTCGTGAGTTTCACAGCCCGCCATGGATGTTGTTGCTGCTGCTTCTGTCCAGCATCGCCCATAACCTTGCCCAGCATCGACGAGCTTTCATGGCTGCCGACTTCGACCATGGCTTCGTCCAGCTTCGACCATTGTCGCCTACATAGCAAGCAAATCAGTAGCAGCTTCCACGATCAGCTGCTGCCTCGTCGTTCTTCGATTTCAATCCGTCGAGGTCGTCGTTTGTCGTTTTGAGTTTGTCAAGGTTAAAAGGAAGGTGGGTTTTCGTTGTTCGTCGAGATCCGGTATGTCGAGGTTGTTTGTTCGAGTTGTCCGTTTCCGTTCGAGCTCGTCGTTGTTCATTTCCGGTTAGTTGGTTAAAGTTTCATTTTTGTCCGTAATTTGTTTGATATTTTCGGATCTGAAATTAGATATGTTCGATATTAATTTCATGTTTATCGTTTTGTTATTTTCTTCACTTTGTTTAATTTTTCTTGTTTATTTTTATGTAGAAATTGTTAGTTTAATTATAATGTTGTTAGATTTAAATTGAAGTTCAATTAATTATTTTTTCAGTTTGTTTTATTAATTTAAAAGGATTTAGTTTTAATATAGAAGAGTGTTAGTTAAAATCGTTTGAATCCGTCATCTTTGTTGTTTAATATAGATTTAATTCGTGTTCATTCTTTGTTTGAAGTTCGTTTTAATCCAGTGATTTAATGTGAGTTTATGTTTTGGTTTTTAATTTTTTATTTAGTTTGAATCATGCATCTTTGTTGTAATTTTATTGGATTTAATTTGAAGATCAATTGATTATTTGAGTTTAGTGATTTGAATCTGTTCATTTATTTTGTTTAAGTTTAATTTGAATTTGAGCTCATGTTTTGAATATATTTGTTTGTCATTGTTGTTGAATCTGAAAATAGATTTGTTGTTTAAAAAACATTGTTCAGTCAAAATAATTCCAGTTGTTTCTTTGTTGTTCATCATTTAGTTTGAGTTTGTTCATAAAATTTGATTAGGAATTAGTTATAGCTACTATATTTTGGTTAGAATTGATTAGGTGAATTGGTTATAGCTTACGGGGTATATTGGTAAATTGCAGTATTTTCAGGGTTAAAATGGTAATTTCAGTAAGGTCAGAAGGGTATTTTTGGAATTAAAATTCTGAACAATTATTTATTTTGAGTGCTCTGTCCATTAGGATTAAATAATATTTTATAATATTAAAATAGTACATGGTGGAGGACAAGACATAATGTAGTGGGGTAATAATAATTGTTTAATGTAGGCATGATGGACAAGATATAATGGGGGAATAATGTATTTGTTTAATATAGTGAGGGACAAAACATTAGGTAGCGAGATTAAAAGGGGGATGAGTAGAAGATAGTGGGTTTTAATTTTAAAAAAATGTTGAAAGATGGTAATAAATAGAGGGGACTTGGACAGAATAAAGGAGGGAGCTGAATATTGATGAGAGAGAAAAAATTCCGAAAATATTAAAACTTCCAAAAATACAAAGAAAAACATTCTGGAAATTCAAAAGAAGAGTAGTATACACCTGATATACAATCTAACTATTCTGATATACGGATTCAGAAATTAAGGGCTAAACATTAACTAGTCTTTCAAAGCTGAAAAGATTCCCTTTGCTTCTGTCCGTTGATTGTTGTTGGTGTTTCTGGATTTTATCTTGATTTTAAAATCTGTCACTGGTTTTTCGTTGCTGGTTGTTACTGGTTGCTGGGTGTTGTTGTTGTTGTATGCTACTGAATTTCTGCTAATCTCCCTTTTCTTTTGCTTCCAATATCAGGTACACAACTGACACGCTGGTTACTGTAAACTGAAACATGAAGCATGAATACGAAAATGAAGAGTTGAAGTTCTAAATTTATTTTAATTATATTCTGAATTTTATTTGTATATATAAATTATTTAGCTTACTCTAATCAGAATCATGTAGCTGTTTAATATATATAGTGGAACATCTGACGATAGCTTAACGGACGAACTATCTATATATTGCCTAAAAATAAATAAATGGTGTAGTAACTCTGTCTAGTTAATTCGTTATTGTTGGATGATTACCATGTCTCAAAAAGCACGTTAGTTCATCAAACGAATAGACCATTTCGGAACTTGTAGGAATATTTTTTAGTTAAATATTATTGATTAATTTCAGCATGTAAATGGTCTAGGATTAAAATTAGATTGCTAAGTTTTTTTTTAATTTGACAAACTATGAACATGCCTAGTATAATGTAACTAGGTAGTAACATGTGAATAAGATGGCCCAGGTCTAGTTATATGCCATACACGTTGGGCCTGGGCCCGCATTGGCAACGGACTGTCCTGATTGCATCATTTTCAGATTTTATGAATCATATTCGAAACCCAACTATAACAACTCAAGCATGTAAATAAATTAAGACATTTTCTCTTTCATTTTGTAGAGACAAAATTTAATACAGAAAAATATAAGCGTTTTAGGATTGTCCTTTTAAAATAAATGAGATGAGCCTCACCCAATAAAACGCATAAATTGCGGGGCCTTCAATAAATATTTAATTGAATACTTAGATTTCGAGATAGGTCGTTTAGCAAATTTCACGGCCTTCTCCAAAGTAATAAAGCGTTAGATTCTTTAGGCATGATTTTAATAATACTACATTCCTAAACTCGGGTGCGCATTTATGCGACCCAAATCCAAATCTCAATGGAGTCAAAACATGTCAACAACCATGGGCGCATTGATTGCGATGTGGTTCGAAACGCATTTTCACGACGTTGCAATTCTAAAAATAACAATAATAAAAGTGGTTTAAAGTTGATAAAAGCACATAAACTATAATATGTATTAAAAATTAGATATCTAGCCATACAATAGTTTAAGCGACCGTGCTAGAACCACAGGATTCGGGGGTGCCTAACACCTTCCCTCGGGTCAACAAAATTCCTTACTTAGAATTTCTGGTTCACAGACTTCATTTGGAAAGTCGAATATTTTCCTCGATTCGGGATTCAATCGGTGACTTGGGACACCATAAATCTCCCAAGTGGCGACTCTGAAATAAATAAATAAATTCCGATTCGATTGTCCTTTAATTGGAAAAAACTCCCTTCCATGCCCCTTCGCGGGCGGCGCGGGCGAAAAAGGAGGTGTGACAGCTCTGGCGACTCTGCTGGGGACAAAAAAAAAATTTACCCAGAACCACCGGTTCAGGGTTAGAAATTCGAGCTTGATAAATTGTTGTATTTTGGATTTATTATCTGATATTCTCATATGATCTATGCTTAATATGCAAAATGATGCTTTTACTGCTTTGATATTATTTGAACTGTACATATAAACTGTGCCGAAACCTTCTTTTCTTACCTCCGGGGATGTGCTTACTGGTTGAGACTCCCTATTCTGTTAGTGTCATACCCTAAATAAAGGAGGCTCGGAAAGTTTTTAAGCAGACTGGCCTTTTGGTTCCCGAAAAGGAGCTCCTTCCTCAACTCGAGTTGTCCGCTCGGGTACACAGTCTAGAACACTGACCCAGGTTTTGAACATAGAATAACGTGACTTCATGCCGGATCCCTAGTAGGAACGCTTATTTGCATCACGTTGCATTTGACTTAGGGGACTCAACACAGGGGTTGGGTCCGTCTAGGACTAGCAACCTGAAATGAAAAGACCATCCTGATGCATCCTATTTGTTTTTCGTGCATTTATTTGTCTCGCGCCCGCATGCTGACCGATTTTTGAATACCAAGAATATTGTGAAATTGAAAAAAAAGAAGGAAAAAAAGAAAGAAATAGCGGTTAGGGAATTAATTGTTTATTTTTGAAGAAAAAGAAACCCAATGACCAAACACTATCAAAACTGTGCCGAAATATTGAGAAAATGAAAAAAAAAATGTCTTATTAGTTTGTTTTATTAAAAGCAAAGGAAAAGTAGAAAAAAAAAGAGTCGTTGTTGTGTCTTGTTTTCCAAAAAAAAAAAATAGAAAAGGAAAATAGTTTGTCTTGCCATGAAAAATGAAAATGAAAAAGAGTCTTATTTTTTTTTAAAAAATAGTTTGTTTTATGCTCGAACTATGCGGGTCTGATTCTCACCGGATGTGAGATACGTAGGCAAACCTCATCGGTTCCGGCCCCCAATTTTTTTTTTTAAAAAAAAATCTTTTACTTCCTTAGAATTTTTTCCTTTTCTTTGAGACCTAATTTTTTTTAAAAAAAAAATACAAAATAATAGTTTTTTAGTTGCTTCTCAAAATCAAAAAAAATAATACAAAAATATTTCCATTCTTCTTTCGAAAACTGGAAAAAAATCCAAGATTCAAAAATACTTTACTTTTCTTTAGAAGTACTTCTTTCCTAACTTCAGAATAAAAATCCATAAATGCAAAAATATTTTTTCTTCTTTAGAAGTTTTTCTATCAAAAAATAAAATAAAATAAAAAATAAATATAAAAGTCGAAATTAAAAAAAAATCTTTCTTCTTTAAAAGGTCTTTCTTTGCAAGAATGTTGAAGAAAAATCAACATCCACAAATATTCTCTTTCTTCCTTATAAGTCTTTCTTTTGAAAAAAAAAAGTGAAAAAGAAAAGAAAATTCGAAATCCAGAAAAACATAAATTTATTTTATTTCCTTTATTCCTAACCGGGCGAACTACGCTGGTTTGATTCTCACCGGATGTGAGATACGTAGGCAACCCTAATCGGGTCCAACCGCCCATTTTGCTAAAATAGCCAAAATAAAATAAAATGTCAAGAGAGTCATAAATAAGTCGGGTGATGCAGTTTTTGTCAAAAATAGCCGAATGTTCCTGAAAGGGACGCCGAAAGGCTGACTTTGCATAAACATCCACCTTTGGGTCATTTTTTAAGATTTTTTGTCAGTTGACTCACACAGCCTTAAACTTTTCGTCGTCGAGGCGCTGAAAGGCCGTGTTTGCAATATTAGATCTTCTATTTTGAAAAAAATAGAAAATAAAATAAGAGAGTCATAAATAAGTCGGGTGGTGCTGTTTTTGTCAAAAATAGCCGAATATTCCCGAAAGGGACGCCGGAAGGCTGACTTTGTATAAACACCACCTTGGATCATTTTTTAGGATTTTGGCTGGTTAGCTAACGCAACCTTAAAATATTTGTCCCCGAGACACTGAAAGGCTGTGTTTGCAACACCAGGTTTTTTTTAATTAAAAAAAAACAAAAAAAAAACAAAGAGTTAATGGTCAGGTAAATGATGTTTGGATTTTTAGTCAAAATAAGTCGAGCCAATTTCGACGGTGTCTTAAACCGTTCTTGCCGAGATGGCCTTAGAAGTATCTTTCAATTTTCAAAAGGCTATTTTCGTAAAAGTACGGACAAGTTTGTGAAATGTCATAAAATAATCTTCCCGACCTCAAAATTCATTTGAAATTGGGAAGGGGCCATATTTGCAAAAACAACAGTTTGGTCAAAATCGACATATAAGGGAAGGAATCTGTCATTTTATTTTGCTTGAATTTGTATTTCTTTGGATTAGAGAATGTGAGCCGTTTGACTTTCGATCCTGTTGTTCGTCTTTAAATAATTCCAAAAATATTTTATTGTTATTTACTTTTTATGTGTCCGAACTACGCAAGGTCTGATTCATGCGGGGTCATGATACGTAGACAATCTCCATAAGATTCGACCACCACTGGAAAAAAAAGAATAATAGAAAAAAAAAGATGAAGAGAGAATGAGAAATAAAGGAAAGTGCGTGAGATTTTTAAAAGGGGCACAATTACAAGAAGCCGGAACGACGCACGTAACAGAAGTGAATGCATGATAGAACGGTTTAACTGCTTAGGTGCATTGCATCTTTGATATATGATTATCTGTCAAATGCCCTAACACTAACGTGATGGCTTCACTTTGCTGTGTTCATATATAGAAAAGTGGTTGGTTGTGGTAACTCCTCCCTGCAAAGCAAAGTCAAAGGACAATGGCACAGAACCTTAGAACCGAGTGGGTCAGTAGCGATGACCGACAACAACTGGTCGAACGGAACAACGGGTTGGTAGAAGAAGTGAAAATGTTGAGATAGCATGTGGCAGACATGTATCAGGCATGGACGACTGGGAAAACACCACCCCCGCCACCGCCAATCTTCTTGAACTCTGTCCTTACCGAAGCACCCAACACCATAACGGATGATTCCCCATACTCACCATCCCAACCAACTTATAGTAGCTTTCCCAGCTACCCGAGTAGCTCCATCACTCGTCAACGCTACTCCCCTCCCCAACACTACTTCTCTCCACGAGACTCCCAAAGACATGCTTTACTTTCCAAATACCCAGCTCCACAAAAGGCCTATCCACCCTCACAAGCCTACCGGAATCCCCCTGGATCAGGTTTCCGGCCCAATCAAGCATTTAGGAACAAGAGGTTGCTGAAGCGAGGAAAGGCTCTCACCCCTATCGGAGTATCATATGCAAGTCTGTTTGAAAGGCTAAGGCATGCTGGCCTGATTGAGCCGCTCCCCGCATATACTCCAGATCCACCTGCAAGAAGCTTTGATCCAGATGCACGATGCGCATACCACTCCAATGTCAGAGGGCACAACATTGAGAGCTGTCGTAATTTGAAAAGAGAAATAGAAAGGATGATCCAGGAAAATCTGATTGTGATCGAGGACAGTGACATGGAGCACTCGAATCCTATTGGGAACTTGTTGACTGAGGTTGATGATATTGAAGTTGGTAATGGTCTTGGCAATATTTATGCAAAGCTCAGTGGCTAAGATGCCAGGTTCGAGAATTGGGAGGACGCTCCGTTCCTTGGTTAGCAGGAGAGAAGCTTTTGGTGGCTTGTTTTGATGTCATTTCTGTTCTCCAGATTATTCTTAGGGTTGTAATACGGTTGTTGTCTTGTGTCAAACTTTCTTATCTTTCCACTTTGTCATAGCGGTTTGTTTAAGTTTTGCCCATGTCGTTTCGGGTTTTTATTCTGGTTTGTTTTTGTTTGTTTTGTTATTCAAACCATTTCACCGGTAATGCAAAATCCGGCCTTTTATTATTTCCAATCATCTTCTTTGTTTAATTCTTTTATCCCTTTTTGTTTTGCCCTCGTTCAGCGCCGATTCTAGTGACATGACATGCGCACACAGTTTGGGCCTAATCTTAAAAGTTAATCATAAAACCCTGGAGAGGGGATCAGAATATTTAAAGGAAATAAGGACGGTTTGAGATTATTCAGAGCTCGAGTCATGTGGAACTGGGGCAAGTAAAACATAAAGAAAACCGTTAAAGGCAAGATTCGCCAAATTGACATGAGGGTCGTTCATGATAATGAGAGTGAGAGTGTTGCCCAACAGTGCTTTCGAGGTGACAAATGAAAAAGCAAATGTGTGAATATAATTTTCAAGTCCAGCACCATCAGAAGAGGATACAAATCTTTTGTGTTGTTTACACTTGACATGTTTTGAAGATTGGAATGACGAAGGCATTTTATTCTGCTATCTAAACATTTTATCCTTCGTTAACCCTTTGAGCCTTATTTGTTTTCTTTCATACCCCTCTTTCGGAATCAATAGAAAAGAGTAGAAACACAAACATAAAAATATAAGAAAAGAAAAGAAAAAGAAAAAGAAAAAAAAAGAAAAAAAGAAAAGAAAAATGATAACAAGAAACAAAAGAAAGTCAGAAGAAAACGGAGGAATTGGGAACTACGTTTGACCTGATTCCTCAAAGAGGATACGCAGGCGCCTCACGGCTCGGTCATAATGTGCATAGTGTAAATAATAATAATAATAATAATAATAATAATAATAATAATAATAATAATAATAATAATAATAATAATCCCCAAGCAAGAAGCCGGGGCAAGGGTTGCGCTTGTTGTAAACAAATATGGTTCCTAAGGTTGTAATTTTGAACCCCAAATTGATTTGTTTTTGAGCCTTTAATACCATTTCGGTCTAGCCTATCCAAAATCCCACATTACGGTCCAAAGAAAGACTTTTTGACTAATCTTCGAAAGATGCCAAGTCATACAAACGGAAGTCGGGGATAACACCCCGAATCCCAACAGAGAAAAGGATCATGGATTGGAAATGAATTGATAGCCGAAAAGAATCCCTAGCAGAGAGAGTCATATCGGCAACACTCCAAATCCCCAGCTGGAAAATGATACAAATGAGAGAGTCTTATCGGTGAAAATCTTCACGGATACCATAAGGCGATGAAAATTGAGAGAAAAACCAAAATGAGAGAGGTTTGATAGTGAAAACCCTTCGAGCACTACAAGTCGAATAAGATTGAGAATCAGATGGGGAATCGCCAAATGAAGATCTTGAAAGACGATTGACGGCGGAGGATAGGCCACATGTGCATGTCATGACCATTATAGTCGGTATCTGCGTTTGATAGGTTTTTATTTATAGTTTCTTTTGTTAAAGAGACATCTTTTTCCTTTGTCTTTTATTTTGTTCCTTTTTATCTTTCTCATTTCATAGAAAAATTCTCCAGTAGAGTCTGTTTGGTCAGAACAAGTGAGAAATGACTTCAAAATATGCCATCAGCTTTCCAATTATGCAAGATGAGATCTGACTAGTACATCCAAGTGGTATAGTCAGCAAGGAACAAGCGCGAGGCCAGTGTCAAGAAAGATATCCCCCGCAAAAGGGAATTGACAAAAGGATTGACGAGTGTCAAGAGGGATACCCTTGCCGAAATCAAAGGTTATAAACCTCAAGGCCAAGGCCCGTGGACAAATCAAGGAGAGCAATGAGCATGATTTGGGAAATTCATACGAGACTAAAAGGTTGGGGAAATGCCAGTTTTCGAGCTATGCCACAAAAGAAGAGGGATATCCCCAGCAGAAAGGGATCATCCCCAGCAAATAATATCATCCCAACAAGTTTTTGGGATGCAGAGCAGGGAAAGAGAAAGGGAAAAGCCATCCTCAGTAGGAGTATCGCAACCAACTACCATATTTAAACTGACCAAATTTTCTTTGATTTGAAGTAGGGACAAGGAATGCTACAGATGACAGAAAGATGCGCCACAAGAAAGATTGTCAAACTGGAGCAGGAAATTTTCGTTCATTTCGAGAATTTTCGGGGAAAGGCAAAATGAGTTTTAAGGGAGGTAGTCTTCGAAGGAAGAAGCTAACAAAACAAAGGAAAAATAATATTAATAAAAAGAAAAAATAAAAAAAGGAAAAAAAAAAGGAAAAAAAGAAGAGAAAAAACAGTTTTGCAAAAGGAAACAGTTTGCAGAGGAATGAAACATCCTACTTAAAGGAAGTAGTTTTGGAAGGAGTAAAATAACATATTTTACTCAGCAGAGTTATCCTCAGCAGTGATTATCCCCAGCAGTGGTACTCAGCGGTTTGCAGTGTTATCCCCAGCAGATCATCGAGATGAAGAAGCATCCTCGACAGATTTTCGACCAAGTTCCAAGAGGGTCGGACAACACAGAGTGGGTAAGGAAGAAAAGGAAAATTCATCCCCAGCAAAATAATCCCCAACAAGTTTTGATAGCATAATGAAACACAAAGCGGGGAAGGGAGAAAGTGAAAAACCATCCCCAGCAGGAGTGGCACGACCACTCACCATGTTTTAAAACTAACAAATTTTCTTTGATTTGAAGCAGGAAAAGGAAAACTTATTAATGGAGAAAAACATGCCACAAGTAAAAGCATCAAAACTGGGGCAGAAAAGTTTCTGCTATTGTCAAAAATTTTCTCGGAGGAACGAGGAAATCAATTCAAGTTTTAAGGGATAGCAAGACAACACGATTTTTTTTTTGAAAAATAGCTGGAGGTAAGACAATTTCAAGTTTTGAATATATTTTGGGTTCATCCGCCCTCGAATAGGATATTTTGGGTTCATCCGCCCTCGAATAGGATATTTTGGGTTCATCCGCCCTCGAATAGGATATTTTGGGTTCATCCGCCCTCGAATAGGATATTTTGGGTTCATCCGCCCTCGAATAGGATATTTTGGGTTCATCCGCCCTCGAATAGGATATTTTGGGTTCGTCCGCCCTCGAATAGGATATTTTGGGTTCGTCCGCCCTCGAACAGGATATGATGAGTCTGTCCGCCCTCGAATAGGATATTGAATTTAATCCTTCCTCAAAAGGACATTTAATTTATTTCGACCCGAGTGGTCCTGCTTGTATAAACATTGCCAAAATATATATTTTCATAAATCATTACAAATTAGGCGCCCACTTGTATAACAAGGGAATACTTTTCATGTCTTTACAAATTAGGCGTCCACCTGTATAACAAGGGAATACTTTTCATGTCTTTACAAATTAGGTGCCCACCTGTATAACAAGGGAATACATTTCATGTCCTTACCAATTAGGCGCCCGCCTGTATAACAAGGGAATACATTTCATGTCTTTACAAATTAGGCGCCCACCTGTATAACAAGGGAATACTTTTCATGTCTTTACAAATTAGGCGCCCACCTGTATAACAAGGGAATACATTTCATGTCTTTACCAATTAGGAGCCCATATGTATAACAAGGGAATACTTTTCATGTCTTTACAAATTAGGCGCCCACCTGTATAACAAGGGAATACATTTCATGTCTTTACCAATTAGGCGCCCACCTGTATAACAAGGGAATAGTTTTATGTCTTTACCAATTAAGCGCCCACTTGTATAACAAGGAAATACATTTCATGTCTTTACCAATTAGGCGTCCACCTGTATAACAAGGGAATACATTTCATGTCTTTACCAATTAGGCGCCCGCCTGTATAACAAGGGAATACTTTCATGTCTTTAGCATTAGGCGCCCACCTATATAACAAGGGAATATTTTTCAGTCTTTACATTTCAGGTCTTGAAATCCGTAACCCACCGAAAGGCAGAAGGTTACAACAAAAGATCCACAGCATAATGCAAGAAGCCACATCCTCAAGCGGACAGAACAAAATGAAGCAAACTGGTGTTCAGGAAAGCAAGAGGCCGGTGTCATCCCCGTCAGTTTTCGGAAGAAAGAAGCACCGGAATAGGCGCAAGCCGACAAGAAAGCAAGGCATCAAAAATAAATAGAAGATAGATGGGATCTTGTAATCCGTAGTCTAGCCTAGCTTTTTGATTTTTCTTTTAATCATGGTGTAATAAGGAGGTCAGCAAGCAGTAAAAGTAGCATGCAACAGCAGTAACATTGCAGTCCCATGGTAGTCCCAACTACCAAAACTTCCCGAACTACATTAAACTGATTCCCGTTTAGCCAGGGATATGTAGGAAACCTTGGAAGCAAAGGTTCGGTTAAACTTTTTCAAAAAAAAAAATGCTTCACACGGAGTACTCAGACGGGCAAAAATCGCTCGTATCCGCTCACTTAATCTTTGCACGAAAATCCTTCGTGTTTTTGGACAAAGAGGGGCAGCTGTGAGCACGTGATTTTTGCCCTATATGAGAATTACCCCCAAAAATGCAAAATAAAAAACAATTTTCCTTTGTGTGCAATGTTTGAATTTTCGTGGCACTTTTGGATAATTATTCATATTTTGTCTGTGCATGTTTATTTGTTAAATTAATAAAAATATAAAAAATATGTCACATTTGCATTTAATATGTAATTCTACAATTAGGAGTAATTAAGTTTGTTTTACAAAATGAAAAAATTACAAAAAAAGACATCTTTTACATTTTTAGCATTTAATGTCCAAATTGTGTGATTTTATTTTATTGATGTTTAATTTTGGGTGATAATTATTATTAGAATTTAATTAGTATTTTAAGATAATTTTTGTTTTTATAATTTAATTTCATACATTTTAGTTTTATCAATAAGTGAAAGAAAAGAGAACAAAAAATAGACGAAAATCGGATTGGGCCTCTTCTTCAATTTTAAACTACAAGCCCAAGGATACCCAACCTTCCCCTACGACCCAGTCCATTTCAAACCGGGTCGACCCAGTCCATAACCCCAAAGACCCAACCCCTTTCTTCATTTTTCATTTTTCATTTTTTGCATTTTCCTAACCCTAAACCTAACAAACACTACCCGCCCCCCTCTTCTTCTTTTCCAAAACCCAAACTCTCCAAGCCTAGCAGCCATGGCTGCTGCCCGTTTCCCTCCCCCGTCACACCCCTTCAACACACACCACACATACACACACAACAAACGTACGCACACACACACGAAGCAAACGGCCACCATCTCCTTCGTTTTTCGCCTTTTCTGTCTTCATCATCGCCATCTTCCTCGAGCTCGAGCTCGAGTTCTCATGGCTTCTTCTTCTTCATCACACAGCCCAAGCCATGAACGCCCAAGCTCCTCCAGTCACGTCGAGCTCCCATGATTGCTGTGCGCCTTCTTCTTCCTCGTCGAAGCTCCAAACGTTGCTTCTTCTTCTTCTTCTTTACCTTACGCTGCTGCTTCGATGTCCAGCAGCTCTCCAGTTCGTGAGTTTCACAGCCCGCCATGGATGTTGTTGCTGCTGCTTCTGTCCAGCGTCGCCCATAACCTTGCCCAGCATCGACGAGCTTTCATGGCTGCCGACTTCGACCATGGCTTCGTCCAGCTTTGACCATCGTCGCCTACATAGCAAGCTAATCAGTAACAGCTTCCAAGATCAGTTGCTGCCTCATCGTTCTTCGGTTTCAATCCGTCGAGGTTGTCGTTTGTCGTTTTGAGTTCGTCAAGGTTAAAAGCAAGATGGGTTTTTCGTTGTTCGTCGAGATCCGGTATGTCGAGGTTGTTTGTTCGAGTTGTCCGTTTCCGTTCGAGCTCGTCGTTGTTCATTTCCGGTTAGTTGGTTTTAGTTTCATTTTTGTCCGTAATTTGTTTGATATTTTCGGATATGAAATTAGATATGTTCGATATTAATTTCATGTTTATCATTTTGTTGTTTTCTTCAGTTTGTTTCATTTTTCTTGTTTATTTTTATGTAGAAATTGTTAGTTTAATTATAATATTGTTAGATTTAAATTGAAGTTCAATTAATTATTTTTTCAGTTTATTTTATTAATTTAAAAGGATTTAGTTTTAATATAGAAGAGTGTTAGTTTAAATCGTTTGAATCCGTCTTCTTTGTTGTTTAATAGAGATTTAATTCGTGTTCATTCTTTGTTTGAAGTTCGTTTTAATCCAGTGATTCAATGTGAGTTTACACAACTGACACGCTGGTTACTGTAAACTGAAACATGAAGCATGAATACGAAAATGAAGAATTGAAGTTCTAAATTTATTTTAATTATATTCTGAATTTTATTTGTATATATAAATTATTTAGCTTACTCTAATCAGAATCATGTAGCTGTTTAATATATATAGTGGAACATCTGACGATAGCTTAACGGACGAACTATCTATATATTGCCTAAAAATAAATAAATGGTGTAGTAACTCTGTCTAGTTAATTCGTTATTGTTGGATGATTACCATGTCTCAAAAAGCACGTTAGTTCATCAAACGAATAGACCATTTCGGAACTTGTAGGAATATTTTTTAGTTAAATATTATTGGTTAATTTCAGCATGTAAATGGTCTAGGATTAAAATTAGATTGCTAAGTTTTTTTTAATTTGACAAACTGTGAACATGCCTAGTATAATGTAACTAGGTAGTAACATGTGAATAAGATGACCTAGGTCTAGTTTTATGCCATACACGTTGGGCCTGGGCCCGCATTGGCAACGGACTGTCCTGATTGCATCATTTTCAGATTTTATGAATCATATTCGAAACCCAACTATAACAACTCAAACATGTAAATAAATTAAAACCTTTTCTCTTTCATTTTGTAGAGACAAAATTTAATACAGAAAAATGTAAGCGTTTTAAGATTGTCTTTTTAAAATAAATGAGATGAGCCTCGCCCAATAAAATGCATAAATAGCGGGGCCCTCAATAAATGTTTAATTGAATACTTAGATTTCGAGATGGGCCGTTTAGCAAATTTCACGGCCTTCTCCAAAGTAATAAAGCGTTAGATTCTTTAGGCACGATTTTAATAATACTACATTCCTAAACTCGGGTGCACATTTATGCGACCCAAATCCAAATCTCAACGGAGTCAAAACGTGTCAACAACCATAGGTGCATTGATTGCGATGTGGTTCGAAACGCATTTTCATGACGTTGTAATTCTAAAAATAATAATAATAAAAACGGTTTAAAGTTGATAAAAGCACATAAACTATAATATGTATTAAAAATCAGATATCTAGCCATTACAACAGTTTAAGCGACCGTGCTAGAACCACGGGATTCAGGGGTGCCTAACACGTTCCCTCGGGTCAACAGAATTCCTTACTTAGAATTTTTGGTTCGCAGACTTCATTTGGAAAGTCGAATATTTTCCTCGATTTGGGATTCAATCGGTGACTTGAGACACCATAAATCTCCCAAGTGGCGACTCTGAAATAAATAAATAAATCCCGATTCGATTGTCCTTTAATTAGAAAAAACTCCCTTCCGTGCCCCTTCGGGGGCGGCGCAGGCGAAAAAGGAGGTGTGACAATGATGCCGTCTAGCAACACTCCTTAACGACCGGATAGAATGAAGTATACAATTTACTCTCAAGAACCAGTAGAAGAATAATGTAGTAATTCCTTTTGTCCTTATAGCTCTGGGTCACCCTAAGATATGGTTCAACTGTCAAATCCTAATAGGCGACCAACTATGTGTTCATGTCAAAAAAAATCGACCGTTGAATGACCTAAGAATCTCTTTTCTTCTTTTATTCAATTGCCCTGACCAATGTCTTAGTTGGGTCGTTTAAAATTCATGACAACATGGAGCTTAAACTCATTACCAAGAGTTGACAAATTCCATCTTGATCAATTACTAATTCTACAAGCATTTAATCGTATCTAATATCCTTTCAACTATGCCCTATGGCCATTGGTGTCTAGTATCAAAGCGCAATAAATAACTTGTCAATTACTATGACGATCTTAGGTCAAAGAAATTCTTAAATCACATTCTTCAAGAGAATATCCTATTAACAGTTTATGGTAATTCTAACCAATAGAAATTATCCAATGAGTCGGTTCAATGATCATACCTCTATATGCATCATCTATCTATGTGATTTAGTTAATGAGATCAACTAATCTTTATCCTATAGAGATAATCACATAAATATTGACTAACCAGATTACTAATGTCCAAATTAATAATCCTACGATCAAGAACAAATTTAGATTAAATTATAAGAAACTTCACTCTCATTATCATGATCTCTATCACAATGTTAAATCTCAAAATTTAATCAAGGACCTTATCAAATTAATCAAGCAATTAATAGCAATGATAAAAGAATTAGGGTTGTGCACGGATCGGATCGGATTTAGCACATTTCGAATTCGGATTTCGGATTTCGAATTCTAGAAAATGCAATCCGAATCTGATCCGAATTATATCTGATCAGATTGGATTTTAAAGTTTGGATCGGATCGAATTGTATTATTATGCCTCAAAGTTGCAAACTAATATATATATTTTATTTGTAAAAGAGGTAATACATTAAGAAAAATACATGTTTATGCAATTATGAGGGTACTATGGGGCCAATATAGCTAAATCCAACAATTGTTAAGGCAATAACTTGGAGGAGGATGTAAAAGAAGTACTGACTATCCAAAATTAAAGTGTAGTATTTATATATGCCCTAATAATTTCAGATTTCGGATCAGAATAAAATATACCAATCCGAAATTTTAATAAACATAATCCGAAATCCGATCCAATCCGTAATTCGAAATTGAATGGATCGGTTTGGATTTTGGATATCCGACCCGAATGAACAGCCCTAAAAAAATATCAATTGCCATATATTTTTATATCAAATGACGTTAAAAAAATATGTTCAAATTATCAAATATGAGATTGGATCTAGTGCATATATACTATATCCATCTCCCACTTGAAGTAGAACCAATCGCTTTTGTACTTCATTTCTCAATTTTTATTTGTGCTTGACAAACTCCTTTGCTTCAAGAGCTTTAGTGAATGGGTCTCCAATATTTTCCTTTCCATCAACCTTTTGAATCTTGACGTCTCCATGTTCAATGATCTCTCTTATCAAGTGATACCTTCACAGAACGTGTTTGGATTTTTAGTGTGATCTTGGTTCTTTTGCTTGAGCAATGGCTCCAGTGTTGTCACACTAAATGGAACTGCACCTTCTATTAGGAACCACACCAAGTCCAGTTAAGAACTTTTTCATCCATGTAGCTTCCTTAACAACTTCACTAGCTGCTATATATTCTGTTTCAGTCACTGAATCAGCTACTGTAGCTTCTTTGGAACTTTTCCAACTCACTGCACCATCACTTAAGGTGAATACATAACCAGAAATAAAATTGCTATCATCTCTATCTGAAGAGAAACTTGCATCAGTATAACCCTCTAAGTTTCAACTCAGAATCTCCATAAATGAGGAATTGGTTTTTAGTCCTTCTTAAATACTTAAGAATGGTCTTCACCACCCTCCAATATTCCTTACCAAGATTTGCCTGATATCGGCTAGTTATTCCAAGTACATAAGCCACATCAGGACGTGTACATGTCATGATATACATGATAGCTCCCACTGCACCAACGTATAGGATCTTACTCAGCGCTCTCTTTCTTCAGGTGTTTTAGGACAATCGTCCCTACTGAGAGTGATTCCAGTGCCTATTGGTAGATAGCCTCTTTTGGAATTATCCATGTTATACCTTTTCAAAATGGTGTCAATGTACAAAGACTGGAAAAGTCCAAGCAACTTCCTTGATATATCTGTATAGATCTTTATTCCTAATATATAAGGTGCTTCTCCCAAGTCTTTTGTTGAGAATTGTTCATATACCTAAATCTTGGTACTTTGCAATGCCGGTATGTCATTCCCTATGAGCAATATATCATCAACATACAGTACTAAGAATATAATTGTGCTCCCGTTAACCTTTTTGTACACACAAGGTTCTTATTCGCATCTAACAAAATTGAACTTTTGAATGTCTTGTTAAAGTGAATATTCCAACTTCGAGAAGCTTAGTTTAGTCCATAAATGAATCTTTGTAGCTTGAAAATTTTATTATGATCAGACGAAGATGTGAAACCTTCAAGTTGTGTCATGTACACATCCTCTTCTAGGTCACCATCTGTTTTCACATCCATTTACCATATTTCATAATTATAGTATACTACTGTAGCAAACAAAATCCGAAAAATTCTAGTCACTTCAACACTTTTCGGCTTCCCTTGAAAAATTCCTTGATTTCTCTCCTGCCAGTACACACTACCAGCCAAAGTCATTCTATAGATCTCAGACGTGGTTTTCCTTCCATTTGCATCTATTAAAGTTATTGTTATCAAGATCCACACGCTAGAATTAGGCACCTTGTTTTCATTTAATTTAGAGCTAATTAATTTCTGTAGATTCGAGGGATGCATTCCTTTTCATCTATGCTTCTAAGCAAACGAATGATATTTGACGCCGCAGCATATCGCATTTCTTGTTCACTCCCCCACCCCCCTCCTCCCCCCCCCCCCCCCAACAAATGTTCTATAAAAATATATAGGTTTACTGCGTTTTATCCACCTATAAAAGGTCGGTAAAATCAGTTAGGAGGTTCATACTCTCTTTCTGTTCGTTGCTCCACTTAACTGAAATTAAACTATTTCGATTCCTGAGAGAGGTAAGAACCAAGAACTAGAGAGGAAAACACAAAGCAAAAGGAAGAAAGAATGAAGCGAGCTTCGTCTTTGCCCATATTGTACGTTCTTGTTAATCCTTTCCTTTTTTCCTGACTTCTTTTGCTTTACACTAATTCTATTTCGCTCTCTTCTGCTCCATTCTGTTACTATGGCAGGAAAACTGTTGAAGGAACTCATCACGTAGATGCCAATAACAAAGGGAAAGCAATACTTGAAGATGAACTAGATGACGATGAGATCATTGACTCCGAGAAAATTAGCGAACCTGTCATATGCAAAACAATAGAAAAATGGGAACCCACTTCACGAGGTAGAGTACATTACATTTTCTCCTCCTCTGTTTATCTCTGTCTTTTTTCTTCCTCCCATCTGGTATCAAGAATGTGGTTTTTGGGGTAATATAATCCTGATTCCCACCAGAACTAGGGAATTTGCTGTTTTCTTGACACTTTTCAGTATCCCATCAAATTCAGTAATTGTTTGAAGTTCTTGGTTGCCCAGGTTATAGAGTGTTAATTCTGGTTTAATGTGTCAAGATTCTCATTACTTGAATTTTCCTGAGTAAATTCATCTCATTGGATTATGCATAAAATTGTTCTTAAACTCGTTATACTTCAGATCATATTATTAGAAACTTGAGTCAACGTGTTTTGAGCAGGGGAAGAGTTTTCTTGGGAAAAACAGGGTATATGGAGGCGTGAGCAGAAAAACAGAGCAGCTAAATTAGAGAAACAGCTAAAAGCAAGATGGGCCGTAGACGGGCTAATTGAGGAAGAGCTGAACCGTTTTCGGGCCCAATACAACACAGCTATTGTCCCAACCAAACTCAAGGATGTGGCCCAATTAATCATGCCTAAATGGACTCCTTCACCAGAACTAGCCACATTAACTTGGTTAGGCGATTGGCGGCCCTCCACAATATTGGATCTTCTTCGTCACTTGGCTCACTCATCTGCTTTAGAATCAGTTGCCATTGAGGTGGCGTTACCACAATTGATCAACGAGTTTCGTATTGAAGAGGCAGTGATTGATGAGGAAATGGCTGAAATCCAGGCTAATTGTATCTTCCATTTACCATTTGGCCCAAATAAGGCCCAAAAAGGTGAGAGTCCAATGACTTGCATTCAATCTGAGTTTAAGAAGATCCACAGGGTTATTACTAAGGCCCAAAACCTAAGGCTAAAGGCAATGGAAATGGTGGTGAAGAAAGTGTTAAGCAGAACAGATGCAGCAGAATTCTTGGTTGCATTTGCTGGAATTCAAGACTTAGTTCACCAATGGGCTACGCAACAGAAAATGCGCAGAGGTCCAGTTTCTATACGTACTAAAGCCCTGAAATTTGGTAGCCCACTGAAGCAATAAGACGGCCCATGATCCAACTTAGAGCAGTTCTGACTCAGTAAAATAGGCCCATTTGAGTAAGGAGAATCATATGATGATTGATGCTTTTCCAAATTGCAATTAAGTACTCGGTAGCACTTTTGGGGGTTGTGTACGTTTAGGATTTTCATTGTTTCTTTTGGAATGGTGCCTCAACTTTAGCCTTAGCTTTTTATGGGCAGAAGCTTTTGAGCTGTACTCTTAAAAAATCTTGTATAATTGCGTATATACTTCTAGTATTTCAATTCCTAACACTTGAATGCTTTTGTATACGTATTAATATTTCAATCCTTGGCTTGTCCTTTTTATTGAAAATGAAAAATTTCTTACTAGTATTAGTACCGTGATCTCTAACCTTTATATCCAAATGCATAGTCATAATCTCAACTTTATGGGTTTAAGATTGTATTTCTTTAAGTTATTGAATTAAAATTTATACATATATAATGAATTTCTTAAGACAAAACTATTGAGCGCAGCTGAACCCATATTCACATATTAGCTCCGCCTCTATCAACGTCTCGATGTTTTGCAAGAAAATGTGCTCAATAAGTACATTTTCAACCTATATGAGATGTTTAATATGTTCTCCCCTTAGTTTAAGTGTGAATATTTTGGTCAAGTTTAAAGGCTAATGTTTTTGTTTCTTTAGCATTTAAGACAATTAAATCCTTATATTCCATACAAACATTACTTGCGGCAACATGACGTTGTACTCCCACAACCTCCACCATGAATTTCAGGAAGGGCATTCAAACGCTCTCCTTTTGGCGCGTGTTTGTACTCCTTTTCCCCCACATCAAACTTTCCCATCTCTTTTTTTCCTTCCATTTTTTTATCTTGATGTCGCCGAAGGGACACAAATCCTCATCTCCACTATATATATATATATATAAAAAGAGAAGCACACCACAAAAGGAGACCACGATAATGCAAACCAAAGCCACCAAGCAAAAAGGAGTATCCCTCAAGAAAAGCTTCGAATCTCAAAACCTTACATCACATGCAACTCACAAAACCCTAAACCTAATCTCTTAAATCGGCTATCATATAATCAATCTCTCTCTCAATTACTTCGTACTGGGAAATTAAATTAGATTGAAAGATTGTTGTGAGTCGAACTGTTTTACACGGAGACTAGACAATGTCTGCAATTGTTTGCGGCAAGAGATCTTTCTTTGATGATTTACAATCGCCGTCGCCGACTTCAGCGTCGCCGCCTGTCTCGAAGAAGCTTCGCTGTTCTTCCTCCACTTCTCCGGTTCGATTCTCCGCTTCGCCGCCGCCGTCCACGTTCATGGATCAGCTGAGAGCTTTGTTTCCTAATATGGACAGTCAGGTTCCCCTTTTTATTTTTTAATCTTTAGATTTTGTTAGTATTTGTTCATTTTCAGTTATCAATTCCATATTCATTTTTCTATTTGACGCTTGAACCGCAATCTTAACCTTCATTTCGGATAAATGAGAAATGTTTTGAATCTTCAAAGGCTTATAGTAATTACTTTCGTTATGTTTGCTACAAATAATGGTAAACATTTTAACTACAAACAGTGGTGAAGATGCGATTGAGTATTGACTATGATTATACTAGGTACTGTGACCCAATTGATTATTTATTCTGTTTTGCTGTTTTGTTTTCTGATAGAAGTTCTGATGTTCTGAATCTTTTATATTTACTGTTCAGCTTATTGAGAAAGCTCTTGAAGAGTGTGGCAATGACTTGGATGCAGCTATTAAGAGGCTACATGAGCTTCACCTTGTGTATGCCAATGGGAAATCAGTTACTGATGGAGAGATGGATAATGGTACTTATAAAACAATTTTCCCCTACTTTGATGCTTCAGAGTTTTAGTTCTTGCTCATATTTATTATTCCTTACATTATACATTGCTATCCCATTTCTGACGTTGGAACAAGATATATGTATGAGAATGTTGTTGATTGCTTCGTTAATTTTATGTTGTTGTATGATTGTTGGGGAGAGTACAAATCTATGCGATCAGCAAAAATTATATGGTTGGATCATCCAATATTTGTTGATAAATAATTTTGTCGGATAACATTAATATTTCTAAAATGGTGCTTTGCTGCTGTCTCATATGGATGTTGGATATTGGATATTGGATTTTGTTGTTCTTTATGGTCACTGAGAGGTAACTTCTATGAGAAGCTTCTAGCCTTGTCAAAAACAAATCAATAGATGGAGTCTCAAACCGAAACTAGTTGGGGCTGGCTATATCTGTTCAGCTGTACTCAAGCCTTTTCACTCCAATACATGAGAAAGAATGTAGCAGTAAACAAAAATGAGAAAGTAAGTGTTTTTTAATCCGTCTAACTGCATGTCTATACCTATATATGTTTCTATGGAGTTGTATGAAACTTATTATGCGAGCTCTCAGGTGTTTTAGATAAGTAGCCCTCTGATGTTTATCTATTTGTATAAAACTGCTGTGTTTCTCCACCACTTTTTGGTCCTTATTGATATACCATGCTGTTTCTCTTGAATTATAAACCTTACCAATCAAGTCTCTTTGCAGGAGAAAAACCAGCTAATGGCCCAGATGTCCGATCTGAAGGTCCTTCTCTCCAGAATAATCTTCCAGCTGATGGTGCAGAATGGGTGGAGTTGTTGGTCCGGGAAATGATGAGTGCTACAAGCATAGATGATGCTAGGGCTCGTGCCACAAGAGTGTTGGAGAGCCTAGAGCAATCAATTAGTGTGCATGCCGGTGCAGGAGCAGCTCAAAGTGTTCACAAGGTTGATATTGGATTTGTGTGACCATTAGATCTGTAGGTTTGAGCTAGAATAATTTTTTGATGTCATTGTAGGAGAAGAAATTGGACTTCCACATACTTCTCTTTTCTGCTATATTTACTAAGCTTTCAACAAAAAGATATACTGATTATGCCTATGCTGCTTCAATTTAAGGTACTATGTCTTTTGCTTTATTCTTGAGCTGAGGGTCTATTGGAAACGTCCTCCCTATCCTCACAAGGTAGGGGTAAGGTCTGTGTACACACTACCCTCCCCAAACCCCACAGTGTGGGATAATACTGGGTATGTTATTGTTGTTGTTGTTGTAGTATGTCTTTTCCTTTATTGTGGTACTGTAGTGCTTCGTGGGTCTGAGTACAACAGTGCTACTCATGTTTGGTAATTTACCATGTTGTCCTTCTAATTCACTGGCATTTACCTACAATTCTTTATGTTGACCATGTTCAGTGGCGGATGTAGAGTATAGTTACTGGATTCCCGGGAACCCAGTAACTTTTGCATAGACCCTGTATTTTTTCTAAAAAAATTCATTAAATATCAATAAATATATAAGTGTGAACCCAGTTATTATTGTATATTAATCTGACCATGTTACTTCTTTTTCAGGAAAATATGATGTTGAAGGAGCAAATTGAGATGCTTCTTAGAGAAAATACCATTCTCAAACGTGCTGTTTCCATCCAGCATGAACGGCAAAAGGAGTATGATGATAGAAATCAGGAAGTGCAGCAATTGAAGCAGCTGATCGCTCAATATCAGGAACAATTAAAAACGCTTGAGGTAAAAGCTGGAGCTTTAGAGGCTAACTTTTCCTGATGTGGCTCACTTTTTTCATCTGGCCTTTTTAGTTTACTATTGATGTTTTCTGGTGGCGGTCTTATTTTGCATATTGGTTCTCATATTATTTAACAAAAACTTAATTCTCATATTTTTTAGGAGTAGATGGTTAGTACTGCATAGTCTGCATTGTATAGTATACCTCCTCCATCCCCATGTCATGAAACTAGGCATAGGGAGTCTAAGTTAAATTGGATTTTGTGTTACATTAATAGTGGTTCAAAAATTACTCCTATTTAATTTTTGTTGAGAGTGACTCTGATAGAGAGAATATGATCTTTAATTTTGACAATTAAATGGATTCACATTTTTGTTTTGTGAAATTAGTACTACAACAACAAACCTAGTGTAATTCCACAAGTGGTGTCTGGGGAGGGTAGTGTGTACGTAGCCTTACCCCTACCTTGTGAAGGTATAGATGCTGTTTCCGATAGACCTTCGAATTTTGTGAAAGTAGTATTAAATGATATTATTATTAGGTATATAATTGCAAATATTTTTGGCGCATCAAAATTCAAGGAGTGTTATAAACTGGGATAGAGTGAGTATAATATACGTCATATCTAGGCCTTCAGATTAATAATTCTACTTTTGAGAATGCCTGCTATACTTGTTTATGTTGGAAGCAGAAGCGATAATCGAGAAAAGTGCAACATTTTAGTTAATAAGTGAATGAAACTTTGGATATTGTACATCTATATTTTTTGGTGAAACATTGTCATTACTTCAAGCTAGTATCACCTTTATTTTTTGGTAAAACAATTTTCAAAATACTGACATAAAGAGGTTGCTATGATGGTAAGCAACCTCCACTTCCAACCAAAAGGTTGCGAGTTCGAGTCTCCCCAAGAGTAAGGTGGGAAGCTCTTGGAGGTAAGGATGCCGGGGGTCTATTTGGAAACAACCTCTCTATCCCAGGGTAGGGGTAAGGTCTGCGTACACACTACCTTCCCCAGACCCCACTAAGTGGGATTATACTGGTTTGTTGTTGTTGTTGTTGTTGACATAAAGATCTTTGCATTACTGCTATTTTGCAGTGCACATGTATTTTACTTTCGTCCTTGTTTTTAGACTCGGTGTGCTTTAGAAATTTTTTGAACCGCTGCCTAGTCCCTGTCCATATGCAAACATTAATTAAAAATGGGAGAGAGGAACAAAAGTGAGTAAAGTTTTCTTATGTTCCCTCTTTCTGTTCTCTATGGAATAAATGCAAACAAGATTGTCTACTCAGAATTCCTAATTCAATGGTTATCATTGCAGGTGAATAATTATGCTTTGAAAATGCATTTGCGCCAGGCTCAGCAAAGCAACTCTATTCCCGGACGGTTCCATCCAGATATCTTCTAGTGTTGAGACACATTCTGATAAAGATGTGGAACATACAAAGACACAGCCCGTTGGCGTCTTGTCAGCCATGATATAGGATGTATTAAGCAAATTCTATACTACTATTGTTTTTTAGATTGAGAAATGGTTTGCATGTTGAGTTGAGGCCACTTTGGTTGATGATCCTGATTAAGCAGTGTTGGAATGGGCATTATCCAAATGGTGAAGGCCTCAAATGTGCTAGTATAAGTGATATCAGGAAACTGGATATTAAAATGTCTAATTTCGTTTTCTGTTATTCATTTGATATCAGGAAACCAGAGATTAAAATGTCTAGTTATTTCATGTGCAAAATCATCCACTTTATAACCTGTTCTTTTCAATTTGATCGATAATTTTATTCGATGGATGAGTTGCATGACCAATGTGAGATAAAAAATATTACCCTCATTTAGTTCTATGGTGGTAACCATCTACTTTGGCAGGCAGATGAAGCACTAAAGTATACTCTTTTCTGGCAATAACGCACCTGGTATGAGTTCTGGTCGAAAATTACTTTTAGCAATAATTGCTGGATTCGGGAGAAAATTGATGACAGAAAGTCGGTCTGCATCGGGTCCCTTTAGTTGTATCTGATTCTGGTTCAATTAGGTGGAAACTTACATAGGGAGATTATTAAAGTTGGAGTAAATTCACTTGACTCCTTTAATCACATTCAGATTGAAAGAAAAATACCTCTTTTACTTTATCAGCAAATGGTCTATAATCTAAAGTCAACAGAAAAAATGAGAGTATCTCCGATTTTGAAAAGGTCAATAATATCATTCAACATGATACAATTTATGAATTCTTTTTATCCCTCAGCTAACCAAATAATAGAATAGCCAGTCATTTTCACGTTTTCTCAAATATTTATTGTCATAATTATCTGAAAAGCTGCATCTATAATCATTTTGCTAATAAGAAAAAAAACAATTATGAATGTTTAAATAGTAAATTTGAGAGGTTTTTGAATTTAGCGTAGGAGTTGTGTTAAAAAGTACTCCTTCCGGTCCACTTTAATTGATTTTTTTGATCTTTTTCTTGTAGTCCACAATATTTGATTTTTTCAGATATTAAGAAAAACAACCAGTCGGGTTGCTCTTGTAGCCCGGGAGTATTTGTTATATTTTTTAATGAATAAATTAAGGTTAATATAATTATTTTTACTTTTAATTGATCAATTTAGCTCCAAATTAACTTTTGAGCTCAGGATCACTTCCTGCAAGGCATAAAACACGTACTAAGTGCAATTCACTATCATTTGAACTCAAACACACATAAAATATGCATCGTCGCAATATCGGACCACATCTTTTGTCTCTCACCTCCTGTCTATAGGATAACCATTCATCTCTTTCCTTAATATATTCTTTTTTTTTTCTATTTTCCCTAATTACTATAGTAACAACGGAATGACCAAAATCAAACGGTTCTCTCTCTTCTTCATCTTCTTGTTTAACTACTCTTCCAGTTCATTCTATTCAACCTCATGAACTCTACGGCAATGGCCAGCACAGCTTCTCTATCTCTCCGCCCTTCTTCTCTCAGCTTCACTACCTCCGACCGCTCCCATTGTCCCTCCCTTCCTCCTTCTTCCTCTTCTATTTTCTTCTCCGGTGGGACCCTTTTGTGGACCCACAAGAAGCTTATATCTGTTTCCTTTTCTTCTTCTTCGTCCTCCCAGTACAGTAAGCAAATTGCGGCACCACGCTTTGGAAGATTGGTGGTGGTTGCTGCCGCTGATTATTACTCCACTCTTGGGGTCCCAAAATCTGCTAGCAGTAAAGATATTAAGGCTGCTTATCGAAGGTTAGCGCGCCAGGTACTGAATTTTTCCAAGATATTGGCATTTAATTTATTTACGTTTTCCCTGTTTATTTTTGCGGTAGCTGCTAAGTGTATCTCTGGTAAAATTGAATTTAAGGTTTAAGAAGTGAACTAGCAGGATATTTACTATTTAGTGGTCTTTCAATGCGAACAAGATGGAAAGTTGAAGATACCTAGGGACATGCCCCGGAATAATTTAACTGAAGCCGAAGGTCTTCTGGAAACAGCCTCTCTGCCCCTCGGGTAGGGGGTAAGGTCTGCGTACATATTACCCTCCCCAGACCCCCACTCGTGGGATGTTACTGGGCCGTTGTTGTTGTTGTCCATAACGTATGTAGATTTTGTTGCAAACATTCTGATATTTGCATTGAACTCGTGAATTAGCAAATTAATTGATTTTTAGTCTTCAATGAACCCTTATTAGATGATAGTTGGCACCTTTATTGTTTACTGTTGATCACAGATGGAGGGAGCTCTGGCACTACACATCATGAAGAATTATGATATAGTGCCCTCGTATATAGGATTTGGAAATATGTAACCTTGTTGCGGACCATAAAATATATGCATTTTTTTTTGGATAGCACAAGTTGCTAATTATAAATTTCCATTTCTATTTCAAGTATTTTGTGCTACTCAATCTGATTTTGTATGGTTGGGACTGTCTCTATCGTGAAGAAGCTTAAACGGAAAAGATGCTGATAATGCGTTATGAATCGTTGGTCTGCATATGACATTTTTTTCATTGTATTTTTTGATTCTTTACTTTCCGTGCGCGTCTACATACTCTAGTAGGATGATGTATCTTATGCTCGTCTTACAACTACTGCTACACTTTTGCCCAGTTCTTTGGGCCTTCACAATTAAGATAGTTCCACAGCAACACATTATTCTATTCCCCAATAATCTTTTTCTAAATTTGATGCTGTTTTATAGTATCACCCGGATGTCAACAAGGAACCTAATGCACCAGAAAAGTTTAAGGAGATTAAGGATGCTTATGAGGTAAATATGGAAGTTTTGTACTTTTAACATCTGATCCCAGGCAGTTTTTTTATTTCCTTCTGAAAATATTGATCTTCTGGTATACGTGGCTTTTATACAGATTCTGGTATTGTCATCTCTATATTCCCCCCTCTCCCCTTTGCTTGGTGGAATCACTGTTTATTCACTTATTCAATCTGTTTCTTCATGTATCTACCTTTGAAACGGCAATGGTAGTCTGTCTGCTAAATCCGAAATGACCCATTTTCTCACGTTTTTTGCAATTGGTCTCTTTTTAACTAAGGTGGAAGTGCCATATTTTATCTTTCAAACTATCTAAAGGTTTAGAATCCTGCTGTTAGTATGTTGACATATTTCTCCTTTGCTTTTAAGTTTTAACTTTTTCATGCGACTCTGAAGTTTTAACTTTCCAGGTACTATCAGATGACAAAAAAAGAGCATTATACGATCAATATGGTGAAGCCGGGGTGAAAAGTACTGTAGGGGCCCAAGCAGGGGCTTACACGGTATGCCATAAATTCTCTTTTTTTGTGTTCCAAAAAGATAGTGATAATTTTCTTTTAGTCCTTCCCGAATTAATATTCACTTTCTTTAGAGGGGAAGTTTTAACTCATGTTATCTGAACACAATACGTATGACCAACTTTTACTCTTCTTATGCACCTTATATTCTATTTTGTCAATAACTTTTATGGCCCAAGTGTGTTACTAATAAACAACTCACTTTCAACTTTTTTCTTAGTTCCCCTGCCAATTCCAAGTAGGATTATGGAAATGAGACGGAGAGAGTACCAAAAATTATGGCTTATCGAAAAAAGAAGTACCAAATATCGTGATGATAAATTTTGTCACGTAGTAACTTGGCTCCTTTGATGGGAAATTTTGCCATTTCCTTTGCTCAATATCGTAGTTATTGAAAGGGTCTGGAAGTAGTTATTTCCTTGGTGACATTTAGGTGTGCCATCTATTTTATCAAGCAGTTCTACTATGTTCTTGTACTAAGCTTACGTACACAATATCTGCAAGTTTTGGCAATTACAGGTTGCCAGTGTTTGTCCTTCCCGCAACTATGAGTGCTAATTTCTTGCCTTTTCCTCCTCTCACCCCACTTGAAGAGGAAAATATATTACATTGCGAATTGAGAAGGTTTATAGAGTTCTTTTGGTTTCATTCAATTTTCAAATGGGAAACGAGTGCTGTTCAGTTATGTTGAATGGCATGAGGGTAATATCAGCAAACTTTGCTATTCCTCCTCCCAGCAATTAAGAAGCAGAAAAGGTATTAGTTCAACCAAGATTATGAATTAAAAGGAAGAATAGAATTCTTCCTGCCTATGAAGATTAATATATTATCATTTTGCAAATAGAATGCGAACGAAGAAGTTGTTTCGCAGTGTTCTGTGTACTTTCTATTTTTTGCATGCTAGCCGATAGATTGGGTTCTGTTTGATTTAGGAATGGGAGTTGGACTTGAGTCTAAGTAAATGTATCAATGTGTACAGGTAGCATGCCCATATGCTATTCTTCTAATCTATTTACTTCTAAAAAAATGGTAAAATGAGTAGGTTGCAGAAGAAAGTGGGAAGGTACATAATAATTGCATGGTTATATGGAAATTGTGTTTAACTCTGATCTGTTTCTTTTTCTTTTTCTTTTTTTGGTGAATTCTACTGCAGGCAAATCCTTTTGATCTATTTGAGACATTCTTTGGACCTTCTATGGGTGGTTTTGGAATGGACGGATCTGGATTTGGAACGCGTCGCCGCAGTACTGCTACCAAGGGTGAAGATCTACGGTGAGTCAGGAGCTGATTGCAATAATTTGATCATCAAATGAAAGCCTATACTAAGTTGTGGTCACGACTATACTTATACAAAAGGTTTTGGTCACGGGTCTACTTCATTAATCATGAGGAGAAAACTGTTTCTGATTACTAATATGCATTCCTACCATAGTATGACAGGTAAACTATAGGAAAAGTATAGCCTCTAACCTATCATATGGCAGTGGTGGAACATAGCTCCATTAAAATGATAATATGTAGTATCAAGCGGAACTTCTTCGAAATCATGGTTACAATTAGACTTGCTAACCATGCGGGCAAAGCTCATTCTGACAACTGATAGCCTCTTGTAGTTATGTAGATGATTGGTAAAACTCAGGAACAGCGAAGTCTCTAACTCCATTTCAAAACAGTGCTGGAGTCTTTATTAGGAATCAGGTGCTATCAGATATCATTTATATTCATGTTACTGATCTTTATAAAAAGTACTTAGAAGATTCACGAATTAGACTTGATAGATTTCTGATATCGCCCTCCTGGGATGAGCTGGTGCCGAATGTGCTGCAGATTCCTTTACCTAGGCTGACTTCGGATCATTTGCCTATCTTGCTAGATGGATGCAGAGGGAGGGGGTGCATGCTCCCTTCCGATTCGAGAACATGTGGTTGAAAGTACCATGATTTGGGGACAAGGTGAAAGAATGGTGGACAAGCTACAGGGTATTAAGAACACATTCATTCCGTCTTTCGAAGAAACTTAAATTGCTCAAGGGAGATATTATTAGGTGGAATAAGGATGTTTTTGGGAGGGTAGAGGTTAAAATGAGGGAGCTTATGCATGAATTGGGGAAATTAGAGAGAGAGGAAGGGACGAAGGAGTTAGATGAATCTGAGAAAGCGAGATTGGGGGAGGTTAAGACGGAAATAATCGAGTTAGCAATAGCTCAGGAGACTAGTTGGCGGCAAAAATCGAGGGCGCTCTGGTTAAAGGAGGGGGATTCGAATACCAAGTTTTTCCACAGGGTGGCGGTTGCAAATCAAAGGAGAAACTTCATAGAGTCCTTAGTTGTGGATGGATTGAGGGAGAGGAGGAGGTAAAATGGGCGATAGTGGGGTTTTATGAGAACTTATACAAAGAGGAAGTTAGTTGGAGGTCGACTTTGTGGGGAATAGAGTTCAACTACATAGGGGAGGGAGACAGTGAGTGGCTAGAAAGGGCTTTCGAGGAGGAGGAGGTGCACGAGGCTGTGTCGAGTTGTGCTGGTGATAAGGCCCTCGGGCCTGATAGTTTCTCCTTGGCCTTCTTCCAGCTGTGTTGGGACACCATCAATGGGGAGTTGATGGAAGCCATTGAATACTTCCATGTGAATGGTGTTTTCGAGAGAAGCATCAATGCTTCTTTTATTACTATTGTGCCTTAGAAAGAAGGTGCATCTTGTATCAGAGACTACATGCCTATTAGTCTCGTGGGGAGCATTTACAAGATTATTTCTAAAGTGCTTTCCAACAGACTCAAGAAGGTTCTTGACGTGTCTGTTTCGTCCTCCCAGAATGCGTTTGTGGAAGGTAGGCAGATCCTGGATGCTGCTTTGGTGGCAAATGAACTTGTAGGCTCCAGAAGGAAAAATAGAGAAGCTGGCTTACTATGCAAGTTGGACCTTGAGAAGGCTTTCGACCATGTCAATTGGGAGTTCCTGGATTTCATTATGATGCAGATGAGGTTTGGGGCAAGATGGAGGGGATGGATCAAGTTCTGTATTTCCTCAGTCAGATTTTCTGTCCTGGTTAATGGTAGCCCGTGTGGTTTCTTTGGCAGGTCTCAGGCAAGGTGACCCCCTATCCCCATGCTATTCATTCTAGTGATGGATGCTCTGAGTAAAATGATGGATCGTGCGGCGGGCGGTGGCTTCTTGAGAGGATTCTCAGCTCCGATGGGGGTGCTCAGTGCCCGAAGAGTCTCTCATTTGCTCTTTGCAGATGACACCCTAGTTTTCTGTGATGCCGATATGGATCAGTTGACCTACCTGAAGCAGGTCTTGCAGTGGTTTCAGATAGTATCAGGACTCAAAATCAACCTCGGCAAGTGTGAGATTTTCCCGGTGGGCGAGGTTGCTAACATTGATGCTTTGTCTTATGTTCTCAGATGTAAGGTGAAATCCCTTCCCACTACTTACCCGGGTCTCCCATTGGGTCCTTTGCATAAGGATACTACAGTTTGGAATCCAGTGATCGAAAGGGTTGAAAAAAGATTAGCAGGCTGGCAGAAACGGTACTTGTCAAAAGGCGGTAAGGAAGTGCTTATTAAAAGCACTTTATCGAGTATGCCCACCTATTACTTGTCCCTGCTGCAAGCTCCTGTGAGCATCGCAGAAAAACTGGAGCGGTTTCAAAGGAATTTTCTTTGAAATGCGGCGGATGGAACTGGAAAATTTCATCTAGTGAATTGGCAAACAGTCACTTCCCTAAAGAAGTGGGGTGGACTTGGAGTAAAAGATCTTAGGATATTCAACAGAGCTTTGTTGGGGAAGTGGTTGTGGAAATTCGGGGTAGACGAGCATGCTCTATGGAGGGAGGTCATAGTAGAAAAGTACGATTCCACGGGAGGGGGTTGGAGGACCAAGGCAATCACAACACCTTTCGGGTGTGGCATGTGGAGGAGCATCACGAAGAATTGGGAAGCCTTCAATGGCAACATCACTTATAGGGTGGGAGATGGAAGGAGAATCAACTTTTGGAATCACAGGTGGTGTGGAGAGGATACTCTGAGGGACTCTTTCCTCCACGTCTTAAGAGTTTCAAATCAGAAGGATTTGATGGTCCAATAGATTCCCAAGGAGCTTGAAGGAGGGTTAGTATGGGACCTCTTATTTAGAAGGAACATGCAAGATTGGGAGATTGTGGAGCTCCAAGATTTGTTGGCACTGCTATATGGGCAAGATAGGTCCCAGGCATCTTGTGATTCTTGGAGATGGAGGTTGCGTGGCGATGGTTTGTTCACACTAAAGTCCTTTTACTAGAGTATGTTGGTGAGAGAGGAGGCCACTTTTCCATACTCCTCGATCTGGATTCCTAAGGCGCCCACGAAGGTGTGCTTTTTTGCATGGCTAGCGGCGAGGATAGTGATCTTGACTGCTTAAAATCTGCGAAAGAGAGGAATTACACTTGTTAGTTGGTGCTACATGTGTAAAAGCTCAGGGGAAGAAGTTGATCATCTTTTGTTGCATTGCCCTGTGTCCTCGGGTTTGTGGATGACAATCCTGAATCTTGTTGGTGTTCAATGGGTGATGCCAAGCACTGTAAAGGAAATGTTATGTAGCTAGGCCGGTTTTCGTAGAAGAAGAAAGCAAAAGGCGTGGAAGTTTGCCCCGTTAGCTCTCATGTGGATAGTTGGGGGGGGGGGGGAATAAGAGAGTTTTTGAGGGAGTTGAGTCTCTTGTTTCACATCTTAAGAATAGTCTTTTATCTTTGATCTCTTTTTGGTGCACTCATATAGCCCCTACTTGTATAGAAGATTGGGCGTCTTTTGTAGAGAATCATAATTTGATGTAAATTCTCTACTTTTTGGTATACTTCTTGTATACGAGAGTTTTTTCTCCCTTTTGATTAATACAATTTACCTTATAAAAAAATGTTACTGATCTTTACTTACAACCTGAAGAAAAAGCCGAGTATGATGTCAGCACAAACTTGTGCTTGAAATGGTCTTTACATGAATTGCAGGTTTCCATCTCTTTAACATATCAATCCCCTGACATAAAGAAGTTTGCCAAGTTCAAATTGGATTGTGTATACTTGCACAAAATGAAGCATGCAATATTATCCTAGGAACAATTTATTGTTTAGAAGCATAAAAGTAGAAATAGACACTGTTTGATATAAACTTCAAGTTTGCAAATCAAATAATATACTGGCAAGCCTAATAGAGTTTATTTACACTTCAATGCCTTTCAGTTACGACATGACATTAGAATTTTCAGCGGCTATCTTTGGAGCAGAAAAAGAATTCGTGCTTTCACATCTTGAAACTTGTGAAGTTTGTGCGGGAACTGGAGCAAAAGTAGGCTCCAAAATGAGGATATGTTCAACCTGTGGTGGCCGAGGTCAAGTTATGAGGACTGAACAAACCCCTTTTGGCATGTTTTCTCAGGTAATAGCATATAAATCTATTCTTTGGTTGGTTCTTAGATTACATTTTTTTTAATATAAGTTTGTTGGGATTTCTTTATCACTTTCAGTTAATGACAGAATTAGTTTTCTTTGTTAAAAAATTAGTTACTGGATCCATATCCTCTAGAGCATCCTTGTCTGATATTACAACACGAGCATGTTTTCAGGAGTCCTTCATTTTTAAGTGAATCAATCTGTTTGCTGTTGCATGTAGAGAGAATCAGCTGCTAACTAGGGGTGTCAAACTTAGCCCATATGAGTATAACCTTCCCAAGCTGTCTAGTTCGGGTGGGTTGGGAATAATTTCATTGATCTAAAAGTTTGTCTAAACTTTTCTAAAAAGTAGAATTATTTTTCTCTCTCCATAAAGAACAGAATATGTTGTTTTTAGTTTGATTTGGTAATTAAACAAATTATAAGATGAACAAACAAGCAAATGAAACATGATTTTGAATTAGGCGGATTCCGTTATGACCAAATGTTCGGCCAAATTGACACACTTATCTTGACACAAGTGAACTTTGGGTGGTTTAGGTATGATTCATATGTTAACTCAACCTGTTTTAACCCGCGCAAATTTGGTACAACTTGCCAATTTGACACTCCTATCCTAACCGGGTCACTTTTGGAACACTGGGTTTTATCTGAGCACTGTTACCCTGATATTGCCTAGAATTAACTGTGAGGCTGACTATACATGTTCGAGGAGATCAGGTGGTTTCTGGGTAGTGGTCACAACTCTCTATTTAGGGATAGCTCCACCTTCAAAGAGGCTTAGCAAGTTCGTAGAAAGACATACAGTGAAGGGATGATTCAAAGAGGTTTGAATTCCTTTAGCAGTTTTGAAATGATTATGTCTTTCCAACTCCTGTGGAATAATTAGGTAGGGAGCACGAAGCGCTTCAGAACTGATGGTGCTAAATCTGTGATTGAAATTAAATATCTCTCTTTTTGCGATAAGTAATTGAAATCAAATGCATCGTACTTAATATAAATAATTGGGGCTGAATGAAAATCCTTTAGCTTGCTTTTCAGAGAGCTAACATCTAGAATGTGGTTATAGTTTTCATTATTGAAGAAACCAAGAGTAAGGTGGCCTTAATTTGCATCTTTAGTTGATAAAGTAAATAGTCAAATATAATCTGAAATCATGTAGTAAAGCAATATGCATAACATGGCTTGACTACTACAGATAAATGATGAGTGCCCCAGATCAGTCTTTCCATGCACAAGAATGTGCTAATGGTTGAGGAATCTGTAAGTTAAAAGATTGCTTGTTTGCCTGGATATTGTTGTTGTTTCTCATTGGTTGGGTAATGTGTTGTTGTCTCCTTATATGGTTTTGGGCAACACTTCATGAGCTAGTTTTGGGTTGAGTTATGTCAAGTGTTCACTGTCTTAACATGGTATTAGGCACAGATCTATCGCTATTCTTGGTTTACCCAATGTTGGACCCCATATTATATTATCCACGCACTAGTTCTCCGGTCCCGAATGTACGAGGAGGTGTTAAATGTCCCACATTGGTTGATGGAATGAGGTGTCGTCTCCTTATATGATGAGCTAGATTTTGGGGTTAAGTTAGGCCCAAGGTCCAGTTTCTTAACAGATATGATATATTTATTTTGCTTTAATCTTTCTGTTGATTGGTTGTTTGTCCTCTAGATTCTACCGTTGCTTGGCTTTCTTATCTTTGTTATACGAAATGTATATGTCCATACTCATTGTTACATTTTCCATCTATTTGGACTATGTGTAGGTTTCTGTCTGCCCAAACTGTGGTGGGGATGGTGAAATGATTTCTGAATCTTGTCGTAAATGCTCTGGCGAGGGGCGGATACGAGTGAAGAAAGATATAAAAGTCAAGATACCTCCTGGAGTGAGCAAGGGCAGTATCCTCAGAGTTGCTGGTGAGGGTGATGCAGGTCCTAGGGGGTATGTATTCAAGATATACGGTTGCATATCTATAACAGTCGTCTGCATTATTGTCCCGGGTTATGGTCAGTAAAACATCTCTCGGATTCTTGTATGTTCAGTAAAACATATTAACAATCATTTGCATGATTTTTCTTCTTTAGTCTGTTGGAATCAGTATAATGGCTTCATAATTATCCCTGCTGTTGTTAAACAGGGAGGACCTACGTACACTCCTCCAGCGTGATAATCTTTCAGCCAACTGTAGCTTCTTAACTGAGTCAAATTTGAGTGTTGTATTCCAAATATGCTTCTCACTCTGTAAAGAGAAAGAGTAAAAGGAAAAGCTGCTGCCTTGACTCCTTTACAGAAATGAGCTGTTACTTAGCTATAAACAATTAAACCCATAGCAACACCTCAAAAGATGAGAGTAAGAGAAGAAAAGTTTGAGCTACCCTTCTTAAACTTATTGCTCACTATTTCCATGTTCATCCATTCAACCATGCTTATAATTTTCCAAATTCCATCTGTCAAATACCAGGTTGATTTATAAAGGGTTGGTTTGGGTTGGGTTAGGAGAAGATAAAAGATGAAGAATGATAGAATGAAGCTTTTCATTGTTATTAAGATGATTTCAGATTAAGAGTGTATTATATTGATTAGTGTGTTTAATTTTGGTTATTCTACAAAATCAGTGGGCCATTTAGTGGGGCATTTCTGTCAAAGTGATGTCACGATCTTGGGAAATGTAGGGGTTCCCTGTTGCTGTTTGGGCATGTGGGGAATGCAAGTGAAATTCTTTGATTAAAACTAGCATGTCTGGATGAGTGTTCAACAAATACTCCTTAGTCCTTGACTATGTTGCTCAAATCCTCCGAAAATTACAGCACTCATCTCATATTCTCAAAAGATGCAATATTTTTGGAGTACCGACATGGGTTTGGCGACATTTTGGAGGATCCGAGCCACATAGGTCCTTCTTAATATATAAATCTCTAATCAGTTTAAAAGACTCCTAGCAAATATTGGATCTAAAGTAAGTGTACAAACATGACTAAGATTTAATTCCAAATACTGTGTATCGCCTATATGGACCTTTTGCTTCCATTTTTGTTTTATTATTCTCTAAGTCGTCTAAGTCTGCACAGATTGCTAGAGATTCTAGATCTTTGAGAAAATTCCCTTATTTGTGATTTTAGGTCCACCTCGTCTTCTTCTAACATCTTGAATCATCATGGTGTGAAACCTCCGGGCTGGTGCGCATGGAGGTCTAAAAAGGATATGATAACCATCTCAGGGGGCCATTTCACTTTGTCCTCTATGTGTGTTATTTGCACTTTCTGTCTGATGTGATAATTTACCAATAGAGCCAATAGCCGAATAGATCTGTCCTATCATTCGTTATGCAATCGCATAGTACTCTTCTGCTGGCCTTTATATTGTCAAATGTAAATATGCTAATCATACAGAAGAAAAGGGAAAGATATAAAACCTTTAATGTGAATTCTGATGTTCATATACAAATTGAGATTGAGAACTTATAGCTCAGGTTGTTTATTGATCTGTCTTTGTTTTGCAGGGCCCCACCTGGAGATCTTTTTGTTTATCTTGACATTGAAGAGATACCTGAGATCCAAAGAGATGGCATAAATCTGATTTCAACAGTTTCAGTTGGTTATCTAGATGCTATACTTGGGGCTGCTGTTAAGGTAAATTTTTAAATGATTTTTGCCTTGACTCCTGTCATATTCTGATAAGAATGTGAAATAAGATAGTGATGCATTATAGCCTTATGTCTCTATACCGCTATTATAATTGTCTCAATGTAAATAATTATGTTATCCTCATGATAAAGCATGTGTGGAAGTATGTTTTTGGTGAATCAGGAAATTAGACATTCAGATTTTTTAGTATGAAGCCAAATTGGTTCTCATAAAAATTGGTGCGTGCTCCTTTCAAATGAGCCTCTTTCAAGAAATTTCCCCTATCAGATCCAGGGGGTTCCTACTGGGGCTAGGTACATCTACTTGAAATATGAAACAGAAATGAATACAAGATTCTGAAAGCTTCACAAGTTTTTAGATTTCTTCACACAACAAATGCATGATAGTACTGTACTCAACTTCTTCTGCCATATGACGAGATCCTTCTATATTCTATGTTTGTTCGCTTGGAAGATTAGTCCTTCTTGAAAGAACTAATGCCTGGCATCTGTAAAGGCCACCTCATTTTGCCCTTCCTTCAATTGCCTTTATTGACATCATATTTCTTAGTGCTTTTGCTTCTCCTGATGTTTTCGTCAGGTTAAAACAGTGGAAGGGATGACCGATCTCCAGATTCCTCCAGGCACTCAACCTGGGGATGTGCTTGTCTTGGCAAGAAAAGGTGCACCGAAGCTGAATAAGCCATCAATACGTGGGGATCATTTGTTCACGGTTAAAGTTAGCATACCAAAACGCATCAGGTGTGCAAGTGTTAAGTTGTAGATGATGAACTAATTATACATGTCAGTTCTCTTATCTACTTGGTTCTTCTATATTTTGCAGTGTGAAGGAACGTGAATTGCTTGAAGAACTTGCATCCCTAAATAAGGCATCAAGCATTCGTACAAAACCTCGACCAACCGTTCAGCCAACTGGTATATGACTACTTGACTCGTCATTTCCTCAATTCTCTATACATGAATGGTAGAGATCATGAAAACTGGGTTGTGATTTGTCACTTGTTTGGCTGATGGTATTGCATATATCCTTCCAAATAAATGCTACCTCTTATCTTGTCTAGAACTAGACCTGGGTCATGTGTTCTGCAAGCGATGCTATTGATAAATATGAATATGAATCATTTGCGAGTTCAGTTATAAGTTTTGGCTACTTTAAGTTTTTAACAGCAACAGCAGGAAGCATGGTATTTGGATAGTTACTTAAACACCCCAAGATCAACCACTACGTTTGACTTGGAAATTTGTGAGATTCTTCAAGAAGTTAAAACTGATGCAAAAATCAAATGCGGAGAACAAGAGGAGTATATAATTACTTGTGAATTGAGAAATGATATATTGATTCCATCCCATACTATATAAATGCTGCTTCACGTTTTCTTAACCAAGAATATTAGGGGGAGAGGAAATCCTTTTTTGAGGGTGCTCTCGGGAATAATATAGAGCCCTTGATTAGGAACTCATTCGGGTGTTAGTATCCTTCCTCTATACAACTGTCCCAACAGAAAATTACTTTTCACTCCGAGGATAAGAAAATCATGTTCTGAATTCACTCTCAGTATCAAAGGTTAGAAATTCTCCTCACTCAAAAGGGGAAACACCTGTTGCTCTAAATGTAGGAAAATTATAATCAGGTTGAGTAAACCAAAAGCCATGGCACTTGGGTGTCAAAATGAATATCTCATTTATAGTCGGTCCATTCCTCTAGCATAAGAATTGACCCATGTTTTTCTGCTTTGCAGCTAAAATTACAGAAACTCCAGTAGATTCAGATTCAAGTACAGCAAAAACCGATGAGTCATCAGAAGATCAAGATGATCCATTGAAGAAGTTAACAGATTTTGCTGGGTAAATTTCTTGACATTACTCTTTAATTAGGATTTTTCTTGGAAAGTATTTAGTTCTTGGTAATTTAGCTTTCTGGTCTAAAACCATGGGTAGAGCCCATGATCATTAACCATATAAGTCGTTTTCCTGTATGAATTGAGCAAACGTGCTAGAAAATAGACATTACTTACATTCACAGAGCCCCGGTAGAAAGACATTTTACTTATAGGCATATATTTTAGCTTGGTGTTGGACTTTGGTTTACCAATAAAATTTGCATCATCCCTGACACTTCTTATTGGCGTCGCCTTAATTCTGCAATAATTGGTCTTATCCACGTTTTGGTTTAGTTTCCTAGCTCTATTTTTTTTCCTGTTTCCAATATTTCTTGCTCCTAAGTAAAGGTTTGTGATTGCAGGTCTGTTGTGAATGGTGCGCTAAAATGGTTAAGAGACAACCTGTAATCCTCAGTTATGGGACTGCTTCATACAATCCTCTTTTATACAGCAGTGGCATTGAATTTTATGATCCTCAGAACAGCATCTATAGGATCTTGCGGCACTTTATTTCTTGGAATAACTTTTTTGTTGATTCTGCCCGAGAAATTGAATCCAGCCACCCTATTTTTTTAGGATACCTGATTCTTCGCCCCTTGTAAATTCTGGCAATACTTCTTCTCCACCTCAAACAGGTCCATGAGTTGGATTCTAACAGCTAAATTATTATGTAAGAAATTTTGTATGTCACAAGCACTTACCAGAAACGAAGAAAAGTCGGAGCATTTTGGATTTCCTTTTATCTTAGTGGAGGTAGATTGCTATTTGCTTCTATCTTTGTCCTTTTAAAAATGATATGTCGTGGGCAACACAACACTCATCAATCCGAGAAAGGAAACACGAAATTCATCTGATGTTTGCAATTGTCAAAAATATTTGTATTTTCCTCATATTACTTGTACTTCACAGGACATATATTTGAAATACCGATAATTATCCTTGCATCATTGCATATTATTCACGTCACAGCCACACTACTTTGTGTTACGATGTATCAACACACTGTTGAAACTGAAAATATACGAGGTGGATTAATGTCTAAAACCCAAATAAGTCATCATTAATAAAACATGAACTGATTGATATCTTTTGCGGATACCCTGCCTAATTGTAAATTAAGTAGACTTATCAGTGTCACACAAAGACATGAATGTCCACTTCAAATGATTTTTTTTTGGCTCTTTTCACACGTACTAAGGAATTCACCTTTTAGCATTAATTAACAATAAAATTGATTATAATTAATCTTAATTTGCTCATTAAAAATATAACAAACTACTCCTATACTCTTTACTCCGAGAGCAAGTTTGGGAAAAAGAAGTTAATTCTTTTTTGATAATAATTGTATTCCCATGATGCTTACCGTCCAATTGTTGAGTTTCACTGCGCATGCTTTACACCGACAAAAAAACCATAAGGTTATGCGAACTAAATAATACTTCCTCCGGTCTAAAATAATTGATTTTTTAGTCTTTTTTTTGTGGTCTAAAATAAGTGATTTTTTCAGATTTCAAGAATGAATTAATTATTTTTTTCCTACATTGCTTTTGGAGTTAATAGTGTTGTAGTATGTGTTAGGAGTGTTTATTTGAAGAGATAGTAACGGTTAATATGGTTAATTTATTACTAATTAATGTTAAAAGGTAATATGTGCGAAAACAACTAAAAAATTATTTATTTTGGATAGGGAGTAGTACTCATCTCATTGACTTTTATTTATGACGATTTTGAATAGGATAAAACAATTAGGTTCAAATTCTAGGGCTCCTAACGCCCATTCCCTAGACTTTCTATTCCAAGAGATTGCTACAGAGATTGGTCACTCAGAAATGACCGTAATGGTTACTCATTTGAATCTGCACGACTTTGCAAAAATAAGAGCACAGCGGCAACAACCACCGGAGCTGATATCATAAAGAGAGCCAATGTAATATTTGGTCTTGTTATCTCTGGGAAAATAACACTTCCGTACTTTATTGCAGCTCCTCCGGCGACTGAACCCACTCCCAGTTTTAATAAGAAGTTCAAATCCTCCTGCTTATCATCAAATTTCAAAAACGACCTCACAAGTGAGTAGTAGTATGTAAATAATAATCAAATAAAATACAATAAATTACTCGTTAAGGTTTTGAAAATATTGCCAAAATGGTCGTGAAAATCGTGTTTAAACGAAAAGTTAATTGTTCTCAGAGGAGTTAAAGGGAGAGACTGCGGGTAACCTGTGGTAGGAAAGGAAGGCCAGATTCATCGGTGCTGGGATTTGGTTGGTCAGTTTTGGGGTCGGAAGCTCGGGCAACCATGGGCGTCTTAAAGGAGGAAGTCATTCTGAAAGATTTTGGAACGAGGAATCCGACGGATGCTGCAGACGGCAGCTGAAGAGACGACATTGAGGTTGAGGCGGAACATGTCGCCGGGAATTTTGTAGGTCGCAATGCGGCAGCCTCCATGTCCTCAAATGGCAACTGAAGCTCCACTGGAAGTGTACACAATAGCCACAGAAATTTAGCTCCTCCTCATCCAATGGACAAAAGAGCTGGCTTCCTTTTCTTCTTTTGCCTCTCAATAAAATTAAAGGACACCCGGATACACTGAGCTCCCGCTATACGGGTCAAACTAAGGCCGGATCATACGGATCTATTAAAAACTACAAATTAAACAAATTGAAAGTTCTGCATAATATTCTACTCTCACCGGTTCATTTTTAAGTGAAAATAAGAAAAACTTTTTAGTATGTAATCTTAAATATATCATGAAATAAAAATAATATTATTAAAGAAAAATAAAAAGTTAAATTATTTTTAAATATAAATAGATGTCACTTTCGGAAGGGAGCCTTAAAGCAACAATAAAGTTGTCTCCATATAATCTATAGGTCAAATGTTCGAACTATTGAAATAGCCATCAATATTTGTATTAGGCTAGTCTATCTAATTCACCCCCTTGGGGTGCGACGTTTTTCAATAACCTTCGTGAATGCGAGATGCTTTATGTATAGGACTGCCTTTTGTAAACTGATGTTATTTTTTTAAAAGCTAAAACGGAAATAGTATAGCATAAAATGAAATAGATTGAATAAAACTTTAAAATACCAAGAGAATGAATAATCCTTTTTACATATTTGTTACATAAGATAATTAGATTTTTGAAATATCCAATTTTCAAATCTATGAAACATGAAATATCACAAATTTTGTGATAAAATATAATTATCAAGTACTAAACTATCATCGCATTTTCTATATGATATAATGTTATTTTTATGATATCAAATAAGAAAACATAAGAATTTCTCATTATTAGATCAAATTATGTTATTTTATTATTTTCACATTTATCTCATATAAAAGATTTAAATGATTTATTGAAATACTTGAAACATATATTTAATTGAATCACAATTTTAGTTTTCTTTTTTCTTATAATTTCTGAAATCCGGGCCCACAAAAACAAGAGGGTTTGGTTCGAGTTCTCGGATCCGGGTTCAACAAAGACGGCGTTCCTCCTCTTTCTCGCCAAAGCATATCCTTATAAGTAAACTGTTGGAAACTCTACCGCCGGTGAACAAATTTTCCTCCCCAAAGCCGTCGCCCTAATCAGTTCCCGTTCACGAATTCAATTTCCCCAAAAAATCCTGTGTTCTACTTGTTAATTTCGGTAATCGATCTTCTTCTAGATCTACGTCAAGATGGTGTTAGCACAATTAGGGGGGAGCATCTCGCGTGCTCTCCAGCAGATGAGCAATGCCACAATCATTGACGAGAAGGTCCTTAACGAATGCCTCAATGAGATCACACGTGCTCTTCTCCAGTCCGATGTTCAATTTAAACTTGTCCGCGATATGTCCACAAATATTAAAAAAATTGTCAATCTTGATGATCTTGCCGCTGGACACAACAAGCGTAGGATCATCCAAAAGGTTCGATATTCTTTTTCTTTACTTTTTTTATATCCATTGTTTAAACATTTTCATTACAGGCTGGAAATTAACTGCATTCTTTCAATTGTATAGGCTGTGTTCGATGAGCTGTGCAAGATATTGGACCCTGGGAAGCCTTCATTTACACCAAAAAAAGGGAAACCTAGTGTTGTAATGTTTGTTGGTTTGCAAGGTGTGTTCATTTGATTTTCTACTTTAGTTTTATGTTCTATGGTATTGTAGCAAAGCTAATACCTGAGCTAGCATTAATTTTTTATTATAATGAAGAATTACAAGCTTGTTTATTTTTCAATTACAAGATGGTATTCTTATTTATTTGAAATTTCGGGCAGGGTCCGGAAAAACTACAACATCTACAAAATATGCTTTTTACCACCAGAAAAAAGGTTGGAAGCCAGCTCTAGTGTGTGCAGATACATTCAGAGCTGGTGCATTCGATCAATTGAAGCAGAATGCAACAAAAGCTAAAATTCCCTTTTATGGAAGGTATATCCTTTTCTGAATTTATTAGTTTTATTCTTATCTCCCCAGTACACACGTTTAGAAGCATGATTCCCATTCTTATCTAATAAGTAATGATGATCAATGTTACTCTGTTCTTCTTCCTGACAGAATAAGCCAAAACTCATCAATTTTTGCTTGGTTAATTAAATCAATAAACCATGCCATAGGTTCATAGGAGTTGCCAATTTCAAAGTGCATTTTGATTAGGTAAGTGGAGGATGAAATCTGAGAAGCATTGCCTGGTGCATAGTGAAAAGTGAATGGTACTTTGCTAAGAAATGTTACAAGATTAAAGTTGATTAGCTGCCAGTTGCGCAAGAGTCATCATCTACTACTACAACATTTTCTTTAAAATTGTTTTAAGCTGAATTTCCCCAAAAGGGTAAAGGAGGAGGGAGGAAAAAGCCGTTCCTATTGTTATTAGGTTGTAGGAATATACAGTTTACCTGCTTTGAATAGAATCTACCGTTGTTGTGTCTTGCTGAATAGGACTGAACCTGTAATTAATAATCAAGTCCTTTTGAACTGCATCATTGTTCTGATCAGCACTACAGGTCATCTTGGTTAAACTGAACAAATGTTTCTGCAACAGCTATACAGAATCAGACCCAGTCAAAATAGCTGTGGACGGTGTAGAGACATTTAAGAAGGAAAATTGTGATCTAATAATTGTGGATACCAGTGGGCGCCACAAACAAGAAGCAGCTCTTTTTGAAGAGATGCGACAAGTTTCTGAAGCAACGGTATGTTTTACTTTGCTCTAATTTTTTTTCCTTTAATTAGATGCTCATCTTATCGTTTTCCCCAGAAACCGGATCTCGTGATATTTGTTATGGATAGTAGCATCGGACAAGCTGCTTTTGATCAAGCTCAAGCATTTAGGCAAAGTGTTGCAGTTGGAGCCGTGATTATTACTAAGATGGATGGCCATGCAAAAGGAGGTGGTGCCCTAAGTGCGTAAGTATTTAATGACTTGGATGTAGCCTTACAGTTTTTTCTTCTTATAGTTCTGGGTACTCTGCCAAATATGGAACATATGTTAAGCTCATGATGTCAGTTATTTAAGATTAGAAACTTCACCTATGGTAGCTCAAAGTTGCAGGCTGCTGCTGTTGTTGTTGTTTTGGGAGTGATACAGGCTGTTAATTTGCTTCTTTCTGGTTAAGAGGGAATCTCTTTCTGGTTACCAGTTCAAAATACTCTAGTAAACCATAAAGATACTCTGCAGAAAATGAATATTCTTTATCCAACAAGATGTAGAAACTGATGCTGAACAATTGATGCGATTGTAACCGTGAAAATTGAACTACTGCTTAAGCCTTGAAATTTCAACAGGCGATTTGGCTTGTACATAGGTATTAAAGTTGCTTTATGGTTCAAAAAGCAGCAAAATTGCAACTTTTACTGCATCATGAAGAAAAAACTTTTACTGCCTCTTTAGCATATATATGCATCTTTTGTTTACACGGATTTTTTTAATATTGTGGTGTCTCGGTCAAGTTTGCGGTCTTGCGGGCACCTCGACTAATCCAGTAGACAGCTTGTGAAGCCCACAGGCACAAGTTACCGTTGTAGTCTTGCTCACCAAGGCAGGAGCAAATGGGCTCACATCTAGTGCTGTAACTGGGATACAGAGCTTGGGATATCCAGGTTGTCACTCTGTGCCACAACCACTAGGACATATCCCCTTGGGGGCTTCACAAGGATTGGTTATTGATATTCTCAAATTATAAGTAGGATCAAGTTTTCTCCAAATGTTCTGGTGAATTTTTATGGCCTGTTTCTTTTGATTTATATATTTGCTCTTTTGCTCTTTCCATATGCAGAGTTGCTGCAACTAAAAGTCCGATCATATTTATTGGAACTGGTGAACACATGGACGAGTTCGAAACTTTTGATGTTAAACCATTTGTCAGCCGTCTTTTAGGTTTGCATCTCTTCTGTTGATATTTTCAACTTTGCTTGGACTATGTTCCTCTTTCCACTGACATTGACTTTGTTCTCCTGAAATATCTACCAGGCATGGGTGACTTGTCTGGATTGGTGAACAAGATACAAGACGTGGTCCCAATGGATCAACAGCCTGAGCTTCTTCAGAAGTTATCAGAAGGACATTTTACCTTCAGGATTATGTACGAGCAATTTCAGAACATGCTTAAAATGGGTCCTCTTGGCCAGGTTTGCTGCTCACATACATTAATCTGATTCCCCCGCACTTCCTCTCTCTCTCTCTCTCTTCTCTTTTGAAACTTGGCAAATTTTTTCTGAATGTTATATCATTCATGACACAAATCTAGAATAAATATTTTTGGTTTTCTGGCTTCTTTCTGGAATAAAGAGTTTTGGTGTTAGGTTTTAAAACCTACATGAAAATACAAGTTGGTATTAGAAATCAGTAATTTCAGTCTTGGTTTCTAATTTCTAAAATTTGATTTTCAGCCTTCTTTTTGTTCATTGAGGTAAGAGGTTGATACGTTTCTAGGCCAATTTTATTACTTAATGCTTTTTGAACCTTATGGGCAAACAGTCCCTCCCCCCTCCAACTGCTCCCACCTTGCTTTTTCTTTTTCTCTTTCCCTTTGTTAGTATCGTACATTTAGTTGCAAATGAAGATGTTTTCCTAATATTTCTGAGATTTCTAACCATATGAAGTTGGTTTCGATGGTTTAGGGATGTAGTAATATCATTTCAGAAGTTCATAACTTCATATCTGAAAATACTACTTTTTTTTCAATATTAAATCTAAAAACACAGTTGTTTTCGATAGCCAAACCTAAAATCATTTGTTTCCAAAACAAATTCCCAAACCATACCAAAAGAAGAATTTTGGTTTGGAGAATTTTCATTATTTACAGTTCGTTAGGAAAAAACAGCTTTCCTATAATATATCACAAAAGCTTACAAGGTCATTTTTTTTTCATTGTTCTTCTAGAAGATCTCTTAGGCTTGTTTCAATTTGTCCTTGTTCTTCTGTTTTAGAAACCTGTAAATACTGATCTATTAACTTGAGCAAGTTGAAGATCATTTGGAGCCTGCTAGTTGATTGGTAGATTATGAATCCTTCCAAGAATTTAAATTTGTCAGTAGGCAAGTTATTGTTTACACGTAAACCTTTTCATAATGTTGATTTTAATTTCCTATAGTGCTATCCATTGCAAAAATCGTAGGGATTTAAATGGCAAAAGGATTTCGAATGTCACCAAATGTTGAAAGAATTTCTTCAAAAAAAAAAAAAATGTTGAAAGAATTTGATATCCACTGAAAATAGTTGGAAAACACTTTGTAGGGTTTTGGACAATATTTGATTGAAGTTGAAAAATATAATTTGAAAGTATTGTCTTTGAGCAATATTTTGGATGAAGTTGTAAAAAAGAGTTTGAAGCTGATTATGAAAAAAAAAGGTATTTCAAAGTTATTGTGTTTGGACTTGAATTTCACTTGAAAAAAAGTTGGTAATTGTCTGAGTGAACCATTATATCATTTGAAATGCTCCTCAAACAAGTTTTTTAATGTTTTACCAATATTTCAAATATTGAAGTTCAGTATTTGCAAATAAGGATGTCCCATCCATTATTTGCAAATTATTTATGGTCAAATATTATTGTTAGCAATGAGACTTAAACTCGTGTTAATTTGTTAACTCAAATTAAATTGGATCCTATCTAGCTTTTAGCTTGACTTGCCGATCAAGACTAGATGCTTCTCGAGGAAACATTGATATACTGATGCTTGTTCTTGGTAACACATTAATGGATTTTAAATCAATTGAATCTAGTCTGAGCATTAATTTCTTTCCACAAGTATTTTTAACGCATGAAACATTAGTTTAATTGGATGGGAACTCGTCAGCTGTTCCCCCCTCTTTGGTCTTTTTTCTTTTACAAAGCTTGTGCATGCCTACTTGCTTTTCCTTCTAGAGGTTGATTGACATCATTATTGTTGCACATCATTGATGTTCCTTTTTTGAGGTATAGGTGTTTTCAATGCTTCCTGGATTTAGTGCAGAGATGATGCCAAAAGGTCGCGAAAAAGAAAGTCAGGCAAAAATTAAGCGGTATATGACGATGATGGACTCCATGACTAATGAAGGCAAGTTAGCTACATTTTATTGAGTTTCAGTTAAGCTATTTATACACCTCACTTAAGATAATGTGTAACCTTCTCATTTGAAATTGATTTCATAATTGCAGAATTGGACAGTACCAACCCAAAGCTTATGACTGAATCTCGAATCATGCGTATAGCTAGGGGATCAGGCCGCCTAGTGCATGAGGTGATGGAGATGTTGGAAGAATACAAACGACTTGCCAAGATATGCAGCAAGATGAAGGGGCTTAAGATTCCAAAGAAGGGAGAGATGAGTTCCTTGTCCAGAAACATGAATGCACAAAACATGAGCAAAGTTCTTCCCCCTCAGATGTTGAAACAAATAGGTGGTATGGGTGGTCTACAGAGCTTGATGAAACAAATGGGTTCCGCGAAGGACATGATGGGTATGTTTGGTGGTGGAGAGTAATAATGTGATCACAATCAAAGTACAGTTTTACGAGTTAAATATATAGGGAAGTTACATTGTCAATCCATGATTGGTAGTAAAGAATATAACCAGAGCTGCCATTCCCTATCTTGGAATTTGTTGGAATCAGATGTATTTGGTGAATTTGGTTGATTTAGAATGATGAAATGTGGTATAATTTTGTTGCACTGCTTGATTTTGATGATCCACTTTTATAGGTGCGATCTTTTCAAAGCACTTTCTCATGGAGGGTGGCGTGTTGTCATCCTTTTGAGCAGCCAGCTTCAACTCGTTTAGTGCTATTATAGCTTAGGGCTCTGCTTGTAAATTTTCAGTAAGCTGGATGACATTCGTCGTTGAGAGCTGCACGTGGTTGAGAAGGCGAGAAGCTCTTGAATTTCCAAGAGTGGCACAAACTTCTATTGCAGAGCGTGGTAAAACATTTCAATAACCACTTATACCGTGGTTCTCTGCAGTCTTGGTTTATAGCAGCACAATCGAAAGCTTTATTTCAAACTTACATCTTCAATTGCAATTTTCCAATTAGTCAGGATTACATGATGGGGAAGGAGTAAGCCATATATACAAGGTTATTAGAGAAGTAGAAGAGAGAGGAGGAGAAATTAAACAAGCTTATTTACATATTATAGATACGTGCGTTGCATTTTATAAATTATCCCTCTAAAAACTTCGTAAGAGCCGTCTTTGTTGGAGCGCTTTCTTCTTCATTGTCCTTCAATCTATTAGCTGTTTGGAGTGCATAACGAATGACAGAGTTCATCTGTTTCCTCAATTTGGCATTGTCAACGTAAACATCAGCTAGCTGTTTCCTCATTTCATCCACTGCTGTCCTTGAATAACCTCCATCAAGATTTCTACTAGCAACAGTAGTTTCAACATCTTCTGCAAGCAGCTGGGCCTGTTTAAGTCAAGAAAAAGATAAGCAAAACATTGCAGAAATATGATACTTTTTGGTGTGGTCTTTAACTGTTGACATACGCTTGCCCCATGGGCAGAACTTCAAGGTCAAAAGATAAAAGTGTTGCCCATTGGGCAAGCGACTGGAAACACTTGTTAAACTTGAAGTTCTGCCCATGGGGCAAGTGGGGCAAAAAATTCAAGACTATCCACTTTGAGGACTATTTGTGTACGTCAGCCGTGTAAGTAGAAAGAATGAACATGTTCATATAGCTTTTCTCTCATTATCATAATGACTCGGCCAACCAACACAAGGTACAAGTGCAAGATATAACCCAATTATGTTACACATTACATTACAAGTAAAGGATAGCTCGTCAATTCTGATAGACATCCACATAGGGCTGGATCTCGGACATTCATATTGCTAGTTTGGTAGGTCAACATAAAAATGGCTCTACACGATATAATACTATGATATTATCTCATATAACCCAGTTAAAAAGACGCTCAGTCCACACAAGCTGCAAAAGAAATGTTTATAACCTACTCCAATTGTTCAATCAATACCGTTTAGGGCAGGAAATCAATTCTTTCGTATTCATTTCCACTTTTGCTGAGATGTTTGGGATGTCTATCTATACCTTAAGAAGAGACGTAAATGATCTCAAGCATCTGAGTAGAACATAAAAGGTACTATGTTTTTTTTGATAAGTAGAACACAAATTGTATGTAGAGTACTTCTGTTAGAGAAAATGCCAAAATGGTACACAATTTGGAGCATTTAGGAAAGGCCACCAAGAGTAACTCAAAGGTAAACACATAAAGGAAAGAGGCATACCTCAGCAAGAAGTAGACCTATTCGATTATCAGATGTTGACAGTATATCAATGGCATCAGAAGGGCTAGATGCCTCCAGGACCAGTTTATTTTCTTCCTCGATGAGGAAACTGACGCTGCATTCCTCAAGTCTATTGCGAACAATTTCACACTCATGCAGCAGCTTAATATTTGCAGCATTAGCACGTTCCCTAATTTGCCTTTCCTCCTTTAGAATCCTCTGAAAGAAAGCATCATTATCATAAGCACAGCTTATTGAAGTAATGGATGGTTGTTTGAAGAAAAATTTACAACGTCACCCTTTCCCCAGGAACAGAATGTGAAAAGCACATAAAAACCCTTGGTTTGACTTTAAAAACAAAACAAATCAACTACACTTTTACTCATCCAGCTCATTGAAAGAATGACTATGCAATAGTAAAGAACTGATCAAGCGAATGATTACTTCTACTTCTGCCTTCTCTTTTGCCAATTTGCAGAGCTCTTGCTTCTGTTCTGTCTGGGAAGTTCTTAGAGATTTAATCTCCTTGATTAAAAGTTTGACATCTGCTTTGGACTTTGAATCTGACTCCAAATGGTGTTTCCGCAAGCTATTGATCTGCTGTTGAGCAGCACTCAACTCTTCGTACAGTCTTTCATTCTCTTGTATTGTGATTCTTTGAGTTGATTCCATTTGAACCTTGTCAGCCTTAACAATTTTCAAGAAGAACTTGCTCACTGTCCAAGATATAGAAGAAATATCCCATTTTGTAATAGAAGAGAGTGAGTATACCTGTTCAGACGTCAGGTTCAATTCCATCTCCACACATTTTCTTCTAAGTTCCTCCATATCCCATAGCATGTGAGTAAATTTTTCCCTCTCCATTTGAATTGCTTGTTGCAGGTTCTCTTTGCCACTCTGTTTGAGAGATTCAAGCTCAATTTCCAAATCTTTAACCTGTCAAAGACCACCCAGATGGTAACATTCATAGAATCATTATCATAACACAAAATAGAGAAGCCAGGAGTAACATAACTCCCACACATCAAATAGAGAAGTAAGCCGTTAAAGTAAGTATGGGTCTACAGGTTGAGATAAGCTTCTAAGTGGTAAAATGTTTGCTAATTATATCCGTTAAAATTACCTGGCCCTTTCATAACCCTATTTCCTATTGTCCACCTATACTTAGGATGGAATAAGGAGGAAGAGGGAAGTGTGGCATATTATGTACGGAAATATCTGAATGAAGCTCTCTTTACAGTGAGGAAAGAGTGGTGGCATGTTAAGGAGAAACAAGTCATGAGCATGTAGGGGCTGAAAATTTATGAGCATAGGAAAGGAGCTTGTCATTAGAGAGCTTAGCTAGGGATAGGATATTACAGGACAGGAATGGCAGAAGACAAAAAGTTGGGAAGACTAGCTTTTCTGGGGCACTGTTGGAACCAATTGTTATTCTGGAAACTTTAAAAGAATTAACTGAAATTTATAATATTGATATAAGAAAAGGGCAAACAGAGGACATCTCATGATGCATCACTGCAGTAAGCAAAAGACAATTTGCTGAGTAATGTATGACAATATACTCGGTCTCTTATTATCCAAAGTAATATATCTTAATCTCACAATTCTACATAGGAAAAAAAATGTAAGGTTGCATGTCTGAATTGCAGAATTTTGGACAAAGAATCACACCTTCGTGGCAAGATACTGTCTTACAGCATGCTCTTGATTCAGTCTCATCAGGAGATCTTCCATGTCATTTTTTGCTGTGGCCAGCCTCAGTTGCATAGCACTAAGAATCCTATTCATTTTAGTTTGTTCTTCCAATTGAATAACAACTTTTAAGCGGCCCGGGAACTGTAAGTCGGAGCTTGCCGGTGCATTTAGTCCTTCTAAGAGTTCAGAACCTTCAGCCGAGTCATATGAGGTATTTCTCAATGCTTCAAGCTTCAGGAAATTTGAAATGTCAGAGATTCTTTCTGAAGAAATGTCAGTTTCAGGAGTCTGTTTATCATGGCCAAAAGCTGTAAGATTTTCTCTACCAGAGAAAAGCTCCATCTCATCCTTGCATACGACTTGAGCATTATCTATGATTCTCTTGGTGGAAACGTCACTGCTATCTCCTGTATAAGGCATTTTTGAACGATTCACCTGGTTCCCTTGTTCAGAATCTTTTGCTGGCTTGCTATCACTATGTACAACTTCAGAAATTGCTTCAACTGAAGGGGTGAAACCCTGGTAAAATGCTGCGTTGTCAAGTTCGCGAAACCTGCTCATGCCCTCTGTTGGTGATCCCAGCTCAGGGGTCCCATAAGCAGAATCATTGCCGCAATCAGAAGCAAATGATGATTGACCAGCAAGCAAAGAAACATCTGAACTATTTGAGAATTGGATCGATGGAACTACGCTGATGGATGAATTCACATCTGCAACGTTCTGATTCAACTCATAGAATGCTGAGAAGTTCATAAAAGAAAAAGAAAAAAGGTTTACATCAATTCAACGAAGATCTGGTTGATAAATCATAGAGTACTGGTTGATTACACAACTTTCATCTGTTTGGTGAAAGTACAAGAAAAAAGCACAAGACAGGGAGACACCTACATGACCTTGCAGCTGCTTCAAGCTCAAGAAAGATCCCTATGTGAGCACTTCTTGATAACTCGATGTCAGACAATACTTTCGTCATCCAATCCTCCAATAAACACCTACGCTGAGATGAAACCAGCTTGAGCACATACCAAGATTTATTCCATATTAAAGAACCACTTATTACCAGCTCATTCCTCAAGAACAATTTTCAGGTTAGGATTGATGTCATCATGCAACTATATTTTTTAAAAATTAAAAGAGAACGATAGAAATAGGATGTTACTAACTTCTTCCAAAAGCGCATTGCTTTGCATTCTCAGAAGCCCCTTTGAAGGAGCGGGGGGCAACTTTTTCTTTGGGAATTCTTTCTTCAGCTGCAACAAATGAGAGGTGTGAAACTGCAATGTTAAGTGATCAACTGGATCAACTAATACCATATCTAGAAAGTATGGAGATTCAGTCCAATATCCAATCAATTCTTAATGAAGCCACAGATGTCATTTATATGCACAAATAGAGGTAGAAATATTATCCTACTTGTTACACTATGCAGGATCTCGAAGAAACTAGCTTACCTCTGACAATAGCTTTAAGAAATCACTAAATCGTCGTAGTATCTCTCGCGTGGTTGTGAACCCATCAGGTGATTGTATACCAATTTGAACCCTGTACAACTGTTCCAGTTCGAATGTCAATATCTCAAGCAAGAAACAATAAGTTTTCCAAGTTATCACGGAGTTTCTTTTCGTTCCTGAACGAAAATAGACTATGGTAATCCCCCATTGGACCAGGTACAGCTCATTATTAAAACGAAAAAGAAAACATCTAAAGATCTTCAAGTTAAACTCCAATCCTGGATGGATTTTGGATGCTAATATAGCTTATTCCTTTTAAAGTGCTCAATGCGTTAAAGAACCCTGACTCAAAAAGTTCACAGGGAAATACCACTACAGCAGCCGAACCTCTGGGGCGTGACAAGACAGTCCAAGAAGGAATAGTGGCACAGTAACTCCATCCTGTTTGAGAATCATGTGGCCAAATGGTATCATGTCCATCCTGTGTAAAATAAGGGAGCACTCATTTGAAGATGCAATGAAAGTTCTCGTACCAAATTTAACCAAATGTCTATGAAAATCACTTCAAGCTTATCTTCACAACTAATCAGGGACCCATATGTATTAGCAACAGATTAGACAAACTGCAAATCAGATTAAACTGCCAATAGAATCTTCAAATATGACAGAGCAAGCTAACAATAGTTTGTCCAGGTTTAAAGGAGCTAATGATTTCCGAAGATTTTAGCATTGACCTACTGCTTAGAGAAAACCTAGTGGATCACAATTTTGCCTCAATGTGCAAATTTAAAACAAAGGGAAGTAACACGCATAGATTAAGATACTCCTCAATTAGGCTGAAACAGTGTCTTTATCCATAATCCTGGCAACTCACTTCCCTTAAGAAATAAGCATTAGCTCCTTTTGTCTCTGCTCACTCAGGCTTCAGAGAATATAAACTTGAGTGACTTGCTGTTTCTAGGGTATGCAGTTCCAGGATATCATTAATTTCACACTTGTGCCAAGAAGAATTTAACTTTCCTTAAGCAACTAGAAAAAAGCAAGTATGTGCTACTGCAGACCAGCTAAATTTTCATTTAACCAACATTATGTTCCTAGATAATAACGTAATCATATATAACCAGGAACCTACACGAAACTCCAGCCACGAACTCATTAAATATTACTGCACATCAATACTCATATCGAGAACAAACAGAAACAAAGCTGACGAAGAGGAAAACGGAGAATTTATTTACCCAAACACGAGGGGGAGGACTCCAATCCATTCCTAACGGAAGCGGCGAGGTGCCGTCGTGCCGATGCTTAGGTGGACTCCTTAGACTTTTGCTAGCTTTGTCAAGCAATGAAGAAATCCTCGCCGGTTGTAATTCCTCGTCGTCGACGATCGACGAAGTGCGAGAAAGCGAAAGGGATTCGATGAAAGTGGGATCATTAAATCCCAAGTCCAGAAATGAGTAATTACCGTAGAGGTTCATCGCCAATAACAATATATTTTGCGGTAAACTTCAACTCAGCTCCGGCAGCTCTCTTCTCTTCCAAGTTCAACTGCCGAATTTAACTTCCTTGGGCTCAACTAACGGTCCTATACTACTGTTTCTGTCTGTCTGCCTTAAAATATCAGAGGCAAAACTGAATGAGAGACTGGACCAGGCCCGACCCGTTTTGACCTCGGACCTATCGGAGGCAGCGGCCCATGGTTAGTTCCAACTTAAAAAAAAAGGATTACAACTTGTTTGGATGGTTGTTACATATCGTTTTATAATGTATCGTATCGTATTGTATTGTATTGTAATATTTAATAAATATAATATTTGGATGGATTGTGTTGTTTTGCGTCGTTTCATGGTATTGAGAAAAAAGACAAAATAACGACGTGACCATACCAAATCGGTCGTCACATAAAGTGACACATTTCATCGTTACGTAACAACGAATTTAACGTACTATACAATAAAATTTAAGTAACAATCAAAACAAATATTGTATTTAAAGTAACAACACGATACAATACAATAGGTAACAACCATCCAAACAAGTTGTTAGTTACCTCCTATAACAAAAGTTGATACCTTATTTATTTTAAATAAATACCCTTTTAAAAAATTATATTCCATAGCTACCTTTTATTTTTTTATAGCCAAATATCTATTTATTGTCACCTCCTACCCTTAAGCCATAAAATAAGCTTTGTATTATTTTTGTCTCTCCACTCTCTCATCTTCCACCTTCATCTTACTACCAGATCTCTTCTGCAAAGCATCAAGTCCATCTAGTTGAAGGAAGGGATACGTTTAATGTATTCTCCATTCAGTTGAAAGAAGGAATACGTTCAAATCCATCCCCTACCCCATATCTACTCTCTCTCTCTCTCTCTCTCATCTTCCACCTTCATCTTACTACTAGAACTCTCCGGTAAAGCATCAAAATTAGAGTTTTCCGGCGAAGACTTTTGGGCTGCCGAGCAATCATTCGATATAGAAATTTTCTCTGGCGTAATAACGGCAACCGGAGGCAACATTGACGGCGAGCGAGGACTGGATATTGATACTGTTTCAACCTTACTACCGCCGCCGCAGACTACTTGTGCCCACGGTGCTTGTAAACTCCGTCGAGGAGACTGTGGACTGCTCACGGTGGCTCCGGCTGCTTCAATAGTAAAGAATAGTTTTTTTGAAGCGCACGTGAGGGTATTATGGTAACATGAACAATGGCGTTTCGAGTCAGAATCGTGACCTCTCGACGAGACGACATTAGGGTTGTTCTTGAACAAAGACGACGGAGTTTGGGACTGAGCAACTTGAATTTTCTGTTAATATATTTCAATGTATTTCGTTGTTTTTCCATATATTTCATTATATTCATTATCTTTTTTATCATTGTATTTCAATGTATCTCGCTGTATTGTATTCACTATCTCATTGTATTCCATGAATGTATTCATATATATTTTTTAATTAATATAATTTATGTATTCAGATGTATATATGTATTCAAATTGCTCTGTTTTTGTTGTATTTATCGGTTGGGAAAAATATTCAGCTTATTTTCTCTGAAGATTGCTATGTTTTTGGGGTATTTTTCGGTTGAGAATCTTTTTTATAACTGAAAATATAAATTTTGTGTGTTATAATTGAGCTTGTTGAGTTATATTAGGAGTATATTATGTTAATTGATTCATTTTCGATTAAAAACAATTGAATAGACCATGAATTGCACTATTTACGTTACTGTATTCACAAATACATATAGTGAATGCAGTCGAATATAATAATCTGTCTAGCTATAATCCCCTGTTTCACCCCGTGAATACAATCGAATACAAAAATCTGTCTAGCTGTAATCCCCTGTTTCACGCCTAGAAATGCTACTGTATTCATGAATACAGTAGCTTAAATACATCGAATACACTCTAAAAAACCTGAAAACATAGCTATAGGAAGTAATATAGTAAATTATAGCTATAACTAGCTAATAACCACTAAACAATAGTGGTTTATGAAAATTTCTCTAAAAAAACAGAAGAGGGCCAAAAATGTCCCTAAGGTATTCAAAATGGCTCAATTTTGCCCTCCTTCCACCTATTGGGCCATAAATACCCTTAACGTTAGTTTTTATCTTAAAAATGCTCTTTACACTAACTGCTGACTTTTTGACCAAGTGAGATTTTATAAAATACACGTGGCACTATTCTATTGATTCGTATTTAAGGATATTTTTATTAGATCCGTCCCATAAATTTAACCCAGATTCTAAGATAGAAATCTTCATATCTCTTGTTGATTATTAACACAAAATTTTCACATCAGCCTAAGATCATCCATAATCCATGCGCAGGCAAGGCCATGAAGAAAGACAATATCTTTTGAGACACTCTTACAAAAACCTTGCAGGGAGATTGATTCATTGCGGATTTTCTTGACACAAATTTCGCTAGATTTTTCATAATTTTCGAACTTGTAAATATATTTGAATATCAAAATTAAGATTATTATAGTGTCCTGCTAGTTTTTCTTGGTTAATTTAAAGCTTGAAGGGTGGCACCATATATGAGTTGTAGACTAAAAAAAACAAAGCAACGTCACTAAAGGAAGTGTCGAAATTTTTTCATGTCATTAGTATTGTATAGGTCAAAATCTGACCATAGTGGTCGACCAAGATGGGATCTTGCCCATGTGGCGAAATAGCGAAGAACACCACGACCAATCTCGGGGTCAAATCATCGACAACATATGTCAAGTCAGAACTGTACTCGAGTAATGACGAAAAGGACAGTCGCAGGAGAGCATGTTGGTCAAAGACCACTAAATAAAAGTTCTAGGAACTATATATAGAGGGGGTGAGCACTAATGAGGGGGGATTTCTCTCTCGAGAAATCAAGAAGAATAAGAAGGGAAAAGAAGAATCCCTGGAAAAAGAACAATTTCTTCGCTTTTCCACTCTACTCTTTCTCTTACAATTCTTTTTTTGCTTAGAATGTAAATTTATTTTCCTCATATTGAAGGTAAGATTATACATCAATAAATCCAATACATTCTTATCCTTCGTTATTTCCTGCTATGTATGTTCAGATCCGAAGTTAATTATGCTTGGCTAAGACTTACCTTCTTTTTTATCGATAATTGGATTTGGCAAAAGGGTTTCAAGATTTTTTGCTCAAACAATTTGGCGCCGTCTGTGGGGATTTTTTAGCCAAATTTTTAGTTTCCTTCAGATTCAAAACTGGTGAATATAATCACCCACCCGAAAGAGTGGTAAGTAAACCTTACATGCTAATCCAGATCAGGATGCTATATAAAAGCAGAAGTTACAAACAATATCCACGCAAAACCCACACGAGAGGATGACACCTGCTGCGTAATCGTACAAGAGAATGGGCACATCCGGCCCTACTCTCACATCCCCCCCACATCGGATGATCCATGAACAAAGTATGACATGTCTCCCTTGTTATGGGTACAAATCAGACGAGATCGAACCGAGACTCGATTTCTACACTGCAGCAATTAAGGCAAACCCAACCCACGCAGAGCTGGGGAACCTTTTAAAAAAAGAAAAGAGAGCTGAATACGGCCGCCGAATCTAAAAACCACTATTCCACTTATCACTTAAACGCCAGGCAGAGCGAGAACCGCTATAAGGCTACCCTCGTTAAATCTCATTTTGGCTTACCCTCTGTTGTTTGCTTAAATAGGAATACAAGCGTTGCACGGGCAAGTGAGCAAAGGAGCATTCCAACTAGAGACAGTGGAAAGAAAACTACTACAAGATAACTGGAGTATCGTCCGTCTCAAACACTTCAGCCTCCAAAATATGACGCCCCTCAAGTAGTACTCCTTTTCCCTTACCTGGTATTTGTTCCAATTGGGTTTTCTCGGGAAGGTTTTTAACGAGGCGATGAGGAAGACGTCTCTAAATTCAAGGGATAATTCATCGCCCCGCCTACTGACGACCTCTCCAGGCCGAACGATGAAGGGACTAGATACATGGAGATTCAAATATATACATGAAACGAACGCATACAGTACCCCCAGTTAGCGAAACATCAATGTTTCATATTCCCCGCCATCATACTATCCAATGCAAACAAAATTAAGCAAACTGGGACTCACACAGGAAACGCAAAAAGTAAGCAAACTGGGACTCACCCAGGAAACGCAGAAAGTAAGCAAACTGGGACTCACCTAGGAAACGTAAAAAGTAAGTGAACTAGGACTCACCCAGGAAACGCAAAAAGTAAGTAAAACTGGGACTCCCCCGGGGGACACCCGAAACTCTCCAAAAAAAAACAATAACGAGTACGCCAAGATCTGCTCCGAGGTCTACAGACGGTATGACTGCCTATGATTCGCCAAAATTTGACAACTACATAACGGGTTAATATTTCGACATTATCTCGAAATAATACCCTTACGGCCAAGGGCGATCGCCAAAGAGAAGAGTTCGACCTCGTTCGAAATATGACGGGTTAACATTTTGACATCTCGAAATAACACCCCTACGGCCAAGGGCTATCGCCAAAGAGAAGAGTTCGACCTCTTTCGAATCATAGCAGGTTAACATTTTGACATCAGCTCGAAATAACACCCCTGCGGCCAAGAGCCATAAAAAAAGAGTTCGACATCGTTCAAATCTTGACGGGTTAACATTTCGACATCTCGAAATAATACCCCTACGGCCAAGAGCCATTGCCAAAGAGAAGAGTTCGACCTCGTTCGAATCATGACGGGTTAACATTTCGACATCTCGAAATAACACCCCTACGGCCAAGGGTCATCGCCAAAGAGAAGAGTTCGACCTCGTTCTATTCATAACAGGTTAACTGTTGCGACCAAAAACACTCACGCAAGTGCACGTGATCATCAAGTAATAGAGTAGTGAGTAGAGTATCGTTCCCACGAAGACTTATGATTAACTGTTGACTAATTCAAACTCAATTAATTTGTCTATTCAAGAGATTTTTTTTCACAAAATAGAGATGTAATTGTTTTACTACCTAATTACCAAGCAATAATCTAACTAGAGCAGTTAACCAAATAAATAACAATTTCGAGTAACAAACAGTAGGAGAGGATATTCCAGGGACACAGGCTAATTAACAATCGTGTTATGTTCTTAGCTTAAAATGACTAATCGATTTACCTGGATTGTTGATTGACAGGGTTAATGTTACTCATAAGAATCTGTCGAGTCCTTACTCGCCTATTCAAGTTAACTCAATGCCTATATGTCTATGGAATTAGGATTAACAAGAATGCATTTACAATTCCTGTATTTCAACCAAGCAAGGCAATTGGGTATATGTCAATTCCAATTGCTAATCCGTTCCCCGAGGCCCGGGTTCAAGAACTTGCTCTATTTAATTCTATATGCAATCTAAAGTTCCCACTTTTGAGTTCAACTAAAGATTCGTAGATAGTATTTCACTGTTAGCTACTCAGCAAAATAATTAAAAGCAGAATTAAATAAACAACCCAATATGATAAACCAACTTTGTCAAATTAAACTTCAAACAACAACATTCATGTTTCACCCATGACCCTAGAACAATGGGTTTTAGCTACTCATACTAGTGTTCATCACAAATAGGTTCAATTTCATCCCAATTAGCAAAAACCAAGAGAAGAAAAGAAGAACTTGATGGGCAAATCTCCTCCTTGCCTCTTGCCCCTCTATTTCTTGCACTAGACTCTGAAAAACTCCCCTTTTCTTCCTTGGGCGAGCTTGACTTTATATAGGTTAAGTGAGTTTTCCTCCAGATTTCCAATTCTGCCCCTAAATAACTCTTCCCAGATTCTGTACTAGCGCGACCGCGCACCTGGCCGCGCTAGTTGGCTGAGATTCTGTCATGGACGCGCTAAAGGAGCGCGGTCGCGCACCTGGACGCGCATGTCCAGTTCAGTGTTTCATCACTTTTGTTCCTCGTCTTCAAGCGTACTCAGCTCTGAGGGGTCCAAAATGGTTCCAATCACAACTGTTTAAGGCATCACCTAGGCTCCTCATCCTGCAATATATACAATTCATAATTAGAGCCTATTTTTCATCAATTAACCATATTATGATATTAGAATATAATCAAGTGGGAGCATAAACAGTCGCCAAATTACCTAGATTTAACCTATTATCAACACCACACTTACTTCATTTCTAGTCCTCGAGCAATCAAACTATACATTCTAAAGGTTTCTTCATTCAACCATTTCCCCTAACGCCCTACACTCAGAACAATTTACATACATTACGCCTAGCAGTGAACAATCCTAGCCTCAAAAGTCGACTCTTCAAGTGCCATGCAATATTCATACTTCCTCAACGTACTCTACACAGAAGTCAAGACTTGCTTTTCTGTCACGAATCGTATGCCCTCACAATCACATCAACGAAAATTGAATTCAATCCACACATTCGCAGCATATGCTCACATATATCAAAGAAATCACTCACCCTCACAACAGAAGTCACATGCATGCAATTGGTACCATAAGCTTGCCCTTAATGTAAATCTCTACTAATGTAGGCTTACTCGACCCAAAATCAATTAGGACTTTTTCATGGTTGTAATGTGGGCTAAGAGACGGGTAAGATATATTTAGGAATATTGACTAACCTCCCTAAGCACTTTAACACATCACATGAGCAACTTTAGCGCAAATTTTTCAACCCACTTCACTTCCATAAACAATATCACCTTACAAATACTCCCTTCTTCTTTAAGCACTATATTAATTCATACCCACTAGCTGGAACAAGACACAATGTATTCCTCTCTTCTTTTTTTTTTCCACTTAATTTCCGCTAGTGGTGTATTAGTTTACAAAACAAATGCACCTTTCTTCCTTTTATTGGTTCCACTCAAAAGCCACCCCACACTTAGTTCCTTCTTACTTCTTGTAGTGCCCATCTCACAATTAAAGTGCTTTAAGAGGTAAAAGGATCAAAACAATGTCAATTAAGAACAAAAAAGGTATAGGCTCGTAATGCGGGTGCCAAACAAAAGTCCATAGGCTCAAAATGGTTAACTAGGAACAAATTTTATTTGTGACAAGCAATTAGGCTCAAAAAGATCAAAGAAAGCCTAAAATCATTTTTCAAACCGAGCATCACCTAAAATTTTGCTTCAACTCACATACCGGGCAAGTTCTAGACATAAGTACAATACATGGACTACACAAAACCTCACCACACATGGCATACGACTCATTCCAGATCAGCTCATCAAGACGCTCCGTTACGAGCATTCAATTCAGCAACAAATATACAAATTAATGCACTTTAGTGAGATTCAACAAATAAGACTAGGCGTTAGACTCTAGGGTCTATTGTGTTCAGGTGTGTCAACGCTATAGGTTCTCTTTTGATTCTCTAGCTCGTAGCCCATTAACCTAATCTACAAATTGAAAAGAAAACAAAATAAAAAGAAAACTACCTATACCCGGTTCAAGTTAAACCCTTGGAAAAGAACCGTGGCCTAAAGAAAAACCAAGGGGGAGTTACTACACTATCTAAGAAAGAAAAAAAAATAAAAAAAATCTTTTTGGTGTTTTCTCTAGACTAACTTCCCTCAAGAAAATTGTCTAAAAGTTCCGTCATCAGGAAGAGTCTACGTATTTGCCCTTTTTTTCTCGACTTAGTCCCTCAAGAACCCCGTCGATAGGGATCCATCGTCGGGACGAGCCATATATCTATTTTAAACTAACGATTTCTACTTAACAACCTCAAAATTATCAAAGCAGAATGAAACAAAACAAAACCAACAGTCAAATGATACAATCACATACATACAATGAAGGAATCCCTACCCCACACTTAAAAATGAAGACATGTCCCCATGGCTTAAAATTTGAAAGAGCAGTGAGGTAAAGGAACTTCCCCGAAGGTTCACTCCTGGTCAGAGATAGTGTCTGGGTTGACGTGGCACGCATGACCCAGAGCTCGCAGCCAGCCCATGAATTTCTTTTCCTACTTCACTTGTCGGTCAGCTACCGCGTCTACTCGAGTGCCCAAATCAGTCATGGAGGTGCGCAAACCAGCCATCTCCGCCTCCATCGCAGTAAAACGGGACACCCGAGCAACTCATGAAGATGTTGCCGTCCTAGATGGTCCTGATGCTGCCACATTTTGCTCCTGAGCCTGCGGTGCTGTCCCCATGTGCATCTCAACATCCTCTCCGTCATGAGAATCATCAAAGCTACTACTCGCAGACTGGACACCTCTCGCCTCCTCCTCTACTACTTCCGGCTCCTTGCCCGTGGTCACCTTATCAGCGCAAAATTTGCCTTCCCTTTTCACCAACCCATCCACAGCTAGATTTTCGGGCACCTGAGCATCCCTGCATAGTTGAGTAATTAAAGAAGGGAAAAAAATCCATACCTTTTGATTTGGCTGCGGACGAATATATCGTCATGCATCACTTTGGCCACGTCGAAGTCGTGACCATTTACAAAGCATCAAATCAACGCAGCGCGGGGCCCATTGACCTCTGTAGTATTGTGAGACAGAATCAAGCGGTTGTTTATGAGGTACAACCAGCACTTCCCTTCAAAGGTGAGTGCTGAGGAGTGAAACTTCTCCCCATAGTCCATCCAGACCACTTCTTTCCCGGGTGCACAAATTGTCTCAAAGAATCACGCCCATTTTTCGTTCGTTGGGTTGCGGCCGTATTCATAGAAGTCATCATAAATAGCTGGAGGTGGAGGCAGCTGGTAGGCCTTCCGTATCGACTCAACATAAGCATTCACTGCCCTTCGGTGCATCGTGACTACTCCATTATCATGCTCCGGCACATTCGCATAAAAATCCCGCACAACCGTTGCATTGCCCTCACCGGGCTCATTGATGAATGTGTGCAACCCTCGCCTCACCAACTCCTCGTACATGTGAGGGTGTCTCTGGAGTTGTCTGACGTTAATACCTCTCTCCGGAATTGGCTTTTTACGAGCCTTTTCCGCAAAGCGGGCCTGAGCATTTGCCGAAACAAATTTGGAACTATAAAAGGAGGTGCAACCCCTCGTGACCTAGATGAACCAGCCTGGCTGCTCAACGAGGCTCCTGTGGTGCGTCGTTTCCTAGATGGAGTCATGATGCCTGCAAAACGGAGACACATTAGCACAGCCCAACAGAAATTTTGTGACTCAATGCGGTTACTCAGACTTCACACGCATAAGGGGTCACAAACTATATAATCACGATCATTGGGACCTTTCCACAAACACCTTGTGAGAATTAGGCCTTCACAACCCTTTTTAAAACTATTTAGAACAAGAATCACCCACTTACACTCACCAACATCACATATCAAGTGGGATTCCACCCCACACTTATCATCCACCAACACCACAACATCTTGCACCAATTTCTCTACTAAATCTAAGTGCAACTACTACAACATAGGCATAAGAGTACAACCAAAAAAAATATATGAGAAATAGAGAGAGAAATAAAAAGAAGAAGAAAGAAACTAGGGCTCATACTTGTGGTGAAGGAGAATGGGGAGGATGCTAGTGAACTCGGGGGGGGGGGGGGTCGTGAGATGGGGGACGGGAGGGATTGGGATTTGGGAGTGTTGGGAGGAAGGGCTTGTGGTTGTTTGGGTTGGAATGGGGGAGGTTATTGGAGGAGGGTTTATTAGATGAGGGAAAGAATAAACAAAAAAAGAAAAGAAAAAAAAACGAAAAAATTAAAATACACTTGAAAAACGCCGAATCTCTGACGGAACTAGCGCGCCCAGATGCGCGAGCGCGCTAAATTTAGCGCGTCCAATACAGAACCCAAGAGCTACTAGCGCACCCAGATGCGAGTCCAGTAGCGCGTTTAACAGCGCGATCAGGTGCGCGACCAAGGAAGAAACTTTGTAGTTTAGCGCGCCCAGTAGCGCGGGCGCGTATCTGGGCAATTTCTTTCTTCAAATTTTCACCTGTTCTTACCCCGTTCGATGGCCTTAACACCTGCCCTTTGTCACCTGCATTGGTTAGCTCTTCCTAAAACACAAAATTAACACTACTACTATCATTGGGTTTCCTCCCAATCAACACCTTATTTAATGTCATGGCACGACGGTTACAACAATGCAATGCGTTGCCTCCCATCTAGCGCCTGATTTAACGTCGCGGCATGACTCAACACGTTCTCAAGCATCCGTCAAGTTCACTGAGGTCTTGTGACGTGCAAAGTCACCACCCCAGTAATGTTTTATCCTTTGACTATTCACCAAGAAAGTACCAGTTGAACTCATATCCCGCAACTCCACAGCTCCATGAGGCTTCACACTTACCACTACAAAAGGGCCTGACCAACGAGATTTAAGCTTTCCTGGAAAAAGCTTCAACCTCGAATTGAACAAAAGAACTTCTTGCCCTGGCTCAAACTCTCGATGTTGGATGTGCTTGTCATGCCACCTCTTAGTCTTCTCTTTATACAATTTGGCATTTTCATATGCGTGCAAACAAAACTCATCAAGCTCGTTGAGCTGCAGCAACCTCTTTTCGCTAGCCAAGTCCCCATTCATATTCAGCTTTTTAATTGCCCAACAGGCCTTGTGTTCAAGTTCGACGGGCAAGTGACATGCCTTCCCATAAACTAACTTATACGGAGAAGCACCTATGGGAGTTTTGGATGCAGTTCGATATGCCCACAATGCGTCATCTAACTTCCCTGCCCAGTCTTTTCTATTTGCACTCACTATTTTCTCAAGAATCTGCTTCACCTCTCTATTTGATACTTCCACTTGACCACTCGTCTGGGGGTGATAGGCAGTGGAAACTTTGTGCTTGACTCCGTACTTTGCAAGAACATTATTCAGCAGTTTGTTGCAGAAATGCATTCCTCCATCGCTGATTAACACTCTGGGAGTTCCAAAGAGTATGAAGATGTGCTTCTTAACAAAGCTTACCACCACCTTTGCATCATTAGTGGTAAGAGAAATGGCCTCCACCCACTTAGACACATAATTGACTGCCACCAAGATGTACCTATGACCATTGGAGTACGGAAACGGTCTCATGAAGTCAATTCCCCACACATCAAAAAGCTCCACTACCAGAATGTTTTGCAGCGACATCTTATGCTTATTTGTGATCGTTCCGGTTCTTTGGCACGTGTCACACATTTTAACAAAGGCGTGTGCATCCCTAAACAATTTTGGCCAATAGAAACCTCATTGTAGCACTTTCTAGGCGGTCCTGTCTCCACCATGATGACCTCCGTATGGCGAGGCGTGACAGCTATGAAGTATGGCATTCATCTCCTCCTCAGGAACACATCTCCGCACCAACTGATCTGCACAGAGCCTGTATAAGAATGGCTCATCCCACATGTAAAGCCTCACATCATGCAGGAACCTTCTTCTATTATCTGGTGTCAATTCTGGTGGTGTCACCCCGCTTGCAATAAAGTTCACATAATCTGCATACCACGGGACTGTGCTTGAGGTGATTGCCAATAACTGCTCATCAGGGAATGTTTCTTTAATTGCACCCCCTTCAGCTACATGATTCCGATTTTCTAATCTGGACAAGTGATCAGCTACTTGATTCTCTGTTCCTTTGCGATCTCGGATCTCTAGGTCAAACTCTTGCAAGAGGAGGACCCACCGAATCAGTCTCGGCTTGGCGTCTTTCTTCTCAAATAGGTATCTGATAGCTGAATGATCTGTGTAGACGTTGACTTTAGTCCCCACTAGATATGACCTGAACTTGTCAAACGCCCACACCACGGCAAGCAACTCTTTTTCAGTGACTGTGTAGTTCATCTGAGCTGGATTCAGAGTTTTGCTCGCATAGTAGATGGAGTGGAAGATTTTACTTCTCCTTTTCCCCAAAACAGCTCCAATAGCCAAGTCACTCGCATCGCACATCAACTCAAATGGCTGCTCTTAATCTGGAGCAATTATGATTGGTGCAGTCACCAACCTTCCCTTCAGCTTCTCGAATGCCTTCAGACAGGCAGCATCAAATTTGAAGGCGACATCCTTCTCAAGCAACCTGCACAAGGGAGATGAAATTTTCGAGAAATCTTTAATGAAACGACGATAAAAACCTGCATGGCCCAAGAAACTGCGAATGCCTTTGACATACATCGGTGGGGGAAATTTTTCAATCGCTTCCACCTTTGCCTTGTTCACCTGCAAACCATCTTTGGACACCTTGTGCCCCAAAACTATACCTTCACGTACCATGAATTGGCACTTTTCCCAGTTTAGCACCAAGTTAGTTTCTTCATACCTAGCAAGTACTTTATCAAGGTTCATCAAGCAGTTATCAAAAGAACATCCAAACATAGAAAAATCATCCATGAACACTTCCACAACCTCTCAACCATGTCAGTAAAAATGGCCATCATACACCTTTGAAAAGTCGCAGGTGCATTACAAAGACCGAAGGGCATTCTCTTGAACGCATACATGCCATAAGGACACGTAAATGTGGTCTTCTCTTGGTCCTCTGGGGCTATAGCAATCTGATTATACCCTGAGTAACCATCTAAGAAGCAGTAGTACTCCTGGCCAGCTAATCTATCAAGCATTTGGTCAATAAAGGGGAGGGGAAAGTGGTCCTTCCGGGTGGCATTGTTCAATTTTCTATAATCAATGCAAATTCTCCACCCGGTGACAGTTCTCATAGGGATTAAATCATTATTCTCATTAACTACTACAGTCATCCCCCCTTTCTTGGGTACACATTGAACGGGGCTTACCCATTTGCTGTCTGAGATAGGAAATACAATACCTACATCAAGCCACTTAATCACTTCTTTTCTTACCACCTCTTTCATGATTGGATTGAGTCGGCGTTGTTGCTCTACACTGATCTTGTGTTCGTCCTCCATGAGGATTTTGTGCATGCAAAAGGCTGGGCTAATGCCCTTAATGTCAGACATCGTCCACCCAAGTGCTCACTTATGCTCACGTAGCACTCTCAACAGCTTTTCTTCCTGCAATTTAGACAAGTTTGAAGAAACAATAATGGGTAAAGTGTCAGAGTCACCCAAATAAGCATATTACAGGTGAGGTGGGAGAGGTTTAAGCTCCAATTTTGGGGCTTCCTCAATTGACGGCTTTGGAGGAGGTCCCTCTGGCCTATTCAAAGGCTCAAAGGGGTGTATCCCTTGCATGTACGCATAAGATGTATCAAGGATGTGCATCATCTCCTCAACCTCCTCATCAGCCCCCAGGATATCAAGCAACATAAGTGCTTTCTCCAGAGAATCGTCTAGATATACACTCGGAGATTGAATTTTCTCATCAGCCTCAATAACGGATATCATTGAGAGATCCTCATAGTGGCGGGGAAGTTGGATTGCTTTGTAGACATTAAAACTGCTTCCTCGTCATCTACCCTCAAAATCATCTTTCCCTCTCTCACTTTGATAATTGCATCACCAGTAGCTAAGAGAGGTCGCCCCAATATGATTGGAACCAGTTTATCAGCCTCATAATCGAGGATAATGAAATCAGTAGGGAATATGAACTTCCCAATCTGCAGCAACACATCTTCAATCACCCCTTCAGGGTGTGCTATCGATCTATCAGTCAGCTGCAATATCACAGTAGTGGGCCTTGGGGCTCCCAGGACCATTTGCTTGAACAAAGACAGGGGCATCAGATTTATGCTCGCCCCCAAATCGCAAAGAGCACGGCCCACATCAATATTACCAATGTGCACAGGAATCGTGAAGCTGCCAGGATCCTTAAGCTTTTGAGGGAGCTTATTTTGGACCCTTGAAGTGCACTCCTCAATAAGTGCCACTGTCTCAAATTCAGTTAATCTTCTCTTGTGAGCCACTATATCTTTTATGTACTTAGCATACTTTGGAATTTCACGAAGCACATCAACAAGTGGGATATTCAATTGAACCTGGCTCAACATAGAGAGAAATTTTGTAAACATGCGATCATCATTCTTTTTCTACAATCTCTGGGGGAAAGGTGGTGGTGTCCTTGGGGCCTCTACTGGCTCTGGAATTTCAGCATCATTCTTTGGCTCGTGAGTCACTCCTCAGGTATGGGCTTGTCTCTCTTTTTCTTTGGCACTTCCTCTAGCTCCCTCCCATTTCTAAGTGTAACTGCATTCACTTGAGGGTTCTTTTCTGTATCACTGGGGAGAGCGCCTGCAGGTCTAGTGTTTTGATTTGTTGCTAACTGCCCCATTTGCCTTTCAAGATTTCTGAAGTTGGTCCTGAGTTGCTGATTGTCAATCAACAACTTCTTTAGCAAATCATTGGTACTTTCTTCCATTTGTTGGGGTGGTCTCTGAGGTTGATTGAAACTCCCTTGGGGTCTATGCTGATTCTGATTCTACTAATTTCCACCCCATGAGAAGTTGGGATGATTCCTCCAATTTGGATTGTAAGAATTCCCGTATTGTTCATGCTGATTCAGTGGACCTCTGTTCTGTTGCCCCACATAATATATGGATTCTATATTCGTGGGGCACATATCACTCATATGACTATCACCATAGAGTTCGCAACAAATAGTCATTTGTTGTACATGTTGCATTATCTGTGGCTGCTGCATTGTCATCCTAGTCATCTGATTGGCCAACTTTGCAATATCGGCTCTCATGGCTGGCACTTCGTCGAGCTCAAGTAACCCAGCTAATTTTTTGCTTAACTGCCTTTCGTGAATCACCCTCACCTTGCCAGTTATTATCATTAGCAGTGAAGTTATTCAGCAAGATTTGGATTTCACTGTACGGTCTGGCCATGCAACTACCCCCACAAGCTGAATCAAGACTCATCTTTGAAGCATCATCTAACCCATCTACAAAAGTGTGACCCAATACCTCATCCATCTGGCAATGATGAGGACAGTCTCTGAGCATCTTCTTGTACCTTTCCCATGCTTGACGAAGTGTTTCGCCAACTCATTGTTCAAACCCAAGAATTTGACTCCTCAATATCTTTGTTTTCTTAGTGGGGAAAAACTTGATTAAGAATTTCCTTGCCAGATCATCCCAAGTGCAGATTGAATTTGTTGGCTCCTTATTCAACCACTCCTTAGCTTCCCCGATAAGTGAAAAGGGGAAAAGTGTCAGCCTGACAGAGTCCTTGGAAACATTCGGATAATTGTAAGTGTCCGTAATTTCCAAGAAATTCTGAATGTGCCTCTGTGGGTCTTCATGAGGTAAACCCACAAATAGCCCTGTGGATTGGATCAGCTACACCATGTATTGTTTTAGCTCAAAGTACCCAGTGATATCATGCTTCACAATAGCCTGAGTCATATTAGCCAGACTGGGCCTTGCGGCTTCGATCACCGTGCGTTCCTCATTACATGCCATCTCAATTGGCTGTGGTTGAACTACGATGTCCAACTCTCTTTCAATTCTAGTTCTAGCGTCCACCTCGCTCCTCAATCTGTGAAGTGTTCGTTCAATTCCGAGATCAAGAGGAAGGAGATTGTTTGCGCTTCTACTTCTTCGCATTCAAGAAAAGAAAACCTGTATTGGCACAAATAACATGAACTGAAAATTAAAACTTGAATAAATAAATAATAAAATCTCAACTCAGTCAAGTAGCTAATATCTAAGTCCCCGGCAACGGCGCCAAAAATTTATTGCGACCAAAAACACTCACGCAAGTGTACGTGATCGTCAAGTAATAGAGTAGTGAGTAGAGTATCGTTCCTACGAAGAGTTATGATTAACTGTTGACTAATTCAAACTCAATTAATTTGTCTATTCAATAGGTTTTTTCCCACAAAATAGAGATGTAATTGTTTTACTACCTAATTACCAAGCAATAATCTAACTAGAGCAATTAACCAAACAAATAACAATTACGAGTAACAAACAGTAGGAGAGGATATTCCAGGGTCACAAGCTAATTAACAATCATGTTATGTTCTTAGCTTAAAATGACTAATCGATTTACCTGGATTGTTGATTGACAGGGTTAATGTTACTCATAAGAATCTGTCGAGTCCTTACTCGCCTATTCAAGTTAACTCAATGCCTATATGTCTATGGAATTAAGATTAACAAGAATGCATTTACAATTCCTGTATTTCAACCAAGCAAGGCAATTGGGTATATGTCAATTCCAATTGCTAATCCGTTCCCCGAGGCCCGGGTTCAAGAACTTGCTCTATTTAATTCTATATGCAATTTAAAGTTCCCACTTTCGAGTTCAACTAAAGATTCGTAGATAGTATTTCATCGTTAGCTACTCAGCAAAATAATTAAAAGCAGAATTAAATAAACAACCCAATATGACAAACCAACTTTGTCAAATTAAACTTCAAACAACAACATTCATGTTTCACCCATGACCCTAGAACAATGGGTTTTAGCTACTCATACTAGTGTTCATCACAAATAGGTTCAATTTCATCCCAATTAGCAAAAACCAAGAGAAGAAAAGAAGAACTTGATGGGCAAATCTCCTCCTTGCCTCTTGACTCTTGCCTCTCTATTTCTTGCACTAGACTCTGAAAAACTCCCCTTTTCTTCCTTGGGCGAGCTTGACTTTATATAGGTTAAGTGAGTTTTCCTCCAGATTTCCAATTCTGCCTCTAAATAACTCTTCCCGGATTCTGTACTAGCGCGACCGCGCACCTGGCCGCGCTAGTTGGCTGAGATTCTGTCATGGACGCGCTAAAGGAGCGCGGTCGCGCACCTGGACGCGCATGTCCAGTTCAGTGTTTCATCACTTCTGTTCCTCGTCTTCAAGCGTACTCAGCTCTAAGGGGTTTTTCTAGCTCTAAATTGGTTCCGATCACAATTGTTTAAGGCATCACCTAGGCTCCTCATCCTGCAATATATACAATTCACAATTAGAGCCTATTTTTCATCAATTAACCATATTATGATATTGGAATATAATCAAGTGGGAGCATAAATAGTCGCCAAATTACCTAGATTTAACCTATTATCATTAACATTTCGACATCAGTTCGAAATAACACCCCTACGTCTAAGAGCCATAAAACAAAGAGTTCGACCTTGTTCGAGTCATGACGGGTTAACATTTCGACATCTCAAAATAACACCCCTACGACCAAGAGCCATATGTCACACCTCCTTTTTCTACACTCCCGGAAGGGTATAAGGGAGTGTTTTCCAATTTAAGTGACAATCGAAACAGGATCATTTATGTTAAATTCAGAGTCGCCACTTGGGATAGTTTATTGGTGTCCCAAGTCACCGGTTTAAAATCCCGAATCGAGGAAAAGATTGACTCTATTTTACAGTTCGCGAACACAGAAATCCGGATAAGGAATTCTGTTAACCCGGGAGAAGGTGTTAGGCATTTTTGGGTTCTATGGTTTTGGCACGGTCGCTCAACTGTTAATATTGGCCTATTTATTCGATTTTAAAACATCTTTGAGACCTATGTGCATTTTATTCCTTTTAAGCCGCTTTTAATAATCCAATTATTATACAATTAATTATTGATTACACATTGCGAATCATGTCACGGGAACTGTACACACGATCCACAACATGTTTATTTTAATTAACATCATTAAATTGTGGCCGGGTCACATAAATGTACCCCAGGTTTTTTAGAAATTAAGTGTCACAACCACGTCACGGGAACCGTACCCGTAGCTATGACAATTATTTAATTAACGCGCCTAAAGCAAACTACGAAAGTTTAAGGCATTTTTTTATACTAATTTTTTGTATTTATGTGAGGGCCATACATTATGGATTTTATTTGTGTATGGCGCACCTCAATTTATTTTAGGAAAAGAATTGTATTTATCTAAGACAAACCTTAATACTCCTACTTATATCTAATAAAAACACTAAGTATCACAACAACGTCATGGGAACCGTACCCCTAGTTGTAATAATTTAGTTAGGTGCCAAAAACAAACCACGAGATTCATTTTTAGTATCTAAGTTATAAAAGATGAAGGCCATTGGTTCTATGATTCAAATGTATGAATGGCACCCCTCAAAACTATTCAACTAAATGAACTATGAATATTCATATTAAAACTAATTAGGGATTAATTATCGCAACTATGTCACGAGAACCGTACCCGTAACTATGACAATCTTATTATTAAGAAGGTGATTCGGCTGGCTCATCTATATTTGAGAATAAAAAAGCCATGATTACAAGAACCTTGTTTTCACGGTAGAATCCATGTCAGTTTACAAGAAGATTATTAGCAACTTAGCATAGTATTCCATGACAAACAACAGAAACACAAAATAAGAGCAGAAGTTCGATCGATTACTACAGACTCCAACGAGACAACACAAAACCAGATATTAATTAATGTTACTAGGAATTTTCTTAATACATGATATATTTCGCATGCCAATACAGTAATCTACCATGAAAAGAACAACGTCAACAGTTAAAGAAATTGCCAAAGCTCAATGAAGGATTCGTGAACTCATCAATAATTGGCAGGCTGTTCACTGGTTATCCAGTAACAAATGCCATTTTCCAGCACATCCTTACTATATCTTATTATCATTCAGCTTGCAATCTTTCATTCCTTAGAACCCTATCCTCACACCTTTGTTAATGTTATTTCAATAAACAAAAGGAAATAAAATTCTAATGCCAATCAAAGTGTTGCTTATCAAACTATCAGAAAAGAAAGGGGAAGAATGAAGATAGAAGGAAAAAAGGAGGGAAACAGCTAACCAAGAACCTCAACAAACTGAGATTAATGCCAAATGAAATTCAAGCTAGATTTTCGAGCTTCTGTACATCTATACTAAGGGATGGGGAGTGAAGACCCTCTAATGAAGTAAAAGATTACAGCAGTAGCCAACTAATTTCGAAACCAACATTTGAATTCCTAGAAAAAAAACTGGTTATTACAAAGAGTTGTATTGAAATTGGTTAACAAAACCAAGTATTGACTCTATCCCAACATACAATGAAGATAGTTTTTTTTTGAATTCCTGCAACAGCAGAAGCTTCCAGGCAGTTTTTTTAACCAAAATAACATAACCACAAAAGAGGGATGAGCCCATTAAGCAAGCAAGATAGACTTTAGCATACTTCAAACTAGTGAACTAAGGAACAGAGGACTCCAACATTCCTCTCATGAGAGCCTATTTAAACAGAAAACTAATAACACCTAAAATGCAATGCTTCCTACTCATAATGTCATGTTCAGAATCAAGCAAACCTATGATTCAACCTCCAAGTTTTAACAAACAAGAGCAGCTTTACGTTAACAGACCAACCAACCATAACAGGAAAACTTTGCAAATATTAGGAGAACTAGTCAGTAATATGACACTCTTTAGGAATCCATACAATCACGAAGCTGAGCGCAATCGTTCATTTGAAAACGATGAAATCTTGACTCAAATGATAACTCAACACCATAATAACAGTTAAAGCATATAAAACATAGAGGACGACCACTCAAAATCAACTCTTCCTGACTGAACGTATTCAAGCATATCACACCATTGAGAAGAGATTCATCAGCAAGAATAATGTATCAAATCTCACTTTCGAATACAAATCGAAAATAACTAATAATTTCAAGTTCGACTCCCACATGAAAATTGAACAAAGAAAACACAACTCTAGAAAACAAATCCCCAGGGCTCAATAACACCTTAAAACAGAGATGCAGAAGAAAAAGAGATTGAACCTGAAATTGCAAACTTCTTTTATAATAATTACAGAATCAGAAAATACACCTTTCGATCCCAAAATCCTAGCGAGTTTCAGCAGCAAATCAGCAGGACAACAGTAGAAAATCGAAGTCGACGAACTTGAACTTCACCACCAATCGAATGACCTCAATTCATTTTTCATCTCTTTGGAACTCAAAGCCAGATCGAGAAATTAAAAAAATGTATATCCTTCTTTGAACCTTTAAAAGAAATTTTCAGAGAAGAGAAAATGAGAAGCTAAAAAAATCCCTAAACCTTTCCTCTCCGATTTTTTTACCCCAAAATTCTCTGTCTCTACAAAATCGGATAAGGTCCCTTTTTGAAAACGAACACTTGATGAATGTGAGGCTTGGATTGAGTGAAATCGATCCAACGCCTCTCACTCATCCAACGCCCATCCTCCAGAACCTTCCATCCTGTGATATAGCTCGAAATCGGGCGAGTGAGGGGGGAGGGGGGGTTGATGTCAGAAACCGTTACAACATGGCAGGAAGAGAGAAGGGGGAGACGCATGGTGCGAGTTTGGGTTCACTCGCCATGAATTTCGAGTGAATTGGGGCTTGGTTTGGGCGAGAGACACGATGAATAGTAAATGCGCCGTTTGAGTCTTGGGAATTCGGGTTCTGTATTGTCTATGTATATTTGGGGACGGGTTGGGTCTAATCCGATAGGCTGGCGGGTCTTAGTAACTATTGGGCCTGGGCAGAGGGGTTTGGGGTGAGGGAATTTGGTTAATTCACAGCCCAATTTGAACAACTCTTTTTCCCAAATTCGTTTTTTTCTTTTTCCTCTATTTTTTCTTTTTATTTAATTAATAAAATCCTAAAATTAGATCTTAAATTAATATAATTTGTAAAATTAAACTAATTACCTAGTCACAATAATTATAACATTACTTAGTCCTAAATCAAAAGGAAAAATCAATAGACTAAAATTAAAAGGTGTAAAATGAGCTATTTTGTGATTTTTGTTTTTAATAAAAGAAATAATTACTAATTAATTCCAAAAAATGTAAAATAAAACCTAAATTCAATGCATGGTATTTTGATATTTTTTTTTATTTTTAATGGAAATTAAATATGCACAAAAATGCAAATAATTAGTAAAATTCTACGAAAAATCCTATAAAATTGCAAAAATTGGAAAAAATTATTTTCTTATATTTTATGGGAGTAATTCATATCGGGCAAAAATCACGTGTTCACAGCTGCCCCTCTTTGCTCGGAAACCCAAAGAATTTTCATGCAAAGATAAAGTGAGCGGATACGAGCTATTTTTGCCCGTTTGAATACTCCATGGGAAGCATTTTTGAAAGATTTGACCGCACCCTGCTTCCGAGGTTGCCTACATATCCTTGGCTATAAAGGAATCAGGTCGGTATAGTTCAAAAAGTTTCGGTAGTTGGGACTATCAGGAAGTTGTGATTTTACTGTTGTTGTTGCTGCCGCTGCTTGTTGAACTCCTTATTACACCAAGACAAAATAAATAATCTATGAATTGCAAGAATCCTATTTATATATCTTCAAACTTGATCTTGCAATTTCTGCTGCTCCGTTGACTTGCACTCTCCCGGTAAGCTTCCTTTGTTGCTGACTTGAATTGTATTCTGAAATGAATTCCCTTATTCTCCAGGTGGGCGCCCGATTGCTGATACTTTCAACTGTATTCCCTTGTTCTCTAGGGGGCACTTGATTACCAAAACTTGAATTGTTTTCCCTTTGTTACCTTAAATAGTTTTTCCTTGAAGCCTGTGTTGTCTCCCTTTGAAACTTGAACTGTTTTCCTTGTTCTCCAGGTGGATGCCTAATTGCCAAAACTTTAACTGTATTCCCTTGCTCTCCAGGTGGGCACCTGATTGCCAAAACTTCAACTGTATTCCCTTGCTCTCCAGGTGGGTGCCTGATTGCCAAAACTTCAACTGTATTCCCTTGCTCTCCAGGTGGGTGCCTGATTGCCAAAACTTCAACTGTATTCCCTTGCTCTCCAGGTGGGTGCCCGACTGCCACAACTTTAACTGTATTCCCTTGCTCTCCAGGTGGGTGCCTGATTGCCAAAACTTCAAATGTATTCCCTTGCTCTTCAGGTGGGCGCCTGATTACCAAAACTTTAACTGTATTCCCTTTCTATCTAGGTGGGCGCCTGATTGCTAAAACTTTAACTGCTTTTCCCTCGAGACTTGACTCATTGTCCCTTGTTCTCCAGGTGGGCTCCTGATTGCTGAACTTGAACCGTCTTCCTTTGAACATTACTGCTTTCCCTTTGCTCTATATGTAGGTGCCTGATTTCCAAAACTTTAACTACTTCTCCTCAAAACTTGACTTGTTTTCCCTTATTTTCTGGGTGGGCTTCTGATTGCAGACACTCGAACAATCTTCTCTTGCTACTTGGAACTGTTTTCCTTAGAAACTTGCACCATTTCCTTTGCTCTCCAGGTGGGCGCCTGATTGCTGAACTCGCACCGTTCTCCTTTGAAACTGGAGTTGTTCTCCCATGTTCTCTAGGTGGGTGCTTGATTGCTGAGCTTGACCCGCTTTCCTTCAAACTTGTGTCGTCTTCCTTTGCTCTCCAGGTGGGCGCCTGATCACAACAAACAGACAAAACAAAAGAAATTTTCTGCCCTATTTGGTATTTGGGCATATCTGTGAGTGTTAATTGAATCATGTTACCTAATATCTCTAAGAATTTAAAAGCTAGATCCCATTATCCAGGAGGTCCATGAAAACTTCAAATTAAATATCATCTTAAGCCGAACAACTTTACAACTAAATTATATTTCCTAAAGGTAGGACTTACGCTAAATCTCATTATCTAGGAAGGTCTTAAAACTAAATTCCATTATCCAGGAGGGTCCTGAAAATTTCAAATTGGATCTCATCCTAAAAATGAAAACTTCAAAGCCAACTTATATTTTTTCAAGGTAGAGCTTATGCTAGATCTTGTTACCCATGAATGTTTTGAATTTTAACTAAATCCCATTGTCCAGGAGGGTCCTGAGAGCTTCAAGTTAAATCCCATTATCCAGGCAGATCCTGAAAATTTACGGTCAAACCTGTCCGGTATATGCTTTCCTTACAGAGGGTTCCTTCGGAACGAACGAGACTTCCTGCCCCTGTTTCAATCAAAGAAAACTCCATCAGTTTGAAAAATGTGGTGGTTAGTTTGTGGCATTCTTTCTGAAGGCGGCCTTTCCATTGCCGTGCTTTGCTCTAACTGGCTGCTTTGAACTAGCCAAGAATTGTTTGCCTTTCTGACTGAATCTCAACCGCAGGACCCTGAATGACCCGAGTGCTCTACACCCAACTCGTTTTTTTTACATTTCTGACCTTTCTACCTGAAACTCTGTATTTCCCACAAGAATCCCAAACCATTCGCCCGATGGAGCTTTCACTGACACCTTATTTTCACTTTGCATCATGCTATCTCTAGTATGTTTTGGCCGCACTTTGCTTTGTGCAATTTGGAAGTTGGTAGTGAGCTTTGAAATCCTTTCTCACTTGCATAAACAAGGCTGATATCGGAAAAACCTTAAAGAAATAAACCCAAAATAAATGAAATGCAATAACTTCGAGAGTTAGGAATAAAGAAGAAAATCCAAAACTGGATGACTGTTTGCGGGAGAAAAGGAAAAGAGACTTATCTGGGTGGAGCAGCTGGTACCAATGATTATGACATGCATTTCGGATTAATCAGCCAGCCTATTCAACCAATCACCTTTCAGTTATCATACTTTATGCCTAGGGATTTCCATAACCCAATCTCCTCACCAAGTCACTGACCTTGTTTGGTTCGCAGTGCCCTGAAGGGTTTTCACCAACAAAACTCTCTCATTTGTTCATCTCTCAACTCACTGTCGCCTTACGGTGCCCGTGAAGGTTTTCACCAATAAGACTCTCTCATTTTAATTTCTCTCATCTTTCCATCGCCCTATGGTGCCCATGAGGGTTTTCACCAATAAGACTCTCTCATTTTTAATTTCTCTCAGCTTTTAATCGCCTTACGGTGCCCGTGAGGGTTTTCACCAATAAGACTCTCATTTTTTTATTTTTTCTGCTTAGACCAGAGTGTTGCCCCTGATATGAATCGCACCTCTACCTGCTTGACTTGGCATCTCTCAAAGACTGATCGGAAGGTCTTTCTTTGGACCGTAATGTGGGATTTTGGATAGGGTTAGAAAGAAAGGATATCACAAAGGCTCAAAGACAGTTTGAATGGCTTCAAAATTACAACTTTTTGGGATCAGATCTCTTAAAACAAACACAACTTTCTGCCCCAGTTTTTTTGCGTGAGGACTTTTGAAATTTTATTTTGATGGGACCGAACCGTGAGGCTGCCTACATATCCTTAAAAGGAATCAGGTCAAACGTAGTTCATGACATGGGAGTTGCTTTGTTGTTGTTACTTTTCTCTTTTCTCTTTCTCTTTTTTTTCTTCTTCTTGTCTTTTTTTCCCACTCTTTTTCATTCTTTTCTTTTTTTTTTCTTATCTTTTCCTTCTTTATTTACCTTTTGTATCCTTGTTTCTGAACTTTGCTACTGATTCCAAAAGAGGGGTATGAAAGAAAATGAATAAGTCTCAAAGGGGTAACAAAGGGTAAAGTGTTTAGATAGCAGAATAAAATGCCTTCGTCATTCCAATCTTCAAAACATGCCAAGTACAAAAAAACACAATTTAAACCAAAGAAATCATACATGATATCTTTTGACTACATCAGAATTGATAGCCATATCTACACATTTGCCTTCTATATCTGTTAAATACAAAGCATCATTGGACAACACTCTCGTTACGATGAAATACCCTTGCCAATTTTTGGGGCGAACTTGCCTTTCGTTTCAGTCTGATATGAAAGGATGCGTTTCAATACTTGCTGACCTACTTCAAATTTCCGTGGACGCACCTTCTTATTGTGTGCTCTTGCCATTCTCTTTTGATACAACTGGCCGTGACACACTGCTGCCAATCTTTTCTCATCAATCAAACTCAATTGTTCCAAACGGGTTTTGACCGGCTCATTATCATCAATTTTGGCCTCAGCAACAATCCGAAGGGATGAGATTTCAACTTCCGCGAGTATCATTGCTTCAGTGCCATATACCAACAAATAAGGAGTTGCACCTACTGAAGTGCGAACAATAGTGCGATAACCCAACAGAGCAAAGGGCAACTTCTCATGCCATTGCCTGGAACCTTGCACCATTTTCCACAGTATCTTCTTCATATTCTTGTTAGCTGCCTCGACTGCTCCATTCGTCTTGGGGTGGTATGGGGTGGAATTGCGATGCGTAATCTTGAACTGTTGATATACCTCTTTCATCAGATGATTGTTAAGATTAGCACTGTTATCTGTGATGATCACCTTTGGGATTCCGAACCGACAAATGATATTTGCAAGCACAAAATCGACCACTGCCTTCTTGGTCACAAATTTGAAAGTTTTAGCTTCAACCCACTTAGTGAAATAATCAATGGCCACCAGAATAAACCTGTACCCATTGGATGCTACTGGTTCAATTGGTCCAATGACATCCATGCCCTAGGCAACAAAGGGTCATGGTGCGGACACTGTGTGCAATTCAGATGGCGGAGAATGAATCAAGTCTCCATGTACTTGGCATTGATGACATTTGCGCACAAAACTGACGCAATCTCACTCTGATCAAAGCCAACCCTTCACTATTATCGAGTAGCGATAGAGTCGAAGCAGCTTTTACCAATAAGGTTGGGATCAATTTCCACAAGGAGCTAGAAGTTGGAGTCGGGTGTCTATCTAAAATGGAAATGTGTATTTGCTCTTAATTTCACTTCTTAACATTTTGGGTTTTGATTTACTTCTAATTGTATAGAACTACAATGATCAGTTAAACTAAAATAAGCTAAGATTAAACTATTGCGAGTTGTTCAAATGGATAAAAGGCACTAGGGTAGTGACTTTCACCTAGGTGGTCAATTGATGGATACTTGAGTCTAAGGCATGATAGTCACATTTTGGGAGAATGATATAACCATTCCACAATTCTACTCGCTCTACATTTCTCGGTAGTTTGAGTGATTTTTCCAGAATTGACTTTCTCAAGACCAATTGGGTATGCAAATTTGCACAAGCAATCAAGGTTCAAGTCGGGTGTTACTATCTCTAGGTTTAACCCCTTAGTTGGAGCTATCAATCTTTTGAATACGCCTCAATTCCTTGTTGGACCAATTTCAGAGGCTTAGACTCTCTTTCTCAAGAAGATCCAAAATCAACTAAACACAAACTAGTGTTTGCAACCACTAATTCAGCAATCAAACATGAAATAGTCCAAATATCAAATAGCCATGGTCAATCAAGCCCTAAAACACAAGACCCATCAATTACCCATACTAGGGTTGAGCCACAACCTTAGCTTATGGGTCTAGCTACTCATAATTAGAGAAGAAAACAAAGAAATAGATGAAGAAAAACTCATATTAATTAATTGCTAAATTAAACTTGAAGATTCAATGATGAAATGAAGCTAAAATTACTCAAAATAGCTAAAAATATCGAAGTCATGAGCGCAGCCTTCAGTACAAACTATCTGATGACCTAAAAATGGGAAAAGAAGCTATTTATACTAAGCTAAAAAATCTAGACAAAAATACCCTGCGGACCGTACAAAATCACGTGTGGTCGTACTAGGGCTCTGAACTTGAATAAACGGCTCTCTGAAGTTGGGCAATGCGGACCGTACATAATTAAGTGAGGCCGCGATGGCTTCTAGTGCGGTCTGCATAAAATGGAGCGCGGACCGTATTGGGCTTCAAACTTGGAACTAGCAACTCTCTGAACCTTGGCTCTGCGTGCCGTACTAAATCGAGTGCGGCCGCATTGATCCCAGTGCGGACCGCACAAAACCTCGTGCGGCCGCATTACCTTTTTGCCTGAATAGCAGCCTCTCTGAACCTCACTTGTGCGGGCCACACAGAATGGTGTGCGGACGCACTGGCCCTGTTTTGCCTGAGCTTTATCTTGTCTTGATACTTGTGCAAGTTTCACTCCTTTTTTGAGCTGATCTTTGACATCTTGTCATCTTGTTGGTCAAACCTGCAATCAAGCACAACTAGTGAGCCTTTGAGACTATTTTGTACACATTTCTAATCAAAACTTAAGCATGAAGGAGTATAAAATGTATCAAAATCCCTAGTTATCAACTCCCCCAAACTTAAGCTTTTGCTTGTCCTCAAGCAAACAAAATAAGACCCACTTCTTAAGAGAAAATTCAAGAAAATTCAGCTGTCCTGAAGTGACCTCATCTAGCCTCAATTGGGACTAACAATTGCCCTCAATACAAATAGATCATTAACAAAATTTACCCTTTTAAACACCATGGATTAAGTGCGACACAAGAGCATCAAGAGTTGACTCAACACATCAAAGAACTCTTTCTATTACTTTGGTCATCGTGGAACCCAAACTCACACATCCTCAGCTCTCCCTAAGCAAACCTCACATTTAGAATAGTGGCACTCAGAACAAGGTTTATAGAAATTCACTCATCTCTCTCAAGGAAAAGTCACAAGTCCGGCTCTAAGTACCATATGTTTGCCTCTTATGTGAGTCCCCACTAATGTAAGCTTCATTCAACTCAAGATCATATAGGGCTTTTGTGGAGACATAATAAATGCTTTTGGTTCCGGGTAGGCAATGTTTGGTCTAAGTAGGTTTCATCTTCCCTCAAGTACTTCTTTTGTTTTATTTTGGCACACATTCACTTGAATTTTTGAATCTTTTCACTTCTTTCTAAGGAGTTAGAGAGACACACTATCACTCTTTCTTATACATTTCAAATCTTTTCTCCTTTCTCAATTTTCCACACCTTTAATTTCATTACCTTTCCTTTTCTTCATTTGTACCTTTTTATCACTTTGTTGCCATCTTCGTCTCTCCCTCCAAAGTTGTACTTTTGCCATGTACTAAGGAAAGATCGGGTACCAAGAGAGGGTATCTTTTAAAATGGGTAAAGGCTTGTATCATGGTTCTTGAAGGAAAAAGGCTCAAAAGGGTTGACTAGGGATTTTATCCTTGGTAGGCTATGGACGTGTTCAAGCTATCATTTGGATCAAGTAGAGCCTATAGTCATGTCTCAAGTCTAAATTCACTTAGGATTTCTCCTCAACAAACATTCAGGACAAGTTCTAGACCAATGGCTCGGGACTTGAACTTGCAATGCAATTTCTCACCACACAAGCTATGAGATTGCTAAAGACATAGAGTCGGGTCCCACAACGACCTTAGATAAGATTTGAGCACACAATGGTCCCGATAAACCACTTGATGATTATCGGTCAACACAAGAGTCTCAAGGTCACAACTTTCACCATCCTAAACACAACGATTTGTTTTTGACCATGAGATCAAAGGCCAATGTGTTAGTCCCAAGTGAAGCTTTTCTTGAGGCACCCTTACCACTAACTACTAAAAACAAAAAGAAAAACGGACTCAAACCCTTAAGAAGGTTGTCACGCCATCCATCATTGGGAAGAGCCACATGGTTCACATAAACTCCACCTTTGGAAAGAACCGTGGCATTAAGAAAATCAAAGGCTTATTGCAAACGTTTAAAACAAGAAGCTACGGAAAAGAAAAATGCGAAAAGTAAAATGAATATTTAGAAGAGGATTAAATATACAATAGAGGGGATGAATATATACAATGTAACATAAACTTTATATACATGCCCAAAGTAAAAAGTACGAAAAATGTAAAGAAGTGCTAAAATTATATACATACCAAAGATGAAAAATAAAGAAAGCATAAAAACTGTCAAATATATACAATCATACAACAAATCAATGTAGGGCCTACCCCCTCAAATGAAAGCTGGCAATGCCAACTAAACCAAATAAGCTCCAAAAATAAAAGGGAAAAGGATATAGAGACTCCTTATGGCCCGTCTGTCTGCATGGGATCCTGAGCGGTCCCTAGGTCCTCAATATGCTCGGGAACCTCAGATTGGCTCCCTTTGGCCTGCTGCTCTGCTGCTGGGACATGGGCCTGGACCTGGATAGTCTCGTGGGCTGCATCATGTGGCTGACTAGAGGAGGTCTCCGGTGGGTCTGCCAACTGGATGACTGCATCATCTGCTCGGGGAATCATCCTCTTCCTCTTAGGAGGCCTCTGGGACTGCTCTGGCTAGGGGTGAGCTACTGGCATAGGGTCCTGTAGCAATAAATCCAAACGCAAATGATCTGCCTTCAACCTGTCAACCTCAACCCTCAACTTCTTCACGGACTCATTGGAAGCCCGAGTCTTTCCCATATTCTTGGCCTCATTAGCAAGCTCCTTGAGAGATTTTCCATGAGAACCCACAGCCTCTGTAAGCACTTTCTGAGTGCCCAAGATCTTTTTCTAGTTGTCCAGGATATCCTTGAGGGCGTCCTCAATAGATTGTGGGACCTACGAAGGCGGAGGTGCCGACTGAGCTGCCACTATAGATGTAAGGACAGACAACTTAGAGGAAGTTGTCTGCATCCAGTTGTTGATGCTGAGAAAGGCTTGGCTCAGACGATGGTGCAATCACTGGGTGGGCCGGAGTGGAGGGTATGTCTGGAACTACTGAAGTGGATGGACCAGGGGGCATGTCTGCTGAGGTGGAAGAAGGCTGAGTAGGATCCACTACCACTACTGGCTCTTCAGACTGGCCAGTTGCAGTAGTGGTTGTTCCCTTGTAGTTCTTGCTTTTAGGGTTGTCATCACCCTACATGTTATACCATGAGAATGGGGCCTTTGCTTTCACTTTGATATCAAATGGCCGCTTTTCTACCTTTAGGTCCGTGAAGTACATGGTTAAGAAGCTGGGGAAGGGGTAGTTTCTGTCACCTTCACTGCCTACTTGTGTAATCACCCGAGACATCACCTTCCCGACATTAATCGGGTACCCCGCCGTGATTGATGCTACCAATACTGCCCAGTGAAGAGGGAGTGAGTTGTTATGAGTAGTGGGTCCAATTTGCTGCACACGAATGTTTCCCATCCCTTGGCCTCGAAATTTAGACTTCTCCTCAAAATTTTCACTCCCGCATTCAACCAATCGGGGTGGTACCTGGGATTGCCAGATACTGTGCCAACCAAGGACGGACCTCCTCACCTAATTCCATCTTTGCCAAATATAGTGACTCATCCTCCTCATCGAAGCCCAAGTAGTCATTTATTGTTTTACCATCAAACAACACTTTCAAATTATGCACCTTGGTCACTTTGGTGCCCTTCTTGATATGGGCAACATTGTAGTAAAATTCCTTGACCAGGTGCTCGTTTGCATCCTCACAGTTGTTTAAAAAATATTCCCAGCCCACTCTCTCTCTAAACTGCCTTCTCACATTGGGGTTGTGAGGCAAGAGGTCTCTATCAACAAAACTCCTCTTCGGGATCAATTTCCTCACATGTCACCATTCTCTGAATTTATGGTAGGCCACCTCACTCACAAACCGGTTTTGCCATACCTCTGGTTTTCTAGTTCTAGCGATTCCTCCCACCTGAGGTTCACCCCTTCTCCTAATACCTCTTCTTCTCCTGCTGCCCTCTCTTCTCCTACTACACCCTCTTCGGATAATGAAGTTGTGTGAGAGGTGGAGTATTCATCCCCACTGCCTTCAGCTGAGCCCTCAGACGACGCAGAAGATACATTTACTGAAGCTTGGGCAGTAGGGGAAGGGGGGAGTGTCTCTCAGTCTGTTTCTCTCCGGCCAGTCAGGGATGTACTCTGGGATTGAGTCTGAAGATATATCCCAGGAGGGCTCGTATTCACTCTCAGACTGGTCAATGGCCCTATCAGCAGCTTTAATGAGCTTTCTCATGTTTTTAATGTTTTACCGGGCTTTGGGAGTCAATCTTAGCATCTTCTGTTTCCCTCCCCAGGAGGATTCTCCTCTACTAGCTTGTTTAGAACCCTTGCCTCTTTGTTTCACCATTGTCTGCAAACAACAGCCATTAGACTTGTTAGTATCAGTAGAAGAAATTAAGTTCACAATTGCAGAAAAGAAAAGGTTGCAGCCAGCAGCAGATGTTGCACAGTGCAGACTGCATAAAATGCAGTGCGGTCGCACAGAGGTCAATGCAGACCGCACAAAATGCCAATGTGGTCCGCACAGAGATGGGGTTCAGATTACCCACTCTCTGAATAATTACTCCGAGGACCGCACAAAATGCCAATACGGTCCGCATTGAGGCACTGCGGATCGCACAAAATGCAATGTGGCTGCGGTCCTCAATGATCAGATTCCAGGACTTGTAGCAATGCGGTCTGCACAAAATTCCATTACGGACCGCACAAGAGCACCGCGGACCGCATAATTTCCACCGCAGTCCGCACTGAGTGCCCAGTCACAGCACTAACTTAGGGTTCAAGATAATTTTATTTTTAGTCCAATTCTACACCTAAGAAAGGTCCCTAAGTGTTTGCCCAGTGTTTTTAACTACCTAATCTAACAATAAACAAGAATTTACTAACCCTAGTCTACATTACTGAAAGAAATAATGGTATGGCAAGAAAAAGAACAAGAAAACAAAAATTAAAAGAAAATAACAAAATTAAAACAATTAAAAAGAAGTTAAAGTTACCAGTTGTGAGAAGAACTGAAGATTAACGATTCCTAGTAGTTAATTACGAGCAATAGGGATGATGAACAGTGATTTTATGAGTCCTGAGAGCAAAAGGATCGAAAAGTTCAAATGTTGGGCCTCAGGTACTATTTATAGAAAAAGCCCTGGGGCCCAGCTTACCTACCCTAATGCGTACCACACAAAATGGAAATGCGATCTGCACTGCTCAAAGTCATAAGATTCAGACAAGGCAGCCACTGCGGTCCGCACAAAATGCATTGTGGCCGCAGTGGACCACTGTGGACCGCACTAAATGCAATGCGGCCGCGGTGGTAAACTTCAGAGAGCAGGTCTTTTACTCCTTCATCAGTGCGGTCCACACTAAGTTTGTGCTCCCCGCATTAGGTTCTCTACGGCCGCACAAAATGTAGTACGGTCCGCATTGCAAACTTCAGAGACTTGACATTTATTTTTCCACTTTGTGCTGCACTGCATCAACACAAACCTGTAACATCTCACAACCAGTTAGTCAAAAAATAAATCCTATCCTATAATGAAAATCAAAGAAAAATAAGAATAAGAACACATGGGTTGCCTCCCAGAAGTGCTTGATTTAACGTCGCGACACGGCGCAGGTTACCATCAAATCATTTGAGATGAAGAAGTGCCACCACGTGGCTGCCATCAATTTTTTCTAAGTAGTGCTTGACCCTATGCCCATTCACTCTGAAAACTTTCCCATTTTTATTCTTTAAATCAAGTGCACCAAACTGGGTCACACACACCACTTCAAAAGGTCCACTCCATTTTGACTTAAGCTTTCCCAGAAACAGACGTAACCGAGAGTTGAACAAGAGAATCAAATCACCCACTTTGAACTCCTTGCTACGAGCATATTTATCATGAAGGTAATTCATCTTGTCCTTGTACAAGAAGGAATTGAAGTAGGCATGGAATCGAAATTTATCAAGTTCATTAAGCTGCTCCACACGAAGATTGGCTGCAACATCCCATTCAAGATTTAGTTTCCTCAAGGCCCACATGGCCTTGTGCTCTAACTCAACCAGTAGATGGCAAGCTTTTTGAAACATCAACCGATACGGAGACATACCAATCGGAGTCTTGTAAGCAGTCCTATAAGCCCATAGAGCGTCATCCAACTTCTTTGACCAATCGGTCCTATTAGCATTGACTGTCTTTGACAATATACTTTTGATTTCCCTTTTGGAGACTTCAACTTGACCACTTGCTTGAGGATGATAGGGAGTAGAAACCTTGTGATTGACACCATACTTCGCAAGCAAAGTGTCAAAAGCTCTATTGCAAAAATGAGATCCCCCATCACTTATGATTGTATGCGGAGTACCAAACCTTGTAAAAATGCTCTTTTTGAGAAATGCAACAACACTCTGGGCCTCATTGTTGGGCAAAGCCACAGCTTCAACCCACTTTGAAACATAGTCCACCGCCACAAGAATGTATGTGTTCCCACTCGAGCTAACAAACGGGCCTATGAAATCAATGTCCCACACATCAAAAATATCAATCTCGAGGATGGTATTGAGAGGCATCTCATCTTTCTTCAAAATTCCACCCGCTCTTTGACATTCGTCACACCTCTTCACAAGTTCACTTGCATCTTTATACAAAGTTGGCCAATAAAACGCACAACTAAGAACTTTGGAAGTCATCCTCGCCCCACCATGATGGCCACCATAGGGAGAGGAATGACAAGCCTCCAAGATACTCAATTGCTCTTCCTCCGGGACACACCTTCGGATCACACCATCCGTGCAAATCTTAAACAAGTACGGCTCATCCTAATAGATATCCAAACTATCCCGTTTGAGATTCTTCCTTTGGTTAGAAGAGAGCTCACACGGGATTATACCAGTCACAAGGAAATTAGCAACATCCGCAAACCATGGCATATGATTCATCGACACCGAAAGGAGTTGTTCGTCGGGAAATGAATCATTGATCTCTAGGCTATCACGAGGCCTCCCCTCCTCTTCCAAGCGGGACAAGTGGTCCGCCACTTGGTTTTCACTACCCTTCCTGTCTACAATCTCCAAATCAAATTCTTGAAGTAACAAGACCCATGACATCAGTATAACTTTGGAATCCTTCTTCGTCATCAAGTACCGAAGTGCGGCATGGTCGGTATGAATAATAACCTTAGCACCCATGAGATACGACCGAAATTTTTCCATTGCGAACACAATAGCCAAAAGTTCTTTATCGGTCACCGTGTAGTTCACTTGAGCATCATTCATTTTCTTGCTCGCATAGTACACCAGATGAAATATTTTGTTCACTCTTTGACCCAAGACCGCCCAACCGCAACATCGCTCACATCACACATGAGCGCAAAGGGCAAGCTCCAATTAGGTGCGGTAATGATTGGAGTGTTGCTCAACTTATGCTTAAGAAGTTCAAAGGCTTGCATACATTTTTTATCAAACACGAACTTGACATCTTTTTCCAACAACTTGCACAAGGGATTCACCACCTTCGAAAAGTATTTGATAAATCTCCGGTAGAACCCCGCATGCCCAAGAAAACTTCAAACTCCCTTGACAGATGTAGGGGGAGGGAGCCTTGAAATCACATCAATTTTTGTTTTGTCTACCTCAATACCAAGCTTTGAAATTTTATGCCCAAGAACTATGCCTTCTTCCACCATAAAGTGACATTTCTCCCAATTGAGAACAAGATTGGTTTCTTCACAACGGGCCAAAACTCTATCAAGATTCTTCAAGCATTTATCAAATTAGTCTTTCACAACACTAAAGTTGTCCATGAATACCTCCAAATTGTCTTCCACCATATCAGTGAAAATGGCCATCATACACCGCTGGAATATAGCCGGTGCATTACACAACCCAAAAGGCATCCTAGAGAAAGCAAAGGTGCCATATGGACAAGTGAATGTGGTCTTCTCCTGATCCTCCGGAGCAATCAATATTTGGTTGTACCCAAAATACCTATCCAAGAAACAGTATAAGGCACGCCCAGCAAGTCGGTCTAACATCTGATCAAGAAAAGGCAAAGGAAAGTGATCCATGCGGGTCACTTTATTCAACTTGCGGTAGTCCATGCATACCCTCCAACCGGTGACAGTTCTGGTAGGAATCAACTCATTTTGTAAATTTGCAACCATGGTCATGCCACCCTTCTTCAGTACACATTACACTGGTGAAGTCCAAGAGCTATCAGAGATGGGGTACACAACCCCGACATCCAACCACTTGATCACCCACTTTTTCACAACTTCTTGCATTGCCTCGTTCAACCTCCTTTAATGTTCCAAGGAGGGCTTTGCATCATCTTTTAGAATAATCTTGTGCATACAGAATGCTGGGCTTATCCCCTGAATATCAGCTAAAGTCCATCCAATTGCCTTTTTCTGCTTCTGAAGCACTGCCAATGTGGCATCAAACTGCATGTTAGTAAGACAAGAGGAAAAAATAATTGGCAAAGTAGAATTTAAGCCTAAGAACTCATACCTGAGGTGTGGAGGCAGCGGTTTCAACTCCAACACTGGAGGCTCCTCAATTGAAGGCTTTGTTGGTGGAGTCTTCCTCTTTTCAAGGTCCAAAGATAATTTCCTAGGCTCATAAGAGTAAGAGCCGATTCCATGTAAAGCATTCACGCACTACACTCGGCCCTCATCATCATTGACATCAAGATTCAGCAATACGGCCTCCAATGGATCCTCCACATTAATCATTGCACTGGTGTCATCAACTATCATTGCTGTGACAAGGTCCACAAAAGAGCACACCTCGGTACTGTTGGGCTGCTTCATTGATTTGCAAACATGAAAGACCACTTTTTCATCACCCACCCGGAAGGTGAGTTCCCCTGCTTCCACATCAACTAAGGCCTTCCCCGTAGCAAGGAAAGGTCTCCCAAAATGATAGGAACTTCATAATCCACCTCACAATCCAAGATCACAAAGTCAACTAGCAAGATAAATTTGTCTATCCGGACAAGTACATCATCAATAATACTCAATGGTCTCTTTATCGTTCTATTCGCCATTTGTAATCTCATGGAAGTCGGCCTAGGTTGCCCAATACCCAAAGTTTTGAAAATCGAGTAGGGCATCAAATTGATACTAGCCCCCAAATCACATAGAGCCTTAGCAAAATCCGTACTCCCAATGGTGCAAGGAATGGTGAAAGCACCGGGATCTTCAAGCTTCGGGGCCATTGAATGCACTATTGCACTAACTTGGTGAGTCATTTTTATAGTTTCACAATCCATAGACCTCTTCTTTGTCACCAAGTCCTTCATGAATTTAGCATAGCTCGGCATTTGTTCAAGAGCCTCCACCAAAGGCACATTAATGGATAAGCTCTTCATCACGTCAGTGAACTTTTTAAACTAATTTTCATTTTTCTGCTTCGCGAGCCTTTGAGGATAAGGTAGAGGTGGCCTTGGCAAAGGAGCCTTATCTTTAGGCACAACCGGCTCCGGCATGTCTATTATGTGTTCCCTAGATGGGTTCACATCATTTTGAGTTTCCACCTCGGCATCTTGAATATCAATCCTCACTTCGTCATTCACATTGTCATCAATCACATTTTCAACCACCAAAGGAACTTCATCTTCTTGCCACTCAACATTATCACTCATAATCTGCTTTTGTTTGGAGGCATCCACATCACCGCCTCGTCCACTCCTTGTAGTTACCGCCATAACATGATTGTTACCACCCTTCGGGTTTACTACCGTATCACTTGGTAGGGCACCCTTAGGGTGAGTATTCAAGGACTGTGAGATTTGGCCCAACTGAACCTCCAAATTTCGAATCGAGGTATTGTGGGAATTCGCACTCTTTTTCATCATCTATTCGAACATTATTTTAATTTTCCCCGTATCATTGCTAGAAGAACTGGGACCTTGAGATGGAAAGGGGGGTGGATTGTTCGGTTGTTAATACATTGGGGGGCTTTGAAAGCCTTGCCCCCGATTTTCTTGGTTTCCATTATTCTATCCACCTTGATTGTTGTTGCCACCCCAATTGTTATTACCATTCCAATTTCCTTGATTGTTTTGATTGTTGTTCTGATTGCCCCAGTTGGAGTTTTGGTTTTTATTCCCCCAATTACCATTGCCTTGTTGTTGTTGATTGCCCCAATTGCCTTAGGGTCTCCATTGTTGTTGGTTGGAAGAATTGCCCCTTTGGCCTTGATAATTATTCACGTATTACACCTCTTCACTCTGTCCATCAAAACCATCATCTTGAAATCCACCACAATCATTGTCAAATTGATCTGAATTCCCTTGGTTCTGTTGACCTCTTTGTCTTATTTTGTTGACAAGCATATTAACACCCTCCATGGCATTCACTTGGCGAGGATTTTGAACTTGTTGAAACTATGCCTTTGCTAGTTGGTTCATTGTAGTTGTCAACTCAGTTATAGCCTAACCATGATCATGTAACTCCTTGTGCAAATGAGTGACCGTGGGGTCACCCTGGGGAACGTTGGCTCTACTTTTCCACATAGAAGAAGTGTCAGCCATCTCGTCAAGAATGTCACAAGCCTCATCATAAGACAGCTTCATAAAATTGCCCCCAACAAGTTGGTTCACTATGCATTGGTTTGTTATGTTAATGCCTCGATAAAAGGTTTGTTGGATCATCGCCTCAGTCATATCATTGTTGGGGAATTCCTTCACCATTGTTCTATAATGCTCCCAAATCTCATGCAAAAGTTCCGTGGGCTCTTGCTTGAACGCCAAGATCTTATCTCTCAATGCAGCCATATGCCCCAGTGAGAAAAATTTCACAATGAACTTATCTGCCAACTCATCCTAAGTAGTGATAGAATGGTGGGGAAGTCGCTCAAGCCAATCAAGTGCTTTCCCTCTAAGTGAAAATGAGAAGAGTCTCAATTAGAGATCATCCTCGGACACGTTAGTTTGTTTGCTCCCTCAACATGTATTCACGAACCCCTTGAGATGTTTGTAAGCATTTTGATTTGCAGCGCTCGTGAAATACCCACGTTGCTCTAGAAAAGTCAGCATCACATTGGTTATTTGAAAATTGCCCGCCCGAATTTGGGGTGGGACAATAGCACTTGTATAACCTTGGTTTGGAAGCACTTTAGGAGCCACTGTTGGAGGTGGCAGAGGAGGGTCCTGAATATTATCATTGGTCTGGCAGCCTCTCCTTTGTTTGTGAGGCACAACAGGGACCTCATCTTCAACATTATCATCCGGACGAAGGATTATCTCCTTTGTTTGGAAGCCAACCCTACACTACTATTGAGTAGAGAGAGAGGTCGAAGCAGCTTTTACCCGATTAAGGTCGGGATCGATTTCCAGAGGAAGCTAGAAGTTGGATCCGGGTGTCTATCTAAAGTGGAAATGTGTATTTGCTCTTAATTGCACTTCTAAATATTTTGGGTTTTGATTTACTTCTAATTGTATAGAACTACAATGATCAATTAAACTAAAATAAGCTAAGATTAAACTATTGCGAGTTGTTCAAATGGATAAAAGGCACCAGGGTAGTGACTGTCGCCTAGGTGGTCAATTGACGGATACTTGAGTCTAAGGCATGATAGTCACATTTGGGGAGTATGATATAACCATTGCACGATTCTACTCACTCTACACCTCTCGGTAGTTCGAGTGATTTTGCCCGAATTGAATTTCTCAAGACCAATTGGGTATGCAAATTTGCACAAGCAATCAAGGTTCAAGTCGGGTGTTACTATCTCTAAGTTTAACCCTTTAATTGAGGCTATCAATCTCTTTAGTACGCCCTAATTCCTTGTTGGACTAATTTCAGAGACTTAGGCTCTCTTTCTCAAGAAGAGCCAAAATCAACTAAACACAAACTAGTGTTTGCAACTACTAATTCAGCAATCAAACATGAAATTAGTCCAAATATCAAACACCCATGGTCAATCAAGCCCTAAAACACAAGACCCATCAATTATCCACACTAGGGTTGAGCCACTACCCTAGCTTATGGGTCTAGCTACTCATAATTAGAGAAGAAAACAAAGAAATAGATGAAGAAAAACTCATATTAATTAATTGCTAAATTAAACTTGAAGATTCAATGTTGAAATGAAGCTAAAATTACTAAAAATATCGAAGTCACGAGCGCAGCCTTCAATACAAACAATCTGATGACCTAAAAATGGGAAAAAAAGCTATTTATACTAAGCTGAAAAATTTGGACAAAAATACCCCTGCAGGGTTAGTGCGGACCTCACAAAATTACGTGCGGCCGCACTAGGGCTCTGAACTTGAATAAACGGCTCTCTGAAGTCGAGCAATGCGGATGCACAAAATCGAGTGTGGCCGCAATGGCTTCTAGTGCGGTCCGCATAAAATGGAGCGTGGACCGCATTGGGCTTCAAACTTATAGCTGGCTACTCTCTGAACCTTGGCTCTGCGGACCGTACTAAATCGAGTGCGGCCGCATTGATCCCAGTTCGGAATGCACAAAACCTCGTGCGACCGCATTGCCTTTTTGCCTGAATAGCAGCCTCTCTGAACCTCACTTGTGCGGGCCGCACAGAATAGTGTGCAGCCACACTGGCCCTGTTTTGCCTGAGCTTTGTCTTGTCTTGATACTTGTGCAAGTTTCACTCCTTTTCTGAGATTATCTTTGACATCGTGTGACCTTGTTGATCAAACCTGCAATCAAGCACAACTTGTGAGCCTTTGGGACTATTTTGTACACATTTCTAATCAAAACTTAAGCATGAGGGAGTATAAAATGTATCAAAATCCCTAGTTATCGCGCTCCATGGTTAGCCAGTAATAACCTGCTCGGAGAATTTTCTTTGCCAGAACATATCCGCTCATATGCGGCCCACAAACTCTGGAATGTACCTCGGTCATGATAGTCGTGGCTTGCTTTGAATCGATGCACCTTAATAGCACAAGATTTGGAGTTCTTTTGTACAAGACTGCCCCGCTCAAGAAATATCCTCTAGCAAAATGCCTAATTGTTCTCTTTTGATCACCTGTGGCTTGTACCAGATATACCCCCATCCTGATATACTCACTGATGTCATGGAACCACGGTTCACTATCGAGTTCTTCCTCAACCACATTACAGTAGGCATGCTGATCACAAACTTGAATATGCAGAGGGTCAACATAAGCTTTGTCAGGATGGTGCAACATTGACGCCAAGGTAGCCAAAGCATCAGCAACCTCATTATGGACCCTTGAAATATGCCTGAATTCTATTGATCGAAACCGCTGACAAAGATCTTGCAGACATTGTCGATACGGTATAAACTTTAAATCCCGCGTCTCCCATTCTCCTTGAATCTGGTGCACCAGAAGGTCTGAGTCTCCCAAGACCAAGACTTCCTGGACTCCCATATCTACAGCTAGCCTTAGTCCCAAAATGCATGCCTCGTACTCAGTCATGTTGTTGGTACAGTAGAAACGCAGTTGGGCCGTAACAGGGTAGTGATGCCCTATTTTAGAAATAAACACTGCCCCTATCCCGACACCTTTCATGTTAGCAGACCCATCAAAGAAAAGTTTCTAACCGAGCTTTTCATCCTTTTTGACCTCGTCGATATGCATTACCTCTTCATCAGAGAAGTAAGTCCTCAAAGGTTCATATTCTTCATCCATCAGGTTCTCGGCCAAGTGATCGGCTAAAGCTTGGGCTTTTATCGCTGTCCGAGTCACGTATATGATGTCAAATTCTATGAGCAAGATCTGCCACTTTACGAGCCTTCCCGTGGGCATGGGCTTCTGAAAGATATACTTCAAAAGATCCAGGAGAGAAATGAGGTAAGTATTGTAAGACGACGGATAATGCTTCAACTTCTGTGCTACCCAAGTCAGGGTACAACATGTCCTTTCAAGGGGAGTATACTTAACCTCATAAGATGTGAACTTCTTACTGAGATAGTAGATGGCTTGCTCTTTCCTGCCAGTGATGTCATGTTGACCCAATACACAACTGAATGAATTATCCAAGACTGTCAAATACAGAATCAAAGGTCTCCCAAGTTCTGGCGGGACCAACACAGGTGGGTTCGACAAATACTCTTTGATCTTTTCAAATGCTTCCTGGCAATCATCAGTCCACTTGACCGCAACATCCTTCTTTAGCAACTTAAAGATAGGTTCACAAGTTGTCGTGAGTTGAGCAATAAACCTGTTGAGTAGTTTAGCCTTCCTAGCAGACTCATCACCTCGGTCTTGTTCTTTGGTGGTGGTAACTCCTAAATGGCTTTGATCTTTGACGGATGCAATTAAATGCCCCGCCGACTAACTATGAACCCCAACAGTTTCCCAGATGGAACACCAAACGCACACTTTGTAGGGTTGAGCTTAAGATTGTACCTGCAGAGCCTTTGGAGAAACTTCCTCAAATCTCTAACGTGGTCAGACTGCTTCCTGGACTTTATGATCACATCATCCACGTAAACCTCGATCTCCTTATGTATCATGTCATGGAATATGGTTGTCATTGCCCTCATGTAAGTTGCCCCGACATTTTTCAAATCGAATGGCATGACCCAGTAGCAATATCTTCCCCATGGTGTGATGAATGTCGTCTTTTCTGAATCTTCCTCATCCATTAAAATCTGATGATATCCCGCATAGCAATCCACAAAAGACCCAATCTCGTGCTTGGCACAGTTGTCAATCAAACTGTGGATGTTTGGCAGTGGAAAATTGTCCTATGGACTTGCTTTGTTGAGGTCATGGTAATCAACACACACTCTGGTCTTACCATCTTTCTTTGGCACAGGCACAACATTGGCTAACCACGTGGGATACCGCGTGACTCGAATGACCTTTGCATCAAGCTGCTTTGTGACTTCTTCTTTAATCTTCACGCTCATGTCTGTTTTAAACTTTCTCAACTTCTGCTTGATGGGAGGGAATGCTGGATCAATTGGCAATTTATGTACCACCAAATAAGTACTCAAGTCGGGCATATCATTATACGACTATGCAAAAATATCCTTATACTCAAACAATGCTTTAATTATCTCTTCCCTGATTTGCGGTTCAAGATGGACACTTATCTTGGTTTCTCAGACATTATCTGGGTCCCCTAAATTGATTTCTTCCGTATAATTCAGTTTAGGCTTGGGTTTTTCTTCAAAAAGACTTAGTTCCTTACTAATCTCTTCAAAGGCCTCATCTTCATCATATTCTGATTCATCATCACACTCTATTTCTTGGATTATTATTTCAGAATTAGATTGACTTTTAAGACTGGGCCATAGATTCCTCATGCATGTCATATCATTGAAACTAGCATAAAAAGCACTGTACAGAGAAGAAAAGAAAACAAAATAAAACTATCAGGAATGATGGAAAAGGGAAATTGTATTTCATTGAAAATAAAGGATAACAAGGTTTGTACATTAACAAACGAAAAATAAAGATCTGGGTCACAACCCTGGAATGACCAAAATAGAAATGAAAACAAAACAAACTACCAAGACTCCTTCCGGGTAGGGAGAGGAGTAGCCTTCCAATTGTTAAGCTTTACATTCGGCCCGACGAACTGCACACCCGCTTTGCTAGAACCTTCTCCAACTTGCACCATGTTCACATCATCAAACAACCTCTGGAACCTTTCAATTAATTATTCATCAATGTCAACCTCAGAAGTTGGAACTGTCGTCACTGGGCGTTTCCTGGCACCGGTCTTGACAAAAGACCTAGAGAGATGCGGGATAGGCTTCGAAAGTGCCCACACCTTTTGTTTCAACCTTTTAGCCCTTTTCACATCTGCCACTATTGATTTGAATCCAAGACCGAACGTACCCAAATTTTTAGGTAGGGATACTGGCTGTATGATACCCTATAGGGATGCACCCAGACCCTTACCTAGCACAAAGCCGTTTTTCAGCATTTCAAAGGCTACCATGACGGATGAAAAGAGGCTATCTTTGGAGTTGGGACATATTTCCCTTCTGAAACTTTCTCGACCGGAACTGTTTCAAACACTTGATAGACCCAAGTCCCTTTGTCATCTTCAACCTCAATGAACGGGACAAAAGCATCACTGTGAGCATACAAATTATCCCCATCATGCACGACGATCTCCTGTCTATCCCATTCTAACTTGACCATCTAATGCAGAGTGGATGGGACTGCTTTGGCGGCATGAATCCAATGTCGACCTAACAGCAAATTGTAAGAGACGGCTACGTCCAGTACCTGGAACTCTATGGTGAATTCCATCGGTCCTATTGTCAACTCAAGCACTATATCACAAACTGAATCTTTCCCTCTGCCGTCAAATCCTCGGATGCATATGTTGTTCTTGTGAATTCTCTCATCATTAACTTTCAACTTGTTCAGAGTAGAAAGAGGGAAGATGATTGCACTGGAACCATTGTCAACTAACACCCTAGTGACCACAGAATTTTTGCATTTTACCGTAAGATAGAGAGCTTTGTTGTATTCAGTGCCTTCCACAGGAAACTCATCATCAGAGAAGGTGACCCTATTCACCTCAAATATTCTATTGGCGATCTTTACTAGATGGTTCATTGAAGTTTTTTCGGGAACATGAGCTTCGTTCAGAATTTTCATCAGGGCCTGACGATGCTCATTTGAGTGGATTAACAATGACAGCAAGGAAATCTGAGCAGGCGTCTTTCTTAACTGCTCCACGATGGAGTAATCTTGTACCTTCATTTTCCTCAAGAACTCCTCCGCCTCTTCTTCAGTGACTGCTTTCTTTACTAGAACTGGATTATCTCTGGATGTTTTAGCTTTCCTTAACTCTTCTGGGGCAAAGCATCTCCCTGAACGAGTTAATCCCTGGGCCTCATTGACTTCCTCTTTCACTTCTTTTCCCTTATATGTCACTATCACCCGTTCATAGTTCCATGGGATAGCCTTACTGTTGATTACCGGCAACTAGGTTATAGGCTTGATGATGACAGGATCCATACAGGCACCCTCTACAATTATGACAGGCTTGTTTGCCAACCCTGGCATGACTACTTTTGACTTTTCTTGCTTTGATACAACATCACTTGGAGATCTTTTCTTGACTACTACATATGGCTCACCGTTTCTCATGTTCAACTTGTTCACTAATCCTTCAACCGTTGGTTTTTTGACTGGCTTGACCTCAGTGGACCGAATCATCATAACGGACTGTGAAGGCTTCTTGGGCTCCCCTCCCTTGTGTACTATCTCGATCATATTTGTTCCCTCATGGGTTGGCAATGGGTTCTATTTGATGTTCGGTGCCTCTGGAGTCTGGACTTCAATCCGGTTTGTGTCAACGCGCTCTTAGATGGCATTTTTCAAGTGCCAGCATTTCTCCGTGCCATGCCCCGGAGTACCAGAACAATATTCACATCTCAAGGAGTAATCAAGATTCTTTGGTGGAGGGTTTGACAATTTTGACTCAATTGGCCTCAGCATATCCAACTGCCTCAATCTATGAAATAAACTGGTATAAGACTCCCCCAATGGGGTGAAAGTTTTCTTTCGCTGTAACCTCTCATTTTTTAACGCTGGATTGGGTTAGAAACTTGGGCCGGCAGGGTTTCGGTAGGCTCGTGGGAGTGGGTAAGCATTTTGTGGACCTGGGTAGGTGTTTTGTGGGGCTGGGGTATGCCATTGTGAGTAGGCAGGAGGTTGAGTATATGTCTGGGTGTGGTGGACAGAAATATGAGGGTCTGGTGATGGGAAGTAGTATTAGGGTGGATTATATGGGGTTTGGGGGTAGGTTTGGTGACGGGGTCGAGGATGAGTATAATGGTGTGATGGGCCCCTAGGTCCAAACCACGATCCTGAATCAACTGTTGCCACATCTTCTTTCTTTTTCTTTCCTATCACTCCTCTAGTACCGTTCTGGATGGCTTGGGTAGTTGCTTTGATGGCCGATTAGCTCATGATTTTACTTGATTTAAGCCCTTCTTCTACCATGCCAGCCATCTTCCCTACCTCGTTGAAAGACTTGCCTATGGCCGATATCAGATAGCCAAAGTAAGTAGGCTCCAGAGCCTTTAGAAAGTACTCCACCATTTTGCTCTCCTCCATCGGGGGTTAACTCTTGCCGCTTGTTCTCTCTAGCGAAAACCATATTCTATGAAACTTTCAATAGGCTTCTTCTCAATTTTAGTCAAAGACAAATGATCTGAAACAATCTCGATGTTGTACTGAAAATGACGAGCGAATGCTTGGGCCAAATCATCCCAGGTATACCATCTGCTGTGATCCTGACGAGTGTACCACTCCAATGCCGAGCCACTCAGACTCTGGCTAAAGTATGCCATCAATAGCTCATCTTTCCCATCGGCTCCTCTCATTTTACTGCAGAATCCCCTCAAATGGTCCACGGGGTCTCCGTGCCCATCATATAGATAAATTTAGGCATCTTGAATCCCACAGGCAACTGAACGTCGGGGAATAGACACAAATCTTTGTAGGCTACGCTCACCTGGCCTCCTAATCCCTGTATGCTTCTGAATGACTGTTTCAAGCTTCTTACCTTCCTGAACATCTCCTCCTGCTCTAGGTTTTTAGGTGGTTTCTCAGGCTCAACTGGGAGGTCGAAATGAGGAGTGTAGGAGTAATGCTCTGGGGCCTTGAAAGTAGGCTCTGGGGGATAGTATTGGTTATCTTGGGTCTGGAATAAGGGCTTACTGGAGGATCAATGGAATGTAGCGCGGGTGGTGGTGCCATGAAAACAAAGGTCGCTGGCGGAGGGGGGTATTGGATTGGTTTGGGTGGTGGTGCTTGTGGAGTTTGGGAAGTGGTGCTTTGGTAGTGGTGGTAAATGGGGAAGCCTGGAGATGAATCAACAGTAGGAGGTTCTTGGGATTGAGCCAATGGCGGGATGAAAGCAGGGTTGACGGGGTATCATGGTGGTGGATGCCCTTTCATCCACGCCTGGTACATCTTCGCTATTTGGTGTTTCAACTTATGTATCTCTTCTTTCAGATTAACATCAGACTCTTCCCTCTCCCTTGGCGGATCAATAACACTTGCATCCAGTTCTTGGCCAGCCATGATCAACTTGTCTTTGGACCTGGTATTGTATGGGTGAGTTGCCAGAATGCCAAACAAACTAACCACCTGCCTGTACTTGATGACAACAAGCAAATTCGTTAGCGATTAGAGCTTAATAGATAGGCAACCACACGTTGGGAATGTTATGAACTTAAGCAATCAACCATTTATATTATGTATTTGAACGGTTGCTTGTGTCATCCCGGCTTTCACTAATTTCCATTTTGCAATTTCTTTCTTTTTTTTTCACTCCTGCTTTTCTTTGCTTTATTCTTGTCTTTATTCTTTTATTCTCTCTTGTTTTTCACAATTTTTCTTGTTTTCCTCTTTTTTTTTCATTTTACGGTTATGATTGAATCCTATAGGGATTGCCTACGTATCATGACACCACATGAATCAGACCAAGCGCAGTTCTGGAAACATGTGCGAAATAAATAATAAAATAAAAAAATATTTTTTGGTGTTTTCAAATTTCATAAAATAAAACAAAACATCTTGATTACAACAACTTCCCCTACAAATTTAAACATAAAGACTAATAGACTCGATGATTGGACGATAACTTCAAAAGAAAACTGAAAATACAGACTCGAAATGAACTAACAAACTGACAATACAGAATCAAAAATAAACTAACAGTCAGACTCGAACAAACAAAGTCAAGAATACATAAGTGCTTCAACTGCTGCCCCAGTTGGCCTTGCTGCGGGCCTTTGCGCCATGTCTTCTTGGAGGTGAAACAAGTCATCCATGATCTGTCGGACAAAAATCATAACTGAAGCAAAGAACATGGATCTGGTCATGTCTTCACACGCGTTGCATTTCATCACAATGTAGTCCGTAATTCTCCTAACCATTTCCCTAATAATACCCTTCTCCTATAGCCACCGTCCGATATGCTGAGATCTGGCATCCAAAACTTGTTCGGTTGTATGATTTTGCTCTTAAAGCTGCTGCAGGTCTTTCTCTAGCTGTGACATCAAGGCATAGCAGTGTTCCCTTTCTGCTTTGAAATCTTTTGCCTGTTTGGTCATTTTGTTCTCAAGGAAGGTGATCTTTTTCTTCAACCCCACGACTCCATTGTCATATTTCTCTTTTAACTATTGAACCAAGCGTGCTCGTTCCTCCACATTCTTAGCCAACTTTGTTCGAGCCCTTGCCAGTTCACCCTCGGCCTTGTTCAGATCAAAACCATATTCACCCACTTTCTGCCTAAGGTTACTTATAAGCTTTTCATCTTTTGCACTTCTAGTGGGGTTTTCGGCTGCTATTTTCATTTCCTGAATTTAGGCTCGGAGGGCGTCATTTTCTTTGGCTAGCTTTTTTTTTCGCCCTTATCCGTAGCGGCTTCCAAACCATTCTCAAATTGAAGATCTCTAACTTGCTTTTCCAGCTTGCTTATGGTCACCCTATACTCATTTTCTTTGGCCAACCAATCCCATTTTTCCTATGATGCCTTGACAAATTCTTTAAGATGGGGTCTTTTGGCTGGTCTTCCAAACTCAACATTTCTTTTGTACCAGGCGAGGTAATCGAGTGAGACTTCACCCTTGGATAGATCACACACTTGGGTGTTTGCTGTCAAGTACTGACACTCACTCTAGATCTGGCGAACTGCCGCTTCATGAAACTGACCATCAGAACCGATCTCGACTACTTGAGTTCTAAGGTCTTCGTCCTTTGGAACTATTGGACATCTTCCCAGCTATCTCAAAACCCGGTATGGGGCATAATGTTGTATACTTCTGAGACCCATCAAGAGGAAGTGAGGACCGGTGGCAGGCATGTATATGATTTCATCAACAGGAAGCTAACCCATCTTCCATTCTATTTGATTTGCAATGACGGAGCAGAGGCAAGATATCCATTCTGCGACCCTTTCTGGCATGTTGAACCCGTCGAACCTTGTATAAAACTCCTCTATGCAGCTTTCCCCCGTTGACCCATGGTTCATGTATTGAGGATGAGGACATTGATTCTAAGTCATCCACATTTGTAGTAATAGGTTGCACCCTTCGAAAAAGTCTACTCCGGCTTTGCAGGCTGTGAGAGCCCGAAATATTTCAGACACTATCATGGGTGCGAAGGTGCTTTTGGCCTGAGTAAGCAAAGTGTTGACGACCCCGGCTACCCGTACATCGATATTTCTGTCCTTCCTGGGAAACACTAAAAGACCCAAAAATATACCATGAAGGCGAAGCATCTATGCTCTTCCCATTTTAGTCGATTCCCTTTGCTGCACATTTTGCTCTCCGGGTTTTCGAATCCTCCTATGTGTCTGTACCGCTGGTATATGAACTGTTGAGTAGAAAACCCAACCGCCAAATTTGCATATTGGACCCCCCTGCTTATTTTTATCAAATCAAGAAACTTGTGAGGGGTGACACCTCTCGGGGCAACCAGATATTTATGTCTCAAAGCTTCGGTACTCCTAACATAACCAACTATCTCTTCTAAAGTGGGCGTGAGTTCAAAGTCCGAGAAATGAAACACGTTGTGGGCTGGATCCCAAAAATGTAACCAATGCTTTTATTATGTCTCCTCTAGGCATGATCTTCAATAACCCGGTGAGACCCCCCAAATACTGGTTGATCACATCTCGTCCTGATTTTCCCAGATCTTCCCACCACATGTACAGTTCCAAAGGAATCTTGGTCATGACCTTCATTGGCAAGTTTTGACTCGTGCTCATTCTGCATATTTAGATTAGGGTGATTGGTTTACACACAAAGTGAATTTCATTTGAAAAACTAACAAAAGGGGTTATTTTTGCAAAAATCAGGAAATCAGGGCTACTTTTGCCAATACAGCCCTTCAACACTTTGAAATGGAAGTTTTTAGGGCTGTGCTCACTAAGTGGCCAAAATTTGATAAAAACACAGTCAACGACTATTCTTGCAAAAACAACCCTCCGGTGTCCCGTCGGGACATTCGGCTATTTAGATAAGAACAACATGACCCACTTTATTTACGACAAAATGACGACGCCTCCTATATTTTTTTAAAATTTTTTCAAAAAGTGGGGTTGGACTCGATGAGGGTTGCCTACATATCCCACATCCGGTGAGAATCAAACCCGCGTAGTTCGGTCAGTTTTGACACAACTGAAAAACACTTTGAAATGATTTTTCTACTCTTTTTCCTTCTTTTTCAAATATTTCGACAGAGTTTTGGGATGTTTTGGGTACCGTATTTTGGGCAAAGGATGAAATTCTCTCTCACACTCCACACTTGGTCTCTTTTTTTATTTATTTATATTTTTTGGTTTTCCTCACTTAATTTAGAGGCCGGTCAACATGCAGTCCGAAACAAATTAAATGCATAGGTAGCACATAAAAATGCATCAGGTTGGTCTTTTATTTTTGGGTATACCTATCCGAGACGGACCCAACCCCTATGTTAAGTCCCTAAAGTCAAATGCATATGATGCAAACAAGCGTTCCTACTAGGGATCTAGCATGAGGCTGAGTTATTCTAAGTTCAAAACCTGGGTTTGTTCTAGACTTGTGTAGCCGAGTGGACAACTCGAGCCAGGGGGGAGGGGGGCTACGTACCGGGAACCAAAAGGCCATCCAACTTTGTAACTTGTCCGAGCCTATTCCTAATTTAAGGTATGACACTAACAAAAGAGGAGTCACGCCAGTGTGCACATCCCCGAAGATGAGAAGAGAAGGGCGTCGTAGCAGTTTATATACAGTTTAGATAATATCAAAGCGGTAAGAGTGGCATTTAGCACATTAGGCTCAAATATGTAATAAAGTCATATAATAAATAAAGCCAAATATAACAATTATTCTAAGTGCGAATTCTTGAACCCTGAATCAGATATTATGGGTTCGATCCCAGAAGAGTCGTCAGAGCTGTCACACCTTTTTTTTTCTACACCCCCGGGAGGGTATAAGGGAGTTTTTTCCAATTTAAGTGACAATGGAAACGGGATCATTTATGTTAAATTCAGAGTCGCCACTTGGGATAGTTTATTGGTGTCTCAAGTCACCGGTTTAAAATCCCGAATCGAGGAAAAGATTGACTCTGTTTTACAGTTCGCGAACACAAAAATCTAGGTAAGAAATTCTGTTAACCCGAGAGAAGGTGTTAGGCATTTTCGGGTTCTGTGATTTTGGCACGGTCGCTCAACTATTAATATTGGCCTATTATTTGATTTTAAAACATCTTTGAGACTGATCGTAGCGGACTCAACCTAAGGAAGAGTGGGCACTAATACTTTTACCCAATAGTGGTATCGGGGTCAATTTTCCACAGGGAGCTTCAATTTGGAGTTGAGTGTTTGTATGGTCTAGGACTATGTTTTAGCTCCTAATTGATCTTCTAACATTTTTTGTTTTCTTTTGATTATCAACTACAATTTATCAACTACAAGTTTAAAGCTAAGTTAGGCTAAGATATTGATTCTAAGTTGTATGCAATATAGAGAAAGGCACCAGGGTCGTGACATGTACCTAGGTGGTCAACTAACAGGTAGAGATTCCTAATGCAAGAATGATGAATATGGGACTTATGCTATAACCGTTGCACTTTTGCACCCACTCTCACACCTCTCGGTAGAGAGAGTGATTTTGCCCAATTGACTCTCTCGAGACCAATTGGGTAGGCCAATTTTCCCAAGCAACTTATGGTTCAAGTTGGGTAATTACTCTCTCGAGGTTTAACCCATTAATTGGGACTACCATTCTCATGGGTCCATCCCAATTCCTTGTTGGAATTAATCTTGGGGTTATAGACTCTCTTTCTCAAGAAGAGTCAAGACTCACTACGCTAGACTTAGTGTTTGCAACCACCAAATCTTAATGAAAACATAAGACTAATCCAAATAACAAATACCCAACATCATTCATGCACTAAACAATCACATCCATTAATTACCCACACTAGGGTTGAGCCACAACCCTAGCTAATGGGTTTAGCTAGCCATAATAGAAACAGAAATTGAAGAAATAGTAGATGAAATTGACATATAATTAACTACAATGTTAATCTACTCAAATCCACGTTAATACTAGAAGAAATTGCCCAAAATAGGCTAAAACTATGAAGTCTCGAGTTTAGCTGCTATCTGATAAAAACCAAAAAAACTCTTCCTCTAAAAAGTAAAATGTCCTATTTATACTACACGGGAAAAATTGGACAAAAATACCCCGGAGGGTCTGGCGCGGACCGCGCACAAATGACGCGCAGTCGCATAGGGGTTTGGGTCTTCATATCTTGCTTCTGACACTGGGGACGCGGACCGCACAAATGTGACGCGCGGCCGCGTAGGGTGTTTTGGTCCAAATCCACCCTCTCTGAACTTTATCCACGCGGACCGTACTGATTTTTTTTTTGGCAATCTGCTAGGCAAGCGCCTAGGGATAAGTTTTTTATTAATAAAAGAAAAGAAAAATACAACAAATAGGAAACGTACAAATAAGGGGGACAATAGCACCGGTATTGTTACCCATATGCCTTGGCTATATAATCACTCCTCTGTGCCTCACACTGCCTTATGATGACAGCCTCATATAGAGGATTCATGGTGTAGCTGTCGGCAACGTCTCACGAGGGCATATAATCTCATAACCGTGTGGATCTTTTCCAAAGGCATAGGACCAAGGCAACACAAACCGGGCTAAACCTTACCTTACTAATCCTATTGAGGCAAATAAAAAGCCTCGCTTACTAACAAGCATGTAAAAAGAAAGAACTGGAAAGAACCAAATATTTAATGATCATCACAGAGTTTATAACATACTCTGTGATGATATTACAAATGAGTATACTAACATAATGGTAGAATAAAATGATGAAGGAATTAAAATGTTGTCCCTTCTTGTCCGAACTTGTAATTTCTTCAATTTGTAACTCTTTTTCATCACAATCCCAATTCTTCAAGATGTATTCAAAATTCATGATTTCTTTTTTGAATGATTGGACTTTGTTGATGTAGTTGGGGAGACCTTCTTTTGTTTGGCAACTCTCATTGGAGGTCGCCTAACATTTAAAAAATCACTAACCTTGTCATACCAACTATTCTTCCTTGTATGAGATTTGCAAATTTTTTCACTATGCATTGGTGATAAATCCCCTTTTCTTGCCGCCTCTTCTCTACACTGTTGTGACATTGCATCTTCTTCTCCTTGTTCAAAAAACTCTCTCCCTAAATTCACAGGTTGTGGTTCATTTTGAATCGTATCTAGTGACACCAAGGCAGATTCTCCAGTTGCCACCATTGCCTTACTTTGTTGTTGTCCAATGTGTTGTAATTTGTTGTTATTCCTACCTACAGGACCTGTGCTAGATGTAATAGGATTTACAGGTATGGAACTTACCATAGCTTCCAAAAGCTTTCTCTCCTCCTCTGAAATAACTGGTTTAGTGGTGACCAGTTGTTGCTGCCCAGTTTTTGCCCGATCAGCTGTAGGATGTGCAGCTTTAACAGTCTGCCTTGTACCTGCTGTTGCAGCTTGACTTGGACTTGTATTTGGGGAACAACTCTTAGCACCTATAGTAAGCTGCTTGGAAGAAGTTGCTACATGTTGAGGCAAAATTCCAGCTGGGGCATTTTGAATTGCAGCACTAGGAGACATTCTGGGAACAAATGCAGGAGCATGGAGGTTTAACTTGCTCGTGGGGATTGCTGCAATTTTCCCATGAGACTTTGACTTAGCTAGAGAGTCAAGATCCTCACCTGCACTCTCCTGATCCACCTCCCCGTCACCTTCTTCAGCTGAGTATCCTGCAAAACCATCGCCCCAGTCCTCCTTTTCATCTTCGTCTCGTTGATCTTGCCACAGTTTGGATGTAATAGCCTTAAGCCTCATGTTTGTTTGTATAACCTCGTTGTTATTCCCCGTTGACAACATAAACTGCCTAGATTCACCTTCTAATTCCCCAAATGACTCCGCAGATTGAGAAGGGATATCATATACGGAGGTGTTCAAAGTGACCACAGGTTGTTTCACAACAATAGAATTTTTCATCATTTCATTCTGAGCATCTTTGATGATTTGTTCTACTTGAGGGTTGGAAAAATGCATTGTAGGTGCATTTGAACTGTGTGCCTCTGCCTTTTGCTTATCAACACGAAAAATATCCTTCGAAATAGTGAGACGATCACCTATGTTCTTGGAATTTTGCTGTTGCGTGTTACTGCGTAAAGGTTGTGGTTGCCCATTTTTTGGAGTTGTGTTCATCATCATAGCTGCTTGGGCATTCTCTACCATTTTAGCTAGCTCTGTATTGGAAATTTGCATTGTTGTTGTAGGATCATCATGTACTTGACTTGCCTCAACAATGTGATTTTTATCTGTTGCAATCCCAAGTCGATCATTTAAACCTGTGTCACCCTGCACCAGTTGCAATATATTCCTAGCTTCCTTCTCACCTTGCTCATGGACATTGAGCAAAGCATCAAAAGAGTTAGAACACTTGAAAGTTTCTGCTGCCCTTTCCAGTATTTTAATATCTGAAGGCTCCTTCTTGCTAGGTGATCGATGCACAACTGACCAACCCATATTCTGTGATTGTTGCCCATGTCGATACTCTGCTTTAACACCTGATCCCACAACAGAAGCAGCATCTAAACAAGTTGCTTGTGCAGCTGATTCAACATTAGCAGATGAACTAAATTGTGCACCTTCTACTGTTGCATTGTTCAGAAAAACTGAAGCTAATGCATTATCATCAGTAATCTGCAGAATCTGCCCAGTTCTTTCTATTGCATTAACCCTTGCATCATCCATATTTCGAGCATCAGTAGTGAATCCCTGCTCTTCAGATTTTCCAGCCGCATTTAGTGTATCAGCGTCTTGATCCACCTTCTTAGGATTTGGAGATTTTTCTACACGTTCCACAGGTGCTACAGTATCTATATTAACAAAGGTAAATGCAGCTCTATCCACTGTTGTATTCAGTGCAACATCAATCTCCATATTTGACCCTATAGTATTAGGAACTTTTACATCTTTTTCAACATCTCCTGCCCCTTGACGATTCTGTCCAGATAAAGTAACAGCTGAATAACTAGCAGCCTTCAAAGAACTAGTTGTTGCTGTATTCATTCGTTCAAAAACTGTTGCAGAGGGGATGTCAGTTGGAGGTTTGGCTTTCACAGGAGATGATGCATCACCTACTGCTATCCCTTGTTTACCAGCATGAATTCCTTCACCATCCCCCTTTTGTCCAGCATTAGCCAAAACCAAATAGCCATTAGCCTTTTCATTAACATTAACACTTTGTTGTCCTCCATTGGGATGCAAAATCAACTGGTTCACGACTACACCCTCAACCTTTTTCCCAGCTTGATCTTGCACTTGTTGGACCTATATGTCCTCAATTGTCTTGTTCACAACCACCTCTTTACTACCATCATTCACAGTGGCCTTCAAATTATTTTGCTACCCAGAAATTGTATTTTTTCCAGGTCCTTCAATCAACAGTTGGCTAGCTCTTTTTGAATTTAAATAGTCCCGTGCATCACCCTGTAGTTTCTCCATCACACCTGTTGCATCCATTTCATACTCCACCTGTTCATCATGTGTTACTGGTTCTTTTCCTAAAAGGATGCGACATGTATATTCGTCATGTCCTTGATGCTTGCATTGGTTACAATACAAAGGTAAATTATCATACGTAACTTGTTGAAGCTGTTCAACAATCTTTCCAGTTCCTCCATCAACATATTTGAGCCTTATTTGTTCTTGATGTTTGTCCAAAATATTCAGAATCACCTTGACCCTGGCTGTACTAGGTCTAGATCTAAGTTGAGTAGCCTTATCAATAGCAATAGGATTTCCAACAGCTTCTGCAATAGACATTAAGGCATGCCTAGCAAACAACTCAGGGGGTAAACTTGGAAACGAAATCCATACCGCTGCCATAGATGTCTCTTCTTTTGGATTGTATCCAATCGTCCATGGAAACACTCTAACCTGATGTTCTTTTCCTTTTTTCGAAAAATAACTATATGACCTTGCAATACAAATTACAAAGTCTTCATATTGATCCAGACGAACGAGAATCTGTCTTTGCGCAAGAAGTCCGATCAAACAGTGGCCTTTGACGCCAAACTGTTTTGGAAGGATTGTACGCAATTCTTGCAATTGTGGAGCATTGGGAGAAACCTTCACTACAATGGCTTGATGTAAACCTTCCTCCCTTGCAAAGTCTTCCCGTTCCTCCATTGTAAACTGTAACGTTGGGATTCCATGAACTACTTCGTTTGGCTTCAAGATTGTTTTTGTAACTTGTCCAGTTGTTTGTTTATGGATCAAACTTGCTGCATATGAATTGGGTTTGTTGTTTATGGAGTTATTAAGGATTGGAGGGATGATTTTAGATGGCTCTCCCACAGCTTGGAGCTGGGGAGAGACGACAACATCCATGGCTGCTCAAGACGTCACCATATCATTGACGTGAAGAGCAAAAATTAACGATAAAATATTGAAAAATCTGGAAAAAGAGATGCCTGCTACAGTAACCGCAAACTAAAATTCAAGATCTCTTACAAATGGCTATGTATTTGAGGATGAAAACAAATGGGGTTTGTGCACAAAGACTAGATGCTTCTTTTGACACCAACTTTGCGAAGATCTACCACCGGATGCCGGAGTTAAGGCGCGTGAATAGTGACGGAATTACTATTCACCCTTCTTCCTTGAGAGAATGAGGAGGATTTTAGAGAGAGATGGTTTTTTGACATCAAATGTGAAACTGGGGACGCGGCCGCGTAGGTCTTCATATCTTGCTTCTGACACTGGGGACGCGGACCGCACAAATGTGACGCGCGGCCGCGTAGGGTGTTTTGGTCCAAATCCACCTTCTCTGAACTTCATCCACGCGGACCGCACTGATTACGTGTGCGGCCGCGTGGGCTTTTGCCTTGCATGACTAAGTCTTTGACACTCTTGGGCGCGAACCGCGTGGAAAGGAGTGCGGACCGCGCATCTTGACTTGGAAATTGCATGGTCTCTGAACTATCTTGCGCGGCCGCTTGGCAAAGCAGTGAGGACTGCGCAGGTTGACCTTGAAATAACCCAGCCTCTGAACTCTCCTGTGCGGCCGCGTGACACATCAGTGCGGACCGCACAGGTCATTTTGGTCCCCACTTCAGTTGTCTTTTGACACTTGGCAGATTTCACTCCTTTTTTAGCCGATCTTTGATATTTGTCATCTTGTCGCTCAAACCTGCAATCAAGCGCAACTTGTAAGCATTTTTGGACTAATTTATGGCAGTTAATGCACAAAGCTTAGGTAAGAATGGGTATAAAACATGTAGAAATCACAGTTATCAACTCCCCCAAACTTAAACATTTGCTTGTCCTCAAGCAAATAAAATGAGACCTACCCCTCAATGGAAAACACCCAAGTAATTCCTGTTTATCCTAAAGTAACCTCAACAAGCATCAATTGGGACTAACAATTGCCTTCAATGCGAATGCATCATTAACACATTTAAACTTTGAAAACTTGTGGATCAAGTGTGACACAAGAGCATCAAGAGTTGACACATTTCATCAAGGAACCTTTCTCAATTTTTTTGGTCATTGTGGAACCCAAACTCACACATCCTCGACTTTCCCTAAGTGAACCTCACCTTTTTAGAGTATTTGCACACAAATCGAGGTGAATGGACTTCTCTCCCATCTCTCACAAAGAAAAGGCCCTAAGTCCTGCTCTAAGTACCATATGCTTGTCCCTTATGTAAGTATCCACTAATGTAGGCTTCCCTCAACTCAAGATCATATAGGGCTTTTGAGGAGTCATTGTGAAGGCTTTGGGTAAAGGTAGGACATGTTTTTGTTCAAATGGGTTCAATCTTCCCGTAAACACTTCTTTTGATTTATTTTGGCACACTTTCTTGACTCAATTGAGTAATTCACTTCTTTCAAAGGGTTAGAGAGACACATTATCACTCTTTCTTTTGCAATTCAAACCCTTTCTCCTTTTTACCACTTTTCCACACCCTTTTCACTTTTTTGTTGTCCTTGGATTCCCTTTTTGGTTCTTATTCATTTTTGTCTTTCTTTTTGTCTTTTTCTCTTTTTCATTGCCTTCCTTTTCTTTTGCTTTTGCGCCTTTTTACCACATTGATGCCTTTCTTGTCTCTCCCCCCAAACTTAGACATTTGCCATTTACTCAAGGGAAAATTTGGGTGCCAAGAGAGGGTTTCATTAAGAACGGGTATAGGATTGTAGCTTGGTTCATGAAAGAAAAAGGTTTAAGGCTCAAAAGGGGTGAACTAGGGATTATTTCATTGGTAGGTCATGGAAATTGTTCAAATTTTGCATTTTGGATCAAGGAGAGCCTATAATCACGTCTCAAGTCAAGTTCTACCTATGATTTCGCCTCAACAAACATTCAGGGCAAGTTCTAGGCCATCAGCTCGGTACTTGGGCTCACGATTTGAATTCTCACTACACACACTCAAGGATTGCCAAAGACGGAGTTGAGGGCCCACAATGACCTTAGATATGATTCAAGCGCACAATGGCCCAAAATGACCACATGATGATTGTTTGGTCAACACAAGAGTCTCAAGGCCACAACTTTCACCATCCTAAACACAACATAATGTCTTTGACCATAGGATCAAAGGCAAATGTGCTAGGCCCAAGTGAAGCTTTGCCTGAGGTACCCTTAACTACAATAACTTGAAAATCAAAAAGAAAAATCAAAAACGGACTCAAACCCTTAAGAAGGTTGTCATGCCATCTATCATTGGGAAGAGCCACCCGGTTCGCACAACACTCTACCCTTGGAAAGAACCGTGACATTAAGAAAACCAAGGGCTTATTGCAAACGCCAAAACAAAACAAAAAGGCTACGAGCCTAACTTTGCAACTAAAACGAAATATTTTTAACGAAAAATAGAAAACCAAAATGAAAACCGAATGAATATGTACAAAAGGGGAGTAGAATATACAACTAGGGGAAATGAATATATACATAGAGTTTAAGAGCATCTAGAATGAACATTTATATACAAGCCATTCTACAACTACGAATGTGCTGAAAGTAAAAGAATATATACAATAATCCAACAGTCAATCAAAATAGTAGGGCCACACCCCCACGAATAAAAGCTAGCATTGTCCCCAATGCTAACTATCAAAATAAGCACCAAAATGAAAGAAAGGATATAGAAAGTCCCCTCAAGCCTCATCCGTCACCCTGTGCTGGTCAGTGGCTCCTAAGTCCTCAGTACTGGCGGGGACCTCAGACTGGTCCCCGGCCTGCTGCTGCTGTGCTGCTGGGACAGGTGCCTGCTCAAGAACTGGCTCATCAACTGGTGGGGCAGTGGAGGGACTCTCCTAAACCAGTGCTACCTCAATCACAACTCCCTTAGTGTTAGGGAGTTTCCTCTTTTTCCTCGGCCTCTGCTCCTTCTCCTGTACCTGTGTTACTGTTGGCTCTACAGCCGGATCCCCAAATAGTAGGTCAATTGGTAATTGATCCTCCATGAGCTTGTCCACATCCACTCTCAACTGTGTCACTGACTCCTTGGAAGCCTTCTACTTCCTCAGCTTCTTGTGCTCCCGAGCCAATTTCTCCAACGCTTTGCCATGTGCCCCAACCGCCTTAGTCAAGGCATCCTGAGTCGCCATCATCTTTTCCTAGTTGGCCAGGATCTTCTTCAGTGCATCCTCAATGGAGGAAGTAATCTCAACAGTAACTGGTGCTCCCTGTGCCTGTACAGCAGTGGTCAATGTCGAAAACTTGGATGTCGCAGCTGACATCCAGTTGTTCAAACTGGCAAGGGAATGGGTGAGCTGGTTTGCGGTGAACCGGTGAGTCTTTGATGAAGGGACTACCGGGTCAGCTGCAATAGAAGGACCAGTTGCTGACGACAAACCTGGAGGCAATGCCTCATCAGTAGCAGGAATGGTGGAAGGCTCGCTGGGCTGCTCAATGACCGCTGGCTCCTCAGACTGGCCAGGTGCGGTGGAAGTGGATGCCACATTCTTCTTGCCCCTCTTCGGGTTGTCTGGACCCAACTGACTATACCATGAGTACGGGGCCACCGGAGGTACCTTGACATCATATTTCTTTTTCTTCACTTTCAATTCTTTGAAGTACAAAGAGAGTGTGTTTGGGAAGGGGTAGTTTGTTTGGGTCTCCTGACCAACTGTAGAAATCACTCTCGACATAATATTACCCACATTCAGAGGGAAACCCGCCATGATAGATGCTACCAAGACAGCACGAGGAAGGGGAATAGAGTGATCATGTGTAGATGAGTCAAGTCGACTACACACGAAAGTCAACCACCCTTTGGCTTCAAAGTTCAAGGTGTTCCTAGAGATCTTTTCTTGTGCTTTCAACCAGACTGGGACTGTACCCGGGGCTGCCAAGTGCTCGGCCAACCAAGGACGAACCTCCTCTTTCATTGCTAGCTTTTCTAAATATTACGATTCATCCTCTTCTTCAAACCCCAGGAATTCATTCAACGATTTGCCATCAAACACAACTGTCTTGTCCCTCACTTTAGTTGCTTCTGAATCCCGAACTATATGGTGAACATTGCTATAGAACTCCTTCACCATATGCTCATTCTCCATATCAACACGTTCTTTGAAGAAGCCCCAACCCTCTCTAGTGCGGAATTGTGCTTGCACATGAGGGTTGAGAGGGACAAGATCGGCATCTATGAACTACCTCTCCGGAATCAGTTTCCTTTTGGGCTACCACTCCCGGAATTTGTGGAAAGCAACCTCACTAACAAACCTGTCTGCCCATGCCTCCGGTTTTCTAGTACGCTCTATCCCCCCGACCTTTGGCTCACCTCCCTCAGCATACCCTCCACTCTCCCCTGATAATGAAGTTGTGGGAGATGTGGAGTATTGCTCTTCTTCTCTTGCTACGGACTCATCAGACGAGTCCGAGATGATATTAACCGGCTTCTTGGAGGAGGCTACATTACCATGATCCGGGGAAGGGGAATCACGGAGCTGAAATGAAGTGGACATGTGGGTGGAGGCAGACTCCGAGATAATGCTCCGTGAAGGTGCATACTCACTCCCCGTGGAATGAGATGCAGCTCTATCAGCTTCCCGGATTATCTTCCGGGTTTTCTTTATCAATTCCCTGGTTTTAGGAGTGAGTTTCACAATCTTCTTACTTTTTCCCCCCTCGGGAGGAACCACCTCTCTCGGGTTGTTTTTCTTTGCCCGCTCATTTTTGAACCATTGTCTGCAAGGAATACATGTCTAACATTGTTAGTAGAAGCACATAAGGTGAAGTAGACAGTTCAGTTGAATGCAAAGAGTGCAGACACAGTGACACAGACAGAGGGGCACGGATCACACCAAAAGGCACGCGGTCCGCGCAGTATACTAACACCCACACATACCTTTCTGAATAAATCGACGCGGTCCGCACTGATTTGGACCGCAGCCGCGCTGGGCTCACACGGAGCGCACACAAATGGCACGCGGACCGCACAAAGAGGTTCATCATCTCTTAACCAGAGTCACACGGACCGCGCACAAATGCTGCGCGGCCGCGTAGGGCTAATTTAACTGAGCCGGGTGTTTGTTCAATTAAATCCAATTTATGTTCATCTTTTTGGGTCATAAGTGTCCCTACTTAGTTATTTAACAAGATTCCATGCCCATGATTAAACTAAAACACACAAAAATCTAAGCTAACAGTTAAACTAAGAAGAAAAAGACGAAAGTAAGAAGTTACACTAGTAGAGAAAGCAATTAAACGAAACAAAAATTAGACTATGATTGAAATGAATGAGAGTTGTTACCAGGGATTAATGAATGTGCACAATTAGTCTTGATGCACAGTGAAAACAATAGCTTAAGTGTAAATTTGGCGAAAAGGTTAAAATGAGGCCCAAGGCCTCTATTTATAGAAAAGCCCTGGGACCCAGTATCTACATACCAGCGCGGTCGCACAAAAAGGGATGCGGACCGCGCTGGATTTTGCATCCTACATATTAGCTGTTCAATCCACGCAGACCGCACTGTTTTGGTGCGCGGCCGCATGGAAGTCTTCAGAGACTTGGTACTTTCAGCCATCCCAGTGCGGACCGCACTGCTTTGGTGCGCGGCCACGTGGGAACTTTGTCAGAGAGCATGAAATTCTGGGTCCTCCAGCGTGGACCGCACAGAAATGTCACATGGCCGCGCTGGGTCTTCTGGGCCTTAACCCTTCAGCTGCTCAAACCTACGCGGACCGCACTATTTTGCTGCGCGGCCGCATACGCAATATTCAAAGACTGACCATTTTGCACTTTTGCCCTGCACTGGTTCAACATTATCCCTACAACACTTCACAAACTATCAGCTCAGAAATCCTACTCTACAACAGAAAAACAAAGAAAAAGAAAAAGACATGGGTTGCCTCCCAAGAAGCGCCTGATTTAACGTCGCGGCACGACGCATGTTACCATCACAGTCATTTCAAATGAATGAGTGCCACCACGTGGCTATCATCAATCTTGCCCAAATAGTGCTTGACACGATGCCCATTAACCCGGAAAACTTCACCATTCTTATTTTTGAGATCAATGGCACCAAAAGGAGTTACACCAACCACTTCAAATGGGCCGCTCCACTTAGACTTAGCTTGCCCGGAAATAACCTCAACTGGGAGTTGAAAAGAAGAACCATGTCACCAACTTTGAATTCCTTCCCTCGGGCATACTTGTCGTGAAGGTACTTCATCTTGTCCTTATACAAGGACGAGCTGGAGTAAGCATGAAACCTAAACTCATCAAGTTCATTCAATTGCTCAACCCAGAGATTTGCAGTGACATCCCATTCTAAGTTCAACTTTTTCAGGGCCCACATAGCCTTATGTTTCAATTCTACCGGAAGATGACAAGCCTTCCCAAACACTAACCGATACGGCGACATACCAATCGGAGTCTTGAAAGCTGTACGATAAGCCTAAAGAGCATCGTCCAATTTCTTCGACCAGTCGATCCTATTTGCATTGACAGTCTTGGAAAAAATACTCTTGATCTCATGGTTGGACACCTCAACTTGGCCACTCTCTTGAGGATGATAAGGAGTGGTTACCTTGTGATTTACCCCATACTTGGCTAGCAAAGAGTCAAAAGCCCGGTTGCAAAAACGAGAACTCCCGTCACTGATTATAGCACATGGAGTGCCAAACCTCATGAAGATACTCTTTTTCAAGAACGCCACCATACTTCGAGCTTCATTATTCGGCAAAGCTATGGCCTCAACCCATTTCGACACATAATCAACCGCTACCAAGATGTAGGTGTTGCCACAAGAACTTACGAATGGTCCCATAAAGTCTATCCCCCAAACATCAAAAATGTCAACCTCTAGAATCGTATTAAGGGGCATCTCATCTTTCTTCAAAATCCCTCCGGCACGTTGGCATTCATCACATCTTTTCACAAAGTCACCGGCATCCTTGAACAAAGAAGGCCAATAGAAACTACAACTCAACACTTTAGACGCTGTCCTCGCCCCGCCATGATGGCCACCATAGGGCTAAGAGTGACAAGCTTCCACAATACTCAATTGCTCTTCTTCGGGCACACACCGGTGAATTACACCATCGGTGCAAATTTTGAAAAGATACGGCTCATCCCAATAGTAGTCCAAACAATCTCGCTTGAGCTTCTTCCTTTGGTTTGAAGAGAGCTCATACGGAACCACACCGGTAACAAGATAATTGGCAATGTCAGCAAACCATGGCATGTCTAGCATTGAAACCGAGAGGAGTTGTTCATCCGGAAAAGCATCATTTATCTCAAGGCCGTCCAAAGGCCTCCCTTCCTCCTCCAATCGAGACAAGTGGTCCGCCACTTGATTTTCACTATCCTTTCTATCAACAATCTCCAAATCAAATTCTTGAAGAAGAAGCACCCATCTCATTAACCTCGCTTTTGAATCTTTCTTCGTCATCAAGTACCTAAGGGTGGTGTGATCGGTATGAATAATCACTTTGGCCCCCATAAGGTATGGCCGAAACTTCTCCATGGCAAAAATAATGGCAAACAATTCCTTCTCGGTGACCGTGTAGTTCCTTTGAGCTTCATTCATTGTCTTACTTGAGTAGTACACCGGATGGAATATTTTGTTGATTCTTTGGCTCAAGACCGCCCCCACCGCAACATCACTAGCATCGCACATGAGCTCAAAGGGCAAGCTCCAATTTGGTGCGGTAATGATGGGGGTAGTCGTCAACTTTTGCTTTAGAAGCTCGAAAGCCTCCATACATCTCTCATCGAACACATATTTGGCATCTTTCTCTAGCAATTTACACAACGGGTTAACTACCTTAGAAAAGTCTTTGATGAATCTTCGGTAAAAACCCGCGTGTCCAAGAAAACTCCTCACCCCTTTGACAGAAGTAGGGGGAGGGAGCCTTGAGATAACCTCAATTTTCGCCTTATCAACCTCAATCCCTCTTTTTGAAATTTTGTGACCCACCACAATTCCTTCTTCTACCATAAAATGACATTTCTCCCAATTGAGAACTAAGTTTGTGTCTTCGCATCGGGCCAACACACGATCCAAGTTTTGCAAGCATTCAACAAATGAGTCCCCAACCACACTAAAATCATCCATGAAGACCTCCAATATGTCCTCCACCATGTCGGTGAAGATTGCCATCATACATCGTTGGAAGGTCGCCGGTGCATTACATAATCCAAATGGCATTCGAGAGAAGGCGAATGTGCCATAAGGACATGTGAAGGTTGTCTTTTCTTGGTATTCTGGGGCAATGAGAATTTGGTTATAGCGTGAATACCCATCCAGAAAACAATAGAAAGCCCGGCCCGCAAGACGATCAAGCATTTGGTCCAAGAACGACAATGGGAAATGATACTTTCTAGTCACCTTGTTCAACTTCCGGTAGTCCATGCATACCCTCCAACCCGTCACAGTACGAGTCGGAATAAGTTCATTATTGTCATTGGTCACCACCGTCATTCCTCCCTCCTTTGGCACACATTGTATCGGAGAAGTCTACGAATTGTCAGAAATTGGATACACCACACCGGCGTCAAGCCACTTGATGACTTCCTTTTTGACCACCTCTTGCATGGCCTCATTGAGTCTCCTTTGATGTTCAAGAGACGGCCTAACATCCTCCTCCAATATTATCTTGTGCATGCAAAACGTGGGGCTAATACCCCGAATATCCGCCAAGGTCCATCCAATCGCCCGCTTGCGCTTTTGAAGAACCGCCAAAGTGGCATCAACCTGCACGTTAGTCAAGAAAGAAGAAAGAATAACTGGCAAAGTGAAATTAGGACCAAGAAATTCATACCTGAGGTGAGGAGGAAGTGGTTTCAACTCCAACACCGGTGGCTCCTCAATAGATGGCTTGGTGGGTGGAGTTTTGCGATTTTCAAGATCAAGGGATAACTTCCTCGGTTCATAAGAATACGAGCCCATGCCATGTAATGCGTTCACACACTCCACCCTTCCAGCATCATTATCAACATCCATGTTCAATAGCACGGCCTCAAGTGGGTCCTCAACATTTGCCATTGCACTTGTGTCATCTACTATCACCACCGTGACAATGTCAACAAACGAGCATACCTCGGTGCTATTTGGTTGCCTCATTGATTTGCACACGTGGAACACCACCTTTTCATCTCCAACACGGAAGGTCAATTCTCCCGCTTCCACAACAACTAAGGATTTCCCCGTAGCTAGGAAGGGCCTTCCAAGAATGATAGGCACCTCGAAATCCACTTCACAATCCAAGATCACGAAATCAGCCGGCAATATGAATTTATCAACACGAACAAGGACATCATCAATAATCCCCAAAGGTCGCTTTATTGACCGGTCCGCCATTTGAAGCCTTATAGAAGTTGGACGAGGTTGTCTGATACCCAAGGTCTTGAAGACCGAATATGGCATGAGATTGATACTTGCCCCCAAGTCACATAGGGCTTTTGCGAAATCGGCACTTCCAATGGTACATGGTATTGTGAATGCTCCGGGATCCTCTAGCTTTGGAGCCATGGAATGTACAATGGAACTCACTTGGTGTGTCATCTTGATTGTCTCACACTCCATCGATCTCTTTTTAGTAACCAAGTCCTTCATGTACTTTGCATATCCCGGCATTTGTTCAAGTGCCTCCACCAAGGGCACATTTATAGTCAAACTCTTCATCATCTCAATGAATTTTTTAAACTGGTTGTCACCTTTTTGCTTGGCCAACCTTTGAGGATATGGCGGAGGAGGTCTAGGCAAGGGTGCCTTGGCTTTTGGCACCACCGGTTTGGGCATATCAATAACGTGTTCCCTAGACGGGTTCACGACCTCTTGAGTCTCCTCCTCACCCTCATTAATTTCAATTCTCACATCATCACTTGCACTTTGTTCAACAACATCCTCAACTACCAACGGGATCTCATCATTTTGCAACTCTTCTTCATCAACCACAACTCGATTACCTCTTGAGGCTTGCACATCTCCGCCTCTTCCGCTTCTCGTGGTCACCGCCATCACATGATTATTATGCCCACCCTTGGGGTTTACTACTGTATCACTTGGTAGAGCACCCTTTGGGCGAGTGTTGAGAGATTGCGAAATTTGCCCGAGTTGTACTTCCAAATTACGGATTGAAGTGTTATGGGAGGCCAATTGAGCATCGGAGTCATGATTCTTCTTCATCATTTGATCAAACATGTTCTCTATTCGACCCATGTCATTGCCCGACGAACTCGACCCTTGAGATTGAAACGGAGGCGGGTTATTGGGTTGTTGATACATTGGGGGCCTTTGAAAGCCTTGCCCCTATTACCTTGTCCACCATTGTTGTTCCAACCACCTTGACCACCATTGTTGTTGTTCCAATTGTTGTTCTCGTTCCAATTACCTTAATTCCCCGAATTATTGTTCCCCTAATTGCCTCCTTGATTGCTATTGTAATTCCAATTGCCACCTTGTTGATTGCCCCAATTACCTTGGAGTCTCCATTGTTGATTCCCTTGACTACCTCTATTCCCTTGGTAGTTGTTGACATATTGGACTTCCTCACTTTGGTCATCAAAACCTTCATTAGAAAATCCACCACCATTATCATAGTTGTCAAAATTTTCTTGAGGTTGTTGTTGCCCTCTATGCCTTCTTTTCATCATATTCACTCCCTCCATGGCATTGACTTGGCGCGGATTTTGAACTTGTTGAAGTTGCGCTTTAGCCAATTGGTTCATTGTTGTTGTGAGTTCGGCAATGGCTTGGCCGTGATCATGCAACTCCTTATGCAAGTGTATAACATTAGGATCACCTTGAGGAACATTAGCCCGGCTTTGCCATGCCGAAGAAGTATCGGCCATTTCATCAAGAACATCACAAGCTTCGTTGTATGGAAGCTTCATAAAATTACCACCGGCCAACTGATTGACAATGCACTGGTTTGTTGTGTTTATACCCCGATAGAACGTCTGTTGGATCATAACATCATTCATATCGTTGTTGGGGCACTCTTTTACCATCGTCCGAAACCTCTCCCATATCTCATGTAAAGGCTCCGTCGGCTCTTGCTTGAAGGCTAAAATCTCATCTTGAAGAGCCGCCATATGACTAGGAGAAAAGAACTTGGCAATAAATTTATCGGCTAACTCATCCCACGTAGTTATGGAATGATTTGGGAGTCTCTCCAACCAATCCAATGCCTTCCCCCGAAGTGAGAAGGGGAAAAGCCTTAACCTCAGTGCATCTTCCGAAACATTTGTCTGCTTGCTCCCTCAACAAGTATCCACAAACCCTTTCAAATACTTGTATGCATTTTGGTCCGAGGAGCCTGTGAAGTACCCTCGTTGTTTGAGCAAAGTGAGCATGACATTGGTGATTTGGAAGTTCCCCGCCCGGATTCGGGGAGGAACTATTGCACTTGCGTACCCTTGATTGGGTAGAACTCTTGGTGCCACTCTTGGTGGAGGTGGAAGAGGGTCTGGTATGTTGTCATTAGCATTAACATTTGCATTAGCATTTCTACCCCGTCTTTGTGCTTGGGGTAAAACCTCCTCTTGTTCTACGTCCTCCACCTCCTCCACTCCCACATTAATAGCATCTTGTGCGTTTAAAGCCATTGGTACCTGAGTGAATTAACACAAATAGAATAAGTAGAAAGAAGGAAAAAGAAGCAAAACACAAAACTAGCTAACAAATAGTCAAACACTGTAAAGCTCCCCGGCAATGGCGCCAAAAAGTGATCGCAGCGGACTCAACCTAAGGAAGAGTGGGCGCTAATACTTTTACCCAATAGTGGTATCGGGGTCAATTTTCCACAGGGAGCTTCAATTTGGAGTTGAGTGTTTGTATGGTCTAGGACTATGTTTTAGCTCCTAATTGATCTTCTAACATTTTTTGTTTTCTTTTGATTATCAACTACAATTTATCAACTACAAGTTTAAAGCTAAGTTAGGCTAAGATATTGATTCTAAGTTGTATGCAATATAGAGAAAGGCACTAGGGTCGTGGCATGTACCTAGGTGGTCAACTAACAGTTAGAGATTTCTAATGCAAGAATGATGAATATGGGACTTATGCAATAATCGTTGCACTTTTGCACCCACTCTCACACCTCTCGGTAGAGAGAGTGATTTTGCCCAATTGACTCTCTCGAGACCAATTGGGTAGGCCAATTTGCCCAAGCAACTTATGGTTCAAGTTGGGTAATTACTCTCTCGAGGTTTAACCCGTTAATTGGGACTACCATTCTCATGGGTCCATCCCAATTCCTTGTTGGAATTAATCTTGGTGTCATAGACTCTCTTTCTCAAGAAGAGTCAAGACTCACTACGCTAGAATTATTGTTTGCAACCACCAAATCTTAATGAAAACATAAGATTAATCCAAATAATAAATACCCAACATCATTCATGCACTAAACAATCACATCCATTAATTACCCACACTAGGGTTGAGCCACAACCCTAGCTAATGGGTTTAGCTAGCCATAATAGAAACAGAAATTGAAGAAATAGTAGATGAAATTGACATAATAAATAACTACAATGTTAATCTACTCAAATCCACGTTAATACTAGAAGAAATTGCCCAAAATAGGCTAAAACTATGAAGTCTCGAGTTCAGCTGCTATCTGATAAAAACCAAAAAAAAATTCTTTCTCTAAAAAGTAAAATGTCCTACTTATACTACACAGGAAAAACTAGACAAAAATACCCCTGAGGGTCTGGCGCGGACCGCGCACAAATGACGCGCGGCCGCGTAGGGGTTTAGGTCTTCATATCTTGCTTCTGACACTGGGAACGTGGACCGCACAAATGTGACGCGCGGCCGCGTAGGGTGTTTTGGTCCAAATCCACCCTCTCTGAACTTTATCCACGCGGACCGCAAAGATAAGGTGTGCGGCCGCGTGGGCTTTTGCCTTGAATGACTAAGTCTCTGACACTCTTGGGCGCGGACCGCATGGAAAGGAGCGCGGTCCGCACATCTTGACTTGGAAATTGCATGGTCTCTGAACTATCTTGCGCGGCCGCGTGGCAAATCAGAGACCTATGTGATTGGGTATAAAATAAGTAGAATCACAGTTATCAGAGACCTATGTGCATTTTATTCCTTTTAAGCCGCTTTTAATAATCCAATTATTATACAATTAATTATTGATTACACATTGCGAATCATATCACGGGAACCGTACCCACGATCCACAACATGTTTATTTTAATTAACAACATTAAATTGTGGCCGGGTCACATAAATGGACCCTTGGCTTTTTAGAAATTAAGTGTCACGACCACGTCACGGGAACCATACCCGTAGCTATGACAATTATTTAATTAACGCGCCTAAAGCAAACTACGAAAGTTTAAGGCATTTTTTTTTACTAATTTTTTGTATTTATGTGAGGGCCATACATTATGAATTTTATTTGTGTATGGCGCACCTCAATTTATTTTAGGAAAAGAATTGTATTTAGCTAAGGCAAACCTTAATACTCCTACTTATATCTAATAAAAACACTAAGTATCACAACCACGTCACGGGAACCGTACCCCTAGTTGTAATAATTTAGTTGCGTGCCAAAAGCAAACCACAAGATTCATTTTTAGTATCTAAGTTATAAAAGATGAAGGCCATTGGTTCTATGATTCAAATGTATGAATGGCACCCCTCAAAACTATTCAACTAAATGAACTATGAATATTCATATTAAAACTAATTAGAGATTAATTATCGCAACTACGTCACGAGAACCGTACTCGTAGCTATGACAATCTTATTATTAAGAAGGTGATTCAACTGGCTCATCTATATTTGCGAATAAAAAAGCCATGATTACAAGAATCTTGTTTTCACGGAAGAATCCATGTCACTTTACAAGAAGATTATTAGAAGCTTAGCATAGTATTCCATGACAAACAACAGAAACACAAAATAAGAGCAGAAGTTCGATCGATTACTACAGACTCCAACGAGACAACACAAAACCAGATATTAATTAATGTTACTAGGAATTTTCTTAATACATGATATATTTTGCATGCCAATATAGTAATCTACCATGAAAGGAACAACGTCAGCAGTTAAAGAAATTGCCAAAGCTCAATGAAGGATTCATGAACTCATCAACAGTTGGCAGGCTGTTCACTGGTTATCCAGTAACAAATGCCATTTTCCAGCACAACCTTACTATATCTTACTATCATTCAGCTTGCAATCTTTCATTCCTTAGAACCCTATCCTCATACCTTTGTTACTGTTATTTTAATAAACAAAAGGAAATAAAGTTCCAATGCCAATCAAAGTGTTGCTTATCAAACTATCAGAAAAGAAAAGGGAAGAATGAAGATAGAAGGAGAAAAGGAGGGAAACAGCTAACCAAGAACCTCAACAAACTGAGATTAATGTCAAATGAAATACAAGCTAGATTTTCGAGCTTCTGTACATCTATACTAAGGGACGAGGAGTGAAAACCCTCTAATGAAGTAAAAGATTATAGCAGTAGCCAACTAATTTCGAAACCAACATTTGAATTCCTGAAAAAAAACTGGTTATTACAAAGAGTTGTACTGATATTGGTTAACATAACCAAGTATTGACTCCATCCCAACATACAATGAAGATAGTTTTTTTTTTAATTCCTGCAACAGCAGAAGCTTCCAGGCAATTTTTTAAACCAAAATAACATAACCACAGGAGAGGGACGAGCCCATTAAGCAAGCAAGATAGACTTTAGCATACTTCAAACTAGTGAACTAAGGAACAGAGGACTCCATCATTCCTCTCATGAGAGCCTATTTAAATAGAAAACTAATAACACCTCAAATGCAATGCTTCCTACTCATAATGTCATGTTCAGAATCAAACAAACCTATGATTCAACTTCCAAGTTTCAACAAACAAGAGCAGATTTACGTTAACAGACCAACCAACCATAACAGGAAAACTTTACAAATATTAGGAGAACTAGTCAGTAATATGACACTCTTTAGGAATCCATACAATCATGAAGCTGAACGCAGTCGTTCATTTGAGAAAAATGAAATCTTCACTCAAATGATAACGCAACACCATAATAACAGTTAAAGCATATAAAGCATAGAGGACGACCACTCAAAATCAACTCTTACTGACTGAACGTATTAAAGCATATCACACCATTGAGAAGAGATCATCAGCAAGAATAACGTATCAAATCTCACTTTCAAATACAAATCGAAACTAACTAATAATTTCAAGTTCGACTCCCACATGAAATTTGAACAAAGAAAACACCATTCTAGAAAATAAATCCCCAGGGCTCAATAACACCTTAAAACATAGATGCAGAAGAGAAAGCGATTGAACCTGAAATTGCAAACTTCTTTTATAATAATTATAGAATCAGCAAATACACCTTTTGATCCCAAAATCCTAGTGAGTTTCAGCAGCAAATCAGCAGGACAACCGTAGAAAATCGAAGTCGACGAACTTGAACTTCACCACCAATCGAATGACCTCAATTTATTTTTCATCTCTTTGGAACTCAAAGTCAGATCGTGAAATCAAAAAAATGTATATCATTCTTTGAACCTTTAAAAGAAATTTTCAGAGAAGAGAAAATGAGAAGCTAAAAAAATCCCTAACCCTTTCCTCTCTGATATGTTTTACCCCAAAATTCTGTTTCTACAAAATCGAATGGGGTCCCTTTTTGAAAACGAACACCTGATGAATGTGAGGCTTGGATTGAGTGAAATCGATCCAACGCCTCTCACTCATCCAATGCCCGTCCTCCAGAACCTTCCATCGCATGATATAGCTCGAAATCGGGCGAGCGAGGGGGGAATCTTTTGGTGTCAGAAACTGTTACAACATGGCAGGAGGAGAGAAGGGGGAGACGCGTGGTACGAGTTTGGGTTCACTCACCATGAATTTAGAGTTAATTGGGGCTTGGTTTGGGCGAGAGAGACGATGAATAGTAACTGTGCCATCTGAGTCTTGGGAATTTAGGGTTCTGTATTATCTATGTATATTTGGGGATGGGTCGGGTCTAATCCAATGGGTTGGGGGGTCTTAGTAGCTATTGGGCCTGGGCAGAGGGGTTTGGGGGTGAGGGAAATGGGTTAATTCACAACCCAATTTGAACAACTGTTTTTCCCAAAAAAAAAATTCTTTTTCCTTTTTTTTCTTTTTCTTTAATTAATAAAATCCTAAAATTAGCTCCTAAATTAATCTAAGTTGTAAAATTAAACTAATTGCCTAGTCACAATAATTATAACATTACTTAGTCCTAAATCAAAAGGAAAAATCAATAGACTAAAATTAAAAGGTGTAAAATGAGCTATTTTGTGATTTTTATTTTTAATAAAAGAAATAATTACTAATGATTTCCAAAAAATGTAAAATCAAACCTAAATGCAATTCATGGTATTTTGGTATTTTTTAATGGAAATTAAATATGCACAAAAATGTAAATAATTAGTAAAATTCTACAAAAAATCCTATAAAATTGCAAAAATTGGAAAAAAAATTATTTTCTTATATTTTATGGGAGTAATTCATATCGGGCAAAAATCACGTGCTCACACCATAAAAAAAAGTTCGACCTTGTTCGAATCATGATGGGTTAACATTTCGACATCTCGAAATAACACCCTGCGGCCAAGGGCCATCATCAAAGAGAAGAGTTCGACCTCGTTAGAATCATGATGGGTTAGCATTTCGACATATCAAAATAACACCCCTACGGCCAAGGGCCATTGCCAAAGAAAAGAGTTCGACCTCGTTCGAATCATAACGGGTTGACATTTCGACATCGGCTCGAAATAACCCCCTTACGGCCAAGGGCCATCGCAAAAAAAAAGAAGAGTTCGACCTTGTTCGAATCATAAAATAAAGAAGTGTTCAATCACGCTCGAATCATAAAGGGAAAAAGCCATCGCCAAAAGGAAAGTTCAACCCCGTTTGAATCATAAAGGGTTAACATTTCGACACCAGCTCGAAATAACACCCCTATGGCCAAGGGCCATAAAAAAGAGTTCGACCTCGTCCGAATCATAACGGGTTAACATTTTGACATCACCTCAAAATAACACCCATACGGCTAAGGGCCATCAAAAGAAATAAGTGTTCAATCTCGCTGTTAACGTTTCGGCATTTACCTCGAAATAGCACCCCTACGGCAAAAAGCCATCGCAAAAGGGAAAGTTCACCCCTGCTCAAATTATGTGGATTAACATCCCAATCTTACCCTAAATAACGTCTTCACAGCCATCGGTCGTCGTCATACATTTTTTCTTCATTTACTGAAAAATTGATTTCGCTACAAACTCCAAGTTCGACCTCGCTCGAATATCTATGAAAAGAGCGACGTAGCCCAAATCAACAACAGTTTGATCCCACTCGAAAGACTCAAGTCAAGACTGACTTCATCCAAAACAACGAATCCGAATATAACTTCGTTCGAGTCAAGGATGAATCTGCTTAAAGCGATAAGTCAAAAGTCAATCTCGTCCAAATAGGCGAATCTGATGAGACTCCATTCGGACTCACACGATAAAATCCTACTCAGACCAGTTAAAATTGGCTTCCCTAAAAAGTTAGAAATTCACCATACAAAAATTCGAAAGTCTATGCCAAAGATATGTAAAGCAAGGGGAAGGGAGAGAAATATAAAGGACGTACAATGATGAAAACCCCTTTTATTTAGATAGTTGCGCAAATGGCCTCAAATTATACATGGCTAAAATCGGTCCGGTACAGAAAACACAAAAAAACAACAAAGGTAACTTTTCACTCGGCGTCATCACCGTCGTCCTCCCCATCACCATCTCTAGGAAAATCCTCCTCAGCATCAACATCCTCGCCGGCCTCCGGTTTCGCAGGATCGCAGCCACAGTTAACACGAGCCTCTCGCGCCTTCTCTCGAGCTCCTTCATAAGCGGCCTCAGAAATGTTGGCTGCTTTCCACAAACTCTTGTATATGTCCCATTGGGCTTCGGCATGAACCCAGAGCTCGTGCAAATGGCGAGGGGCATAGGCGGAGGCAGATTCGATTTGGGCCAACAATTGCGCCTTTTTGGCCTCAAGAACAGTGACCCGATCTCCCAAGGTTGAAGCTTCCCAGTCAATTTCGCCAATACGCTCTTCGAGACTCGCCTCCCTGAATGTAGTCGTCGCCCTCTCAAACTCCTGCTCGGATTGGAGGATGTGGATAGTGTCCTCTAATGTTATAGCCCTCGCTGAAACTGATGCCCAAGCACTCTCGGCACTCTCCAACTTGGAGACCTTCCTCTCCAGCTCAGCTAATTTCCCCATCCACTCTGCACTCAAAGCCTCAACTCTGATGGCATTTTGATCCAGCTCAGACTAAAACGACAACACTTTCGCTGAAGATGCTCACACTCTACGGTGACCCCTTTTCGCAACTCAAGTCCTTCGTCCTTTACACGAAGTAGCTCCTCGAACTTGCTATTCCTGCGAATAGCCTGCATCAGCTCCTGATCCCTCTTCTCCAGTTACTCATCGAGAGATTGATTACCGGTGTTCGCCCTAAGCCGTTCGTGATCTCATGACACTTGTTGCGGTGGCGCCGATACTTTTCCAACATTATTAGAAAATTTTTGGCCCGAGTGTTGACCCTGCGAGCACTTTCAATCTCCAGTATGTACGACTGAAAGCCAAAAATAGAGACGAAAAGAGTCGGTAAATGTCAAGGTCGCCAAAAACAAAAAGAACACAAAAAAAGAAAAAGGAGAAACTTACCCTCAGGCCCATATCGGCCACTTCATGCATCAAATCAATGTCACGGACGTCCCGAAGAGCCTCACACTCTGCGGAAGAGCACGAAAGGTCAAACTGCGGTACTGATCGAAGCCAACCCTGCACTACTATTGAGTAGTGAGAGAGGTCGAAGTAGCTTTTACCCGATTAAGATCGGGATCGATTTCCACAGGGAGCTAGAAGTTGGAGTCGGGTGTCTATATAAAGTGGAAATGTGTATTTGCTCTTAATTGTACTTCTAAACATTTTGGGTTTTGATTTAATTCTAATTGTATAGAACTACAATGATCAATTAAACTAAAATAAGCTAAGATTAAACTATTGCGAGTTGTTCAAATGGATAAAAGGCACTAGGGTAGTGACTTTCGCCTAGGTGGTCAATTGATGGATACTTGAGTCTAAGGCATGATAGTCATATTTGGGGAGTATGATATAACCACTGCACGATTCGACTCACTCTATACCTCTCAGTAGTTCGAGTGATTTTGCCCAAATTGACTTACTCAAGACCAATTGGGTATGCAAATTTGCACAAGAAATCAAGGTTCAAGTCGGGTGTTACTATCTCTAGGTTTAACCCTTTAAGTGGGGCTATCAATCTCTTTAGTACGCCCCAATTCATTGTTAGACCAATTTTAGAGACTTAGGATCTCTTTCTTAAGAAGAGCCAAAATCAACTAAACACAAACTAGTGTTTGCAAGCACTAATTCAGCAATCAAACATGGAATTAGTCCAAATATCAAACATCCATGGTCAATCAAGCCTTAAAACACAAGACCCATCAATTACCCACACTAGGATTGAGCCACAACCCTAGCTTATGGGTCTAGCTACTCATAATTAAAGAAGAAAACAAAGAAATAGATGAAGAAAACTCATATTAATTAATTGCTAAATTAAACTTGAAGATTCAATCTTGAAATGAAGCTAAAATTACTCAAAATAGCTAAAAATATCGAAGTCACGAGCGCAACCTTCAGTACAAACTATCTGATGACCTAAAAATAGAAAAAGAAGCTATTTATACTAAGCTGAAGAATCTGGACAAAATCACGTGCAGCCGCACTAGGGCTCTGAACTTGAATAAACGGCTCATTAAATTTGGGCAATGCGGACGCATAGAATCGAGTGCGGCCATGGTGGTCTCTAATGCGGTCCGCATGAAATGGAGCACCGACCGCATTGGGCTTCAAACTTAGAATTGGCAACTCTCTAAACCTTGGCTCTGTGGACCGCACTAGATCGAGTGCGACCACATTGATCCTAGTGCGGACCGCACAAAACCTCGTGTGGTTGCATTGCCTTTTTGCCTGAATAGCAGCCTCTCTGAACCTCACTTGTGCGGACTGCATAGAATAGTGTGCGGCCGCACTGGCCCTATTTTGCCTGAGCTTTGTCTTGTCTTGTCTTGATAATTGTGCAAGTTTCACTCCTTTTTGAGCTGATCTTTGACATCTTGTCATCTTGTTGATAAAACCTGCAATCAAGCACAACTTGTAAGCCTTTAGGACTATTTTATACACATTTCTAATCAAAACTTAAGCATGAATGAGTGTAAAATGTATCAAAATCCCTAGTTAACTGGTATTTAGTCCTCCGTGTCCCCTAGAAGGTTAATCTCTGACGGAATCTCAAGTACATAGTACGGACCTCCTACCCTTACCATCATGTGGGTAAGGCCCTCCTCGAACATTCTGACATCATCATGATCAAGATCGGATTCAGACTCGTAGTTGTTTACCACGATACCCTTTCCCTTCTCTGCGGCTGAAGAAGAAACACGACTCGGTCCAGAAGATGAAGGCCTGCCCAAAGTGGCAACATCGGCCTCAGGGTCCCGACTTCCCATCGCAGTAGTCTGTTGATCAATCACAGCGGCCAAAGTCTGTGCCGTCGGATTGGTTATAATCTCCAGGTTAATCTCTACAGACGGGTTAGCATCGTTCCCCATCTCAGACTCCATCAAGGGGATTCTGAGTCTAGGAATAGCTCCGGTTGGGGGATCCATTTCGGACTTTACTTGCCGCCTCTTCAACAGACCTTCCCCATCCTCAGCATGGGGAGACTCACCTGTTGAGCGGGCAGTAGGAGCCGGAGTCCTAGATTGGGGAACAGTTTTGTAACGACCCGACCCATCATCTCGTGAGTTAACGCCCTGTTTTCCCTATTTCCTATTTCTTTATGCTTCATTATCAGTGTTGGGTGTGAACGAGTTGATTTGGATTGGTTTTAGTAGGAAATGAAACACTTAGTCTCTTTAAGGAAGGTTTATTTTGGAAAAGTCAACCAAACGTTGACTTATGTGTTAGAGGGCTCGGATTTGAATCCCGATGATTCGGTTAGCTTCGGGGGATGATTTGTGACTTAGGAGTGTGATCGGAAGTAATTTTGGAGGTCCGGTGTAGAATTAGGCTTGAATTGGCGAAGTTAGTATTTTGGCGAATTCCAGTTGATAGGTGAGATTTTGATCCGAGAGTCGGAATAGAATTCCGAGAGTTTCTGTAACTTCGTTAGGTGATTTGGGATATGTGTGCAAAATGTTAGGTCATTCGGACGTGGTTTGGTCGGGTTTTTGATCGAAAGTGTATTTCGGAAGTTTTTAGAAAATTAGGCTTGAATTCTATGAGTTTTGGGTAATTTGATGTTGTTTGAGGTGTTTTGATGATTGGAAGAGGTTTGAATAACGTTATGAATTATGTTGGCATGTTTGGTCGGGGTCCCATGAGGCTCGGATAAGTTTTGGAAGAGTTTTTGGAAGATTTTTGCCGTTTGAGCATAAGCATGTAATGATCCAAAGGTTCATTTTTAGTTCTAGAGATCGAAATTTTATTTCGAGATTTCCAGAATTTAAATAATGAATTATAGGAGTGATCTGAAAAGTTTGGTCTAATTTCATCAAGTCGCGATTGGGTTTTCGACACGAAACATGAGTTAATTGATAAACGAGTGAAATGGATATCGCACTGAGCAAACAAGCTCCGAATTGAGTTTCGATTGAAGGACTATGTTTATATCATTATTTGTGACTCATAGGAACAAGAATCATCGAATTCCGAGTTCGTATGATGGAGTTAGAGCCATTTTAATAAAAAGAAAAGTGTTGCAATTTCTTTGGCTGCTGTTGTATTTTTTTAGCAGCGTGAACAGTAACCGCGCGTGAACAGTAACCGCGCGCGTGAACAGTAACATCGTGGGTAAATAGTACTTCCGAAAAATTTGAGTTTACAAAACAAATCATCCGTGATTTTGGGCCATTTTTCCTCCATGGTTGATCATTTTGAGAGCTTCTTGGTGGAGATTAAAGAGGGATTCAAGGGGGAACGACTTGAGGTAAGTTTCTTGGACTTATAACTCGTTTTTATTGTGAATTCCACCTAGAGATTCATGAAATATAAGCCTACAAATCAAGAACTAGGGCTTGAATTTTGAAACCAAACAATTAGGATTTGATGGGTCATTTGAACTTGAATTTGGGAGTTCTTGGTATGTATATACTCGTGGTGAGACAAGGAATCCAGTGATGTTAATTTTTTGATTTTTCGAGACGTGGGCCTGGGGCTCGGGTTTTGTCAAATTCGTGAATTTTAATATTTTTCGATTGCTTTCGATTGGGTATTGTCTCTTTAGCATAATGCGACATATTCGTTGTGATTTTGGGCAGATTCGTCGCACGAGGAGGGTAATTTGAGAGGCAAGGGCATAGCGAGCTAGACTTTGACCGTCTTGAGGTGAGTAATTGATGTAAATGATGTCCTGAGGGTTTGAAACCCCAGAATTTCACATCGTAACGCTATATTGAGGTGACTTGCACGCCGGATAACGGGCGTGGGGTAGAGCACCGTTGGGGATTGTGACTTGGTCCGTCCCGAGAGATGTTTTTACCGTGTTTTCTACTTGAACTAAATTGAGAATCATCCTTACTTGGATTTAATTGTTACATTTGGGCTTCTTGCCAATTATTTGAATCCTTCAGGGATTGATATCACTACTTTCGCATATTTTGCATATCATTTGACCTTAGTCCAAGGTTTTAAATATTGTTTTGCAATCTCAACCATCTTTCTAAGATTTGAAAACTTAAATGATATTTCTAAATGATATTTCGGGCTGAGAACTACTATTTTACAAATGCCCAAGGGGCTTATGATGATTTCTGGACTGAGCATGGATTGAGCTGCGCACTGCAGCAGTGTTATATTGATATTGAGGCCGAGAGCCTGGTTGATTACATTGATATTGATGCCGAGATCCTGGGTGATTATACTGAGATTGATATGAGGCCGAGGGCCTAGATTTGATGCCACGATATGGTTTGATATTGCACTTGGGCTGTAGGAGCCCCTCCGGAGTCTGCACACACCCCCAGTGAGCGCCGTCGACGATAAATAAATGGATGGCTCGGGCTGCACGCCGCAGTGGGTACTAGAGTGTACCATCATATGCATTGCATTGCACTCATGCATTTGTTTTTATCTGTTATACATGTCTCAGTATTTGGTACTCTGACTTAATTGACTTGTTGCTTCACTATTTGTTGTTCTAAACTGCCAGTTATAGTTTACTTTGTATTTTTCCATGATTTCTTATTCTCAGCCTTTATTTATGTTTATTACTCACTGGGTCAGAGTACTCACATTACTCCCTGCACCTTGCGTGCAGATCCAAGTACACCACAGGCTAAGTGAGGAATTGTTTAGCTGAGCAGGCAGTATTCGGGAGTATTGAGGTAGCTGCATGGAGTTCGCAACCTTGATCTCTCCCCTCTATCGCTATCTTTTATTCCGTATTTTTCCTAGACAAACTTGTAATAGGTGGATATTTTGTATTAGAGACTCATATTCGTGACACCGGATTCTGTTGGGCTATGGTGTGGTATTTTAATTGAACTTCCGCAGATTGTATTATTAATTATACACTTGAAAGTAATGACTTAGTAATTCCCTGTGTCATTTATCTATAATCTAATTAAAAATTTGGGATAATGTTGTTGAATGATCGGGTTTGCCTAGCAGTGTGTTGGGCGCCATCACGACCGGATTTGGGGTCGTGACAAGTTGGTATCAGAGCCTAGGTTAATTGGTCTCGCGAGTCCTGAGCCGGTTTAGTAGAGTCTCGCGGATCGGTATGGAGACGTCTGTATTTATCCTCAAGAGGCTGCAGAACCTTTAGGAAAACTTCACATTCTTGAATTCTTATCGTGCGTCCTTGATTCATCTTGAAAAGAAACTTTTGAAATTCCTTCCACGCGTTTGTATGCACGAATTGGCGCTCAGTATCAGATGTGCCTCGATGGCTTGTGATTCCCCGATTGAGGGGCGAGGTGTTATCTTTGTGAGTTTATGGTGGGCCAGTCTGGAGGACTTGAGGTTGGATCTTTGCCTATGGCGGGAGCGCCGAGGTGCTGATTGTGTGAACAAGTGTTTTTGAACTTATATGTTCGGTAGTGTCCCTGTTAGTGGAAATGATGGTTGTGGCTATGTGATGAGTATGTTAGTACTACGAGGCGTATCTATATGATTTGGAAGCGACGAGAAGGGTCTGCTGAATGATGGAAGAACTAATAGATGCTTGAAGTCCATCATGATTCAAGTTATAGCCCGAGTTATGGGCGTGTGAATAATCTTTTCATGTCTCCTAGTTGGGAGTGAAGTAAATTTCATGTTGCGGTATGAGTATAGACTCAGGAAGATCAAGTGACTACGTAATGCTTATGGCGGTGGAAGGTATGCAGAAATGTTAATTGGGGGAAAACAGGTGGGTCATCTCCTGCGGGGTGTTCTAAAGTTGTGTTATCCTTATGTTATCTATTAGAAGACCTCAATTGCAAGTGAATAAAATGTGTTGAAATCTGAATTGGATCGCCTAGAAGTTGGCTTAACTGTTGTATGAGTGAATGCGAGATTTGCAGAAGAGTTAAAAATTCTAAATGATTTGTGTTTCCACAAGCTTATGAAGGATCGAGTTTAATCTCACTATGGTATTGAGGCAACAATGGAGTATATGCGTTATGAGTATAGTATCTTCTGATCTAAGCTTCGAGCCAAGTTGGGGAGCTTGCTATTGGTTAGCGAATTGTGCGGTTATGTACTATGTTAGTTCCGATTTGATGCATGCTGGTGAATCAATTCTGGTTGTGGAAATTGGGCTGAGAATGGCACGAGTGAAGGAAATTTTTTGACAAGATGTCATGAGCTCGGATGAGCAGGAGATAAGTTTCGATATTTACGGTAAGTTGGTATTGTCTTCAGCGTCTCCTAAGATCGGTGTTTTGTAAAAAGGGTTTTACGTCCTGGTTAATAATTCTTGATCGCTCTTTAGCGTTAGTGCGACTGGTGGTTTGGATGTACGCTCCAAATATTGTTGTGGTAGGTTGTGGGAGTGTGTCCCACAGGAAGATTATATAAGTGTGGCATGTGATCACTTGATTGATTAAAGATGTAAACCAAGTATGAAGTTTGCAACAGTGTGATGTTGAGTATAGTTTTCTATATGCTATTTTGTATGCCTTGCTTCCTATTTTCTAAGGAAAGTCCGTATTAGTGCGTGGGATTGGTAATTCCTTCCAGAGTTCATTTTCTTTTTTTGTATCGCGTTCGAATTGGTAGCATGTTGGCATATTGGGGCATCATATGCGGCTTTTGATTATGTCTGGGGTGGCTTATTGCCTGAGCAGTTCGTAATGGGTGAGACGAGATCATTGAATTCGAGATCAGTGCAATCTAAGTATATGAAGTAAATTAAGGGGTTAATACCATTGTTTGGTTCAGAATGAGGTGATAGTTCCTTCCAGAAGTATAGACCCAATGAATTGTTGATTCAGCGGTGTTATGAATTTATACAGATCTCATCCGTCGTATCAGTATTGTAAGAATTTGAATAAGACCTATGTATATCATGCAGAGCATGGGATGTGTAATGATTTTTCTTCTAGATGGGATCAATGGAAGTTCTTGACTTGTTGAGTACGTAAACGTTCATGGTTCGGAAAGGAGGTGAAGTCCTCGTGTTACCTTAGGACGGTATGGTATATGCGATATGTTGTGAAGGATTGAGATTTGCATGTGTAAGGTTACAGTTCAGTTCTGAATAGAAATTCATAACATTCTTAGGCGGTACGGGCAACTTTAGGTGATTAGAGAAATGAGCTTCAGATGATTAGGGTGAATGATCTTCAGATGATTAAGGAAATGGTATTGCTAATTGGGAGTGATTTGATGAGAGTATATGTCTCAGAAAAAGGTAATGTGATTAAACTGATGATATTTCGGTAGTATTGCGGCATGTTCTTGGTGGGTCCACTGGTGGTATTCGAGTTTGCTTGGTAGCACAGGGAAATTTTGAGTATCTGTCGTAGAATGATTGGGTATCAAAGGTGTGCATGTATTTGCACGGTGGAAACTGGAATTAGGTATGATGATTTGTGTGCCATATGGAGTTGGAGACTGGGAGTTCTTATGTACAGGCTAGGTTGTGGTAGTGGTTCGTGTGTATTCGGCACCGTTTAGCGGCAATCGGGATTTGGAGGCTCGAGTGGATCTTTGTTTGCTGGTATGTCAGATTTTGGATGTGATGTCGGAATTCAGACTGGTTGTCTTAGTGTTGAGTGATTTTGAACTATTGCACTACGGGCAATACCGAAAATGCCACGGGTTGAGTGATGAAGTGCATTGGATTATGTTCTAGCAGAGTGGTTTATATTTCAAAGGACCAGCGGACGGTTGGGAAGGATTGCTTTCTTAATTGGGCATTCGTGATGGATGTCAGTGCAAAAGTTGCTATCATTAATTCAGTTCCGGTGTTGGGGGACTTTTCAGATGAGTTTCATATGGCTAGGCATGTCGCCGAGCGAGGTTGTTGATTTCGGTATTAATTTGGTGCCGGGGACCGGATCGTCTGGCTCCGATAAGAGTTGTAGTAGTGGAAGTCGAGCGGGATGAGTAATTGGGTGTTGCTCGGTGAATAACGTACCGGTTATGTTCTATCAGGTTTGCATGGTGTGTGTTATTTGTTTCACCATGGGTGTAATGATTTGCTTTGGCTCCAGACATCAATTGAGCATGGTTATCGATTTCAAGCATAGTAACTTGAGGTGTTTCCTGTGGAGTAGTATTTGGATAGGAACGCGCGTTGCAGTAAAGTTATGTGGAAACATGACATTGCGGGTCAAATTTGTGTGTCATGTTTCTATGATGTGAGACAGGATCTCAGCCTTGTGTTGTGGCAGTACTGGTGAGTTTGAGGTACAGCTCTCTCAGTTGAGTCATTTTCATGAATTGAGTATGTTCGGACCGTTTCTTATTGGTGCACGTATTATGCAAGTTGTGGCTTAGGCATGTATTGATGTGTCATGTCACCTGAGTAGTGTGTTTGGTCAGAAGAGATCGTTAAAATCATTAATGAATACGAACGGATTCGATTTCAGTATGTGTGATGGGTAAATATTGAGGTTCGGTTCAAAATTTGCTATGGTAATTACCAGGAGAGAAATGACTTCATGAATGGTTGACATAGGAAATGGTTATGATTTATTGCGTGTTTCCTTTATCATTGGCAGTATGTGAAAGTGTTGGAATGAGGCTTTAGTTGTTAAGAGGTTTCCTATCGATATTCGATTATTATGTGCAGCTACTGTGAATAGAAATTATCGTTCCGAGTGTTTGAGTTATGTGGTATATCAGATAATTGCACCTGATGTTGCAGGTATGGGTTATTACAGCTGGTTCGGGCTTATTCTGAGTATGGATGTGAAGTTCTAATCTTGTGTATGATTTCGGAAGGTGCAGTGTGGTTCTATGGTTTATGGACTAGATGGATTGTGAAATTTTAGCTATGTTGTGTTATCGGACCTATGCGAGATAGGGTAGTGTGGGATCACCCACGGGTATATTCTTGGTAAAGTCGTTCAGCTATTGGTTGGCTTCTAGGACAACTCTGGGTACGCTCGAGGACGAGCGTTTGTTTAAGTTGGGGAGGATGTGACGACCCGACCAGTCGTCTCGTGAGTTACCGCCCCGTTTTCCCCATTTCCTATTTCTTTATGCTTCATTATCAGTGTTGGGTGTGAACGAGTTGATTTGGATTGGTTTTAGAAGGAAATGAGACACTTAGTCTCTTTAAGGAAGGTTTGTTTTTGGAAAGTCAACCAGACGTTGACTTATGTGTTAGAGGGCTCGGATTTGAATCCCGATGATTCGGTTAGCTTTGGGGGATGATTTGTGACTTAGGAGTGTGATCGGAAGTAATTTTGGAGGTCCGGTGTAGAATTAGGCTTGAATTGGCGAAGTTAGTATTTTGGCGAATTCCGGTTGATAGGTGAGATTTTGATCCGAGAGTCGGAATGGAATTCCGAGAGTTGTTATAGCTTCTTTAGGTGATTTGGGATATGTGTGCAAAATTTCAGGTCATTCGGATGTGGTTTGGTTGGGTTTTTGATCGAAAGTGTATTTCGGAAGTTTTTAGAAAATTAGGCTTGAATTCGATGAGTTTTGGGTAATTTGACGATGTTTGAGGTGTTTTGATGATTGGAAGAGGTTTGAATAATGTTATGAATTATGTTGGCATGTTTGGTCGGGGTACCATGAGGCTCGGATAAGTTTTGGAAGAGTTTTTGGAAGATTTTTGCCGTTTGAGCATAAGCATGTAATGATCCAAAGGTCCATTTTTAGTTCTAGAGATCGAAATTTTATTTCGAGATTTCCAAAATTTAAATAATGAATTATAGGAGTGATCTGAAAAGTTTGGTTTAATTTCATCAAGTCGCGATTGGGTTTTTGACACGAAACATGAGTTAATTGTTTAACGAGCGAAATGGATATCACACTGAGCAAACGAGCTCCGAATTGAGTTTCGATTGAAGGACTATGTTCGTATCATTATTTGGGACTCATAGGAACAAGAATCATCGAATTCCGAGTTCGTATGATGGAGTTTGAGCCATTTTAGTAAAAAGAAAAGTGCTGCAATTTCTTTGGCTGCTGCTGTATTTTTTTTAGCAGCGTGAACAGTAACCGCGCGGGTGAACAGTGACCACGCGCATGAACAATAACAGCGCGGGTAAACAGTACTTCCGAAAAATTTGAGTTTACAAAACAAACCATCCGTGATTTTAGGTCATTTTTCCTCCATGGTTGATCATTTTGAGAGCTTCTTGGTGGAGATTAAAGAGGCATTCAAGGGGGAACGACTTGAGGTAAGTTTCTTGGACTTAGAACTCATTTTTATTGTGAATTCCACCTAGAGATTCATGAAATATAAGCCTACAAATCAAGAACTGGGGCTTGAATTTTGAAACCAAACAATTAGGATTTGATGGGTCATTTGAACTCGGATTTGGGAGTTCTTGGTATGTATAGACTCGTGGCGAGACAAGGAATCTGATGATGTTAATTTTCTGATTTTTTGAGACGTGGGCCCGGGGCTCGGGTTTTGTCAAATTGGTGAATTTTGATATTTTTCGATTGCTTTCGATTGGGTATTGTCTCTTTAGCATAATGCGATATATTCGTTGTGATTTTGGGCAGATTCGTCGCACGATGAGGGTAATTTGAAAGGCAAGGGCATAGCAAGCTAGACTTTGACCGTCTTGAGGTGAGTGCTTGATGTAAATGATGTCCTGAGGGTTTGAAACCCCGAAATTTCACATCGTAACGCTATATTGAGGTGACTTGCACGCCGGATAACGGGCGTGGGGTAGAGCACCGTTGGGGATTGTGACTTGGTCCGTCCCGAGAGATGTTTTTACCGTATTTTCTACTTGAACTAAATTGAGAATTATCCTTACTTGGATTTAATTGTTACATTTGGGCTTCTTGCCAATTATTTGAATCCTTCAGGGATTGATATCACTACTTTCGCATATTTTGCATATCATTTGACCTTAGTCCAAGGTTTTAAATACTGTTTTGCAAACTCAGCCATCTTTCTAAGATTTGAAAACTTAAATGATATTTCTAAATGATATTTTGGGCTGAGAACTACTGTTTTACAAATGCCCAAGGGGCTGATGATGATTTCTGGACTGAGCATGGATCGAGTTGCGCACCGCAGTAGTGTTATATTGATATTGAGGCCGAGAGCCTGGTTGATTACATTGATATTGAGGCCAAGAGCCTGGTTGATTACATTGATATTGAGGCCGAGAGCCTGGGTGATTATACTGAGATTGATATGAGGCCGAGGGCCTAGATTTGATGCCACGAGATGGCTTGATATTACGCTTGGGCTGTAGGAGCCCCTCCGGAGTCTGCACACACCCCCATTGAGCGCCGTCGACGATAAATAAATGGATGGCTCGATCTGCACGCCGCAGTGGGTACTAGAGTGTACGATCATATGCATTGCATTGCACTCATGCATTTGTTTTTATCTGTTATACCTGTCTCAGTATTTGGTACTCTGACTTAATTGACTTGTTGCTTCACTATTTGTTGTTCTAAACTGCCAGTTATAGTTTACTTTATATTTTTCCATGATTTCTTATTCTCAGCCTTTATTTATGTTTATTACTCACTGGGTCGGAGTACTCACATTACTCCCTACACCTTGCGTGCAGATCCAGGTACACCACAGGCTAAGTGAGGAATTGTTTAGCTGAGCAGGCAGTATCCGGGAGTATTGAGGTAGTTGCATGGCGTTCGCAGCCTTGATCTCTCCCCTATATCTCTATCTTTTATTCCGTATTTTTCCTAGACAGACTTGTAATAGGTGGATATTCTGTATTAGAGGCTCATATTCGTGACACCGGATTCTGTTGGGCTATGGTGTGGTATTTTAATTGAACTTTCGCAGATTTTATTATTAATTATACACTTGAAAGTAATGACTTAGTAATTCCCTGTGTCATTTATCTATAATCTGATTAAAAATTTGGAATAATGTTGTTGAATGGTCGGGCTTGCCTAGCAGTGTGTTGGGCGCCATCACGACCGGGTTTGGGGTCGTGACAAGTTTCCATGGATACGGCTTCAGTCGAAGGTTCAACTTGAGCAGCCCTCGCTGTAGGTCGGGCAGCAGACCTTAGTGCAAGCCGAGCAGAAGACGTCGGCTAACGGAATGCAAGCGGAGGAGCCCTCGCCCTTCGCACTCTCCTTGATAATGGTAATGATCGTGTGAGCAACAAGGTCAAATTGCAAAGCAAAAAACAGAAAAGCTACTGTAAGTTGACTTACCGGTAAGGGGCTTACGCCCGTATTTATCATAGAAGGACGCCCATTTGCGAACCCCCTCCATATGAGGGAGAATGGTGTTCACCCATTCACGGATATCGTCAGCAGGCGTAGGGGGTAGTCTCTCGACTGCAAAAGTAAAAATGATTTAATACTGCCCAAAGAAAAACGGTCGACCATTACTACGGTAGGAGATACAAAAACTTACGTGCGAAGTTCCACCTATCAGGGAACCCTGCAGAGTCCATCACAAGGTGCCCAGTCTGTACATAAAAGTAGCTTTCGTAGAAACGACGATTGGTTCTATCGTCCATCTTCACCACCAGACTTTTTGTTCCTTGATAGCGCATATGGATCATCGTGCCTCGAATAAGTTGAGGGGCAAAAATATTGAGCATATGCCCTAGAGTGATCTCTCGACTGGCAAGCTCCGCGAACTTGAGCATCATGAGGAACATTTTGTATAAGTACAGCAAAAGTTGAGCCGGGCATACCTCGTAGAAACGACAGAAGTCTACCATCAAGGAGGGAAGAGGAAGCGTATACCCGACAATAAAATGATATGTGTAGAACGTACAATATACTGGGCGGTCAAAATGAACAATATCATCTCCCACCACTGGCAACATCTCAACATGAGGCGGAATCCCCCACTTTGTCTTAAGTTCTGCAATTGCCGCTTCGTCTATAATAGAGGGAACATGCTCCGGTTCCTCTCCGATGGGGCTGTTAAAATTGGTCCATAGCTTCCCTGGATGGGGCAATATCTCGGTCTCCGTTAGAACCCTCTCATCCTCCGCCACCTCCACCCCTCTAGGAGCAAGTGCATCACTTTCCGGCGCCAAAACTACGGCAAGATTGTTAGTGCAGGAAGAAGTACCAGCCATTTATCTCGATTGAACAAAGAAAATGAACAAAGGGAAGTAAGAGGGGAAGACGATGATGTCAATTTTGGACTAACAGGAGAGTGAATTGAAAATCTAAAGTATCGGAAAAGATGAAGACGCGCGAAACTCTTTTGATAAATAGAAAAAGTGTGCCACTGGAACGGTGCTTTCCACTATTTATAGAAACATAAATGCCCCGAGCAGGAAACCCAAGAGTCGCCGATCGAAACTGATAGGTCATGAGAAACGGTTCAATCCACAAGAAACGTGTGTCATAATGACAGTAACTACAAACGATGCTTCAAATTACCACAACGGTTCAACTCCAAACGGATGCGACGATCTAGAGACATCATTGAAGCGTTACGCCATTGCCTCGATTTAAATATCTCATTCAAGGTGTAAACAGTCAGATTTTTCCTAGTCTTTGAATCGACAAAATCTGCCCAGGTGGCGAAATAGCAAAGAACACCACGACCAATCTTGGGGTCAAATCATTGACAACGTATGTCAAGTCAGAATTGTACTCGAGTAATAATGAAAAGGACCGTCGCAGGAGAGCATGTTGGTCAAAGAACACTGAATAAAAGTTCCAGGAACTATATATAGAAGGGGTGAGCACTAATAAAGAGGGGATTTCTCTCTCGAGAAAACAAGAAGAATAAGAAGGGAAAAGAAGAATCTCTGAAAAAAGAACAATTGCTTCGCTTTTCCATTCTACTCTTTCTCTTACAATTCTTTTTTGCTTAGAATGTAAATCCATTTTCCTTATATTGGAGGTAAGATTATAACATCAATAAATCTGATACATTCTTATCCTTCGTTATTTCCTGCTATGTATGTTCGGATCCGAAGTTAATTATGCTTGGCTAAGATTTACCTTCTTTATTATCGATAATTGGATTTGGCAAAAGGGTTTCAAGATTTTTTGCTCAAACAAATATGATGATTCAACCCTCTATAGTTGATCTTCGAATTCTTGATTCAAAGTCCATCTTTATCTTCATTTTAGTTGATTTATTTGTCCAGTGAAACTTCACTTCTAAACCCATTTACAATATATTATTCGATATATTTTTTTGAGGGTATAATAATAAGTTTTGTAGTGTAATTAAAGTATACAAACTTTTAGTTTTGAGATTTTTTTTTTCTTGGGTCTGCTCTAAGTATCAGTTCTCAGCTTCATGTTTTTTTTAGCTTTGGGTGGTGTTCTACCAAAGGATGAATTTTTGTTTGTTAATATACTTCTTTACTTTCAGGAACTAAGAGAATGTATTTGAAAGCTTGATTAATCTGTTGATTTGTAAGCGTTATGTATGACAAGAATTTAGCCACGACTGATGTACTAAGTCTATAACTAATCAACTTCTGGGATTCTCGAGAAGAACTAAGCAAAAGAATAAAAGGATTTGTTCTAAACATGTTAATTATAGTAAAAGAGGTTGATGAGTTTAATGAGAAAGAGTTGGGAGAAAAATAAAGAGATACAGACGATGAGTTGATTTTGGAGGAGAAATAGTTGGACATTGGAGCTGTTGAGAAGAAGATAAATGTCTTATGGGAGGGGTAAAATATTTAGGGCAGACACGGGTCTAAGAAAATTATCCTTAAATATGAACCAATAGAATAGTGTCATGTATATTTTTATAAAAACTCACATGGTCAACAAGTCAACAGTTAGTGTGAAGGGTATTTTTAAGACAAAAAGTAGTGTTAAGGGCATTTATGGGCCCAATGGGTGGAAAAGGAGGGGAAAATTGAGTCATTTTTAATACCTTTGGGGCATTTATGATCCTTTTTCGTTAAAAAAAATAAGAATGATATAATAGTTATTTATGAAGTCATGGTTAGTTCCAACAAATAAGACAGTAAATTGCTTCTCCTTTTTATGTATATTTTAAATGTTAGAAAATCTCTATGTGATGATAAACTACAATTACATTGATCGGTAAACTTCATCATATTTTTTTGAAAGTTCGACCCAAGTCAAAGTTCTCTATTTCTTCTTCATTTTGTGTCTTTTGTTTGGTAGAAGCAAATTTATACAATAATATATATTGCAAGATGTAAATCAAGTCATCATGATATTCTTGCAATGAAAATCATGTTGTACCTTGTCAAGAAATCTCATTATATATTTTGTTTATTTACTTTATTTACCCTCAAAATCAGATAACAATTAAATTTGTAAGTGGTTTTAAGGATACATGGATTAATTTGATACAAAATGATAAACTGAATTAGAATTAACAAATAAAGGTATAGTAAATTCAAACCACGCAAGGGGATGATTCCAGCCTTCGTGTAACATTCACCCTCGGTCCGGGCTCACAGTAGATAATATTGATGAACAAGAATAAGAGCTTTTGATAAAAGTAAAAAATAGTAATATATTACTTTTGAATACGTGTTACCATCTGCCTAATGAATTATCAGACCCCTTTTATATAGTAGGGGAATCCTACTCTAGGTTCAACTCCATAAAAGATTTTTTTTTATGTTTAACCGATTGTCGGTTCTTTATCGATACGTATCGAGATTCATGCCGTGATATCCGGCCAGTTGCAGATATTAAGGCCTTATGTTGGTTATGCTTGATTGCCCGACAATGTTCTCCGAAGACTTTCAGGGTTAGGATCGATCCCGGGTCATAACCCCGATATTCTCGAGGGTAGGTGTCATGCCCCCGAACTCTGACTCGATGAGACCCTTCCCTCGATTCCAATCCCTTGTCATCATGTCTCAAACTTGGCTTTTCTCATTGGAGACCGGGGTATACCATGAGCCCGATTTTACCCGTATACAGATAGTTCCCTCGTTTCTCGAAGAGTAAGTTGACGAGAAATGACATGAGCTCCCCGATTCCTTTTACGATACGCCAAGACAGAAACGATAAAAAACCCGAAACGTCTCGTCAGTTATGTCATAATGGCCCTAAATGCGTGTCAGCCGTCGGTTAGTTGTCCTTGGATGCGAAACATTGCGGAACCCCTATAAATACCCCATCCTTCGTTCATTTTCCACTTTACGTAAAACCTTCTACCCTCGTACCTTCAGGATTACTCTTTTTCACACTCTAGCATTTTTTGCCTGTTACTCAAGGTTCTTCAATACGTTGTAGAATTCTTACTCATCATCCACTCAAGCCAACACATCTGAGCTTCCAAATTTCAACCTTTTTTTATCTTTTTCAAGCTTCCCCCATAACAATGGCAAAAACCTCAAAATCTATTCCCCAAAAGGATGCTCCTTCTTCTTTGTGGCCGACCACTAAGGTCGAGGAGACCGCCCCTGAAGTGGTTATTGATGAACCGGCGGGATCCTTGTCATATCAAGGTGGGACCAAGCAAAACAATCTATGTTAGCTATAAGAAATTTAATGAATTTTTTTCCTGAGCTCGGGAGTTAACCCCCGAGCCCAAGTATAGATTACGATTGGGAAAATGCTCGATCAATATGTCTTTCTCCAGTTCTTTGATTGTTAATTTGGTGGCGTCGGAATTATTGGGGGCTATGAAAGACCCCGGGAATCGCGTAGTCGTCGTCTTCACTCGTCCCCTGCTTCTCCAGTTAGGTCGGGGCCTGTGTCGGTAATTGCTATTTGGTTTCTTCTTTGGCGACTGAACTCAGGCATTTTGGTGTTGAAAGTGCAGATATCGGGATCACCTCTTCGACCGCGAATATCTCCTATGAGGTCGGTTATTTCATAAATTATTTTAATCCCTCCTAGCGTTGGAAATTTCAACACCTGGTGCAGAGTCGAGGGAACTGCCTTCATCTTATGAATCCACGGCTTCCCGAATAGAGTATTGTACCTTATATCTCCTTCGATCACATAGAACTTGGTTTCTTAAATGGCTTCGGCGGCGTTCACTGGTAATGTTATCTCCTATTTAGTGGTCTCATATGACATATTGAATCCGTTTAGAACTCAGACTGCAAGCACGATTTGGTCTTATAGATCGAGCTGCTCCACGACCCTCGATCTGATGATATTGGCTAAGCTACCTGGATCAATTAACAGACGCTTAACTCGAGATTTATTTATGATTACAGATATTACTAGTACATCGTTGTGAGACTGCATGATGCCTTCAGTGTCTTCATCGTTGAAAGACAAAGTTCCCTCTAGCACGTAATCTCGAGTCCGTTTTCCCCTTGTGATGGATACTTTGGTGCATTTCAACATCGGCCCTAAGGAACGTCGAGCCCACCGATGATCATGTTAATGACGTGCTAAGGTTCCTCCTACTCGATCCGCTTACTAGAATCTCTATTCCTGAAATGGTTTTGGCTCAATCGCTTAGGAACTCTCGGAGATGTCCGTTGTTGAATAGCCAAGCTATTTCCTCTCTTAATTATCGGTAATCTCCTGTTCTGTGGCTGTGAGTGCCATGATATTTTCACATTAGGTTAGAATCCCTTTGGGTTGGATTGGACTATAGAGGTCGAGGCCATTTGGTGTCTTTGATGCGTCCGATGGCAGATACGATGGTAGAAACATCAATGTTAAAGTTGTACTCTGATAACCTTGGCGCTTCCTTAGGCCCAACGGGCCTGTCAAAACTATTTTTGCTCATGAGTCCCCAATTGTTTTGACCTTGATCACATCTCCTATTACTTCTCACAGGGTTTCGCCCAGACCCATTACCTTTCCGATCTCCATTGTATGGCTGATACCGATCCCTATTTGATCTTAGTTCACGATCAATGTCTCTCTTGACACTGCCGATAGCTCTGATGAGGGTAAACGGACCCAGAAGGGGCCCCACCTAATCATCTTTGACCCTAAATTTTGATTAATATCGATTATGTACGTCGGCCCAAGTAACAGCCGGATATTCTACCAGATTTTATTGCAACTGCTGTGAAACCAACGAGCTTTGACATTGAGTCCTTGGGGTGAAAGCCTGAACGTCCCAGTCATCCGCGACCGGAGGCAGGTCCATCCATTTCATTTGAAACGGGACACAAATTCTCTAATCATCTCATTATCTCTCCATTTTACTTTGAAAATATTTGACTTTCTGGTCTCAACCTTGATGGCTCCAGCGTGTACGTTCACGAAGGAATCTGCAAGCATAGCAAATGAGTCAACAGTATTAGGGGGTAGGTTGTGATACCATATCATAGCTCCCTTTGACAGAGTTTTCCCGAACATTTTCAGCAGGACGGACTCGATCTCATCATCCTCCAAGTTGTTCCCTTTGGTGGCGCATGTGTAGGAGGTCACATGTTTATTTGGGTCAGTTGTTCTATTGTACTTAGAGCTATCGGGCATGCAGAACTTCTTAGGGATTGGCTTAGGAGTTGCGCTCGGAGGAAAAGGTTTTTGAACAAACTTCTTGGAATCCAGGCCCTTTAATATCGGTGGTGCTCCTGGGATTTGGTCGACCCTGGAATTGTAGGTTTCCATCTTTTTGTTATTGGCTTCGATTTTCTTTTCTCCAGATTCTACCCATTTTGTCTGCTTCTCGAGCATCTTTATGATCTCTAGGTTAGTCCCTAGTTCATTTTCTTTCGGACTCTCCATGACCGGTCCATTTCTGCGGGTAATTTCCCGGGATGGCTCGGGCTCAATTTTGCTTGGGGCACGACTTTGGTTCTGTAGCTAGGCTATTGCTTCCTGTTGAATCCCATCACCTTCACCGTAGTGCGTATTTTGGGCAACTGATCGAACTTCCTTGCGGACGTTGTTCTCAGGATCGATAGGCAAATTCACATTGATGGCCACATGCAAGCTAGCGTCGCTCGGGTCTGCGGCTGGAACTCCGTTGAGATCGACAGGGGGCACCTCGTTACCGGGTGCTATATTATTATTCTCGCCATGGTGGCCGGACTCAGCATCCACGTTTAGAGGGGCAGACTGGGAGTTCGACATTTCAAACTTTGACCTGAAATTAAAGACACTTCAAAGAACAAGTGTAAAGTAGAGTGTATTACGAAAATTTATATCAAATTGCCACTATTATCCTTCGCCCCACGGTGGGCGCCCAACTGTTTACCCTCAAAATCGGATAACAATTAAATTTGTAAGTGGTTTTAAAGATATGCAGATTAATTTGATACAAAATGATAAATTGAATTAGAATGAACAAATAAAGGTATAGTAAATTTAAACCACGCGAGGGGGATGATTCCAGCCTTAGTGTAACGTTCACCCTTGGTCCGGGCTCAAAGTGGATAGTATTGATGAACAAGAAAAAGAGCTTTTGATAAGAGAAAAATAGCAGTATATTACTTTGGAATACGTGTTACAATGTGTCTAATGAATTATCAGACCCCCTTTATATAGTAGGGGAATCCTACTCTAGGTACAACTCCATAAAAAATAAAAAATCTTTTGTTTAACTGATTGCCGTTTCTTCATCGATATGTGTCGAGATCCACGCCGTCATATCTGGTCGGTTGCGGATATTACAACCTTCTATTGGTTGTGCTTGATTTCCCGACAATATTCTCCGAAGTCTTTCAGCGTTAGGATCGATCCCCAGTCATGACCCTGATATTCTCGAGGGTGGGCGTCATGGACCCGAACTCCGACTCGATGGGACTCTTGCCTCGATTCCGGTCCGTTGTCATTATGTCTCGAACTTGGCTTTTCTCATCGGAGACCGGGGTATATCATGAGTCTGTTTTTACCCGTATTATTACTTATTGACATTCCAGCTAATATGTAATCTTATGAATACATAAAGTTAATTATATTATCTAATTGGCATTCGTGGAAATTTTTACATTCAATTACTTCCTAAAATAAATATTAGTATTAATATCCTATGGGAATAATAACATATTCAAAATTAATTATGTTGAAGAATTCAAAGATTTATTAAGTATTTTCTTAGTTTTGAAATGCCCTTGTTGTATACATTTGGGGTGTGTTTGGTACGAAGAAAAATATTTTCTAATTTTCTCATGTTTGGTTGGTTTAAATGATTAGAAAAATATTTTTCTCATGAACTTGTTTCCGGGGGAAAATATTTTCCCTATTAAGCGAAGGGAAAAATATTTTCCAAAATACCTTTTTAACCTTCCCCACCCTATTTCTCATCCCCACCAACCCACCCACCCTCGCCCCAAACCCTCACCCCCACCCCGCCCCAACCCCACCACCCCAATCCCCCATCCTAAATAGAATATTATTAATGGTACTTTTTTTAACGCTATAAATAGAGTATTTTTTTTCATTTCAACAAATGAGTATTTTTCTTTTTATGATATAAAAAAAGATTTTTTTTATTTTAATAAAAAAGGTACTTTTTTATGATGTAAAAAAAATATTTTCTTTTATTTTAACAAAATGTAGTAAAAAGTATTTTCTTTCATTTCAGTATTTTTTTTCTTATGATGTAGAAAAAGTACTTTCTTTTATTTCAACAAAAAAATTATTTTCTTTTCATGATGTAGAAAAATATTTTCTTCCATTTCAACAAAATGAGTATTTTCTTTTTATGATGTAGAAAAAATATTTTCTTTCATTTCAATAAAATAAATACTAGCCCAAAAAATAGATTTTATTTTTAGTTGTGGAGCACAAACTTCAACATTATTTTTGCGTAAAAATGTAATGAAACACATTAGTTCCTTTGGGGTTTGTATGAATTTTTAGAAGAATAATTAAAATCTTAATGTTCTGAAAATTTTGGGTATTTGAAGGAGGGGTGGAGAGGGGGGGGGAGAGCACATGAAACATGGAGATTTGGGGGAAGAATGTGAAAAGAGTAGCATAAAAACTTATTTTCCTAAAAAAATATTTTCTACTCTCTAACCAAACACTAGAAAATATTTCCATTCACCAACTAAACAAGGGAAAATAAGTAATAAAACAAATCCTTTTTCATGGAAAACATTTTCTAGAAAAACAGTTTCTTTCGTACCAAATACATCCTTGATACAACTTTGTTTCTTTTTCTTATTTTGTGTGGAACTGCTAAAACTTAAAAGGGTTAGGAATAAAAATAGATAGTGACAACTTTAATTTGAGATTCAAAAGTTAATATTGGTAAAAATATCTCATAGCCACCCGTAGGGTTGTTCATAAAAATCCGAAAACCAGAACCAAATTGAAAACCAAACCAAACCGATACCTTTTGGTTTGGTTTGGTTTTGGTTTTAAAATTTAAAAACCGATCAAATTTGGTTTAGTTTTGATTTTAATAAAAAAAAACCCGAACCAAACCGAATATAAGAGTAGCTATTTAAATTTATTATTACTCGTATATATATATGTGTATACTTTTATACAAAGTTTCAAAAAATTTGCAGTAAATATTAATCGTTTGCACTTTTAGTACAGTTCTTTACCTTTACATTCTAATTTGATTGGTAGTTTTCTTTTGTTAAGTGTAAGAATCTATTTCATGTTAAAAATAATATATTTTTAATTATGTCCTTAAATTATTCATCACTATTTGATTCAATTATCATCAATATATCTTGGTAAATAATAGATTTCTCAAAGGACAATTGATTTGATAGTGTTACGTTGAAAATGTGGTCGCCGAAATATGTGTTTGGTAGTGTATGTCTTATATTTAAGAAAAAACTGACAAATAACCGAAAAAATCGAAAAACCGACTTCATTGGTTTGGTTTGGTTCTAATATTTGAAAAACCGACTAACTTGGTTTGATTTCTTTTTAGGGAAAAACCGATCCAAACCGAACCATGTACCCCCTAGCCACCCCTACAATTCCTGAATGTAACGAAAAAAAGGAGAAAAAAGTGAATTCCAATTAGACTTGTTCTTAAAAAAAGGAAGGCAAATACATAAGTTACCCCCTAAACTATGGACCAAATCCCTGTTACACACTTTCTGACCACGAAAATCATCTTACACATTCAACCTTTTCTGAGTGTGTCTAATACACACTTTTTTTTCTTGACCAATTTTTCAAAATATGTGTAAAGTCACGCACTAATAAGATTGTGACACGTGTTATTATTCTTTTAAAAATTAAAATATGTAAAAATACAATTATACCATTTACCATCTTCCCCCTTGCATCTCTTTCTCTTCGCCGGCGATAACAACCAGACCTCTGCCATCTAATTCAAGCAAAAACTAGAAGCCCCAATCAAATGCTCTAGCTTCTAATTTCTAAATATTTTCGAGATACAAAATTCGAGTACCAAATATTGGAATCTTTTGCAAAAAATTTATTAAGATTTGATCCAAACGCCAAAAACAAATAGTTGTACTAGAATATTGGTTCTTCTTAAGCAAACCTACAACCCTCTCCAATGGTATATAATGGTAAGTGGGTTCCTTCATGGTTGCTCCCAACATGTGTAAGGGGAAAAAGGAAGAGAAGAGAAAAAGGTGCTTCAATAGTGAAGGTATGGTGATTTTTCGACAGGTGAGTATTGATTGATTTTAGGATGATGGAAAAGTTGTGGAGCATCAATGGTGGACGATGGAGAGGTCTGGATGGGCTCTCGACGGGCAGGTGGTGGATTAGTTTAGAAAAATAAAAAAGAAAGAAACTAAAAAAAAGGAAAGAAAGAAAGAAATTTTATTGTAATCGTTGGATAAATTTCACTAAATCTGAACCGTTTAAATAAAATATCAAACATATAATTTTTTAATGTTCAGATGCCTCATTTTGTTTGTAAACACGCACTAGCCACGTAGGCAAAGAGGTGTATATTAGTCACACTCTGAAAAGATTGAATGTGTAAGATGATTTTCGTGGTCAGAAAGTATATAATAGGGATTTGAGCCAAAGTTTAGGGGGTAACTTATGTATTTTGTCAAAAAGGAATAATGTTAAATGGATCATATACGTAACCAAAAAAAAAATCTCTCCGTAGCTGAATAGGAAGAAGGAGTGGGACCCAACAAATAAACGGCTCTGATTGGCTGAAATACGGCGGGCTCCACGTCAGGCGGCGTAGGGGGTAAATTAAAAGGAAATCTATATATAATGGACTTTAAAAGCCTCAAAAGTCCAAACCCAGTCTTCCTTGGCCTAAAACCTCATATCGGCCGCAGTCCATTAGGGTTTTGAGCTCTGAACCTCAAAGTTCAAGCATAAGCCCATCTTCTTCTCCTTCTCCCTCCAGAATTTTTTCTTGAATTACGATTAAAAAATAATCATAAACGATAAAGTATAAACCCTAAACCCTGCTTTAGATACAGAGGTTTTTGTTTCACCATTGGTTTGCGACGTCAGTTGTTCTAAAAAGTAAGTACCTTTTTTGCGCGGAATTAATTGCTTTTGTTCATGTGTCTGTTGTTTCATGGATTCTTATGTAAATAGCATTCAAGCTTTTCCTGCATTTATTCATTCATTCAAATTGATTTTTCCTTACATTCGGATCGTTTTGAAATTCACCTTTTGTATTTATTCTTAGATTGCCTGTTAACTTTTTTGAGATATTTTTGATTATGGGAAGCGTGTTTCTGTGCTGCTTAACAATCATTATGTGAATTAGGGAATGGATACTCTCCTAGTCATGTCTTGCTTTAGTCTGTAGGGAAGTATCCCATTGGTGTTCAACGTTAGTTGTCTGTAAAGAAGCATTGAGTTTGAAAGAGTTGTGAAAAGAAAATTTAGAAGTGTATATATCATCGAGTTGACTAGAAAGAATCATCTTTGTTCTAGGTTTTTCTGATGGTGTTTTGCATGTGATTGACAGTTCTTGATGGGAATTAGGAAAATCTGTCGTCAGAAGAAGGTTCCTTCACGGCAATTCAAATAATGCCTTCGAGGCAATACAGATGACACCCTCAAAGCTTTACAAATAACGCCTTTGAGGCAATAAAGCTAACAGCTTAAAGGCAATACAGATAAATCCTTCGAGGCCATGCAAATAATGCCTCTGAGGCGATGCAAATAGTGTATCATACAAACGATGCCTTCGAGGCTAGTGGCTACTCAAATAACGCCTTCGAGACTACACAAATAACTCCTTCAGGGCCATTAATTTATTATGTTAATGATGTTGACAAATCATTGTTGGACAATTTCAAGGGCATCACCTTTCATTAATTTTCAGTGACGTTCCATGGTTTATGCTTGAAAAATACTCGTCTAAGCCCTTAAGCTATATTGCATTACTGCTGCATAGGTTCATTTATTTGTCCAATTCAAATGCCTTCATTCTTTATGCCTGAGAACGACTAATATTGCAGTATTGCTTCATATGTTTACTTACTTTAAAACATTTGTATGCCAGAATTAGGTTATGAACTTTCTGCCTTATTTTGATATTTATGTGGTAGAGTAAATGTCATCGATAAAGTAACATGTTTTTCTATTTATATATAAACTAATGGTATAGCTCAATGAAGAATTGCAGCTAGTTGGTATTTTTGACAATACATGCATGCAGTTAGTTGATGAAATTATTTTAATTGGCGACAAAAGTATCTTCATTGATCTTTTGTTTGCTTTGCTGGCAGGGTGCTCACTATGGACGCCCTAACTAGTTATAATGAGATAGCTGATTCACAGGCACAACCGAATAAGCGCAGGCGGAAGAAGTCCATAGTTTGGGAACATTTCACAATTGAAACAATTGATGCGGACTGTACCAGGGCTTGTTGTAAGCAGTGCAAAAAGTCCTTTGCGTATATTAGTGGCTCAAAGTTAGCAGGCACCAGCCATCTCAAACGGCATATTGCCTTGGGTATTTGCCCGGTGAATCGAAGCAACCAGGAGAAGAATCAAACCCCATATAACCCCGCTGTGCAAACTAATGGTTCTGCAAGTGCTACTCTTAAATCAAGAAAGCGCTACAGAGCTACTCCAGGACCAACAAGTATCCCATTTGATCAGACCCGTTGCTGCTATGAGATTGCAAAAATGATAATTCAGCATGACTACCCACTTGAGATGGTGGAACACTCAGGATTTAATAAGTTTGTTCGAAGTCTTCAGCCATTATTTAGTTCAGTGAGTGTCAATACCATCCAAGACCACATTTTTAACATTTACCTGAGAGAAAAGCAAAGCCTTTTGAACATTATTAGTGCAATTCCTGGACATGTTAGCCTGACACTGGATTTAAGAACTTCAGATCAGAGTTTAGGCTATGTCTTCTTAACAGGATACTTTGTTGACTGTGATTGGAAATTGCAGCGGCGACTTCTCAATGTTATCATGGTACCTTTTCCTGATTCAGAAGTTGCCTTCAATCATGCTGTTGCCGCATGTTTGACAGATTGGTGTTTAGAGTCTAAGCTATTCACTCTCACACTGGATCGATCCTTCGCAAATGACAATGTTAGAAAAAACCTGGGACATCTACTGTCGATCAAGGGAGGAAATATTCTCAATGGTCAGCTAATAATTGGTAGTTGTTGTGCTCATGTTCTGAGCCATCTTGCACAGGATGCGTTAGATTCCATGAGAGCAATTGTTGAGAAGGTCCGCCAAAGTGTTAAGTTTGTTAAAACCGCAGATGCCCACGAAGAAAAGTTTCTTGAGCTGAAGAGACAACTTCAAGTTCCCAGTGCAAAGGAACTTATTGTTGATGACCAAACTAAATGGGATACCACATATCAAATGCTGATGAACGCTTCTGAGCTGAAACAAGTATTTTCTTGCTTGGATACTTCTGATCCTGATTATAAGGTGACTCCTACAATGGCTGAGTGGAAGCAGGTTGAAATTCTCTGTGCATACCTGAAGCTTTTCTTTGATGCAGCCAACATTTTAACTTCCTCGACATATGCAACGGCTGATGTGTTATTTCATGAAGTGTGGAAAATTCAGCTCGACCTGATGCAGGCAGCCCATAGCCAGGATCATTTCGTAAGCAATTTGACTAAACCATTGCAGGAGAAGTTTGACAAATACTGGACTGATTGCAACCTGGTTTTAGCAGTTGCTGTTGTTATGGATCCTAGATTCAAAATGAAGATAGTCGAGTTCACCTTTAACAAGATCTATGGTGAAGAAGCTGAAACTTGGATCAAGATTGTTGATGAGGGAGTGCATGAACTGTTTTGTGATTACATCGTGCAATCACTTCCTCCGCCTCCGCCTAATTTTGTGGATGAAGCAAATGAGAATATTATAAAATCAGAATTCTGTCAGGAAGATAATTTCCTTCCTAATGGTGATACATTTGCAGATTTTGATGTCTATCTCCATGACATTATGAACAATCAGCAGATGAAAACAGAGTTAGATCAGTATCTTGAAGAATCTCTCATGCCCCGTTCACAAGATTTTGATGTTTTGGGTTGGTGGAGAATAAACAGATCCAAGTACCCCACTCTCTCCAAAATGGCATCTGATATTTTATCCATCCCCGTCTGCACAGTAACTCTAGATTCTGTGTTCGACACTACACCGCGAAATTTGGACAGCCACCGTAGTTCTTTGAGACCCATAACTCTTGAGGCTCTCAGTTGTGCAAAGGATTGGCTCCAATATGAATCTTGGGAGCTCCCATCCGGAGTCCCAGCATCAATGGTTAAAATGGAGTATTAGCTTTGTTAGTAAAGATTTTTTTCTTTTAGTTTCTTTTTTGTTTTCTTTTGCTTCGCCTTTATATTAACATTTTTGTGCACACAAGCTTATAGGTCAATGAAATTCATATTCTTTCACCAACTTTACCAAAATAAGATTCACTCTTTCATCTTTCTGGAAAAAAGTAGGAATATATAAGGAAGCTAGTGATTGGGAAAAAATCTGCTGTTTAGATTGTGCAGAAGATTGAAGGCTCTAAGGCTATCAATACCATTGTATCATCTGATAAAATCAAATAAATTAGTTTCAACACTTAAGATTGAATGCATCAAGTGATTACACATTAGATGTGTTAGTGAAATTTGAATGCTGCATCCATAATATATGATTATTTAATAATAAGGAAGGGCTAGATGAGAGAGAAAAAAGCAAGGAAACGAGGAGTAACGATAAAGTGGCACACCAAATCCGTCGTTACCTCACGATGCTCTTGTGCAGAAGGCCACTACTGCTTATTTCACTGACTTCAATCTATATGCGAGAGCTCAAAAATGTGGATGAAACCTTAGATTAGCATCACATGGTAGTCTCAAGCTCTCTCAGGAGACTGTCAAACTTGTCATATAATTTAAATTCGTCTTTCCACGAAAAAAGTGTGTTCTTCATAGCTTCACTATGCCCAAACCAAGTTTCCCAACTTGCTCATCTTCACTTTTCTCCAAAAGTCTATTTATCACCACACGCGATCATAGAAAGCTGCAAATCTATGGACCAACTTAGGCAGATTCACTCAGTAATGATCCAAAATGGCCTTGCTTCTGATCCCACACTCTGCTCCAAGATCATAGCTTTTAGTTCAACTTGTGAATCAGGTGATATGAAATATGCTCGTTCTGTGTTTGACATAATGCTAGAACCAGGAGTCTTCGTTTGGAATACAATGATCAAGGGCTATTCAAAAGAAAATAGTCCAAATAATGCAGTGTCCATTTACAGAGAGATGTTAAATGACAATGTTCAACCGGACAATTATACGTTCCCCTTCTTGCTTAAGGGTTTTACTCCTGAAATATCGTTAAACATAGGGAAAAGTATGCATGCTCATATATGTAAATTCGGGTTTGAGTTAAATGAGTTTGTTCAGCATTCGTTGATTCATATGTACTGTTTAAGTGGGCAAGTTGATATGGCTCGTGGCGTATTTGATTTGAGTTCTAAAAGTGATATACTAATTTGGAATGCTATGATTTCCGGGTACAACAGGTCCAGACAATTCGGAGAGTCAAGGAAACTCTTTTATGCAATGGAGGAGAAGCGATTGCAGCCCACTTTTGTGACTCTTGTCTCAGTAATATCAGCTCTCTCACAGCTTAAGGATTTAGATACTGGCAACCGAGTTCATCAATATGTTAAGGACTGTAAGGTAGAGTCTAATTTGGTTTTGAACAATGCTTTAATTGACCTGTATGCGGGTTCTGGAAAGATGGATGTTGCACTTGGCCTATTTCAGAGCATGAAGCATAGAGATGTGATATCGTGGACCACAATTGTCAAAGGTTTCGTGAACATTGGACAAGTTGATGTAGCTAGGAAATATTTTGATCAGATGCCAGAGAGGGATTCCATATCTTGGACAGCCATGATTGATGGATATGTCAAAGAAAACCGATCTAAAGATGTCTTAATGCTCTTCCGTGAAATGCAAGCAGCAAAGATACGACCAGATGAGTTCACTATGGTTAGCATCCTTACCACATGTGCACATCTTGGGGCTCTTGAACTTGGAGAGTGGATCAAGGCTTACATTGACAAGCACAAGATTAAGGTTGATAGACATTTGGGGAACGCTGTCATAGACATGTACTTGAAGTGTGGAAATGTGGAAAAGGCACTGATGGTGTTTTCTGAAATGCCTTGCAAGGACAAATTCACATGGACGGCCATGATTGTCGGTCTTGCAACTAATGGGAATGGGAGAGAAGCTCTAGATATGTTTTTTGATATGTTGAGAGCTTCAGAAACACCTGATGAGGTGACTTACATTGGCGTGCTTAGTGCTTGTACTCATATGGGTATGGTAGAGGAAGGAAAAAGGTTTTTTATTAGCATGACCTCTCAGCACGGCATTCAACCTAATGTTACACATTATGGCTGTATGGTTGATCTTCTTGGTCGAGCAGGGCGCTTGGGGGAAGCTTATGAGGTTATAAAGAATATGCCAATGAAACCAAATTCAATTGTTTGGGGAGCTCTTCTTGGTGCTTGCAGAGTTCACAAGGATGTTCAAATGGCTGGAATTGCAGCTCAACAACTTCTTCAGCTAGAGCCTGGTAGTGGGGCTGTTTATGTTCTCTTGTGTAATATATATGCAGCTTGTAAAAAATGGGAAAACTTGCGCGAGATAAGAAGAATAATGACGCATCAGGGAATCAAGAAGACGCCAGGTTGTAGTCTGATAGAGATGCATGGGATTGTTCATGAATTTGTTGCAGGGGATCGGTCTCATCCTCAATCTAAAAGCATCTATTTAAAGTTGGCTGAGTTGATTGAAGAACTGAAATTAGCAGGCTATGTTCCTGATACTTCAGAGGTTTCTCTTGACACAGGAGAAGAGGAGAAAGAGAACTCCCTTACTCGGCTAAGTTAGAAGTTGGCGATTGCATTCGTTCTAATTAATTCTGAACCTAAATCCACTATTAGGATAGTTAAAAACCTTAGAATCTGTGCAGATTGCCACCATGTAACAAAGTTAATATCAAATCTTTACAATAGTAAACAAGTTGTTAGAGACAGAACCCGGTTTCACCATTTGTACAAGGTTCATGTTCTTGTAAAGATTGCCTTCTCCATAGGGAAAATACGTTCTCCGCTTGGACTAGGAAATAAAATACTTTTGTTGTACTATCTGTTGCTTTTACAAAATTTAGAAACTTTTAGTACGCAACTAATTCTCTTACAGCAATCCAAAAACAACTCTGTCATAATTAAAATTCAAACACTCACAAAAAAAAAAACAAAACGTTTTCTTGATCAAGTAATTAGTCTGAATTATGGACACTAAAGCCAGGCTTAGAAGGCTTCATGAGTTTTATATACCCTCTAGAACTCAGAGTTTTGAAGCTTATGAACTCCACACATAGCATTAGCAAAATTTCAGAGGCTAACGCGGTCGCTCCGGAGCTTTATGCAACATTGGTGTCAACTCCGAATCTCCATCATCGTTCTCATTATAGTCGTCGTCTTCCAATTCTTCATTGTGACGAAGTTCTGCAATTTTTCTACGCATATGCCGACGCCATGCAGCTTGTATAAAGCTGGCAGCCCACGTTCTCCATTGCTGCGAGTAAAATCTGAAAGTGTGCTGTACCTGTCGACTCTGCAGCCGCCTGAACTGAGATGTAATGTACTTCACTTCCTCTGCTTCTAAGGCAAATGCCTCTACTTCTGTGAGTGCCTTTACAGTCCTAGTGGATGGCGGCAAGTTTGAACCGGATTTAGGATCCAATGCCCATGTCAGCAGTTCCTCCCCGCAGAAGTCATTTTCTTTCAGAATACCTCTGTTGAAGAAACCACTTCTTCCACCATCAGTTGTTACACTTTCTAGGTGACCACGGATTATAAACAACATTTCACCAACCGGGTCCCCTTCCCTAACTATGTACGTATTTTCTGTGCATAAACTTGGTTTCAACCGCTCACAGATTGCATCAAGCAACCTCTCGTCCATGTTCTCAAACAAGGGCACCTACAAAACGGGTCATTCACAATATTAAAACAAATTCACATTGAGGTTTCAATATATAAAGGTACTCCAATATTATCATGCCCAAAAGTGTAAGCTTTCTTTTCATTTCTATGCACACTTACATCAAATTTCTTAACTCTTTAAGATACGGAAACAGGATTATCAACAAGAAAAGAGTACTTACCCTTCTGACCAAATTCAAACAAAGATGCCGCTTAATATCCCTCCTAAGATCTTTTGGCAGATTTTGCACTAAACTCTCTTCATCTACTCCTCTAGTTTCCAGCCATTTGTATTGATCATAACGTCGAACTCTCTCCCTTAGCTCGGGAGGAAGTACTCTGTGATGCATCCACTGCTCCGAGTCACGCCTTTTGACCCTCATTTCCTCAAGGCGTACCGTCAGAGACTGAAGATAGGTCTGTAGGGAACAAAAGATTCCTCAAGTTTCAACACTGTTGGAATGTACGAACTTGTACGTTTTCCTAATTAAAGAATTTTCATGCTCCTAAGGTTTAATAGTAGTATAGTGTAATACAATCAAGCATTTCCCGTAATCAGGCAATTAGCAGGTTGTTAGAAGTCATTTCTCCCATTTGTTTAGGACATAACAAGGTAGGTTATGCAATCCCTCCATTTTTATTGTTTGAACCAATCTGAATTCGGAATAATATGAAACAAGAAAGACCAAATTCCTTACTTTTTCTTCCAATCTGATTAAACAACATCAGAGAAGGATAAATACTAAAATAGGAGGTAAATCTCCTTCTTTTTCCGCTTCACCTTCCGTCTCCTACATCAAGCAGTTAGAGGAACCGAAGGAGCCATATGTTTAAAATGTTAGCAATATGAGAAGGCACTTTATCATTATTGAACTAATATTAAACAAAAGCTTGTATAAGATCTGATAAAATCCCTATGGTGCTCATCCGATTTTTGAATTCCTTGGGTCAATTTATTCAATACTAGACTGTCAAACAAATATGCAGTTGTATTAACTTTAACGCCAAGTATCTATGCAATAGTGGCCATAAGTCCTGTTCAAGATATTGCCAGCTTTGACCCTTGAAAAGAAACTAAAAGAATAAACGAAGTATGACACTGAAAAGCTTGGTATTATTCTGCATCATCTTCTAAAGAATCTGACAAGTTCAACCTTAAGAAAAACGTTCCCAGAAAACCAAAACATAAAGGCCTCTTTAATCAACGCACCTGCATGTTTCCAATGAGAAGAGCAAATAGTAGGAGTCCGGAAATGGCCAATATTATTGAAAAGAGATTTTCCAGAGTATAGGTACTGGTTTCAAGCCCCTGACCAAGTGTGCTGTAAAAAATGAAATATCAAACTAGTAAGCTCAGGAGGCCTTGTAAGGCGGCATTGACCAAAGGGCGATTTTCTGGCTGTAGTGAACACCAACGTGTACAGGGAAAATTATGAGGCAGACGAATGTTGACCAAATACAAAGTGTGGAAAGGAGGGGAAATAACAATATTATTAGAGGCATCATATAGCTGAAATTTTACCTCAAATTCTGCAAGCCCCACCACAAACAAAAACAATATTTGACAACGAAATCCTCAGAGTCAAGAACACCAGATGTTACAGCTCTTGCATATATTCCATACTGAAAGGTTTCCTCCTCAGAACATTTCTTGTCAAGAACACTCTTACCAATTTCTTGCCATTCTGTCACATTAAAGTTTCCTTCACGTGAACAATACAGATAAGATAATTTTTCATTGCACCGCTCATTTTCACTACATGCTTCATTCCAACATGTATCTTTGCGTTCAATGGATAACAGGTACCAGAAGGCCCCGAATATCTGCATATCACAAACAATAGACTTTAAGCATTTCTGGACTCTTGAACGATGTCCTTCTCATCATGTTTGAGATTCCACATTGGTTATTTTGACTGGAGATAAATTAGCCTCTCCTAGTACCATAAATAGTCAAATACTAATAACTGATGGAATTATAGTTAACAGCTCAGATTAGAATGATAACAAAGTATGCCGAAAGGAAAAGGAAATAAAAGGATCCAGTTTACCAATTGAGGTCGGGTGAATAGATAGGAGTAATGTACAACTTGTGTTCAATAAGGAGGATGAAAAGAATGTAATGCAGTGTCCCAAATGGCGGCCCTTAACAAATGCATCCTATGAGTCACATTAAAGAACTAGTCCAAGGCACAAAGCTATTTGTACGATGAAATCTAGAAAAAAGAACAGCTATCACAGAATTTCCATATTCTAGACCAAGAACCAGAAAAAAGCAGAGTGGAAAACCAACTACCTATAAAGGTTCTTCTAGTAAGCATTTTGATGAAAAACTAAGCTTCACTTAATACTAAAATGATTCCTTAAAGAGTATGGTAGCCTGATGTTTTATCTTGTTAATTATATACATTCTTATTGTATGTAATGACTGGTCACTTTATGTCGAACCTTATCAGGCAAAAGAATTCACGATAAATTGTAGCAACATGAGTTAGTAATTCTTCTTGTCCCAGAATGAAAAAACAAAAGCAGTTAACAGTACTACCGAATGTAACAATGAACAGACTTGAGAAGTTACTTACATGACTAGCCAGCACAAACCACAACAGATAATATGCAGCACCAGCCCAAGCAGTTTCTGCAAACACCCCCGCAGTCTTTTTCAAATCCGAACTTAATGGAACAAATCGCAAAAATCTAGGAATATATTGAAGGATGATGATGACCACTAACGCTTTCTTTGTACCCAATACATCCGAACCTTTTGATCCATCAAGATATCTCGCTACCACAAGCTGAAGAAGAAAAAAGCACTCGAAGACATAAATCAAGCAAATACCACCTTATGGAGAAAGAAACAATGGTAAAGTTATAGTTGAAGCTTCCTGAGGAAATCCAGATGTTTTTATATTATCTGTCTACTGTGGCTGCTAGTACTAAAATAGGCTATAGGCATATGTGCCCCTTTAACTTTCTGTTTTTGATTGTCTATTGCTGGAACAAAAGGTGCATAGAAAAAATAGGTATCATTTGTATAATGCTGTGTACAACTAGTAAAATAGGTTATATGCATGTCTGAGAGAGAGAGAGAGAAAGAGTTCCAAGGAGAAATCCGAAAGGTAACTGAATGCTGAATGTGCACATTAGAATAGTCAAAGGAATAGTAGGAACCTGCGGTAAAGGAAGAACAGAAAGAAGATCCACCACAAAATAACGCTGGATATATCTGCTTGCTATTTGTTTGGGATCTATAACAAGTTCGCCTCGCCCAAAAACACGGGAAGAGGGAGCAATGTAAGCCGTTCGAAATTGGAGAACCATGCGGATAACGTAAAACAAATCAAGTATTGTCCGCATACTGATTACTACTTTTGCTAAACTTTCATCTATATGGAGACACATCCCTTCACTCTTAAAAACAGGAAGGAAGAGAAATAGAGGATCAACAGATACTGCAAAAATACATGATATGACCAATAGCCTATTCCAGAACAGGAGAGACTTGTCTTGAGGATCAAATATCTTTCTATTAGAAACTTTAAGATCTTCTGGAAAAACTGCACGGGTAACACCAGATTTCAGTGTTCGGCCAAATGTCATCAGTCCCTCAGATCCTCTTTTTACTCCTAGTTTTATCGACTTGGATGGGTTGTTTGGACGCCCACCAGTAGTCATCCCCTCTATATTAAAGCCAAACTTTGTCCTTCCAGCCATATCGGACTTAAATGATAAGTCAGAGTTAGCGTCCTCCAACCTGCAAGAAACAACAAGGAAAACCTTTTTTGACTTATAATAGACAACTAGTTCACTCCAGGAATTTATGGGTGAGAGGCTGTCTGAACAATTACAAGCATATGCTTCAATATAGGACAAAATAATTGAAGTGATAAAATATGCATGCCCAGTACTTGACACTCTGCAACACAATTACAGAAGTATCGGTGTGCAAAATGTGTTTAAAGACAAGAAAGAGCATACAGAATCCACTCGTTGCCTAATGCAGCAATTTAATTGCTTGGTTTTTGATAAGGTATTTTTAGGATAAGATAAACAATCCAATATAATACACAATGATTATGTTTTAGCACTTTGTTCAACCTCTTGGAAGTCCTCTTTGGTATTGAGAGGTCTTAAGCAAATTTCTTTTGAAGCTAATGGTTAAAGGTCCTCCTCTACATAGTCGGGAAGATGTAATTTTGCCAAAATGTATCGGTCATAGTTCAGAATGCAACGAGATGGCGTATGTTCTGTATTGTGTAACTGGCAGAAGTACAGAGACGACAAAAGGAGCATTTTAGCATTTAGAGTTTGCACAAATACATACACGGATATAGACCGAATAAAGAAGAAATATGGGAATATACAGATAGGGAAAAAGAAATGCTTCAAATAAACGCATACCTTACAAACTTTTCTTTTTGTCCTCCAATAAGCTGAGACTTGTAATTACCAAACATTGTATTAAATCACTTGCATAGAGAGTGGAGGAGTTCATCAAAACATCAGGCATATGGCCATCCACATCAACTAATAATGTATTGACCACTGTTACTGCACTTCAATTTTGGGGCAAAATTATATAAGGTGTCAGCAGATTGTAGTCATTGAAAAGCGTAAAACAGTCTGTAAATCGGCATATAACCCTCCACAACATTTAACCAATTACTATTGTTCCAAAGCCATGTTGCTCAAAAAAGTGAAATACAGCACCTAGAAATTTCAGAATTTTATTTTCTTTGCAGTCCATGCCTTCCCATTTCCTCAACCAACAAAAGAACTAAAATGAAATGTGAGGGGGAACAAACAGGTCGCTAGATATTTTTGTTTGGTTTGTCATCCGGTATCCGGTACCCGCCGGACTAATCTGGATTTGCACCGCATAAGGCCATTAAAGGGGGAAGCGCTGCTTCATGCCAAGATTTTTTTCATTTTCAAGGCTCAAACCCGTGACCTATGATTAAGGGGGAGGGATCCTATCCATCCACTACAACCCATTGGTGGTAAAAGATAGCTAGCTAGATAATTAATTAATGGCAACGAGCCATAGCCTCAAAACTCGTTATGCATGCATGCATGCATAGCAAGACAACTGACAAAATTCAATAAAATACAATTTCATGAAATTTGACGTTTCTAAGGCAAGCGTACAATAATATCAATGCGTGTCGATAAGTAGTGAATTAAAAAAAGAAAAGAAAATCTCGCTCTGAAAAACAGCAACAAACGACGATCATCACCAAATTGAAGCGACAAAAAAGAGTAAAAGGAGCAAGCCCTCAATTGTTTCCAAAAGGGATCAATTTACAACCTCAAAGATGTTGACGAGAAAGAAATTGGAAACTGAGACAAAAAAGGCTAAAAATGGAACTTACCCTGAACGTCCTTTAACGTTGAATCTTGACGATTCTAATTTACAAAGTGCATCAAATTGCCGGAGAATTACATCAAAGAATAGCTTTTCGGAGGGACGAGAGGAAAGTGAAAAGGAGAAGAAGAAGAAGAAGAAGAAGAAGAAGAAGAAAGAAGAAGAAGAAGAAGAAGAAGAAGAAGAAGAAGGAGGAGAGGGAATTAAGGGAACAAGTTTTTCCGGTATACCAAATAGGAAATAAACTTTTGAAGGATTTGTTATAACGGATTTTGGGTCAACAGTTGTCGTTACGACGTTCAGTTTCATATTTTTCTTGTTAGTTGACGAGGCCACTGCGTATAAGATTTTGCTACTCATACTCTATCCAATTCTAATATAGTTTATGATATGGTTCCATGGAGATTGGAGAATCTAGCGACAAACTTATAATGTTCTTACTCCTATTTGACAGAATCAAATTGATGAAGTTTTGTTTGTTGAAAATTTAAATTGCTTAAGTTGAAACTAAATAACTTTCGGAAGATTTATATTTAAAAAGAGTTGGGAATCATTGAATTCACTCGATAGCGTGATAATAATAAAATCTTAGCATCTACATATATTTCTCTTAGGAATAATTGTTTATTGCTAATACAATTATATTTTGCTCACTAAGAATTAATCAATTAACAATACTCCGCGAGGTTATGTAAATCAATTGATATATTACTTGTGACGATTAAACCGAAATAATTTTCTTGCCTGAATTGTGCTAAAAGATAGCAAAAACCTCTTGCGATTACTTTTTACTAAAAATCAATAATCTTGCCAACTACAACTCCTCTGTGAGAATTAGAATGGAAGTAAGCAAGATTACAGACTTGGAATAATAGCTTAAAAAGAATTACTCTCACTCTATTATTTTACTCAATAGTTATCATATATTAATTTTGCTTCGTTAGAATTACAAAATTGACATACAACTAACTTTGGAGAATAAATAAATAGAAGTGATAATAATTAATTAAAACTAATATTCCGGCACAATATAGAAATATAATTAGAAAGTTTCAGGTCAAGCATGTAGTAAAATTGAGATTAATATTATAACGCTATCGAGCTTCATCAACTATCCCAACAAAAGAGATTACTCTATTATGGAGTATTTAAATCTCACAAAGAAAGAAATTCTTAAAATACTATCAACACTCTTAGAAAATTCAAAGACTACAAGATAAAATGAAATAGATAAAGAAAGAAGCAAAGACCAAAACTAGAGAAAAGTTGTTAATTAGGCACATATGATCTTCCCCCTTTCAACACAAACATCCTATTTATAGAAATCAAATCTCATAAGGTGCCACGATGCCTCGTGGTTCTTTTGCCATGATGCGTCGTGCTTCTATTGCCATGATGCCTCGTGCTTCTCTTTTTATTCCTTTATTTGCTTTATCATGATATTTTTATTTCCTGCAAAATACTATTAGAAAATACAGATAATTGACATATATATATATATATATATATATATATATATATATATATATAATTTAAAATAATTTATTTTTAAGTATATAATATATGAATATTTTATAGTCATCAAACTCCCCAACACTTGAATCCTTGCTCGTCCTCGAGGCAGTAATTTTATCAATAATTGTTGTTTCTTGTAGAGTAGAAAAGTAAAAAAAATAAAGTTTCACATAAAATTCAAAACCTATAAGTTTTTCAAGTCGCCAAATCTATACCTTGTTTCTGCTTCTGCTTTTGTTTGCCAAAAACTTTCAACTCCTCTTTTGATGAACCTTTTGAGATTGATAACATTAAGATCACAATTTTGAGTTTCTCAAATTTTGTCCATAGGCTTGCCCTTCATGTCAGTCTCCACTAATGTAGAATCAACACTAAATTCTAAAATTAATTTAGGACTTTTTCAGGCTTGTAATGATAGGCTTAATGTTGGTAAGGTAAAGGGATATATTGGTAGTGACTTTGTTCCATCCAGTTTTATTATGAGAGCTGACTATTTTACCAAAGTAACTATGTACAACTCAACACAAAGAAAATAACTCTAGAGATTGAGCTAAAGGTCCCGATCTCCAATTCCATAATTAATATCACTTAAGTCATCATTTTTCTCAATAGATTCCTTAAATTCAAGCTTCTTGAACCAAGAATTTATTCTACAGATATATACACGTTGTTTTCTTTTTCTCCCCCCCCCCTTTTAGAGTAAAATAAAATATTTACTCCACAAGTATTCCTTCATCGCTTGCTTTAATAATCATTTTTTCTCAACTATAACCGGAAGGAGTAGTATAGATCTTTTTGTAGGATAAACCAATATGGTGTATCAATAAAATTTGGTTTATCCATCTTTTTTTTTCTTTTCTTTTTTTGGGCTCAAAGTTGGGTGCTAAAAGGCAAAATATAAATATTTGTGGTTAAAAATAGATAGGCTAAAAAGGGTATCAAAGAAAGCCTAATTTTATTCTAAAAATAGTGCTGTCTAGAATTTTGCCTTGATAGACATTTGGGGCAAGTTCTAGCAGAATTTTATTGATTCTACCTGTTGAGATCATAATGCTTCTCAATTCCAACACTTTCTCAAATTTAGAGATACTCGTTCTTGCCTTCGCAAAAATAAAATCACAAACTTGGAAGTTATATGGCATAAACGAAAAAAATTATGTTTGAAAAATATGTAAACTTTTACTTTAAAACTTTAATATTGTACAAGAACAACAATTAAGAATAAAATAAAAGATGGATATATATATATATATGTATATATATATAGAGAGAGAGAGAGAGAGAGAGAGGGAGAGAGAAGAAAAAACTTGAAAGAGTGTGTGACAACACATATTTTTATATGTAATAGACTGACTAATTTAAGACCTTATTAGTCATTTGGTCCTGGTTTAAATATAAACCAACAAATTTACTTGTGCCAACATTTTGAATTGATTCATTAAATGGTTAATCAACCAGTTACTTAGGCATACCGATCACCATGGAGTTACTCCTACACATGTGTCTCTGTTTTTGTAGAGGCATTCATGAGATGTTCTGGTTGTACAATAACCTGGATATTGACCAGATCAATTGATTAAGCATTTAGTTACTCAAATCTATGTCGGGCTTATGAGGCTCCACTGCTTCTCCCTCAATGGCTACGGGTTTTGTATCTTAGTTCTGAGTTTAAAGTCGTCAGCTCGACTTATTAATTGTAGAATTCATCAGTCTATCAAAGTAACCGATGGATGTTGTTCAAAATATCTTCTATAGTACAATTTTAGCCTGTGATCATTTACCTTAAACTTGTCTCCTTCATTTTTCTGAATTTCAATTGCCCCGTACGAAGTAACACCTATAACATTGTAAGGACCCGTCCACCTGAATTTTAATTTTCCTGGGAATAACCTGAGTTGACTATTGTAAAGAAGTACCTGATCTCCAATTTTAAAACTCTTTGGTGGATCAACTTTTCATGCCATATTTTTGTTTTTTCTTTAAAAATTTTAGCGTTTTCACAGGCTCCCAATCTCAGTTTTTCAATTCATTAACCTGAATAAATCGCTTTTTACCAGCGGAGGTTAAATCAAAGTTCAGTGCTTTCAATGCCCAAAAAGTTTTATGTTCTAATTCTATGGGCAAATGACAAGCTTTTCCAAAGACTAATCTATATGGAGATGTTCCAATTGGCGTTTTGAAAGCCATTCGGTACGCCCATAATGCATCATCTAATTTTAAAGCCCAGTCTTTTCTTGAGATTCCAACCGTTTTTTCAAGAATTCTCTGTAACTCGCGGTTGGAAACCTCAACTAGCCCTTGAGTTTGAGGATGATATGGTGTTCCTGTTTTGTGAGTCACATTATATTTTGACAGTAAAGCAGAAAATTGCCTATTGATGAAATGAGTTCCTTGGTCACTAATGATGACTTGCGGTGTGCCAAATCTGGTAAAAATATTTTTTTTAAGAAAATTACACAATGTACGAGCATCATTATTTCTTGTAGGGATGGCTTCAACCCGTCTTGATACGTAATCCACAACCACAAGGATATATTCAAAAGAATGAGAAGAAGGAAAATGACCCATAAAATCTATTCCCCAAACATCAAATATTTCACATACATGTATTGATTGCAGTGACATCTCATCTCTCTTGGTGATATTACCTGTTCTCTGACACCTGTCACATTGTGTTATATATGCTCGGGCATCTTTAAAGAGTACGGGCCAGAAGAATCCGGCTTCTAAAACTTTAAAAGTTGTTCGATTTGCTGCATAATGTCCTCCAATTGCTCCATCATGACAATGATATAGAATTTTATCCATCTCTTCTTCAGGTACACACCTTCTAATGATATTATCTGCACAATTTTTGAATAAGTAAGGTTCATCCCACAGATAATAATTTGCATCAGATATAAGTTTTTTTCTTTGCTGGTAAGAGTAATCTTGTGGTATCCACTTTCCAACCAAGTAATTCGCGATATCTGCAAACCAGGGTGGTTGAGTCACAATTGTGTCAACTGAAAAAATATGTTCATCAGGAAATTCTTCTTTTATCTCATTAAACTCAAGGGGAGGATTTTCTAATCTAGACAAATGGTCAGCTACTTGGTTCTCTGTCCCTTTTTTGTCCTTTATCTCAAGGTCAAATTCTTGCAGAAGTAAAATCCATCTTAATAATCTAGGTCGAGCATCTTTCTTAGCTAAGAGGTATTTTAAAGCTGCATGATCAGTAAAAATAGTGACTTTGGTTCCTATCAAATAGGAGCGAAACTTATCAAAAGCAAACACTACTGCTAGTAACTCTTTTTCTGTCGTGGCATAATTCACTTGTGTCTCACTGTCCTACTAGCATAGTAAATGGGACGAAATCTTATCCCTTCTTTGGCCTAAAACAGCCCCAACTGCTTTATCACTAGCATCACACATGACCTCAAAATGTTGGTTCCAATCAGGGGACACAACTACATGTGCAGTTGATACCTTTTCCTTAAGGGTTTCAAATGCTTTCACACAGTCACCTGAAAAATCAAACTTAGTGTCTTTCATCAAGAAGTTAGTCAACGGTTTTGAAATCTTTGAGAAGTCTTTTATGAATCGTCTGTAAAAACCTGCATGACCTAGAAAGCTTCTAATTCCTTTCACAGTTATGGGAGGGGGTAATCCTGCTATAAGATTAATTTTTGCCTTATCAACTTCTATCCCTTTAGCAGTGATTTTATGTCCTAAAATAATTCCTTATGTAACCATAAAATGCCATTTTTCCCAATTAAGAACTAAGTTTGTTTCTTCACCATCTTTTAAGAACTAAGGTCAAATGGTTAAGACAATCCTTATATGTTTTGTCAAATAGTGTAAAATCATCCATAAAAATTTGAAGAAATTTGTCAGTCATGTCAGCAAAAATTGTTGACATGCAACGCTGAAATATAGCAGGGGCATTACACAGACCAAATGGCATTCTCCTATAGGCATATGTTCCATGAGGGCATGTGAAGGTCGTCTTATCTTGATCTTCTGGTGCAATTGGTATCTGATTATATCCTGAATAGCCATCAAGAAAATAGTAAAAGCCATATCCGGTAATTTTTTCCAACATTTGATCAATAAATGGTAAAGGAAAATGGTCTTTTCTAGTGACATCATTGAGACGTCTGTAATTAATACAAACTCTCCATCCTGTAACAGTCCTGGTAGGTATGAGCTCATTATTTTCATTTTTTATAACTGTCATTCCTCCTTTCTTTGGTACTACATGAATAAGACTTACCCACGGGCTGTCAGAAATGGGGTATATAATACCTTCTGCCAACAGCTTTACGATCTCTTTTTTCACTACTTCCTACATTGATGGATTCAATCTTCTTTGCGGTTGGACTATTGGCTTGTAGCTATCCTCCATGAGGATTCTGTGTGTACAAATAGCCGGACTAATCCCTTTAATATTTTCTACAATCCACCCCAAGGCCCCTTTGTGTGCTTTCAATACTTTGATCAAACTATTTTTTTGTTCTACAATAAGAGAAGATGAAATAATTACCGAAAATAATTCTTGCTCAAGATAAACATATTTCAAATGAGAAGGGAGAGTTTTGATTTTAATTTTTGATTTAACTTGTTCGGATTTCATCTCTTCTTCTTTTGAATCTTTGTCCAATATTTCAGCTTCTCTTCTGATGGCGGGATCATCGTCCTATGTGGTGCCTGATTTGATCAAACATCTTTCCATTGAATCTGGAATTAATTGATCATCTTTGAATTCATATGTAAGATAACTAATCATGTCAATTGAAAAACATGAAGATGATGTTTCATTTCCTGAATATCTTAGTATCTTTTGCATATCAAATATGACTCTTTCTTCATCAACTCTTAAAATTAATTGTCCTTGATGAACATCTATAATTGCTTTTCCTGTAGCAAGAAATGGTCTACCTAAAATTATTGGTTCATTAGGACATTCTTTCATTTCAAGTACTATAAAATCTACAGGGAAAACAAACTTATCTACCCTTACGAGTACATTTTCAATTATTCCCTTAGGTTTCTTAGTACTTTGATCTGCAAACTGAAGGGAAACACTTGTGTCTTTTATTTCACCAAGATCTAACTTTTTAAAGATAGAAAATGACATTAAATTTATTGAAGCTCCAGAATCACAAAGTGTCTTTCAAAATATACTCCTCCCAAGGTGCATGGAATTGTAAAACTGCCTGGATTATCAAGTTTTTGTGGTAGATTATTCTGAAGTATAGCACTACATTTTTCCGTAAGCATTACCACAGAAACTTCTTCTAATTTTATTTTACTTGACAAAATTTCCTTTAAAAATTTGGCATATTAAGGCATTTGTAACAAAGCATCAGTAAAAGGAATATTGATGTGAATTTGTTTTAAAATCTCCAAAAATTTTGTAAATTGGTTGTCAAGCTTTTCTCTTTTCATTTTTTGTGGAAAGGGAATAGTCACAGGGAGAGGAGTCAATTTTTCAATATTTTTTTCTTCTTTTTTCTTGACTTCATTCTTTTCAGATGGTTTAGAGGGTATTTCAATATTCTTACCGTTGTTTACCTGTTGTTCTGACTGGTCTGCATAGGGTTCATCAAGCTCCTTACCTGAACATAAGGTGATGGCCTTAAGGTGCTTTTTTGGGTTTTTCTCTGTATTGCTTGGTAAGGGACCTTGAATCTTTTTTGAAACAAGAGCTGCCAATTGGCTCAACTATATTTTCAGATTTTTGAGGGATGAATTTTGGCTCTCCATCTTTTCATCAGTGACCTTAATAATCAAGACTTGAATGAGCTTGTTGAGGCCATTGCTGGTAGGGCCCTGCTTGTTGATAAGGTCTAAAGTTTGATTGACCTTGATTTGGATTCTGGTATCCGGGTGGACCCTGTATTTGTTGCTTCTGGAAGCTTTGAGAGTTCTCTGCACCATTTAGATTGCTCCATTGAAATCCTGGAAGTTTCTGTGCCATTGGACTTCCAAAAGGATACTGCTTGTAACCGATGACATTGACATGTTCATCATTGTGATTCATGGTTCTGATGATTTCCTTCACACATGTCACAAGCCTCAGATTGGGTTAGTTGTTTTGTATTCACCTGAAAAGTTTCAAACTTTTGTGTCAAAGAAATAATTTGTTGTGTTAGTGTATTTAAAGCATCAACCTGATTTACTGTAGCGGCCTTCTTGATAATTATACGCTCAGATGACCATTGGATGACATTCTCAGAAATTTCATTCAACAATTGCAATGCTTCCTCTGTTGTTTTTCCCATTACTGAACCTCCTGCAGCTGCATCTATCACATTTCTAGAAGAGGGTTTTAGCCCGTGATAAAAAAATATACAATTGTATATGTTCAGGAATATCGTGGTGTGGACATTTTCTTAACATTGCTTTTAACCTTTCCCAAGCTTGATAAACTGACTCTGTGTCAGTCTGCAAAAAATTAGATATGTCTTGTCTTAACTTTGTGGTTTTAGCAGGGGAAAAATATTTGTTTATAAATTTTTGAGTCATTTGATCCCATGTGGTAATGGAACCTTATGACAAATTTCGCAACCAAGTCTTGGCATCTCCTTTTAAAGAGAAAGGAAATAGCTTTGATAGCTTTAGGAGTTACTCCATTATACTTAGCTATTTCAATAAGTTCCAAAAAGTCAATTAAATGACTGTGTGGATCTTCACCTGCGTCTCCAGTAAGATGCAAGACTGTTGAATTGTTTGAATCAGGACAGTCCTGATTTCAAAGTTTTGGCTGCCACTGGAGGTTTACTGACACTAGATTCACAGTTGAAGCGGTCAGGTCTAGCATAATCCCTTAGGATTCTGTTTGCTGGCCTTGGCGCCACTTCATCAAATTGATCCTCTATTTGGACTGGTGGTGGTACTTCGCGTGGGTTGATATTTTCTACTTCCTTATTCTCCATACCTTCACAAGCTATGCTTTGGGAAGATAATGCTTGTCCTTTCCTGCGCAATCGAAGAGATCTTTCAATTTCAAGATCGTAATTGACCAACTCTTTTATAAAAGAGCGGGTCATAAACTACTCAAAATTCTAAAAAAAACAAACTGAACTTAACTCTTAAAGTGGTAGTAGTAGTAGTACTTAGAAGAAAATAATTAAAAGAAAATGATGAATAACAAGGACAACAAAGATTACAAAGATGACAAAAATAATAAGCGATCAAATAAAAATAGTAGTATGATAATGTTGTTGTTGTTGTTGTTGTTATTATTATTATTATTATTATTATTATTATTATTATTATTATTATTATTATTATTAGTAGTAGTAGTAGTAGTAGTAGTAGTATATGATAATAGTAATTATATTAGTACTAATTAGCAATAGATATTATGAAAAAAAAATGGTTAACGAAATCAGTTAGTTGTAGCAGTAACTAACGATGGAAAATAATAATATAATACTGATATAGAATATAGTTACAAGTAGTACTAGTATTAATAATAGTGACTGCTATGCTATAATGATGATAAGAAGGATAAATGATAATAACACTTGTATAAGATGTTAGTACTTGTAATAATAGTAATATTTAGTAAATATTGATAGCAAAGATAATAATACTAATAGTAAGTTCCCAAATTAGTAACAGAATATTTAGTCTGAAGTAGACTTGTGCCAATCCCCGATAACGGCGCCAAAATTTGACGAGGCCAATGCGTATAAGATTTTGCTACTCGTACTCTATCAAATTCTAGTATAGTTTATGATATCGTCCCACAGAGATTGGAGAATCTAGCGACAAACTTATAATGTTCTTACTACTATTTGAGAGAATCAAATTGATGAAGTTTTGTTTGTTGAAAATTTAAATTGCTTAAGTTGAAACTAAACAACTTTCGGAAGATTTATATTTAAAAAGAGTTGGGAATCATTGAATTCACTCGATAGCGTGATAATAATAAAATCTTAGCTTCTACATATATTTCTCTTAGGAATAACTGTTTATTGCTAATACAATTATATTTTGCTCACTAAGAATTAATCAATTAAAAACACTCCGCGAGGTTATGTAAATCAATTGATATATTACTTGTGACGATTAAACCGAAATAATTTACTCCACAAGTATTCCTTCATCGCTTGCTTTAATAATCATTTTTTCTCAACTATAACCGGAAGGAGTAGTATAGATCTTTTTGTAGGATAAACCAATATGGTGTATCAATAAAATTTGGTTTATCCATCTTTTTTTTTCTTTTCTTTTTTTGGGCTCAAAGTTGGGTGCTAAAAGGCAAAATATAAATATTTGTGGTTAAAAATAGATAGGCTAAAAAGGGTATCAAAGAAAGCCTAATTTTATTCTAAAAATAGTGCTGTCTAGAATTTTGCCTTGATAGACATTTGGGGCAAGTTCTAGCAGAATTTTATTGATTCTACCTGTTGAGATCATAATGCTTCTCAATTCCAACACTTTCTCAAATTTAGAGATACTCGTTCTTGCCTTCGCAAAAATAAAATCACAAACTTGGAAGTTATATGGCATAAACGAAAAAAATTATGTTTGAAAAATATGTAAACTTTTACTTTAAAACTTTAATATTGTACAAGAACAACAATTAAGAATAAAATAAAAGATGGATATATATATATATATGTATATAGAGAGAGAGAGAGAGAGAGAGGGAGAGAGAAGAAAAAACTTGAAAGAGTGTGTGACAACACATATTTTTATATGTAATAGACTGACTAATTTAAGACCTTATTAGTCATTTGGTCCTGGTTTAAATATAAACCAACAAATTTACTTGTGCCAACATTTTGAATTGATTCATTAAATGGTTAATCAACCAGTTACTTAGGCATACCGATCACCATGGAGTTACTCCTACACATGTGTCTCTGTTTTTGTAGAGGCATTCATGAGATGTTCTGGTTGTACAATAACCTGGATATTGACCAGATCAATTGATTAAGCATTTAGTTACTCAAATCTATGTCGGGCTTATGAGGCTCCACTGCTTCTCCCTCAATGGCTACGGGTTTTGTATCTTAGTTCTGAGTTTAAAGTCGTCAGCTCGACTTATTAATTGTAGAATTCATCAGTCTATCAAAGTAACCGATGGATGTTGTTCAAAATATCTTCTATAGTACAATTTTAGCCTGTGATCATTTACCTTAAACTTGTCTCCTTCATTTTTCTGAATTTCAATTGCCCCGTACGAAGTAACACCTATAACATTGTAAGGACCCGTCCACCTGAATTTTAATTTTCCTGGGAATAACCTGAGTTGACTATTGTAAAGAAGTACCTGATCTCCAATTTTAAAACTCTTTGGTGGATCAACTTTTCATGCCATATTTTTGTTTTTTCTTTAAAAATTTTAGCGTTTTCACAGGCTCCCAATCTCAGTTTTTCAATTCATTAACCTGAATAAATCGCTTTTTACCAGCGGAGGTTAAATCAAAGTTCAGTGCTTTCAATGCCCAAAAAGTTTTATGTTCTAATTCTATGGGCAAATGACAAGCTTTTCCAAAGACTAATCTATATGGAGATGTTCCAATTGGCGTTTTGAAAGCCATTCGGTACGCCCATAATGCATCATCTAATTTTAAAGCCCAGTCTTTTCTTGAGATTCCAACCGTTTTTTCAAGAATTCTCTGTAACTCGCGGTTGGAAACCTCAACTAGCCCTTGAGTTTGAGGATGATATGGTGTTCCTGTTTTGTGAGTCACATTATATTTTGACAGTAAAGCAGAAAATTGCCTATTGATGAAATGAGTTCCTTGGTCACTAATGATGACTTGCGGTGTGCCAAATCTGGTAAAAATATTTTTTTTAAGAAAATTACACAATGTACGAGCATCATTATTTCTTGTAGGGATGGCTTCAACCCGTCTTGATACGTAATCCACAACCACAAGGATATATTCAAAAGAATGAGAAGAAGGAAAATGACCCATAAAATCTATTCCCCAAACATCAAATATTTCACATACATGTATTGATTGCAGTGACATCTCATCTCTCTTGGTGATATTACCTGTTCTCTGACACCTGTCACATTGTGTTATATATGCTCGGGCATCTTTAAAGAGTACGGGCCAGAAGAATCCGGCTTCTAAAACTTTAAAAGTTGTTCGATTTGCTGCATAATGTCCTCCAATTGCTCCATCATGACAATGATATAGAATTTTATCCATCTCTTCTTCAGGTACACACCTTCTAATGATATTATCTGCACAATTTTTGAATAAGTAAGGTTCATCCCACAGATAATAATTTGCATCAGATATAAGTTTTTTTCTTTGCTGGTAAGAGTAATCTTGTGGTATCCACTTTCCAACCAAGTAATTCGCGATATCTGCAAACCAGGGTGGTTGAGTCACAATTGTGTCAACTGAAAAAATATGTTCATCAGGAAATTCTTCTTTTATCTCATTAAACTCAAGGGGAGGATTTTCTAATCTAGACAAATGGTCAGCTACTTGGTTCTCTGTCCCTTTTTTGTCCTTTATCTCAAGGTCAAATTCTTGCAGAAGTAAAATCCATCTTAATAATCTAGGTCGAGCATCTTTCTTAGCTAAGAGGTATTTTAAAGCTGCATGATCAGTAAAAATAGTGACTTTGGTTCCTATCAAATAGGAGCGAAACTTATCAAAAGCAAACACTACTGCTAGTAACTCTTTTTCTGTCGTGGCATAATTCACTTGTGTCTCACTGTCCTACTAGCATAGTAAATGGGACGAAATCTTATCCCTTCTTTGGCCTAAAACAGCCCCAACTGCTTTATCACTAGCATCACACATGACCTCAAAATGTTGGTTCCAATCAGGGGACACAACTACATGTGCAGTTGATACCTTTTCCTTAAGGGTTTCAAATGCTTTCACACAGTCACCTGAAAAATCAAACTTAGTGTCTTTCATCAAGAAGTTAGTCAACGGTTTTGAAATCTTTGAGAAGTCTTTTATGAATCGTCTGTAAAAACCTGCATGACCTAGAAAGCTTCTAATTCCTTTCACAGTTATGGGAGGGGGTAATCCTGCTATAAGATTAATTTTTGCCTTATCAACTTCTATCCCTTTAGCAGTGATTTTATGTCCTAAAATAATTCCTTATGTAACCATAAAATGCCATTTTTCCCAATTAAGAACTAAGTTTGTTTCTTCACCATCTTTTAAGAACTAAGGTCAAATGGTTAAGACAATCCTTATATGTTTTGTCAAATAGTGTAAAATCATCCATAAAAATTTGAAGAAATTTGTCAGTCATGTCAGCAAAAATTGTTGACATGCAACGCTGAAATATAGCAGGGGCATTACACAGACCAAATGGCATTCTCCTATAGGCATATGTTCCATGAGGGCATGTGAAGGTCGTCTTATCTTGATCTTCTGGTGCAATTGGTATCTGATTATATCCTGAATAGCCATCAAGAAAATAGTAAAAGCCATATCCGGTAATTTTTTCCAACATTTGATCAATAAATGGTAAAGGAAAATGGTCTTTTCTAGTGACATCATTGAGACGTCTGTAATTAATACAAACTCTCCATCCTGTAACAGTCCTGGTAGGTATGAGCTCATTATTTTCATTTTTTATAACTGTCATTCCTCCTTTCTTTGGTACTACATGAATAAGACTTACCCACGGGCTGTCAGAAATGGGGTATATAATACCTTCTGCCAACAGCTTTACGATCTCTTTTTTCACTACTTCCTACATTGATGGATTCAATCTTCTTTGCGGTTGGACTATTGGCTTGTAGCTATCCTCCATGAGGATTCTGTGTGTACAAATAGCCGGACTAATCCCTTTAATATTTTCTACAATCCACCCCAAGGCCCCTTTGTGTGCTTTCAATACTTTGATCAAACTATTTTTTTGTTCTACAATAAGAGAAGATGAAATAATTACCGAAAATAATTCTTGCTCAAGATAAACATATTTCAAATGAGAAGGGAGAGTTTTGATTTTAATTTTTGATTTAACTTGTTCGGATTTCATCTCTTCTTCTTTTGAATCTTTGTCCAATATTTCAGCTTCTCTTCTGATGGCGGGATCATCGTCCTATGTGGTGCCTGATTTGATCAAACATCTTTCCATTGAATCTGGAATTAATTGATCATCTTTGAATTCATATGTAAGATAACTAATCATGTCAATTGAAAAACATGAAGATGATGTTTCATTTCCTGAATATCTTAGTATCTTTTGCATATCAAATATGACTCTTTCTTCATCAACTCTTAAAATTAATTGTCCTTGATGAACATCTATAATTGCTTTTCCTGTAGCAAGAAATGGTCTACCTAAAATTATTGGTTCATTAGGACATTCTTTCATTTCAAGTACTATAAAATCTACAGGGAAAACAAACTTATCTACCCTTACGAGTACATTTTCAATTATTCCCTTAGGTTTCTTAGTACTTTGATCTGCAAACTGAAGGGAAACACTTGTGTCTTTTATTTCACCAAGATCTAACTTTTTAAAGATAGAAAATGACATTAAATTTATTGAAGCTCCAGAATCACAAAGTGTCTTTCAAAATATACTCCTCCCAAGGTGCATGGAATTGTAAAACTGCCTGGATTATCAAGTTTTTGTGGTAGATTATTCTGAAGTATAGCACTACATTTTTCCGTAAGCATTACCACAGAAACTTCTTCTAATTTTATTTTACTTGACAAAATTTCCTTTAAAAATTTGGCATATTAAGGCATTTGTAACAAAGCATCAGTAAAAGGAATATTGATGTGAATTTGTTTTAAAATCTCCAAAAATTTTGTAAATTGGTTGTCAAGCTTTTCTCTTTTCATTTTTTGTGGAAAGGGAATAGTCACAGGGAGAGGAGTCAATTTTTCAATATTTTTTTCTTCTTTTTTCTTGACTTCATTCTTTTCAGATGGTTTAGAGGGTATTTCAATATTCTTACCGTTGTTTACCTGTTGTTCTGACTGGTCTGCATAGGGTTCATCAAGCTCCTTACCTGAACATAAGGTGATGGCCTTAAGGTGCTTTTTTGGGTTTTTCTCTGTATTGCTTGGTAAGGGACCTTGAATCTTTTTTGAAACAAGAGCTGCCAATTGGCTCAACTATATTTTCAGATTTTTGAGGGATGAATTTTGGCTCTCCATCTTTTCATCAGTGACCTTAATAATCAAGACTTGAATGAGCTTGTTGAGGCCATTGCTGGTAGGGCCCTGCTTGTTGATAAGGTCTAAAGTTTGATTGACCTTGATTTGGATTCTGGTATCCGGGTGGACCCTGTATTTGTTGCTTCTGGAAGCTTTGAGAGTTCTCTGCACCATTTAGATTGCTCCATTGAAATCCTGGAAGTTTCTGTGCCATTGGACTTCCAAAAGGATACTGCTTGTAACCGATGACATTGACATGTTCATCATTGTGATTCATGGTTCTGATGATTTCCTTCACACATGTCACAAGCCTCAGATTGGGTTAGTTGTTTTGTATTCACCTGAAAAGTTTCAAACTTTTGTGTCAAAGAAATAATTTGTTGTGTTAGTGTATTTAAAGCATCAACCTGATTTACTGTAGCGGCCTTCTTGATAATTATACGCTCAGATGACCATTGGATGACATTCTCAGAAATTTCATTCAACAATTGCAATGCTTCCTCTGTTGTTTTTCCCATTACTGAACCTCCTGCAGCTGCATCTATCACATTTCTAGAAGAGGGTTTTAGCCCGTGATAAAAAAATATACAATTGTATATGTTCAGGAATATCGTGGTGTGGACATTTTCTTAACATTGCTTTTAACCTTTCCCAAGCTTGATAAACTGACTCTGTGTCAGTCTGCAAAAAATTAGATATGTCTTGTCTTAACTTTGTGGTTTTAGCAGGGGAAAAATATTTGTTTATAAATTTTTGAGTCATTTGATCCCATGTGGTAATGGAACCTTATGACAAATTTCGCAACCAAGTCTTGGCATCTCCTTTTAAAGAGAAAGGAAATAGCTTTGATAGCTTTAGGAGTTACTCCATTATACTTAGCTATTTCAATAAGTTCCAAAAAGTCAATTAAATGACTGTGTGGATCTTCACCTGCGTCTCCAGTAAGATGCAAGACTGTTGAATTGTTTGAATCAGGACAGTCCTGATTTCAAAGTTTTGGCTGCCACTGGAGGTTTACTGACACTAGATTCACAGTTGAAGCGGTCAGGTCTAGCATAATCCCTTAGGATTCTGTTTGCTGGCCTTGGCGCCACTTCATCAAATTGATCCTCTATTTGGACTGGTGGTGGTACTTCGCGTGGGTTGATATTTTCTACTTCCTTATTCTCCATACCTTCACAAGCTATGCTTTGGGAAGATAATGCTTGTCCTTTCCTGCGCAATCGAAGAGATCTTTCAATTTCAAGATCGTAATTGACCAACTCTTTTATAAAAGAGCGGGTCATAAACTACTCAAAATTCTAAAAAAAACAAACTGAACTTAACTCTTAAAGTGGTAGTAGTAGTAGTACTTAGAAGAAAATAATTAAAAGAAAATGATGAATAACAAGGACAACAAAGATTACAAAGATGACAAAAATAATAAGCGATCAAATAAAAATAGTAGTATGATAATGTTGTTGTTGTTGTTGTTGTTATTATTATTATTATTATTATTATTATTATTATTATTATTATTATTATTATTATTATTATTATTAGTAGTAGTAGTAGTAGTAGTAGTAGTAGTATATGATAATAGTAATTATATTAGTACTAATTAGCAATAGATGTTATGAAAAAAAATGGTAAACGAAATCAGTTAGTAGTAACAGTAACTAACGCTGGAAAATAATAATATAATACTAGTATAGAATATAGTTACAAGTAGTACTAGTATTAATAATAGTGACTGCTATGCTATAATGATGATAAGAAGGATAAATGATAATAACACTTGTATAAGATGTTAGTACTTGTAATAATAGTAATATTTAGTAAATATTGATAGCAAAGATAATAATACTAATAGTAAGTTCCCAAATTAGTAACAGAATATTTAGTCTGAAGTAGACTTGTGCCAATCCCCGATAACGGCGCCAAAATTTGACGAGGCCAATGCGTATAAGATTTTGCTACTCGTACTCTATCAAATTCTAGTATAGTTTATGATATCGTCCCACAGAGATTGGAGAATCTAGCGACAAACTTATAATGTTCTTACTACTATTTGAGAGAATCAAATTGATGAAGTTTTGTTTGTTGAAAATTTAAATTGCTTAAGTTGAAACTAAACAACTTTCGGAAGATTTATATTTAAAAAGAGTTGGGAATCATTGAATTCACTCGATAGCGTGATAATAATAAAATCTTAGCTTCTACATATATTTCTCTTAGGAATAACTGTTTATTGCTAATACAATTATATTTTGCTCACTAAGAATTAATCAATTAAAAACACTCCGCGAGGTTATGTAAATCAATTGATATATTACTTGTGACGATTAAACCGAAATAATTTTCTTGCCTGATTTGTGCTAAAAGATAGCAAAAACCTCTTGCGATTACTTTTTACTAAAAACCAATAATCTTGCCAACTACAACTCCTCTGTGAGAATTAGAATGGAAGTAAGCAAGATTACAGACTTGGAATGAGATAATTTTGCTTCGTGAGAATTACAAAATTGACATACAACTAACTTTGGAGAATAAATAGATAGAAGTGATAATAATTAATTAAAACTAATATTCCAGCACAATATAGAAATATAATTAGAAAGTTTCAGGTTAAGCACGTAGTAAAATTGAGATTAATATTATAACGCTATCGAGCTTCATCAACTATCCCAACAAAAGAGATTACTCTATTATGGAGTATTTAAATCTCACAAAGAAAGAAATTCTTAAAATACTATCAACACTCTTAGAAAATTCAAAGACTACAAGATAAAATGAAATAGATAAAGAAAGAAGCAAAGACCAAAACTAGAGAAAAGTTGTTAATTAGGCACATATGATCTTCCCCCTTTCAACACAAACATCCTATTTATAGAAATCAAATCTCATAAGGTGCCACGATGCCTCGTGGTTCTTTTGCCATGATGTCTCATGCTTATCTTTTTATTCCTTTATTTGCTTTATCATAATATTTTTATTTTTTGCAAAATACTATTAGAAAATACAGATAATTAACATATTTTATATATATATATATATATATATATATATATATATATATATATATATATATATTATTTAAAATAATTTATTTTTAAGTATATAATATATGAATATTTTATAGTCATCATTAGTTGTTTCTCCACCTAGTTAACGGGAAAATAGGGCGGTTAAAAGCACTGGGAAAAGCAACACAAAGTCTAAATTGGAAAATAATACTATAATGATAAAATAGATAAGAGTTTAACTTATATATGTGTTTCTTCTTAAAAAATGAGATTCAAAATTTGAAAAACTAATGTTACCTATGTTGTTTTTATTTATTTAAAGTGTGGTATATATAAGTTAGACTTTAAAAAAATCACTGAGATTAAGCTTAATTAAACACGGCAATTTAAAGGGTTACTTCTACCTAATTAATATATATATCCCCACGGGGATAATATTAAAAAAAAATGAAAAGATAGTAAGTTGAACATGACATTTTAGCACTGGTGCCACAAGGTGAACCTTGTTTTTTTTCTTCTTTTTTTTCGTTTCTTCTCTAGTAAGGAATTTCGATCAGGAATAATTTGAGTAATAAGCACTTTTATACTGTTTCATTCGTATCAGAAAAGGTACCATCACGCACTTACTACTGAACATTACACATGGTCAACCCCATATGTTAACTACTATTGACACAATTTGATATCATGTTGTGTGTTTGCACTTCTTTACCTTCTTTAAAGGGAGAATATTACATATTTGTCATATAAAATTAATTTTTTCTTATCCTAGAAGAGAGAATATAAATCTACTATAGTTAGTGTTGTAAAAACAACGAACTTTTTGGTAGCATATCTCAGTGAGATACATTTCAATATAGGGATAGAATTTTTGGGATATCATTATTATTAACTCGTTGTATGTGTGTAATTTCTTTAAAAAGTGATTTTTTTAAAAATTATTTGCTTAATCTTATTTATGTTATTTTTGGAATGGCAAGTTCTTCATCTCCGCGTTGGTTCGGTGGACATAGATCTTAATTTGAACTACGTCCTAATTAAAATCTTTGTGTCTCCTCTAATATTTTTCTCGTTATTATCAAATTTATCATCAATAAAAAATTTCTTTCTCAAATTTGGCAAATCGCTTGGGACTACGATCCTAGCAACTTACTCTCATCTTTCATTTATGTAGGATACAAGTATAAATAGCCCACTTATACAGTTTTATAAACTCTTTCTTTGACTAATCCAGCTGCTTGTACACTTGAACCCCAAAAACCAAGTGGCCAGGACTTTATATATTGGTTTGGAAATCTTTACACAATCAATAAGAGACAATTAAGTTATGTGTTTTCTTTATTGTTATGGAGTGCATTTGTGCATCGACTGAAATTAATTTTAAATATATGAAGTACGTCGTAATACTGAAGGAAGAAGTAAGACTAGTGATTAGTATAAATCACAATTAAAGGAAAACTTACATTTTTCATCTGTGGACCACATTGGACGTAGTATAAATGTGATACGTTATTTCAATGTGGTCCACATGAATATTCCCAATGAGTGCTAAATTAAAGTTGAGGCTTTAACAGTTACGAATTAATTAGCTTTTTAATTTTATGATTATATATGTGATCAAAGCTCTAAAGCTAACGCGTGGCTAGATTCCTGCTGTCATTACATAAATTGGCGAAAGTTTTTGTTCTTTAATCCATGCGCCGTTGGGTTTTGGTTATTCAGCCGAAAGTTTTAGAAATGTCCATCTCTTTTTTTCTCCCACACTATTAGTTATACATTACGCAAATGGAGGGGACCATACACAACTTTCCTGGATATGACACATTAGTGCTTCCATATTATTCTTTTGTTAAACGACCATATTCCCATATTTTGCTCAAGATCTTAAACCATAAGATGAAAATAACAAAATAAAGGGATAATTTCCCTTTTCATCCCTGGTTCTTATTGATAAATTTTGATTTTGGTCAGTGTTATCTGGCTAAATTTTTTATATATATAATTATTGTTTACCTTGAAAATACGAGTAACAATTAAACTTGTTTATGATTTTAAAGATACGTGATTTAATTCAATACTAATTAATAGCCAAGAAATCAAACATATAAATTAAGGAAGTAAGTTGAATCAAACTAATGTTTAAGCCAATCTTGACCTCGAGCTGTGATGGCCTCGAGGTAGGTCCGCACGAATAGTAAAGTAAAAACGATAAATTTAAGAGACAAGTCTAATGAGTAATGAAAAAGAAAGTAAGAGTGTATATTCTTTTGTCAATGATTGATGATCGTTACAACGATTGGGGTCCCCTTTATATAGTGGAAAAACCCTAAATAAGGTACATTTCTATTTACAATAAGGAATGTTATTGGGACAACTGTCTAACCGCCTAGTACATATTCATACTAACTTGTACAAATCTATTCCGAAATTTACGCCACGATCTTGAGGATGTGGTGGGAATCTTACTCTTTCTGTTACAAACCAATAACGACATCATCTTGGGGTTGGTCATACTCGGCTTCGGTACTCTTTGCGTACTTCGATCTTCGAGCCTTGTATTTTGTCGTCGGGCTCGAGCTTGGTCCATCGGGCTTGAACTTGATCCATCCTGAACTCGGGCTTGAGGCAACTCTTCGAGCCCATGAAATCGGGCATACCTGATTTCGACCGTATATATACATGTGTGTGTTATATATTTTAGATTAGTTTAAGAACTGTATATATCACCCTCAAATATGGAGTAACTAACATAAATTTAAGATAACTCATAGATAAATAAATTATATAACAATTAATAATGCGATTAATTTGTAAAGATTCACATAGCAAAAGTATCAAAAAGGCACTTCAATTCATTGAAATTTGAAGGTTAAACGTGCTGATGCCACAAAGATCATAAAATCCGAATTTACCGATATTTACATGACTAAAACCGCAATTTCCCTTTAGGAAAAAAAAAACATTACTATATTTGTTTCTAGTTAATTGGATTTTGTTAATATTCTACCAAATCATTTCCCCTCTCTCTCTCTGTGGTTCGGGTTGTTATACAATTAGAGAGCTTATCCAAAAGTCCGTCCATGCAAAACTCTGCAAATTAACGTAGTTAGAAGTCACGTGGATCAACGAAAATGACCGAAGAAGAAGAAACTGGAGACTCCACCCAATTATCCTCAGATTCACCATTCTTGAATTCAAGGTTTTTCATGCACCACAAATCTCCCCATGAAAATTTATTCCAACGTGGGATTGCCTCTTTAACTGGATCATCAACTCCAACTTCAGCCACCAACAAACTACACTCTCTATCATTTCTTCCCATGTTGTGTGCGAATGCACAAAGATTTTTCATTAGTCTCGGACCTTCTTTTCCTTCCATGTGAATTCCATATAATAAATAAAACCCAAAACTCTTGAAAATATTAGGGATAGATGGCACCCTTAGCCATGGCATCCAAGAATCCAAAACCCTAGTCCCTAGGCAACAAGCATATTTTAAAGGTGATATGCCTCTAACTTGTAGCTTATAAATATCTTTAGTGTTCCAAACACTTAGTATAGCAAAAGTTGGTGGGAAAGATCCACTTTTGGGGTCCCAATTAAGGAGGGTTTTCTTTGGCACAGCCATGAATGTGCCAAAACTAAGGTTGTTGTTTAGGATATGGTTTATGTCTTTGGGGAAGAACTCTGAGTTTGCGAAAATTCGTCGATAAAATGACTCGGAAAGTTGTGGTGAAACTCGAACAATGGCAATGTCCGATGCTATGGGCTTGTAATGAGCATGAACTGGTTGCACCAAAACTGAAGGAGTACGAAATTTGACGTAATTACATTTGGAGGTGAATAATTTGATAGAAGCTAGGTTGTTACTGTCCGTGGCCATATAAGCGTATTTTGCTCCATTGCTACTGCACCATTCCTCTAATTTCTCAACTAGTTTTGTTCCAATGCCAAGCCTCCTAAAGTTGAAAATAACAACAAAAATAATTAATATAGATTGAATAGTTAGAAAGGTGTGATGGAAAGCATGTTAGACGACTTTGGATACTTAAATTATACTAAAAGGTTTTAAATAGTAAAAAAGTAGGAGACAATTCTCCATTGTTCTAGTCATTTTGAGAGTCTCCCATTGATGTATGTAAAGTTAAAATAAAGGTGCTTTGGCCCATATAGTTTAACTTATTCAAACATACTGTGAGTTAAATTAAGAATATGTTCCGATAACGACATAATTTTTTATATAATACTGTTTACACGCATCATTTGCGTAGATATGAGTTTGGATAGTTGGAAAGCATATCCTTTGCCTAATATCTTCGCATTTGTGCGTGGATCTTTAAGATTTACAGTATAGATTCTAATATTCTATCCATATTTTGTCGAAATTTGAGCAAAAAAATAAAATAAAATATTACGGCAAAATTAGCCCCAGGATTATGGTTTCTGCAAAATACATGATGATGATAATGAAGTATATATAGTGCCAGTATATATGGTACGCAAGGCGAAGATATGTGTCTGCAAAATACATGATGATGATGATGATAATGAAGTATATATAGTGCCAGTATATATGGTACGTAGGGCGAAGATATGTGTGGCCAACTATGGTTAACTGAATACTCTTCGCCAAAAGATTGTACTGTATATAGGATAAACTATTACTATTTGTTATTGATAATAAAAACAGACTTTGAATATCCTTGCATGTTCTACCCTTATTGAATTTTCTGGCATCGCCACTAATGGATGTACCTGTGTTGAGATGAAACTCGCAGGCCAAGAATATAAGCAATCTTTACATAAACTGGACATGGAGTGGAGCCTTTGTTTCCTCTGGTTACAGTCTTTATACAACCTCTAATTATCCCAACAATTTCTCTATCTTTTCCACACTCAGCTTCAGCTACCTGTTCATCATTACAATTGGTTAATAGCATATATTGGTAATGAAAGAGCAATCCAAATAATTAAGAAGAATTAATCTAAATAGCCGCTCATTAATTACCAGCATGACATGTAAGGGGAGGTTGCGAATACGGCTAATGGGGTCACCCATGAGGTCAGTGAACAAAGATGGTTGCCCTCGTTGTCCGAAATCGCACTGTCCCTCCAACTCTTCCACTGCCAACTTGTCTCTTTCTTCATCGTATTGCCTCACTATCACTATTGTTTTCTTATCTTCTGCAGACTCCCAGAATCCACGGCGTGGAATAATACTGGGTATGTTGTTGTTGTTATCTTCGGTAGACGGATGATCCTGATCATTAGCTACCAAATTCTCTGCTGTGATTTTAAGCGACATTATATTTAGCTAGCTACTGATGTTGCTAGCTGATAGAGAGGATAATATATCTAAGAGAAGAAAGTCGAAAATGTAGTCTGAGTTGAGCTAAAACTTGATATTCCATCACCCCGTATTTATACCCATACTATGGTCCTTTCATGTTACTACTATAATAAATTAAAGAAGTGGACCTGCTAACTGCTGACATGGCGCCATCGCCGGTTTTAGAGGACCTTTTCCTTCTTTATTGCTTTTAATAAATTCTTGTTTGTTATCGTGCAATAGCGGCAAGTTCATATATATGGTTAGAGCTTGTGTTATCTGCACTGATCGTGCAAATAATTTTTACACTATCAGATTAATTTGACATATTCATATCAAGTTTGATATATTCTAAGCTAAAAAAATAGAGTAATAATGTGTCATAAACACTTAAATAATTGCAATGATGGTGTAAAATTATTTATAATATTAGTATATACTTATAATTTAAACTCGAATATTTAAATATATAAATGACCAAGATTCTATTGCTAAAGGTAAAGAGGGTGCATGTATCTAAGTATACTTTATTTATTATCCAATCGATGGTGATTGTTAATGTGTTTAAGCGGATGGTGTTCCAATAATTGTTGCTCTATTGGATTGTCATCTTGTGTTTTAATGATGTTCGCAATGAATATATATAGTACTTTCTTTAATACTACTATCTCTTTTTCGAATAAGTCGTTCCAATGGTTAAGTCTGCATGCGCTGCGAAAAGAACCATAGCTAGGTCAAATTTCCTCTTCTTTTTTTTTTTTCTTCTCACCAAGTGGAATTTCCTCTAAGAATAAATTAGTATGTAGAAAAGAACAAACATTTGCATTGGTCTTTATACTGCTGAAAATTTCTTTGTGCGTTCGGTAATCGCGCTTCTAGATTCAGTCAAAAAGATTAGAAAGCCTCGAAATTAAACAACAACAACAATCCAGTATAATCCCACTTAGTAGGGTCTGGGGAGAATAGTGTGTACGCAGACCTTATCCCTTCCCTGGGTAGAGAGGCTGTTTCGAAATAGACCCCGGCATCCTTCCCTCCAAGAACTTCCCACCTTGCTCTTAGGGAGACTCGAACTCACAACCTCTTGATTGAAAGTGGAGGTTGCTTACCATCAGAGCAACCCCTCTTATCCCTAAATTAAATAAATTCCAAGTTTTGGTAAGGAAGATTCGTTATGGAGTAGTATTAGTTATGAAGAAATTCTGATTCATATCTGTGATTTGATAGTCCCTCCATTTTTCAAGTACTCATTTAAAAATATTTTATGAAAAGAAAGGTTAAAACAAAAAAGGAATACCATGAGAAGAAATTAAAGCAAGGAGAAAAAGGAATGGGTACCACTATTAATTATAATTAAGTTGAAACCAATAACTTATGTGGGGAGCTAATGAAAAGTTTTTGTTAGCTCTAGCTAGGACGACGACGTACCTTCCCATTGGATATGAAAATAAAGTAGTTTCTTGGATCAATAATTGGGATGGGTTGGTGAGAATCGTGGCCAAACAAACAGAGGGAGGAGGGTTTATTGGCTAACATGTGGAGGGGGCTTATTAGGTAATAATAAAATCACATGATATTCAATATATAAATAATCCATTTGCATTCTGCGCTTTGCCTTTGCTTAAAAAATAATGGCTGATGACATGGGGTAAAAGGTGACAAGTGTTGGATGGCTAAGAACGCACAACTTTTTCTTTTTCGAATTTTCCTAGAAATATTATTATTCTTTCTTCATGTGTTTCTAATCTTAACCTTTAATTTGGATTTAATGATAACCCGCCGCCTAAGCACAAAGATTTATCTTTTTATGCACATGAAATCTGAACCTAGTTGCTGGGTTTAGTAGCTAGGGTAGTTTACCAATATCAAGATATTTAATTTCCTTTTGGATAATGTAACCCTAATTACTAGTCATCCAAGATTATTAAATATATATGTGATGCGTGTAAGATGAGTAGCCTAGAAATAGAAGGCTATAGAACGATATCTATAGTTCGATCTCATGGTATTTTTTATAGTTTAGAATCTTCACGTCTGAGCACGCGAAACAGCTAGGACACCGCCTGTTTTATTACTCTGTTGGGTTTAAGATACTATAATAGCTGTGTGAAAAACTAAATTATAATTTAACTTATTATAATTGATAAGTTAACCTATCGTTCAGTTTATAGATCGTGATTGTTACAAACAATTATTAACAGGTAACTTCATTTTATTCTGTAAAAAAAGTATATTACTATACTACTCCATATGAACACAAAATTAAACTTAAACAGTAATACTAGTATACTTTATGAGACTTTCCTTTCTTCCAGCTTCTTCTTTTTTGTCTTTTTACTATTTTCTTTTTTGGTACAAATAACTAAATGGAAAAGAGAAGACAAGGTGGACCTATATTTACTTTTAGGAAGATTAGTACTAGTAGTGCATAGAAAACAGATTATTTGCAGCGTATAGCCTTTTTTGAGGCCATGCTCTAAGCTCTATTAGCGCTAGTTCAATAGGCTAAATTTCAATTAATAATTGAATAAATTTTTATTTTTATAGACAGATTGAGTCCACTAACTAACGGTGAACAGAATTTAAATAGCTGCCTCAAAAAGGACATTTGTGCAAATGCCCAAAAAAAAAACCAGGAGTTAAGGAGATGAGTATTATGCATGCATGTGAAGATGATGGATCATATAACTATGCTCTCTCTCTATATATATATAGTTGCTTTTTTTTAGCAGGATGTATCAATAAGTTGCTTCTACCTTATCTAGAAAGCATGTTCTAAGTTGAATGCATATCTGATAATTATAACCATTTGTCTAAAAATGATTCTCTATTAAATTCGCTAAGCAATGAGAAGAAACACATGAAGTATTAACGACAATCGAAAGAATGCAGAAAAAACTATTATGATAAGGAAAAATAAACAATATTCATCGGCAAAGCATATTCTTTTTCAACGCAGTTCTAATGTTAAAGGAGAATATATGTTGGAGAAGCCTTGTGGTATGCTTGTAATCTTGTTCTTAATCTTTTTCCCGAATTTCTCTTATTAATTTTATATCTTTTTCTGTAAAGTCCGAGTTAGGTCATAGGTGCAACTTGTTGCTTTAATTTATGTATTTTAATCTGGATACCAGACTCTGACCTCATTGCATCTTTATAATTCGAATCGTTAATTAATTTCAATTTAAAACAATGACTAAAGGTAGGTGTGTTTCAAGTTGAGGGCTTGAGGCGGTGACTCCAAGAGTATTAATTCCCTATAAAAAAAATATTAGTGGTTCAATTTAGGAAAAAACGCGACTGTTATGCATTGCAGATGGTTGAATTTATGCGGCCACAAATTCGAATTAGTTTGACGTATGATGTCACTGAATTTTATCACCATAACAAAACTAAAGTTAAAAATCATTTTTTTCGTCGCATTAAAGTTAATGAACCATTTTTTGAATTGCTCAAGTTACAAAAAATTGGAGGGTCAATTTTCTACACTGGATTATGACATGTCACTCGACGCATTAGCGCTTTGTTACTCAGTAAATTCCACGTCAAAAAGAATAAAAAATCATTTGATAGGTTTATGTGTTCTGTTATATTTTGATGTTCTAACAAACTTAGTGATAAAAACTAGACGGGGAACCTGTTCCACATCCTCAAAGTACTCAACATCAACAAGTCTCAAGTCTGGGACATGTTCCAATATTTAGAGTCAAAGAAACAACAGTGGGAACAGATGAACATCAGTTCCTTTGCTGACTGTACCAAGTCAACTCCCCACAGCTGTAAAGTTGTTGCAACTGTTCCTCTGCATGCACGCAACAAGGCCAACAGTGCAGCAGTCACTTTATGGGGAATGCCCTTGTACCAAATATGCTTGCATCATTCAAGTGATATCATTTGGGCAATATTAATAACATTAACATGAAGCAAAGTTAAAACAAGACACTTGCATATTCTAGAATTGATTAAGCTTTCTCTCGAGCGTGTCGCAATCTTGCAAGTAACTTTCAAGGCTTCAAGAACAAAGAACAGCATAACGAATGACCAATTTACTGCATTGAGTCATTATATGTCCTTAGTTGTGTTGCACCTTTGTTAAAGAGATTTACTTATAATTCCTACTTAACTTAGTTAGAAGCATTGTGTAGGAAATCTTTTGTAAAACCATAAACCTTGAGTTTGTGTCTTGGCTAGAGTTAGTCAAGTTGTAAGCCTAGTAATAGAGTTATTACAAAAAGACTTGTAATAGAGTTATTACAAGTTAGTGAGGGATTAAAAGGTTAATTCCTAAGTTACAATAGTTTGTAATCTGAAGTTTACTCAGTAGTGAAGTACATATACTACGAGTGTAGATCATAATTTTTAATCTCGTAAGCTGGGAGTTTTCCACGTAAAACTCCATTATTTTATTTGCTTACTGCTCTGTGTATGTTCCGTGGGAACTAATAGAGAACCTGGTTCTCTATATAGTTTGGTGGACCCTTAGTTTCTATCAATTGGTATCAGAGCGGGTTCTTTCTATCAGGCTAACACCTACAAAAGATCCTCATGGCTGCTCCACCAAACTTTGAAAAAGGCCATTCTACCTACAGACCACCGAGGTTCAATGGACAATACTACGGATGGTGGAAGAAAAGTATGCATGATTTTATTATGGCTGAAGATACAGAGCTCTGGGATGTCATCTGCGATGGTCCTTTTGTTCCTATGAAAACCATTGGTGAACCAGCAATGACAGTTCCCAAGACAAGGAAGGAATACAACAATGCTGAACGCAAGGCTATAGAGAAGAACTTTCGAGCAAAAAAGATCCTTGTCTGTGGTATTGGACCAGACGAATACAACAGGATTTTTGCTTGCCAATTTGGGAAGTTCTCCAAATAGCACACGAAGGGACAACTCAAGTCAAGCAGTCGAAGATTGATATGCTAACCACTGAGTATGAACTCTTCAGAATGAAGGATGATGAGTCCATTAAAGACATGCACACTCGCTTCACCTCTATCATCAATGAGCTTCATTTACTGGGATAGATAATTGTAGACATGTGATTTTTGACCCTCCCCAAGATTTTATATATTTTAGCATTTAAATACTTAGTTTAGGTCTAATATAGTTATTTCAACTAATTTTGACTCTTTTACATTTTTTTATCATAATCTTTGAAAATACCAAAAAATAGTTTCATATTTTACATATAATTTAGTTTAATTAATCAGTTTAATTTTTACATTATGTAGTATATTTATCTTATATTAAAAGAAATTTAAATAAGATTTGGACATTTGTTTCTTTTAGCCCAATATTAAGGCCCAATTTCTTTCTTCTCTAACCCATAAGCCCATACCCCCCTAGAAAACCTTTCAGCACTTCATCTACTTCAAGGAAAAACACAGAACCCTAGCCTTCATCTTCCATCTTCAAGACCCAAAAACAACCATCAACGTCACTCCAGAGAAACACGATACACAACCCTTCCACCCCATTGTTCTTTTTTTTTCCAGCAAAAATAACGACCCCTTTTATTTTGAGCAACCAGCAGCAACGACAGAACTTGGAGGACATCGATGACCGCTTCTTCTTCTTCTTGATCTAGACAACAACGGACAAAAGACATACAAGAAAAGGGAGTAGCCTTCTTCAACAGCCACAACCAGCTGGAATAAACCAGCCATCCATCGCCGCTGCACACAGAAACAACCGCGACAACATAGCACAGTAGCGACCCCCACTAGCTTCTTCTTCTTCTTCGAATACCAGCCAGAAAAGATCACTCCTTCAACCATGGCTTCTTCCTCTTCTAGCCTTGAACACCTCTAAACGGATCCCCACTGCTACCCTCGCCCAAAAGACCCCCTGCTTCTTCAACCTTGGGACACAAGGAAGAGAGCGACCTCCTCTCTCCAATTTTCGGCCAGCGTACTTTCCCATTTCCCGTTTCCGTAGACAGAGATCGAGAGGAAATTCTGGACAGAATCTTAGCAAATTTCTCTATTGATTTTTTGATTTCGATTTGAGTTTCGAAGTGACGGAATTCAAATGAGTGAAGGTGCTGAATTCGTGGGTGCTCGTTGAATGTCGTCGGGTTTTGAAGTGTCTGTTTCGATGCTCATTTGGTGGAATACGCTTCTATCCGTCAAGCTTTAGTTACTGCCTTCAAGTGTATTATTTTACAAACATCGAATTGATTGAAACTCCCTCTTCCAGGTCCGATTATTCAGTTCTCCGCTCAACTTATCTTTTTTAAAACTTATGTGTTGTTTGTGTTGAAATGTTTGTTTGATCCATGTTAATAATATTTTGCTTGGTTAATTCTTCTCACATCAATTGGTTTGGATTTACACGAACCAACTTGTGCTGAAATTTTCCATGAAATCTGTGATTGGGTTATGTTAAAAAGGAAGATGGATTTAGGTTGCCTTTAACATCTGAAGCTAGGAAATTTCAATTGATGAATCTGTTACTCTCGTTCAATTGTTTTTGATATAGAGTTTGATATAATTTTGTCGTTCTTTATTCTTACTCTCGTTAATTGGACCGCTAGGAGCATGACTAGGCCGACCACACCTAAGTAGGCAATCTTTAGGATATTTGTTAGTTTCGAGGCAAGAGGTTGTTCTCACACCCCCTTTTTAACAGAACCTCACTAACCCTCTTAAATTATATAAAAGGATTTAGTAAAGCTTGAAAAGGGTTTTCCAATTAGAACGTGATAAAAATTGTGTTCAGAAGGAAATAACTCAAAGTCGCCACCTGACATTGGTTTTGGTGTGCCAGGCCACCGTTTTTAAAAAAATAATTTTTCCTTTTAAAACACTTAGGACTCCAAAATTAAGTCTGTACCAGAGATTCGGGTAAGGGGTTCATTTGACTCGGGGAGAAGGTATTAGGCATTCCCCGAGTCCCATAACTAGTACGGTTGCGTACTCGATCTAGTTGGTTTTTAGAATATATTGAGGTAAAAATAAACACATAAAAGAAAAATAAACACACACGAGGCTCGAGGTTGTTCCCTTAGTTAAATTTATCCGGGGAATGCCCCGAAAGATTTGTATCTATTCTATTCCGGGGTATGCCCCGAAGTATTTGTATTTGGAGGTCGATAGTAGAAATCGTAGTATTTTTATTTTTATTTTATTAGGTGGGGACAGCCTCGAGCCTCGCGTGTGTTTATTTTGCTTTTATGTTTTTATTTTTACCTCAATTCGAATATTCAATAAAAACCACCTAGATCAAGTACGCAACCGTACTAGTTAGGGGACTCGGGGAATGCCTAATACCTTCTCCCCGAGTCAAATGAACCCCTTACCCGAATCTCTGGTACAGACTTAGTTTTGGAATCCTAAGTGTTTTAAAAGGAAAAATTATTTTTTTAAAACGGTGGCCTGGCACACCAAAACCAATGTCAGGTGGCGACTCTGAGTTATTTCCTTCTGAACACAATTTTTGTCACGTTCTAATTGGAAAACCTTTTCAAGCCTTACTAAATCCTTTTATATAATTTAAGAGGGTTAGTGAGGTTCTGTTAAAAAAGGGGTGTGACAATAATTCCAAGGAACAAGCTTGTCAGAAAAATACTCAGTGTATTGCCTGGTTCTTGGGAAAGCAAAGTAAATGCTATCACGGAGGCAAAGGATCTGCAAAAGCTCACTATTGATAAACTCATTGACAATTTAAAAACTTATGAAATGAAGAAGAAGAATAAGGTTCATGAGAGAAGAGAGCCCAAAAGGGAGAAGAACCTGGTCCTCAAGACTGACAACAATGACTCAAGTGGTGAGGATGCTCATATGGCGTACCTGACAAAGAGATTTCAGAAAATGGTTCGCAGAAATGGAGGTATTCCAAAAAGGGGCAGCTCTAGCAAGCCAAGAGGCTATGACTTATGTCATAAATACGGGAATCCAGGATATTTCATTCAGGATTGTCCTCTCCACAAGCAACAAAAGTACAAACACAACACATACAAAGCAGCCAAGAGGAACCCGGTTCCTGACAAAAGATTCAAGAGAAAAGATGTCACTGACAATGTTGTGAAACAAGCTCTTGCTGCATTGGGAGACTCTTCAAGCGAATCTAGAGAAGATGATGAGCAAGATTATAGCTCTATGATGGTAGTAGAAAGTGAAGCAGCTGAGTATGACTCTATTTTTGCCCTAATGGGAAAATCTGACGAGGATGAGGAAGATGAGGTAAACTTTCTGGACGTTCAAAGAAATTTGAAGCCCTATTCTTAAAAGAAGCTTATATCCTTAGCTAATATTCTAACTGATACATATCACAATCTCATTAATGATAAGAATATGCTAACTGTGGAACTAGGAGAAGTAGAAATTGAGAGAGATGATCTACTGGTTGTTGTGGTCGATCTAAAAGAGACCATTGATGGTTTAAAAAAGGAAAAATATGCTTTAGCTGAAAAGGTTGAAAACATAGAGCATGAGAGAGATGACTTATTAGTAGTAGTTGTGGACCTAAAGGAAACAATTGTGGAACTAAAAAGGGAAGGTAGTCATGAGATCACTCAAAAGGGAAAAGAAGTTGCAAACGAGGTACACCTTAGGCTTGAAAATGAGCTAAAATCATTGAAATCTAGTTTGTGTGCTGAACTTGATAGAAACAAACAACTTCAAGAAGATCTAGGCAGAGTTAAGAATGGCCTATAAAAATCTCTTAAGTGGAATTGGTCCTCTGATACAATCACTACTATGCATAAGAACAATAGGGGAAACAGGCAGGGAATCAGGAATTAAGGGAAAAGACTCCTTACAACCCTCATAGCAAGTACGTTAGTGTCCCTGATAACTGGCTTTGCACTCATTGTGGTAACACTGGGCATTTTAAAGAAACATGTAAAGCTAGATTTCAGTGCCAACAAAAAAATAAAGTTTTTGCTGAAAAAGTAAGTACTGCTAAAGAACCTGGTCCCTCATATAAAAAACGTGTGATGCCTGCTTGGACAAAAAGAACCTTGATTCACCCTTTTTCTCACTACAATGGACACAAACCTATTTGGGTTCCTAAGTCTAATACTTAATTTCCTTGTGCATGGAGCAACCAAAGATGGTATATGGATAGTGGATGTTCTAAGCATATGACTGGAAGCACTAATGATTTTCTTTCACTCAAAGCCTTGCAAGGAGGTAGTGTGTCCTTTGGTAATGGCAAAAACGGATACATTTTGGGAGTAGGAAGAATTGGGAAATCTCCCACTCACTCAATCGAAAATGTGTATTATGTGAGCTACTTGAAGTATAGCTTACTAAGTGTTTCTCAAATCCGTGACAAAGAAAAACAAGGTGGAATTTATGTTAAAAATTTGCACATTCACAAACCTCGTGATTGGTGAAGTGGTCCTGATGGCAAAAGGATACAAAAACATTTATGTTGCTTATTTTGAGTTCTTGCACAATAGGGATCTCACGTGTCTGAGTGCTGTAGATGATGATGCTGAACTGTGGCACAGAAGGTTGGGACATGCAAGTTTTACGTTGCTGAACAAATTTGTCAAGAAGGACCTGATTCGTAGGCTACCTAAGTCAATCTTCAAAGATCACAAGGTGTGGGATACATGTGTAAAAGAAAAGCAAATCAGGTCCTCCTTCAAACCCAAAAAGGAAGTAAGAACCTCAAGGCCACTTGATCTCCTCCATAAGGATCTATATGGACCTATGAGAGTGCCAAGTAGAAGAGGAAAGAAATACATTTTCATTATAGTAGATGACTACTCCAGATTCACATGGACCTTGTTCCTCAAAACCAAAGATGAGATTTTCCTGGTGTTTGCTGCTTTTGTAAAGAAGATCCAAGTAAAGACGAGTCATAATGTTGTGAGTATAAGATCTGATCATGGCACAAAGTTCGACAATGCAAAGTTCAACGAATTCTATGCTGAAAATAGTATGTCATAATTTTTCAGCTCCAAGAACACCCCAAGAAAATAGTGTTGTAGAGAGAAAAAATAGAACTCTTGAAGACATGGTTAGGACAATGTTGATGACAGTGGATTGCAAAAAGTTTTTGTGCAAAGTTAGTTAACACTGCATGCTACTTGGTGAACATGTTCATGATTAGGTCCTTCCTAGACAAAACCCTGTATGAACTACTGAACGGGAGAAAACCCAAGCTAACACACTTAAGGACATTTGGCTGCAAATGTTCTGTCCTCAATAATGGTAAGGAAGCACTAGAAAAATTTGATGCCAAAGTGATGAAGGAAAATTTCTTGGCTATTCATTACAAAGAAAAGCTTACAAGGTGTACAACAAATGAACTCAATATGTTGAGGAAAACATACATGTGATCGTTGATGAATCACACCACCTATTTGGAAGAGATTCACACGATAAGGCTGATCAAGATGGAGACCTATCAAATGTTCCTGGTGAAGTTATTGATATGGCAAATAGAAAGGCTGACATGATAAGTCTGGTCAAAGAATCAAATAATAATGGTGCAGCTGAATCTCCAGTTGATGTAGAGGAACCTGGTACCTGAATCATAATAACTAAAGTAGAGAATAGAGTTGTTGATGTTGTGCAAGGAACCTAGATGCTGATCTGAGAAGTAAAACTCATGTTAATAATGAATCACATTTAGAAGAACCTGGATCTTCTCACAATGAGATTCAGGTGTCTAACTAGAAGCATAAGAGTTCACATCCTCTTCAGAATGTGATCACTCCTCTTGCCTCGGGGATTCAAACTAGGTCAAAGTTAACAAACTCACTTGCCTTCTCAACCTTTCTTTCTCAAATTGAGTCAAAAAATATCAAAAAAGCATTGAAAGATGCCGACTGGATTACTACTATACTAGATGAACTTCATCAATTTGAGAGGAATATCGTATGGCATCTGGTTCCTTGACCTGCTGACAGAACTATTATAGGAACTAAGTGGGTGTTCAAAAATAAACTAGATGAGTTTGGCAACACAAGAAAGAAAAGACAAGGTTAGTAGTTCAAGGCTACAATCAAGAAGAAGGGATCGACTATGACAAAACTTTTGCTCCAACTGCTCGAATAGAAGCCATCAGAATCCTCATTGCCTTTGCATCTCATATGGAATTCAAATTATTCCAAATGGATGTCAAAAGTGCATTTCTAAATGTATATCTAAAATAAGAAGTCTTCGTCAAACAACCACCTGGCTTTGAATGTCATAAGCATTCTAAGCATGTATTCAAACCTGACAAGGCTTTATATGGGCTAAAGCAAGCTCCTCGTGCATGGTATGAAAGGTTGTCCAAATTCCTCCTTGAAAATGGATTTACAACAAGAAAAATTGACAACACCTTATTTCTAAAGAAACAGGGGAGGAACATGCTCATTGTGCAAGTCTATATTGACGACATCATCTTTGGTGCAACAAATTATTCCCTGTGTGAAGAGTTTGCAAAGCTTATGGGAAGTGAGTTCGAGATGCGCATGATGGGGGAATTGAATTTCTTCATAAGTCTGCAAGTTAAGCAAACTCCAAAGGGCATAATGATAAGTCAGCAAAAGCACATGAAAAAGCTTCTAAAGAGATTTGATATGGAAAGTTCAAAAATCATTAATACTCCTATTGCCACTGCCACTCGTCTAGACATAGATGAACCTAGTTTTCCTGTTAACGAGACCATGTATAGAGGTATCATTGGGTCACTCTTGTATTTCACAACAAGCAGACCAGACCTCGATTTCAGTGTGGGTCTATATGCTAGATTTCAATCTAATCCAAGGAATCTCATATGAAGGCTGCCAAGAGAATCCTGAGGTATCTCAAAGGAACACAAGACCTGGTTCTCTACTATCTCCAGGAGACAATTTTGACTTGATTAGGTATGCTGACGCTGATTATGCTGGTTACCTAGGGGATAGAAAAAGTGCTTCAGGCATGGCACACTTTCTGGGATCGTGTCTAATTTCATGGGGTACAAGAAAACAAAACTCACTGGCTCTTTCAACTACAGAAGCTGAGTATGTGGCAGCTGCCTCTCGTTGTGCTCAATTGCCATGGATCAAGTAGAAGCTAGAAGATTTTGGTGTGTTCTCTGATTGTGTGCCATTACTATGTGACAACACCAGTGCTCTCAACATGGCAAAGAATCGAGTTCAGCATAAGAGAACAAAGTATATTGATGTGCGACATCATTTTCTCAGAGATAATGTTGAGAAAGGGCTTATCTGCATGAATTTTTGCAGCACAGAAGATCAAACTGCAGATATCTTTACAGAAGCACTGGGCAGAGAGCATTTTGAAAAGAATCATTTGGCACTGGGGTTGATAAAATCAAGTTGAGGACCTGGTCCCATGATGATTGGCTATGAAAGAAACGAACAGGTAAAATAGCTAAAAGTGTTTTTTGGCACGTTCTAACTCATTTCTATACCGTTACAGGTAGACACGCATGACAATTATAGAGCAAAGAAGAAGCTAATGGTGTTGCATTTTGGTAAAAGGATGAGACGCACATTTACAAAAGTAGTCAGGGAACCTGATTCCCTTGACACAGGTTAGTAGTTCCTTTGTACTCTCATGCATAACTTTTTAAACAGCTGAGAAAGTACCACGTCATTACAATGTCAGTTTCTCCTTTTTCCCTTGTTATAAAACCCAAAGTTTATGTTTAAGTTTCAATGATGACAATATTATCATATGCTATATTTTCAGGACAAACAAAAAGGAAAGAATGAAGATGCTTAGCAAGATTACTGCTGGATTCAAAATAAGGAAAGAATGAAGAATCAGTTACTGCATTAATGATCAATCAAGAAGTAGATTGGCTCGTCCTCAATCAAGGGAACGTAAATTGCCAATGAAGAATCAGTTACTGCATTAATGATCAATCAAGAAGCAAATATACTCATCCTCAATTAAGGGAACACAGATTGCCAATCATGGTCACTCCAGTTTTGAAGATCGCGCTGGCAAATTAATCTTTCCTTGAATTCAGCTGTGACAAGGAAGGTCACATTCGAATCTGGGCTAGTCAAAGAGCAAGATTCGAAGAGGCACCCCTTGGGTCAAATCCCTTAATTAAAGATCTTGTGCCTCCAATTTTGAAAAGGACTCAACGGCTCTTTTCTCTTCTATAAAAAGGTTGCTCTCTCAAGAAGAAAACCATGCAACTACACAAACCGTATTCCATATCTGTCTAATTCTTAGTTCAAACACTATAATTCTAAGTTATCAGTGTCTTAAAAGATAGAGAGATCTTAAGTACAAAAGAAAGTTGTGTCAAACTCAAGTGCTGATATTGTACGTTGATGGTAAACACAAAAACCATCAATATTGTAACTTTGTTCAAAGATCTTAAGGTAACCCTTGTGACCCAAGGGAAACTGGATGTAAGTACCACAACGGTACCGAACCAGTATAAATCGTGTGTGTCCTACCCATTCTTTTTACTGCTTTCACTCCCTCTGTCTTGAAGTCAGTCAACTAATACTTATATTAGTCGACCAATTTTAATTAGTAAACAATCCACTCCCCTCTTGTACTTTCAATTGGTATTAGAGCAAGGCTCACAATCTTTGCTTTACCGCTAGTGAGAAAAAGATCAATGGGATCCAACACTGTTGCCGGTGCTCTCTCAAGAAGGAACCTCTCAGGTTCGACCTCCTTACTTCAATGGTCAACATTTTTCTCATTGGAAAGTTCACATGGAAACATATACCATGTCATATGACATCAAAGTATGGCATGTGATAAAAAAGAAAAACCTTCCAATTCCTCCAAAGAAGGATGAAAATGGTCAAGTCATCACATCAACTAATCCTTTGGATTTAGATGATTACACTGATGAACAAGCAGTTGTTATCACCGTCAATGAAAAAGCAAAAAATCTACTATACAATGCTATCAGTAGAGAAGAATATGAAAAAATATTCAGTTGTGAGACTGCAAAAGAAATGTGGGATAAACTAGAAGTCACTTATGAAGGAACCAACAAGGTGAAAGAGACTAGAATAAATCTCCTGGTTCGGGAATATGAATTATTTCAAATGAAGGATGGAGAATCTGTTGAAGAAATGTTTTCTAGGTTCAGCAAAATCCTTGGAGACCTCAAATCATTTGGAAGACCTATTAAAAGTGGCGAACAGGTTAGAAAGATCCTCAGAAGCCTACCTACAATCTGGAAATCAAAGGTCATAGCTTTGGAATGTCAAGATCTGGACAAAATCTCCTATGATGATCTCAGAGGTGACTTGATTGCTTTTGAGAAAACTCATCTTGACAAACAAATTCAAGAGAAGAAGAAAACTATTGCTTTCAAGTCAACTATGGCTGAACCAGAAAATGAAGATGAAGTAGAAGGAGGAGAACAAGATGAAAAAATTGCAATGCTCTCGCAAGTTGTGACCAACGTGATGAGAAGAAACAGAAACTACAGAAGAGGTAAGTCAAATTTCAGAAAAGGAAGGGCGAGCAATGAAATAGATAAAAATGATGGAAGATGTTACAAATGTGGAAAGTTCGAACACGTTCAAGCTGACTATCCTGAATTAAAAAGGAAGCTTAGTAGAAATGTTCAAAAGAAGAAAGCTTTTGGAGCATTGAGTGATGAGGAGGAATCTGATCACGAGAAAATTGCCAACATGTGCTTTATGGCTCTAAGCAATGATGAAGAATCAGAGGAACTTGGTCGAGTGGTAGATAGCAACGATGAAGAAGATGATTCAAGAAGACCTCGTTCACCGTTGGATGAATGAACTAGTGAGGTACGTACTCCTTTATGTCCAGATTGTTATAAACTTCAAGAATTTTTTGATATTGCTCTTGTAGATGTAGAAATAGTAGTAAATGAACTCAAAAAAGTCAAGAGATAAAGAGAAAGAGAGAAGAAGGATTGGGCCCTGAAACATAAGTATGCAAAATCAGGCTTTGATTGAATGGTCTTCAAAGAAGCTCAAGTTCTAGTTCAGTCAAGACTGCTCAGAACATTCCTGTTAGAAAGAAAATAGCATGTTCCTTTTGTGGTAAAAATGGTCATAGCACTAACAATTGCAGGAATAGAATTAGAGCTGAAAATAATTCTGGAAACTTCAACAGTTCATCTTGCTCCTACTGTGGTAAAAGAGGTCACACCTCAAACCATTGCAGGTTCAAAAACAACAGGAGATGGATTTGGAGACCAAAATCTTTAAATCAAACTAACTCTCAAAAATCTAACTGTTCAGGACCCAAGCAGGCTTGGGTACCTAAAAATAAGTACTCTTGTTTTGCAGGAACATCACAAGAAGAATCAAAAAGGGAAAAAATGATATCTTGACAGCGCGTGTTCCAGATATATGATGGGTGACAAACAATTGTTCAAATCAGTCACCAAGCTAGATAGAGGAATAGTTACCTTTGGTGACAAATCCAAAGGAATGTTATTGGTGTTGGAAAGGTTCCTTTAAGCTCTACATGTGATATGGATGAAATTACCTAGTAGATGAACTCGGATACAATCTTCTCAGCATCAGTCAACTATGTGACAATCATTATGAGGTTCGTTTTAAGAAACATGGCTGGTTCATAGAAGACGAATCAGGTAACATCATTCTCTCTGGTAATAGGGACAGAAATGTCTATACTATCAAAAACTTGGATAACTTTGGTGATCAAATTTGTCTTACATCTACAATTGAAGATCCCTGGGTTTGGCATAGGAAACTTGGGCATGCTAGCATGCACACCATTCAAAAACTTTCAAAACATGACCTTGTTATTGGTCTTCCAAAACTGGATTTTTCAAAAGATCACATCTGTGATGCATGGCAACTAGGAAAACAAACTCGTTCCTTTTTCAAAGTCAAAAACATTGTTTCTACCTCTAAAACTCTTCAATTGCTGCATATGGATTTATTTGGCCCTACTAGAACTGCTAGTATAGGAGAAAAGAAATATGCTTTTGTTATTGTAGATGATTTCTCTAGATTTACATGGGTTATATTTTTTAGTCATAAAGATGACACCTTAAAGAATTTTGAAGTTTTCTGTAAGAAGGTTCAACGTGAGAAGAGTTACTACATCTCTACTATCAGAAGTGATCGTGGAGGAGAGTTTGAAAGCAGAGCGTTTGAAAATTTCTACAATGATCAAGGAATCTCCCATAATTTCTCTTCACCAAGATCTCCTCAACAGAATGGTTTAGTAGAATAGAAAACAGAACCTTACAGGATATGGCAAGAACCATGATAGTGGAAAATTCTTTACCTCATCATTTTTAGGCAGAAGCGGTAAGTACAACATGTCATATCATTAACAGGTGTCTCATTCGCCCTATACTCAAAAAGACTCCCTATGAACTGTGGAATGGTAAGAAACCAAACATCAGCTACTTCTACCCTTTCAGATGCAAATGCTGTGTTCATAACAACGGTAAAGATAATCTGGGTAAGTTTGATCCGAAGAATGATGAAGGTATATTTCTTGGTTACTCTCCCTCAAGTAGAGCTTACGGAGTTTATAATAAGAGAACCTTATGTATTGAAGAATCTATTCATGTTATTTTTATTGATACTAACCCTCGCCAATAGAATGAACATGTTGCTGAAGACGAAGAAATTTCTTGTGCTCCAAAATCTGTTATTATAAGTAAAGATCATCAAGATGAGTCAGCTAACCTACAGACTCAATTAGCTGAAGTTCATCCACAAGATCTTAACTTATCTCAACCAGTTCAGTCGACTAACACTTAAAAGATCTCTACAACAAATACTCCAAATGAATAGAAGAACGAAATAGGATACCCTCACAAATCCATTATAGGAGATCCACAGGAAGGAATAACTACAAGGAGATCACAAAAGAACAAGTCTCATGTAGCTCTCATTTCTCAAATTGAGCCCAAGAAGGTTGATGAAGCTCTAAAAGATTCTCATTGGATCAATGCTATGAAAGAAGAATTAGATCAATTTGAGAAAAACAAAGTCTGGGAATTAGTTCCAAAACCTCAAAACTCCTCTGTTGTTGGGACTAAATGAGTTTTCAAAAATAAATTGGATGAATCAGGCCAAGTCGTTCGAAATAAAGCAAGACTGGTGGCTCAAGGTTACTCTCAACAAGAAGGAATCGATTATGATGAGACCTTTGCACCTGTGGAAAGACTTGAATCCATCCGAATCTTACTTGCGTTTGCTGCTCACAAAGGATTCAAACTGTATCAAATGGATGTCAAAAGTGCGTTCCTAAATGGTTATATATCTGAAGAAGTATACGTGAAGTAACCTCCTGAGTTTGCAAATGCCAACTTTCCAAACCCTGTATACAAACTGACTAAAGCCCTGTATGATCTCAAACAAGCTCGGCGAGCATGGTATGAAAGTTTAAGTTCTTTTCTTCTTTATCAAGGTTTCAAACGAGGTAACATAGATACAACTCTTTTCATTAAGCAACCAAATTCTGGTAATCGCATTACTCAAATTTACGTTGATGACATTATCTTTGGTAGCCCTAACACTGTTCTTTGTGAAGAATTTGCTCTTTCCATGAAAGGTGAATTTGAAATGAGCATGATGGGAGAATTAACCTTCTTCCTTGGACTTCAAATCAAGCAGTCTCCTAAAGGCATTTTCATTATCCAAACTAAGTACACCAAGGAGCTTATCAAAAAGTTAGGAATGGAAAATGCTAAGGCTATTGGCTCTCATATGAGTCCAATTACCGTGCTAGATGATGACAACAATGGAAAAATGATTGATAAAATCATGTATAGAGGAATAATTGGATCTCTACTCTATTTAACTGCTAGTCGACCATATATTATGTTTAGTGTATGTAAATTTGCTAGATTTCAGTCAGCTCCTAAGGAATCCCATTTGACTGCGGTTAAACGCATTATTAGATATTTAATTGGTACTACTGAATTCGGCATATGGTATGATCATACTAACAATTTCTCCTTGAGAGGCTTTTCAGATGCTGATTTTGTAGGAGACAAAACTGACAGGAAAAGTACCAATAGGACATGTCAATTGCTGGGAAATGTCTTAGTATCTTGGCATAATAAGAAACAAAATTGTGTTGCTTTTTTAACAACTGAGGTAGAATACCTAGCTGTTGGAAGTTGTTGTACACAAGTCTTATGGATCACGCATCAACTCGTTGATTATGATTTATGTCTTACTGCCACTCCTATTTTTTGCAACAACACCAATGCTATCTGCTTATCTAAAAAATTTGTGCATCATTCTAGAGCAAAGTATATAGAAATTAAACATCATTTTATTCGTGATCATTTTGCAAAAGGTAATATTACATTAGAGTTCATTAGCACCGATTCTCAACTTGCTGATATTTTTACTAAGCCTTTTTTAGACGAAAGATTTTGTGTCCTTCGGAAAAAAATTGGCATTTTGCCAAATTTGTAAACCAATTGCTTTTTAAAATGGTTAAATTATTTTACAAGCTTTCAGTATATTTTATTTCCTTAATTATCCGTGTACTAATTAATTTTACTGTGGAGGTATAATTATTAATTATAGTCATTCAGAACCATCACCTTCGCCTCTGCTTGACCCTTCCAGTAACCAAGACTCCCTTTCACTTATCTCAAATTGTTTGATAAAAGCCTCTCACTTCCAAATACTCTCCTCATTCTCTACCAAACCACCGACTTCTCCATGGCCAAAAGAAACCCTTCCTCTACAACTAGACGAAGCCGTAGGTTTTAAAAACCTCTTAATACAGAAGAACATGTGGATGTAGAATCATCCATTAACTCAGACCTTCTCAAAACTGACAATGATAGCAGTGCCTCATCTGAAATCCACCCCATCAGCCAAACAAAAGGCCAAAAAATGACCCATGGAGCAAACCCCTAAAAAGGTTGCATGCAAAAAGGGCAAGGTAGAGTGCTTGGATTTTGGTCCAGAATACAAGCTAATTTTCTATGGCTCTGGTGAAAAGGCAAGGTTTGAGTCCTATAAGTCAAAATCCATTGCTTATGGATGCTTTATAAGTCTCTCTCTTATGCAAAGCCTTCATTGTGATGTGACTGCAATTTTTAATTTTCAGCACCTTTCCCTTTTATTTGACACTCTTGGAAATTCTATATATGAAGAACCTGTGAAAATATTTTATGCAAATTTTTTTGTGAATGATAAGGATGACTTAGAATCTATGGTCCTAGGAACTAGAATTGTGTTGGACTCATACCAATTTGAAAAGATTTTTTCTGCCAAATTTAGTGGGTATGATGTGTTTGTCAGAAAGTCTTGGCCCAAAAACTTTGAAGTGTCTCTTGAAGAAGCAAAAATTTTCTTGTCTGATAACCCCCTGACATTGGCCGCAAAAATCTGAAGTTTGAACTCCGTATTTTGACCCACATGATTGCCACCACTCTCCTTCTCAGGTCTGGGTCCCTAAGTTCTTTGCCACTAGAGATATCTTTATCCTCTACTGTCTAGTCAACAACAAGCATCTTGATTGGTTTATATGGATTCATCAATATATGCGTGAGAGTATCAGGGATATTTCCTCTTCTGCTGCTTGTCTGCCCTATGGTATTCTTATCTCTCATATCCTTGAAGTTATGAAGGTTGACTTGGCACCCTTCACACCCAAGCACATCTCCAGTACTTATGATAAAACTGCATTTTATATGATGGGATACTCATTGGGTGAAGTGGATTGGTTAAACGAGCCAAGGTTGAAAGTGCTCCAGCTCCGGTTGATGTTCAAGCTGATCTACCAGTTCCTAAGTCGACTACCTATCCGAACCTTCCACACATTCAACAACACCTTGATGAAGTCAAGATGCTGCTTGTGTAAATGAAAGAACAGGTAGATAAGATCAGAGATGATACTAAGGAGACAGGTTCAGACGTAGCAAAGCTACGGATAGACATAAGAGCTATAAGGACACATGGAACCAGGGCTTTCAATTCCATGACTGAAAAGATGGACAAGCTCGTCAAGGATATTGAAAACTCCTATGACTCCTTCTGCACCAAAGGGATCAACACCTTCAAATACTTTCTGGGACGTCATTAATTATCTCTGGCTGTTTTTGTGATAAACAACTTACGTTTTTTTCTGTTTTTGATGGTGGCCTTTAGACAATTATTTTTGGTTTGTACCAACTTAAGACTCTACTGCTCTTACCTATTTTAGTATGTACATTATATTGCTCTGTGTTTTTGTATATTATATTATTCTTTCCTTTTTGACTGATGTCAAAGGGGGAGAAAATATGTGAGTAAACACTCAGGGGGGAGACATGAGCACATCATTCAAAATAGGGAAGCACTAGCTCAGGGGGAGCAACTCCTTAAAAGGGAAGTATCTTAATTTACTTAAAACGTGTTTACTCTTTCTTGATTGTCATCATCAAAAAGGGGGAGATTAATAAGTTTATGTTTAAGTTTCAATGATGACAATATTATCTTATGCTATATTTTCAGGACAAACAAAAAGGAAAGAATGAAGATGCTTAGCAAGATTGCTACTAGATTCAAAATAAGGAAATAATGAAGAATCAGTTACTGCATTAATGATCAATCAAGAAGCAGATTGACTCGTCCTCAATCAAAGGAACACAAATTGCCAATGAAGAATCACTTACTGCATTAATGATCAATCAAGAAGCAGATTAACTCGTCCCCAATCAAGGGAACACAGATTGCCAATCATGGTCACTCCAGTTTTGAAGATCGCGCTAGCAAATTAATCTTTCCTTGAATTCAGTTGTGACAAGGAAGGTCACATTCGAATCTGGGCTAGTCAAAGAGCAAGATTCAAAGAGGCACCTCTTGGGTCAAATCCCTTAATTAAAGATCTTGTACCTCCAATTTCGAAAAGGACTCAATAGCTCTTTTCTCTTATATAAGAAGGTTGCTCTCTCAAGAAGAATACCATGCAACTACACAAACTGTATTCCATATCTGTGTATTTCTTAGTTCAAACACTGTAATTCTAAGTTATCAGTGTCTCAAAATATAGAGAGATCTAGAGTACAAAAGAAAGTTGTGTCAAACTCAAGTGCTGAAATTGTACGTTGATGGTAAACGCAAAAAACCATCAATATTGTAACTTTGTTCAAAGATCTTAAGGGAACCCTTGTTACCCAAGGGAAACTGGATGTAAGTCCCACAACGGTATCGAACCAGTATAAATTATGTGTGCCTTACCAATTCTTTTTACCGCTTTCACTCCCTATGTCTTGAAGTCAATCAACTAATACTTATATTAATCGACCAATTTTAATTAGTAAACAATTCACCCCCCTCTTGTACTTTCAAGTAGTGCCTCCAACACTTGTTGTTGATGTTGATGACGAGCTGAATGGGGGAACATAGTTACTTAGTTCGTAAGTCCTTCAAGAAACCTACTATTCCATAACTCAGGAAGGAGTCATCAGTGAGAACGATGGAAGGTAGAAATGTTGAAGTGGAAAAGTCTGGTGAGAAGATGGGTGAGGAGTCTGGTGAAAAAGTGTCTGAAGAGTTTGGAGAAAAGGTGTCTAAGAAATCTGCAGAGAAAGGGAAAATTGTGAGAAAATCAGTGAAACAGAAGGCTGGTGCCAATGAGGAACCCGATTTCTTCAAGAAGGCCAAGGTGGGTGTGGCCAAGGATGAAGGAAGGGAAAATCTGAGAAACTAGAAGGTATTGTGGGGTAGAACATATGCCCATGATATTCTTGACATGACAGGGATGCGCCAGCTGGTTGATATTCTTGAATTTCAACAATGGACACATTTGTTCACAAATGAGAGTCCTAAGGTGTATGAAGTATAGGTGCGCAGTTTCTATGCCGAATTTTTCACAGTGGAGGATGACAACATCTGCATGAAGGTGAATGGTGTTGACTTTGTGATGGATGAGGCTGTGTTAAGAACTATTTTGGGAGTGCCTACTGGCAGAATATCCTCTAATCAGGGGACTTGTTCTCCAAACTTCAAAAATGCCATCTTGAAGGATAATGCATGACAACAAGGGGAACGGGTACACAAGAAGGCCCTTCTTCTAGTGTACCAACTAATGTTTAAAATGGTGAACAAAGTTCTTCCCCCACATGAAGAAATACGTTCCATTACGTCACAAGCAGACTTGTTTCTCATAGAAGCATTGGATGCCTACACCACTATAAATATGCCTGGTCTCATGATAGAGCTAAAATTGTAGATTTTAAGGATGGTAATCATGGGTTACCTTACGGGTTCCAACTCACTAAAATATTTGACTTCTTCAAAGTCCCTTTGGAAAAAGAGGGGTTGGCACTTGGCAGTAATTCCACTATCTCTCAACTAATTGAAGCTCAGAATATTGCTACTGAAGAGATACAGAAGCTTAAGGCATAGAATGTCATTCTTGGAGGTTAGCTCAATCAGGGCCAGGAGGCACATGGTTCCAGCACCTCTCAAGGCATATAGATTGCCCGTCTGAACAAAGAAAATGCTGTCGCGCCCCCTTTTTTCTCGCAAAATCAGGTTTATGACATTTGGAAGGGCAACTCGTTTCCTTTTGGGAATTGGGTTTGAATAGAAGAGTCACCACCTAATGATTAAAGTGCATTAGGACACTAAAAAGGATTTGATTTGAGTAACCAGAAATTGGGTAAGGGCTTGAAATTATCCCAAGGGGAAGGTGTTAGGCACCCCTTAGGATCCACTAGTGTGGTTCCCTAGCAGAATATTGTTGTGAACTTAAGTGCAAATAACACGTAGGCAAGTAAGGCTTTCAAATAAGAGGGGGTTTTCACATAATGGTTGCAAATAGATGAAGTTAAAAGAAACGAAAGAAAAGTTGAAATTTTGAGAAAAATAGTTTGAAATTTGAAAGTAAACAATGAAATAAACAAGTAAAGGGAAGAGGATCCTAGGTTTATAAATAATATGGATCACCCCACACAATGCCCAGTAATCGCTCCTCGATGAGGGGTTACACATGACATTATCACGTGGTCATCATATCTATATCTACCCTTCCCACCCCGTTAAGGTATTAAAGCGCAGATCGGTCTCATTTACTTATTACATGCTATTACCCGCCGTAATCCTATCAGCCCCGGAGGTACTTGGGACTACTATTCTTAAAAGGGAGGAGAAGTCGGGCTTATTTGTGGTTTTAAAGGTAAAAATACTAAGGCAACAAGCAAAAACATATATATAGCAAGTATGGGGAAGCACATAAACAAATAAGTCTCAAACAGACCTCCTTAAATCAAAGAAAAACATATAGTTTAGCATGTCTTACACGTACTAATTAGGGTCTGATTAAAAGTTGGGGCAGACTGATTTATTGCATATTTCAGATAAGAAGCCCGAATCAGGCATGTCTGCTGGTTGTAGTTAATAAAATCTGATTCAGTTTATAAACTGTCCTATGGCTTGCCTAAGTTTTAGACGAAAACCTATAGGCATGATATCTACTGATTTCAAAAAAGATAAAGTATAATGATTTTAGAAAAGGTTGTCAGTTATTCAGGAAAGAAGAGTTTTGACAAAAGATCATGAATTCTGCAGACGTCGGACAATGATATTAGATTTGTTGGCGAGTGAGACGTTTCAGACTTGGTTATTAATTCCTATAGGCATGCTTTCTAGGCGTTGTTGATTTTAAACACTTTTACAGACCTAGAAAGAGTGCAGAAATCCTATAGGCATGACATCTAAATGTTGTACTTCGTTTAAGCCTATGAACATGATATCTAAATGCAGTTAGTTATTTAAGCCCTATAAACAGGTTTGCCTAGTGATAGATGCATATGCAAGATTCGGATTTCCAGTTAACTATGAGCATGGTATCTATATGAGAGATACAGAAATTCAACTATAGGCAGGATATCCATATGAATGCAGAATTTCAGAAACCTATAGGCAGGATATCTATATGGGTGCAAAATTCCTTATAGGCATAGAAGTGCAGAATTTCTATAGGCAGGATATCTATGTGATATGCAGAAATCAGAAATTCCCTATGAGCAGGATATCTACCCCTTTTACATAAATAACTATCCCCCCTTTTTTCACTAGCCATCCCCAATAGTTTATTACAAAGTTATTACAGTCCAGAAAAATAAAGTAAAGAAAATACATCAGAAATTAAAAGTACAACCAAAGAGAGCCTGATTCAGACTTCATGTCTGAAATATGAGGTAAACCAACTCCAAAGATCATGATCCAAAGCCTTTCTCCCATTTGAGTGTGTCAAAGTTCCCTAAGAGCATCAAAAGGACCCCGGGCAATGCTCACACCCAAATGTATTATCATATTAGGACAAGTGCAGTGTGGAAAGGCCAGCCCTCAAGTGTCCAAGTTCAGAGGGAGATCAAAGGGCCCCAAGGCAAGGCTCACAAGAGGGGGCAGAACTTAAAGACTAAGAGAAAGTGCAAGTATAGAAGTGAAATTCGGAAAGGGGAAAGGGAAAAGGGAATAACTTAAAATCAGTGCACATAGGGGTATAGAGGAGTGGGGGAATTTCCAAGAACACAAGAAGAGCAGGCTGATGGGCATACCCAGCAATGGGATATGCTGGCACACCCTCCAGCCTGTTTAGAGGTTAAGACCCCATTGGTTCAAAACTCAGTTCATGGACAAATTGCCATGCCCTAAGTCACCATTCGCAAACACATAGGGGTAATGGGATAGGGAGAAAAGATTCATAACAAGAACAAGCAGTAGAACATAGGCATACTAAGCTAAATGTCGGACTCTACAAAAAATAATAAAGTAGACATGAATACAAAGAATGTAAGTAAACACATTGGTGATGCTGAAACTTAAATTGGGACATACCAGTTTCAAAGGAACAAAAGAGAAAATGCAGTAGTCTTATAAAAGACACAATACAGACAAGAAGAGAGAATGCTATTATGTGTAAGTAAGAGTTCAGAAGGATTATGAATTGTGAAGTGTGAAGTGTGAAGTGAAAAGGGTCGTGCCTTTTATAGTGTAGAAAGCAGGGAGAAATAAGGTAAGAAAATAGTTTGAAAACTGATTGTCAATCAATTACACAAGCCTTCCCTTAATTAAGGGATTCAGATTCAAAACGAGTAAAACCATTTAAGGAAAGGAATTGAATAAACACTTTGTGTAAAGCATGCAATTGAGGGCAAATACATAAAGGTTATTTAAGGACAGGGTTTTGACAGTACACGGTTTATACAAATAAGGTAAGGGAGTCAATTAACAGCCAGTAAATCACAAAGTCTGAGATTTGGTATGAATGAACCAAGTCAGAAAAGATGAAGAATGGTTTTACTTAAGTCGAGTCACAGAGGAAATCAGTAAAAGATGGAAAGAAATCAATCAAGCTATATTCAGAAAGAAGTTTGCACTAATTGCAAATTTGAAAACCATTTAGAGGAAAATTCATCATATATAAGGAGCATGTGAGCATGAAAGAAGACTGTCCTGTAAATTAGTAGAAAAAATCCAGTGTAGAAGAGTTTAGCAAAAAGTTCAGCATTGTATGAAAACAGAGGTGTCCAAACTAAGTTCAGAGACTCAAAGTCAATCTGAAAGAGTTAAGGGTTCTAAAATAAAACCCTAGTTCAATCAAACCTCGGCAGAACCCCCAAATTCTAAGGTTTCCACCTTGAATCAAGTACAGAGATGAGGAGGTAAGTAGTCGAATCGAAACATGTTTAGAGGTTTCAGAAAAGAACTGAAACTTCTAACATGCTTCTTCCAGCAACAAAACTCATAAATAGCATGTAAATACATTAGAGGGGTTCAAAGAAAACAGAGTAAAGAAACTAATTCGAAACATGATGAGAAAAGACTGATAAGAATAGTAGAAGAAAGCATGCTTAAGAAGATCCCTTTAAAAGAGACTTAAACAAAGTTCAATAGAAGAAAAATAGTAAGACCACTTAAGAACACGGTAGAAGAATACAATAGGCAAAATATACCAGAACATAGTAGAAGAAAATAGCGGGACATAATAGAAAAGCATACAAGAACATAATATAGAAAGCACAGTAGAAGAACATACAAGAACAGAATATAGAAAGCACAGTAGAAGAACATACATGGTATAAGAAAAACATAGAACACAGTAGAGGCAAATACACACAAAAGAAAAGGAAAAGAAAGTCAGAGAAACACTTAAGCATTTTCAGAAAACCCTAGATCGTAAAAGAAAGACTTTGAAAAGTAATTTTTTTTAAAGAAAAGTTTAGGGAAATCGTTTGAAAACTCAAGTAGAGCATAGATAAACAATAGATCTAAAAGAAAAATGGGAGAGAACCTCGAAGGGTTAGGGTTTCGGAAGAACCCTAGAAATGAGAAAGGCTTTGAAAGGTCACCGATCTGAGTTGGAGAGATCAAAATCAGGCTCAAAACACCATGGTACGCCGGAGCAAGGCCGACAATGACTCTGGAACCATGAATCGGCAGAGGTTTGGGTGCAAAACTTCAAGGCCTGGCCTCGAATCTTCAGGTATAAGGTGTGTAAGAGCAAGGGGAGGTGAGTATAGTGCCCTCACAGCTTGGGAAGCCATGGTTTCCGGTGGGTTTCGAGGTGGAAGATGGTGAGAGACGGCTAGGGTTAGGGAAGGTTCGAGAGAGTTTGAGAGAGGAGAGGGGTTTCAGAGGTGGCAGGTGAATGAAAATGATTTTAGGGTTGGGGTGTTTGTGAATTAAAAAAGGAAAGGGGGAATTGTGGCCGTTGATCAAAATGATCAACGACCTGGATCAAAAGGGGAGCCGGGCAAGTTGAATTAAACGGGTCAGAGGTCGGGTAATTTAGAAATAGGGCCGGGTAATTTGAAATTGCAATTGGGTTCAATTGGGGGGTTGATTTGGGCTACAATTGAAATGAAATAGGGCTAGTATTTAAATAGCCACTTTTCCCCTTTTCATTTTATAGAAAATAGTAAATAATTTCTGGAAATAAATTAAAGGTACTAAATTAATTAAAAACATATAAATATTAAATTAAAAATACTGGAATCAATTTTGTAATTATAAACACAATTAAATCTTACAATAGGTTAAATTGCAATTATATGCAATTCAGCTTTAAAAATACTAAATGAATTTGTAAAAAAGTGTAAAAATTACCTTAGCTATATTTTGGTATAAATATGAGAATAAAATAAGTTGATCACTAAAATGATAACTTGAGGAATAATTATTGGTTTTTGTACTGCTAAAATAGGGCAATAAATTGATTTAAAAATCTTTTTAAAAAAAATTAGGAAAAATACTTGAATATTTGGACACACTTATATATGCATACATATGCTATTTTGAATGTATTTTGCCTATAAAAAATATACAGAGAAAAATTGGGTATCAACAGCTGCCCCTCTTTACCCGGGAAGGATGAAAGAGTTGTCGGGTAAAGATATGATGGCCAATTTTGACCGAACGAAATGGTTTGAAGAGGTTGGCCGTGCTCTGTCTTCTGAGTTGCCTACATATCCCTGGTCTTACAGGAATCAGGCCATATGTAGTTCAGGATCCGTCGGCGGAGTATGCCGATGGAGACCTTTTCAAGAACAGGCGCAATATTCAGATCGGGATGAATGGTTAAGGTCTAATAGGGATGCGGGAACTGGAGCGAGATTTCTCCTGCTGAGATAGTCGTTGCTCGCCGGTTTACCTGCAAATAAGCAATACAAGCATATATTGTGCGTAAATTTAAACATGATGCAAGTTCCCGTCGGACCATGAATGTTGTCTTTGGATGGTTAGGATGACGTCCTCAGACCATGACGTCCTGGGACATGAAGTGTGTAATAAAGGATTTGCAGGCCATGAAATGATGCTCTCGGGGTATGAGAATGATGCCTCCGAACTATGATGCCTTTGAATAATGATATGCAAAAGATAAAAGGGGTCCTCAGGCCATGGCATGGCGTTATCGGGCTATGAAAATGGTGCCTCCGAACAATAACGCCTTTGGACAGATTGGTGATCTTTCAGACCATAAGATGCAGAAGGTGGCGATCTTTCAGCCGATGCAAGATATAAGTGAAGTGACGATCTTTCAGCCATGCAGAATGTAAATGAAGTGGCGATATTTCAGCCCATGAGATGTAGAAGGTGGCGATATTTCAGTCGATGAAGGGCGATCTTTCAGCCGATTCAAGATGTAAGTGACGTGGCAATCTTTCAGCCATGCAGAATGTAAATGAAGTGGCGATATTTCAGCCCATGGGATGCAGAAGGTGGCGGTATTTCAGCCGATGCAAAATGTAACTGAAGTGGCAACCTTTCAACTGATGCAAGATGTAAATAAAGTGGCGATCTTTCAGCCATGCAAGATGTAAATAAAGTGGCAATATTTCAGCCATGCGGATGGAGGTAGAGCTTAACCTTAGAAGGCAGAATGGTAGTTTTATGCAATGCAGGAAATGCAGATGGAGACAGAGCTTAGTCTCAGAAGACAGAATGATAGCCTTATGCATTGTAGAGAATGCAGATGGAGGTAGAGCTTAACCTCGGAAGGCAGAATGGTAGCCTTATGCAATGCAGGAAATGCAGATGGAGGTAGAGCTTAACCTCGGAAGGCAGAATGGTATCCTTATGCAATGCTGGAAATACAGATGGAGGTAGAGCTTAACCTCGGAAGGTAGAATGGTAGCCTTATGCAATGCAGGAAATGTAGATGGAGACAGAGCTTAGTCTCGGAAGGCAAAATAGTAGCCTTATGCAGGAAGTAAAAAGGGCAAATGGCAGTAGAGTTTTCTTAGCTGATAGCGGATTGCGGTACCGTGATTGCTGGGGATATTGTGTCTGTTGGGTACACTGCATGCGGATAACAGCTGTGATTAAGTGCAATGGTTTTGAGAGTTGTATTTCTGAGCAATGTGAGTCTCATGAATGTATAGCATGTCGGATGCTTTCGCAATCCAAATGTCTGCATCGAAAGAAAAATCGTGAGTTTTGTAGCAGGGAGGTTAGTTCGTATCCATGTTGGCTTTACTTGACCAGCTCAATTTTGATCTGGTGATGCTGTCCGTATCATTGGGGTAGCGTTGCTAAACAGAGCGATTTCAGAAATAAACATGCATGATTTTAGTAAAGAAAATGTAACATAAATACATAATTTAGAATAATTTTCTTTAGATGAACCGACGACTGCGACGTGGTTCAAGACATTGCAATTTCTCTTGTTACGGAATTTTGAGGGTCTTCCTCAAAATTCTGCCCCATTTTAATGGATTGATGCTTTCGACTGCTGCTAGCGATGATTGGCTGAAATTAACTTCGGAATTTTGAGGGTCCTCTTCAAAATTCTGCCCCAGTTTCCAATTGGGGGGGGGGAATGAAAATTTTATTGACTTGTGATTGAACCCATAGGGCTGACTACGTATCCCCTCTTAAACAGGAATCAGGTCAGATGTAGTTCAAATTACATCATGAAAGAAAGCATAAAGGTTACATATAGTATCGCTTGACTGCGTCTGAATTGATCAGCTTTGGCCAAACTCCCCGTCCATTTCTGCAAGTATGCTCCTCCTGTTAGAACTCGGTGGACCATGTATGGACCCTGTCAGTTGGGAGAGAACTTCCCCTTGGCTTCATCTTGATGCGGGAAAATCTTCTTTAATTCCAGCTGCCCTGGTGTGAATTATCTTGGCTTGACTCTTTTGTTGAAGGCTTTGGACATTCTGTTCTGATAAAGCTGACCATGGTAAACTGCATTCATTCTATTGCCATCTATAAGAGCCAGCTGCTTGTAACAACTCTTCACCCACTTTGCATCGTCGAGTTCTGCTTCCTATATGATCCTCAAGGAAGGGATTTCTACTTCGGCGGGAATGACCGCTTCTGTACCATATACCAGCATGTAGGGGGTTGCCCCAGTTGATGTACGGACTGTGGTATGGTACCCCAATAAAGCAAATGATTGTTTCTTGTGCCACTGTTTATGTTTCTCTATCATTTTCCTCAATATCTTCTTGATATTCTTGTTGGCGGCTTCTACGGCTCCTTTCATCTGAGGTCTGTAGGCTGTAGAATTCTTGTGTCTGGTCTTGAAGGTTTCACACATGGATTTCATCAGTTCATTGTTGAGGTTGGAACCATTATCAGTGACAATTGACTCCGGAATCCCGAACCGGCAAACGATACGGTCGCGGACCAAATCTGCCACGACTTTCTTAGTCACTTCTCTGTAAGATGTTGCTTCAACCCATTTGGTGAAATAATTGATTGCTACTAGGATAAACTTGTGCCCGTTTGATGCGGAAGGTTCGATTGGTCCGATAACATCTATTTCCCAAGCGGGCAAACGGCCATGGTGAGCTTGTTGCATTAAGCTCGTTTGGAGGCACCTTTATCATGTCTGCGTGTATCTGGCAGCGGTGGCACTTTCGAACATACTGGATGCAGTTTGTTTCTATAGTCATCCAAAAGTAACTAGCTCGGAGTATTTTCTTTGCTAAGACAAAACCATTCATATGTGGACTGCAAGTCCCTGCATGAATTTCCTCTAATAGCCTGTATGCTTCCTTTGCGTCGACGCACCTTAGTAATCCCAAATTAGGAGTCCTCCTGTACAGGATTCCTCCACTGTGAAAGAAATTGTTGGATAACCTCCGAAGCGTGTGCTTCTGAGTAGCATTTGAGAGTTCTGGGTATTCTCCTTCTGCCAAGTATTCCTTGATATCATGAAACCAAGGCTTTCCGTCTGCTTCTTCTTCGACATGAGCACAGTAAGCTGGCTGATCATGGATATTTACCGGAATAGGATCAATGAAATTCTTGTTCGGATGTTGTATCATGGATGATAGGGTAGCTAGTGCCTCGGCGAATTCATTCTGGACTTTGGGAACATGCTGGAACTCTGTCTTTGTGAACCTCTTTCTCAACTCCTATATGTGATGCAAATAAGGGAGTATTTTGGAGTTCTTGGTTGCCCATTCTTCTCGGACATGATGTATAAGCAAATTTGAATCCCCAATTACTAGAAACTCTTGAATGTTCATGTCAATAGCCATCTTGAGCCCTAAGATGCATGCTTCGTATTCGGCCATGTTATTGGTACACAGGAATTTGAGTTTGGTAGAGACCGGATAATGCTGAACGGTTTCTGATACCAGGACAACTCCTATGCCAACTCCTTTGAAATTTGATGCTCTATTGAAAAACATCCTTCAACCATCATAGGATTCTACAAGGTCTTCTCCTATGAATAATACCTCTTCGTCGGGAAAATACGTTTCAGGGATTTATATTCTCGATTCACGGGATTTTCAGCGAGGTGATCTGCCAGTGCCTGTCCCTTGATCGCCTTGTGAGTTATGTAGACAATGTCAAATTCATTCAACAGGATTCGCCATTTGGCTAGATTGCCAGTGGGCATGGGCTTCTAAAATATGTACTTCAAAGGATCCATCCTCGATATGAGATATGTGGTATAGGCACAGAAATAGTGCCTCAGCTTCTGCGACACCCAAGTCAAAGCACAACAGGTGCGCTCTAACAATGAATACTAGGCCTCATACGGGGTGAACTTCTTACTGAGGTAATAAATGGCCTGCTCTTTCCTCCTCGTTTCATCATGCTGACCCAGAACGCAATCGAATGCTCCATCCAATACTGCAAGGTAGAGTAATAGAGGTCTACCTGGATCGGGCGGGACCAAAACCAGTGGTGTTGATAAGTACTTCTTGATTCGGTTGAAGGCCTTTTGGCAGTCTCGGGCCATTTGGTAGCGGCATCCTTCTTCAACATCTTAAATATTAGCTCACAGATAACTGCAGATTGTGCTATGAACCTGCTGATATCGTTAAGTCTCCCCAAGAGACTCATTATGTCCTTCTTGTTCTTTGGCGGTGGCAATTATTGAATAGCTTTAACCTTTGATGGATCCAGTTCTATTCCTCGGCGACTTACAATGAACCCAAGTAGTTTTCCGGCAGGAACCCCAAATGCACATTTTGCGGGATTCAGTTTTAGGTTGTACCTTCTCAGTCTATTGAAGAACTTCCTCAAATCTTCCATGTGATCAGTGGCTTTCTTGGACTTGATGATAACATCGTCTACATATACTTTGATCTCCTTGTGTATCATATCGTGGAAAATGGTGGTCATGGCCCTCATGTAGGTGGCCCCTGCATTTTTTAACCCAAACGGCATCATTTTGTAGCAGTACATTCCCCATGGCGTAATGAAAGCCGATTTCTCAACATCTTCTTCATCCATCCAGATCTGATGATAACAAGCGAAACAATCTACAAATGATTGCAACTCGTGCTTGACATAATTGTCAATCAGGATGTGTATGTTCGGCAAGGGGAAGTCGTCCTTTGGACTGGCCCGATTGAGATCCCGATAGTCGACACAGACTCTGACCTGCCCATCCTTCTTCGGCACCGGCACAATATTGGCTAACCATGTCGGATATTCTACTACCCTGAGAACCTTAACTTTCACTTGCTTAATGACTTGTTCCTTGATCTTCAGACTCATATCAGGCTTGAACTTTCTGAGCTTCTGTTTTACCGGTAGACATGTCAGATCAGTTAGTAGTTTGTGGGCCACAATAGATGTGCTCACACCAGTCATGTCATCATATGATCAGGCGAATATGTCCTTGTATTCTCTTAGAAATTCTGTGTACCCTTCATTTTCTAATGGTGATAAGTGAACGTTGATTCGTGTTTCCTTGACATTTTCTGCATCTCCCAGGTTAACGATCTCAGTCTCGTCCAAGTTGGACTTCGGCTTGTTCTCAAAATTCTCAACCTCTTTAACAATCTCTTCTGGCATATCATGTTCCTCTGAATCTATGTCTGTTTGTTGCGTTATCTCGTTGCATGTCACAGTCATTGGTTCATCAAGATAGGTAATAGTAATGCTGTATAAATAAAGTAATGAGAAAAATGATGAGAGTAAGAATTTGTAAGGAAACTGAAATGCTTTGATAAATTTCATAACTGTTTTGAACATTGGAAGATCTTATTGCAAAAATTCAAAATGCGAAAGGAAAATAAACTAGTAAAAATAAAAGATAGTGCATGATGCTTTGTTCGGCCTTGCTACCCCGAGGCTTTCCGGGCTCTGGTGGTTCTGATGGTCCAATTGTTGAGGCATGCTCCCCGGCTTACGGCCTGTATGGAAGGGCCTTCCCCCTCCTCCTCTTTGAAGATGACACAACAATCCATGTCATCGTCTTTTAGGAACAAGTTCCTTACTATTTCCAGTGCTTCCTCTTCTTCCGACCCATAAACAACATCGGCTAGCTGGAAAGTCTGCTCCAAGTGAGGTATTGGCCGCTCCAGCGGATAGTAAGGACCGCGCCATGGTGGCGACCAGTTGTTGAATTCCTCCCAAGTGTACTCATATCCTAAACCAAATGTGGTACCATGTTTCTTTAGTTTGATAGGCTTAGCGATTGCTTGGAGATTCTTGCCAAGTCCCTTGCCAGGTTTATATCCGCTCCTGTTCAATATGCTTTCAATTTTGTTGTCCCACCATTTGTCTTTGTCAACGGTGTTGACTCGCTCGATGTGGTGATAGGTTTCCCCACCTATATTTATTCTTCCTCCTATCATTGGGATGGTTTAGTGACCGTATATGGGATTGCTGCCGCCGACGTGAATTATCACCTTTTGGTGATTCCACTCAAACTTTACTGCCTGATGTAGTGTTGATGCTACAGCCCCAACGACATGAATCCATGGCCGTCCCAACAACAAGTTGTAAGATGCCGGCACATCTATTACTTAAAAATCGATATGGAACCAAGTAGGTCCCATTTGCAAGCACAAACTAATTTCCCAATAGTGGACCTTTGGGAACTGTCGAAAGCTTTGACGTTGATTGCTCCGTCCTTGATGTCATGCAGCCCCTTACCAATGCTCTAAGTGTTACCAACGGACAAATATTGAGGCTGGACCCTCCATCAATCAGGATCCTGGTGATAAAATAATCTTCACATTGAACGGTGATGTACAATGCTTTGTTGTGACTCAACTCTTCTGGTGGAAGCTCATCTTCATGAAAAGTGATCTTGTGACTTTCCAATACCTGCCCTACCATGTTTGCCATTTCTCCTCCGGTGATGTTGCTAGGTACATATGCCTCACTCAGCACCTTCAACAAGGCGTTCTTATGTGCATCGGAACTTTGCAGCAAAGCTAGGATAGAAATATGTGCCGGTGTTTTGTTCAGTTGATCAATAACTGAGTATTCCTTGGCTTGTATTTTTCTCCAGAGATCATCGGGCCCGGTGTCAGTGATGGTCGGCCGACCAGAGGCCTGCTTACTCGACTCAGCTAAATGCTCCGGAGTATACTCTCAAGGAGCTTCTGGATTCTCATGGCAAAGCATTGAAGGAGCTGACAAAGGAAACAAAGAAGTTGAGAAAGACTCAGGCATCAAAGGAGTCAGTGAAAAAGTTGAGGGTAGAGGTAGAGAAATTGAAGGCTGATCACTTGCCCTTTGAGCTATTATTGCATGACCCGGCTCCAGCAGCACAGCCTGATCCAGAGCAGGAGGTGGAGAGGCCAGCAAAGAGGAAGAGGGTAATTCCCCGTGTTGATGATGCTGTGATAGAGTTGGAGGACCTGCATGGAGGTTCCTCTAGCCAGCCTCAGGACCCAGTGCAAGCCCAGGACCTAGTACAGGCCCAGATCCCAGTGCAAACACAGGTTACAAGGATCCAGTCACAGGTTCCCGAGTAGTCCGAGGACCCAAGGACCCAGACTCATGATCCTATGCAAACGAAGGGCCAATAGGGAGTTTTCTTTACTCTCTAATTTATTTTAAGCTATTTTTGGTTAGTTAGCATTGAGGACAATGCTAGTGTTAGTTTATATGAGTCCACCAAACTATAGAGTACCTGGTCCTATATGAGATGATGTTGAGAATTCTATAGAGACTGAAAGTAAAGAAAACAAAGGATTTTTACGTGGAAAAATCCCACACAAGGGGATCAAAAAACCATGACCTACTCTTGTAGGCTTTTAACTTCACTAACTTGCAATCTCCCTATTACAAGCCACTTTGCAATAACCCTATTAAAAAGACTTCAACTAACTTGTGATGCTTTCACCACAAGCCACTTTATAACTCTCCTAGTTACAAAGGCTTTAAACTTATGACTATTCCTAGTCACAACATAAACTCGGAAGTTTACGAATTTTTGTTTTTTTCCTAAGACACAGCTTTTAAGAAAGCAAACTAGGAAATACAATGAAGAACAAATGACAAGATTACAACTCAACTACGGATGTACATAAACTCAATAAGAAACTGATCCTTAGTGGAGTTGTCTTCTTGTTCTTGACACACCAGTGACTTCAATACCGGATAAACACTGTTATGCTTGAGAGAATATCACTGAATGTGCAATGATGTTGTGCCTTGCACTAGGTTGTTATATCACAAAAGACATCACAATGGATAGTGGTGTCAATTTTTTTATACACGCTTCTTCCCAATAGGAAGTGACTGTTGTACTATCTGTACAACCACTTCTGTGCAGTTGCATTCCAGCTAGATAGTCGACTTGTACTTCTGTCAGAGAACACTAACGGACCAAGTCTTAGTTGTGATCCTCTTCTGTAATAGTTGTGAGATGGTCACTTTCTGCTGCTACGTTCCAGCTGTACAGTTGACATGTACTTCTGTCAGAGAGCCCTAAGGGACCAGGTCCCTGTTGTGTTTCTCTTTATAATGATTGCGGACAGTCACTGACTTGTACTTGTGTCGGAGACCCTAAGGGACAAGGTCGCCCGGTCCCTGTTGTGTTCCTCCCTGTGGGCGTTCATTTATTTGTTGATTTTCAGACTTGGACCAGGTTAGTTGAAATGTATACCATGTGGGCTAGATTCTCTATCTGGTACTTTACAACAAGTTTGTGAGATCATCAAAACATAAGAATCTTAGATGACAAACTTATGCATGGATAGTATTTGTTTAGAGCATAAATAACCAGATAAGATACCAGGAACTACATAAGGTTCCCTCTTAATCTCAGAATCTCAGAACCTTTTAACTACACAAGGTTCCCTTCAATTATTCCCCCTGAATCTTAGATTCCCCCTTAAGCTCAGAATCTCAGAACTTTTTGACTACACAAAGTTCCCTTCAATTATTCCCCCCGAATCTTATATTCTTCCCCCTTTTGGCATCATTAAAAAAGAGCACAAGCAGGTATTTAGCATAAAGAAGTCTAACACAGCTAGCTCATGCCATATATGTGCACACAACGTGACAAAAGAGAGAAATCAGAGGAACACAGTATTGTATTAGCAAAAAGGGGAGTTGTTTTATTAATGTTTATAATGGACTGAGCAAGATAGGAGCAGTAATGGTGAATTCCAGCATGTCATCAGAAAAACAAAATCCAACAAAAATAAAACAGCAGCCACAGAAGATTAGAGCAAAAATAGCTAGTCACTAAGAGGATCCTAAGGAACACTAGAAGAAGGAGGCTTGGAAGAAGAGGCAACAATGGTTTTGAGAACCAGGTCCAGTCGAGCATTTGTAGACAGTTGTTCTTAAAGTAATTGTGCCCGAAGTCTATCATTTTCCTTTGTCAATCGTGCAACTTCTTCATTAACAGAATCAGGTCCTTTAACTACTTGACTGAGCTGAGTCTCCAGTATGGCATTTCGAGCCCTTAACCTTCTGATATCTTCAGAAGCTACATTTTGAGCGTTGATCAGCTGAGAAATGGTCAAGATGCATCCACCAACTCTTTCTATACACTCGCATTCTTCTAAAGTGGTCTTAGAGAAGGTTTTCTTATGTGTGCCTACTCTGGGATTCCCCAAGGGGACCTTATAGAATCTGAACACCTGAGTGAGGAGAAAGTCATATGGTAGCCCATGATTCCCACCTTTAAAGTTTGACACCTTTTGCATATGATCTATCATGATTACTAGCAAATTGATTGGGACAAACTCATCAAGTGCTTCCATTAAAACCATATACAATTTTATAGCAATAGATCGCCTCTTAGAATGAGGTAAAAGCACCTTATTGACCAGTTCAAAGAGAAGCTGATACTCAGGAAGCAAAACCTTCTTATGCACTTGTTCCCCCTACTGAATTGCTTGCTCCTTCATGATGGCTCTCCTGAAGTTTACACCACAGACACCCTTGACTGAGAACATCCCTTCATATGAAATTCTGAGAACTTTTCCTAATGTTGAGGCGTCAAGTACAATGTCTACTCCATTTACTAGCGCACAAATGTGATCCCCCTCAACTGTGAAGAGAGATGCGTAAAACGTTTGTACCGCATCTTCTTACACCAGAGGTATGCTTCCTTCAAACATGTGTTCCCATTGTTAAAATTCCACAATCTCCAGAATTTGTCTGATACTGCCCATCTCCGAAATTGTTAGATCAAATGTACGACCCCACAAGACTTTCTGAGTTCTTAATCTTTACTGCCAGAGACCACTATCACATGGGCATGATCCTTACTGCACCAGGTACTGTAAGAGTTTCCCGTTTTCATTTTCTAGTCCCTTCAACAGACTTTCCTTTCCAGCTTACTATCCCCACAGTATCATCTTCAGACATAGCTTACTCAGTTTGACTCCTTTTAGACTTGCTGCTTCCCTTCACGGATTATCTGATATTTTTTATCTGATATGTGCTTCATGTGCAAAATGATGTGTGTTACCGCTTTGATATTATTTGACTGTATATATAAATTGTGCCAAAACCCTTCTCTTCTTATCTCCAGGGAGAAGCTCGCTGGTCGAGACTCCCTATTTTGTTAGTGTCATACCCAAGTAGAAAGAGGCTCGGATAAGTTACAAAGCCGGACGACCCCGCGGGTCCCCGGTACGTAGCCCCCTCCTCGACTCGAGTTGTCCGCTCGTGTAAGCCAGGTCTAGAACAAAGCACAGTTTGAAGCTTAGTAAAACATAACTTCATGCCGGATCCCTAGTAGGAAAACGCTTATTTGCATCACGTTGCATTTGACTTAGGGGGCTCAACACAGGGGTTGGGCCCGTCTAGGAATAGTAACCTAGAACAAAAAGACCATCATGTGGCATCTTGTCTGTTAGCGCATTTAATTTGCTTCGAATTCGCATGTTGACCGGCGGGTGATAACGGAAATTTTGAAAAAAAATATAAATAAATAAATGACAAGATTTTCAAGAGTTTCTCACTTAAGAAAAAAGCAATGTCCAAATATTTTTCAATTTTGAGAAGAACCCGTGATTTAGATAATTTTCTTACCCGAACTACGTCGGTTTGATTCTCACCGGATATGGGATACGTAGGCAACCCTTATCGGGTCCAACTCCCCATTTTGTTTTACCAATATATATATGTATATATATATATATATATATATATATACACATGTATATAATGTTTCTTTCAAAAAAAAAACGAAAAAATGTTTGGAGTCAAAATAAAGATTTTTTTTTGCTTTCGTCTAAAATCACCTTAATAAATGTTCAGAATGAGCACAAGTAGGAGCTCATCTGAGGCCATTATAAACAAAGTTCCTTTGGGCTTACGCATGTGGTGGAACGACTTAGAAGAATCAGGGCGAGATACAGTCAAAATATACTTGGGAAATTTGGTTGGATTGCTGGACATCGATCCACGAGGGGACATTATCAGGGCTTTAATTTCATTTTGGGACTCGGCACACAATGTATTTCACTTCTCGGACTTTGAACTCACCCCGACGCTGGAGGAGTTGGCAGGGTACATTGGATGTCCTAAAATCCCTATGAAAGAACAGTATCTCATTGCACCAAGAACCGTGACCATACACAAGTTCCTGGACATCGTAAAGATCCGCAGAACGGTACATAACCCAAAGTTATCAAAAGGGTTTTGTAGTTTGGCATTTCTGTACGACAGGTACGGTCATCTGGGAGGGTTCAACAATCCCGAAAGTAAGATTTGCAGTGGGGAAAGCCGGTTGAAATGGGAGAGGCATAGATGTATTGCTTTTATGATAGCCTTTCTGGGTTTTCTGGTGTTCCCTAGAAAAGATGGAAAAATTAACATACAAATCGCTGGGGTCGTCAGCACTTTGCTCAAGCAAGAAAACAGCACTCTGGCACCAATGATAATAGCAGATATTTTCCGCGCACTCACTATTTGCAAAACCGGAGGAGGTTTCTTTGAGGGATGTAATATACTACTGCAAATGTGGATGATAGAGCATCTATGTCATCGCCCTCAGTTGCTGAGATATGGGTCATCACAAAAGACTTGTATAGAAGAGTTTCCCACCAGGGTCGACGGTTTCAAACTGCCAGAAGGGGTCGCCGAATGGGTCACGCTACTGTGCTCGGTGTCAGCAAACCAGATAGAATGGGTATTTGAGTGGCTACCCATAGATGAGGTCATATACATGTCGACCGCTGAGTCTCATTTATTGTTGATGGGTCTCCAAAGTATCCAGCCCTACGCACCATGCAGAGTGTTGAGACAGTTGGGGCGATATCAAATAATCCCGAAGGAAGAGGATCTCAGTAGCCATGTAATCGAAATCGGGCCTGGTGGGCAGTTCCCTGAAGCGGTCGTTCGGAGAATCTGGAATGAATGTCAAACCCTGAAAGAAGATACTTGTGTACAAGATCGGGCCAAGGGCGAAGTGTCGCCAAAATACCTCACGTGGTACAGAAGAGAGCTTGAGCATCAGAGACCCACTAAGAGAGCTCACATCCAAGACTTCGCGGAATCATCACATGCACAGTGGAGCTGGTTAAAAAGGGAGGAAGGCTACCGGGCTGAAATCGGGAAGCTAAAGCAACAAGTCGAAAGGCTTATATTTGAGAACAACGTACAAGTCGCCTCCGAGCGGGGTGAAAAGAACAAATTAGCCAAAGAAAACCAGATGCTAAAAGCCCGCATTCGCCAAGCCAGTAAGAGTAACAACGACCGACAGAAACGTCGCTTCGACGAAAGATTGATAGCAGATTTGAGAAATCAGGTCAGCCAAAGCCGAGAAGAATTAGAACAATCAGAAGCTCGCATAGCAAGGATGAAGGTCAGATGGGCAGAAGGTACAATGGCCCGGAGGCAGCGTCTGTAACAAGTCATAAGGGATTATGAAATGAGCATCGGGATATTAAGGAGAACGAACTCCGCTCTTCATGAACGGATCTTCAAACAAGCACGAGATGCCCAGGCCGACAGAAGACGTTGTTACGATGCAATGACCAGAATGGAAAGACAAATGGAGATGTTCCAGGATCGACTTGCCGATAATGCTCAAGCACTGGGATTAAAAGACCGGCGAATAGAGCAATTGTTGGTTGAAAGGGACAACATTCGAGGAAGAATTGATGAGATTGGGCACTACATCTACATAAGATGCCTAGCATGTGAGCAAATACCTCGGAAAACCCTCCTTGTTTCCATCATGGGCTGCGTCGACCGGATCATGAATGAGCTGAAGAGCTTGCAAAGAGACCTTACACCAAGGGCCACGGAAAGGCCGAGCGATGCCTCGCGGGCCCTCAAGATGGAATTGTAGCCCCTAGTTCGAGTCTTGTTTAATGGGCTTTGTTGTTTTCCTATGTGTTGTTTTCTTTCTGTCGAGGAGTCAGATTAAGAACTTTGGAATCTGTACTATTGCTGTTCTTTGTTTGAAGTAATTTGTAATAGCAAATTTTGATGATGAATTAAATGATTCCAAAAGAATTTTTGTGTGTCTTTACTTTGTGGCAGAACTACACCCGATCTGATTCACGCGGGGACGTGATACGTAGGCAATCCACATAAGATTCGGCCGCCATTAACAAAAAGAAAAGAAAAAGAAAGAAAGAAAAGAAAATATAAAAATAAAATACAGGGGTTCCCAAAGTACTTTAAAAAGGGACAAGTAAGCAAGCCGGGATGACGCATGTTGGCGAAGCAAAGCATGTTAGAAACGGTTAACTGCCTAGGAGCATTTGCATCCCCAAAGTGTTGTTATCAAATCTGTTAAAGCTCTAACGCTAACAAGTTTGTTATTTTCCAACATCCAGACAGTTAGTTGTTAAAGAATTCTGGCAACACACCCTTACCAAACCAGATCCAAAGGACCGGTAATAACGAGCATGACTACTTCAGAGAATAGTACCGAGGAAGAAAGGCCGATGAACCAGTTGTTTAAAGAAGCGATAGAAAAGATAGAAAGGATGGGACTAGAGATGAATGCAATGCAGTTAGCTCTGGCCAAAGCACAAAAGAGCCCTTAACCACTAGGGCACATGCCAGAATACCCTCATTCCGGTGCTTCAACAAGCCTCTCGAATCACCGTTATCATCAGGAGAGAAGCCCCCATGATTCCCAAGCTCCACCACCCCATCAACCTCTCCCAACACCAAATGTTCCCACTTTTGTGGGACCCACATCAGCCACCTTACAAAGATCAACCAGCGAGCCATTGTTTTAGGCCCATGATACGCAATACTATCCCCCTGAGCCCACATTTCAGGCACCAGAACTCCATACCTACAACCCGCACTTAGAGGTACCGACAGAGATTGAAAAGCCGGTTAAAATCCCAGAACAAGATGAGGTGATGAGGAAGTTCAAAAGCCTGGAGCAGTCCTTCAGGAACCTGCACGGATTGGGCAACCAGGTCAGCGTGGCCTACAAGGATCTATGCCCTTTCCCGGACGTCCAACTCCCGGCTGGTTTCAAGATGCCTAAGTTTGATTTATACGAAGGGTACGGTGATCCCATGGCGCATTTGCAGGGTTTTTGTAGCAAAATGAGAGGGGCAGGTGGAAAAGATGAGCTTCTGATAGCTTATTTCGACCAAAGTCTGAGTGGATCGGTACTAGAATGGTATACCAGGCAGGATTCTAGCAGATGGTACACTTGGGATGATCTGGCGTAGGCTTTCGCAGGTCACTTTCAATACAATCTCGAGATAGTCCCCGATCGTCTCACATTGCTGAGGACCGGAAAGAAGCCTGGGGAAAGTTTTCGCGAGTTCGGGTTCCGTTGGAGAGAGCAAGCGGCCAGAGTTGATCCTCCCATGAGAGGAGAAATGGTGGACTGCTTCTTGCAAACACTGGATCCAACTTACTTTGGTCACTTGATGACAACTGTTGGAAAATCCTTCAACGAAGTAGTGAAGATAGGGGTCATGATAGAAGAGGGTCTGAGGTCTGACAAAATCCTTAATTACTCGACACTCAAGGCAACGACCCAGGCCATTCAGAGCGGCACGGGAGGTGCGCTGGGAAGAAGGAAGAAAGAAGAAATTGCCACGATTGAGGCAAGCAGTTGGTCCAGGTCTAGCAAACTACACTACAACCAACCCAGGCCCCACAGGCCAAACTACCCATACAGCCCACCACAGCACTACTATCCACCTCAAGAACCACCTTTCACCGTCCATCAAGCCCAGACATACACCCAACCTCCGGTTCGCCCACAATGGCATGCGCCAGCTCCCCACAATACATACCCACCTCCACATAACACCTACCCACCACCACAAAATGCTTATCCTCCACCAAGAACATACAGGAACCCTCCTAGGGCAGGCTTTCGAGGGAGTCAAGCTGCTAGAAATGATAGGATGTAGAAACATAGAGCCTTTACTGAGCTGGGAGAGACCTATACCGCCGTATTCCACAAATTGAGACGGTTGGGTTTGGTGAGTCCTGTCGAACCTAGAGAGCAAAACCCCCCATCCCAAAATGTGAACAGGTCAATAAGCTGTGAGTACTGCTCAGGAATGCTGGGGCATGATACTGAAAAATGTTGGAGGCTGAAGCAGGCAATACAAGATCTTATTGATGCCAACAAAATCGAGGTCCAGACGCCGAAGGCACCTAACATCAACCATAACCCCTTGCCAACACACCACGAGACTCACATGATCGAGTTGGTGTATGAGGGAGGAGAGCCGAGGAAGCCCTCACAGACAGTGATGATGATCCAGGCCGCTCCGGAAAAAGGATCGACCAGTGGAAGACAGGGGGTACAGTCGCAGGGAGAAGGCGTCAAGCCAGTAGTGATATTGGGAAAGAGTCTGTCCACCATAACAAGCAAACCCGAGCCAGCCAAGTTGGTAATATCAGGGACCCCACCCATGCCCGCAGTTGTGTTGAAAGGGATATACAGGGACATGGTCACCATAAAGCATGTAGTCCAACTGCCAATGATTGATAGCAAGGCCGTGCCTTGGAAATATGAGAAGGCGGTGGTGATGTACAAAGGAAAACAAGTGGAGGAAGATAGCTGTGAAGCGCAAGGGCTGACTCGGTCAGGACGGTGTTTTGCCCCGGTGGAGTTAGGAAGACCCAACCCACCTGCAACCAAGAAACCTGTGTCTGAAGAAGAAGCTGAAGAATTCTTGAGGAAGATGAGAGTATAGGATTATTCCGTGGTCGAGCAGCTGAAGAAAACACCGGCCCAGATCTCGCTGCTATCATTATTAATCCATTCTGATGAACATCGTCGGGCCCTGATGAAGATATTGAATGAAGCTCATGTGCCCAACGAGATTTCTGTAAATCACCTGGAAACAATTGCCAACAAAATTTTCGAGGTGAACAGGGTCACATTCTCAGATGATGATCTGCCAGTAGAAGGTACGGAGCATAACAAAGCTCTCTACCTAACCATCAAATGTGAAGACGCGGCGGTTACTCGGCCATTGGTGGATAACGGCTCAAGTGCCAATATTTGTCCATTATCCACCCTGAACCAATTAAATATCGACCACGGAAGAATCCACAAAAATAGTATTTGTGTTAGAGGATTTGACGGAAATGGAACAACCACTGTGGGGGATATTGTACTTGAATTGACCATTGGTCCAGTCTAGTTTACCATGGAGTTCCAGGTATTAGATGCCACGGTATCTTATAACCTTCTGTTAGGACGACCATGGATCCACGCAGCCAAAGCAGTGCCTTCCACCTTGCATCAAATGGTCAAGTTCGAGTGGGATGGATAGGAGGTCGTACTGCACGGCGAGGACACTGCATGCACAATGGGTGGCGCCATTGTGCCCTTCATAGAGACCAATGATGACAAGGGTCCCTGGGTCTACCAAATTTTCGATGCAATATCGGCAAACAAGATTTCTGAGGGTGAGATCATTCAGCACCCTAGGGTAGCTTCCGCAACAATCATGATGATCTCGGAAATGCTGGGTAACGGGTTTGTGCCGGGAAAAGGCCTGGGAGTTGAGCTTCAGAGGATTGTCCAACCTGTCTCCCTGCCCAAGAATTTGGAAACCTTTGGTTTGGGTTTCAAACCGACTGCGGCAGACGTAAAACAAGCGCGAAAAATGAAGAAGAAAGTCTGGTTTCTTCCCAAACCTGTGCCACGTCTCTCCAGATCTTTTGTTAGAGCAATTTCCAAGGGGTCAACGGTCCCAAAAATTCTCGGACCATTGATTGGAGTGGACGGGGACCTGAATCAGAGTTTCGAGAGGCTATTCGCTGATGTCAATATGGTAGAAGTTGGAGAGAGTTCCAGCAAAGCGGATATACAGTGTGTGGGGCCTAAGGCCAAAACCAACAATTGGACGGTTACTCCTCTTCCTGTCGGGGGGGAGTCTTGGTAGTAGGCTTTGATTTATGCTTTTCTTGTTCGGATTATTCCAGGGTGTAATCCAAATTTTATTTTTGTTTTGTAAAAGTGTGAACCCTGTTATCCTGCAAGTTTAATAAAGTTCTCTTCTTTTGTCTCATTTTAATTTTGTTTGTAATTTTTCTTTCTGAACAGTTCTCTTTTTTCTAGTTCTAATGACATGGCATGCACATCGGATCTTCGACCTAGTCTAATAAATCAATCCGAGTCCGACTTAATGATACAAAAGGTCATTTGTGACAATGAGTCTGAATATGACGAGGATGGAGCCTTCGAAGAGATAAACCGAGAACTGTGCCAATTTGAAGAGAAACCCAAGCCTAACTTAAATGACACTGACGCTGTGAATCTAGGAGACACGGATAATGTCAGAGAAACCAAAATCAGCATCCACATTGAGCCAAACGTCAGGGAAGAATTGATCAAAACCCTCGTGGAATTCAAAGACGTTTTTGCATGGTCATATGATGATATGCCGGGATTAAGCACCAATCTAGTGGTTCACAAATTGCCCACTGACCCGGCATACCCTCCGGTCAAGCAGAAGCTAAGAAAATTTAAAACAGAGATGAGCGTAAAGATCAAAGAAGAAGTGATTAAGCAGCTACATGCAAAGGTCATTCGAGTCACTCGATATCCCGATTGGTTAGCCAATGTGGTACCAGTTCCGAAGAAGGATGGGAAAATCACGGTATGCGTCGACTACCGCAATCTCAACAAAGCAAGTCCTAAGGACAATTTTCCATTGCCCAACATCCATCTCCTGATCGATAATTGCACTGGGCGCGAGATCGGATCCTTTGTGGATTGCTATGCAGGATATCATCAGATCCTAATGGACGAAGAAGATGCGGAAAAGACAGCTTTTATTACGCCATGGGGAACTTACTGCTACCGGGTAATGCCATTCGTATTGAAGAATGCCGGGGCAACATACATGCGAGCAATGACTACGGTGTTTCACGACATAATACACAAAGAAATTGAAGTGTACGTAGATGATGTGATCATAAAGTCTTGGCGTCAGGGAGACCATGTAGCAGACCTGAGGAGATTTTTTCAAAGACTCCGAAGGTATGATATCAAGCTCAACCCGGCCAAATGCGCATTCGGGTTCCATCAGGAAAGCTGTTAGGATTCATCGTCAGTCGACGGGGTATTGAGTTAGACCCATCGAAGATCAAATCCATCCGAGATTTGCCACCGCCAAAGAATAGAACGGAAGTAATGAGTCTGTTGGGGAGGCTAAATTATATCAGCAGGTTCATTGCCCAACTCACGGCGACTTGTGAACCCATATTTCGGCTGCTGATAAAAGATGCTGCGGTAAGCTGGACGACAGAGTGTCAAGAGGCTAACGACCAAATCAAAGGGTATCTGTCCAATCCACCCGTGTTGGTTCCGCCTAAGCTAGGGAAGCCCTTAATTCTTTATCTAACGGTCCTGGAGAATTCATTTGGTTGTGTACTGGGGCAACACGATGTCACAGGAAGGAAGGAGCAGGCCAGTTATTATCTTAGCAAGAATTTCACAGTATTTGAGGTCAAGTACACTCAACTCGAGAAAACATGTTGCGCCCTAACTTGGGTAGCTCAGAAGTTAAAGCACTACCTGTCCTCGTATACTACTTATCTCATATCCCATTTGGACCCATTGAAGTACATTTTTCAGAAACCTATGCCTATAGGGAAGTTAGCAAAATGGCAAATTTTGCTCACAGAGTTTGATATCGTCTACGTGACGAGGACGGCCATGAAAGCCCAAGCGCTGGCTGACCATTTGGCAGAGAATCTCGTTGATGAAAAATACGAGCCTTTAAGGACGTATTTTCCCGACGAAAAAGTGATGCATACGGGTGAGCTGGAATTACCCGATGAACCGGGTTGGAAGCTTTTCTTCGATGGAGCCGCGAACGCGAAAGGGGTTGGAATAGGAGCAGTACTCATATTTGAAATAGGACGTCACTATCCTGTTACAGCTCAGCTACGCTTCTATTGCACCAATAATATGGCCGAGTACGAAGCTTGCATTTTGGGTCTGCGCTTAGCTGCGGACATGGATGTCCAAGACGTTCTGGTCTTGGGAGACTCGGACCTCTTGGTACATCAGATTCAGGGTGAATGGGAAACACGGTATTTGAAACTCATACCATATCGACAATGTTTGCACGATCTGATCAAGCGATTTCGATCAGTGGAATTCAAACATATCCCGAGAGTTCATAACGAGGTTGCGGATGCATTGGCCACCTTAGCATCAATGTTACACCACCCCGACAAAATGTGTGTTGACCCGTTGCACATTCAGGTTCGTGATCAGCATGCTTATTGCAACGCGGTAGAAGAGGAAGTAGATGGCGAGCCTTGGTTTTACGATATAAAGGAGTACCTCAAAATGGGGATATATCCGGAACAGGCCACTGAAGACCAAAAAAGAGTCCTTCGACGTTTGTCGAATGGTTTCTTCCTCAGCGGAGGGGTGTTGTACAGAAGAACCCCGGACTTGGGATTGTTAAGATATATAGATGCCGGTCAAGCCACGACGGTTATGGCAGAGGTACATGCTGGAGTTTGCGGGCCACATATGAGCGGATATGTGTTGGTAAAGAAGATCCTTCGAGCAAGATATTATTGGCTCACCATGGAGCATGACTGTATCACTTTCGTGAGGAAATGCCATCAGTGTCAGATACATGGAGATCTGATTCATTCTCCGCCAACAGAGTTACATACGATGTCAGCACCCTGGTCGTTTGTTGCATGGGGCATGGATGTCATTGGGCCTATCGAGCCGGCAGCATCCAACGGCCATAGGTTCATTCTGGTAACCATCGACTACTTCACTAAATGGGTCGAGGCTAAAACCTTCAAGTCGGTAACTAAAAAGGCAGTGGTGGATTTTGTTCACTCCCATATCATCTGCAGATTTGGGATCCCAAAGGTGATCATCACGGATAATGGTGCAAATCTTAACAGCAGCCTGATGAGAGAGGTATGCCAACAATTCAAGATTACACACCGCAATTCCACCCCATATCGTCCCAAGGCGAATGGAGCGGTCGAAGCAGCCAATAAGAACATCAAGAAGATACTGCGGAAGATGGTGGAAGGATCTAAACAATGGCACGAGAAATTACCCTTTGCCTTGTTGGGTTATCGCACTACGGTCCAGACGTCCACAGGCGCAACTCCTTATTTGTTGGTATACGGAACTGAGGCAGTAATACCAGTGGAGGTCGAAATTCCGTCTCTCCGGATTGTCGCTGAAGCCGAGATTGATGATGATGAATGGGTCAAAGCTAGGTTAGAGCAGCTGAGCTTAATAGACGAAAAAAGATTGGCAGCAGTGTGTCATGGCCAGTTGTATCAGAAAAGAATGGCAAGAGCGTACAATAAAAGGGTACGCCCCAGAAGATTTGAAGTAGGGTAGCAGGTATTGAAAAGGATCCTCCCGCATCAGGCCGAGGCAAAGGGCAAGTTCGCCCCGAATTGGCAAGGGCCTTATATCGTGACCAGAGTGTTGTCCAACGGTGCTCTGTGCCTAACAGATATCGAGGGAAGGTGTGTCGACATGGCTATCAATTCGGATGCGGTCAAAAGATATTATGCGTAATTTCTTCGATTGTGATAGTTATTGGTTCGTTTGTTTGTATTTGGTACTTATTGGATAATGAAATGACGGAGTCAATTCTTTCTTCTATTCAAACACTTTTAACCCTTGCTCCCACTTTTGAGCCTTAAGTTATTCTTTCATACCCCTCTTTTGGAATCACTAATGGGAAAAAGATATGAAAAAGAAGATGAAAAAAAAGAAATTAAAAGAAAAATGAAAAAAAAGATAAAGATCACAAGAAAAACAAAACTGTAGGAACTACGTTTGACCTGATTCCTCAAAGAGGATACGTAGGCGCCTTACGGCTCGGTCATAGTGTGCGTAATGCGCATAGCTCAACATAGTGTAAATATGAAAATCCCCAAGCCAGAAAACTGGGCCAGGAATTATGTTTTGAATATCCTAAAGGGTTCGATTCCAAGAGTTGTAACACTTTACCCATCGGAGTTAAGATAAATATTTGACACACAAAACCAACACCAATGCCCAAAAGACCTCCCGATCAACGTCCGAGGAGTGCCAAGTTAGGACAATAGAAGCCGAGGATCATATGCTGATCTCCAGCAGAGAAGGGGATCATAAATGAGATATGGACTGATAGCCGGAAAGAATCTCGGAAAGAGAGAGTCATGTCGGCAGCACCCCAATTCCCCGTTGAAGGGCAAAATGGGAGAGTCTTATCGGTGAAAACCTTTGCAGGCACCATAAGGCGACGAAAGATGAGAGATATTAAACGAGAGAGTCTTATTGGTGAAAACTGTCACAGGCACCATAAGGCGCCGGGAGCTGAGAGAAAAGAGAGAGTCTTATTAGTGAAAACCTCTCAGGGCACTGTAGGGCGACAAGACAGATTGACAAAAAGATCCGCATTCGCGAAGAAGTGGACACCTATTTACCCCTAGCAAGTAAGTCCATCAGGCAGGTTGATTGATACAAATAGACTGGGTCGGGAATCCATGGTGCACGACATGATCATGAGGACCAGTTATGCCATCCAGATAAGTTCTTTTCTTTTCTTCTTTCCACCCCAGCATTTGTTCAGAGAGACTTTTCTCTTTTTCTATCCTTTCATTTGTTTTGAAAAGGATTTTTCAGAGTTTACTACCAGGGGCCAAATCGGTATGAAGGAAAGACGAATGGGGCAGGCCAAAAGCCAAGTCAATAAGACAAAAGGCGTCTGTCGCAAAACCAAAGGACAAATTGTTTAGAAAGTTAAGGGTGACGTGACGAAAGCGGAAAACGACGGGTAAGGGACTTGTGGACCAAGTTCCGAGAAGGTTTCCCCGCAGAATGTCGATAAATCATAGACCCAGGTCCGAGGTGGTCAGACACCACAGGAAAGGAAAATAAATCTGCTGCAAGATAACCCTAACGGTCCTAAAGGTTATCCCCATGCAATAACATTCTATGCCTTGCAGTTCTGGGAGGAAATAAACTTCTAAGGGAGTGGTTTTGGGATTGAAGAGGACTCCCACGACTTGTTCTGTAAAAAGAAAGCAGGGAGGGGATAAATGGAAAACCATCCCCAGCAGGTAGGTCACCCCCAGCAAGCAACTTTATCCCCCAACCAGTTTTGGGAGCACAGAGCAATGAAAAGAAAAGGAAAAATCATCCCCCAGCGGGGAGGACACCGCTGCCCACTATGATTAAAACTAACAAAATCCTCTTTGTCTGCTGCAGGAAGATAAGGGTTGATGATGGCAGAAGGACGCGACGCAAGAAAGATCACCAAAACTGGGGCAGAAAATTTTCTGCCATTTTCAACATTTTTTCAGGAAAACGGGGAAACATACCCAAATACTTTTATGTCTTAGTTTAAATAGGCGCCACCTGAAAAACGAGAGGAATAATTTCATGTCTTAGTTTAAATAGGCGCCCACCTGTATAAAGAGAGGAATAATTTTATGTCTTAGTTTAAATAGGCGCCCACCTGTATAACGAGAGGAATACTTTTAAGTCTTAGTTTAAATAGGCGCCCACCTGTATAACAAGAGGAATAATTTCATGTCTTAGTTTAAATAGGTGCCCACCTGTATAACGAGAGGAATACTTTTATGTCTTAGTTTAAATAGGCGTCCACCTGTATAACGAGAGGAATAATTTCATGTCTTAGTTTAAATAGGCGCCCACCTGTATAACGAGAGGAATAATTTCATGTCTTAGTTTAAATAGGCGCCCACCTGTATAACGAGAGGAATACTTTTATGTCTTAGTTTAAATAGGCGCCCACCTGTATAACGAGAGGAATAATTTCATGTCTTAGTTTAAATAGGTGCCCACCTGTATAACGAGAGGAATACTTTTATGTCTTAGTTTAAATAGGCGCCCACCTGTATAACGAGAGGAATAATTTCATGTCTTAGTTTAAATAGGCGCCCACCTGTATAAAGAGAGGAATAATTTCATGTCTTAGTTTAAATAGGCGCCCACCTGTATAAAGAGAGGAATACTTTTATGTCTTAGTTTAAATAGGCGCCCACCTGTATAACGAGAGGAATAATTTCATGTCTTAGTTTAAATAGGCGCCCACCTGTATAAAGAGAAATACTTTTATGTCTTTGTTTAAATAGGCGCCCACCTGTATAACGAGAGGAATAATTTCATGTCTTAGTTTAAATAGGCGCCCACCTGTATAACGAGAGGAATACTTTTATTTTTAGTTTAAATAGGCGTCCACCTGTATAACGAGAGGAATAATTTCATGTCTTAGTTTAAATAGGCGCCCACCTGTATAACGAGAGAAATAATTTCATGTCTTAGTTTAAATAGGCGCCCACCTGTATAACGAGAGAAATACTTTTATGTCTTAGTTTAAATAGGCGCCCACCTGTATAACGAGAGGAATACTTTTATGTCTTAGTTTAAATAGGCGCCCACCTGTATAACGAGAGGAATAATTTCATGTCTTAGTTTAAATAAGCGCCCACCTGTATAACGAGAGGAATACTTTTATGTCTTAGTTTAAATAGGCGCCCACCTGTATAACGAGAGGAATAATTTCATGTCTTAGTTTAAATAGGCGCCCACCTGTATAAAGAGAGGAATAATTTCATGTCTTAGTTTAAATAGGCGCCCACCTGTATAACGAGAGGAATACTTTTATGTCTTAGTTTAAATAGGCGCCCACCTGTATAACGAGAGGAATAATTTCATGTCTTAGTTTAAATAGGCGCCCACCTGTATAAAGAGAAATACTTTTATGTCTTAGTTTAAATAGGCGCCCACCTGTATAACGAGAGGAATAATTTCATGTCTTAGTTTAAATAGGCGCCCACCTGTATAACGAGAGGAATAATTTCATGTCTTAGTTTAAATAGGCGCCCACCTGTATAACGAGAGGAATACTTTTATGTCTTAGTTTAAATAGGCGCCCACCTGTATAATGAGAGGAATACTTTTATGTCTTAGTTTAAATAGGCGCCCACCTGTATATCGAGAGGAATAATTTCATGTCTTAGTTTAAATAGGCGCCCACCTGTATAACCAGAGGAATACTTTTATGTCTTAGTTTAAATAGGCGCCCACCTGTATAACGAGAGGAATACTTTTATGTCTTAGTTTAAATAGGCGCCCACCTGTATAACGAGAGAATAATTTCATGTCTTAGTTTAAATAAGCGCCCACCTGTATAACGAGAGGAATACTTTTATGTCTTAGTTTAAATAGGCGCCCACCTGTATAACGAGAGAAATAATTTCATGTCTTAGTTTAAATAGGCGCCCACCTGTATAACGAGAGGAATACTTTTATGTCTTAGTTTAAATAGGCGCCCACCTGTATAACGAGAGGAATAATTTCATGTCTTAGTTTAAATAGGCGCCCACCTGTATAAAGAGAGGAATAATTTCATGTTTTAGTTTAAATAGGCGCCCACCTGTATAACGAGAGGAATACTTTTATGTCTTAGTTTAAATAGGCGCCCACCTGTATAACGAGAGGAATAATTTCATGTCTTAGTTTAAATAGGCGCCCACCTGTATAAAGAGAAATACTTTTATGTCTTAGTTTAAATAGGCGCCCACCTGTATAACGAGAGGAATAATTTCATGTCTTAGTTTAAATAGGCGCCCACCTGTATAACGAGAGGAATAATTTCATGTCTTAGTTTAAATAGGCGCCCACCTGTATAACGAGAGAAATAATTTCATGTCTTAGTTTAAATAGGCGCCCACCTGTATAACGAGAGGAATACTTTTATGTCTTAGTTTAAATAGGCGCCCACCTGTATAATGAGAGGAATACTTTTATGTCTTAGTTTAAATAGGCGCCCACCTGTATATCGAGAGGAATAATTTCATGTCTTAGTTTAAATAGGCGCCCACCTGTATAACCAGAGGAATACTTTTATGTCTTAGTTTAAATAGGCGCCCACCTGTATAACGAGAGGAATAATTTCATGTCTTAGTTTAAAAAGGCGTCCACCTGTATAACGAGAGAAATAATTTCATGTCTTAGTTTAAATAGGCGCCCACCTGTATAACGAGAGGAATACTTTTATGTTTTAGTTTAAATAGGCGCCCACCTGTATAACGAGAGGAATACTTTTATGTCTTAGTTTAAATAGGCGCCCACCTGTATAACGAGAGGAATAATTTCATGTCTTAGTTTAAATAGGCGCCCACCTGTATAACCAGAGGAATACTTTTATGTCTTAGTTTAAATAGGCGCCCACCTGTATAACGAGAGGAATAATTTCATGTCTTAGTTTAAATAGGCGCCCACCTGTATAACGAGAGAAATAATTTCATGTCTTAGTTTAAATAGGCGCCCACCTGTATAACGAGAGGAATACTTTTATGTCTTAGTTTAAATAGGCGCCCACCTGTATAACGAGAGGAATACTTTTATGTCTTAGTTTAAATAGGCGCCCACCTGTATAACGAGAGGAATAATTTCATGTCTTAGTTTAAATAGGCGCCCACCTGTATAACCAGAGGAATACTTTTATGTCTTAGTTTAAATAGGCGTCCACCTGTATAACGAGAGGAATAATTTCATGTCTTAGTTTAAATAGGCGCCCACCTGTATAACGAGAGAAATAATTTCATGTCTTAGTTTAAATAGGCGCCCACCTGTATAACGAGAGGAATACTTTTATGTCTTAGTTTAAATAGGCGCCCACCTGTATAACGAGAGGAATACTTTTATGTCTTAGTTTAAATAGGCGCCCACCTGTATAACGAGAGGAATAATTTCATGTCTTAGTTTAAATAGGCGCCCACCTGTATAACGAGAGAAATACTTTTATGTCTTAGTTTAAATAGGCGCCCACCTGTATAACGAGAGGAATAATTTCATGTCTTAGTTTAAATAGGCGCCCACCTGTATAAAGAGAGGAATAATTTCATGTCTTAGTTTAAATAGGCGCCCACCTGTATAAAGAGAGGAATACTTTTATGTCTTAGTTTAAATAGGCGCCCACCTGTATAACGAGAGGAATAATTTCATGTCTTAGTTTAAATAGGCGCCCACCTGTATAAAGAGAAATACTTTTATGTCTTTGTTTAAATAGGCGCCCACCTGTATAACGAGAGGAATAATTTCATGTCTTAGTTTAAATAGGCGCCCACCTGTATAACGAGAGGAATACTTTTATGTCTTAGTTTAAATAGGCGTCCACCTGTATAACGAGAGGAATAATTTCATGTCTTAGTTTAAATAGGCGCCCACCTGTATAACGAGAGAAATTATTTCATGTCTTAGTTTAAATAGGCGCCCACCTGTATAACGAGAGGAATACTTTTATGTCTTAGTTTAAATAGGCGCCCACCTGTATAACGAGAGGAATACTTTTATGTCTTAGTTTAAATAGGCGCCCACCTGTATAACGAGAGGAATAATTTCATGTCTTAGTTTAAATAAGCGCCCACCTGTATAACGAGAGGAATACTTTTATGTCTTAGTTTAAATAGGCGCCCACCTGTATAACGAGAGGAATAATTTCATGTCTTAGTTTAAATAGGCGCCCACCTGTATAAAGAGAGGAATAATTTCATGTCTTAGTTTAAATAGGCGCCCACCTGTATAACGAGAGGAATACTTTTATGTCTTAGTTTAAATAGGCGCCCACCTGTATAACGAGAGGAATAATTTCATGTCTTAGTTTAAATAGGCGCCCACCTGTATAAAGAGAAATACTTTTATGTCTTAGTTTAAATAGGCGCCCACCTGTATAACGAGAGGAATAATTTCATGTCTTAGTTTAAATAGGCGCCCACCTGTATAACGAGAGGAATAATTTCATGTCTTAGTTTAAATAGGCGCCCACCTGTATAACGAGAGGAATACTTTTATGTCTTAGTTTAAATAGGCGCCCACCTGTATAATGAGAGGAATACTTTTATGTCTTAGTTTAAATAGGCGCCCACCTGTATATCGAGAGGAATAATTTCATGTCTTAGTTTAAATAGGCGCCCACCTGTATAACCAGAGGAATACTTTTATGTCTTAGTTTAAATAGGCGCCCACCTGTATAACGAGAGGAATAATTTCATGTCTTAGTTTAAAAAGGCGCCCACCTGTATAACGAGAGAAATAATTTCATGTCTTAGTTTAAATAGGCGCCCACCTGTATAACGAGAGGAATACTTTTATGTCTTAGTTTAAATAGGCGCCCACCTGTATAACGAGAGGAATAATTTCATGTCTTAGTTTAAATAGGCGCCCACCTGTATAAAGAGAGGAATAATTTCATGTTTTAGTTTAAATAGGCGCCCACCTGTATAACGAGAGGAATACTTTTATGTCTTAGTTTAAATAGGCGCCCACCTGTATAACGAGAGGAATAATTTCATGTCTTAGTTTAAATAGGCGCCCACCTGTATAAAGAGAAATACTTTTATGTCTTAGTTTAAATAGGCGCCCACCTGTATAACGAGAGGAATAATTTCATGTCTTAGTTTAAATAGGCGCCCACCTGTATAACGAGAGGAATAATTTCATGTCTTAGTTTAAATAGGCGCCCACCTGTATAACGAGAGAAATAATTTCATGTCTTAGTTTAAATAGGCGCCCACCTGTATAACGAGAGGAATACTTTTATGTCTTAGTTTAAATAGGCGCCCACCTGTATAATGAGAGGAATACTTTTATGTCTTAGTTTAAATAGGCGCCCACCTGTATATCGAGAGGAATAATTTCATGTCTTAGTTTAAATAGGCGCCCACCTGTATAACCAGAGGAATACTTTTATGTCTTAGTTTAAATAGGCGCCCACCTGTATAACGAGAGGAATAATTTCATGTCTTAGTTTAAAAAGGCGCCACCTGTATAACGAGAGAAATAATTTCATGTCTTAGTTTAAATAGGCGCCCACCTGTATAACGAGAGGAATACTTTTATGTTTTAGTTTAAATAGGCGCCCACCTGTATAACGAGAGGAATACTTTTATGTCTTAGTTTAAATAGGCGCCCACCTGTATAACGAGAGGAATAATTTCATGTCTTAGTTTAAATAGGCGCCCACCTGTATAACCAGAGGAATACTTTTATGTCTTAGTTTAAATAGGCGCCCACCTGTATAACGAGAGGAATAATTTCATGTCTTAGTTTAAATAGGCGCCCACCTGTATAACGAAAGAAATAATTTCATGTCTTAGTTTAAATAGGCGCCCACCTGTATAACGAGAGGAATACTTTTATGTCTTAGTTTAAATAGGCGCCCACCTGTATAACGAGAGGAATACTTTTATGTCTTAGTTTAAATAGGCGCCCACCTGTATAACGAGAGGAATAATTTCATGTCTTAGTTTAAATAGGCGCCCACCTGTATAACCAGAGGAATAATTTCATGTCTTAGTTTAAATAGGCGCCCACCTGTATAACGAGAGAAATAATTTCATGTCTTAGTTTAAATAGGCGCCCACCTGTATAACGAGAGGAATAATTTCATGTCTTAGTTTAAATAGGCGCCCACCTGTATAACGAGAGGAATAATTTCATGTCTTAGTTTAAATAGGCGCCCACCTGTATAACGAGAGGAATACTTTCATGTCTTAGTTTAAATAGGCGCCCACCTGTATAACGAGAGGAATACTTTTATATCTTAGTTTAAATAGGCGCCCACCTGTATAACGAGAGGAATAATTTCATGTCTTAGTTTAAATAGGCGCCCACCTGTATAACGAGAGGAATACTTTCATGTCTTAGTTTAAATAGGCGCCAACCTGTATAACGAGAGGAATAATTTCATGTCTTAGTTTAAATAGGCGCCCACCTGTATAACGAGAGGAATAATTTCATGTCTTAGTTTAAATAGGCGCCCACCTGTATAACGAGAGGAATACTTTTATTGTCTTAGTTTAAATAGGCGCCCACCTGTATAACGAGAGGAATAATTTCATGTCTTAGTTTAAATAGGCGCCCACCTGTATAACGAGAGGAATACTTTCATGTCTTAGTTTAAATAGGCGCCCACCTGTATAACGAGAGGAATACTTTTATATCTTAGTTTAAATAGGCGCCCACCTGTATAACGAGAGGAATAATTTCATGTCTTAGTTTAAATAGGCGCCCACCTGTATAACGAGAGGAATACTTTCATGTCTTAGTTTAAATAGGCGCCAACCTGTATAACGAGAGGAATAATTTCATGTCTTAGTTTAAATAGGCGCCCACCTGTATAACGAGAGGAATAATTTCATGTCTTAGTTTAAATAGGCGCCCACCTGTATAACGAGAGGAATAATTTCATGTCTTAGTTTAAATAGGCGCCCACCTGTATAACGAGAGGAATACTTTTATGTCTTAGTTTAAATAGGCGCCCGCCTGTATAACGAGAGAAATACTTTTATGTCTTAGTTTAAATAGGCGCCCACCTGTATAACGAGAGGAATAATTTCATGTCTTAGTTTAAATAGGCGCCCACCTGTATAACGAGAGGAATAATTTCATGTCTTAGTTTAAATAGGCGCCCACCTGTATAACGAGAGGAATACTTTTATGTCTTAGTTTAAATAGGCGCCCGCCTGTATAACGAGAGGAATATTTTTTAGTCTCATATTTCAGATTTTGAAATCAGCAACACACCAGAAGGCAGAAGGTTGCAACAGGAGCCTCCAGCAGGAAAACAATAAAAATTGCCAGCACCGGGAAGCAGAAGGTTACAACAAGAGGTCCCAGCATAAATTCAAGCGCCTGAGTCAAAAGGAAGAAAAGACACGTCTTGAAAGAAGTGGCTTGTGAACATTAAATTATGCCTGACATAACAAATCTGATAAGGAAAGCCGTATCCCTGAGGAACCGCCAAGAAGCTTGATAAAGAAAGCCATGTCCCCATCGGACCAAACAAAATAATAAAAATTGGTATTCAGAAAAGCACCGGAAGAAACACAGGCCGACAAGAAAGCAAGACAACAAGAACAAGTTGAAGACAGATAAAGTCTTGTGATCCGTCAGTCTAGTCTAGCGTCTTGTTTTCTTTTTTAAAGCACGATGTAATAAGGAGACCGGTAGAGCAGCAATGGCAGCATAGGGCAGCAATAACATCATACAACAGTAGTAACAACATACAACAACAGCGAACATTACAGACACATGGTAGTCCCAGCTACCGAAATTTCCCGAACTACATTGACTTGATTCTTGTTTAGCCCAGGATATGTAGGAAACATCTGAAGCAAAGGTTCCGTCAAATCTTTTTCAAAAAATGCTTCGCACGGAGTACTCGGATGAGCAAAAATCGCTCACTTTATCTTTGCACGAAAACTCTTCGTGTCTTCGGGCAAAAAGGGGCAGCTGTAAGCACGTGATTTTTGCTTTTTATGAGAATTACTCCCAAAAATTCAAAATAAAATGATTTCCCTTGGGGTACAATGTTTTGTGCTTGACATTTTGATAATTGTTTTGTCCGTGAACGCTCACCTTGCAATAGTTGAAAATATAGAAATACGTTGCATGCATCTAGGAATTAATAGTACATTTTAGAAATCGATTAGCCATAATTTGGTTAAAAGAAAACCAAAAATACATGCATTTTGTTTCTTGACATTGAGTGATTTTATTTAAATTTGTGTGCTAATAGGTGTTAAATAATATGCGTGTAATTTTATTTATTTAGGAGTTTTGTTTAATTTTGGTAATTAAAGAAAAAAAAAGAGTTGTGAAAAAAATGAAAAGAATTCGGATGGGGCCAAAATATGAATAGGCCCAAATCAATTGCCCCACGACCCAGTCCAAAACCAGGCCGTCTAGGCACGCCCCAAAACGACGCCGCATAGGGCGTTTAATCTAAGCCATTCAACCATACTCATCCAACGGTCCACACTCACGCACGTAACCCGACCTGTTTACTCGGGTCAACCCAGCCCTTCATTAAAACCAAACGACCCCGTTTATATACCAAACGACCCCGTTTTGTCCCTCACCAGTGGATCCAAGCCGTTGAGATCATCTGATCTAACGGCCCAAATCAGTCGCCCTATTCCGTATATAAGCTTCCCATCGCACCCCACGCCCCTAAACCAAACCCCACCCTTCAGCACTATACACCATCGTCCCCAAACACAAGCCCCACCCATTCCAAACCTTAGCCGCCCCCATACACTCTCACCCTGAACCCGGCGGCCCCGACACCGGTGGCCACCAAAATAACACCCTTGATGCACCTCACCACCCTGAACACGGATCTGCTACCCCCTCACCTCGAATCACCCTACATCATCTCGAATCTTAATTTAAAGGTTCGAGCAAAACCCCGATCTACACCGACCTACCCCAAATTCATACCAGGTATCCCCTTGACCTTCCTCGTGACCAAACCAAGCTTGGTTTGGTCCGAATCTACCTACAAATCCTTAAAGCCCAAAATCGGATTGGTTCGAACCCTAGGACACAAGAACCTTGGAATCCGGCCAGTTTAATAGAGGGTTGGGGTCTAATAGACTTTAATCAAGGTGTTCTCGATTGAGAACACCTCGATTAAAGTTTTTTCGACCTCAAATAGGCAAACACAGTCAGATCTGAGGTCATCTGTGTCTGGACCTTTCAGAGTGAGTTCCCCTCCTTCTTTTCTGTTTTTTTTATTTGAAATGTTGTTTCAATTTGTCAGCATGTATGTTTAGTTTGATTTGGTTCCGATTTTTCTGTCAAAAACTGTAAACCCTGAGTTATTGTTAAGTTTGTTTTGGTGTTTATTTGATTCTGTTGTATATTATAGTTTGTATAGTCGATCAGATAAGCGTCGTCGATTAGTTTCATAGGGATGAATGTTCAAATGTCCTGATTCCTGATAACTTCATATGATTTGATCGAACCATTGTCGATTAGCTGGTTGTTTGAAAACTATCTGTGAATGGTTTGTTAGCTATAATACGATAGTTGGAATTCAGTTAGGATAGTTGTTGAATTTGAACTCCCATAAGTTCAGAATTTCATTTTTTGTTGAAGTTGGGATAAAACAGTAATGGTCAGGGGTTTCAAAGGTTTGGTTTGGGGTTATAAAAGTCTGAAATGCTTAAAGGCAAGATGAGCTGACAATAAGGTACTAAAACATTGATTCAATTAATGGAATTAATTGACCAATAGTGGAAGTAATGACATATTGAGTGCCTTTAATGGCTGCAAATCAGAAAAAACATGGCAATTTGTAGTTCTTTAATGAATTAGGGTCAATTGGACAGCATGTGCTTTCAGGATACATTCCTGCTACCCATGTTTGGTTTAGTTTAATAAAATGATAAGGCATTTTAATAATGAAAATGGTTTTGTCAGGGGAATCTCATGGGAAAGGTTTTATTTTATCTTTTGAGTGGAAAAACAGCAGGAGAACATGGGAGGGGGTTTGAATGGTCTAACAGGCTGTTTTGAATGGGCTGATGCTAGGATAAATAGAGGAGGACACAAGCTAGAGGGGGGTTCTGGAAAAAAAAAAGGGAGAGAGGAGAGTGAATACTGAAGGCATAAGCTGGAAAATCATTGAGTGTTCAGAGAAGAATAAAAACTGTTAGTTCTAAAGGGTTGGTCTGTTACTATCTCGTAAGGGTATTCTGATTTCCCTATGAGATTACTACTAAAATCTGAGCTTTCGTATGCTGTTGATGGAGTTTGGTCTTATTGTTATTGAAGCTGTTGTTGGTTATTCATCGAGTTTGTTGTGATTATTGAACTGTTGTCACTATTGCACTTGGATATTCTGGTTTTTCTGCTGGTTTATCACTCGGTTTGGGGATTGCTGGTTGATTGCTCGACCACCTGTGGGTTTGTCATTGTTGGAAGTGTTGTTGTTGTTTATTGTTGTTGTGTTGTTGTTGTATTGTTGCCTGCTGTTGATATTTTTCTTCTTCTCATTCTTATTGTCCAACATCCAGGTACACGTTCTAATTTCACTGATGTAATGATGAATTTGGAGCATGAATAAGAGCATAAGAAGAATTGCAGTCCGAACATTAGCATAGTTACTTTTATTTTGCTGTTTGTGGTTTAGAATATTTTGTATGCTTGACATGTAAAGTTTGGCTTTCAAACTATATAATGAAACAGTTTTCAGTCCATGAGAGTTTGGTCTGGTAATCTGTCGTTATATGTTAATCCGAAGGAAACTAGCGGAGTAGTAGTGATACTCGGCCAACGATGTTTTCACATAGGGTCTGTTAAAAATGTCAATGCAGTAGTCACATTTGTTTCACCCTAGTTCATCAGTAGACAATGTATATTTCGAAGGCATACTAGGCAAATTTGGATTATCGCAAAAAGGTAAAAATCGCGTAGTTAAGCATAAAACATGTAGTAATATCACTTAAGTTAGATAGGGTCATTTTTAGTTGTTTCGCCTTTTTGAGTGTCAAGCGTGTGGAGGAATAATTAACCGAACCTCATATGTATGCCCGTCAATGAATAAGGTTGCATACGTCTAATTTCTTCATCTAATAATGTTAGAATAGATAATCTGCTTAGATATTATTGTGCGTCAATCTCATGTTCCAGTGTTATTAAATAATAGAATATAGAAATGAAGCAATCTCTCTTTGTACAAACTCGATCGCAATTTTCCATTCGCATTAGCCGTGAACTAATAACTGATAAGTTATGTTTTTCAGCATGTAATTAGTTGAGAAATTTTCTTTTATTGTTAGAGACAAACTTAATAGAAGAAATGTAGTCATTGTAGGTTTATCCTTAAAAATAAAAATGAGACGAGCCTCGCCAAATAAATCACACATCGCTGGGCCCTCAATAAATACATAACCATTGACTAGACTTTGGATTTGGCCGTTTAATGAACCTTCACGGCCTCTTCCTAAAATAACAATACGTTAGTCTCTTTAGGACGCGCCTTAACAAATCTTACCTTCTTGAACTCGGGTGCACATTTATGTGACCCAAATCCAAATCTCAACGGAGTCGAAATGTGTCTCTAATCACGGGTACATTGATTGTGACGTGGTTCGAGATGTGTTTCCACGATGTTGCAATTCTTGATAAAAATAACAGTAAATGATAAAAGCGGTAAAAATTTAAATTTTGCACATAGGTTCAACATGTATTAAATCAGATAATCAAGCCGAATATGACAGTTGAGCAACCGTGCTAGAACCACGGAACTCGGGAATGCCTAACACCTTCTCCCGGGTTAACAGAATTCCTTATCCAAATTTCTGGTACGCAGACTGTAATATGGAGTCATTCTTTTCCTCGATTCGGGATTAAAATTGGTGACTTGGGACACCCTAAATCTCCCCAAGTGGCGACTCTGAAATAAATAAACAAATCCCGTTTCGATTGTCCTTTAATTGGAAAAAACTCCCTACGCCCTCGCGGGGGCAGAAAAAGGAGGTGTGACAACTGATCCTGCCATTATGAAGATGCTCGAGGAGCTCACTAAGCGGATCGAATCAGGTGAAAGGAAAATTGAGGCTAATACAAAAAGGTAGAAGCATATACCTCACTGGTTGACCAAATACCGGGGGCACCCCTGGTAATATTTATCCTTGTGAATAAAATTCAAGTTAAATGTGTGTTGGTTGATCCAGGTAGCTCGACAAATATTATTCGATCAAGGGTCGTAGAGCAACTCGTCCTCCAAGATCAGATCGTACTCGCAGCTTGGGTACTTAACGACTTCAACATGGCAAGTGAAACCACCAAACGGGAAATCATTCTACCAGTAAACGTGGCTGGGACTATCCAGGAAACAAAGTTCCATGTGATCGAAGGCGACATGAGGTACAACGCGCTGCTCGAAAGGCCTTGGATTCATAATATGAAAAGGAATCAAAATGGTGTACTATGAACAACCCGTCGCCAAGGAAATGTTTGCAATCGATGAGGTAGTATTGATATTGGCGTTGTCATCAGCAAAGGGATCAAAATCGAAGGGGAAACAAGAAGTCAAATAGCAAACACAGTCGTCGGCCTCATCTCGATCAGAGGAACATGAAACCTTCTAGGATGATGACTATATGATATCTCAAACCTTTGTGATTCACGATGATTCCGATGCAACAAATTCAACTGTCGAAGAGCTGGAATAAGTCATACTGATCGAGCATCTGCCCGATCGAAAGGTATACCTGGGCACGGGGTTAACCCTTGAGCTCAGGAAAAAAACTCATTCAATTTCTTTTAAATAACATGGATTGTTTCGCTTGTTCCCACTTAGATATGATAGGGATCCCACCAGAGATCACTACGCATCGACTGAGCTTGGACCTGAAGTTTTGCCCCATAAAACAAAAAAGGAGACCTCAGTCTGAGGTAAAACATACATTCATTAAGGACGAGGTAACAAAAATTCTCAATATAGGATCCATTTTGGAGGTAAAATATCCCGAATGGTTAGCAAACGTAGTTGTAGTCCCCAAAAAAGGAAACAAACTTAGAATGCGCGTAGACTATAAGGATTTAAACAAGGCATGCCCTAAAGATTCCTTTTCTTTATCGAATATCGATCGCATGATCGATGCAACGGCTGGCCACGAGATCCTTAGTTTTCTCGATGCCTACTCGAGGTACAATCAAATACAGATGAACCCAGAGGATCAGGAAAAGACTTTGTTCATCACTAAGTACGACACCTATTGCTATAATGTAATGCCATTTGGACTAAAAATGCTGGTGCGACTTAATGACGCCTAGTAAATCGAATATTCGAAGAACAAATAGGTAATCAATGGAGGTTTATATTTATTATATGTTAGTTAAGTCCCTGCGAGTAGAGGACCATTTGAAACATTTGTAAGAAACTTCGACATACTGAGAAAGTATAACATGAAGCTTAACCCGGAAAATGTGCATTCGGGGTCGCTCGGGAAAGTTCCTCAGCTTTATGGTATCAAATTTGGGGATCGAAATCAACCTCGATAATCAAGGAAATCGAAGACATCACAGTTGTTGACAATGTCAAGTTGTACAAAGGTTAACAGGATGCATAACCGCCCTGGGTCGATTTATTTTGAGATCCTCAGATAGGAGCCACCAGTTCTTTTTGCTGCTTAAGAAAAAGAGCGATTTTGCATGGACCCCTGAATGTAAATAGGCCTTGGAGGAACTCAAACGATATCTGTCGAGTCTGTCATTGTTTCACACCCCAAAGGCGGGCGAACAACTTTACTTATACTTGGCAGTCTCGGAGATAGCGGTAAGTGAAGTCTTGGTTCGAGAAGATCAAGGTATGCAATTTCCAGTCTATTATGTTAGTAGAACCATAGGTGAAGCCTAAACCTCGTGCCCACACTTAGAAAAATTAGCACTTGCTTTAATAAGCGCCTCTAGGAAATTAAAACCATATTTTCAATGTCACCCAATGTGTATTGTAACAACCTACCCCCTTTGCAACATTTTGCACAAGCCCGAACTCTCGGGCCGATTGGCTGAATGGGCCATCTAGATATTAAAATTGGGTATTATTAAAATTGGGTACATCGTCGGGGGTGTGGACCCTCTTCATGGACAGCGCTTTGAATGTGAAGGGGTCCGGGCTAGGCATCATTTTGAAGCCACCCACAGGTAATACAATTAGACAGTATATCAAAACTTCCAAGTTAACTAACAATGAGGCCGCGTATGAGGCCATGATTGCAGGTCTCGAGCTAGCTAAAGGTTTGGGAGCAGAAGTCATCGAGGCCAAATGTGACTCCCTGCTTGTGGTAAACCAAGTCAACAGAACTTTCGAGGTTCGAGAAGATCAAATACAAAGGTACTTGGAAAAATTGTAGGTGTCTCTACATCGATTTAAAGAATGTAACCTACAACACGTACCTCGAGAACAAAATAGTGAGGCTGATGCCCTTACAAATTTGGGGTCATCGATCGAAGATGATGAACTTGGCTCGAGGACTGTCATACAACTTTCGAGGTTGGTGATCGAAGAAGGACACACCGAGATAAACTCCACAAGTCTAACCTGGGATTGGAGGAATAAGTACATCGAATAACTAAAGAACGGGAAGCTTCCATCAGATCCTAAAGAATCAAGGACTCTACGCACTAAGGCCGCATGGTTTACTTTGGCCGAAGATGGAACATTGTATGGGAGAACGTTTGATGGATCGCTAGCAAAATGTTTGGGACCAGGAGACACCGACTACGTTCTACAAGAAATTAATGAGGGCACTTGCGAAACTATTCTGGTGCTGAGTTATTGGTTCACAAAGTCATCAAAGCATGATACTATTGGGCCGATATGGAAAAATACACTAAAGAATTTGTTCGAAAATGCAACAAATGTCAAAGGTATGCGCCAATGATCCACTAGCCCAGAGAGCAACTCCATTCAGTCCTATACCCATGGTCGTTCAGGAAATGGGGGATGGGTATCATCGGCCCTAGGTAAAGCTAAATTCATTTTATTTATGACTGACTATTTTTCTAAGTGGGTTGAAGCACAGGCCTTCGAGAAAGTCAGAGAAAAAGAAGTCATAGACTTCATTTGGGACCACATTATATGCCAATTTGGAATGCCCGCCGAGATCGTATGTGACAATGGAAAGCAATTCGTCAGAAGCAAAGTGACAAAGTTTTTCAAAGACCACAAAATAAAAAGGATTCTATCAACACCGTATCATCCTAGTGGGAATGGATAGGTCGAATCGACAAACAAGACCGTCATCCAAAATTGAAGAAAAGACTGAACGAAGCCAAAGGAAAATGGAGAGAAGTATTTCCCGAGGTCCTTTGGGCATATCGAACAACGTCAAAATCTAGTACATAGGCAACACCATTCTTTTTAGTCTACAGTACCGAAGCTCTGATTCTGGTTGAAGTCGGAGAACCTAGCTTCATATTTCGATATGCAATAGAGGAGTCAAATCACGAGGCTATGAATACGAGCCTAGAATTGTTGGATGAAAGACGGGAAGCCGCCCGCGTTCAAATGGCTACACAGAAACAACGGATAGAAAGATACTACAATCGAAGAGCCAATCTTCGACACTTTAAAATTGGGGACTTAGTTCTGAGAAATGTCACCCTCAATACTCGAGACCCAGACGAAGGAAAACTTGGCCAGAACTGGGAGGGACCATATCAGGTCTTCGAAATCGTCAGAAAGGGATCTTACAAACTTGGCACGATGGACGGCGAGCAATTACCAAACAGTTGGAACATATCACTCCTCAAACGATATTACTGCTAAGGTACGACCTTCTCCATTTTCATTTATATTTTATACTAACCAATTGCAGGTGTCCGATCGAAGAAATCGAGGAACTCTCCAACACAAAATCCTTAGGTTTTAAAGCACGTGTTGTACTCTTTTTCCCTTGAACCGGTTTTTATCCCAATTGGGTTTTTTCGGTGAGGTTTTTAACGAGGCAACCATTATTTATGCTACCTTGAGGCAACTCAACAATATCCGAGGCTTCTTTACAATCAACCTTGAATACTGGGGAGCATCACCCTCGGATGTTAACTTTGTTACAAGAAAGGTACTTTGTGTCAACAAGGTCTCGATAGGTAAACTTTGTAAGGGTCAAACGGTCAAACAAACCGTGCCCATGTAGATTACTCTAGCCCTAAAGACAAACATGTACGCATGTATAATCTATTGAGAAAAGTGTTTTCCTTGCCAAATATTTCATGCCTTAAAGAAAATTTTACTTTACAATTTCTTACTTTTGGTCTGTCGTGGAAACAGGCTTAAGGGCCGATCACAACTGAAGTTCAAACAAATTACCCCATACTTGGGGACTGCCGTCCAAAAAATCGATGTAATCGAACTACTAAAATCTCAAGATAATATGACCTTAAAAAGGCAACCCTCATCTTTATAGGTCACGGCTACCCCACTCGGGGACTGATATTTCGAACAAGTTTGGAGTGTAATTGAGAAACAAGCCCAAGAGGCAAACCTCAAATTAAAGGTTACGTCCAAACTAACACGGTTCGGAGATGTCCGAATTCTATAATAAAATAGGCCTTCAAATAGTTTCATAAAACCGGTTTAAAAGGCTACCCTCAGCAAATTTATAAAAGGTTTCAATCACATCAACCCTCGAAAAACCTAAGGGGTACTGAATTGTTCGAACTACTGAATGATCTTATTTCACGCTAAGGCGTAATGAAACAAAGGGTTTCGATAACATTAACCCTTGAAAACCCTAATGGGTAATAATTTATCTCGTGCTAAGGCAAAACAAATTTTTACATGATTAACTTTCTAAGCCGAAAAGGGTAAAAAGCCATTCTTTTAAGGCTATATCGGCCTAATTCAAGAGCCTAAGAGCCATTTTATTTTTGAGTTCGAGAAGCCAACCTCACTCAACCAAACCTAAGGGTCATATTATTTCGAGTTCGAACAAGTACTCACTCGATTATAATGACTACATTAGTCTGACTTCGACCAAATTGCCTAATCCTTATACTCATGAACAAGGCATGAACGAAACAGAATTTTTCAAGGCATAAATTGAAATAAAGACAAATCAAATGGAAAAGAGATCTTTTATATATATGAAAATATTTACATGGATTGGTCAGGGTCCTACACAAAAATTTCAAAAAGAAAAATCCTAAGTGCCTAATTTTTCTCGGGAGCTGCACCTTCGCCGTCGGAATCCCCTCCACTCTCGAATCCACTCACGCTCCCGGAATTATCATCATCAGAAGAGAGCAACGCTTTGGCTTCGGCCTCAAGCTCTTTCGCGTTCTCGATCTCGGAAGCAAGGTTAAAGACACGAGCATGAATCTCCTTGAGATTCTCTCTTCGAGATTGGTACTTAGCATGGTCGGCAGCCCAATATGATCGAGTCTGAGTGGTGTCAGCAACTTCCTTTTCTCAAACTTGAGCAATTTCAACATCAGCTCGGTAGATGGCCACGATCGTCTTCGCCTCAGCCTTTACTTTTTCTACCTCATATGTGACTGTTGCAAGTTCGGCAGCCAACCAAGCCATGAGCTCATCAATTTTCTTGGCTCGGGCCGAGCTTTCCTCTTTCATGCTTTAGAGCTGACGTTCGGCTGATGAGAGTTGGTTTCGAGTAGTATCTTTCTCCGAGGTAAGGCAGTCCATGTTTTGTTTCCACCCTAAAGTCTCTGACCTCATTATGTTGGCCTCCTCACAGAGTTATTTGATCTTTTCGGTCTTCTGCTGAACCTGCAGGATCGAAGTATTAGTCGTCGTTCCCGAATTTATACATAGAGCTTCTAAAAAATTTCATTACCTGCTCAATCAGGTCGGTCTGCTCTTTATGAGCTATGGCCAATTTGGCTCGGAGGTCCTTGATCTCCTATTCTTTTTACTCGTTGAAGGGAACTGAGGCTTACCCGGTTCAGAAGTCGTTGAGCCTCATCAAAGAGACTCGATGCATCACTCAAGTCGATAGCATCTTCGACTCCCGTAAAGCAACCACGGAAAAGGTCCTCCCCTTCGTGGGCTCTTTCCACAACAGGGGTCCCCATGGACTAGGCTTCCTAAATTTTCCCCTCAGAAAATGTAGGGAAGATCGGAGAATAACCAATTTCTATTTCCCCAAGCGAGTCACTTGGGATGTTCTCTTCATTTTGAAGGGCCTCAGAGTCAGCCTTTTCAGGTACACCCGCCGATTGCTCATTTCGGCAAGAGGCATCTTCAGCCTCCAACGACTCAGAGACTTTGCTCGAACCCTCTTTCGAGATCTCCTCGGTTCGAGGCTAAATCTCTTCAACCCTCACCGGCTCAGTGGCCTTGGGGCCTCGATGCCCCTCTTCGTTCGGGCCACCAGCTCGAAGCGAGCAGCTTCATTTTCCTTTTTTTCGTCTCTTAGTCGTCGAACTACATCCACAAGAAGGACGGCGGTGTCTTTCTTCGACTTACGAGTCTTACTCTTCATGGACTTTTGAGTCTCGAAGGTCGAGACCCTTTTTCTCTTCTTCCTTTATCGGCTTTGGGGCCGGGGTGAAACCTCCTCCTCCCCAGACGGGGGCCTCATGTCAGCATCTTTTCCAAGGCCTATACGAAAGGGAGTCAAGTAAGTACAAAAAGAAACATTTTAGCGAGAATCATCAAGTATATGAAAAAGGGCTTACCATGACTTTTTTCCTCCCATAATCCCTTTTCCAAATCGCTCCATGAGCGCTCAACGTATGAGGAGGTCGAAGCCAGTTTCTGAACCCAGCTCTCGAGGTCAGGAATTGCACCGGGCATCCAAGAGACCATTATATCATAGAAAGGAATGTCGATAAGAAGAAGTAAAGGAAACAAAGCAATAAATGGAAGCTAAAAGCAGGATTGTACTTACGGTTTGTATTCTACTCCTTGGGAAATAGCATTTTCTCTACCGGTATTAGGTCGGGAGTCTTCACTCGAATGAACCTTCCTATCCAATCTCGATCCTTGTCCGCATCTATACTCGAGAATAACACCTTGGTGGTCCGGCGTTGAAGTTTTATTAACTCGCCTCGTAAGAGACGGGGTTGTACAACCTGATGAGGTGGTCGAGGGTGAAAGGCATCCCTTCGGCTTTGTTCGTGAAGAAGCGGAGAAGAATGACAATCCGCCAAAAAGAAGGATGGATCTGACCGAGGGTTATTTGATATTGGCGGTAAAAATCAATAATGACGGGATCGACAGGGCCCAGGGTAAAAGGGTAAATGTAAATACTTAGAAACCCTTCCACATGAGTAGTGATGTCTTCTTCGTGGGCCGGAATCACCACCTCTTTATCTTCCCAATGGTAGTCTTTCTTTACCTGCTCAAGGTCACTCTCAGCTATCGAGCATATATATCTCGACATAGGCTCGCACTGACCGGGGACCGATGAAGTCTTCTTAACTTTGAAGTCGGAATCAAGGACACACCCCTTCTCGGGAATGCACTCCTCGGGGCGCGGCTCCACAGGTGTTTTGTCGTCGGTCAACTGCGATGAAGAGGCTTTCTCCTTTTGAGGAACAGTTTTTGACATTTTCGCCATTTTTGTGTAAGTTTAAAGAAAGAAGAAGAGCATAAGGTTTGGTATTTTAAGGAAGAGTTGATAACGAAGGCAGGAGATTGTGCAGAACGGAAAAGCTTAAAAAGCCTTTGAAGATTAGAGTAGAGATCAAGAGTAAAGTTTGGGCAAAGAGAAGGAAAGCATATTTATAGGTTGGGGACAACGGTTCAGAACTAATAATGGCCGGGAGCAACTGATATGCATTTAATGCCTCGTTATATGAACCGACGGGACGTTTCAGTTACTTTTGTCGCTTGTGTCACAAGGATGACGTCATGACAGGTCGAGGTATTGAGGGCTCAGTTCATTTCATCTCATTACACTCCAAGAAACTAGGGGACTATCTGTATACGATTAAAATCGGGCCTACCCGATTTTACTATTTGATCGAGGCTAGGGAATTACATCGAATGCCAATATGTAGTGGATCAGACCAGAGCACAAAGATAAGGTATCAAGTTCGAGGATCGAGGTGCCTATCTAGATCGGAGCCAGCAACGATCGAGATCAAATATGGTAGACTTCGACCAAAGCGAGATAATGAAAAAGTGAGATATCCGTGACCGGTCGAAGATGACGGCGGAAATCTTAGAACAGATCAAATCAAGGGCGATTATTTAGGCTAATCATGGGATTTACTTCCATAATTAGAATTGTACTATAGATAGGATTCCTCTATTATATAAAGAGGGTTCTAATCGTTTTTTAAACACCTTACATGGACACATATCAAAACAACACAATAGTTTCTAGCTTATATTCTTGTTCATTAGATTGCTATATATTTTAACTATTCTTGCATCGATCAGTTCGAGGGTATTCAACTCGAGGGCTGAACTCCGTTCAAACACTGATTTGCTTAATTTTATTGTTAATTTCTGCTATTAATTTTCGTATTCATCAATTGATATTAGGTGAAATCACGTGTCCTTAAAATTACATTATAAGTTTAATTGTTATCCAATTTTTAGGGTAAACATATGTCCTTAGTTGTGTTGCACCTATGTTAAAGAGATTTACTTGTAATTCCTACTTAGCTTAGTTAGAAGCATTGTGTAGGAAACCTTTTGAAAAGTCATAAACCTTGAGTTTGTATCTTGGCTAGAGTTAGTTGAGTTGTAAGCTTTGTAATAGAGTTATTACAAAGGGGCTTGTAATAAAGTTATTACAAGTTAGTGAGGTATTAAGAGGTTACTTCCTAGGTTACGATAGTTTGTAATCTGAAGTTTACTCAGTAGTGAAGTTAGAAATCCTATGAGTGTAGGTAGTAATTTTTAATCCCGTGAGTGGGAGTTTCCACGTATATTCTGTGAAAACTAATAGAGAACCTGATTTTTTCTATATAATTTGGTGGATCCTTAGTTTCTAACATCATTATATTTTGATTACCTATATGGCAGTCGTGCAGTTGTTATTTGGAAATTTTCTCGAACTGTTATAATGGATGAAGTTTATTGTGTCCACATGTGAAATTATTTAACCTACGCACGATCCCTTATATGTTCTCAATTTGTTTTAATGGCACCAATTTGGCAAGAAAAAGGAACAAGTTGTACACTGAATGGAACACTAGTCGGACTCAATTGGTTTTTGAGTGATTTTATTGCCTAAAGTGGATGAAGCTTAATCTTTTTAATGTTTCCTGTTGGCTTCGTATCTTGCTAAAGGAGTAACCGAGTTTTCATTTAGTAATACCTACAAGAACACAAAAAAGTACTTAATTAAAGGCCAAGTAGTAAAGGTCAAGTAGCTTTTAGTTAGCCACTTCACCTTTTTAATCCCAATCACACTCATACCTTTTCTTTACTTTAATTTCTTTTGCGAGCGCTTCCATTTAAGTTATTTTTGGTTTTTAATTTTTTATACTTCCAAAAAATTGTGGTTACTTAGTCCTGACGGATGATAATGATTGATATGTCGTGTTCAATGATGTTTTTATTTATGTTTTGGTTACTTAGTCCCAACGGATGATAATGATTGATGGGTAATGTCTATTGTCTAATGATGTTTTCATTTATCTTTTCCCTTAAAAGTTGATTCCACTGGAACATTTCTCTTGATGATGTAGTGACTGCTGACACCAAACTTTATAAAACTATTCCCAATTTCATTTCATGTAAAGATATTTCATTCATGGAACAGAACTTTATTGTTTTGTTGGTTAGTACTCAAATAAGATTTTTGTTACTTTTAAGAGGATTTATTTGATGCTTATGAGTACAATTTCTATACCGCATCTGAGAGGTACAAAATTCAATTTCATCATGCACTTCCCTTCCCTTAAAATGTTTAAAAATTAAAACAAAAAAAAACATTAGCAAATTGGTGAAGCAGGCTAGCAATAAGCCCAATAATGTGGATTCAATCGCACAATGAGCCCATGAGGATATGGACAGATAACAAAGAAGAAATGGGGTTATTGGCAATTATAGGAGTGATTATCTCCATTTCCATTCTACTAATGGCTATGGACACATCCACAGAAATTGGTCAATCTTTTTTAGATACTAAAATGTTGAGAACTGTAACACGAATCCGTTAAGTATTATCTAGTGTAAGAAAACTTATAGCTTGGTTTCGGAGTAATATTGAGCAGTAAAAATACCACAGTCTAGCCAGTTTTCGGACTGATCATTCATGATCAAAAATAGTCAGCATTTACCAAGTCAATGAAAAATAGCTACTATTTTGCTGCAACAGAGACCCATCCAGCATAATATACTGGAGTTCGGTGCACCTATGTATGAACTTCCAGCATATTATGCTGGACCGGTATACTTTGCCGGCTCCAGTATAATATACTGGAGACTGGAGCACAGGTGCTCCAAAATCCAGTATATTATGCTGGACCGGTATAATATACTATGTTGGAATATTTTTTCGGATTTTGAACAGTATTTTCGTTCAGATTTATCTTTACATAAAAAAAGGCTAAATTTCGATTACTTTTGAAACTGGGCTATTTTTGAACGACCACTTGTAAATCTGGCTATTTTGAATTTCTCCGGGATCAGCACTGGAACAAAAGAACTAATTACTGCCAGTTAGATACTGGCCTCTTCAAATGTACAGTTAGCGGATTGTGGGCTAGTCCATTGTCATTTCTCTGAGAATTTTGTGGTTAAGAGTTCTCAATAATTAAGTCACCAGCAATTCTTTGACAAATTACCATTCATGGTTATGAACATAACAATCTGAACGCTGAACAAAACAATGTCTTGGTAATTATTTGACTTATCAAAAACATAAATAGTGTCTTGGTTACTATCATCACATCATTAACTGCTAAGTTAGAACCCAGTGCTAATGGCTTGTCCACCGTCCAGAAATATTTAGACTTTACATTCTAGTTCTCAGTACGTTGACAGCATTATGAGTCTTGTTGCTTCTCTCTCTTGGGTTCCTCTCTTCTATGGGTGCATGGCTATTTATTTGTGATACAAGTAGAATCAATATGTGAATGGATATTGCAAATCACTTCATTTTACTTGTCGAAGGACCCATCAAGTTTGTGTATTGGGAAAAATTACGTTCATATATCGAATTAATTATGAGGTGACACGTCATGACACATGGACTGATAAAGGAATGACAGTTGGCAAAGAATAGTTGAAGAGACACGAGTTTCATCAAGCACGGGCAAAGATCCAAGAAAACTAGAAGGGATAGGTGCTCGGACCTCTTGATATTCTGAAGACGCATCGGAAGAATGAACCTAAATAGCAAAAGAGTATAGATACGTATTATTAGTAATTAATAGGCATTAATTACGGAAAACGTTATAGAATCTGTATTGAATCAGTTACGATTGTTAATTATAACGTTACATTAAATGTCATTAATTGTCCATAATGACTCCATTATGAAAGGAGAGAAACGTATTACTTAGAAATAGCTATAAAAGGTGAGGAATGAACATTTGCAAGGACACGAAATACTACTGGAATATACAAATTTACTTTGCTTTTTATTCAGTTATTATTTACATCAATTATTCCTATTTCTACTTGATTATCAGTAACCCGAGTTCTTCTAAAAATAAGCTTTGACCGAAATCCCTATTTTTGGTTAAACAAATTGGTTCCGTTGCCGGGAATCTGATAATCGTCTACTTTCCAAATCGACTCTTTTATCAAAAACGATCATGTCGAATGTCAACGACAATAACCAATACAATTTACCACCTCAAGATCCACATCATCAAATGAACGATCCAGATGACAGAACCCCACATCCTTCGCCACAACATTCTCAGCGACAATCACGAGAGGGGACTCCAGACAGATCCGTATCAAATGAAAATGACAGAGTTGCAAATGAACAAGCTCTCGATGAAGCTCTTAAAAAATTAATTGTTCAACAGGTCAATAACGCTCTCCAGGCTTTTACCAGCCAGTTGTCGGTTGTACCACCAACACCAACTCCAAACAACAACACTTTGAAAACCCTCATTCTTGACTCGTTAATTCATGTAGTGGCGGAACTCCTAGCGAGTCTCGTGATGGAGAACCAGGTAACATAGTTAATTCTGATTTACAAACTTTAGTGTTAACTTTACAGAAATAGCTCAAGGAGCAAAGCGACCGCATAGAGCAAATATCTGGAGTACCGCCTGTAATCAAGGGAATAGATATGGACAAATATTCACAATGACCTTGGAAGCCAAGTGCTGCTCCTCTACCAATTCCGAAGAAATTCAAGATGCCCGATATTCCAAAATACGATGGGACAACTGATCGGCGAGACCACGTGACTGCATTCATAACTGGTGTAAAGGGCAACGACTTGACCAAACAAGAAATTGAATCAGTGTTGGTCAAAAAATTTGGTGAAACACTTACTAAGGGAGCATTAACATGGTATTCTCTTTTACCCAAAAATTATGTAAATTCTTTTGCTGAGCTTGCAGATTCATTTACCAAAGCACACTCGGGAGCTCAAAAAGTCGAAAAAAGAATGGAAGATATTTTCAAAATAAAGCAAGGAGATTCGGATCTACTCAGAGAATTCGTAGACAGATTCCAGCGTGAAAGGATGATGTTGCCATGCGTACCTGATAACTGGGCAGCTATGGCTTTTGCCAGCAATTTAAATGAGAATAATTCAAAAGCCAAGAGACGACTCAAGGAAAGTCTACGTGAATTTCCAGCAACAACTTGGAATGATGTTTACAATAGATACAACATGAAGTTGCGGATAGAAGAAGATACCATCTCTCGGTCTCAAAAAGAGGAGAGGGAAAGTTCGAGACGTGCTGAAACTGAAAAAAGGTCTGGTAAAAATAGGTACAAGCCCTACATGGGACCAGCAGGAAGAGACTCGCGTACAAAGCAGGATAACTCAAGATACGATCATAGATCGAGAGATAGAGAATCAGGCTCATCATCAAGGTTTGGAAAAGAGTGAAATGCGCGAGAGACGCGAGATGATGATAGAGGCTCGAAGGCGACGTTTGGTGGGTATAATTTCAATCTTAGCACATCAGAGTTAGTATTAAGTATTGAGAAGCATGGGAGATAAGGTGCGATGGCCAAAGGAAATGAGATCAAACCTGAATAGGCGAAACCCTGATTTCTAGTATGAGTTCTACAACGATCATGGTCACAAAACGGCAGATTGTAGATTGTTACAAAGTGAAGTTGACCATTTGTTAAAGCATGGATATCTAACCGAATTGTTTAGTGAAAACGGTAAGCAAGCGTATATGAAGAATAAGCAGGAGCCCCCTAAACCTCCTTCACCAAAAAGGACTGTTAATGTTATAAGCGGAGGAGAAGAAATTAATGGCGTGACATATACGGCAGCCAGGAAAGTTTCAAAAATTACAGTCACACACGGGAAGCGAGTTCGACGTGTTTTAGAAGAAGAAAGTATTACATTTGATGATGCAGATGGCGTACTAACCCCACACAATGACGCACTAGTAATATCTTTACTTGTACATGACACTAATGTGAAACGACTTTTGATTGATCCAGGTAGCTTCGTGAACATCATTTTGCTAAGAGTGGTAAACGAAATGCAAGATGAAGATAAGCTGATACCCAAGGCGCATACCTTATCTGGTTTTGACAGCTCGAGCGTCGTAATAAAAGGAGAGATAATACTCATAACTTTCGCAGAAGAAGTTGTTAAAGATACGAAATTTCAGGTGGTAGAGATGGATATGGCTTATAATATGATTCTCGGTAGACCGTGGATTCACGAAATGGACAATGTGCCATCTACCCTGAATCAAGTTATTAAATTCCCTTCACAATGGGGAATACGTCAAATTTGTGGTGATCAACAGACATCTAGGAGCATCAACTCCGTAGCAGATTCAAGCGCAAAAAATGAAGAAAAATAGCAATTACAGAATCCAGTTGAGGATGCTACAACACAAACTTCAACTGAACACGAGCTATCAAATGTAGACTCGAGGCCCGATTCCATCCAAGAACCAAAAGAAAATGAAAACATCAAACGACGATTGAAGAATTGGAATCTGTAGAACTATTCACACCTTAGCCTGAAAGGAAAGTCTATATTGGGGCTAACCTAAGCCACGAAATGAAAGGTAAGTTGACTGAATTTTTGAAAACTAACGCGGATTGTTTTGCTTGGTCCCATTCTGATATGACAGGAATACCTTCGGAAGTAATGACTCACAAATTAAATGAAAATCCATCATATTCACCTGTTAAACAAAAGAAAAGAAAGCAAGGATCTTTCAAAAATCAGGTGATTCAAGATGAGGTGCAAAAACATGTAAAAATTGGGTCTATCCGCGAGGTAAAATATCCAAATTGGTTAGCTAATACTGTAGTAGTACCTAAAAAGAATGGTAAGTGGCGAGTTTGTGTAGATTATACTAACTTAAACAAAGCTTGTCCTAAAGATTCTTTTCCATTACCGCATATAGATCAACTAATTGATGCTACTGCAGGACATGAATTGTTAAGTTTTTTAGATGCATATTCAGGGTATAACCAAATCAAGATGGATCCCATAGATGAGGAAAAAACTTCATTTATAATAGATAGGGGGACTTACTATTACAAAGTAATGCCACTTGGCCTAAAAACGCTGGAGCCACATATCAAAGGTTGGTGACCAAAATGTTTCAAGAACATTTAGGGAAAACCATGGAAGTCTACATAGATGATATGCTGGTCAAGTCATAACAAGCAGGGGTTTATATTCAACACTTGTCTGATACATTTCAGATTCTCCGTAAATTTAACATGAAGCTAAACCCTGAGAAATGCGCATTTGGCATTTTATCAGGTAAGTTTTTGGGATTTCTTGTTTCTAACTGTGGCATTGAAGTAAATCCCGCGCAGATTAAAGCTATTGAGGAAATTCCTGATACACTTACCAGTAAAAAAGAGGTACAGAGACTGACGGAAAGAATTGCAGCCTTGGGAAGATTTATTTCCAAGTCATCAAAAAAATGCTTTTGGTTCTATCAGCTCTAAAAAGCAAGATCAGCTCGCATGGTCAGAGGAATGTCAACAAGCGCTTAAAATTTTGAAAGTGTACTTGTCAAATTCCTTCGTTGCTTGCAAAACCAAAAGATGGGGAGAAACTACTCATCTACCTTGTTGTTTCAGAAGTAGCGGTGAGTGTTGTTTTACTTCGTGAAGATCAAGGTAAACAGTCTCCAATTTACTATGTTAGCAAGTCATTATTAGATGCTAAGAATCGGTATCCTCATCTAGAAAAACTTGTATTTGCATTAATTATGGCATCTAGAAAATTAAGACCTTATTTTCAATGTCATCCCATCTTAGTAGTAATTGCCTATCCCCTACGTAATATGTTACATAAACACGAGTTATTAGGTAGGTTAGCCAAGTGGGCCATAGAGTTCAGTGAATATGACATTACATATCAACCTAGATCTGCAATAAAGTCACAGGTGTTGGCAAATTTCGTGGTAGATTTTAGCCAAGGGATGCAAATAGAAGCAGAAAAAGAACTACATGTATTCAATGGGTCTAATCCAGGAACTTGGACTTTATTTACTGATGGTTCATCGAATGTGAAAGGAGCAGGTCTAGGAATTGTTTTGGTACCACCTACGGGTGAAATCATATGACAAGCCATAAAATGTCCCCATGTTACTAACAATGAGGCAGAGTATGAAGCTGTGATTGCAGGTTTAGAACTGGCACGAGAGCTTGGCATAGAACAGGCCGTAATCAAAAGCAATTCACAGCTCGTAGTTAACCAAATGTTGGGGACTTATACAACCAGAGAGGCAAGAATGCAGCAATACCTGGAAAAGGCACATGATCTGGTTAGACAATTCCAAACCTGGAAGGTTGTGCAGATACCAAGAGAAGAAAATGTCGAGGCAGACGCCCTAGCTAATCTTGCATCTGCGGCAGAAGTAACAAATGATGAAAATGCTTATGTAATTCATTTATTTCATTTAGTACTTGATCAAGATAAAACGAGGTAAATTCCAATAATTTAACTTGGGATTCGAGGAACGAGATTGTCACTTTTTTGCAGTATGGAATTGTCCCTGAGGATAAGAAAAAGGCTCAATCACTTCGCAAAAAAGCTGCTCGGTACTGTTTAAAGCAAGGCAATCTCTATCGTAAAATGTTCGGTGGTCCCCTAGCAAGATGCCTCGGACCTTCTCAAACAGAGTATGTGATGAGAGAAATACACGAGGGGCATTGTGGAAATCACGCGGGAGGAAGATCCTTAGTGAAAACCATGATTAGAGTCGATTATTATTGGCACAAAATAGAAGAAGACGCGGAAAATTTTGTGGCTAAATGTGACAAGTGCCAAAGATACGGTAACAATATGCATAGACCTACAGAATTATTACATTCGGTCATTGCACTGTGGCCTTTTATGAAGTGGGGGATGTATATTATGGGACCATTACCACAAGCCAAAGGCAAGGTAAGATTTTTGCTAGTACTCACTGATTACTTTACTAAGTGGGTAGAAACAGGAGCTTTTAAACAGGTACGAGAAAAAGAGGTCAGAGATTTCATTTGGCAAAACATCATATACCGATTCGGCGTACCAAAGGAAATCGTATGTGATAATGGCTCGCAGTTTATAGGCACACAAATCACAGAATTTTTTCAGAGTTGGCAAATTAAAAAGATTACTTCAACACCTTACCATCCGGTGGGTAATGGACAAGCTGAATCAACGAATAAAGTCATTATCAACATTCTGAAGAAAAGGTTGGAGGGATCCAAAGGCAATTGGCTAGAGGTGTTACCTGGAGTCTTGTGGGCTTACCGCACAATCGCAAAAACAAGTACGGGGGAAACACCATTCTCACTTGTATACGGAGCTGAAGCCTTGATCCCAGTCGAGATAGGAGATCCAAGCACGAGATATACACAAGCAACTAAGGAGTCAAATGAAGAAAAAATTCGAATAAAGCTGGATTTACTTGAAGAAAGGAGGGAAGCTGCATTAATAAGGATGGCAGCGCAAAAACAAGTTATGAAACGATACTATAATCGGAAAGCTCGTCTCAGATACTTCAAGATTAGGGACTTCGTACACAAGAAAGTTTTCCAATCAACAAGGGCAACTAATGCAGGAAAGTTAAGTCCAACTTGGGAAGGACCTTATAAGGTTCACAGTATCGCAGGAAAAGGAGCATACAAGCTGGAAACAATGGATGGAAAGATTCTACCTTCACATTGGAATGTTGTTCATCTGAAGAGATACTATTTCTAAGGAAAGGAAATATCCACGGGCAGGTACCCTCATTTTAAAATTTTATTTTTGAATTATTAAAATTTTATTAACGATTTTAGATGATAGGCAAAAAGTTATCCCGCACTAAATGATGAATTACGACCTACAAGACATGTGGAAAAAATATAATTTCCGGTCTAGAGTTACAACTATTTTTGAGAGAAATTTAAATGGGTTAAGCAGTCTTCATCTAAAATCGTACCTCCGAGTCCCGTATATTTTTCCTTTTCAGGAAAAGGACTGCATGGAAGGAGTAATCTAGTGCTCGAGATTTCAAACTTCAATGCTCAAACACTTGGTAGACTATATAATATACATAGGACATATGTATAAAGAAGGCAAAAAAGATTGAATTCAAGTTAAATTCAAATCAAGCCCAAAAGACTACTCATCAAATGTATCCAGTGCAGAGCAAAGTCACGGGCCAAATAACACAAGCCAGTCAAAAAACATGCATATAGATTTCAAAATCTTATGATGTCTAGGTTAAAGGCAATGCTTAGCCGTGGGTTATTAAAAAAACCCTTAGATTTTATTTTTTGCAAATCCGTTGTAAAGAAAATAGTTACGAAAAAGTTATAGAAGACATTTGAATGCATGTAAGATGTTATAAAAACTTTATCAAAGTTATTTCAAGAAACATGTGTCTTCCTATTTCTTTTTTGTATAATTACACCGTTATGAAGTTGAGACGTCTTCTTCATTAAGTGTCGAATATAAAAGGGCGCTCTTTTATAAATTCATGTTTGATTCAGATATCCATGAAGTTAATAAAGCATTTTTAAAAACAAAAAATGCAAAAAGGATAAGACAAAAATCCACGAATTAACAAACAAAACCTTAAATATAAAGGCAAAAAGAGCAAAACAGAAGCTCAAGATAATTAAGTCAAACAAAAACTTCATAGTATTAAGTTTAGACTAAGTATGAACTTAGTCATAAACTGATTGTCATTTATACAAAATGCCCCGTAAAGGTCTGGGGACTTGTCATTTCCAAAAAACAAAACCCCAAATAGGACCAGGGGTAAAACCACTAAGAAAAAAAAGAGAGTTACACTTCATAAACTTTCACTAAGGGGCAGAAGAAGGATCTAAAGTGGTATTATTAGCAGCAAAAGGTTCGAGTTGACTTGAAGGAGCTGGGGCATTCACCGTACCCATATCATCTTCAACATGCTCAAGAGTGTCAGCCATGGGAGAATGAAAATCTTGGCCTTGCTGAGTTTTTTCAATGGTCTCCTTTATCTTGGCTAACTCAGCATCCAAATTGAAACCCTCTTGGCTAGCCTCCATAAGGGTATCATGGCGTATGTTTAAAATAGCCCAACTCACTTCAATAGCAGTTTTATCCTCAAGAAACTCATAATCTCTCTCCCATTGATCCATATCGTTTTTAAGCTTTTCATTCTCAGCCAAGGCAGTATCATAAGAAGATTGCAGAGGAGCAAGTGAACTTTCTAAAAAATTGACCTTATTAGAAGACTCACAGAGATCTTCTTGGGTCTGAGTAAGTGTTTGCACGAGTTCACCGACATAAACCTCTTTCTCGCTTAGAAAAGCCTTCAACCCTCGAATCTCTTCACTGTCCTTAGAGAGTTGCTCAGAAAATGATGTTTCGAGGAGATTTTTGTCCTTGTCAGCTTGATTTGAGGAAGCCTTCTCAACTGTTAACTCTGAAGTCAAAACCTTTAACTGCTGCTCTAAGGTGCACTTGCTTTCTTTTAACATTTCCATATCAAATTGAAAGCTTTCATATTGTTCTTTCCAGTTGTCTGCTTCAATATGATAATCATGCATTAACTCCTCCGTATGAGAAACCCTCTTCATCATCTCTGTACCAATAAATTAATCTAAAAAAGAAGAAGAAAAGGCTTTTTAGCCTTCCTTTTCGATGAAGAACCCAAGATTATCTCTTGAGCTCTTTCCAAAGAAACTTTGGAAGCTACGACATCATCAGCACTTACACCTCGAATGGAAAATCCTGATAAAAAGAAGGATCAAAAAAAATTCTAAAGGAAAGATGAATAAAAGTGTGAAGAAGAGATGAGAAAAGCATTTACCATGAGTTTTCACCTTCCAACCAAACCTATGCGAAAGGTTTTTCCAAGATCTACCTTCCATTGGAGCAACATTCAATAACTTTCCTACCCAACCACGGAAATTGGGAATCTCATCAACAGTTCTCATGGTTGTTGAAAAGAGAAAATGTGAAACAGCAGAGGAAAAAATAAAGGGAAAAAATAGAAAAAGTTGTAAAAGGAAAACTTACGTGCAAAATTCCACTTCTCAGGAAATGGAACATTTTCTTCGCCCACTAAACCAACAGTGGGAATAGCAACAAACCTGGCATACCAGCCATGGTCCTTATCATCCTCTGGGTTAATTAACACTCTCTTACTTCTCGCTACTAAAGTGAAAATCCCATGACGAAAAGGTTTAGGGGAGTAGAGATGAATCAAATGGAAAAAATAAAAGGCAAATTAGACAACTTTGTTAAATGCCTTAAACATGCAACAACCCTCCATACAATGGGGACAATATATCATAAACAAACTGTGAGCACGTGATTTTTGCTTCACGAAAACTACTCCAAAAATAAATCAAAAATAAAACAAAATTTTCTTGGTGTACAATTTTTAGGATTTGCGTGGCATTTTTGGATAATTATTTGTGTTTCTGTATGTGAATGTTTATCTTGTTTTAGTTTTAATTAATTAAAAAAAATATGTTGCATGCATATTTAGGATTTGATTGTGCATTTAGGAACTAATCGAACCATAATTTGGTTTTAAAAGAAGAAAATCACAAAAATATGCATTTAAAGTGTGCCATCGTGTGATTTTATTTTAATTAAACGTTTTAATTTGTGTGCTAATTGTTGTTAAGAGTTAATTAATATTTTGTAGTTTAATTTTGGTTTTAAATTTTATTTTTAGAATTTTTGTTAAATTGTTAATTAAAAGAAGAAAATGAAAAGAGTTGAAAATATAAGAAAATCGGACTGGGCCAATTCTGGACCATTTCAGGCCCAAAATCACACCCCATGTCTAGGTCCAATCCAACCCGTCTCCAGCCTCTATCAAACGACGTCGTTTCAAGCGTCTCAATCTAGACCGTTGATCTCAGATGATCAAACGGTCCCAAAGCTGTGACTAAACCTGACCCCTGACCCATTACCCGGTTAAGCCTGCCCCCCCCTATTTAAACCAAACGACGTTGTGTAGTTTAACCCCTTGATCCTGGCCGTTGATCTTAATTGATCTAACGGCCAAGATCGAAACAATCCCTCCGTATATAAGGCCAATTATTTACCCCACACCCCAAAGCCATACCCCCCCCCCTTCCACCTTCATCTTTGATCTTCAAAGATCAGACATGTCCGCCACCTTCAACCACCATCCTCCGCCCACCGAAAATCGCCTCACGGCGATTCCGGTGGTCCAAACACACCCAAAATTACACCATAGCCTCCCCATGACATCCTCTTTCCAGATCTGGTATCAGCTTCCCTCGAATCCATACCCAACGTCTCGAATCTTCGATCAAAGAGTTCACCTGAAACCTCACCTCTTCCGATGACTACCAAATTAATACCCCTGAGCCATCTGACCACCCTCGTTGCAGATCCAGTAACCATCTGGATCGAATCTTCCTGAAACTCCTCGAATCTTCATTTGAAGATTCAAGCCAAACATGAACCTACCCCAATCCACTCCAAATTCATACCAAGCAACCCTCAGACCTCCCTCATACCATAAATGACTTTGGTTTCATTCAAATCTGCCTAGAAACGTTCGAACCCCAAATCGAAATCCAGGAACCCTAGAAATTCCAAATCATGGAATCCGTCCAAATTAAGTGAGGATTTGGTGTCTAATCGACCTTAATCGAAGTGTTCTCAGTTGAGAACACTTCGACTAAGGTCTGTTCGACCTCAAAGTGTCCGAGTCCAAAGTTCGAGCCTGGGTCCGTATAGTTCTGATATTTTGAGGTATTTTTCTTTTTCCCTTGTTCTGTGTTCATGTTTTTTTTCTATGTATCTGTTTAGTTTAGTTTGGTTGATTCTTCCATTCTTTATCAATTCATCTTTTCATCCCCAGTGACCTCTTTATTTGATCGATGTTCTTTTATAAGCTACACATTCGATTTGATTAATGTCGTCGAATAATTAGTTTCATAAGTCCCCTGTTTTGTCCAAAGCCATGAATCACCTTGTTCGTATGTTTGATTCTGTTTGTTGTTACCAATTGTGTATGTATAATCAATTAATAAGTTGCGTCGATTAATTAGTTTCTTGTTAATCCCTGTTTCTGTCAATGCCACTGAAATTACCCAGATTGCTTGTTTCTCTGTTTCTGATTGTTTAGTGTCAATTGTAATATGTAATCGATTAATTAAGCTTCGTTGATTAGGTCGTTCGTATAGTTTGAATCATTTGGCATTCTGTTGTTTATAGTTTTTCAATTGTTAAGTTGTGTGATTAATTAAGATTCTGTTTGATTATAAGCATTGTTCTGAATCACTGAAACTCATGTATTTGATGAATTTTCTGTCTTAAAGTACTAGCTGGAATTGGTTATAGCTGTTAATCAAATTAGTTTAGTTAATTGATAGTTGAGCAGATTTTAGAATCAAAAGTTTTAATATATTTGAATAGTTGTATTAGGGGGCAGTAATATTAAGGGGTTTTCAGGGGTAATTTGGGAATGAAACAGTTAGAATAATATGTTAATATTAGTGTTTTGTCAGTGGGATGTTAGTGTATTTAAATTAATGTGGTAATGGGGAACAAAAAGGAATGGGGGGGCTGAAAATAAGGAAAAGTTTCCTTAGTGGATATTAAGTGGAAAATTTCAGATTTAGTGGAAAAGGGTGGTCAGGCAGTAGGTTTGAGAGAGGGAAGACTTGTATAAGAGGGTGTTGAGGCTGGAAAAAGAGGGAGAGGAAAAAAAAGTTGGAGAGATGGTTTTCTTTCACTTCTGAAAATCAGAATCAGTTTTGTTAGTGTTTAATAAAAAGTTCAAAGTGTTTCTTTCTTGGAGAGTTTAAAAAATAGAAATCAAAGTTTGTTGTTTGATTGTGCTTCTGGTTCTACTGTTCTATTTGTGATTGCTGGTTTGTTTCTGGGATTTTATTGAAGTTTCAAGTGGTTTTCTGAGTTTGTTATTTCTGGTCTGCACTGGTTATTTGTTGTTGTTTCTGGTATATCTGTGTTGTTGCCTTGTATTTCTGAAATTGCAACTGGATTTCTGAGTTTATTGTTGGGTTTTAAATTTCCTGGTTGCTGGTTGTTGTTGTTGTTGTTGCTGCACTGTTATTGACCTGCTGATCTCTCATCTTCCTTTTCTTTTATTTCAATACCAGGTACACTTTCGAATCAATACTGATGTGGCTGTGAGATATGAAAGTGAAATGAAATGCTAAGGTGTTTGATGAATTAGTGTTGTATCTATAGTTTAATAAGATATGTGACAAGTATTTATATAGTTTAGTTTTATAACTCAATTGGAATGCATGACGTAGTCTTGTATTTAACTGGAACTGTTTGGTTTTTAAACTATAGTTTGTAGTTGTCAATTACAGATTCCATGTAGTTAAATATGTGATTTGTAGAATGAACAAATAAGTTAAGGGCTTAGTTGCCATATTTCATCTCTAGCTTTCTTTTGTATTTGAGGCAGATTCTAAATAGGCAGTGTTTGATTCCGTTAGGCAGCATATAGGCCAATATTCGAATCCGTGTTGATAACATTTCCTAGCCGTCAATTCCAATAGTTTAAATCCATTTTAGGAATGTTAGTTTAAATCAATTTGGAGAATAGTCAGTTTGTTTTGAATATCATGACAATTTTGTATGCATTTGGTAATTTCAGCTTTAGTAGTTCACTTATAGAATAGAGTCAGGAAATATTTCTCCATTTTTACGAGTTCGAGTGTAAATTACCGTTATCATCTACTGTAATCCAATAACTACTTGTCAAGCATGTAATTAATTAAGACTTTTCTCGTTTCTTTTAGAGACAAACTTAATAGAAATGTAGTCACTTTAGGATTGCCCTTTAAAAAATAAATGAGACGAGCCTCGCCAAATAAAACGCAAGCTGCGGGGCCCTCAATAAAGGGTTAATAATTAATTAGACTTCGGATGGCCGTTTTAGCTAGACTTCACGGCCTTATCAAAAATAATAATGCGCTAGTCGCTTTAGGCGCGCCTTTAATAATTTACTTTCTTAAACGCGGGTGTACATTAATGTGACCCAAATCTAAATATCAACGGAGTCGAAACGTGTCTATGACCACGGGTACATTGATTGTGACGAAGTCCGAGATACGTTTTCACAACGTTGCAATTCTTTGCTAAAAATAACAATAATAATAATAAAAGCGGCAAAAAAAAAAGTCATAATTCGCACTGAGTACATAATTGTTAAAATCAGATAAATAAGCCGAATATAACAGTTGAGCGACCGTGCTAGAACCACGGAACTCAGGAATGCCTAACACCTTCTCCCGGGTTAACAGAATTCCTTATCCGGATTTCTGGTGCGCAGACTGTTAAACAAAGTCATTCTTTTCCTCGATTCGGGATTCAACCGGTGACTTGGGACACCACAAATCTCCCAAGTGGCGACTCTGAAATAAATAAATAAATCCCATTTTGATTGTCCCTTAATTGGAAAAACTCCCTTCCGCGCCCCTTTGCAGCGGCGCGGGCAAAAAAGAAGGTGTGACAGCTCTGGCGACTCTGCTGGGGAGGTAACCCAGAATCTCTGGTTCAGGGTTCAGAATTCGAACTTAGATGAATTGCTATATTTGGCTTTATTTATTATTTGATCTTATTACATGTTTTGGCCTAAATGTGCAAAATGATGTTTTTTTACCGCTTTGATATTATTTGAACTGTACATATAAACTGTGCCGAAACCTTCTCTTCTCACCTCCGGGGATGTGCTTACTGGTTGAGACTCCCTATTCTGTTAGTGTCATACCCTGAAATAAAAGAGGCTCAGAAAGTTTCTAAGTCGGCTGGCCTTTTGGTTCCCGGAAAGGAGCTCCTTCCTCAACTCGAGCTGTCCGCTCGGGTACACTGTCTAGAACATATACCCAGGTTGAACCTGGAATAACTTGACTTCATGTCGGATCCCTAGTAGGAACGTTTATTTGCATCATGTTGCATTTGACTTAGGGGAGTCAACACAGGGGTTGGGTCCGTCTAGGACAAGCAACCTGAAATGAAAAAAGACCATCCTACTGCATCTTGTTTGTTTTGCACATTTATTTGCTTCAGATCTGCATGTTGACCGGCTTCTGAAATCGGGAATTTTTGAAAAATTATGAAAAAGAGAAAAAGAAAAATAGCAGTGTAGGGAGATAACTACTTATTTTTAGAAAAATAAAACCAATGTCCAAGTAGTGTCAAAACCCTGCCGAAATTTTGAAAAAAATGAAAAAAAAATTGTTTTTTTAGTTTGATTTATTTGAAAAAAAACAAAAGAAATGAGTCTTGTTTACAATTTTAGTTTATGTTGGGCGAACTACGCCGGTTTGATTCTCATAGGGCGTGAGATACGTAGGCAACCCTCGTCGGGTCCAACCTCCCATTTTGCAAAAATAGACAAAAAAATGTCAAATTAATTTTCGACATAGAGTCGGGCGATGTTATTTTTGTCAGAAATAGCCGAATGTTCCCGAAAGGGACACCGGAAGGCTGACTTTGCATAAACGGCCACTCCTGTCATCTTTTATTTTTGATCGGTTGACTCACACAACCTTAAAATCTTCGTCCCTAAAGTGCTGAAAGGTCGTGTTCGGAAAATCGGGTCTTTCTTTTATGAAAAATAATTAAATCGTTTTGAGTCAAATAAATTTTCTTTTGTTTAAACACATTAATAAATGTGCAGAATGAGCACGACTCAAAATGAACCTTTTTCAATCATGAATAAAATCCCTCTCCAGTTGCGGCTATGGTGGAATGATTTAGGCAAAGAAGGGCGAGACGAAGTCAAGAAACATCTGAAAGGTCTCACGGGTTTGTTGGGTATCAGTCCTCGAGGGGATATTATAAGGGCACTGGTCACTTACTGGGACCCGGCGCACAATGTCTTCCACTTCTCGGACTTTGAACTCACCCTGACTTTAGAGGAAATAGTTGGGTACATCGATATTGCTGAGGTTCCGTTAAGGCATAAATACCTGGTTGCTCCTAGAGCCGTAGCGGTGCACCGGTTTTTGAACTCGTTAAAGATAGTCAGAACAATCCATAACCCTGATTTGGCAAAAGGTTTTTGCACTCTGAGCTTCATATACCAAAGATATGGCCACATAGGAGGATTCGACAAGCCAGAAAACAAGTTGTGCAGCAAAAGTAACCGTCGAAAGTGGGATGAACATAGACGGGTTGCTTTCATGATAACCTTCTTAGGGCTTTTAGTGTTCCCAAGAAAAGACGGGAATATTGACATAAAGATAGCTGGGGTCGTCAGTACTTTGCTCACTCAAGATGATAGCACGCTTGTGCCCATGATTGTATCTGATATCTTCCGAGCTCTCACGGCCTGCAAAGCCGGAGGGAACTTTTTCGAAGGGTGTAACTTGTTATTGCAAATGTGGATGACCGAACACCTATGTCACCGAGCCCAGTTCCTGAGCCATGGATCTTCTGATAAAACCTGCATAGAGGAGTTCTACACCAGAATTAATGAGGCTCGCTTACCTGAAGGAGTCTCGGCATGGACCTCATACTTTCGGACCCTCAACGCCAGTCAAATACAGTGGACACTGGGATGGTTACCGATCGACGAAGTCATATATATGCCAGCAACTAGGCCTCATTTTCTCTTGATGGGGCTTAAGAGAATTCAACCTTATGCGCCGTATCGGGTTTTGAGGTAACTTGGGAGGTGTCAGATAGTGCCGAAAGATGAGGACCTGAACACCCAAGTGATTGAGATTAGTTCCGATGGCCAGTTTCCTGAAGTAAGGGTCCGCCAGATTTGGAGCCAATGTCAATACTTGGAGGTAAATACTTGTGTACTGAATCGGGCAAGAGGGGAAATTTCACCAGGATATCAGGCTTGGTACAAAGGGGAAGTGTCGTCTGGAAGGCCGGCTAAAAGACCTCACCTTCAAGAGTTTGCCAAGTCCTCACAAGAGCATTGAGACTGGTTGGCAAAAGAAGAAGAATACAGGGCCACAATAGGCAAGTTGAAGCAGCAGGTCACAAATCTTCAGTTTGAAAGAGAAATTCAGACCGCGGCCGATGAAGGGGACAGAAAGAAATCAGCCCAAGAAAATGATTCCCTAAGAGCTCAAAACCGACAAGTCATAATGGATGTCGACAACCAACGGAGAAGTCGGTCCGATAAAAGACTGATATCAGGGTTAAGGAATCAGGTCATTGAAAGCCGAAAGGACTTGGAAAGATCTGAGGCTAGCATAGCAAGAATGCGAGCCAGATGGGCAAAAGGTGCAGCAGCGCGGAAAAAGCACCTATGGCAAGTGAGAAGGGATTATGAAAGGAGCATTGAAATATTAAGAGAAACAAATTCCACTCTCAGAGATCGGGGCCTTAAACAAGCCCGAGATGCTAGAACGGACAGGAAGCGCTGCTATGATTTAATAGCCTGGATGGAAGAACAAATGGAGAGGTTCCAAGATTAGCTCATTGACAACACTCAAGTATTGGGATTAAAGAATCAACGAATAGAACAGTTCTGTATGGAAAGGGATAGAATCAGGGGTAGGATCAATGAGATTGGGCACTACATCACCACGAGGTGCCTAACCTGTGAGGAAATGCCCCGTGATACCCTTTTTGCCTCAATCATGGGTTATGTCCACCGAATCATGAAGGAATTAAAAAGCTTGCAAAGAGGCCTTGCACCAAAGCCCGCAGAAAGGCCGAACAATGCTTCGCGGGCATTAAAATTCAAGACCTTAATGTATCCCTAATTCAAGTCTGCATTGTTGTTTTTAAAAGTCTATTGTCTACCCTTCTGTTCTCTTTTCATATCAAACCATGTTAATAGTGTGGAATCTGTATTTTGTCCTTTTTCAAATAGGTAGCTTGTAATAGCATATTTTGGTAATAAAATAAAAAAATTTGTGTGGCAGAACTACGCCCGATCTGATTCATGCGGGGACATGATACGTAGGCAATCCACATAAGATTCGACCATCACTAAAAAGAAAAAAAAAGAGAAAAGGCATTGTGAATAAAAGAAAGGAAAAAAGGACATAAAAAGAGAGAGTAAGCCGCAATGACGCATGCAGTCAAAGCAAAGACATGTTAGAAATGGCTAAACTGCCTAGGAACATTGCATTCCCCAATGTGAAATTGCAATATGTGTTGAACTCTAACGCTAACAAGTTTGTTGTTTATACCAGAGAAAGAGATTTCAAAACAGTTAGCTCGTTAGAACGTTCTGGCAGATTACCATTACCACACAAGATCTAAAGGGCCCATTCCGGAAAGTATGTCTGGTTCGGACAAAAGTGTTGAGGAGGAAAAGACAGAGATACAAATGATGAAAGAGGAAGTAGACAGGTTGAGACAAGAGATAGCTGGGATGCACCTAGCCTGGGCTAAGGGACAAACTTCACCAATACTTCCCCCTACCCCTACCCTTTCACCAGCTCGGACTCCGGAACACCCTTCCACTGGTCCATCAACGAGCTTCCCCATTGCCCAATACTATCAGGGGAAACTTCCTATAATCCCCAAGCTTCACCACCCAAACAAAACCCTCCTCCACCAACTGTTCCTGTTTTCGTGGCACCTCCACCCGCCACATTGCAAAAATCATCCGATGAACCAGTGTTTCAGGTTCACGACAACCAATATTATCCTCCTGAACTCACCTTCAAAGCACCCGAGCCATACACTTACACCCCTCACCTTCAGCTCCCGACAGAAACTAAGAGGCCAGCTAAGAATCCGGAGCAGGACGAAGTGCTCCGTAAAGTGAAAAGCCTGGAGCAATCCTTCAGGAATATGCATGGATTGGGCAGCCAAGTCAGTGTGTCCTATAAAGATCTATGTCCCTTCTCTGATGTTCAATTGCCGGCAGGTTTTAAGATGCCAAAGTTTTATCTATATGAGGGGCATGGTGATCCCATGGCACATCTACGAGGTTTATGTAGTAAGATGAGAGGGGCAGGTGGAAAGGATGAGTTGCTGATAGCTTATTTCTGTCAAAGTTTAAGCGGGTCTGCATTAGAATGGTACATGAGGCAGGATCCTAGCAGGTGGTATACCTGGGACGATCTAGCACAAGCAGTTGCAGGTCATTTCCAGTATAACCTTGAGATCGTCCCCGACTGTCTCACACTGTTAAAGCTTGAGAAAAAGCCTGAAGAGAGCTTCAGGGAATTCGGATTCTGTTGGAGAGAACAAGCAGCAAGAGTCGATTCGCCAATGAGGGAAGGTGAAATGGTGGACTACTTCTTACAAACTTTGGAGTCAATTTACTTTGGTCACCTGGTGACGTCAGTTGGTAAATCTTTCAATGAAGTAGTAAAAATGGGCGGCATGGTTGAAGAGGGACTCAGGTCCAACAAGATAATGAGTTATTCGGCGATCAAGGCCACAACTCAGGCTATCCAAAGCGGCACGGGAGGTGCGCTCGGGAAAAAGAAGAGAGAGGAGGTCGCAACAGTCGAAGCAGGTACTTGGTCCAGATCAAGAGGTCCTTCCCCTCGCTACCAACCCAGACCCCATTACCCAAACTACCCACACACTCCATACAACCCTCCACAACCCTATTATCCACCACAAGAGCAACATTTCTCCGTCCATCACGCCCAAACTTACACCCAGCCTCCAGCTCGCCCGCAATGGCGTGCGCCGGCTCCCCAACATACATATCTACCTCCCCAACACACATACCCACCTCCGCAAAGCACATATCCACCACCAAGGGCCTACAGGAATCCTTTAGGGCCAAGCTTCCGCGGAAATCAAGCTTTCAGGAACGAAAGGATGCAGAGGCTGAGAACATTCACTCCGTTGGGAGAAACCTATACTACTCTGTTCCACAAGTTGAGGCAGATAGGCCTATTAAGTCTTGTTGAACCCAAATTGCCAAATCCCCTTCCCAAAAATCTGGACCACTCAGTAAGTTGTGAATATTGTTCGGGGGCTCCCGGGCATGATACTGAGAAGTGTTGGAAGATGAAGACTGTCGTACAAGATCTTATTGACACAAATAGGATCGAGGTTCAGGCACCAGAGGCACCCAACATCAATGAGAACCCATTGTCGGTGCACCACGAGGCTCACATGATCGAACTAATGCACGAAGGAGGAGAGCCCAAGAAACCCTCACAAACGGTAATGATGATTCGTTCCAGTCCAAACGAAAAGTCGACCAGTGGAAAGGCAGTGGTACAGTTGGGAAAGGTAGATAACAAGCCATTTGTGGTAGTGGGAAAAGGTTCGTCTGTTGATGCGAAGAAGCCAGAGTCAGTCAGGGTAGTGCTGCAGGGAGTATCAAGCACACCAGTGTTGGTAGTGAAGGGGGCCCGCGTAGAACCAGTTGTTATCAGGCCAGTAATGCAGTTGCCGATAACAAGTGAGAAAGCTGTGCCATGGAGCTACAATCAAGTGACAGTGATGCACAAGGGGAAGGAGGTTGTGGAAGAAGTATGCGAGGCCCAAGGGTTAACTCGTTCGGGAAGGTGTTTTGTTCCCACAGAATTGAGAAGGGCTAATCCTGTAACAATAAAGAAGCCAGTGATGGAGGAAGAAGCAGAGGAGTTTTTGAAGAAGATGAAGGCACAAGACTACTCCATTGTAGAGCAGTTGAGGAAGACCCCGGCCCAGATTTCGTTGATATCCTTGTTGATCCATTCAAGCGATCATTGTCAGGCATTAATGAAGATTCTGAACGAAACCCATGTCCCGGACAAGCTCTCAGTGAACCATTTGGAGAAAATACTGCACAAGATCTTCGAGGTAAACCGAGTGACATTCTCTGACGATGAGTTACCGGTAGAGGGTACTGAACACAACAGAGCACTCTACCTGATGGTGAAATGCGAAGAATCGGTGGTCACTCGAGTACTAATTGATAATGGGTCAAGTGCCAATATCTGTCATTTGGCCACTCTAAACAAACTGAAGGTTGCTGATGATAGGATCCACAAGAATAGCGTCTGCATCCGAGGTTTTGATGGGGGCGGTACTGACACAGTGGGTGATATCATACTAAAATTGACAATTGGTTCGGTCGAGTTCACCATAGAATTTCAAGTGATAGATGTGGCGGTGTCGTATAATCTTTTGTTGGGACGACCCTGGATTCACGCAGCCAAAGCAGTGCCTTCTACACTGCATCAGATGGTCAAATTTGAATGGGATAGACAAGAGATTGTGGTACACGGGGATGACGGTACACATGCCGTCAGTGATGCCATTGTGCCCTTCATAGAAACCGATGATGACAAGGGCCCATGGGTTTATCATATTTTTGACGCAGTCTCAGTAGACAATATTCCTGAGGGTGGGGGCCTTCCACTTCCCAGAATCGCAGCTGCGACCTTAATGATAGCCTCAGAGATGTTGAACAGCGGGTTTGTACCAGGAAAAGGTCTGGGGATTGATCTGCAGGGAATGGTCCAGCCAGTTTCTTTGCCCAAGAACCTGGATACTTTTGGGTTAGGATTCAAGCCTACCGCGGTGGATGTAAAGCGGGCCCGCAAGTTGAAGAAAAGAATCTGGGTCCTTCCTAAGCCAATCCCACGCCTATCCAGATCATTTGTCAGAGCAAGGTTTAGAAAGTTGTCGGTCCCGGAAGTTCTCGGACCCTTGATCGGGCCAGATGGAGATTTGAATGAGGGCTTTGAAAGGATGTTCGCTGATGTCAACATGATAGAAGCTGGAGAGGGTTCCAGTAAGGCAGACATACAATTTGTGGGTCCTAAGGCCAAGATCAACAATTGGACATCTACTCTTCTTCCTACTCGGAGGGAGTCCTGGTAGTTGGCTATAATTTTCCTTCTTGTTTTCTGGATTATTCCAGGGTTGTAATCCAGATTCCTTTTTATTTTTATTGTGTTCAACAAAGTGTGAAACCTTGTTATCCCGTAATTCAATAAAATGAAAAGTTTCTTCTTCATTCCTTATTTTATTTTTATTTTTAATTTTTGTTTCTTTCTTTTCTTTTTCTGAACAAATCTTTTCATACTGGTTCTAACGACATGGAATGCACAACGGATATTCAACCTAGTCTAAAAGATCAATCTGATTCCAAACTAACTATACAAGAGGTCAATTATGATAATGAATCGGAATACGATGATGATGAAGCCTTCGAAGAGATAAACAGAGAGTTAAGCCAGTTTGAAGAGAAATACAAGCCCAACTTAAATGACACAAAAGTCATCAATTCAGGGGATGCAGACGATATCAGGGAAACTAAAATAAGCATCCACATTGCACCAAATATCAGGGAAGGACTAATCAAAACACTTATTGAGTTCAAAGATATTTTGCATGGTCGTACGATGACATGCCGGGGTTAAGCACGGATTTAGTGGTTCACAAATTGCCCACTAACCCGGCATGCCCTCCCGTCAAGCAAAAATTGAGGAAGTTCAAAACAGACATGAGTGTGAAGATTAAAGAATAAGTAACCAAGCAGCTACAAGCAAAGGTTATTCGGGTCACTTGATATCCTGATTGGTTGGCTAACGTGGTGCCAGTGCCGAAGAAAGATGGGAAGATCAGGGTGTGTGTCGATTACCGCAATCTGAACAGGGCGAGTCCAAAGGACAACTTTCCTTTACCCAACATCCATATCTTGATCGATAATTGTGCCGGACGTGAGATTGGATCTTTTGTAGATTGCTATGTTGGGTATCATCAAATTCTGATGGATGAAGAAGATGCGGAAAAGACGGCATTCATCACGCCATGGGGGACTTATTGCTACCGGGTAATGCCATTTGGTTTGAAGAATGCTAGGGCAACGTAAATGAGAGCAATGATCACTGTGTTTCATGACATGATCCACAAAAAGATTGAGGTGTACGTGGACGATGTGATCATAAAGTCCAAGCATCAGGAAGACCACGTAGCAGACCTAAGGAAGTTTTTTCAAAGACTTCGAAGGTATGATATTAAGCTCAACCCGGCCAAATGTGCCTTTGGTGTTACATCTGGAAAGTTGTTGGGATTCATCGTCAGTCGGCGAGGTATTGAACTGGACCCATCGAAGATCAAATCTATCCAAGATTTGCCACCGCCAAAGAACAAGACAGAAGTAATGAGTCTGTTGGGAAGGTTGAATTACATCAGCAAATTTATTGCTCAACTCACAGCAACTTGTGAACCCATTTTTCGGCTACTGAAGAAAGATGCTGCGATAGAATGGACGGCATAATGTCAGGAGGCATTTGACCAAATCAAAGGATATTTATCAAATCCACCTGTGTTGGTTCCCCTTGAGCCGGGGAGACCGTTAATTCTTTATATAACGGTCCTGGAGAATTCGTTTGGCTGCGTACTGGGGCAACACGACATTACAGGAAGGAATGAGCAAGCCATCTATTATCTTAGAAAGAAGTTTACAGTATATGAGGTTAAGTACACTCAACTCGAGAAGACATGTTGCGCCCTGATTTGGGTGGCCCAGAAATTGAAGCATTATCTATCATCATATATTACATATCTCATTTCACGCTTGGATCCACTAAAGTATAATTTCCAGAAGCCTATGCCCACAGGGAGGTTAGCGAAATGGCAAATATTACTCACGGAGTTCGACATCGTCTATGTGACAAGGACGGCCATAAAAGCCCAAGCACTGGCCGATCACTTGGCTAAGAATCCTGTTGATGAAGAATACGAGCCGTTGAGGATGTATTTTCCTGACGAAGAAGCGATGCATATAGGTGAGTTGGAATTACCTGAGGAACCAGGTTGGAAGCTCTTCTTTGATGGAGCCGCAAATGCGAAGGGAATTGGAATAGGAGCGGTACTTATTTCTGAAACAGGACGTCATTATCCTGTTACGGCTCAGCTGTGTTTCTATTGTACCAACAACATGGCTGGGTATGAGGCATGCATTTTGGGTATGTGACTAGCTGCAGACATGGATGTCCAGGATGTCTTGGTCTTGGGAGACTCGGACCTCCTGGTGCATCAGATTCAGGGTGAATGGGAAATACGGGATTTGAAGCTCATACCATATCGACAATGTTTGCACGATCTGAGCAAGCGATTTCGATCAGTGGAGTTCAAACACATCCCAAGAGTTCACAATGAGGTTGCCGATACTTTGGCCACTTTAGCATCAATGTTGCATCACCCAGACAAAATTCATGTTGACCCATTGCATATTCAGGTTCGTGATCAGCATGCTTATTGCAACATGATAGAGGAAGAAATGGATGGCGAGCCATGGTTTTATGATATCAAGGAGTACCTCAGGATGGGGATATACCCGAAGCAGGCCACCGAAGATCAAAAAAGAGCCATTCGGCGATTGGCAAGTGGATTCTTCCTCAGTGGATGAGTGTTGTACAAAAGAACCCCAGATTTGGGATTGCTGAGATGTATAGATGCTAGTCAAGCCACGACAGTTATGACAGAGGTACATGCTGGAGTTTGTGGGCCACATATGAGCAGATATGTATTGGCGAAGAAGATTCTTCGAGCAGGGTACTATTGGCTCACTATGGAGCGTGATTGTATCAATTTCGTGCGAAAATGCCATCAGTGTCAGATACACGGAGATTTGATTCATTCTCCGACTGAATCGCATACAATGTCAGCACCATGCCCATTTGTTGCGTGGGGCATGGATGTCATTGGACCTATTGAGCCGGCAGCTACCAACGGTCATAGGTTCATTCTGGTGACCATCGACTATTTCACTAAGTGGGTTGAAGCTAAAACTTTCAAGTCGGTAACCAAGAAGGCAGTGGTGGATTTTGTTCACTCCCATATCATCTGTAGATTTGGGGTCCCAAAAGTGATCATCACGGATAATGGTGCTAATCTTAACAGTAATTTGATGAAAGAGGTATGTTACCAATTTAAGATTGCACACCGCAATTCCACCCCATATCGTCCCAAGGCGAATGGAGCAGTTGAGGCAGCCAACAAAAACGTAAAGAAGATACTGAGGAAGATGATAGAAGGGTCCAGACAATGGCACGAGAAATTACCATTTGCATTGTTGGGTTATCGCACTACTGTTCGGACTTCAGTAGGTGCAACTCCTTATTTGTTGGTATATGGAACGGAAGCAGTAATACCGGCGGAAGTTTAGATTCCATCCCTTCGGATTGTCGCTGAAGCTGAGATTGATGATGACGAGTGGGTCAAATCCCGGTTGGAGCAGTTGAACTTTATTGATGAAAAGAGATTGGCAGTTGTGTGTCATGGCCAGTTATATCAAAAGAGAATGGCGAGAGCCTACAACAAGAAGGTGCGCCCCAGAAAATTTGAAGTGGGGCAGCAGGTGTTGAAACGAATCCTGCCACATCAGGCAGAAGCAAAGGGCAAGTTTGCCCCGAATTGGCAAGGGTCATTCATTGTAACCAGAGTATTGTCTAATGGCGCTTTATGCTTAACAGATATCGAAGGGAAATGCGTCGACATGGCTATCAATTCTGACGCAGTTAAGAGATATTATGTATGATTTCTTGTAGTTGTAATTGTGTTTGTTTGTAGTTGGCATTTATCAGAGAATGAAATGACGGAGACAATTCTTTCTTCTATCCAAACACTTTAACCTTTGCTTCCCCTTTTGAGCCTTATTTATTCTTTCATATCCCTCTTTTGGAATCAGTAATTAAAATAAAAGAAACAAGAAAAAGAGAAACATAATGATAATAAAGGCAAAAGAAAGTCACAAGAATTTTTGACCTGATTCCTCAAAGAAGGATACGTAGGCGCCTCATGGCTCGGTCATAGTGTAACATAGTGTGCATAATGTAACATAGTGTAACAAAATAAAAATCCCCAAACAAGAAAAACTGGGGCAGAAGTTTGCGTTTGTAATTTTGGTAAGAAAGTTTGATTCCAAGAGTTGTACTGTTTTACCCATCAAAATTATTTTGAACTTTTGATACCCCTTTTCCTTTTTAACCATACACAAAAACCCATATTAATGTCCAAAAAGACCTCCCGATCAGTATCTGAGAAGTGCCAAGTCAATACAAATGGAAGTAGGGAATAACACTCTGATCCCCAGCAAAGAAGAAGATCATAAGTTGGAAATGAATTGATAGCCGAAAGAATCCCCAACTGAAAAATAAAATAAAATGAGAGAGTCTTATCGGTGAAAACCTTCACAGGCACTATGAGGCGATGAGAGTTGAGAGAAATGAGAGAGTCTTATTAGTGAAAACCCCTCGAAGGGCACTATGAGGTGACAAGGCAAGATTGGCGGAAAGGGTCCATATTTGGCAAAAGTTGAGTGTTTGCTTATCCCCAGCAAGATGAAGCTGTCCGAAAGATTGATTGATACGAATAGACTGGGTTGATCAATCCGGAATGCACGACATGATCGTTGGGATTGATTATATCATTCAGATAAGTTATTTTCTTTCTTTTTCCCTAGCATTTGTTCAGAAAGACTTCTTCTGTTTCTATTTTTTGAAATCATCACTTTTTCATTTCTTGGTTTAAAGACTTTACCTCCCCAGCAGTTTGTTTTTGAAAAGGATTTTCAGAGCTTACTACCAGTGGCCAAAATGGTGCAAAGCAAAATGCAAATAGGACAGGCCAAAGATAAGGCGACAAAGCGAAAAGAAGTTTGTCGCAAGGCCAAATGACGAATGGGTCTAGATCCCAAGAGGACCAAATTTCCAGGGGAAGTCGGAGAAAAACAGAAAGAACAACAGTTAAAAAGTTATGGATCAAATTCCAAGAGGATCCCCAGCAGATTTGCGAGATACAGGAACAACTCCGACAGATTCTCGACCAAGCTCCACAATGGTCGGACAACACAGAGCGGGGAAGGAAGAGAAAAGAAAAACCATCCCCAGCAGGAATATCAGCCCCAGCAAATAATATCATCCCCAACAAGTTTTATAGCAAAACAGGGAAAAGAAAAAGGGAAAAATCATCCCCAACAGAAGTGGCACGACCACTCGCCCCGTTTTAAACTAACAAATTTTTCTTTGATTTAAAGCAGGGAAAGGAAATATTATTGACAGCAGGAAGACAGGGTCACAAAGAAGATTATCAAACTGGGGCAGAAAATTTTCTCTCATTACGAAAATTTTCTTGAAATCAGATAGTTATTTGGGAAAGAGAGAAGATAACACAAGTTTTGAAGGAAGTAAAATCCCCAGCAATATACGAGAAGGGAGATACAAGTTTTAAAAGAAAAGCAATCTTGGAAGAAGCAAGATAACCCAAAGTTGTAAAAGTAATGGCCTTTGAATCAATATCATCCCCACCATTATTAAAAGGAGGAAGATAATTCCCCAACAGTGATATCCCCGGCAGGTTTCAGAGAAGTGAAAACACCAGCTTGAGGAAAGTAGTTCCAAGTGGAAGGAAGGCACCAGCTTTAAAGGAAGTAGTCCGTGAAGAAGGAAAATAACATAGTTGTGAATAAAACACCAGCATTTGTCCCCAGCAGATTCCAGAGGAATAAGACACCAGTTTTTTAGGGAAATAGTTGAAAGAAGATGATTCAAGTTGTTGAAGTCAGGAGCCCGCCTGGAGAATGGAGGTGTTACATTTAAGCTGTTGAAGTCAGGAGCCCGCCTGGAGAATGGAGGTGTTGTATTTTTTTTTAAAAAGCTGTTGAAGTCAGGAGCCCGCCTGGAGAATGGAGGTGTTACATTTTAAGAAGTTGTTGAAGTCAGGAGCCCGCCTGGAGAATGGAGGTGTTGTATTTTTAAAAAAAGCTGTTGAAGTCAGGAGCCCGCCTGGAGAATGGAGGTGTTACATTTTTAAAAGTTGTTGAAGTCAGGAGCCCGCCTGGAGAATGGAGGCTGAATTATTTTTAAGTTGTTGTTGGAGTCAGGAGCCCATCTGGAGAATGGAGGCTGAATTATTTTGAAGAAGTAGTTGAAGTCAGGAGCCCGCTTGGAGAATGGAGGCTGATTTATTTTTAAAGTTGCTGATGAAGTCAGGAGCCCGCCTGAAAAATGGAGGCTGAATTATTTTGAAGAAGCTGTTGAAGTCAGGAGCCCGCCTGGAGAATGGAGGTGTTACATTTTAAAAAGTTGTTGAAGTCAGGAGCTCGCCTGGAGAATGAAGGCTAAATTATTTTTAAGAAGTTGTTGAAGTCAGGAGCCCGCCTGGAGAATGGAGGTGTTACATTTTTTAGTTGCTGATGAAGTCACGAGCCCGCCTGGAGAATGGAGGCTGAATTATTTTTAAGAAGTTGTTGAAGTTAGGAGCCCGCCTGGAGAATGGAGGCTGATTTATTTTCAAAGTTGTTGATGAAGTCAGGAGCCCGCCTGGAGAATGGAGGCTGAATTATTTTGAAGAAGTAGTCGAAGTCAGGAGCCCGCCTGGAGAATGGAGGTGTTACATTTAAGGAGTTTTTGAAATCAGGAGCTCACCTGGAGAATGCAGGTGTTATATTTTAAGGAGTAATTGTTGTTGAAGTCAGTAAAGTAGCGGGAGACAACAAAGAAGTAAAGAAGGCAATTCAATATTCGAAGGAAAATAACGCGAAGCTCACAAGAAGGAAATAAACAGTTCGAGATCGGCGATCAAGGGAGAATACAAGTCAATTCAGAAGTAAAGGCAACATCAGAGGAAACACAAGGCAACAAGGCAACACCAGTCACATGACCAAGTTTGAGAATAAAATTTTGTAATGCATAGCTCATAGCTTAGTATAACTTCTTTATCTTTAAGCAATGGTGTAATAAGGAGGTCGAAAAGCAGTAGCAACAGCATGCAGCCGCAGTAACAGCAAAAGGCAGTCCCATGGTAGTCCCAACTACAAAAATTTCTCGAACTACATTAACATGATTCCCTTTTAGCCAGGGATATGTAGGAAACCTTTGAAGCAAAGGTTCGGTTAAACCTTTTCAAAAAAAAAAATGCTTCACACGGAGTATTGCATCGGGCAAAAATCGCTCGTATCCGCTCACTTTATCTTTGCACGAAAACTCTTTGTGTTTTCGGACAAAGAGGGGTAGCTGTGAGCACGTGATTTTTGCTTGACGAAAACTACTCCAAAAGAAATCAAAAATAAAACAAAATTTTCTTGGTGTACAATTTTTAGGATTTGCGTGGCATTTTTGGATAATTATTTGTGTTTTTGTCTGTGAATGTTTATCTTGTTTTAATTAATTAAAATACAAAATAAATATATATGTTGCATGCATATTTAGGATTTGATTGTGCATTTAGGAACTAATCGAACCATAATTTGGTTTTAAAAGAAGAAAATCACAAAAATATGCATTTAAAGTGTGCCATCGTGTGATTTTATTTTAATTAAACGTTTTAATTTGTGTGCTAATTGTTGTTAAGAGTTAATTAATATTTTATAGTTTAATTTTGGTTTTACATTTTATTTTTAGAATATTTGTTAAATTGTTAATTAAAAGAAGAAAATGAAAAGAGTTGAAAATATAAGAAAACCGGACTGGGCCAATTCTGGACCATTTCATGCCCAAAATCACACCCCATGTCCAGGTCCAATCCAACCCGTCTCCAGCCTCTATCAAACGACGCCATTTCAGGCATCTCAATCTGGACCGTTGATCTCAGATGATCAAACGGTCCCAAAGCTGTGACTAAACCCGACCCCTAACCTATTACCCGGTTAAGCCCGACCCCCCTGTTTAAACCAAACGACGCCGTGTAGTTTAACCCTTTGATCCTGGCCGTTGATCTTAATTGATCTAACGGCCAAGATCGAAACAACCCCTCCGTATATAAGGCCAATTCTTTATCCCACACCCCCAAAGCCATACCCCCTTTCCACCTTCGTCTTTGATCTTCAAAGATCAGGCATGTCCGCCACCTTCAACCACCATCCTCCGCCCACTGGAAATCGCCTCACGGCGGTTCCGATGGTCCAAACACACCCAAAATTACACCATAGCCTCCCCATGACATCCTCTTTCTAGATCTGGTATCAGCTTCCCTCGAATCCATACCCAACGTCTCGAATCTTCGATCAAAGAGTTCTCCTGAAACCTCACCTCTTCTGATGACTACCAAATTAACACCCCGAGCCATCTGACCACCCTCGTTGCAGATCCAGTAACCATCTAGCTCGAATCTTCCTGAAACTCCTCGAATCTTCATTTGAAGATTCGAGCCAACCATGAACCTACCCCAATCCACTCCAAATTCATACCAGGCAACCCCCAGACCTCCCTCATACCATAAATGACTTTGGTTCCGTTCAAATCTGCCTAGAAACGTTCGAACCCTAATTCGAAAACCAGTAACCCTAGAAATTCCAAATCATGGAATCCGTCCAAATTAAGTGAGGATTTGGGGTCTAATCGACCTTAATCGAAGTGTTCTCAATTGAGAACACTTCGACTAAGGTCTGTTCGACCTCAAAGTGTCCGAGTCCGAAGTTCGAGCCTGGGTCCGTATAGTTCTGATATTCTGAGGTATTTTTCTTTTTCCCTTGTTTTGTGTTCATGTTTTTTTTTTCTATGTATCTGTTTAGTTTAGTTTGGTTGATTCTTCCATTCTTTATCAGTTCATCTTCTCATCCCCAGTGACCTCTTTATTTGATCGATGTTTCTGTTTGTTGATTAATTGTACCTGTTATAAGCTACACATTCGATTTGATTAATGCCGTCGAATAATTAGTTTCATAAGTCCCCTGTTTTGTCCAAAGCCATGAATCACCTTGTTCATATGTTTGATTCTGTTTGTTGTTACCAATTGTGTATGTATAATCGATTAATAAGTTGCGTCGATTAATTAGTTTCCTGTTAATCCCTGTTTCTGTCAATACCACTGAAATTACCCGGATTGCCTGTTTCTCTGTTTCTGATTGTTTAGTGTCAATTGTAATATGTAATCGATTAATTAAGCTTCGTTGATTAGGTCGTTCGTATAGTTTGAATCATTTGGCATTCTGTTATTTATAGTTTTTCAATTGTTAAGTTGTGTGATTAATTAAGATTCTGTTTGATTATAAGCATTGTTCTGAATCACTGAAACTCGTGTATTTGATGTATTTTCTGTCTTAAAGTACTAGCTGGAATTGGTTATAGCTGTTAATCAAATTAGTTTAGTTAATTGATAGTTGAGCAAATTTTAGAATCAAAAGTTTTAATATATTTGAATAGTTGTATTATGGGGCAGTAATATTAAGGGGGTTTCAGGGGTAATTTGGGAATGAAACAGTTAGAATAATATTTTAATATTAGTGCTTTGTCAATGGGATGTTAGTGTCTTTAAATTAATGTGGTAATGGGGAACAAAAGGGAATGGGGGGCTGAAAATAAGGAAAAGTTTCCTTAGTGGATATTAAGTGAAAAATTTCAAATTTAGTGGAAAAGGGGGGTCAGGCAGTAGGTTTGAGAGAGGGCAGACTTGTATAAGAGGGTGTTGAGGCTGGAAAAAGAGGGAGAGGAAAAAAAGGTTGGAGAGTTGGTTTTCTTTCACTTCTGAAAATCAGAATCAGTTTTGTTAGTGTTTAATAAAAAGTTCAAAGTGTTTCTTTCTTGGAGAGTTTAAAAAATAGAAATCAAAGTTTGTTGTTTGATTGTACTTCTGGTTCTACTGTTCTGTTTGTGATTGCTGGTTTGTTTTTGGGATTTCATTGAAGTTTCAAGTGGTTTTCTGAGTTTGTTATTTCTGGTCTGCACTGGTTATTTGTTGCTGTTTCTGGTATATCTGTGTTGCTGCCTTGTATTTCTGAAATTGCAACTGGATTTCTGAGTTTATTGCTGGGTTTTAAATCTCCTGGTTGCTGGTTGTTGTTGTTGCTGTTGTTGCACTGTTATTGCCCTACTGATCTCTCATCTTCCTTTTCTTTTATTTCAATACCAGGTACACTTTCGAATCAATACTGATGCGGCTGTGAGATATGAAAGTGAAATGAAATGCTAGGGTATTTGATGAATTAGTGTTGTATCTATAGTTTAATAAGATATGTGACAAGTATTTATATAGTTTAGTTTTATAACTCAACTGGAATGCATGACGTAGTCTTGTATTTAACTGGAACTGTTTGGTTTTTAAACTATAGTTTGTAGTTGTCAATTACAGATTCCATGTAGTTAAATATGTGATTTGTAGAATGAACAAATAAGTTAAGGGCTTAGTTGCCATATTTCATCTCTAGCTTTTTTTTTATTTGAGGCAGATTTTAAATAGGCAGTGTTTGATTCCGTTAGGCAGCATATAGGTCAATATTCGAATCCGTGTTGATAACATTTCCTAGCCGTTAATTCCAATAGTTTAAATCCATTTTAGGAATGTTAGTTTAAATCAATTTGGAGAATAGTCAGTTTGTTTTGAATATCTTGACAATTTTGTATGCATTTGGTAATTTCAGCTTTAGTAGTTCACTATAGAATAAAGGCACGAAACATTTCTCCATTTTTACGAGTTCGAGTGTAAATTACCGTTATCATCTACTGTAATCCAATAACTACTTGTCAAGCATGTAATTAATTAAGACTTTTCTCGTTTCTTTTAGAGACAAACTTAATAGAAATGTAGTCACTTTAGGATTGCCCTTTAAAAAATAAATGAGACGAGCCTCGCCAAATAAAACGCAAGCTGAGGGGCCCTCAATAAAGGGTTAATAATTAATTAGACTTCGGATGGGCCATTTTAGCAAGACTTCACGGCCTTCTCAAAAATAATAATGCGCTAGTCGCTTTAGGCGCGCCTTTAATAATTTACTTTCTTAAACGCGGGAGTACATTGATGTGACCCAAATCTAAATATCAACGGAGTCGAAACGTGTCTATGACCACGGGTACATTGATTGTGGCGAGGTCTGAGATACGTTTTCACGACGTTGCAATTCTTTGCTAAAAATAACAATAATAATAATAAAATCGGCAAAAAAAAATCACAATTCGCACTGAGTACATAATTGTTAAAATCAGATAAATAAGCCGAATATAACAGTTGAGCGACCGTGCTAGAACCACGGAACTCGGGAATGCCTAACACCTTCTCCCGGGTTAACAGAATTCCTTATCCAGATTTCTGATGCGCAGACTGTTAAACAGAGTCATTCTTTTCCTCGATTCAGGATTCAACCGATGACTTGGGACACCACAAATCTCCCAAGTGGCGACTCTGAAATAAATAAATAAATCTCGTTTCGATTGTCCCTTAATTGGAAAAACTCCCTTTCGCGCCCCTTTGCGGCGGCGCGGGCGAAAAAGGAGGTGTGACACAAACGTTGAAAAAATGACAGAATTCAATGATAACAGGATCAATAAGGGGTTTAAAACTCAGCGCAAAAGGGTATGTATACACAAAAGAAAACCCGGTCAAGTAAGATGTAATTCTTTGGTTCGCATTAGGAATTATAATAGGGAAATCAGGCCTCCAGTAGCAATCCCTACGAACAACAGAGATTAGTCCTTCGATGATTTGAGATGGGTAAATATCAGCACATTCTAAAGAAGACATAGAAGAAACTTGGTTTCTAATCGATTCTCTATCAGTGTAAAAAGATAGTTCAGCATAAACAATTTCATCTACCAAAGGATCACGAAGGGGTTCATTAGAATCTTTACTTCCAGATGAAGGTCTATGGGAAAGAAAACCCCTAGTTCTAGAAGGTGGAGTAGAACTCACTGGAGGTATAGAAGAACCCCGTATCAATGAAGACCCTAAACTACATAATCTTCTCCCTCTTCTGCTTCTAACATGAGCAAGAAGAAGGTCATCAACAATGGGGACTCTTCGAGGGTTAGGGTTTGAAGAAGACATAGCAGTACGAGAAAGAAGAAAACAAGAGTGAATATTCTAAATTTTTTATGAGAATGACAAAGACAAAAGCTATATTTATACTCAGAAGCAACCGTTAAAGAAAAGGTATAATGATGGAAACTGACGCTTCGTAATTGGTGAAGCCGCAAAAAAACCCTAAAATACGTTGCAAAGTTGCAGAACCAATCAGAAAATGCCACGCGTCATGAGCATTAAATGGAAGTGACACATAAAGCATCAGTTCCAGAGAAGGTATAATGGCGGCAAAAGTTCCCGCTTTAATGAGATCCACTTCCCAAATATTCTATTGATGAATAAATGGCAAGTGGGGGGATTATCTGTAGAAAAAATCAAGTTCATATATTGAATTAATTATGAGGTGACACGTCATGACACGTGGACTGGTAAAGAAATGACAGTTGGCAAAGAATAGTTGAAGAGGTACGAGCTTCATCAGGCATGGGCAAAGATCCAAGAAAACTAGAAGAGATAGGTGCTCGGACCTCTTGATATTCTGAAGACGCATCGGAAGAATGAACCTAAATAGCAAAAGGGGTATAGATACATATTATTGGTAATTAATAGACATTACTTACGGAAAACGTTATAGAATCTGTATTGAATCAGTTACGATTGATAATTATAACGTTACATTAAATGACATTAATTGTCCATAATGACTCCATTATGAAAGGAAAGAAACGTATTACTTAGAAATAGCTATAAAAGGTTAGGAATGACATTTGTAAGGACACGAAATACTATTGGAATATACAGATTTACTTTACTTTCTATTCAATTATTATTTACATCAATTATTCTTATTTCTACTTGATTATCAGTAACCCGAGTTCTTCTTAAAATAAGCTTTGACTGAAATCCCTATTTTTGGTTAAACAGTTTGGTAGTCGCTTATGTTAGGTGTTTGTCCTGATTTTCTTACCATATTTAGTTTTCCTATCTTTCGAAGGAAAGACAACCTATTTACCATAATTGAGTTTTCTGTTTTGTAAAAAAAAATTATAATTCTTTCATATTTGGCTAGTCCTTTTTTTTGGAGACAAAAGTTTTGGACTTCTATAAATTGAGATCCTTCCTTCTTATTCAGCAGCATCCACAATGTAGTCATGTGGGGTTTGAGAGTCGTGTTTAGGGGGAGAACTTTACGGGACAAGTGTTAGTGTGTCACTTGTGTTTGTCTCTTCGTGAGGTTGTTCTTTCGATATTTTATGTCTCTTTTATATAGTAGATTGCTCATCTCTGTCGTGGGCGTAGGTCAATTGATAGAGGCGGATCTAAAATTTAAATCTTATGGGTTCAACTTTTAAAGTTTTTAGCATTGAACTCATTATATTTTTAAAGTTATGGGTTCATATTTATTATTTTTGTAATTTTAATGAATTTTTACACATAAAATTGTACTCTGCGTTAAAAGTTATGGATTCAGTTGAACCCGGTGATATAATACTACATCCGCTACTGTCAATTGACCGAACCACGTTAAATTTTTTTGTCTCTTTTAGTAGATTTCTCTTTTGTTCTTTGATTTATCGTCGTTCAAAATTTGCTTACTAGTTTCCGCATGACACCTAATTATTTTCGATCCTAAAGAGGAAACTATTCAGAAGCTAAAATGTTCCCTATATTAGTGTATATTGGATTGTGTGTGAGATAGAGAGAGAGCACAGATGGCTACTGAGAGAAAAGAACAAAGGTTTCTTTGCGCTTCTATTAATTACAATGAGAAGAAAGTAGAATACCAACTACTTACAGTATGGGGGAGGTAATATTTAGAAGATTGCTAGGGGCATGGTGAAAATTTGGACTGCGCTTTTCACAGCTTCAACATCGATATCTACCAATTTTCCCGTCTCTGATGAAATGGTTGCACATTTCTTTTCTTCTGCATTAGGAACAAAACTTCTGGCCTTATCCTCAGAACAGAATAGCCCAACACTGCACAGAGAAAACCAGAACAGATTTCAGACATGGTTTCATGCCCCCCCCCCCCCCCCCAATAGGTAAGTTCGATAGTAAATATAAGACTAGTGTATAAACTTCCCACAAAGACAGCAAAAGATGCAAAAATTTCGCCAGTTACAGCTTGTAATACATGACATTACCTTGGCTTTCCACGTGCATGAGCAAGTTGTATGGCAGCTGTATTTGTACATATCACTCCAGCAGAGTCATCAATAAGAGCAGCAAGCTAAGTCAGAGAAATTTGTGAACACTATTAGTTTCTAGTGCTCGTGTTGCTATTTCCTTCTAAAATTTATATACTTCCATTACGTTCTTGTGGACAAAAAAGCAGCATATAGATAAAGTTGCTGCTACTAAACATGCAACAGAAGCAGCTAATTCAAGAATTTCTCTCTTTATGTTTCTTCAACCACTGGTGTATCAGTCATTGAAAATACATATGATATCATGATCTGGCAGAGAAAACAAACCTGTCCAGGAGTGGTTATGAACACTATACTAGCATCTAAACCAACTGCATCTTCCACATTTTCTCTTTCTTTCTCATGCGGAATGACAAAAACTGGTTTGATTCCCCTGATATAGTTTGCTGTCCATTAGTATATCTCACAAAATTTATTGCATTTGATGAGAAAGACTAACCAGCTTTTTCTGAAAAACACGGACATCATACCTAATCTCTTCTGCTATCTCAGCCCAAATCTCGATTGGAAGCAAGCTGTCAGCATCGCCCCTCGACTGCATAGAAGCTTTGGAATCTGATTTTATCCCATGAATTACAATATATTTCCCTCTCTGTGCACCAGCATTCTTATATTTTGCCTCTACAACCTCCCTAATCTTTCTTGAGATTGAAACTTTAAGTGGGGGTAAAGGTTGTCGTGGTACTTTACGAGCTGGTCTGCCCAACCAATCAACCATCTGACGATACCTATGTCACAAAACTGTGTTTATAAACATGTGATATGCAAACTAAAATTTCAGTTAAAACATCTACATACATATGGTATCCGCCCTCAGAAAGTTTCATGCTCTCTGGTGTAAAAGTTTCTGATAGAAACAATCCTGCTCCTGCAGAATTCACATTTGGGTAAATGTAGCTAACTCTGTCACGGGCGGTTGACATAAACAAGAATACTGCATGTCCAATCCCTGCCAGTTTGGTTGACAAGATCATATCATAGTACCTACTCTGCAATAAACCATGTATCAGAGCAAAATAACTTAGCCAAAAAAAAATCCTAGTATAAATTCTCTATTCATAATGCAGGTAGCTTGAAGCTGAAATGCAGAACAGTAAATTTTTATCTCCATTTGACTAGAAAAAGTGATTAATAATTTAATATCTTGAAGTTAGTGTAAGCAATTATTTAATTTTCAAACACGGTTTGCTCGACTTCACAAGGATCTTAATCTACACTTGTGCAGGAAAAAAAACAAAAGGGTAAAGCAAAACAAATCTGGATGATTGGCGAGCATTGCACTAGCCTTTTCCAGGCAAATCTTAAAAGTCAAAAAGGCTGTTTAAACTAGATAACTATAGGTGCAATTATATTAAGACCAAGGTGATCACTTAGCTACATAATTAAGAAAAGAGCTTCAGTATTATATACACTGACGGTGTAAGTATCTACGTAATCAAGTCGTTGATAAGATAATTATAAATAAATCTTCGTACCTAGCCAAGTGGCTTAGGACCCGTTTGTCCATAAAAAAATTCCATTTTTATAATTTTTTTTCTTTCAAAAATGTGTTTGTCCATGAAATTTTTCAGTTTTTTAAAAAAAGTTGGAAAATGAATTTTTCAAGAACCATTTTTGGGTGGATCAAGTTACTTGCCAACTGCCACCTATCGACCCCGACCTCTTTTCTTTTTCAAAAAAACTTTTTTTCCCCACTCACAATACTGCAATATTGTTTAAATGCATGTCCAAACACAAATTCAAATTCCAAATACCGTTTTTCAACTTAACTCCAAATACTAGTTCTTCCTTTTTTCCAAAATTGCATTTTTTATGTCCAAACGCCTAATTAGTGTTTGATGTTTCTCTAAGTTTAAGATGCAGTGTGATAATTACATACATACATCTAGATATAGCAAGAACCAGACTTAGAAGGCAAAAAATTGTTTAATTAATGATCTGTTATAATGGAATGGCGGCAAACCTTAAGAATTCCAACCATATCTGTGTACTCTGCTGGTTCAGGAAAATCATCATCTAAGTCATAGGCATTAGCCCACCTCACATTTTTGTTCAGTTCAAAAGTCTGCTTTCCCCTTGGCGTCGCAAGAATATCCACTTGAACACCAGGGTACCTATCCTTAATCATCTGAATTGTTGGAAAAAATAGCAAATTCTCATAAACTCCTCCATCAATTACACAACAGCATCTCCTAACATCACCTCTAATTTTCAAACCCAAGGAAGCAATTTCGACAGAGTATCCCATTGGGAATTTAAGGAATCCGTATGGATTATCGGGATTATCAGGTGGTCTTGGATCCTCATCTTGTTTACCATCAGAAAAAAGTGAACCATACTCCATTTCAGGATCATCACCATAGTCAAAAGGGTCAAGCCATGGATTTTTCTTCTTAGCATTGAGCAGAAAACTCCCTGATTTTCTGGCACAAAATGTGTTATCCAATGGATTTTTAATCAAGAAAGGTACATTTGTGACATGGGTTATAGGAAATGAAGGTGGGCTATTAAGAAAATGAGAAACGGACTTAGGTAGTAGACTAGTTGTAGCCATTTGAGTGTATCATAAAATTCTGCAATAATTTTGGGATAGGAACTGCTTTTGTTACTAAAAACTATAGCAGAATAGCAGAAGCTGACGTTGGATTTGAATGTGTGAAGGGTGTTGGATAAGTAGGTCCCAATGTTTTCCCTTTGTTCTTGCCTTGTCTTCTACTTCTGGTAGTAAAAAATACAAGTGCTAGCAATACTATATTTGTACACCAGCATAGGGAGAATCAGTTACAGATTTCCTATAAAAAGATTGCTTAAGAAGCAATCAAGGAAAAAGTTGCATGTGAAAAGGAAAGAAAAAAGGGCATCCCGGTACACTAAGCTCCTGTTATACGTTGGGTCCGGGAAAGAGTTGGACTACAAGGGTCTATCGTACGCAGTCTTAACCTATATTTTTGCAAGAGACTATTTCTATAGCTCGAACTTGCGACCTCCTGGTCACATGACAACATTTTTACCAATTGCGCCTTAAAGAAAAGAACTCCGCAAAACTGTCTATCAAGTCAAAAAAGCAAGATTAGAAAAAGAGTCAATGATGAGATGAAAAGGAAGAAAAGATTACATAGAGGGAGAGAGACGAGATCTTAAAAGGGAAAAAGTAAATTCTTAGGCCTTGTTTTATTCACTAACTAGCTTGTGAGTAGTCTCTGATCTACTGACTTTAGTGTAACTTCCTTTGATAGTATTGTTTCCTCTTTATAATCTTAATATATATGAAGATGTCCATGAAACTAAAGTTGTACTCAAACTTTCATTTGTAACTTTTACATCACCTATTTTTGGTTTCCATTTCCAATCTGACATTATATAATGCAACAGTACTCTAGTAGTACTAAACTAAAACTAGCATTATTAACTTGTAATACTTCAAACTTAGAGATTGAGGGTTGGTCGATACTCAAACCTAATTATCAAATTAAGATATATCTCACATTTTTTTAACGAGTCATAGAGCAACTATTATCAGAAAGTTTAATTCTAAACTCTTACGTATTACGTAACTAACATGAGTTCCGTGTATAATAGGGGGAAGGCAACAATGCAAAAATTAAGATCAAAATTTTCACTAATCAATGGACCAAACATTTCTTACGAACAAGCTATGCTTGCAAGCCGTTGATATGAAAAAGAAAAAAAAGTTATTTTAACCACTTTTGCACACCCCCAAAAAAATGAAAGGGAGACTACAAATAAAACCTAGGTCCCTCGATACTAAATTTTCTTAGATAAATAGGTGTAGCTGCTACTCCCCCGTCACGTACCCATCCCAAATTAACAAGTTAGCTTCAATATATAGAATTTATGTCAAAATCAATTTCTTCTATCATTTTTGCAGTAATAGAGTAAGAGGAGCAATAATCAAACACCACATTTTGGTTTCGTACTTATCCTGAACTCTGTTTTGAGCTGGCAATTCCCCTCTTTTTCTTTTCCTTTTCCTTTTCTGTTTCATATTGGTCCAATAATGGTAGTTTAAAAAACACATTTTAAGGTTTAGTAGTTAGTATGTGCCTTTTTATTCTAAATTTTGTACTCTACGTAATATTTTCTTATTCTTCAAAGTGTATTATACTAGTTTATAAAACCAGAAAAATATTCTTAGATTGTGTAAATAATGCCCCTTTCAATTAAGTAAAAAAAAGAAGAGAACATTAGTAAATTGAGAAATACTAATTGAAGAAGATAAACGAAAAAGAGAACGCAAAAAGAAAAATAAAGTAGAAATATTTTATACGTGGCAAAAGCTAAGTGGTGGCTTTTGTTGATCACGCTGAAATGAAAATGAAGAACGAGCCGTAGTAATATGGTCTCTCTCTCTAGAAACATCCTTAAAGAAGTCGCCGTTAGTTTCCCAGATCGGACAGTCTCCAATTTCCCATTAAACCTGTCTACCCACTCCCCCCCCCCCAACCCAACCCCCGAATCTACTTCCTTTTCTTCTTCTTGTCGACAATGTGCTCTTTAACTCTCTAGGGTTCTTATTCTCTACCTTCCGGTCCACAACAATTACAATGCACCTTCTTTTTCCTTTCACTTTTTTTTGCTCTCGCAGCAGTCCAACCCTAGCATATTTGAAATTCTAGTTTCTTTGAATTTCTAGAGTTGTAATTGCTTCAATGTCTGGAGGCCCTAGGGTTAAATCGATGAACCATGCTGATTCCGAGGTCCGACCAGTACTCGGGCCGGCGGGTAATAAGGCCAGATCCGTTGAATTACGAAAGCCCATTGAGAAGCCCGTTAAGACTAACAACAAGCCAGCTGAGACTGAAGAGTCTAAGGGCAAGAAATTTCCAGGAGCTGATCCGTTGCCGCAATCAAAGTCGCCGGTGGCTGCTTCGAAGAAATGTGGGAGTGTTCCTTCTATTTTGAGACAGCAGCAAGACCATAGGACTTTGTTGATGAGGCCTAATTTATCGCTCAATGCCTCGTGTTCTTCTGATGCTTCAACGGACTCTTCTCATAGCCGAGCATCCACGGGGAAATTGAGCCGCGGTAGTTTGACGCCAAAGTCTGGACGAAGGAAGCAATGCAGCCCGAAAGTAGACAAGTCTGAGAAAAGTGGAAAATCTGTTGGTGAATCGGAAAGCTTGTCTCCCAGTCCCGTCAGTGGTGATGCTTCAGTGATAAAGAAAAGGTGTGCTTGGGTGACCCCAACTACTGGTATGTCCACTTCTATAGTGTTGCAATTTTATTTGCTGAATGTCTTTTTACTGTGTTTTTGATAAGGCAAAGGCACTGTTAAGTGTCTTGCATAATTGTCTCTTTCTTAAGTTTCTTACATAATTGTGGGATAGCATTTCTGACACTGGTGTCCTTGGTTCATCTATAAGTCCTAGTTAATCCACTAGCAGCAGAAAATGGAAATATGTAGGTCTTTGCTAGAATATGAATATTCATCTTTAAATGTACTACTGAAGTTTGTAAAAGTGTAGATGGGGTTTGGATTTCTTTACTTTATTGGGACACAGAACAATGGACTCAATAGTTCAGCCACATTTCAAAGCTGGGCTAGTTCTGCTTTCAGCTGAGTTCAGGAGACTCATTCGAATTCTGAGTATTAGCTAACTCATTGATCTCATTTTGAAAAGCCTTGTGCCCCTAAGCTGTCATATTTCAAGCCTGCTACCATCTGAGTTATATAGTGCTATGCTGTTGGATACCAGCTAGATTGCTTGTCCATCTAGATAAATGCTCGTTGTTGATTGATGTATCCGTTACCTTTATTATATCCTAACCTAATCTAGTATTAATGCTCCTACAGATTATGATTATCTTCATGGTTACTATTTACGTATTGGATAACATTACCTGTTCCACGAAGCTGATCTTATATACGAATTGAATCCCCAATTACGTCTTGATCGGATTTCTTTGGATAAGACTTTCCTGTAATGGTTGCGTTAAGTTAGGGGAAATCTGGTAATTATTTAACAGTTAATCTTTTAGATGCGTTCCAGTTTCCTTTACCACCTAACGCAAATTAATGTGAGTAAATATGCTTATCTGTGACAGCTTGTACTAAGGCTTTTCCAACTTTCCTTTTCTTGTGTTCCTGTAGTTGGAATTTAATTCCATACCCTTTTCCAACTTCCCTTTTTTCTTGAGTTCCTGAAGTTGGAATTTAATTCCCTTCCTGGTGTTGCTTGAGGCAATGAAGAGGAGCACTTGACCTAGTATGTAAAGAAGGTAAAAGCAATTCTAAACTAGTAGCATACGCCTGTTCAGGAAGTCGCTTAAGTTTCATATTTTTTTTATGATGAACAAAGAAGGTAAGAGAATGGTCAAAGGAGTGAAATTTCCCCATCATTAATTGGGAAGTCATCTGTACATGGCATTTCCTAAGATGCCTCATATGCCTAATGAGTGTCCGAGCTGTAAACTTGATTTCCTTGGGCATTAAAAGAGGATCGTCTTGTAATTGCCGAGCAGTCTTATAGACATGATTTACAAGGTGTGCATGCTTCTCCAAGTGCCCCCACATGGCTCTTTATGAGATGCCAGTCTTATCTAACTGACCACCGGCTTTGTGAATTCCTTTTGAAGTAACTAGTGGTGTGTTCTTAGTTATGATGTGTGTCTTATTACTAATTATTACATAGAGTAGCTGGGTTGTTGGCTAGAAGGATGTTTGATAGGTACGAACACATGTATGCTCGTCTATGAGGTTCTATGTTCAAGTTTGATGAGAATGCACCTTTTCATTGAACAACTCCGAGGGCAAGTGCCAAAAGCTGGGGGGTGGGGGGTGGGGGGATTATTACTCTCATTAACTAGTTTGTAATCTAGCCTCAGAATCTATTGATCCATGCAAGTTGAGCACTTTTCTTTTACCATTCGATTGTAGGTCCCATGTGTATAGTGTATTTATGATGCATGGATATTAGTAACATGCATGGTTGTATAATTTATTCATTAGCATCATTCTATTAAACCACATCTCCGGCATCTTATTTAATAGTCTTTTCCCTTATTTGCTATTTCTCTTCCTCCTTCTCTTTTTCTTTTGTCAACATGTAGCGTACATTAGGGTGATTAAGGACATGTACGATGGAGCCAAGACTCAAGTAAGGACGGTGGTGGAGACTCAGGTCATTTTCCGGTTTTGATGGGATTGTACCCGGAATCTGCACTTAGCCCGTTTTTATTTGTCCTGATGAATCGACGCAATACATCCAAGGAGAGGTGCCTTGGTGCATGCAATTTGCGGACGATATAGTATTGATGTACGAGACGAAGGACGGTGTTAACACCAAGTTAGAGGTATGAATATAGGCCCTGGAGTCTAAGGTTTCAGGCTGAGCAGGACTAAGATTGAGTACCTGGAATGCAGGTTCACTGGAATAACTCACGAAGCGGACGTAGAAGTGCGGCTTGTTACACAAATCATTTCGAAGAGAGATTCAAGTATCTTGGGTTTAGAATCCAAGGTAATTGGGAGATTGACGAGTATGTCACTCATCGTATTGGGTCGGGGTGGATGAAATGGAAGCTCGCTTCCGGTGTTCTATATGATAAGAACGTGCCACCTAGACTTAAAGGTAAGTTCTATAGGGTGGTTGTTAGGCCGGCTATGATGTTTGGAACGGAGTGTTAGCCAGTCAAGAGCTCTCATGTACTGAAGTTGCAAAGTAGCAGAGATGAGGATGCTGAGATGGATGTGTGAATATACTAAAAGAGATGAGATTGGGAGTGAAGATACTTGGGACAAGGTGGGAGTGGCCCCCATGGTAGATAAGTTGCGGGAAGCGAGGCTAGGATGGTTCGGGCATGTAAAAAGGAGATGCCTAGATGCCCCAGTGAGAGGGAGAGTGAGAGGTTGGCTATGGTGGGAGAGAAGTGATAAGGCAAGATATGACACACCTTCAACTTACTGAGGACATGGCCCTGGATAGGAAGATATTGAGATCGAGAATTAGGGTAGAAGGCTAGTAGGTAGCCGTGAGCGTATCCTTCTTGTTATCCTGATGTTGTTGATAATATGTCGGGTTACTGTTTCCTTTTCATGGTTTGTACGCTATTGTTTTCTTTCCAACAAGTGATGTGACTATGCTTCCTATGAGCAGAGGGCCTATTGGAAACAACCTCTCTACCTTTACAAGGTAGGGATAAGGTTGCGTACGCACTACCCTCTCCAGACTCCACTTGTAGGATTACGCTGAGTTTATTGTTATTGTATTGTTTCCTTTCCATGGTTTGTACGCTACTGTTTTCTTTCCAACAAGTGATGTGACTATGCTTCCCCTGAACCGAAGGTCTATTGGAAACAATCTCTCTACCTTCACAAGGTAGGGGTAAGGTTGCGTACACACTACTTTCTCCAGACCCCACTTGTGGGATTACACTGCTTTATTGTTGTTGTTGTTGTCTAACAATATCAAACATGGTCAGAGGAGTGATGGGTTATGTCCTTGATGTCGGGAAATTTAAGTGACTGGCCATGCATGAGCTCTGAAACATAATCATTTTGAAGTATTAATAAATCATTTCTAGAAAATCTCTCTCTACTGTAGTCTTTGTGGCAATCTTAGCTGCTGTCTTGGCCCCTTTGATATAAATAAAATCCTTGGGCAGGCCAGAACCTTCATTGTCATGATTGCGATGATAGGATATAACTGAGCTTTGGCTTCCTCTGGTGCACCGCTATCAGTGAAGCCCCCTCCGCGATTGGTGTATAGGATTCTCACTTGCCACTTCTCCTCCCATGGTGTTTGAGTTTACAGCCTATTATGAGATGTAGCGGGTCATTTCTATACCTTTCCGTTCCCTAATGATGAGATTTGGGGTTTAAAGATGGAAAATATGATAGTATTATTGTTTACCTTTCTCAAAAAGAATAAAAGAAAATAAAAGGAGTACGATACTATCCAAAAACAAAAAAGAAACAGAAGCGACAGAAGTGTTATGATGATAGGATCATTTTTGGGTCCGCTATTAACTGTGACCTGATGAGGGGAAGAATTAATTTCGGATTCTTTTTCCCTTAGTTGGGCTTAACCGCTTAAGAACTAACGGATAAAATTAAGAAAGGTCAAAGTGTTAGGCATGGAACCTGATACTGAATAAGTATGTAGTGCATGTAAAACTAATAGTTTGTGTACGTCTCTATTCCATTTTGTCGCACACATATGATGGTCTGTGATCTAGCTCTCTAGCTGGATTTACTTTTGTTCTTCTTTTCCTACATTGAGGAACAAGTAGCAACTCTTCCAACAAGTTGATCAGGGTAAATTTTTCCATTTTCGTGATCGATTCTAAGCAAAGGATCCATATAGGTTTCCTCTGAATGGTTTAGTCGCCATTCCTTTTTGGTCTTGGTTAACTCCCTGTTCTAAAAAGGTTTGTTTTTCTATTAGGAGTTAACCAAGTTTTCTCTTGTATCTATTTTGCATCTTCTTGATGCATTTAATGCAATACCTTACTTCATTTAAAAGAAAAAAGGATCCATATAGGTTTATTATTTGTCGGGAGTGCTATTCCGGTAGTATATCTCCGTGACGGGAAGCCTAATTTTTCCCTTAAAGACAAATTATTTGGTAGTGGAATAAAATGGGTTGAACAGAGGGGAAAATGAGACAGAAGACTCATGTAGCTAATCCTTGTAAGTCTGCGATTGGGGTTAATTCATTGTTTGTGATGGATTCTGTTATTGATCCAGTTTTGGAATTTGCCATTATATTGGTAGTAATCCCTTTTGCAGGATATATTGTTGTTATAATGTAGATGTTACGTTCTTATTAGTTCCCTCTGCTAATTGGTTTCATTTTGCCAAAAGATCCATCATATGCTGCTTTTCATGATGAGGAATGGGGAGTTCCAGTCCATGACGACAAGTGCGTACTCCTACTTTGTATTTTCTTATTCTTCTGCAGCATGCAATGACAAGGCAATTTCATGTGATGCTCAGTCTGAGTTACTGCTATTTTACAGGAAACTTTTTGAACTTCTCAGTCTATGCACCGCATTAGCTGAACTCTCATGGCCAGCAATTCTCAGTAAAAGGCATACGTTTAGGTACATTAAGCTCTGCACCAGTGCTTTGGAGTACCAGAACATGGGTTATTGTTTCATATCTGGTTGCCTTACAAAAGCTGGAACTATTTGTTATGCAGAGAAGTCTTTCAAAATTTTGACCCAGTTGCAGTCTCAAAACTAAATGAGAAGAAGATAGCACCACCAGGAAGTCCTGCCAGCACTCTCTTATCAGAGGTAAAGCTGCGGGCAATTATTGAAAATGCACGCCAAACCTGTAAGGTATGTGCAAAGTTTTCTCTCTTACTGGGTTGTCCTTGTCTTGAAGAAGAATTTGTACTGGGTTCTACTCAGTGCTTGGCTCTTTTTCGTCATAAATCGAAATACTTAGATAATTCCACCAAGATGGCTGTCAATTTTACAAAACGTAATAGGAGGCTGTGGGACCATCGTTAGATAATTAAAGAAGATAGCAACAGGAAATTGCTTCTTCGCTGCAAATAAATTAGAGCCCAATAGTTTTCAAGTTAATTGGTCTACGTTTGTTGTATCAGCTGTCTTGAGCAGAAAGCCTTTCCGTCGATAATTCTGCTTCTCAGAAAACTGATGGGTTTCTGTACTTGGTGCAAAATTTTCAAAATAGTTGGCAGCTGCATGTGATGTGCTGTTAAAGTCAGAAACTACAGATATGATATGATTATGAAATATAAGGCATTAGCTGTGTTTTTAATAGGTGCGGTATTCTAGAAGTGGGGTATATTAAATAACAAAGAGCTTCTGAAAGGAGAAAGAGAAACGATATTTCTCAAATATTTTTTTCTTTTCTTTTAAAAGTAAGGATTTCGGAGTATGAGGGTCAAATCATTAATTTTTTTTGTGTGAATTTGGATAGCGGCTTTTATTTAGTTCTTTTGAAATAGGAACTATATACTTTAGACTACATAAAAGTAGTCTAAATCATAACTTGTCTTGTTTAAATATTAAAGTAAAATCCATATTGGGCTCCTCAATATAACAGCGTCAGTGAGTAGTAATTGTTACTTGGAAACAATTTTTGACGCCATGCCCTTGTTATCCTCTCAGATAATCGATGAGCTTGGATCTTTCGACAAATACATGTGGGGTTTTGTGAACAACAAACCTATAGTTAGTCAGTTCCGATATGCAAGGCAGGTGCCAATGAAGACATCAAAAGCAGAAGGGATAAGCAAAGACCTAGTTAAAAGAGGATTCAGAGGAGTCGGGCCTACTGTTGTGTACTCTTTCATGCAAGTAGCTGGAATTACAAACGACCATCTCATTAGTTGCTTCAGATTTCATGATTGTGTAGCTGCAATTGATGGAATGGACAAAGATGATGGCCTTGTGGCCAAGACTGAAGTGAAACAACAACTCAAGGATGAAACTGAAATGGGTCTTATAAGAGCTATTGCTGACTTCAATTTATCCACATAGTGAATTGTGTCAAGGCGTCAAAGTAGTGATATGTAATTTATACTCCTAGTAGTAGATTTGGTGGCTTTGCGCCCTTGTTTGCGATACAGTTGAAAGGGCGGCAAGTGCTTGTGTATAAATGACCTTGCTATTATTTTTTCCCGCTGCTGTGTACATCTCAGGCTTTAGGCTATCTGCAGCTAAGTAGGGGTAGCGATGAAAATTTAAGAGGAATTTGCGTAGGCTGTGTGTATACAATTTGATAAAAAAATTAATGTCATAGGCCTAGGCAAAACTGGGCAAGGTGGAGTAGGTTTTAAGTGGGGAAAATTAAGTTGGCTGGACAAGTGAGTCGCTAATCATCCAGCGTTCCAGGTTAAGAAATTACATCTGAAAAAGAATGACGAAAAAAACATAGATTACATTAAAAGACAAGCTTAGGAAATGGTGGTTGACTAATACTTTTCTACATTTTATGTTATATGCTGTCTCTATATTTGTTTTACTACTAACGTTATAGCTTTCTGTTTGGAAACAGCCTCTCTACCCCAGAGTAGGGGTAAGGTCTGCGTACACACTACCTTTTTGAGACCTCACTAGTGGGATTATACTGGATTGTTGTTGTTATTATCGCTTTCTGTTCCGCTACCAGAAGAGATTTTTTGGAACTCCAGAAAAATCGGTAGTCGCTACAACCTCTGTCACTGCCTAGACAAGCCCCGCTTGACAGGCTCGTCCCAGAAGGCTGAGGGGGGATTGACCCCAGCTCATATGTATGGATAACCGTCCTCCAAACCAATTGGGTCATCCCGAAGGGGCCCCACCAGAAGAGATTACAAAGTTAATACATTATTTTCAGGTCAACGTTTGTGGTCGAGGCAGGCATTAACTTTGCAGGTTTGAAAATCAACTTGAATTGCGCTGACATTAACATTTAAAAACTAGGCGAGTAGCATAAGCTATTTTTGTTTTAGTCTTACCATGACCCTGAATTATAATAATCCTTAGCTCGCGGTACTTATGCTCCCAAAATCTCTCCTTTTTAACTTCTCCTCCTCACGTATATGGTCTTTTCTGCTTTTGACTTCAACACGGCCTGAATTTTTGGATTCCGTCAAAGTGACCAGAAAACGAAAGAAAAACATATAGTTAACAGACTAGATAAATCTCATCCAATTAATTGCAAAAGAATATCTACACTATCCGATTATTTAAGAGCTAACTGCAGATAATGTACACTAAGCATGTTGTGGTAACGTGAAAATAAATGAATAACATGTTAGAGTCGATCAAAAAAACCAGTCAGTTATACAAAAAATTAAGTTCATACCAAATATAGCAATTCAAATCTGATCAAGTATAGAATTTTAAACCTTATTTCGTATATTGCAGAAATCACCGAATTCAACAACGATAATCTAAGTCCTCCAAAATCTCGATGTTGTGAGACTCAGAGTAAATTGAGACCTAACCAATTTTGGCTGCCATGGAAAATTAGCCCAAATCAAGATCCCATTCCCACGTGCACCTCCTAGTCCAACCTACTATGTCCCTAAGAGACAATAACAGTATTTACATTTTACAACATTTTCTAGTGGGGGAGTGCGGTGGGCTGTGTTTCTCTGGAACCTTTCAATGAGTCAAAAACACTGAACAACTGTCTGTCTGTCCACCAATCATCAATAATGAGGTTTGGTTTTATTTAATAATTTATTTATCCGTGTGATTATTTGGTAGGAATTTTCCCGAAATGGCGGCAGCTAAGGCAGCTTGAAAACTTGGATCTTTTGTCAAGGAAGTAGCCATTTGTTCAATCAAAAAATGCTGAAACTCTGGTCTATTTTGATGATTATTATTATCAGCTCCTCCTGATAATGATTTGCGCTTATGTCCACCTACAGTACTAGTACTTGTACTACTAGCCACTTTCTTATCTTCAATTTGTAACATGTTTTTGGGTTCTGTGCTGTTGAGAGTCTGACATGGCACTGAAGCAGTAACCCCAAGAGTACTCTTCCCGTTTAAACGGCTTGACGGGGAAGTTGTAACGGCGTCCATTTTAGAGGGATGTGAATGGTTGTGTTCTCCTTCATATGTTGCCACTAGAATTGACTGATCTTCTACGCTTCTCTGCACCTATTAAATTAACAACTCATTGTTAGAGAAGAATCGAGTGGGCAGAAACGAATTCAAGATTTAGAGTTAGTTATAAATGAAATCAAAATGAGTGTCACTTTATCGTATGCATACATTTTAAATGCTTTTTCCATATGTATACCTAGTTTAAATCGAAATAATAAGTTAAGTTTAACCTATGAAAACTATTCTAAATTTGCGTCTGAGGTTAGGCCACCAAATTTTATACCATCCATAAAATATCTGGAAGTAGTTACTACAATTAAGAAATTTCAAGGAAAGTCGGGCTAGCTAATTAATAACTCCTACAGTCCTACTTGTTGAGTTGTTTTCTAGTCGAAAAAGACATGAGATATTTTTTTTAACACTCTTAGTTTAACTATACGTCAGGAAGAATCAATTTACAATCAAAGAAATAATAATTTTGTCATATGCATCCTAAAAAAGCTATTGACATTATTTTTGCTTTTCGATTTACATATTAGACCTTAATCAAATTTTTTTTCAGCACTGGTTTTGAGCTACATATTAGTTCCATGAAGCTAGAATCACATAAAATGAGAATTTAATCATTCAGAATGCGTTAAATTTAGTTGCTGCCATGTAACCAGGAGGTTACGGGTTCAAGCCGTGAAAACAGCCTCTTGTAGAAATGCAGGGTAAGGCTGCGTACAATAAACCCTCGTGATCCGACCCTTCTCCTGCCCCGCACATAACTAGAGCTTAGTGCGCGGGCTGCCTTTTTAGAATACTTAGATTTGTTTGGAGGTCTGAAGTTTAAAGTACCTTCTTTTTAACGAGGCAGGTAGGAGCAAAAGAACACTTGAAATAAGCTCTTGGAGATGGGCTGTCTCTTGTTACTTTCTGACCATATTTCCTCCATTGATATCCATCCTTCACAATCTGCACAAAAATATTAATAAATATTGCGTTCAATACTCAATATAAATTGAAAACATTAAATTAAACAGATGATGATCAAGAACATTTACAGTATTGGGAACTTACAAGAGAAGTATCAGATGGTTCAGTTCTAACATAAACTCTAGTTGTCTTAGTTTTAATGTGCTCTTCTCTTGGTTTCTTTGTACAAGAGTTGTCTTCATCACTTGAGCTACTCTCTCCTTGAATTGATTTCAATATTTCATTGTTTTCAGATTTTCTTTTCTTTGATCCAGCGCTATGATCATCAGCTGAAGTAGTAGTAGCAGTAGTATTGTGCTTGCTCATATACTCCGTTACTTGGTTTCTCAATGCATTGTAATTCTGGCACATCACTGTTAACATCTCCGTCAGCTTCTTGTTTTCAGCACTTACTCTATTTAGTTCCTCTAACAAATCACTTGCCTGCATAGACAACACAACACAAAACAAAAGAAAATTAAGAAAATTTATCATTTTTCCGAATTATTGGTTGTTGTTATTGCGTTTCGTCTATTTTCTGGTTCTTATGATGTTGTTATTATTTCTATGGTTTCTGTTGATGGTATTGATATATTGTTTCTTTTCGTCTTTTTTGTTTTCTTGCGCCGAGGGTCTATCGGAAAACAGTCTCTCTACTCCATCGGGGTCGGGTAAGGTCTGCGTACTACCCTCCGCAGACTCTTCACCTATGAGATTTTACTGGGTTGTTGTTGTCGTCGTCATTTTTCCCAACCATATGATATTCAAAGCTCATTGTTCAGACTAATCTGAATTCGTGAATAACCTCCCTAAAGGAGTATATCACTCTCCACAAAAGAAAAAGTTCTATCTTTCATAATTACATATTTATCAATTAATTAATCGAGATGAAGAAAGATTTGGTATTTTCTAACTAATATTAAGCAAGAAAAGTTAACAAAGAGAAGGAAACAAGAAAAAGATTAATTTACAAACCTCATCCTTGACTGGCGTGTGATCTATTCCAAGCCCAATAAAATTACTCTCAACTTCTTGTTTCTGAAATCAAATGAAATGACTCAATATTCCAAATTAAACCAAAGAATATATAATTATTAAATTCGGGAAATATATGCATGATATATATTGCAAATTTAATTATCTCATATGCTTACCGGTACTCCATCAGGAACTCGAAGAGGTCTAAAATTCAGATCCAAAGAAGTATCAACTAAACTTGTAAATTCCATTGCTTTTTTAAATTTTCTTCTAAGAAATATCAAGTAAAATGATTTCCTCTTTAATTCAGAAACGTTTGCTTTTTCAAACTGATATCGACTGAATGAATTAGAAGGTTTAAATAGTGAACTAAGGAAGAAGTCTAGAAGACCAAGTTGTAGGAAGGTAAGAAGAAAATCAAGAGAAAAGTATAAAAATGTATTCAAGTTGAGAGTTGGAAGAATCCTTGGCTTTCTTCACAGCTTATTTATAGTTGTAAAAATAATAATATATTACAGCAAGATATTGGCATATTCAAGAAAAATAAATAAAGTAAGTGAGTTACATTTTTTGTCGGCCCATATCATATGTTGAATTTCTTCCTACTAGTCAAAGTCAAGCCTGCCCATAGGAAACTAGAAAGAAACATATCTAATAAGACAAAACAGAAGAAAAAGGAATTTAAAAAAAAATGATATAAATCATCATTATGTTCTTAGTTGGACATATGGGCAGAGGATGGAGGATAGGATAATAGTCTTCATAAATAATAAATACTCCCTGAATAAATAAATAAATAAATAAATACATAAATAAATAAATAGGTAGAATTTTGATTCAATCTTCCTATCTAACAAGTGGTAAGGCATCGGTTTTTGGTACCGGCATGCAAAGGTTCGAATTTTTTACTCCAGATTATGAACACCCGATCGGATCTGTCAAGAATGAGTTGACGACTATAAGGGAAGCAGCTGACTGCAGTCCCGGAGCCCACAAGCCAAAAAAAAGTTTGACTTGAACCTACCTTTGCTAAGAGAAGAGAGAGAAGGGAAAGACAGATGACAGAAAGAAATCCTTCCAACCGCGGAATTGAACACAACACTAACTTCGGCCAGGTTCTTTTATCATTCTCCTGGCCCTTGCTTAACTCCTTGTTCCGTAAACCGGTCGCTGGTAGATCTGATCGGATCCCGGACACGCGAGAGCCCAGCCCGGGAGGAATGCATGGTTCCCTGGCACTTCATGGGATGGACGTTCGCAGTCCTCCTCCATCTAATCTAACCTTACCTCGTTGAACATCCACTTGAAACGGCATAATCATCAGAACTGACTGCAACTTCATTGACTGAATGAACTGGTGCCTATACTTTTCTAGGCTCCTGGTGCTGGCTGTAGCCGTGGGAGGAGGGGGCTCTACCAAAAAGCATGTTGTCACGTCAGCCGACTTACTTGTTTACTAATTAAAAACCATACTATTGTACTACTTATATTTAATATGGAAAAATAATATTGTATAGCTGTTGTAAAAATAATAGCCGCAGAATTGTATAAAATTTATATATTTTTTGTATATATATATATATATATATATATATATATATATATATATATATATATATTCTATATGTTATATACAAAAATTATACACTTTTTCGGCTACCAGATATAAATAATTTCTGGCGCGGGTTAAAAGTGATAATACTCCTTAATTTTAGTCGTGGACATCCACATTACCTTCCTGTCACGTTTGCAATAACATTTTCCACGTTATCTAATACTCTGAACCAGTGTTACCCCCCCCCCCACCCGTCCCACACACATCCACACCCCCAAGAATAGGATATACCAATTCATCAATTTATCTTTAAAATACGCGTTCTATATGTGTATCTCAGAACTTTTAGTCAAAATTGTCCATTAATCTTGTTTAGATGAATAAACAGATAATATTGAAGAAAAAACAAAGATGAATTATTTGATAAGTTCTAGATGTAGTTTATTAAATTAAAAAAATTACTGAATTATATTTTTTTTTCTAAAGGGAAGAAAACTAAAATCTTCTCGATCTGAAGTTTGAAAGTTAGAGGAATTATTTATTTCTGTTTGACTATCAGTTGATCCTATTATTGATCTTCAAATTGTTATGTCGATCAAGAAAACCTAGACTTATAGGAGATGGCGGAGAAAATTGAAATTTTCATATGTGAACATTTAATTTTCTAGATAGAGAAATTCAGAATACATGGACAGTATTGTCATACCTCCTTTTTACCTGCGCCGGCAGAGGCGTAGGGGAGTTTTTCCATTTAAAGGACAATCGAAACAGGATTTGTTTATTTAATTCAGAGTCGCCACTTGGGAGATTTATGGTGTACCAAGTCACCGGTTGTATCCCGAATCGAGGAAAAGAAATGACTCTGTATTACAATCCGCGAACCAGAAATCCTGATAATGAATTCTGTTAACCCGGGAGAAGGTGTTAGGTATTCCTGAGTTCCGTGGTTCTAGCACGGTCGCTCAACTGTCATATTCGGCTTATTTATCTGATTTTATACATGTTGGACCCGTGTGCAAATTTTAACTCTTTCCCGCTTTTATTGTTGTTATTTTAAGAGAGAATTGCAACGTCGTGAAAACACGTCTCGAACCACGTCACATCAATGCACCCGTGGTTATTGACACATTTCGACTTCGTTGAGATTTGGATTCGGATCACATAAATGTGCACCCGAGTTTAAGAAAGTAACTTATTAAAAGCGCGCCTAAAGTGAGTAGCGCGTTATTATTTTGAGGAAAGCCGTGAAATTCATTAGACGGTCCGTCCCGACATCTAAAGTATTTTAACGCAATATTTACTGAGGGCCCCGCAACTTCTGCGTTTTATTTGGCGAGGCTCGTCTCATTTATTATTTAAAGGCTAATCCCAAAATGACTATTATTCTTCTATTTATTTGTCTCTAAAGAAATAAAAGGGGGGTGGGGGGGCTAATTAGTTAATATTAGAAAATTCTATAGTCTATCAATTGAAAATTAGTAGGCCAAATGTCATTTCAACTTTAGGTCCAAAGAACCCAATCCATATACTGGGTCGAGTTTGAACTACACGACTCGGTTATTTGATTCTGCTAACATTCATGAATAAGTTAACTGATTCAAATTCGAGTAGACTATTGATATTAACCATGAACATGCAATTACTTGTTCCTACGTCGAAATAGTGAGCTTCACGAACAAAGGAGAGGACATCAATAACTAGCATGTTGGGCTGTTTTAAAAGCGCGTTTAACCTGAAATCGGAATAAGCACCACATGTTGACTTCTGGATTAGTTGTAGGTCCAAACAATACTGATATTCGATTTTTAACTCAATGTTAACTGAAATCAGTACTAAACTATACTAAGTTTACAACTAATGTACATGAATTAACAGCCTAAACAGTCCTAATTAGGTACAAACCTCACAATTTACATTTCATTGAGTTATAGATCAAATTGGACAATACAACTACTTATCATCTATATCTACTGAGCTACAGGTACAACATCAAATAATTAAAGGCCCGGGCACTTCCATTTCATGTTTACATCTCAAAGCTACATCAAATTGAGCTTAGTTGTGTACCTAGATTGGAGTGAATAGAAGAATAAAGAGGAAGTCAGCAGCAGTACAGCACAGCAAACAACAACAGCAGCAAATAACACCAGCAGACAGTCAATTGGAATTCAGAAACAGCTCCAAACCCAGTTTCAAATCAGAAAAAACACTTGACCACAGCTCATAACCAGTTGTGAGACCAAACAGCAACAACAAATAACTCCGAGCAACTAATTGGACCTCAAACTCAACAAGAAAACCAACCAGTGAACCTCAAACACTCTAGTAAACAGGCTGGAACTACCCCCCAACAATTGAAAATTAGGCACTTTACTTCAAGCTTGCAATGCTCTTTTTTACTGATTAAAGAAGGATCAAATGCAGAACCTAAGAGAACTAATTGCAATATATTTTGGTTTTTTGTTCTTAAACTCTCCCCAACTCTAAAAAGCTGAATGCCTTCTTTTAAAATGTTGTCTAAGACTGCACTTAAAAAAAAACTCTCCAAAACTTCCTCTCTCCTTCAGACTGATCCCGGACTCCTCCCTTTATACCCAAACACTGACCCTGCCAGCTCGTAAGAGCACTCAAGCAGAATTAAGAAACTAATTCTGCCCATGATATTCTTTAGAACTCCATTAGAGTATGTTTTGTTCTGTTTTTGATTCACTTGTTCACCACTAACCCTTGTCTTTTCTTTATTTAACTCAATGGTTATGGGTAGTACATACTTTAATTTCATTCTCATCAGGCCTCCCCATGCTATTATGTTTTGTTCCCCACAACTAATAAACAAATGCATTAGTTTAATGCTACATTAGTACTTACTGGACAGAACACTTAAACTAACCATTTTAAAACTTTTAAGTCCCAAATTATCCCCTAAAACCCATGTGATTACTATCCTACCCCAATCTTTTTAAACCTGTATGAAACCTCAGTTATAACCAATTTAAGCCTATCAATTGACTAATGAACTAACTCCCAATCAACAACATTAGGACAATTCAACAAGGTCAGATTTATATTAGAACAAACTTAACATAATAAACAAGTAGATTCAAATCATTAAACTCAATCACCAATTGAACTCAGATCAAATCTAACAGCATTTCAACCAAGATGGGGATTCAATGATTCAGGGCAATAGTCAGACTGGACTATTAAGGTCAAAAATTGATTCACACAGATGCATGAGAATAAGCTATCTATATTGGGAACAAATATAGCTCCAAATTAACCTCGAACAAAATGCTGGCACAACAAGTATACTAGCTATGAGCCCTGAGGCTGAGAATACAAAGGTCAGAAGATAAAACAACATCCAATAACTTGAACAGAACAACTGAACTATAGACATGAACGGACCAATTGACGAAACTATTTAATCGATTCAACACTTTATAGCATATGTTAATCAACAGAAGCAAACTGGACCAAGAAAAAAGTCTGATGGAGAAGGGGGAAAACTACTTGAAAAAAATGACGAATTAATCAGTCAAAATAAAATAACAACAAAAGAAAAAGGAAAAACAAAAGAAATACCTCGAAATTTCAGACCAAACTCAATCCTTTCAGTCGACACTTCGTCTTGAAATTTTGAAGCAAAAACGGATCTTAATCGAGTATTCTCGACTGAGAACACTCGACTAAAGTCGATTAAAACCTCAAATTTCCCCTTTACTCGGACAGGTTCCAGGTTTTGGCTCTCTAGGGTTCTTCATCGATTTAAAATTCGACCAGTTCTAGCAAGCTTTGAGCCAAAGTAGGGGTGGTTTGGGAACGATGGAGGTCAGGTGGAGCTGGGGTGTGAACTTGGGACTGGTTGGGTAGATTTAGGGTTTTGCTTGAATTTTCGATTGAAGATTCGAAATAAACCGGGATGATTCGAGGTTAAAGGGGTAGGGATTTATGTTGAGGGTGGTTAGCAGGTTCAGGGTGTGATGTTGAGGGTCATCGGTCCTCAGGCCGCCGGGTTTTCAGGCGAAGGGAACGAGGGAGGCTAGGGTTTGGTGGGTCGTTTGGTTCGTCTCTAAAAGAGACAACTGGGGGGTATGGAAATGAGAGGAGTAGGGGATTGGGAGGGGGTTTGATAGGTTAGGGTTTAACCAATTGATTTCAGTCGTTGGATGATGGGAATCCAACGCCATAATTGATTCGTTGATCAAAATGGGGTCGTTTGGTAGTAACGGGGTCCGGGCGGGTATAAGAGCGGGTAAGGGAGAGATGATCTTGGCCGTTGATGGATTGAGATCAACGGCCCAGATTGAGCGTGATAAAAACGACGTCGTTTGGACGGTCGTATTGCCAACCTAATTGGGCCGGGTAAAAAGGCGTCGATTTGGGCCTGGTTGGGGGTGTGGCATTGGGCCTGTGGAACTTGGCCTGGTCCGAGTTTCGTTTCATTTTTTTTCTTTCCCTTTTTAGACTAATTTTTCCAAAACCTGAAAATCCTAAATTAAATTCTAAAAACCAAATTAACTTAAATAACATTAGATTAAGTACAAAATCACACAGTTAAAAATAAACTACATATATTTTTTTTATGATTTTCCAATTATTGCCGAATAATTTATGATACCCTAAAAATTATAAAATTGAATCCTAGATGTATTCTTTTTGTATTTTTCATTTTATATAAACCAATGATTAATTAGTTCTAAAAATGTAAGATTAATTCCTAAATGCAGAGGTTATATTTTTTGTATATATTTTTTTTTATTTAAACAAAAAATAAACATGCACAGACAAATGTAAACAATAACAAAAAAATACTACAAAATCTACAAAATTACAAATAAAGGAAAAATTATTTTATTTTGAAATTTTGGAAGCAATTTTCATAGGGCAAAAATCACGTGCTCACAAGTATGATAGACTATATGCAAATATTGAATTTACTTAAGACTGATGGGAGGAAAAAAAAAAGAATACCAGAAAATTGTCAATGCACTTCATACGAGAAGACTTTTCCAAGACAGACACTTTTTTTGTTGTAATTTATGTGGCTCGGACTCTTCGAAAACGTTGTCGGGTGCGCGTCGGATCCTTTAAAAATAGTGTATTTTTGGAGGATCCGACACGGGTGCGACATCATTTTAGAGAGTTCGCGCAACATAGGTCGTAATCAATGGCTGAGCCAGAATTTTCGTTAAGGGGTATCAAAATATATAAAAGTAAACATACCAGAAAATTAAGGGGAGTCTATACATAATATATATACATATAATTATTTTTTTACCTACCTACAGAGTATATTTTTCTCACGAAGGGGTGTCATTTGACACCCACCCCTTCCTATAAGGTGGCTCCGCCACTGGTTGTAATAGATCATCTGCTTTATATTTTCAAATTTATAATTAAATCTCTTTGTTTATGAAAATTATTTGTAGATATGTTTTGTGTGACGTGATAACGTAAAATTTATGTCATCGGTATATATAGTTAAGCTCAGAAACTATTAACACAATCAAAGTATAGAAATAAGTGATTGAAAATTGAGTATAATACTTAGGGTGTGTTTGTTACGAAGGAAAATGTTTTTCATAAAAATGTTTTTATAGAAAATGAGTTGTTTTATCACTTATTTTCCCTTGTTTGGTTGGTGAGTGTGGAAATTTTTTTCTGAAAAATATTTTCTAATGTTTGGTTAGACAGTAGAAAATATTTTTTTAGGCTACTCTCATCACCCTCTATTCCCCCAAGTCCCCATGTTTCCTTGCTCACCCCCTCCCCCAAATATCAAACGTTTTCGGGACTTTATTTTCTTCAAGAATTTAATTATTTTTCTAAAAATTTACACAAACCCAAATGAACGAATGTGCTGCGTTACTTTTTTATGCAAAAATAACGTTTAAATTTGTGCTCCATAATTAAAAAAGAAAATACTCTTTTTTTGGTTGAAAATGAAAGTAGTACTCTTTCTACAACATGAAAATAAAATACTCATTTATTGAAATAAAAAAATATTTTTTCTACATCATAAAAAGAAAATATTTATTTGTTGAAATGCAAAAAACAAAAATATATTTATAATATGAAAAGAAAGTAGTATTAATAATATTTTTATTTAGGGTGGGGGTGGGGTGAAGGGTGGAGTGGGTAGGCGTGGGGTGGGGCGGGGGGTTGGGAGGTGGGTGTGGGGGTATGAGGTGAGTTGGTGGGGATGGGGAATAGGGTGAGGAAGGTTGCGAAGGAGTTTTGTAAAATGTTTTCCTTTCTCTTGATAAGAAAAATATTTTTCTCCAATTGTAAGAAAATGAGTTCATAAGAAATATATTTTTTAAAATATTTAAGTCAACCAAATACGAAAAAATTGGAAAATATTTTTTGGAATATGTTTTCTTTGGTACCAAACACACCCTTAGTCGGATTTCATTCTAAAAGCACAATGTTTTATTCTCACGGAATTCTTCCCTTCCCTTTCTTTCTAACGAATTATACAATGGATTACTAAGGATCAACTTCAATTCTACGTTATGCAGGAGAAGAAAAAAAGGGGGGGGGGGAGGGTTAGGAATGAAAAACTAAAGGGAAAAGGCCAAATATATCTTTTTACTTTCGGATATTATCTATATTTAATCTTCGTTATACTATTCAGTAAAATTTACCCCTACCATCAGCAAACTTTTAAAAATTACCCTTCAATCCATCAGGTGACCCAGAATCTCGCAAATTATTTTAATTAAGTCACTTATTCTTCTTCTTGATTCACTATTTTCATAAATTACTATTTATGTGAATGCTAAAGGTATTAGACTATACATATTATTCATGGATATTTTTAATCACCAATGCCCCACTTCTCTTCTTGTGATAATGAGTTTGGAATTGGTTTAAAATTTTATTTATTTTTCAACAATATACACACTGTAGAATTTATTGAGTCTATTTATTGTGTATTATATGCAGATGATCGTCATGAATGTACATGTATATTCGAATATATTTTGTTATTGTCTAGTTAGTATAGAGTTCGATCGACTAACTTAAGACTGCATAATGCGTAGGCATTTGATTAAAGCAAAGTTGAATTCGATAATCTAAAGTCTCCAATGAACTTCAACTTCTATCACTAATACTTGCAAAGTCTTCATGCTTTTGGTGTAGCGAATTCATTAAAGTTGAGATGTTGTAAATACTTTTGGGATTTAGACAAGCTATCCTAATTTAGATTCTTCAATTTACTATACTTTGTTTACTAATCGTTGTATTATTTTACTATTTCTTTCTTTTATTTTATTTTTCAATTTAGAAAAGTGTAAATGCCAATTATTTCGAAAATAGTAGATCAAGAAGAAGAATAAGTGACTTAATTAAAATCGTTTGTGAGATTCTGGGTCACCTGACGGACTGAAGAGTAAATTTTAAAAGTCTGTTGATGGTTAGATCAAGAAGAAGAATAAATGACTTAATTAAAATCGTTGGTGAGATTCTGGGTCACCTGACGGACTGAAGAGTAAATTTTAAAAGTCTGTTGATGGTAGGGGTAAATTTGGCCAGATAGTATAACGGTATGGATAAATTTGGCTGGATATTATAACGAAGGTTAAATGTAAACAATATCCGAAAGTGAAGGGCTATAGTTGTTTTCCCAAAATTAAATGAGATCAAATGCAATGAACGGTAAAGAGCGTGTCAAAGTTGTGTTTCAAAGTACAAATTCCTCTTTAGGTACAAATTCCTCTTTTAACTATGTGCGTTAGTAGTTAAAAGTGTATTCAATTAGTTCTATGCTTAAACGAGATTCATTTGTTTGACGTGTTCCAGTGCGTTATCCAGTTCTAGACAATGGATTTGTGCCAGATTATGGAGCTCAATTATGATATTAATTACTTAGTTTTTTCAACTCTAAAATTGACTTGGACATTGACTTGGCTTCTACTTGTCTCACATTTCATTTGCTATTTTGCTTTCATTCATTTCACTCCTCCATCTTTTTCACTTTCTAACAAAGTTTTTTTTTTTTTTTTATCTTTTTAAATATTATATGTAACCTCTAAACTGGTGTTAAATTTATCTTTTATGTATCTCTTCTTTTTCCTCTCATTTGAACAACATTGCAGTTAGGCCTAGACGACGACGACGACAACAACAACAACAACAACAACAACAACAACAACAACAACAACAATAACAACAACAACAACAACAACAACAACAACAACAACAACAACAACAACAACAACAATAACAACAACAACAACAACGGTCCAGTATAATCTCATAAGTTGGGTCTGGGAAAGATAATATATACGCAGACCTTACCCATATCCCTAGGAACAGAGAGGTTGTTTCCAGGAGACCCTCGGCTCAAGAAAGCAACAAGAGACGATATATTAGTACTATCAATAGACGCATAATAAAATAACATAATATAACATAACATAACATAACAAAATAACAGCAATATAAGAAATATAGGAAATACGAAAAAGATGGAAAATATAATAATATCCCGCAGATAAAGCCCTGCATCAGTAACTGACCAGTAGCATCCTATGACTAACTCCTAACTGACCTAGATATAAAGGAAATCATCCGAAAGATGTCATGAAAAATACAAATGTAAACCAAGAATAATTATAACTGGAAAATATAGTGTAGTCTAATATTATAATGGATTAGATAGATTTATAATGGAGAAAGGTAAAACCTCCGGCAGGGGTTGTTCCAACGTCATCATCGTTAACTAATGATCGCGAATTTGAGCCGAAAACAAAGTTTTTTTTTTTTTTTTGTAAGAATTGCTTTACATTTTTTTAGTGAACGTACACAGTATACAGTGGCGGATTTAGGGGCGCAAGGGGTTCACCCGAACCCCCTTCGCCGAAAAAATACACTGTATATATAAGGCAAAATTTATTTTTTACCTCTATATATTAAATTTTGAACCCCTTTAACACAATCTAAAAGTGTAGTTTAGTGGTCAAGGGGGTTCAAAATCTATATAAGATCATGAGTTCAATTCCCACTAGATACAAAAAAAAAAAAAAAAAATTGAATCCCCTTCATGCAGATCCTGCCTCCGCCACTGAGAAGTTGTTTCAAATAAACTCTTGGCTCAAATCAAAATTTAAATACGCAATAGTAAGAAAAATGATAAAAACAGATTAGTAAATTAGCTAGCAAAGTTTAAATACAACAACAATAATAATAACAATAAGATAGTGTGAGTGCAAATTTTACTTCTACCTTGCAGAAATAGAGAAGTTGTTTCAAATAAACTCTTGGCTCAAATCAAAATTTAAATATGCAATAGTAAGAAAAATGATAAAAACTCAAATTAAAGGATAATACAGCAGTAGTTATGCATCATATAGTCTGAGGTCATGAGTAATGACGGTGAAATAAAAATGTCAAAAATGAACTAAAGGTAGGTCCAAACGAAGACTTATTTTAATAAATACTAATTTGGCATGCACCAGGAACAAGACCCCGTGTGTCATGACCATTAGTTAGTTGGTGAGCATTCATTGAACCTTAACTCAATGGGCTCAATATTGGATTTGGTTACGTACATGGAATTATTATAATTTTCTACGTGTGTCCACATTCAAGATTCATGAACTAGTTTAACAAAATTATTATGTCGTCCACATCCATTTTACAGTGGAAGAAACTATAGTAGCAGTATTAGCAGTACAAGACTTTGTACAAAATTTCAACAGCTGAAAGGTGGAATTAAGAAGAGAAAAAAACAAGAATATGCATTTGAAATTCAATTCAACCAAGCGTGCGGTCTTTTGCTTATACTTCCAAAACATAGGTCTCAGACTATTATTTGCTATATTAGATTCTGCTTAATTTTAGCAAATGGGTTGTTGAATTACGACCTCTATTTTCACATTTTTGTTTATTTGCGGGTCCCTACCAAGTCCAACCACTTGAACATTCTTGCATTGTCCTATCGTTTATTTCTATTTTTTTGCCGGTCACCGGTGTCCGATATCCATATTATGGCCCAATTAAATTCGAATTCTTGTCGGGAAGTCCCACATTGGGGTAAAACGCTACCTAACAAAAACGACTTCGTATCCAGAAACTCAAACCCGAGACCTCTGATTAAGGATGAAAGAGTACTTACTAGTACTCTACTAAAACCCTTGTTGGTGTTTGTTTCTACTTCATTTTTGAAATTGTAACAAGATTTCTTGCCCAATGTTTTTATTCTTGATCCACAATTTTAAGTTTAGTTTGCTAATTGAGATTAGTATTACTTTAAAGAAACAATGTAACCAAATTAGTTATTAATTAATCATTTGGACTGAGCGGAAAATATTGATAAACTTCACACTATATCCTTCATGATGCATTTTTCAATATACATTAGACGCCCAGATTGGATATTATAAAGGCCTAATGACGAGGCAACTTAAGTAATTATCCATTTTGGATTATCTTAATCCTGATAGCAAAACCAGAAGATTTAAGCTCTACTAAGAATATTAGAAAATAAAACTATAGGTGGATTTAAAGACAAGCTTATCATCAAACCTCAATACTTCTCATCCTTAGATAATGTTAGGAGTCCTTTGGTTCAATCCCAGCTAGGTTATTCCGTAATAATAAATAACCAGTGTTTTGATTGAGATTATTTATCCCACCTTCTATTTAGGATTATATAATTTCATGATTGCAGTACTAAATTTATCCCAATTTTAGATAATACCCTCAACCAATCACATAATAAATTCAATCCCAAATTTTATACAGATATAATCCACTTAATCCCTCCAACCAAACGCACGTTACTCTTTAATTTATCCTATCTATATACACTGCAAGGATACAGAACCAACTAGCAGATACTCCTAAACCTAGGAAAGATAGATGGGAAACTCTTGAATGTCTTGGCTAGCGTTTGGCCATAGATTTCCAAATTTATTTTAAAATTTTTAATTTGGGTGAAGTTTGGTTTGAAGATAAAAATTTATTTGGATATAATTTTTCAAAACATATTTGTTATACCCCAAGTTTTCATACGTGAGAGTACGTCGTAAGTCATTAATGTAAGCTCGGAAATGAGATTATATTTGGAAGAAAATAAAGTAAGTTAATCATGTTACCTTGGAGGTTACAAATATTTAAGATCATGAATAACGAGTACCAAGAGGGTTGGAAATCTTAGAAGCTAAATCAATTGAAGAAAATAAGTTTCGTCAAAAGTCGACAAGTTTGGAATGTTATAACATGTACTTTGGGGTGAGACTAGGGTTCTTACATGATAAGGAGGTTATTCTATGAGTTATTTTAGTCGTATGATATTCATTGTCTACATTTTGAAGGCAAGCAAGTTATGGAACAAGAGTTGGCAAAGGTCATCATAAGTTACATTCATAAATTTGCTAAAATTTAGATCAAATGTATCTGAAAATTTCTCCAAATATACTTGGAATCATGGGGTGTTCTACCTACCAAATTGAATATCTACGAGTCTAGTTTCTAACGCATTAAACCGTTAGTCAATACGACATCGGAGTAGAGAGATATTCGTGTTTTCGCGAGACCGCGCAAGCAGCTCCCAATGGGACCCACTTATGCGGTGGTTGACCTACTTCAATTTATAAACGATTTGGACGCCTATTTTTGCTCATTTTTCAACTAATATTCGTATCCAAACTTCTCCTAACCCTCCTAAACATATACCACAAGGGTTTGAAGTGATTCCAAAGTGATTACACCATATTTCAACATCAAAACTTAGTTCTAGTTAAGAACAACACCTCTTTGAGGTTGTGTTGTCATTGAGGATTGTTGTGGGCTGTATTTGGATGAAATTCCAAGTTGTTGCTGCTGTCTAAGGTGAGTATAACAGCCTACTAATTGTGCTTAATCTTGCTTGTATGTTGGTTAAGTTGTTAGGATGATAAACTACAAGATAATACTTGGGTTAGCTTAAGTCACTTCTATGGTGTTGTATTGCTATTGAGGGTTGTTGTAAACTGAATATAACTTGGATTTTGACTTGCAGTTGCTGTAGGAGGTATTTATATTGTGTTCTTACTTGTGCCTAAGGTTATCTTGATGTTCATTAAGTTAAATGGATGGGCTAGACATGAACTAGTGAATAAAGTTGCTAATTGAGGATAGTTAAAGTTATGGATTATTTTCGTTGTTATAAATATATGGTATAAGGCTGGAATCGTTGATTAATGACTTCGTTATCATGTTAATGATACTTTTATGTTGAAGTAAGAAGTCTATAAGGATTGATAAGAGGTATACGGATTCCAATCGGAGCTTGCCGCTCGTCGTAATGCAGTTGTGACTTGTTGTTGTTATATGGTGTCTTGATATTGATAATTATGTATTGATGGATTGCTCTGGTCATTGTTGTTTATATATGGTATTGGAGGAGGCCCTTGTTACAAGGGATATGCTGCCAAAATTTACGTAAACGAGCTACTAGCTTAAGTTATAGACTTAGCCTTTGCTCAGCACTGATTTTGAATCTCCTTATACTATGATAGATTGAGTTGACTTGTTTGAAGAGTTGCTTGGAAGTGATTAGGGACTCAGCTACTAACAACTCGTCAAAATAATATTAAGTGTTACATATAGCAACACCATGGAACTTCATTGCCAATATTAACACAACCTAAAGTAAGAAATTTTCATATATTGACCATTCTATATTTAGGAAGTGCAAAGTAAAATATTTCCTCGTTATAAAAAAATGCTCAATCAAGAATGCAAATATTGTAAAAAAATTTGGGGTGTTACACAGCAGGTTTAAGGTATGTTAAGGCACTTTCTTCTTTCTTCTGACATGATCTAAAATGAAATGAACATAAACGATACGCTATTTCATAATGACTCTACTCCTAGCAACTAAGGTTGTCCATGTTGTTCTTTCCTTATAAAATTATTCTAAACAAGTGTGTATGATCCCTAAATCCTACTAAGGTTCATATTGATGGTAGGGATGTCTATAATGTTCTTAAGTCACTCCAAAAGGTTTAGAATGTGATTCCATGAGTCGAGCATGCATTATGTATATGTATCTATTTTACTCTACCGAGTCGCGCTATAGTCGGCCGGGTACGGCACATATTGTGCAACCACTGATCAGTTGGATTTTACCGAGCTCCAAAGTGGCCGGGTACGATTCTACCGAACCTTATGATGGTCGGGTACGCTTTTACCGAGTCCTCTTTGAGGCCGGGTACGATATGATGATGATGAAGCCCACAGAGGCGAATGTTTTTAAAATTTTTATGTATATATATGTATTATGCATTTAATATCATAGCCCCTAGAGGCACTCAGATGTTACAGGTTGTATCTCCTCTATCTCTCTCTTTACATTACTGTTCTTGTTTATACTTTCCTGCCTAACATACTTGGTACTTTATTCGTACTGACGTCCCTTTTGCCTGGGGACGCTGCGTTTCATTCCCGCAGGTCTCGATTGATAGGTTGACAGCCTCCTAGTAGGCTATTAGCTCAGCGAAGCTGTTGGTGCGCTCCACTTGCTCCGGAGTTGCCTATTTGGTCAGTATGCTTTGGATATGTATCGTTGGTATGGCGGGGCCATGTCCCGACCTTTATGATTTTATATACTCTTAGAGGTTTGTAGACAAATGTCAGGTGTATGGATAATTGTATGGCCTTGTCGGCCTATGTTTCGAGTTTACTAATGGTCATGTTGGCCTTATAGGCCCGTATGTCACATATATTAGTTTGTATATCATGTTGGGTCTTCATATGTTTTATTCTTGTTATCTCATGACGGGTTTTCTGGCTCATTTACTCATGATAACATGATAAGAAAGATATGTTACGTTGGTACTCGGTTGAGTAAGGCACCGGGTGCCCGTCGCGGCCCTTCGGTTTGGGTCGTGACAATATTTTACCTTTGTATTGAGAAAATATAAAATGTGACTTATACCCATAAATTTTAAAAACTATCAAAAATACCCAACAACTCTGAAGAAAATTCAGAGAAAACAAACGAAACAAATCTGAAAAAATTCATACAAAACAAACGAAACAAATACGAAGAAAATTTATTCAAACATTGGCAGATTTTAGCAAATTACCTTCAAATTTTATCTTTGCGGTAGATTGCCACAGATTGGCATAATTTTGACGAAGGTTTTCTTTTGTTTACAGAGAAGGGCAAAGCCGCGTAAGTTTATTGAGTGAAAGGTGGGTAGATATCGATTAGTTGGGTCAGAATAACAGAAAATGGGATTTTTTATAAAATACAAAAGTTTAGGGCAATTGATTTTTTTTTAAAAACCAAATAGTAATATTTTGGGCCAAAAATAGCTCTTGAGCTGGTTTTGAGATTTGAAAATTTGCCAAAATATGAATAAAATTTATAAACAAACATGTATTTGCCAAAAAAATGAAAAAATGACATTTTATAGCCGCTATAAAAATAATAGCCGAAACAATATATAAAATTTGCATATATATACATTCTGTATGTTATATATAAAAATTATACAAATTTTATATACTTTTTCGGCTACCAAATATAAATAGTTTCTGACGCGGGCTAAAAGTGATAATACCCTAAAAAAATTGAAAAAATGTATGAGCAAACGGGCCTTAGTTACTTGTACAGGGGAACGTACGTCAAAATAGCGGCAATGTATAGTCAGTGGTGCATAGTCGACAAGAGTTTGAAACTTGGAAATGGGCATGCATGCACCGAAAGCACAACTTTGACACGCTTCTCCTAATTTTCCCTTATATCTTTAATATACTATTATTTCGTTTGTCTCCGTTTATGTGACGGTGTTTAAATTTTTAAAGTCAAACAAATTATTTTTTAATCGTAATTATTTTATATGCCTTTTGAATTTTTTGAATTATCAATTATTGTGACCTATAATATATTTATATAGTTTTTAAATATGTAAATTTTATTTTGAAAAAATTAAAATGTCTGTGTCGTAATACATTTTAAAGATTAGAAAGTTTGAAAAGGAAAAGTAAAGTATATCTTTTTCTGAGGTCCAAAGTCTTGCCGCACGACCTGAATTCTCTGCCCTCAATTAATATTTAATATTGGGTGGTCAATCTTCTTTCCCCAGTTACATCCAAATATTCTACCGTTCTTTTCCACTTTTTCTCTTTCTTTTATTTTCTTTTTTTGTTTGCTTTTTCCAAGTTGATGGGGTCGCGATACAAGTTAATTTAGTACGCTAGTAACAAACAAAATGGACATTGATGTTTTTATTTTGAGTTTGCACAAAAAATGAGAGAGTATTTAAAAAGTTTTGAGTTTTGTTTAGCATAAATGAGGAAACATGTGGGGCAAAGTGAGTTCTTCTATTTGTCCAAAATAAAGTTAGAAAACAAAACTACTCTTACTTCATTATCTCATTAAATAGTTTTTCTTTGATAAAGATTCTTAAAACATTTCCATATTTATGTTAAAATATAAATTGTAACTTGGAAAATAAATCAAGAATCTACTATAACCTCGAAGAAGAAATTAATTCGTGAAAGAAAGAAGAAATTATTAATAAGTCCGAAATTACAAAAAATTACAACACTGTGGTCGGTTGACTAGACCAAGTAGGCTGGTCTTAATTTGAGTTTAGAATCAAAGAGAAGATTCCAATTTTCGGATTTTTCCCCACCCAAGGAATTACATTAGCCACCGTACAACGTATTAAGCACTACTAATTTTATATTTAAAAAATTATATTTTGAAATAAAAATTATTAACATATAAAATTAAGAAATAGAATTTGAATTTCATGTTTTGAATTTTTTAATGTTAGTAAATTAAGTGACTAGATTATAATTTAATATTTAAGATGGTATTAGCTTGTCGTTTTTGAACTCACATTGCGTTGCTGAACCCTCAAAAAAAAAAAAAAAAAAAAAGAGCACGAAATTTCGTTACTTTTGTCTAGTGAATTGACCATTATTCCATAATCCCCATTAAAATGTCAGCAAAAAGAAAATTACTCTAAATATGGAAAGTATATGCACAAAGATTTCTTCTTAAAAGGTACTTGTATCTTAGATTAAAATTTGCGCTTTAAAATCAAATACATAAATTTTGATATTGTGAGAGTTATGTTTTTTCTTCAAAATTTTATATAACCAGATTAAAAAGTGTCTGCTCCTAATTTGTCTTACTTTTACATGATAGGCAGCAACCAATTGGTAGCCAACGAGACAAAGCCACTTACAGTGAAAGCAGTGGCGGACCCAAGTGGTGGCTAGCGGGTTCAACTTGAACCTGCTTCACCAAAAAATAATACTGTGTATATGTATAAATTAAGATTAAAGCTGTGTAAATTTTGTATAAATATTTATTTGAACCCACTTGACAACTACTATTTTACGACTAAAGTTATATACTTCTAAGATTGAACCCGCTTGCACAAAATCCTGGGTCAGCCAGAAAGGTTGATTGTGACGCTATGCATGATATCATCCTATAACATATTAGGCCAAGTTTCTAAAATAAACTTATTTTTAAAGGTGTTTTTAGCGAAAAATACTCTGTGTTTGGTTAATTGATTTTAAAAATATTTTTGAGCAATAATTAAAGATTACATAAGCTTTTAAAAAATATTTCTAAGTATTTTTTTCTAAAATGTATTTTTCAAAAAAATACTTTTAAAAAGAAACTTATTTTTCTGTTTCTCAAAAACTACTTATGCTTTTATTCATATGTATTTTTTCCTTTTAAAAGTTTGACCAAATACCTTAACTTTGAAAAAAGATTTTTGATTTAAAAAAAAACTCGGTCAAACATGCTATTAGTCACGTCAAAGTTCAAACTAAATAATCAAATTTCACAGTGCAGTGCAACATTTTATAGCCTCAAATTAAAAAAAATTGAACATGAGAGATAATGGGTTTTATTTGGAACATTGCTGTTTGGATTGGTCTTGGCATAACATAAATCAATTAAATGGTAACCTCATGAAATTGGTTGAAACTTTAGCAGAACTAGAAAGACAATTTGAAGACAACTAACATAGTGATAGGTATAGTACGTGGTTATGCTAAACGGCATAGATGCCATGCAAGCATTATATATATTCGGAGCTGAATTATAAAGACAAAATGATTTGACTGAGGCAGCAACTTTAAATAATAAGAGAATTTTTCGGTGGTTATTAGCTAGCTATAGTTATATTTATTTAAAACAAATAAGATATCAACCTTTACTATATAGAAGATAAAAATTTCTATATACAGCAACAAATGAGACAAACCCCAGGAAAGTAAAATTGGGACGAAATAATCACGACTTAAAGCTCTACATAATTTATACAACATTGACTTTTGATATGTAAGCCTGCCTTGTCAGAACAGGTGTGTGATATATACCTCACAACAATTAATACATTGTTAATTCGGATGGTTATATAAATAACCAGCCAGATTCATTGTTTATTTTTTTAGTCGGTATACATACATTAATATTGATACACAATTGTTACATACATTACACATGCAATATACATATATTATATCCACCGGCAATTTTTGTTTAAGAATTAGATGGACGACTATTTAGGTTAATTCTTATTGTTAATTAAAGCGGAAACTTTGCAGTTCCTCTGTCTCAATTAATGTGATGATGTTTGACTGGGTACAGATTTAAACTAAGAAAATAAAAGTTTTAAAACCTAGTTATTTGAAATAAGCAAGAAATATTTGTATTTTATTATTGATCATCTCATTAAGGATAACTAAGAAGTTTACAGTTAAATTATATTTAAATATAAAAAAGTGTCATTCTTTTTAAAACATAAAAAGAAAATATCATCACATAAATTGGGACGAATTTTTTTTTATTTTAGAACAAAATATAATATAAAATAAGAATATGTATAGTTGCATATTAATGAGATATATAATAATCCATGTATTATTATTTTGTTATACTCCCTTCATTCATCTTTACTTGTCCAATATTCTAAAAATAGATTTTTACTTTTACTTGTCACTTTTAGCATAGCAAGAGAAGACAATTTCTTTTTTCATGTTATACCTACAATATTAATTACTCATTTCAAATTATTTTCTCAAATCCATTAAAAATATGCATCAATTAATATGGGTATCATGGTAAATTATGCACTTCATTTATTATTTCTTAAGGGGTATGCAAAGTCCATAGTAGACAAGTAAAAGTAAACGAAGCGAGTATAATATATTCATTCCGAGCCAAAGCTAATGGGTTCAAAAAACACACAAGTTTTTTTTAAAATTTCCTCCCAATTTAGGAGGATCTATAAAGTTTTCACATTTCTCCTCCGGCGTGACTCGAACCCTTGATGTGGTCTACCAACTAAGCAAGGCCCTTGTCCATCCATTGTGTGAAAATGCTTGTCTTTTGATTCTTCAATTTCTTTTACGTAATTAACAGCCAATTCAACTTGGCACCATTTTTTTATTTTGGCATTCTATCTCTACCTTATTCCATTTTGGTCCTCCAACTCTATTTTATATGTTTTATTTTGGCCCTCCAACTCTATTTCTTATGTTCCACTTTAACACAAAAGCTGAAATCAGTGCAAAAATATAGCGCGTGTCTATACACAAATTTGAGGTATAAATTAAATGTTGTCACCTGGTTTTTTCATCCATATCAAACGGGTCAATACTAAAACACCTGAACCCAATCATATTTTTTATGAGCTTATTTCATCTAAACGGGCCAGGTATGAAATTGGTAGATGAAGTTTTAGAACTTAGAGTATGAAGATGGGGCTACAGTCAGGGGCGGATCTACGTTATGACACCGTTTCGCCGGAAAAAATTACTAAACATATACATATAATTAAAATACAGAAACAAAAATAGAATAAACGTGACACCACTTGACACAGTAGATGTGTAGCATATTTGGTCAAGCGTTGTAGCTGTTTAGGAGATGTCACGAGGTCGATACTAAGCAGCTGCATTTTCTGTTTTAATTTTTTTTATTGCATCGTCTACTAAATAAAAAATGTGTTCGGTGGAGTTTGAATGACTAACCTATTAATGTTACTAGAGAGCATTGATTTGATATGTCAAGAGTCAAATTTTGGTTAATCTAGCGTTAATAAATTATTTGGCTGATATTTTAGGTTTTCTTTTAATCTTCTTTTTCTCCTTTCATTTTCTCTCTCGGCATGAAATTCATTAAGAACGATTTGTGGAATCAAATAAATGATAAAAAAATTGTGTATTTTTTGTTCTTTTATATAAAAAAGTATTTAATATTGTTCCTAATGAGGTTATTTTGATATATTTCTAAAATAAAAATTCATCGATAAGAGTTATAGTAATATACTTGAGTTGTGGTTTATTATTAGAAGAATTTGAACGGTATTTTTTTTAAAATATGATATTGTTAAAGTGAATTGTTAGTCGTTCACTATTTAATATTGTGACATCACTTACAAAAAATTCTGCATACGCCACTGGCAGGGGCGGATCTACGTTAGGCGAAGCGGTGTCACGTGACACTGCTTCGCCGGAAAAAATTACCAAACATATACATATAATTAAAATACAAAAACAAAAATAGAATAAACGTGACACCACTTGATACAGTAGATGTGTAGCACATTTGGTCAAGCGTTGTAGCTGTTCAGGAGATGTCACGAGGTCGATACTAAGCAGCTGCATTTTCTGTTTTAATTTTTTTATTGCATCGTCTACTAAATAAAAAATGTATTCGGTGTTGTTTGAATAACTAACCTATTAATGTTATTAGAGAGCATTAATCTGATGTGTCAAGAGACAAATTTTGGTTAATCTAGCGTTAATAAATTATTTGGCTGATATTCCAGCTTTTCTTTTAATCTTCTTTTTCTCCTTTCATTTTCTCTTTTGGCATGAAATTCATTAAGAACGATTTGTGGAATCAAATAAATAATAAAAAATTTGTGTATTTTTTGTTCTTTTATATAAAAAGTATTTAATATTATTCCTAATGGGGTTATTTTGATACATTTCTAAAATAAAAATTCATCGATAAGAGTTATAGTAATATACCTGAGTTGTGGTTTATTATTAGAAGAATTTGAATGGTATTTTTTTAAAATATGATATTGTTAAAGTGAATTGTTAGTCATTCAATATTTAATATTGTGACACCACTTACAAAAAAATCTGCATACGCCACTAGATACAGTGGAAGAAAAAATATTGTCGGGTTCAGGTATTTTAATATTGACCCGTTTGACATGGATGAAAAAATCATGTGGCAACATTTAATTAGATATTTATTACACCTCAAATTTGTGTATACACACGCGCTATGTTTTTTTCACTGATTTCAGCTTTTTTGTTGAAGTTGAACATAAGAAATAGAGTTGGAGGGCCAAAATAGAACAAGGTAGAGATAGGTGTGTTTGGTATGAAGGAAAATATTTTTCGCAAAATATTTTCCGATTTTCCCATGATTGGTTGGGTTAAATGTTTTGGAAAATATTTTCCTTATCAACTCATTTTCTTCCAATTGGAGGAAAATATTTTTCTTATCAAGAGAAGGAAAAATATTTTTCAAAACTCCTTTTCAACTTTCCCCACCTTCACCAACCCACTCCACCCCCTCTCCAAAAAGATTCCGGAACCAAAATGTGGTTCTTTTGGACTCAAACTACAAAAATAGGTGTAAAAAATGACATTTTTATATATAGCGTCATAATACCTGGCGCTATATACTAACAGTAACGACACCGTTAATGTATAGCGCCAGGTATTGTGGCGCTATACTGTAAAATCTGACACGTCCAGGTATAGCACCACAATACCTGGCGCTATACATACATCATTAATGTATAGCGCCAGGTATAGTGGCGTTATACATAGATATTCCTGGCCCCACCAATAATTCGTGACTTCAATAATTTAAAAGCATATAGTGCCAACTTTTTGGGCGCTATACCTATATAAAAAAAAATCGGCTAGCCATTTCCTATATAAAGAGGTTAGGATTGTATAGAAATTCATTCAAAAAAAAAATTTACCTCTTGTTGAAAAGTTTATTGTTCTTAAATTCTCCAACATTTTTTCATTATGTTTGAAGAGCGTAGAATAAGAGTTTCATTATATTGGGGGGTGAGGTTGTGATGGAGAATAACTCTGTGGGCTACAGTTTACCTGCTCAGTGTCATGTTAAATTGCCACTTACAATAGAGTACGATAAATTGATATCGTTGTTATGCAAAAAACTGAGTGTGAGGAAACGTTCAGTGATACTTAAAGTAACCGAAAGATATCCATATTCCGTCACTCCGCAAGGGGTTGCTTTTTACTCGGAGTTTAACATCGACGATAATGAAACTTTGAGTGATTTTCTGAGGACTCCGTACGAATGCCGGGAATTTCTTGTAATCACAATGTTGGAGATGTACGTGAAGGTCGAAGACGTTCCAAAAAACGAGGTTGTGCGTAGCAGAGATAACTCCCAGTCATCGGGAGGTTATTCTGGAGCAGTTTTTGCCGGACAGGTTTCGGATGAAAGTGTTTTCCTTGATTTAAACTTATCACCGCCGGCGAATGAGCAGCGAGAAAATAATTTATACCCTGCTTTCCATAATTCACAAGACAAGTGGTAAACTTCAATTTTCATTTGTGTTAATTATGTATATTTTTGGCATATTGAATTTGTATTAATGCTCATATATTTAATAGGGGGTACCGGCCGGATATGAATTTTACAAGTGGCCCATCCGGTAGTCATCACTTAATTGAAAACGTCCATCATGAAATTTCATCACATTACGACTTGTAAGTGAAGTGATATAGCCATATGGAAATCATTTATTAATTCAGTAGCTTATATTTTTGTTGGTTGTGCAGTGAAAACGAGCAAGTTGAACCACCCGTACTCACTCAATTGACCGAAAATAACGTATTACATCGGGATCTGGCAGATGCACAGAGTGAGGAACAGAACAGTGATAATAATGCCGATGAATTCGGAGATGAGACACCCTTTTTTCGTGAGAATGGTGATGAGCAGGATGAGAAGGAAGGACCTGATTTGAAGAGAGACCCCCCTAGATGAAGAGTGTATGAATTCGAAATGTCGTTTCATTCAAGGGAGATTCCTTACATTGATAACTTGTCAACCGTGCCGGATGTGGAAGCTCTGACAAGGGATTTTGATGAAATCCGGACAACAATGTGGGATGAGTCTAGACCAACGGTGCTTGCAAATGGGATGCTTTTTAATGATAAAACGCACTTAAGCAGGGCTTGTAAAATGCACAACGTAAAAGAGTGTCGTGAGATATAGGTATGGGAGTCAAGTTCGATGGTATACAAGGTTGTTTGCCGCATGTGGTTTTGGCCATGTAATTGGATGTTGCGTACGACCAAGAAGAAGACAGGTATGTGGAATGTGGGTAAATACATTCCCACCCACACATGCGAAATGGACACATTCAACGGGAATCACTTCAACTTGGATATTGACTTGATTTCTCTTGTACTTATTCTGCATATCGAAGTGTCCATAAGATATACAATCAATGATTGCATTACATCGGTCCACCAGGAATATGGCCATACCATTACGAAAAGAAAGGCATTTCTAGGCGCAAACGAGCGTTTGAAATTGTCTACGGTAATTGGGATAAGTCATTTGCATCTCTGCCAAAGTACATGGCCGTACTGCAGCACTTTAACCCCAGGACAGTTGTTGAATGGAAGCTTGAGCAGAGTCCGGGAACACTATAATACATATTCAATTATGTGTTCTGAGCATTTAAGCTAGCAATTGATGGTTTTTCGCATTGCCGGCCAGTAATATCCATAGACGGAACTCATGTCTATGGAAAGTACGATATCAAGCTATTGATAGTTATGGCAGTGGATGCTAATGGACAGATATTTCCTCTAGCTTTTGTTGTTTGTGCCAATGAAAGCACAGAGACGTGGACGCTATTTTTGAACCACCTGAAAGAGCACGTTGTCAAACAGCGTTTAGGTATTTATCTAATATCTGATCGGCACGGTGGTATATTAAGTTCTGTGGAGACCTTGCCTGCATGGCAAGAACCTTATGCATACCACCGTTACTGTGTGAGGCACTTTAAGGCCAATTTCCAGAAGGCATATCCCAACAAGGATCTACATGATTTGATGTGGATGGCAGTAGCAGACCACCAACAGCAAAAATTCCGGAGTCATATGGATTCTATCAGGCAAGAAGACGAGGCAGCCTATTGTTGGTTAATGCGACATGACCCTAAAAAGTGGACGTTGCATGCGGATGGTGGCAGACGATGGGGAATTCTTACTACAAACGTGTCAGAGTCCTTCAACGGGTTATTGAAGCCGGCAAGAGGATTGCCCGTCACAGCCATGGTGCGGATGTCGTTCAAGCAGATGGCGGAGAGGTTTGTTCAACGGTCTGCAGCTGCAATGGAATTGATGGAGAGGGGTGTTGAATTTATACCAGTGCCTATGAAGAGATTTGATAAATACAGACAGCGAGTACATTGGCATTCATTTTTGCAGTATGATAACGAAAGAGGTATTTTTGAAGTTCGCACCGCTATCCATAATAATCGGGGTAATAATGTACATACTATAAATGAATCTGTAAGGTTATGCTCCTGTGGGAAATGGTCCATCTACCACATGCCTTGCTCACATGCCATCAAGTGTTTTCAACGTGTTGGTTATGTAGAGACCAACTATGTTGATCAACAATATAGTGTTTTCAAGTACCTAAACACATATAGTGGTCAGTTGCAGCCAGTGGGTGCTGAGCATTATTGGCCTCCGGAACCATTTAAAATGGTGTGTAACAAGTCCTATTTGCGTAAAAGATAGGTGCAGAAGAGAACACGTATACGGAACCTAATGGATGTTAGTGACACTGTTTATGCGTGCAAATATGGTATATGCTCGCAAACAGGACACGACCGTCGTAAATGTCCTTCAGCTGGTTTGGGTGGCAAAACTAATCAAGCTCGTGGTGGGTGTTCTTCTAGTGTACCTAACTACCCATGAGTTGATGTTGTAATAATTAGTTGTTATGTCTATGTTGCAAGATTTATGAAATAAAATTATGCTTGTTAACTATGATTTGTACTTTCCCATTTTACCTATTTAAATAATAATTTAATAAAATTATCTGTATATTTATTATGTGTGTGTTGTCTTGTCGAACTGAAAAAGCTGACCAGCTGACATTGTCAACATCATGACATTTAACACGCAAAGTATAGCGCCATTAGATAGTTTGTTATGTATGTGTTGTCTTGTCGAACTGAAAAAGCTGACTAGCTGACATAAAGTTGTCTTGTCAACATCATGATATTTAACACGTAAAGTATAGCGCCGTTAGATAGTCTGTTATGTGTGCGTTGTCTTATCGAATTGAAAAAGCTGACCAGCTGACATAAAGTTGTCTTGTCAATATCATTATATTTAACACGCAAAGTATAGCGCCATTAGATAGTCCGTTATGTGTGTGTTGTCTTGTCAAACTGAAAAAGCTGACCAGGTGACATAAAGTTGTCTTGTCAACATCATGATATTTAACACGCAAAGTATAGCGCCGTTAGATAGTCCGTTATGTGTGTGTTGTCTTATCGAACTGAAAAAGCTGACCAGCTGACATAAAGTTGTCTTGTCAATATCATGATATTTAACACGCAAAGTATAGCGCCATTAGATAGTACGTTATGTGTGTGTTGTATCGCCTATAAATAACGGGCTCATTGTAGTTATGTTGTGTGCTCAAAATTTACTAAAAGCAAATATTTTATTAAAAGTAAGGTTTTTTTTTTTACTAAAAGCAAATATTACACAAATGGCTAAACCTCTTCGTCCACCAAAGTACAATTGTGGAAAAGCATGCTTGATACAAAATTGTTGGGACGGTGGTGAAGTTGGACGCCGCTACTGGCACTGTATGAACCAGTTTTACAAGGTTCCCGGCGAACCTATTTGTGATTTTCAGGAATGGGTTGATGAACCATGTTATCAGGAATGTTACAGAGAACAACTGCAGTTTCTTTATGCTGTAAGACGGCATGTCCGTCTCATGCATGCCACCTGCCATATCAGCAACAACATCATCAGCAGGAACCTCAACGCCCCCTTGCTGGGGACCACCTCCTCTCCGCCCACGACCACGTCGTCCGGCACCACCAGCTCGTTGGCCACCACCAGCTCGTGGGATACCACGACCCCGATGGTACTGCGCTGGGTCCATATAATCAGCCTTGTATGCCAAACGCTGATCCGATCGGGTTTGCTGCAGAGTCTGGGCAGCCACATCCATGAATCGACGACTATACTCCTGCATGGCCAAAGGATCGTAGACATAACTCTGCATCTGCTGCCCCATATGATAGACGGTATGCAATCCAATCGCCTGCACAAAATAAAAAATATAAACTACATATTTGCCACTAAATTATAGCTATATAACTAATAATAACAGAAAACATACCAGGGCCTCGTGTCTCCCGGCATATGGGACGTACCGACCGTGTGCCTGATGAACTGGGTTCCCGATAAAAAGTCGGGAAACAGTGCGGTACCATGCCATATAACGTGGAATAGGAAAGTGCTGCGGAGGTGGGGTCAAGTCCCCTCGCTTGTCCCAGGTACCCAACTGCTCGTTAAGCCATTCCATAAATGTGTCGTCCGCCCTGGACCGATCATCCCTCCCATAATGTAAAGCATGCCATGCAGGCAAAGTCGGTATAGATTGCGGCAGGCCAAACTGACGAAATACCCGCTCGGAGGCATGATGCTCGACAATATCGAGGCATATGAGCGGGACAGAAGCCCTCCAAATATGTCGGCCGAACGTGCAATACGCTGGCAGGGTACCTATCACCTCATCGTTGTACGACGTCCAAATGAACTATCAAATAAGAACACAAACCGTTAGTATGCACAATACTAAGTTAATCTATAACAAGTAAGTTTAGTTAGATATTCACCTGTGCTTTTTATAGCAGATCCAACACATCCCTGCAGAGGGGGAGATTATGTTGGGCATCATACTCTCGTGCAAGAGTACGACGCATAACCCACCTACAGGCTAGAGGGAGTTGCAGAATTTCTACATTAGCCGGTAGCTGTGGTAGAGGTGGCTGAAACTGCAGAAATCGCTCCCAGACCCAAACCTAACATACAAAGTTGACGTAAAGTATAAGATTAACTATAACTAGGTAGAATTGTAACTAATGGACATATTATTTGAATATGTTGTCACCTGTAGAAGCGGCAGAAAGCCACCAACGTCTCTCTGTGTGCCGATGCAAGCCAGGCACATCTGCCTGTACAGATATGAGATGACAACACCACCCCAGTTGTACAAAGATGTATCCTCAAACCGGGCAATATGATGCAGAAAACGGAGGCTCACTAGGTTCCCCGAAGTGTTCAGGAACAAGACCCCCAAAAATAGAAGGAGCAACAACAGCCTCGTATATCGCTGTACATCCACCTCCGTTGACTCATCGGTGATAGTATGGTGGATCTGCACCATGTGGTCTCTAATAGGGAACAACTGTATACGACTGGACCCAGACGCTACCGCCTCGTCCTCCGGCATGAAACCCGTGAGCATGTGCAGCATATCCCAATATGCCTGCCGCGAATAATATCTCATGGTCGCAGGCAGTAAACTAGCAAGCCATCAGCGGACAAGCCATATAAAATCTCAGTGTCCTAGAGTGTGATGGTGGCCTCGCCGATGGGCAAATGGAAAGTGTGCGTCTCCGGTCGCCACCGCTCAATCAAGGCCGTGATCAAAGCATAGTCGAGCTGTATTCGGCCAATCCTAATAATCCTATATAATCTCATCTCCTCCAGGTAATCAACCACGCGGGGATGTAGAACGCGGGGAGGACTCAAAAACTCCCACAATAGATCCACTCTTCTAGCCCGGAAAGTCTGCGTGAGCAACTGTCCGTCCTATATATACTCGGATCTATGCTGGGGCTGTATGGCTAATAGATCCTACGTCTGAGGGCCGGGATGTATAGTCACGTCCATGTCGTCAATTGTAAATTCATATTTTTTAATAACTTAATTGTACAAATTATATATATATATATACCTATGGGTTCCGGGCTCGATATATATATATATATATATATGGGTTCAGGGCTCGATATTTTGAGGACCAGTGACACCAAACTATCATTAATAATTATGTATTTTTATTATAATTTAAATTCATATTTTTTAATAACTTAATTGTACAAATTATATATATATAATTATGTGTTTTTATTATAATTTAAATTCATATTTTTTAATAACTTAATTGTACAAATTATATATATATATATATATATATATATATATATATATATATATATATATATATGTATATAATAATTATATGTTTGTTTTATAATTTAAATTCATATTTTTAATAACTTAATTGTACAAATTATATATATATATATATATAACTGTAAATTCAAATTTTTTAATAACTTAATTGTACAAATTATATATATGGGTTCAGGGCTCGATATTTTGAGGACCAGTGACACCAAACTATCATTAATAATTATGTGTTTTTATTATAATTTAAATTCATATTTTTTAATAACTTAATTGTACAAATTATATATATATATATATATATATATATATATATATATATATATATATATATATATATGTGTGTGTGTGTGTGTGTGTGTGTGTGTGTGTGTGTGTGTGTTTTTATTATAATTTAAATTCATATTTTTTAATAACTTAATTGTACAAATTATATATATATATATATATATATATATGGGTTCAGGGCTCGATATTTTGAGGTTTTTATTATAATTTAAGTTCATATTTTTTACAAACACACACACACACACACACACACACACACACACACACACACACACACACACATATATATATATATATATATATATATATATATATATATATATATATATATATGTGTGTGTGTGTGTGTGTGTGTGTGTGTGTGTGTGTTTTTATTATAATTTAAATTATTATTTTTAATAACTTAATTATATATATATATATATATATATATATTATATATATATATATATATATATAATTATGTGTTTTTATTATAATTTAAATTCATATTTTTTAATAACTTAATTGTAAAAATTATATATATATTGTAAGCACGTGATTTTTGCTTCACGAGCAATCACTCAAAAAGGAAAACAAAAAATAGTGATAAATGGCCTCACTGTACAATTTGTCGTTTTTCCGTGACAGGTGTTGTTAGTCATGTGTGGATCTGCCCATTTTGCATTTAATCTTACCGATCAAAATACAAAAGCATGTCTGTCAGGATTGTCCAAATCGTAATTCGGTCGTTAAAAAAAATGAAAATTCAAAAAATATATAGGCGTCGTTCGTGTAAGCACGTGATTTTTGCCCTATATGAGAATTACTCCCAAAAAATTCAAAAATAAAATGATTTTTCTTTGGTGTGTAATTTTGTGATATTTTGTGATATTTTGAAGAATTATTTGTATTTGTCTGTGCGTGTTTATTCGCTAAATTAATAAAAAATACAAAAATATGTCGCATTTTGCATGTAGTATTTAATTCTACAATTGTTAGTAATTAAAATTGTTTTACAAAAATTAAAAATTACAAAAATAGGCATCGTTTGCATTTTTAGCATTTAATGTCCAAATATACAATTTTATGCTTAATTAATACTTAATTGTGCGTTAATTGTTATTGGGAGTTAATTTGCGCTTTTATAACTTAATTTAGTTTTTAATAATAGTTTAAGTATTTTTATAATTTAGTTTTAGAAAAAATAAAAGAAGAAAAGAGAGCGAAAATATAAAGAAAGTCGGAATTAGGCCTCTTCTTCAATTTCAAGACATAGGCCCAAAAAATGGCCCAATCTTCCCTACGACCCAGTCCATTTCGAACTGGGTCGACCCAGTCCATAACCCAAAAGACCCAATACCCCTATCTTGCATTTCAAAGACACAAAACAAAACAAAACAAAAAAAAAAAAAAAATCCTAAAAATGACCTAAGTCATCCGCCCCCCCTATCATTCTTCTTCTTCTTTTCTTCTTTCTTCTCCAAACTCTAAAACACACATCCATGGCTGCCATGGCTAAGCTCCAGCAGCTTAATCTCCTTCGACACAAGCGCACACACCACCAAGAAGCCCATCTTCTCCATGTCAAGCTCAAAAGGCTCGTCCATGGCTGCGTCTTCGTCGTCAACCCATCGCCATGTTTGTTGCTTTTTCTTGCTGCCTCTGCGTCGTCCATGGCTTCCCGAACTGCTGCTCCATTTTCTCCATAAGCTGCTGAACGCAGCAGCAGTAGACGACCAGCTGCTGCCCGTGTCCAGCTGCGACGAGCAGCCATGGCTGTCCGCGACGCTGCCGCTGCTCCTCCTTCCTCCGCCGCTGCTTCTACTTCTTCTTCGTCTTCGTCGTCCTTCGTTCGAGCTTTGGTCGAGGCTTGGACAGATTTGTTTACAATCAAAGTTCGTCGTTGATTCATCTCCGGTTAGTTGTTTTTGAGTTTTATTTTTGTTCATATTTTGTTTGATATTTTCCGGATCCAAAATCGTTAAATGATTTAATCCTTGTTTTGTTCGTTGTTCATCTTTGAAATAATTTTCTATTGTGTTCATGTTGTTTGTTAAATTAATTTTCAGATTTCAAAATAGAAGTTTAATTAGTTGTTTTCATGTTTATTTCATGTTTGTATTATTGTTTAAGTAAGTATTTGTTAGTTTGATGTTTGTTAGATTCAAATTGAAATTTAATCAACTATTTCTTCAATTTGTTTCATGTGTTTATGTATTGTTAGAAATTGTTAATATTGTTAAGTTCAAGTTTAAGTTCATAATTGTTTCTTCGTCGATCTTGTTATTTGTTTAAAGAATTTAGTTGTATTAAAGGAATATATTGTTTTAATCGTTTAATCCGTCATGTTTGTTGTCTTAAAATAGATTCATTCATGTTCATACTTTGTTTGGATGATCTTGAATCCGAATTTTATATAGTTTGATTTCTTGTTTACCATTTATGATTATTGCTTGAATTGTTCTCATAATCTTGTTTTAAGTTTAATATAAGAATTGTTTGTTGTAATGTTGTTAGAGTTGATTTTAAGTTCAATATGATTGAATTTAGAAATCTTCATACTTTGATTGTTGTTGTTGTTGAATCCGAAAATAGGATTGTTTGTTGCTAAAATATTGTTCAATCAAATTTTAGTTGTTCTTTGTTGTTCAAATCGTGTTCATGTGATTTGTTGTTGAAATGTTGTTAAAATCGTGTTCATGTGATATTGTTGTTATGATGTTCATCCATGTTCATATTGTTGTTTGAACATTGTTAGAAATTGATCATATTGTCTATATTTTGGTTAAGTTTGATTAATTGATGTGTTATAGCTGATGGGTAGTTTGGTAAATTTGTAGTACGTTTAGGGGTAGTTTGGTAATTTCAGTAAGGTCGGAAGGGGTAGTTTAGGAATTGTACATTTTGAAATTGTTTATTTGAAGCATGGGGGACAAAATGAAATGGGGTGGGTTGTGATATGATTATTTAATATAAAGGGGGGACAAGATTTAAATTAAAGGGGAATCTTGCATTATTTTAAATAAAGCATGGGGGACAAAATATAATGGGGTGGTGTGATATGTTTATTTAATGTAATGGGGATGAGTGGAAAGATAATGGGTTGGGTAGAGAAAAAGTATTGATTTAATTGATTAAAAGGTTTATGAGATGTGTTATATATATGAAGTCTTGAAGAAAAAAGAACAAGAATACAGATAGAGAAAAACACACAGAGAAAAATACAGAGAGAGAAAAAAAAACGGGAGAGAGAAACAAATCTGAAAAATAAGAGAGAGAAAAGGGCTGAACATTTAAGAGATAGAAAATTCCGAAAAATATTTAAGCTTTCAAATATAATAAAAAAAAACTAAAAAAAAAATATTCTGTTTTCTTTTGTTGTTTGAAATCAGAATTAATGGTTGTTTCATAAAAGCTGGAAGCTTTTGTTTTTTTTGGATTACTACTCTACCGGTCTGTTACTGGGTTGTTACTGTTGCTGGGCTATTGTTGCTGTGTTGTACTGATTTTACTGCTGTTGCTGATTCTCATATTCATTTTCTTTTGCTTCCAATATCAGGTACACAACTGAAAAGCTGTTTATTGTAATCCGAAATATGAAGCGTGAATACATATGAAGAATGAAAATTTGAAGTTTTAATTTCGTTTTTATTTCTTTGTTCCTTTTGTTGATTGTATTTAAGCTATTTCATGAATTACTAAATAATAAATGGAATAAGAAAATAATATCATAAGTTAGTCTGTAATAAATCAGTTCGGCAAAATAGGTTAATTCACTAGTTATGAAGGCTTCAAGATTATAGGTTGATCATGAACAAGTAGCTAAATTTAGCTAAGACACGAATTTAAATTAAACATCGTAAATTAGGCATTAAGACATGACTTGAGCTTAAGCAAGATTAAGAGAACGTTTAAGTCTAATAAACTTTCTAATAAGCTTTAGTAATTATGGTTAAATCTAGTTTCAAATGATTGTGATTAATTAATCTCAATAATTTTTTTTTAAAAAAAATAACAATGTTGAGTTTTAATCTAGCTATATTTGTTTATTTTGAATATTAGTTGTTGAATTTTTATTTTATTTATAATTTCGAAATTAAGAGTGAAATTCCTTTTTCATCAATATTTGTATTAATCAAGCAATTAGCATGTCATGTCTTCTTAAAATAATAAAAGCTAGTAATCAATTAGGATTTTCTTTCTTTATTTTAGAGACTCATTTTTATAGAAAAATGTAGTCGTTTTAAGATTTGTCCAAATAAATGAGATGAGCCTCGCTTAATGAAATGTATAGATTGCGGGGCCCTCGATAAATGTATATTTAATCGCTTAGAATTAGGGAGGAGCCGTTTTAGCAAATTTCACGGCCCTACCCAAAATAATGATACGCTAGACTCTTTAGGCGCGATTTAATTAATTTTACCTTCTTAAACTCGGATGCGCATTTCATGCGACCCAAATCTAAATCCTAAAACATTGAATAAAAATGTGTTCCGGATTGCGGGTGCATTTCATGTGACGTAATCCAAAGACATGTTTTAAACGATGTTCACAATTTTTTTTAAAATAATAATAATAATAATAAAGTGGTAAAGAGTTAAAATTGGCACATCGGTTCATAATTGTATTAAAATCAGATAAATAAGCCAAATATGACAATTGAGCGACCGTGCTAGAACCACGGAACTCGGGAATGCCTAACACCTTCTCCCGGGTTAACAGAATTCCTTATCCGGATTTCTGGTTCGCAGACTGTAATATGGAGTCATTCTTTTCCTCGATTCGGGATTAAACTGGTGACTTGGGACACCCTAAATCTCCCAAGTGGCGACTCTGAAATAAATAAACAAATCCCGTTTCGACTGTCCTTTAATTGGAAAAAAACTCCTTGTACCCTCGCGGGGGCGGAAAAAGGAGGTGTGACAGCTCTGGCGACTCTGCTGGGGACTTAACCCAGAACCAGTGGTTCAGGGTTAGAAATTCGAGCTCATATAAATTGTTATATTTGGTTTTATCTGATTTTTACATGATTGAGCCTAATGTGCTAAATGCTGCTTTTACCGCTTTGATATTACGTGAACTGTGTATAAACTGTGCCGAAACCCATCTCCTCTCTGAGTCTTCTAAATCATGAAGAAGGGTGTACTTCGTACGACTTCTTTTCTGTATAGTGTCAAATCCCAATTTAGAACGAGGTTCGGACAAGTTGCTAAGCCGGTGAAGCTTCTGTATTCCCGGTACGCTACCCCGCTCGGCTCGAGCTGTCCGCTCGGGTAAGCCAGGTCTAGAACAAACACCCAGGTTCTGAACCTAGTATAACAAAGCCACATGCTGGATCCCTAGTAGGAACGTTTGTTTGCATCACGTGCATCTGACTTTGGAGGCTCAACACAGGGGTTGAGTCTGTCTAGGACAGGTGCACCAAAAATGAAAATGACCATCCTGATGCATCTTACTTGTTACTACTTGCGCATTAATTTGATTCGGACTTGTGTGTTGACTGACTTGTGAATATCAGGAATAATATTTTGAAATTGAAAAAAAGAAATAGCGGTTCGGGAATTGATTGTTTATTTTTGAAAAGAAAACAAATGCCCAAATACTGTCAAAACTCTACCGAAATTTTGAGAAAATAAAAAAAATGTCTTATTAGTTTGTTTTATTAAAAGCTAAGAAAAAAAAAGAGTCGTTGTTGTGTTTTATTTTTCAAAAATAAAAATAGAAAAAATATATAGTTTGTCTTGCCATGAAAATGAAAATGAAAAAGAGTCTTATTTTTAAAATAATTTTTTTTATATTATTTATTTGCTTATGAAAATGCAAAAATAAAAAAATAAAAAAATAAAAAAAAAAGTCTTTCATTATTTGTTGCAAATATATATATATATATATATATATATATATAAATCCGAAAAGTTTTTTTTCTTTCCAAAAAATATATATATCTTTATTTGTTGCAAAGAGTATTTGTCTTGCCAAGAAAATTCAAAGTAAAATTCCAAAAAAGATATGTCTTGCAAAAAATAATATAAATATCTTTATTTTCCATTGTTGATAAAACAAAAATAATAAAAATGTTTTCTTTTAAAAAAAAAATCCGAAAATATTTTGATACTTCTTTCAAAATTGAAAAGAAAATTCAAAATTCAAAAAATATTTTTTAGAAGCATTTCTTTTATCAAAAGTAAAATTCCAAAAATATTTTTTTTCTTTAGAATAAAAAAAAAACAAACAAATGGAAATTCAAAAAAAAAAAAAAAAACTTCCTTTTACTTTCGAAATTCTCAAAGTTCAAATCAAAAGAAAAGGAATTTTTACAAGTCTTTCTTTCAAAAAGAAATCAATCAAAAAAAAAAAATATATACTTCCTTTCTTCTTTTGAAGCAGTTTTTTCACAGTTCCAATTGAAAAAAAATATTAGTTCATTTACTTATTCGCGAGGCCCGAACTACGCGGGTTTGATTCTCACCGGATGTGAGATACGTAGGCAACCCTCATCGGGTCCAACCCCTTTTTTTGCTAAAATAGTCAAAAACCAAAAAAATAAATAAAAAACGTGTCAAAATTTTTTATTTTGTCATAAATAAGTCTAGTGGTGTCCAACCTTCCCTTTTGCTAAAATAGCCAAAAAAAAAAACATGTCAAAATTTTAATTTTGTCATAGAGAAGTCGGGTGACGCTGTTTTATGAAGACATAGCCGAATGTTCCCGAAAGGGACGCCGGGAGGCTGACTTTGCATAAACAGCCACCTTTGGGTCATTTTTAAGATTTTGACCAGTTGGCCCACACAGCCTTAAAAATCTTCGTCCCCGAGGCGTTGAAAGTCCGTGTTTGCAATATTGACTTTTCTAATTCGAAAAATGATAAAAGGAGTCATAAATAAGTCGGGTGATGCTGTTTTATCAAAAATAGCCGAATGTTCCCGAGAGGGACGCCGGAAGGCTGACTTTGCATAAACAGCCACTTTTTTTGGGTCCTGTTTAGGATTTTGGTCTAGTTGACCCACACAGCCCTATAAATCTTCGTCCCCGAGGCGCTGAAGGGCCATGTTTGCAACATCAGGTTTTTAGTATAATTTGAAAAGAAAAAAAAAAGAGTCAGCGGTCAGGTGAATACCGTTTGGATTTTTTTTTCGTCAAAATAACCCGAGCCAACTTCGGCCGCGTCTTAAACCGTTCTTGCCGAAATAACCTTAGAGTATCTGTCAGTTGTCGAAAGGTTATTTTCGTAAAAGAATGGACAAGTGTGTAAAGTGTCCTAAAATAATCCTCCCCGGCCTCAAATTCATGTGAAAGTTGGAGGGGCCACATTTGCAAAAATAACCGTTTGGTTGCATTTGTCAAACGGGGAAAGAAATTGGCCGTTTGTAAATCTTTTAATTAGAATATGTGGGTTGTTTGATTTTCCAGCTTGTAGGTCATCTTCAAACCTTTGAAACTCAGTTTGTTTTAACATGAAAATTGAAAAAAAAATGTTTAGCATTGTTTATCTTTTATTGGGTCCGAACTACGCTCGGTCTGATTCATGCGGGGTCATGATACGTAGGCAATCTCCATAAGATTCGACCACCACCAAAATAAAAAAAATATAAAAAAATATAATAATAAATAAATAAAAGAGAGTGTGGAAGATTTTCAGGGGGCACAATTGTCTAACTGCTTAGGTACATTGTATCTCTGATACATGATTGTCTGTCCAATGCCCTAACACTAACGTTATGGCTTCCCTTTGATGTGTCCATATATAGAAAGTGGTTGGTTGTGGTAACTCCTCCCTGCAAAGCAAAATCAAAGGACAATGGCTCAGAACCGCAGAACCGAGTGGATCGGTACTGATGACCGACAACAATTGGTCGAACAGAACAACAGGTTGGTAGAAGAAGTGAAAATGCTGAGACAGCATGTGGCAGACATGTATCAGGCATGGATAACGGGAAAAGCACCACCCCCTCCACCTCCAAGCCTCTTGAACTCGGTCATTTCCCAAGCACCCAACACCATAATGGAAGATTCTCCATACTCTCCATCCCAACCCATTTATGGCAGCTTTCCCAGCTATCCGAGTAGCTCCATCACTCTTCAATGTTTCTCCGCTCCCCAACACCACTTCTTTCCCCGTGACCTCAAAAGCCATACCTCACTTCCCAGGTACCCGACTCCACGAAATGCTTACCCACCCATACAAGCCTACCAAAAGCCATCTGGATCAAGTTTCCGGCCCTGTCAACATGCAAGAATGAAGAGGTTGCTGAAACGAGAAAAGGCTCTCACCCCTATCGGGGTATCTTATGCCAGTCTGTTTGAAAGGCTAAGGCATGCTGGCTCGATTGAACCACTCCCCGCATGTACTCCAAATCCACTTGCAAGGAGCTTTGATCCGGCAGCGCGATGCGCCTACCACTCCAATGTCATAGGGCACAACATTGAGAGCTGTCATAGTTGGAGAAGGGAAGTAGAGAAAATGATCCGAGAAGGGCGGGTTGTGATTAATAACAGTGACATGGAGCACTCGAACCCCCTCGAGAACTTGCCGACGGAGGTTGATGAGATTGAAGCTGGTAATGGTCTCGGCAGTATTGATGCAAAGCTCAGTGGCTAAAATGCCAATTTTGATAAAGTGGGAGGACGTTTCGTTCCTTGGTCAGCAAGAGAGAAGCTTGTGGTGGCTCATTTTGTTGTCATTTCTGTTGTTCGGATTATTAGGGTTATAAGTCGGATGTTGTCTTGTCCAGTTTGTTTTAGGATTTTGTTCTGAATTGTTTTGTTTATTTTGTTATTTAAACCATTTCACCGGTAGTCTAATACAAAATCCGGTCTTTTATTATTTCCAGTCATCTTTTTGTTTAGTCCTTTTATCATTTTTGTTCAATGCCGATTCTAGGGACATGACATGCGCACCCAGTTTGGGCCTAGTCTTAAAAGTTAATCATAAAACCCTGAGAAGGTGATCAAAGCATTTAAAGGAAATAAGAACGGTTTGAGATTATTTGGAGCCCGAGTCATGTGGAACTGGGGCAAACACAAAGAAAACCGTTAAATAAAGATTCGCCTAAATTGGCATGAGGGTCGTTCATAATAAAAGAGAATGAGAGTGTCGCCCAACGGTGCTTTAGAAGTGACAAATGAACAAACATATGTTTAACATAATTGTCAAGCCCAGCACCGTCGGAAGAGACTATAAATCTATTGTTTGTTGTATTGTTTGCATTTGGCATGTTTTGAAGACTGGAATGACGAAGGCATTTTGTTCTGCTACCTAAACACTTTATCCTTCGTTACCCCTTTTTGAGCCTTACTTATTTTTCTTTCATACCCCTCATTCGGAATCAGTAAAAACGACTAGAAAACGCGAGCATGGCATGAAAACATGAAAAAAAAAAAGAAAAGAAAACAACAAAACGAAAAAGAAAAGAAAAGAAAAATGGTAACCAAAAAAAAAAAAAAAAAAATAAAGTCAAATGAAAAAAGAGGAATTGGGAACTACGTTTGACCTGATTCCTCAAAGAGGATACGTAGGCGCTTCACAGCTCGGTCATATGGTGCATAGTGTGCATAATGTGCATGGTATGCATGGTGTAATAAATTAAAAAAAAATTAATAAATAATCCCCAAGCAAGAAACTGGGGCAAGGGTTGCGCTTGTGGTAAGCAAAATTGGTTCCGAATGTTGTAATTTTAAACCTCCAATTTATTTTGTTTGAGCCTTTAATACCCTTTCTTTCTAAGCTTATCCAAAAAAAACCACATTACGGTCCAAAGAAAGACCTTCTGATCAGTCTGCAAAAGATGCCAAGTCAGACAAATGAGAGTCTTACCGGCGAACATAACACTCTGTTCCACAACAGAAAGGACTCTAATCTCCAGCAGAGAGAGTCATACCGGAAACACTCCAAATCCCCAGCGGAAAAGTGATACAAATGAGAGAGTCTTATCGGTGAAAATCTTCACGGACACCATAAGGCGATGAAAGCTGAGAGAAAAACCAAAATGAGAGAGGCTTGATAGTGAAAACCCTTCGGGCACTACAAGTCGAATAAGATTAGGAACCATATGGGGAATTGCCAATTGAAGGTCTTGAAAGATGATTGACAACAAAGGATAGGCCACATGTGCATGTCATGACCATTAGAGTCGGTGTTTTCGTTTGATAGGTTTTTATTTATAGTTTCTTTTGTAAAAGAGTCATCGTTTCCTTTGTCTTTTATTTTGTTTCTTTTGTCTTTCTCCTTTCATAGAAAAACTCCCCAATAGAGTCTGTCTGGTCATAATAAGTGTGAATTGACTTCAAAATATGTCATCAGCTTCCCAATTATACAAAATGAGATCTGACTAGTGCATCCAAATGGTGTAGTCAGCGAGGAACAAGCGCGAGGCCAGTGTCAAGAAAATATCCCCAGCAAAAGGGAATAGACAAAAGGATTGACGAGTGTCAAAAGGGATATCCTTGCCAAAACCAAAGTTATAAACCTCAAGGCCAAAGCCCGTGGGCAAATCAAGGAGAGCAATGAGCATGATTTGGGAAATTCATACTAGGACTAAAAGGTCGGGGAAATGCCAGCTTCCGAGCTATGTCACAAAAGAAGACGGATATCCCCAGTAGGAAGGGACTATCCCCAGCACATAATATCATCCCCAACAAGCTGTGGAACGCAGAGCAAGGAAGGAGAAAGGGAAAAGCCATCCCAGTAGGGGTATCACAACCAACCACTATGTTTTAAACTAACAAATTTTGTTTAATTTGAAACAGGTAAAGGAAATGGCATTGATGCCAGAAATGCATGCCGCAAGGGATATTATCAAACTGGGGCAGAAAATTTTCCTTCTGCTTAGAAAATTTTCTGGAAGTCAGGTACCCATGCGGGAAAGAATAAAGATAACGCCAGTCTCAAGGGAAGTGGTCTTAGAACCAGTGTTGCCCCCAACATAATAAGTTCTATGGAGGAAGTTGTTCCCCAGCAAAGGGATGAAACTTGAGCTCAGTGAAGCACTAGTTCTGAAAGAATCAGAATCCCCCAACAGTGTTATCCTCGACAGCGTTATCCCCAACTGATAACATTTTACCCCCCAACAGGTAAGTAAATAATTCCCCAACAGTGTTATCCCCAGCAAGTATTCGAGGTAAGACATTTTCAAGTCATAAGGATATTTTGGGTTCATCCGCCCTCGAACAGGATATTTTGGGTTCATCCGCCCTCGAACAGGATATTTTGGGTTCATCCGCCCTCGAATAGGATATTTTGGGTTCATCCGCCCTCGAACAGGATATTTTGGGTTCATCCGCCCTCGAACAGGATATTTTGGGTTCATTCGCCCTCGAACAGGATATTTTGGGTTCATCCGCCCTCGAATAGGATATTTTGGGTTCATCCGCCCTCGAATAGGATATTTTGGGTTCATCCGCCCTCGAATAGGATATTTTGGGTTCATCCGCCCTCGAATAGGATTTTATTTTCAAAGTTGTTGTTGAAGCCAGGCGCCCACCTGAATAACGAAAGGAATACTTTTCTTGTCTGTCCATTGTATATTTTAGGTGCCCACCTGTATAACAAGGGAATACATTCCACACCTTTGCCAATAGGAGACGCACTTCCTAAGTCTAGTTCTGCCAATAGGAGACGCACTTCCTAAGTTAGTTTCACCCATAGGAGACGCATTTCCTCCTAAGTTTAGTTTTACCCATAGGAGACGCATTTCCTCCTAAGTTTAGTTTTACCCACAGGAGACGCATTTCCTCCTAAGTTTAGTTTTACCCATAGGAGACGCATTTCCTCCTAAATTTAGTTTACCCATAGGAGACGCATTTCCTCCTAAGTTTAGTTTACCCATAGGAGACGTATTTCCTCCTAAATTTACTTTTACCCATAGGAGACGCATTTGCTCCTAAGTTTAGTTTACCCATAGGAGACGCATTTCCTCCTAAGTTAGCATTGAAGTTGGGAGCCCGCCCATATAATAGAGGCATACATTTCTGTCATTTTACTTTCAGTTCTAGGTCGCCCACCAGTAAAATGCGGGAATACATTTCAGTTCTAGGTCGCCCACCAGTAAAATGCGGGAATACATTTCAGTTCTAGGTCGCCCACCAGTAGAATGCGGGAATACATTTCAGTTCTAGGTCGCCCACCAGTAAAATGCGGGAATACATTTCAGTTCTAGGTCGCCCACCAGTAAAATGCGGGAATACTTTCTGTTCTAGGTCGCCCACCAGTAAAATGCGGGAATACATTTCAGTTCTAGGTCGCCCACCAGTAAAATGCGGGAATACATTTCAGTTCTAGGTCGCCCACCAGTAAAATGCGGGAATACTTTCTGTTCTAGGTCGCCCACCAGTAAAATGCGGGAATACATTTCAGTTCTAGGTCGCCCACCAGTAAAATGCGGGAATACATTTCAGTTCTAGGTCGCCCACCAGTAGAATGCGGGAATACTTTTAAGTTCTAGGTCGCCCACCAGTATAATGCGGGAATACTTTCTGTTCTAGGTCTCCCACCAGTAAAATGCGGGAATACATTTCAGTTCTAGGTCGCCCACCAGTAAAATGCGGGAATACATTTCAGTTCTAGGTCGCCCACCAGTAGAATGCGGGAATACATTTCAGTTCTAGGTCGCCCACCAGTAAAATGCGGGAATACATTTCAGTTCTAGGTCGCCCACCAGTAGAATGCGGGAATACTTTTATGTTCTAGGTCGCCCACCAGTATAATGCGGGAATACATTTCAGTTCTAGGTCACCCACCAGTAAAATGCGGGAATACATTTATGTTCTAGGTCGCCCACCAGTAAAATGCGGGAATACATTTCAGTTCTAGGTCGCCCACCAGTAAAATGCGGGAATACATTTCAGTTCTAGGTCGCCCACCAGTAGAATGCGGGAATACATTTCAGTTCTAGGTCGCCCACCAGTAAAATGCGGGAATACATTTCAGTTCTAGGTCGCCCACCAGTAAAATGCGGGAATACTTTCTGTTCTAGGTCGCCCACCAGTAAAATGCGGGAATACATTTCAGTTCTAGGTCGCCCACCAGTAAAATGCGGGAATACATTTCAGTTCTAGGTCGCCCACCAGTAAAATGCGGGAATACTTTCTGTTCTAGGTCGCCCACCAGTAAAATGCGGGAATACATTTCAGTTCTAGGTCGCCCACCAGTAAAATGCGGGAATACATTTCAGTTCTAGGTCGCCCACCAGTAGAATGCGGGAATACTTTTAAGTTCTAGGTCGCCCACCAGTATAATGCGGGAATACTTTCTGTTCTAGGTCTCCCACCAGTCAAATGCGGGAATACATTTCAGTTCTAGGTCGCCCACCAGTAAAATGCGGGAATACATTTCAGTTCTAGGTCGCCCACCAGTAGAATGCGGGAATACATTTCAGTTCTAGGTCGCCCACCAGTAAAATGCGGGAATACATTTCAGTTCTAGGTCGCCCACCAGTAGAATGCGGGAATACTTTTATGTTCTAGGTCGCCCACCAGTATAATGCGGGAATACATTTCAGTTCTAGGTCACCCACCAGTAAAATGCGGGAATACATTTATGTTCTAGGTCGCCCACCAGTAAAATGCGGGAATACATTTCAGTTCTAGGTCACCCACCAGTAAAATGCGGGAATACATTTCAGTTCTAGGTCGCCCACCAGTAGAATGCGGGAATACATTTCAGTTCTAGGTCGCCCACCAGTAAAATGCGGGAATACATTTCAGTTCTAGGTCGCCCACCAGTAAAATGCGGGAATACATTTCAGTTCTAGGTCGCCCACCAGTAGAATGCGGGAATACTTTTAAGTTCTAGGTCGCCCACCAGTATAATGCGGGAATACTTTCTGTTCTAGGTCGCCCACCAGTAGAATGCGGGAATACATTTCAGTTCTAGGTCGCCCACCAGTAAAATGCGGGAATACATTTCAGTTCTAGGTCGCCCACCAGTAAAATGCGGGAATACATTTCAGTTCTAGGTCGCCCACCAGTAGAATGCGGGAATACTTTTAAGTTCTAGGTCGCCCACCAGTATAATGCGGGAATACTTTCTGTTCTAGGTCGCCCACCAGTAAAATGCGGGAATACATTTCAGTTCTAGGTCGCCCACCAGTAAAATGCGGGAATACTTTCTGTTCTAGGTCGCCCACCAGTAAAATGCGGGAATACATTTCAGTTCTAGGTCGCCCACCAGTAGAATGCGGGAATACTTTTAAGTTTTAGGTTGCCCACCAATATAATGCGGGAATACTTTCTGTTCTAGGTCGCCCACCAGTAAAATGCGGGAATACATTTCAGTTCTAGGTCGCCCACCAGTAAAATGCGGGAATACTTTCTGTTCTAGGTCGCCCACCAGTAAAATGCGGGAATACATTTCAGTTCTAGGTCGCCCACTAGTAAAATGCGGGAATACATTTCAGTTCTAGGTCGCCCACCAGTAGAATGCGGGAATACTTTTAAGTTCTAGGTCGCCCACCAGTATAATGCGGGAATACATTTCAGTTCTAGGTCGCCCACCAGTAAAATGCGGGAATACTTTCTGTTCTAGGTCGCCCACCAGTAAAATGCGGGAATACATTTCAGTTCTAGGTCGCCCACCAGTAAAATGTGGGAATACATTTCAGTTCTAGGTCGTCTACCAGTAAAATGCGGGAATACATTCATGTTCTAGGTCGCCCACCAGTAAAATGCGGGAATACTTTCAGCTCTAGGTCGCCCACCAGTATAATGCGGGCATACATTTCATAATTTTGCATTGAAGCAACTTTTTAGTCTTGTATTACAGAGTTTGGAATCAGTAACCCCACCGGAAGGCGGAAGGTTACAACAGGAATCCCCAGCAGTAAACAATAAAATCCCCAGCACCGGGAAGCAGAAGGTTGCAACAAGAGGTCCCAGCATAAACTCAAGTCCATGTGTCAAAAGGAAGAAAAGCATCGGAAGAAAAGCACCGGAGGAAACACAAGCCGACAAGAAAGCAAGGCAACAAGAACAAATTTTAGTCTAGCCTAGCTTCTTGTTTTCTTTTAAGCACGGTGTAACAAGGAGATCAGTAAGCAGTAGTAATAGCATGCAACAACAGTAACAGTGCAGTCCAACGGTAGTCCCAGCTACCAAAGTTTTCCGAACTACATTGACCTGATTCCTATTTAGCCCAGGATATGTAGGAAACCTTTGAAGCAAAGGTTCGGTCAAATCTTTTTTAAAAAATGCTTCAACGGAGTACTCGAATGGGCAAAAAATCGCTCGCTTTATCTTTGCACGAAAACCCTTCGTGTCTTCGGGCAAAGAGGGGCAGCTGTAAGCACGTGATTTTTGCCCTATATGAGAATTACTCCCAAAAAATTCAAAAATAAAATGATTTTTCTTTGGTGTGTAATTTTGTGATATTTTGTGATATTTTGAAGAATTATTTGTATTTGTCTGTGCGTGTTTATTCGCTAAATTAATAAAAAATACAAAAATATGTCGCATTTTGCATGTAGTATTTAATTCTACAATTGTTAGTAATTAAAATTGTTTTACAAAAATTAAAAATTACAAAAATAGGCATCGTTTGCATTTTTAGCATTTAATGTCCAAATATACAATTTTATGCTTAATTAATACTTAATTGTGCGTTAATTGTTATTGGGAGTTAATTTGCGCTTTTATAACTTAATTTAGTTTTTAATAATAGTTTAAGTATTTTTATAATTTAGTTTTAGAAAAAATAAAAGAAGAAAAGAGAGCGAAAATATAAAGAAAGTCGGAATTAGGCCTCTTCTTCAATTTCAAGACATAGGCCCAAAAAATGGCCCAATCTTCCCTACGACCCAGTCCATTTCGAACTGGGTCGACCCAGTCCATAACCCAAAAGACCCAATACCCCTATCTTGCATTTCAAAGACACAAAACAAAACAAAAAAAAAAAAAAAAAACCTAAAAATGACCTAAGTCATCCGCCCCCCCTATCATTCTTCTTCTTCTTTTCTTCTTTCTTCTCCAAACTCTAAAACACACATCCATGGCTGCCATGGCTAAGCTCCAGCAGCTTAATCTCCTTCGACACAAGCGCACACACCACCAAGAAGCCCATCTTCTCCATGTCAAGCTCAAAAGGCTCGTCCATGGCTGCGTCTTCGTCGTCAACCCATCGCCATGTTTGTTGCTTTTTCTTGCTGCCTCTGCGTCGTCCATGGCTTCCCGAACTGCTGCTCCATTTTCTCCATAAGCTGCTGAACGCAGCAGCAGTAGACGACCAGCTGCTGCCCGTGTCCAGCTGCGACGAGCAGCCATGGCTGTCCGCGACGCTGCCGCTGCTCCTCCTTCCTCCGCCGCTGCTTCTACTTCTTCTTCGTCTTCGTCGTCCTTCGTTCGAGCTTTGGTCGAGGCTTGGACAGATTTGTTTACAATCAAAGTTCGTCGTTGATTCATCTCCGGTTAGTTGTTTTTGAGTTTTATTTTTGTTCATATTTTGTTTGATATTTTCCGGATCCAAAATCGTTAAATGATTTAATCCTTGTTTTGTTCGTTGTTCATCTTTGAAATAATTTTCTATTGTGTTCATGTTGTTTGTTAAATTAATTTTCAGATTTCAAAATAGAAGTTTAATTAGTTGTTTTCATGTTTATTTCATGTTTGTATTATTGTTTAAGTAAGTATTTGTTAGTTTGATGTTTGTTAGATTCAAATTGAAATTTAATCAACTATTTCTTCAATTTGTTTCATGTGTTTATGTATTGTTAGAAATTGTTAATATTGTTAAGTTCAAGTTTAAGTTCATAATTGTTTCTTCGTCGATCTTGTTATTTGTTTAAAGAATTTAGTTGTATTAAAGGAATATATTGTTTTAATCGTTTAATCCGTCATGTTTGTTGTCTTAAAATAGATTCATTCATGTTCATACTTTGTTTGGATGATCTTGAATCCGAATTTTATATAGTTTGATTTCTTGTTTACCATTTATGATTATTGCTTGAATTGTTCTCATAATCTTGTTTTAAGTTTAATATAAGAATTGTTTGTTGTAATGTTGTTAGAGTTGATTTTAAGTTCAATATGATTGAATTTAGAAATCTTCATACTTTGATTGTTGTTGTTGTTGAATCCGAAAATAGGATTGTTTGTTGCTAAAATATTGTTCAATCAAATTTTAGTTGTTCTTTGTTGTTCAAATCGTGTTCATGTGATTTGTTGTTGAAATGTTGTTAAAATCGTGTTCATGTGATATTGTTGTTATGATGTTCATCCATGTTCATATTGTTGTTTGAACATTGTTAGAAATTGATCATATTGTCTATATTTTGGTTAAGTTTGATTAATTGATGTGTTATAGCTGATGGGTAGTTTGGTAAATTTGTAGTACGTTTAGGGGTAGTTTGGTAATTTCAGTAAGGTCGGAAGGGGTAGTTTAGGAATTGTACATTTTGAAATTGTTTATTTGAAGCATGGGGGACAAAATGAAATGGGGTGGGTTGTGATATGATTATTTAATATAAAGGGGGACAAGATTTAAATTAAAGGGGAATCTTGCATTATTTTAAATAAAGCATGGGGGACAAAATATAATGGGGTGGTGTGATATGTTTATTTAATGTAATGGGGATGAGTGGAAAGATAATGGGTTGGGTAGAGAAAAAGTATTGATTTAATTGATTAAAAGGTTTATGAGATGTGTTATATATATGAAGTCTTGAAGAAAAAAGAACAAGAATACAGATAGAGAAAAACACACAGAGAAAAATACAGAGAGAGAAAAAAAAACGGGAGAGAGAAACAAATCTGAAAAATAAGAGAGAGAAAAGGGCTGAACATTTAAGAGATAGAAAATTCCGAAAAATATTTAAGCTTTCAAATATAATAAAAAAAAACTAAAAAAAAAATATTCTGTTTTCTTTTGTTGTTTGAAATCAGAATTAATGGTTGTTTCATAAAAGCTGGAAGCTTTTGTTTTTTTTGGATTACTACTCTACCGGTCTGTTACTGGGTTGTTACTGTTGCTGGGCTATTGTTGCTGTGTTGTACTGATTTTACTGCTGTTGCTGATTCTCATATTCATTTTCTTTTGCTTCCAATATCAGGTACACAACTGAAAAGCTGTTTATTGTAATCCGAAATATGAAGCGTGAATACATATGAAGAATGAAAATTTGAAGTTTTAATTTCGTTTTTATTTCTTTGTTCCTTTTGTTGATTGTATTTAAGCTATTTCATGAATTACTAAATAATAAATGGAATAAGAAAATAATATCATAAGTTAGTCTGTAATAAATCAGTTCGGCAAAATAGGTTAATTCACTAGTTATGAAGGCTTCAAGATTATAGGTTGATCATGAACAAGTAGCTAAATTTAGCTAAGACACGAATTTAAATTAAACATCGTAAATTAGGCATTAAGACATGACTTGAGCTTAAGCAAGATTAAGAGAACGTTTAAGTCTAATAAACTTTCTAATAAGCTTTAGTAATTATGGTTAAATCTAGTTTCAAATGATTGTGATTAATTAATCTCAATAATTTTTTTTAAAAAAAAAATAACAATGTTGAGTTTTAATCTAGCTATATTTGTTTATTTTGAATATTAGTTGTTGAATTTTTATTTTATTTATAATTTCGAAATTAAGAGTGAAATTCCTTTTTCATCAATATTTGTATTAATCAAGCAATTAGCATGTCATGTCTTCTTAAAATAATAAAAGCTAGTAATCAATTAGGATTTTCTTTCTTTATTTTAGAGACTCATTTTTATAGAAAAATGTAGTCGTTTTAAGATTTGTCCAAATAAATGAGATGAGCCTCGCTTAATGAAATGTATAGATTGCGGGGCCCTCGATAAATGTATATTTAATCGCTTAGAATTAGGGAGGAGCCGTTTTAGCAAATTTCACGGCCCTACCCAAAATAATGATACGCTAGACTCTTTAGGCGCGATTTAATTAATTTTACCTTCTTAAACTCGGATGCGCATTTCATGCGACCCAAATCTAAATCCTAAAACATTGAATAAAAATGTGTTCCGGATTGCGGGTGCATTTCATGTGACGTAATCCAAAGACATGTTTTAAACGATGTTCACAATTTTTTTTAAAATAATAATAATAATAATAAAGTGGTAAAGAGTTAAAATTGGCACATCGGTTCATAATTGTATTAAAATCAGATAAATAAGCCAAATATGACAATTGAGCGACCGTGCTAGAACCACGGAACTCGGGAATGCCTAACACCTTCTCCCGGGTTAACAGAATTCCTTATCCGGATTTCTGGTTCGCAGACTGTAATATGGAGTCATTCTTTTCCTCGATTCGGGATTAAACTGGTGACTTGGGACACCCTAAATCTCCCAAGTGGCGACTCTGAAATAAATAAACAAATCCCGTTTCGACTGTCCTTTAATTGGAAAAAAACTCCTTGTACCCTCGCGGGGGCGGAAAAAGGAGGTGTGACAGTTCGTTCTAGGTTGTGATTTAACTTACTTAAATATTTTAATTTGGTGTGATAATTGTGTTGAAGTGTCACATGGTTGTTTGTTTTAATTTTTTGTTTCATTATTTATTTTTGTTATTTCATTTTTGTTAAGAAAACAAAGAAAAGATTGATTTGGGCCCAGGCACCTCCCGAAACGACGCCGTTTTAGGCAAGTCGATCTGAGCCGTCTAAGCCTCTTGATCCAACGGTCCACATACGCACCCGTGACCTGACCTGTTTAGACGGTCCAACCCAATCCATCACTTAAAACCAAACGACACCGTTTTAATACCAAACGGCTTCGTCTCACCCCTCACCATCAGATCCAAGCCGTTGAGATCATCTGATCCAACGGCTCATATCTAAACCCCTAGACCATATATAAGCCTTCCCTTCACACCCCACGCCCCCTATCCGAACCCCACCCTTCACTCGTCTCCTTCCCCAAGCCCTGAAACCCCCAAACCCTAGCAGCCGCCCTAGTTTCCCTTTCACCAGAACCCGGCAGCATGAACGCCGGTGACCACCCCCTTCACACCCCTGAAGCATCCGACCACCCTGAACACGAATCCACTAACCATGTACATTGAATCACCTCCCATCGTCTCGAATCTGGATTTGAAGATTCGAGACAAAACTCGATCTATACCAAACCTCACCATCTTTGTATCAGACACTCCCATGACTTCCCTCGTGACCAAACCAAGCTTGGTTTGGTCCGAATCTATCCACAGCTTCTAAAAAACCAGATCTGGAAATCCAGACCCTAGAACACATGGACCTGAGGAATCCGGCCAGTCTTGACAGGGGTCTGAGGTCTAGTAGACCTTAACCAAGGTGTTCTCATGTGAGAACACCTTGGTTAAAGTTTGTTCGGCTTCAAATGGTCAAAGTGGAGTCAGTTTTGGGTCAGTTTGGTTTAAACATTTTTCGGTAAGTTGTTCTTTTCCTTTTTGTTTATACAACTGCCAATTAAGTCGTTAGCATGCTTTGTTGTGTTTGTTTGTTATTTTCTGATAGTTTTCTTAATTTCTTCCATCTCTGTCAAAGACCTTTTTATTTGGTCGATTGTTTTCTGTGTATGATTTGAATGTATCCTGTGATAAGCATGTCCGATTAGGATAGTCGTCGCATAAATAACTTATATAGGTTCCCAGTGATCGACCAAAGTTGTCCGAAGCCCTTTAGGTCCCTGTATGTGTTTGTTTATTTGAACGACTGATTATTACCTGTTATAATTAGTATAGTCGACTCGATAAATGTCGTTGATTAGTTCTCTATAACTAATGGATCAAATAAGCTAATAATTTCACATGACTAAATGAACCATGTCACTGACTGAATGCTCGACATTGCCTGAGATTAGCCTATAAACTACATTACAAAATAGCTAAAAGATTCAGTCTAGGGCAGCTTCGATTTTAAATTTTTCAGAAGTCCAAAATAACCCATTATTGCAAAGGGTCAAGACAGTGATAATCAGGGTTTAACAGGGGTAGTCTGGGGTTTGAAAAGAACAAAAATAATTAGTTTAAATGAGCTGACAAGTAGGGTACTGAATTGGGATTAAACTAATACCAATGGGGAACAAGACACAAGAGTATGGGGTTTAAAATGAATACTAAAATGAGCCCATAACTCTTGATTAAAGAATAAGCCAGGCGTGGGGAACAAATGGCTGGCATCAAAAGATGCTTAGGCATGGGTTTAAAGGGTATGGGCAGTCTGCAAAATGGAGAATCCAGGCAGCTTGACTGCACTAGTCGTTTGGCTTATAAATAGGCCATTTCAGAACTTAAAAAGGGCTGGAAAATTTTGAGTCTTAAGAGAGGTCTTGTGAGCTTAAAGAAAAACTGAAAACATAAGGAAATTTCTAGTAAACACTGTAACCAAAACACTGTCTGAAAGCTACAGAAGAGTTTGTATTTGGTCAAGTTGTCTCGGCCAAGTTCTGTTGTTTGCACTGATTGAGCTGCTTGTGATTGTTGGACTGCTGGTGTTGCTGCATAGAACACTCTGTTATTTCTGTTTGTTTCACTACTCTTTTCTGGGATCACTTGTTTGGTGCTCGACCATCTGTTGGTTTTCTTTGTTCTGGAAATTGTCGCTGGTTGTCTGTGGACTGTGGAAAACACTTGTGATTGTTGATTTGTTGCTGTGTTGTTGTTGTGTATCTGCTGTTGCTGTGTTTACTGCATACTGCCCAGCTGATCATTCCTTTCTTCTTTGTCCTCTATACCAGGTACACAACCAATGCACTATCAAATGTAATTGGAACATTGAGCATGAATACAAACAGAAAAAGACTTGAAGTTGACTTTCATACATAGATTGTTATATTAGATATCATGTACTATACGATAATTTTCATTCCTGTATTGACAATAGAAGCAGCCTGTATGCCCAGTGTATATCAATATAGATTAGCTAAATGATAGTTTACATATGTATGCTGATAGGTGAAAATATTCCCAATGAAATAGGTTGCATCTCAGACTTAGTTTTACTTTGTAATATGTTCTGTAATGTATGCCAAGCATGAAAACTGTGCATCATTAGCTAAGCTCTTTCTCTTCTGATAAATGGTCTCATATAACTAGTAAACCACATGTTAAGACAAAGAACCAAAAGCTTGCAATCTCAACCTGATGAAGGTCGAGCCCAGGTCAAAACAGACCAAACAGACCCGCCCCGGATAAACAGTGGCCCGGGTCTGGCCCATTCCGCATGAGCTGGATTTGGGCCCATAATGTTCGATCAGCGGCCCGTATGCATGGTTGCGTTTCCTTACTCCGTAAAAACATTTCGGACCCTGCTATAAATAATCTGCAAGCATGTAATTAACTAGGACTATTTCTGTTTTCAATTAGTAGAAACAAAATGCGACAAGAAACGTAGTTACTATAGGATATCCTTTAAAAATAAAGACGAGATGAGCCTCGACAAATAAAAATGCACGAGCTGCGGGGCCCTCGTTAAATGTATATCATCGAAACATTCAGTTTCCAGGATGGGTCGTTTAGCAAATCTCACGGCCCTCCCAGAATAATAACGCGATAGTCTCTTTAAGCGCGTACTTAATAATGTTATCTCCTTAAACTCGGGTGCACATTTATGTGACCCAAATCCCAATCTCAACGGAATCGAAATGTGTCTCTAACCACGGGTACATTGATTGTGGCGTGGTCTGAGATGCATTTCCATGACGTTGCAAATTCTTTTCATAAGGAATGAGACGAGCCTCGACAAACAAAAAATGTACAAAGTGCGGGGCCCTCTAAATGTATATATATAAAATACTTAGAATTCGGGACATGCCGTTTAAGCGAATTTCATGGCTTTCCCCAAAATAACAACACGCTAGTTGCTTTAAGCGCGCCTTTAATAATTTATTTTCCTTAACTCGGGTGCACATTTATGTGACCCAAATCCAAATCTCAACCGAGTCGAGATATGTCAATAATCACGTGTACATTGATGTAACGTGATTCGAGGTATCTTTTCGCGACGTTGCAATTCCTTCTTTTAAAACAATAATAATAAAGCGGTTAAAAGATAAAATTTGCACATAAGTTCATATTTGTATAAAATCAGATAATCGAGCCGAATATAACAGTTGAGCGACCGTGCTAGAACCACGGAACTCGGGAATGCCTAACACCTTCTCCCGGGTTAACAGAATTCCTTACCCGGATTTCTGGTACGCAGACTGTAATATGGAGTCATTCATTTCCTCGATTCGGGATCAAAATTGGTGACTTGGGACACCCTAAACCTCCCAAGTGGCGACTCTGAAATAAATAAACAAATCCCGTTTCGATTGTCCTTTAATTGGAAAAACTCCCCTGCGCCCTCTCGGGTGCGGAAAAAGGAGGTGTGACATATATATATATATATATATATATATATATGTGTGTGTGTGTGTGTGTGTGTGTGTGTGTGTGTGTGTGTGTGTGTGTGTGTGTGTGTGTGTTTATTATAATTTAAATTCATATTTTTTAATAACTTAATTGTACAAATTATATATATATATATATATATATATATATATATATATATATGTGTTTTTATTATAATTTAAATTCATATTTTTTAATAACTTAATTGTACAAATTATATATATATATATATAATTATGTGTTTTTATTATAATTTAAATTCATATGTTTTAATAACTTAATTGTACAAATTATATATATATATATATATATATATGGATTTTATACAATTATTAACTTAATTGTACAAAGTTTGCATTTTCAACAACCAGTATAAGTTACTTAAACAAAAGGAATTCTAAGCTAATATACTACACATTACTACGCTATAAGGGTCTACGTTTTACTACGCTAAAAAGGTCTGGATTTTACTACGCTAAAAAATAATCTAAACTAACCATAAATAACAAATAAATTTAATTGCAAATAAAATACAAAACGGCATGAAAACACATATATATAAATCAGGATATTAACAGATAAATTTATTTTACTAATTTATATTTTTTTAGAAAATACTAATATTAAATCCGGATAAATTTAACATGCTAGTTTCGAAAAAAACACAACGAAATAGAACACATACAAATCAAATAATATGCATTATTATAAATGTTTCAACTTAAAATAAATCGAAATACCTCGATTTAGAATTTTGCCAAAGCAAAAAGATTGAAATTTTGACTCCGAAATTGTGAATCAACAATAACACGAAGCTCTACTTGAATGTGGGACCCTTTTTCTTCGAGTTTTATGTGTCGGGGGGGGGGGGGATTTTTTTTTTTTTAAAAATGGCAGAAACGGGGTGGTGGGGGACCAAGAAGAGATGGAATCTTTAAAAAATGAAGGATGAATCGAGATGGAAGACGGAGGGGTATAAAATATCTATGTATAGCGCCATTATACCTGGCGCTATACATTAATGATGTATGTATAGCGCCAGGTATTGTGGCGCTATACCTGGACTTGTCAGATTTTGCAGTATAGCGCCACAATACCTGGCGCTATACATTAACGGTGTCGTTACTGTTAGTATATAGCACCATTGGCGCTATATATAAAATGTCATTTTTTTTACCACCTATTTGTGTAGTTTGAGTCCAAAAGAACCACATTTTGGTTCCGGATTCCTCCAAAAAAGGCTTTTTTTTTTTCTTTTCAAATTTCATTTTTTCCGTGACCACCCACCATACTACCCATCACCAAAAAAAAATTATTTTTTTTACCTTAATTTTTTTTTTTTTTTTGCAATTTCAAATTTCTGTTTTTTCGTTTTTCTGCACTACCCACCACTCACCCAACCCCCTCACCCACCTCCCACCCGCACCAAAAAAATTTACTTTTTTTTATATTTTAAATTTATGTTTTTTTCGTTTTAGTGCCCCCCCTCCGAAAAAAAATATTTTTTAACTATATTTTTCAGTTTAAATTTTTTTATTTATCCGTCTAAAAGTTCAAAGTTTTACAAGTTCCAAAATTATGAGTTCGGAGGTTTATGTGTTTGGAAGTTTACGGGTTTAGAAATTATAAAGTTTACAGGTTCGAAATTCCGCGGTTTTGAAAGTTTAGCGGTTCGAAAGATTATGAAATTTATGGGTTCGGAAGGTTGTTGGTTTGAAAGTTTATGGCTTCATGTTTATTATATCTAAATTATTTATGAATACTCTTGAGAAGTCATTTCCCTTAATTTGCGTACCAAACACCGAAAAATGAATAAGATTACTACTTGTTTTCCAAGAAAATATTTTCTACGGAAAATATTTTTCGTTATACTAAACACATCCAAAATGCCCAAATAAAAAATGCTGCCAAGTTGAATGGGCTTCATATGTATTTGGCCTTAATTTTAACATTGCGGTGATACATCTGCCCAATCTAGTATTATGTTTAATTAACTCAAAAATCAGTTGCAGGTTAATGTATCTATATTCACTTTTTCTATCTCAGAAATGTCATTTTAGACGGTGGAAATTCATTTTCAAGCTGTACTTATGTTACCCTTTCATTGTCTAGTTAAATTTCAATTATATAACGTGTGAAATGAGGCACGTTGAAAAACAAATAAATAATAGAGCCGACATCGGAACAGTAGCGCACGAGTTTTTTGGTTGTCACAATATTGACACATAAACACAAAATAAACACTGATAAAGCGTTGACGAAAGGAAGAAAACAACCCTTCAACTTGACTTTTGGCCACAGACTTACGCTTTTATGCAGCGTGGAACCACGTCGACACTCCCACGTCTCCTTCTCATCAATAGTCTACTAGACTAATAGCTCGTTTGACTAAGCTGCAAAAATTATTGAGAAGTGTTTTTTTTGAAAAGTACTTTTGGTGAGAAGCAATTTGTGTTTGACTAATTAGTTTGAAAAGCACTTCTGAGCAGCAATTAGTGTTTGGCCAAGCTTTAAAAAACTGCTTCTAAGTGTATTTTTCTCAAAAGTGTTTCTCAAAAAAGTGCTTTTGGAAAGAAACTATTTTTTCTGCTTCTCCAAAACTGCTTCTGCTTCTCCTCAAAAGCATTTTTTTTCTTTCCTAAAGTTTGGCCAAACACCTCAAATTGAGGCCAAAAGTGCTTTTGGAAAAGAAAAAAGCACTTTTTGGCCAAAAATAAACTTGGTCAAACAGGCTATAAGTCAATTACAATTGAACATAAAATATACTTTAAGTCATTTTCAACACATGGAAAACTAGGCCTTTTTAGCTCTATACTTCTAAAAAGAAAATCTACCCCCACCTTAGTTTTTTTTTTTAATACAAAGATCCTTGATTTGAAGTTAATTACTATAGCTAGACAAAATAATTAGGATATATCATACATGTGTTTTTGTGCACGTTTTATATAAAGATTCTTGATTTGGATTTGGAGTTAGTACCTAGCTAGTTGGACAAAATAATTAGGATACATATGTTTTTTGTGCACGTTTTTGTGAAGGAGTTTTAGCACTTTTTTTTTTTTGTCGAGCTAAGATGCTGGCTGTTGGAGCAGAAAAAAAAAAGTGAAAAGGTTGGTGATGAGATCTTATTAAAACACATTTTGAGTGTCTGTAGCAGCTTATTTTTGAGGATTTAATGCAGTTTCTGTTACTTTTGTTGATTGTTTTTTTTATATAGGAAACTAGTGATCTAGTTAGTGTGAAGTGCCTTGTCTCTACGTTCGCCTTTATATTGATTGCAGCAACTCACAGCTATTTGATACGTAATTCAAGTGAAAAATAAGACGTGTACTGTGATTTATTATACAAGGAAAAGGTTAATGGATTAAACTTCCATGATAATTATATTTGTGCAGGGTGTTGATTGCATCATTTTCGTCACCAAATTAATACTTGCGCGGGCAAAATCTTTAAAAAGAATTTACTTGCGTGAATCTTGTGATATTTTTAGCCGCACATGAAACAACTCTGATAATAGAAAGACAAAAAGAACAGAAAAAAGAAAAGAAAAGAATGGGTCAATACCACGTGATTTTTGCGCGCTGTGGGTAGCACGTTGTTCATGTCGATGGCCATAAACTATAGAGGGGCAAAACAAATTTTTGTTTAATTTTCAAAATTATTTTTTAAGAAGTGTTCATCTCTAGGTGTTTTGCTATTGGAATCTAAAAATAAATACTTTTTTTAAGATTGGAAAAGAGTCTCACTGTCTTGTTCAAGATAATCGCAAGTAAATGAAATTGAACCTATCCCTTATAATTTCATGTGGACTAAGGAGTATATAGAATGAACATTATGGCCCCCCATCCAGGGGCGGATTTAGGGGCGCAAGGGTGTTCACCCGAACACCCTTCGCCGAAAAATTACACTATATATATAAGGCAAAATCTATTTTTTATTTCTATATATTAAGTTTTGAACACCCTTAATACAATCCAAAAGTGTAATTTAGTGGTCAAGGGAGGTCAAAATTTACATAAGGTCATGAGTTCAATTCTCACTAGCTACAAAAAAAAAATTTAAACCCCCTTCGTGGAGATTCTGCCTCCGCCACTGCCCCATCCCTATTCCCATGATAACTCCAAGTACACTTGGCAATTTGCTTCTATATAAAGTATGAACAAAATATATAATCTACACCAAATTTTAAATAGTGATGTCAAATAACCGAGTTACACCACGTTAAGCAATTATATTGGATTGACTCAAATAGATGACTTTGTAGCTTAACTCGTCTAAAGTTTATTTCGGTCAATATAGGTTATAGGTCAACTTAAGTGGAGCAATGGTTTAAAAATTAAAACCCAACAATTTTTTATTTATTTATATAATTTGTTTGATTACTGAAGCAAACTAAAATAACGTTTGATGAACGCAAAGCAAACCAACAATAATCTACTTTTTTCCTTTTCTATCAATAATTTGGCTATCAGTAAATAGCGTCATCAATGAAGGCGTTATTAACTTAAGCCGCTGAATTCAAGCCAACTGAAAAGTATACTTAAACACAGGACTGAATGGACTTGTAGTTGCTCATTGATTTGAGGATATGCATGGGCCTTCAAACACAGGACTGAATGGGCTTTCGCCCAAAATTATGATAGAATTGGACTATGACGAGAGTGTAAAAATAGCACGAGCTAGCCAGTTTTTGGATTGATAATTCAAAAATAGCCAGCATTTGCAAAGTTATTAAAAATAGCCATTATTTTGCTGCAACACGGAAAGTTCCAGCATAATATACTGGAGATCAGTGCACCTGTATATGAACTTCCATCATATTATGCTGAAACTCCAACACACAGAAAGTTCCAGTATGTTATACTGGAGTTCCTGTATATTCTGGTATATTATACTAGAGTAATTTTTTGGATTTTGAACAGTGTTTTTGTTCAGATTTATCTTTACATGAAAAGTGGTTAAATTTCGATTACTTTTGAAATTGTGGCTATTTTTTAATGACCACTTGTAAATCTGGCTATTTTTGAATTTCTCCCGATTAGAGTGCGCAGGCTAGTCAGAACTCATGCATTGGAGGCCTGTCTTTATCGGGGTATTATCCAAAATCTATTTATATTCGGTAGCCGAAAACATACATAAAATTTGTATGATTTTTATATATAATATAAATATACCAAAACAAACCACGTAATTCAAGTGATAAATTTAAAAGAAACTAGTCTTATGGTACGCGCGTTGCGCGTGTAACCTATCTAAATGAGTATAAAGCTTTTACAAAACCATATAAACGATATTTAAATTATAAAGTAAAAGTGTAATTTATATTTAAAAAAATATTGATTTTATATAACTGACTCAATAAAGAATATCGATTTATACCTTCTTTAATTATGTTTTCTTTTTCTCTTTTAACTGTTTCATTAGATTGAGCTCTTATGCTGTTATATCTTAAGTCTTTGCAAAAGCTTCCAAATTCTAATCTTCAATTTTTTGAAGACTTAAAATAAGATCTATAGTTTTATTAGCAGATTTCCAACGTGCGTTTATATGCACTTTATCTAAGACATATATGAAAAAAGTCATAATTACTTTATATAATTCAAATAAGCAAAAGATTTGTAATTAATTTTCTATTTGGTTTTGAATTCCTAATAATTAGGTGTTTCTATACATATGTAGTTCGAATAAGGTAATATTTAATAACTATAATTTTAGATTATTTTAAAATCATAAATATTAGGAGAATAACTAAATTACGATTATATCTAATATATAATCTATTTTTAAAGGGTAAAAAAGGCGAACGATATTTCGCTAAAGACCTTCGTGATTTTAATATAGTATAGATATATACAAAAAAAAAAATATTGCTACTATTTTGAGATAGATTATACATTATCATTTTCCCGTCTTTTATCCGCGACTATAGTGGGTTGGTGATCGGGCTTTTTACCAAGCCCATTAAGGCCGGAGTTATTGGAGCCCACTGACAAACGGTAGATGGGAAGCCCATTGAAAATAGCAAGAGTAAAGTGCTCTTTAAATGAGACTCTTTAAATAGACAATTAGGGGCACAAATTCCTTTTTTTTTTCTTCAAACTTTATGTTATAAAGGTTTTGGTTTTATTCCTATTCCCAATATGTCATTATTTTAAGTAATGAACATCAAGTAGATTGTTGGAGTAATTCCACTAAAAACTTTAATTCTACTTTTATTATTTTAAAAAAAAAGTAAGATTTTGCCGTGGTTCCTTGAGTGCATATCGTATAGTAGCAATTAATATGCTCTCGTTTTCTCAACATACCTTTCAGTTTTAGATGTCACACCACACATGCTTTAAAAAGGGCACAAATTCCTTCATGAATGGCTTTGATGTGCTTAAATAAAATTAAAAAATAAGGCATCTAATGATAACCTCACATATTGGTTTAAAAGAAAATTAAAAGCGACAAATCACCTTCGCTTTTGACTGCTAGAGACTGAATACGCTAATTGATTAGTATATACCTTTCATCATTAAGCTGTTTATCTAATTGGAACCTTAGTGTTACAAGTTTATCTTATCAACATCATATTCTTTGTTGTCTAATTGTATTTATTGTACTCTCCTACCTGTATGGAGGAAGGAAAATGGGACATTTGCATCTGTACCCGTTTTTTGGGTCACGTTTTAATTTGTGTCCGTTTTACAAAAAAAATTGCAAGCGTACCTATTTTTTTGCGTAACTTCAGCATACAGAGCTGGAGTAGCAAAGGCAATCACGCAAAACTTCAGCATTCTAGTAAACGGGACTGAAGTAGCAAGTGTGTTGAACCAAGTGTGCTAAAAAATTTATTTGTAATTGCTGAACTTAAGCATAGTAGCTGAAGTTTTTGTTTTTGTAACTGGCGAAGAGCTGAAGTTTTTATTTTGTAACTGGCGAACTTCAACTCTAGAGCTGAAGTTTTTGTTTTTGTAACTGGCGAATTTGTTTTGTAACTGACGAACTTCAGCTTTAGAGCTGAAGTTTTTGTTTTGTAACTGTCGAACTTCAGCTCTAGAGTTGAAGTTTTTGTTTGTAACTGGCGAACTTCAGCTCTAGAGCTAAAGTTTTTGTTTGTAACTGACGAACTTCACCTCTAGAGCTGAAGTTTTAGCCTATTTACACCATGAGTGTAATCCTCCCCTCGTTCATAGGTATTTGTTTCTTTCACTTTTTCGCATTCTTGATTTTCTCCTCAAATGATGATATACACGATTTTTGTCTGTAACAGAACCATTATTAAGTTCAAGTTATTGTAAAGTTCTACACCAAGCTAATTATATTCTGTATTTTCTGGTTGAAGAGATGTTCAAGCTAGCAGTATCCTTCTCGACGATAAATTTGAAGTAAGGCTGGGATGTTTGAGCCTAATTGGTCAAACATATGGAATGGTGGTAGTATTAGAGAATTAATCATAGTGTCATCCAGTTGTTAATAGAAGAAGAAAAAAACGAAGGAGGAGAAGGAGGAGGAGAAAGGGGCTGAAGTTATTTAAAAACTGGAAACAGGTTAAAATTTTTTTTAAAAATGGGTATAGGTTAAATGGGGGCGACCAAATAGGACGTCCCGTGCAATTTTTACAAGGAAAATCCTACTCCCCTCTTATTCTATATAGAAAAAGGAAAGACAATGAAAATGAAAACGAATTTAAGAAAAGGTATATATTCATGAAGAGGCAGAGACATTCAAAGCGTCTCATCTACTTGTAAAAGGGACTAAAGAATTAATATTTTTCCGTTTTAAATTATGTGAACCAATTTAACTAGGTATGAAATTTAAAAAAATTTAAGAATTTTTGAAATTTATTATCTTAAACTACCATAATATTTTGTGATTACAAGAGTTTTGAAATTTGTCGCATGAAATAAGTCATAATATTTGTGTGGTTACGCGAACTTTTTATTAAGATTATAATGAATAAATTAAATTAAATTATTTCTAAGTTAAAATTTTTTATTCTTTTTTTAAATGAATTAAAAAAATCACATAAATTAAAACGAATGTAATACTCCTTCTCTTTTAGGGGTGCTTATCGGGCGTATCAGGCGGATATTGCGTTAACGGTTTGACTTATCGGTTATCAGTTTATAAATAGAGTAATCCGCTAGCTATCCAATAAAACATCAGGCGGATTGGTATCGGTTTAACGATTATTGGACAGTTTATCGGCTAAAATCAAATAGATAATTAGGGGTGGCAATGAGGCGGGGCGAGGCGGAGCGGTTTGATGCAGGGCGGGGTGTGTTTACTCTTATGCGGGGTGCGGGGCGGGACGGGTTAAAATAATTTTTAAAAATTTTAAAGCGGGGCAGGGCAAGTTGCGGGTTTAATGTGGGACAACTTTGAAATTTATCTTTTTTGAAACAAAACAATCATTTCAACTACAATTTTACATTCTTCCTCACTTGCGCGAATACAATTTTGATTTATAATTAACCAATTTGCATACGTTTCACCAAAACAATATTACATAAGTCAAGATATCATATTAATAATAGAAATGATAGTAACCCTTTTATTTTGGAAGTTTACCAATTACCAAACTTTCCTCGTGAATTCCCTTTTTTATTATTCTTCTCGTTGCAATTTCTATTTTTACTGATACTTAGAACATTATTCTATTAAAAAAAGAATGAAATTTTCCTTTTATTTCGACACATTCTAGGTTGGTTAACTGAAGCATTGCAAGGAAATAAGCAATATCTTTATAAAATTCCTTTGAAGAGATCAAACTTTGTTAACAAAACTAATAAAAGATTGTTTGTTTTGTAATCAATTCACATTCACTACAAGTAAAGTCTTCTTTTTAAGCGGGGCCGGGCGGGTTAAAAACTGAAAAATTACTTTGCAGGGCGAAGCGGGTTAAATTTTTTGTTAGTTTTACCAAACCCGCCCTGCCCCGCCCCGCCCTGCCCCGACCTGCTCCGACCCATCGCCATCCCTAATAAAATAATAAAGCTTCAAAAATCTTCTTTTTTCCTCTTAATTAAATAGACAATTAAGGATATTTGAAATTTATTATCCTAAACTATCATAAAATTTTTACCTTTTAAACTTTTAAGATTACAAATTTAAAAAATTAATTTTATTTCTTTTAAATTTTGTGCCGAGTTAAATTATCTTTATCTGAATTGAGACGGAGAGTAGCTTTTATCGCGCTTCAAGGAAGTCCAACCAAATATCTCTTAACGAAGGGAAAATGGGAGAAATTCAAAAATAGCAAGATTTACAACTGGTCGTTCAAAAATAGTCCAGTTTCAAAAGTAATCGAAATTTAGCCACTTTTCATGTAAAGATAAATCTAAGCGAAAATACTGTTCAAAAACCCGGAAAATACGCCAGTATATTATACTGAAATTCTAGCATAAGTATGCTTGAACTCCAGCATATTATACTGGAGTTTCAGGATAAGTATACTAGAACTCCCGCATAATATGATGGAGTTCCAGCATAATTACACTAGAACTCCAGCATAATATACTGGAGTTCCAGCAAGTATAATTGTCCAATATAATATACTGGAGTTTGGAGCACCAGTGCTCCAGTCTCCAGTATATTATACTGGATTCAGCAAAGTATACCGGTCAAGCATAATATGCTGGAGTTCATACACAGGTGCACCGAGCTCCAGTATATTATGTTGGATCGCTCTCTGTTACAGCAAAATAGTGGCTATTTTTTATTGACTTCGTAAATACTGACTATTTTTGAATGATCAATCCGAAAACTGACTATACCGTACTATTTTTATGGAAAAGCCAGGCCCTCTAACTCCCTAAGTCAAGCTGATGGGGCCCATGGAGAACAAGAGGGACCATTCAAGGTGGGCTTGGAATCAGTGAGTATCCATTCTTAAACAGTACTCTCCACTGGGCTTTTTGTGTTGAGCATGCACAAATTGCCACATAAGACAAAGTGGGTCCCCTTTCTTTTGATATTTTCGATGACGTGGAATCACAGGGTCTCGTGATTTGAAAAGATTTGCGTGCTAGGGAAGCATGTGGCCACTAATTTATTTGTCAACATTCTCAGTATTTATCAATAGTTTCTTTTTTCATTTTTTGGTTCCGTTCTGCGAACATAAAAAAGTGCTGCCTCTTTTTTCCTACTTCCTACATTAAAAAAAGGATTAAAAATTTGTGGCAAAAAGTTATTTATTATTTTTACCTTGAAAATGGAAAAGTATTATTGTGTCAAAGAGTATAAATATTTGCTAATCCAGCTAGTAAAATAATACTCCCTCCGTTCAATTTTAGTTGTCAAGTATTCTAAAAATAAATTTTTATTTTTACTTGTCATTTTTTGCATATTAAAAGAAAAATAATTTATTTTTTCTGTTTTGCTCCTAGTATTAATTACTCATTCCAAATTATTTTTTAAATTCATTGAGACTATACACTAATTAATATGGGTATCATGGTAAATTATATACTTTATTTATTATTTCTTAAAAGCTGTGCAAAATCAATATTAGACAAGTAAAAGTGAACGGAGGGAGTAGTACGTACTAAGGAAAACCATATCTTTTAGAACTTATATTTAACTTCATTTCGTGGGTTAATATTCTTCATTTTGTGTACATCCAATTATTGATTGCACTAATTGAGTCAACTAACGAGTAATTGACTAATAGCTTGTTTGGCAAGCTTCTAAATTTAGCTTATGTTGTAAAATACTTTTAAAATAAATATTTTTAGTGAGAAACGATTTATATTTGGCTAATTAACTTGAAAAACACTTTTGAGTAATAATTAATGTCTAACCAAACTTTTAGAAAATAATTTTAATTGTACTTTTGTCAAAAATATTTTCAAAAATATACTTTTGTGGAGATGTTACTTTTTCTGTTTCTCAAAAACTACTTCTGCTTCTACCAAAAGACACTTTTGACACACATATAAAAAATAAAAATAAAAAACTTAGCCAAATAGGTTGTAAGGTGTTTTTTATATCTTCAATCTTCACATCTTGCTAGCTGTTGAGGATTATACTTTATTTCATTTTTCGTGAAGATTGTCCATGAATGTTGTAAGATTGATATTCCTTGATTTAATGAATTTTCCTTAATTTCAAATCTTCCTTGATTTCCAGGACTTCCCTTAAGCTTCAAATTTCTTGCTTAAATCTGGGGTCTTCACATGTTTTGGCATTTGTGCTATTGATATGTGGATATTTTCATGTAATGTATCACTCCTTTTACTGTGTGACTTATAATTATCTTCGCCTAGTCAAAAATCAAACACAAAGCACAGCTCTTTTATCGATTATTAGCATTAATTTGTTATCATCAAATTTTAGAGATGTAAAATACTGGGACTAACAACTTGTGGTGTTGAAAGTGAAGTTATAAAACTTATAACAAATTGGAAAAAAAAAACATATTTATACCCACTATTTATATTAAAATATTCAAAATTTATATTTTTTATATTCTCAGCCTAACGTTTTTTTATCCAAAATTTACAGTAAATCTTTAGTTAGATTGTACTACTCCTATTATTTTTGTCCAATATAGTGCTCCTGGCAATTCTTAAGCCGAGCGTCTTTCGGAAATAATTTCTTTGCCTTCTTGAACGTAGGATGTCTCTGTACATTCTAGCCTCCTCAAACTCTACTTGTGATATTAGGAGCCCGTTTGGACATACAAATTTTTTCCTTTTTTCAATTTTTTTTTTTGAAAACAATGTTTGGTTATCCCGTTCTTATAAAATGGATTTTCACGTGAAAATCCATTTTCAAATTTGAAAAACTGGTTCTCACATATTTTTCAATTGAAAATAAGAATTTGTTAGTTTTTAATTTTATAAATTTACCCTATATTTTTAAAATTTATAAAATGACCCCATCAGTTTTCATCTTTGGCCTATACATCTTTGGCAACTGATGGTGGAACATCAGTCCTAGTTGATACTTGAACTCTGCTTACTGGAAGTTTGATTATATGGTTATGACTTATGAAAAATATGTGGCTATGCCTACTTTTGCACCTTTTTTTTGTGTGTCAGTAGAATTAGAAAATGTGATATTAATTTTGCATCTTCTGTGTATTGCAGTAAAGCAGAATATGATAACAGTTAAACAAAAGTAACACTTTTATTGTTTATTTCAAGTAGAATAATCAAATTGGGGTGATTTTGATATTTTTTTATAAGTTGTGGGTTATAAATCATGTTTCATGGTTTTGAAAAAGAACACATCCAAATATGTTGCAAAAATTATACGAATTTTTATCTCATATAGCAAAGGTTAATACCTTATTTATTTTAAATAAATACCTTTTTAAAAAAATTATATTCCATAGCTACCTTTTGATTTTTATAGCCAAATATCTATTTATGGTTACCTCCTACCCTTAAGCCATAAAATACACTTTGTATTATTTTTCTCTCTCATTCTTTTAGATTTTTCTTCAGCCTCTCTCTCAACGCTTTGTATAATAGCCAACGAGTTCTCTCCGACTCAAAGCAAATCCCTTCAACCACTTCTACTGCCCAATCCCTCGAAGCTCACTGTAGCGTAACTGAATACAAAGATTCATGCTTTGCTAGCTTATCAAAAGTAGCAGCCTCAAATATTACTGACCCAGAAGCGCTATTTATCCTTTCTTTAAAACTTGCTAAAGATTCTCTAGTCAATTTGTCTTGCTACAATAAAATTGGTCCAAATTGACCAAAGAACCTAAAGTGCTACACGCTCTTAAAGTATGTGGGAGTGTATTTGACGATGCAATAGAAACGAGAACAGTCACGTTTCGAGTCAGAATCACGACCCTCTCGACGAGAAAATATTAAGGTTGTTCTTGAACAAAGACGACAGAGTTAGGGGCTGAGCAACTTGAAGATTCTGTTACCTTTTTTTAATTGTATTTCAATGTATCTCGCTGTATTTCCATGTATTTCATTGCCTTTTTTTCATTGTATTTCAATGTATCCCGCTGTATTTTATGTATTTCAATGTATCCCGCTGTATTTTATGTATTTCATTGTATTCACTGTCTCGCTATATGCGATGAATGTATTCAATTTTTTTTAATTAATATAATTTATGTATTCAGATGTATTATATAATTTCTCTGAAGATTGCTATGTTTCCGTGGAGAATCTTTTCTATAACTGAAAATAAAAAATTTGTGTGTTATAATTGAGTTTGTTGAGTTATATTAGGAGTCTATTATGTTAATTGATTCACTTTTCGTTTAAAAACAGTGTAATCCCCTATTTTACGTCGTGAATACAGTTGAATACAATAATCTGTCCAGCTGTAATCCCATGTTTCACGCCATGAATACAGTCGAATATAATAACTGATTAGCTAAACTTTCTTGATTCACGCCTATTTTTGCTACTGTATTTATGAATACAGTAGCTTAAATACATCTAATACATCTTATAATAAACAGAAAACATATCTACAATTCGTAATATAACAAATGGTATCTATAGATAGCCAATTACCACTAAAAGATAGTGCTTTATGAAAATTTCTCAAAATTATAACCAAACACAACTTCAACTTCAATTCAAATTTTAGTGAAATTCCAAATTTGATTTTTTTTTTGGAATTCTATGTCCAAACGCTTACTAGATACTCCCTCCGGATCACAATAAGTTACAAGTTTCTTTTTAGCACGTCCATTAAGAAAATGCTAAATTCTATACAAAAATACCTAGTATAACTAAAATGCCCGTATTAAATACTGGCCACATAGTTATAGTGAGGAGTAAGAAAACTTTTTAGGAATATGCACATAAGGGTAAAAAAGTAAAACAAATTGAATTTTTTCTTGATTACTTAACTGGACAGTTATTTTGAACCAAAATAAAAAAGTAAACTGGCCACTTACAGCTTGTTTGGATGGTCGTTACCTATTGTATCATATCGTATTGTTACTTTAAATACGATATTTGTTTTGATTGTTACTTAAATTTTATTGTATCGTATCGTTAAATCCGTCGTTACGTAACGACGAAATGTGCCACTTTATGTAACGACCGATTTGGTGTGGTTGCGTCGTTATCTTGTCTTTTTCTCTCATCTCACCCTTAACTATTATTAAATTATTTTATTTTATCATTTACCCTACCTTTTTTTATATTAATTTAACCCGTATCATAATTTATCTTTATAATATTACAAATTTATTCTTTATATTGTTAATGTATGATATCATGAAACAACAGCAAATGATACAATCTATCCAAACATTGCATTCATCAAACAATATAGTACAATACAATACAATACAATACGATAAGATACGATACATTATGAAATGACGTGTAATAACCATCCAAACAAGCTGTTATTGTGAACGGGAGAGAGCAGTCCATCTGATGAAAGTAAGGTGGAGTTAAAGTCCACTAAATCCGGAATTACTAGAGTAACCCAATATAGGCAAATAGAGAGGGCGTTAAGTGTCAATCTCAGCGCAGTGACATGGTCCGGGAATCCCACTTCAACCAGAAAAGATTACTAAAATACTCACTCTCTCTCAGTTATAAAGGATGGCGGAGAATTTGGGAGAAGACGTAAAGTAGAGTGTTGAAAAACCTGAAAGCTCTTCCTTGTCTTGTTTTGACACTCTTTTGCTCTCTCCACATTTTATAAAAGCTCCATTGCTTCTTCTTCCTCTTCCGCTTCACTCGCTTTCGCAGGTATTTTCCTCAACTCTCTTTCTCTTCCTCTTCATTCATGTATCAAATGGCGTTGTTGCGCATTCTTCGTCGTTAGTTTTTTTATTTTTTTATTTGTTTTTTTTGGATCTGGGTTTCCCCTGTTTTACAGCCAACTTGTTGATAGAAATTATTTTTAATATAGTCCATTTTTGTTTTGGAACAGAGTGCTCTGTTTTACTGGTCCTAAAGATGGCGGCGAACTCGTCCCCACAGCCGCAGTTTATGACAAACACTGCAAACAAGAACCTTTCCAATCAGCCACTGATTGATGATATCGAATATGATCAGATTGTTGTACCCGATGTCAGTTTTTTACGAGTTTTCTCCCCCTACACCTTTAACTTTTCTCCGAATGTGTTGTGTCTTTTTCTGTTTTGTCTTATGTTAAATATTTCTTTTTCACACTCTTCTCAAAACTTCTATCCTAAAAGAGAGTGACAATCTAGAACCCGAAAAAAAATGAGACACATCAATTCTTTTACAATTTTTTTGGAATAATCGCATTTAAAACTACACAAAACTATTATAAACAGTAATTAATTAAGAATTTATTATTTTAAAAAGAGTATGTTTAACTGCTCAAATTAATACATATGCCATATTCCTATAAACTGTTGTCAGCTGGAGCTATGAACAAGCAATGTTACTTGAGAGTAGAGATAATTGAGTTTTCTTTATTTTGATTTTATATCTTATTTTGCAGATAATTTTTGTACTGTGCTTATGTTTTTCATTGTTGGATATTCCGTATTTTAGTTTGCCCGGTTGTGAGAAAATTTGTAGGACTGGTAGATGGAAAGTTAACAGCATCGTGATTTCTTTCAATTTTCAAAGGGCCTTTAATATACATGCCTATTTTTATCCTTCCCATTTTAAAGTACAAATTACAGATCTATTTCTGTGGTTTTGAAGATGGTTTTTACTTTGTGTAGTTGCTCTGTAAATTTTAGGTTGGAAAGTGAGGATTCTTGTCTTTCTTGCATAGGACTTTTATTGTATAGGACTTTCACTTTCTTTTTACTAGTTCCAAGTTTACCACTTTCATTTTGCTGTTTTAACCATTAACAATATTGAGGTCTATCGAAGATAGACTCTCTGCCGCGTACATCCTACCATTCCCAAACCCCACTTGTGGGAATTCACTTGGTTTCTTGTTGTTGTTGTTGTAATAACCATTGACAATATTCATTTGCTGGCTCCTAACCTTTTACCATTATCTGAACTCTATATGATACTTTTTTTTTGTAACTTCTCTTTGCCATCCTATTTTTATTGATCCTATTTTATTACATCTAAATATGTTTCCACCAGAAATGTTTTAGGAAATCGTCTATGCTTCTTTTCTTTTCTTTTTTTCTTTTTTGTTGTAGCTACTTACACTGCCCAGTTACCAGTGCACCCAATGATGTAAAATCTCTCAATTCAATGACTAGAGTAAAATCTTAATTTAAGATGACGAAATTTGTTAGAAGTTACTTATTAGTAATAACATGTTCTCTGCTTGATATCTTGCCATGCAGCATATCTTTCCAATTCTGGTTCAGTGCAAGCATGTGACAAGATATTTCGCTGGAGTTCTTTTGTGATCTTACTAATTTCCATGAATTCTCTGTCATAGTTCTACTTTGAGTGATTTTGTTTCTTATATAGTGAAGAATAAAAGCTGGTAATACTAAATCCTGTAACCCGTTGTCTCCTCTCACATCATGTCTAGCTCTTCAATGTATCTGGTGTGGCTCTTGTCCGTTACATACAGCTGGAATTAGTTGCTTCATTTTGTTGGAGTACGTCGGTATATAATCCGTGGTGTCAATCAATTGATGAATGTCCTTGTATTTACAGAAGAAAAGCTGGAAGAACATATTTTCATATGTTGGTCCTGGTTTCCTTGTTTGTATTGCCTATATCGATCCTGGAAATTGTAAGTCTTGGTGATGAATTTGGATTTACTAATCACTTATTTTATTTCTGTATGTAACCTTTTTCTTTTCTCTTTACAATGTGCTCTGCAGTTCAAACTGATTTACAAGCTGGAGCTCAATACAAATATGGGGTGTGTATCTGTGTTGCTCTATCTTTCATAATCAAGTGTGCAGATGTCTATAGTAATCCTTAGGGTACAACTATAATTCATTTAGAAATTCTTCTGCAGAATGAATTTTTTCTGAGATTTCTAATACCTTTAATTGAACCGTAATGTATTAAACACCAAGTTTCTTCCAGATTCAAACTAGTCTTCAATCTCGAATAAACATGTAAGGCCTTGTTTTATCTAATAGCTTGGTAAATAAGGCGGTGGGATTTTTTTTTTCTTCCAACCTTTAAGTGATAGGGGAAAGTCACTCATCTTTGTCAGCGGCATTCTCCTTTCTATCTATCTTGAATTGAATTATGGAGGTGCAATTACTTTCTTACTCTTGTGTATGTGAATCCTAAGAAGTCCCTTACGAGCTGTTCCTCATCTTTTCATTTGTTCTGTTAATCTACAATCTATGTAACAAAGCTCTTACTTGTTTTGCAGTTGCTTTGGATAATCTTACTGGCGTCCTTTGCTGCTCTTGTGATCCAATCCTTGGCAGCGAATCTAGGGGTGGTTACAGGTTCATGATTTTGGATTAGTTGATATTCTTGTCAGTCTAAGCAGTAGTATAGTGGTGATAACAATGTACTCGCTTTGTTACAGGGAAGCATTTAGCAGAGCATTGTAGAAAGGAGTACCCAAAGGTGCCAAATTTCATCCTATGGATCATAGCAGAAATCGCTATTGTGGCATGTGACATTCCTGAGGGTAAGCGGTTCCCCAAATTTGACATAATGTGAACTTCAAATCTTTCTTGATACAAATTCATTAGTTGACCTCTTTCTTTCTTTCTTTCTTTCTTAATTCTGACATGTGCTTGTTTAAGTAGAAAGAGTAATTAGAATATGCAGACTTTCAAGGAAAGGAACGAATCATTTCTCATACTGAAGTTATTTAAACTCATTCATGTCACAAAGGGCCAGTAACTTTAGTTTAATTATCTATCAGTTGCGTGAATGACCAGTCCAACATAAAGAAATAAATTATGGAAAAAATAATATTAATTCATGATGGTCATTTGTTCGTCATTCCTTGTTTGACATTATCTCTTTTGCTAGTTTTACCTCTTATTTCAATTTTGCATTGTCGTCACTACAAGTGTCCACATGGTTGTATGAGAAAAAGACTGGTTCCATAGTTTGCATAGGTTCAAGGAAAGCAAAAACTCCTCTCTTGCCGAAGTAATTTTTTAAACTTGCTCACCTAGGGCGAGTAACTTTAGTTTAAGTGTCTAGCAATTTATGTGAAAGGCCAATCCAACCTAAAGAATTAAATTGTGATTAAGAAATGGGAAGCCTTAGTGACCATTTGTTGGTTATTCCCTCTTTGTAGTTATCTTTTACTTCATCTTTTTATATATTCCACTGCCTCTATTCTATTTCAAACTGGAAAAGTATATCTTTATGCACTGCCCATGCGATAAATGTTTGACAGAAAAAAGTTGGACAAAATGCTATTTTCTTCAGCTATACAATTTGTGGTAATAACATGCCCAACATGGTTCTTTAGGACGTCGATTATTGACTAGTTGTACTGCAAAAGTAGCTGTAGATTATCAAAAAATTGAAAGGGCCGAAATAGCTTAGCATCTTCAGCATGTTGAAATTGGAAAATATCTGGTTATGAACTATTTATAGCTTAAGCACAATGTGGTCTCATGTGAAACGCCACTGTGGTACGGAGATATCAGAAGAAAAGTAGCTCTTCCACAAGTGGGCGAATGTCAAAATGATATGCCTGAGATCACTATTAATCTACTATACACCTTATGGGGTGGTCACCTTCTTAAAGTGGAAGGCAGAGTCAAATATTGTTCTAGTTATATTTCATAAAATATTGATATAAGTTATTTCTAGCTCCAATCTGAGTAATCCATCTAAACTGGAGTAAAATTTTTGTTAACATTTTCGCTTTCATTATGTTTTCACTCATTAGGTCCATCATCCACCCTCTCTGTTGTTTGAACTTAAGTTTCAGCTCTTGCAGTGGACATCTAGTGCATTTCATTTTATTGTAGTGTTCTTTCAATTGTGCAGTTATTGGGACAGCATTTGCTTTAAACATGCTGTTCAGAATACCAATATGGTGTGGTGTGCTGATCACAGGGCTGAGTACTTTGGGTCTACTTCTATTACAACAGTATGGGGTATGGATATATCATTCACATGTGAAATCCCATGCTCAACCATTACTAGAACATAGAGAGTCTATTTAAATAAAATTTCTGTTTCTCCTATCATTCTCGCACTGATTTAACTGACATGAACTGCATTGATATTACAGGTTCGGAAACTTGAATTCTTGATTGCATTCCTTGTACTTACCATAGCTGTATGCTTTTTTGTGGAGCTTGGATATGCAAAGCCGGAGTCTTCAGAAGTTCTCCATGGGCTTTTTGTTCCTCAACTCAAAGGGAGTGGTGCAACTAAGCTTGCTATTTCCCTACTTGGTGCTATGGTTATGCCGTAAGTTCAGACGGATGTTCTCTATACTATTTATGGGATATTGATTCTACTGTTGTTATGTTGATAATTTCACTTTCTGCAGGCACAATCTTTTCCTCCATTCAGCCCTGGTGCTTTCCAGGAAAATTCCTCGATCTGTCAATGGCATCAGAGTATGTTTCGTTTTGAAAGACCTCATATTTCTTCTAATCCTTATAATGCATTAGCTTAATAATGCAGTGTCTGCACACATCTAACTAAGAAAATAAAACATAGAGAGATTTTGAATATCCTTTGTTTGTCGATGTTAGCTGTGAATCATGTAGCATCGTTCTAGCATTGATGCTTAGGGGTCATATCATGATACTATAAACTTGAATAGTCATTTTGTCTGCAATATGTTGTCAGTCCCTAGTTTTATATCAATAATTTGTTAAGCCACTTGTCACTTTCTTTTTCAGTTCACTAACTGTGTGGTTAGGCAAGTTAATGCTTGAGTTGGGTGGTGAACAACCTATAAATTGTATGGGTTACTCCATATGACATTGTTTGACTTAAAGAGCCCTCCTTTCTTTTTCAAAAAGGACACCCTTAACGTTTTAACCTTGTAATCTTCTTTTTATTTAGCACTTCTATATATGATTATGTTATAGGTTAGCTTGTTTGACATAATTAGTGAAATAAATAATTTACAGGACGCATGCAGATATTATCTAATCGAAAGTGGTCTGGCTTTGATGGTGGCATTTCTTATCAACATATCAGTTATTTCAGTCAGTGGTGCTGTCTGCAATTCCTCAACTATGACCGCAGATGACCGGGAGAAGTGTGAGGACTTAGACCTGAACAAAGCCTCTTTTTTACTCCAAGTATGTGATATCATACTGTCAGATAATTTCTATTCACTTAAATTCTACGTTTTTCATGCTTTTTATAATTTTGTAAGTCTTCATGACAATGTTCTTTTTACCTTTACTACCAACAGAATGTTTTAGGGAACTGGAGTTCCAAGCTATTTGCAATTGCTTTACTAGCATCGGGACAGAGTTCGACAATAACTGGGACATACGCCGGGCAATACGTTATGCAGGTGATCTCATGCTATATCATTTCTCTCATCATTTCTGATATTCTTGTTAAACATGTGAAAGCATAACATGATCATCTATGTTCTACTTGTGTTAAGATCTAAAACAAAAATATTTTGCAATGTATCTGTGTCTTAAATGTTTAACATAAGGGGATTGCTCTTATTCGAAGTACATGTTACCTACTTGGGATTTTTCAAGTGGTAATAGTTTAATACATACCATATTCCTTTCTTGGGATTACCTCGTTTTACAGAGAGGCCAATTTCCTAATTTATTAAAGAACTTGAGACACTGCTCAGTGAATGTTGTATCTTTTACTGTATCCTAAAACTAGGAGAGAAATGAGGCTCTATAATCTATAACTGTTAGTTAAATCAAATAAGTGCTCTGTTTCGAGAACCCGTGTAGGTTTATCGAAAGTTGGTGCTTGATTGGTGGACTTTCATGATTAATATAGGTTCAATGTAAAATCAAAGCTCTTTGTATATCTGGCGTAGGAGAGCCACAGCGAATGTCATAAACTTCACAATATCAATGATCAATATCTTAATTTAAGTGGTGTAAAAAGTTAAAATATTCAAAATTGGGCAACTAATATTTGTTTCTTTAGTTTACACTTCTATTTTATTGTTTGTGTAGGGTTTTCTTGATTTACGGCTGAAGCCATGGATAAGGAACTTCTTAACTCGTAGCTTAGCTATAGTCCCAAGTTTAATTGTTTCACTTATTGGAGGCTCTGCTGGGGCTGGAGACTTGATCATTATTGCTTCGGTAAAGTATCCTTACTCGAGCTTTTCATACAGTCCTTAGAAAACTGGCCATCATGTGGAATTTCTTTTGTGTTATGAAATTGAATAATGTAAAATTTACAACTGGCTCGTCTGGTTTTCGACTTGCCTGATCTTGGCCTATGTTCCCTTTACCCTCAAAAAATTAAGAGGCGGTCTGAATCCGTTTGATATTGTGGATCTAAGTTTAAGACCACCACCATTTATGCCAGTTGTTTTTAAATGTTACACTAAAATATTAATTGATCTTTTTATAGGGACTGTCACAAGTTTGATAATTAACATTGAAATTGATCTCCTTAAAAGGACCATGGGTAGGACTGACCACAGACTGGCTCGGAGTGGAACAAACATGTGCATTTTTGAGCTGGCACAACTCGATTGTCATTTTCTAGATGTTTCTATTCTTACCATACAATCTTGGAACACGATTATATAACCTTAATAGAGAAGATGAAAAACTGAGCAGGTAATGTTCTTGAGAACAAGAGTCGAGACATACTTAGTTGAAGGTTTAACAAGCCCAAATTCTTGGTACGTGTCCTTGAGTGTGTTTTTATTTCACCAGTTATTAAAACGGGGTAAGGGGGTTTGGGGCTTTCCCGCGGAGTTAATTCTGACCCACAGAGTAATTAAGAGAAGGTTTTTGCTGGAGTTGATTCTGACCTTCCTGGAACTATGCTATATCTTTTTAAGATCTCATAATGTTTCAGAGCCCTCTCTCCTTTTTCCTGGTTGCTCAAGTGGCTTATCTCTCTGCTCCGCCCAACTCATTTTCCTAGTTGCACAATGAATCTTTTACTTTTGATTGGTTCATTAAGAGGAACCTTACAGACACATACTTGCTGTATAGCTACCATCGGTTCACTAGGTACTAAATTTGGTATAGAATACTAACAATAAAGTTTATTGCTAATGATGCAAACATGTTATAAAATTGAGGTTGCAGTTTTTACACAGCTGACAATGTTTCATGCTATGTTCTAAATTGTTTATGTTAATCCAACTATATTATTTGTATTCTGCAGATGATCTTATCTTTTGAGCTCCCCTTTGCTCTGATTCCATTGCTCAAATTCACAAGCAGTAAAACCAAGATGGGTTCACATGTAAATCCAGTTGCGGTGAGAAATCATCCTGATGCACTTCTTTGATTCCTGTTTACATCCCTAGCACCAATGACAAACTGCAGATTTCATGTATAAAAGTAGTAATGAAAATAATATAACTTAAAACGCATAACAGCTAATTCCAAGAGTGTTGCAAGAATGCCTGATTTTACGATGTCAAGGTTGGGTCAACTGAAGCAGATCCGTAGTCTCTATTAGTGCAAAACTCTTTCTCTCTTGATCAGGATAGTCAACTTCTAATACAGAATCTGCAAATATGAATGGCAGAACTGCAAAACGTTGATTTTATTTTCATGAGGTTTATTTGTTGCATTGTGCATGTTTATGCATTTTATCATAAGTTTGCATAGCATCAAACTGAAACACATTGGGCATCAGGAAGAAACTTGGGAGTTCAACAGTAGGACAACAGGCTCTTTTTTCCTTGCGAACTATGTTAGGCCATAGTGGCCAATCACCTTTGTATTAGTATTTTTAAAAATCTATCAGGTGTATATGCAGTCTGTTCTATGCCTATGCTTTGACCAAATAGTTTTCCCTGCATTGTTGATTTGTTTTCTTTGTGTAGCTAATTTCTTATCTCGTGCAGTAAGCGCTTCCAATTGTAAAAGTACTAGCAAAGCTGTCCAACCTTTGCTCCACATTGACTAAACAATTTTTGTGCTTAAAACTTTTTTCAGGTTTCAGCAGCAACCTGGGTTATTGGCACATTAATCATGGGAATAAATATATATTATCTAGCAGAGAAGTTGGTTACCTCTCTCAAGGATAGCCATTTAGGAAAGGCGGTTAAGGTTCTTTGTGGAATATTAGGCACCTTGTGTTTGTTAGTTTATCTGTGCAGTATCTTGTACTTGGCTATCCGAAAAAATAAGGAAAGCACGCACCTTCTGGCGCTTACAGGGCAAGAAGGTTTACAAGTTTCTGAATCAAACAATCTACCTAGAGAGGACATTCTGCGCATGCAGTTGCCTCAGCAGAGGACCACTAATTGACATGTTCATCGCAGGATTAGAGGTAGATACTGTTGTGTTGTGTACAATTCAGCTAGAACTCATTTCATCTTACCTGTTGTCCTTGGGCATTATTGCCAATGATCCATAGTTGTAATGTTAGAATTGGTTTTACCCATATAGACTTTTATATATAGAGAGCTCTTGATGCCTCGTGACAGGCCAAATATGAGAATAAAATTAGCTCTATTATCTTTATTTCCTTAGTCTTGAATTTCTCTGATTTTCTTAATGTTGAATTTTGTCATAGTTGAATTCCTTAATTTCATTGCTAAACTTGTTTAAGGTGATGTCTTGTGATGATAAATTTTATGTTATATGTCACATAACCAACATAACTTACGCGATACTCTTATTATTTGACTATTATTGGACTTATCGATCTGACTTGCTTGATGATTTTTAATTCCGACTTTTTTTGTAATTAAGATAATTAAAGGACTAAACGAGAAGCAAGAACAGAGTATTAGATGGTAATTAAGATTGGCTTCCTGTCTTCCATCTCTTACTCTCTATTTAACCAAGAATTCAACTGTACATGCTGACAAACAGACAAAGTGATCTCTGTCTAGGTAATTTCTTTCCTCTTTAATAAATTGAAGTACAGCTTCCTCATCGGTATAGATAATTAATAAATTGAAGTACAACTTCGTGTTTTAATATAGTATAGATAATGATAGTATTTTCAAAAGTCTTGAAAAATAATTTGGGGAATGAGTAGTTAATGGCAAGCGTAAAATAGGAAAAAATGATTGTCTTTCTCTTGATTTAGTATAGTAGACAAATAAAAGTAAAAATAGTATATTTTTAATATAATAGACAAATATAAGTAAACGGAAGGAGTATCTCATTAGGGCTAAAATAGTAAATTAAATATAGAAAGTGTTGACATACAAGTTGTCTAGCACATGTATACTGTCATGGGCTGCTTTCCAGACATGCCCCATGACCCCTTGGCCGCGCCCCATAGCGGCCTAGCAAGCCTCACAATGCCTAGCGCCATGGTCGGCCCCGTGGTCTTGGCTGCGCCAAGTGACAAGCGCGCATGCGCTTCTGTCGCCCCACCGATGCCTCTCGCCAGCGCCCAAGGGCTGGCCAATGACAACAGCGCCGCGCGCCCTGACAATGCCGCGCGCGCAGATCCTGATGCCTCGCCAGCGCCCAGCTGCAGGCCCATTCCAGCAGCGCCTCGCGCACAGACCCTGATGCCAAGCACCAGTGACCAGCCTCAGGCCAGCACATCAAGTGTCGCGCGCGCCCACAGCAACGCGCGCGCAGACCCTGACCCGCAAGACAAAGATGCTGCCATCGGACTTAGTTTTACCTTGTAATAATCTAAGTTCTTTTCATTGTAATCATAGGCTAGTTTTCATCATTTTCATTTCAGTGTGCTTCTACAGCTTTATTAGGGCTAGTCTTGTAATGTTGGTTTATTTTTTTTAAGCATTATTAAGGGGGACCAAACAATCAAACATTTTCAAGCAAGCATTTTCTGGTGTCTCTCCCCCTCGACACCGCATCATTGTAATCAACATTTTCATTCATCAATAAAATCATCATCATCATTCAAAACCCAATTCTCTCTCAGCTTCCGCAATTTGCTCACGACATTGGTTTTCCCGCACGGCACTGACAATCTAGTCTAGCGTGCGGCGAGGACCTCATTGGCGGACAGCAACCGCACTGACATCGGTTGCTTAGCCTTACGTTGCCCTTGTTGACATACAAGTTGTCTAGCACATGTATACACATGTACTACATCATAGCTAGCACATGTATATGAGTTGTATAGTAGGTGTAATACAAGTTGTGTAGCACATGTATACACATGTACTACATCATAGCTAGCACATGTATATGAGTTGTATAGTAGGTGTAATTAGGTGTATGACAACTAATAGATTAGGTGAATTAGTATTATAAATAGGCCTTGTAATCTTCTCTTCTAGATATGAAATATAGAACTTCTTTGGTTTCTAACATGGTATCAGAGCATTGAAGTTTTTTCATCAGTTTGTTGTTGAGAATTTTTTTTCCCGGTTCGAATTATTTTTGTTCAGAACAGTCTTTCGCTGCTTTGATTCTATTTCACTATTTTCGGCCATTTTTTGTCCCGGCCGCTTCTTTACAGAGTTTTCTACTCACTATTCCGACCAAAGTAGTACTGTCAGAATTTTTTTTTCCCTGACAACTTTCATTTTTCAAGATCACTGTTCCGGGACTGTTCACTGTTCAAATATTACTATTCACTGTTCACTGTATAGTTCAAATATCACTATTCACTGTTCACTGCACTGTTCAAATTTCACTGCACTGTTCTTGACTATTTGATTCTGCTATTATTCGGGTGCACGATGACTGAAACGAAACCTACCGTTGATGTCATTCCGATTATGTCCAAAATTACGGAGAATAAGTTCATGAGTTCCAATTACATGGATTGGAGTAAGACGATCCGTCTCTATTTGTGGAGCATCGACAAAGAGAACCACTTGGTTGATGATCCACCCAAGGATGAGACTAAATCAGTCTGGTTAAAGGAGGATGCAAAATTATTTCTCCAAATCAAGAATTCGATGCACAGTGAGGTAAATGATCTAGTTTCTCATTGTGATTATGTGAAGGATCTAATGGATTATTTAGATTTTTTGTACTCTGGCAAAGGAAACTTGTCTCGCATGTATGATGTGTGCCAGACATTTTACCATCCATCCATGCAAGATCGCTCTCTCACCACTTACTTCTCAGAGTTTAAGAAGGTGTATGATGAGCTTAATGTTATATTGCCGTTTAGTCCAGATGTGAAGGTACAACAGGCTCAGCGTGAATAACTGGCGGTCATGAGTTTCCTTTCTGGTCTTTCTCCCGAATTTGAAGGGGCCAAATCGCAGATTTTATCTGGGATTGCTATATCTTCCTTGAAAGAGGCCTTTACAAGAGTGTTGCGTACTGAAAAATCTCATCCAGGTTCGACAGCCACGATCGATAGTGGTGCTCTTCTTAGCCGCGTCCAAAAGAATAGGAGTCATAGTAATCGCAATCGGAGTAGCGATAGTCGAGACCTAAAGCAAGGGGAAGTTGAATGTTTTTATTGTCATGAGCTCGATCATACCATACGTTATTGTGTGAAGCTTCAGAATAAGAACAAAAGATCTCAGTATGCCAACATCGCCACTTCCGAGACTATTTCACCATCTCAGTCATCATCTCCTCCTATCAATACTATCCCCGAGTCAGGTAAAACCACTAAGTGTCTCCTCTCTTCGTCATCCAAATGGGTCATTGATTCTGGTGCCACAGATCATATGACAGGTAACTCTAAACTCTTTTCCACTTTTCATTTACATACCCAATGTTCCACAGTTACTTTAGCCGATGGGTCTACCTCATATGTTTTAGGGTCTGGCACTGTTAACCCAACATCTTCTCTTTCCCTTAGTTCCGTCTTAAATTTGCCTGATTTTTCTTTCAATCTAATATCTGTCAATAAACTTACTTGTACTCTAAATTGTTGTGTCTCATTTTTTCCCAATTATTGTCTTTTTCAGAATCTTACGACGAAGCAGATTATTGGTAAAGGTCTTGAGTCTGGGGGTCTCTATGTTCTTGAATCACAGGTGCCGAAATCCATTTCTTGTTCAACTGCGTTGTCTCCCTTTGATGTACACTGTCGATTGGGTCATCCATCCTTGTCTAGTTTGAAGAAGTTATATCCTCAGTTTCAGAGTATTTCCTCTTTAGATTGTGAGTCATGTCAGTTTGCTAAACACCATCGCCTTCCTAAAGTTTCTAGAGTCAATAAACGGGTCGACTTACCTTTTGAGTTAGTTCACACCGATGTTTGGAGTCCATGTCCTATTATCTCTAAAACTGGTTTTAGATATTTTGTTACCTTTGTGGATGATCATTCTCATGTTACTTGGTTATATTTAATGAAAAATCGTTCGGAGTTTTTTTCAATTTTTTGTGCTTTTTGTGCTGAAATAAAAACTCATTTTAATGTTTCCGTTCGTAATTTAAGGAGTGACAATGCAAAAGAATATTTTTCGGATTTGTTTAAAGATTATATGGTTACAAATGGTATTCTACATCAATCTTCTTATGTTGACACCCCTTCTCAAAATGGGGTTGCGGAACGAAAAAATAGACATCTTCTTGAAGTAGGCCGAGCACTCCTCTTTCAAATGAAAGTGCCAAAATATTTTTGGGCTGATGCCGTCTCTACAGCTTGTTTTTTAATAAGTCGTATGCCATCTTCTGTACTTCATGGTAATATTCCTAACAACATTTTTTTTTTCTCTAAGCCATTGTTTCCTATTGAACCCAAAATATTTGGTTGTACTTGTTTTGTTCGTGATGTTCGTCCACAGGTAACTAAATTAGATCCAAAGGCCCTTAAGTGTGTGTTCTTAGGGTACTCACGTCTTCAGAAAGGTTATCGGTGTTATTCTCCAGATCTCAAAAGGTACTTAGTGTCTGCCGATGTCACATTCCATGAAAATTATCCGTTCTTTTCTTCATATGTTTATAACAGTCCTGAGGAAGAAGATGATACTTTGGTCTACACTGTCACACATCCAGTTAGTTCTCCAACACCTCTTCCTCAGTCACCCGTTTCCCTCGATCGACCATCCGAGCAGCCACCTGTTCTTTGTGTGTATACCTGGCGACAACAAACCTCAGAACCCGATCCTTTACCTACTTCTCCTTTGTCGGTAGATCCCACCTCCTGTGTTTCAGATCCTAGTTTGGATCTTCCTATTGCCATTCGCAAAGGTACACGGCAATGTACTTATCCTATTTCTTCTTTTGTGTCTTATGACCACTTGTCTACTTCTTCTAGCTCGTTTATTGCATCATTAGATTCTGCTAGGATACCTAAAACTGTTCGTGAAGCATTGTCCCACCCAGGTTGGCATGATGCAATGATAGAAGATATGATGGCTTTAGATGAGAATGGTACTTGGGAGTTGGCCGATCTGCCCACTAACAAAAAGGCTATTGGGTGCAAGTGGGTATTTGCTGTTAAGTTTAACTCCGATGGGACAGTAGCTCGCCTTAAGGCACGCCTTGTTGCAAAAGGGTATGCACAGACCTATGGAGTCGACTATTTGGATACTTTTTCCCCGGTCGCCAAGTTAGCTTCTGTTCGATTATTCATTTCCATGGCAGCTACTTATGATTGGCCTCTGCATCAGCTTGATATAAAGAATGCTTTTCTACATGGAGATCTTCAGGAAGAAGTATATATGGAGCAACCACCTGGGTTTGTTGCTCAGGGGGAGTGTGGAAAGGTATGTCGTCTTCGAAAATCTCTTTATGGGCTGAAACAGAGTCCCCGTGCTTGGTTTGGCAGATTTAGTGAGGCTGTTCTAGAATATGGGATGAAGAAAAGCAATTGCGATCATACGGTGTTTTATAAAAAGTCTGAAGATGGTATTATTTTATTGGTAGTATATGTTGATGACATCGTTATTACTGGAAGTGATATTACAGGAATTTCAACTCTAAAGTCTTTCCTTCACACTCAATTTCAGACGAAAGATTTAGGGCAACTAAATTATTTTTTGGGAGTTGAAGTTACACGGAGCAAGAAAGGCATCTTCTTGTCCCAAAGGAAATATACTCTTGACTTGTTAGCTGAAACTGGAAAGTTGGGATCTAAACCATGCAGCATGCCAATGGTTCCTAACACACAACTCGTGAAAAAAGACGGTGAGTTATTCGAAGATCCAGAGAAATATAGGAGATTGGTTGGGAAACTGAACTATCTTACAGTAACTCGTCCCGATATCGCATACTCTGTTAGCATTGTGAGTCAGTTTATGTCTTCCCCAATAGTCAGGCATTGGGCGGCTCTGGAGCAGATTCTTTGATATCTAAAGGGATCTCCAGGATGGGGTCTAGTATATAAGAATAATGAACACACTAACATTGAGTGTTTCACAGATGCAAATTGGGCAGGGTCAAAAGCCGATAGGAGATCCACGATAGGATATTGCGTTTTTGTTGGTGGAAACTTGATTTCGTGGAAGAGTAAGAAACAAAATGTCGTATCTCGATCTAGTGCGGAAGCAGAATATAGAGCTATGGCACAATCTGTATGTGAGGTTGTATGGGTACATCAACTATTAAGTGAAGTTGGCTTCCAAACTACATTGTCAGCAAAGTTGTGGTGTGATAATCAAGCTGCTCTTCATATCTCCTCTAATCCTGTATTTCACGAAAGGACTAAGCACATTGAAATAGATTGTCACTTTGTTCGTGAAAAGATTCAACAAAAGCTCATCTCTACAGGTCATGTTAGAACTGGAGATCAATTGGGAGACATTTTCACAAAAGCTTTGAATGGAGCTCGAGTTGAATATATCTGTAACAAGTTGGGCATGATCAATATATATGCTCCAACTTGAGGGGGAGTGTTGACATACAAGTTGTCTAGCACATGTATACACATGTACTACATCATAGCTAGCACATGTATATGAGTTGTATAGTAGGTGTAATACAAGTTGTCTATCACATGTATACACATGTACTACATCATAGCTAGCACATGTATATGAGTTGTATAGTAGGTGTAATTAGGTGTATGACAACTAATAGATTAGGTGAATTAGTATTATAAATAGGCCTTGTAATCTTCTCTTCTAGATATGAAATATAGAACTTCTTTGGTTTCTAACAGTAACATTCGCTTTTAGGCTTTTAAAGGTAGTTACATCTCGGAGAACTACTTATGAAATTAACTCTTTACCACAAAGGGATTTAATTGGATACAAAATTAAAGGGAGAAAAGACAGGAGTACCTATAAAAGTGAAACTATTTACCCTGCCCTACCCATTAAAGAATTCTACCCACTAAATAATTACAATCTCCTACCCATTTAATAAATAAACGGGAATATCAAAATAACTACCCCACGCTTAATGCCCTACCTATAAAAACGCAAAAGCTGCTCAAAATTTCAGAAAATCAGCGCACAAAATTAAGATTTCCACCGATATTCCCTAATTTGAAGATCACTAAGTGTGAAAAAATAGATCGAAGATGTTGATTCGCATCTTCTTTTCGGATTTTGATTTCGCTGTTGTTTTCAGATTTTGATTTCGCTGTTGTTTTGATTTTGATTTCGGAGCTAAACTTCTGAATTTTAGCTGAAAATTCTAACCTAGGTTTGGAGATCTGGAGATCTAGAGGTTTAATTTCGAAAAATCTGTTGCAGCTATATACTGTTGAAATTTCGAACACTTTTGATTTCGAACACTGTTGATTTCGAACACTGTTGAAATTTGCATTGTTGAGATTCAAGACATAAAAGTGATTATAACTTCAGAATCATGGAAAATATTCCAATTCTGCTGCAGCATAGTGGAGAATGGAATGATAACAATAATTTCATAAATTTTCATGTTGATGCAATTCTAATAAAGACCTCTTGGAAATTTGAACAACTTCTCAGAAAAATTGCAAAGCAACTGCAAAAGGACAGTAAAACAATAGTTATTCAGTATGTTATTGCTCAAGGATATCCACCAATTACAATTTGCAGCGATATGAGCGTTAGTGTTTACATGGAATTGAAAAAATCAAGTGCAGGGATGACAACACTTCCCCTGTGTGTGTCGTTTGCTAAAAACACTATAGCTGCAAGCACCTCCAGTTTCGATGTTGCTCCAATTTCATCAGAAATTGCACAATTTGAAAGCACTGATATGATTACTACGTTTGATGTGCAAGAAGGAGATGACGCCATTTTAGAACTTGATGATGCAAACATCATAACTGATCAATTTCATCAAAATGTTGAAAAAGGACAAATTTATGAAGACAAGAACCTGCTGGCTCTCGTTATGAAACAGTATATTGTTAGAGAAAAATGTCAATATCGGGTTCGTAAATCATGCCCAAGAAGGTCCATCTGCATGTTTTCAAGTAAAAAACTATGTGATACATATATAGTATATAAGTATGCTAAATCAGTATACTATGCGAGTATGGAATTGTATTTGTTTGTCTGTGTTTTTTATCAGTGATACTGGTATAGTATATAAGTATGCTATATCAGTATACTATGCGAGTATATAACTGTATTGGTTTGTCTTTGTTATTATCAGTAAAACATAATACCAATATAGTATATATGTATGCTAAATCAGTATACTATGTGAGTATAGAATTGTGCTGCTTTGTCTATATTTTTTATCAGCAAAATATGATACTGATACAGTATATAAGTATACCAACAGAGTATACCATGTTAGTATATAACTGTACGGATTTTTGTGTGTGTGTTTTATCAATAAAACATTATACATAACTGCATTTGTATTATAAACAAGTATATCCTTGAATGCGTGGATGAAAGATGCACTTGGAGACTTAAAGCATCAAGTCTGCGAGCATCAAATCTTTTCAAAGTGACGGATTTCAATTCTGTCCACAGTTGTTTAACTGATAAGAGATTTTGTTCACAAAAGCAAGCTGTCTCAGCTTTTGTTGCAGCTGTGGTACAAGATAAACTTGTTGACCCGAAAACCATATATACACCAACAGATATCCAGAGAGACATCCAAAAAGCATATGGTATGGACTTAAGCTTACATGCAAGCATGGAGATCAAAAGAAAAAACAATGCAATTATTGAGACGATCACCAAGTGAATCATACAAAAAATGCCAAAATATCTTTATATGTTAGAGTACGCTAACCCAGGATCAGTGACATGACTACACACTAAAGGAGATGGGAGCTTCTTGTATGCATTCATAGCTATATATGCATCGATTAGAGGACGGGTCTATTGTAGGCCAACAGTTGTAGTTGATGGAAGTTTTTTAAAGTCAACATATAGAGGGACCATACTTACGGCTTCCACGCAATACGCAGAGGGTAAGAATACAATCCAATTACATTCAGTTAAAGAAACAAAAAACATTTTCAAATATTATATGATACCAGTATGGTATACAAGTATACCAACAGAGTATATAGTTGTTTTGCTACACACGTGCGCGTACCTATAACTATACTACTATATGAAAGCTAAATTAATATTTTGTGTACAATCCAATTACATTCAGTTAAAGAAACAAAAAACATTTTCAAATATTATATGATACCAGTATGGTATACAAGTATACCAACATAGTATATAGTTGTTTTGCTACACACCTGTGCGTACCAATAACTATACTACTATATGAAATGCTAAATTAATATTTTGTGTACAATCCAATTACATTCAGTTAAAGAAACAAAAAATATTTTCAAATATTATATGATACCAGTATGGTATACAAGTATACCAACAGAGTATATAGTTGTTTTGCTACACACCTGCGCGTACCTATAACTATACTACTATATAAAATGCTAAATTAATATTTTGTGTACAATCCAATTACATTCAGTTAAAGAAACAAAAAATATTTTCAAATATTATATGATACCAATATGATATACAAGTATACCAACAGAGTATATAGTTGTTTTGCTACACACCTGCACGTACCTATGATTATACTACTATATGAAATACTAAATTAATATTTTGTGTACAATCCAATTATATTCAGTTAAAGAAACAAAAAATATTTGCAAATATTTTATGATACCAGTATGGTATACAAGTATACCAACAGAGTATATAGTTGTTTTGCTACACACCAGCACCTACCTATGACTATACTACTATATGAAATGCTAAATTAATATAGTGTGTTGTAATTGATATTTTGTTCTTTGGGTTTACAGGACAAATTCTACCCCTTGCATATACAATTGTTGATTCGGAAAATAATGCATCGTGGGAATGGTTCTTCTGCAGTTCAGAGAAACCTATGGACAAAGAGAAGGAATGTGCATTGTATCAGACATGCATGATGCTATATGGAAAGCAACTTCAATTGTCTATCCATAAGTCCCTCATTGTGCATGTATGTTCCATCTGTGGAACAACATAAAGACAAACTTCAGGAAGAGCCAAAAACAAATCAAAGAAGTATATTTTGCGTTAGCAAGAGCATACACTGTTGAAGAATTCAACAGGCATATGGCAGAGTTAGAAGCTATTGATAGTAGAGTGAAAACATACCTGATGGATGTTGGATATGATAAATGGTCCCAGGCGCATTCCAAGGCAAATAGAACCATGACCATGACATCGAATATTGCGGAATCAGTAAATGCAGCAAACAAGCACGCAAGAGACGTCCCAGTTGTGAATTTGCTTGACTTTATGACAACATTGATTCAAAAATGGAATTACACCAATCGGAAGGATGCAATGGAATCATTTATGAAGATTGGTGCAAAGTATGAAAAAATATTGGCAGATAATACTATCTTATCATAGACGATGACGGTATGCATGTTCAAAATCATAAAAACAGTGCATGTACTGTGTTTTTACTTTTTTACCATAGTGATTTCACTAAACAACTGAATATTGTTATTTAAGAAATACTATTACTTCATATAGCTAATGACTTTTCTTAATTAAAATTATACTAGGTGTTGCCATCAACTGAATTCTTACATTTAGTAATTGATGGCCAAACAAGAAATGTGGTGCGCCTACATGAAAGAAACTACACTTGTGGGAGGTTTCAGCTAGACGATATTCCATGTCCACATGCAATGGCAGTTATACAAAAATTCCATATGGATTCATACAAGTATTGCTCGGATTACTACAACATAGACTACTTGCTGAAAACATATGAGATACCAGTAAATCCATTGCCTGATGAAACAACGTGGCAGATTCCAGAAGATGTTTCTTCGCAGGTGGTACTGCCACCAAAAGGAAAAATCAAACCAGGAAGACCTAAAAAGAAGAGAGGCATAGGAGGCTGGGAAGGAAATACAGTTACATGTGCACTATGCGGGAGAAAAGGACACAACCAGAGAACATGCCGAAATATTCCAAAGAGAGATTGATATAATGCTTCAATGTTTTTATAGAACTCATATATCGTAGAATCATAGCATTTGAATTGCAAAAAAATAAAATGCATTTCTTGCACTAGACATATATTTGGTATGATGATTCTTTGAGAAATTACTTTTTGGCAACAAATTTATATGGCTACTTGTATTTTCAATAAGAATCTATTTATTTTCTATTTTAGTATATAAAAGTAGGATGCATTTACATCTAGTTGCTGCAGGAAAAAAAATGCTAAAATATATATGTGATACCCAAGTGGTATATCTGTATACCTTATTGGTATATCTGTATATCTTATTAGTATCAAAATATGTATAGAAATAGAAGTGGTGCTACAAATGCAACATTTGTACATACTTTGTTAACAAAATGGGCACGCTTTGCAGCTCATGTCTGTATTGAAGTATAACAAATTGGAAGCCATTTACATGCAGTTATTGTACATCATCAGGTACATTAATACAAGGTGATACCCAAATGTTATATTTGTATACCTCGCTGGTATATAACGGTATTGCACTAATATGGCTAAAACAAAATATGCGCAGAAATACAAATGGTGCACCAGATACAATGTGATACCCAAAATGCGCACGCTTTGGAACTCATGTAAGTACTTACATCTAATTGCTGAAGGAAGAAAGGTGAGTCAAATACAACGTGATACCCAAATGGTATATCATTATACCTGATTGGTATATAATTCTACTACACCATCTATGCTAAAACTACAGATGAACATTAAAGCTTAGACCATCATCACATTCGAAAGCAGATCATTTAACTTCTGTCACAACTACTTTGTATGTTGTTGGAAGTGTTTGCTTCATCTGCCCCTAATTTTCACTTGCAGAATCCATTAAACCTTACCCTCTGGCAAAGGAATGAACCTCGGCATCCTAATAAACCAACAACTTTATGGAAGAAGCCTAAGAAAAGCCTAATAAAACAAGCTGAAATCAGAAACAAAATCAGCAAATTTTTAGCATCAAGAGACATAACTAAACTGATAACCCCCATGTACTTGAAGAAATCTATACCACATATTCTGAACCAGAATAATTAAATATGACAAAAGAAACATTAGCAGCTGGAAATATTTTATAAAGGCACAAGTTTCCTACAGTCTTGAATCAGCAGAAGGTCATTTACTACTAATAATACCATACTTCACCAAAAACTATTAAAATCCTGCAAAGTTTTCATGATACGATTAACTAAAACCAAAAAGAGACCTATACTACTTCTTGCGTTTCTTTCCACGAGTCTTTTTAGGTGCTACTGGAGCCTCAGATTCACTTGATTCGCCATGCAACTGCTTGTTCCTCCCATAGTGCCACAACAGTATACCAAACCTAGCTCGAAGACCATCCACATCAAAATTAGCAACAGTGATTGGAAGATCTTCAATAATATACTCAGCAAAGCAAGCAACATATACTCCACAATCTCTGAAATAAAACAAATTAATAGACTATAAAAATCAATTAGAAGTGAAAATGTTAATATGAATGAGGAAAACAAAGTAAAAAAAAAGTAACTATTCTTACAAATTTTGATGTGTTGGCAGATTTGTAATCAGTGCAATCTCAAAAGGATCAGTCAACTTCTTTCCCATGTGCAGACCATTTTCTATTACAATGTCACTTATTTGGTTATAAAATTCAATACTAACTAGAAATAGGGGGATCAACACAACATAAGCCTCTGCCACTTTTTGAATAACTTTTTTGTGCTTTCGACTACGTAGCGAGTCATATACGTAAAAACATCTCTTGTGGAATGACACACACCCCAATATCCAATGCCAAATTTCTGCCAAATTAATTGGAAAAATGACATGATCAACCTGGTGCCATGGAGTGTTGCAATGCATCCTAAATCCTTTCATGTACTCCATGATATCGTCTGATCTATCAATCAAATGATCTTGTTTCCCACCTTTTACAAATTCTGTGAAAACCCTTTGAATGATATTATTAAAAAGAGTATCTGTAGTTGTGACTTTGATTGGCATATTATTTCCATATTTCGCCTTCTTCCTAAGATAGTAGAATATAATATTCAAGTGCTGCAAAAAAGAGAGAAAGAAAACATGACTACCACTAACAATATGAATGAACTACTACAACAACAAAAATAAAAAGAAGTACACATACTGAACTAGAGAGCGGCCTGCAAAAATAGTTTAAGGTATGGAAAAACGTCTTATCATCAATCTGTTCAACTTCAAAGTCAAAACAAGGCTCTAGATTTTGATCACCAGGTAAATACACTTCCCTATTTCGTATAAAAGAATATATGGATAAGAAATATAACAACAAACATTAAGAAAAAATGAAAACAAAAGTACATGGAAACGAATACGCACTCTCCCAATTGCATGTTTGCTTCAACAAAGTTTGAGAATGCAGCCGTAAGCTTAAAATCAACAGTCTCTGAAATGTCATTTACAAATGGAAATCTTCCTTTGATAACCTTCGAGGATCCCCCATCTGCACTAACACCAGATTTCCAGTCATTCCTATACGGAGACTGTTTTACAGCTGCGGGGCGCCTTCTCTATGCGAAAACTGCAGGAGTAGTTTCAACGTCTGTTTGTATATGGACAATACTTCTTGATACCGACTGATCAGGTTTAGACTTATTTACAGCATGAGTTGTCAGTTCATTTCCAAATTGATTTACATTACGTCTCCCTCCTTGTGTAATGGCAGCAATTAGATCAAGTTGAGAATCAGTATATTCAAAATCAAAATCCAAGTGAAGATCATCCCCGTGTCGACATGGAGCTTAAATTAGAAAATGCTAGTGAATAAATAAATATACAAAGTTAAGAAATTTAGAAAAAAAGAATGAAAAGTTATATATAGAAAACATTACCAGAAGGCAAATTCACATTACTGCCACCAACATCCACTTGACCAACACCATCAACCCGACATGCTGAACACATAAAAGCATTATCAACATCACTACTTAAATAAAAATTTAAAAACTATCAAGAACCTATCATTTACATACTAAATACAGAATTAGTAACATCAACATCGTACCATGTGGAGAAGTATTAGACTCAATAACAACATCTGCTCGTGTCTGTACAGAGATTCCTGATAGCAGCAGAGCAGGACCCGACTTTTTAACATCATGAGATGACTGCTTATATGTTGCTTGTTGTGTAATGGCGGTGATTTGATCAATTGCAGATGCAGACAGTTTAAAGTTAGAATCTAAGCCAAAATCATCATTAACTACACCATCACTTGCTGTGACGTTCTTCACATTGACACCAGTGGCACCTCCATCTTGACCAACCCCACCAAAACTAGATACTAAACATATAAAAATATAAGCAAGAGTACTATTTTAAAAAAACAACAGTAAAAAAAATCAATCAAATCTGTGATTTACATACTAGAAGGCGCTTTGGGCGTGCTATCTCCAAGAACTACAGGATCATTCCCAACATGGCCACTTTCAAACTGGTCATAATCATTATGCATCTCACGAAAATCAGGATCATTATTCTGTTGCTTATGCTGAAAATGAGAAACTAATAATTTTAGTATTATGTATATTACAAGAATACTATGTGCACTAAAAGTAAAGAATGGAATAGTATCCTATAAGCATATATTGCATATTTGAACAATATACTATAGCATTATATTATATAAAAGATCAATACCGCTGAATTTCCCTCTGGTTTCATTGACTGCCTACCAATAGCTGCAAGCACCTCCTCAAACTTGGTCTCTACAAAAAGCTTCAAAGCTTGTAACTCCTTCATTACCTCAGCATTGGTAGGTTGGGAATCACCTCCAGTACTTTCATGCATACTTTGTGTCTTTGGTAATTGAGTGCCAAAAACCTGAAAGCTATCGGGCTGATTGTCAGTGCACTCAACTTCAATTTCAAAGTTTAGACCACGCAGATCAAATAGCTGCTTCTCATAATCAGTTGGGGTGATGTTCTTTAGCTGCAATTATTAAGCACACTAGTTAGAAATAGAAATGATAATAAAGTATGGAAAGATAAAAGATCCCTATTACCATATAATACCAATATAGTATACATGTATACCAACAGAGTATATCACTGAACTGGGATATAGTATACATGATACCAATATAGTATACATGTATACCAACAGAGTATATCACTGAACTGGGATATTGCTACAACTGTGACTAAACTACTGTACCAAAACATTAATAGAGGCAATAAAACTATGAGAAAATTACCTGCTCGCGTTGCAAGCTACACATTTGCAAAACAACTCGCTCATTCGGTATTTGACCCATGACTACCCAATTCAAAATTCGTGGAAGTTTGTTTCCAAGATGATCAGCAAAGTGACCATCCAAACTTGGACAGCATTCATACAACCAAGTCTGTAAAGCCAACGGGAAGCCACCGAGTCTATAAAAAGAAGGCTTATCTTGAAACTTGTTGGAACACGAGTCAATTGTAGCTTTATAAACATTTATACCCCAGGGATAATTATTAAAATCACCGCACTCAATCAAGTCAATGTAAGACCGTGAAATAATCTTTGTTTTGAGTTGAGAAAGTAAGAAGCTGTTCACAAAATAAAGAACTGCTATCTTCAATGCATCATCATTTGTTTCCTATTTCTTCTTCTTAAAACAGTCTGCTAGTTGGGTAAATATCACGGATGCAGTCCCAAAATATTTTGAAATCAACCTATTCTCTGCTATGCTCTCTATACTTGTATCACCCTTACATTTCAACCCAGTAACAAGTGCAAATTCACCCAAGCCAAAGCGTAACCTAGAATCATTCACTACAAACCACATCTCATTTTTCACCTCATGATGTACTTCTCTAATAAGCAAATGGTGCATAACCCGAATCTGCACAATAACTGGTGGCAGATCCAAAAAATAGCCAAAGCATGTTTTCTTAAACAGTTGAAGTTGCCTCTTTGATAAATTCGCTTTCAATTGATGAATAACATGGCAGTTGGTATCCCAATCAACCTTTGGTTTATAATCTAAGTCCATAGGCACAAGAAAATCCCAACACTGCAAAACATGTTCATATAAAATAATTTCAGAAATAGAATTCACTTAAAATGCAACTAAACCAACTAAAAATATTACAACTACCATACGATACCAATACGACATATAACTATACCAGCAGGGTATACAATTCTACTGACTAATTTCCGGCAACTACAAATTTTACTTATAAGGAAACAAAAGGAAAATAGTGTGGAAATAATTTGTAGCAATACTAAGTGACCATCAATGCATAAACTTACTTTAAGTTGTTTTATTTGAAGATGCATATAATATTACTAGGGAGGGAAAGCCAAAAGAAACTTAGCTATTAAATCTACAGTATCCAGAAACTATTCTATCAAATACATATTTTAGAGGATAGTAGCAAAATACTTTTCATCTAGCATATTCTTGAGATTACTAAGGAAGTAAAAGAATAGCATAAACTCACATCAAATTGCACTACAAGATAGCTAATATTCGACAAGGAACTTATGCTACAGTACCAGTGCTTCTCGCCCATTGACCCCATCCACACAATGCCACCTATAAAGAAAAGCTCATTCTGCACTCCTAACTTGCACGATCCCATTCCTTCCATGCTTCTCTCCACCACTGTCAACTGGCTAAATACTAAATCATGTACAAAACCATCTAATGCAAAGCTGAAAATCAGAAATCACACAGAGCAGCTCTGGCTTCAATAAATATGGTTGACTACAACAGCTACTGAATCAGTGACCCTTTTAAACCTCAAGCAGAACATTAATTTAATCTGTCTATATTGATTCAAAAACATTGAGAAACTAATAGCAAAGACAAATATGTCATCCAAAATTAACAAGCTCATTATTGAAAATTAACTGATCTGTACAATATACTAGAAAAGATTACTCAATTCCTTCACGCTCAAATACTATGTATACAAAATGATATCTTTTACTTCTTCTAAGCAGAATGATAGGCCTAAATTTTGCTAATATCACAGAAACATACACATAGAACAGCTCAAATGAACTTCACCCAAAAACTCAAAATTCGCTGGTACTTGATTTTCTCTTAGTTAATCATCTAGTGATGGATTTTGACAGCTATAAACACTATTACGTCGCACTGAACATTGATGAAACGGATAACTGGAATAAATAGATAAATGAAAATCGCAATAAATTTATAACAGTTCTCTTAAATGTACAGAATGAACTTGAAGAAATAGAATTCACTTAAAATTAACACAACTAACTATAACTATAATAATACAAAAGCATAACAGGAAATCAAAAAATAACAATGTACTATACATTAAAAATCTCAAAGATCATAATTGTAAGAAAATTACCTTCTTGGGTGCGATACTAATTTTTTTCTTCTTTAACTGAGAGTCATCGCTACAATCAACATCTACTGGTTGAGTCTCTGTTTTAGGCACGGATTCACGTCGGCTTCCCCCTAACTCAGAATCCTCAACAACTTTACCTTTTCCCTTATCAGTCACAGGAACACCTCCTATGACTGGTTCGGAATTTGTGTCGGGTAATGACAGGTAGGGAGTTTCATCGACTGAAGAAGCATTAATATTGTTGCCCTTTTCACCCTCTAATTCTATATTTTCAGTTGTGTTTTCAACATGACTACTGCTAGGGTTACGACTAAATAGAGACTGAGAATCAGAAAATAAGGAAAAACTAGGAACATACATGGCTGAGGCAACGAATTCAGCAGCTACTTGTGTTGAAGAATGATATTGTCCACGGCGCCACCATCTACGCGCACAATGCTTCCGACCCATAGAGAAAACAACAACCCATAAACATTGATTCACAAAAGTACAAAGGAAAACACAAAAATCCTATGATTTTGAAAACCCACTTTCACTAAAATGTACTTTCAGAAGCAAAAATTTCACCCAAAGCAAAAATGTCACCCAAAAATAGGTACTAGACGAAGAGATAGAATGAAATTGGAAAAAAAATTAAAAACTCGAATGTGGGTGAATTTTGCGTTCTCATCGGTTGGCTATGGAGATTTGGAAACTGTACTCTAGTCTACTTGTTAACTGTTAAAGAACGAAGAAAAGCGTGGGAAACTTGTGCCGGGTGAAATAGGTGGGCTAGATCGAAGATAAGGAGAGATGGGTAGATTGGGCCGCGTGAAATATGGGGGCCGGGTAAATAAATTGGGCCGACTGGGTAGGCAAGGTAAATAGTTTGGGCATGAGTATTAAAAGGTAAATAGTTTGGGCTTAATAGGTATAAAATGAGATTTTCACAAATTAAAGAGGGTTGACGAAGTCCATTTCTGCACAAATGTTTGCTTCAACCACTTCACCTCTTTTGTTGATTAATTATGATCATTGTAACACAACCACGAATAAGAGTTTGGAAAGTCCAATTCCTCAAGTGTTTGGTTATCCGTACCCAAAATTAAGTCGCATAACGTGTTGCTATTTCATTTTTCTTTGCCCCTCTGAGGACGGATTTGAGGCCAAAATCTTCCATTAGTGAGACTCTTCTCTCGTCCTCATGTTGGTCTGAGGTTCTAATGAGTGATTGTAACTTGAGACAACTGATTTCTAAAATTCTCCATAATGTCTATGCTTAATAAATAAATGTGGAAAAATGACATTGTATAGCTGTTTTTAAAATAATAGCCGAAAAATATATATTTGTTGTATATTTTCTGTATATATATACATTTTATAAATTTTTGTATACTTTTTCGACTGCCAAATATAAATAGTTTATGACGTAGACTAAAAGTAATAATACCCCAATAAAAACCTAAAATTATTTAACTGGTGCACCTAAAGTTATGCGCAATTTTTATTATCCTTAGAAAGACATTTATTGGCATATATTATCACCCTAATGTGTCAACTGTCAAGTGCAAGTGAGAGTAGGGCTGTGCACAGATCGAATCGGATTTAGCATATTTCGAATTCGAATTTCGGATTCTAGAAAATTCAATCCGATCCGAATTATATCAGATCGGATCGGATTTTAAAGTTGGGATCGGATCGGATATCGGATCGTATTATTATGCCTCAAAGTTAAACTAATATGTATATTTTCTTTGTAAAAGAGGTAATACATTAAAAAAATTCATGTTTATGCAATTATGAGAGTATTATGGTGCCAATATAGCTAAATCTAGCAATTGTAAAGGTAATAACTTGGAGGTTGATGTAAATTAAAGTGTAGTATTTATCTGTTCTTCCATATATTGGAGGTTGATTCAAATTCTCGAAAAAAAAAGAACGAACAATTCAAATTTTCGAGTTTCAACAACTCAAAGTTGAAAAAATCTGTTCTTCCATATATTTTCCACCATTGATAGCCATTAAAAAGCTTGAAAGCTTTGAATTCAAATTTGAGTTTTCAAAAATCATTATTTGTTTGGATTGAGTGTTGTTGTAAATAATTCGGAATATGTTTAGGATTTTATATCTCAATTTTGAGGGGTTTTGGTGAAGATTAGACTTGGTTTTGACTGAATTTCAGATTGAAACTCGAAGAAGAAGAAGAAGAAGAAGAAGACATATTTCCAGAAAATTGTAGATAAATTGTAGAATTGTAGATCAATTATAGATAAATTGTAGATAAATTGTAGATTGGGAAGACTAAAACTTCTACAAATCTTCTACAATTATGTCGAAAATGCCAATTATGCTACAATTGAAATGAGAATTGGGATATTAAAATTCAATGTATCCAATTTGTAGATATCTTGTAGATAAAATTTCTACAAATAAACTACAAATCAGTTTAAGTATTGTATAAAGTTTTATTGTTTTTAAGGGTATCTACAAAATTACTACATTTATACTACAATTAAACTACAATCTTATTTGAAAAAAAATGTTAGTGTAGGTACCCTCTTTTTCTCTTTGGTAGGGTGGGTAGGTGAGGGTGGGGGTGAATAAGCAATGAAAATCACAGGTTAGTGTAATTAGTAGGAGTAATTTCAAAATACTCTTTGATGTTCAAGACACTGTGCAGTGGTTTAATAGGTTTAAATGGATCATACAATTGACATTCTGCAAATATTTTTATTGTTATCTTATAAGTTCAATCGCTCAAACTTTTTTCCAATTTCACGTTTTCTTCAATGGGCTGAACTGAACGGATATGTATTGCAAGTTTAATTATTCTTTTTTTGTTTTTCAACCCAACACAGATAATTAGGTTGATATAGCGATCTCATGCCTTTTTTCTGACAATAAGATTGAGTTTTTCTCTTTACTAATTATTATTGAATAGTTTTACTACATATCTTTATGACAATTTGTTCCAAATATTCTTGTTAATGATTTGGTCGTATGTGCTTCTCTAATAAACTTTTCCAGCTATGCTTTTATATGTTTGAAACGTGGGATTAAGGGGAGAGGGAAATGTGGGATATATAGGAATTAAGGAGAGAAAAACTTGGGATATATGTACACCTTTAATTAAGGAGTAAAAAACTGCCAATTAGTTATACCTCTAAATTAATTATTGTATATAAATGGTAATTTGGTATGCTGAAATGTAATAAACACAAACCTTAAACATTAAGGGTAATAAGGTTTTATATATGGTATAGGAAGGTAAAAATCCCTTTTGGATATCCGATCTGAATGATCAGCCCTAGGTGAGAGTAGTTTTAGTTTCTTGTTAGCATGTAGGAGCAAAGAAAAAGTTAAAACAAGGCTCCACGTGGTCAATGGTGAACCATTTGTCGGAAAATTATCCTATGTAGCCAGATAATTTTAATGACCCGGTATCGAATACTGGTAATAATATCAACAAACTAACATTCTCATGTACTTCTAGACATGCTGAGCTCCACATATTCTTGTACAGTCAAAGAAGATTAATTCCATAAAAGATGAGATCAGTAAATGACAATTCACTGAAATTTCATCTTTATGAGATTGTCCATATTGTACCGAGGGCGTCTTTAGAGTATACCGAATCAATATAGCTATCCTTCTTCTGACACAACAACACAATTTGAAATAGTATCAAAAGTATATACTAAATAGTTTCCTTTTTCCTTTACTTATTGATGTAAAATCATCTTCTATTCAATAGAAAATTCGGAGAGCCCGATAAGAAATCTAAATAGTTGTAGAAGGGGGCGGAAGATACTTTATAATATACGAGGAACTCACGAAAATCTTTGAGAACTCAAGCATCCAATCAATTGAAATGAGGGTTAACAAAAAACAAAATAGGACCTATTATTTCTACATGTTCCATTAGTAACATTAATTATATGTTGGATTATTTTGGCTTCTTCATATATTTATTTTTTATATATTGACTTAGTGAAAATCTTAGCGTCGTCAGTGCATGTGGCTATTTGTTTCAATAACTAAATGCCACATGGTCATATATAATGATTATTTGTTCTAACTATGCATTTTTTCTTGTTTTTTAATCATTTATTTATTCTTTTTTTCTTGGAATGTTAGATCTGATAGAAAATAGAGTTTTGGCCAAACTTGTTACGATTCGGTATCGAAAAATGGTTGGAAAAAAAAGTCTGGAAAATGGGTTCATAAAAATGTGTATATTAAACAGAGAAATGTTAATTAATTTTGAATAAAACATAGCATGCTTAACATTTTGAGTTGTGGTTACATGGGGAAAATGTTACTTCTGTCTAAACTTGTTAAAGAATTCGTAGGAGACAATGGATTCCCAAAAAAATTTCAAGTTAAACAAGAAAATTTAATTTAATTTAATTTAAGTTAATATGACGTGCGTTGTTTAAAACATAGAACTATAGCTATGTCAAAAAATTGGAGTTCCTTCCAAAAAATGAGCGAGTTCGAATAGAATACTTTTCAATTTAAATTAAAATGTGTCGTTTTAAAATTTAGAGCTGTAGCTACGCCGGAGGGAGTAATAACAATTAAATATTCTAATTAATCTCAATTGTAGCTGTATTGGATAGATCGATAATAAACGAAATATACCGCAATAAGTAGAATTTAGAGTAATATTCATACGTTGACAGTGTAAAAAGCTTAAACTCAAAGGTAACTTCATATAGTAAAAACATTAATCCCTGGTTACAAGTCGCTGGTGACATTTAAACTATAATATGCACCACATTATCTGAGTAAAACTAACAATAAGCACGAGGACATATAGTAAAACGAAGCACACAAGTAATTTTTTTCTCTCACAAAAGTGTTAAGCCACGGTCAACTTTATCTGTTGATGTCCGCCGCCCTGTTAGGAGCATCAGAAGCTTAAGACTGAATTCGAATAAATTCATCGTTTTATGTAGGAACTGGAAGATGACCTTTCTCCTGCAGGTTCTTCACCGTCTCATATAAGCACTGTTTCACCGGTGTAAACTCTAAACCCAAGTCCTTTAGCTTTTGGTTCGTGAATTTGTATGGTTTTGCCCTTGGCCTCGTCTCATCCGAGCATCTGATTTTTGTATAATAAGCAAAACCATGATTTTACGTTTTGCTATGTGAAATAATAATGATAAGTAAATGATGATCTATTTCAGATAATTAACAGTTCGAAAATGAGATTATGTTTGATAGAACTAATTATTATACTAATCATGCATTGCTAACGACGACACTGCTATTTCAAAATGTGGGTAAGTTAAAGGAAGAAGTGGGGCCAGCCAAGATTGTGGAGTCCTAGTAGGTAAGGCCAATCCAGGTCCAGAAATATACTACTCCCTCCGTTAGAGTTAGATGTGAATTTATTTTCTTTTTGGTCCGTTCAAAAAAGAATGATTCATTTCTAATTTGGTAACAATTTAGCTTTAACTTACAATTCTACCTTTAATGAGAAGTTTTTATAACTGCCCAAATACTCTAAACCCCTTTTTAACTTGTTTAGGACCACAAATTCCAAAAGACTTCATTTTTTCTTAAACTCCATACCCAGTCAAACAGGTTCACATAAATTTGAACGAAGGGAGTACTAGCTAGAATCAACCATACTTCAATGTTTGTGAATGGGTAGACAGTCCTTGTATTTATAGCGTCAATGCTTAGGTCAAACACTTTCGTAAAATATATAAATATGATTTTATAAAGGCAAAATACATAGTTTACCCATCCATCTTTTACACACCAAACATTTCAAATATGTGTCAATTACACACTACTTTAGCTATGCACCCGCGTGTTACACACATAAAAACAAGCGAATAAAACTTTCATGTCACAAGTTTTATAAAGAATCCAAGTGTCTAACTTTTAAGTTTTTTTCTTTTTACACCAATTAACAAATAAATAAAGAGGGAAAAATAACCCCTCCCTCTCTAGTCTTCTCCTCCGGCCCAACCCCCATCCCCAAACTCGCTACTGGCTTCTCCTCCCCTCCCCCCCCCCCCCCAAAAAAAAAAAAACTCCACACAAAAAACCCTTCCCCATTCCGCTTTCATCTCCCCCTATCTCGTCTTCTTCCCTGACAACCTTCTCCCATTTTGCCTTTTTTTTTTGTTGCTCAAGATTTGAAAATTCTCTTAAACAATTCAACCATTTTGTTTGAATTTAAGTTTTCAGTTTCTTATTTTGGAATTTTGTTGACAAAGTAGCCTTTGTGATTCTTTTAATTTTGCCAACAGAAGATCTAAAATTTCCCTTTTCGTTATTTTCTTTTGGCTCATCATTCTAGCTTTGTGAAAGGAAAAAATAATGACAGAAAGAAAAAGGAGGGTCGAAGATGGAGTTTCCGACGAAATTTCGACGGGTGAAGTTTTTTAGGTATGATGTTTGTGTATATCTATTTGGGTGTTGCAGCTAGTAATTTTGTGGTACAAAGAAGAAGGGGTTGCAATGGTGGAAAAGGCGGTGCAGTGGTGGAGAAGGTGGTGCACTGATTGTTGGGTGTCTTTTATTTGATTGGGTTGGTTCTGTAAAGGTGTCAGTAGATTAAAAGGGTACTTTTTAATTCAGAGATACGCGTGTATACACAGCATTGACTATTAACTAGGCTGGTCAAAAGTAGTGTATAATTGACACACATTTGAAAGGTTTGGTGTGTAAAATTAAATACGTGGTCAACAAGTGTGTAACAAGGATTTGAGTGCAAGAGATTTGAATACAAGGTGGATGGATAAATTACGTATTTTGCCTTTTATAAATTATCAGTTTGGTATAACTACTGACACATCATCATTTCAACCAGAACAAAGTACCCTTTTTAGGCATAAAGGTTCTAGATATGGAGTACATGCATTTTGAAGCGCATTATTAGCTGGTACCAAAGTTTTCATATGAATTAACTCTTGAGAATTTAAAACTGGTAGGAATGTTTGAGAACGTGCCAACAGGTCTCCTCCTGCTCTTTCCAAGAATATTAATGTATTAACTTTTAACGAGGAAAATTCAACTACTTCTAAACAACTTTCAGAATATGGAATTTTAAAAAGTAAAATAAAGCATAATTGTTTAGGCACACTAAGGTTAGTTCAAATAAAGGTAATTAAATTAAAACTTGCTACTCCATATATAGATTTGGGAAGTGAAATTACTTGGTGGGGATTGGATACTCCGGGAAGAATTTGGCAAGAATTTCGACCACATCGCCGCGATGAAGCACACTCTCAGCACAGATATAGCGGCCAGATGCAGAAGGAGTTTCGTAGATAAGTATGTGGGCAAGAGCAACATCCTTAACATGCACATACGCCTGGACTGAATTGGCATAAGTTTTAGCAGAGCCAGTGAGGTACTTGAGGATGTGAAGAACACTGGCATTCACTGTTGGTTGGAGCAATGGTCCAAGCACCAACACTGGATTGATCACAACTAAATCCACTCCTTTTTCCTTAGACATTTCCCACGCTGTTTGTTCCGCTATCGTCTTCCCATAGCAATACCAATTCTGCAAAGTCATAACAATACTTACGCCTCAATACCAAGCAAATTGAGATTCGTTGTATGAATTGGCACTGTCAACTATCAAATTCTATGAAAAAGGACAGTCCGGTGCACAATGGTATCCCGCGTTCATGCAGGGTCTTGGTAAAGATTACATCGAATGACTATGACGTAGACAACCTACCAATTTCTATGGTTACGAATAAATACAAATTCAAACTCATAGTTGTTCCCTTGTACTTGAGTGGTGGTGAGTGATTCCAATTTCCAATTTTATACCAAAACATGCATGTTTTTGAGGTCTTTTTCAGTTATATCATTGTTTTGAATTAGCTAAAAGACATGCTCATTAATCAATTATTTGACAAATGACAGACCTTAGTATTCTTGCAGAAGTCAAGATCACTCCAGCAAGTTTCGTCCACAACTTTATCTGGAGCCCGGTTGGGGTCCATGTACACCGTCCCTATTGACGAAGTAAACACTACCCTTTGCACTTTGGCTTCTGCTGCTGCTGTTACTACATTCTTTGTCCCAATTACTGCTGGCTCCACCATTTGTTCCTTTATCAACCAAAATAAAGAAAATAAAACCGTTATCCTCAATCGAGTAAAAGAACACTACTCCCTCTGTTTCAGTGAATCTATTTTTTTTGGTCCGTTCCAAAAAAAATGACCCTTTCTAAATTTGGTAATAATTTAACTTAAACTTACAATTTTAGGACCACAAATACTCTGAGACCTTTTTGACTTGTTTAGGACCACAAATTCAAAAAGTCATTACTTTTCCTTAAACACCGTGCCCAATCAAACATGTTCACGTAAATTGAAAGAGACGGTAATATATTTCGACTTTGTATGGACATATTAGTGGAAGTGTGGAACTAAAAGCTAAAGCACCTTCGACATGTTAGGCAACGCCAAAGATGAATTAGGGTTATAGGCGTGGACCCACCACTTACATAACTGATTCTTTTTTTTTTTAATATATATACAGTCTCTCCATGTTTTCTGGATAAATCTCAATCAACCACCATAAGGAAATGAAGAATCCTATCCCACTGAATTTGATTGACTATAAACAAACTAAGAGACGATTCTACAATAACTATTCTCATATAGTTTGACTTAAGCACAAAATTTAATAAAAAAATAAAGAATTTTAAAATTGATGATAATAAACTGTAGAAATTTTAAAATTTATTGTCTAAAATATATCATAACATTTATATAGCTATAAAAAAATTATTAAAAAAATATCGAACTATAATATATCATTCTATTTGGAATATATTAACAAAATATTAGTGCCAAACAGTGTAGCCTTTTTCTAGAAGGAGTGCCGAACTATAATATGTCATTATTTCCGAATAATAAACTAATTTCTTCTTCTGGTGTTTATATATATGTTGCATAAAATGAATGCTTACTGGATCATCAGTGACAGGTGAAGCAGTGTGGAAAACTCCGTCACACCCATAGATTGCTTCTCTCAAACTCTGGTAGTCCAAAAGATCAGCTCTACACAGAGTCAGTCTTTCCTTTGCACCTTCAAGTTCCCTTAAGTGACTATTTTTGGCATCATCTGTATAAAATACACATGCAAATACCCAGACAAAAAAAATAAAAAAAAATTAAAGCAACTGGGGAAATGTATCCTTTAAACTGAATTTATAAAAGGATTAAAGAATTCAAAATTATTATATATACCAGGGTTTCTAACGGTGCCTCTAACAGTGTAGCCTTTTTCTAGAAGGAGTTTAACAAGCCAAGAGGCAATGAAACCTCCGGCGCCGGTAACGCAAACAACTTTGCCGGATTCTGATGGCATAATGCTTACTTTTGTGGTCGGAATAGTTATGATAGAGGGATTTAATTAAGATTTAAGAATGAAGCTTTTGAGGAACCCAATGAGCTGAATAAATAAGGAACGGGGGACAAGTTTATATAGAATTTGAAAAGCCAAAGCCATGTTTAATTACCAACTTACCTACTACTTTATTCCCTCCGGTCCATTTTAATTGATTTTTTTGGCCGTTTTAGTACATATTAAAGAATATATATTTTAGCATTAATTAACAAAGAAATTGACCATATTAACTTTAATTTGTTACTCTTAAACTCTTTACCTCAATGACAACTTTAAAAAAATAAAAAAAATCTTTCTCGATATTTGAAAAAATCAAATATTATAAATCACAAAAATAAAGCCAAAAATCAATTAAAACGGATCGAAGTAAGTACAGATTACATATTTGTTGCGCTTGAAACTTAAATTTGTTTCGTTACTATCTAGAGACTTTCACATTGTCAGGATTCATCAGCATTTAACTTTTCTTGAAACGCCGTTTCATCAGCATTTAACTTTTCTTGAAACGCCGTTAGCATCGTCAACCTGAACCTATTATATTCACTTTTACTTGTCATATTTTTTACAAAAGTCAAATTATATAAATTTTGATCAATATTTTAATATATATATATTTTTACCATATTGATATGAAAAAAATATTATACTGTAATACTTTTCATATAATTTTCGAATATCTAAATTTTAATTTTAAATTATTAAAAAGAATATAATAAAATTTAGCTTCAAAATTAGTTAATTTTAACTTTTGAAAAACGTACAAGTAAAAGTGAACGGAGTGAATATGAATTTTAAAAATATTTTCTCAACACATGTTTGTATTTGTATTTGTTTTTTTCTCTCCGAGATCGGGTAAAGATTTCTAGAACAATAAGATTATTTTACTTAAAACTAATAATATATTTATTTAGTGTATATCTTTTGTATTTATCTTAAGATAGATCAGTCATATTCTTGTGCTTGTTTGTATTACAAAAATCCTACTGTAATTGTACTTTGTACTTATCAAGCATAACATTATTTCATGGTATCAGGAGCTTAGGTCTCTTTCTTCTCGATGGCTTCTTCTTCTTCCTCAATTTTCACAACTTCATCTCCAATCAAAACAACTTTATCTCCAATCAAACTTGATCAATCTTCTCTGTCTCCCTCATCCAACACTGCTATTTCTTTGTCTAACATCAAAAACTTAATTCCTACTGTACTAGACTACACTAATTACATGTTATGGCGGGAACTCTTTTTGCCGGTTTTCAAGGGTCATGGTGTTTATGGCTTCATTGATGGAAGTTTTCCTTGTCCACCCTCTACCATTATTACAGAAGATGGTAACTCCATTCTCAATCCTGCTTTCCAACAATGGGTTCAACTTGATTCCATTGTCTTGTCCTGGATTCAAGCAACCATTTCTCAAGAAATCCTTCAAGCTATTCTTCGTCCCAATCATTCTCTAACTTCTAGAGAAGCTTGGCTTGAAATTGAGCGTCTATTCCGTGACCAAGTTAGTTCTCGAACTCTTCAACTCAAGGTTCAATTTCATAACCTTAAGAAAGGTGATCTTTCAATCAATGACTATGTGCATCGGCTTAAAACAATTGCAGATTCTCCGAACTCCATTGGTAACCTGATTTCAGAAACGGATCTTATTCTTCAAATTTTGTCTGGCCTTCCTTCTAATTACATGCCAGTTAGTACTTCCATTTCTACTAGAATCTCACTCCCATCTTTTACAGAGACGCGTTCTCTGCTCTTTTTGCATGAGGCTCAATTGTCTAATTTCTCTGCCACTAATCCTGACTAATCTGCTAATACTTTTGTTGCGAAGCAACGTTCTACTCCTCATGGTTGTGGTCGTGGTCGTGGTAGGAACAACAATGGGGGTCGGAACTCAAATGGTGGTCGTGGCAGGGGTCGTAACAATCCTGGGTTTTATAAGAATTTTTCTACCCCTTCTCCAAATCTCTCTCCTCGCCCTCGATCTCCATCCATTCTCGGGCCTGCTCCTTATTCTTCTTTTCCCTCTTCCCACATGCATGCTACTGTCCATTGTCAACTTTGTTTTCAATATAATCATTCAGCTCGTGAATGTCCATCTCTTGGTCCTAAAGCATTTATCTTTGATCTTCAATCATCTCCAACTCATTCTTATGCCATGCTCAGCGATGCACATTGGTATATTGATACTGGGGCCTCCTCTCATATGACCCCAAATCCTGATAATGTATCCTCGGTTCTCCCTTACAATGGAAGTGATCGAGTTGTTGTAGGCAATGGTACTCAACTTCCCATTTCGTACACTGGTCATGGTACTATATTTACTTCTTCTATCCTTTTTTCTCTTAAAAATATTCTTATTATTCCTAATCTCCCAAGTAATTTGCTGAGTGTTCGTAAATTTACTGTCACACCTCCTTTTTGCGCGCCTACCCCGAAGGATAAATGCGTGAGGGAGTTTTTCTAATTTAAGTGACAATATTTGAAATGAGATTATTTATTTAATTCAGAGTCGCCACTTGGGAAAGGTTTGGCTTTTGGTTTCCCAAGTCACCGGTTTATCTTGAATCCCAAATCGAGGAAATTTTCGACTTTCCAAATGAAGTCTGCGAACCAGAAATTCTAAATAAGGAATTCTGTTGACCCGAGGGAAGGTTTTAGGCACCCCCGAATCCCGTGGTTCTGGCACGGTTGCTTAAATTGTTATAATGGCCAAATATCTGATTTTAATACATGTTATAGCTTGTGTGCTTTTATTAGGTTTAAACCGCTTTATTATTATTATTATTATTATTTATTTATTTATTATGGAATTGCAACGTCGTGAAAATGCATTTCGAATCACGTCACAATCAATGCGCCCGTGGTTGTTAATACATTCCAACTCCGTTGAGATTTGGATTTGGGTCACATGAATGCGCACCCGAATTTAAGAAGGTAATTTAATTAAATCGCGCCTAAAGAGTCTAACGCGTTATTATCTTTGGGGAGGGCAATGAAGTTCACTAAACAGTCCATCCCGAGAAATCTAAATATTTATTACGACCAATTATCGAGGGCCCCACAATTTGCATTTGTATTTGGCGAGGCTCGTCTCATTTTTTGAAAGGATAAACCTACAGTGACTACATTTTTTCTATTATGTTTGTCTCTAAAAATGAAAGAAGAAAATATACGCTAATTAAATTACATGCTTGGCCAGCTCCGGCCTCTTATTAATTATTAGATTACAAGAGATGTTAATGGAAAATTGCACTTGAATTTGTACGGGGAATTATTTCGTACCTTATTCCAGGAGCGAACGTGCCTTTTAAAAATATGCATACGAGATTGATAAAATGTTAAACTTACGCTAAACGTTCTCCAAGTCGAACTTAAACTAACTCGTTTTTAATGAGATTAATGGAATTAATTACTAGAGGATGTTATTAATGGGATTCAAACATTGTCCTATAAACTGCCTAATGGAATCCGATTTTGATAGAGTTGGCTCAAATGATTTAAGAACTATATTACATTTGGCAAAATTAGAAACAGTGCCTTATGTGTGTAAAATATGACTAGAGATGAAATTTGGCTATCGATACACTAACTACTTGTGCATTCCACAAATTACATAGCTATATCATACAAACCATTAAACAGCTATAGGTCCAATATTAAACAACTAAGTTTTAATTAAATACAAACTGCCTAATGCATTTTTAATTGAGTTATAAACCAAAAAAAACTGCACAAATCTACTAACATTTATAAAACTACAAAGACAACACCAAACGATTAAAGTCCTTCGTATCTTTTATTTCATGCTCAAACTCTATTGTTACATCAGTGTGGAATTCTAGTGTGTACCTGGATATTAGACACAGAAGGAAAAAAGGAGTGATCAACGCAGCAGCAGTGATAAACAGCAAACAACGAACACCAAAAACAGCAGTTTCAGCAGTAAAATAAGCAGGATAAGTCCCAGTGAAAGAGTTCAGCTACAACCAATGGAAGCAGTAGCAAATAAACCCAGTAGACTCAAAAGCAAACAAATGAAAACCCAGCAACACCAAGCTGCAATTCACAGCCAAAACAGAAGGGTGACAGGTACGAGATAACAACAGTTTAACTGATGTTCCAAACCATTCCAAAGAAGGCCTGATAGATGCAGCTCACAACTTTTAAGCTTTGAAAAATCTGTCCACCCTCCTCTTAGTTCTCTCTCTCTATCTGTTTTCTGGTTTCTTTTCCAGTCCCCCCTTCTGTTTCCCTGATTATCCTTTTTTCTTTCTTTTCCCCCTTTGTTTTAAACTCTTGGTCTCTTTTTATATCCCTATAGAAGAGAAGAACCTCCCTTCAAAGACAGGCTGCCCAGGGCTTAAAAATAAACCCCAAAGGCTGTCATCTCCACTTAGGATTGTCTAGGCATGGGGTTTTCTTCTACTTTAATCTGCTGAAATTCAAAAATGCAGTGGATATCCTATTGTACAGCAGGTTCCACTATTATTCTCATGTGCATTTTCAGCTTTTTATCATCAAGCCCATGTTGTTACTTATTTTCAGCTGCTAAAGGTGCTTAACATGTCATCAATCCCACTATTGGTCAATTAATTTCATTAGTTTAATTAATATTTTAGTACCTTACTGTTAGCTCACTTTCCTTTAAGCAATTCAGAACCTTTAAAACCCCAGAATACCCTTGAAACTCCTGTGATTTATTGTATTACCCTTAAGCTTAGAAGTTTGAGGTTATAGTCTATATAGACTTAACTCCTAAGACTGGTTTCAGGTTAGCTTACAGTTCTACAGCTACAACCAATTCCTTCATTTATTAATTCACACTCAGTCAAACAGGGAGGTTACTCTAATGGTATGAGTAGGTCATATTGGGAACCAATCCTGACCAAATCAAAGCCCAAGGATCAGACAGGCAGCTGAGAAGGTAAACAAGGATCACAAATATACTGAAACCAACTCATTGATACTAGTCCTTAACACAAAGAACATGAGTCATGCTAGAAATCCTACTGAAAAGGGCAGCCTCATGTTTTCTAGTTTTTCAAGTGAGTTTAGGTGACGACACTTGCTTAATTGATCATATGAGCTACAACAAATAGCTAACAACCAATAAAATATATCAAACAGGTCATCAGATGGCTTTCAGTGACTTCAGATGCAACATGGGATTTCAAACACGCCCTTAACTATCCTATGATTCAAAACAGCTTGGACATATAATTCACTGTAAGTTCAAGTAACAAGTATTCAGAAGAAAAATGACTACATAAAGGGTCTGTATGAAGACGGACAGAATCGAAAGAAGATAACATAAAAAATCAAACAAACTAACTAATCATACAAGCAAATACAAATACAAATAAAAGCAGAAGGGAAAGAAACTTATCTCGGAAGATCAAGACTAAAATGAACCAGGCCTGAACTGGACTCGACCTCTTTTGAGGTCGAATGGACCTTAATCGAAGTGTTCTCAACTGAGAACACCTCGATTAAGGTATATTAAACCTCAACCCTTCACTTAACTGGACAAAACCCCAGGTTTTGGATTTCTAGGGTTCTCGGGGCTCAAATTTGGGGTGCGAGCTTTTCTGGTTAGATTCGAACCAAACCAAGCTTGGTTTGGTCACGAGGGGGTCAGGGGAGTAACTGATACGAATTTAGGGTGGTTTGGCATAGGTTGAGGTTTAGCTCGAATCTTCAAATGAAGATTCGAGACGATGGGGGAAAGTTTGAGACCAACGGTTTGTAGATCCGTGTCCAGGGGGTCGAGGTGCACTAGGGGTGTTAATCTGGTGGTCACCGGCATCGTTGCCGTTGGGTTTATGGTGAGGGAATGGAGGGGCGACGCTAGGGTTCTTGAGGGTGTTTGGGAAAGAGACGATAATGGGTGAAGGGGTCTGGCTTAGGGGGGTGTGGGGGTAAGGGATTGGGGTTATATAGTAAGGGGGAAATTTGATCTAGGCCGTTAGATCATTCAAAATCAATGGCCTGGATCGATCAACTAATGGAAACGATGCCGTATGGATTAAGTGAGACCGGTGGGTCTCTGGGTGAGACGGGTCGGGTTAAAGCGTAGGTAATGGAGATGTGATCTTGGCCGTTGATCAATCTGAGATCAACGGCCCAGATCAAGCATGATCAAAACGACGTCGTCTGGACATCCCTAAGGTCAGCTGATCTGGACCGGGCAAGACAATGCTTTGGGCCTGATTTGGGACCAATTTGAACGGCCTAATTCCAATTTCAAACTCATTTCTTTTCTTTTTCTATTTCTAATTAAAATCCGAATTTACAAAAAATCCTAAAAATAAAAAATATAAAAATATAAAATTAAAATTATATCACAAGACATTAATTGATTCTTTAGTAATAATTAACACACAATATCATATATTAATTAAACAAAAATCAACCTTTAAACGATAGAATGACAAAATTACCAAAGATAATATTTTTTGTGATTTTTATTTATTCAAAACCAAATACGATTTAATTGATTCCTAATAGTAGAACAAGATCCTAGATTTACACGCGATATATATTTTTTGTATTTTTAATTGGTAAAACTTAAACAATCACAGACAAGAACTACAAATAACTACCAAAAAATGCCACGCAAATTCTAAAACTTGTACAACAAAACAATTTTTTTTATTTCTCGATCTCTTTTGGAGTAATTGTCGTGTAAACAAAAATCACGTGCTCACATTTACTACTGATAATAATTGCACCATTGAATTTGATGCTTTTGGTTTCTTTATTAAGGATCTCAAGACCAAGAAATTCTTCTACGGTGCAATAGCCAAGACCGTCTTTATTCATTGTCTTCCTTGTCTTATGGTGCGGTTCATCGAGCTTTTGCAGCAGTGCGACGTTCTCCAAATCTTTGGCATCAACGATTAGGCCATCCAAGCTTTGCCATTTTTGCTAAATTAGTTAGAGAAAATAAAGTTTCTTGTAGTTCTTTCAAACAATTAGATTTCTTATGTAATGCTTGCCAGCTTGGCAAGCACAATAAATTACCTTTTGTGAAATCTCAATTATTCACGACTTCTCCATTTGAATTGATACATAGTGATATATGGACATCTCCCATAGCATCTTTTACATGCTTCCGTTATTATATTCTCTTTCTTGATGATTATTCAAAAATTTTATGGGTGTTTCCTTTAAAACGTAAATCAGAAGCTTTTTTAAAATTTAAATCATTTTATTCTTATGTCTTAACTCAATTTTTCACAAAAAAAAACTTTGCAATGTGATGGCGGTACTGAATATGTTAAACTTTCTTTGTTTCGTATTTTTCTTGACGAAAATGGAATATCATTGCGTATCTCATGTCCATATACGCATCAGCAAAATGGTAAGGCTGAACGGATGCATCGCGCTATTGCAAATATGATCCGTACCCTTCTATTTCAGGCCTCTCTTCCTCCTAAATTTTGGGTTGAAGCTCTTCAAACTACTGTTCATCTCTTGAATATACTTCCCTCTTCTAAACTTCAATTTAAAACTCCATTTGAAGTTCTCTGTGGCAAGCCTGCTACCTATGACCATTTACGTATATTTGGATGCTCATGTTAATCTGAATCTTAGTGATTACTCTTGTAACAAGTTAAGTCCTCGTTCTAAACATTGTGTTTTCTTGGTTATCCGTTAAATTATAAAGGATTTTGGTGTCTTGATCCATTAACAAATAAATTTTATATTTCTCGACATGTTCGATTTGACGAGGAATCCTTTCCGTATCTTACTCTTTTACAACCAACTTCTTCTTCTTGTGTTTCAAATATTTCATTCAAATCTCCAACAGAGTTTACCTTCCAACCTCTGCTACCTACTGTATCTCATTCGATCTCTTCACCCCCCAGGACTCTCCCTTTATCTCATAAAATACTCCAACTTCTAATCAAACTCCTAGTTTAACTGCAACTAATCTTCTTGACAATATTTCTCCTACTTCTAATCAGATTCCTAATGTATCTCCTACTAATTTTCTTAAGAATATTTCTCCACCTTCTAATCTGATTCCTAATTTATCTCCAACTAATTTGCGTAAGAATATTTCTCAAGTTTCACCGCCACTGGATTCTAGGACTTCTCCTAGTGTTCACAATTTTATCCACCTTTCAATGTTGATTCCTCATCAGCTTTGACTTCTTCATATTTGTCTCCAATTAGATATAATTCATTCTTACGTACTATTCCTTATGAATTTCAAAATATACAGTCTACTACTTCTCATATACACAGTAGACTTGTAAGTCCTTATCCCTCTAATGTTCGAACTACATCTTCTCCTTTCTTACATTCTTCTACTCGTGCAACTACTAATACACATGTTGGTCCTTATCCCTTTTCAAACGTTGATGTTCCATATCATTCTACTTCCCTCACCATACGTACCCCTCCATTATCTCCTCTGATATTACGTCACTCTCCTCACACAATTCCTACTCTTCCAAAAATTCATCATATGGTTACTCGTTCTCAAACAGTAAACCTTAAGCCTAGGGTTCTTCTTTCTTTTCTATCCCAGGAAACTTCTAAGAAAGACATCCCATTCATTCGTATCGAGCCTACTTCATTCAAGGAAGCTAATAAGGATCTTAACTAGAGAAAAGCCATGGTTGAAGAATATAATGCCCTCATGACCAACAATACGTGGCAGTTAGTGTTGCCTCCTCCGAATGCTAATGTTATTGGTTGTCGTTGGGTATACAGAGTAAAACAACGTTCAGATGGTTCAATTGAACGATTTAAAGCCCGCTTGGTAGCGCAAGGGTACAATCAACAACATGGGCTAGATTATGATCAAACATTTAGTCCTGTGGTGAAACCAGTCACGATTCGTACTGTTCTTACTTTAGCTGCCTCTAAAGGGTGGCTAATTCATCAACTGGATGTTAAGAATGTCTTCTTGCATGGCACTCTTAATGAACTGGTATACATGAAACAACCTATTGGTTTTGTTCACCCAAACTTTCTTAATCATGTTTGTCGGTTGAACAAAGCCCTTTATGGCTTAAAACAAGCCCCTAGGGCATGGTTCCATCGTTTTACCACATTCTTGCTCCAAATTGGTTTTAGAAATATTATGCCTGACTGTTCTCTTTTTGTTTATAAGTCTAAAAAGGAAATTGCTATTTTGCTTCTATATGTCAATGACATTCTTCTTATTGCTTCATCTACTTCTTTACTTCATTCTCTAATCCACCACTCTTAAGTCTGAATTTGCTATGAATGACTTAGGGCTTATTAATTATTTTCTTGGTGTTTCGATCACGGCTTGTGATGATGGTTATTTTCTGTGTCAGTCCAAATATATTCAAGATCTTCTTAGTCGTGCAAATCTTTTGTTCTCAAAACCTGTCTCTATACCTTTTTCTTCAAAAGAATCACTACATACATCTGACTCTCCTCCTTTTTCTAATCCCACTCTTTATAGGAGTCTTGTTGGAGGACTTCAATATCTTACTTTCACTCGTCCAAATATTCCATTTGCAGTCAATCAAGTGTCTCAGTTTATGCACTCTCCTTTAGAAGTTCACTACACAGCTGTGAAATGCATATTGCGTTATTTGAATGGCTCGCTATCTCATGGATTGTTCATTCGTGGTGGTTCTATTGATCATCTTATATGTTACAGTGATGCAGACTGGGCTGGTTGTCCTTCCACCCGCCGTTCTACCTCGGCAGTTCAATACGTCAATACTGCTGATCAACTTGCTGATTTGTTAACCAAGCCTCTCCCATCTCCAAGGTTGATGCTTCTACGTGACAAGCTCTGCGTCCTTTCTACCCACGCATCACTTGAGGGGGTGATAATATATTTATTTAGTGTATATCTTTTGTATTTATCTTAAGATAGATCAGTCCTATTCTTGTGCTTGTTTGTATTATAAATATCCTACTGTAATTGTACTTTGTACTTATCAAGCATAACATTGTTTAAAAAACTAGTAGCTAAATATGATATTTTTTTTTAGAGCGGGTACGTAGCTTATTACAGAAAAGACGGTTATGCGTTGACCCAGATCAGATTATGCTGATTATGCCTATTACATCAGATTACTTTGAATGTCTAAATTAAATTATTATATTACAAATGAAAATTATTGAACTTATATATTATCGCGAGGACTAACTAATTTCCTAACCAAAATACGGATTGTATAATTTTTATCGAAAGCAAGTGAATGAATATTAATCTGTCAAGTGCTCTACGTCTAGAGAGTCAGTGACAGAAAAAATAAATGTTCAAAGATCATATTAAATTTTTTTGGTAACGTTGAAAAATAGTATAGAGTAGGGGTGTACATGGACCGGATTGGTTCGGTTTTTATCAAATCAAACCAAACCAATTATATTGGTTTGGATTGGTTCGGTTTTGTCGGGTTTTTCTGATTTTCGGGTTTTTTTGTTACATGAATATTATTTCAATCTTACTTTATTAAAATTATAGATAAAGCTTTGATAAGTGAATATATGTTTAGTAAATATGGAAAAAATTGACAAACATATGATCTATTAAAATATTCTAATGGGAGAATTTTTTTAGTAACACATGATAGTTATTTTCTTAGTCGTCTAATAATAATTTTTCGTTAATTTATACTTTCAAAGATAATACATGAGAGGATCCCAAATATTTCTACATTTTCTAAAGAAAATTCACTATAAAGTCTTAAAAATATAAGTAAAATTTATATATTTATATGTTGGTTTGGTTCGGGTTATTTTACTTTAGTCAAACCAAACTTAATCGGATTTTTAATCGGCTTGGTTTGGTTTTTCGATTTGGTGTGTTTTCGGTTCGGTTTGAACACCCGAGTATAGACATACAAGATTACTCCCTCGAAAGAGGAATTACGTCTCAAGGTTTAATCTTTCTTCTTTATATCTCTCGGACTCTTTCATGGGGATTATATTATTTTGACTTCTCTTCCTGTTCAAAAGAAGTTCTTATAATAAAAACTTGGGTGGTTTAATTTTAGGTTTTACTTCTCTTTTTAAGAGGTTATTTCATAGTATCGTGTTGTCTAGCACGAGGAATTTAGTTGTAAATGCATCATGTTGGGGTTTGATAATTAAGTGTGAACTAATTTCGATTTTTAATCAAGTATAGATGCATGGCAGTTATTCTTCTAGTATATTTTATTATGATCCATATCCGATTATATGTGGTCAAATTTATGCAACTCTAATATGAATATGACCTTAGGATCCCAATTCTGAAAAAATAATTTCTCGAGTAGTTGGTAAAAGATCGTTCTATTCATATATAATAGTAATTGTGTCTTGTAATGGACGAATAGAATTAGAGAGTTTATTTAGAGTAATCGACATGGTATCCCATTAAAAATGCTAGTTAACTCAATATACCTTTGAAATATTTATTTTACCTTGTATACCTACTTTATAAAAGTTTATTACTTTGTAAACTTTTTTTATTATTATATACCATTAAATAAATTCCACATTTTAAGAAGCTAAATTATCTCTCACCCCAACTTAATAAATCCCTTAAAACGCTACATCATCTCACGTTTTAAGGAATTGGAATTATACTTGTTAACCAAAAAGTCTAAACATGTTATGAAGTATAATAAAATAAGAAGAAGAGTATTGCAGAGAAAAGTAGGGAGAGAGAATTCTTATTGATTTGGAGTCAATTACATTGGAATAGAACCCCTCTATTTATAGGGAAAACGTGACTTAACCACCAAGTAACAAACCCTAAAATCTCTCTAAAATATAGACATTCACAATAAATAAAATATTATTTATAACACTCCCCCTTGAATGTCTATCAAACAGACAATGTGCCTCGTTAAAACCTTAACTAAAATAAAATCCAGTGGAAAAAAATTCTAGTGAAGGAAAAAGAGTACACATATCTAACAATACGCCTTTTAGTTGCCTCGTTAAAAACCTTGCAAGGAAAATACAATGGGACAAAACCTTGTAAAGGAAAAATAGTACAACGCGTATTAACTCCCCCTGTTAAGAGCATCAATTCACATCTTTAAGCCTTTGCATTCCAATCTTGTGCACCATCTTCAAAAGATTGTTGGTAGAGATTCGACAAACAAATCAACCATATTAACTTGAACGAATTTGTTTCACCTTGAAATCATCATCCCTAATAGATGTATTGTCTTCATATGATCTTGTTGGAATCGTCATTTCAATATCTTCACATAGAGGTGAAAACTCTTGCTATCATATTATCATGCTTATAGTTATAGCAAGATACATTTGTGCACAAATTGCACTGAAGAAGTGGTACTTCAAGATCAAGAATTGTATATGCTTTAAGCAATTTAAATCCTTCAGGGATTATCATATAAGTATAGTCAAATAAGCCATTTAAATAGACTTTAGATGCATATCATGTGCCGACAAAATACATAAAAATGATTGCACATACCTATTGACTTTATACTTTCGAGTGTTTGAACTATATGTCCAAAACTGCGTATCTTTCATATGAAACCAAATTCTACTTGAATTGTTTCTCCAGACTTAAGATCCTCATATATATTTAACATTGTTATAGATGTCATCGACAAACACTTTATATCGGTTCCAACCTCCTTATTTTTCATAAAGACATAACATAGAGATCTCTTCATTCATATATTCAGGTACCTGAATCTCTCATGAGATTTTATGAAGTGTTATGTCATGTGATCTTCTTGATCACTTGCCTCCTTTATTATGATCATTTTGATCATTTGCTCATCTTATTTATCTAGAAGTTTATTTGAAACCGATTTGTCTATATGCTTTAAGCGTACCATAGACTTTGTCCTTCTAGGACTTAATATGAGCATTTGCAATGAGAATATAGTTACTTTCTTTGGGTCAGCAAATGCCTCTGGCATGCTTTGCAATATATTGCAACTGAATTATCTTTATGAACTTCAAGTTCATATTATCTTATTCGAGGATCTAGATGTACAAATGATGATTCATTCCACGTAACCTTTTCTCAACTGTTTCTCTTGTCTCCCCCTCATGTTAGAAAAACTAACTTGCTTCCTCAAGTTTGGAAACTCACATTTGTGCGTTATGGTGTTAATTAAAATATTCACTGCACATCAATAATAATAAGATGAAATTATTTGGTTCCTGGCCTCGAACCACTTATGAGGAGAGAATGTGATATACTTTCGTATATAACATATATCAAACTGATATACATAACTTTGTTCTCATAAGTAATACTTTAGCTATTAAGTGGAGGCACTCAATAATTATTTTGCTAAACCAACTGTGATGTAAACCAACTTATCAAGATAAACTTTTTTGAATAGAAAATCTGGAAATTATGCTCTAGATTAAATTATTCAGCAATTACCTTGCAAACACCAGGTTGCAGGTTAATAATAATCGCATATGTAACCATCTCATAGATGCATCTTATGTGGTATACATGGCAGGTAAATGAGCCCATATTCACCTTTGATACTTTCAGTAATCATGAGATTCAATCCCAATTTTAATTGATCTATTAATTAATGAGAACAAACAACATAAGAGAATTCGTAAAGAAGTTTCTAGTTCTTTAATATTGACCCATGTGAATTCTCTTTTATTTTACACATCATACTTAAATTAATGGCTAAACCAATTATGCCAATTTGAGAAATTATCAATATTGATAAACTTTAGGTTTACGCCATAACATGTGCAATTATGAATAAACTCTAAGTTTATTATGATATGAGTTTTTATATCAATAAACTTTTACTTTATTGTGGCGTTCTTTCGTTTGTGTAGTACAAACTGGAGAATAAAGCGGGTAGCTTTTCACATACATATCACCCGGCTACAAGTTGTAGTAATATAAGATATTAAATCTTTCCTTTATTTATAGTCTTAATATAACCAATCTCTTTCGCGAATACTTTAGAAACTCAATAAGTTTCTTTGAGACTTACTACAACACAACGTCTTATTGATAATCAATTTTATTTCTCCAAAGTAGTATAATTGGTTCTTCTAGAGCTTTCAACTAATTTTGTACTGTCACATATTCATCAACATCCATATAGTGAATATCTCTTTCAAGGAGAAAGTTATGGTCATGGTCAAAATTATTATAGGCAAGATATGTTGCTTCTATTACTTTTGCCCTGTAATAATCACATTGCCATTATATTTTGGCATAATCACAATAGGTACTTGATCAATGACCATTCATGTCATAATAATGAAATTATTTTCTTATTTCATCTCAAACCTCCTTTTAGAGGTGAGTGTGGTATATTCACTACAACTAGCACATTCATATTCTTTCAAGAATGAATATGTATTCATAAATCACACGTTGTCACATTCATACCATGAATGGATCATAATCATCTATACGTGCTTCACAAAATCTCATATCAAATCGATGACAAATATTACTTTCACATAGTGAAAGATTATTTTGAGAATCCTAATTATTCTCATTTTCACAATGATGATAATTATAATTTCATCTATTGTCACGTCCACATCTACCTAATAATTTTGTCTTCTTTCAGATTTATCACATATTGTTATCACATTCTCTTAAGGGAATGAGAATGAAGCAAATCCAATGAGACGAGTTTCTACTTCTTTGCCCACAATCATACATGAATTTGATCATGGAAAGACATAAAAATTTTACCACTTCGGGTGTTTATAATTTCTCACAAACTCTATTAGAGTTGTAATCAAAGTTTATTGTCTTTGATTGTATTTAAAATCAAATTATAGGATTTCAAGAATTTAAAATAGAAAAATAAGGTAAAATACTTACCTTAAATCCAGAATTTATTCCTGAAGGATGTTCATGGAATAATTGACAATCATTATGCTCAATCTCAAAGCTTCTACTCAATTGGTTAGAGTCTCGTATTGATAACGTATTATGAAATAATAAAAGAAGAAGAAGAGTATTGCAGAGAAAAGTAGGGAGGAAGAATTCTTATTGGTTTGGAGTCAATTACAACGGAATAGAACTGTCACGACTCAAAAATTGACCCGGTCGTGATGGCGCCTATCATGAAACTAGGCTAGCTAACTCATTTCCAAATACTCCATATTTCATTTAAAACTTAAGTAAAACCATATTTTTAACATAAATCCGATTAAAGATATAAAGTAGAAAATCAAAACAAAGCAGAAAATACAAGCCCGACCTCGGGTGTCACAAAGCCATGAGCAAAATACTACATCTGTTCGAAATAAACAAGACTAACATAGTCTGAGAGTAGCCAACAAATACACCAAGAAGAAGATAAAGAAGAAGAAGGCGGGACTGCGATCTCCAGGCAGCTACTTCGCTATCTCCAAGGAAAGTCCACAACTGAAATGATCAGCAACCACTACCGTGACCCGAGATACTTGGATCTGCACATAAGGTGCAGGGGGTAACATGAATATACCAACTCAGTAAGTAACAAGTCCAAACTATGGACTGACAGGTAGTGACAAACCAAACCTCAACAGGTAATATAATTAAACTTTATAAAAAAGTAGACATGCTTGCAGTTCAAGTAAAAACTCAACAGTAAATAAATGCAGTCTGATTAGTACAGAGTATAAAGCTCAGGAAATCTCTATGTACCAATGTACAAATAGCTTGATCAATGTTCTGTGTACCTCCACTCACGAGTGCTCAATTATTCGGTACTGTATATGGCCATCCGTCCTAGGGAAGATCCATCCCGGAATATATATATCACTGACCGTAGTCATCCAGTACCGAGGATATTCCAGCCCTATGGAGAAAATCCATCTCCAGGTATAAATACTTTGGACAAGATCCATGTCCAGGGAAGATCCATCCCTCAATATCATCAACTGCGCTCATTGGGGTGTGTTATAGACTTCGGAGGAGCTCTTACAGCCCAAGCGCTATCATAATCATCAACATAATCGCTGCGGCATGCAACCCGATCCCATAACTATCACTCACAATCAGGCTCTCGGCCTCACTCAGTCATCACTCTCCAGTCTCACACTCACGGGCTCACAATGTCATGAAACTAGCCCGAAACAAAGATATGATGTGCCAAATAATTATAACTGAGACTGAGATATGATATGATATACGTGAGCAAGACTGAGTATTGAATATCAATGAATGTAATGAGATGACAGCAAGAAACGACCACTCGGGTCTCAATAGTATCGGCGTGAAGCCCTAATAGGGTATCTAGCATGTTTTCACAACACATTTACTTAATCACATGATAAAAACACGGATATCAACAAGAAAGAGTTACTAAGAGGTGCCATGGAATGATCCAGGTCGCAATTCTCACGGTGCACGCCCACATGCCCGTCACATGGCCTTTGCGTCACCTTAATAGTAATCATAGAACACATAGTTCAGGGTTTCGAACCCTCAGAACCAAGTTTGGAAACGTTACTTACCTCAAGCCTAGCCAACCTCTAGCCCACAACACCCTTGCCTCTCGATTCGGCCTCCAAATGCCCCAAATCTAACCAAAATCAGTATATAATCATCAATATACGCTAAAGGAATGAAACCCATACGAAAATTAATTAACTCAAAAATCCCAAAATTGGACAATCCCGACCCCCGGGACCACGTCTTGGAATTCGATAAAAATCATATCACAAGAATCCTCATCCTCCCACGAGTCCATATATACCAAGAACACCTAAATCAGACCTCAAATTCCCAATTTAAACTCTCCAATTCCAAGCCCTAATTCCCCAATTTTAGCCTTTAAATCCCACTAATTTCATGTCTAATTAGTTAGAAATAACCATAGAATCGAGTATTGAGTTCAAAAACCTTACCTCCAAGTGTTTACCTTCGAATCCCTCTCAAAAAGCTTCAAAGCCGTTCAAAAATGGTGAGAAATGGCCTAAAAATTGCGAAGATGGCTTTTTATACATTCTACCCAGGTGCTCCCTTCTTCGCGAACGCGGTCAAAGCCTCACGTTCACGAAGCACAAAAATTCCACCACTTAAATTCCTCTTTCGCGAATGCGAAGCTTCAGCTGCCAAAGCCTTTGCGAACACGACCCTTCATACGCGAACGCGAAGAACAAACTTCTGGGGTCCCAGCTGCTCCAACTTTCCTCTTCGCGAACGCATCTAGCTCCTCACGTTCGCGGTCCTTCCACTGGCCATACCTTCGCGAATGCGAAAAACAATTCTCTGCAACAAAAATACTAGAAAACTGCTATCTTCTCAAGTCTAAAAATGATCCGTTAACACGCTGAAACTTACCCGAGGCCCTTGGGACCTCAACCAAACATACCAACACATACGATAACATCATTAAAACTTGTTTCAACCTTCAGAACACTTAAAACCACATCAAAACATCAAATCACCATCAGATTCAAGCATAAGGATTTCCCAACTTCCGAATTTTGCAAATGATGCAAAAACCTATCAAACTTCGTCCGAATGACCTGAAATTTTGTACACACGTCACAAATGACACAACGGACCTACTTCAATTTCCAGAATTCCATTCCGACCCCGATATCAAAATTTCACTACCGACTTGAAAATGCCAAAATTCCAATTTCGCCAATTCAAGCCTAAATCTACCATGTACCTCCAAAATACATTCCGATCACGCTCCTACATCCCAAATCACCTAACGAAGCTATCCAAACCTTCCGAATTCACATCCGACACCTTCTATACATAAGTCAACATCCGGTTGACTTTTCTAACTTAAACTTACTCAAAAGAGATTAAGTGTCCCATTCCTCTCAAAACCACTCCGAACCTGAACCAACCAACCCGATACCACATAATACAGATGAACAAGACATAAAGAAGCAGAAATAGGGAAAACAGAGCGGTAACTCATGAAACGACCGGCCGGGTCGTTACATCCTTCCCCTCTTAAACAAACGTTCATCCTCGAACGAGTCACGAAACATACCTGAAGCCTCAAATAGGTGAGAATATCTGCTCCGCATCTCCCGCTCGGTATCCCAGGTAGCCTCCTCCATGGGTCGACCTCTCCACTGCACTTTCACTGAAGCTATATCCTTTGATCTCAACTTTCGGACCTGCCGCTCTAAAATAGCCACTGGCTCCACATCATAAGTCAAATTACCATCTAACTGAACCGTGCTGAAATCCAAGATATAAGACGGATCGCCAATATACTTTCGGAGCATAGAAACATGAAATACCGGATGCACACTCGACAAGCTGGGTGGCAAAGCAAGCTCATAAGCCACCTCCCCAATCCTCCGAAGCACCTCAAAAAGCCCAATGAACCGAGGATTCAATTTTCTCTTCTTCCCAAATCTCATAACACCCTTCATGGGTGAAACCTTCAGTAGAACCTTCTCCCCAACCATGTAAGACACATCACAGTCCTTCTTGTCAACATAACTCTTTTGTCTCGACTACGCTGTACGAAGCCGCTCCTGAATTTCCTTCACCTTATTCAAAGCATCTTGCACCAAGTCTGTACCCAAAAGCCTAACCTCACCCGGCTCAAACCAACCAATTGGAGATCTACACCGTCTCCTATATAAAGCCTTATATGGAGCCATCTGAATACTCGACTGATAACTATTGTTATATGCAAACTCTGCGAGCGGAAGAAACTGATCCCATGACCCTCTAAAATCAATGACACAAGCGCGCAACATGTCCTCCAATATCTGAATAGTGCGCTCGGACTACCCGTCCATCTGAGGGTGAAAAGCTGTGCTCAACTCAACCTGAATACCCAACTCTCATTGCATGGGTCTCCAAAACTATAAAGTAAACTGAGTACCTCTATCTGAAATGATGGAAACTGGGACACCATGCAAGCAAACAATCTCTCGGATATAAATCTCTGCTTACCTCTCTGAAGAATGGGTAATACACACAGGAATGAAGTGTGCGGACTTGGTCAGTTGATCCACAATCACCCAAATAGCATCGAATTTCTTCAAAGTCCATGGGAGTCCAACTACAAAGTCCATGGTGATCCGCTCCCACTTCCACTCTAGAATATCTATTTGCTGAAGCAAGCTGCCCGATCTCTGATGCTCATATTTTACCTGCTGACAAATGAGACACAAAGCTACAAATCCCACAATATCCTTCTTCATTCTTCTCCACCAATAATGTTGTCTCAAATCATGATACCGTGAGCTATGGGCCTTCTCCAAAATCAACTCCCAAAGCCCATCTACATTAGGCATACATATCAGGTCCTGTATCCTCAATACTCCATTATCACCAATAGTCACATCTCTGGCATCGTCGTGTTGAACTCTATCCTTAAGGACAAGTAAATAAGGATCATCATACTAGCGCTCTCTAATGCGATCAAATAAGGAATACCGAGAAACCATACAAGCTAAGACCCGACTAGGCTCCGAAATATCCAAACTCACAAACTGATTGGTCAGGGCCTGAACATCAACTGCGAGAGGTCTCTCCCCAACAGAAATATATGCCAAACTGCCCATACTCACCGCCTTCCTACTCAAAGCATCAACCACTATATTGACCTTCTCCGGATGGTACAAGATGATAATATCATAGTCCTTTAGTAGCTTCAACCATCTCCACTGCCTCAAATTGAGATCCTTCTACTTAAAAAGGTGCTGGAGGCTATGATGATCAGTAAACACCTCACAAGACACACCATACAGATAATGTCTCCAGATCTTTAATGCGTGAACAATGGCAGCCAACTCCAAATCATGAACATGGTAGTTCTTCTCATGGGCCTTCAACTGACGAGAAGCATAAACAATCACTCTACGCTCCTGCATCAACACATACCCAGTACCAACTCTTAAAGCATCACAATACACCATATATGAACCTAAACTTGATGGCAAAACTAACACTGGAGCTGTGGTCAAGGCAGTCTTGAGCTTCTGAAAGCTCGCGTCACACTCATCCTACCACCTGAATGGAATACCATTTTGAGTCAATTTGGTCAAGGGTGATGCTATAGATGAAAATCCCTGAATGAACCGACGGTAATAGCCTGCCAAACCAAGAAATCTGTGAATCTCTATGGCGAAGGACGGTCTGGGCCAACTCTGGACTGCCTCTATCTTCTTTGGATCAACCTGAATACCCTCACTAGACACCACGTGCCCCAAGAAAGCCACTGAATTGAGCCAAAACTCACACTTGGAGAACTTTGCATAAAGCTTCTCCTCCTTCAACCGTTGCAATACCACCCTCAAATGCTCCGCGTGCTCATCCTGACTACGCGAGTACACCAGGATATTATCAATGAATACAATAACAAACGAGTTGAGATAAGGTCAAAACACGTTATTCATCAAATGCATGAACGCTACTGGGGCATTGGTCAGCCCAAAAGACATTACAAGGAACTCATAATGACCATATCGAGTCCTGAAAGCTGTCTTAAGAATGTCCGAGTCCCTGATATTCAACTGGTGATACCCTCAATGGAGATCAATCTTGGAGAACACCCTCGCACCCTGAAGCTGGTTGAATGAATCATCAATATGAGGCAAATGATACTTCTTCTTGATTGTGACCTTGTTCAACTGCTTGTAATCAATGCACATCCTCATAGTGCCATCTTTCTTCTTTACAAATAGAATATGCACACCCCATGGTGACATACTAGGCCGAATAAACCCTTTATCCAGGAGTTCCTAAAGCTGCTCCTTCAACTTCTTTAACTCTGCCAGTGCCATACGATATAGTGGAATAGAAATAGGATGAGTGCCCAATACCAGATCAATACCAAAATCAATATCCCTATCCGGTGGCATGCCCGACAGGTCTGTAGGAAACACATCCGAAAAGCCCTTCACTACCGAAACTGAATCAATGGTGGGAGTCTCTGCACTAACATCCCTTATAAAGGCCAGATAAGAAAAACAACCCTTCCCAGCCATCCGTTGGGCCTTCAAAAATGAAATCACTCTATCGGGAACATAATTCGTCGAACCTCGCCACTCAATTCGTGGCAAACTTGGCATAGCCAATGTCACTGTCTTAGCATGACAGTCCAAAATAGCACGACACGAAGATAACTAATCCATCCCCAATATCACATCAAAATCAACCATACTAAGAAACAAAAGATCCACTCGGGTATCCAAACCCCCAATAGTCACCACACTTGACCGATATACACGGTCCACAATAATAGTATCATCCATCGGAGTAGATACATGAACAGATGAAACAAGAGACTCGCAGGGTGTATCCAGATAATGAGCAAAATATGATGACACATATGAAAAAGTGGAACCAGGATCAAATAATACATAGGTATCTCTGTGGCAGACTGAGACAATACCTGTAATCACAACATCTGAAGCAATAACATCTAGTCTGGCTGGGAGGGCATAGAAATGGGCCTGACCACCATCTGACCGATCTCCCCCTCTAGGGCGACCCCTAGCTGACTGACCTCCACCTTGAGCTGACTGAGCGGGTGGGGAAGTAACTGGTGCTGAAGTCGATGGCTGACTCCTCTACTAAGATGAACCTCCCGTAAGACGGGGACAAAACCTCTTAATATGACCCAAATCTCCACACTCGAAGCAACCTCTCCCAACAAATGGCAGTGGGGACTGAAGGGAGCCCCGCGCACCTGGATGCCCACTAGAAGAACCAGACATAGATGAGCCCTGAACTGATGGTACCTGAGTAGAACTTTGAGCTGGAAGGGCACTGAGAGATGAGTGACCCTGATGTGAACTATGAGAACCGTGGATAGATGATCCACCACGGTGGCCCGAACGGGCTGGCTGAGCATGTCTGAATGGATGGCCTCTGTCGTACTGAAACTGACCTCCCAAAGGAACACCACCAAAACTACCAGATCCCCGAGGCCTCTTGGCCTCCCTCTCAACTCGCTCATGGCGGTGAACCGACTCTATCCCTCAAGCAATGTCAACCACATCCTCAAAAGAAGTACCAAACACCCTCTCTCTGGTCATAAGAATCCGTAACTGATAAGCGAGGCCATCTACGAATCTCCTGATCCTCTCCCTATCTGTAGGAACCAACCAAACAACATGACAAGCTAACTCCGAAAACCTTATCTCGTACTGCATCACAGTCATATCATCCTGACGCAACTGCTCAAACTGCTTGCACTACTCCTCTCTATGGGACTGCGACACATACTTCTCCAGGAAGAGAGCTGAGAACTGCTGCCAGGTAAGTGGCGCTGCATCAACAGGCCTACACCTCTCATAAGCCTCCTACCAAGTGAAGGCAGCTCCAGAAAACTGAAAAGTAGTAAATGAGACCCCAATAGTCTCCAGAATACCTGATGTACATTACATCCTCTGACACTTGTCCAAGAAACCCTGGGTATCCTCGCCCTCTACACTACTAAAAGTCGGAGGCTGAAGTCTAGCAAACCTTTCCAATCGATGCTTCTTGTTATCAGGCATAACTGGAACTACATAGTCCTGAGCAGGTGCAACTGGCTGGGCTGGTGGTGCCTCCGGTGTCTGCAGTCCCTAAACAACCTGCTCGGGTGTACGGGCGGCGGGAGTCTGAGTGCCTCCCCTGACCCGAGAAGCGGCTGTTGTAGTAGTAACTGTGACTGCCTGAGCAAGACTGGTGTACATTGTCAGAATCTGAGCCAAGGTCTCCTAGTTACCCTGAACAATAATAGGCACAGCCGGTGCCTGAGCTGGTACCGCTAGAGCATCCCCGCTGGAGCTTGATCATGAACTGGGGAAGCTGGTGGATTTGTAGGTGCTGCCCTAGCTACTGTACGAGCTATATCCCTGCCCCTACCACGACTTCGACTGCATCCTTGGCCTCTAGTGGCCTTAATTGGTGGTACTGGTGATCGTCGGTCCTGACCGGTAGAACGTTTTCTCACCATCTGTGAGAGAATAGAATAATAGAAGTTTAGTACCAGAATCAACAGATTCGCACGACAAGAATTCAAGAATGTAAAGTTTTTCCTAAAGGTTCTGCAGCGTTCTGAGGATAAGTACATATGTCTCCGTATCGATCCGCGATACTCTACTAAACCTGCTCATGACCCGTGAGACCTATGTAACCTAGGCTCTGATACTTTATAAATCCGATTAAAGATATAAAGTAGAAAATCAAAACAAAGCAGAAAATACAAGCCCGACCTCGGGTGTCACAAAGCCATGAGCAAAATACTACAACTGTTCGAAATAAACAAGACTATCATAGTCTAAGAGTAGCCAACAAATACACCAAGAGGAATATAAATAAGAAGAAGGCGGGAATGCGATCGCCAGGCAGCTACCTCGCTATCTCCAAGGAAAGTTCACAACTGAAATGATCAGTAACCGCTACCGTGACCCGAGATACCTGGATCTGTATGCAAGGTACGGGGGTAACGTGAGTACAACAACTCAGTAAGTAACAAGTCCAAACTATGGACTGACAGGTAGTGACAAACCAAACCTCAACAGGTAATACCATTAAACTGTACAGAAAAGTAGGCATGCTTGTAGTTTAAGTAAAAACTCAACAGTAAATAAATGCAGTCTGATCATTACGGAGTATAAAGCTCAGAAAATCTCTATGTACCAATGTACAGATAGCATGATCAATGTTCCGTGTACCTCCACTCATGAGTGCTCAACCACTTGTCACACCTCCTTTTTCTACCCTGAAAGAGGGTATAGGGGATTTTTTCCAATTAAGGTGACAATAATCGAAACAGGATTATTTATTCAAATTTAGAGATGCCACTTGGAATGATTTATGGTGTCCCAAGTCACCGATTTATTTTTAATCCCAAATCAAGGAAAGTGACTCTATTTATGGTCCGCGAAATATAAAAATCCAGGTAAGGAATTCTGTTAACCCGGGAGAAGGTGTTAGGCATTCCACGTTCCATGGTTTTAGCACGGTCGCTCAACTGTTATTACTGGCCTAATTATCTGATTAATTACATATTTTATGCATATTGTGCATTTTTAACCTTTTTAAAACCGCTTTTAATTATTTATGGAATTATTCTGGACAAGTTACGATTGTCATACACTTGTTTGTTTTGCACACATTGCAAACCGCGTCATGGTAACCATACCCATGATCTACAACATGTTTAATTTAATATTATTCGAAGTCATGGTCGGATCACATGAAATGTGCACCCGAATTTGGGAATTACGTATCGTAACCATGTCACGGGAACTGTACCCATAGTCACGATGATTATCATTAATCACGCCTAAAGCAACTAGCGCATTTGAATTATTTTTCTAATATTTTGATATTGTTGTGATGCCGAATTTATGGACAAGATATTATTGGGGAGTAAATAGGCTAGCTTGTTGATACCCAATTTTTCCCTATATATTTTCCAATATGCAAAATACCTTCAAAATAGCATATATATGCATATACAAGCATGTCCAAAGTTTTTATTATTTTATTTTATAATTTTAAGGTTTTAAATTATTTATTTTCTCCCCTTTTATCCATAAAATCCCCAATAATTATTTCCAAAATTATTGTTTTGATAATTCATGTATTGTATTTCTATATTTATGCCAAATATATCTAAGGTAATTTTTTATATATTTTTATAATTACATTTAGTATTTTTAAAAGCTAAATTGCACAAAATTGCAATATTAGCCCTTTTAAGATTTAATTATGTTTTATATGCATAAAATTGGATCATGTATTTTGAAATTGCTAATTATATATTATAAATTATTTTAGCATTTTTAATTATTTGTTTAGAAATTATCTACTATTCTTTATAAATTAAATAGGGAAAAAACTAGCTATTTAACTTATAGCCAAATTGGTTTTCAATTCTAGCCTAAATCCAACGGGCCCCCAACCCAAATAAAAAAACTACCGGACCCAAGACCAAATCCAAACCATACCCGGCCCATACCTGAGTTAATCTTGACCGTTGATCAATTTTGATTAACGGCCCGGATTCACTCTTACCATAATTAACCTAAGACTACCCCCCCAAACCCTCATTCTCTCATTCACTCAACCAACACTCATCTCCCTCTCTTTATCTTTGGTTATCTCTAGAACCTTCTCTTCTCCCATCCTCTCCGATGGACCTTGTCCACCTTCTCCGGCCACCTCCCTCGCCGGAAACCATGGCCTCTTATCATCTCCTAGCCCCTGCTTTACCCCACGCCAATTTGACACTACCCTGAGGTCCTCAGGTGTACTTGGAGCGGTTCAACTCCTATCCATGGTCTTTCATGCCATTTTCCGGCCATCCATGGCTGTTCGAGTAAGATCCATGACTTTTCCGGCTAAAACCAGTAACATTCTAAGGTTTTCTCATCTTCTCTGGGTTCTCTGAAACCCTAACTCTTGAGATACTCCGATTTCTTTTAGATCTATCTTAGATCTGTGTATATTATGAAATTTTGTTGTTTTCCTCGAAGGTGTTTTCTGATTTTCTCTAAAGTAATCCTTCGTCTTCAAGACTACGGTTTCTTAACCTTTTTTAAACGACTTCTCCTCTGATTTTCAGTATTATCATATGATTTTTACTACGTTTAAATGGTTTATTTTCATCTGACTCATTAGTTGAAACCCCTAATTTGTTTGGCTCTAGTTTGTGATTCTGAGTTCGTCTTTACTGTTCTTCAATCGATTTGTCTGTATGTGCAATTCTCATGGATATGCTGTGATTAGTTAGAGTATTTCTATGACTTTCATCCTAGTGATGTCTTATTAAGGGTTCCGATTTGGTTCTTCCTGTTTGTACTCCGTTTATTGGTTTATTCATGGAAGTCTATACTATTTCCCTTAATATTACACTATTGTTTCAATTCTTGAAATCCTTGATTTACAGTATTGATGCTCTTATATAGATTTCTGGCTATTTTTCCTATCCCTTAAAATTATTTCTTACATTGTTTTATGATTGACTATATTTTAGTTGATTTCTACTGTTATTTCCTTAATTAGACCCTTATGTATCTAGCCTTAATTTACATATTCTGTACCTATGTTACTTGGATTCTTTCCTTATCTGTTACCTGCTTTCTACTGTTGGTAAATTACTCCCTTAATTAAGGGATACTTGGCTGATTTTCGTTCATAATTGATACTGAGTTCTATAATTTCTGAAGAATTAATTCTTGCCTTATTTTGAACTAGCTTTCAAACTACTATATAAATGACTCTCTTCTACAGTCTTAAAACACGAACAACTAGTTCAGAATACACACACACACACACACACACACTCAAACTCTTTCTTCTTTCTTTATTACTTGTGCTAGCTGCTTGTCTAGCCGGCTGAAAGCCAAGGCTAGACTGTGGAACTCTGCTTGCTTTACTTTCTGCACTTTTGCTTCCTTAACTGGTATGTTCCTAGTTCAATTCTGAAACTCAACTCTATGTGCTCCCTATCTGTTAATCCATGTCTCCTTCTACACTAATTTAATGGCTTATGTGTTTAATTGCCCTTCTTGTTTACTGCTTTATTCAGCATGCTTAAGTTTTATCCTCTCTTGTTCAAATATAATCAGCATGTTTACTTGAGTCCTTGTTTATTTCCCTCAACTATTATGCCATGTTAGTATCATAGACTCCTAATGTACTTGATTAACACTAAGTGACATGACTAATTATATGTAATAGACTCCTGCCCTCAGCATGACTACTCCCATACCCTGTCTCTATGTCTTATTGCCTATTACTATTCTAATTTCAAGCATGATCCATTTGTTAACACTTCGAAGTAGTAGTTTGTGGTCTGGAGGCCAATCAGTTCCTACTTGTTCTTTGTACTTGCTGGTCTATGTGCTTTTCCTCTTATCCATGTTTATGTGTTTCATAATTGGCCCCAACCCCTTACTTCCCTGTTTGTGACTTTTGAAGCTGTACTATTCTTTGAACTTGTTCTGTGTGTGCTGGCTTGTTCCAAGTTATTGTTGCTCCTATCCCCTTCTCCTTTCAAAACTGTTTTTCCCTAAGCAACTCTTCTATTGTTTTGCAAACTTATTTCAATCATGCTGTTTCAAACTGTTTTCAACTCAACTATTTTAAATCTATATCAAGCATTCTCACACATACTCTTAAACCACTAGGTTTTGCCCCTTTTGTGTGAGCCTTTCCTTGGGACCCTTGAGCTCCCTCTGAACTTGGACACATAAAAGCTGGTCTTTCCACACTGCACTTACTCAGTCTTGGCTATAAAATCTGGGTGTGAGCATTATTCGGGATCCCTTGAAGTCATTAGGGAACTCTGACACACCTAGGTATGAGAAAAACTATGGAACAATCTTGGCACTTGAGGTGATTTATTACATAACTCAGGGAGGGAGTCCTAATCAGGTGCTAAAAGTTTGGGCCTATTTTTATGCTCTCTATAGTGTAACTTTTATCTTTTTTTCCTACTTATGTAATTCATTTCAGTATTGGTCTATAATAATTTGTAAAAAAGTATTGGGTTTGGATAGTGAAAAGGGGTGGGTAATATGCATGTTATAGTATAATCCAGGGTAGAAATCATGTTCCTAGATATACTTTTCTCTATGCGCAATAGCAGCTATGTTTAGGTACAACATGCCAAGCATGCCATGCATTAGCTATCATGCTATTTAGGATTTATATGTACTATTTTCAGTATCTCATCCACACTTAGAAATCCTTTCTATAGGGTAGATAATAACAATAAAATAAGCTGTTATTATGTGATTCTGCCCACGTAAACAGGTTCTGAAATTTCATTTAGAAATCCTGCTCTTAGGAAATTCTGCAATTATGTTGTGTATTTAGAAATCCTGCTTTAGGAATCCTGCATATAAATCATTAGATACCATGATTAGGTTCTCGTTCATCCTCATTCAGCTACGCTTAGCTAACTACTAAAGGAGCATCAAACTGGTAATAATCCCTGCATGTCCTTGCAATATATAGAACAACATGTTTTAGAAGAAAAACAATCTCCACATTGTTTTAATAACTCTGAATAACTGATGCATATTACTTTACGCCTAGACAAGCCTTATGTAATAACTTAAAACCAGAATTGCCTTTGTTTAACTGTCAGCGTGTTAAATCAGTAGGCAAGCCTGATTCTGACTTCTTTTCTGAGTCATGTAATAAATCTGGTTCTGCTGTTATCACTTAGATACCATGCTTAGGATCTGAATTCAGACCTTATCTGTGTATGAGTCATGCTGTCTATGTGCATTACTTGTGGAGGTATATCTGAGCCTTCTATCTGTTTTTGTGTTTTTTCCCTAAATGCAGTCCTATATTTTCTTGTTTGTCGCTTAGTATTTTTCCTTTAAACTTGAGGGTCTGCCTAGAACCTCCCCTCTTATAGGATAGGAGTCCTAAATTCCTCCAGGACCGATAGGAAAGGACGGGTAACAACATGCAATAGGGGTTGAGACCAACCCTCGCTTTAATTACCTTCACGTGGCGGGAAAGGGTAGATATAGATATGATAACCGGTGCGTTAATACCACGTGTAGCCCCTCTCTGAGGAGTGTCATAGCGGGTATTACATTGATGTGATCCATATTATCAGAAAACCTAGGACACCCCCTTTACATTCCCAAGTATGTTTAGATTGCAATTCTTTTTTATTTGTCCTTTTTCAAATACTTGTGTGTCTAAACTTAAATCCCCTACTATTTGAGCCATACTTGTTTGTTTGCTATTTGTACAAATTCACAAAAACTGTTTGGCCAGGAACCACACTAGTGGATCCTGAGGGGTGCCTAACACCTTCCCCTTAGGATAATTTCAAGCCCTTACCCTATCTCTGGTTACCAAACGTAGTTACAAATAAACCCTATAGGTGCCCTAACGCACCTTAAATCGTTAGGTGTCGACTCTTCAAAATTGCAAATCCCATTTCCCAAAAGGAAGGAGTTGTCCCAACCAAAATGTCATAAATCCGATTCCATGAAGGAAAAAGAGGGTGCAACATAGCTAACGTAATCTATTACTTGGCCTAAATTCCTTATAGTTCAAAACCCGTCTTATGGTCCATTCTTATTCCTTGCCAAGAAAGAAACAACTCCAATTTTCATCTACCCAATTAAAAGCATTTATTCAAGAACCAAGACTACATACATCACAATCAAAATAAAAACTAATTAATACAATTTAAATGAGAACTAAAACATGCTATTCAAATAACGTAGAATTAGAAATCAACCAACACACGCACCAAGTTATCATAACACAATGAAATGAGAATAAAAATTGAGAAATGGACCTTTTATTGATGAACAAAGCTGAAAATTGCAAATCAATCGGACTAAACAAAGCAACAATCCTTGGACCGAAACACTGAAATTACAAACGGAACCTCGGCGAAAAGGAAAATATTGCTGGATATGTAAACCACTCCGTGTTTCGATTTAGATCCGTCGTCGGCACTGCCGTTACATACAAATTTGCCACCCACAATTTCCAATTCAACTAAACGAGATCCGATAATCCTTTTTCTTTGGTTCAGGTATCATAATCTCGACTTCAGCCATTTTGGGATCATCCAAGTCATTCATGTATATGTTCACGTCACCAACCATGGCTTCAATATGAGGTTCTCCATGGATGAACTTTCCAACGATTAGTTCCCTGTCCAATATGATGAAAGTCTGCTTTAATGGGTCTTGGGTCCAAGAAAGTTGCATTTCATATTCTTGGTCAAGGGAGATGGGGTTACTGGGCTAAGGCTTCACGAAGGAAAAATGTCGTGATTCCGGAGATAATGGGTGGGGAACGATGTCAGTAAGTTTTCTGATATGGAGGAATTGGATCGATTTGTTTAGTTTTTTTTGGAAGGGAAAGCTATTTTTGTTGTCTAGCTAGGTCTAGGTCTAGGTCTAAGTTGTGAAGAAGAAGAAGAAGGGTCTTTTTAAAGTGTTAGGGTTTTATGGGTATTGAGCTTAGATCTATGAGATCAGGGTAATTGGGCTTAGATTTAGGAAATTGGGTTGGACCATGTCTTTTTGGTTTGAATCTAGGCTAGGAAGACCAAATAGTATAATGTATCTATAAAATGTAAAAATCACTCTAAATTAAAATAAACTAATATAAAACTAAATACTAAAAGTGAAACTAATTTTTGTATTTTCAAATGTTATAATACTATAAATATAAATATTCTAATTGACTTTAACCTAAAGATGACAATATTATTTTTTTGTGATAAAAATAAATTAAAAGAGTCAAAACTATTTAGAATAGCGATACTAAACCTAAATTAAATATTTACGCTAAAATATGTAAAATATTGGGGAAGTTAAAAAATTACATGTCTACAGCTGACCCTCATTGACTGGAGACGCGAAGCGTTTTCAGACAAAGAATGACAAGATAGGTTTTTGACCCGGCCCTTATTTAGAGAGATCAAAAACTTAAAAGAAAAGAGGATGTGACCGAGCCCTGGTATCTGAGCTGCCTACATATCCTTGGCTATAAAGGAATCAAGCCACGTATAGTTCAGAAGTGAATGAGGTGATGAAGTATACTGAGGTTGGGAGCCGATTGAGGTGCCATCGAGGTTCCAGACCGCGGTTCCTGTTATTACATCAAAATCAAAATTAAAAAGACTAACTAAGCCTATCAACTACGAGTTACAAGATTCCTATCTATGAGTGTTCTGAAGCTTTATCTTGAGTCTTGGTTGGTTCTTCATGTGGACTCTGATCTGAACCTTGATGGTTGTTAGCTACAGGTGTTGGTTCAATCTTCTTCAGCTTTTTCGGATCAAGACGGGACTTGCAAAGCTTGTGACATCAATCATGTCTTGAGCATTCCACAACTTTTCTCTACTTCTGCATTTGGATTCACTTCCTTCTTTTTTTTTCTTTTCTTTCTTTTTTCTTGGATTGAGACTTATTCTTTGGTCATCTTGGATTGTTGACTCACATTCTTTCCGCGAGCTTCTGCTACTTCTAACTTGAATTGACAATAGGACTGGAGGTTGCCTCTATTCTTCAGGAGGGATCCTGCTATCTCTGACTAGAACTTAAAATGAGTTCCCTTATTCTCCAGATGGGCGCTTGCTACTGACTTGTAACTTCAAATGACTTTGAAATGAATTCTAAAATGAGTTCCCTTGTTCTCCAGGTGCGAGCCTGCTATTACAACAAACAAACAAAACAAAAGAATTTTTTCTGCCCCAGTTTGCACCGGGAACATCTGTGAGTGTTAATCGAATCCTGTTATCCAAAAGAGTTCTATGAATTTAAAAGCTAAATCCCATTATCCAGGAGGGTCCTGAAAACTAAAATTACTTCACATCTTAATAGTGAAAATTTAAAAGCTAAATTCTATTTCCTAAAGATAAAACTTACGCTAAATCTCATTATCTATGAGGGTCTTGAAAACTTAAAACTACATCCCATTATACAGGAGGGTCCTGAAAAACTTTAAAATTAAATTCCATTATCCAGGAGGGTCCTGAAAACTTAAAACTACATCCCATTATCCAGGAGGGTCCTGAGAAACTTTAAAATTAAATCTCATTATCCAGGAGGGTCTTTATTTCAAGACAACTAAAGATTGATATCTTAAGAAAACTAAAATTGACCTTTTTTTTTCTTCTCAAACCCAGACTTCTTCTTTTTTTTTTTCTTCAAATTATCTTAGGAGAAAATTCGTCAGACTAGGTTTTCTAACTTAGGGTAAAGAGTCATTAGACTAAGATTTTGATCCTAGGAGAAAGTTCATTAGACTAGGTCTTTTTTCTTTTTGTTTTTTGGTATCTTAGGAGAAAGATTCATCAGACTAAGATTTCTATCCTAGGAGAAAGTTCATCAGACTAGGTCTTCTATCTTAGGAGAAAAATTCATCAGACTAAGATTTCGATCCTAGAAGAAAGTTCATCAGACTAGGTCTTTTTTTTTGGTATCTTAGGAGAAAGATTCGTCGGACTAAGATTTCTATCCTAGGAGAAAGTTTATCGAACTAGGTCTTCTATATTAGGAGAAAAATTCATCAGACTAAGATTTTGATCCTTGGAGAAAGTTCATCAGACTAGGTTTTCTTATATTAGGAGAAAAAAATCATCAAACTAAAATTTTGATCCTAGGAGAAAGTTCATCAGACAGGTCCTTTTTTTTTGGTATCTTAGGAGAAAGATTCATCAGACTAAGATTTCTATCCTAGGAGAAAATTCATTAGACTAGGTTTTAATCTCAGGAGAAAGATTCATCAGACTAAGATTTCTATCCTAGGAGAAAGTTCATCAGACTAGGTCTTCTATCTTAGGAGAAAAGTTCATTAGACTAAGATTTTGATCATAGGAGAAAATTCATCAGACTAAGTCCTTTTTTTGTTATCTTAGGAGAAAGATTCATCAGACTAAGTTTTTTATCCTAGGAGAAAGATTCATCAGACTAAGATTTTTATCCTAGGAGAAAGATTCATCAGACTAGGTTTTCTTATCTTAGGAGAAAAATTCATCAGACTAAGATTTTTATTGGGAGGAAAATCCATCAGACTAGGACTTTTTATCCTAGGAGGCAAAATGTGACGACCAAATGGCAAAATTTTATGCACACGAGCAAGATAGAAAAAGGCAAAGATTTGAGAAACTTCCCTTTGTCGACTCTTCTCTTCTTTTCATTTTTTTGTACCATTTTCCTTGCACTGCTTTGTTCCTGCTTCAACAAAGAAAATTTTGTCAGTTTTAAAAGGTGGTGGTCGGTTTGTGGCCTTGAGTCTTGAGAAGCTTGGCTTTTGCTCGATCAGCTTGAGTCGGTCTCAAGAGACTTTTGTTTTGCACCAACTCTAATTATTTTACACCTAGTACCATTTGTATTTGCAGCTCAAACAACCTTATCCCAACTGGAGATCTTTGCTTAGATGACCTTTTTTTATATCTTGAATGACTTCCTACTTTTGAGCAATTTTCTTGTCAGATAGAGCACAAGTTATCTTTGCTTGCGCCAAGTAAACTGACAAAAGTCTTTTGGGGGGGGGGGGGAACCTTTGCATGAATCCCCAAGTCATGTTGGCTGTAACACCTGAGTATGCTGACTAAATTTACTTTGTGCGATTGAAAAGTTGGTAGTAGATTTTGAAATCTTTTCTTGCTTGTTTTGACAAGGACTGACTCAGAGTGAAGGATAATGATGCAACGAAACAAGTAACAACAAGAAATGCCCCTGTCGGAAGGACAGAAGGAAATTCTTTTTTCTTCTTATTCTTCTTCTTCTTCTTCTTTTTTTCCCCAATAACTAGCCTTAATGATCATGACATGAATTTTGGACTCAACGGCCTAATCTATCAAACTAATCCAATCTTCCCTTTTACTATTCTTATGACCTTTGAAGTCGGGTTTGTTCGTGACGATTCTTTGCATCAGCTTCACAACTCACTTTCGACTAGTGGTGCCCCGAGGGGTTTTCACCAACAAGTCTCTCTTATTCATTTTCTCTACTTACCGTTGACTTACAGTGCACGCGAGGGTTTTCACTAGTAAGACTCTTTTTTTTTTGTTGATTTCTTGAGCAACTTGATAGTATTCTATGTCATGTGATCACCGTTGCTCATTGCATGTTTCTCTTGGAATTCTTGAAGGTATATTAGGAGGTCTTTATTTGGAAGGTTTTTGGATAGGGTTGGAAAGAAGGGTTAGCATGAAGGCTCAAAGTAGACTCAAAATGAGGGGTTGTAGACTTACAACTCTTGGAATCGGCTCTTTCAAAAGTGAAATAAAATCTCTGCCCTAGTTTCAAATATTGGGGATTTTGTTTATTTTGTTTTTTTATGATGATTTTTTTTTATTTTTCTTCTGGATTCTTATTTGGTTGGACCAAACCGTGTAAGGATGACTACATATCGTTTTTAAGGAATCAGGTCTAACGTAGTTGAAACATCTGACCTAACTATAATTTTTCTTTCTTTCTGTTATTTTCATTTCTCTTTTTTTGTCTTTTTTGTTTCTTTTTGTTTTCAAAAAAATTTGCCCCAGCTTCTATTTTTTGAGGGCAGGGACCTTTGACAATTCTTTTTTTTTTTCACTTAGAATTTTCTAAAAGTTGCCCCAGTTTGTACTCTTGGAGCATGAACTTTTATTGTTATTTCATTTTTTTTTGAATTTTGACTCTAAACTTGATTCCAAATGAGGGTGGTCAAAGAAAATAACACAGGCTCAGAAGGAGTAACAAATGGTATAAAGTGTTTGGGTAGAAGAACAAGGGCCTCTTAGCCTCGAGAATGCAAAACATATTATCCTTTTGTGATCAAAGCATTGATGAACATGTCTGTCTTCTTGGTGTGTTGTGGTCACAAGACACTTTCTATCCCTTAATATCAAACTTTCTAACAGACTTCAATTGGCTCTTCCTCAACCCAATCTTCAAAATGATTTTGAAGGTAAAGATTCTTAATTTCCACGGGTCTGACTATTCTAGTTCCACTTGAATTTTACTCGGGCTTAATTCCAAGGTATTTCAACTCTTTTTCATCCTCAAAAGTGTCTTTTTCTCGGTTATCCAATTCAAGCTTAAATTAATTTTCTAAGATCTGGCCAAAAATTCTGCATGCATGTCATTTCACTAAAACTAGTGGGAAAAGAACTAAACATGGAATGACACAAAAGGACAAAGTGTATTTCATTGAGTAAACAACAAGACAAACAACCTAAAATCCGAGTTACAATCCTAAAACAACCCGGCTAATGAAAATAGTGATAAAACAGACAAACAAGACTCACACGAACAGAATGGAAAGATAGAAGAGTTTGACTCAATAAAACAAATAAAATCTGGATCACACCCCTGAAATAATCCAGATAATAGAAAAAATATCAAAACAAGCTATTGTCACACCTCCTTTTTACCGCACCCGCGAGAATACAAGAGTTTTGTCCAATTAAAGGACAATCGAAATGGGATTCATCTATTTATTTCAGAGTCGCCACTTGGGAGATTTATGGTGTCCCAAGTCACCGGTTGAATCCCGAATCGAGGAAAAGAATGACTCTATTTAACAGTCCGCGAATCAGAAATCAGGATAAAGAATTCTGTTAACCCGGGAGAAGGTGTTAGGCATTCTCGAATTCCATGGTTCTAGCACGGTCGCTCAATTGTCATATTCGGCTTGTTTATTTAATTTTATACAATTATGAGCTCATGTGCAAGTTTTAACTTTTAACCGCTTTTGTCATTATTATTATTATTATTATTTTTTATCAAGAATTGCAACATCATGGAAATATATCTCCAACCACGTCACATCAATGCACCCGTGGTTGTTGGCATATTTCAACTCTGCTGAGATTTGAATTTGGGTCACATAAATGTGCACCCGAGTTTTAAGAAAATTAAATTATTAAAGGCGCGCCTAAAGCGACTAGCGTATCATTTACTTTTGGTAGGGCCGTGAAAGTTTGCTAAACGGTCCATCCCGAAGTCTAAGCAATTTTTAAAGTAAATATTTACCGAGGGCCCTGCAATTTTTATATTTTTTTTTCGGCGAGGCTCATCTCATTCTTTTTTAAAAAACAATCCTAAAGTGACTACATTTCTATTTAGGTTGGTCTCTAAAATAAAAGAAAATAATCCTAGTTAATTATATGTTTGAAAAAGGCCCTCATTTATTTATTCGGATTAAAGAGAGCGGAATTGGAAAACTGCAATCAGACTTGCGTAAAAATGAGATTATTTCATGCCTTATTTTATAAATCGAATATTATTGAAATTGAAAATACAGAATTGACAAATGATACATATATTCAAAAGAGAACTAACTATCCTATAACTTAATTTAAACCTGCATTGTTAGATGAAGTAGACTGTTGGAACTAATTGTTTTCAATTACTTGAAACTAAGCCAACCTTAATTACTAATGATTACGAAAGTTTGCTCAAGCTGCTTTAATTACATGCACAAGAAAGTTATGGCCTCAGTTTTAAATCTTACGACCAGACTTACATATTATTAGGTGCGTTATTGCTCTTTTTTTTAGAAAATATAGGCTAAGATGAAGTGCTATTAACTAAATGAATCTAACACATTCGAAATTTGCTGATTTTTAAAAATAACATGAACTTTGGCTAGCTGCCTATTCCTAACACTATACTCACCCGAGTGTTCATTCAGTTCATTCGAATTCCTATATTTCTAAGTTTAAGGTATCACTATGTTCACTCAAAAGTTAGCTGTTAACAAAAATCTATTATTTGCTATCATCACTGTGAATATAAACAACAAGAATGCTGGAAATAAACTACTAACCCAAGTTAAGTCCATGTCTGTTACTAATCTAAATGGTTCAAAAATGGTAGAGGCAACTTTAATTGACCAATTCTTGACTCAATATAATTCAGACAAACTAAAAATGATAACATAAGATGGATTATCACTACAAATATTCACATGAACATATGATGAAAAATACTACTTAATTCCATTCCAAATCGAGGTTACACCAATGAATTCGAGCGTGTACCTGGTATTGAAAAGACAAGAATAGGAAGATGAAGTGAATAGCAGCAGTGGTGATAACAAAGCAACAACAACCCAGAAATAGATTGAAACAAGCAGAAATCCAGCACACAACCAATAGAACAGTTTGGTTTATACCACAACAAACTCAGGGCCCAATTCCGTTGCAATTTCAGAAGTACCAAACAGTAATACAGATATCCCAGAATCAGCAACAAAAGACCAGTACAAACCAGCTATAACAAACTCGGAAAACTACTTGAAACCTTTTAAACTCTCCAAGAAAGAAACACTTTGAAATTTTTTATTAAACACTTAACTAAACTGATTCTTATTTTCAAAAGTGAAAGAAAACCAACTCTCCAACTTTTCCTTCTAATTCTTAATGCAAAAAGTTCTGATTTTTTCTGAATATTAGAGTTCTTTGTTCTAAAATTTTTCTCCCCGTCATTCTCTGCCTCCTTCTGTCCAGACCCTCCCCTCTCTTTATACAAGTCTCCTCTTTTCCCCTAGGTGCTGCCCGACCCCCTTTCCCCTTTTAAAAATCAGAAATTTCCCACTTAGATCTGATTTTTCCACTTTTAGTTCCACTAAGAAAGCTTTTTCCTTATTATCAGCCCCTCATTCCCTTTTGTCCCCTATTATTGCATTAATTAATTCATACTAATATCCCATTAACAAAACACTAACATTAAAATACTATCCTAATTGTTTCATTTCCAAAATACCCCTGAAACCATTGTGATTTACTGACTTCCTAACACAATTTCTACTGCATTACAGCTTTTACTTATAAAATCTGTTTAATCTAACAGTTATCTAAGATTACTTCTGACTAATAGCTATAACCATTTTAGATTATCAACTCAAACAAACATTTCAAGCTAAGACTCAAATCAGATTGAGTAGCATCAGAATAGGGATCAAGAAATAGCTATATTGGATTAACTAGAATAACAATTGTCATATATACACAAATCCTAGATACAGACCATTGTAAACACATTGAACGAAAATATATGCAGAAAGATGGTGAATAATTAAGAGAAAAAAGGATCAAACACAACATACAGGAAACCACTCAGAAACTGTTATCAACAGGATGTCAAGTGACTCATACTATACGAACGACCTAATCAATTAATCGATTATCTATTACAATTAACACTGAACCAATCAGAAACAAAGAAATAGGCAATTCGGGTAATTTCAGTGTTATTGACAGAATTATGGATTAACTGGAAACAAATTAATCGACGCAACTTATTAATCGATTACACAAATTATAACACATGACAATTATAGCAAACATAAACAAATGACAGAATTGGACAAAATGACGAGGTCTATTGAAGATGAAACAGAACTGATCTAAAAGAAGAGTAGAAAAATCACACAAATTACTAAAACAGGCCATGATATACACATAGAATACATGAACAAAAGGAAAGAAAGAAAGGAAAAATACCTCTGATTTTTTTTTAAAAACAAAATGTTCCAGTCTTGAACCAGTTTTGACCTTTTTGAGGTCGAACGGACTTTAATCGAAGCATTCTCAATTGAGAATACCTCGAATAAGGTCTATTAGACCCCAACCCTTCCTTTAATTTTAGACAGATTCCATTATTTAGAATTTTAGGGTTCTTGAGAGTCTGATTTGGGGTTCGAACATGTCTGGTCAGATTCGAACCAAACCAAGTTTGGTTTGGTTACGAGTGAGGTCAGGAGAATGACTGGTGTGAAATTTGGGGTATATTGGGGTAGTTTTAGGTTTTGCTCGAATCTTCAAATGAAGATTCGAGCAGTTCCAGGAAGATTCGACCTAAGCTACTACCGGATTCATGACGAGGATGGTCAGGAGAAGCTATGGTGTTGATTTGGAAGCCATCGAAAAAGGTTGGATTTTTAGGCCAAACTTTGATCGAAGATTCGAGACGTTGGGGCTCTGATTCGAGGGATACAAGTTATAGATTTGGAACGGGGAGGTCGAGGGGATTCTATGGTGTAAAGATGGGGTCGTTTGGACCACCGGAACCGTCGTGAGGCGATTTCCGGTGGGCGGTGCACGGTGGCTAGAGGTGGCAGACATGTCCGATTTCTAGAGGTTAGGGACGAAGGTGATATGGGGTGTTTTGGCTTGGGGGGTGCGGTAAGGATTTGGGCTTATATAGTGGGGTGGGGATTTGATATAGGCCGTTGGATCAATGGAAATTAATGGCCAGGATCAGTTCATTTAAGAGAGACAGTGTCATTTCAAGGTAGTGCTGGGGCGGTCCGGGTATTGGGGTGATGGGTCAGACCGTAGACGGGTTATGGAGATTGAATCTCAACCCTTGATCAGCTGAGATCAACGACCCAGATTGAGCGCTACTAAACGACGTCGTTTGGTTTGCCCCTGAGATGGACTGGATTGGGGCGGGTATTGGGCTGGTTTTTTGGCCAGGTTTGGCTGTAAGGATTTGGGCTTGGCCAAATTAGCCCAACTGAATCTTCCTCTTCTTATTTATTTTAATTATTATTATTATTATTTCAATTTTTCTTTTCAACAATAAAAACTAAAAATCCCAATTAAATTATAAAATCGACAATTAACTTAAAATATTGACTCTTAAAAATAACTATCACACGAAATTACACATCAAATAAAGATAAAATTACACAATTTGGACATTAAATGCTAAAAATGCAAAGCATATATTTTTTGTGATTTTCTTTTAATCAAATTATGGTTAATGAATTCCTAAATATATTATTTTTTATTTATTTTATCCTTTTATATAAACCAATGATTAATTAATTATAAAAATGCAACATTGATTCCTAAATGCATATGTACCTATATTACTATTTTTCTGTATTTTTCTTTAATTAGAATAAAATAAACATGCACAGATAAAATGCCACGAAAATTCAAAATCGTATACAAAGAAAATTATTTATGATTTATTTTGGAGTAGTTCTTGTGAGGCAAAAATCACGTGCTCACAGCTGCCCCTCTTTGTCCGAAAACATGAAGAGTTTTTGTACAAAGATAAAGTGAGCGGATACGGGCGATTTTTGCCCGTTTGACTATTCCGTGCGAAGCATTTTTGAAATATTTAACCGAACCTTTGCTTCAAAGGTTTCCTACATATCCCTGGCTAAAAGGGAATCAAGTTAATGTAGTTCAGGAAGTTTTGGTAGCTGGGACTACCATGGAACTGCGATTTTGCTGTTACTGTTGCTGCATGCTGTTGCTACTGCTTTTCGATCTCCTTATTACACCGTGCCAAAAGAAAAATAAGAAGCTAGACTAAGTTAGGAATTACAAAATCTTATCTGTCTTCCCCTTGCTCTGGTTGCCTTGCTTTCTTGTCGGCTTGTGTTTCCTCTGGTGCCTTTCTTTCGAAAACTGCTGGGGATGACACTGGCCTTTTGCCTTTTTGAGAATAAGTTTTATTATTCCGTTCTGTCTGCTGGGGACACTGCTTCCTACATTAAAGCTTGTTATGCTGGGGATCTTTATTGTACTCCTCCTCATTACTGACTTCTGTTTGATCTTGAAATGTACTCCTCCGTTCTGCAGGCGGGCTCCTGACTCAACAACTTCCTCAAAATTTTAACACCTCCATTCTCCAGGCGGTCTCCTGACTTCTTCAACTTAAAAATATAACGCCCTCCGTTTTACAGGCGGGCTCCTGACTTCTTCAACTTCTTAAATTTTAACACCTCCATTCTCCAGGCGGGCTCCTGACTTCAACAACTTCTTAAATTTTAACACCTCCATTCTCCAGGCGGGCTCCTGACTTCAACAACTTCTTAAATTTTAACACCTCCATTCTCCAGGCGGGCTCCTGACTTCAACAACTTCTTAAATTTTAATACCTTCATTCTCTAGGCGGGCTCCTGACTTCTTCAACTTAAATATAACGACCTCCATTCTACAGGCGGCTCCTAACTTCAACAACTTCTTAAATTTTAACACCTCCATTCTCCAGGCGGGCTCCTGACTTCAACAACTTCTTAAATTTTAACACCTCCATTCTCCAGGTGGGCTCCTGACTTCAACAACTGCTTCCTTCAAAACTGGTGTTTTATTCCTCTGAAAACTGCTGGGGATAACACTGATATTTTATTTCACCAATATATCATTTTCCTTCTTCAAAGACTATTTCCTTTAAAGCCGGTGCTTTCACTTCCCTGAAACCTGCCGGGAATAACACTGCTAGGGAATTATCTTCCTCCTTTTAACAATGGTGGGGATGATATTGATTCAAAGGTCATTGCTTTTACAACTTTGGGTTATCTTGCTTCTTCCAAGATTGCTTTTCTTTTAAAACTTGTATCTCCCTTCTTGTATACTGCTGGGGATTTTATTTTCTTCAAAACTTGTGTTATCTTCTCTCTTTCCCAAATGGCTATCTAATTTTAAGAAAAGTTTCGTCATGAGAGAAAATTTTCTGCCCCAGTTTAATAATCTTCTTTGGGACCCTGTCTTCCTGCAGTCAATAATATTTCCTTTCCCTGCTTCAAATAAAAGAAAAAAAAATTTGTTAGTTTAAAACGGGGTGAGTGGTCGTGCCACTTCTGCTGGAGATGGTTTTTCCCTTTTTCTTTTCCCTGCGTTGCTACAAAATTTGTTGGGGATGATATTCTTGCTGGGGATGGTTTTTTTCTTTTCTCTTCCTTCCCCGCCCTGTGTTGTCCGACTATTGTGGAACCTGGTCGAGAATTTGTTGGAGTTGTTCCTGTATCTCACAAATCTGCTGGGGATCCTCTTGGAATTGATCCATAACTTCCCTTGGAAATTTTGGCCTCTTAGGATCTAGACCCATTCATCATTTGGTCTTGTGACAAACCTCTTTTCGCTTTGTTGCCTTATCTTTGGCTTGTCCTATTCGCATTTTGCCTTGCACCATTTTGGCAACTGGTAGTAAGCTCTGAAAATCCTTTTCAAAAATATGCTGCTGGGGAAATAAAGTCTTTTAAACCAAGAAATGAAAAAGTGATAATTTTAAAGATAGAAAAAGAAGAAGTCTTTCTGAAAAAATGCTGGGAAAAAGGAAAGAAAAGAACTTATCTGAATGATATAACCAATCCCAACGATCATGTCATGCATTCCGGATTGATCAACCCAGTCTATTCGTATCAATCAATCTTTCGGATGGCCTCATCTCATTGGGGATAAATAAATACTCAACTTTTGCCAAATGTGGACCCTTTCTGCCAATCTTGACTTGTCGCCTCATAGTGCCCTTCGAGGGGTTTTCACTAATTAGACTCTCTCATTTCTCTCAACTCTCATCGCCTCATGGTGCCTGTGAAGGTTTTCACCGAATAAGACTCTCTCATTTTATTTTATTTTTCAGCTGGGGTTTGGAGTGTTATCGATATGACGCTCTTTGTTGGGGATTCTTTCGGCTATCAATTCATTTCCAGTTTATGATCCTCTTCTCTGGTGGGGATCAGAGTGTTGTTCCCGACTTCCGTTTACATGACTTGGCACTTCTCGGATACTGATCGGGAGGTCTTTTTTGGACATCAATATGGTTTTGTTTTGTATGGCTTAAAGGAAAAGGGGTATCAAAAGTTTAAAATAATTTGGAGGGGTGAAACAGTACAACTCATGGAATCAAACTTTCTTTTCAAAATTATAAACACAACTTCTGCCCCAGTTCTTTTTGCTCGGGGATTTTTTTTTGTTACACTATGACCGAGCCGTGAGGCGCCTACGTATCCTTATTTGAGGAATCAGGTCAAACGTAGTTCCCACTTCCTTTATTTTTCTTGTGATTTTTCTTTTGTCTTTATTACTGTTTTTTTTAATTACTAACTCCAAAAGAGAGATATGAAAGAATAAATAAGGCTCAAAAGGGTAAGCAAAGGTTAAAGTGTTTGGATAGAAGAAAGAATTGTCTCCGTCATTTCATTCTCTGATAAATGCCAACCACAAACAAACGACAATTACAATCAAAAGAGATCATACATAATATCTCTTAACTGCGTCGGAATTGACAGCCATGTCGACGCATTTTCCTTCGATATCGGTTAAACACAAAGCGCCATTGGATAACACTCTGGTTACAATGAACGGTCCTTGCCAATTCGGGGCGAACTTTCCCTTTGCTTCTGCTTGGTGTGGCAGGATTTGTTTCAACACTTGTTGCCCCACTTCAAATTTTCTGGGGCGCACCCTCTTGTTGTAGGCTCTTGCCATTCTCCTTTGATATAACTGGCCTTGACACACAGCTGCCAATCTCTTTTCATCAATCAAGTTCAACTGTTCCAAACGGGTTTTGACCCACTCGTCATCATCAATCTCAGCCTCAGCGACAATCCGAAGGGATGGAATTTCAATTTCCGCCGGTATTACTGCTTCAGTCCCATATACCAACAAATAAGGGGTTGCACCTACTGAAGTCCGAACGGTAGTACAATAACCCAACAATGCAAATGGTAATTTTTCATGCCATTGCCTAGATCCTTCTACCATCTTCCTCAGTATCTTCTTGATGTTCTTGTTGGCTGCTTCAACTAATCCATTCGCCTTGGGACGATATGGTGTGGAATTACGGTGTGTTATCTTAAACTGCTGACATCATTCTTTCATCAATTTGTTGTTAAGATTAGCACCATTATCCATGATGAACACTTTTGGGACCCTAAATCTACAGATGATATGGGAGTGAACAAAATCCACCACTGCTTTCTTGGTCACCGACTTGAAAGTTTTAATTTCAACCCACTTAGTAAAATAATCGATGGCCACCAGAATGAACCTATGACCGTTAGTAGTTGCCGGCTCAATAGGTCCAATGACATACATGCCCCATGCAACAAATGGCCATGGCGCTGTCATTGCATGCAATTCTGTCGGCGGAGAATGAATCAAATCTCCGTGTATTTGACATTGATGGCATTTCCGCACGAAATTGATACAATCATGCTCCATAGTGAGCCAATAATACCCTGCTCGAAGAATCTTCTTTCGCCAATACATATCCGCTCATATGTGGCCTACAAACTCCAGCATGTACCTCTGTCATAACTGTCGTGGCTTGACTGGCGTCTATACATCTCAGCAATCCCAAATCTGGGGTTCTTTTGTACAATACTCCTCCACCGAGGAAGAAACCATTTGACAATCGCCGAATGGCTCTTTTTGATCTCCGGTGGCCTGCTCCGGGTATATCCCCATCCTGAGGTACTCCTTGACGTCATAAAACCATGGCTCTCCATCCACTTCTTCCTCTATCATGTTGCAATAGGCATGCTGATCACGAACCTGGATGTGCAACGGGTCAACATGAATTTTGTCTGGGTGGTGCAACATTGATGCTAAAGTGGCTAATGCATCGGCAACCTCATTGTGAACTCTTGGGATGTGTCTGAACTCCACTGATCTAAATCGCTTGCTCAGATCGTGCAAACATTGTTGATATGGTATGAGCTTCAAATCCCATATTTCCCATTCACCCTGAATCTGATGCACCAGGAGGTCCGAGTCTCCCACGACCAAGACGTCCTGGACATCCATGTCTGCAGCTAGTCACAGACCCAAAATGCATGCCTCATACTCAGCCATGTTGTTGGTACAATAGAAACGCAGTTGAGCTGTAATAGGATAATGTTGTCCTGTTTCGGAAATATGCACTGCTCCAATTCCAACTCCCTTCGCATTTGCGGCTCTATCAAAGAAAAGCTTCCAACCGGTTTCCTCAGGTAACTCCAACTCATCTATATGCATTACTTCCTCGTCAGGAAAATACGTCCTCAACGGCTTGTATTCTTCATCAACAGGATTCTCAGCCAAGTGATTTGCCAACGCTTGGGCCTTCATGGCCGTCCTCATCACATAGACGATGTCAAACTCCGTGAGTAATATTTGCCATTTTGCTAACCTTCCTGTGGGCATAGGCTTTTGGAAAATATACTTTAGCGGATCCAAGCAGGAAATGAGATAAGTAGTATATGAGGATAAATAATGCTTCAATTTCTGGGCCACCCAGTTTAGGGCGCAACATGTCTTCTCGAGTTGAGTGTACTTAACCTCATATACTGTAAACTTCTTGCTGAGATAATAGATGGCTTGCTCCTTTCTTCCTGTAATGTCGTGTTTCCCCAACACACAGCCAAACGAATTCTCCAAGACCGTTAGATAAAGAATTAATAGTCTCCCCGGCTCAGGGCGAACCAATACGGGTGGATTTGATAAATATTCTTTGATCTGGTCGAATGCCTCTTGGCATTCCGCCGTCCATCCTACCGCGACATCCTTCTTCAAAAGCCGAAAAATGGGTTCACAGGTTGCTGTGAGTTGAGCAATAAATCTGCTGATGTAATTCAACCTTCCCAACAGACTCATTACTTCTGTCTTGTTCTTCGGCGGTGGCAAATCTTGGATAGAATTGATCTTTGATGGATCCAGTTCGATACCTCGCCGACTGACAATGAATCCCAAAAGCTTCCCAGATTGAACTCCAAATGCACATTTGGCCGAGTTGAGCTTAATATCATACCTTCGAAGTCTTTGGAAAAACTTCCTTAAGTCTGCTACGTGGTCTTCCTGATGCTTGGACTTTATGATCACATCGTCTACGTACACCTCAATTTCTTTGTGGATTATGTCATGAAACACAGTGGTCATTGCTCTCATGTACGTCGCCCCAGCATTCTTCAAACCAAATGGCATTACCCGGTAGCAATAAGTTCCCTACGACGTAATGAAGGCTGTCTTTTCCGCATCTTCCTCATCCATCAAAATCTGATGATACCCGACATAGCAATCTACAAAATATCCGATCTCACATCCGACACAATTGTCGATCAAGATATGGATGTTGGGTAAAGGAAAATTGTCCTTTGGGCTTGCCCTGTTCAGATTGCGGTAATCGACACACACCCTGATCTTTCCCTCTTTCTTTGGCACCGACACCACATTAGCCAACCAATCAGGATATCGAGTGACACGAATAACCTTCACTTGCAGCTGCTTGGTTACTTCCTCTTTAATCTTTACACTCATATCCGTTTTGAACTTTCTCAATTTCTGCTTGACGGGAGGGCATGTCGGGTCAGTGGACAATTTATGAACCACTAAATCTGTGCTTAACCCCGGCATGTCATCATACGACCATGCAAAAACATCTTTGAACTCAATAAGTGTTTTGATCAATTCCTCCCTGATATTTGGTGCAATGTGGATGCTTATTTTAGTTTCTCTGATATCGCCGGCATCCCCTAAATTGATGGCTTCTGTGTCATTTAAGTTGGGCTTGTATTTTTGTTCAAACTGACCTAACTCCCTGTTTATCTCCTCGAATGCTTCATCCTCATCGTATTCCGATTCATTATCATAATCGACCTCTTGTATGGTTAGCTTGGAATCATATTGATCTTTTAGACTAGGTTAAAGATCCGTTGTGTATGCCATGTCATTAGAAAAGAACTGTTCAGAAAAAGAAACGAAAGAAACAAAAATAAAAAATAATAACATATAAAATAAGAAATAAAGAAGAAACTTTTCGTTTTATTAAATTATGTGATAACAATGTTTCACACTTTATTGAACACAATAAAAAGAAATCTGGATTACAACCCTAGAATAATCCAGAAAACAGAAAAGGAAAATCAGAGCCAACTACCAGGACTCCCTCCAAGTAGGAAGAAGAGTAGCTATCCAATTGTTGACCTTGACCTTAGGACCCACAAATTGTATGTCTGCATTACTGGAACCCTCTCTAGCTTCTATCATGTTGACATCTGCGAACATTCTTTCAAAGCCCTTAGTTGAATCTCCATCTGGCCCGATCAGAGGTCCGAGAACTTCCAGGACCGGCAACTTTCTGCACCCTGCTTTGACAAATGATCTGGACAGGCGTGGGACTGGCTTAGGAAGGACCCAGACTCTTTTCTTCAATTTGCGGGCCCGCTTCACATCCACTGCGGTAGGCTTGAATCCTAACCCAAAAGTTTTCAGGTTCTTAGGCAAAGAAACTGGCTGGATCATTCCTTGCAGATCAACCCCCAGACCTTTCCCTGGTATAAACCGTTGTTCAACATCTCTGAAGCTATCATGAAGGTTGCTGCTATGATTCTGGGAAGTGGAAGGCCCTCACCCTCAGGAATTTTGTCTACTGAGACTGCATCGAAAACCTGATAAACCCATGTGCCTTTGTCATCGTCAGTTTCTTTGAAGGGCACAATAGCATCACTGATGGCGTGTGTGACATCATCCCCGTGTACCACAATCTCTTGCCTTTCCCATTCAAATTTGACCATCTGATGCAGTGTGGGAGGCACTACTTTGGCTGCGTGGATCCAGGGTCGTCCTAACGAAAGATTGTACGACACTGCCACATCTATTACTTGAAATTCCATGGTGAACTCAACTGGACCAATGGTTAATTCCAGTATGATATCACCCACTGTGTCAGTACCGCTCCCATCAAATCCTCAGATGCAGACGTTGTTCTTATGGATCCTATCATCAACAACCTTTAGTTTGTGCAGAGCGGCCAAAGGACAGATATTGGCACTCGACCCATTATCAATTAGTACTCGAGTGACCATCGAGTCTTCACATTTCACAGTTAAGTAGAGTGCTCTGTTGTGTTCTGTTCCTTCTACCGGTAACTCATCATCAGAGAATGTTACTCGGTTTACCTTGAAGATCTTGTGTACTATTTTCTCCAAATGGTTCACCGAGAGCTTGTCCAGGACATGGGCTTCATTCAGAATCTTCATTAAGGCCTGACAATGATCACTTGAATGGATCAACAAGGACAGCAACGAAATCTGGGCTGGGGTCTTTCTCAATTGCTCTATAATTGAGTAATCCTGCGCCTTCGTCTTCTTAAAAAATTCCTCTGCTTCTTCCTTCGTCACTAGCTTCTTTATTTTTTCAAGATTGACACTTCTCAATTCTGCGGGAGCAAAACACCTTCCCGATCGAGTTAACCCCTGTGCCTCGCATACGTCTTCCACAACCTCCTTCCCCTTATGCGTCACTGTTACTTGACTGTAGCTCCACGACACAGATTTCTCACTTGTTATCGGCAACTGGATGACTGGCTTGATAACAATTGGTTCCACGTGGACCCCTTTTACTACCAACATTGGTTTGCTTGCTACTCCCTGCAACACTGCTCTGACTGACTTTGGCTTCTTCGCAGCAACAGACGATCCTTTCCCTGCTACCACAAATGGCTTGTCATATACCTTTCCCGACTGTACCACTGCCTTTCCACTGGTCGACTCTTCATTCGAACTGGTGCGAATCATCATTACCGTTTGTGAGGGTGTTTTTGGTTTCCCTCCTTCGTGCACTAGTTCGATCATGTGGGCTTCATGGTGCACCAGTAACGGATTTTCATTGATGTTGGGTGCCTCTGATGCCTAAACCTCGATCCTATTTGTGTCAATAAGATCTTGTATGACAGTCTTCAACTTCCAACATTTCTCAGTATCATGCCCGGGAGCACCCGAACAATATTCGCAGCTTACTGAATGGTCCAGATTTCTGGGAAGGGGATTTGGCAATTTGGTTTCAACAGGACTTAGTAAGCCTATCTGCTTCAACTTGTGAAATAGAGTAGTATAGGTTTCTCCCAACTGAGTGAATGTTCTTGGCTTCTGCATCCTTTCGTTCCTGAAAGCCTGATTTCCGCGGAAGCTTGGCCCTGAAGGATTCTTGTAGGCCCTCGGTGGTGGATATGTGTTTTGTGGAGGTGGATATGTGTTTTGTGGAGGTAAATATGCATGTTGGGGAGCCGATTCACGCCATTGCGGATGAGCCGGAGGCTGGGTGTAAGTTTGGGCATGATGGACGGAGAAGTGGAGCTCTTGTGGCGGATAATAGGGTTGTGGAGGGTTGTATGGATTGTGTGGGTAGTTTGGGTAATGGGGTTTGGTTTGATAGCGAGGGGCTGGACCTCTTGATCTGGACCAAGTACCTGCTTCGACTATTGCGACCTCCTCTCTCTTCTTTTTCCCAAGCGCACCTCCCGTGCCGCTTTGGATAGCCTGAGTTGTGGCCTTGATCGCCGAATAACTCATTATCTTGTTGGACCTGAGTCCCTCTTCAACCATACCACCCATTTTTACTACTTCATTGAAGGATTTACCAACCGACGTCACCAGATGACCAAAATAGGTTGGCTCCAACGTTTGTAAGAAGTAGTCCACCATTTCACCTTCCCTCATTGGCGGATCGACTCTTGCTGCTTGTTCTCTCCAGCGGAATCCGAATTCCCTGAAGCTCTCTCCGAGCCTTTTCTTAAGCTTTAATAGTGTAAGACGGTCGGGGACAATCTCAAGGTTATACTGGAAATGACCTGCAAATGCTTGTGCCAGATCATCCCAGGTATACCACCTGCTGGGATCCTGCCTCGTGTACTATTCTAATGCGGACCCGCTTAAACTTTGGCCGAAATAGGCAATCAGCAACTCATCCTTTCCACCTGCCCCTCTCATCTTACTGCAGAAACCTCGTAGATGTTCCATGGGATCACCATGTCCCTCATATAAGTCGAACTTTGACATCTTAAAACCTACCGGCAATTGAACATCGGGGAATGGACACAGATCTTTGTACGCCACACTAACTTGGCTGCCTAATCCATGCATATTCCTGAAGGATTGCTCCAGGCTTTTCACTTTACGGAGCACTTCATCCTGCTCCGGATTTTTAGTTGGCCTTTCAGTTTCTGTAGGGAACTGAAGGTGAGGGGTGTAAGTGTATGGCTCGGCCGGTTTGAAGGTGAGTTCAGGAGGATAGTATTGATTGTCTTGAGCCTGTAACACTGCTTCATCAGGGGATTTTTGCAATGTGGCGGGTGGAGGTGCCACGAAAATAGGAACAGTTGGTGGAGGAGGGTTTTGTTTAGGTGGTGAAGCTTGGGGATTATAGGAAGTTTCTCCCTGATAATATTGGGCCATGGGGAAGCTCGCTGATGGACCAGTGGAAGGGTGTTCCAGAGTCCGAGCTGGTGAAAGGGTAGGAGTAGTGGGAAGTATTGGTGGTGTTTGTCCCTTAGACCAGGCTAAGTGCATCCCCGCAATCTCTTGTATCAACTTGTCCATTTCCTCCTTCATCATTTGCATCTCTGTCTTTTCCTCCTCAACACTTTTGTCCGAACCAGACATACTTTCCGGAATGGGCCCTTTTGATCTTGTGTGGTAATGGTAATTTGCCAGAACGTTCTAACGAGCTAACTATTTTGAAATCTCTTTTTCTGGTATTGGAACAACATACTTGTTAGCGTTAGAGTTTAACACATAGTGCAATTTCACATCAGGGAATGCAATGTTCCTAGGCAGTTTAACCATTTCTAACATGTTTTTGCTTCGATTGCATGCGTCATTCCGGATTATGTCCTTTATTTATTCACTTTGCCCTTTCTTTTTATCTTTGTGGTGGTGGTCGAATCTTATGTAGACTGCCTACGTATCATGTCCCCGCATGAATCAGACCGGGCATAGTTCTGCCATAAGTAAAATAAAGACCCAATTTTACCTTTTATTACCCAAATATGCTATTACAAGCTATTATTTGAAAGAAAAACAAACGAAATACAGACTCCATACTTTTAACAATGTTTGAAGAGAACATAAGAGTAGACAACAGACTCTGAAAAACAAACAAGTGTAGGATTGAACTAGGGATACATTAAAGCCTTGAATTTTGGTGCCCGCGAGGCATCATTCGGCCTTTCCGTGGGCTTTGGTGCCAGGCCTCTTTGCAAGCTTTTTAATTCCTCCATGATCCGGTGGACATAACCCATGACTGAGGCAAAAAGGATATCACGGGGCATTTCTTCACATGTTAGGCACTTCGTGGTGATGTAGCGCCCAATCTCATTGATCCTACCCCTGATTCTATCCCTTTCTATGCACAGCTGTTCTATTCGTTGATTCTTTAGTCCCAATATTCGAGTATTGTCAATGAGCTGATCTTGGAACCTCTCCATTTGTTCTTCCATTCGGGCTATTGAATCATAGCAGTGTTCCCTATCTGTTCTAGTATCCCGGGCTTGTTTAAGGACCCAATCACTGAGAGTAGAATTTATTTCTCTCAATGTTGTCACACTCATTTCATAATCCCTTTTCACTTTCCATAGGTGCTTTTTCCGTGCGACTGTAACTTTTGCCCACCTGGTCCGTAATCTTGTTATGCTAGACTTGGATCTTTCCAAGTCTTTTTGGCCTTCAGCGACCTGATTCCTTAACCCTGCTATCAACCTTTTATCAGCCCGACTTCTCAGTTGGTTGTTGGCATCCATTTTCATCTTCCGGATCTGAGCTTTGAGGATCTCGCTTTCTCTAGCTAATCTGTTCTTTTCTCCCTTGTCGGCAGCAACCTGCACTCTGTTCTCAAATTTCAGATCCTTAATCTGTTGTTTCAGCTTGCCTATTTCGGCAAGATATTCCCGCTCTTTGGCCAACCAGTCCCAATGTTCTTGTGAGGACTTGGCAAATTCTTGAAGGTGAGGTCTTTTAGTCGGCCTTCCAGACGACATTTCCCCTTTGTACCAAGCCTGGTATCAAGGTGAAACTTCCCCTCTTGCTTGATTCAGAACATAAGTATTCGCCTCTAAGTATTGACATTGGCTCCAAATCTGGCGGACTCTTGCTTCAGGAAACTATCCATCAGAACTGATCTCAATCACCTGGATGCTTAGATCCTCATCTTTGGGCACTATCTAACACCTCCCAAGTTGCCTCAAAACCCGATACGGTGCGTAAGGTTGAATGCTCTTAAGTCCCATCAAGAGAAAATGAGGCCTACTTGCTGGCATGTATATGACTTCGTCGATCGGTAACCATCCCAGTGTCCACTGCATTTGACTGGCATTGAGGGTCCGAAAATATGAGGTCCATGCCAAGACTCCTTCAGGTAGCGGGCCTCATTAATTCTGGTGTAGAACTCCTCTATGCATGTCTTTTCAGAAGATCCATGGCTCAGGAACTGGGCTCAGTGACATAGGTGTTCGGTCATCCACATTTGCAACAAGAAGTTACAACCTTCGAAAAAGTTTTCTCCGGCTTTGCAGGCCGTGAGAGCTCGGAACATATCAGATACAATCATGGGCGCCAGCGTGCTATCTTTTTGAGTGAGCAAAGTACTGACGACCCCAGCTATCTTTATGTCGATATTCCCGTCTTTTCTTGGGAACACTAAGAGCCCTAAGAAGGTTATCATGAAAGCAACCCGTCTATGTTCATCCCACTTTCGACGGTTACTTTTGCTGCACAACTTGTTTTCTGGCTTGTCGAATCCTCCTATGTGACCATATCTTTGGTATATGAAACTCATAGTGCAAAAACCTTTTGCCAAGTCAGGGTTATGAATTGTTCTGACTATCTTTAATGAGTCCAAAAACGGTGCACCGCTACGGCTTTTGGAGCGACCAGGTATTTATGCCTCAATGGAATTTCAGCACTGCCGATGTATCCTGCTATTTCCTCTAAAGTTGGGGTGAGTTCAAAGTCCGAGAAGTGGAAGACATTGTGCGCAGGGTCCCAGTAAGGGACCAGTGCTCTTATAATATCCCCTCGAGGCCTGATATCCAACAAACTCGTGAGACCTTTCAGATGTTTTTTGATTTTGTCATGCCCTTCTTTGTCTAAATCATTCCACCATAGCCGCAATTGGAGGGGGATTTTATTCATGATTGAAAAAGGTTCATTTTGAGTCGTGCTCATTCTGCACATTTATTAATAAGATTAAAAAAGTGAAAATTTATTCGACTAAAAAACGATTTGATCATTTTTCCTAAAAAAAAATAGATTTTCCGAACACGACCTTTCATCACTTCAGGGACGAAGATTTTAAGGTTGTGCGATTTAACCAATAAATAAAAAATAAGAAGTGGTCGTTTATACAAAGGCAGCCTTCCGTCATTCCTTTTGGGAACATTCGGCTATTTTTGATAAAAACGGCATCACCCGACTCTATGACAGAAAAATTAAAATTTTGACATTTTTATTTATTTATTATTTTTACAAAAATGGGAGGTTAGACCCGACGAGGGTTGCCTACGTATCTCACGTCCTGTGAGAATCAAACCGGCGTAGTTTGCCCAACATAAACTAAACTTGTAAACAAGACTCCTTTCTTTTGTTTTTTTTTTCCAAATAAATTAAACTAAAAAAACAAAACATTTTCATTTTTTTCAAAATTTTGGCAGGGTTTTGATACTACTTGGACATTGGTTTTATTTTTCTAAAAAGTAGTTATCTCCCTACACTACTATTTTTCTCTTATTATTATTTTTTTTCACAATTGTTTTTCAAAAATTCTTGATTTCAGAAGCCGGTCAGCATGCATATCTGAAACAAATAAATGTGCAAAACAAACAGGATGCAGCAGGATGGTCTTTTTTCATTTCAGGTTGCTAGTCCTAGATGGACCCAACCCCTGTGTTGAGTCCCCTAAGTCAAATGCAACATGATGCAAAGAAGCGTTCCTACTAGGGATCCGACATGAAGTCACGTTATTCTATGTTCAAAACCTGGGTATATGTTCTAGACAGTGCACTCGAGCGGACAACTCGAGTTGAGGAAGGAGCTCCTTTCCGGGAACTAAAAGGCCAGCCGGCTTAGAAACTTTCCGAGCCTCTTTTATTTAGGGTATGACACTAACAGAATAGGGAGTCTTAACCAGTAAGCACATCCCCGGAGGTAAGAAAAGAAGGTTTCGGCACAATTTATATGTACAGTTCAAATAATATCAAAGCAGTAAAAAGCATCATTTTGCATATTAAGCACAGATCATATGAGAATATCAGTTAATAAAGCCAAAACACAACAATTTATCAAGCTCGAATTTCTAACCCTGAACCGGTGGTTCTGGGTATCATCCCCAGCAGAGTCGTCAGAGCTGTCACACCTCCTTTTTACTGCACCCGCGAGGATACATGAGTTTTTTCCAATTAAAGGACAATCGAAACAGGATTCGTCTGTTTATTTCAGAGTCGCCACTTGGGAGATTTATGGTGTCCCAAGTCACCGGTTGAATCCCGAATCGAGGAAAAGAATGACTCTGTTTAACAGTCCGCGAATCAAAAATTCGGATAAGGAATTCTGTTAACCCGGGAGAAGGTGTTAGGCATTCCCGAATCCATGGTTCTAGCACGATCGCTCAACTGTCATATTTGGCTTGTTTATTTAATTTTATACAATTATGAGCTCATGTGCAAGTTTTAACTTTTAACCGCTTTTGTCATTATTATTATTATTTTTTATCAAGAATTGCAACATCATGGAAATATATCTCCAACCACGTCACATCAATGCACCCATGGTTGTTGGCACATTTCAACTCTGTTGAGATTTGAATTTGGGTCACATAAATGTGCACCCGAGTTTTAAGAAAATTAAATTATTAAAGGCTCGCCTAAAGCGACTAGCGTATCATTTACTTTGGGTAGGGCAGTGAAAGTTTGCTAAACGGTCCATCCCGAAGTCTAAGCAATTTTTAAAGTAAATATTTACCGAGGGCCCCGCAATTTTTATATTTTTTTTTCGGCGAGGCTCATCTCATTCTTTTAAAAAAAACAGTCCTAAAGTGACTACATTTCTATTTAGGTTGGTCTCTAAAATAAAAGAAAATAATCCTAGTTAATTATATGTTTGAAAAAGGCCCTCATTTATTTATTCGGATTAAAGAGAGCGGAATTGGAAAACTGCAATCATACTTGCGTAAAAATGAGATTATTTCATGCCTTATTTTATAAATCGAATATTATTGAAATTGAAAATACAGAATTGACAAATGATACATATATTCAAAAGAGAACTAACTATCCTATAACTTAATTTAAACCCGCATTGTTAGATGAAGTAGACTGTTGGAACTAATTATTTTCAATTACTTGAAACTAAGCCAACCTTAATTACTAATGATTACAAAAGTTTGCTCAAGCTGCTTTAATTACATGCACAAGAAAGTTATGGCCTCAGTTTTAAATCTTACGACCAGACATACATATTATTAGGTGCGTTATTGCTCTTTTTTTTTTTTAGAAAATATAGACTAAGATGAAGCGCTATTAACTAAATGAATCTAACACATTCAAAATTTGCTGATTTTTAAAAATAACATGAACTTTGGCTAGCTGCCTATTCCTAACACTATACTCACCCGAGTGTTCATTCAGTTCATTCGAATTCCTATATTTCTAAGTTTAAGGTATCACTATGTTCACTCAAAAGTTAGCTGTTAACAAAAATCTATTATTTGCTATCATCACTGTGAATATAAACAACAAGAATGCTGGAAATAAACTACTAACCCAAGTTAAGTCCATGTCTGTTACTAATCTAAATGGTTCAAAAATGGTAGAGGCAACTTTAATTGACCAATTCTTGACTCAATATAATTCAGACAAACTAAAAATGATAACATAAGATGGATTATCACTACAAATATTCACATGAACATATGATGAAAAATACTACTTAATTCCATTCCAAATCGAGGTTACACCAATGAATTCGAGCGTGTACCTGGTATTGAAAGTACAAGAATAGGAAGATGAAGTGAATAGCAGCAGTGGTGATAACAAAGCAACAACAACCCAGAAATAGATTGAAACAAGCAGAAATCCAGCACACAACCAATAGAACAGTTTGGTTTATACCACAGAAAACTCAGGGCCCAATTCCGTTGCAATTTCAGAAGTACCAAACAGTAATACAGATATCCCAGAATCAGCAACAAAAGACCAGTACAAACCAGCTATAACAAACTCGGAAAACTACTTGAAACCTTTTAAACTCTCCAAGAAAGAAACACTTTGAAATTTTTTATTAAACACTTAACTAAACTGATTCTTATTTTCAAAAGTGAAAGAAAACCAACTCTCCAACTTTTCCTTCTAATTCTTAATGCAAAAAGTTCTGATTTTTTCTGAATATTAGAGTTCTTTGTTCTAAAAATTTTCTCCCCGTCATTCTCTGCCTCCTTCTGTCCAGACCCTCCCCTCTCTTTATACAAGTCTCCTCTTTTCCCCTAGGTGCTGCCCGACCCCCTTTCCCCTTTTAAAAATCAGAAATTTCCCACTTAGATCTGATTTTTCCACTTTTAGTTCCACTAAGAAAGCTTTTTCCTTATTATCAACACCTCATTCCCTTTTGTCCCCCATTAGTGCATTAATTAATTCATACTAATATCCCATTAACAAAGCACTAACATTAAAATACTATCCTAATTGTTTCATTCCCAAAATACCCCTGAAACCACTGTGGTTTACTGACTTCCTAACACAATTTCTACTGCATTACAACTTTTAATTATAAAATCTGTTTAATCTAACAGTTATCTAAGATTACTTCTGACTAACAGCTATAACCTTTTCAGATTATCAACTCAAACAAACATTTCAAGCTAAGACTCAAATCAGATTGAGTAGCATCAGAATAGGGATCAAGAAATAGCTATATTGGATTAACTAGAATAACAATTGTCATATATACACAAATCCTAGATACATGCCATTGTAAACACATTGAACGGAAATATATGCAGAAAGATGGTGAATAATTAAGAGAAAAAAGGATCAAACACAACATACAGGAGACCACTCGGAAACTATTATCAACAGGATGCCAAGTGACTCATACTATACGAACGACCTAATCAATTAATCGATTATATATTACAATTAACACTGAACCAATCAGAAACAATAAAATAGGCAATTCGGGTAATTTCAGTGTTATTGACAGAATTATGGATTAACTGAAAACTAATTAATCGACTCAACTTATTAATCGATTACACAAATTATAACACATGACAATTATAGCAAACATAAACAAATGACAGAACTGGACAAAATGAAGAGATCTATTGAAGATGAAACAGAACTGATCTAAAAGAATAGTAGAAAAATCACATAAATTACTAAAACAGGCCACGAGATACACATAGAATACATGAACAAAAGGAAAGAAAGAAAGGAAAAATACCTCTGATTTTTTTTAAAACAAAATGTTCCAGTCTTGAACCAGTTTTGACCTTTTTGAGGTCGAACGGACTTTAATCGAAGCATTCTCAATTGAGAATACCTCGATTAAGGTCTATTAGACCCCAACCCTTCCTTTAATTTTAGACAGATTCCATGATTTGGAATTTTAGGGTTCTTGAGGGTCTGATTTGGGGTTCGAACATGTCTGGTCAGATTCGAACCAAACCAAGTTTGGTTTGGTTACAAGTGAGGTCAGGAGAATGACTGGTGTGATTTTGGGGTACATTGGAGTAGTTTTAGGTTTTGCTCGAACAGTTCCAGGAAGATTCGACCTAAGCTACTACCGGATTCATGACGAGGATGGTCAGGAGAAGCTATGGTATTGATTTGGAAGCCATCGGAAAAGGTTGGGTTTTCAGGCCAAACTTTGATTGAAGATTCGAGATGTTGGGGCCTGATTCGAGGGATACAGGTTACAGATTTGGAACGGGGAAGTCGAGGGGATTATATGGTGTAAAGATGGGGTCGTTTGGACCACCGGAACCGCCGTGAGGCGATTTCCGGTGGGCGGTGCACGGTGGCTAGAGGTGGCAGGCACGTCTGGTTTCTAGAGGTTAGGGACGAAGGTGAGATGGGGTGTTTTGGCTTGGGGGTGGGGTAAGGATTTGGGCTTATATAGTGGGGTGGGGATTTGATATAGGCCGTTGGATCAATGGCAATTAATGGCCAGGATCAGTTCATTTAAGGGAGACGGTGTCGTTTCGAGGTAGTGCTGGGGCGGACCGGGTATTGGGGTGATGGGTCGGGCCGTAGACGGGTTATGGAGATTGAATCTCAACCCTTGATCATCTGAGATCAACGGCCCAGATTGAGCGCTACTAATCGACGTCGTTTGGTTTGCCCCTGAGATGGACTGGATTGGGGCGGGTATTGGGCTAGTTTTTTGGCCAGGTTTGGCTGTAAGGATTTGGGCTTGGCCAAATTAGCCCAACTGAATCTTCCTCTTCTTATTTATTTTAATTATTATTATTATTTCAATTTTTCTTTTCAACAATAAAAACTAAAAATCCCAATTAAATTATAAAATCGACAATTAACTTAAAATATTGACTCTTAAAAATAACTATCACACGAAATTAAACATCAAATAAAGATAAAATTACACAATTTGGACATTAAATGCTAAAAATCCAAAGCATATATTTTTGTGATTTTCTTTTAATCAAATTATGGTTAATGAATTCCTAAATATATTATTTTTTATTTTATTTTATCCTTTTATATAAACCAATGATTAATTAATTATAAAAATGCAACATTGATTCCTAAATGCATATGTACCTATATTACTATTTTTCTGTATTTTTCTTTAATTAGAATAAAATAAACATGCACAGATAAAATGCCACGAAAATTTAAAATCGTATACAAAGAAAATTATTTATGATTTCTTTTGGAGTAGTTCTTGTGAGGCAAAAATCACGTGCTCACAGCTACCAAGATTCCTTCCTAGTGAGGAGGGAATGACTTTCAATTGCTAGGCTTGACATTTAACCACAAATTTGCTCATAAGAATCAGCAGAGCCTTCTCCAATTTCAAAATGATTAACTTCAGTTAGCAAGTTCCGAGAGGATTCTCATACTCCCTGTCACCATGCATCATCCCTACAAAGTGTGCATCATCATGTGTAGGTAAATGATTCTGCGTAATATTTTGGGTGTCACTATCTTGGATCACAATCAGTTTTTCCTTGATCATCCTTTCTACTTCTCTTTTCAAATCCCGACAGCTTTCAACATTGTGCCCCTGGGCATTGGAATGGTATTCACACCTTTTAGAAGGTTCAAAGCTTCTTACACGTAGGTCCACACGATTTGGAGGAATAGGTGCATGTCACGCCCCAAAAACCGAGGGGCGCGACCGGCGCTCGACCGGGTAGCCCCAGTCAAGCGGACCTGGGTGCATTTCTTATTCCACGTGTTACCCCGCATTTTTATTGTCCATTAATCAAAGGAAATAATCATTTTATAATTAAAACACCCTTTTTACAAAACATACATAGTCACTTAATGAGGTTTACAACTTACATCGCCCAATATACAAAATACATATTTTCATAAATTCGCAACCCACATTTACTATCTACAGAGCCTCTAAGGATACAAAAGGATGATACAATACTTGCCGGTAACAAGGCTCCGGCTATACCTCATACCAAAAACCAAAACAAGACTCCGAAATAAAAAGCGGCATGAGCCACGCAAGGCCCCAGGAGGAAAAGGGCTCACCAATGCTTCTGGCGGAAAGTGAAGGGGAGCTACAGTCGGTGGACTGGAGTACCTGCTAAGGATCCACCTACAATCATAACACGAATGTAGCGCCCCCGGCAAAAGGGACATCAGTACATTTGAATTGTACTGGTATGTATGAACAAACTTGCCCTGGGTAAACTCAACCATACACAAGTAACAAGTAGTAATGGAATCAACAATCAAATACACATGAAGGAAAGCAATCAATCCAAACAAGTTACAATCTCTCCATTTCCCCTTCAACATTTTCACATCAATGATTTCACAACTTTCTCATATTTTCATTTCAGTAGTGATTTCGATCACTTTCCATCCTTATTACCTCGGCCACCCTTATTACCTCGGCCACCCTTATCACCACAACTCATACCTTATTACTTTGTGTTGCGGCGCGCAACCCGATCCCACCATACAATCACAATTCATAAACAACACAACAACAACAACAATTCACAAAGAACAACAACAACAATTTCTCAAAGAATTTCCACAACCATAATATTCAACAACCGTATACAATTCAAATCACAACGATAACTGCCCACAATGGGTCAAAGATGATATTGCTACTGTTATTTCAATTTCATTAATTACGATTCCCTTCCATCATTTGTTCCTCAATTCTTCCCATATAACATATTCACAATCACACATTTGGTTTATTGCCAATTACGTACACCATTATATCAAGAGACTTAACCACGAACAATCAAATCATACCAATCACAATAATTACATGTAGATATCACATACCAGATATTTGTACACCAAACAAAGTGACTTTACAAAGGTCAAAGTTAGCCATACGTACCTCGTTTTAGCTTTCCTTAAGTTACTACGACGTTTCGAAAATTCTAGCAATCCCAATCTACTTGAAACATAACAAAATTAACACAAATTAGGAAGGTATTCATGGTCTCAGCTCATTTGAGCATTTTATCAAACACTAGTTGAACATCTTCATTTTAAATTCCTTTTACAAGATTTTCTTCTTTCCCTAACCCAATATTTACTTATTTATATTTATCAACCTTCCCACAAACCTAATTTGTACATGCATATATACGTAATACTATTACCCCAAGAATCATACCCCAATAACCCACCTCACAATCTCTACAATACCAACACAACCTGGGTTAGGCACCTATGACTTCCAATCCCCATCCCATGAGTTCTAATATATATATCATACATAATTAATCACCATAGAGTAGTTAGAGGTGATAGACATACCTCTTGTAGCAAGAATCTTGAGAATCCTCAATTGTGGTGTTCTTGATATATTCAAGGATTTTAATGGAAATCTATGGATTTTCAAGATCAATCCATGTTAATATAAGTGCTTAGGAGTAGTGATCAACTCAAAATACTCCAAAAACTTACCTTGAAGATGAGAGGAGTTGGAGGTCTTGAGAGAATGAAGGAAAACCCTCAAACTAATCCAAAAGAGATGAGAGAAAATGAACCCCGAAATTGTGTATTATAGGCTGTTCGGGCGCTGATTCCAGTAGCTCAAAATTTTGGGCGCCACGGCTAGCGCCCAGCGCTACCCAGGGTGCTGGCGACGGAAGGGACACAAAAATGGTCATAACATTTTGTATACACCTCCAAATGATGAATGGTTTGTTGCGTTGGAAACAACACTCAAAGAGCTTTAATTTGATAGGTTATGCATCAGACAACTCCCTATAGATCTGGAGATATAATCGTTTAAAGTGGGGTCTTATGCGCACTCATTTGCAGATTTCGTCTAATATGAAACTTTTCTAACTTGGCTTAGACTTAGGCCTCTCCTTAGACCCCAATCCACCTCTAATATGAATTATATGCTTATTAACATATCCAATTGATACCCATTATATTATGAATCCTCATTTGCACACAAAATGACATAATTAGACTACAGTGCAATCATGTCATAACCCTTTAATTTCTCAAACAAGATTGCATAAGAATCTCCAATTGGTGTAAATTTATCTTTCAACCTTTGTTCCCCTCTATATCCTTGGCTTAGATGTGGGTAATAGGGCATTTGAAAATTTTGTGGAGGCTACTAGAGGTTTTGAGGTGCTGCTACTCGCCTTCTGGGGTATTTTGGTGGCTGGACAACATACTGAGGTAAAGCGACAGAGTATTGTGGGTTCTGAGGGGGATAGTAATGCTCAGGGGTTTTACCAAAAAACAGACGAGGCTGGTCATACCTTCGAGACGTTCTCCTAGGACCTCTTCTCGACCCTGATGTCATCATGATTTCTTCATCCATCTCATTCGTGTCACTAGATTCAATTTTGACAGCCTGGGTTGCAACTTTGAGAGCTGCTTGACTTATAATTCTGCCTGTCTTAAGGCCATTCTCTACCGTTTCTCCCATTTTGATTGCTTTCGAGAAGGATTTGCCAACTGCGGACATCATGTTTTGAAAGTAATCTGGCTCTTGCACTTGAAGGAAGACAGTGATTAGCCCGTGGTCATCCATGGGTGGCTTAACTCTAGCTGTTTGCTCTCTCCATTTAATGACATATTCCCTGAAACTTTCACTTGGTTTCTTCTTCAAGTTTGAAAGGGAATTGCGGTCTGGGGCAATGTCAATATTGTATTGGAACTGTTTGACAAAGGCCCGAGCCATGTCATCCCAGACATGCCAGTGAGAGGTATTTTGATCCGTAAACCATTCGGAGGCTGCTTCTGTAAGGCTTTCCCCAAAATAAACTATTAGCAATTCTTCATTTCTTCCGGCACCTCTTAGCTGATTGCAATACCTTTTTAGGTGGGCTATAGGGTCTCTATGTCCATCATACTTTTCAAATTTGGGAGTCTCTAAACCAAGTGGCAAGTGGACATCGGGGAACATGAATAAATCCTTGAAGGCAATGCTTTTCTGACCAGCCAACCCTTGCATGTTTTTCAACTGTTGTTCTAAACTTTTCACTCTTTGGGTCATTTCTCCCTGTGCCATCTTTCGGGCAGGCATCTCATTGTTTGTAGGAAGATAAAACAAATATGAGTGGTACTCAGGAGAGTGGTACTTCTCTTGATGAGTATCAAATTATGACTCATGAGTTTTTCTCTGTACCACCGTCGATTGTGGGATGGTGAAGACGGGCATAACAGTAGGGGTTGTGAGATTGGTTGTCAATGACAAACTTTGAGAGCATGAAACAGAAGTTCCAGCTGTAGTCGTACTGTTGGGATAATGACTGAACCCAAGTGGATAAGATTGATCAGACAATGAGACCGGAATGGCAGTAGTCGAGATGGGTGTGAACTCTGCGAAACCATGAGAAGAAAAGGGCAGTCCTTGGTCGTTGGCCCATGCTTGACACATTTCAGTCATTTGCTACTTTAGTACCCTATTTTCCTCAACCACAGTAAACTTTTGCTGAACCCTCTGACCCTGAGTCTCTTGAACATTTATAATAGCTTCGATGTTAGTTGTCAACGACATTTTTCCCTTAGATCTTGTGTTGTCAGTTTACCACAAACCAACCACCTTAAACTTTCTTCACAATTTAAAACAAGAGACACGTTAGAATGGACACAGTCAGTCCTTATTATTATTATTATTATTATTATTATTATTATTATTATTATTATTATTATTATTATTATTATTATTATTATTATTATTATTATCATTATTATTATTATTATTATTCTTTTTTCATTTGTTTTTTTCAAAATCATTTGATCGAACCTGATGTGGGTTGCCTACGTATCATGTGAGAACATGAATCAGATCTTGCGTAGTTCGAGAAGATTAGGAATAAAGGAAATAAACTAAATCTTTTTTTTTGAATTTTAATTAATTTTTTTTAATTTCTGAAAGAAAGATTTATAAAAAAGAAGAAAGAATTTGATTTTTTTGATTTTTTTTGAAAGAAGGACTACAGAAGAAAGAAAAATATTTTTTTTTTGGTTTTTCTAGTTTTGATTCTTTTGAATTTTGGGGAGAAAGTTTTCTAAAGAAGAAAGAAAAATAATTTTTTTTTTGAATTTCGATATTCTTTTTGGAGAAAGACTTCTAAAAAAAAGAGAAACATATTTTTTGGATTTTGATTTGATTTTCTTTTTTGAATGAAAGACTTCTAAAAAAATAAAATATTTTTGGTTTTAAGAATTTTTTAGTTGAAATTTTCTAAGGAAAAAATTCTAAAAAGGAATTAAAGAAAAATATTTTTGGATTTTTTAAAATTGGTGTCTTAAAGAAAGACTTTTCTAAAGAGGGAAGTAAAGGAAAATATTTTTGAATTTTTGGAAAATTATGGGCCGGAACCGATGAGGTTTGCCTACGTATCTCACATCCGGTGAGAATCAGACATGCGTAGTTCGGCAGTTTTGACGCAACAGGAAAATATGACTTATATTGAAATGACTTTTTCTCTTCTTTTTTTTTTCAAAATTTTGGCAGAGTTTTAGGATATTTCAAATACCTATTTTCTCACTCTCTTTTCTTTTTTCTTTTTTTTTTTTCATTTTCTTTCCCAATTCTAGAAGCCAGTCAACATGCAAGACGAAACAGACAGATACACAAGTAGCACGTAAGATGCATCAGGATGGTCTTTTAATTTGGGTACACCTGTCCTAGATGGACCCAACCCTTGTGTTGAGTTCCCAAAGTTAAATGCACGTGATGCAAATAAGTGTTCCTGCTAGGTATCCGGCATGAGGCTATGTTATTCTATGTTTAAAACCTAGGTGTATTGTTATAGACCTGGCTTACCCGAGTGGACAACTCGAGCCGAGGGGTGGGGGAGGGCAACATACCGGTAACCAAAAGAACATCCGACTTTGTAACTTATTCGATCCTCATTCTAATTAGGGTATGACACTAATAGAAAAGTAGTCACGCCAGCGTGCACTTACCAAGAGATTAGAATAGAGGGGTTTCACAATAGTTTATATGCAGTTCAACAAATATCAAAGCGGTAAAATGCGGCATTTAACACATTAGGCCCAAACACGTAGAAAATCAGATAATAAATAAGCCAAGTATAACAATTATTCTAACCTCGAATTCTTGAACCTTGAACCAGAAGTTCTGGGTTCTTTTCCCCAGCAGAGTCGCCAGAGCTGTCACACCTCCTTTTCTACCCCGAAAGGAGGTATAGGGGAGTTTTTCCAATTAAAGTGATAATAATCGAAACAAGATTATTTTTTCAAATTCAGAGTTGCCATTTGGGATGATTTATGGTGTCCCAAGTCACTGATTTATTTTAAATTCCAAATCGAGAAAAGTGACTCTATTTATGGTCCACGAAACACAAAAATCTAGGTAAGAAATTCTGTTAACCCGGGAGAAGGTGTTAGGCATTTCGGGGTCCGTGGTTCTAGCACGGTCGCTCAACTATTATTATTGGCCTAATTATCTGATTAATTACATATTTTATGCCTATTGTGCATTTTTAACCTTTTTAAAACTGCTTTTGATTATTTATGGAATTATTCTGGAACAAGTTACGATTGTCGTACACTTATTTGTTTTATACACATTGTGAATTGCATCACGGGAACCGTACCCATGATCTACAATATGTTTAATTTAATATTATTCGAAGTCATGGTCTGGTCACATGAAATGTGCACCCGAATTTGGGAATTACGTATTGTAACCATGTCACGGGAACCGTACACATAGTCACGATGATTATCATTAATCACGCCTAAAGCAACTAGCACATTTGAATTATTTTCCTAATATTTTGAGATTGTTGTGATGCCGAATTTATGGACAAAATATTATTGGAGAGTAAATAGGCTAGCTAACATGATCTATTACTTGGCCTGAATTCCTTAAAGTTCAAAACCCGCCTTATGGCCTAGTTCAAAACCCGCCTTATGTCCCATTCTTATTCCTTGCCAAGAAAGAAACAACTCCATTTTCATCAACCCAATTAGAAGTATTTATTCAAGAACCAAGACTACATACATCACAATCGAAATAAAAACTAATTAAAACAATTTAAATGAAAACTAAAACATGCTACTCAAACAACGTAGAATCACAAATCAACCAACACGCGTACCAAGATATCATAACATAATGAAATGAGAATGAAAATTGAGAAATTGACCTTTTATTGACGAACAAAGTTGAAAATTCCAAATCAATCGGACTAAACAAAGCAATAATTCTTGGACCGAAACACCAAAATTATAATTCGGAATCTCGGCGAAAAGGAAAATAGTGCTGGATACGTAAACCACTCTGTGTTTCGATTCAGATCCGTCGTTGACACTACCGTTACATACAAATTTGCCACCCAAAATTTCCAATTCAACTAATTGAGATCCGATAATCCTTTTTCTTTGGTTCAGCTATCATAATCTCGACTTCAGCCATTTTGGGATCATCCAAGTCATTCATGTATATGTTCACATCACCAACCATGTCTTCAACATGAGGTTCTCCATAGATGAAATTTCCAACGATTATTTCCCTGTCCAATATGATGAAAGTCTGCTTTAATGGGTCTTGGGTCCAAGAAAGTTGCATTTCATATTCTTGGTCAAGGGAGAGGGGGGTACATATGAACGATTTTGTCTTAGCAAAGAAGATACTCTGGGCTGGTTACTTTTGGATGACTATGGAAACAAACTGCATCCAGTATGTCTGGAAATGCCACCGCTGTCAGATACATGCAAACATGATAAAGGTACCTCCAAGCGAGCTTAACACAACAAGCTCACCGTGGCAGTTCGCCGCCTGGGGAATGGACGTTATTTGACCAATCGAGCCTGCTGCTTCCAACGGACATAGGTTTATCCTAGTAGCCATCGACTATTTCACCAAATGGGTCGAAGCGACATCTTACAAAGCTGTGACTAAGAAAGTTGTGGCAGACTTTGTCTGCAACCGCATTGTTTGTCGATTCAGAATTCCAGAGTCAATCATTAATGATAATGGCTCCAACCTCAACAGAAACTTGATAAAAGCTATGTGTGAAACTTTCAAGATTAGACACAAGAATTCCACAACTTACAGGCCACAGATGAATGGAGCTGTGAAAGCGACCAATAAGAATATCAAGAAGATATTGGGGAAAATGATAAAGAATCACAGACAGTGGCACGAGAAGTTATCATTTGCTCTTTTGGGGTATCGTACCACAGTCCGCACATCAACCAGGGCAACCCCATATATGCTGGTTTACGATACAGAGGTTGTCATTCCTGTTGAGGTAGAAATTCCTTCCCTAAGGATCATACAAGAAGCTGAGCTCGACGACGCAAAGTAGGTAAAAAAAAGTCGTTATGAGCAACTAGCCTTATAGACGAAAAGAGAATGAATGCAGTCTGCCATGGTCAACTCTATCAGAACAGAATGTCCAGAGCCTTCAACAAAAGAGTCAAGCCAAGACAGTTCACATCGGGATAGCTGGTGTTGCAGAAAATTTTTCCGCATCAAGATGAAGCCAAATGGAAGTTCTCTCCCAACTAGCAGGGTCCATACATGGTTCACAGGGTTTTGACAGGAGGAGCCCTCATACTTGTAGAAATGGACGGAGAAGTCTGGCCAAAGCCGATCAATTCAGATGCAGTCAAGTGTTACTATGTGTAATCTTTATGCTTTCCTTATATGGTGTAAATTGAACTATGCCTGACATGATTCTCATTTAAGAGGTGATACGTAGGCAGCCCTATGGGTTAGGTCACAATTCAATAAAAATTTCATTTCCCCCCACAATTGGAAACTGGGGTATAATTTTGAGGAGGACCCTCAAAATTCCGAAGTAATTTCAGCTAATCGTCGTATGAGCAACAGTCAGAAATGTCGACCCATCAAAGTGGGGCAGAAATTTGAGGAGAACCCTCAAATTTCCATAGCAGGAGAGGTTGCAATGTCCTGAACTACGTCACAGTCTTCGGTTCATCTAAAAAGCTTGTTTTAATTTATGTCATACTTTTACAAAATCATGCATGATTATTATTGAAACTACTCTGTTTAGCAACGCTACCCCAATAATACAGACGGTATCACCAGATCAAAGTCGAACGAGTCAAGCGAAGCCAATGGGGATACGAACTAACTTCCCCCTTACAAAACTCACGATTTTTCTTTGGATGCAAGCACTAGGATTGCGAAATCATTAAACATATTGTACGCCCATGGGACACACATTGTTCAAGAATTCGATTCTCAGAACCGTTGCACTTGCCAACATTTGCTATTAGCACACACCAGTGATGTTCCGTATGTCACAATCCTCCCAATAATCACAGCGCCGCAATCTGTTATCAGCTAAGAAAACTCTACTGTCAGTTGCTATCTTATTTCTTGCATAAGGCTACCATTCTGCCTTCCGAGACTAAACGTTGTATCCATCTGTATTTGCATTGTATAAGGCTTCTATTCTGCCTTCCAATATGCATAAGCCTACTATTCTGCCTTCCGAGGTTGAGCTATAACTCCATCTGCATTCGCATTGCATAAGGATAGTATTCCGCCTTCGAATCTGCATAAGGCTACCATTCTGCCTTCCGAGGTTAAGCTCTACCTCCATCTACATTCGCATTACATAAGGCTACTATTCTGCCTTCTAAACTGCATAAGGCTATCATTCTGCCTTCCGAGGTTAAGCTCTACCTCCATCTGCATTTTCATTGCATAAGGCTACTATTCTGCCTTCCAATTTGCATAAGGCTACCATTCTGCCTTCCGAGACTAAACGCTGTCTCCATCTGCATCCACATTGCATAATGCTACCATTCTACCTTCCGAGACTAAACGCTGTCACCATCTGCATTCTTGTATAAGGCTACCATTCTGCCTTCCGAGGTTAAGCTCTACCTCCATCCGTATTCGCATCTTTGCATAAGGCTACCATTCTTCCTTTAAAGGCTAAACTCTGCCTCCAATTCGAAACTAAGCGCTATCCCAAACACTATTTATCTTGTTTATCTTACGGGCTAAGCTCTGCCCTTCAATTCACAAGACTGAGCTCTGTCTTGTCCGCATCATACTGCTACATCCTTCATGGGCTGAAATATAACCAACTCATCCAAAGGCATCATCGTTCGGAGGCACCATCTTCATAGCCCAAGAACACCATGTCATGGCCTGAGGATCTCTTTCAATCTTTTGCATATCATTATTCAAAGGCGTCATGGTTCGGAGGCACCATCCTCATAGCCCGAGAACATCATTTCATGACCTGCGAATCCTGCATCAAACAACCCATGGCCCAGGACATCATGGTCTGAGGGCGCCATTCCTAACCGTCCAAAGACAATATTATGGTCCGACGAGAATTTGCATCATGTTTAAATTTATGCACAGTATACGCTTGTAGTGCTTCTATTTGCAGGTAAAATGGCGAGCAACGTCTATCCCAATAGGAATGATCCCACTCCAGTTCCCTCAAGCCATATCAAACCTAACCATTCTCGCAAACCGTTCACTTACCCAGCCCTAGATGTTGCATCCGTTCTTGAAATGGCTTCATCAGTATACTCCGCCGATGCATCCGAAACTATATACGGCCTGATTCCTGTGAAACCAGGGATATGTAGGCAACTCAGAAGCCAGGGTACGTCCAAAACTCTTCAAACCATTTTGCTCGGTCAAAATTGGCCATCATATATTTACCCGACAACTCTTTCATCCTTTCCGGGTAAAAAGAGGCAGCTGTTGATACCCAATTTTTCCTCAAACTATTTTTAAATTTACATATATGCCTTCAAAATCACTTTTTATAATAATTGGTATTTTTCCATAATTTTTCATATTATTATCAATTTATTTTCTAATTTATTCAGTACTTTATATCCAATAATTATTCATAAATTACATTACAAATAATTTCAAAGTATTTATTAGCTCAATATATATTATTTTTTTATCCTATTAGGATTTAATTAATTCACATATTAGCCGATTTGGCATTGTTTGGCTATAATTACAATAATTTTGCAGTTATAGCCTAATTGTACACTTTATGTTATTTTAAATTCAATAATCGGTCATTTTATGTTTTTAATACTAGTTAATTGCCTTAATTTCACCTATTTGGCTTTAATTTCATTTTATCCAATTATTAGCTATTTTTATTAATTATTTATCTAATTTTAATTAGGTATTTAACAAATAGCCAATTCCATTTTCAATTCTAGCCTAATTGAATCAGATCCTAACCCAATTAAATAAACCACCGACCTAAGCCCAAACCCGAACCATACCCGACCCAAACCCTGGTCCAATCTGGACCGTTGATCAATTCTAATCAATGGTCCAGATCCCCCCAATACCATATTAAACTCTAATGACTACATCTCATCTCTCATTTTCCCCTCTCATTCTCTCTCAACCGGCCTCTTTATCTTCCTCTCTCTATCTCTCATTCTCTCTAGAACTTTCTCCTCTCCCCTCCTCTCCAGTGGACCTTGTCCACCTTCTCCGGCCACCTCCCTCACCAGAAACTATGGCCTCTCATCATCTCCTGGCCTCTACTTCACCCCACGCCAGTTTGACACTAGCCTAAGGTCCTCAGGTGAACCTGGAGCGGTTCAACTCCTACCCATGATCCTTCGTGCCATTTTTTGGTCACCTCAGGCCGTTCGAGTAAGATCTATGACTTTTCTGGCTAAAATCGGTAACACTTTAAGATTTTCTCATCTTCTCTGGGTTCTACGAAACCCTAACTCTTAAGATTTTCCAATTTCCTTTAGATCTGTCTTAGATCTGTGTATATTACGAGCTGTTATTGTTTTCCTCAAAGGTTTTCCGATTTTTCTAAAGTAACTCTTTATCTTCAAACTAGGGTTCTTAAACACCTTTTCAAAAACGCTTCTTTCTTCTGATTTTTGTATTAATCTGCGAGTCTCTATGTTTAAAACGTTTGTTTAAGCTTTCCACTATTCGAGTTATTCTATTGAAACCCTAATTTCGTCTCTTAAACTTCTTAGATCTGTACATATGTTAGAAGTATCGAACTTATTTTTATGGAAAATCCCCTAATTTTTGAGTGGTTTGTCATCTTCCTAAACTAGGGTTTCTGAAAATCCTTTTCTTCAAAATGCTTTCTGGTTCTAAGTGCTTAATCCCCTGTGTCTATGTGTTTTGATTGATTTTGTTGAGTTCTTTCTTGACCCTAACTAGCCTATGTCAAAATATTTTAATTTTTAGGGTTCTTCGTTTGGTTTCTGTGTATTAGCATGACTTACTGATTCTCATGTTTCTTTTGAGTTCTTGTGATTTCTTGTGACTGCCTTGCCTTGATATGCTTCTACTGAGTTTCTCAACCTAGAATTACACCTATTTTATATGTTTGTGTTCGTCTTGACTGTTCGCATCAAGACTTGCATCTTTTTCACTGATTCAGTATCGTTTGATCTTCATGTGTTTGCTAGAGTTGTGTGCCAATTCTTGACTACCCACTCTATTTATATATCAAACATGCTGACTCCTTTCTATGACTTCTCTTTGATTGATTCTGAATTCCTTATTTCTTATTTTAACTAGTTTTCAAACTACTATATAAATGACTCTCTTCTACAGTCTTAACAGACGAACAAAAAATTTGTTTAACTCTCTCACACATAACTAAAACTCTCTATTCTCTCTTCTGTGCTACTTGCTACTATTCTAAGCTAGCCGGCTGCAAGCCAAGGCTAACTACTGCACCTCTCCTATTTCTACTTTGTTTTTTGCTTTCTTCACTTCACTGGTATGTTCTAATTCAGATTTCAGTCCTCTAACCAACATGTTTCTATTACTGTTACAAGTCCTTGTGTTTTTTATATGCTTTTATTTACTATTGTGTTGTTCAAACATGTAATTAGGATCCTGAATTCCCTCTACATGTCAAGTTGTGCCTTACTTGTCAATGAACAACATGTTTCTATATACTTAGTACATGTTTCTTATATGAATCCCCATGATTGGTTTGAGCATGATCTCAGTTGTTTAATGTTGATATGTTAATCTAACCCAATACCCTACTATCCCCCTGATCCTCTAAACCTGTAGGAGTTTCTGATTATGTGCTTGTATATGTTCCTGCCTGCTACATGTTTGCCCTCACATGATCCTTATTTGTCCCTCCAATCCCATTCCCTTGCTTGTGTTTGCTGGACTATTCCTGGTCCTTGGTGTGATGCTGACTTTGTTCTAAGATTGGTATGCATACTCCTTCAAATTGTTTTTATCAGTTAACTTTGTCATTAAGTCTCTCTTTTAAAATTATTTCTTACTTACCCTTTTCAAAACTGTTTTCTTACTTAAATCTTTTCAACACTATGACAAGCACTCTCACTCTTCTCTTAGACCACTAAGTTCTACCCCTTTTGCGTGAGCCTTGCCTTGGGACCCTTGAGCTCCCTTTGAACTTGGACACACAAAAGCTGGTTTTTTCACACTGTACTTACTCTGTCTTGGATTTGAAATCTGGGTGTGAGCATTGCCCGGGATCCCTTGAGCTCCTTAGGGAACTCTGACACACCTAGATATGAGGAACAATTTTGGCACTTGAGGTGATTTATTACATAACTCGGAGAGGAAGTCTTAAAGAGGTGTTGAGAATCTGGGCCTGTTTTCAGGCTCTCTATAATGTAACTTTTTATTTTTCATTTCTACTCATTTTAGTATTGGTCTGTAATAATCTGTTGTAAACAAGTATTGGGGCTGACTAGTGAAAAGGGGAGGGTAGTTATATATGCTGTCAACATCAATGGGTAGAAACCATGTCTTAGGTTTACATTTCCTATATGTGCATTAGAATCTATGTGTAAGACCAATATATTCAAAGCATGTCATGCATTAGATACCATGTTCTTAGGTTTACTATTTCAGCATCTCATTTGGCATAACTTTACCACTTAAAAATCCTGCTTTAGGCTAAATAACAATATCAACACGAAACTGTTGATCCTGCACACCTTGAAATCATGTTGTAACTCTTTGGGCATTTAGAAACCATGCTCTAGGAATTCTGCATATTCCGCAATCATTCTGCATTTTTCATATGTGCACGTTAGATACCCTGTTTTAGGATCTCATTCACACTCGCCCAATTACACCTAGTCAAACTACTGATGCATGAAAAAGGATATAAAACAGTCTCATGTTTGATTATCATGTATAAGTGAAAATGGGCATAACCCTGCATGTCTTTGCAACATCTAGACCAACATGCTTTAGGTAAAATAATTGTTTTATAATTCTGGTAACTACTGCATATTATTTTACGCTTAGGCAAGTCTTAAGTGATCAAGTTAAAATAAAACCAGAACCGTCTTTGTTTAACTGTCAGCATATTAAAACCAGTAGGCAAGCCTGATTAGGACTTCCTATTTGAGTTATGCCATAAATCTGACTCTGTTGTCATCACCTAGATACCATGCTTAGGATCTGAATTTAGACCTTAATTGTGTATGAGTCATGCTGTTTATATGTACTGTGTGTGAAGGTATATCTGAGCCCTTCATTTGTCTTCCATGCTCCCCCTTAATTGAAATCATACTTGTTTATTATATATCGCTTTAGTAATTTACCTTTAAATTTTAGGGTCTACCTAGAACCTCCTTTTATAGGATAGGAGTCCTAAATCCCTCTGGGATTGATAGGAAGGGACGGGTAACAACATTCAATAAGGGTCGAGATCAACCCTCGCTTTAATTACCTTCATGGGGCGGGAAAGGGTAGATATGTATATGATGCTGGTGCATTAATACCACGTGTAGCCCCTCTTTGAGGAGTGTCATACCAGGTATTGCATTGATGTGATCCATATTATAAACAAACCTAGGACACCCCTTTTACATTCCCAAATATGCTTAGATTTTAATTCTTTTCAAAATCTTTCTTTTCATTAACTACTTTCCAAACATCTGTGTACTTAAACTTAAATCCCCTACTATTTGAGCCATACTTGTTATTTGTTAATTGTACAAATTCACAAAAACCTGTCTGGCCGGGAACCATATTAGTGGATCCTGAGGGGTGCCTAACACCTTCCCCTTAGGATAATTTCAAGCCCTTACCCTGTCTCTGGTTATCAATCGTAGTTATAAATGAACCCTATAGATGTCCTAACGCACCTTAAATCATTAGGAGACGACTCTTCAAAAATGCAAACCCCTTTTCCCAAAAGGAAAGAGTTGTCCCAACCAAAAATGTCATAACCCAATTTCGCGAGAAAAAGGGGGCACGACAGCATGGCGACTCTGCTGGAGATATTCAGGCTTTTACCATTTCATACCGTTTTTGTGAATTTGTACCCCTCCCTATGTGCAATTATTTGTTTAATTTCTTTAAGCGTTTAATTTCTTCTTCAAAAACAAAACTCTCATATTTTTCTTATTTCCATTTTTTATTGCTGCTTTAAATTATAAAACTGTTGTATTTATCGCTTTCTTAACGTGAAAATACATGTCAACATGCTTTGAATTATTTCATAATCATGCTCAACATCATACTCCACTCGTGCCAAACAAATACTATAGCAACACTTGATGAGTGGTTGCGCCCTTCCTATATCATTACCCCTAATTTCGGAAAGGTTTATTTGCGGTAAAACTATTCGATCAGCGGTGCAGTCGAAAGTTCCGTATATAAAACTTACTTTATTTGAATTGCGCATGCATCATGGTCAAACCTAGTCGGGTCAGTTATGCCACATAATGATCCTTTAAGATAGCCTTATCTAAAAGTCCACTGGGTTTCCCTAAACCCAAACGGACATCATCACGTTCTGTGCATTTATTTGGAGAACTAAATGCTTCATGCTAATTGTTGATGTTAAATAGTCGAGTCTGGTGGGGGTAGGGTCTAACACTTTTGTTTTGCAGAAAATGAGGCATGAGATCCCCAGTTTCGATATGGTTAGCACACCCCCACTCTTGCTAGACTGGTGGAGGAGTCTTCCATCAAATAACCAAATCAATAAGTGGAAAGAGAGGGCCGCCAAGGCTAGCAAAAAGTTGGAATATCTGGAATACAGTCTGCTGGAATTGGAAGGAAAAGTGAGGAAGAGAGTCACCGACTGCCAGAACACTGAGGGAAACGAAGGAGAACACCTGGCAAAGGCATTTTTACTGGTAAACCTACGCTAATTGGAGGATTTGATCAACGCGAGCATTCAACCTGAGCAAGGTCCTTCTGAGGCCAAATAGATTAGGTTTACTCGCTTTCCAAATGTAATAAGGCCAAGTGCCAGTAGTGACTTATTATTATTTTAGTGTCGTTTTGGGATTCACCTTTCTTTATCAATAAAATGAGGCATTTAGCATTAGAAGTTATCCAAATCTATTTGTCGCTAGGCCTACCTCGGGCACAAAGAGGTTCCCAAATTAGGACACGCTTTACATTCCCGCACTATGTGTTTAAATATTGCAATACTTTTTATAATCCTCACTGACTTGATTACCTTTTGTTTTATTTTCGTTTTTTATTATTACCCCTCCCCAAAGATTAGTTCGTGCACTCTGGCATCATCATCTTATTTCACAAGATCCAGGGGCCCTCCACCCACTCCTCCTCTTAGTCCCTCTAAAGGCAAGAAATAAAGGCAAGTATAAAATGGAAGATTTAAACAACATCAGGAAGAAGAACACAACTAATAGGTAGAGGCCATTGATGGCCAAGGTATTCGGCTTCCTAACGAGAATGTGTCACAGCTTGAACAGAAACTGTTGAAATTCCAGGAAGAGCTCGATCAGGTCCAGAATCTGGCAAACCTGTCATTTTCCCTCAACACCCCAGATATCAACTTCCCCAATGCTCAAAACCCTACACCTCCTCAAAATATCCCAAAACAACAAAATCATCCCACGCCTCACCATCACGCTGCTCCACCAAAGAACCAATGCAACACCTACCATACCACAAACAACACTTCACTACTCCTCCCAGAACCTCAGAACTCCACAAATGACCATTTTCACACCCATACACCAAGCCACCATAACAATCTTATCTACGTGGAGACCATGCCACACTCCACCCAACCTATCTCATGCACACCTGAGTTTGATGAAAAGGATCTGCTTATCAGGAACTTAGCCGAGGAACTTAAGAAATTGACCAGCCGGATTGAGGGCGTTAAGGGAAGCAAAGGAATCGAGGGGCTGAACTATGAGGACCATTGCACATAGCCTGATGTCGAACTGCCTGAGGGGTATAAACTTCCTAAGTTCAAAATATTTGATGGTACGGGTGATCCAATGGTCCATCTGAGGACATATTGCGACAAGTTGGTTGGAGTAGGGAAGGATGAAAGGATCCGCATGAAGCTGTTCACAAGGAGTCTGAAAGGAGATGCATTATCTTGGTACATCAGCCAAGATCCCAAGAAGTGGTCAAGCTGGGTAGGCATGACATTTGACTTTATGGGCAGATTCAGGTTTAATACAGAGAACGCACCAGACATGTTCTATATCTAGAATTTGAAGAAGATTCCCACGGAGACGTTTCACGAGTATGCTACTCGCTGGAGGTCCGAAGCTGCTAAGGTCAGGCCCGTCTTAGAAGAGAGAAAATAAACAAGTTCTTTATCCGGGCTCAGGACCCACAGCACTATGAACGACTGATGATGATTGAGAATCACAAGTTCTTTGACATTATCAAATTAGGTGAAAGAATTGAAGAAGGTATTAAAAGTGGTATGGTTACAAATTTCAAGGCCTTGCAAGATACGAATAAGGCTTTACAGTCCGGTGGTATGTCCAAGAAAAGGGACGTAGGGGCCGTGATGGTTGCACAAAGGACCAAGTCTCCCCTTAAATACCAAGATTACCCAACACCTCCACTCACATACCAACCAACCCCAAATTACCAAGCACCTTCATACCAAGCTCCGCCACCAACTTATCAGTCATGTCCACCTCCTACATATCAACCTACTTCACCCAGATACTCCCAACCTGCTCATGTCTACCAAACATATAATGCTCAACCATCCCATTATCAATCACCCCATGCACGCCAAAATTTCCCTAGACCCCGACCTAATTTTGATCGCAGACCTTCAAAACAGTATATAGCCATTGTTGAACCCATTGACCAGCTGTATGAGAGGCTCAAAGCTGTTGGTTATGTTACCCCCATCCCTACTGCAACCCCTGAGAATCCTTCTCAGTGGGTTAACCCAAACAAGTCCTGTGCATACCACTCCGGCATGAAAGAGCACACCATCGATGAATGCCACTCCTTGAAAGACAAGATACAGTCTTTGATTGATAACAAGATCATTGTGGCAAATGAACCTGCTCCAAACATCTACAACAACCCTCTGCCAGAACATAAGGGTGGAGGTATCCACATGATTGAAGTAGAAGATGACTGAGATCCCGAGGGATCAATCGAGTTGATTGCAGAAGGTGATGACCAAAAGAAATCGACAATTACTCTCAACCCAATCATAGTTTAGATCCAATCGTCTGAGGACGCTGAGGTGAATATGTCTATGCCTCTTAAGTTTGAAGCAGCGCCATCCGCAAAGGCATCGACACCAATTGAGGTTGAATTTGTGTCTCCAGCAAATGCACTCGCACCATTTGAGGTTGCAGTCTTGCCACCCAAGACACATGTTCCATTCAAAGTGAGGATAGCCGTGCCGATCCCAGTGGAATTGTCAACCATGCCACCATTCTATACAAATGTTGTACCCTGGGAATATACCTTTGAGGCGAGAAGGAAGGGCAAGGTCAGGATTGAAGAAATTGTCGCATCACAGGGTATGACAAGAACTGGTAGAGTCTATACCCCTGAACATCTAGCTAAATCAAGCAAGCAGACCTTCAATCAGTTGCCCCTAATTGAGACAGGTCAGGTTGACCTTTGGAGGAAAATACAGGCCAAGGAATATTCGGTCATTGACCAGTTAAACAAGATGCCATCAGTAATATCCATTCTCTCTTTGCTGCAAAATTCTGAGACGCACAATAATGCTTTGCTAAAGGTGCTAAATGAAGCGTACATGCCAAGTAGCATCACTAGCAGGGAAGTGGCTAATATGGTAGGACAAGTGCTGGAAAGCCATAAGATTACCTTTGATGAGGACGAGCTACCACCTGAAGGGCTGGGCCACAACAAAGCACTGCACATCACCGTGCAATGCAAAGATTATTTCATCACCATAATCCTAATTGATGGAGGTTCTAGTCTTAACATTTTTTCACTGGTAACACTCAAGAAGTTGGGTAAAGGGTTGCATGAGATAAATGATGGAGAAATCAATGTAAAAGCCTTCGATGGTTCTCAGAGGTCCACCATTGGTGAGATTAGTCTATGTTTGCAAATGGGACCAACCTGGTTCGAGGTCAATTTTCAGGTGATAGATGTACCGGCATCTTACAACTTGCTGCTGGGATGGCCATGGATTCATGATGCTGGGGTCGTAGCATCAACGCTGCATTAGACAGTAAAGTTTGAATGGAATCACCAGGAAGTGATCATTCACGGCGACAACAACAACCCTATATACAGTCACCAGACCATTCCGGCGATCGAAGGAAGAAGGAAGCTGGGTGGAGAAACTTACTACCATATTGAGTGGGTCAATGCTATCGACAAATACAAAAGGTGGTATAGCAAAATCGAGAGTATACTGAGTTAGAGTAGGTACGAACCTGGCAAAGGGCTCGGCAAGAACCTCCAAATAATCTCTAAACCCATAAAACTCAAGAAACATGGCACTACCTTCGGTTTGGATATGAATACACCTGGGAAGAATTCAATAGATGGTCGCCACCATGGAGCAGTCCTTACTACCCACTAGAACAGCCAATACCGCATCTGGAGAAGACCTTCCAATAGGCTTACATTATTTATGGGTCAAATGAAGAAGAAGCAATTGCAGCAGTGAAGAACTTGTTTCTAGAGGATAGTGATATGGATTGATCCGTCATTCTCGAGGAGGAGGAGGGGGAAGGCCCTTCCATACAGGCTGTGAGCAGAGGGGCACATTTCAAGAATTGGATCATCAGGACAACTAAAGCCTGACGTGCCTCGGGGTAGCAAGGCTAAAACAAGCATTATTCACTATTTTTACTAAATGATTTTCTTTTTGCATTTTTCAATTCCCGCAATAAGATCTTCGATGTTCAAAACAGTTATTCAATTTATCAAAATCATTTTTGATTTTTCTTATGAATTAATATTTATTGCTATCGTTTTCTCTCCTTACTTTACCAATACAGCATTACTATTACTTGTCTTGATGAACCAATGATTGTGACATGAAATGAGACAACGTAACAAACGGACATGGATTCAGAGGAATATGACATACCTGACGAGATTGTCAAAGAAGTTGAGAACTTTGAGAATAGACCTAAGTCCAACTTGGACAAGACCGAGATTGTCAACCTGGGAGATGTAGAAAACACCAAGGAAACGCGAATCAGCATTCACCTATCGCCATCGGAGAAGAAAAAATACACAAAATTTCTAAAGGAGTATGAGGACATATTTGCCTAGTCGTATGATGACATGTCTGGTCTGAGTACGTCTATTGTGGCTCACAAACTGCCAACTGATCCAATGTGTCCACCAGTAAAGCAAAAGTTCAGAAAGTTCAAGTCTGATATAAGTTTGAAAATCAAGAAGAAGTCACCAAGCAGATTAACGCTAAGGTTCTCAGGGTAGTAGAATACCCTACATGGTTAGCCAACATTATACTGGTGCCAAAGAAGGATGGGAAGGTCAGAGTCTGTGTCCCTGGATCTCAACCGGTCCAGTCCGAAAGATGACTTCCCTTTTTCAAATATACACATCCTAATTGACAATTATGCCAAGCATGAACTACAGTCATTCGTAGATTGCTTCGCTGGTTATCATCAGATCTGGATGGAGAGGAAGATGCTGAGAAAACGGTTTTCATTACGCCGTGGGGAGTGTACTGTTACAAGATGATGCCATTTGGCCTGAAGAATGCAGGGGCCACCTACATGAGGGCCATGACTACCATTTTCCATGATATGATACACAAGGAGATAGAGGTAGATATGGATGATGTTATTATCAAATCCAAGAAGGCCACTGACCACATAGAAGATTTGAGGAAGTTCTTCAATAGACTGCAAAGATACAACATGAAACTAAACCCCGCAAAGTGCGCATTTGGGGTTCCTGCTGGGAAATTGCTTGGGTTTAGTGTGAGCCTCCGAGGAATAAAATTGGATCCATTGAAAGACAAAGTCATTCAAGAGCTACCACTACCAAAAAATAAGAAGGATGTGATGAGTTTCTTGGGAGGACTTAACTACATCAGCCGATTCATAGCACGGTCTACAGTTATCTATGAGCCAATCTTTAAGATGTTGAAGAAGGATGTCGCCACCAAATGGAGATGACTACCAAAAGGCCTTCGACAAAATTAAAGAGTACCTGTCAACACCACCAGTATTAGTCCCGCTTGAGTCAGGTAGACCCTTATTGCTCTACCTTGCAGTGTTAGATGGAGCTTTCGGCTGCGTTCTGGGGCAACATGATGAAATAAGGAGGAAGGAACAAGCCATTTATTATCTCAGTAAGAAGTTCACCCCGTACGAGGCCCGGTACTCTCTATTGGAATGCACCTGTTGTGATTTGACTTGGGTAGCTCAAAAGCTGAGACATTACTTCTGTGCCTATGCTACATATCTCATATCGAGGATGGATCCTTTAAAGTATATCTTTCAGAAGCCCATGCCCAACGGCAAGCTAGCCAAGTGGCAAATCCTGTTGAGTGAGTTCGACATTGTTTATGTAACTCAGAAAGCGGTCAAGGGATAGGCACTGGCAGACCACCTTGCTGAAAACCTAGTGGATGGAGGATACGAACCCCTAAAACTTATTTTGCTGATTAAGAGGTATCATTTATAGGAGAATACATTGTGGAATCCTATGACGGTTGGAGAATGTTCTTCGATAGAGCAGCAAACTTCAAAGGAGTTGGCATAGGAGCAATCCTAATATCAGAAATCGGTCAGCATTATCCGGTGTCTACCAAACTCAGGTTCCCCTGCACCAACAATATGGCCGAGTATGAAACCTACATCTTAGGACTCAAAATGGCCATTGACATGAATGTTCAAGAGCTGCTAGTGATTGGATATTCAGGCGTTCTGATACATCAGGTACGAGGAGAATGGATGACCAAGAACTCCAATATACTCTCGTATCTGCATCACGTACAAGAATTGAGAAAGAGGTTCATGAAGACGGAATTCCAGCATGTTCCCAGAATCCAGAATGAGTTCACCAATACATTGGCTACCCTATCATCTATGATACAGCATCCCGACAAGAATTTCATTGATCCCATTCCGATGAAAATCTATAATCAGCCAGCTTACTATGCCCATTGTGAAGAAGAAGCAGACGAAAAGTCTTGGTTTCATGATATCAAGGAATATTTGGCAAAAGGAGAATACCCGAAGTTTGCAAATCCTACTCAGTAATGCAAATTTCGGAGATTGTCCAATAACTTCTTTCATAGCGGAGGAATCCTGTATATGAGGACTCCTGATTTAGGATTATTAAGATATGTCGACGCAAAGGAAGCGTCCATGCTACTAGAAGAAATTCACGCTGGGACCTGCAGTCCACATATGAACGGTTTTGTCTTAGCAAAGAAGATACTCCATGTTGGTTACTTTTGGATGACTATGGAAATGGACTGCATCCAGCATGTCCGGAAATGCTACCGCTATCAGATACATGCAGACATGATAAAGGTACCTCCAAGCGAGCTTAACACAACAAGCTCACCGTGGCCGTTCGCCGCTTGGGAAATGGACGTTACTGGACCAATTGAGCCTGCTACTTCTAACGGACACAAGTTTATCCTAGTAGCCATCAACTATTTCACCAAATGGGTTGAAGCGGCATCTTAGAAAGCAGTGACTAAGAAAGTCGTAGCAAACTTTGTCCGCGACCGCATTGTTTGTCGATTCAAAATTCCAGAGTCAATCATTACTGATAATGGCTCCAACCTCAACAACAACTTGATGAAAGATATGTGTGACACTTTCAAGATTAGACACAAGAATTCCACAGCCTACAGGCCACAGATGAATAGAGCAATTGAAGCCAGCAATAAGAATATCAAGAAATATTGGGGAAAATGATAAAGAATCACAGACAGTGGCACAAGAAGTTATCATTTGCTCTTCTAGGGTATTGTACAACAGTCCGCACATCAACCAGGGCAACCCCCTATATGCTGGTTTACGGTACAGAGGCTGTCATTCCTGCTGAGGTAGAAATTTCTTCCCTAAGGATCATATAAGAAGTTGAGCTCGATGACGCAGAGTGGGTAAAAAGTCGTTATGAGCAACTAGACCTTATAGACGGAAAGAGAATGAATACAATATGCCATAGTCAACTCTATCAGAACAGAATGTCCAGAGCCTTCAACAAAAGTGTCAAGCCAAGACAGTTCAAACCGGGACAACTAGTGTAGAAGAAAATTTTTCTGCATCAAGATGAAGCCAAAGGGAAGTTCTCTCCCAACTGGCAGGGTCCATACATGGTTCATCGAGTTTTGACATGAGGAGCCATTATACTTGCAGAAATGGATGGAGAATTCTGGCCAAAGTCGATCAATTCAGATGCAGTCAAGCGTTGCTATGTGTAATCTTTATGATTTCCTTATAAGATGTAAATTTAACTACGCCTGAACTAATTCCCGTTTAAGAGGTGATATGTAGGTAGCCCTATGGGTTCAGTCACAATTCAATACAAATTTCATTTCCCCCCGCAATTGGAAACTAGGGCAGAATTTTGAGGAGGACCCTCAAAATTCCGATGTAATTTCAGCCAATCGCCGCATGTGCAGCAGTTAGAAACGTCGACACATCAAACTGGGGCAGAATTTTAAGGAGGACCCTCAAAATTCCGTAGCAGGAGAGGTTGCAATGTCCTGAAATACGTCACTGTCGTCGGTTCATCTAAAAAGTTATTTTTAATTTATGTCATACTTTTACAAAATCATGCATAATTATTATTGAAACTGCTCTGTTTAGCAATGCTACCCCAATAATACAGATGGTATCACTAGATCAAAGTCGAACAAGTCAAGCGAAGCCAGTGGGGATACGAACTAACTTCCTCTCTTACAAAACTCACGATTTTTCTTTGGATGCAGGCACTAGGATTGCAAAATCATTAAACATACTGTACGCCCATGGGACACACATTGTTCAAGAATACAATTCTCAAAACCGTTGCACTTGCCAACATTTTCTATCAGAACACACCAGTGATGTTCCGTATGTCACAATGCTCCCAGTAATCACAGCGCCGCAATCTGCTATCAGCTAAGAAAACTCTACTGTCAGTTGTTATCTTATTTATTGCATAAGGATACTATTCTACCTTCCAATCTGCATAAGGCTACTATTTTGCCTTCCGAGGTTAAGCTCTACCTCCATCTACATTCGCATTGCATAAGGCTACTATTCCGCCTTCGAATCTGCATAAGCCTACCATTCTGCCTTCTGAGGTTAAGCTCTACCTCCATTTGCATTCGCATTGCATAAGGCTACTATTCTGCCTTCTAATCTACATTAGGCTACCATTCTGCCTTCCGAGGTTAAGCTCTACCTCCATCTACATTTACATTGAATAAGGCTACTATTCTGCCTTCCAATTTGTATAAGGTTACCATTCTGCCTTCCGAGACTAAATGTTGTCTCCATCTGCATCCGCATTGCATAAGGTTACCATTCTGCCTTCCGAGACTAAACATTGCCTTCATCTGCATTCTTGCATAAGGATACCATTCTGCCTTTTGAGGTTAAGCTCTACCTCCATCCACATTCGCATCTTTGCATAAGGCTACCATTCTGCCTTTCGAGGCTAAATTCTGCCTCCAATTCGAAACTAAGCGCTATGTCAAGCACTATTTATATCGCTTCTCTTACGGGCTAAGCTCTGCCTTTTAATTCGCAAGACTGAGATCTATCTTGTCTGCATCATACTGTTGCATCATTCACAGGCTGAAATATCGCCAACTCATCCAAAGGCATCATTGTTCGGAGGCACCATCTTCATAGCCTGAGAACACCATGTCATGGCCTGAGGATCTGTTTCAATCCTTTGCATATCATTATTCAAAGGAATCATGGTTCAGAGGCACCATCCTCATAGCCCGAGAACATCATTTCATGGCCTGCGAATCCTGCATCAAACAACCCATGGCCCAGGACATCATGGTCTGAGGACGCCATTCCTAACCGTCCAAAGACAATATTCATGGTCCGATGGGAATTTGCATCATGTTTAAATTTATGCACAGTATACGCTTGAATTGCTTCTATTTGCAGGTAAAATGGCGAGCAACGACTATCCCAACAGGAATGATACTGCTCCAGTTCCCTCAAGCCATATCAAACCTAACTATCCCGTTCACTTACCCAGCCCTTGATGTTGCGTCCGTTCTTGAAATGACTTCATCGGTATACTCTGTCGATGGATCCGAAACTATATACGGCCTGATTCCTGTGAAACCAAGGATATGTAGGCAGCTCAGAAGCCAGGGTACGGCCAAACCTCTTCAAACCGTTTCGCTCGGTCAAAATTGGCCATCATATCTTTACCCGACAACTCTTTCATCCTTTCCGGGTAAAGAGGGGCAGCTGTTGATACCCAATTTTTCCATAACTTATTTTTAAATTTTCATATATGCCTTCAAAATCATTTTTATAATAATAGGTATTTTTCAATAATATTTCATATTATTATCAATTTATTTTCTAATTTGTTCAATACTTTATATCTAATAATTATTCATAAATTACATTACAAATAATTTCAAAGTATTTCTTAGATCAATATATATTATTTTTTATCCTATTAGGATTTAATTATTTCGCATATTAGCCGATTTGGCATTGTTTGGCTATAATTGCAACAATTTTGTAGTTATAGCCTAATTGTAAACTTTATGCTATTTTAAATTCAATAATCGATCATTTTATATTTTTAATACTACTTAATTACCTTAATTTCACCTATTTGGCTTTAATTTCATTTTATCCAATTATTAACTATTTTTATTAATTATTTATCTAATTTTAATTGGGTATTTAACAAATAGCCAATTCCATTTTCAATTCTAGCCTAATTGAATCAGATCCTAACCCAATTAAATAACCCAAGAGACCTAAGCCCAAACCATACCCAACCCAATCCCTTGTCCAATTTGGACCATTGATCAATTCTAATCAACGGTCCAGATCCCCTCATATCATATTAAACCCTAATGACTACCCTCATGTCTCATTCCCCCCATTCTCTCTCAACCGGTCTCTCTATCTCTGGTTCTCTCTAGAACTTTCTCCTCTCCCCTCCTCTCTGATGGACATTGTCCACCTTCTCCAGCCACCTCCCTCGCCGGAAACCATGGCCTCTCATCATCTCCTGGCCGTTGATTCACCCCATGCTGGTTTGACACTACCTAAGGTCCTCAGGTGAACCTTGAGTGGTTCAACTCCTACCCATGGTCCTTTATGTCATTTTTCGGTCACCTCAGGCCGTTCGAGTAAGATCTATGACTTTTCTGGCTAAAATCGGTAACACTTTAAGATTTTCTCATCTTCTCTAGGTTCTCTGAAACCCTAACTCTTAAGCCAATTTCCTTTAGATCTATCTTAGATCTGTGTATATTATGAGCTGTTGTTGTTTTCCTCAAAGGTTTTTTCGATTTTTCTAAAGTAACTCTTCATCTTCGAACTAGGGTTCTTAAACACCTTTTCCAAAACGCTTCTGGTTTTTGTATTAATCTGTGAGTCTCTATGTTTAAAACGTTTGTTTAAGCTTTCCACTCTATTCGAGTTATTCTGTTGAAAACCCTAATTTCGTCTCTTAAACTTCTTAGATCTGTACAGATCTGAGAAGGATCGAACTTATTTTTATGGAAAATCCCCTAATTTTCAAGTGGTTTGTCATCTTCCTAAACTAGGGTTTCTAAAAATCCTTTTCTTCAAAACGCTTTCTGGTTCTAAGTGCATAATCCCCTGTGTCTATGTGTTTTGACTGACTTTGCTAAGTTCTTCCTTGACCCTAACTAGCCTATGTCAAAAACCCTAATTTTTAGAGTTCTTCATTTGGTTTCTGTGTATTAGCATGACTTACTGATTCTCATGTTTCTTTTGAGTTCTTGTGACTTCCTTATGCTTCTACTGAGTTTCTCAGCCTAGACTTACACCAATTCTATGTGTTTGTGTTCGTCTTGACTGGTAGCATCAAGACTTGCATCTTTCTCACTGATTCAGTATCGTTTGATCTTCATGTTTTGCTAGAGTTGTGTGCCAATTCTTGACTACCCATGTCTTACTCTATTTATATGTTAAACATGCTGACTCTTTTCTATGACTCTCTTTGATTGATTCTAAATTCCTTATTACTTGGTGTGATTTGAACATTTTCCTTTGGATCCCCCGACTCCTACCTTTCCACTTAATTTGATTAGTTGCTTGCCTTAATTAATTTTCCCTTGCCTTGTCTGCATTGCTACTTAATTCTTACTGATTGTTTCCTTAGTTTAAAAACTTTCTGAACCTAGACTTAATTACCTATTCTATACTGGTACTATTTTGAAATCTTTCCTTATTTGTTATACTCCAGCCGTGTATGATTTCTTCCCTTACTTGTCACCTGCTCTTTACCATTTACACTGACTCCCTTAATTAAAGGGAGATCCGAACCAATTTTTTGTACTAAGTTCTATAATTACTAAATAATTGATTCTTGCCTTATTTTAACCAGTTTTCAAACTACTATATAAATGACTCTCTTTTACAGTCTTGACAGACGAACAAAAAATCTGTTCAACTCTCTCTCACACAACTAAAACTCTCTATTCTCTCTTCAGTGCTACTTGCTGCTATTCTAAGCTAGCCGGTTGCAAGCCAAAGCTAACTACTGCACATCTCCTATTTTTGCTTTGTGTTTTGCTTTCTTCACTTCACTGGTATGTTCTAATTCAGATTTCAGTCCTCAAACCAACATGTTTCTATTACTGTTACAAGTCCTTGTGTTTCTGATATGCTTTTATTTACTATTGTGTTGTTCAAACATGTAATTAGGATCCTGAATTCCCTCTACATGTCAAGTTGTGCCTTACTTGTCAATGACTAGTATGTTTTTGTATACTTAGTACATGTTTCTTATGTGAATCCCCATGATTGGTTTGAGCATGATCTCAGTTGTTTGATGTTGATATGTTAATCTAACCCAATACCTTACTATCCCCCTAATCCGCTAAACCTGTAGGAGTTTCTGATTGTGTGCTTGTATATGTTCCTGCCTACTACGTGTTTCCCTTCACATGCTCCCTATTTATCCCTCCAATCCCATTCTCTTGCTTGTGTTTGCTGGACTATTCCTGGTCCTTGGTGTGATGCTGACTTTGTTCTGAGATTGGTATGCATACTCCTTCAAATTGTTTTCATCAGTTAACTTTGTCATAAAACTATTCCAATTAAGTCTCTCTTTTTAAAATTGTTTCTTACTTACCCTCTTTTCAACACTATGATAAGCACTCTCACTCTACTCTTAGACTACTAAGTTCTGACCCTTTTGCGTGTGCCTTGCCTTGGGACCTTTGAGCTCCCTATGAACTTGGACACACAAAAGTTGGCCTTTCCACACTGCACTTACTCTATCTTGGCATTGAAATCTGGGTGTGAGCACTGCCCGGGATCTCTTGAGGTCCTTAGGGAACTCTGACACACCCAGATATGAGGAAAAGCTATGAAACAATCTTGGCACTTGAGGTGATTTATTACATAACTCAGAGAGGAAGACTTAATTAGGTGTTGAGAATCCGGGCCTGTTTTAAGGCTCTCTATAATGTAACTTTTTATTTTTCTTTTCTACTCATTTCAGTATGGTCTGTAATAATCTAATGTAAACAAGTATTGAGGTTGGCTAGTGAAAAGGGGAGAGTAGTTATATATGATGTCAACATCAATGGGTAGAAACCATGTCTTAGGTTTACATTTTCTATATGTGCATTAGAATCCATGTGTAAGACCAACATATTCAAAGCATGTTATGCATTAGATACCATATTCTTAGGTTTACTGTTTCAACATCTCATTTAGCATCACTTTACCATTTAGAAATCCTTCTTTAGGCTAAATAAAAGCATCAACCAGAAACTGTTGATCCTGCACACCTTGAAATCATGTTGTAACTCTTTGGGCATTTAGAAATCATGATTTAGGAATTCTGCATATTCTGCAATCATTCTGCATTTTTCATATGTGCACGTTAGATACCCTGTTTTAGGATTTCGTTCACACTCGTTTAGTTACACCTAGTTAAACTACTGATGCATGAAAAAGGACATAAAATAGTCTCACGTTTGATTATCCTGTTTAAGTGAAACTGGGCATAACCCTGCATGTCTTTGCAACATCTAGAACAATATGCTTTAGGTAAAATAACTGTTTTATAATTCTGGTAACTGCTGCACATTATTTTACGCTTAGGCAAGTCTTAGGTGATCAATTTAAAATAAAACCAGAACCGTTTTTGTTTAATTATCAGCATATTAAAACCAGTAGGCAAACCTGATTAGGACTTCCTATTTGAGTTATGCCATAAATCTGACTCTGTTGTCATCACCTAGATACCAGGCTTAGGATCTGAATTTAGACCTTAATTGTGTATGAGTCTTGTTGTTTATATGTACTGTGTGTGGAGGTATATCTGAGCCCTTCATTTGTCTTCCATGCTCCCCCTTAATTGAAATCATACTTGTTTATTAAATGTCGCTTTAGTATTTTACCTTTAAACTTGAGGGTCTTCCTAGAACCCCCATTTATAGGATATGAGTCCTAAATCCCTCTGGGACTGATAGGAAGGGGCGAATAACGGCATGCAATAAGGGTCGAGACCAACCCTCGCTTTAATTACCTTCACGGGACGGGAAAGGGTAGATATGGATATGATGACCGGTGCATTAATACCATGTGTAGCACCTCTTTGAGGAGTGTCATACCGAGCATTGCATTGATGTGATTCATATTATAAACAAACCTAGGACACCCCTTTTACATTCCCGAATATGCTTAGATTGTAATTCTTTTCAACATTTTACTTTTCATTAACTACTTTCCAAATATATGTGTACTTAAACTTAAATTCCCTACTATTTGAGCCATACTTGTTATTTGTTAATTGTACAAATTCACAAAAAACTGTTTGGCCGGGAACCACACTAGTGGATCCTGAGGGGTGCCTAACACCTTCCTCTTAGGATAATTTCAAGCCTTTACCCTGTCTCTGGTTATCAATCGTAGTTATAAATGAACCCTATAGGTGTCCTAACGCACCTTAAATTTTTAGGTGGCGACTCTTCAAAAATGCAAACCCCTTTTCCTAAAAGGAAAGAGTTGTCCCAACCAAAAATGTCATAAACCCGATTTCGCGAGAAAAACGGGCATGACAGTTACTGGGCTAAGGTTTCACGGAGGAAAAATGTCGTGATTCCGGCGATGATGGGTGGGGAACAACATCAGTAAGTTTTCTGAGATGGAGGAATTAGATCGATTTGTTTAATTTTTCTCGGAAGGGATCTGCTGTTATTTTTGTTTACTAGCTAGGTCTAGGTCTAAGTTGTGAAGAAGAAGAAGAAGAAGAAGAAGAAGAAGAAGAAGAAGAAGAAGAAGAAGAAGAAGAAGAAGAAGAAGAAGAAGAAGAAGAAGAAGAAGAAAAAGAAGAAGAAGGGTCTTTTTAGAGTGTTAGGATTTTATGGGTATTGGGCTTGGATCTGTGGGCTAAGGGTAATTGGGTTGGACCATGTCTTTTGGGTTTGAATCTAGGCTAGGAAGACCAAATAGTACAATGTATCTATAAAATGTAAAAATCACTCTAAATTAAAATAAACTAATATAAAACTAAATACCAAAAGTGAAACTAATTTTTGTATTTTCAAATGTTATAATACTATAAATATAAATATACTAATTGACTTTAACCTAAAGATGAAATTTTGTTTTTGTAAATTTTTTTTGTGATAAAAATAAAGTAAAAGAGTCAAAACTATTTAGAATAGCGATACTAAACCTAAATTAAACTATTTAGGCTAAAATGTGTAAAATTTTGGGGAGGGTCAAAAATTACATGTCTACACCACTCGGTACTATATATGGCCATCCGGCCCAGGGAAGATCTATCACTGAACGCAGTCATCCAGTAACAAGTAAGGCTATTCCAGCCCTATGGAGAAGATCCATCTTCAAGTATAAATACTTCGGACAAGATCCATTTCCACGGAAGATCCAACCCTCAATATCATCAACGGCGCTCACTGGGGGTGTGTTACAGACTCCGGAGGGGCTCCTACAGCCCAAGCGCTATCATAATCATCAACATAACCGCTACGGCGTGTAGTCCGATCCCATAATTGTCACTCACAAATAGGCTCTCGGCCTCACTTAGTCATCACTCTCTAGTCTAACACTCACGGGCTCACAATGTCATAAAAATAGCCCAAAACAAAGATATGATGTGCCAAATAATTAAAACTGAGACTGGGACATGATATGATATGCATGAGCAAGACTAAGTACAGAATATCAATGAATGTAATGAGATGACAATAAAAACGACCACTCGGGTCTCAACAGTATCGGCGTGAACCCTAACAGGATGTCAGCATGTTTTCACAGCACATTTACTTATTCACATGATAGAAACACGGATATCAACAAGAAAGAGTTATTAAGCGGTGCCATGGAATGATCCAAGCTACAATTCTCACGGTTCACGCCCACACACCCATCACTTGGACTTTGTGTCACCTCGATAGTAATCGTAGAACACATAGTTCGGGGTTTCGAACCCTCAGAACCATGTTTGGAAACGTTACTTACCTTAAGCCAAGTCAAACTCTAGCCCGCGATGCCCTTGCCTCTCGATTCAGCCTCCAAATGGTTCATCTCTAACCAAAATTAGTATATAATCATCAATATACCAAAATCAATATATAATCAGTATATATGTATGGACACCAGGCCCACATCTCAGAATTCGATAAAAATTATATCAAAAGAATTCTCATCCTCCCACGAGTCCATACATACCAAGAACACCAAAATCGGACCTCAAATCCCCAATTTAAACTCTCTAATTCCAAGCCCTAATTCCCCAATTTTAGCTTTTAAATCCCACTAATCCCATGTCTAATTATTTAGAAATTACCATAGAATCGAGTATTGAGTTCAAAAACCTTACCTCCAAGTGTTTCCCTTCGAATCTCTCTTCAATCCCTCAAAGTCGTTCAAAAATTGTGAGAAATGGCCTAAAAATCGTGAAGATGGCTTTTTATACATTCTGCCCAGGTGCTCCCTTCTTCGTGAATGCGGTCAAAGCCTCGCGTTCGTGAAGCACAAAAATTCTACTGCTCAAATTCCTCTTTCGCGAACCCGAGCTCCTTCTCGCGAATGCGAAGCTTCAGCTGTCAAAGCCTTCACGAACGTGACCCCTCCTACGCGAACGCAAAGAACAAACTTCTGGGGTCCCAGCTGCTCCAACTTTCCTCTTCGCGAACGTGTCTAGCTCCTCGCTTCGCGGTCCTTCCACTGGCCATACCTTCGCGAACACGAAGAACAATTCTCTGCAACAAAAATATCAGAAATCTGCTATCTCCTCAAGTCCAAAAATGTTCTGTTAACCACCTGAAACTCATCTAAGGCTCTCGGGACCTCAACCAAATATACCAACACATCACATAACATCATAAAAACTTGTTCCAACCGTCGGAACAAACAATACAACATCAAAACATCAAATCACCATCGGATTCTAGCCTAAGAATTTCCTAACTTCCGAATTCCGCAAATGATGCAAAAACCTATCAAACCTCATCCGAATGACCTGAAATTTTGCACACACGTCAAAAATGACACAACGGACCTACTCCAATTTTTGGAATTCCATTCCAACCGCGATATCAAAATTTTCACTGCCGACCGGAAAACGCCAAAATTCCAATTTCGCTAATTCAAGCCTAAATCTACAACGGACCTCCAAAATACATTTCGATCACGCTCCCAAGTCCCAAGTCACCTAACGAAGCTATCCGAACCATATGAATTCACATCCGAGACCTTCTACACATAAGTCAACATCCGATTGACTTTTCCAACTTAAGCTTACTCAAAAGAGACTAAGTGTCTCATTCCACTCCAAAACCACTCCGAACACGAACCAACCAACCTGATACCACATAATACAGCTGAACAAGACATAAAAAAGCAGAAATGTAGAAAACAGAGTGGTAACTCATGAAACAACCGGTCGGATCGTTACAAGAGCACCTCTATTTATAGGGAAAAAGTGACTTAATCATCAAGTAACAAACCCTAAAATCTCTCTAAAATATAAACATTCACCATAAATAAAATACTATTTATAACAAAACCCCATTAATTTCGCTATGAAGCCCTTCATAATCTTTTTCTTCTCTTTCACTATGTAATCAAAAGGAAATAAAAAAATAAGGTGAAAATATTTTAATTAGGGATATATAATATCTAAACTAAAATAAAATATTAAAATATTCTATTATATTCTTCTAGTATACTTTATTATGATCCATATCTGATTATATGGTCGAATATATGCAACTCTAATATGAATATATGATCTTAGAATCCCAATTCTGAAAAAATAATTTCTCGAGTAGTTGGTAAAAGAATGTTCGATTCATTTAAAAGTAATCTGTCAGTTTACATAACTACAACTGTATAGATAGTATATTTCATCATTTGCAATTAGTTATTGATTTACATATTATACAACATCATTATCTTTACTGCATATAACTAATAGATATTCAAGTTAAAAGTATCTCTCTCTACGAACATTATTCAACCAATATTAAATGAAGATTCCAAATTTTTAGCAAAATTTAATAGAATTCTTAACATTCCCTAAATTTAGGCTTAAGCTAGTTGACTGCAATTCAAATACAATTAAATTTTCCTAAAATATCTTTGCATCCCTAAGATTAATCCTTACTAAATCGACCCCAATTCAAATACAATCATTCAAAAATAGGTGAGAGATGTAATATATATAATCTGTTATAATATATTCACCGTATACTAAATATGTAATAATTAATATACCATTAATTTTATAATGAAATTGTCACGACCCGGATTTCCCACCCTCGGGAATCGTGATGGCGCCTACTAATGTGAGCTAGGCAAGCCAAACCTTTGATCCTATTACTTCATTAACCGATTGTTATATAAGGCGATAACATGAAAACAGCGAAACTTTAAATAATTAAGCGGAAGATAACAATTAAATATCTGAAATCTGCATTTATTACAACTCTTAAAACCTAAAGCACCCAAAACCTAGTGTAACAGTGTCACAGACGGTCTAAGAGATTACTACATACAAAGTCTGAAGAAAATGACAATACACTATTTCTGAATAAAAGGAAAATAAAACAGGCAAGGGAACAAGAGTAATATAACAACTTCCTGGCAAGGGAACAATGATAGTACAACAACATCCCGGAAAGGGAACAATACTATCAAAATAAACATCCCGGCAAGGGATCATTAATATCAAACAAATATCCCGGCAAGGGAACAATGGTGATAATAACATAAAAGCTTAATAAACCACAATGGAGTCATAATAATTATAATACAAGACTCACGGGCATGCTTCACACCAACGTATAGATACTCATCACCATGTCTATACGTCGTACTCCACAATTAACATGTAGCAAATAAGACACAACTCCTAATCCCTCAAGCTAAGGTTAGACCAAACACTTACCTCGATGCCGCGAACATAATTCACGATTAAACTATAGCTTTACCTCTTGATTCCACCACCAATTCGCTCGTATCTAGTCACAAGTTACTTAATTACGTCAATAAACGCTAAATGAATCAACCCCAATGCATGAAAATGAATTTTCTAAAGTTTTATCCAAAACGTCAAAAATCGTCCCCAGGCCCACATGGTCAAAATCCGAGGTTCGAATCAAAACCCGATTACTCATTCCCTCACGAACCCAAATATATGATTTATTTTGAAATTGGACCTCAAATCGAGGTCCAAATCCCCAATTTTTTGAAAAACATAGGTTCTATCAAAAACACTCAGTTTCCCCCATGAAAATCATTGATTTTGAATTGAAATCATGTGAAAAGATGTTAAGGATTGAAGAAAACGAGTTAGAAACCACTTACCAATGTTTTGGAGAAGAAAGGTTATTTGAAAAATCGCCTCTTATATTTTTGGGGTTTTGAAAAATGAGAAATAATTGAAAATTCCATCTTAATATACCCCTCTCAGAACCCCTGTGCGGACCGCACAGAATCAACTGCGGTCGCACAGCTCCCATGAACCTGTGCGGACCGCACAAAGTCAACCGTGGTCGCACCGTCTCCATTGCGGACCGCATAAAAACTAGTGCGACCGCAAAGCTCCCACCGTGGTACGCACGAAATTCAGTGCGGCCGCACAGGCCCCTCCGCGGTAGCACTCCATTTTGTGCGGACCGCACTGGTTTGTTCAGAGGCCTCCCACCTTCTGAACCTGCAACGGCTATGATTTTAAGCCTAAGACATCCCGGAACCTGCCCGAAACTCACCCGAGCCCTCGGAACTCCAAACCAAGCGTGCATACTAACTCAAAAACATCATATGGACCTACTCATGCGATCACATCATCAAAATAACATGTAAGATCATGAATTAAACCTCAAAACTCAACATTTTCATCAAGAACTCTCAAAGTTCATAACTCTTCAACCGGAAGTCCAACTCACGTCAAATAAACTCCGTTTTTCACCAAATTTTACAGTTATCTTTCAAATACCATAACAAGTTTGTACCGGGCTCCGGAACCAAAATACGGGCCCGATAACCATGATTTCAAACATTAATTCTTTTCTTTATTTCTTTGATAATTCACTAAAACAATTTCTTTCAAAAATTGATTTTTAAGGCTTGGGACCTCGGAATTCATTTCCGGGCATACGCCCAAGTCCAATATTTTACTGCGGACCTCTCGGAATTGTCAGAATACGGATCCGGGTCCGTTTGCTCAAAATATTGACCGAAGTCAACCATAATCAAATTTTAACTCTAGAATTTCTATTACTCTTATTTTCACATAGAAGGCTTTCCGGATATAGGTTTAGACCACGCACGTAAATCAAGATAGGGTTGGAGGTTTTTAGGCCTCGGAACACTGAATGCACTTGCAACACAAGTGATGAACTTTTAGGTCATCACAGAAATATTAACATACTAGTATAATATATGGGTATTGATTTGAGTATACTAATATATTATAATTATTTAAAATATACGTAATATAGTTCTTTATATATAATAATGGCATATAAAATATAATATTGGAAAATTAATAGTCTACATGAATTAGGTGAGAGAGAACGGTGAGATTATTTTGAATTTAAGGGATTATGTGTTAGTTCGCATAATCCTTATTTTCAAGTTCCATAATGAGATATTTTAGGTATATCAAAAGCTGTATCTAATTTAATTAAAAAGTTTTTAAAAATTATAATAAATTGTATATACAGTAATTTTTAAAAGTGGTTGTATTTCTTTTAGATTGTTGTAGGTAAATTTCCCTTATTTATTTGAGAAACTTTCAGAAACCACTATGTTTTAGTGGTTATTAGCTAGTTGTAGCTACCATTTACTATAGTACTTTCTATAGCTATGTTTTTAGGGTTTTTAGAGTGTATTCGATGTATTTAAGCTACTGTATTCTTGAATACAGTAGCATTTCTAGGCGTGAAATATGGGATTACAGCTAGATAGATTTTTTTTATTCGACTGTATACATGGCATGAAATAGCGGATTACAGCTAGACAGATTATTGTATTCGACTATATTCACGATATGTATTTGTGAATAAAGTAATGTAAATAGTGCAATTCATGGTCTATTCCGTTGTTTTTAAACGGAAAGTTAATCAATTAACATAATAGATTCCTAATATAACTCAACAAACTCAATTATAACAAACAAAAGTTATATTTCCAGTCACAAAAAAGATTCTCAACCGAAAAACACCCAAAACAAATACCAATCTTCAGAGAAAATATGCTGAATATTTTTCCCAGCCGATAAATACAACAAAACAGAGCAATTTGAATACATATATACATCTTAATACATAAATTATATTAATTAAAAAAATATTTGAATACATTCATGGAATACAACAAGACAGTGAATACAATGAAATACATGAAATACAGCGAGATACATTGAAATACAATAAAAACAAGACAATGAAATACATGGAAATACGGCGAGATACATTGAAATATAATAATAGAAAATTCAAGTTGTTCAAACCCAAACTCTATCGTCTTTGTTCAAGAACAATCCTAATGTCATCTCAAAATAGGAACCTCAATATTCACTTTCTTCTTATCTACCACATCGTCCTCGCCGCCAACATTTTTTGTCGGAACAGGAACCTGAATTTTCATTTTGTTTCTATCTGTAATTAACGGTGCTACCATCCAGAAATCCATTAGAATCCACCATACCAAACAAATTATTAAGAAAGATTTTGTCACGACCCGAATTTTCCACCCTCGGGAGTCGTGCTGGAGCCTACTCGTGGAAGCTAGGCAAGCCGAATATTATAAAATCATTACCCTTTTATTAAACATGTTCAACAATTTAAACTTAATAATTCAACCAAGCACTGCTACATAATCTGAAGTACAATACTACCCAGAATTTGGTGTCACAAGTCACGGACTATCTAAGAATGCTACAAATAAGGTCTGAATGGAAATACACAAATCTGTCTCTGAATAAGTAAAAATAGAAAGAAAAATGATTGGAGGAGACGCTAAGGCCCGCGGACATCTGCAGGACTACCTCGGGTTGCCTAAATGGACTGAAGACAGCACCCTCATTGCGGTCCAAACGCTCCGGTATCAGTATCTGCACATAGTGCAGAGTGTAGTATCAGCACAACCGACTCTATGTGCTGGTAAGTGCCTAGCCTAACCTCGGCGAAGTAGTGATGAGGCTAGGACCAGACTACCAAATAAACCTATGTAGTTAAATCATATACAGCAGAAATAGAAGCAGATAATTACAACTAAAGGCGAGACATGCTGCGGGGAGTAGCAAGTAACAACAGAATAATAGTAGAGAAATGTAAGGAACGCCATAAATCAAATACCAGCAAAAGATAAAGAAATAAAAAACAAATACATATGTAATACCGTTGCAGGTGCAACCCGATCCCATTTCATATAATATCATTGCAGGCGTGCAACCCGCTCCCATTTCATAAAGTACCGTTGCAGGCGTGAAACCCGCTCCCATTTCATATAGTACCGTTGTAGGCGTTCAACCCGCTCCCATTTCATATAGTACCGTTTCTTACCAAATTTTACAGGCTCAATCTAAACGGCATATAAGACCTGTACCGAGCTCCGGAACCAAGATACTAGCCCGATACCATCAATTTCAAAAACATTCAAATTTTCAAAAAATCATATATTTTCCAGAAAATAATTTTCTTTAAAAATTCATTTCTCAGCCTTGGGACCTCGAAATTCAATTCCGGGCATACACTCAAGTCTCATATTTTCCTACGGACCCTCCGGGCCCGTTAAATCACAGGTCGAGGTCCGTTTACCCAAAATATTGACCGAAGTCAACTTAAATTAAAATTTAAAGGCCCAATTAACATATTCATCACATTTCCATATAAAAGTGTTCCGGATATACGCCCAGACCGCTCACGCCAATCGAGGTGAGGAAAAAGGAGGCTTTTAAGGCCTTGGAACATCGAATTTATGCATAAATAAAGTGATAACCAAAAGGTCATCACATCCTCCGCCTCTAAAACAATTGTTCGTCCTCGAACAGACATAGGAAGAAAGTACCTGAGTCGGAGAAAATATGGGGATAACAGCTCCGTATATCGGACTCGGACTCCCAGGTCGATGCCTCAGCAGGCTGACATCTCCACTGAACACGAACAGAAGGGAAACTCTTCGATCTCAACTGACGAACCTGCCGGTCTGGAATAGCTACCAACTCCTCCTCATATGACCAGTCCTTGTCCAACTGGACAGTTCTGAAGTCTAACACGTCGTATGGATCGCAGTGATACTTCCGAAGCATGGACACATAAAACACTGGATGCACAGCTAATAAACTCGGCCGCAACGCAAGTCTATAAGCCACCTCTCCCACTCGATCAAGAATCTCAAACGGGCTAATGAACCTAGGGCTAAGCTTGCCCTTCTTTCCAAATCTCATCACGCCCTTCATAGGCAACACTCAAAGCAACACTCGCTCGCCAACCATGAATGCCACATCACGAACCTTACGGTCGGCATAACGTTTTTGCCTGGACTGAGCTGTACGAAGCCTATCCTGAATGATCCTAACCTTGTCCAAGGCATCCTACACTAGATCTGTACCCAACAACCGAGCCTCTCCCGGCTCAAACCATCCAACCGGCGACCTACACCGCCTACCATATAAAGCCTCATAAGGAGCCATTTGAATGCTCGACTGGTAATTGTTGTTGTAGGCAAACTCCGCTAAAGGCAAAAACTGATCTCACGAGCCTCCAAAGTCAATGACACAAGCTCGGAGCATATCCTCCAAAATTTGAATAGTCCGCTCGGACTTCCCGTCCGTCTGAGGATCAAATGATGTGCTCAAGTCGACCCGTGTGCCCAACTTATGCTGAACTGCTCTCCAGAAATGCAAGGTAAACTGCATACCTCGATCAGAAATGATAGACACGGGCACACCATGAAGACAAACAATCTCCCGGATATAGATCTCAGCTAACCTCTCGGAAGAATAGGAGACTGCCACAGGAATAAAATGCACTGACTTGTTCAGCCTATCAACAATAACCCACACCACATCAAACTTCCTCTGAGTCTGTGGGAGTCCAACAACAAATTCCATAGTGACACGCTCCCACTTCCACTCGACAAGCTCAATCCTCTAAAACAAACCGCCAATTTTTTTATGCTCGTACTTTACCTGTTGACAATTCAAACACCGAGCCACATATGCAACAATATCCTTCTTCATCCTTCTCCACCAATAATGTTGTCAAAAATCCTAATATATCTTAGCGGCGTCCGGATGAATAGAGTACCGGGAACTATGGACCTCCTCTAAAATCAACTCTCGGAGCCCATCCATATTAGGCACACAAACTCGACCCTGTAGTCTCAAAACTCCATCATCCCCTAATGTAACTTGCTTGGCACCACCGTGCTGCACCGTGTCTCTAAGGACACACAAATAAGGATCATCATACTGTCAATCGCGGATACGCTCCAATAAAGAAGAACGAGTGACTGTGCAAGCTAATACACGACTAGACTCAGAAACATCCAACCTCATGAACTGATTGACCAAAGCCTGAACATCCAAAGCAAGTGGTCTCTCACCAACCGGAATATACACAAGACTACCCATACTAGCTGACTTTCTACTCAAAGCATCGGCCACCACATTGGCCTTCCCTGGATGATATAAAATGGTGATATCATAGTCATTCAATAGCTCTAACCACCTTCTCTACCTCAAATTTAGCTCTCTCTGCTTAAACAAATACTTTAGACTCTTGTGATCTGTGAACACCTCACATGCCATGCCAGACAGATATTGCCTCCAAATCTTCAACGCGTGAACAATGGTTGCTAACTCCAAATCATGGACCGGATAGTTCTTCTCATGAATCATCAACTGACGCAAAGCATAAGCAATGACCCTGCCATCCTACATCAACACCGCACCAAGTCTAATACGAGATGCATCACAATAAACTGTATATGGCCCTGAACGTGTAGGCAAAACCAACACTGGCATCGTAGTCAAAGTTGTCTTGAGCTTCTGAAAGCTCACCTCACACTCGTCTGACCATCTAAACTGGGCACCCTTCTGGGTCAACCTAGTCATCGTGGCTACAATAGATGAAAACCCCTCCACAAACCGACGATAATAGCCTGCCAAACCCAAGAAACTCTGGATCTCTATAGCTGATGCGGGTCTAGGCCAGTTCTTGACTGCCTCTATCTTCTTCGGATCTACCTGAATACCCTCTAATGATACAATATGACCCAAGAATGCAACCAAACTCAACCAGAACTCACACTCAAAAACTTAGCATACAACTGACTATCTCTCAAAGTATGAAGAACCACTCTCAGATGCTGCTAATACTCCTCCCGACTGCAGGAATAAATCAAAATATCATCAATGAATATTATCACGAATGAATCCAAATAAGGCCTAAACACTCGGTTCATCAAATCCATAAAAGTTGTTGGGGCATTTGTCAACCCGAGCGACATCGCCAAGAACTCATAATGCTCGTACCGAGTGCGAAAAGTTATCTTAGGGACATTGGATGCCCTAATCCTCAACTGATGGTAGCCTGATCTCAAGTCAATCTTCAAAAATACCTTGGCACCCTGAAGCTGATAAAACAAATCATCAATCCACAGAAATGGATACTTATTCTTGATTGTAACCTTGTTCCACTACCAGTAATCTATACACATTCGCATCGATCCATCCTTCTTCTTAACAAACAACATCGGCGCACCCCAAGGCGAGACACAAGGTCTAATGAAGCCTTTATCAAGCAAGTCTTGCAACTACTCCTTCTATTCTTTCAACTCAAGCGGGGCCATACGATACAGCGAGATAGAAATGGGCTGAGTGCCCGGAGCCAAATTAATGCAGAAGTCAATATCAATCACAACCCTAAAACAGACTCAGTCGTGATAGCGCCTATCGTGAAACTAGGTCAGCTGACACAACTTCCGAATTAACCATTTAATCAATAGCAATCATTTTTAAGCCTTTAATTGGTCAGATATCTCATAATTTAAGTCTAAATGCATAGTGCGGAATAAATACACAAGCCCGACATCGGGGTGTCATAAGTCACGAGCATCTACTAAGGTCTGAATACAACAAAGAGTCTAAAAATGTACTAAACATAGTCTAAGGAAGACAAGAGGGAGAAAAGCAGTGCTGCAAATATCAAGCAGCTACCTCGCAAACTCCGATGACTCTACTACTAAGCAATCAACACCGGCTACCAGGTTTAAAAATGCCTAAATCTGCACATAAGGTGCAGGGAGTAATGTGAGTATGTCAACTCAGTAAGTAATAAAAGTAAATGAAAGTTGAGCAGTAAGAAAACACGTAAACCACGTCATAACACTGCAACAAATGTAGATAATTTCCAAAGCAGTACACAAATCATTTACCTCGTAAATTAAGCTTAGTTTCAGTAAAAGTCTTTTTAAAACAACTTTCAACGGTTTCAAACGAGTGATAAAACAGTGAGTATAAATGATAGAAAATGTAAACAGCCCCTCGGGCAAAACATGTACCATAAACCACCCCTCGGGCATAATATGAACAGAACCAACCCCCCGAGCTACCTCACAATCACTCGTAATCAGCCCTTCGGGCATAACATGAATCAAGAACCACCCTTTGGGCAAACATGGATCAAGAACATCCCCTCGGGCAACAACATGAAATAATAACAGCCTCTCAAGCTATATCATATCACTCACACTAGGTACCTGCGCTCACTGGTGGTGCACAGACTCTGGGAGGGGCCCCTTATGGCCCAAGCGCAATAACAAGCCATCTTGTGGCATAATCAAACAGGCTCTCGGCCTCATATCAAGCCACCTCATAGCGTAACAAATCAGGCCCTCGACCTCATAATCATAAATCATTACCACACTATTGCGGTGCGTAGCCCGATCCCATAATATCCTCACAACACAGGACCTCGGTCTCACTCAGTCAGAAACCTCTCAAACCACTCGGGCTAACATTAAAATAGGGTGTTCAACCCAAAATATCATTTATAATATCAAAATTGAGTAAGTGAGGCTGAGTTATGAAATTAGTGAACTTAGTACAAATATTAAGTCAAAACAGTGAGGAATAGTAGTAAAAAGCCCCTAAGGGTCCAAACAGTTGGCACGAGGACCAAATATGACATTCAGCCCAAAACATAGTAATACTTTCCAAAACACAATAGTATCAAATAGTTTTCAATCAAATACGCGACTTAATAGTCGTACGGGATGGACCAAGTCACAATCCCCAACGGTGCACGACCCTACGCTCGTCATCTAACGTGCGCGCCACCTTAAAGTAGTGAAACGATGTGAAATCCGAGGTTTCATACCCTCAGGACAACATTTACAATCATTACTTACTTCAAACAAGCCAAATCCAATACCGAGCAAGCTAAGTGATGCTCCAGAAATGCCATCTCGCGCATTCCGACCTCTGAACGGCTCGAAACTAACCAAAAAAACTCAAATACATCAAACAATGCTAAAAGAACTAATCCCAATCGAAAAAGGTCGAATCTTTAATCAAAAATCCAAAATCGGCCAAAAAGCCCAACCTGTGCCCGCATCTCGGAACCTGACAAACTCACAAAATCCGACAACTCATTCAATTATGATTCCAACCATATTAGTTTCATCCAATTCTGACTCCGAATCGATATTCAAAACTTAAAAATTCACTTATGAAACTTTAGGTAAAAACCCCCAAATTTCACTTTGAAATCATCAATCAAATCCCAAAAACGAAGATGGATTCATGAAATATAACTAAAACCGAGTAAAGAACACTTACCCCAATCCTTATGGTGAAAATAGCCTCCCAAATCGCCCAAATTCGAGCTCCCTAACTCAAAATATGACCAAATGAACAAGCTCTTGTTTTATATATTTTTCTGTAAGCTATTCTGCCTCGTTTCTCATGCCAAACGATCCTGAAAGTCATTTTGTATGCCTCCAATAGATTCCTTGTGAAATTCTAGTCAAGTTAAGCTTTTAAATCACTCAATTTGACCTTATAATAAAGGAGATATGTAGGATTTAATATTTGCAAATAGTACATGTTTTTAAATACACCGTCAGTGGCAATTTCGTAATTAATCTGAAAAATCTAACAACCTAATTCTTAGTAAAATGACAATAAAATCATCATACAATGTCCAAATTCGATGATTCTTTTTGCTACGGGTCCGTAATTATGATACGGATCTAATGCTTCAATCAAAAAAGAAATTGGAGCTCATTTGTTCAATATGATATCATTTATGCTTGAAGAAATGACGTTGAAACATAAGAAAACAAGCGCAACACAACTTAAACCTATCCGAAACTCACCCGAACCCCTTGGGACCCTGTTCTAACATACCAACAAATTCCATAACATAACTCGGACCTACTTGAGTCCTCAAAACACACATTAAAATATCAAAATGATGAATTAAACCTCAATTCGAAACCAATGAACTTGAAACTTCAAACTTCCACAACCGATGCCAAAACCTATCTAATCACGTCCGATTGACCTCATACACAAGTAACATTTGACATTATAGACCTGCTCCAACTTCTGGAATCAGAATCTGACCCTGATATCAAAAAGTCCACTCCTCGTCAAACTTTCCAAAATCCCAACTTTCGCTATTTCAAGCCAAATTCTACTGCGGAACTTTAAATCACAATCCGGATGTGCTCTTAACTGCAAAATCACCCAACAAAGCTAACGAAACCATCAGAAATCCAATTTGAGGTCAAATTCTAAAAAGTCAAAACTTGGTCGAACCTTTCAAATTTAAAGCTTCAAGCTGAGAATTGTTCTTCCAAATCTATTCCGATTATCCTGAAAACCAAAACCGACAATTTACATAAGTCATAATACATAATACGGGGTTATTCATGCCCTAGAAGTGGCGAGCGAAGTGCAACTGCCCAAAATGACCGGTCGGGTCGTTACATCCCCTCCCACTTAAACATACGTTCATTGGCCTACCAATGAACCCCTTATCAAGGAGTTCTTGAAGTTGCTCCTTTAACTCAGTCGGTGTCATATGATACAGTGCCCGGCATCAAATCAATACCGAAATCAACAACCCTGTCCGGCGACATGCCTGGCAGTAGGAAACACATTCGGAAAATCCCTCACCATCGGAGCTGAATCAATGGTAGGAGTCTTTGTACTAGCATCCATCATGAAGGCAAAATAAGAAAGACAACCGTTCCCAACCATCCGCTGGGTCTTCAAAAATGAAACCACCCTACTAGGAACATAATCTGTCGAACCTCGTCACTCAATCTGTGGCATTCCCGGCATAGCCAATGTCGCCGTCCTAGAGCAACAACCCAGAATAACACGACATGGAGACAACCAGTCCATACTCAATATCACACCAAAATCTAGCATACTAAGCAACGAGGATCCACTCGGGTCTCCAAACCTCCAATAGTTACCACATAAGACCGATATATGTGGTCCACAACCATGACCTAACCTGTTTATGAGAACTTCCAGTCTCTAAATCCATACAGCACGCGAATCACCATATCTGATCCCAACTCCACCATCTGAATATACAACACACCTCTAATACCTAATCATCCCACGAGAGGTACTACTATAATTCTTCTATGCCACCAAGCAAACTCGAATATCAGAGTCGATCTAACAAGAAAGTGCCGCAATAATAATGAAGAATCCTCAACTCAAACACATCGCCCTTGCAAAAATGTATACCCTCATCAAGACACACCAATCAGTGATCTCATTTATCTAGTCATCTGAACTGTCCATGCTACCTAAATATTTGTGACCTTTCTTTCAAAATTGAACTGTGACCTTACACATGCAAATCTCAATCCTACACAACTAATCGCTGCCAACTCCGCACCACTAATAAGTAGTAAGAGAGGGTCGCAATAGTTTTTACCCGATTTTGGGTCAGGATCGATATCCATAGAGAGGTAGAATTGGAATTGAGTGTCTATTTAGCCTAGGATTGTGTAGTGTTCCAAATTGCACTTCTCATAATTTTTGGGGTTTTCTTTTATAATTCTACTTTTAACAAACTACAAATTATAAATTAAGCTAAGAGTTAAATGCTACGGGTTGTTCGAATATTCTAAAAGCACTAGGGTAGTGGCAACCACCTAGGTGATCAATTGACGGGTACTTGAAATTAAGGCTCTATTGACATGATTGGGGAGTATGATATAACCGTTGCACTACTCTACCCACTCTACACCTCTCGGTGGTTAAAGTGATTTTGCCCAATTGACTTTCTCAAGACCAATGGGTATGCAAATTTGCTCAAGCAACTTAGGGTTCAAGTCGAGTATTACTCTCTCGAGGTTTAACCCTTTAATTGGGACTATCAATTCTCTTGAGTCCATCCCAATTCCTTGTTGGATCAATTTCGGAGACTTAGGCTCTCTTTCTCAAGAAGAGCCCAAGTCAACTTAGAACAAACTAGTGTTTGCAACCACCAATTCAGTAATTAAACCATGAAATTGACCCAAATAACAAATACTCATAGTCAATCTAGCCCTAAATTGCAACACCCATCAATTGCCCATACTATAGTTGAGCCATAAACCTAGCTAATGGGTCTAGCTACTCATACTTGAGGAGAAAAACAGAGAAATAGATGAAGATAAACACATATTAATTAATTAATAAGTTAAATACAAAGATTCAATGATGAAAACTAAGTAAAAATTCCCAAAATGGCTAAGAAGAGTCGTCACACGAGCGCAGCTACTGTATTACAATATCTGATACCGTAAAAATGGAAAAAGAATCTATTTATACTAAGATGGAAAATCTGGACAAAAATGCCCCTGCGAGATTAGTGTGAACCGCACAAAATGGTGTGTGGCCGCACTAGGCTCTTGAACTTTAAAACTTGGCTCTCTGAACTCAGGCTTCGTAGACCGCACAGAATGGATTGCGGCCGCAGAGGCTTCTAGTGTTGTCCGCACAAACTGGACCATGGACTGCATAGGCTTGAAAGCTCCAACTTCACCCTCTCTGAACCTTGTCTCTGTGGACCGCACAGAATGGAAATATGGCCGCATTGCCTTCAGTGCGAACCACACAAAACCTTCTGCGGCCGCACTACCTTAATGCCTAAAGTACCATCTCTCTGACTCTCCCTAGTGCGGCCGCACTAAGTCTTTTTCCTGAGTTTGTCTTATATTTGGTATTTGTGCAAGTTTTACTCCTTTTGAGCTGATCTTTGACATCTTGTCACTTTATTAATCAAACTTGCAATCAAGCATAACTTATGAGCCTTTTGGGACTATTTTGTACAAATTTATATGCAAAGCATAAGCAAGAAGGAGTATAAAATACGTCAAAATCCCTAGTTATCAACTCCCCTAAACTTAAGCTTTTGCTTGTCCTCAAGCAAACATAATAAGACCCACCCCTTAAGGGAAAATCCAAGAAATTTTCAGTTGTCCTACAGCAACCTCAACTAGCATCAATTGGGACTAACAATTTCCCTCAACACACATGAGTCATTAACAACATTTAACCTTTGAAACACCATGGATTAAGTGTGACACAAGAGCATCAAGAGTTGACTCAACACATCAAAGAACCCTTTCAATTACTTTGGTCATTGTGGAACCCAAACTCACACATCCTCAACTCTCCCTAAGCAAACCTCACCTTTAGAATATTGGCACGCAAAATAAGACTAATGGAAATTCACTCATCTCTCTCAAGAAAAAGTCACAAGTCCGGCTTTAAGTACCATATGCTTGCCCCTTATGTAAGTATCCACTAATGTAAGCTTCATTCAACTCAAGATCATATAGCGCTTTTGTGAAGATATTGTGAAGGCTTTTGGTTCAGGGTGGACATGTTTTGGTCTAAGTAGGTTCCATCTTCCCTTAAGCACTTCTTTTGATTCATTTGGCACACATTCTCTTACCTCTTTGAGTCATTTTACTTCTTTATAAGGGGTTAGATAGACACATTGTCACTCTATCTTATGCATTTCAAACCTTCTTTTCCTTTCTCAACCTTCCACACCTTTCATTCTTTGCTTTTCTTGAATCCCTTTTTGTTCTTTTTCACATTTAACATTCTTTTCTTTTTGCTTTTCTTTCTTTTTCATTGCCTTTCCTTTTCTTCACTTTTGTGCCTTTTTACCACTTTGTTGTCATACTCGTCTCCCCCCTCCCCCAAACTTATAATTTTGCCATGTGCTAAAGGAAAGATTGGGTGTCAAGAGAGGATTTCTTTTAGAACAGGTATATGCTAATATCATGTTTCTTGAAAGAAAAAGGTCTAAGGCTCAAAAGGGTTAACTAGGGATCATATCATTGATAGGCTATGGAATTGTTCAAACTATCATTTGGATCAAGGAGAGCCTATAATCATGCCTCAAGTCAAAATTCACTTATGATTTCGCCTCAATAAACATTCAAGGAAAGTTCTAGACCAATGGCTCGGGACTTGGACGTGCAATTCAATTAATCACCACACAAGCTAAGAGATTGCTAAAGACATAAAGTCGAGGGCCCACAACGGCCTTAGATACGATTTGAGCACACAATGGTCCTGAAAAACCATTTGATGATTATCGGTCAACACAAGAGTCTCAAGGTCACGACTTTCACCATCCTAAACACAACAATTTGTTTTTGACCAAGAGATCAAAGGCAAATGTGTTAGGCCCAAGTGAAGCTTTGCTTAAGGCACCCTTAACTACTAACTATTAAAAAAAAAAAAGAAAAACGGACTCAAACCCTTAAGAAGGTTGTCACGCTATCCATCATTGGGAAGAGCCACGCGGTTCACACAGCACTCCACCTTTGGAAAGAACTGTGGCATTAAGAAAACCATAGGCTTATTGAAAACGTCCAAAACAAAGAAAAAGCTACGAACATAAATAAGAAGCTAAAAATAAAAAAAATGCGGAAAATAGAATGAATATATACAAGAGGGGATTTGAATATACAATAGATGGGATGAATATGTACAATGAAATGTAACTTTATATACATACCCAATGTAAAATAAAAGTGCGATAAATGTTACTAAATATCAAATTATATACAAACCAAAGATGAAAAATCAAGAAAGCATAGAAATGTATCAATATATATACAGTCATCCAAAATGTAGGGCCTACCCCTTCAAATGAAAGCTGGCAGTGTCCCCAATGCCAACTAGTCTAAATAAAGCATCAAAAGGATAAGAGGAAAAAGGATATTGAAGACTCCCTAAGTCCTGTCTGTCTGCATAGGATCATGCGTGGTCCCTGGGTCCTCTGTGTGCTCGGAAACCTTAGACTGGTTCTTAGTGGTCTGCTCCTCTGCTACTGGGACCTGGGCCTGGACCTCGACAGGCTCTGGAATTGGTACATCCTGTGGCTGACTGGAGGAAGTCTCTGGTGGGTCCGCCAACTGGATGATCGCATCATCGCTCTAGGAATCATCATCCTCCTCTTTGGAGGCCTCTGTGTCTGCTCCTGCTATGGCTGAGCTGCTGGGACTGGGTCCACAAGCAATAAGTCTAAAGGCAACTGATCTGCCATCAGTCTGTCAACATCTGCACGCAGCTCCTTCACGGACTCCTTGGAGGCCCATGTCTTCCGCAACTTCTTGTGCTCCCAAGAAAGCTCCTTGAGAGCCATGATATGTAAATCAACTGCCTTAGGGAGCACAGCCTGAGTGTCAAGGATCTTCTTCTGATTGTCAAGTATCTCCTTAAGCGCATCCTCTATGGACTGTGGCATTTGTGGAGCTAGGGGAACCGACTAAGCCTCTACAATGGTAGTCAAGATGGAAAAATTGGATGAGGTATTCTACATCCAGTTGTTGATACTCAGAAGTGTCTGGCTCAGACGATGGGCAGTAATAGGATTGGCTCGGGAAGATGGGATATTCGGGCCCACTGATGTGGATGGACTGGCAGGAATAGCTGTAGAAGTGGAAGGTCTGGGAGGGATGTCAGCAGGAGTGGAGGTAGGCTCAATAGGGACCTCTACCAGAAGTAGGAGCTTTGTAGTTCTTGCTCTTGGGGTTGTCACCCCCCTTCATGCTATACCAGGAAAATGGGGCTATCGCCTTGACCTTGATGTCATAGGGTCTTTTGTCCACCTCCAAGTCACGAAGGTACATTGTGAGGAAGCTGGGAAAAGGGTAGTTTCGGTTATGTTCCGCTCCCACCATAGTGATAATTCGGGACATCACATTCCCCACATTGATGGGGTACCCTGCCATGATAGAAGCCACTGACATAGCCTGGTGGAGAGGAAAGGTGTTGTCATGAGTGGTAGGGTCCAACTGGCTGCAAACAAAAGTCTCACATCCCCTCGCCTCAAAGTTCAAGCTCCTTCACAATATTTTGACTCCAACAGTCAACCAGTCGGGGACGGTACCTGGGATTTCCAGGTACTGTGCTAGCCATGGACGGACCTCCTCGCCCATTTCCAACTTCTCCATATACAATGTATCATCCTCCTCATTGAATCCCAGATACTTATTTATCGACTTCCCATCAAATAGAACCTTCAAGTTCCGAACCTTGGTCGCTTTGGAGCCCTTTTTGATGTGGGCTACATTGCAATAAAACTCCTTGACCAAGTGTTCATTGGCGTCTACACAATCATCCATGAAATTCTCCCAGCCCACTCTAGTTCTAAACTATCTTTGCACGTCGGGGTTGTGGGGTAATAGGTCTCTATCTATGAAGCTCCTCTTCGGGATCAGTTTTCTCACCGGCCACCACTCTCTAAACTTATGGTATGCCACTTCACTTACAAACCTATCCTCCAAAGCTTTGGGCTTCCTAGTTCTAGCAACGCCTCCCACCTGAGGCTCACCTCCTTCAGCTACCTCCTCATTTCCCTGTACTTCCTCCTCACCTCCTCATGCACCCTCCCTGGATAATGAAGCTATGGGGGAGGTAGAGTATTCCCCATTACCAGCTACTAAGCCCTCAGACAACCTAGAAGAAACATGAGTTGGTGTTTGGGCAGTGGGTGATGGTGGAGGAGTGTATCTCAATCGATGCCTCTCCAGCCAGTCAGGGATGTATTCAGGTATAGAATCCGAAGAGATTTTCCGGGAGGGCTCGTACTCACTCCCCTACATGTCAATGGCCCTATCAGCTGCTTTTATGGCCTTTCTCATATTCTTGATGTTTTGCCTCGCTTGGGCAGTGAGTCGTACCATTTTTTGCTTTCCACCCCAGGAGGATTCACCTCTATCGGATTGTTTCGAGCCTTTTCCTCGTTGTTTAACCATGGTCTGCAAACACAATCACATGACATTTTTAGTATCAGTAGAAGAAGTGAGAAACATTGGTGCAGAAAGAATTGTAGAACAAACTTGAAGACTGCAGAAAGTTTGCAGAAACTACCCTGTGCAGCAGCAAGAAAGCAGAAAGTTGCAGGAAACACCCAGTGCGGACCGCACAAAATGGAGTGCGGCTGCACAGGGGTCTGTGCGGACTGCACAAAATTGACCGTGGTCCGCACATGGGTGGAGTTCAGAATACCCACCCTCTGAATATTGACTGTGCGGACCGCACAAAATGTAGTACGGCCGCACTGCCCAATGTTCAGCTTCCCAGAAGTTCTTCAGTGCAGTTCGCACAAAATGGTACTGTGAACCGTACTGGGGCACCGCAGACCGCACAAAAACAACCGCGGTCCGCACTAAGTGCCCAGTTTTGGCACTAAGATAGGGTTCATGAAATTTTGCCTTTTAAGTCCAATTTTTGCACCTAATAGGTGCTGCTAAGTGATTACCCAGTCCATTAAGCTAACTAATTCCACATGAATCAAAATTTAAACTAACCTAACTTAGCAATTAAGAAAAAAAAACAAGAGGAAGAATAAATAGAAGCTAAGAAAAACGAAAATTAAAAGAAATTGACAAAATTAAACAAGTAAAAGGAAGATTATGGTACCCGATTGTGAGATGAATTGAAGAAAATAAGTTCCAACAAGTAATTATGAGCAAGTAAGGGTAGTGAACAGTGATTATATTCTCTGAGATTCAAATTTGTGAAAAGAGTAAAAGGGAGCCCTCAGGGTCTATTTATAGAAAAGCCCCTGGGGGCCCATTCTGACCAACCAGTGCGGAGCGCATAAAATGGACCGCGGTCCGCACTGCACAGTTATGTTCAAGCCTGAGAAGGCAATGCTCTACGGTCCACACAGAATGGACTGCGGCTGCAGAGGTCTAGCGCGGACCGCACAAAATGTAGTGCGGCCTCACTGGAAAACTTCAGAGAGGTCTCGATTCACCCTTCACCAGTGCGGACCGCACAAAATATAGTGCGGCCGCATTGGCAAACTTCAGAGACCTGTGCATTTTTTCACTATGTCTTGCACTGCATCTGCACAACCCTGTAACATCTTACAACCAGTCAGCCCAAAAATCAATCCTACACTACAATGAAAATAAAAATAAAAACAAGAAGAAAAACACATGGGTTGCCTCCCAAGAAGCACCTGATTTAACGTCGCGGAACGACACAGGTTACCATCATATCATTTGAAATGAAAAAGTGCCACCACGTGGCTGTCATCAATTTTTTCAAGATAATGCTTGACCCGGTGCCCATTAACTCTGAAGACTTCACCATTTTTGTTTTTCAAATCAAGAGCACCAAAAGGGGTCACAAATACAACTTCAAACGGTCCACTCCATTTTGATTTTAGCTTTCCCGGAAATAGACGTAACCGAGAATTGAATAAAAGAAACAAATCACCTACTTTGAACTCCTTTCCAAGGGCATATTTATCATGAAGGTACTTCATCTTGTCCTTATCCAAGGACGAACTGGAGTAGGCATGGAATCTGAATTCATCAAGTTCATTGAACTGCTCCACACGAAGATTGGTTGCAACATCCCACTCAAGATTAAGCTTCCTCAAAGCCCACATGGTCGTGTGCTCTAACTCAATCGGAATATGGCAAGCTTTCCCAAATACCAACCGATATGGAGACATACCAATCGGAGTTTTGTAAGCCGTCCTATAAGCCAATAGAGCATCATCAAACTTCTTTGACCAATCGGTCCTATTAGCATTGATAGTCTTTGACAATATACTTTTGATTTTCCTGTTGGAGACTTTCACTTAACCACTTGCTTGAGGATAATAGTGGGTAGAAACTTTGTGATTGACATCGTACTTAGAAAGCAATGTGTCGAAAGCTCTATTGCAAAGGTGAGACTCCTCATCACTAATAATCGCACGAGGAGTGCCAAACCTTGTGAAAATGCTCTTCTTAAGAAATGCAACAACACTCCGGGATTCATTGTTAGGCAAAGCCACGGCTTCAACCCATTTTGATACATAGTCAATGATCGCAGCCTACTCCACACTACTAAAAAGTAGGAAGAGAGGGTCGTAATAGTTTTTACCCGATTTGTAGGTCGGTTTCAATTTCCACAGAGAGCTAGGAATGGAGTCGAGTATCTGTTTAGGTTGGAATTGCGTATTTGTTCCAAATATCACTTCTAATCATTTTTGGGTTTTCTTTATATTCTACTATTATCAAACTACAAATTACAATTGCTACTAAATTAACTACGAGTAAATTGCTACAAGTTGTATCTAATAGTTTAAAAGGCATTAGGGTAGTGGCATAACCGTTGTACAATTTTATCCACTTTCAAACCTCTCCGTAGAGAGAGTGATTTTGCCCAATTGAGTTTCTCAAGACCAATAGAGTAGGCAAATTTGCTCAAGCAACTGGGGTTCAAGTCAGGCATTACTCTCTCGAGGTTTAACCCTTTAATTGGGACTATAAATTCTCTTGAGTCCATCCCAATTCCTTATTGGGTCAATTTCGAAGACTTAGGCTCTCCTTCTCAAGAAGAACCCAAGTCAACTTAGCACAAACTAGTGTTTGAACCACTAATTCATAGATTAAACCATGAAATTAACCCAAATAACAAACACTAACCTTAAATCACAACACCCATCAATTACCCACACTAGGGTTGAGCCACAACCCTAGCTAATGGGTCTGGCTACTCATGCTTGAAGAGAAAAACAGAGAAATAGATGAAGAGAAAGACATAATAATTAATTACTAAAGTAAATACAAAGATTCAATGACTACAACAAGGTAAAAGTGCCCAAAATGGCTACGAAAAGTGTACTCACGAGCGCATCTAACGTATGATAATATCTGATACCCTAAAAATGGAAAAAGGTTCTATTTATACTAAGCTGGAAAAAGTGGACAAAAATGCCCCTACGGAGTCAGTGCGGACCGCACAAAATGGTGTGCGGACGCACTAGGCTCTTGACTCTGCAAATTTAACTCTCTGAACCCAGGCTCTGCGGACCGCACAGAATGGACTGCAGCCACGGAGGCATCTAGTGCGGTCCGCACAAACATGACCGCGGATCACACATGCTTGATCTTCAGAACTTGGTATCTCTCTGAACTTTGGTTCTGCGGACCGCACAGAATGGTAGTGCGGCCGCAGTGCCTTCTGTGCGGGCCGCACACTATCTACTGCGGCCGCATTACTTTAATGCTTGAAAATCCAACTCTCTGAATCTCCCTAGTGCGGACCGCACAAAGTGTAGTGCGGCCGCACTAGGCCTGTTTCTCCTGAGTTTTGTCTTGTCTTTGGTACTTGTGCCAGTTTCACTCATTTTGAGCCGATCTTTGACATCTCATCACTTTGTTGATCAAACCTGCAATCGAGCAAAACTTATGAGCCTTTTGGGACTATTTTGTATGAATTTATAATCAAAGCGTAAGCAAGAAGGAGCATGAAATGCATCAAAATCCCTAGTTATCAACTCCCCCAAACTTAAGTTTTTGCTTGTCCTCAAGCAAACAAAATAAAACTCACCCCTTAAGTGAAAATCCAAGAATTTTCAACTCTCCTAAAGTGACCTCAACTAGCATCAATTGGGACTAACAATTTCCCGCAATACAAATGAATCATTAACAACTTTTAACTTTTGAAAAACCATGGATCAAGTGTGACACAAGAGCATTAAGAGTTGACTCAACACATCAAATAACTCTCTCAATTTCTTTGGTCATTGTGGAACCCAAACTCACACATCCTCAACTCTCTCTAAGCAAACCTCACCTTTTTTAATATTGGCACACAAACCGAGGTTAATGGAAATTCACTCATCTCTCTCAAGAAAAAGTTGCAAGTCCGGTCTAAGTATCATATGCTTTCCCCTTATGTAAGTATCCACTAATGTAAGCTTCATTCAACTCAAGATCCTATAGGGCTTTTGTGGAGTCATTGTGAAGACTTTTGGTTCAGGGTAGGAAATATTTTGATCTAAGTGAGTTCTATCTTCCTTTAAGCACTTCTTTTGATTCATTTGGCACACATTTTCTTGACTCTTTGAGTCATCTCACTTCTTTCTAAGGGGTTAGAGAGACACGTTGTCATTCTTTCTTATGCAATTCAAACCGTTTCTCCTTTTTCACCTTCCACACCTTTCATTCTTTGCTTTTCTTGAATCCCTTTTTATTCTTTTTCACATTGAACATTCTTTTTGTCTTTTGCTTTTCTTTCTTTTTCATTACCTTTCCTTTTCTTCATTTTTGTGCCTTTTACCACTTTGTTGTCATCCTCGTCTCTCCCCCCCCCCCAAACTTATACTTTTGCCATGTGCTCAAGGAAAGATTGGGTGCCAAGAGATGGTATCTTTAGAACGAGTATAGGCTTGTATCATGGTTCTTGAAAGAAAAAGGTCCAAGGCTCAAAAGAGTTAACTAGGGATCATGTCATTGGTAGGCTATGGAAATTTTTAAGCTATCATTTGGATCAAGGAGGGCCTATAATCATGTCTCAAGTCAAAATTCACTTAGGATTTCGCCTCAACAAACATTCGGGGCAAGTTCTAGACCAATGACTCGGGACTTGGCTTTGTAATTCAATTACTCACCACACAAGCTAAAGGATCGCTAAAGACATAGAGTCGGGGGACCACAACGACCTTAGATACGATTTGAGCGCACAATGGTCCCGAAAAACTACTTGATGATTATCGGTCAACACAAGAGTCTCATGGTCACGACTTTTACCATCCTAAACACAACATTTTGTCTTTGACCATGGGATCAAAGGCAAATGTGTTAGGCCCAAGTGAAGCTTTGCTTGAGGTACCCTTAGCTACAAACTACTGAAAACAAAAACAAAAACGGACTCAAACCCTTAAGAAGGTTGTCATTCCATACATCATTGGGAAGAGCCACCCGGTTCACACAACACTCCACCTTTGGAAAGAACGGTGGCATTAAGAAAACCAAAGGCTTCTAAAAACGTCCAAAACAAAACAAAAAGCTACGAACATAAATAAGAAGCTAAAAATGAAATATTTTTGCGGAAAATAGAATGAATATATACAATAGGGAGTTTGAATATACAACAGGGGATGAATATATACAATATGATGTAACTTTATATACAGACCCAAGGAAAGATAAAAAAATGCGATAAAAGTAACTAAATATAAAATTATATACAGACCAAATGAAAAATCAAGAAAGCATAAAGATATCAATATATACAGTCATCCATAAATGTGTAGGGCTCACCCCCTCAAATAAAAGCTGTCATTGTCCCCAATGTCAACTAGTCTAAATAAGCACCAAAAACAATAGAAAAAGAATATAGAAGACTCCCTAAACCGTGTTTGTCTGCATAGGATCATGGGTGGTCCCTGGGTCCTCTGTGTGCTCGGGAACCTCAGGGTTCCCGGTGGTTTGCCCTGCTGCTACTGGGACCTGGGCCTGGACCTCGACAGGCTGTGGAACTAGTACATCCTATGGCTAACTGGAGAAAGCCTCCGGTGGGTCCGCCAACTAGATGATTGCATCGTCTGCTCTCGGGATCTTCCTCCTCTTTGGAGGCCTCTGGGTCTGATCCGGCTGTAGATAAGTTGTTGGGATTGGATCATCAAGTAACAGGTCCAAAGGCAGCTGGTCTGCCTTCAGTCTATCTATATCTGCCTACAGCGCCTTCACGGAATCCTCAGAGGCATGTGTCTTTCTAAGCTTCTTGTGCTCCCGAGCAAGCTCCTTGAGAGCTTTGCTGTGTGAATCAACTGCCTTGATCAGTGTCGCCTAAGTAGTGAGGATTTTCTTTTGGTTCTTAAGTATCTCTTTCAAAGCATCCTCTATAGATTGGGGCACCTGAGGGGCTGGAGGAGCCGACTGAGCCTCTACCGTGGTAGTCAATGTGGACAACTTGGATGAGGTAGTCTGCATCCAGTTGTTTATACTCAGTAGGTCCTGGCTCAGCCGGTGGGTAGTGATGGGATGGGCCCGAGTAGATGGGATCTCCAGGCCTACTAATGTGGAAGGACCAGGATGAATGGCTGAAGGTGTGGAGGGTCCGGGAAGCATGTCAGCAGAAATGGAGGTAGGCTCAGCAGGGACCTCTACCACAACTGGCTCTTCAGACCGGCCAGTTGGGGCAGAAGCAGGGGCTTTGTAGTTCTTGTCCTTGGGGTTGTCATTTCCCTTCAAGCTATACCAGGAGAAAGGGGTTGTCGCCTTGACCTTGATGTCATATGGCCTCCTGTACACCTTTAAGTCCCGGAAGTACATAGTGAGGATGTTGGGGAAAGGATAGTTCTGGTCATGTTCGACACCCACAATAGAAATGATTCGAGACATCACATTCCCCACGTTGATGGGGTACCCTGCCATAATAGAAGCAACCAAAACAGCCCGGTGGAGAGGAAGGGTCTGGTCATGGGTAGTAGGATCTAACCGGCTGCACACAAATGTCTCTTAATCTCGAGCCTCAAAGTTCAAGGTTCTCTGCAATATTTTGAGCCCCACAGTCAACCAATCAGGAACGGTACCTGGGATTGCCAGGTACTAAGCTAACCATGGACGAACCTCCTCGCTCATCTCCATCTTTGCCATATATAGAGTCTCATCCTCCTCGTTGAAGCCCAAATATTCGTTTATTGACTTCCCATCAAACAAAACTTTTAAATTACGAACTTTGGTCACTTTGGAGCCCTTTTTGATGTGGGCTACATTGCAATAAAACGCTTTGACCAAATGCTCGTTGGCATCGACACAGTCATCTAAGAAGTGTTCCCAACCCACTCGAGTTCTGAATTGTCACATTAGGGTTGAGGGGTAATAGATCTTTGTCAATGCAACTCCGCTCCTGTATCAATTTTTTCACTAGACACCACTCCCTAAACTTGTGGTATACCACCTGGCTCACAAACCTATCCTCCCAAACGTCGGGCTTTCTATTTCGGGCAATGCCTCCAACCTGAGGCTCACCACCCTTAGCTACCTCCTCATCCCCCTGTACCTCCTCCTCACCTCCGCCTGTACACTCCCCAGATAATGAAGTTGTGGGGGAGGTGGAGTATTCACCACTGCCAGTTGCTGAGCCCTCAGACGACTCAGTAGAAAAATGCCTTGGTGCTTGGGCAGTGGGTGATGAGGGAGGGTGCTTCTATGTTTGGCCCTCTTCGGATACGGGATGTATTCCGGGACTAAGTCCGAAGAGATCTCCCGAGAGGGATCGTACTCACTCCCCGACATGTCAATGGCTATGTCAGCCACTTTTATGGTCTTCCTCATGTTCTTGATGTTTTGCCTAGCTTGGGGAGTGAGTTTGACCATTTTTTATTTTCCACCCCGGGAAGATTCACCTCTGCCGGGTTGTTTTTACCTCTTGCCTCGTTGTTTAACCATTATCTGCAAACACAATCATCTAACATTGTTAGTATCAACAGAAGCAGTGGGAACATTGGTGCAGAAAGAATTGCAGAACAGACTTAAAATGTTGCAGACAGGTTGCAGGAATTGCCCAGTGCAGACCGCACAAAATGGAGTGCGGCCTCACTGGGGCCAGTACGGTCCGCACAAAAACTACTGCGGTCCGCACTGGGATGGGGTTCAAACTACCCATCCTTTGAATCTGAGCAGTGCAGCCCGCACAAAATGGTATCGCGGTCGCACTAGGCCAGTGCGGACTGCACAAAGTATAGTGCGGCCGCACAAAGTGGTATTGCGGACCGCATTAAGGCACCGCACTGAAGCGACCGAGGTCCGCACTACGTGCCCAAACTTGGCACTGAGTTAAGGCATCATATTTTGCTTTTAAGTCCAAATTTATCCCTAATTTATGTCCCTACATGTTTACCCAATCCAGTACACTAACTAAGTAGATAAGAATCAAAAATCTAACTACCCTAACCTAACAAATTAAGACATTACAGGAGAAGGACGAAATAAAAACTAACAAAAAATGAAAATTAAATGCAAGTGACAAAATTAAACAAGTAAAAAGAAAGATTAATGTACCATATTGTGAGGTGAATTGAATCAAATGAGATTCAACAAGTAATCACGTGCAAGTGAGACGATGAACAGTGTTTAATTTCTCAGAGGTTTCAAATTTGCGAAAAGGGTAACAGGGGGTCCTCAGGGTCTATTTATAGAAAAGCCCATGTGGCCCAGCCTCACCTACCAGTACGGACCGCATAAAATGGACCGCGGTCCGCACTGCCTTGTTTAGCACAAGCTTGAGAAGGCAACCTTCTGTGGTCCGCACAAAACGGACTGCGGCCGCAGAGGTCCACCGCAGATCGCACAAAATGTAGTGCGGCCACGGTGGCAAACTTTAGAGAAGCTTCATCTTAGCCACACCAGTGCGGTCCACACAGAATGTACTGCGGCCGCACTGGAAACTTCATAGACCTGCACATTTGTCCATCATGCCTTACCCTGCATCAACATAACCTTGCAACATCTCACAACCAATTAGCCCAAAAATCAATCAAATACTACAAAGAAAATCAAAGAAAACTACAAAAAGAAAAAGACATGGGTTGCCTCCCAAGAAGCACCTGATTTAACGTCGCGGCACGATGTAGGTTACCACCACATCACTTGAGATGAAGGAGCGCCACCACGTGGCTATCATCAATCTTTCCAAGATAATGCTTGACCTTGTGCCCATTAACTCTAAAGACTTCACTATTTTTGTTATTCAAATCAAGAGCACCAAAAGGGGTCACAAACACAACTTCAAATGGTCCACTCCATTTGGATTTGAGCTTTCTCGGAAACAGACGTAACCGGGAGTTGAACAAGAGAACCAAATCACCTACATTGAACTCCTTTCCACGAGCATATTTGTCATGAATGTACTTCATCTTGCCCTTATACAAGGATGAACTGGAGTAAGCATGGAATCTAAATTCATCAAGTTTATTAAGTTGGTCAACACGAAGATTAGCTGCAACATCCCATTCCAAATTCAACTTCCTCAAAGCCCACATGGCCTTGTTCTCTAGCTCAACCAGAAGATTTCATCCTTTCCCAAATACCAACCGATACGGAGACATCCCAATCGGAGTTTTGTAAGTCGTACGATAAGCCTATAGAGCGTCATCCAACTTCTTCAATCAATCGGTCCTATTAGCATTGACCGTCATTGACAAGATACTCTTGATTTCCCTATTGGAGACTTCCACTTGACCACTAGCTTGAGGGTGATAGGAGGTATAAACCTTGTGATTAACAATGTACTTGGAAAGCAACGTGTCGAAAGCTTTATTGCAAAAGTGATACCCCCATCACTAATAAACGCACGAGGAGTGCCAAACCTTGTGAAAATGCTCTTTTTAAGAAATGCAACAACATTGTGGGCTTCATTGTTAGGCAAAGCCACGGCTTCAACCCACTTTGAGACATAATCAACCGCCACAAGAATGTAAGTATTCCCACAAGAGCTAACAAATGGACCCATGAAATCGATGCCCCAAACATCAAAGATATCTACTTCAAGAATGGTGTTGAAAGGCATCTCATCCCTTTTTGAAATTCCACCCGCTCTTTGGCATTAATCACACCTCTTCACAAAATCACCTGCATCTTTGAACAGGGTTGGCCAATAGAACCCACAAGTAAGAACTTTCAAGGCGGTCCTCACCCCACCATGATGGCTACCATAGGGTGAGGAATGACAAGCCTCTAAGATACTCAATTGTTCTTCCTCCGGGACACATCAATGAATCATACCATCCGTGCAAATCTTGAACAAGTATGCCTCATCCCAATAGAAATCCATTCTTCCTTTGGTTAGAAGAGAGATCATACGGGATTACTCCAGTCACAAGGTAATTGGCAACATCGGCAAATCATGGCATATCATTTATTGACATCGTCGGAAAATGAATCATTGATCTCAAGGCCATCACAAGACCTTCCCTCCTCCTCCAAACGGGACAAGTGGTCCGCCACTTGGTTCTCACTACCTTTCCGGTCCACAATTTCTAGATCAAACTCTTGAAGTAGTAACACCCATCTCATCAATCTTGCCTTGGATTCTTTCTTTGTCATCAAATACCTAAGGGTGGCATGATCGGTGTGCACTATAACCTTGGCCCCCATAAGATATGGCCGAAATTTTTCCATTGCAAACACTATAGCCAACAACTATTTCTCGGTGACTGTGTAGTTCCTTTGAGCCTCATTCATGGTCTTTCTTGAGTAGTACACTGGATGAAACATATTGTTAACCTTTTGACCCAAGACAGCCCCAACCGCAACGTCACTTGCGTCACATATGAGCTCGAAACGCAAGCTCTAATTTGGTGCAGTAATGATTGGGGTAGTGGTCAACTTAAGCTTGAGAAGCTCAAATGCTTGCATACATCCCTCATTGAACACAAACATTGCATCCTTTTCTAGTAGCTTGCACAAGGGGTTTACCACCTTTGAAAAATCTTTTATAACCCTCCGGTAGAACCCCGCGTGCCCAAGAAAACTCCTCACCCCCTTGACGAAAATGGGGGAGGAAGCCTTGAAATCACCTCTATCTTGGCTTTGTCAACCTCAATCCCACGCTTTGAAATCATGTGGCCCAACACTATGCCTTCCTCAACTATGAAGTGGCATTTTTCCCAATTAAGTACGAGATTTGTGTCTTCACATCGGTCCAAAACTCTATCCAAATTTCCCAAACACTCTTCAAATGAATCTCCAACCACACTGAAATCGTCCATGAAGACCTCCAAAATATCTTCCACCATGTCAGTGAAAATAGCCATCATGCATCGTTGGAATGTCGCTGGGGTATTACACAACCCGATTGGCATCCGAGAGAAAGCGAAGGTTCCATATGGACAGGTAAAGGTGGTCTTCTCCTGGTCATCCAGAACGATTAAGATTTGATTATACCCTAAGTATCCATCCAAAAAGCAGTAAAAGGCACGCCCCGCAAGGCGATCAAGCATTTGGTCAAGTAATAGCAATGGGAAGTGATCCTTGCAGGTCACCTTGTTCAGCTTCTGGTAGTCCATGCATACCCTCCATCCGGTAACTGTCCAAGTGGGAATAATTTCATTGTTGTCATTTATCACCACATTCATGCCACCCATTTTTGGCACACATTGCACCAGAGAAGTCCACGAGCTATCGGAAATGGGGTACACAACCCCGGCATCCAACCATTTGATCTCTTATTTTTTCACCACCTCTTGGATTGCCTCGTTCAATCTTCTTTGATGCTCCAAGGAAGGTTTTGCATTATCCTCCAAGATAATTTTGTGCATACAGAATGTGGGGCTTATTCCCCGAATGTCAGCCAAAGTCCATCCAATTGCCCTTTTTTGCCTTTGAAGCACCGCCAAAGTGGCCTCAACCTTCATGTTAGTTAGGCAAGAAGAAAGAATAACTAGTAAAGTAGAAATTGAGCCCAATAACTCATACCTGAGGTGTGGAGGCAGTGGTTTCAACTCTAACACCGGTGGCTCCTCAATTGATGGTTTTGTTGGTGGAGTTTTCTGGTTTTCAAGATCCAAAGACAATTTTCTAGGCTTATAGGAATAAGAACCCATTCCATGTAAAGCATTCACGCATTCCACTCGGCTTACATCCTCATTGACATCAAGATTTAACAATATGGATTCCAATGGGTCCTCCACATTGATCATTGCACTGGTGTCATCAATTATCACTATTGTGACAAGGTCAACAAAAGAGCACACCTCAGTACTGTTGGGTTGCTTCATAGATTTGCACACATGGAAGACCACCTTTTTATCACCCACTCGGAAGGTGAGTTCCCTTGCTTCCACATCTACCAATGCCTTCTTGTAGCTAGTAAAGGTTTGCCCAGTATGATAGGAACTTCATAGTCCACCTGGCAGTCCAAGATCACAAAATCAGCTGGCAAGATAAATTTGTCCACTCGGACAAGCACGTTATCAATAATACCCAAGGGTCTCTTCATCGATCTATCCACCATTTGTTACCTCATGGAAATCGGACTAGGTTGCCTAATACCCAAAGTTTTAAATACTGAGTAAGGCATCAAATTGATACTAGCTCCCAAATCACATAGTGCCTTGGCAAAATCTGCACTCCCAATGGTACAAGGAATGGTGAAAGCACCGGGATCTTCAAGCTTCGGGGCCATTGAATGCACTATAGCACTAACTTGGTGAGTCATCTTTATAGTTTCACAATCCATAAAATGCTTCTTTGTGACCAAGTCTTTCATGAATTTTGCATATCCCGGCATTTGTTCAAGTGCCTCCAGCAAAGGCACATTAATAGATAAGCTCTTCATCATGTCATGAACTTCTTAAATTTATTATCATTCTTTTACTTCGCGAGCCTTTGAGGATAAGGTAGAGGTGGCCTTGGTAAAGGTGCATTGGCTTTAGGCACAACCGGCTCCGGCATGTCAATTATGTATTCCCTAGATGGGTTCACATCATTTTAAGTTTCCACCTCGACTTCTTGAATATCAATCCTCACTTCATTGTTCATATTTTCATTAACCGCATCTTTAACTACCAAAGGGACTTCGTCATCTTGCAACTCAACGTCATTATCCACGACTTGCTTTTGCTTAGAGGCATTCACATCACCGCCTCTCCCACTTCTTGTTATAACTGCCATAACATGATTGTTCCCACCCTTTAGGTTCACTACCGTATCACTTGGTAGAGCACCCTTCGGGTGAGTATTCAACGGCTGAGAGAGTTGGCCTAATTGCACCTCCAAGTTTTGGATAGAGGTGTTGTGAGAAGCTAATTGTGCATCAGAATCTGCATTCTTCTTCATCATCTGCTCGAACATCATTTCAATTCTACCCATATCATTACCCGAAGAACTAGGACCTTGAGATGGAAATGGTGGTGGATTGTTCGGTTGTTGGTACATTGGGGGCCTTTGAAAGCCTTGCCCTCGGTTTCCTTGGTTTCCATTGTTCCATCCTCCTTGAATATTATTGCCACCCCAATTATTGTTATTACCATTCCAATTCCCTTAGTTGCCTTGATTGTTGTTCTGATTGCCCCAGTTGTTGTTTTGGTTGTTGTTCCCCCAATTGCTACTGTTTTGTTGTTGATTGCCCCAATTGCCTTGAGGCCTCCACTGTTGTTGGTTGGAAGAGTTGCCCCGTTAGCCTTGATAGTTGTTTACATATTGAACCTCTTCACTTTAGTCATCATAACCATCATTTTGAAACTCATCACATCCATCATCAAATTGCTCATAATTCCCTTGGTTTTGTTGCCTTCTTTGCCTTATCTTGTTGACAAGCATATTAACACCCTTCATGGCATTCACTAGACGAGGATTTTGGACTTGTTACAACTGTGCCTTAGCCAATTGATTCATAGTAGTTGTCAACTCCGCTATAGCTTGCCCATGGTTATGTAATTCCTTGTGCAAATGAATAATCGTAGGGTCACCTTGAGGCACATTGGCTCTACTTTGCCATGCAGAAGAAGTGTCAGCCATCTCATCAAGTACATCACATGCCTCACCATACGACAGCTTCATAAAGTTGCCCCCGGCAAGTTGGTTCACTATGCATTGATTTTGTTGTATTGATGCCCCAGTAGAAAGTTTGTTGGATCATAGCGTCAGTCATATCATTGTTGGGGAATTCTTTCACCATCGTTCTATACCGCTTCCAAATCTCATGCAAAGGTTCTGTGGGCTCTTGCTTGAAATCCAATATCTCATCTCGAAATGCCGCCATATGCCCGGGTGAAAAGAATTTAGCAATGAATTTATCTGCCAACTCATCCCAAGTTGTGATGGAAGGATCGAGAAGTCTCTCGAGCCAATCTAATGCCTTCCCCCGAAGTGAGAATGGGAAAAGTCTCAACCTAAGAGCATCCTTGAACACATTCATCGGTTTGCTCCCCCAGCATATATCCACGAACCTCTTGAGATGTTTGTAGGCATTTTGATCCGCAACGCCCGTGAAGTATCCATGCTACTCAAGTAAAGTCAACATTACATTGGTTACCTGAAAGTTGCCCACCCGGATTCTGGGTGGGACAATAGCATTTATATAACCCTAGTTTGGAAGTACTTTGGGAGCCACTCTTAGAGGTGGCGGAGGAGGGTCTGGAATGTTGTCATTTGGATTAGCATTGGCATTGTGGCCTCTACGTTGTCCTTGAGGTACAAGAGGTACCTCATATTGTTCAACATCATCTACCTCCTCCCCCGCAATCACATTTCCAAGAGGGTCATTTGCGTTGTTCAATGCCATTTTAGTACCTGAGTAGTGACACAAACAAGTAAGTTACAAAGAAGGAAAGAATACAAAGAAGGAAAGAAGAACAATACACAAAACTAACTAAATAGATAGCCAAAACTGTTAGCTCCCCGGCAACGGCACCAAAAAGTGATCGCTGCCAACTCCGCACCACTAATAAGTAGCGAGAGAGGGTCACAATAGCTTTACCCAATTTTCGGTCAGGATCGATATCCACATAGAGCTAGAATTGGAATTGAGTGTCTATTTATCCTAGGATTGCATAGTGTTCCAAATTGCACTTCTCATAATTTTTGGGGTTTTCTTTTATAATTCTACTTTTATCAAACTACAAATTATAAATTAAGCTAAGAGTTAAATGCTACGGGTTATTCAAATATTCTAAAAACACTAGGGTAGTGGCATCCACCTAGGTGGTCAATTGACGGGTACTTGAAATTAAGGTTCTATTGACATGATTGGGGAGTATGATATAATTGTTGCACTACTCTACCACTCTACACCTCTCGGTGGTTCAAGTAATTTTTCCCAATCGACTTTCTCAAGACCAATGGGTATGCAAATTTGCTCAAGCAACTTAGAGTTCAAGTCGGGTATTACTCTTTCGAGGTTTAACCCTTTAATTGGGACTATCAATTCTCTTAAGTCCATCCCAATTCCATGTTGGATCAATTTCGGAGACTTAGGCTCTCTTTCTCAAGAAGAGTCCAAGTCAACTTAGCACAAACTAGTGTTTGCAACCACTAATTCAGTAATTAAACAATGAAATTGACCCAAATAACAAACACCTAAAGTCAATCTAGCAGTAAATTGCAACACCCATCAATTGCCCACACTAGGGTTGAGCCATAACCCTAGCTAATGGGTCTAGTTACTCATACTTGAAGAGAAAAACAGAGAAATAGATGAAGATAAACACATATTAATTAATTTCTAAGTTAAATACAAAGATTCAATGATGAAAACTAAGTAAAAATGCCCAAAATGACTAAGAAGAGTCGTCTCACAAGCGCAGCTATTGTATTACAATATCTGATACCCTAAAAATGGAAAAAGGATCTATTTATACTAAGATGGAAAATATAGACAAAAATGCCCCTGTGGGGTTAGTGCGGACCGCACAAAATGGTGTGCGGCCGCACTAGGCTCTTGAACTTGAAACTTGACTCTCTGAACTCAGGCTTCGCAGACCGCACAGAATGGACTGCGGCCACGGAGGCTTCTAGTGCGGTCCGCACAAACTGGACCGCGGACCGCACAGGCTTGAAAGCTCCAACTTCACCCTCTTTGAACCCTGGCTCTGCGGACCACACAGAATGGTAGTGTGGTCGTATTGCCTTCAGTGTTGACTGCACAAAACCTTCTGCAGCCGCACTACCTTAATGCCTGAAATACCAGCTCTCTGAATCTCCCTAGTGCGGATCGCACAAAGTGTAGTGCGGCCGCACTAGGCCTGTTTTCCTAAGTTTGTCTTGTCTTTGGTACTTGTGCAAGTTTCACTCGTTTTGAGCTGATCTTTGACATCTTGTCACTTTATTGATCAAACCTGCAATCAAGCACAACTTATGAGCCTTTTGGGACTATTTTGTATGAATTTATAATTAAAGTGTAAGCAAGAAGGAGTATAAAATGCGTCAAAAATCCCTAGTTATTAACAACACACCACATATACCATACCATCCTAGGATAAACATGAGAACTTCATATCCCTTCCGAGCCACAAGCAACTATGTTCTCACTAGCCAAGAACTTTCCATTGATCCCATCTAGAAGAAAATCACTACGCATCCCATGCTCTTCACGCTCGTAGAAAATGTACATCTCTAACCGTGGTAGAAACCATCAAGAATTCTCTGAATTCCATTTACAAAACTAAACCCTCAGGACTGAATCCTTCTAACTCAACCAAGCTATGCAGGCCACTAAAACCCAAGAGAATTGCCACGAAACACCTGTAGAAACTCATTACCTCGTAAGCACTCAAAGAACTAGTCATATCCTTACCATGTCGATCCGGCCTACTACCAAGTTATCCCATATATCCAAGTTCCTTCTGATACCTTAGGAAACTCATGAACAATAGGCACAGAATCAATAGAAAAAACCTCGGCATTAGAATCACGAACATATGCCAAATAAGCCAAATGTCCCTTCTCGACCATACGTCGAGCCTTCATATATGAGATAACACTGCGGGTAGAATGATCAGGAGTCCATCTCCACTCTAAATGAGGCAAATCCGACAAGGCTAAGGTCACAGTCTTGGCATGACAGTCCAAGATAGCGTGGTATGGTGATAACCAGTCCATCCCCAATATGACATCAAAATCAACCATGTCCAGAAGTAATAAGTCTAATTGGGTCTCAAGACCCCCAATTACAACTATACAAGAACGATGGACACGATCTACCACAATAGAATCACCCACCGGTATAGACACCTATACAGGAGCACTCAAGGAATCACTAGGCATGACCAGATATGGTGCATAATAAGATGACACATAGGAGTACGTAGATCCTAGATCAAATAGAACTGAAGCATATCTACTACAAACCAGAACAATACCTGTGATAATTGCATCGGAAGCCTCAGGCCTGGCTGGAAGAGCATAACATCGGGGTCGGGCCCCACCACTCTGAACTACATCTGTGGGATGGCTTGTAGCTAGCTGGCCTCCACCTCTAGTGGCCTGAGCTCCACCTCTAATACCTCTACCTCCACCTCTAGCTGGTTGGGCGGGCGGTGGAACACTTAGTGCTTGAACCACGGCACGGGAACCCTAATGCTAAGAACTGCTCGGTGCTCGAGGGCAAAATCTAGCAATATGCCTCGTGTCGCCACAAGTAAAAAAGCCCTCCGCTTATGGGGCTGACGATCCTGAAAACTCTGAAGTGGAGGTGCACGGATAGCAGCTAGCGATGCACTATAGGACTGTTGATCAGAATATTGCATGTGAGAACCACGGCCACCTGGGGCACCATGAAAATCCTGAAGTGCTGACTGAAAAGGCCTAGGAGGATGGCCTCTACCATACAAATGCCTGCCTCTAGATGAGGCACCACTAAATCTTCCTGAATGACGAGGCCTCTTGTCAGACCCCTAACCACCTCCTTGTGATAGAACCATCTCAACCCTCCTGTCCACATTGGCCACATCTTTAAAGGAAATCTTGCTCCTTGTCTCCTTAGCCATCTGAATTCGAATAGGCTGAACAAGTCCCTCAATACTCTCTCTCTCTCTCTCTCTCTCTCTCTCTCTCTCTCTCTCTCTCTCTCTCTCTCTCTCTCTCTCTCTCTCTCTCTCTCTCTCTCTCTCTCTCTCAGTGGGAAGTATAAGAAGAGCATGAAGGGCAAAATCAATAAACCTAGTCTCGTACTGAGTAATAGTTATAGAATCCTGCTGGAGACGCTCAAACTGCCTCTGATAGATCTCTCTCTGGGTGATAGGAAGAAACTTCTCCAGAAATAGCTGAGAAAACTGATCCCAAGCCAAAGCTGGTGACCCAACTGGTCTAGCCAAACAATAATCTCTCCACCAAGTCTTGGCGGATCCAGATAAGCAAAAAGTAGCAAAGTCGACCTCATTAGTCTCCACTATCCCCATGTTCTTGAGAACCTCATGACAGCTGTCTAACTAATTCTAGGGATCCTCAGAAGATACACAGTTGAAAGTGGTAGTGAAGAGCTTGGTGAACCTGTCCAATCTCCACAAGGCATCAGCAGATATAGCTGCTCCATCACCGATCTGAGCTACCACACCCGGCTGAACTACTCCAACTTGCTGAGTCATCTGCTCCGGAGTGCGGGTAGCAGGAGTCTGGCCTCCTCCTCTAGCCTGAGAGACGGTTGGTGCTACATAAAGCAAGCCTGCCGGGGTGACACTCTTGGAGTACTAGGGTAGCAGTGAACCCCTCTAGGACCTGAGTTGGGCCCACCGGAATTGCTTGGGCCAGACCTCATCATCAAACTCAACCTGAGGCTCCACCGCTGGTGTTGCTGCTCTGGGCTGAGCTCTGCCCCTGCCTCGGCCTCGGCTTTGCCCTCTGCCCGTTGTGGGAGCTGTTGTTGGGGGCTCGGGTTGTTGATGAGTGTATGAGAAAGTGCGTGTTCTCACCATCTGCGAAAGAACATAGTAGAAATTCAATTAGCATTGAGAAAGCAAACCGCACAACAGAAAGAATAGATGTGAAGTTTTCCTAACTTTGTAGCCTCTGGGAGATAAATACAGATGTCTCCGTACCGATCCCTCAGACTCTACTAAGCTTGTCTGTGAATTGTGAGACATATGTAACCTAGAGCTTTGATACCAACTTGTCACGACCCAGATTTTCCACCCTCGGGAGTCGTGATGGCCCATACGCGTGGAAGCTAGGCAAGCCGAATATTATAAAATCATTACCCTTTTATTAAACATGTTCAACAATTTAAAATAATAAGTGATTAAACGATGGAATAAATTAAATAACCGGAAATGCAGAAGACGAAAACTTAATAATTCAACCAAATACTGCTACATAATCTGAAGTACAATACTACCTAGAATTTGGTGTCACAAGTTACGAACTATCTAAGAATGCTACAAATAAGGTCTGAATGGAAATACACAAATATATCTCTGAATAAGTAAAAACAGAAAGAGAAATAATAGGAAGAGACGCCAAGGCCCATGGACGTCTGCAGGACTACCTCGGGTCGCCTGAATGGACTGAAGAAAGCACCCTCACTGCGGTCCAAATGCTCCAGTATCAGTATCTGCACACAGTGCAGAGTGTAATATCAGCACAACCGACCTCATGTGCTGGTAAGTGCCTAGCCTAACCTTGGCGAAGTAGTGATGAGGCTAGGACCATACTACCAAATAAACTTGTGCAGTTAAATCATATACAGCGGAAATAAAAGTAGATAATTACATCTAAAGTTGGGAGGGGGAGACATGTTGCAGGGAGTAACAGGTAACAACAGAATAACATTAGAGAAATGTAAGGAACGCCATAAATCAAATACCAGCAAAAGATAAGGAAATAAGAAACAAGTACACATATAATACCGTTGCAGGTGTGCAACCCGATCCCATTTCATATAATACCATTGCAGGCGTGCAACCCACTTCCATTTTATATAGTACTGTTGTAGGCGCGCAACCCGCTCCCATTTCAAATAGTACCATTTCTTACCAAATTTTACAGGCTCAATCTAAACGCCATATAAGACCTGTACCGGACTCCGGAACAAAGATACGGGCCCGATACCATCAATTTCAAAAACATTCAAATTTCCAAAAACTCATATATTTTCTAGAAAATAATTTTTTTTAAAAATTCATTTCTCGGGCTTGAGACCTTGGAATTCAATTCCGGGCATACGCCCAAGTCCCATATTTTCCTACGGACCCTCCAGGACTGTCAAATCACAGGTCTGGGTCCGTTTACCCAAAATATTGACCGAAGTCAACTTAAATTAAATTTTAAAGGCCAAATTAACATTTTTATCACATTTCCACATAAAAGCATTCTGAATATACGTCCGGACCATGCACGTCAATCGAGGTGAGGAAAAAGGAGGCTTCTAAGGCCTCAGAATACCGAATTTATGCATAAATCAAGTGATGACCCATAGATTTTTATCTACTTAAGCCTGAAGAGAAGTCCTGGATTGATTCTTTCTCAAAAAATTAGGTCGAATAATATATGGTTCACTTCAAATTGAGGTACAAACCAATCCTACCACATACTTCAAGATGTAACAGGAGCAGATTCGTTAACATGAATCAGCCGGAGTTTTCATCATCATAAACTTCAAAACTTTACAGTTCAAATCCGTAGCAAAGAGATGAGATTTGAAACTGTACAAACAAAAATATCTTTGAGAAGCTCTGTAAAAGTAAGATGAAGGTGGAAGATGAGAGAGAGATGAAGAATAGATATGGGGTAGGGGATACGAGAAATTTGAGGGGATAGGAGAAATTTAAGTGGAGAGAGAAAAATAATACAAAGATTATTTTATGGCTTAAAGGTAGGAGGTGTCCATAAATAGATATTTGGTTATAAAAAATCAAAAGGTAGCTATGGAATATAACTTTTTAAAAGGGTATTTATTTAAGGATTGGTTACCTCCTATAGAAAAGGTTGGTACCTTATTTATTTTAAATAAATACCCTTTTAAAAAAGTATATTCCATAGCTACCTTTTGATTTTTTATAGTCAAATATCTATTTATGGTCATCTCCTACCCTTAAGCCATAAAATAAGCTTTGTATTATTTTTCTCTCTCCACTCAAATTTCTCCTAGCCCCTCAAATTTCTTTATCCCCTACCCATATCTATTCTCCCCCCCCCTCTCATCTTCCACCTCCATCTTACTTTTATAGAGCTTCTCAAAGATATTTTTGTTTGTACAGTTTCGAATCTCATCTCTTTGTAGAATAGGGCTTTGTGAGGTATTGGATCACTACTTAATAGAATGAGAAATGAAAATCGAAAAGTGAAGCGTAACCTGATCGGAGAATTCGCCGGAGAGGAGAGCCGAGAGGTTGCGATCGGGAACACGGTGGTGGACCGGTGGTGAGTCCGCCGAACTCTGACCGGGTTTAGTATGTGCGCTAGGTGGTAGGCTTTGCATCTGTATCAGAGCTTCGATTTTTTAAAGTACTCACTTCGTTCAGTTTTTGAGTTTCAATTCTTTTAACAATGACAATGCCCAACGGGAGGGAGTATTTGCATTGTGAGGGAGTACTTGCATTTTGAAAATTGAGGTTCCTATTCCAAGGGAATTGTTACTTCCATCCATTGAGACGATATTAGGGTTGTTCTTGAACAATGACGACGGAGTTTGGGGCTGAGCAACTTGAATTTTCTGTTAATATATTTCAATGTATCTCGCTGTATTTTCATGTATTCCATTGTATTCATTATCTTTTTTTCATTGTATTTCAATATATCTCGTTGTATTCCATGTATTTCATTGTATTCACTGTCTCGTTGTATTCCATGAATGTATTCATATATTTTTTAAATTAATATAATTTATGTATTCAGATGTATATATGTATTTAAATTGCTCTGTTTTTGTCATATGTATATATGTATTCAAATTGCTCTGTTTTTGTTGTATTTATCGGCTGGGAAAAATATTCAGCATATTTTCTCTGAAGATTGCTATGTTTTTGGGGTGTTTTTCGGTTGAGAATCTTTTTTATAACTGAAAATATAAGTTTTGTGTGTTATAATTGAGTTTGTTGAGTTATATTAGGAGTCTATTATGTTAATTGATTCACTTCCATTTAAAAACAGCTGAATAGACCATGAATTGTGCTATTTGCGTTACTGTATTCACAAATACATATCGTGAATACAGTCGAATACAATAAGTTGTCTAGCTGTAATTTCCTGTTTCACACCGTGAATACAGTCGAATACAAAAATTTGTCTAGCTGTAATCCATTGTTTCACGCCTAGAAATGCTACTGTATTGATGAATACAGTAGCTTAAATACATCGAATACACTCTAAAAACCTTGAAAGCATAGCTATAGGAAGTAATATAGTAAATGGTAACTAAAAATAGCTAATAATCACTTAAACATAGTGATTTCTGAAAGTTTCTCTTTATTTAAAATAAATAAGGTATCAAATTTTGCTAGAGGAGGTAACTATTCGTCTAATCCTATTTATTTTGCAATACTGGGCCCAAGCTTGGACTGGGCTGATGTTGAGATTCATTTGATCCATATTCACCATGTGCATGCATGTTGGTGATTGACGGAGATATTAAAACTAGAGTAATAGAGTTAAATAACAACTATGGTGTTGTATTTGAATACCTGAAAAGGAAAGAAAACTAACCTTACATTAATATAAAACCAATTACAATTTTAAATCTATGTTTCAAAAGATGGCGATAGAACTTATAGCTAATTAGAATGGTTAATTATTTGTTAATTTTTCTATAGATTTTATTAATCAACGTGCCACTAAATGCAACAAAACCGCCGGTATTGTTAAATTACAAACTTTTTTATTTTCTAAAATTTTATTTATTAAAACAACGTTAAATGCAAAACAATAATGTGCCACTAAATACAGCAAAGCCGCCGCTATTTCTATATTTATGAACTATCGTTTTATACTCTTTGATAATCATCAGCTGCAAGTTGAACATATTTCCTTGAATAATTAGCGATATCGGAGTTGGTCTCTCTGTCTGATTGGTCTCTGATGGATACTGGCTAATAGAAAAAGAGAAATTATCCTCGATATTATAATGTCAAGTTAAGTAGAAGATGATGAATCAATTGCTCTCACTTCATGAGATTTAATTTTAAAAATTCTTCTATGACCGGACAAGCACGAGGTTGATTTTTGTTGACTTTCTGAAAATTGTGTAAAGATCTTAACTTTATTAATGAAAATTGGTTTCTCTTCATTATTATTATTATTATTAGGTCGTTTTTTGTTAGATTTGAGTCGTGTGGAGGCGAATTTTAAATAAAAAACGTTTTTAGAGTATTGATTACTAATAGTAAATTTTAATCTTCAAGGGACACTTGAAAAGAAAAGGCAGAAGTAACGTGTTGCTTGGTTGCTGTTTGAATTAAAAAGAGTAACCATGCTTTTGTATTATTAAGAGATACTACAATTACGAGTTCATTTAGTGGCGAAGCTAGAAAATTCAATAAGGGTGTTCAAAATTTGAACTTTATGCAAGGGTATTCAAAACCTATCTTTTATCAATAACGAGTAATATTTTATTTTATACACAGTATAATTTTTCGACGAAGGGTGTTCAGTTGACCACCATTGGCCACACGTAGCTTCGCCCTTGAATCTAGTATTTCAATTCATCACATTTGCTTCGTTTTATTTCCTTTCTTTTTTCCTTTTTGTGGAGATTAATTATTACCAGTAAAAGGCAATGAGCGTCTTTTCCTAATGTAGATGTTTTAATAAACTGAAACTCAAAAGAAACTTTTAAATACCAATTTTGATTAGATGATCTATCACGAGTTTGGAGGACGAATAAAACAAAGTGCGTACAAATTTCTTTTTCCTCTCTTTCTATTTAGACAAAAAAAAAAATCGGATTATTGATCAAAAGAAGAAATTAACGAAGGCGTATATGGCTTCTTCGACGTTAAATACAATAGCATAAATATATCTACCCCTTTCGTTAGTTAAATATATGATGATGGATTAAGCCTTTAACTGTTGAGAAAACAAGAAAAATGGCAACAGATAAAAGTACTCGTGAGGGAGAAAACTGTTGGTATTTTTTTAATAGCTGTTCAATTTTAGTTGCACCCACTGATAATAAACTTTGATGTCTTTTACTATTTCAGTGTTTGACTAATTAGAACCTACTACATTTCGTTAGTGATTTTCCACTTTATTTTACTTATGTTCCAATGACAACACCTTTTGCCCTGTTTGCCACTACACATAGTAAGGCTGCAAATGAACGTAACCTTTTGGACTAACTTTTGTCCATAATATTTTGCATGGGAAAATGACAACTCTATCGTTTTGTCTTTTTTCTTTTTTGTTATAGAAATTCCGAGTGTGCTTTTTCTAGATGGGGTTTGGTACTTTGGTTTATAGAAGTTTCCATGGAACAAGAACCTAGTATGACTTGATTCTGACCGGTGGCGTGTTTAACTTTTTTTGACGTAAAATTACTACTAATACATCGTATAAGTATGCAATTATTTAAATATGGAGATAAAAAAATTAATGAGAAAACTATAGTACCTATATGAACGATGCCCCAAATATGTGATGAATAATACAATTTACGGTTCTGGAGGAATCCTTGGTTTTTAAAAGCTCATATTCTTTTCTTTCTTTGCTATGGTGAATTAGATAAAGTAACAAAAGAAAGTTAAAAAAAAAAAAGGTAAAACAAAGTTAGAACCAAAAGAATAAATGTAGTAGTATTTGATAAACAAAAGTCGCCGGAGAAAACTTAAAGAGCAAAATAGAGACTGATAATTGGAGCAAAAGAAAGTTAGTGTTTGATAAATGGAGGAAAAAATCTAACTAGGAGCGTGAGATTCGATCTCTCGACCATAGGCTTTTAGAGCCCTTCAACACCCATCATAACCAAAGCACCCACCAAGTCTTTTGTTATCTGGGTGCTTGCTATTTTATTATATCCCTTTTATTAAATTCTCTATATAATTATACGTGTTTGGGGTCGAGGTTAATGGGTGCTCGAGCACCCAATTTTTATATGTAGATCCGCCCCTGATTCTGACCTCAGCATGATACGCATAATTCGCAGTACTCCACTTACTAGCTGCAACTTTAAGAGTTTAAGTCGTGTCTATTTCCCTTTCACTATTTACTGGCTTACTGCTGCCCCATATATGATATAGGTACATCATTTTCACCTAAATCACCTTAGTTATACACACACGCACGCACACGCACAAAGAATAAATGTTTCAGGCATTATACACACATACATACATCTATACACGCATATATAAGAGTGCGAGTGCGCAACATTTGAGTGCGCGCACACACACACTGACACATATATACATGAGTGCGGGCAAATGAAACTGTACTAGGTAAGCAATTGGTGAATGCTGAAAAACACCTTTTGTGATTCTTTTTTTTTTTTCTTTGGATGTTTGGGGCAACATTGCATAATTATTATCCCAGTTTGCATCCTATACATTAGGGGTGTACAATAGAAACCGACAAACCACACCAACCCGATAATCCGAGTCAAACCGAGAAAAAAATCTGACTATGATTTGGTTTGATTTGGTTTGGTGTTGGGAAAAAAAACCAGACCATAATTGGTTTGGTTTTAACCAAAGAAAGTCAAACCGAAACCAAACCAACCCGACATTACATATATAAAAAATTTAGATATATTTAATATATAAATATACTTATTGTTATGTAGTTTATAAATATTTCTTAAAAAATTTCATAATTTTATCTTTTAAGGTATTATTTCAAGGTAGGACTTGGAACTTCTGAATGTTTTAATAAGTTTTATAGCCATTAATATTAGTAAATTAAATAATGCTAACAAAAGCCGAATCCAAAATCAAATCAATATTAATGCTAACAAAAAATATTCAATTCAATATTACGAACGGGAATGTATTGAATATCTATTTTTTGTTTTGCAATAATTTTGGATAAAAATGCATAACTAATTTTTATTTTTTCTTTAGCGTTTAGTCATTTAATTAATACTCCCTTATTAGTCTACTTATTTTAACATGACCTAGTACTTTTAGATTATATTTATTTTTATTATGGCTTTTTAATGAGCAATATTTATATTACATAATTTTATTGTCTTTATTGTTGAATATTTTAGGTTAATGTCATTACACATCTCATATTTTGTATTATTTTCTTGGAAAATACTTTATATAGTTGTATCTTACTAGGATTAAAGAAATATTTTGAGCACAAGTTATATGTTTTGCTCTACGAAGTTTTTACCGGGAAAACCGAAAAAATCCGAATAACCCGAAAACCCGAGAAAACCGGAGATTGAAAACCCCGAGTTTTATTGGTTTGGTTTGGTCTTTAGATTTAATAACCTGACACAATTGGTTTGGTTTGGTAATTATAAAATCCGAACCAACCCGACATATGTACACCCCTACTATGCATCTCACAAAGTGAAGGATAATTATTAGATGTTCTTACAAGTTTGAGTTGGGATAACAAGTCCAACAATGGCTAATTAAATCACGGGGTATTATCACGTTTAGCCTGCATCAGAAATTATTTACATCTTATAGCCGAAAAAGTGTATAAAATTTGTATAATTTTTGTATATAACATACATAATGTATATATATATATACAAAATATATATATTGTTTCGACTATTATTTTTATAGCACCTATACAGTGTCATTTTTCCTTAAATATCTCTGCAGAATAGCAAGCCCAACAAAGATCTCAGCCCAATAATAAACTTAATGTACATGTTCGACCATATCCAGTAGCAAATGCTAGTGATGTGGTACCAGCTACCCGATAATAGATTTTGTGAACCTCTCATAGCAAAGGTTAACACCTTATTTATTTTAAATAAATATCATTTAAAAAAAATTATATTTTATAGATACCTTTTAAGGTTTATAGCAAAATATTTAATTTTGGTTACCTCCTAGTCCTAAGTCACTAAATACGCTAATCAGTTACAATATTTTCTCTCTCTGTACTTTGATACATCTCATTCTCTTTCCCCATCCCATTAAAATTTCCGATACTCTTACTCTTCTTTGTCTAGTTCGCTTGCGATTTCTCCTCCGTCGATATCCTCCATTTTAGTAGGAGAATTGTTAGCAAGAAGCCGATATCCTCCATTAGTTGATTCCTTCTCTGCTACGGAGATAACTAATATACCTGGATTGGTCCCAAACCAGCCAATTCCGTTAAGAGGTAAGAAAGCAACAGAGGAAGACACCTGAAGAGCGGATCACTATATATATGAGTAGAAGACTATTAGGCAATTACTGAGAGTATGTTTTTGTTGTTTAGCTTTGTAGATTTCTATACTACCCCCATTTTTTTTTGGAGCCATTCTATTTGGATTGAGTAGCAAGTGTCGGATCCTCCATTAATTGATTCCTTCTCTGATACAGATCAAGAAGTTGTCTTGCGGCATCATATTTCCATGCCCGCAAACATGAGCGTTATTGTTGGAATTCTAATGGGGACTGTATAGCAAGTGTCGAATCCGCCAAGGCTTGTCACTGTCGTTTTCCTTCCCATTCTCCTCCTAAACTCGTTCCTCACTGCTGTATAAGCTGGCTCCACTAGCCTCGTGAATACCGTCCCTGTCAATTGAAAAAATTGAGATATGGATGTTATAGGATGATTTTCTGTTAATATATATCAATGTATTTCATTGTATTCATTGTCTTTTTTTCCATTGTATTTCAATGTATTCCGCTGTATTCTATGTATTTCATTGTATTCACTGTCTCGCTATATGCCATGAATGTATTCATAACAACAACAACCCAGTATAATCCCACTTAGTGGGGTCTGGGGGAGGTAATGTGTACGCAGGCCTTACCCCTACCCTGGGGTAGAGAGGCTGTTTCCAAATAGACCCCCGGCATCCTTCCCTCCAAGAACTTCTCACCTTGCTCTTGGGGAGACTCGAACTCACAACCTCTTGGTTAGAAGTGGAGGTTGCTTACCATCAAAGCAACCCCTCTTGTCTCCCCAAGAGGGGAGGGTAGTGTTTTTTTAATTAATATAATTTATGTATTCATATGTATTATATAATTTCTCTGAAGATAGCTATGTTTTTGGAGTATTTTTCGATTGAGAATCTTGTTTATAACTAAAAAGACAAAAATTGTTTGTTATAATTGAGTTTGTTGAGTTATATTAGGAGTCTATTATGTTAATTGATTCACTTTCCCTTTTAAAAACAGTGTCATCCCCTATTTTCACGCCGTGAATACAGTCGAATACAAGCAAATACAATAATCTGTCCAGCTGTAATCCCATGTTTCACTCCATGAATACAGTCGAATACAACAACTGATTAGTTGGACTTCCCTGATTCACGCCTATTTTTGCTATTATATTCATGAATACAATAGCTTAAATACATCAAATACATCTTATAACCACCTAAAAGGTATCTATAATCCGTAATATAGCAAATGGTATCGATAGATGGCTAATTGCTACTAAAAGATAGTGCTTTATGAAAATTTCCCATAATAGATTCTGTGAGCATGATCTTTAGCCATAGAGAAACAAATCTACAGATGTGTAACTAATCCTAAGTAACTTCTGATAGTGCTTCAAAAATTTCATTGATACATTGAGAAACAGAATCCCACAGCTCCTCTCACCTATTATATGGAAGAATCAACCCGATATAGAATTCACATTCCCTTGCTTTATGAGATCTATGATCAAGCAAAGGACGTGAATCCTTGCTGACATATCAACAGGACTACCACGAATGCAGTTGCTTTGTTAACTCGGATTTCATACCGCAACCAAAAGAAAAATAAAAATTTTAAAAAAAATCTGCATGAATATGGTCGAGCATGGAATCCTCCAGCTGTCCATTCCGGCAAACTATGGTAACAAACTCAAGGTCTCATAGCTTTAAATGTTAAAGGAACTATCGGGTTCAACTATGATGTAAAACTTCCAAATTTGAATGAATAACGAGTAACGACTACTACCTTTTTCCCAAACTCAACTTCAGCATCTTTACACTTTAATTAGCTTCCTTCGTCAATCAGCCCTCTAAGGCACCATTGGAAAGTTTTGACGACGTTGTGAGTGCACTTCCGTTAATGAGCTCTCGGTTTCCACTTTGGAAGTCTTGGATCTCTGCTTCTGTAATGATGTTACCTTCCTTGTGCACAAGATCTTTTTGCCCACTGCTTGTTTCGCAAATAACATCAGTAGCATCATTCATCTTATCTGGATTTGGAATATCCAGGGATTCAATGTCACTCTTTTGGGCATTCATTCCAGACCTAAAGGAAGAAAACCTACTTGTCAAAATCAGTTCGGAGAGCAATACTACAGGGAAAGTGTAAAACAACAAAAGACCAACCTTCTGGATGAAGAGACTCTGGGTTCCTTTTTTGTTGAGGAGGTTCTTTTCGCTTTCTTATTCATCAATCTGCTGCTCAAGTTCATCAACCATTAACCATACAAAAAAATAGTAGTGGCATATTAAGGTGATACTAAATACAATCTCTATCATTAATGTAGTAAACAGAAGTAAATACGACAGACAACAGTCAAGAATATGTAAAGAACTAAGATATGTCCAAGGTAACAAGGAAATTCAGAATCAATACTTACAGAACAGATGAAACATCATTGCTTTGAAGATCTGTTTCATGCTTCTGTACATTAACAAAATAAAAAAAAATAAAAAAGAATCAATCACAAACATATGTAGTGCCATTTATAATTTTAAACTATATTAAGAGATAACACTGTATCAGATGAGAAAGGACCTTGTCAGATGGACGGTCTTCAAGAGTCAATGAGCTATCTAAGGAAAGTATGAAAGTCTCAGATCTCTGTTTCTGTGTGATCATGTTATCTTCCTTATCCACAAGATCTTTTTGCCCAGTGCTCGTTTCACAATCAACATCAGTAGCATCATTCATCTTATCTGGAATTGGAATAACCGGGGATTCAATGTCACTCTTTTGGGCCTTTCTTTTTGACCTGAAGAAAGAAACCTACTTGTCAAAACCCTCACAACCTTCCAGTTCAGAGAGCAATACTACGAGAAAAAGTGTACAGCAACAAAAGAACAACCTTTTGGATGAAGAGATTCCAGGTTCCCTTTTCTTTGAGGAGGTTCTTTTTGCTTTCTTTGAGCTGCTAAGTTCATCAACCAATAACCATATCATATCCCACCATAGTAGTCGCATATTAAGGTGATTATAAATACAATCTCTATCTTAAATGTAGTAGATAGACACACAATAGATGACAGTCAAGAATACGTAGCAAACTAGGATATGCCCAAGGATTTAGAAATCAATACTTACGGTATAGATGAAACATCACTGCTTTGAAGATCTGTTTCATGCTTCTGTACATATTGCGTCAAAAAGAATTGTATCACAAAGATATGTAATGTTAATGACAATCTGAAAATATGTTAAGAGATAAATAACATCAGATGGGTTTAGGACCTTGTCAGATGGATGGTCTTCAAGCATCAATGAGCTCTCTAAATCAACTTTCGAATTCTTGGATATCTGATTCTCATTGATCATGTTATCTTCCTTGTCCACAGGATCTTTTTTTCTGCTGCTCGTTGCGCAACCAACATCAGTAGCATCATTCATCTTATCTGGAACTGGAATATCCATGGGTTCAGTTTCACCCTTTTGGGCATTTCTTTTAGACCTGAAGATAGATAACCTACTTGTCAAACCCTCGGAACAGTCAGTTCGGAGAGAAATACTACAGGAAAAAGTGTATAGCAACATAAGAACAACCTTTTGGATGAAGAGACTCCAGGTTCCCTTTTTGTTGAGGAGGTTCTTTTTGCTTTCTTCTTCATGGATCTGCTCAAGTTCATCAACCAATAACCATATCATATCCCAATAATAGTACTGCCTTATCAAGGTGATATGAAATACAATCTCTAACATTAAAGTAGTAGGTAGGAGTAAACACAACATTCAAGACTATGCATAGGATGCATCCAAGGTACAATGAAAATTTAGAAATCAATACTTACGGAACAGATGAAACAGCATTGCATTGAAGATCTGTCTCATGCTTCCGTAAATACTTCATCCAATAGAATCATATCACAAGGCGATGTAAGGCCAATAATAACTTGAAAATATGTTAAGATAACACAGTATCGAATGAGGAAAGCACCTCGTCAGATGGATTGTCTCCAACCATCTCCCACCGTTCCTTAGTCAGATTCAAGGTTTCCACTTGTTCGTCATAATATAAGACCTCAAAAGGAAAGAAAGCAAATAGCATCAGTCAACTTGAAACTTCTAGATGGTTCAAGTTAGCAAAAATTACCACTTCACTTCTGGGATATATTTCCCTTTCTTGCAGATAAAATGGATTTTTATTGCAATGACTATATTTGGTTCCGTAAACAGTTCTGCCTCTATGCTACTGAGCAGGAAGATGGAGTCAATTGGACAGGCAGATATTTTTCGGTAAATAGCATTGCCATTTGCCTCAACATTACTGAGCAGGGAGTCAATTGGACTTGCAGATATTTTGGCAAATGTAATATTTGGAGTTTGTCTCGATTAAACTTGAGAAGGAAATAAATGATATCATGGATCCAAACTGACTACCGATGTATAACTTTACGGACTTGGGAACAGTGTATACATTCTTGTCATCATTATTAAGTGCATATATATCAGGATATCACAAAATGAAAAGCATATGAGCAATAAACTGGAATGAAAACTGTATAGAAATGAACTCGAAAACAGCAGACAGCTTGACAATAAGATCACTACCTTGTGTCTCTTTTTCACAGGATCAAACTCAGTAATTGCACCCTCATAGAACCTGCAAAGAGAAACTTAAGATCACAAACTTTAGCTAGACACTTTTTTCCATATTCAAGACATGATCAAAGTCAATTTGGTACAAGGAATTGAAGATGTGCTCTGATACTCTACAAGTCAAAATGCCAAGTGAACAATTAACTAAACTGTTTGCTGTCATCATTGACTTGGTAGTCATGTGCAATATGTCATTACTAAATGTTCCGAGTGAATTTACAGATTTAATTGATAATCTTTTTTTTTCATTGATAAAGCAGAAAAAAAATCTGGAAATATATTTTTTGTCAACCTAAGAAATTATCCGATGGTTCAAAAGAAACTTCCTTATATTCATGGAAATGGTGTTCCTTGTTGCCTTTTCGGTTAGTTTCGGTGACTACGATCGACGTTTTGTGTAAACGGATCGGGATTAACATTTTGACGGTCCTGGTGGGTCCGTATCGTGATTTGAAACTTGGGCATATACCCGAAATCGAATTCAAAAGTCCCTAACTTGATTTAACGTAATTTGTTGAAAACTAACAATTTAAAGGTTTAAAGAATTCCTATGTTTGATCGTAGGTTGACTTTGTTGCTATCGGGTTCGTATTTCGAATTCGGAACTTTGTATAGGTTCATTTCAGTATTTATGACTTGTCTGCAAAATTTGGTGCAAAACGGAGTTGATTTGACGTGATTCCGATGTCCGGTTGTAAAATTTCATGTTCTTAAAGACCTTCTGAGGCATCAACCTCCTTCAGTACTCCCATGGCTGCATTCTCTTCTGTTTTTTTTTTCTAAATAACCAACATCCCCTTTTTAGAGCATTGGTCCTAGCAATTCGTCAACTGTCTGTTTTTTTTTCAACTCAGTAATCAAAACCTATTACTTTGCAGATAAATCTTGGAATAGTTTTTCTTTTAGGTGGCCAAGGGGAGTATTTCTCTTTGCCCATCTAGATTCATTGTCTATCTGGTAATTATATTCACAATAATTGATATCAATCCAAGCTACATCAATCAATAGATGAGACACACTCAAAAATTCGTAACCCATACACCAGAAACAACCAGTAACTATTGCTAGTAAGCAAGTGAGCCACAGCATTTCATGCTACCAAGCACATCAAGAAATGATCTACATGTAAGACTACACATATTTCTTTTGAAAGAATATTGCCTAGACAATTTGCCACTGACTCCAACTTTTCAAGCAACTGAAACCATAGAGATGATAAAATTGAAGAATGATGTAGCAGTAAGACAAGATCTGGCAATGGGTTGATATAGAGCTTTGTTAGTTGATAGTTCTGAAGGTGAGTTGGCATTGCTGGAATTGTGAGTGGATGAGCATTTGGAAAGTATTAATTCAGAATCTATTATAGAAAGAAGCTGAAAAGTTTGACAGAAATACGAGTCAGTTCACTGGTAGAGGCAGAAGAATCTACAAAGGTTTAATACTATCATCAGTCACATGATATGGACGATGGTGATGATTGAGATCGCTGATAGTTTAAATTGAAGAATGAGAAAGAAAAAGAATTAAAAGAAAAGAAGCTCATATATGGTGGATATAAACATATATCCAATTTTTACCTTAGCCTACCAAAAGGACATCAAAGAAAAAAGAAAGAAAAAGAACAAGAAGAAGAAGACAACAACAGTTTATTAGCTTAACAAGCTAATTTCGAAACTCAGGAATCCATCGGCTGCTGATCAATACAATCTATCTCCACAGGAATTGTCTGCAAGTATAAGGTCTGCTTAAAGCATCGAGTAGTAAAAACTAGAGAAAACCAATATAAAAAAATACAAATAAAAAGAACCATGTGTGTAATTCTATGAACACCCCCTAAGGGAATGAAACAAATTCTTGCCTGACAGCCTAGCAGGTAGGTCAATTTTATAGACAATAAACTTAACAACAGAAGGCAATCAAGTTGATTAAAAGTGCTGGAATGAGAGTGGAGCTGTAACTACTACCACTAATTCACAATAGCGTGACAGTCCTGACACAACATTTTGTAGAACTTACACTTTGTCCAATGGCCACCAAACTCTTATTCTGGTACCAACCATTTCTTCTCCATAATTTTTGGTGATGTGACGCCTTCTAGAATTCTGAATGAAACAATTCGAACATAAGCTCTTCAGACATGAAAACATTCTAGAACAACAGATAAAGTGAAAGCAGTAGGGCCCTAAACCAAAAAATAGTTTTCACTCCTTTAAAATCTATTGAAAAGCGGTAAGAACAGTATTCGCTCCGAATTCAAGGAGGGTATAGCAGCTTATAACCTATTTTTACTGTGATTGGATTCTTTTGACAAAGCTAAGAAGTCATAAAATTTAGCAACAAGCCGCTACATTTCAACAATACTACGTAAATACAAGCAAAATCTGCAAATTTTGCAGATATGGATGTTACATAAACAAGGGTTACAGTTTGCTTCAAAAAATGGTAGGAGTATATTAGTACCTCATCCTTTACAATGGCAAGCTTCTTCTGGCGCTTAGCTTTGCCAAGTTTGCTTGACAGATTTTCATCCCCAAATGATAGTTTAATCGCCTGTAAAACCCACAAGTGTGAATGGAAAAAGGAAAAAAGGAAAAAAAAAAGAAAAAGAAAAAGAAAAAGAAAAAGAAAGTGGTCGTCACATTTGTGCTTGAAATAAACTATAAGCACAGATCTAGCGATAACAACTTCTTAGAAGTTTTCCTTTTAACCTCATCTCCTGTTTCTTCTACATCATGAGTTTCAATGGTAGCTCTGTCATTCTTCTGTTTCTTTTCATCAACTTGTTGCACTGATGGCTCCTCAGCATCAGTAAGGTCTCCTTCTCTTACAATGTTAAGGCCAGAAGTGGTCTCGACATCACCTTTTGGAACAGACTCGCTCTTCTTTGAGCTCTGACGTGGTTTTCTTTTGCTACATGCTGTGCCCTTATGTTCACTCCCAAAGTTGAGAACTGAATGCAGCGAGCCATTTCTCTTATCTTGAGATTGCAACACATCTCTTTCTGGAACCAACATACCCAGGTCAGCCTCCTTATTTGGCATGCTCTGTTTCTTCTTAGCCCTAACCCGGCAACCATGACTAGCATTGCTAATGCCAATATTCTTTAGCTGCTCTGTCTGACTGTGAAGCTGTAATGTTTTTGAAGAGGTGCCATTAATATTTAAAGGAGTCTCAAATAACAGCACCAGATGGACCAACTTTTACAGGATACACAGCATCAGTCACATTTTCATTTTCCGTCTGATCATAAAATTAATATAAGCAAAAAGGAAAAGTAATCCAATAGCTGCTTCTTTTTTTTACTTATAAGGAGCGTTTTTTAATCAGTAGTAATTCAATAGCATATTTTCATAATTAAAAGTAGTAAATACATATCAAGCACTATAGAAGCATTGGGCTTAGTCTCATTGACATTCTCGTACTGTTTTAGACAAATATTGCTTCGTGTGAGGTCATTTTCTCGTAGTACATGAAAAGGCAAAAAGCAGTTGCATAAAAGAGAGAGTCATGAACACATTCTCAGAAAAAAAATAGTCATGAATAGGACGCACCATTTGTTCTCCCTCAGGCATTTCATTGCATATTGAGGCAACTATGTCACCATAATCATCAAGATTCATGCTTCTTGACTTGAGGGCTTCTACAAGATAGGGTCTAACAGTGGAAGCACATTCTTTCAGGACTTTCTCTCCCAATTTTGACGAGATAGGTGAACAAATCTGTACAGTATATAAGATCAAGAAAAACACTAAAGAAACATGATTAACAAAATTACTAGGATGAGGTTTATTGCCTGATTTTCCTTTCTGACGCTATCAAGGAGAGGCTGAAGAAGCTCCATTGAGATTTCATCACTTTCTTCTATGAGCAGAGTCATGATTTCTTCCATGCTTGTGAATACAACATTAGGATGGTCGGGCCTTGAGAAAATCACAGCATCAAACATAAGCATTCATCAGAGAAAACTTACACAAGATAACCTTATAATCTTTCACCGGGGTAAAATGGCATGGAGCATGATGTCAAAGTCAAACAATCACCAACATGCTTAAATGTGCTCGGAAGGTGAATAAGAACTTAAGTATCACGATAGCTAGCGGACAGTTTAAAGTGCAATTTATGTGGTCCACCACCTTTAAGCTAGTCAATACCGAAACGAACATCAAATGCTAATTGTATTGGTGCATAAATAAATAAGATAAACGATAACTACTTGAATTACATCGACGAGCCTGCTGCTCGTTCTTGACAGGCAAGCAGCCAACACTTAGCGTCCCACCGCAATATTAATTAATCATCTGCACCTCAATCCTGAATTAGCTGGGGTCCACTATTTAATCCACTGTAATCTGTTCCACTCTATTCAGGTTATTTCATTCCAAAAAAAAGGGCAGCCCGGTGCACCTAAGCTCCCACTATGCGCGGGCTCCGGGGAAGTGTCGGACCATAACGGTCTATTGTATGCAGCTTTGCCCTGCATTTCTGCAAGAGGTTATTTCATTCCACTACCAGATAATTAGTTTTTTAAGGCAATTGATGTTTCTCTAATAGAAGATATTCTCAACATCTCACATATCCCTACACAAATAAACAAATTTGTAACCAGAGCAAAAACACTCTTGGCGAACACTAACCAAATGTAAGCGTAACGGAAATAACTAAGCCTTAATCCCAACTGGTTGATCACTTATATGGATCCTTTGATTCCATAGTGTTCCATTCTTAGCTAAGTCTACATTGATTTAGAGAAAATGTAGATCCTTTTAGCCAACTTTCCTCCGTTTAAGTGTAAATCTATCTCGTCCCTGTTTCTAACCTGCTAACCATCAACATTTGGAGGTATGTGTAGGATATGCCAAATCATCTCAGGCAATGTTCTCTAATTTATCTTCAGTGTGTGCTACTTACACCCTCTATCATATTGTTATCATTTCTAATTATACAAATCTTGGATGATCCACATTAGTCTTAATATCTGAATGTACACAACAATCTATCTTGACAATGTTGGACTATAGAGTCCTATCTCATGTAATTTGCTGGTTTTACAACCGTTCGATAAAACTCTCCTATCACATTGTTAGGTTATCACATAGCATTCCAAAAACTCCTTCATTATGCACTCTCATAATACTCCTCCATTTTATTCTTCCTATATAATTTATATGTGCTAGATCTCCATCTATCATACCATTCTTGCAGAAGACTGAGCCAAGATATTAGAAAATGTGTGTATGTAGACAATACAATCGTGTCTAATCTCATTCACCTTCATTCTTCCTTTGGAGGCTAAATTTGCAGTGCAATATTTTATCTTACTTTTGCTTATCCCAAATCCGTACTCTCTAGAGTCATTTTTCATAGTTCTATCTAATCTCACTTTACCTACATTCCCAGTGTAAAATCCTAAAAGTTCCATACTGATTTAATCTGAAGGAGGTTAAATTAATTGCTTGAAGGAATTAAATCACAACTCTATGTAACAGTCAAAAAAGAGAAAAAGGTTGAGAAACTTTTCACCAAAAGGAAAATTTGCTAAGTTACCTGATGATTCTGAGAAACAGCTGGAATATCTCAATAACTAAAGCATCACATTCAAGGTCCAGCAGCATTAAACAGGCCTTGACATCCGCCACAGTTTCAAGGATATGCACAGCCTTATAATAATGGCGGGCTGAATGAGATAATTCTTCAAATGCCCTTACTATAAGTTGGAAAATTTCCTGAGAGTTTTCAATACAAGAGTGTGAAAACAATAAGGTAATGGATATAAAGTTTGAGCAAATGACATTAGCTAAACTAGTTAGTGTGGTTCTTTCTACACATATATAATATGTGTGTGTACTAGGAAAAGAGAACAATAAAGTAGAATGTTATATCTTGGATACCTTCATTAGTCCATCATCATAAGGTTGCTGAGGGGCAGTTATTCTAGAAAGCTCACAGAGACAAGATACAACAGAGAATTTGACGTCCACATCAGCATTCTTTAAAAGTTCACTTCCAACCATAGCTCTCATTACTGGTCGAAGTGCATCTTTCATTGAATCAGAAGGGGCTTGGCCTACCTTTACCAATAGAGATTCTACTTTCTAAAAGACACAAGAGGAGAAAAGTAGTCAATTTGAGGCTGCCATAAATTACAGAAATACGAGCAAACAACTTCAAGAAGATATAAAGCCGGTTCATAAAGATTAATACACGAATATGGAGAAATTGCTCTATGGTGGCATTCATCTATTATATAATGGGATTGTCCTTTTCATTCTAATTCCAAAATCATTACATTAAACCTGCAATTGCCACTTCCATTCCTCCAATTCTGATTCAACACCATGTCATTTATAATAGGAAGAACAAAAGATTTCTATTTGAAGTCAAAACTAGCCCAAATTTATCTAATTGACAAACAGCCATTCCCCTCAAAAAGTCTTATCGTTTTCAACATCAAACAAACCTAAACTGATAACACATAAAAAAAAAAAAAAAAAAAAAAAAAGAGGAAATAAAACACAGATAAAGCTAGTAATTTGTATGTGAAGAACATGAAATAAATAGATAAAAATTGAAACTTTACATCGAGTAGATTGAGGAGCTCTTCAGTGGAAGGAGGAGGAACAATAAGCCTAATCCCACAATCTTTGAGCTCATCCTCAATTTCCTTTTGGGAAGAGTCCAAAGTAGAGGAAGCAGAAGCAGCCATTTCACAGCAGCATTTACTCTCACTCTCACTCTCAAAACCCCCAACAAACTTATATCAATTGCCCAAAAAAACACTCAATAGAACAAAATGCAAGCTCAGACACAGCAAATGCTGATTATATAAGAGGAGAGAGACAGGTGGGATTTGTGTTGGGAGTAAATTTGGGTCTAAATTTAAAAAGAAAAAAATTGCTGACATGCAGAGCCTCTTTAAAGTGTAATCTCCAATAGATTCATTCACATTGAATTGGTTTATTGTCCAATCTTGGGGTTGAAATCCGTAACCTATTTTCTGCTTTTCTTGTGTGCTTAAGCTCTATGCTATATATTTATAGCATTGAATTCTACGTGGCTATGCAAAACTGCAAAGAGACCAAATTTGGTGTTTCAACTATTTCAAGAAAGGATCTTTGAGACAAAGAAATAGAGCAACATTATCGGACACTTTTGCCCCTGGAAAATTGAACTTAAGCACTTGAGCATAGGTCTTATAGCTGTCTAATATTGGTAAAGTACTATAATGTCTACACTTTACTAGCGCGCTTTATTAGCGGGCAAAGGTGATTTTCGAAGCTCAAAGTATTTATTTTATTTTTTTATTTTATCTCTTTTTATTGGATAATTGAATTTTGAATATTAAATTGGAAAACTTACCTATAAGTTCTATGCTTACAAAAGGACTCACTTTAGACCCAGAATATTCGATTTTACAGAGATATTAACGTTTGTTGTATCTCTATCATTAAAGGAACACAGCATACTTACAAATAGAACATTTATAGGATCCAATTCTAAAAGGTTAGAGAAACTCTCATCCATCACTACAAACAACTAATGGAAAATCCACTCAAATCACCTAACATACCATCGGAACCACTGGACGACACTGTTATGGAAGAAGAAACAACCCAATCCCACTCTTACAAGAAAATGCTCCTAAATAAGCAAAATACAACACAAGCTGACTACTTCGCTTCAGAACTACAATCCACCATAACGCAACAAAAAGGAAAGGAAACAGTAGGTCCAATCCTAATTCTCAAGAGGATAAAAACAGGTTATATGAACCATGGCGTTACTCGGTCATCATAAAGCTCTTTGGAAAGCGAATGTCACACTACCTCCTCCGATCTAAATTAGTTGATTTATGGAACCCATCCGAACAGTTGATCTTGATCGACCTAGGATGGGATTTTTTCATAGTCAAATTTGGTAAAGAGGAGAATCTAGTGAAAGATATACAAAAAGGGCCATGGTTCATCTCTGGAAGTTTCCTCTTAGTCAGAAGATGGGAACCCAAATTCGTCCCATAAGAAGCGACATTATCCTTCACTGCAATTTGGGAAAGACTACCACAACTACCCACTGAATTCTATGACAAAGAGGTCCTAGAAAAAGTAGGCAGAAAACTAGGAAAACTCCTAAAAATTGATACGTGCACTTCAGCCACCCTCAGAGGTAGATACGCAAGAATATGTATCCAGGTACCCTTGGAAACACCAGTTGCTACCTCAGTTACAATAGGGGATTATAAGCAGTTGGTGATCTATGAAGGAGAAAATGTACTATGCACTGGGTGTGGAAGGATAGGGAACACCTTGAAAGGATGCTTACACAGGCAAAAACAACAACAAACACATATGCAAGACAGCCCAGAGAGCTCAAATTCAAAGCCAAACGGTGATTCAACCCAAACACCAAACAATGAGGAAGAAGAGGAATAGAAAGTGATTTCTTTCTCCAGAAGGCGTAAAAAAGAGCACAACACACAGCAAAATGAAGCAACGCACAAGAATAGAAAGGACAAACCACCAACAAAGCCAGAGGGCATCAAAGTAAAAATGTTCGATGCTACATCCGGTAAGTTCCTTGAAACTCAAACTTTCCGATACACCACTAAATCTAACCTGTTACAGGATATGGACCGAACCCAACCCACTACCACAAAGAGACAACAATCTGAAAAATAAGTTACAGTCGGGCAGCCCACAAGAGAAAGGCCCAACACAAGCGTTAAAAGAAAAGCGGACCCAGGGAATGCACAGCTGCACACAAATTTTGGACATGGGCCCACAACACAAACAAAAGCCAGGACAAACCCCATACTCAGTAACCCAAACCAAACGGACACTACCTCACACCCAAAGTCAACCAAGCCCAAAGGTCAAGATGAAAACCAAAAAATCCAGACTGGGCCACCTCCCATCTCTGCAAAAATAGACTCCATGATAGACCCCAATGATGACTACTACAACACTACGTTTCCCCTACCAATACCAACTGGAAAAAATCCCTCAATGAAAGCTCAAGAGCCAAAGTTGTATAATCAAGAAATCCTAAGTGATTTGACAGAACCCATCAATTCAATCGGATATTATAATAATCCCATTCCTAGTGTATCAGACACAAATCCCAAAATAATAAGCATGTTTGTCGATCCAAATCCACAACCACCAAAAACGTTTGATTGCCCCAATACCCTACCTTTTATTACTAACCCAAAAACGGATAGAAAAAAAAACAAAAATGGAACCAAATCCCAACCCCCCAATCTTCCTAACCTCCATCCTACCACTACTGGACCACCTACCAACATCATGGTTGGAACTGGCACTCCATGGACAAGCCCTAAGCTACAATTTTCAGTTGGGCAATTAACCGATCTCTCTAATCATACAGAACCTAGCTTATCTAGCAAGGGTAACTGCAGAAGCCCTAAACAAGGGCTTGGGGATGCTTGGAGCACAAATGTGGCAGTCAGTCATGGACCAGACCCACCCAACCGACATACACCAGAGCAGCGATTCATTTATCCACGACAGGATTCAGCAGATATTCAACAGCATCCCGTTCTTCCCAGACCCATCAGTAGAGGACCCATATGCAACCCCCTCCCCCCCCCCCAGTTCAAAATCCTCCAACCGGAATCATCCCAGAAAACTTCACCTTCAGTGTAGGAGAAACATCAGCAACCACCCTAAGAGAAACAACATCAATCGCCTCTGGGGAACATCTCCAAAGGAATTTCAATAGCCCTAGAGCTACTGAGGAACCACGAGGTGCCAATGGACCAGGAAACAACCCTAATCGACAACCTAGTGAGGATGGACTCACTATGGTTGGAAGCATTAAGAGCTATGGAGTTCAGTGTGGAACACAGCGAGACGTTGATCCTATTTTTCCCAAAGAACCTAGTTCGTTGCGGAACTGACTTCTCCTCTCATCTGAATCAAGGTACACTCAAACCTCTTCTGACCCTAACCCTAGTGATAAGATCCCAAAAATATCAACACAGGAGAAGAGAAGTGATGCACCCCTAGGGTAGGGACAAGGCATTTACGAGCAACATCCCTCCATCACTTCACCCTCTAATAAATTTCACAATATGGAATGTTAGAGGGGCAAATAGTGCGGAGTTTAAGAGTCATTGCTCAGAAATGTTCAAAATGCACAAGCCTGTGATGTTGGTTCTCCTGGAGACCAAAATGGCAAACCACAAAAAGCTAACTGAAGAGTTTCAATTCGACATGCACATGCAGTTCCCTACTGTATGTGGAGGGATTCTTCCCTCCAAGTTGATGAAGTAGCTGTAAACTCTCAAGGTATCCATGCCATGGTCAAGGTATTACCCTTAAACCCCCCTTGGTTTTTTTTTGCAATCTATGCTAGCAACCACATTGAGGATAGAAAGGCCCTCTAGGATAGTTTAGTTTATATCTCCAATAATCACAGAGGGAGTTGGTTTGTGGGTGGAGACTTCAATGAAGTCCTGAAAGCAAGAGACAAATTTGGGGGAAACGCTATAAACACCCATAGGAGTAACTCCTTTTGGAATTATATTAACAATTGTCACCTTGTAGACATAGGATTTAAAGGTAGCAAGTATACTTGGTCTAACAAGAGGTACAAAAATAGGTCATATCTAATACTAGAAAGAATTGACAGGTGTCTTGCTAATAACCAATGGATAAATGAGCACCCAGAAGCTAACATTACTCACCTTCCCAAGACCCATTCTGACCTCTGCCCCATGCTTTTCAAGCTAAGCAATAACAATCATACTCCTCTCAATAAACCTTTTAGCTTTGAATCAATGTGGTGCAGCCACCCTCTGTTTCAAAACTTAATTAGGGATTCTTTCAAGCCTGATTCTATACTAATCCCTTCCACCATCGTGTTCAATGTTAATGCTCTCAAATGGAATAAGCATACCTTTAGAAACATCTTCCACAAAAAAAGAGGTTGCTAGCAAGGATAGAAGGGATCCAAAAATTACTTTTTTATCCCAATAGCACCTTAATGCAAGTTTTTAAAAGCAACCTCATTGAAGAGCTTAGCTCTATCTTGAAAAATGAAGAGGACTTTTGTAAAATAAAGTCTAGAATTCAATGGCTCTCGGATAGAGATGCCAATACAAAATTCTTTCACACTTCTACTCTAAATAGAAGGAGGAGGAATAAAACCCTCAAAGATAACTCAGGTCAGTGGATGTTTGAGGCTGGGGAAATCAAGCAAGCAATCTCAAAGTTCTTCCAAGAATTTTATACATCATCCCTCCCCCAATCCCAGAATGGCTTGTCCTCCACTGAAATCCAGGGGCATTGCCTCTCCCAGATTCAGCAAACAACAATTGGGATGGCCCTGAGGGATAGTGAAATTAAAAGTGTCATATTCTCCTTCAAGCCTTTCAAAACTCCTGGACCTGATGGCCTTCACCCTTTCTTCTATCAAAAATACTGGGACATAGTGGGTAAGGATGTCATCCAATTCTGCAAGAAATGTTTCTCCACATCAACTATGAACCCAGTCATGAATGACACCCTCTTGTGCCTCATTCCAAAATGCCCTCAAGCCACAATGATCAAAAAATTCAGGCCCATAGGCTTATGTAATACTGTTTATAAGACAGTAACAAAAATCATTGTCAATAGAATTAAGCCTTACCTCCCTCACATCATTGGGCCTAGTCAGGCTAGCTTCCTCTCCAACAAGAAGGCTTCAGACAATGCCATTATAGTCCAAGAATACATCTCTCACTTTGGAAAAATGAGAGGAAAATCCTCTAACATAATCCTAAAGATTGACCTGGAGAAGGCTTTTTGACAGACTAGAGTGGTCTTTCATTAAGCAAACCCTCCATGCTTTCAAATTTACAAACACAATTATCAACCTCAACATGTCATGTATCAGCTCCTCCACCATCTCTGTAATTGTTAATGGAGAGCAAACTAATCCCTTCATGCCCACTAGGGGCATCAGACAGGGTGATCCTCTATCCCTTTACCTGTTTATCATGTGTATGGAAAGACTTTCCAGAGACATTGACAATAATGTCCTCCAGGGTGAGTGGCACCCTATCAGCATTAGCAGAAGTGGCACTAAGATATATTACCTATTCTTTGCTGATGATCTAACTCTTTTTGCAACAGCTAACCAAGTAAGTTGCAACACAATCATGAATAGATTCAATTCTTTCAACTTGGCATCTGGGCAAAAGATCAACCTTACTAAGTCAAAAGTCTATTTCAGTGCAAACTGCCAACCTCAACAAATGGAGCTCATCTCAAACACCCTTTCCATAAAAGCTTCAACAAACTTTAGAAAATACCTGGGGTTCCCAATCTTCCACAAAAGACCCACTCATAGTGATTTTCAAATCATTATTGACAATCTCCCCTCAAAAATGGCTGGGTGAAAAACAAGCATGCTTAACATGACTAGGAGAATCGCATTGGCAAAAGCATCTCTGAACTCAATCCCAAATCATGTAATGCAATACATCAAATTGCCAGCAAAAAGGACCAAAGAAATTGACAAAGTTCAGAGGAATTTTATCTGGGGCACTACTGCCACCAAAAGAAAGATGCACCTGGTCTCATAGGATACAGTCACTATGCCTAAGGATAAGGGGGCAGGGAATCTAGAAAGCTGAATTGAAAAACAAAGCCCAACACTCAGGTCTTGCCTGGAGGCTATACCAAAATCCCTCAACCCTATAGGCAAAAACTCTTATTGCAAAACACTGCAATTGGCGGATCCCTCCAAAAAAAAGCCAAGTCTCACACCTGGAAATGCATCCTAAAAGGATGGGAAACATGCATGAAAGCAAAAAGATGGGTAGTGCATTCAGGAAACAGAGTTAGTTTTTTCAATGATCCTTGGATAAACAACCTCCCAGCTATAAGGTCCCTTATACAAGGTTCCCTGACAAGAGAAGACATGACCAAAATAGTTATCTCTGCTCATCATTATGGAACTTGGGATCTCTCTACTCTATCTCTCACCATCCCCCAAAATATCCAAAATTCCATCTATAACACTTTCATTCCATCCAACCCAATTAAGGAAGATAGAATGATCTGGGGGGAGCCACATCAAATGGAATCTATTCCACAAAATCTACCTACTCACTCTTGGATTTTTGCCAACATCAAAGACAGGAAATCATGACCCACAATTTTTCATAGATTTGGAACAATAATCTCTTCAATAATAAAAAAGAAAAGGCAAATTCAAAATGTATTATAGCTAAGGTCACTGAATATGTTACAATCATGTTGGATAAAGAACCCAAAAACAAAAAAATATCTGGGTAAAATGGGAGCCACCAAAAATATCATGGTGCATCGCGGACGCGGGAGTGGAGTCGCGTTCGCGAAGAGGAGTGAGTCAGTTGGGGACCCTAGGTCCTTGGTCTACGTGTTCGCGAGGTGAGGGTCGCGTTCGTGAAGGTATGAGTTGGTTAAGCATCATGTTCGCGAAGCAGTGGTCACGTTCGCGAAGAGCAAAGCGAAGAGGCAGTCTGAGTTGGCTTACGCGAACGCGAGAGGCGTTCGCGTTCGCGAAGAAGGAAGTGTCTAGGCAGAATCTTTAAATTCAAAAATGAGGGTTTAGTTCATATTTTCAAAAACTCATTAGAGAGCTCAGGAGAAAGCAAATTTAGAGGGGATTTTCATAGGAGTGAATGGAGTAAGTGTTCTTCACTTTGTTTGGGTTAAATTCCATGATTATGTCTTGATTTTTATCATTTAATTTGGGAATTTAGGGTGAAAATTGGGAAAAGATGGAAGAAAGTTTGGAGAGTGAATTTTAGGGATTTGGAGGACCATTTGATGTCGGATTTTGGTGAATTTGATATGGGTAGACTCATAAGTGAATGACTTTCTAGTTTTATGATTTTACGGATTCTGAGACGTGGGCCCGGGGGTCGGGTTTGGCCAGTTTTAGGATTTTTGAGGTAATTTAATTACTTTTGCTTGGTCTTTGTTTCTTTAGCATGTATTAATGATAATATATTGGTTTTAGTTAGATTTGGGTCATTTAGAGGCCGAATCGAGAGGCAAGGGCGTCGCGGGATAAAGTTTGGCTTAATTTGAGGTAAGTAACGCTTCCAAACTTAGTTCTGAGGGTTCGAAACCCCAAACTATGTGTTCCATGATTACTATTGAGTTGACGCAAATGCCAAGTGATAGGCGTGTGGGCGTGCACCGTGAGAATCGCGGCCTTGATCATTCCATGGCACCGCTTAATGAATCTTTCTTGCTAATATCTATGTTGTGATTATGTGATTAAGTTAATGAGTTGTAAATCATGCTAATTGTCATATTAAAGCTTCATGCCGATACTGTTGAGACCCGAGAGGTTGTTTCTTGCTGTAATATCATTAGTTTCATTGATATTTTGTACTCAGTCCTGTTCATACATTTTATACCATGCCTCGGTCTCGATTTTTGTTATTTGGCACATCATATCATTGTTCGGGCTAGTATCATGACATTGTGAGCCCTTGTGGGCGAGACTAGAGAGTGATGACTGAGTAAGGCCGAGAGCCTGATTGTGAGTGACAGTTATGGGATCGGGCTGCATGCTACAACGGTTATGTTGATGATTATGATAGCGTTTGGGTTGTAGAAGCCCCTCCGGAGTCTGTAACACACCCCCAGTGAGCGCAGTTGATGATATTGAGGGATGGATCTTCCCTGGACATGGATTTTATCCGAAGTATTTATACCTGTAGATGGATCTTCTCCATAAGGCTGGAATGGCCTTCCTCGGTATTGGATGACTGCGGTCAGTGATGTGTATTCCGAGATGGATTTCCCTGATCCGGATGGCCATATATAGTACCGAGTGGTTGAGAACATGTGAGAAGAGGTACACAGAACATTGATCATGTTGTTTGTGCATTGGTACATAGAGATTTTCTGAGCTTTATACTCCGTACTGTTCAGATTGTATTTATTTACTGTTGGGTTTTTACTTAAACTGCAAGCATGTCTACTTTTCTGTACAGTTCAATTATATTACCTGTTGAGGTTTGGTTCGTCACTACCTGTGAGTCCATAATTTGGACTTGTTACTTACTGAGTTGGTGTACTCATGTTACCCCATGTACTTTGTGTGCAGATCCAGGTATCTCGGGCCACGGTAGCGGTTGCTGATCATTTCAGTTGTGGATTTTCCTTGGAGATAGCGAGGTAGAAGTCTGGCGATCGCAGTCCCGCCTTTCTCCTTCCTTATCTTCCTCTTAGTGTGTTTGTTGGCTATTCTCTGACTATGCTAGTCTTGTTTTATTTCGAACAGGTGTAGTATTTTGCTCATGACTTAGTGACACCCGAGGTTGGGCTTGTATATTTTTGCTTTGTTTTGATTTTACTTTATATCATTTATCGGAATTCAGTTGAAAACATGTTTTTACTTAAGTTTTCAACGAAATATGGATTATTTGGAAATGATTTGGCTGGCCTAGTTTCACGATAGGCGCCATCACGACCGGCTCGATTTAGGGGCCGTAACACAAATCAACTACTGCCCAGGTAGAGTTGGATTCAAGAGCCTGAATCTCTTGATGAATTGCCTCTACCCATTTCTTTTGTTGAGCTGCTTCTTTGAAGGTCTTTGGTTCAGTCAAAGTGGAGAAAGCACCTAGATATGATTGGTAGTTTGTTGATAGATGAGAGTAGGCAACATAAGAGGATATGGGATACTTACTACCTTTGGAAGAATTAGTAGCAGTGACATAGTCTTTCATCCAAATTGGAGGTGCATGAGTTCTTTGTGGTCTCACAATTATGGATGAAGGATCTGCAGATTGTATGGCATGAGGCTCAGAAGTTGCTGGTGTGGATTGGTCTACATTCTCAATGTCTATTAACTCAAAAGTTGAGCCTGATGGAACTGTTTCATATAACTCCCCTTGAATGCCATTATCATCAGTGGTTGAATTGTCAACTGGAAGATGCATGGTAACATGATCTGTCTTAAGAATGAGAAGATCAACTGGTGGCAAATCCTGTTGTAATGAGACTGGATTTTGAGCAAGGGTTGTACCCTGCAAGATTGACTGATTCTCAACTGTGATGTGGGTAAACATGTCTTCCTCAGTACCTGAAAGGTTTTTGAATGAAAAAATGTATTCTTTAAAAATAACATCTCTACTAACAAAGAAAGTTCTATTTTCCAAGTCATAGAGCCTATATCTCTTTTGAGTGTCAAAATAACCAAGGAAGACAGTTCTTTTTCTCTAGGAGCAAACTTATCTCCCATTGGCAAGCTACTTGCATACCCCCAACAACCAAACACCTTCAGATGTTCTACACTGGCTTTCTTGTTGTAAAGCAGCTCATATGGAGTTTTTCCTTCTAACACAGGAGTTGGTAGCCTATTTATCAAATATATTGCAGTCCTTACACATTTACTCCAAAATCTAATAGGCACTCCACTTTAAAATTTTAAAGTCCTGGCCATTTCAAGGATATGTCTATGTTTTCTCTCCACAACTCCATTCTGTTGTGGAGTATAAGGGCAACTACTCTTATAGACAATCCTAAGTGAAGCAAATAAGGGCAACTACTCTGATGCACAATCCCAAGTAAGGCAAACAATTCATTGCATTTAGAATTAAAGAATTCACTACCATTATCAGACCTCAAACATTTCACAGATACAACAAACCTTACTATTGAGATGAAATTCTTTAGTACAACCACAACTTCACACTTAGAATTCATCAAACATACCCATATATACCTGCTAAAATAATAGCAAAATACTATTTTTATCATATGTGGGCACTTTTTAAGGCCCCCAAACATCTAAGTGCACAAGCTGAAAAATGCTAGTGGACTTTGTATTACTAATAAGAAACTGAAGTCTGCATTGTTTAGCTAAGGGACATATGTCACAGTCCTCAATGTCAGTGTTACTGACTTTATTCTGCACTGTAGACACATGTTGTATAGTCTTCAAAGAGGCATGCCCTAGTCTGTGGTGCCATACTATGCTATCTGACTTCTTTTTCAAGGTTGTTCCTGCCAATACTGCTGCTCTCCCCCTTAGCAAGTATAAGCCTTCTGATTCTTTACTAATCCCCAGTACCTTGCCACTATAAAGCTCCTAAAACAAGCAGAAATTAGGGTAAAAGTTGAATGAACATCTCAGTTCCTTGGTAAGTTTTGACACTAACAATAAATTAAATTTAAAGCCAGGTACATGTAGAACATTTTCCACATTTTTGTTTCCTAGGACCATTGAATTTCCTGCATGTTTTATCTCTGCTCTAACCCCTGTTGGTAATTGCACACCACTATGTTCTTGTCCTTTCATGCTTCTAACATTGCTTAATACTTCCTTATTATGAGTAATGTGATGTATGACTCCTGAATCTACTATCCATTCTTCTATTGATGGACTGCAAAGTCGAGAGGCTATACCTGCCATATTTGATGAGAAATCTCCTATTGTTGGTTTGTTCAAGAGGCCTACCAGCTGTTTGTATTGTTCTTTTGTTAGCACATGAGTCTGAAATGGATTTCCAGACCCTGTTGCTTCTTCAGTACTTGCAGCATTTACATAAGGTCTAGTTCCTCCACTTGGAAACTTCTTCTTGCTTTTAAAATCTGATGGATATCCGATGATCTTGTAAAAAATTTCTTTCAAATGTCCTTTATAACCACAATGTTCACAGATTATGCCAATCTTCTTTGGCTTGAAGACCCGACCTCTTCCTGCCATCATAATCAAAGGATCCTTGTTTGTATCTGTAACTCCTAATGATCTCTGGCTTTCCTCCTGTGTCACTATTGCATAAGCCTCATTTATAGTGACAACAAGCCTCCTCAACAACAGATTGCTCCTTACATTACTATACGTCTCATTCAATCCCATCAGAGAATTGTAACAATCTCTGATTAGCTAAAAGTTCCAGTGATGATCTAGATTCCTCACATTCACAAGCAGAGGTTAAAATCAGTACATCTAATTCATTCCACAAGTCACTCATTTTTGTGTAGTAACTAGTTACAGAATCAGTACCCTGTTTTAAGCTAGCTATTTCTGTCCAAAGATGATATATTCTCGTCAAGATACACCTATTAAATTTCTCCTTGAAATGACTCCAAACCTTCTTAGCATTAGAAGCAAATACAATACTAGGCATTAACTCACCTGCAACAGTGCTTCCAATCCAGCGATAACACGATTGCATTGCATTTCTCTCATTGTTCAGCAAGTTCTCCTCTATACATGCTTTTGACACACGTTCCGTCCATGAACCCTAGCTTTCCTTTTCCTCTCGATGCTAGCTTCATCGTCGTATTCCACAAGGCATAATTTTCTGGTCCTGTGATTTTGATATGAAATAGAACTAAGCCCAGAGCATCGGAAGCTTGAAGGAACAACGGATGATTGTGCTCTAGCAAGGTCACTTCATTTCCAGCCATGTTCGCTCAAATCGGAAAACTCAAAACCCTAATTTCGGAGTAATTTCCCTGCTTTTCTTCTGAATTTCAAATCTAACCTCTAGAATTAAGATCGAGGCTCTGATACCATGTTAGCTGAGCTAGATTAAGCAAGCTCCAGCAGTAATTCATACATGCAGTGAAGTTTATCAATGGAACAGTGAAATCGTAAGAGAGAACAAGAGAGAAGAGAGGAAGAAGAAATCGGTTCATTTTCTATTTCCTGTTGTGATACAGAGGAAGAGATCTGTGTAATCCCTTTTATCACTAGTTACAAGTCCTATATTTTCTCCTATTTACAAACTACTCCCTTCTAGTTTCTTGTAGGTCCCTTTAACATCGTTCTCTTCAATACTAATACCCATCGAAAGACACATAGACAAAACTAGTTTAGCTCATTTCATATCATCCATTTTATATTCATTACCTTTTATTTCACACGCGAATCTTTATATAAATAACCGGTCGGATGCATTGTTTACTTTTCGTAGCCGTATATATAGATTATATACTGATATTATACATGATTATATACATATTATACATCATACGGCTATTTGTAGTCTAAGCGGTTGGGTGAGCGACTGTTTAGGTTAATTTTTCAAATTAAAATTATAAATATAAGGAAAGCCTCCAACTTACAGTAAGAGTATTTTCCAATATCATACTGTTGTTATTATAAAGCTGTGCATATTCTTGAAACTGTTGTAGATGTCAAGGCCTGTGTGGTGCTGCTGGATTTGTAGGATTTAAGCTTTAAGATTTCTGTAGTACTGAAGTATATGACACGAAAAAAGTAGAATTGGTGGTTAGAAATTCTGGGAAAATGCTACAATTGTATATATCATTAAGAAAATAGATATAGTACCACTTTTGCACTTCAGAAAGAAGTGGCATATATTCCATGAATCTACTTGTTGAGTCTTTTTCAGATTAAACATTAATGAAGAAGCACAACGTTAAATTAAAAATTTTAATTTTTGAAGAAGGACATATTTAAAGTTAATTTGCACTAATTCTAAACAAGCTAATAGAAAAACAAAAGGAAAAATGGCGAGCCTCCAATGCAAGAGTTTTAATTACTATCTTTTTTTCACAAAATCCAATACAAGAGTTTTGATTATCTTTTTTTCACAAAACACACTCACAGACATAAAGTATATATAAAGAATCGATGTCCAAAAAGAGTAAATAAAACTGAAAATTTCGGAAGTATTTCATTTTCATTTTCTCCCTCAGTATCGTAGAATTAATTTGATTTAACTTAAAGCAGGGTAAATTTCACAAATGATTTTAAATATAACTATGATTTTTTTTCACCAAAGTCATATCATTTTGTTTTCTCACATAAAAATCATAAAATTATTACTAACTCTCACAAAAATCATAGTGACCGAAAATACAACTTTTCAGTAATATTTTCTTATTCCATGGTTTTTTTAAAAAAAAAATTCTGTCTAATAAATAATAATTCAACTAAAACAGGAATGATCCAACCTGATCTAACTCCGGGACCTAATACCCATATATATAAATTAAAACAATACTAAAAGTGAATCATTCAAACACTATATTTCTATCTTTTATTTATTTTCAAGATTTTCATTCAAATTTATAGCATTTTTTTATTTTAAGTGCTCTCTAATTATACCTTTTTTTTTTTGTTAGAACTCATGCATTCCAAACTAAGTTTTTCGTAGGGGAAAGATTCAATATTTAGGAGTATTTTAACGTATGTAGATGGGTATTGGGTGCGGTTGGGTCGGGACATTCCTATTTTAAGAAAAAAATACAAAAATGACCAGTTGGCCGAAACTAATTACATTCGCTAGACAAAAAATAAAAAAATATTATGGTATATAACACACACACACACACGCGCGCGCACACACACATATATATATATAATTTACTATTATTTTTTGAAGCGGCAAAAAATATATATTTATTCTATTTTAATTGGATTATTATTTAGTATGCTGAAAAAAAAAAACGAAAAAGTTGGAATAAGAAAATACTACCGGAAAATTGTATTTTTCGGTCACTATGATTTTTATGTAAATTTGTGAAAGTTTTATGATTTATATGCGAAAAATAAAATTATATTGACTTTGGTGGAAAAAGTAATAATTATATAATCATGTGTAAAATTTACGAATAAAGTATCACTTCAGTGACAAAAAATAATGAGATATAAAGGTGCTGGACACTTATGTCACTTGCAAGTATGAATTGTTGGACTTTGATGAATCAAAAGTTAATCATTTCTCCTAATCTCCAAACATCTAGATTTTTTCCCCTCTAATATATTATTTAACAAATCAGTCCACTGACATAAGATAAACTATACAATTATGGGAGAAAGCAGGGAGAATTGGGATAGTCTAATGTCTTTCTTATTAGTTGATACCTCAACGGGATTTTAAGAACCAAAATGGAGTCGTAAAGCTTTAATTACCGAATCACTTAGCCTCATAAAAGTTGTGAAATAACTGATTAAAGAAGTGCATAAAAATACTTACATCGATTCACATCGAATCTTTGAAACTTTTCCAAAATTGAAATTCTCGTTTGACGACATAAAAATGAGAGATATATATGTCAAATTCATCACGAACAAACAATTGCTGGTGAGTATATTTTGCATAAAATCTGAAATAAGTACAAAAAAAAAATGTCGTGTAACGCTAGAAAATTAAGATGTTAAGAGATGAGAAAAGAGATATCTATTGGTTTGAAAGAAACCTAATTGGCGTTCTTTATGGTACTTAATTTTTCCTCAAGTTTTAAGATATTTGGTTGACTTACTTATTTTGAAACATCGAATAATCCGTCAAGAAAAAAAGACCGATATAACCTTGGCGAATTGTTCGATGCAAGATCAAAAGACTAAAGCACCCTTGACTCAAAAAATATCAGTTACGTTCTATGTTTATTGCTTCTCCTTTACAAATTACTCAATTCTTATTCTCAAATCTCCAAAGTGAATAAGTACAAGTATCTCAAAAATGGAAGTTGCACATCTTTGCTTGCTCCTAGTTCATGGTGGAATTCATCGCCATGAATATAATCTTCCCCTCTCACAGACAATCATGTACTTGAGGATCAATTGAGTATATAATCTTGTAAAGGATCTCATGTTTGCCCCTTTATGTATATTTTTTAATCATTTATTCTTTACCTTTCTATATAGACATATCAAAGATTTACCACATTCACTCGGCATTAAATGTAGAAGAGTTTCCATGTGGTCAATGTGAGTAAATGATTTTGTGAGTATAACTACGCAATGTACATAGGAGTATATGCCAATAGCCCGTTTGGCCAAGCTGCAAAAATCAGCTTATTTTGAGAAGTGTTTTTTTTCAAAAGTGCTTTTCTCAAAAGTATTTTTGGTGAGAAGCAGTTTGTGTTTGGCTAATTAGTTTGAAAAGCACTTCTGAGCAGCAATTAGTATTTGACCAAGCTTTAAAAAACTGCTTCTAAGTGTATTTTTCTCAATAGTGTTTCTCAAAAAAGTGCTTTTGGAGAGAAGCTACTTTTTTCTGCTTCTCCAAAACTGCTTCTGCTTCTCCTCAAAAGCACTTTTTTCCTTTCAGAAGCTTGGCCAAACACCTCAAATTGAGGCCAAAAGTGCTTTTGGCAAAAAAAAACACTTTTGGCCAAAAATAAGCTTGGCCAAACAGGCTACAATGTACGAATACACTTGTAAGATACTCATTAGAGTAAAGAATCATATCTGATAGAAAAGAGTTGAAGAATTTATTTTGCAGAAAAATCAATATCTTACTCCAAAATTTCGAGGGAATCATAACCTGACAAGGGGTTCAGTTATATTTACTAGACTAGATAACAAGATACAACTGCTGATCAAAAATAAAATCTAAACAATGAAATTAATCCTGATGAATGTTTGGAAAAAGTGAAGGACGTCTTCCTTTTCTCATAGGACAAATATTCCATTCCGACACGAAATTTAAATCTAATCTTCACCCCAACACTAATTTCATTGAGTATTCATTTCGGTCTCAATTGCTGACGAATCATCATCTCGACCCAATAGATAAAATTCTACCAGAGCAAGAGACTTTTTTTAAATGTCCTGTTCTTGAGAAAAGATGTAAATTCTCATTTCAGTTTAGGACACCTTGAAATTAAGTAACCAACACTCATCCAAAGAGTAAATGATTACAGTAAAAACCTATTATTTCAAATGATCTGCCCACAGCTAAAGGGCAGCACGGTGCACTAAGCTCCCGCTATGTGCGGGGTCCAAGGAAGGGCCCAACCACAAGGGTCTATTGTACGCAGCCTTACCCTGCATTTCTGCAAGAGGTTGTTTCCACGGCTCGAACCCGTGACATCCTGGTCACATGGCAGCAACTTTACCAGTTATGCCAAGGCTCCCCTTCAACATCTGCCCACAGCTAGGGGGAAGAAACTATCTTCCTTGTCCCTAATCAGACTAACTTCATAATGCATCTGAAGAGAACTCAATATTTAAGAAACACATCAGTGCAGGTTCTGTAACAGAAAGTTATCTAATTTGAAGCGGATTAGTTCAAGTGTACCTTAAGCAGCTCCTTTTCAAAAAAAAAAAAAAAAAAAAACTAAAGAAAGACACTGAGCACATCACCCCAATTGTTCATGGTGTTGTAGAGGCCATGGTATTAGTCTTCCTTGAGACAGTACACAGTAACCTAATAATCTTTTCCAATCATGCACATATCGCATTACATACAAAAACCAAGTCCAGTTTTTTGTTATATGACAAACTTGAAACTGCACAAAATGCGAAAGTTTGCAATGAGATAAATGTCACCATCATGTACAAAACAAGTCTCAACCATCTGCCATCTGCCATCTTCCCAGCTTCATGCAGGCTACAGAAGGTCATTTGACCTACTCTGCCAATATAGTGCATCCTTACACTGCTCGATGTCCTGATGAATCTTTTCACCCAGCATTTCAAATACTTTGACAGACCTTTCTGCCTCTCCTGCTCGGCTTTTCGCCTCTTGCAAGCGCCTTTCAGCCTTTTTGAGCCGTTTCTCTGCTGCTAAGACCTCCCCATTCCTTTCTACCAAGTCCTTTTTAGCTGCTTTAGTGACAAGCATTGTAGTCACCCTTAACTCCATTAGATTGGAAGACTTTTTCTTCACATCTTCCTCTTCGGATATCTCCTCAAGATACTGCTGCAGCCAAGAAACATCAAGCTTTGCATCTGCAGCATCAGAGACTACAGATTTCATATCTTGAATGGCAGAAAAATTAGCATCAATATCACTGGTTTTCAGCTGCCTGACAACATCACTAACCACCTCAAGAAGGGAAGCTTTGACGGTCGGTGATTTATACTGACAGTTGGCTGTAATGTCACCATACTTGCTAAAAATGGCAGCAAGTGTAGGAGCACTGCTCACTTTTACTTTATAGCCATGCACATCAACCAATTCACAGCATTCATCACCATCTTCGATAGGAGAACCTAGGGAAACCTTTCTAGGTGTTGTCAAGCTCATTGGATTTCCCTCTATCTCAGATTCTGAAACTTCAACTTTGATCCTTTTAATTTGGTGCATTCCTTTTTGAGTTAAATCACGTTGCATGGTCCTTAATATAGAAATACTTCATTCAGCTCCAATTCCATTAATTATTATGCAGAGGGGGTTAAATGCCATATAAATAACTTACTTTGTTGGACGAGGAGTCAGATCATCAGTTGCTTTCCCCTGCCAATTTTTCAAGCATAGACAGGTGTTATGAAATAAATTAAAAATGGGCTTTCGAATTTCTATTAAGGTATCTAACAGAGTAGTCAAAAGTGGAAAGTGCAGCAAAGCGCCAAAGTCAATTGGGGCTTTAAGAGCAATGCACAATTAAAGCTTAGGTTTTAACGAAGAAAAGCGCTACTGAAAAGTGAAAACAGTGAAATACATAGAAGTAATGCAAGAAGATGTAACTATAGACACAAACAATAAATATTTTGACAAAAGAAGGAAAAAAAACAATAATTAAGCCATATATTTGAAGTAAAATGAAAATCAAGTCAATCAAGTTAAAAAACCATTATTTTTTATTCAGATGACAAGATGTTTTAACTTTTTAGTGGCTAGATTTCTTATACTAAATTTCCAATTATCTTTTCCTAATCATTAAAAGTTTAGTCATAGCATTTTATTAACAGTTAGTGTATAACTTTGTCAACTAAATTCATTGTCTAGTGTACTGCTTTTAAAGACATAGTTCATCGATGAGAGGGGCACGCTTGCCGCCTGCCATAGAGGGCTCCTTCTTGTCCCGATGTGGAAGAAGTGTATACACATGGGCCTACAATCTCGACCTTAGTATGAAAATAATCTACTATCTAGAAATCGACAGTAGCGCCAATTAAGCGAGGCGAAGCGCACAACCCAAGTTTCAGGGTTTAAGGGTGCCTTAATTGAGCCTTTAATAACATTGATATCTAAGGTCTGTACATCCCAAGGCAAAATGTCAAATATTGTTTGATACATTGGACATTAGCATTACTTGAGCATGAATATGTCTCAGAATGCGATGTACCCATGGAATGTCTTTATATATGTCTAAACGTGCGTAAATAATCTAAGAGCTTTTGAACTCTAAATTCTCACTACAAATCTCGAAGGTTGTCTCAAACTCTAATTTAAAGCATGGGAGTATACGAAATCGTAAACTAATGTGGACTAGCAGCAAACTCTGCCCCGACTTGAATTTTCTCCTTTATCTTAAGAGAACCTCAAAGATTGTTTGTTGAAGCATTCTGTTAATCATAGTAAAGCCACATACGACTATGTTGTGTTAACTCAAGTTAAAGCCAAGATAACCATAACTAGACCCCTTAATTAGATGCTTGAACTGATAGGAAAGTAAGCTGACTGACACCTACAAATTGAACTTCCACAGTTTAATTTTCTCTCTTTATCCGTAGAGAACCTCAAAGACTATTTGCTGAAGCATTAAAGACACGCACAATTAGATTGTCTTAACTCTAGTTTAAGTCAAAGGATGAATATAGAAAGACCGATCCATAAGATTAGATGGGAATGAATTGGAAAGTAAGCTAATTAATACTTACAAATTGAACTGCCACAGTTAAATTGTTGAGTGCAGTGGTGGAACAAGTTCCAACTAAAAAAGCCACTGATTGCTTATTCCATAACTCTTAAGAATCCCATGAGCAAACCGTCTATTGCAACAGTGACACAAGGACAGTTTTTTCTGCCTCTCCCTCAACATTATATGAAGACACTTTTCTGCCTCTCTGTCGATGTTAAATAACTTTTTCTGCCTCTCCCTCGACATTATATAAAGGCAACTTTTCTGCCTCCTTTCCGTGAAATTTGACATAAGAACACAATAACCTAACATTATCCAGTAGCAAATGAGAACTGTCGCCGATTTTTTTAATCTCTACATTTTTACTTGAACTCAAAGATTAAAGATAATTACTTTAATAATCCTATAGCATGAAGAGAACTACAAAATGAGGGACAATAATTTGAATCGGAATTTATGGACGATAGTCTTATCAGATAGGAAAATGCTAGTGCATTTGACAGCTAGGGCGGTCTTCCCGTGATTTCACTGACTTCACTAAAGGGGAAAAAGTTGGATGTTATTCCAAAATACAGGGTTAAAGAAATTGCAGGAAAATCTCGTTGGGTTTGGACGATCAAAGGGGAAGCCTTGTTATGGAAACTTGTTAATGCATTTTAAGGTATGACAACTTCCCCAAAGAGGTAAATGGATTTTAGCGAAAATAAAATAATTGTTGAATCGCACCGCTCAGCAACATGATATGCCATCACCCTTACTAGGAATGAAAAGGCACATAGACTAAAGATGGAAATGCAGTAGAGAACAATAATAGCACTACTGACCAACCCATAAGAAGGTATTACGTGGATAATGATCCAGGAATCATCTAAATGGAACGTTATTTGGGGATCTAGCAGCCAAGAGGGAAGAGGTGTGAAAAGTTGAACATTCTTTCATATCTATTCGCTGTCATACAAGGCAGCACAATACAGCATCTTGGCCAAGCTAACGTATATGACAAGAATTCAATGCTCCTTGGATAATCATTAGCGATCATTCACAAATGGACCATATATCTGCTTTAATGATAATCGGCAAGGGAGAAATTAAGGAAATATGGACAATGGGTGTCTTTTGGGATCAGATGAGTAAAGGACATTACTATAGTGGAAATTGTAAGAAATACAAGAGGAAACACAACTTAGTCTTGACAGTATGCAGTGTAATGTTTGATAGGAGTCTTTTTAGTCTGTTTTGATATGTGTATGTGAGTCGAAACTGTCGACAATCTCTGAATCTAGAGAATCCCAAGTTATTGAATATATGTGATAACCCAAATCGAGTATTAGATTAAGTGGGTCCAAATGGAGTGAAATGGATAGTGAGGATCCACATAGCCAACTTAAAATTGAAGCACAGTTGCTGTTATTGTAGTTGTAGAGAAAACATGGACGGCTGAGATGAAGCAGAGCACGAGCTTGAAAGCTCAACAGAGAAACAGAAAGAGATGAGTGTCATTATAATCTTTTCTCCCCGGGATCTAACAGTTTGATCAATAGTGTGATTTGTAGTATATAAAGAACCTTCTGTCTATTTTGGTTTCGAGTTTGCTATATATTCACAAAAGAAAGGCTAAAGAAAACGGCAGAACCATAAACGACTTTTCTCAAGACCCAATTATGGTAAAAGAATAAGAATAAGGCCCTTTCAGCTTTTACCAAGGGAAACATAGAGGAAGTTGGAGATTTAAATTACTATTGATCACCAATCAAAAAGCAACTGCCATTGATCAAATGTAACTCAAGACAGAAGTTATCTCAGAAGCCTAGCAGGCCTTTGCTGACCTCCAACCAAGAAAACAGAAAAACTCTTACACCAAGAGAAATAATAAATTCAGTTATGTGCTTACACCACCAGAGAAACAAAAGGTATTGTGTAAAAGGAGATGCGGTAACTACAACTATGTAAGCTTTGCAGTATAAACATAAAATGTTGCCTGTTCCAATCAAATTCTTTCAACGTGACAAAAAAGAGAGGAAATTTTATTAATTAACTAAAACTTCTTCAATCAACTTATCTTATACAAAATTTGATGATGAAATATGAAAACAATAAAAAATAAATAGAGTAATGTAATCTTAGAAAGAGATCTGAACAAAAACATGTGTAGCTCACAGGCAGAAATCTTCCACAAAAGTACTCTCACCTTCTTCTTTTTCCTTAAATGACGATATGAATCAATGATGCAACCAAGGCGCCTGCACATTAACAACTTATGTTATCAACCACTAAATTGTTTCGCACATATTTGAGAAAGCAAGAGTTGTGAAGAATATAACGTGAAAGTTTTAAACTTCAAAATGCAACATAGTATCTTATCCTAGTTCATAACAAAAAATAGTACTCCTATCGACTGTATTTTTGCATTACTACAGTGTGTCCCAGTAGTTGGTCTAGTCCTTCTGATGCATTAAAAAGAATTTAATGGAAATCTGCACCTCTGGACAAATAACAAGGAATGCAATCAGTAAACACATTGAACACCCAAAAAAAGTTCATTCACATTTTCTTTTCAAAAAAAGTTCATTCACATTCTACCTTTACTGGGGTTTATTTCAGAAGTTTATTAATACTTCAAAATGGACAACAACAGAAAAACTTCGCCACAAACATAACATTATTCTGTTGTTTATTATTCACATACAACTTATCAAGTATATACTAAAGCCGTGCTTGACTTTTAGCTTTTTCATTTTAGCATGTACATTCAGAATAAATTCTTAAAAAGTCTTATATCTTGTTTAAATCCCAAATATACTAGAAAGAAATTGCCTATCCACAAAAAACTAGAAAGACCTGTTATTATCTGGAACTTCTTTTGATAAGTTTAATTATCTGGAAAACGAAGTAACCTTTCAGGTTTTTTGTTTTCTTAAAAAATTAGGAAGGGTGTATGTCAGTAATTCTGTAATTAAATTAAAGAAGGCAGGAGGCAAAAAAGAAGGTTTCATTTTTAAGGGAAACGTAGTAAGGAAAGATCTCATTCTGTTGAAAGGGCAGAGACAAAAGAAAGAATTTAACATGATTCTATTAAGTAAATGGCTGAAGGCTCTATTATAACAGGTTGGACATTTAAGGGCATCGCTTTTAGCTCCGAAGCTTGCTAGGATACTTTCAGTGATGGATGCATTACTTAAGAATCCACCTTTGCAAGAAGATTTGAACACGGTTTATGGTTGGACACAACCATCACTATTCTGATGCATGCAATTAACATATAACATTAAAGCATATAACATACACTTCCAACCAAGGGTGAAGATAGATGTGTAGGGGTAGTTTACCTGAAAATGAGGACACCAATAGCACAGCAAGAGAAGCAAACTAGTGAAATAGGGAAAGGAAGGCAAATGTATAAAGTTTGGACATCCAACCTATCGAGAAGTTTTGCTAAAGAAAAAGAAAAGGAAGAAAGGAAAATAAAAGGATGTGAATTTTCAGTGAGACTTGCAGGTAAATCCATGCCTATGTGAGACAACTACAATAAAAGTGGATTGTTGAATTTAGATTCAATGTACTGAGAGGAAAATGAAAGGGCGCTAAGAAGTACAGGAAAAGCTAAATGAAGGTGGTTCACTCTTGTATCTATAGCTATCCAGCACGTAACAATGATCTAAGTTTTAACTCTGACGCTAATATTTCACTCTCTGTCAGACATAGTTGTAACCAATGAGATGCCAACTGTAAAAGTTGCACCCTCAGTTCTCACTATCGTAATCTCGAGACAATAGGGACAAAATGTTTCCCCATGTCAACTTTAAAGCAGCATTCTAAATCATCATAATGACTTTCCACGAATGAATAAGTTGGGTGAAGGAAGCTTACATGTCAAACGAATCACTGGGACCAGAAACAATCTCTCTCCTCTGAAATACATCCACCAATAAGTTATGCAATTAAAGACAAGTACAGAACAGACGAATAGAGAAGAGAAGGGAAAAGAAAAGACTGGTAGGAACCCACAGGATCTGATGCATTGTCCTCTACAACCAGTTCCCAGTGTTCGCTTGTAAGATCTAGCGTTTCTTCATCACCATCATCATAGATCACCTTAGAATACCATGAGAAAAAACATAAATGATAAAACATTACCAACACACAAGAAGCTGCTCGTCAAATTAACTCCAAATTAGATTCCGAAAATAATTCTGCCTGTGAAAATGTATACTGACACCCAGCCTATTAACATATGAGCATCAACCAGCTGAAGACCAAGGGAGTATGATTACATATAGCAGTTGACGTCAGTTAATATACAAGATAAATAATGTCTTACTAAAACATGCTAAATCTTTACCATATGCTTCTTCTCTGGACGGTCAAACAAGGCGATATGTCCCTCATAGAACCTACAGAATATGAATTCTATGTAATGTAACATTTGAACTAAAAAATATACTACATTAGAACGAAACAAAATAATATGTCAAAGTAAATAGAGGATAAAAAGGAAGCAGCTAAATGCTCAAAAGTCTGCCTCTACGGACCTAACAATTTTTTCTGAAAAAAGAACCATAAAAATACTACTAAATCTTTAATTAAATGTCCTTTGCACAATGATACTACCAAATCTCTAAAGACACAATGACTGAACCAAGCGCCAACAAGATACATTTGCTTAGCATCTTAAAGTTGTCATATTACTCCTTAAGAATGGTTTCTATAGGTTGAACTTTGAAACGCATATTCCCGTACTGAATTTCTTCCCACAAGCATTGGTGGAAAAAGTTATCCGGTACCTGTGCTAGTGGGAGGCAGCAAATATCCCATGGAACTAGTCCAAGCGTGCAGGAATCACCCACAGCATAGTTCGACTCAGTCCAATCAACCTTTTACGGCTTTTAGTCATACATTGTTAACATGCAGGTGTGTACCAGGCTCCCCTTCTCTAAAACAAGTCAACTCAGAATTTCATGCCAGGAGTTTAGATGCTCACAAGTCCTTATGATGGCTGGACTATACCAAGTACTTTTATTTAATTTTTACAACAAGAAACTTTAATATTACAATTGCCCATACTAATCCATCTTCTTTGCCCTGTCCAGCTAATTAGGGGTTCGATACAACAACAACAACAACAACAACGACCCAGTATAATCCCACAAGTGGGGTCTGGGGAGGGTAATATGTACGCAGACCTTACCCCTACCCCGAAGGGTAGAGAGGCTGTTTCCAGGACTAATTAGGGGTTCGATGTAGTCACTATTTCCTTCATGATTCAAACAGATCCCAGTATTTCTTTATGCATTCTAGACATCTATTTCTTATCATTAACATTTAAAAATATTTTACCTACCTTCTGCACATAACATCATAATTGAGGCTGATTCTTAAACATTAGTCATATTCAGAATATTATGACAGAGTGATTCATTCAGAGTTTGTTCAAATGAAAAAAATTGTACTCACTCAGTGAAAGAGCACTTAAAACATTAAAAGCTTTTAACAGGAATAGCAGAAGCTAGACTGCGTAATAATTAATTCAGTGAAATCACATACCTTTGATCCAGTGGCCACCAAACCCTTATTCTGCAGCCAATCAGCTCCTCACCTTGCTCTCTGACAACCTTATCCGCAGAATACTGAGAAGATTATAGAGAGGCTCATAAATCTTGAAAGCAAACAACATTAATCAATGCAGAGATGAGCTGGAAGCATGGACATTATGCACTTCAAATTTCTAATTGGTCAAAAGTCTTTTCTCTTCAGTTACAAAAGAAAACTAGATTTTTTTTATAAGTAAAATGGAAAACTAGTTTCAGCATATAAATAACCTCGTTAACTGTTAACATTCACTTTAGTAATCACTTACTGAAGGTTGTCTAATATCATTAACCATAAGCCAGCTCTAATAAGTGATAATAAATGTTTACCTCTTCTTGTGATGGCAAGGTCTTCCTTTTACGTTGTTCTTTAGAGGCTTTCGGTAAGGTCCTTTTCTTGGTTATTGAAACAGAATCCAATGCCTGCACAACATAATAAATCCAAGACTAAAGGGGTAGAACAAATAGTTTATTTAAATCCACATAACTTCCAAATTGAGAACATTCACTTTAGTAATCACTTATTCGAGGTTGTTTAATATCATTAACTATAAGCCAGGTCTAATTGATGATGATAATAATGTTTACCTCTTCTTGTGATGGCGAGTTCTTCCTTTTATGTTGTTTTTTAGAGGTTTTGGAAAAGTTGTTTTCTTTGGTGATTGAGAGAGAACCCAATGCCTGCACAACTCAATTTATGTACACAATAAGTCCAAAATTGAGAGGTACAACAAATACTTTACTTGAATCCACATAACTTCCTAGACGAGAACATTCACTTTAGTAATCACTTATTGAAGGTTGTCTAATACCTTTAACTATAAAAGCCAGCTCTAACTAAGGATAACAAATGTTTACCTCTTCTTGTGATGACGAGTTCTCCTTCTTACGTTGACCTTTAGAGGTATTGGCAAAGTTGCTCTTGTTGGTGATCGAGTGAGAAGCCAATGCCTGCAAAATCCAATTTATGTATTAATAAGTCAAGAACTAAGGGGCACAACAAATACCTTACCAAAATTCACATAACTTTCAAATCATATTCAGCAAATTGAAGCTAACTGTTTATATTTACTACCTCAATTCCTGATTCTTTAACTGATGGCCCCCGTCTTCTATCACGATAGCTGGCAGGTAAATTTTTCTTGTCACCTTTTTCATGTTTCTTTTCTAATGCCTCCAAGACAACAAATTCTTCTGAAGTAATCAATTTAGGTTGTGAGACTTTCTTCTTTGTTAAAACTCCGGGTAAATTTCTTGCTGAAATTGATGAAATTTGTGCACCATCATTCTGACCTATTATGTCATTTTGCTCCTTTTGGCGTCTTCTTATAGTCATTTTCGGAGTCTTCTCCACACCAGATGACAAGTACAATTCATCGGAGATAGCACATTTAGGTGAACAGCTACTTCTCTTTTTAGTATCTTTCCCATAATCCTTCCAGCGAATACAGGCTTTTGATCTCCTTTCTCCACTTAACCAAACATGATCATATCCTTCCTCTGGCTTTTTCAAAAAATTAGGTTTCCAACCTCTTTTCCTTGAAGCTTGAGTAGCTTCTGAATCTAGATCTTTTTCGGCTGCATGTATGAAACCTAAGTTTTCAGGTCGAGAATTGGTCCTTGAATCTGTATTTTTCTGCTGCTTTGTTGCATCTCCACATTGTGATCCTTTCAAAGATTTATCCATCTCTGGAACGACATCATCTTCCTTATGCTTAGGGTCATATTTCCCCAGCAAGTCAGATGGTTGATCTAAGAATGGAGTAACTTTCTCAGGTGCACCATGTGGTGCAAGCTCGCTAGAGTCGTCATTTGTAGGTGACTTGGAAGTTCCAGGTACAGATGGACCAACTTTGCTATCATAACCAGCTCCGCGGGTAAGCTCTTTTGAGTCATTATTGACCGGTGTCTTAAAGGAATCCTCTGCAGATCGCTCAAATAATACAACAGTGTCATCAGCTGAAATAACTTTAGAGTCAGCATCTGGAAGACACTTGGAAGTTGCTTCCGTGGATGGACAGGCATCGTCAAAGCAAGCAGCTTTATGATAACGCTCTTCAGGACCATTTTGTGATTTTGATGCTCCATCCACAAATTGATCAATTTCTCCTGGCCTAGAACTAGGGAGAGACTTTGTACCATTCTGACAAGGGCACAGCGAAGGAACCATTCACATCATTAGTATAAATCCAGAACAAATAACCAAACATGATTTTATCAATACCACATATGTTAACTGAACAATCCTATCAGATAGACCTACCGTAGTTTTACTTTTAGTTGCCTCTCTCCATATCAATTCAACAACTTCAGAATAATCATCAGTGGAAATCCTCAAGGACCTCAGTGCTTCTGGAAGATATGGACAAAGTTTGACAGCACTTATTTGAAGAACTCTCTCTCCTAGCATATAGGAGCGAGGTGAAACATTCTGAACCAAAAGACAACTTCATTAAAAATTCAATAAGAAAGATGCATCAAAGATAAATGAATGGAGTTGTAGAGGAGAAGCAATACCTGGTTTTCCTTCTTAACACTACTTATCAGGATGTTCAGAAGCTCCATTGAAATTCCGTCACTCTCTTTTATCATCATGCTCATTATTTCCTCGACATCCATGAATACATGATCAGGGTGGTCCGGCCTTAAAATGGGGCAAGATACAAAAATCCGTTGTCAGCCATTTCCAGAAAAAAAAAAAGAATGGCATGAGGAAAAGGTAGTCTTTGAACTTCATAAATAATCTGGTAGTTTTTGACATGCTATGTACCTTAGCATATAAGTTCATTTATACTGTATCCAATATATAAAGATACAACAGTGAATATTCGCATGCATGCTAGAACTCTTTTATATACTCCCTCCTTCCCATTTGTGATAAGAGTGTTTGATTGGTACAAAATATATATTCAAACATGACTCATCATTAATTAGTGACACTGAGAAAGAAATATCCAATTACTCCCTCCGTCCCAATTCATCCCCTCTTCCTTTAGACAAATTATGAACAAATAACATATTGGAGATCAAACCTTATGCTATTCAGAAAATGATGAAACATCTGAACAACCAATGCGTCTAACTCGAGATCCAACATCAGAATGCATGTTCGGTACTTCGCAAGAACTTCGATAATTGAAACAGCCTTTGAATAACCACAACCATCAATGCAAGACAATTTCCCAAATGCCAATACTGAAAGCTCAAAAAATTCCTGTCCAGCAATTGCGCAAGAAACTAAACTGAGAATCTAAATACTATTCATGCATCCAACTAACCAAGTAAATCATAGGTGCATAACTATTACAGAATCTGAACCATCAGTTAAAAGAAAAACAGCTTGGTTAGAAAAGAGACTAGCAACAAGTCTGACTTTATATTGAAGCAAAGAAGGCTGTAAGAGTTGTATTTGCCTGAATTATGCGATCATCATAAGGTTGATCTGGAGCTGTAATTCTCATGATCTCACCGATGCAAGATGCAACTGACACCTTCACATCTATGTCAGGATGCCGTAGAAGTCCATCTGCAGCTAGTGCTTCCCTTGCAGGTTGAAACGCATCTCGCGCCGATGCAGGTGGAACTTGCTCCACCGTTGACAGAAGATGCTCTAAATTCTGAATTCATACCAAAACCAAATGGTGAACCACATCAATTACATTGGAAACGCTTTTCTGTATAACAGATGAAGTCTAAATCATGAAGTTTTGCAGAAAATAAAGAAACAAATAAAGTTCTACACTACGTCACAAGGTCACGCATATCTCTCTCGCTCCATAGTTTTACGTGCTTTTACCGTCTGGAAGCTTGATTTTGTCCTTTACACAACAGCAAGTATAAGAGCATATAATAGATTACACTGCCAGGAAAAGTGAAAAAGCAATGCCAAATGAAAATCCTACTCTGATAAATAATTTAATATAAGCACAAGGTAAAAGCTTGGCCAAGTTCCTTAACATTAAAAAAGATTCAAAATGGATCATCTTGTATCGGAAACTAAACCTTCTTCGCTAATTTTATGCGAGGAACATGTTGATAACTGTAGATATCCTAGGTCCAGCTGCTATGTTAAACAAACAACGAAGAGTTAGAAAACTTAAGAATCATTAAACATAGTATAATATTTATTGAAGGATAAGGTATCACATTTGTCTCCTGTTCAAGCCTAAAAACTTCCTTAGGGTGAACACTAACCCCACTATCCCAAATCTACAAAAGGCAACATGCGATTCAAGCTTACAAGTGAAAGAATGTTCTTGTACTATTTTGAATAGCCAAGTTGACAACTTTTCTGGCTTTGTCCTGGCTCACCTCAAAGTTCAAGCATAAATTATTAGGTGTTTAGAGATCTCAAAGCCTTCTAATGAGTTCATACACATCTGATCCCATAAACCTTTGGTTTTCATCCAAAGCAACAAATAATTTAGGGAGACCATAAGATAATTCAAAGAATTTGTTAAACCTCGCTGCAATTCCACTTAACTTTTGCTCAAGGAGGAGATATACCCACACGAGGTGGACCATGCCAAGGAGAATTGAGGAAGTCCTAGCTTGTTGGAACAGAGATGGTAACCTTTCAAGACACAAAGAGAGATGGAAGATTGTCCAAATGCAAGTGGACAGTCTAGAAAGAGAGAAACCAGAGATGTTTGAAGATAACAAAAGTTCCATTCAGAAGCTGAAGATGAATTGTCTAGTCCTATTTTATTTTGGTGTAAACAGGATTACTTACAAGAAGCTGAGTCTATTTATGAGATTTTAGATTACTTATGATAGTTTAAGACTTAGGAACTCAGGCTTCAACTCTCCTTGTAATTATATAGGACTACACTGCTTTGTGTAATCTCAATTTATTATATATACTAATATGTTACCTTCTCAAAAAAAAAAAAAAAAAAAAAACCACACGAGGCACAAAATGGATGATTCATAGCGGGAGGAATATTAGAGCTAAAGGTGTGAAGCACAAACTCGTCCCAGAGCTGAGATGCAGTCACAAAACTTAAACTGTTTACACCTTGTTTATCACATGACGACTTCATGGACGTGGTCTTCCCCAAGCAATCATATAATTCCTACAATATCAATTAATTATGTCTCAATCCCAAACTAGAAGGGGTCAGCTATACACGAATCCTATATATCCGATCTGCTCTTCACGCCCTAGAAACTCATTGGATGTCAACCTACCACATCACTCCATCTTTATCCAGACTTTGAACCCCCCTCCCCAATTGCTTTGCAAAGCAAACATAAAATGGAGCTTTTAATTCTTCGAATATCTTTAAAAAGAAATATACCTCTTATTAGGAGGTGATCTTTCGCTAGGAGGCTTAATAGAGTCTTCAACCGATGCAAACCATCCTCCTTCCTCCCCCCTCCCCCAGCCCCCCTCCCTAAGATTCCAACTGCTTCAATCAATGACTCATAGGGTAAACCATTACCAATCGCCACTACATACACAGAAAAGGATCATTAAATCCTAGGATTAACTAACAATTTCTACCCGAAACAAATTTCAAATCAGTTTAGGAAGTCAGTAATAAAAAAATTAAACAAGTTACTATCTCATGACCTTTTATTAAACAAAACAGCAGTGTTGAAGAAACGCACATTTGCATAGAAGCAGCATTTAAGAAAACGCAAAAACTCTGATCTTGGTCGGGAATAAAATTGAAAAAAAAAAAAATACAGTGCCATTTGAAAAGAAAAGGGTCTCACATCAAGTTTCTCCAGAAGCTCCTCTTTAGAAGAAGGGAGCTGCTGAAGCAGCTCATTCCCAACTTCAACAAGTCTTTTGTTGCGTTCCTCTTCAGAAAGAGAAGCACGAGATAAGGCACCCATTCCGTTTTCTCACAGCACATACAGAACAAGAAGAGCACTGCAATTTTGAAACCCAACGAAATCAACAGAGAGCAAAGGCAAAAATGGAAGTTCAATAGGACCCCAAAAGGTGACGCCAGTACTAAGGACAAGTAACAGAAAGAAACAGAGAGAAAAGAGGGTTATATGAAAAATGGAAGGCATGCAGCAGAATCGGAGCACATCTGTCAATGAGTCTTTCAAAACCCACTTACTACATCAGCACCGTTTCAAAAACAAAATTAACTTTTTGTGCTGTTGAGAAGATGTAAAACAACTTCAACGTGTGTGTTGAGTAGGACTCAGGTCGTCTTAACCGCATAAATTTTCCTGGTTTGCCCTCTTAAAAAGTTGGGTTTCATTGAAATTTTGCTCCCGAGGGTATAGTAAATACTGAGCTTAGATTACAGTAATCTGTACATCTTCTCACTTCTCCTCTGCCCCTTTGGTTGTTTAATTTCATTTTTCCTCCCTAACTTTCCTGGCGCTTCTGCTATGAACAAATACAGCCACAACCAAATATCAAAAAGAATTACACTATAAGATGATAATAAATAATAATAATTAGAAGCTATCAGTCCTAGATTTTATTCCTTTTTGTTAATGTATTCTAAATGTCTTAGTGAAACTGCAAGTAATGTTCAAGCTAGCAATTATCAACTTTAGGACTTATAGGAGGAGTAATCAAAGAAGAAAATTAGATTCTATTCCGTAGTCTTTCTCTGGATATCAGAAATACAGATATCGGTTCTTGCATATATGGATTTAGTACTGGAAATTTGGAATGCAGTGGCTGTCCATGTCATCGAAACCATTACTCCATTTGAAATAAAATAATATGTGAGTAAAATGAGAAACAGAACAAAAAAAACATACTTACTCAGCAATCGTTTGGTACGAGATAAGGAATAATTAATCCCGGAACTAAATTAAAAGTTTATTTCATGTTTGATTGATAGAAAAGAACAGATCCCGGGATTAGTTATTTCAAAATTATAATATTTTCTATCCCCATAAAAAAATAAAAAAAATAATCTCAGAATAATTAATTCCAAAACAATTAGTCCTGGCATAACTTCTTTCCCACCAAACGAGCCCTAAAGTTAATCCAATGGAAAAAATGAGTAAACCAACTCAGTCGCCACCTGGAACACAGGAGGACCCCACTAATTAAAAGGTCTAAAAAGGTTACGGAACAGAGCCCTGTTCAGAGAAAATCTTAGGGAGGTGGGTCTAATCAAAACAAAACCACTCTTTAAAGTTTAATTCACAAAATTATTTTTAAAATACAACACATAGGGTCAGTATAAATTATATTGAAATAAGTTATGTTGGGATTAGTTATGCTGAATTCTTATTTATTTATTATTTGGTATATTATATTAAGAATGACAATTGCATAATTTTTAAGAAGAAGGTATAAGTTATAACGGTGCTAATTACTCCACCTTCTATAAGGTATAAGTTATCCCAGTGTTAATTTGCTAACCAAAAAGAGTATTAAGGTGGTATTAAATTTGTATACCACTCTTATACCTCATTAATAATATGCGAAATTTAGGTGATTTAGCTATTGTTTATGTTTCCGCTTGATTATGTTCCAATGACATATTATGGTTAATTGATAAAAAATAGGCTTTAATTGTGATATGTATATATTGCAGGACGAGGAGCTTGTATGATGCTTTCAAGAGGATATTGGAATGATTTATGATCAAGAACAACCCCTCGGAGTTGAGTGCGCTCAAGGACGAGATGAAAAAATGGATGAAATCAAGCTCCAGGTGCGCGAACAAACGCGCGAAGGCGCGTAGGAGTTCGCGCGTAAGAAAAGCAGAGGCAGAATCATGCGCGAAGTTATGCGCGAGCTCGCGCGTGTCCGATCCGGAAAAACGTTATTTAGGGGTAAAATTGGAAATCTAGAGAGAATCTCACTTAACCTATATAAAGTCAAGCTCGCCCAAGGTAAATCATCAAGGGTTTTCATAGTTTAGTGCAAGAAATAGAGAGGCAAGAGGCAAGGAGGAGTTTTGACCATCAAGTTCTTCTTTTCTTCTCTTGTTTTTGCTATTTTGTGATGAAATTGAACTTATTTGGGATGAACACTAGTATGAGTGGCTAAGACCTATTGTTCTGGGGTCATGGGTAAAACATGAATGTTGTTGTTTGGAGTTTAATTTGACAAAGTGGGTTTATCATATTGGGTTGTTTATTTAATTATGCGTTCAATTATTTTACTGAGTAGCTAACAGTGAAATACTATCTACGAATCTTTAGTTGAACTCGAAAGTGGGAACTTTAGATTGCATATAGAATTAAATAGAGCAAGTTCTTGAACCCGGGTCTCGGGAAACGGATTCGCAATTGGGATAGACATATACCCAATTGTCTTGCTTGGTTGAAATACAGGAATTGTAAATGCGTTCTTGTTAATCTTAATTCCATAGACATATAGGCATTGAGTTGACTTGAATAGGCGAGTAAGAACTCGACAGATTCTTATGAGTAATATCAACCCTGTCAATCAATAACCCAGATAAATTGATTAGTCATTATAAGCCAAGAACACAACACGGTTGTTAATTATGCATGTGACCCTGGAATATCCTCTCCTACTATTTGTTACTCGAAATTGCTATTCGTTTGGTTACTTGCTTTAGTTAGATTAATTCTTTATAGTTTAAGTAGTAAAATAATTATATCTCTCTTTTGTAAACAATCTCTTGGGTAGATACAGAAATTGGGTTTGAATCAGTCAACAGTTAATCATAAGTCTTCGTGGGAACGATACTCTACTCACTACTCTATTACTTGACGATCACGTGCACTTGCGTGAGTGTTTTTGGTCGCAACAAGTTTTTGGCGCCGTTGCCGGAGACTTAGAAATTAGCTACTTGACTGAATTGAGCTTTTATTATTTATTTATTCGAGTTTTAACTCTCAGTTCACTTTGTTTGTGCTAATACAGGAGTTTCTATTGAATGCGAAGAAGTAGAAGCGCAAACAATCTCCTTCCTCTCGATCCCGAAATTGAACGAACACTTCACAGATTGAGGAGGGAGGTGGACTCTAGAACCAGAATTGAAAGAGAGTTGGACATCATAGTTCAACCACAGCCAATTGAGATGGCAGGTAATGAGGAACGCGCGGTGATTGAAGCTGCAAGGCCCAGTCTGGCTAATATGACTCAGGCTATTGTGAAGCCTGACATCACTGGGCACTTTGAGCTAAAACAATACATGGTGCAGCTGATCCAATCCACAGGGTTGTTTGTGGGTTTACCTCATGAAGACCCGCAGAGGCACATTCAGAATTTTTTGGAAATTACGGATACCTACAACTATCTGAACGTTTCCAAGGTCTATGTCAGGCCGACACTTTTCCCCTTTTCACTGGTTGGGGAAGCTAAGGAGTGGTTGAATAAAGAGCCAGCAAATTCAATCCGCACTTGGGATGATCTGGCGAGGAAATTCTTAATCAAGTTTTTTCCCACTAATAAAACAAAGGTATTGAGGAGTCAAATTTTTGGGTTTGAACAACGAGATGGCGAGACACTGCATGGAAAGGTACAAGAAAATGCTCAGAGACTGTCCTCATCATTGCCAGACGGACGAGGTATTGGGTCACACTTTTGTAGATGGGTTAGATGATGCTTCAAAGATGAATCTTGATTTAGCTTGTGGGGGTAGTTGCATGGCCAGACCGTACAATGAAATCCAAAACTTGCTGAATAACTTCATTGCTAATGATAATAACTGGCAAGGTGAGGGTGATTCACGAAAGGCAGTTAAGTAAAAATCAGCTGGGTTACTTGAGTTAGACGAAGTGTCAGCCATGAGAGCCGATATTGCAAAGTTGGCCAATCAGATGACTAGGATGACAATGCAGCAACCACAGACAATGCAACATGTACAACAAATGACTATTTGTTGCGAACTCTGTGGCGACAGTCATATGAGTGATATGTGCCCCACGAATCCAGAATCCATCTATTATGTGGGGCAACAGAACAGAGGTCCACCGAATCAGCATGCACAATACGGGAATTCTTACAATCCAAATTGGAGGAATCATCCCAACTTCTCATGGGGTGGAAATCAGCAGAATCAGAATCAGCATAGACCCCAAGGGAATTTCAATCAGCCTCAGAGACCACCCCAACAAATGGAAGAAAGTACCAATGATCTGCTAAAGAAGTTGTTGATTGACAATCAACAACTCAGGACCGACTTCAGAAATCTTGAAAGGCAAATGGGGCAGTTAGCAACAAATCAAAACACTAGACTTGCAGGCGCCCACCCCAGTGATACAGAAAAGAACCCTCAAGTGAATGTAGTTACACTTAGAAATGGGAGGGAGCTAGAGGAAGTGCCAAAGAAAAAGAAAGACAAGCCCATACCTGAGGGAGGGTTGATCCCTAAAGTGACTCAAGAGCCAAAGAATGTTGCTGAAATTTCAGAGCCAGTGGAGGCCCCAAGACCACCACCACCTTTTCCCCAGAGATTGAAGAAAAATAATGATGATCGCATGTTCACAAAATTCCTCTCTATGTTGAGCCAGGTTCAATTGAATATCCTACTTGTTGATGTGCTTCGTGAAATTCCAAAGTATCTAAATACATAAAAGATATAGTGGCTCACAAGAGAAGATTAACTGAATTTGAGATAGTGTCACTTACTGAGGAGTGCACTTCAAGGGTCCAAAATAAGCTCCCTCAAAAGCTTAAGGATCCTGGCAGCTTCACGATTCCGGTGCGCATTGGCAATATTGATGTAGGTCGTGCTCTTTGTGATTTGGGGGCGAGCATAAATCTAATGCCCCTGTCCTTGTTCAAGCAACTGGGCCTGGGAGCTCCAAGGCCCACTACTGTGATGTTACAGCTGGCTGACAGATCGATAGCACACCCTGAAGGGGTGATTAAAGATGTGTTGCTGCAGATTAGGAAATTCATCTTCCCTGCTGATTTCATTATCCTCGATTATGAGGCTGACGAACTGGTTCCAATCATATTGGGGCGACCTCTCTTAGATACTGGTGATGCAATTATCAAAGTGAGAGAGGGAAAGATGATTTTGAGGGTAAATGACGAGGAAACAGTTTTTAATGTCTACAGAGCAATCCAACTTCCCCGCCACTATGAGGAGCTCTCAATGATATCTGTTGTTGAGGCCGATGAGCAGATTCATTATCTGAGTGTATATCTAGACGATTCTCTAGAGAAAGCACTTATGTTGCTTGATAGCCTAGGGGTTGATGAGGAGGTTGAGGAGATGATGCACATCCTTGATACATCTTGTGCGTACTTGCAAGGGACGCACCCCTTCGAGCCTTTGAATAGACCAGAGGGGCCTCCTCCAAAGCCGTCAATTGAGGAAACCCCAAAATTGGAACTTAAACCCCTTCCATCTTGTGAGCACGTGATTTTTGCTTCACGAAAACTACTCCCAGAGAAATCGAAAAATAAAACAAATTGCCTTTGGGTACAACTTTGAGAACTTTGCGTGACATTTTGGATAATTATTTTTTTCTATGAATGTTTAGTTTGTTTTAATTAATTAAAAATACAAAAATATATGTTGCATGCACATTTAAGATTTAATTGTACACTTAGGAATTAATTGAACCATGTTTTGTTTTTAAGAGAAAGAAAATCACAAAATAATGTATTTTTTGCATTTTTAGCATTTCATGTCCAAGTTATGTGATTTTATTTGATTGTGTGTGTTAATTGTTATTAAAAGTTAGTAGTACTTTTGTAAATTAATCTAGTCCTATAAGTTAATTTAGGATTTTTGGAATTTTTAATTTTATTAGTTCAGGAAAAGAAAGGCAAAATAAAAGAGTGTTAAGTCATATTTGGGCCAAATAATTTAAAGTCCAAACAATTTTTCTTCACCTTTGAAATTGAAACCCGGATACCCAGCCCATACCCCATCCTCGACCCGGTCCGCCCCCTCCTTCTCCCTCGACATCCATGGCTGCCCTCCTTCTTCTTCTTCGAACCAACGACCACCGGCGACTCCATCAACTCGTCGACATCCCGCCTCACGCCCACCACGACCACCTCCCTTCACGCCAGCCTTACTACCAATGACCACTGGCCAGCCTTTTCCATCAGCTCGTTCGACCACCTGAAACAGCCCGGCTCACCTTCCCCAAAGCCACCCTCCAGTCCAAAACGAGACCAGCCACCCTCCAGTCCAAAACGAGACCAACCATCCGAGGCCGTGCTCAGTCGTACGTCGAGGCAGTGCGTCGAGGTTCCGTCCGAGTCCGCATTTGTTAGTCAAGCGTCGAAACAGTGTTGTGAACGAAGCTGTGTTTCATCGAAAGTTCAGCATTGTTCGACGTCGGATCGTTAGCATAAAGGTCAGTCATAGCTCGTTCACGGATTTTTTGCTTATTCTTTGGAGTTTCGTCTTCACTGTGCGTAACGGAGCAAGAAAGTGCAGTAGTAAAGTTCATATCTCTTACCTCGAATCTATGCTATTCACGGATCTATTTGTGGTTTCGTTTTAATGTGGGTTCATTTTGATAAAGTTTTCGCATGAAGTATCCTACTGCATATTCGTTGAAATTATATGTGTATGCGTTTTGACGACTTTCCTACTGTTTTGAGTTCAATTGATGATTGTGTTTAGTGATTTGGATATACTTGTTTATTCTGTTAAGTTTGTTCTGATATGAATCTGGCCTTGTTGAATTGTCCTAATGTTGTTGATTGGGAGTTAGTTTCATGTGTTTAATTAGTCAATTGTTAGGATTTTTCACTTAAGATTGGTTATAGCTGCTATAGTTTGGTTAATTGATTAGGAGGATTAGATATAGCTGATGGGGGTAGAATGGTAATTTCAATAGTTTCAAGGGTATTTTGGGATTTAAAGTTTTAAAAATGATTAATTTGAGTGCTCTGTCCACTAAGCACTAATAATATTAAAATAAGGCATTGTTTAATACATAGTGGGGGACAAGATATTTGCTAGTGGGGAACAAGACGTTTGCTAGTGGGGAACAAGGCATGCAAGTGTGGGGAACAAGGCATGCAAGTGTGGGGAACAAGGCATGCAAGTGTGGGGAACAAAACATAATGGTATGAAAAGCTTTAAAATGATTGATTAAAATATGTTGCACATACCTGTTTTTGGGTTATAAATAGGGTCATTTCAAGACAGAAAAGGGTTGGGGTTTTTGGAAGGAAAAGAGGAGTTCTCTTTCAGTCTTTTTTTCGAGAGAGTTTAGGCTGGATTTTTAACATTTAAAAGTTCAGTAATTTGAGAGTAAAAAGCATGCTGGTTTTTAATCCTAAAAGGTTCAGTGTTTGGAGAGCTAAGAAACTGAAAAGTGAGTCTTTTCTTTTACTGCTGAATATCAGAACTAGTACTGTTGTTGTTTCATTGGTGTTGCTGTTTGGTATTTCTGAGGTTTCAATTGGTTCTTCCTGAGTTTGCTATTGGTTATTGGCTACTGTTTTCATTGGGTGTTGCTGGAACTTTGCTGGTTCCTTCCTTTTTGATCTGTCACTGGGTTGTTCTGTCACTGCGTTGGTGTGTTATTACTGTTGCTGACTGCTCCTTCATCTTCTTGTATTTCCGTTATCCGGGTACACGTTCTAAAGCTCTCAAATTTAAAGGAAAGGAAGTAAAGAGTTGTTGGAATGGATTTCTGAATTTCCCCTGTTTCTTTGTGTTTAATTTGATGTATAAGCAGTAGTTCACTTGATATTTCATAGTATGTATTGGAATTACTTTGGAATGCATAAAATGGACTGATTGAATCTATTTCTACAAACACGGAATATCAATTGTACTTAATCTTAGTTGGTGATTACTAGAAATATACTGTATTTAATTCTTTTTTTTCAGCGGTCGCGAAATAGTTTCAAATAGTTTATGTCACAAAACAGGTTCAAATAGTTTATGGAAATCAGCATGTTGGTTTAATAGGTCTAATTCTGAAATTGCGAGTTCACTTGAGTAAATAACATCATTTTAAATAGCAATGTAAATAATGTTAGTAACTAATGTTAGTTCTCAAATGTTAGTGATTAATGTTAGCTTGATGTCAGTTTTTAAGCATTGATGCATTTTTCAACAAATCGTAAAAAGAGCTCAAAATGGCTTTGTATTCCACATAGTTAATTCCAATAATCCAATTCATATAATAAAGCTAAAAGTTGAACTGGATCGAAATGGTAGCTGGTTTGTTAATATTTACAACGACAGACGGCGGATCTTAAGTTAGGTAGCGGGTTCAAACTAGAAGGTGTTTCCTTTTGTTTGGACCCAGACCTGAACTTGAAGCCCGAACTTTTAATGCTAATTGATTAGGATTTTTCTTTATTCTTAGAGACAAATAAATAGAAAATCATAGTCGCTTTAGGATATCCTTGAATGAAAATGAGATGAGCCTCGTCGAATAAAAAATACAAAATTGTGGGGCCCTCAATAAATATTTGTTTTAAAATACTTAGACTTAGGGACGGGCCGTTTAGCGAATTTCACGGCCTTCCCCAAAAGATAATAACGTGCAAGTCACTTCCGGTGCGCTTTAAATAATTTACTCTCTTAAACTCGGGTGCACATTTATGTGACCCAAATCCAAGTCTCAACGAAGTCGAAATGTGTCGCTAATCACGGGTACATTGATTGTGACGTGGTTCGAGATGCATTTCCACGATGTTGCAAATTTCTTTTAAAAATAATGAATGAGACGAGCCTCGATGAACAAAAATACACAAGTTGTGGGGCCCTCTATACGTGTTGGTAAAATTACTTAGATTTCGGGATGGGTCGTTTAGCAAAATTTCACGGCCCTACCCAAAATAATGATACGCTAGTCGTTTTAGGCGCATATTTAATAATGTTATCTTCTTAAACTCGGGTGCACATTTATGTTACCCAAATCCAAATCTCAACAGAGTTGAAATGTGTTAATAACCACGGGTGCATTGATGTGACGTGGTTCAAGATGTATTTTCACGATGTTGCAATTCTCGATAAAAATAATAATAATAAAAGCGGTAAACAGTTAAAATTTGCACATATGATTCAAAATGTATTAAAATCAGATAAATAAGCCGTATATGACAGTTGAGTGACCGTGCTAGAACCACGGAACTCGGGAATGCCTAACACCTTCTCCCGGGTTAATAGAATTCCTTACTTTGATTTCTGGTTCGCGGACTGTAATACAGAGTCAATATTTTCCTCGATTCGGGATTCAACCGATAAATCTCCTAAGTGGCGACTCTGAATTAAATAATAAATCCCGTTTCGATTGTCCCTTAATTGGAAAAACTCCCCATACGCCCCTGCGGGCGCAGGTGAAAAAGGATGTGTGACAGCTCTGGCGACTCTGCTGGGGAATTCAAAACCCAGAATCTCTGGTTTAGGGTTCAGAATTCGAGCTTAGATAAATTGTTATATTTGGCTTTGTTTATTATCTGATTTTTACATGTTTTGGGCCTAATGTGCTAAATGCTGCTTTTACCGCTTTGATATTATCTGAACTGTATATAAATTGTGCCGAAACCCTTCTCTTATTACCTCCGGGGATGTGCTTGTTGGTTGAGACTCCCTATTCTGTTAGTGTCATACCTTGAAATAAGAAAGAGGCCGGACAAGTTACAAAGCCGGACGATCCCGCGGGTCCCCGGTACGTAGCCCCTCCTCGACTCTAGTTGTCCGCTCGGGTACATAGTCTAGAACAAATACCCAGGTTACGAACCTAGAATAACTCAGCTTCATGTCGGATCCCTAGTAGGAACGTTTGTTTGCATCATGTGCATTTGACTTTGGAGGCTCAACACAGGGGTTGGGTCTGTCTAGGATAGGTGTACCAAAACGACAAAAGACAATCCTGATGCATCCAACTTGCTACATGTGCATTTGTTTGCTTCGGACTTGCATGCTGACCGGCTTTTGAATACTTTGAGGAAAGAGAGATAGAAATAGTTAATCGCCTGTTTTGAAAATAAATAAATAAATAAATAAAAATAAAAAAATAAAAATCAATGTCCAAATAGCGTCGAAACTCTGTCGAATTTTTGAAAAAAAAATGAAAAGGGGGTTTTGTTTATGAAAAATGGTTTTTCATTGAAAAGAGTCTTGTTTTCAAAAGAAGTTTGTTTTATCTACCCGAACTACGCCGGTTCGATTTTCACAGGGTGCGGGATACGTAGGCAACCCTCATCGGGTCCAACCTCCCCTTTACAAAAAATGTCAAAAAAAAATTTCGTCATAAATAAGTCGGGTGACGCCGTTTTGTCAAAATAGTCGAATGTTCCCAAAAGGGACGCCAGAAGGCTGACTTTGCATAAACGGCCACTTTTAGTCATTTTTGGATTTTTGACCGGTTGACTCACCCAGCTTTAAAATCTTCGTTCCCGAAGTGCTGAAAAACCGTGTGCGGAGCCGGATCTTCCTTTTAATCTGTGAAAAATTAAAAAAAAAGTCAAGTTGTTGAGTCAAATAAATTTTATTTCTTACTCACCTTAATAAATGTGCAGGATGAGCACGATGCAAAATGAACCGTTTCCAATAATGACTAAAATCTCTTTCAAGTTGCGGCTATGGTGGGATGATTTAGGTGGTGAAGGGCCACCTTCTTTGCTTCAATAATGATTTATGTCCACCAGATCATGGAAGATTTGAAAGATCTGCAAAGGGGCCTTGCACCAAAACCCGCGGCGAGGCCGAACGACGCCCCGCGGGCGGCAAAATTCAAAACTCTGAAATATTCATAGTTTGAGTCTGTATTTTCCTTGTCTTCAGAGTCTGTTGTCCGTCGGAGTTTGTATTTCCCTTTTTGGCATAAAGTCTGTAGTCTGTATCAAGTCTGTCAATTTCCTTTCAAAAAATGTTTTGCCTTGGAATAAAACGTTTTGCTAGTAAAAGTTGGAAAATTCCAAAAAAAATGGTGTCTTTATTCTCCACACTTGTGGCAGAACTACGTCCGGTCTGATTCATGTGGGGACATGATACGTAGGCAATCCACATAAGATTCGACCACCGCTAAAAAGAAAAAAAAAGGCAAAGTGAATAAAAGAAAGGAAAAGAAAGAAATAAAAAGAGAGATAAAGAAAGTTTCGGAAACACTTAAACGAGGCACAAACAAAGTAAGTCGGAATGACGCATGCGGTCGAAGCAAAGACATGTTAGAAATGGTTAAACTGCCTAGGAACATTGCATCCCCCAACGTGAAATTGCAATACGTGTTAAACTCTAACGCTAACAAGTTTGTTGTTGATCCAGAGATTTCGAACCAGTTAGTTTGTTAGAACGTTCTGGCAGATTACCATTACCAAACAAGATCCAAAGGCCCATACTAAAAAGCATCCCACTTCCCAGGATTGCAGCTGCAACTGTCATGGTAGCCTCGGAGATGTTGAAGAACGGGTTTGTGCCAGGCAAAGGTTTAGAGGCTGATCTCCAGGGTATTGTTCAGCCGGTTTCTTTGCCCAAAAATCTGGATACTTTTGGGTTGGGGTTCAAGCCTACATCGGCGGATGTGAGGCGGGCCTGCAAGTTGAGGAAAAGAGTCTGGGTCCTTCCCAAGCCAATCTCGTGCCTATCCAGATCATTTGTCAGAGCAGGTATCAGAAAGTTGTCGGTACCATAAATTCTCGGACCACTGATTGGGCCAGATGAAGATTTGAATGAGGGCTTTGAAAGGCTGTTCATCGATGTCAACATGATAGAAGCTGGAGAAGGTTCCAGTAGGGCAGATATACAGTTTGTGGGGCCTAGGGCCAATATCAACAATTGGATGGCTACTCCCCTTCCTACCTGGAGGGAGTCTTGGTAGTGGACTCTGATTTTTCTTTCTTGTCTTTTTGGATTATTCCAGGGTTGTAATCCAGTTTTCTTTTGTATTCGGCAAAGTGTGAAACTTTGTTATCCCGTATTTTAATAAAGTGAAAGCTTTTTCTTCTTATTTTGTTTTAACTTTGTTTTCTTTTTTTCTCTTTCTGAACAGTTCTCTTTATATTGGTTCTAATGACATGGCATGCACAATGGATCTTCAACCCAGTCTAAAAAATCAATCTGATTCCGAACTAATTGTATGAGAGGTCGATTATGATGATGAATCGGAATACGATGAGGATGAAGCCTTCGAAGAGATAAACAGAGAGTTAAGCCAGTTTGAAGAGAAATCCAAGCCCAACTTAAATGACACAGAAGCCATCAATTTAGGGGATGCAGATGATATCAGGGAAACTAAAATAAGCATCCACATTGCACCGAATATCAGGGAAGAACTAATCAAAGCACTTATTGAGTTCAAAGACGTTTTTGCATGGTTGTATGATGACATGCCGAGGTTAAGCACGGACTTAGTGGTTCACAAATTGCCCATTAACCCGGCATGCCCTCCCGTCAAGCAGAAATTGAGGAAGTTCAAAACAAACATGAGTGTGAATATTAAAGAGGAAGTAACCAAGCAGCTGCAAGCAAAGGTTATTCGGGTCACTCGATATCCTGATTGGTTGGCTAATGTGGTGCCAGAGCCGAAGAAAGATGGGAAGATCAGGGTGTGTGTCGATTACCGCAATCTGAACAGGGCAAGGCCAAAGGATAACTTTCCATTACCCAATATCCATATCTTGATCGATAACTGTGCCGGGCATGAGATCGGGTCTTTTGTAGATTGCTATGCTGGGTATCATCAGATTATGATGGATGAAGAAGATGCGGAAAAAACGGCATTCATTACGCCGTGTAGGACTTATTGCTACCGGGTAATGCCTTTTGGCTTGAAGAACGCTGGGGCAACGTACATGAGAGCAATGACTACTGTGTTTCATGACATGATACACAAAGAGATTGAGGTATACGTGGACAATGTGATCATAAAATCCAAGCATCAGGAGGACCACGTAGCAGACCTAAGGAAGTTTTTCCAAAGACTTCGAATGTACGATATTAAGCTCAACCCGGCCAAATGTGCATTTGGTGTTCCATCAGGAAAGCTATTGGGATTCATCGTCAGTCGACGAGGCATTGAGTTGGACCCGTCAAAGATCAAATCCATCCAAGATTTGCCACCGCCGAAGAACAAGACAGAAGTAACGAGTCTGTTGGGAAGGTTGAATTATATCAGCAGGTTTATTGCTCAACTTACGACAACTTATGAGCCCATTTTTTGGCTACTGAAGAAAGATGCTGCGGTAGAATGGACGGCGGAATGTCAGGAAGCATTTGACCAAATCAAAGGATACTTATCAAATCCATCTGTGTTGGTTCCACCTGAGCCGGGAAGACCGTTAGTTCTTTATCTAACGGTCCTGGAGAATTCGTTCGGCTGTGTACTGGGGCAACACGACATTACAGGAAGGAAGGAGCAAGCCATCTATTATCACAGCAAGAAGTTTACAGGCTATGAGGTTAAGTACACTCAACTCGAGAAGACATGTTGCACCCTAACTTGGGTGGCCCAGAAATTGAAGCATTATCTGTCATCATATACTACTTATCTCATTTCACGCTTGGATCCACTGAAGTATATTTTTGAGAAGCCTACGCCCACAGGGAGATTGGCGAAATGGCAGATATTACTCACAGAATTCGACATCGTCTATGTAACGAGGACGACCATGAAGGCCCAAGCATTGGCTGATCACTTGGCCGAGAATCCTGTTGATGAAGAATACGAGCCCTTGAGGACGTATTTTCCGGATGAAGAAGTGATGCATATAGATGAGTTGGAATTATCTGAGGAACCAGATTGGAAGCTCTTCTTTGATGGAGTCGCAAATGCGAAAGGAGTTGGAATAGGAGCGGTACTTATTTCTGAAACAGGACATCATTATCCTGTTACGGCACAACTACGTTTCTATTGTACCAATAACATGGCTGAATATGAGGCATGCATTTTGGGCTTACGGTTAGCTGCAGACATGGATGTCCAGGACGTCTTGGTCTTGGGAGACTCGGACCTCCTGGTGCATCAGATTCAGGGTGAATGGGAAACAAGGGATTTGAAACTCATACCATATCGACAATGCTTGCTTGATTTGAGTAAACGATTTCGATCAGTGGAGTTCAGACACATCCCAAGAGTTCATAATGAGGTTGCCGATGCTTTGACCACTTTAGCATCGATGTTGCACCACCCAGACAAAATTCATGTTGACCCATTGCATATCCAGGTTCGTGAATAACATGCTTATTGCAACATGATAGAGGAAGAAATGGATGGAAAACCATGGTTCTATGATGTCAAGGAATACCTCAGGATGGGGATATACCCGGAGCGGGCCACCGAAGATCAAAAGAGAGCCATTCGGCGATTGGCAAATGGATTTTTCCTCAGTGGAGGAGTGTTGTACAAAAGAACACCAGATTTGGGATTGCTGAGATGTATAGATGCTAGTCAAGCCACGACAGTTATGACAGAGGTACATGCTGGAGTTTGTGGGCCACATATGAGCGGATATGTATTGGCGAAGAAGATTCTTCGAGCAGGGTACTATTGGCTCACTATGGAGCGTGATTGTATCAGTTTCGTGCGGAAATGCCATCAGTGTCAGATACACGGAGATCTGATTCATTCTCCGCCGACAAAATTGCATACAATGTTAGCACCATGGCCATTTGTTGCCTGGGGCATGGATATCATTGGACCAATTGAGCCAGCAACATCCAACGGGCATAGTTTCATTCTGGTGACCATCGATTATTTCACTAAGTGGGTTGAAGCTAAAACTTTTAAGTCGGTAACCAAGAAGGCAGTGGTAGATTTTGTTCATTCCCATATCATCTGTAGATTTGGGATCCCCAAAGTGATCATCACGGACAATGATGCTAATCTTAACAGCAGTTTGATGAAAGAAGTATGTCAACAGTTCAAGATTACACACCGTAATTCCACCCCATATCGTCCCAAGGTGAATGGAGCAGTTGAGGCAACCAACAAAAACATAAAGAAGATACTTCGGAAGATGGTAGAAGGTTCGAGGCAATGACATGAAAAATTACCATTTGCATTGTTGGGTTATCGCACTACTGTCCGTACTTCAGTAGGTGCAACTCCTTATTTGTTGGTATACAGAACTGAAGCAGTGATACCGGCAGAAGTTGAAATTCCATCCCTTCGGATTATTGCTGAGGCTGGTATTGATGACGATGAATGGGTCAAAGCCCGATTGGAGCAGTTGAACTTAATTGATGAAAAGAGATTGGCAGCTGTATGCCATGGCCAGTTGTATCAAAGGAGAATGTCAAGAGTCTACAACAAGAAGGTGCGCCCCAGAAAATTTGAAGTAGGACAGCAGGTGCTGAAACGAATCTTGCCACATCAGGCCGAAGCAAAGGGCAAGTTCGCCCCGAATTGGCAAGGGCCAGTCATTGTAACCAGAGTGTTATCCAACGGCGCCTTATGTCTGACAGATGTCGAGGGAAGATGCATCGACATGGCTATCAATTCTGACGCAGTCAAGAGATATTATGTGTAATTCCTTTGATTACAATTGATGTTTGTCTGTTTGTACTTGGCATTTATCGGAGAATGAAATGACGGAGGCAATTCTTTCTTCTATCCAAACACTTTAACCTTTGCTTCCCCTTTTGAGCCTTATTTATTCTTTCATACCCCTCTTGTGGAATCAGTAATGAAAATGAAAGAAAAATAGAAGAGAAAAATAATGATAATAAAGACAAAAGAAAAGTCACAAGAAAAACAAAGGAATTGAGAACTACGTTTGACCTGATTCCTCAAAGGAGGATACGTAGGCGCCTCACGAATCGGTCATAGTGTAACAAAAAAAAATCTCCAAGCAAGAAAAACTGGGGCAAAAGTTGTGTTTTAAATTTTGGAAAAAAAGTTGATTCCAAGAGTTGTAATATTTTACCCATCAAAATTATTTTGAACCTTTTACCCTTTTCCTTTAGCCATACACAAAAACCCATATTGATGTCCAAAAAGACCTCCCGATCAGTATCCGAGAAGTGCCAAGTCATGCAAACGGAAGTCGGGAATAACACTCTGATCCCCAGCAGAGAAGAGGATCATAAGCTGGAAATGAATTGATAGCCAAAAGAATCCCCAGTAGAGAAAGTCATATCAGTAACACTCCGATCCCCAGCTGGAAAAAATAAAATAAAATGAGAGAGTCTTATCGGTGAAAACCTCCACAGGCACCATAAGGCGACGTAAGTTGAGAGAAATAAAACGAGAGAGTCTTATCGGTGAAAACCTTCACAGGCACCATAAGGCGACGGGAGTTGAGAGAAATGAGAGAGTCTTAGTAGTGAAAACCCCTTGAAGGGCACTATGAGGCGACAAGACAAGAATGGCGGAAAGAATCCGCATTTGGCAAAGAGTTGAGTGCCTGTTTATCCCCAGGGCATTTGTTCAGAAATATTTGTTCTATTTCTATCGTTTGAAATCATCACTTTTTCATTTCTTGGTCTAAAGACTTTATCTCCCCAGCAATTTGTTTTTGAAAAGGATTTTCAGAGCTTATTACCAGTTGCCATTGGTGCAAAAACACAATGTGGATAGGACGGGCCAAAGTTAAGGCGACAAAATGAGAAAGACATTCGTTGCAAGACCAAGTGATGGATTAGTCTAGGATTCCAGGGGAAGTTGGAGAAAAACAGAAAAACAACAGTGGAAAAGTTATGGATCAAACTCCAAGAGGATCCCCAGCAGATTTGCGAGATGCAGGAACAACTCCGACAGATTATCGACCAAGTTCCGCGATGGTCGGACAACACAGAGCGGGGAAGGAAGAGAAAAGAAAAACCATCCCCGGCAGGAATATCATCCCCAGCAAGTAATATCATCCCCAGCAAGTTTTGTAATAAAGTGCAAAGCAGGGAAAGGAAAAAGGGAAAAACCATCCCCAGCAAGAGTGGCACGACCACTCACCACATTTTAAACTATCAAATTTTTCTTTGATTTGAAGCAGGAAAATGAAATGTTATTGACAGCGGGAAGACATGGCCACAAAGAAGATTATCAAACTGGGGCAGAAAATTTTCTCTCATTGCGAAAATTTTCTTGAAATCAGATACCCACTTGGGGAAGATGGAAGATAACACAAGTTTTGAAGGAAGTGGAATCCCCAACAGTATACGGGAGAAGGAAATACAAGTTTTAAAGAAAGCAATCTTGGAAGAAGCAAGATAACCCGAGTTTTAAGGGTAGTGGTCTTTGAATCAGTGCCATCCCCACCATTGTTAAAAGGAGGGAAGTAGCCAGTCTTAAAGAAGGAAGATAATTCCCCAGCAGTGTTATACCCGGCAGGTTTCAGAGAAGTGAAAACACCAGTTTGAGGGAAGTAGTTCCAGTGGAAGGAAAGCACCAGTTTTAAAGGAAGTAGTCTTTGAAGAAGGAAAATAACATATTTTTGAATAAAACACCGGTGTTATCCCCATCAGTTTTCAGAGGAATGAAACACCAGTTTAGAGGGAAGCAGTTCTAAAAAAGATAATTTCAAGTTAGAAGGAAAATGGTTCAGAAGGCAGGAAGGAGCAACAACAATAAAACGCATTTTTTAGAAGTAGTAGAGTCAGGAGCCCGCCTGAAAAATAGAGGTATTATATTTTTAAGAAGTTGTTGAAGTCAGGAGCCTGCCTGTAGAACGGAGATTGTCATATCTTAAGTTGAAAAAGTCAGGAGCCCGCCTGGAGAATAGATGTGCTATATTTTAAGTTGTTGTTGAAGTCAGGAGTCCTCCTGGAGAATGGAGGTATGACATTTTAAGTAGTGTAGTCAGGAGCCCGCCTAGAGAATGAAGGTATTACATTCTGAGTTGTAGTTGAAGTCAGGAGTCCGCCTGTAGAATGGAGGTTGTTATATTTTAAGTTGAAGAAGTCAGGAGCCCGCCTGTAGAATGGAGGTTGTTAAATTTTGAGTTGATGAAGTCAGGAACCCACCTGTAGAACGGAGGTTGCTATAGTTCAAGTTGAAGGAGTCAGGAGCCCGCTTGTAGAATGGAGGTTGTTATGTTTCAAGTTGAAGGAGTCAGGAGCCCGCCTGTAGAACGGAGGTTGTTATGTTTTAAGTTGTTGAAGTTAGGAGCCCGCCTGAAAAAATAGAGGAGTTATATTTTTAAGAAGCTGTTGAAGTCAGGAGCCCGCCTGAAAAATAGAGGAGTTATATTTTTAAGAAGTTGTTGAAGTCAGGAGCCCGCCTGAAAAATAGAGGTATTATATTTTTTAAGAAGCTGTTGAAGTCAGGAGACTGCCTGTAGAACGGAGGTTGTTATAATTTTAAGTCAAAGAAGTCAGGAGCCCGCATGTAGAACGGAGGTTGTTATATTTTAAGTTGAAGAAGTTAGGAACCCTCCTGTAGAATGGAGGTTGTTAAATTTTAAGTTGATGGAGTCAGGAGCCCGCCTGTAGAACGGAGGTTGTTACAATTTCAAGTCGAAGTCAGGAGCCCGCCTGTAGAACGGAGGTTGTTATAATTTTAAGTCGAAGAAGTCAGGAGCCGCCTATAGAACGGAGGTTGTTAAATCATAAGTTGATGAAGTCAGGAGCCCGCCTGTAAAACGGAGATTGTTATAATTTTAAGTCAAATAAGTCAGGAGCCTGCCTGTAGAACGGAGGTTGTTATAATTTTAAGTCGAAGAAGTCAGGAGCCCGCCTGTAGAATGGAGGTTGTTAAAATTTAAGTTGATGAGGTCAGGAGCCCGCCTGTAGAACGGAGGTTGTTATAATTTTAAGTCAAAGTCAAGAGCCCGCCTGCAGAATAGAGGTGTTATATTTTTAAGAAGTCGTTGAAGTCAGGAGCCCGCCTGGAGAATGGAGGCCGTATTATCTTTTTTAAAGTCAAGTTGGAGTCAGGAGCCCGCCTATAGAACAGAGGAATAAATTTCAAGATTAAGGTCTGGAGCCCGCCTGTTAGAACGGAGGTTGTCATATTTGAAGTTGAAGTCAGGAGCCCGCCTGCAGAACAGAGGAATACATTTCAAGATAAGCCAGAAGTCAGTAATGCGGAGGGTTACAACAAAAAAAATACCCCAGCATAAATCCCGTCGCAGAAATCATAAATAAGACTACAAGAAAAAGTCGGAGATAGATAAGATTTTGTAATTCCTAGTTTAAGTCTAGCTTCTTGTTTTCTTTTGGCACGGTGTAATAAGGAGATCGAAAAGCAGTAGCAACAGCAGTAACATTGCAGTCCCATGGTAGTCCTAGCTACCAAAACTTTCTGAACTACATTAACCTGATTCCCTTTTAGCGAGGGATATGTAGGAAACCTTTGAAACAAAGGTTCGGTTAAATCTTTTCAAAAATGCTTCACATGGAGTATTCCAACAGGAAAAAATCGCTCGTATCTGCTCACTTTATCTTTGCACGAAAACTCTTTGTATTTTCAGACAAAGAGAGGCAGCTGTGAGCACGTGATTTTTGCTTCACAAAAACTACTCCCAAAGAAATCGAAAAATAAAACAAATTGCCTTTGGGTACAATTTTGAGAACTTTGCGTGACATTTTGGATAATTATTTTTGTTTGTGAATGTTTAGTTTGTTTTAATTAATTAAAAATACAAAAATATATGTTGCATGCACATTTAAGATTTAATTGTACACTTAGGAATTAATTGAACCATGTTTTGTTTTTAAGAGAAAGAAAATCACAAAATAATGTATTTTTTGCATTTTTAGCATTTCATGTCCAAGTTATGTGATTTTATTTGATTGTGTGTGTTAATTGTTATTAAAAGTTAGTAGTACTTTTGTAAATTAATCTAGTCCTATAAGTTAATTTAGGATTTTTGGAATTTTTAGTTTTATTAGTTCAAGAAAAGAAAGGCAAAATAAAAGAGTGTTAAGTCATATTTGGACCAAATCAATTTAAAGTCCAAACAATTTTTCTTCCCCTTTGAAATTGAAACCCGGATACCCAACCCATACCCCATCCCCGACCCGGTCTGCCCCATAGCCCAAGAAACTACCCCCCTTTCTTCATTTCATTTCCAAACCCCTAACAAAAAACTCTAAACCACCCGCCCCCTTTTCTTCCTTCTATAAACGACCCCTCCAGCTCCCACGTCCATGGCTGCCCTCCTTCTTCTTCTTCTTCTCCAAACGACCCCTCCTTCTCGCTCGACATCCATGGCTGCCCTCCTTCTTCTTCTTCAAACCAACGACCACCGTCGACTCCATCAACTCGTCGACAGCCCGCCTCACGCCCACCACCACCACCTCCCTTCACGCCAGCCTTACTACCAATGACCACTAGCCAGCCTTCTCCATCAGCTCGTTCGACCACCTGAAACAGCCCGGCTCACCTTCCTCATAGCCACCCTCCAGTCCAAAACGAGACCAGCCACCCTCCAGTCCAAAACGAGACCAACCATCCGAGGTCGTGCTCAGTCGTACGTCGAGGAAGTGCGTCGAGGTTCCGTCCGAGTCCGCATTTGTTAGTCAAGCGTCGAAACAGTGTTGTGAACGAAGCTGTGTTTCATCGGAAGTTCAGCATTGTTCGACGTCGGGTCGTTAGCATAAAGGTCAGCCATAGCTCGTTCACGAATTTTTTGCTTATTCTTTGGAGTTTCGTCTTCACTGTGCGTAACGGAGCGAGAAAGTGCAGTAGTAAAGGTCAATATCTCTTACCTCGAATCTATGCTATTCACAGATTTATTTGTGGTTTCGTTTTAATATGGGTTCATTTTGATAAAGTTTTCGCATGAAGTATCCTACTGCATATTCGTTGAAATTATATGTGTATGCGTTTTGACGACTTTCCTACTGTTTTGAGTTCAATTGATGACTGTGTTTAGTGATTTGGATATACTTGTTTATTCTGTTAAGTTTGTTCTGATATGAATCGGCCTTGTTGAATTGTCCTAATGTTGTTGATTGGGAGTTAGTTTCATGTGTTTTTTTAGTCAATTGTTAGGATTTTTCACTTAAGATTGGTTATAGCTGCTATAGTTTGGTTAATTGATTAGGAGGATTGGATATAGCTGATGGGGGTAGAATGGTAATTTCAATAGTTTCAGGGGTATTTTGGGATTTAAAGTTTTAAAAATGATTAATTTGTGTGCTCTGTCCACTAAGCACTAATAATATTAAAATAAGGCATTGTTTAATACATAGTGGGAGACAAGACATTTGCTAGTGGGGAACAAGACATTTGCTAGTGGGGAACAAGACGTTTGCTAGTGGGGAATAAGGCATGCAAGTGTGGGGAACAAGGCATGCAAGTGTGGGGAACAAGGCATGCAAGTGTGGGGAACAAAACATAATGATATGAAAAGCTTAAAAAGGATTGATTAAAATATGTTGCACATACCTGTTTTTGGGTTATAAATAGGGTCATTTCAAGACAGAAAAGGGCTGGGGTTTTTGGAAGGAAAAAATGAGTTCTCTTTCAGTCTTTTTTTCGAGAGAGTTTAGGCTGGATTTTTAACATTTAAAAGTTCAGTAATTTGAGAGTAAAAAGCAAGCTAGTTTTTAATCCTAAAAGGTTCAGTGTTTGGAGAGCTAAGAAACTGAAAAGTGAGTCTTTTCTTTTACTGCTTAATATCAGAACTAGTACTGTTATTGTTTCGTTGGTGTTGCTGTTTGGTATTTCTAGGGTTTCAATTGGTTCTTCCTGAGTTTGCTATTGGTTATTGGCTACTGTTTTCATTGGGTGTTGCTGGAACTTTGCTGGTTCCTTCCTTTTTGATCTATTACTGGGTTGTTTTGTCACTGCGTTGCTGTGTTATTACTGTTGCTGACTGCTCTTTCATCTTCTTGTATTTCCGTTATCCAGGTACACGTTCTAAAGCTCTCAAATTTAAAGGAAAAGAAGTAAAGAGTTGTTGGAATGGATTTCTGAATTTCCCCTGTTTCTTTGTGTTTAATTTGATGTATAAGCAGTAGTTCACTTGATATTTCATAGTATGTATTGGAATGACTTTGGAATGTATAAAATGGACTGATTGAATCTATTTCTACAAACACGGAATATCAATTGTACTTAATCTTAGTTGGTGATTACTAGTTGTGAAATATACTGTATTTAATTCTTTTTTTTCAGTGGTCGCGAAATAGTTTCAAATAGTTTATGTCACAAAACAGGTTCAAATAGTTTATGGAAATCAGCATGTTGGTTTAATATGTCTAATTCTGAAATTGCGAGTTCACTTGAGTAAATAACATCATTTTAAATAGCAATGTAAATAATGTTAGTTCTCAAATGTTAGTGATTAATGTTAGCTTGATGTCAGTTTTTAAGCATTGATGCATTTTTTAACAAATTGTAAAAAGAGCTCAAAATGGCATTGTATTCCACATAGTTAATTCCAATAATCCAATTCATATAATAAAGCTAAAAGTTGAACTGGATCGAAATGGTAGCTGGTTTGTTAATATTTACAACGGCAGGCGGCGGATCTTAAGTTAGGTAGCGGGTTCAAACTAGAAGGTGTTTCCTTTTGTTTGGACTCGGACCTGAATTTGAAGCCCGAACTTTTAATGCTAATTGATTAGGATTTTTCTTTATTCTTAGAGACAAATAAATAAAAAATCATAGTCGCTTTAGGATATCCTTGAATAAAAATGAGATGAGCCTCGCCGAATAAAAAATACAAAATTGCGGGGCCCTCAATAAATATTTGTTTTAAAATACTTAGACTTAGGGACGGGCCGTTTAGCGAATTTCACGGCCTTCCCCAAAAGATAATAACGCGCAAGTCACTTCCGGCGCGCTTTAAATAATTTACTCTCTTAAACTCGGGTGCACATTTATGTGACCCAAATCCAAGTCTCAACGAAGTCGAAATGTGTCGCTAATCACGGGTACATTGATTGTGACGTGGTTCGAGATGCATTTCCACGATGTTGCAAATTCCTTTTAAAAATAATGAATGAGACGAGCCTCGACAAACAAAAAACACATAAATGGTGGGGCCCTCGTTAAATGTATGTATTAAATACTAAGATTCCGGGACAGGCCGTTTAGCAAATTTCACGGCCCTACCCAAAATAATGATACGCTAGTCGCTTTAGGCACGTATTTAATAATGTTATCTTCTTAAACTCGGGTGCACATTTATGTGACCCAAATCCAAATCTCAACAGAGTTGAAATGTGTCAATAACCACGGGTGCATTGATGTGACGTGGTTCGAGATGTATTTTCACGATGTTGTAATTCTCGGTAAAAATAATAATAATAAAAGTGGTAACCAGTTAAAATTTGCACATAGGATTCAACATGTATTAAAATCAGATAAATAAGCCGAATATGACAGTTGAGCGACCGTGCTAGAACCACGGAACTCGGGAATGCCTAACACCTTCTCCCGGGTTAACAGAATTCCTTACTTGGATTTCTGGTTCGCGGACTGTAATACAGAGTCAATCTTTTCCTAGATTCGGGATTCAACTGGTGACTTGGGACACCATAAATCTCCTAAGTGGAGACTCTGAATTAAATAATAAATCCTGTTTCGATTGTCCCTTAATTGGAAAAACTCCCCCTACGCCCCTGCGGGCGCAGGTGAAAAAGGAGGTGTGATACACCTCACCTGCAATATGCTTATTTGGGTGACTCTGACACTTTACCTGTTATTGTCTCATCTGACTTGTCTAAATTGCAGGAAGAAAAGCTGTTGAGAGTGCTACGTGAGCACAAGCGAGCACTTGGGTGGACTATGTCTGACATTAAGGGCATTAGTCCAGCCTTCTGCATGCACAAAATCCCCATGGAGGACGGACACAAGCCTAGTGTAGAGCAACAACGATGACTCAATCCAATCATGAAAGAGGTGGTAAGAAAAGAAGTGATTAAGTGGTTCGATACAGGTATTGTATTTCCTATCTCAGACAGCAAATGGGTAAGCCCCGTCCAATGTGTACCCAAGAAAGGGGGGATGACTGTAGTAGTTAATGAGAATAATGATTTAATACCTACAAGAACTGTCATCGGGTGGAGAATTTGCATTGATTATAGAAAATTGAACAATGCCACCCAGAAGGACCACTTTCCCCTCCCCTTTATTGACCAAATGCTTGATAGAATAGCTGGCCAAGAGTACTATTGCTTCTTAGATGGTTACTAGGGGTATAATAAGATTGCTATAGCCCTAGAGGACCAAGAGAAAACCACTTTTACGTGTCCTTATGGCACGTATGCGTTCAAGCGAATGCCCTTTGGTCTTTGTAATGCACCTGCGACTTTTCAAAGGTGTATGATGGCCATTTTTATTGACATGATTGAGAGGTTTGTGGAAGTGTTCATGGACGATTTTTCTGTGTTTGTATGTTCTTTTGATAACTGCTTAATGAACCTTGATAAAGTACTTGCTAGGTGTGAAGAAACTAACTTGGTGCTAAACTGGGAAAAGTGCCATTTCATGGTACGTGAAGGTATAGTCCTGGGGAAAAAGGTGTCGAAAGATGGTTTGCAGGTGGACAAGGCAAAGGTGGAAGCGATTTAAAAATTGCCTCCACCGATATTTGTCAAAGGCATTCGCAGTTTCTTGGGCCATGCAGTTTTTTATCATCGTTTTATTAAAGATTTCTCGAAAATTTCCTCTCCCTTGTGCAGGTTGCTTGAGAAAGATGTCGCCTTCAAATTTGATGATGCTTGTCTGAAGGCATTCGAGGAGCTGAAAGGAAGGTTGGTTACTGCACCAATCATAATTGCTCCGGATTGGGAGCAGCCATTTGAGTGATGTGCGATGCGAGCGACTTGGTTGTTGGTGCTGTCTTGAAGCAAAGGAGAAATAAGATATTCCACTCCATCTACTATGCGAGCAAAACTCTGAGTCCAACTCAGATGAACTACACCGTCAGTGAAAAAGAGTTGCTTGTAGTGGTGTGGGCATTTGACAAGTTCAGATCATATCTTGTGGGGACCAAAGTCATCGTCTACACAGATCATTCAGCTATTAGATACATATTTGAGAAGAAGGACGCCAAGCCAAGACTGATTCGGTGGGTCCTGCTCTTGCAGGAGTTTGATTTAGAGATCCGAGATCGTAAAGGAACAGAGAACCAAGTGTTGATCACTTGTCCATGTTAGAAAATCGGAACCATGTGGATGAAGGGGGTGCAATCAAAGAAACATTCCCCCGATGAGCAGTTATTGGCAATCACCTCAAGCACAACCCCGTGGTATGCAGATTACGTGAATTTTATTGCAAGTGGGGTGACACCAGCAGAATTGACACCAGACAATAGACGAAGGTTCTTGCATGATGTGAGGCTCTACATGTGGGATGAGCCATTCTTATACAGGCTATGTACAGATCAGTTAATGCGGAGATGTGTTCCTGAGGAGGAGATGAGTGCCATACTTCATAGTTGTCATGCCTCGTCATACGGAGGTCATCACGGTGGAGACAGGACCGCCCAAAAAGTGCTACAATCAGGTTTCTATTGGCCAAAATTATTTAGGGATGCACACGCCTTTGTTAAAATGTGTGACAGGTGCCAAAGAACCGGGACGATCACTAAGAAGCACGAGATGCCGCTGCAAAACATCCTGGTAGTGGAGCTTTTCGATGTTTGGGGAATTGACTTCATGGGACCTTTTCCATACTCGAACGACCATAGATACATCTTGGTGGCAGTTGATTATGTGTCTAAGTGGGTGGAGGCCATTGCTCTTCCCTCTAATGATTTAAAGGTGGTGGTAAGCTTTGTCAAGAAGCATATCTTCACACGCTTTGGAACTCCCAGAGTGTTGATCAGCGATGGAGGTACGCATTTCTGCAACAAACTGTTAAACAATGTCCTTGCAAAGTACGGGGTCAAGCATAAGGTCTCCACTGCCTATCACCCACAGACGAGTGGTCAAGTGGAGGTTTCAAACAAAGAGGTAAAGCAAATTCTTGAGAAAACGGTGAGTGCAAATAGAAAAGATTGGGCCGGAAAGTTAGACGACGCATTGTGGGCGTATCGAACAGCATACAAAACTCCCATAGGTGCTTCTCCTTATAGATTTGTGTATGGGAAGGCATGTCACTTGCCCGTCAAACTTGAGCACAAGGCCTATTGGGTAATAAAGAAGCTGAACATGGATGGGGACTTAGCTGGAGAGAAAAAGTTGCAGTAACTCGATGAGCTCGAGGAGTTTCGATTACATGCATATGAGAATGCCAAATTGTATAAAGAGAAGACTAATAGGTGGCATGACAAACACATTCAACATCGAGAGTTCGAGCCAGGGCAAGAAGTTCTGTTGTTCAATTCGAGGTTGAAGCATTTCCCCGGAAAGCTTAAATCTCGTTGGTCGGGCCCTTTTGTTGTGGTAAGCGTGAAGCCTCATGGAGCCGTAAAGTTGAGAGATATGAGTTCAACTGGCACTTTCTTGGTGAACGATCAACGGATAAAACATTACTGGGGTGGTGACTTTGCACGTCACAAGACCTCAATGGACTTGAAGGATGCTTGAGAACATGTTGAGTCGTGTCGCGACGTTAAATCAGGCGCTGGATGGGAGGCAACCCATTGAAATGTTGTAATCGTCGTGCCACAACGGTAAATAAGGCGCTGGTTGGGAGGCAACCCAACGATAGTAGTAGTGTTTGAGTTTGAGCTTTAACTTACTAACAAATGCAGGCGACGAATGGCGGGTGAAAGGACCATCAACTAGGAGCAAACCAGGTGAAAATAAATGCAAAAATAAATGCCCAGGAGCGCGACTTCGCGCCCACTTTGCGCACAAGTTCGTGCACCTGGGCGAACCATTCTGCCTGGAACTCAGCAGCACCGCGCGAGCTCCAAAACTTCGCGCACAAGTTCGCGCGCCTGGGCGAACCATTCTGCCTGGAACTCAACAGCATTGCGCGAAGAAATGCGCGAGCTCCAAAACTTCGCGCACAAGTTCGCGCGCCTGGGCGGACCATTCTGCTTGGAACTTTTCAGGCGTTTTGTTTTTCTTTTCAGTTTTAGTTTTTCTTTTTTCTTTTTATTTTTATTTTTGTAGTTTAATTGGTCATTTGTTTTAGACACAATTATCCCATATTAAACAAAACCCAAATCCCCTCTTCCAAACTCTCCCAATTCCTTCAAAAACACCAAATTCCAGCACCCCTGCCCCCATCCCCCTCTCTCACGATTTTCAACAAGGTATGAGCCCTAGTTGTAGTTTTCTTTCTTTTTCTCTTTCTACTTTCAGATTTTTTTATGTTGTATCTTATGCCATTAGTGTAGATGTGTTTTGTGATTTGGTGTTCAAACTTGGTGAAATATGTTTTGGGGTTAGTTTGTTATAAGTGTGGGGTGGGTAGCACTTGAGTTGGGTTCTGGATGAGATTTTGTGGGGGGCCTTGTTGCAAGACACTTAGAAAAGAGTTGTGAGAGCCTAATGCCCACAAGGTGTTTGTGGAAAGGCCTCAATGAGCATGATTATGTATTTGTGACCAATTTTGCGTGTGAAGTCTGAGTAACCACATTAAGTCACACTAATTTTGTTGGGCTGAGCTAATGTGTCCACATTTTGCAGGTATTATGGCACCATCGAAAAAGCACCAAGCCACGGGTCCATCCTCAAGCCGCCGAAGGGCAGCTCATGCACGTCCCTATGACAACAACAAATTTGTCTCCCCTGAGGCTCAGACCCGTTTTACAGAAAAGGCTGCCAAGAAGCCAATTCCGGAGAGGGCATTGACATCAAAAAGGTCAAGGAACGATGCCCCCACATGTACAATGAGTTGATGAAGCGGGGTTTGCAGGACTTCATTGACGAGCCAGGGGAGGCTAATGTAATGGTTGTACGTGAATTCTATGCTAATCTACTAGAGCATGTCCATCATGTGGTCACAGTGCGCCGCAAGGCAGTGGATGCCTCCATTGAGGCGATACGCATAGCATATCAATTGCCCGACCCTCTGCCTGGGAATACTGACTTTTATGAATATGTTCAAAATCCAACCGATGCCAAGTGGGAACGTTTCTTTGATGACATTTGCGTACCAGAAAAAATGGTAGAGTGGCTGGAACATGGAGAGAAGTTCCACTCCTCCGTCTTAACTCCAGAGGGGAAGAGCTGGCTGTATGTGATTAACAGTCACCTTATTCCCTCCAAAAATACTACGGAGGTGAATGGACCCCGGGCTGCATTGATTTGGTGTTTCATCAAGGGTCTTCCCTTCGACATGGCCAAAGTAATCCACGACGAGATGTTTATCCGATGCCCCCAACGCCTGTATGGGTTCTTTTTCCCATCCTTGGTGACTAAGCTTTGCAGGAAAGTGCAGGTACCTGAAAATACTCGTGTGGACGGGCTGGTAAGAAAAAGCCACAAGATCCGACCTGGAAAGAACACCTCGGGGGCAGCCCCATCAGCAGCGGCAGGTGGAGAGGATGAGAGTGGTTCTGATGCATCAGAGGAGGAAGAGGAAGAGCAAATGGATGTGGAGGGCGAAGCGCAGACCCATGCGCCCAGCGCAACAGCTGCAGCATTGTCACGAGCAGCGTCCTCTTCAGGAACTGCCAGAGTGTCCCGGCACACCACATTGGAGCAGGAGGTGGCTGGTCTATGCACCTCCATGAATGATTTGGGCACTCGTGTGGATGCGATAGCTGACCGACAAGTCAAGTCGGAAAAGAAGTTCATGGGTTGGCTGCGAGCTTTGGGGCGTGCATGCAACGTGAACCCCGAAACCGTTTCCGACCAAGAGTGAAGCTTCTGGGAAGTCTCTTTACCTCACTGCTCTTTTAAATTTTAAGCCATGGGGACATGTCTTCTTTTTTTAAGTGTGGGGTGGGGTATTCCTTCATTGTATGTTGTATGTAGTTGTACAAATTGCCGGGTTGTTTTTTTTGTTTCATGTTGACTTGATAGTTTTTGTTAAGCAGGAGTAGTTTTTTTTGTTAATTTAGATAAATGGCTCGGCCCGACGATGGATCCCTTTCGACGGGGTTCTTGAGGGACTGAGTCGAGAAAAAAAAAACTGAAAAAATTGTAGGCTCTTCCTGATGACGGATCTTTTAGACGATTTTCTTGAGGGAAGTGAGTCTAGAGAAAACAAAAAAAAATTATTTTTTTCTTAGGTAGTGTAGCAATTCCCCCTTGGTTTTTCTTTAAGTCGCGGTTCTTTTTCAAGGGTTTAGCTTGAACTGGGCATAGGTAGTTTTTATTTTTGTTTTCTTTTTGATTTGTAGATTAGGGTAATGAGCTACGAGCTATAAAACTGAAAGAGAACCCATAGCGTTGACACACCTGAACACAATAGACACTAGAGTGTAACGCTTAGTCCTAATTGTTGAATCTCACTGAAAGTGCCTTAATTTTTATGTTTGTTACTGAATTGAATGCTCGTAGTGGAGTGTCTTGATGAGCTGATCTAGAATGAGTCTTATGCCATGTGTGGTGAGTTTTGTGTAGTTCATGTATTGTACTTGTGTCAAGAACTTGCACGGTATGTGAGTTGAAGCGAAATTTTAGGTGATGCTCGGTTTGAAAAATGATGTTAGGCTTTCTTTGACCTTTTTGAGCTTAATTGCTTATCACAAATAAAATTTGTCCCTAGTTAACCCTTTTGAGCCCTTAGACTTTTGTTTGACACCCGCATTACAAGCCTACACCCTTTTGTTCTTAATTGACATTGTTTTGATCCTTTTACCTCTTAAAGCACTTCAATTGTGAGAGGAGCGCTAAAAGAAGTAAGAAGGAAATAAGTGTGGGGTGGCTTTTGAGTGGAACCAATAAAAGGATGAAAGGTGCACTTATGTTGTAAACGAATACACCACTAGCAGAAATTGAGGGACTGAGTCGAGAAAAAAAAAGGTGATTACATTGTGTCTTGTTCCAGCTAGTGGGAATAAATTAATAGAGTGCTTAAAGAAGAAGGAAGTATTTGTGGAATGATATTGTGTGTGAATGAGAAGTGGGTTGAAGAATTTGCGCTAAAAATTGCTCATGTTATGTGTTAAAGTGCTTAGGGGTTGAGTCACTATTCCTAAATACATCATACTCATCCCTTAGCCCACATTACAACCATGAAAAATCCCCAATTGATTTTGGATCAAGCTAGCCTATATTAGTAGAGATTTACATTAAGGGCAAACTTATGGTACCAATTGCATGCATGTGACCTCTTTTGTGAGAGTGAGTGATTTCCTTGATATATGTGAGTATATGAATTGAATGTGGTGGATTGAACTCAGTTTTTGTTGATGTAATTATGAGGGCATATGATTCGTGACGGAAAAGCAAGTCTTGACTTCTGTGTAGAGTACTTTGAGGAAGTGTGAATATTGCATGGCACTTGAGAGTCGACTTTGAGGCTAGGATTGTTCACTGCTAGGCGTAATACATGTACATTGTTCTAGGTGTAATGCGTTAAGGGAAATGGTTGAGTGAAGGATTCTCTAGAGAGTATAGTTGATTACTCGAGGACTAGCAATGAATTAAGTGTGTGGTGTTGATAATAGGCGAAATCGAGTGATTTAGCTATTGTTTATGCTTCCGCTTGATTATATTCCAATGACATATTATGGTTAATTGATGAAAAATAGGCTTTAATTGTGATATGTATACATTGCAGGATGAGGAGCATGTATGATGCTTTCAAGAGGATATTGGAATGATTTATGAGAAAGAACAACCCCTCGGAGTTGAGTGCGCGCAAGGACGAGATGAAAAAATGGACGAAATCAAGCTCCAGGTGCGCGAAGAAACGCGCAAAGGCGCGCAAGAGTTCGCGCATAAGAAAGGCCGAGGCAGAATCATGCACGAAGAAATGCGCGAGCTCGCGCGTGTCCGGTCCGGAAAAACGTTATTTAGGGGTAAAATTGGAAATATGGAGAGAAACCCACTTAACCTATATAAAGTCAAGCTCGCCCAAGGTTAAATCATCAAGGGTTTTCATAGTTTAGTGCAAGAAATAGAGAGGCAAGAGGCAAAGAGGAGTTTTGACCATCAAGTTCTTCTTTTCTTCTCTTGTTTTTGCTATTTTGTGATGAAATTGAACTTATTTGGGATGAACACTAGTATGAGTGGCTAAAACCCATTGTTCTGGGGTCATGGGTAAAACATGAATGTTGTTGTTTGGAGTTTAATTTGATAAAGTGGGTTTATCATATTGGGTTGTTTATTTAATTCTGCGTTCAATTATTTTGCTGAGTAGCTAACAGTGAAATACTATCTACGAATCTTTAGTTGAACTCGAAAGTGGGAACTTTAGATTGCATATAGAATTAAATAGAGCAAGTTTTTGAACCCGGGTCTCGAGGAACGGATTCGCAATTGGGATAGACATATACCCAATTGCCTTGCTTGGTTGAAATACGGGAATTGTAAATGCGTTCTTGTTAATCTTAATTCCATAGACATATAGGCATTGAGTTGACTTGAATAGGCGATTAAGAACTCGACAGATTCTTATGAGTAATATCAACCCTGTCAATCAATAACCCAGATAAATTGATTAGTCATTATAAGGCAAGAACACAACACGATTGTTAACTATGCCTGTGACCCTGGATATCCTCTCATACTGTTTGTTACTCGAAATTGCTATTCGTTTGGTTACTTGCTTTAGTTAGATTGTTTATTTATAGTTTAAGTAGTAAAACAATTACATCTCTCTTTTGTGAACAATCTCTTGGGTAGATACAGAAATTAGGTTTGAATCAGTCAACAGTTAATCATAAGTCTTCGTGAGAACGATACTCTACTCACTACTCTATTACTTGACGATCACGTGCACTTGCGTGAGTGTTTTTGGTCGCAACACTCATATCAAACGACCCCATATAATACTACTAATAGCTTAGGGGTCGTTTGGTTTGGATACGGCTTATGCTGGGATAAGTTATACTGGTATAAGTTATGTTGGGATTATTTTTTATCCATTGTTTGATATGTTGTATTAAATATGACAATTGCATAATTTGTAAGGAGAATGTATAAGTTATACTGGTGCTAATTACCCCACTCTCTTTAAGGTATAAGTTATCCCGGTGTTAATTTTAATCCTGGGATAACTTATACCTGGTTTGTTAACCAAACGAAGTATTAAAGTGGTATTAAATTGTTATACCAGCATTATACCTTCTTATACCTCGTACCAAACGACCCCTAACAGTTATCTGTGGCAATTATTTTTCTCACCAATATATATATATATATATATATATATATATATATATATATATATATATATATATACATCACTGGCCTTCTTGTAAACAATGTTTCCACAAACAGGAGGAAAGACCAATCAATGAATCAATTTCTCGACAAACTATTTTTGAGGCATTCGCTAGCTTTTCAGCCTCTCCATTTCATTGAGGTGCCATATCAAACTCAGCTTGCCTGTGTTACATCTCTCTAGAGGCTATCCGCTTAATGATCGTGTTGTTATCATCCCATGCTTGACAAAAATAAAGGACATTTCGTCAAACTTGGCAGCCTCTGCATCTTAGATCTCTTCTATTACTCTTAGCTCAGAGACAATGGCTTTAGGGTCATACTGTTGTAGACACTCATCACACTATGAGATATGTGAAGGATTGCGTATAGATATTCATAACACGCAGCGGAAGATAATAACAATCCTAGGAAGATTTTTTCGTGTTTAAAATTTATTTACATGTCAAATATCGGATTTAAGATGTACATGGTGAAGAAAGCCTCGTTTCAGAATTTTCTTCGATAGTGCGAAGACTCTATGCGTATCCACACCGAAACAGATCATTGCTATCAACTCATTGATTAATGAAACCGGTGAACAAATTGAACGAAATATTGTGTTAAAATTTTTCTCAAAAATCTCAACTCAAAGATAGAAGAACAAGAAACACTTTTTTGTAATTGTATTTTCTCTCTTGGCTGTGTATTGCTCTCTCACTTTCACAAAATATTTTTCTTCTCAAGAATTAATAATGCGGCAAATTTTCTCTATCACCCTTTTATATAGCATCACCTACAAACCTTTTTCCTATTTGGTTGAGGTAATAATTTACTTAGGATAAAAGTTTATTCCAAAAATAAACTTTATGGAATTTCTTATGGGGAAAATTTCACATAAGAATAACTGGGTTCCCTACTTTTAAATTTTATAGCTCATATTTCAATTTACAATTAACTAGCCCCAAAATAATAGGCTAATGCTCAACATTCAACTCCAATAGGTTCTCGAAATTATTATTTAATTTTTAAAAAAGATTTCTCAAGCTTTTAAGTTAATTTTCGAATCAGTAACTGTGACTCAAATATCAATTCAACAAACCAAATCTATTTGGGTGGTGAAAATTAGATTTTTAACAAGCTTAAATATGTGGGTTTAAATTTCGAATTTGATTTTGTGCGAAATTTAGAGTTGGTGTTATTTAGACTTGTTAGAAATAGTATAAGGATGTTGTATATAAATTTTGAAGTCATTTAATGGAGATTTAGACTGATTTTGAACAAGAATTGCAACTGAAAATCGTGGAAGATGTTCGTCTATAGACGCTTGTATAAAGGTGTATAAAATTATATATTAGTGTATAAGATATGTTTATACACTTATATACACTATTATACAAGATTATATATAATTATACAAAAAACTGACTCCTTCTTCTTCCTTGCGTCTTTTTTGAAATTTAACTCAAATCACTTCAAATTTAAATTTTGAACTTCTCTTAATATTTTCAATCAATTGGAATAACACCCAATCCAAACAACTAACAATCTCAAAAAAAATTATTCTCGAAAGCAAAACTTTGAATGACCTTCAATTGTGGACTTTTACTCTTCAGTTTTCTTACATTGCAATCAAGTGATACGGGGGGAAGCAGAAATACACGGCTCCTTGAAGCATATGTAGAAGATGTGAGAAGAAGAGAGAGTGAAAGCAATAGTTGTCAGAACACATATTTAACTCCATGACTTTTAGAAGCAATAGTTTAAGAACACAAACTTTGAATTTGCTAGTGCTTTCAAAATATGTACAATATAGCTAGGTCGGGTAAAACTTAAAAATATAAACTTTTTTATTATGGTGTGAAGTTATGTGTATTTTCTTGTAATTCTTTCTTTCTTATGGAGATTTCGTTACTGCCAAACTTTATGGACTTTCCATAAAGTCCAATACCAAATTGGATTATAAAAGTCTTATTAGTATTTAATTACAAAAAAAATACAAATCCCATTTTTAATGGGTTTAAGTAGCCGACTCGTCCAATTATGGATTTTAACATAATGTCCTTACGGACTTTCTATTAATCCAATTTCAAAGACAAGTCTTTATGAATATTTTATATAACATACTTTATATTAAAATAAGTGTTAATTAATTTTTTTATTTTATATATATATATATATATATATATATATATATATATATATATATATATATATATATATATATATATATATATTAACCAAGAAATACAATTTAATTTTTTATTCAAAATAGAAAATTTCAATTTGTTCACAATACTAATTATATCCTCAATGCTAGCAAAGAATATAATACTATTTTATTTGGACTAATAACTAAATTTGTTTAACTAATTAAATTCTTTAATTTAATTACCAAACAATAAAATAATTAATCCTTTTGCAAAGATCAGAACACTCGTTAGTGTACGACCCCATAGGTTCAATACTAAGCCGGTAGTAAATTGATCACATCAATATACTAATCAAGGGTCGCGTCTAGCAACACTCCTTAACGACCAGATAGCATGAGGTATACAATTTACTCTCAAGAACCAGTAGAAGAATAATATAGTAATTCCTTATGTCCTTATAGCTCCGGGTCACCCTAGGATATGGTTTAACTGTCAAATCCTAATAGGCGACCAACTATGTGTTCGTGTCAAATATAATTGATCATTGAATGACCTAAGAAAATCTTTTATTCTTTCATTCAATTGCCCTGACCAAGGTCTTAATTTGATCGTTTATAATTCATGACAACATGAAGCTTAAACTCATTACCAAGAGTTGACAAATTCCATCTTGAACAATCACTAATTCTACAAGTATTTAATTATACCCAATATCCTTTCAACTATCACCCCAAGGCCATATGTGTCTAGTATCAAAGCACAATAAATAACTTAGCAATTACTATGACGATCTCAGGCCAAAGGAAACTCTTACATCACATTCTTCAAGAGAATATCCTATTGGTATTTTATGGTAATTCTAACAATTAGGATTATCCAACGAGTCGGTTCAATGATCATATCTCTATATGCATCATCTATCTATGTAATTTAGCTAATGAGATCAACTAATCTTTATCTCATAAAGACGATCACATAAATATTGATCTAACCGAATTAATAATGCCCAAATTAATAATCCTACGATCAAGAACAAAATTTAGATTAAATTATAAGAATCTGCACTCTCATTATCATGATCTCCATCGCGGTGGTAAGTCTCAAAATTAATCAAGGATCTTATTAAATTAATCAAGTAATTAATAATAATTATTATAAAAGAATATCAAATGCCATATATTTTTATATTAAATAACGTTCACAAAAATATGTTCAAATCATCAAATATGATATTGGATCTGGGGCATATGTACTATATCCCTAACAATCTCCCACTTGCACTAGAGTTAATAGCTCTTGTATCATTCCCAATTTCCACTTGTTCTTGCCAAACTCATTTGCGCAAATAGCTTTAGTGAATGGGTTTGCAATATTTTCCTTTCCATCAACCTTTTGAATCTCAATGTCTCCACGTTTTAATGATTTCTCTTATCAAGTGATACCTTCGCAGAACGTGTTTGGATTTTTGGTGTGATTTTGGTTCTTTTGCTTGAGCAATGTCTCCAGTGTTATCACACAACAATTGAATTGCACCTTCTATTGAAGGAACCACACCAAGTTCAGTTAAGAACTTTTTTATATATACAGCTTCCTTAGCATATTCACTAGCTGTTATAAATTCTGCTTCAGTCACTGAATCAGCTACTGTAGCTTGTTTGGAACTTTTCCAACTCACTGCACCACAATTTAAGGTGAATACATAACCAGAAATAGAGTTGTTATCATCTCTATCTGAAGAGAAACTTGCATCAGTATAACCTTCAAGTTTCAACTCATAATCTCCATAAATGAGGAATTGGTCTTTAGTCCTTCTTAAGTACTTAAGAATGGTCTTCACCGCCTTCCAATGTTCCTCACCAGGATTTGTCTGATATCGGCTAGTCACTATAAGTGCATAAGCCACATCAGGACGTGCACATGTCATAGTATACATGAGAGCTCTCACTGCACTAGCATATGGGATCCTACTCATGTGTTCTCTCTCTTCAAGTGTTTTAGGAGAATCCTCCCTACTGAGAGTAATTCCAGTGCTTATCAGTAAAGAGCATATTTTGGAATTATCCATATTATACCTTTTCAGAATGGTATCAATGTACAAAAACTGGGAAAGTCCAAGCAGCTTCCTCTATCTATCTCTATAGATCTTTATTCCTAATATATAAGCTATTTCTCCCAAGTCTTTCATGGAGAACTGTTCAGATAGCCAAATTTTGGTACTTTGTAATGCCGGTATGTCATTCCCTATGAGCAATATATCATCAATATATAATACTAAGAATATAATTGTGCTACCACTAACCTTTTTGTACACACAAGGTTCTTCTTCGCATCTAACAAAATTGAACTTTTCAATTATCTTGCTAAAGCGAATATTCCAATTTCGAGAAGCTTGCTTTAGTCTATAAATGGCGCAAAGCCGAGCGCCCAATTCTGTGTAGTGCTGTCTATTGCATTTTGAACTGTGCCTGGCTCAAACCTGGATGCTGAAAATCATACTTCTCTAAATTTTTCCGTTTTAGCTTCAATTTATGCACAATCCTTCCATATCACCTCAGATTGAGCTATACACATCAGAATATCATTATTAAGCTCGAATCACAAATATAATTTGACAAAGTCGAGGCATAGTGCAAGGCAATTTACCTGATATGGCAATAGAAAAGCAATAGAAAAGGTGGTTAGAAGGAACTGATATGGCATGAAATGCGATTTTTAGACCTATGATTGAGGTTGTAGAGTAAATTGAACTATTGTAAGAAATTTATGGCTAAACTGTTGGCTTCCAAAGTTGGTCGAAAGGTTTAACACAAGCTCTTGAAAATTTCAAACTAATTTTTTGAAGTTAAAGAAGAAAATGAACAACCTATAGAAATACCTATATCCAAATTTTAGATCACTTTGGAATCAATAGCGTAGTTTTTTCATTCTTTCAACTGTGAAGTATATGAATTATGTTCTTAAAACTTCTTAAGTAGGAACCAAATATAAACCATGGCCTCAAAAAAAGCTATTTGAGAAAATTAGCCCTTCTATAGTCATGTATTTTTTTTTTTTTTTTTGTATTTGTTTCCTGGACCTTACTATACAACGGTCCGTGTCGACCGGTTCAGTTAGTCTTCACGACACGTAGAGAACAAAATGCTCTTCCAACCAAAACCGGCCAAGTCATCAAAATTCCACGTGGAGAAAATCGATTTGCTCAGGCTGCTCCTCCAACGTGGCATCCCAACACTAAAAAAAGACTCCTTCATCGACCCAAGCGCACAAGGATCAGCAACATCGCCTGAGATTTGGAGGAAAATACAAATCCGTTTGAAATTTCATCTCAACTCATAATCGGAACGTCGTCGGAGCTCCACCGGGCATCCGCAAAAGAGCTTCATCGTGGCTCCCTCAGGCCAACAACAACAACACCAGCATCAAACTCTTACTCGAAGGAAATCAGCACCGCCGTCGACTTTGAGTCAAGCTGTAGCATCTGGCCCGAAACGAATAGTGCTCAAAGAATCCTTAGGTCAAACATCCGAATCGGATCTCGATCTTCCTTTTTGGCAAAGAACTTGGTTCATAGTGCTGCTACTTCTCATGGCAATTTCCTTCTTTGCCCTCGCCATCTTCCTTTTTCTCACCCTCGACTCGGATTACGCAGCCTCGCCTGTTTCCGCTGCCTCCGAAGGCGTCCAGGTAATCAAATATTCCTCATTATGCTATTGCCCTTCATATGAAGCGCAATATGTATTTAAATTTGTTCTGACTGATATAATTTGAGTTAGATCATCAAAAGACACTGCTCTAATATAGGTTTTAATTTTATAGCTTGTTGTATGCCGGTTTCGTCATTTGTCTTAGCTGTTAGAATATTAGGCGTCCCTGGATCTAAGTTGGAGATTACCTAATGATAATATGCAGTATTCATGTTTTGATTCTACAAACGATGTTGATTATGTTTTCATAGATTACATATGGATCCACGATTAAATTGATGCACGAGAAGACAAAATTTCGGTTGCATTCACATGATGTGCCATATGGTTCGGGCAGTGGGCAGCAGTCGGTCACTGGATTTCCTGGCGTAGAAGATGCTAACAGCTACTGGGTATGTTAGATGATTGTCTTGACTCTGGAAGTGTTATCTTCTTGCATTTTATTTCAATATGTGTTAACTTCATTATATTTGGTTGTTCTAATTGATGTGTGACCTCTCACCAGATTGTTAGGAGTACAGACTCATCCAAGCAAGGTGATCCTATTAAGAGTGGAAGCATCATCAGGCTGCAACATATGAAGACCAGGAGATGGTTGCACAGCCATTTGCATGCATCTCCCATTTCAGGGAATATGGAGGTTGGTAGACTGGTTTATTTCTCTCCATCAGTTACATGATACTTCGTCCATCTGGTATGTAGATAGCATGTTTTTAAAATCTTAGTTAACCCATGAACCTTCTTAAATTTTGGAGTTAATATTTTGGGGTATAAGAAGCAACCATGGACGATATTAGCTATGGTTTTCATATTCATCTAGCACTTGGTGCTCAAATTATTTACATTGAAGAGGAATACCAGAAAGTTGTTATTCTTTTATATATGAGCATAACATATGTGAGGTTTGATCCATGCTTAGAAATTTCTACCTGCATTTGTCCTTAGTTTTAGCATTGTAGATTCATCAACAGATAGAATTGGCACCATTATGGGAAAAACAAAACTAAGATATAGAGTGCTTAGATAACCAAAATGGAGAATGCCCTGGACTATTGGATTGCATGTTGCTATTTATCAGAAACTCCCATCACGAATTGAAAGTCAAGCCTTTTCTTTGGTTTACGTTGAGATAATGCTCACATATTGTTTTATGCAAATAGTTGTGTGGGTTCTGTGTTGTGACTTGTGAGTTAAGACACTAGGTACATCATATTCTATTGAACAATTAAAGGTGACAATTATATCCCCTATGTTGGTCCCTAACAAATATTGTAAAATATGCATTTTTTTTTCCTTTCATAGTAACATCACCAAATCAGTGTATTACATTTTCTGTTTGGTGAATGACCATGTCAATAGATTACATTGAGATGTTAACACTGAATGTTAGGTTTTCCATTATACAAATTTGTTCATAAATCTGGACTGTTTTTATATCGTTATAACTCATAACTTACAAAAACTACATATGAATTTTGGAAATAAATAGTTGTAGTTGATTATCCTTGGAAAGTAAATTGGAAGCTTAGTTGCTTATCGGAAAAAAACTTGTCATCTCAGTTCACGGTGAAACAAAATTTGCTCACAGTTGAGTTCAGTAAATATTAAAATGTCATTATGAAGGACACTAGCAATTCTAGATTCACCTGATCAATATCATTGAAGGCCACAACAATAGAATAAACCAGGTTATCAAATTCCATTCAAAATGAGGAATTCAAGGTACCCAAGGTGCTGATGATAGCTGCAAGCAAAGGGTGGTATGCTTATGTCTCTTCCTTTTTTTTGTGTGTGTGTGGGGGGGGGGGGGGGGGGCACTGCTACTATAATTTAATGCCCCTTCTATGCTCCCAATTTTGTCACATTAGCTGTATTTTTCTGATGTCTCAGCTACATCCTCTTTGTTGTATGTTTTGATATCAATAACTGCAATTGAATTTTAGTTTCTCTGGTGTTTTCCAGCTGAAATTAATTGGTGGAATTTTGCAGGTGAGCTGTTTTGGTGATGACAATGAATCTGATACTGGGGACTATTGGAAGTAAGGCTGGTTCAGTCTTTTGGATACAGTTTGACATTTGCTGCCTCCTTTGATCTTTTGGTGACAACCACCTTTTTGTTTGATCTGTTTCTTCTTTCTCCCCTTGCTAGACTTGAAATTGAGGGCAGTGGTAAAACTTGGAGGCAAGACCAAAGAATCAGGCTTCAACATGTGGACACTGCAGGTTATCTTCACAGTCATGACAAGAAATACACGCGAATTGCTGGGGGTCAGCAAGAGGTGAGCTCAACATTGTACTTGCATCCTGAGAGTTCTGTATTTTATAGTAAGTATTTTTCTTCTGCTGCATTGATAGCCTTAACACCTCCATATATGCAGGTTTGCGGTATGAGGGAAAAACGTCCAGATAATGTTTGGTTGGCAGCAGAGGGTGTGTACTTCCCCGTTAATGAAAGCAAGTAAAGATTGTTGATGGCGTGAGTCCTCTGGATTGCATACAATTTTCTTCTGCTTTTCATCTCATATGGGAGATGGCTCTGATTAACGCATCCTTGTTCATTGCCGTCATCAATTAATAGAAGCATTTTCTAACAGCATGTTAGCTGAATTTTATCAGTAGAGGTAGGCTAATTACAAGTGTACTAAATCTTTACTATAGTACTTTGTGCTGTTCTTGTTAGCAAATTTGCTATTGCAAATGGTAACAATTGAGTGATAATTCCTCCCTTCTCGATTTCCTCTACTATGTCCTATTAGTTGAGAGTGAATTTGGATCAATAATAAGAAAGAGTTAGGCGTAAAACCTCTAAAACCTCTATATCCTTTTACCTTGGGCGCTTCGGAAGGTATGAAGGTTGTGGATTAGGATAGTAGAGTAGGTAATCTAGAGTGTTCATAACAGTAGTATTGGCATGTAGTCTCGCTTTCTATTGGTAGTAGGTTTTTATGACTAATTGTTGTTTTCTTTCATTGTTAATCACCTTACTATCTTGTTTTTATTCTGTTTTTATGGCTTTGTGGTATTGTCCGTTGTCTATATTTTCATTAATGTGATGCTTATACTTTCCTGAGCCGATGGTCTATTGGAAACATTCTCCTTATCCTCACAAAACCCCACGGTGTGGGATAATACTGGGTATGTTGTTGTTGGATGAGTATCCTCACAAAATCCTACGGTGTGAGATAATACTGGGTATGTTGTTGTTGGTTGTGATTCTAGCTTTTCAAGTAGTTAGGAAGGCTAGTTATATAGTTTTTCAAACTAAGAATAAAGACACCTATATTTACCTAAAAATAAGAAGCAAGCACGTCAAAGAGGATAAAGATGATTACTCGGATGTTCAAAGGGGCAGGCTCCTTTAGATAGTAGATATTAGTAATACTTTTTAAGAAGATTGAGTTATTATGATGATAAAAAAAAATTGTCTTTTTTTTTTTTGGCTAAAGAAATTTTGTTGTTTGAGGAAGCAAATAAAAAGGTAACTGCTGGAATCTGTATGTATGATCCGGAGATGAAATGAGTCAATTATAACTGTTTAAAGGAACCAGGAAAAAGGCACCTTTGAACAATCTAAGGACCAAATATAGGCACTTGGCTGTATCTTTTTCAGTGTAATAATTCACCCCATCTGGAAAAATAACATGTAACTCCTGCTACAAACAAAGCATCTCAGATGGAGAGAATACATGATGGCTGAACTCCAGCTAATCTTGGAAAAAAGCATATTTGATGACTTTAGCTCTCACTCAGGATAGTGCAAAAACTACTGTTAAAAATTGGTGTCTGATTCAAGAACATCTCTTAGCAGAAAGTTTCTGTCAAATTCTAATTTGAAGAAACCATACAGGCTAAGCTTTAGAGAAGCAAGGTTTTTGGAATCATAAAATCTATCAGTATTAGAGCACAACTTTGAGTTCATTCCTGTAGCTGCAAACAACATAAGCATATCAAATTTTACATAACTAATAACCGCGAGACAATTATTTTTTCCATAAAAAACTACACTGATTCACTGGTGGGGAAAAGTGAAGAAATGCAAATTAAGTAAACTGTTGCAGAAGAGATGAATATAGGGAGGAGCACCTGATGAAGAGGTTCTTGGAGTACTCCTAAATTATTATCTTTCTTACTCCTAGCTTAATTATTTTTATTTATAATGTTAGACACCTCATGTGCCAGTCTATAATGTTGTCTGCTAGGAGTGCGTTACATGTTGTCAATGACCAAAGTGGTCGGGCTAACATGTGCGCAACTCGACTAATTTCATAGGATATATTTATTGTCCCACCAGCAACATGTATCATGTAACTCCAATAGCGTACGCGTTATTTTTCATAAGCAGTGTCATGATTTTAACAAGTAAACAAAAAATAATTCACTATAATATCATATTAAAAAAAATTATACTCCTATTATTTTATAAAACACAACTCAAGTATCTTACTAAATATGAATTTTTATTTTTTAAAATATACTCCATATAACCTCATTAGAAGTTATACTAAATACCTTTTTTATATATAGAACACAGTAATCACACAAAAACTCACCATTCATTCGGTTATGCAAATTGTTGTTAATCAATTTCAATGCTAATAAAGAAGATGAATGAAGAAAAAAAATAGCCAAACAACTTATAATACAAGTCAAATAATTTATTGTTGCATAAAATACGTAATTGTGACTCTTGATTTATTGGTTTAGCTATATATGTTAATGTTTAAGAGCTAAGATGTCAATGGATCAAACGTCCACATTTATTTTAATTTCTAGATGAAGCACAAAGAATTTAAAACAAAAATGAAGAATTTAGAGCAAACATGAAACTACGGAGACTCGAACTACTGACATATTTAATTTAAGAAAATTGAAGCTCCTGACCACCTATGCTACGCATTTGTTGATTTTTATTACTCTTTCTCTCTCTATATATATATTACTCTCTCTATATATGTCACACCTCCTTTTTGCGCGCTCGCCCCGAAGGGTAAAAATACGCGAGGGTTTTTTTCCAATTTAAGTGACAATATTCGAAATGAGATTATTTATTTAATTCAGAGTCGCCACTTGGGAAAGGTTTGGCTTTTGGTGTCCCAAGTCACCGGTTTATCTTGAATCCCAAATCGAGGAAATTTTCGACTTTTCCAAATGAAGTCTGCGAATCAGAAATTCTAAGTAAGGAATTCTGTTGACCCGAGGGAAGGTGTTAGGCACCCTCGAATCCCGTGGTTCTAGCATGGTCGCTTAAATTGTTATAATGGCTAAATATCTGATTTAAATACATGTTACGACTTACGTGCTTTATTAAGTTTAAACCGCTTTTATTATTATCATTTATTTTTATAGAATTGCAACGTCGTGAAAATGCATCTCGAACCACGTCACAATCAATGCACCCGTGGTCGTCGACATATTTTGACTCCGTTGAGATTTGGATTTGGGTCACATCAATGTGCACCCGTGTTTAAGAAGGTTAAATTATTAAAGGTACACCTAAAGCAACTAACGTATTGTTATTTTGGGAAGGCCGTAAAATTCGTTAAACGACCTGTCCCGAATTCTAAGTATTTTAATATATACATTTAGAGGGCCCCGCAGCTTGTGCATTTTCGTTTGTCGAGGCTCGTCTCAATTTTATTTAACCCCTAAACTGATGGAAGTTCTGCCTTTTATAAACCTAAAATCAGCCCTTTAACAGCCTGTTAGACAATCAGAACACCCCTCTCATGTGCTATTTTCTTTTCAGTTCCACTTATTATTTAAATAAAAACACACCCCCATGATATTCCCTGGCAGACTTACTTTTGAGTAAGGTTTATTATTTCTGAAACTAAAGCAGAGTATGGGCAGCAGAATGTAGTTTGACAGCATATGCTGTCAAACTATTTTAATTCAAAAAGGGCCTTTGTGCACATGTTGTGCACATGACATCAACTCAGATTGCAATTACAGACCAATCCTTAGATTTCTGAAATCAAATTAACAACTATAAGTAACTAAACTCAGTTCCTAATTGATTCAGGCAATGCTTAACAGAAGCAGGTCAATTGGTTATTGTTCGGACAACTGAAACTAATTGACGACATATGTCGACTCGACTATACTAATCATAACATGTATCATCGACACCATGATCAGACATTTAATAGTATTGAACACATGATTCGAATTGTACTGACTAAGCAAAATTGTACTCGAGGAATCAGTTAATCAGTCAAATTTGAAGTTCAGCTAATTGCACAGCACATACATACATATTATCAGTGAATAGAAGAAGGACTTAATCAAACATATAGGTTCAGGGAAGGTGGACAGGACACAGTTGGTAAAATTCAAAACACGAATTAAACAAGACATTTGGCCAACGAACAGACCTTTAATCAGCTCATGGATTAAAATAAAGAAAAAGGAAAACAAAAACACACCTTAAATCCCGAAAAATCAAAAGTCTTAGCTTGGATTCGAACAAACCCTTCTTGGGGTTGAAAGGACTTTAATCGAAGTGTTTCTCAAATGAGAAACACTTCGATTAAGGTCCATTAGACCCTAATCACTCGGCTCAAACGGACACGGACCAGGCTTGGGGTTTCTAGGGTTCGTGGATGGTAGATTTGGGACTTGGGATTCCATGGTTAGATTCGGACCAAACCAAGCATGGTTTGGTCACGAGGGAGGTCCGGGGACTATCTGGTATGAAACTGGAGTGCATCGGTGTGGATCGAGTTTTGCTCGAATCTTCAAATGAAGATTCGAGAACCTAAGGGATGATTCGAACTAAACGGTCAACAGATCCATGTTCAGGGGGGTGAGGCGGTCCTATGGTGTTAAGGTGAAGGCCACCAGCGTTCATGCCGCCGGGATTAATGGTGAGGAATAAGGGGGCGGCTAGGGTTCCGGGGTTCTGTGAAGAGGACGACCTAAGGGGGGGGGGGGGGGGTTTGGTTTAGGCGCGGGGTGAAGGGGGAAGGGTTTATATACGGGGTAGATAGTTGGGTCTGGGCTGTTAGATCACTCGAGATCAACGGCCTAGATCTAAAGATTAATCCAAACGGTGTCGTTTGGTTTAGTACCGTGGTCGGGTTAGTCCGGGTGTAATGGGTCGGGTTTATGGGCGTGTCCTGAGGCCGTAGAATGAGGAATGGATTAACGGCTGGGATTAGAAGGCCTCACACGGCGTCGTTTAAGTAAAGGATTGGCCAGATCTGGGCCGTTCCTTTGAATCTATCAACGGCTCACAGAGATGGTGCCTGTACGGCATCGTTTGAGCGTCTTGCAGAGGGCCTGGTTGGACTGGGTCGTTTGTATTGGTTTTGGGCCTGATTTCATTTGAAATTATGACCCAAATCCAATGTTTCCCTTCTTACAACTTAAAAAATAAAATTCCTAAAAATAAAATAAAATCATAACAATATTAATTAATATTCAAAATAACAATTATCACTTGCATCGACATTTAATTATACTAAACACTTAATGACAAAATACAATGAAGGATGCACACATTTTATTATTTTTTTCTTTTAATAAACGGATTACGGTTCACACGACATATAGACATATATTTTTTTTATTTTTGTTTGAATAAAACAATCATGGGAAAATCACAAATAACTAGCAAAAAATGCCACGTAAAAATCCAACAAATGTACAACAAGACCAATTGCTATTATTTTGTTTCTTTTGGAGCGATTGTTGCGTAAAACAAAAATCACGTGCTCACAAACCACATCTATGATATTACAAATGGTGGATCGTACCATGAAGAGACCGTTGGGCATAATTGATGAGCCCAAGCGGTGTCACACGTCCGTCCTCGAGTAACTCTATTAATCAAATTTTTGACAAATTGGGAAGAAAATCACTATTTTAACATGAGACCTACTAGGCCACACCCTTAATTGCAACCTTTCTTTTACTACTTTTTAATCTTTCTCTTTAATGACTTTTGGATTATAAAGTTTTGTTCGTCATTATGACGTATAAAGAGGAAGAGCAAGCGCACACTACTTTATTGGAAGAAAGACGTTTTCACGAAAATCCCCTTCTATAATTAGCTTTACAAATTGACTAGTCTTCCTAAGTATTCTAAAACTTTTATAGCCAAAAAATTGTGGGTGCTTTAAGTGTATAATAAATAAAATTGTATACACAACGTTTAAGACATGTAATAATATTTCCAATTATTTTTTAGGTAAAATTAAAAGAGTTTATTTTCTCTTTCTACTACAGCGTTTAAGACGTGTGGTTATTATTAGTATGTGTGTTTATTTTTAGTAAATGCCCACATTTCACTCTTTTCTCTTCCTTCTACATAATATCATATTTCATACTCTTCATCCCTCAAAAACCCCAAAAGAATCAAAAGCCCAAAAAATAAAAGAAAAAAAGAAAAACCAAAAACCCTTAAAAATATATATGTACGAGGAAAAAAAAAAAAAACCATAAATGCAGCCAACCAATAAGTTGTCCCCCTGTTATTACCGTAACAAACAAAGTTCCTCCAATATTTTATTCCCACAGAATATTCCAATATAGAAAAATCCAAAATATTTAGTTCTTGAAAACATTTATATACTATTTGTTTGTTTTTGGAGTAGTGAGGAGGTGGACAAGAAGGGAGGGCCCCACTCTCGTTCGCCCCAAAGGCTCATCTCTTTTTCTCCCTCTAGACTCTAGAATAAGAAAAATCCAAAAAAAATAAAAAAAGAAAAACTCCAAAAAAATAAAAAAACACTTCGATTTTGCCCTAAAATTTCAAATTCTTATTTCTCTTCGCCGCCTCATATTGTTCCTGTTCAAACCCTAATCTTACAAATCGCTCTCTCTCCACACACATAATTTATTTGTATATATTTCGGTGTTGTTGTCTCATTTTCTATCATCGATTCATGGTTGAAAGTTTGAATCTTTATTTATTGAAAGGTAATTATTATTTTATTAAAATCGTTTTTTTATGTGAAAATTTATTTTCGCGGTGGGCTAATTTAGTTAATTTTCACTTTGTTTCTTGCAGATCTGATTTTGGTTTGAGAGTTTCAAAGGAATCCGTTTTTATTCCGGCGATTGTATGGTCGGAAGTGGTGAGGGTTAATTTATCATTTGACTGAAAGTAAAATCTTCGGCGAAAATGTCGATTTTGCCAAAAACCGAGTCGATTCTCATCCGAGAGGTTTGGATTGACAATCTGGAGGAAGAATTCGCGTTAATCCGCGAAGTTGTCGATGAATTTCCATACATCGCAATGGATACGGAGTTTCCCGGTGTCGTAATCCGGCCGGTCGGGAATTTTAAGAATAGTTACGATTATCATTACCAAACCCTAAAGGATAACGTGGATATGTTGAAATTGATTCAGTTAGGGCTGACATTTTCGGATGAAAAGGGCAACTTACCCAAGTGTGGGACCGACAAGTACTGCATTTGGCAATTCAATTTCCGCGAATTCAACCCTAACGAGGATGTTTTCGCCAATGATTCGATTGAGTTGTTGCGCCAGAGTGGCATTGATTTTACCAAGAACATTGAGAAGGGTATTGATGCCAAGCGCTTTGGGGAGCTCTTGATGTCGTCAGGGATTGTGCTGAATGATAATGTGTATTGGGTTACTTTTCATAGTGGCTATGATTTCGGGTACCTGTTGAATCTGTTGACTTGCCAGGATTTGCCTGATACACAGGCGGATTTCTTTACCTTGATGAATGTGTACTTTCCTGTCATTTTCGACATCAAGCACTTGATGAAGTTCTGTAATAGCCTTCATGGTGGATTGAACAAACTCGCGGAGCTCTTGGAGGTTGAGAGGGTTGGTGTTTGTCATCAAGCGGGTTCAGATAGCTTGCTCACAGCTTGTACCTTTAGGAAGTTGAAAGAAAACTTCTTCAGTTGTTCACTGGAGAAGTATGCAGGTGTCTTGTATGGTCTAGGTGTTGAGAATGGGCAGAACAATACCCATTGAAGAAAAAAAATTAAAAATTAAAATATGAAAAAAGATAGATATGTATTACTTGTGTGTGCTGTATGATGCCACACTTCCAATGTATACTTTTGGTAAAAAGGTTTGTGGTTATTTATGATATCCACCTTATTTTGGCTTAATACTTCTTTTTTCTTCCATCCTTTTTGCTGCTATTAGTGTCAATGTGGACATGTTTAGATTTGTCAATGGTGTCATTTCTGTGCGAATGCTCATTGTTTTGCTCCAGGTATAAGAAAGATATAATTTTGAAGCTTGCATATGTGGGCATTAGCTAGTAGTTTCCAGGTTAGTTCTGATTTTCCCCCTCTGCTTTTTGTTGAGCTATGGGAAAGCGAGCATATGCAAGGAGATAATGTTGTACATTGAGAACTTTTGTGCTGTTGTGACATATTGGTTGGAGTTGAAAACAAATGGTGCTAATGGTGCTGGGTGAGTGCATGGGCACAATAGAGGGTTTGCACAACCTGTAATTATGCCTGATGCAATGGCTTAGTGCATAAATTTATAAAATCTTTAATTACTTATTAAAAAAAAGTTCTGGGTAAGGTGGTAGTGATTAAGTTTGTCAATGACTGTCAAGCGATTATCCTTAATCAAGGTCTTCCTCGAACTGAATATAAATTATCACATGATTTACAACCAATAAGAGGCTTCTGTTCAGTTACTATGTTTGGGAATTATTTATAGCCATGTAGACTCCAAAAGATTTTTCCCAATTTTAACTAAGAGAGAAACGAGAAATCAGGAGAGAGTCTGTGGACAACCCCTTCCCTTTTCTCAAGTGGAGTCAGTTGCAGTTTAGAACTATTCCTCTTGTTCTTGTGCAATCTTATTACCCCATTTTTCAGCACCTTCTACCTGTCAATACTGCAATTTACTTGTCCCATATATGTCCTATGGAGGATAGCTTGGTTAGCATGTTGCATCAGCATCAGGATTTCTGTTTTCAGATTTACTGCCATGCATGGATAGTTGGTTTCCTTTTTTCTTGTAGTGCTTGTGGAGTGATTTTCTGTTGGGAGGAGGGACCTTGTCTCTGAGCTATGGTAGTTTTGTTGTCCTTTAATTTCTTACATAATTATATTATGGGAAGACTCTCGGTTTAACATTTAATTGTCTACTGTGATTATTTAATAATGTTAATTCACAGTTACTTCAGATTGCGGAAGTTTTTAGAGCTGCTGATCTATGCTGTTGAATGACAAGGTGATTCTGATATTCTTGTACTCTGTGGGTTATAAAAGGCTGCAAGGGAATTTGGTTATTGGAGTCTTGAATTCGTACTTTGAGTTTGAGAAAAAATTAGAGTAAAGGTAAAAGAGGAGAGAGGAGGTGGAAGGAGATCCATTAACTTTGCTATCAACAAAAAAAGGATATCACCTAATTTATGTTGCTGCATTGTGTGGATATGAACCGGGCGTATGTATTGTATTAATAACAGGTTCAACTGAACCCATAAGTTTCGACGCGGAGTAAAAATTCATTAAAATTGCAGAAATAGTAAATATGAACCCATAACTTCAAAAAAATATAATGAGTTCAATGCTCAAAATCTTAAAAGATGAACGCATAGAGTTTAAATTTTGGACCCGTCTCTGGATATGAAGAAGCATAATGGTAGAAAATTGTTTTTACTATTTGCTAGAAATTCATGTCACTGACAGGTCTTAATCTTGTGAATCAAAAGAAGATGTGAGACACTTGCTGGCATATTGTTGATCTGCTTCTGCAAAAGCTTGTTATTCAAGTCTTTGTAAACTGGAAACCTCATGATTGAAAGTTACTTCGGTATGTTCTAACTTGGGTTGATTAACAAAAAGGCAACTGCTTATTAGTATACCTTTTATCATATAAAATGTCCTCCCCCCCCCAAAACCCAGAAACAAAGTGTACTGACTGATATAGTGTTAGGAGCTGATTCACTGTTAAAGAACTTATTGGGGTATAGTGGAAATAGATACAAGGGTTTGAGACAACACGAGCCAATATCTCAAATCTTTCCATGTAGATCTTATGCTTTGTTAAGATTGTTTTGAATATTTGACTTGGAAGATGCACTTGAAAAAAGAATTAGCTTGACTAGTTGAGCGAACAGGAGGCTAGAAAAACCAGTGGTGGCGGTAGACACCAATTGATGACCTCTATCCTATTTAGCTGACAAGTTTTGAACTCATGGTTCTGTTAAACAATTTATGAGAACCTTGTTATGGTTAATGTCTGTTGGGATTCTTACAAACATCGCGTTATCACGTTTACGGATTCCACTACCCTCCTAAGGTTGGTGGTGCTATTTTTGGTCTTGTAACTGTGACTAGTGATGATTTCTATCTAACGAGCATGTTCAATGCTGAACTTATCTCAGTTAACGCTTGTCCGGTTCTGTTGAAGAATTTCTGACAGGCTTTCGTAGAATGTATATGCTGTTTTCTTCACTGGATTCTATACCTTGGATGTAGTCTGGGTTAAAAGAAGCCTAATCACATGGACGGTTGCTGCTGGCTGCATACATCTTCTTGTGCTGTTCTTCTAGCCCCTAAGCCTTGGTGATATTTATTATTTATGCATAGACAGCAGGATCCTTGGATTAACATGCTAATGCTCTCATCACACATAACACGAGCCAAAGTGAAACATAGTTTAGTAGTATTCGGCAAAGAGTTGAAGATATTCATTGGTCTATAGGAAATACTTTCTCCCAAATTTTCTTTCTCCGTTGATGTTCATTGTTGCAAAATGTGATTGACATGGCCTATGAAAGGAGGCCATGTCCCATGGACAGCATTGCAAAATGATACAATTCATAGGTCATGTCCCATGGACAGTATTGCAAAATGATACAATTTTCTTCGTGGGTTTTGCACATTAATCCGTCCATAAACACTCCATACTGTAGGCCGCATGGAAAGCCGTTATATCTCTATATGTAATGCTTGGTATCGCATACTTCAACGTATTGTCTCAACGGAGAAAAGTCCAGGGGCAAAAAATCTGGTCGCAAACACAGTTTCAAATAAAAATTACTCCAAAAGAAAATTGAACTTTTAAAGTACCATTTCTTAGTGGCATATCAGAGTAAGATAAAAAGTTTTGCCAAACAGAGGACTCAATCATATGTAACCTAAAGAATTAATTTATAACAACACCGATGACCAAAAAACAAAATATATAACAACACCAGTCCAAAGCATTATATCAAAAAGTTTACTAGGTCATTGATATTAATTTCAGTAGCTGATTAATTAATTATTACATAAAGGCAATAACTTTTCGAGTAAAGGGAAGAGATCGTTATGAAAGGAAATGAAAAGAAACCAAAGGTCATTGTTATACTTTATGTTTTCATGTGGCAATTGGTCATATTATGTTTCACGTGGCAAATATATCTAGCTTAGATCTATCTTAAATTCTTAACACTTAATTGTATCCGCAAAAAATGTTTCAACGCAAAATCCAAATACATGGGCCAAATGGCTGCAATCGCCAAGTAGTTATCCTAAGGATAACTAATAAATGGACATTAATAGATGTTATGTTGTCGTAAATTGGTTCACTATAATAGCTGCCGCTAAGATTTATACTACGTAAAATCATTTTCGTGGTTACGAGCAATGGTCCACAGATATTTAACAATTCATGAAAACAGTGGGCTAGTGTGGGAACCACACAAAAATATAGCTGTCTGCTTTAAGCATGGCCAAAACCGACATTTAACCGAAAGTAGTTGCCTATTGAGTGGCCAAAAATATAGCTGTCTGCTTTAAGCATGGCCAAAAATATAGCTGTTGCATATTTTCAACTGTAACCAGTCAAATCCCAGAAAGGATAAACTCCGCAGAGTCAAAAATATAAGGGCTAACTGGACTTCTACAGCTAGAGATGACAACTGTTAGACCCCTGACAAAGCTGATCAGCTGATCGACAAGCGGCACGGCAATGGCGAGGGTTTTGGCATGATGGCCTTGTCATTGGCCTATGTGCGAGGGAAAATCAACATGCAAGACAATGCGGGGGTGTTGTTAATGGCAACAAACTGTTGCTAAGGCAAGTGAGACGGACTACACTTGTATTTGAGGGCTAAGGTGTGACGGACTACACCAAAGCAAGAGTGGGCTGCGTACAAGCAAGGCCAAGACCTTGACGGAACTAGGCGGGCTGGATGGGAGCTTGACAAGGCTAAACGGGAAAGACCTCGGCGCTAAAGTGAGGCAGCTTAGTGCCAAGGCATTGACATTGACAATGTGATGTTACCATGACTTAGGTGTGCGGGCTGGCACCTAAGTTATTTGTGGGCAAACGACTTGGCAAAGGGAAGGGCATCAAGGCTTGGTGACTTGATGTTAAAATCAGCATGGGCAACGGGCAGACTTGATCAAGTAGGGGCGACTTGACAAGAACAAGCTACTGTGGCAGCGGATTGGCGTGCGGCTAAGTCAAGGGTGACGAGCTGTGGTGATGACATTGAGCGGAAGCAGTGTCAAAAGCTAAGGCTGGGCGCAAAGCCAGCCTTAGGCGTGCAGCAGCTGGCCAAGAAACACGCACATGCAGCGCACATGGAATGGTTTTCAAGTGTGCTGTGCACATGCCATGCAGTTGGCGGTTACAACTGCCTTTGTCCAAGAGTTGCTGATTATAGGCTGAGTCTATGTACGTTTTTAGGCATGTTAGAGACATGTCCTACACGTTTTGATCATGGGGATCATGTCCTATCAGTTGGGGGATGTCAACTGAACATAGGAAACACTTTTGGGGCTGACTACATTATATATATGTGTGCTAGCAGCCTTAAAAACGGGCTAAGTACCTAGGGAGGGAAAATGTCTGAAAGATAGGCATAGGGTTGTCTATTTTATGGCTTGAGCATGGCAAAATATGTGCCATTGCCTTACCAAACGAGGGGCAGCACGAGCGATCTTAGGCATGGGCTTTTATAGGGCAGATTCGTGCAAGTGTAGGCCATTTTTGTGAGTTGGTGCCTGTCAAGGGTGGCAGCACCTTGCCTAACTCGAGAATTTCCTTTGTAATTGATTTATTATAAAAGGTTGGGAAAGGGTTCCCGTAAATCTGTGTTGTCTTTGTTTATTCATGTTGCCTTAAATTTATTCTAAGTGTTAAACCTCGAAAGCGAACGAAAATTGGGTAAGGCTGAGGTCAAGTGGGGACTTGACTGCCGCACATCGGGCAGCATTTTTGGCGGACAGAAAACGCCCCTGTGACAATTGGTATCAGAGCAAGCTAGGTTTGGTTTGGTTTGGTTCGTGACGAGGTCGAGATGGCCATGGACAAGACTACAAGGCAGTGGGTCAGTGTTCCTGTTCGTGGAAGGGACTGTCTTGGCTTAGAAATTCAGAAAAGGCAAGGAAGGCAGTGATGCAGAAATTTCGAGTTTGTGGGTGCCAAAAATCAGTGTGGGTTGTTTCAAATCAGTCAGTTGGCGTGCTGGATTTGCTGTGGGAACGACGGGCAAGAAGCGCAATGAGAAAACAAAAACGTTGCACTTGAGGGCAAGGACAACGTAATTCTCAAAGGGGTGCTGAACTTGTGATGTCTTTGCAAATAGCAGCATGTGTTGGGATCTATTCGACGAGGGCGTCGAATTCAACTGGTTGGGGTGGTTTGTTAGACCCCTGACAAAGCTAATCGGCAAGCGGCACGGCAGTGGCGAGGGTTTTGGCATGATGGCCTTGCCATTGGCCTATGTGCGAGGGAAAATCAACATGCAAGACAATGCGGGGGTGTTGTCAATGGCAACAAACTGTAGCTAAGGCAAGTGAGACGGACTACACTTGTATTTGAGGGCTAAGGTGTGACGGACTACACCAAAGCAAGAGCGGGCTGCGTACAAGCAAGGCCAAGACCTTGACGGAACTAGGCGGGCTGGATGTGAGCTTGACAAGGCTAAACGGGAAAGACCTCGGCGCTAAAGTGAGGCAGCTTAGTGCCAAGGCATTGGCATTGGCAATGTGATGTTGCCATGACTTAGGTGTGCGGGCTGGCACCTAAGTTATTTGTGGGCAAACGACATGGCAAAGGGAAGGGCATCAAGGCTTGGTGACTTGATGTTAAAATCAGCATGGGCAACGGGCAGACTTGATCAAGTAGAGGCGACTTGACAAGAACAAGCTACTGTGGCAGCGGATTGGCGTGCGGCTAAGTCAAGGGTGACGAGCTGTGGTGATGACATTGAGCGGAAGCAGTGTCAAAGGCTAATGCTGGGCGCAAAGCCAGCCTTAGGCGTGCAGCAGCTGGCCAAGAAACACGCACATGCAGCGCACATGGAATGGTTTTCAAGTGTGCTGTGCACATGCCATGCAGTTGGCGGTTACAACTGCCTTTGTCCAAGAGTTGTTGATTATAGGCTGAGTCTATGCACGTTTTTAGGCATGTTAGAGACATGTCCTACACGTTTTGATCATGGGGATCATGTCCTATCAGTTGGGGGATGTCAACTGAACATAGGAAACACTTTTGGGGCTGACTACATTATATATATGTGTGCTAGCAGCCTTAAAAACGGGCTAAGTACCTAGGGAGGGAAAATGTCTGAAAGATAGGCATAGGGTTGTCTATTTTATGGCTTGAGCATGGCAAAATATGTGCCATTGCCACGAGCGATCTTAGGCATGGGCTTTTATAGGGCAGATTCGTGCAAGTGTAGGCCATTTTTGTGAGTTGGTGCCTGTCAAGGGTGGCAGCACCTTGCCTAACTCGAGAATTTCCTTTGTAATTGATTTATTATAAAAGGTTGGGAAAGGGTTCCCGTAAATCTGTGTTGCCTTTGTTTATTCATGTTGCCTTAAATTTATTCTAAGTGTTAAACCTCGAAAGCGAACGAAAATTGGGTAAGACTGAGGTCAAGTGGGGACTTGACTGCCGCACATCGGGCAGCATTTTCGGCGGACAGAAAACGGCCCTGTGACAACAACCATCTTGCAAAACTTGCAAAAATATCTAAATTCTTAAAGTGCATATATACATTTACTATGTAATATCTACTATTCTGCATGACAGAAAAGCACCAAGCAATCATGGCCTCTTGCGCTTATGTGTCTTCAATTGCTTGAAAATATAGCTGGTAACTTCCTTCAGCGTGGCCTTCCTTCCTTCCTTGAAATTCCAGAGCTCATTAATTATGTATCTACCACTAGGATTGTATTCCTCTATCTCCTTCAGAGCTGTCGTCACCGCATTGAAGATTTCATCCCCCCATTCCTCCTTCAGCTTTTGTAATGATTCATCATTCTCATCTATCATTCTCTGCATTTGCAGCAAAATGGTCACTCCAAGCGTTCAACATGACATGATAGGCTTCTCCCTATCTCTTTCTTTTGCTTTTTGATTATTCTAGAGCAGAGTGCATCGTAAATTTTGGAGACAAAAGTATTTATTTTTCTTCTAATATCAAAAATCCTTTTAAAAAAAAGGTAGAGTGAGTAGCAAACTTTAATTAGGTAAGCAATTTAACCCTTCAATTATATTTAGCAGTGAAGATGACTTTACAATATTCAAACGTTGTGATCCTAACACTTCTAGTAGATTATATAAATGTCACAAAAAAAAGGCAGTCCTGTGCACAAAGCATCCCACATTTACGTTGGGTTCGGGTAAGGGCCGCACCTCAAAAGGTATAATGTAGACAACCTACCCTAATGCAAGTATCAGTGACTGCTTCAAATGCTCGAACCCCTGACCTATAAGTCATATTGGTGATTACAATAACAATATTTGTGAAGGGCCATTTAGCTAATTTGCGTTGAGAAAAATTAAAAGTATAAATAACATTATTCTTTCCAAAATATTCTTTAGAAAAAAGAAAAAAAAAGCAGCAGCAGCAGATCTAAGATCTTCATTATACAATTAAAGTACTTGGGGTTTTTGTTTTAGCAAAAACTTGGGAGTACGGGGAGAAGACGACAACAACAACAACAACAAAAAACTCAGTATGATCCCAACAGGTGGGGTCTGGGGAGGGTAGTCTGTACGCAGATCTTACCCCTACCTAATGAAGGTAGAGAGGCTGTTTCCAATAGAAACTCGGCTCAGGAAAGACAGGAAGAAGAAGAGGAAAGCAAAGACGGAAAAAAGAAAGAAGAGAAAAGAAAAAGGGAGAGATAAAGGGTAAGTAGTACAAAATAATAGCAGTACGGGGAGAAGAAAACTTGAAAATAGAGTAGATTGTTAAATGAAGGGAATAAATTCCTTTCTCTTCTATCCTAAGTAGGGCTCGTCTAGTGACAAAGAACCTCCATCTCCAACTATGAGGTTAGGGTTGGCTTTCACGTAACAGAGGGGAAAAATATAGGAAAGATTCACTATGGCCCTTGGGCAGAGGGGTTTGCAGGCTGTGGTAGTGTGGTTTACCAAGCAAAAAAGGAGACTTCGTTGTTCTTTAAATTCATGTAGAAAAAATGCATCCGTAAGTGACTAAGATGCCTTCAGAAACATTCTCTATTAGCAATATGTAAAGGAATATAAAGTATGAAAGCTATAAAGGTCATCTTCACTCATAAATAGCTAAAGGGTAAAATTGCTCTTTCTAACAAAACTTTAAGAGTACTAGTGCACTTTACCTTTAACGAAGTTCTTCAGCTTTGACCAGACACAAAGGAAAACCATAAAAAAAAAAAAATGGATGAGCTTGAAAGCTAACTAAGACGAGAAGTTATCACTTATCAGTCCTTAACCTCAAACCTTTAGATGCCATACATAACTCTTAACTGAAAGGAACTAAATTGGCAGAAAAAGAGCACACAAAAAAATGAAATCAAAGAACAAACCTCCACATGCGACTCATCAACCATAACAGTTTTAAAGGGATGCCAGTCTTGGGCTTTTAGATTTTCCTGCCACAGGGAACACAGTTCCAAGGCCTTGATTTCAGCTTCTGCACTTGGTAATCTCTGCTTCAATGCATTCTGAAAGGCCTTTGCATCAATTTCCCCCATTCTTTTTATCCCAATTTGGGAGCGCCCACTGGTCACTATCTCTTTCAATCCCTAAAGAGAGTTTATTCCAAAAAGCTCAGCATCTCATAAGTTATACATTCTTACAACATGAAACTCCAACATGTCATAAGGTTGTAACTTCATAAAGAAATTGAAAATCTTACTGCAATTGACACCGAAATCATACATCAATTAAGGTGCGCCGTGCATCTTGCAACTCATCATTACTTTGGCGCTCCTTTGCAAGGAGAGTCTGGTTCAGGGACTCCATATCATCCATCTCCTCCATTTTCTGTTTCAGCTCCTCGTTCATCTCCTTAATCTTATTTTGTACAGCTGCATCATCATTGCCTCCAAGGTGCTTCATAACCTCTAGTTTTCCTTTAAGTTCTGCTATTTCCATTTCCAGTTTTTGCCTGGCATCTATTTCCCTTTCTAGCTCAAGTATCTTTCTCAAGGCTTCCTCCTTCTCCCTCTGGATATTTAATATCAACATGAGTAAAGCTCTATTTACTTTGTGCTAACGACAATAGCAGAAATCCCAACTTGCAGGTTTTGGAAGTAGCATATGCAGAAATATATATATGCAAAGACATGACAGACAAAGAGTTGGAGAGATGTGATTATGAATGACACACCTTTTGTTCTTCGACCAGTCTTAAGACATTCTCATCAGCTTTTCTTTGTTCCGCAGAGGCCATTTGAAGTGCTGAATTTCTCTCATCATTCTGAATCAAGAAAATAAAATTCAACACATTATAATGCAGCCTACAAGTGAAAGTCCAACAGAACTGACTGGAAAGTATTGAGCATTAGTTCGAAAGAGTTGGCTTTAGAGGACCAGCAGCTAGAGAGTTCCATTCTACCCCATATAATATAGTACATGCGAGACTGCTGAAAGAATATAAACCCATCGCTGGACTATCACGATAAAGAGAAATATTAATATATAACTTTGACTCATGCTGGAATTCAATACCTGTTTCTTCTCATCGTCAAGCTTTTGCTTTTCTCGCTCAGTTAAGGCTTCACGTTTATTCAGTTCTCTGCTCCAAGCATCAAGCTTCTTCTTCTTGCTCTCCAACTCTACACTTAACATTTCCTGCTCTAACAGGACCTTCTGTACATGTTCACGTGCAAGGCGTTGCATCTTCCTTGATTCTGCACAAGTAGACTTAAGTTATACTATAAAACTTGTGGCACTTCTATTACCCGATGAATTCCCAACAAAAGGAGCCTCTCTTTAACTTGTGAACTTTGTCAAATGAGTATCTAGAATCACCTTACAAGTTTTCGAAGAAAATGTAAGATGCTTAGAGTTAGTGATATGGTAAATAAAACAATTTTCAAGAGATAAACTCCAGTTAACCCCCTTCGTCCAAGTAACAAATGAAACAAATCAATTTTAGAGAAGACACACCAGAGCTGGCACTTTATAATGTCAAGTCTAGTTATTCTCACCTATCTAATGGACAACATCTGACACATGGCAGGGATAAAAAAGGGGCAGCCCGGTGCACTAAGCTCTCGCTATGTGCGGGATCCGGGGAAGGACCGGTCCACAAGGGTCTATTGTACGCAACCTTACCCTGCATTTCTGCAAGAGGCTGTTTCCACTGCTTGAACCCGTGACCTCCTGGTCACGTGGCAGCAACTTTACCAGTTACGTAGAAATAAGAAACATAAATTTCATACATTATCTGCAGATCAGAAAAATATAATAAAAACAGAATAGGCTTGCAACTGAAAACCTTCAAAGAAAGCACGGTGTAGCATGTCTTTCTCCTCAAGCATCTGACTAAGAGATAGCGTATTCAAATTGAATCTTGTCTGTAGTTTATCTAGATTTTCATTTTTCATGTCAATTTCATTGGCTAGATTTGCTACAACCTTCTTTTTATCATGTGTTTCTTCATTAATTAGGTCAGATATCGTCTTCAACTTCCCCTTCTCTCGCAGGTATTCTCCTATAGCCCCTTCTGCTATATAATCATCTTCGCGAGCAACCCATCCATAAATATTTGGACCAGGGCAACTTCTATCGGCTTTCCATTCTTGTTTGCTGCAGTGAGAGGCTTCGAAGGACTTCTCGAACTCCATCGCACTCTTAAAACCAGTCCAATCACTATTGAACCTCACAATAGCTTCGGAGACCCTAGCTTGGTTATCATAGAAAAACTTGACTTCCGAAGGCATATAGATGGAAAACTTTCTCAACCAGTACTCTTTATCGTCTAGAGATCTGCCATTTGCTGCTTCCTTTGATATATTAACGACAACCCCAGTCCAAGGCCAACGGAACAGTTCAGTTTTTTCAGGTTCTGAACGTTCTGGTGTCACAGCACGTGCAGGTATTGGATCGGCCTCATTTACTAGGTCTGTTTGCAGATACTTTGCAAGAGCCAAATGGTTTGCCTTCTGCTTAGCCCTTCGGTTAGCAGAACCTTTACCAACCCCTGTAGCATGTTGAAGAAGGTCCCTGTACTTGTAGTCTTGTTTTTTCTTCCCTGCACAGAAGGGACATCTAAGGGACCCATTTGGACCCTTCACTCTCAGCTTTCCAGTTCGTAATTCTTCATAAGGCTTCTCTTTGAACTCATAAATCTCAGAGTCACTCAACTCTACTTCTTCATCTGAGCTGCTGCTCATCTGGATTTGATATAAAAGAAGAATCAATTCTAAAATGTACATAATACAAACAAATATCAAGGGGAATCAAGTTAAATCTTAAAATTAGTCTATGCCGCACGTGAAAATCAGTTAATATGCAGAGACTGTGGGGCAAGCAACAAAGAGGACTTGAATCATAGCTCAATATGGTACAGGTATCATGTATAAATCAGTTAATATATAGAAACTGCGGAACAAGCAGATTAGAGGACTTTAATCATAGCTGAAGATGTTACAAGCAACCTAAGGCAGACCGGAACAAAAGTGTTACCGATCAACAGGACGAGATAACCCAGTAACTTTAATGAAACAACACTGACAGACACCACTAAAGTTATGGACAGTAAATACTACTTGGAGTGTTTTTTTTTTTTTTTTTGATAAATAGATATTACTTGGAGAATACAAGGGTATTTTGACTGGTACAGTATATTTTCGCCTCAATCCACCAGACATACCACTTGACAATTAATTTTATACTGAAGAAAAATATCAGACGAAGAGATTAGGATGTTTCATGCAAAACCTATCATTTTTCTAATAGAAGAATATTCAGAGGAAATTTAAAGCCAAGTTCTGAATTGTTCTATCTCAGAACGATTAAAATGCACTATTTCCAAATACTCTAATTTAAAATTCCAAATAGTATTCAGAATTATTTTAAAGGATGATCAACTATTTTATATAGCGATCAATATAACTCAACACAGGTTAAGAAGCTGAAACTCAATTCTAGCCAATGCACTTTGATGGCAGGACGGAGGCTAAGACGACAGCTTTTGCTCATCTGTATGAGGAACTAAGGAACAAAGGTGGGGAGAAGAAGTTATTCCGACTCGCTAAGGCGAGAGAGAGGACAACTCGGGATCTGGACCAAGTGAGGTGCATAAAAGATGATGACAAAGTTTTGATGGGAGATGACTGTTGCGGAAGCCAAATGTATATAGTGTGAATAAGTCACAACTACTATACCAAAAATTATGACAGCCACCAAATAATAAATAAGACAATAAAACAACAATAAAGGGAACACCAGAATTTACGAGGTTCGGCTAATTTTGCCTACTCCTCGGACACAACCAAATATTTTATTCCACTCCAAAAATACAAGTGAAATAATACTAAAGAGAGAAGATACAAATGCCTTAAACAGATGAGAAGGCAAATGAGAGGTGTGTTTCAATCCTAAACATTAGGCCTTCTTTTATAGGGGAAAAATCCCCCCAAACTTAACTCCCAACCAATGTGGGACTTTGGCATTTTGCCAAACTTCAACAAATCTCCACCTTGGCAAAATTCCACATTTTCAATTCTCTCTCAATAACAAATTTTGGTTGTGTCTTCATCTTCAATCTTCAGTGTTCAACAATGTTGATCAAATCCAAACATTGTTGAAACTTGACCGCAGTCACCACCTTTGTCAGCATATCAGCAGGATTCTCCGTAGTATGAATTTTCTTCACCGTGACTCCACCTTCTTCTATGATTTCTCGTACGAAATGATACCGAACATCAATGTGCTTCGTCCTTGCATGATAAACTTGGTTCTTCGCTAATTGAATAGCACTTTGACTATCACAAAAAATTGTGATACCTTTTTGTTCAACACCAAGCTCCTTTAGCAATCCTTGAAGCCAAATTGCCTCTTTCACAGCATCTGTAATAGCCATGTACTCTGCCTCTGTTGTAGACAAAGCAACTGTTGACTGCAAAGTAGACTTCCAACTAACAGCCTTTGCAAAAGTAAACACATAACCAGTAGTTGATCTTCGTTTGTCCATATCACCCGCAAAATCTGAGTCACAATATCCAACTACAGACTGATTGTCTTCCTGCTCAAAAACTAACCCGACATCTACAGTATTATGAATATACCGTAGAATCCACTTCACAGCTTGCCAATGCTCCTTCCCTGGATTGTGCATATATCTGCTAATAACTCCAACAGCTTGTGAAATGTCAGGCCTTGTGCAAACCATTGCATACATCAAGCTACCAACAACATTTGTGTATGGTACCTTTGACATATACTCTCGTTCAGCTTCATCCATTGGCGACATAGTAGTACTTAGCTTAAAATGGGAAGCAAGTGGAGTACTAACTGGCTTAGTCTTGTCATCTATGCCAAAACGTTGAAGTACTCTCTTCAAATATTCCTTTTGAGATAAACAGAGTTTCTTTGAACGTCTATCTCTAATTATCTCCATGCCAAGAATTTTCTTTGCCTCACCCAAATCCTTCATCTCGAACTCCTTCTTCAGTTGAATCTTCAACTTATCAATTTCTTCCAAATTCTTGGAAGCTATCAACATATCATCAACATATAGGAGAAGATATACAAAGGAACCATCTTTAAGCTTGTGCAAATACACACAATGATCGTATTTGCTTCTCTTGTACCCTTGCCGCAACATAAACTCGTCAAATCGCTTGTACCATTGTCTAGAAGATTGTTTCAATCCGTACAACGATTTTTCAAGTTTGCACACCATATTTTCTTTTCCAGCAACTTTGAATCCTTCTGGCTGAGTCATGTAGATTTCCTCCTCCAAGTTTCCATGTAAAAACGCAGTTTTTACATCCATCTGAACTAGTTCCAAATCCAATTGTGCTACCAAAGCCAACATAATTCTAATGGAGGAATGTTTTACAACTGGAGAAAACACTTCATTGTAATCAATTCCCTCCTTTTGAGCATATCCTTTGGCCACCAATCTTGCTTTGTAGCGAACATCTAATTGGTTAGGAAATCCTTCTTTCTTTGCAAATACCCATTTGCACCCAATTGCTTTCTTTCCCTTCGGGAGATTGGCCAATCTCCATGTATGATTCTGATGAAGGGACTGTATTTCATCATTCATGGAAATCCTCCACTTATCTTCTTCTGAACTTTGGACAGCGTCTTTATAAGTAGTAGGAACATCATCAGCTACAATTGAGGTTGCACAAACAACCGTCTCTATGAGACGAACAGGTTTCGTTATTGTTCTTTTTGGCCTGCTGGTTGCTATTGATTCAAGTTGTTGTTGAGATTCCTGAGTTGGAATCTCCTCTACTGGCTCTCCTTCCAGAGGGTAATCTTCATTTGTTTCCTCCTCTGCTTCTTGTGTAGGAAAAATAAATTTTCCCTCAAACTCCACCTGCTTAGAAGCACCTTCATTTTGTTTGGTATCTTCTGTTACCTTATTTACCATAGCAAATTCATCAAAGGTAACATCTCTGCTGAATATTACTTTCTTTGTCATAGGACACCATAAGCGATATCCTTTGACTCCAGAAGTAATTCCCATAAAAATAGCCTTCTTTGCCCTTGGATCCAATTTTGACTCCGTCACATGATAATATGCAGTTGAGCCAAACACGTGCAAAGAGTTATAATCTACAGCAGGTTTTCCGTACCATTTTTCAAATGGTGTTTTGCCATCAATAGCAGCAGATGGTAGACGATTAATGAGGTGGCATGCATATGTAATTGCCTCAGCCCAAAATTCTTTGCCCAAGCCAGCATTGGACAACATACACCGTACCTTCTCCAGCAAGGTCCGGTTCATACGTTCTGCCACTCCATTCTGTTGTGGTGTATGTCTAACAGTGAAGTGTCGGATGATGCCATCATTTTCACAGACCTTATTGAAATGATCATTTTTGTATTCACCTCCATTGTCTGTGCGAATACACTTGATTCTCCTGCCTGTCTGATTTTCCACCATCGTCTTCCATTTGAGAAAAATTCCCAACACTTCATCTTTGCTCTTCATTGTATACACCCATACTCTTCGGGAAAAATCATCAACAAAGGTTACAAAATAGTGCTTCCCACCCAATGAAGGTGTTTTGGAAGGACCCCAAACATCAGAGTGTACATAATCCAAAATGCCTTTAGTATTATGGATCGCTGTACCAAATTTAACCCTTGTCTGTTTCCCTTTAACACAATGCTCACAAAACTCCAAGTTGCAAGCCTTTACTCCTTTTAACAATCCTTGATCTGATAGAGTTTTCAAGGATTTTCCTCCAGCATGTCCCAAGCGCATGTGCCATAGCTTGGTTGCTTCTGCTTCTTTGTCATCACTGGATGTCACTGTCGCTGTCCCAATAACTGTACTGCCACGATAGCGGTACATATTATTATTCTTCCGATTAGACTTCATTACCACTAGTGCACCGGAGCATACTCTCATCACTCCATTTTCTGCAATGATTTTGAACCCTTTTGATTCTAGGGCTCCCACAGAGATGAGATTCTTCTTCAAATCCGGTACATATCGAACATCTGTCAATGTTCTGATCATTCCATCATGGTTCCTTAATCGTATTGAACCAATGCCATATGAGGTAAGAGGGCTGTTATCCGCTGTGTGGATGACTCCATATTCTCCTTCTTGAAATTCCACGAACCAGTCCCTGTTGGGACACATATGATAGCTACAAGCCGAGTCCATCAACCATATGTCTGATGATGTTGATGACTCTGTTGTAACTAATGAGAAGTCTGAATCATCACAATCAGCTACATTTGAATCCATAATGGCCTTTCCATTGTTATGTTTGGCCTTATTCTTCAACTTCGGACAGTCTTTCTTCCAGTGCCCTTTTTCTCGACAAAAGGCACATTCATCTTTGCTGGGTCTGGATCTTGACTTGGATCTTCCCTTCTTTGTCCTCGTTTGATTTTGAGGACGACCCCTCACAAATAGTGCTTCTCCTTCTCCGCCCTTCTGTTTTTCTCGCTTTCTTTGTTCATAGCTGTACAAAGCCGAACAAACTTCTCTGAGAGAAACTTCGTCATTTCCATGGAGTAGAGTAGTTTCAAGGTGCTCGTACTCATCAGGAAGTGACGCCAACAACATCAAGGCCAAGTCACCATCATCATAAGTTGTATCCATATTTTGCAAATCTGTAACCAACTTATTGAAACTGGTGATATGTTCATTCATCGTGGTACCAGGAACATAGGTGAAGTGAAACAGTCTCTTCTTCATGTACAATTTATTTTGACTGTTTTTCTTCAAAAATTTATCCTCCAGTGCTTTCCATAATTTACTTGCAGAAGTTTCCTTTGTGTATGGATATTTCTGCTCTCTAGCAAGGTAGGATCGAATGGTACCGCAAGCAACACGGTTGATAATTCTCCAATCTTCTTCTCCAATAACATCTGGTTTCTTTTCTTCAATGGCCAGATCTAGCCCTTGTTGAAAAAGGACATCTAGAACCTCGCCTTGCCACATCCCAAAATGTCCGGACCCGTCAAATATTTCGACCGCAAATTTCGCATTTGACACAATTCTTGTCATAAGCGAAGATGCCAATGATGACGTATTGTTGACACTTGATGTAGATTCTTCTTGTTTATTGTCTCCCATCTTTGACACAAATATTATTTAATAGCTGACGACACAAATCAAGATTATTTCCTTTCTGGTGTGGAAGATCAGACTAAGCTGCAACCACAGAGCATACTCAGACAGAACCTTGACTCAGTTACCAAGATAAATCTTTTCTGATGTGGAAGATCAGACTATGCTGCAACCACAGAGCATACTTAGACAGTACCTTGGCTCTGATACCAATTGTTGCGGAAGCCAAATGTATATAGTGTGAATAAATCACAACTACTATACCAAAAATTATGACAGCCACCAAATAATAAATAAGACAATAAAACAACAATAAAGGGAACACCAGAATTTACGAGGTTCGGCTAATTTTGCCTACTCCTCGGACACAACCAAATATTTTATTCCACTCCAAAAATACAAGTGAAATAATACTAAAGAGAGAAGATACAAATGCCTTAAACAGATGAGAAGGCAAATGAGAGGTGTGTTTCAATCCTAAACATTAGGCCTTCTTTTATAGGGGAAAAATCCCCCCCAAACTTAACTCCCAACCAATGTGGGACTTTGGCATTTTGCCAAACTTCAACAATGACCAGATTAAGAGGAGGTAGCAAACCTACTTTCATAAACTTCTAAGTGAAGAAGGGGATCAGGATATTATACTTGGGGAATTGAGGAATGCCGATAGTCACCATGAATTAAGTAATTATAGGGACATTGAGATCGAAGAAGTCATGGAAGCAATGCGTAAGATGAGAAGGGGCAGAGCTACCGGGCCAGACGAAATTCCGGTTGAACTGTGGAGGTGTGTGGGTAGAGCAGGCTTGGAATGGCTTACGGCATTGTTTAGTGTTATATTCAAGACTAATAGGATGCCTGAAGAGTGGAGGTGGAGTACAATGGTCCCGTTGTATAAGAACAAAGGTGATGTCCAGAGCTGTAACAACTATAGGGACATCAAATTACTAAGTCATACCATGAAAGTTTGGGAGAGAGTGGTAGAAATGAGAGTGCGAAGGACGGTGTCTATTTCAGACAACCAGTTCGGGTTCATGCCGGGGCGATCTACCACAGAAGCTATCCACCTTATTAGGAGGATGGTGGAACAGTACAGGGATAGGAAGAAGGATCTCCACATGGTGTTTATTGATCTGGAGAAAGCGTACGATAGGGTTCCTAGGGAGGTCTTATGGAGCTGCTTAGAGGATAAAGGGGTCCCGGTTGACTATATTAGGGTGATTAAAGACATGTATGTTGGAGCTAAGACTCGGGTTAGGACAGTAGGAGGCGACTCTGAACACTTTCCAGTTATTACGGGGTTGCACCAAGGGTCTGCGCTCAGCCCATTCCTATTTGCCCTGGTGATGGATGCACTGACTCATCATATTCAAGGGGAGGTGCCATGGTGCATGCTATTTGCTGATGACATTATTCTAATTGACGAGACACGAGGCGGCGTTAATGAGAGGCTAGAGATTTGGAGACATGCTCTTGAGTCTAAAGGTTTCAAGTTGAGCAGGACGAAGACGGAATACCTCGAGTGCAAATTTGGAGTTGAGCCGACGGAAGCGGGAGTTGAAGTGAGGCTTGACTCTCAAGTCATTCCCAAGAGGGGTAGTTTCAAGTACCTTGGATCGGTTATTCAGGGGATCGGGGAGATTGACGAGGATGTCACACACCGTATAGGGGTGGGGTGGATGAAGTGGAGGTTAGCGTCGGGAGTCTTGTGTGACAAGAAAGTGCCACCGTTACTAAAAGGTAAGTTTTATAGAGCAGTGGTTAGGCCTGCCATGTTATATGGAACTGAATGTTGGCCGGTAAAGAACTCACACATCCAGAAGATGAAAGTAGCAGAGATGAGGATGTTGAGGTGGATGTGCGGGCATACAAGGATGGATAAGATTAGGAATGAAGATATTCGAGAGAAGGTGGGCGTGGCCCCATGGAGGACAAGATGCGGGAAGTAAGACTCAGATGGTTCGGACACATTCAGAGGAGGAGCACTGATGCACCGGTGAGGAGGTGTGAGCGACTGGTTGTAGTGGGCACGCGGAGAGGTAGAGGGCGACCTAAGAAGTATTGGGGAGAGGTGATCAGACAGGACATGGCGCGACTTAGGATTACTGAGGACATGGCCCTTGACAGGGAATTATGGAGGTCGAGCATTAAGGTTGTAGGTTAGGGGAAAGTGTGAATATTTCTACAGCACAATAGAGTGAGACTAGCCAGTTAGGAGTTAGACTAAGAATGTCATTGGTCGTCTAGTTTTTACTATACCAGTCATCTATTTCGTATTTCGTATTCTGTATTTCATATCTCTTATATTGCTGTTATTTTATTATGCATTTTTATGGTACTAATATATCGGCTCCTGTTGCTTTTTTGAGCCGAGGGTCTCCTGGAAACAGTCTCTCTACCCTTCGGGGTAGGGGTAAGGTTTACGTACATATTACCCTCCCCAGACCCCACTTGTGGGATTATACTGGGTCGTTGTTGTTGTTGTTGCACTTTGATGAGGTAGAATAGGAAGATGACAACGAAGTAAAACAAGTAGATTAAAGATCCATTTGGAAAATATATCTCAAAATAAAATAAAAGTGTTTTATCAGAAGTGTAAAATCTTGACAAAATATTAAGGGTGGTGTTCATGGTTACTAGACAAACTAACACAAAATCTTAATTGATGCATGAGCTCAGAGGCAGATCTAATTATCATCCTGTGGGTTCATCAGAATCCAACAACTTTGGTTAAGACCTTGTACATGTGTTAAAAAATCCAATAAATAAGTACAAAAATATATTTCGAACCCAGTAATCAAACGGGCTGTGATAAAATTCTGAACTCGAATTAATTATGTGCAAACCTCCGCATGAACTAAAGATAACCATAAGCCTCTTTGAGAGGGGATAAGTTTTTTGTGCACTTGATTTAGAATACTTGAAACTGCAGACAGTAAGGAGAAGATTAATAAATATTGACTCAGAGCCCATAGGCCCTGTACAATCTTACACTGACAAATTAGTTCATAAATGCAGGTTTAAGTCTCTACCCTACTAATAGCTTACTAACATTTGAATATCGCGAATGAACAAATAGTTTTATAGCCAAGAGGTGGTTACATTCTAAAATACAAGGAAATCCAGAGTTTCAAACACAAAAGAACGTATGAAAGCAAAATAACATTTCACATATAACAAGAAAACTGGTCAGACTTTACCGAGTTACTTGGATATAAAATTGCAACGAACGACTCGCAAGAGCGGTAGTATAACAGCCAAGTTACAGCTGCTCCTCTGAAGCTTAAATTCTTAAAACCCCAATACCGACTCCCACAGAACTAAGGACAACGAAAGAACGCAGAAAAAGCTTGTAGACAAAACCAATAACTACAGTGTGGAGAAAGCAAAAGCAATTTTCTGCATTCTAATACCTCTAGAAATGTGTGAGCTCTAACAACAAAATGCAGGCGGTGATCGACGTTGTACGGAGTGTTCCGTCGTCTTTTCACTTTTTGGAGAGTAGAAACAAACCTAAAGTGGTGGCAGGCTAGCAGGAGGAAAGGGAGAGTGTCTTTTTTCTGCTCAGTCCTGAGTGACGCGCTTCACGAAGAAACTGCCTTGTGCTCTAAGGACAGCTGTCATTTTCCCAGGCACCGACTGCAAAAAAGGAAATGTTAGCAGTATTTTTCTGAATTTTGAACAGTATTTTCGTTCAGATTTATTTTTATATGAAAAGTGGCTAAATTTCGATTAATTTTAAAACTGACTATTTTTGAACGATCACTTTTAAATCTGGTTATTTTTGAATTTCTCCCAATTAATCCCATTGTAATATTGGGCTTTTCTACGTCAGCCCAAGAAGTATCATGGGCTTGTCATTGGACTTGATAGTTGGGCAAATATCACTTTTAGCTCGCGACTATAACTATTTATGGCCGTTAACTATAAAAGTATATAAAATTTGTATATACATACAGAGATGTGTATATAAATATATATAACAAAATATATATTTCTTTTTGGCTATTATTTTGGAGTGGTTATACAATATTATTTTCCCTTGTTAGTTCGAGTTCACCGCAGTAATTTACTCCCAATGACCTTGAAAATAAATAGTCTTGATTTTTTGGCCCCCGTTACCCCATGAACAAACCTTTAACGTCAAAGGTCAAAAGTTTTTCTCGTAAGGCAAACGGGGGACAACACTTGTTAAACTTAAAGTTCATTCCATGAGATAATAAGAGTCAAAAAATCAAGATCGCGTACTTCTAAAGCTATTCTTGCAAATCACCCAATTTACTGGGGAGCTGAGTAATCCCAGTTTGAGTGTCTACACTTTTAGTATTGTGTTTGTCCTTTTCGTCTTTCTCATGATGATGATGGAGAACAACTTTCAAATCTGGATAGATCATAGAAGAAGAATGAATTAAAAGTATACCAAGACAAGCTTGAGCCTAACGTTTTGGAACGGCGTTATCTCCTTATCGTAAAATAGCATACTCAACTAGCTCCTACTGCCTCTAAATTTAGTCGTGTTCATAGCTAGAATTTGATGCTCCTTTTATCTGCATGTGTCACTTCACTCGAAAAAGAATAATTGACTAGTCTATTGTTTAAATAGTTCAAAAGATTATTGAAAAGAATAATGGACATTCCTATTAACTTCTACTTTTAAATTTTCTTTCTAAGGAGCTCTCTTACTAGCGATGGCTATTCTAGACTATTAGTGGAGTTGCGTAAAATAGCAAAAATGACTCGTATATAATTTCGAAAAATGTAGTACATATTTTTAACCGCTGCTAAAAACAATAGCTTACAAAATGTATATTTTGTTTATATATATATATATGTGTGTGTATTATTATACATATTTTATACATTGTTAGACAAATGATGATAAATGCAATTAATTTCAATCGACCAATTAATTTTATTTTTTGCCTTACAATTATAACAAAATTCTTAGCTAGGGTGGGTGCTCGTCTCATCATAACTCTCAAATCCTATATTAAGAAAAGCAGAAAGAAAATGTTACTCCGAATAGGAGATGAATATTGAAGGAAGAAAGAAAGATAATTAAAGAGAATATTTGCTACTTCAATATCAACTTGTTTCAAGTAACTAAGATTCTTCCATGTGAAAAAAGCAGGTCTAATACTCTATTTCCTATGTCTAAAACTTCTACACCCATTATAAGTTGCAGACAATAAGCACTAATTGGAACCCTGTGCGTTTGAAATGACACCGTACGTTGAAAGAAATTTGTTTTGTTGCACTTGACGTGTGATTCCGGAAAGCAATGAAGCAAAGAGCTATTACCACCTTATGCCTTATGTTTGGTTACAAATACTAAGCTAAGTTATTCCAGGATTAAATATAGAAACGGGATAATTTATACTGAGGAGCGTACTGAGTTCAATTCTACTTCGTCATAATTTTTAACCACATAGGCTCTCTTAACTATTTGCAAAAATGTGTTAGTCTTATAGCAAAATCAAGCACATAACCAATGCGCCAAGACACAGTTTATATTAAGTGGTATCATTTTTTTCTACTTATCCGTTTCCTCATAGTATTATAAAATTTTCGACATGACACCGCTTCGTTAAGCGTGCATCCGCCCCTGCTTATACCTACCATATGATGAAATAGTAATCCCACGGTAAAGCTTTACAATTGGCAATCCCAAAAATAATACAACATACCGAATAATCAATAAGAAATAATACAAACTAACTAATCCCATGTCACGACCCGGATTTTCCACCCTCGGGAGTCGTGATGGAGCCTACTAATGGGAGCTAGGTAAGTCAAACTTTAACTACCTACTACACTTTCATATTGCTTTATTTTAACAAACACGAAGCGATAACATGATAACAACGGAATTTTTATGTAAATAAGAGGAAGTCAACAATTATAAAACTTAAAACTACGTCTATTACAACTTTTAAACTTTAATTACCCCAAAATCTGGTGTCACGGTATCACAGACTGTCTAAGAGTTACTACATACAAGGTCTGAAGAAATAACAACACATCGTTTCTGAAGTATGAAAAATGAAACAGGAAATAGAGATAAAGGGAGACGCCAGGGCCTACGGACGCATGCAGGTCTACCTTGGGTCTCCGAGTGGACTGAAGGAAGCCCTCCAACTACTGTCCGAAAGCTGCTCCAGGATATGCACACAGTGCAGAGTGTAGTATCAGCACAACCGACCCCACGTGCTGGTAAGTGCCTGGCCTAACCCCGGCGAAGTAGTGCCAAGGCTAGGACCAGACTCCAGATAAACCTGTGCAGTTATATAACATATGGCGGAGAAGTAACAAGTAATAAGCAATTAAAGCTGGGGAAGGGAAACATACTTCGGGGGCAGCTGACAAAACAAAATAACAAGAAATAACAAGGAAGCTAACAATATAACTTCTAACACAGATAAAGAAAAGTAAAGACAACTTTCACTTTCAGTTTCAATCTTGTTGCAGGCGTGCAACCCGATCCCATTTCTCATATCTTGTGGTAGGCGTACCACCCGCTCACATTTCATCATCTTGTGGTAGGCGTACCAACCGCTCCCATTTCATAATATCTTGTGGCAGGCGTACCACCTGCTCCTATTTCATAATATCTTGTGGTAGGCGTACCACCCACTCCCATTTCATAATATCTTGTGGTAGGCATACCACCCGCTCCCATTTTATTATCTTGTGGTAGGCGTATCACCCGCTCCCATTTCATAATATCCTGTGGTAGGCATACCACCCGCTCCCATTTCATAATATCTTGTGGTAGGCGTACCACCCACTCCCATTTCATAATATCTTGTGGTAGGCGTACCACCCGCTCCCATTTCATAATATCTTGTGGTAGGCGTACCACCCGCTCCCATTTCATAATATCTTGTGGTAGGCGTACCACCCGCTCCCATTTCATTATCTTGTGGTAGGCGTACCACCCGCTCCCATTTCATAATATCTTGTGGTAGGCGTACCACCCGCTCCCATTTTATAATATCTTGTTGTAGGCGTACCACCCACTCCCATTTCATAATATCTTGTGGTAGGCGTACCACCCACTCCCATTTTATTATCTTGTGGTAGGCATACCACCCGCTCCCATTTCATTATCTTGTGATAGGCGTACCACCCACTCCCATTTAATAATATCTTGTGGTAGGCGTACCACCCGCTCCCATTTCACAGTTCATCACACAATCACAAGAAATCCCGACAACGGAACAAAAGCAATATAATAATTTCTCGACAAGGGAACAAAAGTAATATAATAATTTCCCGGCAAGGGAACAAAAGCAATATCGAAATAGTTATCCCGGCAAGGGAGAATCAGCTATAACCAATCTCACTTAGCTGGTACTCAGTTCAATTATTAGAAATGCTCAATCATAGAAGATCATTAATTAAAGCATACAAAGTGTCATTTAAGAACACAACAACTTTCAATTTAAGACCCACGATCATGCTTAACACCAACGTATAGATACTCGTCACCATGCCTATACGTCGTACTCAACAAGAAGCAAGTAGCAAATATGACTCAACTCCTAATCCCTCAAGTTAGGGTTAGACCAAACACTTGCCTCGATGCCTTGAATACCACTCAAATCTCAATTATATCTTTACTCCTCGATTCTACCACCAATCCGCTCGAATCTAATCACAAGTTACTTAATTACATCAATAAGTGCTAAATGAATCAACATCAATGCATGAAAAATGAGTTTTCCAAGGTTTTACCCAAAAGTCAAAAATCACCCCGAGCCCACGTGGTCGAAACCCGAGATTCGAACCAAAACTAGATTATCCATTCCCCCACGAATCCAAATATATAACTTGTTTTGTAATCGAACCTCAAATTGAGGTTCAAATCCCCAATTTTAGAAAAACCTAGGTTCTACCCAAAACACCCAATTTTCCCCATGAAAATCTTTGATTTGAAGTTGAAATCATGTTAAAGATGTTAAAGAGTGAAGAAAATGAGTTAGAAATCACTTACCAACATTTTGGAGAAGAAAGGTTGTTTGAAAAATTGTCTTTTATGTTTTTTTTTTGGGGGGAGGGGGGGTTGAAAAGTGAAAAATAATTGAAATTCCCATTTATTTATACCCCTCTCATAACCCCAGTGCGGACCGTATCAAATGGACCGCGGCCGCACTAACATGCTTGAAGACTTGCAGTTTAGCACCCTGTGCGACCGCAGAAGGCCAACTGCGGCCGCCCAGCCTCCACCGCGGACCGCACAAAGGCGACCGCGGCCGCGCTATCCCCTACGCGGTTGCACGTGATTTCTCGTGGACCGCACTAGAGGGTTTAGAGACTGCAGCTTCCTGAACCTGCAACACCTGACTTTCTAAGCCTAAAGCACCTCGGAACCTACTTGAAACTCACTCGAGCCCTCGAAACTCCAACACAAGTATACACACAGCCTCAAAAATATCCTACAGACATATTCGTGTAATCAAATTGCCAAAATAACATCACGAGCATCGAATTAAACCTCGAGATCAATGATATTTCTCAAAACTCTTTTTAACATCAAAATTTTCAATTATGGTCCGGATCGCGTCAAATAACATCCGTTTTCAACCAAATTTCACAGGAATGACTCAAGTCATATATAAGACCTATATCGGGCACCGGAACCAAAATACGGGCCTGATACCATTGCTTTCTAATAAGTTTTCATTTCAAATTTCCTTAAACAATTTCACTTAAAAATTCATTTCTCGGACCTGGGACCTCGGAATTCGATTCCGGGCATACGCCCAAGTCCCATATTTTCCTACGGACCCTCCGGGACCGTCAAATCACGGATCCGGGTCCATTTACCCAAAATGTTGACCGAAGTCAAATTTATTCATTTTAACATCAAACTTAGCATTTTTCACAGAGTTTCATATTTAAGCTTTCTGGCTAAGTGTCCGGACTGCGCACGCAAATCGAGGCAACTTTAATGAGGTTTTCAAGGCCTCGGAGACACATAAATCAATGAAAGCAAGTGATGACCCTTTGGGCCGTCACATTCTCCACCTCTAAAACAACCGTTTGTCCTCGAACGGACAGAAGAAGGAAGTACCTGAGTCGGGGAAAAGATGAGGATAACGGTTACGCATATCGGACTCGGACTCCCAGGTCGATGCCTTAGGAGGCTGACCTCTCCACTGAACACGAACCGAAGGAAAACTCTTCGACATCAACTGTCGAACCTGCCGGTCTAGAATAGCTACCGGCTCCTCCTCATAAGACAAGTCCTTGTCCAACCGGACAGTGCTGAAATTTAATACGTGGGATGGATCGTCAGGATACTTTCGAAGCATGGACACATGAAATACTGGATGTACGGCTGATAAGCTAGGCGGCAATGCAAGTCTATAAGCCACCTTTCCCACTTGACCTAGAATCTCAAATGGACCAATGAACCTAGGGCTAAGCCTGCCCTTGTTCCCTAATCTCATCACGCCCTTTATAGGCGACACTCGGAGCAATACCCGTTCACCAACCATAAAAGCCACATCTCGAACCTTGTGGTCTGCATAACTCTTCTGCCTAGATTGAGCTGTACGAAGCCTATCCTGAATGATCCTGACCTTGTCCAAGACCTCCTGAACCAGATCCGTACCCAACAACCGAGCCTCTCCCGGCTCAAACCACACAGCCGGAAATCGACATCGCCTACCATACAAAGCCTCATAAGGAGCTATCTGGATACTCGACTGGTAGTTGTTGTTGTAGGCAAACTCTACTAACGACAATAACTGATCCCACGAGCCTCCAAAGTCAATAACACAAGCTCGGAGCATATCCTCCAATATCTGAATAGTTCGCTCGGACTGCCCGTCCGTCTGAGGATGAAATGCTGTACTCAACTCAACCTGGGTGCCCAATTCTCGCTGAACTGCTTTCCAGAAGTGCGAGGTAAATTGCTACCTCGGTCCGAAATGATAGATACCGGCATACCATGAAGACGAACAATCTCCCAGATATAAATCTCAGCTAACCTTTTGGATGAATAGGAGACTGCCACAGGAATGAAATGCGCTGACTTGGTCAGCCTATCAACAATGACCCAAACTGCGTCGAACTTCTTCCGAGTCTGCGGGAGTCCAACAATGAAATCCATAGTAATCCGCTCCTACTTCCACTCGGGAAGTTCAATCCTCAGAAACAGTCCACCAGGCCTCTGATGCTCGTACTTAGCCTGCTGACAATTCAAACATTGAGCCATATATGCAACGATATCCTTCTTAATTCTACGCCACTAATAATGCTGCCGTAAATCCTGATACATCTTTGCGGCGCCCGGATGAATAGAGTACCAGGAGCTATGGGCCTCCTCTAAAATCAACTCTCGAAGCCCATCCACATTAGGCATACAAACTCGACCCTGCAATCTCAAAACCCATCATCACCTAAGGTAACCTGCTTAGCACCCCCACGCTGCAACCGTTTCTCTAAGGACACACAAATGGGGATCATCAAATTGCTGATCACGGATACACTCCAATAATGAAGAACGAGCGACCGTGTAAGCTAATACTCGGTTAGGCTTAGAGATATTCAATCCCACAAATCTATTGGCCAAAGCCTGAACATCCAACGCAAGCGGCCTCTCAACGATCGAAATATAAGCAAGACTACCCATGCTGACTGACTTTCTACTCGGAACATCGGCTACCACATTGGCCTTTCCCAGATGATATAAGATGGTGATGTCATAATCCTTCAACAAATCCAACCACCTTCTTTGCCTCAAATTCAACTCCTTTTGCTTGAACAAATACTGAAGACTCTTATGATCCGTGAACACTTCATACGCCACACCATACAGATAGTGCCTCCAAATCTTCAATGCGTGAATAATGGCTGCCAACTATAAATCATGAACCGGATAGTTCTTCTCATGAATATTTAACTGCCTCGAAGCATAGGCAATGATCTTGTCATCCTGCATCAACACTGCACCAAGCCCAATACGAGATGCATCACAATAAACAGTATAAGGCCCTGAACCTGTGGGCAAAATCAACATCGGTGCCGTAGTCAGAGCTGTCTTGAGCTTCTGAAAGCTCGCCTCACACTCGTCTGACCATATGAACTGGGCACCCTTCTGGGTCAATCTGGTCATCAGGGTTGCGATAGATGAGAATCCCTCTACGAACCGACGGTAGTATCTTGCCAATCCCAAGAAACTCCGAATCTCTGAAGATGATGCTGGTCTAGGCCAGTTGTTGACTGCCTCAATCTTCTTTGGATCAACCTGAATACCCTCTGCTGATACGACATGACCCAGGAATGCAACTGAACTCAACCAGAACTCACACTTCGAGAACTTAGCATATAACTGATTATCCTTCAGAGTCTGAAGAACCTCTCTGAGATGTTGCTCGTGCTCCTCCTAGCTGCGGGAATATATCAAGATATCATCAATGAAGACTATCACGAACGAGTCCAAGTAAGGCCTGAACACTCGGTTCATAAAATCCATAAAAGTTGTTGGGGCATTTGTAAACCGGAATGACATAACCAAGAACTCATAATGCCCGTTGTCGCACCTCCTTTTTGCTGCGCCCGCGGGGCGCGTGGGGAGTTTTCTCCAATTAAAGGACAGTCGAAACGGGATTTATTTAGTTATTTCAGAGTCGCCACCTGGGAATTTTAAGGCGTCCCAAGTCACCAATTTCAATCCCTGAATCGAGGAGAATATGACTCTGTTTATTATTTTGCGAACCAGAAATCCTGAGTAAGGAATTCTGTTAATCCGGAAGAAGGTGTTAGGCATTTCCGAATTCCGTGGTTCTAGCACGGCCGCTTAACTGTTTTTATTATTGGCTTAATTATCTTGATTTTTATTAAATATATTGATGTTACATGATTTTTTGCTACCGCTTATACTTACTGTGTTTGAGGACCCTTCTTTGAATCGAATTACGCGTACGTATATTCGTGTTTTAAAAAATTGCGGACTTGTGTCACGCGTACGTGTACACAATAACTTTTGATAATATATTTATTAAGCAATCATTTTTCAAAATTGTGTCGAATCAAGAATATTTGTTTCTTCTTGAATAGTGAACCGTACATCTCGGGTTTTTATGAAATTGATTTAACGCCTTTGGAAAAATCCTTTTATTAAATATTCGTTCGAAATTGCACGTACGCATAATCCGAATTTTTACTTTTAAAAATATAATCAGGGTACGCGAACGTATCCCTAATTGCGCAAAATATTTGTAATGGTTTGGGGATTTTCCACAAATTGTTTATTATATTTATGTATTTCTTTTATGTGAAAATCATGAGAAACTCCTATTTAGAGGCCTATATATTCTTTGAAAAGAATTCGCAATCTATTAAAGATTATTCGTCGATTATGATTTCCGAATATAAGTTATATTCATTCCAACTATTCAAATTCAAAGAACAGAATAAAAATATGATTAATACTATTTTTAAACAAATATGACATATATATATATGCCAAAGAATAAATTGCATATGAAACTGAAAATAAATGATTCATAAAGGAAGGAAATATTTTCCGAGAATTTTCATTATTTACTTAATGCAAATTCTATTTTTAATTATCATTGATGTAAAGTGTGACAATTTATGTTTGTACATCTTTTTTCATTCTCATATACTCGCTTTTAATCTAATAGGCCTAATTATTTGGTCACTTTGTTTTATAAAGATAGATAAGCATCGAATTTATAGAAAGGGAATTATTATACAAGTTAATTCAACAAAGTTACCTTACATGCAACCTAACTGTTTGGCGTAAACATTCATAACGTTTTAACATCATGATGAACTATACCAACTTACTTTACTCATATGATTATACCTGTCATCATACCATATAGTAACTTATACCAATCTAAACAAAATCATATTTGTTACAAGATATTCTACTAATGTAACTTCTTAATCTTTACATTTAGCTAATGGTATTATGGGATGTAATCAATGGCCCATTTTTATGCCTTACTCCCTGTTTTGACAATTCACATATATCTATACCAATGAGATTTCGGAATGGCTAACATTATTACAAAAAACTTTATATGAATTTCAAGATAAGACAATTTAACTCATAGCTATCAAATTGAATTCACTACTAGTTAACTAACATAAAAATGAAATTAAAACTAATGAACTTGGACAATTGGAAAATAGCATTTCAATTCTAGCTTCATTGATGAGTCATGTTGAATCGCTTTCCAATATAGAAATTAAGAAGATATGTACCTGGAAATGGAGGTAGAAGAAGTAAGTTTCAGCAGTTGCAGCAGTAACAAAAACAGCGAAATACCAGTATTCCCACAGATTTGAGCAATAATAAGATCCGAAGAAAACAGATGCACAGTACAGTTATTTTTTAACTGGACACTTCAGATGTTAACTGAATTAGTGAAACCAAGTAAGGTTGAACAGATTCAACAAAAGAACAATATTTCAAATTTCAATTTCTTTTCAGTTTCAAATTCCCATTTTTCTGATTTTTTTTTGTTTCTATTGCTGTATATCTGTGTGTGTGTGTGACTGCCCTTTTGTTCCCTTTCTGTTTCTTTTTCCTCTCCTAAAATCTCTCAAACTCTCTTCTTCTGAAAACTGCCCCTATTCTCTGAAAAAAAACTCTCTCTTTTCCCTCTTAGAACTCTCTTTTTCAGTCTCTAAGGTCTCTTCCAGTCTGCCTTAAGGTCTGTCCAGCCCCTGTATTTATACAGGGCTGGTTGCACCTTTTTCATGGTGGCTGGACCCTTTTTCCCTTTAAAAATTAAAAAGTTTCCATTAAAACTACTTTTTAATACTTTATGTGATCCTAACATGATTTTCAACAGCCCCATTATCCCTTGTTCCCCTTTATTACTTAAATTATAGCCATTACATTCCACTTTCAGCCCACTACTATTATCACATTACCCTACTGTTTCTAACCCAGAAATACCTACTGTGATCACTATTATTACTGCCTTAAATGTAAAAATCATAACAGAATTTACAAAACAGATTTAAAAATCTGTTCAAACTTAATTATCAACCTGATTTAACACAGCTAATACCAATTCTCTTAGGTTCTGGACTGAATCCTAAGAATGTAAACATTCTATCACAATTACATCTAATCATCATTTGTAAACTTGAACTCAAACTTGACAATATTACACTGGGTTCAGCATAATAATGCAAACTGAACTTATAATTGAACTAAGATCAAACATACACAGGAGCATTGTCAATATACTGACAATGCCCTGTTCAGAAAACACCATATACAGCATACATTTGAATTCACTGATTCACAAACAAACATGATTTAATTGACGAGTATTAATCAGTTGACTATTTACAACATCTGTCAATAATTAGTCTAAAACAATAGAAGCAGACTGTTTTTTTATTAGCATTATCATAAGTGAGAATTCATAATATAACTAATCGACGAACTTAATCGAGTCGATTACTTACATTATGAACAATCATAACCAATTGAAACAGTTTCATATTTGACCATATAGACGGGCATGAGACAAAAGTGACAGAATTAATCAAATAAAATCGTGAAAAATTAACAAGCTATTAAGACAAACAACAACACACGTAGAATACACAAAATAATAGAAAAAATTACCTTTGAATCTTCAATTTTAATCCGACTCGAACTCAGCTTGGATTTGGATTTTTGTTTGAAATCAAACAGACCTTAGTCGAAGTATTTTCAGTAGAAAATACTTCGACTAAGGTTAATTAAACCTCAATCTTTGCTTAATCTGAACAGAATCCGAAAGTTTGGTATTTTTTAGGGTTCTTAAAAATTTCGATTTGGGATTTAACCATTTCTGGTCAGATTCGAGAAGAACCAAACATGACACAAGGGTGAGGGTAACCTAGGGGTCATTTGGTGTCAGCTTAAAACAAATATGAGCTTGTTCTTGTTTGGTCCGAATCTTCAAAAGAAGATTCGAGAAGCTCGGAACTGATTCGAGCCAAACAAACAACAGATCCATACTCAGGATGACTAGGGGAAGCTATGGTGTTAACTAGGTGCTGATTGGTTTAGATCAGGTTTTCAGGCCAACCTTCGATTTAAGATTCGAAGGGTTGGGGCCTGATTCGAAGGAAACTAAGGTCGGATTCGTGTAGGGGATGTTCAGGAGGTCCTAGGGTGTTAAGTTGGTGACCGGCGGCGTTGATGCCGCCGGGTTTCAGGCGGTGGAATCCTAGGGCGGCTAGGGTTAGGAGTGGGGGTTTGGGGGACGATGATGAACAGTGTAGGAGGGGGGGGGGTGTTTAGTTTGGGGCCGGGGTAGGGGTGGGATTTATATAGGGGTGGGGTAGATTGGTATCGTCCGTTGGATCAAGTAGAATGGATGGCCAGGATTAATTCATTAAACCAAACGACGTCGTTTGGTTTAAAGTTGGGGTCGGACTGAATCGGGTCATTGGGTCGGGTTATGGGTTGCGGGTAAGGGCAGGGGATCTTGACCGTTGGTTGGATTTAATCCAACGGCCCTTGATGAGAGGTGACCATACGACGTCGTTTGGTCTTAACTTGGGACTGGACCGGATAGGCTGTTTGGATTGGGCTGAGGAAGTGTAATTTGATTTGGGCCTGGATTTTAAATCCAGGTCCGATTTTTTTTATTTCCTTTTCAATTATTTTCTAATTTTATTATTAATAAAAAAATCCTAATAAAATTATAAAATAATTTTTAACCTTACACAAAAATATTAATTACTTCATAACAACTATTTAACACATAGACAAAACATTAATCACACAGTAACACATTTAAAAATAGGACGAATGCATATTTTTTGTGATTTTATTTTTTAATTAATTCTTAAAATGCATAATTAAATCCTATATGCATGCAATATGTATTTTATTTTATTTTTCATTTCATTATGACAAAGTAAACATTTACGGACATAACACAAGTATTTAACACCACGCAAAAATTCAAAAATTACACAGTACAAGAAATTTATTTTATTTTTTTGATTTATTTTTGGAGTTGTTTTCGTTAAGGCAAAAATCACGTGCTCACAGCTGCCCCTCTTTGTGCGGAAACTCGAAGAGTTTTCGTGCAAAGATAAAGTGAGCGGATACGAGCAATTTTTGCCCGTTCGAATACTCCGTGAGAAGCATTTTTAGAAAGACTTGACCGAACCTCTGCTTCAAAGGTTTCCTACATATCCTTGGCTATAAAGGAATCAGGTCAGTGTAGTTCGGAAATTTTTGGGTAGCTGGGACTACCGTGGGACTGTGATGTTACTGCTGCTTCGTACTGTTTTTACTGCTTGCTGACCTCCTTATTACACCTTACTTTAAAGGAAATACAAAATTAAACTAGATTATGGTACATGAATTATAAAAATCTTATCTAGATCATGCCCTTGCGTTTCTTGTTGTCTTGATATCTTGGTGACTCTTGGGCATTTGGGTTATTCCGTATTCCTTTTCATTGTGTCCCGTATTTTATTTTGGGACTCTTGTTGTTTCTTGCTGGGGATTCTGTTGGACTCCTCTGCTTTATTGATTCTAAGTGTGCTCCTTTTTCATATGAGCGGGCTTTTGATTTCAACATTTCAATTTCATTCCCTCGTTCTTCAGGTGGGTGCCTTGACTGTTTCTTTTCTTTCTTCATCCTCATTCTCCAGGTGGACGCCTGACTTTTTCAATTTTTCATCTTCATTCTCCAGGTGGACGCCTGACTTCTTTAATTCTCATCCTCATTCTCCAGGTGGACGCCTGATTTCTTCAATTCTTTGTCCTCATTCTCCAGGTGGACGCCTGACTTCTTTAATTCTCATCCTCATTCTCCAGGTGGACGCCTGGCTTCTTCAATTCTTTGTCCTCATTCTCCAAGTGGACTCCTGACTTCTTTAATTTTCATCCTCATTCTCCAGGTGGACGCCTGATTTCTTCAATTTCTTCATCCTCATTCTCCAGGTGGACGCCTGACTTCTTCAATTCTCATCCTCATTCTCCAGGTGGACGCCTGACTTCTTTAATTCTCTGTCCTCATTCTCCAGGTGGACGCCTGACTTCTTTAATTCTCATCCTCATTCTCCAGGTGGACGCCTGACTTCTTCTTTCTTCATCAGGTATTTCCTGACACTAATATTGTATTTGCCCCTGTTTTAAATCAAAGAAAACTTCGTTAGTTTAAAGCCTCATTCTCCAGGTGGATGCCTGACTTCTTTAATTCTTCATCCTCATTCTCCAGGTGGACGCCTGACTTCTTCTTTTCTTTGTCCTCATTCTCCAGGTGGACGCCTGACTTCTTCTTCTTTTTGTCCTCATTCTCCAGGTGGACGCCTGACTTCTTCTTCTTTTTGTCCTCATTCTCCAGGTGGACGCCTGACTTCTTCAATTTCTTCATCCTCATTCTCCAGGTGGACGCCTGACTTCTTTAATTCTCATCCTCATTCTCCAGGTGGACGCCTGACTTCTCCAATTTCTTCATCCTCATTCTCCAAGTGGACGCCTGACTTCTTCAATTCTCATCCTCATTCTCCAGGTGGACGCCTGACTTCTTTAATTCTCTGTCCTCATTCTCCAGGTGGACGCCTGACTTCTTTAATTCTCATCCTCATTCTCCAGATGGACGCCTGACTTCTCCAATTCTTCATCCTCGTTCTCCAGGTGGATGCCTGACTTCTTTAATTCTTCATCCTCATTCTCCAGGTGGACGCCTGACTTCTTCTTTTCTTTGTCCTCATTCTCCAGGTGGACGCCTGACTTCTTCTTCTTTTTGTCCTCATTCTCCAGGTGGACGCCTGACTTCTTCTTCTTTTTGTCCTCATTCTCCAGGTGGACGCCTGACTTCTTCAATTTCTTCATCCTCATTCTCCAAGTTGACGCCTGACTTCTTTAATTCTCATCCTCATTCTCCAGGTGGACGCCTGACTTCTTTAATTCTCATCCTCATTCTCCAGGTGGACGCCTGATTTCTTCAATTTCTTCATCCTCATTCTCCAGGTGGACGCCTGACTTCTTCAATTCTCATCCTCATTCTCCAGGTGGACGCCTGACTTCTTTAATTCTCTGTCCTCATTCTCCAGGTGGACGCCTGACTTCTTTAATTCTCATCCTCATTCTCCAGGTGGACGCCTGACTTCTCCAATTCTTCATCCTCATTCTCCAGGTGGACGCCTGACTTCTTTAATTCTTCATCCTCATTCTCCAAGTGGACGCCTGACTTCTTCTTTTCTTTGTCCTCATTCTCCAGGTGGACGCCTGACTTCTTCTTCTTTTTGTCCTCATTCTCCAGGTGGACGCCTGACTTCTTCTTTTCTTTGTCCTCATTCTCCAGGTGGACGCCTGACTTCTTCTTCTTTTTGTCCTCATTCTCCAGGTGGACGCCTGACTTCTTCAATTCTTCATCCTCATTCTCCAGGTGGACGCCTGACTTCTTCAATTCTTTACCAGGTATTTCCTGACACAAATGTTGTATTTGTCACTGTTTTAAATCAAAGAAAACTTCGTTAGTTTAAAGCAGGGTGGTTAACTGGGGTATTCTTGCCGATGGTGAGGCTTCTTTTCGTCTTTCTTTATTGTCTTGGAATGGTTGAAAAGACTGTTTTGTCCTTGTAATTGATCCTTGACTATAAGATTCCCCTCTGTATGTTTTCCTTCAAACCCTTTTAACTGTAGTCATATGTCCCTTCTGACTTTGCTGATCCACTTTTGATTTCACCTTTCTTACACCCATATTCTTTATCTTCCACTTTTTGTGGCCGTATTTTGCATCATGTAACCTTGAATCTTGGTAGTATACCTTGACATTCCTTCTTATTTGTTTGGAATAAAACTTATTTCAAAGCTTTTAGAAAAGTAAGATTATTAGTGACGAAACACGTTGATTTCGACAATTATAGAATAAAAAGAAAAATCCAATTTTGGATAACTGTTGGAGCAAGAATGAAAACTTATCTGATTGGAGTTACTGGCACCAATGATCAGGGTATGCATTTCGGATTAATCAACCCAGTCTTTTAATCAATCTCCTCTCAATTGTCTTATTTTCGTTTCCCCCAAAATTTCCATAATCCAACTTCATTTTTCATTTCACAGGCCTGTTGGGCTTGTAACGTCTCAAAGAGTTTTCACCGATAAACCTTCCTCATTTGTTCATTTCTCACTTCCTTTTCGCCTTATGGTGCCTACAAAGGTTTTCACCAATAAGACTCTCTCATTTTTACTTTTCTCTCAACTTTCGTCGCCTTATGGTGCCCGTGTGGGTTTTCACCTACAAGACTCTCTCATTTTTACTTTTCTCTCCACTTTTCGTCGCCTTATGGTGCCCGTGTGGGTTTTCACCTACAAGACTCTCTCATCTTTACTTTCTTTCCTTGTTTTGTACCAGAATATTATGAACCATCTTCATTTGCTTGACTTAGCATTTTTCTAAGATTGGTCGAAAGGTCTTTCTGGTATGGGGTTAGAAATGGAAAAGCTTAAACAATTTTGGTATGTGTTTAAAATTACAACTCTTGGAAATTTTTCTTATTCCCAATACAATTCTTGCCCCAGTTCCTTGATTGGGGTCGCTGGATGTTTCTTTTTGTGCACATTTTATGTATATTGTGCACCCTATGACCGAGCCGTGAAGCGCCTACGTATCCTTCTTTGAGGAATCAGGTCAAACGTAGTTCACCCATAATAGTGATTTTTTGATTGATTTTTTTTTTATATATTGATTCCAAGAGAGGGTAGGAAAGAAACAAGTATGGCTAAAAGGGGAAACAAATGGTATAGTGTTTGGATAGCAGAATAAATTGCCTTTGTCATTCCAATCTTCGAAATAATGCTAAATACAAACACTCAAAAAGTTATGCATAATATCTCTTTACCGCGTCAGAATTGATCGCCATATCTATGCATTTGCCTTCAATGTCTGTTAAGCATAGTGCACCATTCGATAATACTCTGGTCACAATGAATGGTCCTTGCCAATTCGGGGCAAATTTGCCCTTTGCTTCAACCTGATGTGGAAGAATACGTTTCAGCACATGCTGACCTACTTCAAACTTCCGAGGACGCACCTTTTTGTTGTATGCTCTTTCTATTCTTCTTTGATATAATTGACCATGGCATACTGCGGTCAATCGTTTTTCATCAATCAAGTTTAACTGTTCCAGACGGGTTTTGACCCATTCATCATCATCAATCTTTGCTTCGGCGATGATCCGAAGGGAAGGAATCTCAACTTCTGCAGGAATTACTGCTTCAGTGCCATATACCAACAAATAAGGAGTGGCTCCTACTGAAGTGCGAACAGTAGTGCGGTATCCCAATAATGCAAATGGTAATTTTTCATGCCATTGTTTTGAACCTTCTACCATTTTTCGAAGTATCTTCTTTATGTTTTTGTTGGCTGCTTCTACTGCTCCATTCGCCTTGGGCCGATATGGGGTAGAGTTGCGATGTGTAATCTTAAACTGTTGACATACTTCCTTCATTAGGTTGCTATTAAGATTAGCACCGTTATCTGTGATGATCACCTTCGGGATTCCGAATCGACATATGATATTTGAGTGGACAAAATCGACCACAGCTTTCTTGGTCACTGATTTGAATGTCTTGGCCTCAACCCATTTGGTAAAATAATCAATAGCTACCAGAATGAACCTGTACCCATTGGATGCTGCCGGCTCAATTGGTCCAATCACATCCATGCCCCAGGCAACGAATGGCCATGGTGCCGACATTGTGTGCAACTCGGATGGTGGAGAATGAATCAAATCTCCGTGTATTTGGCATTGATGACACTTGCGCACAAAACTGATACAATCTCGCTCCATGGTAAGCCAATAGTAACCAGCTCGGAGGATTTTCTTTGCCAACACATATCCACTCATGTGGGGTCCGTAAACTCCTGAATGTACTTCAGACATGACAGCTGTAGCTTGTCTGGCATCTATGCATCTTAATAATCCAAGATCTGGTGTTCTTTTATACAAAACTCCTCCGCTTAAGAAGAATCCATTTGCTAATCGCCTAATGGTCCTCTTTTGATCTCCTGTGGCTTGTGCGGGATATATCCCCATTCTGATATACTCCTTGATGTCGTGGAACCATGGTTCACCATCAAATTCTTCTTCAACCATATTGCAATAAGCGTGTTGATCGTGGACTTGAATATGTATCGGATCTACATAAGCTTTGTCCGGATGGTGCAACATTGATGCCAGGGTAGTCAATGCATCGGCCACCTCATTATGGATTCTTGGAATATGCTGGAATTCCACTGATTGAAACCGCTGACAAAGATCATGTAGACATTGTCGGTATGGGATGAGCTTCAAGTCTCGGGTTTCCCATTCTCCTTGAATTTGATGTACCAAAAGATCCGAATCTCCCATGACTAAGATTTCTCGGATACCCATGTCTGCAGCTAGCCTTAACCCCAAAATGCAAGCTTCATATTCAGCCATATTATTGGTGCAATAAAATCGTAATTGAGCCGTAACAGGATAGTGATGCCCTGTTTTAGAAATGATTACAGCTCCTATCCCAACTCCTTTCATGTTAGCGGCTCCATCAAAGAAAATTTTCCAGCCAGGCTTTTCAATTTGCTTCACCTCGTCGATTTGCATTGTTTCTTCATTAGGAAAATAAGTCTTCAACGGCTCATATTCCTCATCGACCGGGTTTTCAGCTAAATGATCGGCCAGTGATTGAGCCTTCATTGCAGTTCGAGTCACATAGATGATGTCGAATTCTGTGAGCAATATCTGCCACTTTGCAAGTCTTCCTGTTGGCATAGGCTTTTGAAAAATGTATTTCAATGGATCCAAACGAGAAATGAGGTAAGTAGTGTAGGATGACAAATAGTGTTTCAATTTTTGAGCTACCCATGTTAGGGCGCAACATGTCTTTTCCAGATGAGTATACTTAACCTCATAAGCTGTGAACTTCTTGCTAAGGTAGTAGATAGCCTGTTCTTTTCTGCCAGTGAGGTCATGTTGCCCCAATACACAACCAATTGAATTTTCCAAAACTGTCAGGTAAAGAATCAAAGGTCTTCCTGGCTCTGGCGGGACCAACACGGGTGGGTTTGACAAGTAACCTTTTATTTTATCGAACGCTTCTTGACACTCATCGGTCCATTTGACTGCAGCATCCTTTTTTAACAATTTGAAAATTGGCTCACAGGTTGTTGTGAGCTGAGCAATAAACCTGCTGATATAATTTAACCTCCCCAACAAACTCATTACTTCAGTTTTGTTTTTTGGAGGTGGCAGTTCTTGGATGGCTTTAATCTTTGACGGATCTAGCTCGATGCCTCGTCGACTGACTATGAATCCCAGCAACTTTTCGGATGGAACTCCAAATGCACATTTGGCAGGGTTAAGCTTGAGGTTGTATCTGCGAAGTCTCAAGAAAAACTTCCTCAAATCCCCAACGTGGTCGGCCTGATGCTTTGATTTTATGATCACATCATCCACGTACACCTCAATTTCCTTGTGTATCATATCATGAAACACTGTGGACATTGCTCTCATATAGGTTGCCCCGGCGTTCTTTAAACCGAATGGCATTACCCGATAGCAATAAGTTCCCCATGGTGTGATGAATGCCGTCTTTTCTGCATCTTCTTCATCCATTAGAATTTGATGATACCCGGCATAACAATCCACGAAAGACCCTATATCATGCTTGGCACAATTGTCGATCAAAATATGGATATTGGGTAATGGGAAATTATCCTTTGGACTTGCTTTGTTGAGATTGCGATAGTCGACGCATACTCTAATTTTGCAGTCTTTCTTTGGCACAGGAACGACATTAGCCAACCAAACAGGATATCTAGTGACTCGAATGACCTTTGCTTCCAATTGTTTGGTGATTTCTTCCTTAATTCTCATACTCATATCAGGCTTGAATTTTCTCAGCCTTTGCTTGACAGGAGGCACCGTTGGATCGGTGGGCAATTTGTGGACCACTAAATCAGTGCTCAAGCCCGGCATGTCGTCATACGACCATGCAAAAACATCTTTGAATTCTATGAGTGCTTTAATTAACTCTTCTCGGATCTTTGGTCCGAGATGGACACTTATTTTAGTTTCCCGGACATTACTCGTTTCCCCTATATTGACGTCCTCGGTATCACTCAAGTTAGGTTTGATTTTTTCCTCAAAGTGAATTAACTCTTTACTAATCTCTTCAAAAACCTCATCTTCATCATATTCTGATTCATAATCACAATATATTTCTTGAATTAATATTTCGGAACCAGATTGATTTTTAAGACTGGGCTGAGGATTCCTCATGCATGCCATATCACTAGAGCCAGCGTAAAAGGAACTGTACAGAAAAGAAGAAAAAGAAAAGAAAGCTATTAGGAATGATAATGAAAAGGGAACTGCTTTTATTGGATGATGAAAGATAACAAGGTTTTGCACACTTCAAACCAACTGTAAGATAAACTTTGGGATTACAACCTTGAAATAACCCAAACAAACTGAAAGAAAATCAAAATAAACTACCAAAACTCCTTTCGAATTGGGAGAGGAGTGGCTTTCCAATTATTGAGCTTTGTTTCTGGCCCAACGAATTGAACTTTTGCGTTGCTACACCCTTCTCCGCTTTCCAACATATTCACATCACTAAACAATCTCTCGAATCTTTCAATTAATTCATGCTTAGGATTGACCTGGGATTTAGGAATTGTTGTTATCGGGCGATTTTTAGCACCGGTCTTGACAAAAGATTTTGACAGATGTGGTACTGGTTTTGGAAGAACCCATGCTTGGTGTTTCAACTTCCTGGCCCTTATCACGTCATTGGTGGTGGGTATGAACCCTAAACCGAATGTTCCCCAGTTCTCGGGGAGAGATACTGGTTGTACAATTCCTTGCAGAAATAAGCCCAGACCTTTGCCGGGTATAAAGCCATTCTTTAATATTTCATAAGCTATCATGACTGATGCAGAGGATATCCTTGGATTCGGAAGGTATTTCCCTTCTGGAATTTTCTCTATCGACACTGTGTTTGTCACTTGGTATACCCATGGTCCCTGGTCATTTTCTGTTCCCTCGACCGGTACAATGGTACTGTTGTGAGCATTTAAACTTTCTTCTCCATACACGACTACTTCTTGATGATCCCATTCAAACTTGACAGCTTGATGTAGTGTTGACGGGACTGCTTTAGCAGCATGGATCCATGGTCGACCCAATAACAAGTTGTAAGAAATAGATATGTCCAACACTTGGAATTCCATTGTGAATTCAACTGGCCCTATAGTTAGTTCCAACACTATGTCGCCAAATGAATCTCTGCTTCCACCGTCAAATCCTCGTACGCAAATACTATTCTTCTGGATCCTCTCCTCTTTAATTTTTAATTTGTTTAAAGTGGAGAGAGGGCATATGTTTGCACTGGACCTATTGTCAACCAATACCCGGGTTACTACGGAGTTTTCACATTTCACGGTGAGGTAAAGAGCTCTGTTGTGCTCGGTACCTTTCACAGGTAATTCATCATCAGCAAATGTAATTCTGTTTGTCTCAAAGATTCTGTTGGCTATTTTGCCCAAATGATTTACAGAGATCTTTTCAGGAACATGAGCTTCATTCAGGATTTTCATCAACGCCAGACGGTGTTCCTCTGAATGGATCAGTAATGACAACAATGAAATTTGAGCGGGGGTCTTCTTTAATTGATCCACAACAGAATAATCATGGAGTTTCATTTTTCTTAAAAACTCCTCCGCCTCTTCTTCCGTCACAGCTCTCTTTGTTGGCATTGGATTGTTTTTAGTTTTTCTCAACTCTTCGGGAGTAAAACATCTTCCCGAACGTGTCAAGCCTTGCACCTCACACACTTCTTCCTTGATTTCTTTGCCCTTGTACATTACAGTCACCCGTTCATAGTTCCATGGGATGGCCTTGTTGTTGATGACCGGCAGCTGGATTACAGGTGCAACAATAACCCTATCTGTACGGGCTCCTTCCACGAATACAATGGGTTTGTTAGCAACCCCTGGTACTATCACTTTCGGCCTTTCTTGTTTTGCGGTAACTTTGCTCGATGATCCCTCATCGACTATCATAGACGGTTCATCACCATTTTTGTTCTGCTTAGACACCGGCTTCTCCTCCATTAACTGCTTATCTGGTTTGGTTTCATGAGTTTTGATCATCATGACAGTTTGTGACGGCTTCTTTGTCCCTCTATCAGCTTGTATGATTTCTATCATGTTAGCCTCTTGATGGGCTGGCATTGGATTTCTATTGATATTTGGAGCTTCGGGGGTTTGAACCTCGATTTTATTAGTATCAATCAGCTCTTGTATTGCATTTTTCAAATGCCAACATTTCTCCGTATCATGGCCTGGCGCACCGGAGCAATATTCACAGCTAATGGTGTAATCCAGATTCTTTGGTGGAGGATTGGGTAGTTTGGATTGTATTGGTTTCAGCATGTCTAGCTGTCTCAGCCTGTGGAACAGACTAGTGTAAGACTCTCCCAATGGAGTGTAAGTTTTCTTTTTCTGTTCCCTTTCTCCCCTGAATGCTGGCCTAGGCCTAAAACCTGGTCCGGGATAGGCTCGTGGGTAAGTATTTGGTGTGGCAGGAGCATGCCAATTGGTGTGAACAGGTGGCTGATTGTATGCTTGAGCATGGTTAATGGCAAAATGAGGCTCTGAAGGGTGATAGTAGTGTTGGGACGAATCATGGTGGTAAGCTGATGGGCGAGGTCGTTGTTGATTATAGTAAAGCGGTGAACCTCTGGGTCCCGGCCAAATTCCTGAATCAACTACGGCTGCTTCCTCCCTTTTCTTTCTTCCGATTCCTCCTACTCCGCCTTGGATAGCTTGAGTAGTTGCCTTAATTGCTGAATAGCTCATGATTTTATTTGTCTTGAGGCCTTCTTCCACCATACCTCCCATCTTCAGTACTTCGTTGAATGATTTCCCAACCGCTGAAACCAAATGGGCATAGTAAGTCGGTTCCAAGGCTTGGAGGAAGTAGTCTACCATTTCGCTCTCCTTCATAGGAGGATCTACTCTTGCTGCCTGTTCTCTCCACCGAAAACCATACTCTCTGAAACTCTCATTGTGTTTCTTCTCAAATTTGGTCAAAGATAACCGATCTGGGATGATTTCCAGATTGTATTGGAAATGGTATGCGAATGCCTGTGCCAGGTCATCCCAGGTGTACCATCTTCCATGGTCCTGGCGTGTATACCACTCCAAAGCTGATCCGCTTAGACTTTGACTGAAGTATGCCATTAATAATTCATCTTTTCCCCCAGCTCCTCGCATCTTGCTACAGAAACCCCTTAAGTGGGCTATTGGGTCGCCGTGCCCGCTGTATAGGTCAAATTTGGGCATCTTGAAGCCAACTGGCAATTGTACATTGGGGAATAAGCATAAATCTTTGTAGGCTACACTGACTTGCCCACCTAATCCTCGCATGTCTCTGAACGATTGTTCTAGACTCTTGACCTTTCGGAACATCTCTTCTTGCTCAGCATTTTTGGTTGTCTTGTCAATTTTGGTTGGGAGATCAAAATGAGGATTGGTTGAATGAATTTCGGAGGCTTTGAGGGTGGGCTCCGGCGGGTAATATTGGTTGTCCTAGGCCTGGAATGTAGGCTCACTAGGAGATTTGTGAAATGTAGCAGGGGGAGGTGCTACGAAAACAGGAGTCATAGGTGGAGGAAAGTACGGAACTGGCTTTGGAGGTGGAGACTGTGGTGTCTGAGAGGTAGTGCCTCGGTAGTGCTGATAAATGGGAAAACTTGGGGATAATTCAGTGGTGATATTATCCTGAGTTTGGGTCTTTGATGGAGCAGGGTTATTTGGGTAAGATGGGGGTAACTGTCCTGTAGACCAAGCTTGGTACATCTCAGCCATTTGCTGCTTGAGCTTAAACATTTCTTCTTTCATTTTCCCAACATCCATTTCTTCTATTTCCATACCTGTGTCAACATCTGGAATAGACATACTTTCGGGTATTGGTCTTTTTGATCTTGTGTGATAGTGATAATATGCCAGTATACTCTTTAGAGAAACTAACTGTTTGAATTCTGAAAATGAACAAACTTGTTAGTTTTGAGATTTTAACACATATATAATCACACGTTGAGATGCAATGCTCCTAGACAAATAATCCCTTTCTATTATGCATTCGCTCGGTTGCTTGTGTCGTCCCAGCCTTCTTGAAATTTTTATTGTTATTCAATTTTGTTTATTATATATATCTTTTATCGTGGTGGTCGAATCTGAGAGATTGCCTACGTATCATGTTCTTACATGAATCAGACCTTGCGTAGTTCGGACACAAAGGCAATCTTTTTTTTTTTTATTCAATACACAAAGATGGAATTACATTTGAAAACTTTAAGAAAATGGCTTGAAAACACACACACTTAAATCAAAATAAAGATACAATTCTTAACATCTCACAATGTGCCCCACTTTCCACTTTTGTTGTCAAATATTGGGTTATCTGCTCAATGTGGTGCTTGACCCGGATGGCCTCCCAGCGTTCGATACATCCTTTCCAACTCCATTGCTAGATGACGAGCAAAAGTGGGCGCATGCTCTGTAAACGCTTCATAATCCATTCCTTGGCAGTTTACATAACTTTGAGATGTGAAGACTGCCAGGTCGTGGATTTGTGCCCTGAAACCTTGGAGACGTTGGTCTTGGTCTTGTAATTGCTGCTGACGAGTGGTGGCTATATCTCTGACACGGTTCTCACGATCTAGAGCTGATTCTAACAAAGCTCGGAGTTTGGCCTGCTCTAATCTTGCTTGCGCTCTTTCCCTGTCGAGGTCTGCTTGTTGGTGTTCTCTGTTGCATCTTCTTGCCTCTTCTAGTTGTGCACGAAGCTGGTCTTCTGATCGCATCCAATAATCTTTTTCCTTCTTGAATTGGGCCTTGTCTTTTTCGGATTGTCTATCTTGGCGTTCTTTGTTAGCTCTGGCTTCTTCGTTTAATTGTTGGATCCTTTCTTTTGCCTTGCTCAATTCCCTTTCATTTTCCGCAAGAATGAAATCATAATCTTGCATTCTTTCAAAGAGATTGGCGATGGTTTTTTGATCCTTCCAGCTCCTCTTTGGCGTTTCAGAAACTCTTTTCATTTTTCGGAATCGAGCATGAAGATTTTCATTCTCACAAGCTAGACTCTTTTTCTCGCCTTCGGCTTCTTGTTCTTGCAAATCTTTCTCCAAACTGAGGCTTCTTAGATTTTCTTTTAGGGCATGGATAGTTGCTTTGTACCCTTTTTCTTTTTCTCCCCAGATCAACCGCTCTTGGATTTTATCATTGAAGTTTTGAACATGGGGTCTTTTTGTTGGCCTTTTCAGCTCAGGTTCTGGTACATCATCCACGCGAGACCGTTTTTCAAACCACCTTGCATATCCAGGATTCATCTCACCTTTTGTAGTGTCTGGGACTTGAGTATCACTTTTCAAGTATCGACATCCATTCCACATCTGCTGAAGTAGAGCTTCGGGAATAATGGCTTCTGGGTGTAATTCGATTACTTGCATACTCACATCTTCATCATCAGGAACTATTTGATATCTCCCTAGTTGCCTTAAGACTCTTAGTGGTGCATAAGGCTGTATGCTTCTCAATCACAATAGTAGTAGATAACTATTTGAGGTTGACATATGTATTACTTCCCTCATTGGGAGCCATCCCAGAGTCCATTCAATTTGATTTGCCGTTAAAGCCTTTAGATAAGATACCCATGCTTCTATCCCTTCTGGAGCTTGATAATTTTTTGTTCTTTCCTCATAGCTCTCGATGCAATTATCATTTTTTGACCCATATTGTATGATCTTGGGCTGTTGTTGGAGATGCTCCATCACCCACATTTGCAATAAAATTTTGCATCCTTCGAAGACCGTTGCTCCTGGTTTACATAAAGTCAGAGCCCGATAAATATCTGATAGAATGATGGGGACAAGGGTGTGATTTTATTTGGTGGTAAGGATTTGCACAACTTTTGCGGTGCGAATATCAATTGTTCGCTCTTTATTTGGGAAGACCATGACTCCTAGAAAAGCCACCATGAAAGCAAATCGACGGTGAATCTGCCAAGTGTCTTTGTTTTGCTTATTAGTAAGGACTTTTTCATGAATTTCAAACTCATCTGACTTTCCGAACCTTGAATACAAAAAGTTGAAGGAACAACATCCATTGATGACATTGCTTTTCCTGATTTGACTGCTGATGTTCAAAAGACCGAAGAATCGATGTACTGAAGGAGCCTTTGTGAATATCAAGCTTTGATTTCTTAAACTTCCTTCAAAACCAGTATATCCAGCTATCTCCTCTAATGTAGGAGTAAGCTCGAAGTCAGAGAGACGAAAAACATTGTGAACAGGATCCCAGAAAGTTACTAACGCCGCAATCAGATCATCACGGGGTTTAACTTTCATAATGTCTGTGAGATTTCCCAAATGCTTGACGACCCATTTTTGACCGTCTTCGCCTAAACCATACCACCACATTTGAAGCTGACATAGAAATTCTTCCGTACTTGTGGATGAGGGGCTTTGTGTGATGCTCATTTTGTATCTGAAATTTAATGTTGATAAAGTCAAAATTCATTTTTGAAAATTTATACTAAAAAAAAGTAATTTTCGAATTTTTTTTTACTTTTTTATTATTATTTATTAAATACCTTTATTTCAAGATTTAAAACCATTTCTCTTTTTTTTTTCGAAATTTAAAACAACCCATTTTATTCCTTTCTTCTTACCATGATTTTATTTAAGCTGGTCAACAAGCATGTTCGAGGCAAATGAATGCACAAGTAACAAGTAGGATGCATCATGATGGTCTTTTTATTTTGGGTTCACCTGTCCTAGACAGACCCAACCCCTGTGTTGAGTCTCCAAGGCCAAATGCATATGATGCAAATATTCGTTCCTACTAGGGATCCGGTACATGGCTGAGTTATTCTAAGTGTAAAACCTTAGGTTGATTGTTCTAAACCTGGCTTACCCAAACGGACAGTTTGAGCCGAAGCGGGGGCAACGTACCGGGAGCACGGAAGTCTGCCCGGCCTAGTTACTTGTCCCAACTCCGTCTTATTTGGTACGACTCTAACAGAAAGGTGGGTCACGCGCACGTGTACACCATAAATTCAGAAGACTCAGAAAGAAGGGGGTTTCGTAGCAGTTGTATATATTCACAATTCAAATAATATTAAAGCGGTAAACAACAACATTTAGCATATTAGCATATAAACAGTTGAAAATATCATAGTAAATAAAACCAATTAACACAGATATTTTAAGCTCGAATTCTTTAAACCCTGAACCAGAGATTCTGGGTTTGATCCCCAGCAGAGTCGCCAGAGCTGTCGCACCTCCTTTTTGCTGCGCCCGCGGGGCGCGTGGGGAGTTTTCTCCAATTAAAGGACAGTCAAAACGGGATTTATTTAGTTATTTCAAAGTCGCCACCTGGGAATTTTAAGGCGTCCCAAGTCACCAATTTCAATCCCTGAATCGAGGAGAATATGACTCTGTTTATTATTCTGCGAACCAGAAATCCTGAGTAAGGAATTCTGTTAATCCGGAAAAAGGTGTTAGGCATTTCCGAATTCCGTGGTTCTAGCACGGCCGCTTAACTGTTTTTATTATTGGCTTAATTATCTTGATTTTTATTAAATATATTGATGTTACATGATTTTTTGCTACCGCTTATACTTACTGTGTTTGAGGACCCTTCTTTGAATCGAATTACGCGTACGTATATTCGTGTTTTAAAAAATTGCGGACTTGTGTCACGCGTACGTGTACACAATAACTTTTGATAATATATTTATTAAGCAATCATTTTTCAAAATTGTGTCGAATCAAGAATATTTGTTTCTTCTTGAATAGTGAACCGTACATCTCGGGTTTTTATGAAATTGATTTAACGCCTTTGGAAAAATCCTTTTATTAAATATTCGTTCGAAATTGCGCGTACGCATAATCCGAATTTTTACTTTTAAAAATATAATCAGGGTACGCGAACGTATCCCTAATTGCGCAAAATATTATTAATGGTTTGGGGATTTTCCACAAATTGTTTATTATATTTATGTATTTCTTTTATGTGAAAATCATGAGAAACTCCTATTTAGAGGCCTATAAATTCTTTGAAAAGAATTTGCAATCTATTAAAGATTATTCGTCGATTATGATTTCCGAATATAAGTTATATTCATTCCAACTATTCAAATTCAAAGAACAGAATAAAAATATGATTAATACTATTTTTAAACAAATATGACATATATATATATATATATATGCCAAAGAATAAATTGCATATGAAACTGAAAATAAATGATTCATAAAGGAAGGAAATATTTTCCGAGAATTTTCATTATTTACTTAATGCAAATTCTATTTTTAATTATCATTGATGTAAAGTGTGGCAATTTATGTTTGTACATCTCTTTTCATTCTCATATACTCGCTTTTAATCTAATAGGCCTAATTATTTGGTCACTTTGTTTTATGAAGATAGATAAGCATCGAATTTATAGAAAGGGAATTATTATACAAGTTAATTCAACAAAGTTACCTTACATGCAACCTAACTGTTTGGCGTAAACATTCATAACGTTTTAACATCATGATGAGCTATACCAACTTACTTTACTCATATGATTATACCTGTCATCATACCATATAATAACTTATACCAATCTAAACAAAATCATATTTGTTACAAGATATTCTACTAATGTAACTTCTTAATCTTTACATTTAGCTAATGGTATTATGGGATGTAATCAATGGCCCATTTTTATGCCTTACTCCCTGTTTTGACAATTCACATATACCTATACCAATGAGATTTCGGAATGACTAACATTATTACAAAAAACTTTATATGAATTTCAAGATAAGACAATTTAACTCATAGATATCAAATTGAATTCACTACTAGTTAACTAACATAAAAATGAAATTAAAACTAATGAACTTGGACAATTGGAAAATAGCATTTCAATTCTAGCTTCATTGATGAGTCATGTTGAATCGCTTTCCAATATAGAAATTAAGAAGATATGTACCTGAAAATGGAGGTAGAAGAAGTAAGTTTCAGCAGTTGCAGCAGTAACAAAACAGCGAAATACCAGTATTCCCACAGATTTGAGCAATAATAAGATCCGAAGAAAACAGATGCACAGTACAGTTATTTTTTAACTGGACACTTCAGATGTTAACTGAATCAGTGAAACCAAGTAAGGTTGAACAGATTCAACAAAAGAACAATATTTCAAATTTCAATTTCTTTTTAGTTTCAAATTCCCATTTTTCTGATTTTTTTTTCTATTGCTGTATATCTGTGTGTGTGTGTGTGACTGCCCTTTTGTTCCCTTTCTGTTTCTTTTTCCTCTCCTAAAATCTCTCAAACTCTCTTCTTCTGAAAACTGCCCCTATTCTCTGAAAAAAAACTCTCTCTTTTCCCTCTTAGAACTCTCTTTTTCAGTCTCTAAGGTCTCTTCCAGTCTGCCTTAAGGTCTGTCCAGCCCCTGTATTTATACAGGGCTGGTTGCACCTTTTTCATGGTGGCTGGACCCTTTTTCCCTTTAAAAATTAAAAAGTTTCCATTAAAACTACTTTTTAATACTTTATGTGATCCTAACATGATTTTCAGCAGCCTCATTATCCCTTGTTCCCCTTTATTACTTAAATTATAGCCATTACATTCCACTTTCAGCCCACTACTATTATCACATTACCCTACTGTTTCTAACCCAGAAATACCTACTGTGATCACTATTATTACTGCCTTAAATGTAAAAATCATAACAGAATTTACAAAACAGATTTAAAAATCTGTTCAAACTTAATTATCAACCTGATTTAACACAGCTAATACCAATTCTCTTAGGTTCTGGACTGAATCCTAAGAATGTAAACATTCTATCACAATTACATCTAATCATCGTTTGTAAACTTGAACTCAAACTTGACAATATTACACTGGGCTCAGCATAATAATGCAAACTGAACTTATAATTGAACTAAGATCAAACATACACAGGAGCATTGTCAATATACTGACAATGCCATGTTCAAAAAACACCATATACAACATACATTTGAATTCACTGATTCACAAACAAACATGATTTAATTGACGAGTATTAATCAGTTGACTATTTACAACATCTGTCAATAATTAGTCTAAAACAATAGAAGCAGACTGTTTTTTTATTAGCATTATCATAAGTGAGAATTCATAATATAACTAATCGACGAACTTAATCGAGTCGATTACTTACATTATGAACAATCATAACCAATTGAAACAGTTTCATATTTGACCATATAGACGGGCATGAGACAAAAGTGACAGAATTAATCAAATAAAATCGTGAAAAATTAACAAGCTATTAAGACAAACAACAACACACGTAGAATACACAAAATAATAGAAAAAATACCTTTGAATCTTCAATTTTAATCCGACTCGAACTCAGTTTGGATTTGGATTTTTGTTTGAAATCAAACAGACCTTAGTCGAAGTATTTTCTACTGAAAATACTTTGACTAAGGTCAATTAAACCTCAATCTTTGCTTAATCTGAACAGAATCCGAAAGTTTGGTATTTTTTAGGGTTCTTAAAAAATTCGATTTGGGATTTAACCATTTCTGGTCAGATTCGAGAAGAACCAAACATGACACAAGGGTGAGGGTAGCCTAGGGGTCATTTGGTGTCAGCTTAAAACAAATCTGAGCTTGTTCTTGTTTGGTCCGAATCTTCAAAAGAAGATTCGAGAAGCTGGGAACTGATTCGAGCCAAACAAACAACAGATCCATACTCAGGATGACTAGGGGAAGCTATGGTGTTAACTAGGTGCTGATTGGTTTAGATCAGGTTTTCAGGCCAACCTTCGATTTAAGATTCGAAGGGTTGGGGCCTGATTCGAAGGAAACTAAGGTCGGATTCGTGTAGGGGATGTTCAGGAGGTCCTAGGGTTTTAAGTTGGTGACCGGCGGCGTTGATGCTGCCGGGTTTCAGGCGGTGGAATCCTAGGGCGGCTAGGGTTAGGAGTGGGGGTTTGGGGGATGATGATGAACAGTGTAGGAGGGGGGGGGTGTTTAGTTAGGGGCCGGGTGAAGGCTTGGGATTTATATAGGGGTGGGGTGGATTGGTATCGTCCGTTGGATCAAGTAGAATGGATGGTCAGGATTAATTCATTAAACCAAACGACGTCGTTTGGTTTAAAGTTGGGGTCGGACTGAATCGGGTCATTGGGTCGGGTTATGGGTTGCGGGTAAGGGCAGGGGATTTTGACCGTTGGTTGGATTTAATTCAACGGCCCTTGATGAGAGGTGACCATACGACGTCGTTTGGTCTTAACTTGGGACTGGACCGGATAGGCTGTTTGGATTGGGCTGAGGAAGTGTAATTTGATTTGGGCCTGGATTTTAAATCCAGGTCCAATTTTTTTTATTTCCTTTTCAATTATTTTCTAATTTTATTATTAATAAAAAAAATCCTAATAAAATTATAAAACAATTTTTAACCTTACACAAAAATATTAATTACTTCATAACAACTATTTAACACATAGACAAAACATTAATCACACAGTAATACATTTAAAAATAGGACGAATGCATATTTTTTGTGATTTTATTTTTTAATTAATTCTTAAAATGCATAATTAAATCCTATATGCATGCAATATGTATTTTATTTTATTTTTCATTTCATTATGACAAAGTAAACATTCACGGACATAACACAAGTATTTAACACCACGCAAAAATTCAAAAATTACACAGTACGAGAAATTTATTTTATTTTTTGATTTATTTTTGGAGTAGTTTTCGTTAAGGCAAAAATCACGTGCTCACACCCGTACCGAGTGCGGAAAGCTGTCTTAGGGACATCGGATGCCCTAATCCTCAACTGATGGTAGCCAGATCTCAAGTCAATCTTTGAAATACCTTGGCACCCTGAAGTTGATCGAACAGATCATCAATCCTCGGTAGTGGATACTTATTCTTGATGGTGACCTTGTTCAACTGCCGGTAATCAATGCACATTCTCATCGAACCATCATTTTTTTTAACAAACAAAACTGGCGCACCCCAAGGTGAAATGCTGGGTCTAATGAAACCCTTCTCCAGCAGGTCGTGCAACTGCTCCTTCAACTCTTTCAACACTGGCGGGGCCATGCGATACGGAGGAATAGAAATGGACTGAGTGCCCGGAGCCAAATCAATGCAAAAGTCAATATCTCTGTCGGGCGGAATACCCGGCAGGTCTGAAGGGAATACCTCAGGAAAGTCACGAACAACGGGCACAGAGTCAATAGAGGGAACCTCCGCACTATAATCACAAACATAAGCTAAATAGGCCAAGCACCCCTTCTCGACCATACACCGAGCCTTCACATAAGAAATAACGCTACAGGTAGAATGACCAGAAGTTCCTCTCCACTCTAAACGAGGCATACCCGGTAAAGCTAAGGTCACAGTCTTGGCATGACAGTCCAAGATAGCATGGTAAGGTGATAACTAGTCCATCCCCAATATAACATCGAAATCGACCATATCTAGAAGCAACTAATCCACACGAGTCTCAAGACTCCCAATCGCAACTACACAAGAGCAATAGACTCGATTTACAACAATAGAATCACCGGCCGGTGTAGACACATAAACAGGAATACTCAACGAATCACTAGGCATGACCAGATACGGTGCAATAAGATGACACATACGAGTATATAGACCCTGGATCAAATAACACTGAAGCATCTCTATCACAAACCAGAACCCTACCTGTAATAACTGCATCTGAAGCCTCAGCCTCATGCTTGGCTGGGAGAGCATAATATCGGGGTTGGGCCCCACCACCCTGAACTACCTCCCTAGGATGGCCTGCAGCTGGCTGGCCTCTACCTCTGGCGGTCTGAGCTCCACCTCTAGGACCTCTACCTCCACCTCTAGCACCTCTACCCCCACCTCTAGCTGGTTGGGCGGTCTGTGGAACATCCGGTACCTGAACCATAACGCGAGAACCCTGATACGGAGAACTGCTCGAAGCTCGAGGGCAATACCTAGCAATGTGCCTCGGGTGGCCACAAGTAAAACAAGCCCTCGGCTGCTGGGGCTGACGACCCTAAAAACTCTGAAGTGGTGGTGCACTGATAGATGCTGGTGGTGCACTGATAGATGCTGGTGGTGCATTGAAGGACTGCTGATCGGAATATTACATCGGAGGACCACGGCCACCTGAAGCACCATGAGAAACCTGAAGAGCTGACTGAAAGGGCCTAGGAGGATGGCCTCTACCATATGAATCTCTACCTCTAGACGAGGTACCACTGAATCTACCTGAATGACGGGGCCTCTTATCCGACCCATGACCACCTCCATGTGACAAAACCATCTTAACTCTGCGGGCCACAATGGCCGCCTCCTGAAAAGTGATCTCACTCCCGGCCTCCTTGGCCATCTGATGATGAATCGGCTGAATAAGACCATCGATAAACCTTCTCACCCTCTCTTTCTCGGTGGGAAGTATGACAAGAGCATGGCGAGCTAAGTCGATGAACCTGGTCTCATACTGGGTGACCGTCATAGAACCCTGTTGGAGGCGCTCAAACTGCCTCCGATAGGACTCTCCCTGAGTAATGGGGAGAAACTTCTCCAGAAACAATACTGCAAACTGATCCCAAGTCAAAGATGGCGACCCGGCTAGTCTAGCTAAGCAATAATCTCTCCACCAAGTTTTGGCAGATCTAGACAAGCGAAAAGTGGCAAAATCGACCTCATTGGTCTCAAATATCCCCATGTTCCTAAGAACCTCGTGACAGTTGTCTAAATAATCCTGGGGATCCTCAGTAGATGCACCGCTGAAAGTAGTAGTGAAGAGCTTGGTGAACCTATCCAATCTCCACAAAGCATCGGTGGACATAGTCGCTCCATCACCGGTCTGAGCTACCACATCCTGTTGTACTGCTCCAACTGGATGAACCGCTGGAGTCTGAATCTGAGGAGCTACCTGCTCCGGAGTGCGAGTAGCAGGAGTCTAGGCCTCTCCTCCAGCCTGAGAAGTGGTTGGTGCTACAAGAAGCAAACCTTCTCGGGTGACACTTTCCAAGAGCCCCACCAATCGAACCAGAGCCTCCTGAAGAACTAGGGTAGCAATAAACCCCTATAGGACCTGAGCTGGGGCCACCGGAACTGCTGGGGTCGGAACCTCCTCCTCAAAATCAACCTGAGGCTCTGCAACTGGTGTTGCTGCTCGGGGCTGAACTCTGCCCCTACCTCGGCCTCTAGCACGACCTCGGCCTCGCCCTTTGCCCCTAGTGGAAGCTGCTGCTGGGGGCTCGGGCTGCTGAGCGGTAGATGAGGAAGCGCGTGTTCTCGCCATCTGCAAAAGAACGAAGTAAAAATTTAATCAGTATTGGGGAAATAGAACAGCACGATAAGAAAGAACAAATGTGAAGTTTTCCTAACTCTGTAGCCTCTGGGATAAATACAGACGTCTCCGTACCGATCCATCAGACTCTACTAAGTTTGTATGTTAACTGTGAGACCCATGTAACCTAGAGCTCTGATACCAACTTTTCACGACCCGGATTTTCCACCCTCGGGAGTCGTGATGACGCCTACTAATGGGAGCTAGGTAAGCCAAACCTTAACTACCTACTACACTTTCATATTGCTTCATTTTAACAAACATGATGCGATAACATGATAACAACGGAATTTTTATGTAAATAAGCGAAAGTCAACAGTTATAAAACTTAAAACTACGTCTATTACAACTTTTAAACTTTAATTACCCCAAAATCTGGTGTCACAGTATCACAGACTGTCTAAGAGTTACTACATACAAGGTCTGAAGAAATAACAACACACCGTTTCTGAAGTATGAAAAATACAACAGGAAATAGAGATAGAGGGAGAAGCCAGGGCCTACGGATGCATGCAGGTCTACCTGGGTCTTCGAGTGGACTGAAGGAAGCCCTCCAACTACTGTCCGAAAACTGCTCCGGGATCTGCACACAGTGTAGAGTGTAGTATCAACACAACCGACCCCACGTGCTGGTAAATGCCTGGCCTATCCCCGGCGAAGTAGTGACAAGGCTAGGACCAGACTCCAGATAAACCTGTGCAGTTATATAACATATGGCGGAAAAGTAACAAGTAATAAGCAATTAAAGCTGGGGAAGGGGAACATGCTTCGGGGGTAGCTGACAAAACAAAATAACAAGAAATAACAAGGAAGTTAACAATATAACTTCTAACACATATAAAGAAAAGTAAAGACAACTTTCACTTTCAGTTTCCATCTTGTTACATGCGTGCAACCCGATCCCATTTCTCATATCTTGTGGTAGGCGTACCATCCGCTCCCATTTCATCATATCTTGTGGTAGGCGTACCACTCGCTCCCATTTCATAATATCTTGTGGTAGGCGTACCACCCGCTCCCATTTTATAATATCTTGTGGTAGGCGTACCACCCGCTCCCATTTCATTATCTTGTGGTAGGCGTACCACCCGCTCCCATTTCACAGTTCATCACACAATCACAAGAAATCCCGGCAAGGGAACAAAAGCAATATAATAATTTCCCAATAAGGGAACAAAAGCAATATAATAATTTCCCGGCAAGGGAACAAAACAATATTGAAATAGTCATCCCGGCAAGGGAGAATCAGCTATACCAATCTCACTTAGCTGGTACTCAGTTGAATTAATAAAAATGCTCAATCATAGAAGATCATTAATTAAAGCATATAAGGTGTCATTCAAGAACACAACAACTTTCAATTTAAGACCCACGGTCATGCTTGACACCAACGTATAGATACTCGTCACCATGTTTATACGTCGTACTCAACAAGAAGCAAGTGGCAAATATGACTCAACTCCTAATCCCTCAAGCTAGGGTTAGATCAAACACTTACCTCGATGCCTTGAACACCACTCAAATCTCAATTATAGATTTACTCCTCGATTCCACCACCAATCCGTTTGAATCTAATCACAAGTTACTTAATTACATCAATAAGTGCTAAATGAATCAACCCCAATGCATGAAAAATGAATTTTCCAAGGTTTTATCCAAAAGTCGAAAATCACCCCTGGGCCCACGTGGTCGAAACCCGAGGTTCGGACCAAAACCCGATTACCCATTCCCCCACGAATCCAAATATATAACTTGTTTTGAATCGGACCTCAAATTGAGGTCCACATTCCAAATTTTAGAAAAACCTAGGTTCTACCCAAAACACCCAATTTTTCCTATGAAAATCTTTGATTTGAAGTTAAAAACATATTAAAAGATATTAAGGAGTGAAGAAAATGAGTTAGAAACCACTTACCAATGTTTTGGAGAAGAAAGGTTATTTGAAAAATCGTCTTTTATGTTTTTTTTTGGGGGGGAGGGGGTTTGAAAAGTGAAAAATAACTGAAATTCCCGTTTATTTATACCCATCTCAGACCTCCAGTGCGGACCGCATCAAATAAACTGCGGCCACACTAAGTACCTGAAGACCTGCAGCTCAGCACCCTGTGCGGACCGCACAAGGCCGACTGCGGCCGCACAGCCTCCACCGCGGACCACGCAAAGGCGACCGCGGTTGCGCTGGCCCCTCAGCGGTCGCACACGATTTTTCGCGGACCGCACTAGAGGGTTCAGAGACTGCAACTTCCTGAACCTGCAACACCTGACTTTCTAAGTCTAAGGCATCTCGGAACCTACTCGAAACTCACCCGAGCCCTTGAAACTCCAACACAAGTTTACACAAAGCCTCAAAAAATCCTACGGACATATTCGTGTAATCAAATTACCAAAATAACATCACGAGCATCGAATTAAACCTCGAGATCAATGATATTTCTCAAAACTCTTTTAAACATCAAATTTCTCAATTAAGGTCCGGATCGCATCAAACGACGTCCGTTTTCAACCAAATTTCAAAGGAATGAATCAAGTCATATATAAGAGCTGTACCGGGTGCCGGAACCAAAATACGGGCCTGATACCATTGCTTTCTAATCAGTTTTCATTTCAAATTTCCTTAAACAATTTCACTTAAAAATTTATTTCTCGGACCCTTCGGGACCGTCGAATCACGGATCCTCCGGGACCGTCGAATCACGGATCCTCAGGGACCGTCGAATCACGGATCCTCCGGGACCATCGAATCACGGATCCTCCGGGACCGTCGAAAATTTATTTTCCTATGGACCCTCCGGGACCGTCGAATCACGGATCCGGATCCGTTTACCCAAAGTGTTGACCGAAGTCAAATTTATTCATTTTAACATCAAATTTAGCATTTTTCACAGAGTTTCATATTTAAGCTTTCCGGCTACGTGTCCGGACTGCGCACGCAAATCAAGGCGACTCTAATGAGGTTTTCAAGGCCTCAGAGACACAGAAATCAACTGAAAGCAAGTGATGACCCTTTGGGTCGTCACATCCCAACATAATCATTCTCGGTATATCCAAGGATAAAACTTTAAAATTGGCAATCCTAAAAATAGTACAAGATACCGAACAATCAATAAGAAATAATACTAAACTAATTAATTCCAACATAATCAATCCCAATATAATTTATCCCAGCATAATTTGCCTTCGCTCCAAACAAGTGACTTATACTATTTGAGAGTGGCAATAAAGCATCTGCTTTTGGAGATATATTCTGAAAAAGAGTATAGATATTCTTTTTACCAAACGAAGCAAAAGAAATGACACATTCCTTCTCATTAAACTTAAAAACAAAAACAAAAAAATTGCACTGATCAACTAATTGCTAATTATCACAATTAATACGAAAGTCAATTATTCTGATCTTCTTTTGTTTAATGATTATGTCTGGAAATTGAATTATGCCAATGCTTTCTTTTCTATAGCAGTTGTCACTCTTTAAATGGTGGATGCAATGGGAAATGAGAACCACAAACAATTGAACTAAAAAAGAGAAGAAATAATGATAAAGAAAAGGAGTAATAAAAGACAAACCGTATTATAGTACTTCATCAGATCAGTGAGACTAAGTTGTTGATTCAGAAAAGCTTTACTTATTAGTATTCATTAACAAAGATTCCCTGCATTATGCACGTTAAATATTGTTTTTGAGTTAATGTTTTACTAAAAGCAATCATATTAATTAGTGCAAAGCCCTTCATGTTGATGCTTCCAACCACCCACCTCAAGTTGTCATCACCAAATCTGAAACCTCCGACGATTCGACGAACATTAGTACTTAAAAATGTCATAGAATTAGAGGTGGAGCCAAACATTTGACTTTTATAATTAAGTTCTAAATTCTAGAGTAGGGATATCCGGTGTTAACTAGTAATTGAATTCTAAATTAAGTTTTATACATATTTAACAAATTTTTTAACATAAATATAGAGTTTAGACTAAAGCTATTTATTTAGTCGAACCCGTAGCTAATATTCTAGCTCCCGAGGACTCTTAAGTATGGAATGTTTCGAAATCTTTTAACTTATAGGAAATATTTGGAAGAACTATTCCCAAACCTTGTCAATTTTTATGCATGAGCTGAATATTAAACTTTAAAGAATTTGTACGTTTTCATTTCTGCTTCATGTACAATAAGAAAGCCAAAGTGGAAGACATGGAGATTCCACCAATATATATCTGAAGAAAATAAGGAGGTCTATGATCTATTTCCTACCTCTAAATTCTATACCGTACCAATTCGCAACTTTTTGCCACTGAAATGACCCTTGGAAGAAAAATTCTATTGTTGCCATTATTGCTTTTAAGTTTGAAAAAGAACATATCAAGGTTTAGAGAGTTACATGCATATTGATGATATGAAACAAAAGCATTTGTTCCCACACCATTCTTGAATCAGTTACCAATCTTTTCAATGTTTTTCACTTGTACTATCTTTTCTCATATGTCTTTCGCCATTGCTGTAAATTTCTATCTCTAGCGGTATATGACTCCACCCATCAATTATATATGAGGCACAATAAAGAACTTACTCTAAATTTTTTAAAGAAAAGAAAGCCAAAAAGCAGTATATTTTCATCAACTAAGTGCGAATATATATCACCATTGATTTAACAGATCATGGATCCTTCTTGATCTTCTTTTGCTTAATGATTATGTTTGGAAAAATGAAATGAATAATGAAGGGACATTCCTTTTGATTGCATTTGGTCACGCTTTAAATGGTGGATGCAATGAAAAGTGAAGTGAGAGCCACCAAAATCGAAGAAAAAAGAAAAACAAGAGAAGGAGAAGAAACGAGAACAACAAAAAGGACAAACTGTATTACATTCGATCAAAGTAGGCCTACGTCGTTATTGATTGCCAAAAGCTTTGACATTCATTATAAAAGATTCCCTATGTACTTTTAGTATTGGTTTCCAGTAAATGTTTTTACTAAAAGCAGTATATTTAGTATGAAACCCTGCATGTGCGTGGATGCATTCCACTCACGTCCTTAAGTTGTCATCGGCAAATAATTTGAAACCTCCAGCCCTCCAAGTAACATCATTATTTACCTTATACCCAGGAAAGTTTCACAAGTGGAGTCTGGGAAGAATAGTGTATACATAGATCTCGTCCCTATTTTGAGAAGGTAAAGAGAATATTTATTATAGACTTTCGACTTAAGAAACACATAAATTACCTTAAATTTAAAGGTCATGAAATGCAGAGAACCCTAAATATGGAATGGTAAGTGAAACACTTAGGGGCCGTTTGGTAGGATGTACAAGAATAGTGCGGAATAAGATATATTAGTAATGCAAGGATTAATAATATATGGATTAGTAATACAAGCATTAGTTATGCAGATATTATTTCTTATCTACTGTTTGGTGTGGTGTATTAAAAATTATAATGCATTGCATAATTTTTAAGAAAAATAGTTGTTTACAAAAATGCCCTCCATATTCTCTAGCTTTAAGGGACTTTAAGGACAACTTTGTCTTTATTCATACTAGTGCATGCATTAATAGCCTTGTTATCACTAATGTCATGGTTCTCTATGCATTAATTACTTATACATAAGATAATACCAAGTATGATGTATAACTAATACAAGCATTAGTTATACACATTAAAAAAATGTACCAAATAAGGCATTAACAATGCACAGAGCTAATACTTGCATTATATTTCCTAATACCTCCGGCCAAACGACCCATTAGAATTCTTAATGAATCCTAGAATTATAACTTGTACGCTCAAAGATAAATTAGGACGCCTAAAGTGAAAAAATTAAGTAACATGACCTCGTCACATGTGATTAGGAGTGGGCAAACGGGCGGGTTGGGTCAGATATGGTTCGGGTCGAAAACGGATAATAAAAAAAATGGATCAATTATCCGATCCGATCCATATTTAATACGGATAAAAACGGATTAACCAACGGATAATATATGATTACTTTGAAAGAATTCTTAGTCTTCCTAACTTAAGGAACCTCCAATTTGAGGCTTTACAAATGTAAAAGTTAGACTCATTGGTTACTCATTGATTATCCATTTTCTAAATGGATAATATGATTCTTATTCATATTTGACCTATTTTTAAAAAGTTCATTATCCAAGTCATATTTTAGTGAATAATATGGATAGTTAACTATTTTCTTTTAACCATTTTGGCACTCCTACGTGTAGATGTGATACAAGTAAAATGAAAGTCTAAAGGAAGGTGATAGAACAAGCCACGTACTCAGCTACATTTGATGTGGACTAAGGTTGATTAAGGGTTGGTTTTTCTTATTCTTTTCTCCTAACAATCATGACAATAATCCAAATAATGGCAACTTTATTAAAGGAAATGAATTATAAATTGATTATTGCCCACTTCCAAGCAATTCATTCACCTACCATACCATGATTCTTTCCCTCCTGTTTATTGTTTCATTTGGGAAGCAAATATGGTGGCATGGACAACTAAAATACCTGGTGCAAAATGGTCAGCTCCATGATCTTTGTGTGTTAATTAAATAACAAGATCTAGTGGCCCGGGACAGGAACCACATGGCTGATGTCTAGAGTTCAATGCTTCATTTAAATTCCAAATGCTAAGGTTTTTGGTTTGTGTCCCACTTTCCACTTCCGAATCCCACTTTCCTTTTTCAGTCTTTCAATTCCATCCACTAACTTTTTTTTCTCACTCTTGGGATTCTCCCAAGTCAAACATTCTTAATTGGCTGATGCAATTAATCAGTACTATAAATGGTATTCATTGGAGTCATACTGTCATAAGGACACAGGACAGTGAACTCAAGTTTATCTCGCTGTTCATTAATTCTTTTTCCTATAATATCATAGTTTTATCTTTGAGCTATAGGTATGGATGCTGAAGATGGAACGTCAGCCCCTTCAACACCAGCAACTCCAGGAACTCCTGGTGCTCCTCTTTTTGGTGGTTTCAAACATGAAAGAAACAGCAATGGCAGAAACTCACTCCTCAAGAGCTTAAAATGCTTCAGTGTGGAAGCATGGGCTTCAGAAGAAGGAAGCTTGCCGCCTGTTTCATGCGCGTTACCTCCTCCTCCTGTCTCACTAGCCAGAAAGGTGAGAAAACAGAATAAGCAAATGCAAGTGATAATGATATCAAGAAAAACTAACTTGTTTCTTTTGTGTGTTTTTTATCAGGTGGGAGCAGAGTTCATAGGTACTATGATATTGATCTTTGCAGGGACAGCCACAGCAATTGTGAACCAAAAGACACAAGGCTCTGAAACCTTAATTGGATTGGCAGCCTCCAGTGGTCTAGCTGTAATGATTGTCATTCTGTCAACTGGCCACATCTCTGGAGCTCATCTCAACCCAGCTGTGACCATTGCTTTTGCTGCTCTCAAGCATTTCCCATGGAAAAATGTATGACTTATAAACACTCGCTAACCACTTAGTTTCTGGCTCTTGTTTATGTTGTTAAGTGTGTTAATCTTTTTTTTGACAGGTTCCTGTGTACATTGGAGCACAAATTATAGCATCATTTTGTGCTGCATTCACACTCAAGGTAGTTTTGCACCCAATAATGGGTGGTGGAGTCACTGTTCCGTCTGGTAGTTACCTTCAAGCTTTTGCTTTGGAATTCATCATCAGCTTTAACCTCATGTTTGTTATCACTGCCGTGGCCACCGACACTAGAGCTGTAAGCATTTATTCTCTGCTCTCTCTCCTCCTACTTGGCTAATTGTCAATTGGACAAACTTCACAGATCCCCATAATAATTTCGGTCTAGACCCTTATTAAATTCGTTGTGGTTTGTTTTTACATTCACTTGCATAAATTAATGGCGAAGGGAGCTTGACGGTAAGTTGTACCAGGAGGTTACGGGTTTGAACCGTAATAACAACCTTTTGCAGAAATGTAGTATAAGACTGCATCATGAGACACTTGTGGTCCAGCCCTTCCCAGACCCGCACATAGCGGGACCGGGCTGCCCTTCTTTTGCATATATTAATGGTAGTAAAACTTGCCAACTGACAACTCAAATCTCTATGTACAAACTATAAACAATCATTTTATTAAATGGTAGTACTAGTAGTAAACTAACAACAGGCCAAATAAATTTATTCCGAGTTTCCTGAGTTAGAGGTCATCTTTTCTTGGCAAACTACAGGTGGGAGAGCTTGCAGGAATAGCAGTAGGAGCCACCGTCATGCTCAACATTCTAATAGCTGGGTAATCTGCAAATCTTGCTGTTTAAGCTTTTAGCCATGTGGTGTTCATTTATGCATCTTAGAATGTTCGTTAAGGTTTTGCTGCTCCTATAATAGTTTTGATAGATCTTGTAGTACAACTTGATCTAGTAGCCTTTATTTCTATTAAGTGCTTTCCATGATGATGCGAAAAGCTGAACGAAAATCATGTACAGATGTGCTATCTACGTGTCTGAATTCTTTGTCCGACTAAGTTGAAGCTTTGGAGATTACTTTAGAACACAAAGTTGACAGCTTTCTTGAATAAAATAATCCCTCCATCCATAAATATGTATTAATACTTTTTCGCACTTTGACGTATCTCCAAATGTTTAACACCATCTTTTACAGCTTTCTCAAATTAAAGTTTGATGTGACATAAAATGAGACAAATGAACCAGTATACATAGATGAACAATAAAGTAATGACAGCCTAATTCCACAGGAAATCACTTCAGGTTGGACATAGCTTGTGCAATAAATTACTAGCCTATTCAACGGCCTTCCTCAAATTTTTTATTTCTTGTGTTTTAGGGAGACAACTGGGGCTTCAATGAATCCAGTGAGAACGCTGGGACCAGCAGTAGCAGCAGGAAACTATAAAGCCATTTGGATCTACCTGACTGCTCCGATTCTTGGCGCTCTTGCTGGGGCAGGTATTTACTCTGCAGTCAAACTGCCAAATGAAGATGACAACAATCACGGGAAGCCTTCAGTGGAACATAGTTTCAGAAGGTGATTTCATCAGTAATACCATCAGACCATGATAGTCACATACTTTAGTAGAAAATGTGCAGTTTTATGAATGTAAAAACTTCTGTACCATATTGCATCTGGAAGGCAAGGGTGAGCTGAATAAAACAAACTCTTTCCACTCTCTCCAAATGTACAGATTTTAGCAAGATAGGAGTATAACTTATCAAGGAACAGATTTTTAGCAAGATACAATAACGGAGAGAGGGAAGGAAGGAAATGATTAAAGCCCAAGTTTGAGAAGAGAACTAATATTGGCAAACTTATGCAATGTGTACTATTGGTGAGGTTTTTACTGGATTGTAGAAGAGACTTCTATGTAACATGTGTTTTCACAGAACTAGTGCTACAGGAAGTAGGACTTCTTTTTGTTTTTCTACATCGCTCTGAAATTTTGAAGGGGTATGAAGTGCAGCTGAGATACTAGTCTTATTTCATGCTCCATTTCCTATACTATTTCACTGAGCAGGCTAATTTCATCCATTGTGTTAGAAAGCCGGTTAAATTGCACCAGAACAGACTGAGAATTGCAGAAATGTTAATCATATATTTACCTAAACCCATAGGTCCTTGAGCGGATCCCACGTTAGCCCCAAGACCTTGGTCTCTAACTAGAAAAGTAAATGCTTGAGTATCAGAAAAAGGAACTCTTGCTCCTCCATAAAGTACTGCCATATGGAGTACTCCATTGTGAATATAACTATATATGTATTGAGCTCAACCTGATATGAAACTGTCACCTCTTTTTGTGCACTGCCAATACTAATTTTTTATCCCAAACATGATTCAGTGTCGCTCATTTACCTCTGTGATCTCTGAAATTACTGGATATAGCAAGGCGATATGCAGCTAGCTAAGACAAAGCTGATTATAAGTTGGAGTCTGACAAACAAATTTGTCCAATCTTATTCCGCTAAGATCTTCACATATTCAATAACTTCCAATTTTAATTGACAAATATCTTGACCATCCACAAAAGAAAGACGATGTTCTTGCTATGTCACTTGAATACTAAATCAATGTGAAATGCAAATTCGACTGTTTTCTCTAAGAGGTACTATATTGACAGAAACAAAGAAAATGAAAATATGCTTTCCTTGGTACACTTGGCTATTCAATGCAGGCATAAAAAAGATCCAAAGTCCTAATAAGTGTAATAACAATAACTATTCTACTAAAGGGTGATATGCGTATAATATACTCGATTAATCTGCGCTAGGCTGTATTAACGTTAAGATTCATTCATTTCTATGCCTTAATGTGGTAGTAAACTTTATATGAAACACTTTTTCATGAGTAAATAGGTTAATAACTCTACATTGTTTGCATTGGAACCCTCATATTATAGTCGATTAGTCTACACTAGTTTTTCCTCGAAAATAATAAAAACCCAAAACTATTTCCAGCTCAAAATTTGAGAACATTTATATGATGATGGAGGTTAAACAAAGAAATTGAGGATCGTGAAGTACCGAATCAGCTGATGGATTTAAATTAAGTAACCGATTACACCATCTGTAGTGCCTTAGCCTGAACGGATTGATCGGGACTGCGGTGAAAGAAGGATGATTTGTAGAGAGAAAGAGCGAGAAAAGCGGTAAGAGTACCAAAGACGTCGGCAACAGCGTCCTTGGTAGATGCGCCTGCTGACCTGAAATAACCTAATTCGTCGGCCACCTCCTTAGCGGCGCCGGCAGCGAGTGAGACAATGGATCCGACCCAGATGCTCCGCCGGCGGATGAAAGGGTAACGAGCTCTTTCCGCGAGAAAGGAGGTAATGATAGCAATGAAGAAGCAGAAGAGGACGTGGTAAAGCTTATCACGGGCTATCCAATCATCTCCGTCCTCCATTCTTTTTTTAAAAGATATATAGAGAAGAAATTGATTGGGGGATGGGAGAAAACCACCTTTCAGGGAATTTCTAAGCAATTGCCCCAACAAAAATGGAGAAGGAAGGTTTAGAAGAGTCACGTCATTGGATCTTCAGTTAAAATACACTACTGTACATTAATTTTCTTTCTGTCTATCATGTTTTTTCTATCCTGCCACAAAAAGAAAAATGCTTCTGCATCAAATCAAATGAAGTTTAAACTAGGAAGAAGTAATTGAACTTCACTTCTGAATCACTTGGAATTGACTATCGGTCTATGTTAAAAGGTAGAATAAATATTCAAAGTAAAAACTTTCTTTTCTTCGTAATTAATGGACCTGACCGTCACCAGCTCACTTCCAAGCTGCAAAACTATAGGGAAATGGAGATCTGTATTCTACAGCACCAGTACGTAATATGCATCTAACTCTGGTGGCTAACCGTAGCCCGTTTGTTCTTTTTTCATCTTTTCTCTACTACAGGATTAGTCCTACAGCCATTGCATAGAATCTAGTGGTAACTGATGACAGAAAAAATAGGTAAACACAAAAAGGTTGGACTACAAATTAAATGGGTTCAGCTTCAAGGCTCAAAATAAGAAACAACCCACGGAAAGGCTATTGGGATCAATGGACGGAGAAAAAGAATATCATTTTTGGCATCATAGCTACAATTCTTCTGCCATCATACGAGAAAGTTTTAAGTGCTACATTATCCAATGACGTTATCACAACACTAATACACCCAACAAATAGACCCCTTGAATATGCTAATTCATCTTGCTGATCAACTCATTGATTTCACCCTCACGATTGCCTGAATCACCACCGTCCACAAATCGTTTTTTCTTACCCTGCAATGCCTTTTCTGGCTTGTTGAGAGCAAAGGGACACAAAAAACTAGTGACTTCTTTGAAATGGGGACCAACATTGGCAATCTCATTCACAAGGTCTTCTAAGCATATAATACCATATTGACCCAATCCCTGCAAACAATAAATAGTTACTACACAGGCAGCCCACAAACTATTATAAAAGAGAAAAGCAGCACCTCATGGTACCTGTTCAACAACTTCGTTACTGGTTAAAGGCACTCTCTCGTTGTCAATTTTTCCAGCACCTTTTTTGTAAATAAGATCCTTGATGCTCTTGAGATTTGGGTATCTTCAAAAGCATGAACAAAATAAAATTAGAAATATTCTACAGCCTCGTAGTTTATGAAAGAAGAGAAATACATGGAACTGCAAAAGCTGTTTTGTTTTACATGGTTAAATACTTAAAATTTCCTGCCTAAGGAATAAAAAACTGCAATTTAATGTTCTACCAAGATCAGGCATGTTTCTAAGTAGAGATAGTGACCAATAGCTGTAAAAGTAGACCTATGTTATCCTGGTGTCCCATAATTTTTTTACAAAATTAAGCTTCTGGTGTCATCATATGGTACATGCTAAAACTTTCTTCTTTAAGTGGCATTGTCTTCAAACTGGTGGAACGGTAGATGGATATTCATTTAGGGATAGCTGAAATTGAAGTGGTTGTATGATTAAATATACCCGGGATTATATAGACTTAATTAAGGGTCTCATTTTCCTCTTTTTGACATACAGTAATTTAACTATCAAAGACGAAGCAAACACAGATTTTGGCATAACAAGAATATTGCTCTCCTTAATAGGAAAAAATAAAAATGAGAAAGTCCAAGACCAATTAAATATTCAAATTAAGGTCCCTTTGGCAGATCTAAGAACCAGTAAAATAAAAAAGAGCAGTCACCCCCTCTCCAGCAAGCATAATGCCTATTTACTAATTTGAGGTTGAGTACTTTGGGGATATCCAGTAATGAAAGTTCATTAAATGTCGTGTAGCAAACTAGCAAAAAGGTTAGTTCAACCTACCCATATGTGACATAAGGCTCCACCTTTAGCAGAATTTCCAATATTCTTGCATCTGCCTTCACAAAAACACCACTGAAGATTTTCCGCAGCCTCAAGGAGTACAAAAGCTTTCTTGTTCTTGGGTGCATATCACTTTTCCTGAAGTGAATCACAAAATCTTAGGATCCAAGTTACCTTAGCCAAGAAGTAAAAGTATGATTGGAAAACCACGAACCCACCCTCCAATGCGTATGACATAAAGGAGATTGGAATCAGATGTGACCAATGCTCGTCTGGATCTTTTCTTACCCCTTTGTTTCATTTGGACAAGATCCATCTCCTAAATATATATACAACAGCTCGGTTGAGAAGAATGTTGGACAAACAATACACCACAATTTATAAATCAGATTACTGCAAGTTGATCCCTCAGAAAAGGTAGATAAAAAGCCAACTGTAGGCAAGCTCCACTAATGGCTGTAGCAGAAGAAAGAGCAAGTGACGTGAAAAGGAAGACTAACATGACAACTTCCAAAGGCAATCTAACATTAAGCAAATATACAAGAGCCACAGGATGCAAGGGTAATGGACATCTTAGGCTCAATAGGTAAATCAATATAGCATGCCAATTCCATTTTGATTATCATTATTCACTATCAAGAGTAGGTTCCACTAGCTTTCAGTTCAGGCACAGACAGGGAGAACTACAGTCTGTTATCTTCTGGAAAAAAACCTGGAAATTCATTAGTTAACCTCGCATATTAGTGTAGTTTAAAATATTCAAATGATAATATAACACTTTCTGTTAACTGCAAACTTGTTAAATTTTATCTCTTAATCCAAATTTATGCACCTGCAATTTGCTTTTGAAATTTTTTAAGGATTTCCCATTAACACTTAGATTATCAATTATCTTCTAACATGGGGGATGATGTCACAGGCAAGATTCTTTGCACCAGAGAATGCGAAGGCGCTTGTTGATAAGTATTCAAAGTGATTACGGTTACAATATTATCTTGTGATTGTATAGGCCAGATGTAGTTCCAGAGTGTTGGTGCCACCCATAATAAATAGTTGCAGTCCTGGCCCCCCCCAAATTTGAAAATTTAAAACTGTTATCTCCCCTTAACACATTGTTGTCTGTACTGCTTCAGAAGGTCTTTTACCCTCTTACTTCTAATTATTGCACTATACTGTCTTGTTCCTTCCTCGGAAGTTAGAACATCACTATCTCTGTGTTATGGCTATTGGTTGTAAGTCTAAATTTTTAGAGACCCTAGAGAATGCTACTGAGATGTTTTTGGCCACAATGACTTTCACATCCAGGAATTTTTGACCCCCAAAAAAAGATTTTCATATCCAAGAAGGACAAAAAGATGCAGGTTACTAGCAAATGAGTATAAAGGAAATTGGAGATCATTTTGTTTAGGGCCACCAAACTAAGAGATAAGTGAACCAAAGTAAGTATCAGACCATAAATACATCAATCCTTAACAAAGGTCACTGCCACTGCACCACCAAATTCCTGATTACAGATTCTATAACTGGTAAAGAGACTCAAAACGAAAATAAAATGCTGAAGCCAAGAGAAAAAATGGAAAGATTGAACAATTGCTTCATGAAATAAATGCAATATGTCACAAACAAATAAAAGTAAAAACAAAAACAAAATGGGACATGGGCAAATACAAGTCTTACAGCCAGCATAAGATAAAGGGAAAAGGCTCAAATTCTAAACAAAGGATGCAATTTAAACAATTAATTCATAGATATAAATACCTTATCCCTATACTCTCGAATGAACTGCTCAGGCTTCTTGATAACAAAATTATCAGATTTAAGTCTCTTGACTTTCTGCTCTAGCTGGAGCTTTCTTCTGATTGCCCACTCTTCATTGTTCTTCCTCTTCTTTAGAATCACTTCTGGTATATAATTTAAAGGCCGTGGCACCTCCTCAGCCATTGTTAGCTATTCTATCTCTGAGACAAACAATGAGCAAAGTTAGACAAATCATTTACTATTAGATATATTGGACAATCCAACTTCTCAAACAGACTTTAACTCAATTTAGCAGTTGAATATAGTTAACCTCAAATTCTTCAAATCATAACAAATGGTAAAGTTGGAAAAAAAAGATGGTAACACTGGAATCGTAGGTCTGAATGGAATGATTGGAAAATGAATTGAATTTTATGAACTTCATTCCACTAAAATCAAAATTTGAAACGTTACAATAAATATTTCAAGTCCTCTGATTAAATTGACAGACGTGTCTATAACATTTGATTACATACAGGAAACAAAGCACGAGTGAAAATTAAATAGCAAAAACAACAAAGCACAAGTAGCCAATGCTCACATATAATGCGTATTCTATCAGAAAAACTTAGTAACAAAACAGAGATAGAGGTTACTTTATTCGCCGGAGAGGAGCAAGTTTGCAGACGAGGTAGGGTGAGGGAGGTTTAGGGTTTTGGATTTGGACGGGTAAGGACGAGACTCGGGAGAGTATTATCAATCGAAAAGAGAAATCAACTCTACCAACTTTATAAGTTGACGGGCCGGATCCATATTAAGTTGGGCCCTCATTAAATTCTTGTTCATCCAAAAATAATTATCAATTCAACTCATGAACGCAATAGCCAATTTGCTACAAAACAATTAAAATGTATACATATAACAATATAATTACATTCATAATTTGCCTCTAATTCGGTATAGGTATGTGAATTACTACCTTTCGACGGGAAGTGTCCTGCCAAATGTTGTTGGGAATTAAATGGAAAATTGGCCATTATGATTGAGAAAGGATTGAAATTGAGCTGGTGCTTGGATATAAATTTGGTTGAAACTTGAAATTTTTTTTTTTGAAGCTATGCTGCAAAAATAGTTTTTAAAAGTTAAAATTATGTTTGGACATGTATTTTACTTGAAAGAATTTGAAGTTTTGTGAGTAAAAAAATTTTAAAATCTACTCTAGAGCTGTTTTTAGGATTTGAAGATTTTGTTTTCAGAGTTTGCCAAAAAATGGTTAAAATCTATAAACAAACAGATATTTGAAAACAGGTTTGGAAAAGAGAAACTTTCAGAAACCACTATATTTTAGTGGTTATTAGCTAGTTGTAGCTACCATTTACTATATTACTTCTTATAGCTATGTTTTCAGGTTTTTAGAGTGTATGCGATGTATTTAAGCTATTGTATTCATGAATACAGTAGCATTTCTAGGCGTGAAACAAGGGATTACAACTGGACAGATTTTTGTATTTGATTGTATTCGCGGTGTGAAATAAGGGATTACAGCTAGACAAATTATTGTATTCGACCATATTCACGATACGTATTTGTGAATATAGTAATATAAATAGCGCAATTCATGGTCTATTCAACTGTTTTTAAATGTAAAATGAACCAATTAACATAATAGACTCCTAATATAACTCAACAAACTCAATTATAACACACGAAATTTGTAATTCTAGTTATAAAACAGATTCTCAACCGAAAAACATCCCAAAAATATAGCAATCTTCAGAGAAAATATGCTGAATATTTTTCCTAGCTGATAAATACAACAAAAACAGAGCAATTTGAATACATATATACATCTGAATACATAAATTATATTAATTAAAAAAATACATGAATACATTCATTGAATACAACGAGATAGTGAATACAATGAAATACATAGAATACAACGAGATACATTGAAATACAATAAAAAAAAAGACAATGAATATAATGAAATATATGGAAATACAGCGAGATACATTGAAATATATTAACAGAAAATTCAAGTTGCTCAGCCCCAAACTCCGTCGTCTTCGTTCAAGAACAACCCTAATGTCGTCTCGTCGAGAGGGCCGCGATTCTGACTCGAAACGCCATTGTTCTTGTTACCATAATACCCTCACATGCACTTCAAAAAACCTATTATTTGCAATTTATATTAAATTATATTCTGGCTCTTTTAGCTTCTATTTAAAAAAAATAGAATTCACTCGTTTTGAAACTTCTAAATAGATAAAGATTGTAACTTTCATTGCTTATAAAGTAGTTTTTCTTGGAATTGTAGCATGCGACGAAGTTTTTCATTGATATCCAAAGTTTGTGCAACTTGAATTTGAGATCCTAGGAGGCTTGACGGAGTTCAAGAAAATTCACGTTGCTCAGCGGCGGTGGTGAGGTTGAAGAGGCACCAGTAATTCTTCGCCAGGAAACTCTAATTCTAAAGCAGAATCTTCGGCGGTGGTGAGGTTGAAGTAGAGTCTTCGCCGGAAAACTCTAATTTTGATGCTTTGCGGGAGAGTTCTGGCAGTAAGATGAAGGTGGAAGATTAGAGAGAAAGAGAGAGGGGGGGGGGGGGGAGAGATATGGGGTAGGGGATACGAGAAAATTGAGGGGGTAGGAGAAATTTTAGTGGAGAGAGAAAAATAAGACAAATCTTATTTTATTGCTTAAAGGTAGGAGGTGACCATAAATAGATATTTGGCTATAAAAAATCAAAAGGTAGCTATAAAATATAATTTTTTTAAAAAAAATTTATTTAAAATAAATAAGATATCAACCTTTGCCAGATAATTAATCATTTGGAAGAAGCTCCCAAATTTTATGGCCAAGAACTAACAGTTGGGGACTTGGAATTACATACATTTATTTCGATTATACTTGCTCAAAGTCTCTGATTTATGAGTGTTGTTTGTATTCAGGGCGGAGCCACAGTGTTGGTTGCGGGTCTTGCCGAACTCAGTAATTTTTGTTAAAATTCTCATATTTGTATTAAGAAATTTAATGAATATGTACAAATTATTAATTTATAATCCAGTAACTTAAAAGAATTATAATCCCGAACTTATAAAGTTCAAATCCTAGCTCCCTCTCGTCTATATAAATGTTAATGAGTGACATTGACTAATGATGTTGCAAAAATCGGAGTTGAAGGAAGTATAACATTTGATCGTTTAGTTGAGGAATATTTAGTGAAGATTGTCCACATAATAAGAACACTAATAACTTTTAGGGATTTTTTTGTATATATATAAAATCTTTAACTTATTTACCTGATTTTAGCTAGGTTTTTCTATTTACATCAAATAACTAAAGTTTTTTATAAAATATATAAAACTATGGTCAAAAGCTATAATTTATATACAAGTTGAATATAATTTTTTATTGTACGAATCCGGTCAAAAAATAAAAATTATATACAACTTATGTACAACTTGTATATAATTCTTTTTATAGAATCCCATAAAAAAACTACAATTTACATATAACTTATATACAACTTATATACAATTATGTTAGTTGTATATATTTTGTACACCCGAATACAAAATATATACACCGTTTATTTATGTCTTTTTTTTTTCGAGTTTCAATCAAAACTAACTCGAATATTTACCAAATTCTCTCAAAATTGAGATATAAACTCCAAGTGATATTCCCAATCATTTGCAATAACAACCCAAAATCAACCAAACAAAAAATTTGTAAAATTTAATTTTCAAATTTAAAGCTTCGAATCTTTTTAATGATTGTCAATGGAGTTTTAATGGATTAATATGGTTTCCAATTCAATCTGCTCAGATTAATATTCTTTAGTTGATTGACTTGAAAAGGCTAAAAAAAAATCAACGATCTTTCCTTTTTCAGAAGTGATAATTCATGCTGATTGTTTAACATAGAAAAAGGAAAAAAGAAAATATAATGGAAGGACTAATCAGCAGATGAAATAATATACATATATAACAAGTCAAGTAGTCTGCACCAATGATTCTATAACAAATTAGATAGGCAACTACTGGGTCGATGATAGAATTTCAAGGTGAGAAAGGGAATGAGGGCGAGAGAAAATAAGGAAGATTAGTTTAATATATTATTTCGTATATAATTGATAAATTATATATTAAATTGTAATTAAATTAAAATCTTTTTACTAGGTGTAAAGAAGTTTTTTATGTAGTATAGCTAAGTAAAAATTTCTATTTTTCAGTCAAACAAATATGTACTGGGCATTTCGGAAAAAACAAATATGTACTTGGGCATTTCGAAAAAGTAATTATTCTCGTTTTGGAAGAAAGGGATTCCATGACAATGAATGACTAGTTCCAAATCATGTCAAATATTTCATTATACGATAACATAGACCAATGAATTTAGTCATTAAGCGTTTGGAGTATACTTTTTGTCAAAGCATTAATATTCATGTATCCCATGAATGAAGATATGTTGATGATGTTAAATAGACAATGTGTATTTTACTGAAAGTAGCTTTTGGAGTGGACTAAAAGCCGAAAGTAAGGAGAAGATAATAAATAGATCATGGTACACGAAATATCAGGACAGCTTTGTGTAGGAAGCATTCACGTTTACGGCCTACCTTGATGCAAGTGTAAGATGCTAATTTTATAATTCGAATACGTGACCTGATCAAAACAACTTTATTATTGCTCCGAGACTCATATATCATTACATGAAATGCTTGATAATATATATACTCCCTCCGTTTCAATTTATGTGAACCTATTTCCTTTTTGGTCCGTGCCAAAAAGAATGATCCTTTTCCTTATTTGGAAACAATTTACCTTTATGCAATGATTTATAGCCACACAAAATATATGTGCCTCATTTTACACCACAAGTTCAAAAGTCTTTTCTCTTTTCTTAAACTCCGTGCCCAATCAAATGGGTACGGGGGAGTATAATAAAAAGGATGTGGATTATATATTTGGGGGAAAAAGGCAAAGAAGCTGCTTTCTTTTTTAATGTGTTCTTTCGTTCTCTTTTCCTAAAACATTTGATTGTACAAGATACACAGACAAAGAAATCTAACATGAGTTGAGAGACTTTGGGTCCCAATTCTTTACTTTGATTAGACAAAGCAAACCCTTAACCACACACAAAATCTTTAAGAATCCTCCAAGACCAAAACTTTTTTCTATCCTCTTATTTCATCACTATATTGGACAAAAACTAAGATGTTGCTATCTTCATTACTAGCACCTCCTTTTGGATCATTCCCAAGCCAAAAAAAAAACATTTGGTTTTTTCTTTTTCCTCAATCAAAGTAATTGTAGTGATGTATGTTTCATCGAGAAATGATGCTTATCTATAAAGAAGCTTTACTTAACGTTAAAATATGATAATGTTATGTCTTTTTGGTAATAGGGAAAATCTGCGGCCGCCGGTATAATCTCTGTCACTGCCTCTATCATAGCCTCTGCCCTTCGGGTGAGCATTTTGTGGTGATTACTTTGTACGCACGAGGTAAACTTCCCCGTATAATTAATAGCCTGCAAACCATATGATAATGTTATGTTTTTTTGGTAAGAGGGGAAACCTGCAGCCGCCGGTATAACCTCTGCCACAGTCTTTGTCATAGCCTCTGCCCTTCGGGTGAGTACTTTGTGGTAAGTATTTTGTACGCACAGTATAAATCTCTCCGTGTAATAGCTTGCAAATCACGTGATAATGATGTTGTTTCATGTTTTGATGATATTTCACCTGGCCAGTGCCTCTGCCTAAGACAGCACTAACTCCTTTGCGTATGGGGCCCTTTTTCTCCATCTGCTTCCAATCTAATTGTCGGCCATTTGTCTTCTCTCCAAACTGCATCAAGACAATTTCCATACCAAGCAATATATATTGATTTTAGATATTTTCTCTGCAAAATTGTAAATAGAGAGATATAATTCAAATTATTTAGAGATTTGGTATTATCACGTCCCACATCAGTTGAGAAAACATGTTTGGGGCCTTCTTATAATATTTATAGCAATCATTGGTTCATAAGCTATTTTTTACAGTTAAGTTAGATTTAAAATCAGATCCGTTATAATCGTTATTTTTTTTCGAGTATAAACTATGTCTTGAGTTTTGTTTTTTTAGCAGTTTTCGTTTATAGGATTTTGATTTAAGTGATAAGAGTTTGGATTCTAATGTGTATCATATAATATGGATCTCGTGAAAGGCAGATAGTCATCGCAAGCCAAACGGACAATTATTAATTAAACAAGTATTAATACCCGCGCGGATGTACGGACATTAATCATGTCAAATATTTAAGTTATTTGGATTGTATGTAAATAATATTAAAATTTACACTTTCTCAGTAAATATAGATAATCATTGGATATTAACTACATGAAAAAACTTAACCATTTCTTCTATTTTTCTTTTTCGATATCATTCTTGTCGGTGTCATTGGATCCTAAAAATAATCAGGAAGCAAAATAATAACTCATATTTATGGCAAAACAATTAAATGTTGAGACAATGAATGACTTTTTGGATAAGACTTAACTCTTTTACTACTACTTGAACTCTTATTTTGTGTGTTGATATCTCTTAAAAAATATTTCTTTCTTAAACTTTCAGTTTCTAAAATATTATTTTTCAATAATAATTATTTTTATAATAATGTAATTGAAAATATTATTCTTAATTCAAAACTCATTTTAATTATATCTGAGTTATTTGAATTATATGTAAATAACCTTAACATTTAAACCTTCTAAATAATTATAGATAATCGCCAGATATTAATTAAGAAATACTACATGAAAAAAGACTAACATTTTCTCAATTCTCGTAGTGATAATTTTATTTTTGCATTATTCTCATAGGTGTCATTGGAACCTAAAAATAGCCACAAAGTGAAATAATAACTCATATTTATGGCAAAACACAAAGGTTGACACGATATAAACGATTCTTTGATTATGACGTGACTCTTATACTACGACTTGAACTCTTATTTGGTATGATTTTATCTTTCAAAAAATATTTTTATTTTGAAATTTCAATTTCTAAAACTTTATATATATTATAATAATGATTATCTTTATAATGATGCAAGTGAAGATATTATCCTTAATTCTAAATTCACTTTAATCGGCTATCTAAAAATTTAAATAATTTTTTGGCCGAATTTATGAGTATGACTCCACTTTAAGTTTATCGATATCTCTAGCCCCAGAATTTGAATTTTTAATACCCTATATATACAAATTTTTTGTTCTTTGAATCATTAAATGTTAAATTAAAATATTGCATATATTGTCTTAAAATTATCAAGTAGTTTATTTTTCGACACCATACTTGACTTAACCTCAATGCAAACTACTCAAATTGCATTCCAATTCAAATTCGAATATCATATCAGCTTGTTAGTAATAGTGATTTTTTTTAAAAAGACACATAATGTAAATTAAAAAAAATATTCTAAGATATCCTTATCTTATAATCTATATATTTGAGTTGAAAAAAAAATATTTGAAATCGATGGGATTAACTTTCAAATTTTTATAATCAACAAAGATGAAACATAGGAAGAAATTTGTTATCATCTTTTATTTCTCATTTTTAGATCTTTCTAACATTTTTTTCAATGTTTATTTTCTTTGATCTTATTTTTATGTCATTATTTCTTTTGTTACAAAAAATTAATTTATTTAACTATAAAAGGATGAGTTTTAATAAAAAATATCTACATATGAACTTTAATTATATTTTTAGTCTTTGGTTGAAGTTATTTCATATTTTTCTTTTGGCTTTATCTAATCAACCTAAATAGGTGCTCACCTGACTACTAAAATTAAAAATTAAATGATGTGTAATTCATATATAGTATGTGTATAATCGTGTGTTGTCGGTATTGTCACAACACTGCCCTCCGTGAACTGTCGTGATGGCACCTAATCTCTACGACTAGGTAAGCCTAAATATGCGAAATAAAAACCAAAATTTGCGGAAGTAAAATATTTTAAAATAGAAATAACGTAATAACAATGTTCTAAATGAGCCGCTCGGCATACACCATGTTTAACTCTCAATACCAATACGTAAATCCACGACCTGAAAACTCACGAATCACAAGATAAGAGAAATATTACATAGCTCTAACTCCGGAATGTCTAATAAGAACAGAAAAAATACAGAAGAGCTAAATACTAAAAGCATGAATAAAAAGGGACTTCTCGGTCTGCGGACGCGGCAGATGTACCTCAAAGTCTCTAAAGTAGTCGCCTCCTCAAGGATGATATGCCTGAGTAGCGGTACCTGGATCTGCACATGAAAAACATGCGCAGAAGAGGCATGAGTACACCACAACGGTACTCAGTAAGTGTCAAGCCTAACCTCGGTTGGGTAGTGACGAGGAAGGTCAGGGCCCTACTGAGATTGAATAAATAATAAGATGACAGGATAAGATAAGCGGTACAATTGAGAATCTACAGTAAGAATCTATACAGGATAATAAGAGTACAGTAATGGAAACAGAGATAAAGGCAAACCTCAAGGAAATACCACTCATAGCAAGGATGATAACCGGGGATCTCTTTGTATCCCGAGGATCTCTTGGTATCCTCAATATATACTAGGGATCTCTTGGTATCCCGAGGATCTCTTGGTATCCTCAATATATGCTAGGGATCTCTTGGTATCCCGAGGATCTCTTGGTATCCCGAGGATCTTTTGGTATCCTCAATATACGTGCCATGGATCTCTTGGTAACCCGCACCTCAGTCCAGATCATAAATACGTACGGGGGATCTCCCGGGATGCCGTCTCGTAGTCCCAAAATAAAAACACACAACAGCAACACAAGAATATTCAATTTAATGCAAACTTCGTGCTAAGTAAACAGTTAATCCTAGCCTAACATGTTTCACGTAATGCAATTAGGACAGTTTAAACAAATAGGCAATTAAGTCAACTAAACATGCTTTTCTAAACTAACAACAGTCTAAATTCACAAGTAGAATAAAACAGGAAAAAAGAACTCAATTGAAATCTTAAAGTAAAATCGGATTTTCAACAATTAGCTCAAATACGCACTTGTCACCTCACGTACAAGGCATTTAAATTATCAAATATATCATATCCTAAGGGGAAGGTCCCACACACAAGGTTAGACAAGCCACTTACCTCGAACCGGCTCAAAATTAACCCGTAACCACGCTCTTGCCACGAGCACTCGACTCCAAATGGCCAAAATCTATTCAATTTAATTGCATAATGTAAATAACACTTCAAGTAACTGATTCTACAATTAAATTCTAAGATAATACGCGAAATTATGTAAAATGACCAAAATGTCCCTCGGGCCCACGTATCGGAATCGGGTAAAATTTATATTTTCAGAAACCTCGCACTCTCACGAGTTCAGTCATACCAAAAACATCAAAATGGGGCCTCAAATGGTCCCTCAAATGCCTCCAATTAGTTAAGCCCTAACCCCTTGATTACTACAGATTTCCTTAATTTTGCATGCTTAAATTGATAAAAATTATTCCAATAATGAGTTTAGGGACCAAAGACCTTACCCCAATGAACTCCTCTGAAAATCTCTCTTGAAAAGTGCTCCCCAAGCTTCTTCCCGTTTTGAAAAAGATGAAAAATGGCTAAATTTTGCGAAGGCAAGAATTTATATGTTCTGCCCAGCGATTTCCGCATCTGCGGTCCCGCTTTTGCAGAACAAAAATAGCATTTGTGACAACTCATTAAAATCCCAAATTCTGCATCTGCGACCTTCTCACCATATCTGCGGTTACGCAGGTGCGTAAATCCTTCCGCATTTGCGGCCTCTGCTGCTCCTCCTTATTTTTGCTTCTGTGGTGACAACGCCACTTCTGCGGCTCCGTACCTGCGGATCCCAAACCGCAGGCGCGGTTATGACAGATTCCAGCTGAACCTGGAACCTCTCAACTTCAAAAATCCTTCCGTCAACCATCCGAAATCATCCTGAGGCCCCCGGGACCTCAACCAAAGGCACCAACAAGTCACAAACCACTATCCAAACTTGTACCAATCCTTAAAACACCTAAAAAAACATCGAAACCTCGAATTAACCAAGGATTTAATCCCAAGAACTCCAAATTTTCTCAAAATATGCTTTTGATCAAAAAGTCTAGCAAACCTCGTCCGAATGACCTGAAATTTCAACACTGCGGAGCTTCTCCAACTTCCGGAATTTCATTCTGGCCCTCGGATTAAAATCTCACTATCGGACCGGAAACTTCAAAAATTCAACTTTCGCCATTTCAAGCCTAAATTAGCTACGGACCTCCAAAACACAATTCGAACATGCCCCTAAGCCCGAATTCACCTAACGGAGCTAACGGAACCATCAGATTTCCATTTTGAGGCCGTCTTCACACTGTTTCAACTACGGTCATCTTTCCAATACTTAAGCTCTCATTTAGGGACTAAGTGTCCCAAAACTGTCCGAAACTAACTACGGTCATCTTTCCAACACTTAAGCTCTCATTTAGGGACTAAGTGTCCCAAAACTGTCCGAAACTAAAAATCAAACATCCCGGCAAATCAAAATAACAGAAATAAACTTGGGGAAAGCAGTTAATAGGGAATCGGGGCATTAATTCTTAAGACGACCGGCCAGGTCGTCACATCCTCCTACACATAAACATTCATTCGTCCCTGAACAAGCATAAAGACATACCTGAAGTAGTGAAAAGATGAGGGTAACGGCTACACATATCGTGCTCGGTCTCCCAGGTCGCCTCCTCGATTGGCTAACCCCGCCACTGAACCTTTACTGCAGCAATATTCTTTGACCTTAGATTTCTAACCTGCCTGCCCAATATTGCCACTGGCTCCTCAACATAAGATAGATTTTTGTCCAACTGGATTGAACTGAAATCCAATATGTGCGACGGATCACCGTGATACCTCCGGAGCATTGAAATATGAAATACCGGATGAACTCCTACCAAGTTGGGAGGTAAGGCAAGCTCATAAGCAACCTCCCCAACACGCCTCAATATCTCAAAATGTCCAATAACCTCGGACTCAACTCCCCTTTCTTCACGAATTATAGGCGAAACCCAAAGCAGAACCCGCTCTCCAATTATATAGGAAACATCACGAACCTTCCAGTCCGCGTAACTCTTCTGTCTGGACTGGGTTGTACGGAGTCTATCCTGAATCACCTTAACCTTCTCCAAAGCATCCTAAACCAAGTCTGTGCCCAATATCCTAGCCTCACCCGGCTCAAACCAACCCACCGAGAATCTACACCGCCTCTCATATAAAGCCTCATACGGTGCCATCTGAATGCTGGACTGATAGCTGTTATTGTAAGCAAACTCCGCCAATTGCAAGAACTGATCCCAAGACCCTCTAAACTCAATCACACACGCACGAAGCATATCCTCAAGAATATGAATAGTGCGCTCGGACTGTCCATCCATTTGAGGGTGAAAAGTTGTACTCAACTCCACCCGAGTACCCAACTCATGTTGAACGGCCCTCCAGAACCGTGATGTGAACTAAGTACTTATATCTGAAATGATGGACATTGGAATACCATATAGATGAACAATCTCCCGGATATAAATCTCTGCTAACCGCTCCGAGGAATAAGCAGTACACACAGGAATGAAATGAGCGGACTTGGTCAGCCGATCCACAATCACCCAAATAGCATCAAACTTTCTCAAAGTCCGTGGGAGCCCAACTTTCCATGGTGATTCGTTCCCACTTCCACTCCGGAATCTCTATTTGTTGAAGCAACCACCTGCTGACAGTTGAGTCACCGAGCTACGAATCCAACTATATCTTTCTTCATCCGCATCCACCACTAGTGTTGTCTCAAATCTTGGCACATCTTCGTGGCACCCGGATGGATAGAATACCGCGAACTATGGGCCTCCTCTAGAATCAACTCTCGAAGCCCATCAACATTGGGTACACAAATCCAAACCTGCATCATCAATACCCTATCGTCACCAATAGTCACATCTCTGGAATCACCGTGCTGAACCTTGTCCTTGAGAGCAAGCAAATGATGGTCATCATACTGTTGCTCCCTGATACGATCAAATAAGGAAGACCGAGAAACCACGCAAGCTAGAACCCGACTGGGCTCTAAAAGATCCAATCTCACAAACTGGCTGGCTAAGGCCTGAATATCTATCGCCATAGGCCTCTCCGATACTGGTAAATAAGCCAAACTCCCCAAACTCTCTGCCCGATGACTCAAAGCATCAGCCACCACATTGGCCTTTCCCGAGTGATAAAAAATAGTAATATCATAGTCCTTTAGCAATTCTAACCACCTCCTCTGGTGCAAATTTAGATCCTTTTTCTTGAACAGGTATTGCAAGCTCCGATGGTCAATATAAACCTCACAGGGAACCCCATATAAATAATGGCGCCAAATCTTCAGGGCGTGAATAATGGCAGCTAACTCAAGGTCGTGAACAGGGTAATTCTTCTCATATATCTTCAACTGTCTGGACATGTAGGCAATCACCCTACCGTCCTGCATCAACACAACTTCGAGGCCAACCCTCGAGGCGTCACAATAGACAGTAAAAGACCCCGAACCTGTAGACAGTATCAAAATTGGGGTTGTGGTCAAAGCTATCTTGAGCTTTTGAAAGCTCGCCTCACACTCCTCCATCCACTGGAACGAAGCACCCTTCTGGATCAACCCGGTCATAGGGGCTGCAATCGATGAAAACTCCTCCACAAAACGATGGTAGTAGCCCGCCAAACCAAGGAAACTATGGATCTCGGTAGCTGAGGATGGTCTGGGCCAACTCTGCATGGCCTTTATCTTCTTCGGATCCACCTGAATACCCTCACTTGATACCACGTGGCCTAAGAATGCCACTGAATCCAACCAAAACTCACATTTCGAGAATTTAGCATATAACTTCTGCTCTCTCAGAGTCTGAAACACAGTCCTCAGGTGCTGCTCATGATCTTCCCGACTCCAAGAATACACCAGAATATCATCAATAAAGACAATGACAAACGAGTCAAGATACGACTGGAACACACTGTGCATCAAATGCATAAAGGTTGCTGGGACATTGGTCAGCCCAAATGACATAACAAGGAACTCGTGCAACTGAAGCAGTCTTCGGGATCAAGGTTGCTGAAAGCAGTCTTCGGGATATATGACTCCCGAATCTTCAACTGATGGTAACCTGAGCGCAAATCAATCTTAGAAAACACCCGTGCGCCCTAAAGCTGATCAAGCAGATCATCAATACGAGGCAAAGGATAACAGTTCTTCACTGTAACTTTGTTCAACTGGCGATAATCAATACACATACACATAGAACAATCCTTTTCCTTCACAAACAGGACAGGAGCACCCCAAGGTGATACACTAGGGCAAATAAAACCCTTATCAAGCAATTCCTGTAACTGATCTCTCAGGAGGAGCCATACGATACAGAGGGATAGAAATGGGTTGAGTGTCCGACAATAGATCAATGCCAAAATCAATATCTCTATCAGGCGGCATGCCTGGAAGATCAGCTAGAAACACATTGGGAAAATCCCGTACTACTGGGACTAAATCAAATGAAGGGATATCAATACTGATATCTCTCACATAAGCTAAATACGCATCATACCCCTTCTCAACCATACGCTGAGCTTTAAGAAAAGAAATAACTCTACTGGGAGTGTGATCTAAAGTACCCTTCCACTGAACACGCGGTATACCTGGCATAGCCATCGTCACGGTTTTGGCGTGACAATCAAGAATAGCATAATGGGGCGACAACTAGACCATGCCCAAGATAATGTCAAAATCTACCATGCTGAGCAACAATAAATCAGCTATGGTCTCAAAACCACTAGGAGCAACCAAACATGACCGATAAACGCGATCCACAATAAGAGAATCTCTCATATGAGTAGAAACATAAACAGGGAACTCAAAGAATCCCGAGGTACACCCAAATGCGGAGCAAAATAAGAAGACACATAAGAGTAAGTGGAGCCTGGATCGAATAGAACCGATGCATCTCTGTGACAAACCAGTATAATACCTATGATGACAGAATCGGAGGCAACAACCTCGGTACGGGCAGGAAGGGCATAGTATCTGGCTTGGACTCCCCCTCTAGGGCGACCTCTACCTCCCTGACCTCCACCTCTAGCTGGCTAAGCAGGTGGGGCAGCAACTGGAGCTATAACCATAGCCTGAGAACTCTGCGGGGCACATTATGGCTGAGAAGTCTGTGGAGGTGCACTCCTCCCAAGTCTAGGTCAATACCTCATCACATGGCGTGTGTCACCACACTCAAAACAAGCTTTTGGAGGATGTGGCGGCTCTGACTGGCTCGGGCCAGGTCTGCTGGACTAACCCCTGAAAACACCCCGCGCAGGAGGCGCGCTAGAAATCAGAGGTGCATAATAAGGCTCCTGAGGCCTAGGAGGAGCTGGAATACCACTGGCTGCTAGAAGAGCTGAATGAATAGGGAGACTCATATAACCGCTACCATGAGGACCTACAGCTGGGGCACGGGCACTAGAGAAATGGCCCGACTCTCGAGACCTCTTGGCCTCCCTCTCCTCTCTCTCCCTAACATGCATACCCTCAATCCTCCTAGCAATGCTCACCACCCGCTAATAAGAAATATCCATCTCCAACTCACAAGCCATACTATACCTAATGCTGGGAATAAGGCCCTTAATAAACCGGCGAACCCTCTCGCGAACAGTAGAAACCAAGGTTGGGGCATGCCTAGCCAAACTGGTGTAATAGACAACATACTCTGAGATAGTCATAGTACCCTGGCGCAAGTGCTCAAACTCTGCGCGCCATGCATCTCTGGGCTCTGAGGAACATACTCCCTCAGGAACAGATCTGAAAATTGAGTCCAAGTTAGTGAAGCAGCCTCATCTGGACTGTCTAACTCATAGGTGCGCCACCACTCATAGGCGGCTCCTCGAAGCTGGAAAGTAGGGAAGGAAACCCCGCCCGATCCTAATATACACATGGTACGGAGAATGCAGTAACTCTTATCTAGAAATCCTAGAGCATCCTCCGATGCTAGACCGCTGAATATAGGAGGCTTGTACTTTTTGAACCTCTCAAGTCTCAACTGCTCCTCCTCGGAAGCCGCTGCCCTGACCTCGGGCTGAGCTAGCATTGCAGGCTGTACAGGAATAATCTCAGGGACCTGCTCAACATGCACTCGCTGATCAGGGGTGCGGGCGGCGGGAGTCTGTGCTCCCCCCATCCTGAGACGTAGCTGCAGCAAGGGGAATCAACCTTGCCTGAGCCAAAGTGGTGTACATGCTCATGAAATGTGCCAAAGTCTCCTGAATGGCTAAAGTAGTAGTAGCAGTAGGCGTGTCAGGTGCCTGGACTCCAGCTGGAACTGCTGGTGGTGCCTCGGTGGCAGCTCGTACAGGTGCTCTGGCTACACCACGTGCGCGTCCTCGGCCTCTACCCCGGCCCCGACCTCTGACGGATGCAGTAGGGGGCACGGGTGCCTGATCATCTTGGGTAGCACGTGTCCTCACCATCTGTGAGAGAATAGAAGACAGAAGTTTAGGATTGTGACGTAAAAATATCGCACGACAAGGAAATCAAATGAAGTGAAAATTTTCCTAACAGTTACATAACCTCTCGTAGATAAGTACAGATGTCTCCGTATCGATCAGTGAGACTCTAATAAACCGGCTTGTGATCTATAACTCCTATGAACCTAGAGCTCTAATACCAACTTGTCACGACCTCTATTCGCCCTCCGTGAACTGTCGTGATGGCACCTAGTCTCTGCGACTAGGTAAGCCTAAATTTGTGGAATAAAAACCAAAATTTACGGAAGTAAAATAATTTAAAACAGAAATAAAGTAATAACAATGTTCTAAATGTGCCGCTTGGCATACACCTTGTTTAACTCTCAATACCAATACCTAAATCTAATACCCGAAAACCTACGAATTACCAGCTAAGAGAAATATTACATAGCTCTAACTCCGGAATGTCTAATAAGAACAGAAAAATACAGAAGGGCTAACTACTAAAAGCAGGAATAAAAAGGGACTTCTCGGTCTGCGGACGCGACAGATGTACCTCGAAGTCTCTAAAGCAGTCACCTCCTCAAAATAATCTCAGGGACATGCTCAACATGCACTCGCTGATCAGGGGTGCGGGCGGCGGGAGTCTGTGCTCCCCCCATCCTGAGACGTAGCTGCAGCAAGGGGAATCAACCTTGCCTGAGCCAAAGTGGTGTACATGCTCATGAAATGTGCCAAAGTCTCCTGAAGGGCTAAAGTAGTAGTAGCAGTAGGCGTGTCAGGTGCCTGGACTCCAGCTGGAACTGCTGGTGGTGCCTCGGTGGCAGCTCGTACAGGTGCTCTGGCTACACCACGTGCGCGTCCTCGGCCTCTACCCCGGCCCCGACCTCTGACGGATGTAGTAGGGGGCACGGGTGCCTGATCATCTTGGGTAGCACGTGTCCTCACCATCTGTGAGAGAATAGAAGACAGAAGTTTAGGATTGTGACGTAAAAATATCGCACGACAAGGAAATCAAATGAAGTGAAAATTTTCCTAACAGTTACATAACCTCTCGTAGATAAGTACAGATGTCTCCGTATCGATCAGTGAGACTCTAATAAACCGGCTTGTGATCTATAACTCCTATGAACCTAGAGCTCTAATACCAACTTGTCACGACCTCTATTCGCCCTCCGTGAACTGTCGTGATGGCACCTAGTCTCTGCGACTAGGTAAGCCTAAATTTGTGGAATAAAAACCAAAATTTACGGAAGTAAAATAATTTAAAACAGAAATAAAGTAATAACAATGTTCTAAATGTGCCGCTTGGCATACACCTTGTTTAACTCTCAATACCAATACCTAAATCTAATACCCGAAAACCTACGAATTACCAGCTAAGAGAAATATTACATAGCTCTAACTCCGGAATGTCTAATAAGAACAGAAAAATACAGAAGGGCTAACTACTAAAAGCAGGAATAAAAAGGGACTTCTCGGTCTGCGGACGCGACAGATGTACCTCGAAGTCTCTAAAGCAGTCACCTCCTCAAAATAATCTCAGGGACATGCTCAACATGCACTCGCTGATCAGGGGTGCGGGCGGCGGGAGTCTGTGCTCCCCCCATCCTGAGACGTAGCTGCAGCAAGGGGAATCAACCTTGCCTGAGCCAAAGTGGTGTACATGCTCATGAAATGTGCCAAAGTCTCCTGAAGGGCTAAAGTAGTAGTAGCAGTAGGCGTGTCAGGTGCCTGGACTCCAGCTGGAACTGCTGGTGGTGCCTCGGTGGCAGCTCGTACAGGTGCTCTGGCTACACCACGTGCGCGTCCTCGGCCTCTACCCCGGCCCCGACCTCTGACGGATGCAGTAGGGGGCACGGGTGCCTGATCATCTTGGGTAGCACGTGTCCTCACCATCTGTGAGAGAATAGAAGACAGAAGTTTAGGATTGTGACGTAAAAATATCGCACGACAAGGAAATCAAATGAAGTGAAAATTTTCCTAACAGTTACATAACCTCTCGTAGATAAGTACAGATGTCTCCGTATCGATCAGTGAGACTCTAATAAACCGGCTTGTGATCTATAACTCCTATGAACCTAGAGCTCTAATACCAACTTGTCACGACCTCTATTCGCCCTCCGTGAACTGTCGTGATGGCACCTAGTCTCTGCGACTAGGTAAGCCTAAATTTGTGGAATAAAAACCAAAATTTACGGAAGTAAAATAATTTAAAACAGAAATAAAGTAATAACAATGTTCTAAATGTGCCGCTTGGCATACACCTTGTTTAACTCTCAATACCAATACCTAAATCTAATACCCGAAAACCTACGAATTACCAGCTAAGAGAAATATTACATAGCTCTAACTCCGGAATGTCTAATAAGAACAGAAAAATACAGAAGGGCTAACTACTAAAAGCAGGAATAAAAAGGGACTTCTCGGTCTGCGGACGCGACAGATGTACCTCGAAGTCTCTAAAGCAGTCACCTCCTCAAGGATGATAGGCCTGAGTAGCCGTACCTGGATCTGCACGTGAAAAACATGCACAGAAGAGGCATGAGTACACCACAGTGGTACTCAGTAAGTGCCAAGCCTAACCTCGGTTGGGTAGTGACGAGGAAGGTCAGGGCCTTACTGAGATTGAATAAATAATAAGATGACAGGATAAGATAAGCGGTACAATTGAGAATCTACAGTAAGAATCTATACAGGAAAATGAGAGTACAGTAACGAAAACAGAGATAAAAGCAAACCACAAGGAAATGCCACTTTTATCAAGGATGATAACCGGGGATCTCTTGGTATCCCGAGGATCTCTTGGTTTCCTCAATATATACTAGGTATCTCTTGGTATCCTCAATATATGCTAGGGATCTCTTGGTATCCCGATGATCTCTTGGTATCCTCAATATGCGTGCCAGGATCTCTTGGTATCCCGAGGATCTCTTGGTATCCTCAATATACGTGCCAGGAATCTCTTGGTAACCCGCACCTTGGTCCAGATCATAAATACATATGGGGGGATATCCTGGGATGCTGTCCCGTAGTCCCAAATTAAATTCACACAGCAGCAACACAAGAATATTCAATTTAATGCAAATTTCGTACTAAGTAAACAATTAATACTAGCCTAACATGCTTCACGTAATGCAATTAGGATAATTTAAGCAAATAGGCAATTAAGCCAACTAAAAATGCTTTTCTAAACTAACAACAGGCTAAATTCGCAAGTATAATAAAACAGGAAAAAGGTACTCAATTGAAATACTTAAAGTAAAACCAGATTTTCGACAATTAGCTCAAGTACGCACTTGTCACCTCACGTACAAGGCATTTCAATTATCAAATATATCATATCCTAAGGGGAAGGTCCTCCACACAAGGTTAGACAAGCCACTTACCTCGAACCGGCTCAAAATCAACCCGTAACCACGCTCTTGCCACGAGTACTCGACTCCAAACGGCCCAAATCTATTCAATTTAATTGTATTATGTAAATAACACTTCAAGTAATTGATTCTACAATTAAATTCTAAGCTAATATGCGAAATTATGTAAAATGACCAAAATTCCCCACGTCTCGGAATCGGGTAAAATTTATATTTTCAGAAACCTCGCACTCTCACAAGTTTAGTCATACTAAAAACATCAAAATCGGGCCTCAAATGGTCCCTCAAATCATCACTCAAGGCTTCCAATTAGTTAAGCCCTAACCCCTTGATTACCACTGATTTTCCTTAATTTTTCATGCTTAAATTGATAAAATTCATTCCAATAACGAGTTTAGGGACCAAAGACTTTACCCGAATGAACTCCTTTGAAAAGCTCTCTTGAAAAGTGCTCCCCAAGCTTCTTCCCGTTTTGAAAAAGGTGAAAAATGGCTAAATTTCGCGAAGGCAAGAATTTATATGTTCTGCCCAATAATTTCCGCATTGGCGGTCCCGCTTTTGCAGAACAAAAGTCGCATCTGTGACAACTCATTAAAATCCCAAATTCTGCACCAGTGACCTTCTCACCGCATCTGCGGTTACGCAGGTGCGTAAATCCTTCCGCATCTGCGGCCTCTGCTCCTCCTCCTTATTTTCACTTCTGCGGTGACAACGCCGCTTCTGCGGCTCTGCACCTGCGGATTCCAAACCGCATGTGCGGTTATGACAGATACCAGCTGAACTTGCAACCTCTCAACTTCAAAAATCCTTCCGTCAACCATCCGAAATCATACCGAGGCCCCCGGGACCTCAACCAAAGGCACCAACTGTAAGCACGTGATTTTTGCTTTACGGACAATCGCTCCAAAAGAAAATAAAAATAGTGACAAATGATTTCGCTGTACAATTTTTCGAGTTTTCCGTGACATGTGTTGTTAATCATTTGTGGGTCTGTCCATTTTTTTTATTTATTTAATCATTATCAAGCAAAATACAAAAAAAAAGTATGCATTTCTAGGTTGTAATTTAACCATTCAAAAAAGTTTTATATATGTGTGTGAGCAATTGTGTTAAATATTGATTTGGGTATTTCAAATTCATTTTTTTTAATTTAGTTGTATTTCAAAAATTAGAAAACAAAATAAACCCCAAGAAATCGGATTGGGCCTATGACATTTCAAATTGTGAAGGCCCAAAACCCAGTCCAAATCAGGCTGCCCCAATAGGACCCCAAACGACGTCGCATCAGTACCCCTGATTAGAACCGTTGATCTGACTCAAACGAACGGTCCCGATCAGGCCACTCATTCGACCCCAAACGACGTCGTCTTAGGAAGGTGATCTGAGCCGTCCAACCCCTTGATCCAACGGACCCCGGCTTTCCCCCCTAAACCCGTCCAGTTTTGACCCAATCCAGCCTTACCCGGCCTCACCCACTACCAAAACCCAAACGACACCGTCTTCCCTAAGTGGATAGATCCTGGCCATAGATCTCATTCGATCCGACGGCTAGGATCTAAACCCCTAGACCATATATAAACTCAACCCTTCACCCCACGCCCCCTATCCGAACCCCACCCTTTACTCGTCTCCTTCCCCAAGCTGAAACCCCCAAACCCTAGCAAGCCGCCCTGATATCCCTTTCACCAGAACCCGGCGGCATGAACGCCGGTAACCACCCCCTTCACACCCCTGAAGCATCCAACCACCCTGAACACGAATCCACTAACCTTGTACCTCGAATCACCTCCCATCGTCTCGAATCTGGATTTGAAGATTCGAGACAAAACTCGATCTATACCAAACCGCATCATCTGTGTATCAGACACTCCCATGACTTCCCTCGTGACCAAACCAAGCTTGGTTTGGTCCGAATCTACCCACAACTCTTAGAATCTCAAATCTAAGAACCCCAAAACCTAGAACATGGATAGCCTTGGAAGTCGGCCAGTCTTAACAGGGGTTTGAGGTCTAATAGACCTTAGTCAAGGTGTTCTCATGTGAGAACACCCTGATTAAAGTTTGTTCGGCCTCAAGAGTTCGAAGTTGAGTCAGATTTGGGTCATTTTGATTTCAAACTTTTTCGGTAAGTTTTCCTTTCTCTTTGTTTAGTTCTAATTAAGTTGTCAGCATGTTTCGTTGTGTTTGTTTGTTATTTTGTTATTTTTCATTCGAATTTCTTCCATCTCTGTCAAAGGCCTTTTATTGGGTCAATTGTTTTCTGTTTGTGTTCTGAATGTACCCCATGATAAACATGATCGTCAATTAGATTAGTCGTCAAATGAGTTAATTCATATAGGCCCCCAGTAATTGAACAAAAGTTGTCTGATGCCCTTTAGGTACCTGAACGTATTGTTTATATGAGCGACTGATTATTACCTATTATAATTAGTATAGTCGACCTGATAAATGTCGTCGATTAATTTCCTACGACTGAATGTTCAAATATTCTAATATGTACAACTTCACTTGACTGAATGGACTTGTATTATGATTTGAGTGTTGGACATTATCTATGAGTGCTAGTTTGTAACTACATTGTAAAAAAAACAATTAAAAGGATTAGGCTAGGGCAATTCTGAAATTGAACTTTCAGAAGTTCAAAAATGCCCTGATACTGCAATGGGCAGGGCAGTAAATAATCAAAGGCTAACAAGGGTATTCTGGGGTGTTGAAAAGGACAAAACGATTAGTTTAAATGAGCTGACAAGTAGGGTACTAATTTGGGATTAAACTAATACCAATGGGGAACAAGACACAAGGGTATGAGGCTTAAAATGAATAATAAAATGAGCCCATAACTCTTGATTAAAGAAAACCAGGCGTGGGGAGCAAATGGCTGGCACCAAAAGGTGTTTAAGCATGGGTTTAAAAGAGTATGGGCATTCTGCAAGTAGGGGGGAGGCAGCTTGGCTGCACTGGGTCATTTTGGCTTATATATAGGCCCTTTGAGAACTTAAAGAAGGCGGGAATTTTTAGTCTTGAGGAGGGGAATTTTTAGTCTTGAGGCTGAAAACTTTTAGTCTGAAGAGAGGTCTACTGAGTTTAAAGAAAACTGAAAACATAAGGTAGTTTCCAGTAAACATTGTAACCAAACACTGTCTGAAAGTGGTATAAGAGTTCATATTGGTCAAGCTGCCTTGGCCAAGTTCTGTTTGTTTGCATAGACTGAGCTGTTTGTGTTTGTTGAACTGTTGGTGTTGCTGCATCGAATACTCTGTTACTGCTGTTGTTTCCTTACTCTTTCCTGGGATTGCTGGTTTGGTACTCGACTATCTGCTAGTTCTTTTGTTCTGGGAAATATTGCTGGTTGTCTCTGGGCTGTGGAAAACATTTGATTGTTGGTTTGTTGCTGTGCTGTTGCTGTGTATCTGCTGTTGCTGTATTTACTGCATACTGCCCAGCTGATCATTCCTTTCTTCTTTGTCCTCTATACCAGGTACACAATTACACTACCAATGTAACTCGAAAGTTTGAGCAATGAGTATAAAAGAGAAGATCTGCAGATGTTGTTTATATACATATACTGTTGTGTTGAATGTCATGTAGTGTCTAATAGCTCACATTTTTGGATACTGAAGGTAGCTTACAAGCCTAGTTGATGTCAATGTAGGGGATCGAATGATAGTTGTATATGTGTGCTGTTAGATAAAAGTATTCTCAATGAATTAGGTTGCATCTCAGATTTAGTTTACTTTGCAGTATATGCTGTAACGTATGCCAAGCATGAAAACTATACATCATGGGTTAAGTTCTTCCTTTTCTGATTAATGGTCTCATATAACTAGTAAACCACCTGTTAAGACAAAGAACATAAAACTTGCAATATCAACCCCATGAAGGTCGAGTTCAGGTCAAAACAGGCCAAGCAGGCCTGCTTCGAGCAAGCAGTGGCCCAGGTTTGGCCCATCACGCATGGGTTGGATTTGGGCACGTGATTATTTATTCGACTGACTGTGCACGCATCCTAATTTTTTTAAGCATCTCCGAATTCCGTTACAAATAACTTGCAAGCATGTAATTAATTAGGACTATCTACTGTTTTCAATTGATAGAGACAAACATGACAAGAAATGTAGTTGCTATAGGATACCCTTTTAAAATAAGAACGAGATGAGCCTCGACGAAAATAAACAAAACGCGCAGATGCGGGGCCCTTGTTAAATGTATATTATCGAAGCATTTAGTTTCCAGGACAGGTTGTTTAGTAAATCTCACAACCCTCCTAAAATAACAATACGTTAGACTCTTTAGGATGCGCCTTAATAAATCTTACCTTCTTAAACCCGGGTGCACATTTATGTGACCCAAATCCAATTCTCAACGGAGTCGAAATGTGTTTCTAACCACGGGTACATTGATTGTGGCGTGGTTCGAGGTGCGTGTCCATGACGTTGCAAATTCATTTTCAAAATAAGAATGAGATGAGCCTCACCAAATAAAATACAAATTACGGGATCTCAGTAAATATTTGTTTTAAAAATTGTTTAGATTTCAGGATGGATCGTTTAGTAAAATTCCACGGTCCTACCCAAAATAAATGCGCTAGTCGCTTTAGGCGCGCCTTTAATAATTTAATTTCCTTAAACTCGGGTGCACATTGATGTGACCCAAATCCAAATCTCAACGGAGTCAAAGTGTGTCGACGACCACGGGTACATTGATTGTAACGTGGTTCGAGATACATTTTCACAACGTTGCAATTCTTGATAAAAATAGTAAATGATGAAAGCGGTTAAAAGTAAAAATTTGCACATAAGTTCATACTTGTATAAAATCAGATAATCAAGCCGAATATAACAATTGAGCGACCGTGCTAGAACCACGGAACTCGGGAATGCCTAACACCTTCTCCCGGGTTAACAGAATTCCTTATCCGGATTTCTGGTACGCAGACTATAATATAGAGTCATTCTTTTCCTCGATTCGGGATTAAAATTGGTGACTTGGGACACCCTAAAACCTCCCAAGTGGCGACTCTGAAATAAATAAACAAATCCCGTTTCGATTGTCCTTTAATTGGAAAAAACTCCCTTGCGCCCTATCGGGTGCGGAAAAAGGAGGTGTGACAGCTCTGGCGACTCTGCTGGGGATCAAACCCAGAACCACTGGTTCAGGGTCAAGAATTCGAGCTTAGAATAATTGTTATTATTTGGCTTTATTTATTATCTGATTTTATTACGTGTTTTGAGCCTAATGTGCTAAATGCTGTTTTTACCGCTTTGATATTATTTGGACTGTACATATAAACTGTGCCGAAACCATTCACTTCTTACCTCCGGGGAGAAGCTCGCTGGTCGAGACTCCCTATTCTGTTAATGTCAATACCTGAAATAAGAAAGAGGTCGGACAAGTTACAAAGCCGGACGATCCCGCGGGTCCCCGGTACGTAGCCCCTCCTCGACTCGAGCTGTCCGCTCGGGTACACAGTCTAGAACAAATACCCAGGTTACGAACCTAGAATAACTTGACTTCATGCCGGATCCCTAGTAGGAACGCTTATTTGCATCATGTTGCATTTGACTCAGGGGACTCAACACAGGGGTTGGGTCCGTCTAGGACAGGCAACCTGAAATGAAAGGACCATCATGCTGCATTCCTATCTGTGTTGTGCATTTATTTGCTTCGGTTCCGCATGTCGACCGGTTCCTAAAAGGGAAAAATAGCAGCGTAGGGGAGATAATTACTTATGTTGGAAAAATAAAAATAATGTCCAAGTAGTGTCAAAACCTCGCCGGAATTTTTCTAAAAAAAAAAAAAAAAAAAAAAAAAGACAAAATTTGTCTTGGTATTGAGAGTTAAAAAAAAAATATAAATTTTTTTTTATCACCTTCAAAATAAAAAAAAGGTATTTATTTTGAAAAATTCATAATTCAAAAAATGTTGCTTCTTTCATAGTACCCCTTTTATAAATTCAGACTAATAGTCCGAAATATTTCCTAAAAAATATAAATATTTTCTTTAGTCCTTATCTCTTTTCAAAAGTAATAAAAATACGTGTTCTTGATTTCTAGGTTTATTTGATTTTCTCTATTCACGATAGCCCGAACTACGCGGGTTTGATTCTCAGCAGATGTGAGATACGTAGGCAACCCTCATCGGGTCCAACCCCACCTTTTGCTAAAAAGCCAAAAAAAAACAAATAATAATAATAATAACAAAAAATACATGTCAAATTTTAGTTTTTGTCATAAAGAAATCGGGTGACGCTGTTTTATCAAGACATAGCCGAATGTTCCCGAAAGGGACGCCGGAAGGCTGACTTTGCATAAACAACCACCTTTGGGTCATTTTAAGATTTGGTCCAATTGACCCACACAGCCTTAAAATCTTCGTCCCCAAAGTGTTTAAAGGCCGTGTTCAAAACTTGATCCCCTTTGTAAAATATTTTGGAGTCAAGTCGTTTTTTTGTTAAAATCACCCTAATAAATGTGCAGGATGAGCACGATGCAAAATGAACATTTTTCAATAATGACCAAAATCCCTGTCAAATTACGGCTATGGTGGAATGATCTAGGTGTTGAAGGACAGAATGAGGTCAAGAAATATTTGAAAGGTCTTGTGGGTTTGTTGGAAATCCAGCCTCGGGGAGATATCATAAGAGCTTTGGTTACCTACTGGGACCCGGAGCACAATGCTTTCCATTTCTCTGATTTTGAACTCACCCCGACTTTGGAAGAAATGGTCGGGTACATCGGGAATGCGGAACTTCCGTTGAGGCAAAAATACCTGGTCGCCCCAAGAGTTGTCACGGTACATCGATTCCTAGATTCATTGAAGATACCCAGAACGGTCCACAACCCAGATCTGGCAGCCGGATTTTGCACTCCAAGCTTCATATATGATAGGTACGGTCATGAGGGGGGATTCAATAATCCCATCAACAAACTGTGCAGCAAAGGTGTTCGTCAGAAGTGGGACAAATACAGACGGGTAGCTTTCATGATGATGTTCTTGGGTCTTCTGGTATTTCCAAGGAAAGACGAAAACATTGATTTGAAGATATCCGGGGTTGTCAGCACTTTACTCATGCAAAGTGACAGTACTCTCGCTCCAATAGTGGTATCTGACATCTTTCGAGCTCTCACGACTTGTAAAGCTGGGGGACATTTCTTCGAAGGTTGTAACTTGCTCCTACAAATATGGATGACTGAGCACCTTTGCCGTCATTCCGAGATTTTGAGCCATGGTTCTCCGAAAAAAACTTGCATAGAAGAATCTTACACAAGAACCAAAGAGATCAGTTTGCCCAAAGGAGTCCTGTCCTGGACCTCGTTCTTTCAAGCTCTTACTGCCGGACAAATACAATGGACACTAGGATGGCTGCCTGTTGATGAGATCTTATATATGTCGGCAGCTAAAACTCATTTCTTACTGATGGGGCTTAAGAGCATTCAACCTTACGCACCCTGCCGAGTTTTGAGACAGTTCGGAAGATGCCAGACAGTACCTCATGAGGAAGATCTTAGCACTCAAGCAGTTGAGATAAGTCCTGACGGGCAGTTTCCAGAAGCGAAAATTCGCCAAGTCTGGAGTGAGTGTTAATATTTGAAATCAGATTCTTGCGTACGGGATCGAGCCAAAGGTGAGACGGCACCAGGTTACCTCGCATGGTATAGAAGGGAACTTGAGCATGAAAGGCCGGCTAAGAGACCCCACATCCTGAATTTCGCTGAAACATCGCAAAAACAATAGGATTGGTTAGCACAATGTGCAGGTTGCACAACAAGTGGAGAGCTTGAAATATGAGCACAATGTGCAGGTTGCTACCAATCTGGGAGAGCGGAACAAGTTAATTCAGGAAAACGAAATGCTCAGAGCTCAGATCAAACAGATAAGGATGGATGTGGATGAACAGCCAAGGCGTCGATCAGATGAGCAGCTGATAAAAAGGCTAAAAAGTGAAATCAGGGAATGGCAAGATGGTTTGGAGAAATCCGAAAACGTCATAGCAAAGCTCAGGGTACAGTGGGATACAAGAGTAGATAAGCATCGCCGATGCTTGAACCAATTGAAACATGACCACGAGAAGACTGTTGCCAAAATAAAGAGAGAGATGGCTACACTTGAGTTTAAAGCAGTTAAGCGGGCCAGGGATTTACAATTGGAGAGTAGATGTTGTTACGACCTGTTGGCCCAAATGAAGGCAGAGGTACGGCAGCTGAAGAATCAGCATATACAAGACTCACAGGTATTCAAGACGTGCAGTGATCAGATAAGACACCTACTCATAGAGAAGAAACAAACCAGAGATAAGATCAGGGCCATTGCCCATGCCATCATCAGACGGTGTCGGCGGTGCGAAAACATGACCTGCATTACCGTTCTCCCAGCAGTGATGGGTTATGTCAAACAGACCATGCACGAATTGGAGCAGCTCGAAAGGGATCTCGCACCTAGAACCGCGAAAAGTCCGAATGATGCCTCGCGGGTCCCTAAGTTGGAAAATTAACCTCTGGTCGAGTTTTGTTTGTTGTTGCCCCATATGTTGTTTTCCCATATGTTGTTTTCTTTTCTTCAAACCAAGTTTAAAACCATGGAGTCTGTACTGTTGCTATTTTGTTTGAAGCAATGTGTAATAGCAAATTTTGATAATGAAATTAAGTGACTCCGGAAGAATTTCTATGTGTCTTTACTTTGAGGCAGAACTACGCCTGGTCTGATTCACGCGGGGACGTGATACGTAGGCAATCCCCATAAGATTCGACCGCTTTTAATAAAAAAAAAAGAAGAAGAGAAAATACAAAATAAAATAAAACACAAGGTTTCCCGAAGTACTTTAAAAGAGGGACGAATGAGCAAACCGGGATGACGCATGTTGTTTGAGGCAAAGCATGTAGAAACAATTAACTGCCTAGGTGCATTGCATCCTCTATGTGTTATGATCAAATCTGTTAAAATCTAACGCTAACAAAGTTTGTTGTTGTCTATACCAGACAAGTTAGTTGTTAAAGAACTCTGGCAACACACTCCTACCAAACCAGATCCAAAGGACCAGTAGCAACAAGCATGACTACTTCAAAGAATAGTAATGAGGAAGAAAGGCCAATGGGCCAATTGCTAAAAGAAGCGATGGAAAAGATTGAAAGGATGGGATTGGAGATGAATGCAATGCAGCTAGCCCTAGCCAAAACACAAAAGAGCCCCGAAACAATGGGACACATGCCGGAATACCCTCACTCCGGCCCTTCCACAAGCCGCCCAAATCCCCTTTATCACCAAGAAAGAAGCCCTCATGATTCCCAAGCTCCACCACCCCACCAACCTCTCCCAACACCCAATATTCCCATTTTTGTGGGACCTACATCAGCCCCTTTGCAGAGAACGACCAGTGAGCCATTGTTTCAGGCTCACGATACACAATACTATCCCCCTGAGCCTACATTCCATGCACCCGAGCCTCAAGCTTACAATCCACATTTGGAAGTGCCGTCAGAGATTGAAAAGCCGGATAAAGCCCCTGAACAGGATGAAGTGCTGAGAAAGTTCAAAAGCCTGGAGCAGTCCTTCAGGAACTTGCACGGATTGGGCAATCAAATCAGCGTAGCATACAAAGATCTGTGTCCCTTCCCAGACGTCCAACTCCCGGCTGGTTTTAAGATGCCTAAGTTTGATTTATATGAAGGGCACGGCGATCCCATGACACATTTGCGGGGATTCTGTAGCAAAATGAGAGGGGCAGGCGGCAAGGATGAACTGTTGATAGCTTATTTTGGCCAAAGTCTGAGCGGATCTGCACTAGAATGGTATACCAGGCAGGATTCCAGCAGGTGGTACACGTGGGATGATCTGGCGCAGGCTTTTGCAGGTCATTTCCAGTACAATCTTGAGATAGTCCCCGACCGTCTCACATTATTGAGAACTGGGAAGAAACCCAGGGAAAGTTTTCGCGAGTTCGGGTTCCGCTGGAGAGAACAAGCAGCTAGAGTCGATCCTCCCATGAGAGAGGGAGAGATGGTGGACTATTTCTTGCAGACATTGGATCCAACCTACTTTGGTCACTTGGTGACAACAGTTGGAAAATCTTTCAACGAGGTGGTCAAGATAGGGGTCATGATAGAAGAGGGTTTAAGGTCTGACAAGATCTTGAACTATTCGGCACTCAAGGCCACAACCCAGGCTATTCAAAACGGCACGGGAGGTGCGTTGAGAAGAAAGAAAGAAGAGGTTGCCACGATCGAGGCAGGCAGTTGGTCCAGGGCTGGCAGGCCACACTACAACCAACCCAGACCTCACAGGTCAGACTACCCATACAACCCACCACAAAATTTCTATCCGCCTCGAGAACCACATTGTTCCGTACTCCAGGCCCAAGCATACACTCAGCCTCCGGTTCGCCCACAATGGCGCGCGCCGGCTCCCCAGAACATATATGCACCACCACAAAACACCTATCCTCCACCAAGGGCGTATAGAAACCCTTCAGGGGCAGGCTTCCGGGGAAATCCAGATGCTAGGAATGACAGGTTGCGGAAGCAGAGAACTTTCACGGAGTTGGGAGAAACCTACACCGCTTTGTTCCACAAGCTGAGACAATTGGGTTTGGTTAGTCCTGTCCAGACTCGAGAACCAAATCCCCCACCTCAAAACTTGGATCGATCAATCAGTTGTGAATACTGTTTAGGGATGCTCGGGCATGATACCGAGAAGTGCTGGAAATTAAGGCATGCCATATAGGATCTTATCGACACCAATAAGATCGAGGTCCAGACACCAGAAGCTCCTAACATCAACCAAAACCCACTGCCAGCGCACCACGAAACTCACATGATTGAGTTGGTGTGTGAGGGAGGAGAAGTGAGAAAACCCTCACAAACAGTGATGATGATCCAAGCCGCCCCGAAAGAAGTCTCAACCAGTGGAGGAACGAGTGTACAGTCGCAGGGAGAAGGCGTCAAGCCGGTAGTGATATTGGGAAAGAGCCCGTCCTCCATAACAAGCAAACCCGAGCCAAGCAAGTTGGTAATACCAGGGATCCCTGCCCACACCGACGGTCGTGTTGAAAGGGGTATGTAGAGAACGAGTGACCATAAAGCCTGTGGTCCAGCTGCCGATGATTGACAGCAGGGCTGTGCCTTGGAAATATGAAAAGGCGGTGGTGATGTACAAAGGAAAACAGGTGGAAGAAGTCAGTTGTGAAGCGCAAGGGCTGACTCGATCAGGTCGATGTTTTGCTCCGGTGGAGCTAAGAAGAACCAACCCAGTTGCAACCAAGAAACCTGTGTTCGAAGAAGAGGCTGAAGAATTCCAGAGGAAGATGAAAGTACAAGACTATTCTGTGGTCGAGCAGCTGAGAAAAACACCGGCCCAGATCTCACTGTTGTCATTACTGATCCATTCTGAGGAGCATCGTCGGGCCCTGTCGAAGATATTGAACGAGGCTCATGTACCCAGTGAGATTTCTGTAAACCACCTGGAAACCATTGCCAGCAAGATTTTCGAGGTGAACAGGGTAACATTCTCAGATGATGACCTGCCGGTGGAAGGTACGGAGCATAACAAAGCTCTATACCTAGCTGTCAAATGTGAAGACTCGGTGGTAACTCGAGTATTGGTGGATAACGGCTCAAGCGACAATATTTGTCCATTATCCACTCTAGACCAATTAAAGATCGACCACGGAATAATCCGGAAGAATAGCATCTGTGTCCGGGGGTTTGACGGAAACGGAACAGCCACTGTGGGGGATGTTGTACTTGAACTGACCATTGGTTCAGTCCTGTTTACCATGGAATTCCAGGTGTTAGATGCCACAGTTTCTTATAACCTGCTGTTAGGACGACCCTGGATTCATGCAGCCAAAGCGGTGCCTTCCACCCTACATCAGACGGTGAAGTTCGAGTGGGAAAGACAAGAGGTCGTGTTACACGGCGAGGATACAACATGCACCATGGGCGGAACCATTGTACCTTTCATAGAGACCGCCGATGACAAAGGTCCTTGGGTCTACCAGATTTTCGATACAGGGTCGGCCAACAAAATTTCTGAAGGAGAAATCATCCCGCACCCGAAGATAGCTGCCGCTACAGTCATGATGGTCTCGGAAATGCTAGGTAATGGATTTGTGCCAGGAAGAGGTCTGGGAGTCGAGCTTCAAGGGATAGTCCAACCGGTCTCCCTTCCTAAAAATCTGGAAACTTTCGGATTGGGGTTCAAACCAACCGCAGCAGAAAGGAAGCAAGCGCGAAAAATGAAGAAGAGGGTCTTGTGTTTGCCTAAACCGGTGCCACGCCTCTCAAGGTCTTTTGTTAAAGCAAGTGCCAAGGGGTCACCGGTCCCAAAGATTCGAGGACCTTTGATCGGTATAAATGAAGACCTGAATCAGAGTTTTGAGAGGCTATTTGCGGATGTCAGTATGGTGGAAGCTGGAGAAGGTTCCAGCAGAGCAGAGATACAGTTTATGGGGCCTGAGGCCAAGACCAACAATTGGACGGTTACTCCTCTTCCTGTCCGAGGGGAGTCTTGGTAGTAGGCTTTGATTTATGTTTTGTTTGTTTGTTTGCAAAAGGTCGTTTGTGATGATGAATCTGAATGTGACGAAGGGGAAGCCTTCGAAGAGATAAACCGAGAACTGTGCCAATTTGAAGAGAAACCCAAGCCTAACCTGAATGACACTGAGGCTGTGAACCTAGGAGACGCTGATAGCGTCCAAGAGACCAAAATTAGTATCCACATTGAGCCGAATGTCAGAGAAGAATTGATCAAAACCCTCATGGAATTCAAAGATGTTTTTGCATGGTCATATGACGATATGCTTGGATTAAGCACCAATCTAGAGGTTCACAAATTGCCCACTGACCCGGCATACCCTCCGGTCAAGCAAAAACTAAGGAAATTTAAAACAGAAATGAGTGTAAAAATCAAGGAAGAAGTGATTAAGCAGTTGAAGGCAAAGGTCATTCGGGTCACTCAATATCCCGAGTGGTTGGCCAATGTGGTACCAGTCCCAAAGAAGGATGGAAAAATCAGGGTGTGCGTCGACTACAGCAACCTCAACAAAGCAAGTCCCAAGGATAATTTTCCGTTACCCAACATCCATATCTTGATCGATAATTGCGCGGGGCGCGAGATCGGATCCTTCGTAGATTGCTATGCGGGTTATCATCAGATCCTAATGGATGAGGAAGATGCGGAAAAAACAGCGTTTATTACGCCATGGGGAACCTACTGCTATCGGGTAATGCCATTCGGGTTAAAGAACGCCGGAGCAACGTACATGCGAGCAATGACTGCTGTGTTTCATGACATGATACACAAGGAAATCGAGGTCTACGTCGATGATGTGATCATCAAATCTTGGCGTCAGGAGGACCATGTAGCAGACCTAAGGAGATTTTTCCAAAGACTCCGGAGGTATGATATCAAGCTTAACCCGGCCAAATGCGCATTCGGGGTTCCATCAGGAAAGTTGCTAGGATTCATCGTCAGTCGACGGGGGATTGAGTTAGACCCATCCAAAATTGAATCCATCCGAGATTTGCCACCGCCAAGGAACAAAACAGAGGTAATGAGTTTGCTGGGTAGACTCAATTACATCAGCAGGTTCATCGCTCAACTCACAGCGACTTGTGAGCCCATATTTCGGCTGCTGAGAAAGGATGCTGCGGTAGGTTGGACGACAGAGTGTTAGGAGGCTTTCGACCAAATCAAAGGGTATCTGTCTAATCCACCCGTATTGGTCCCGCCTAAGCCCGGGAAGCCTTTAATTCTTTATCTAACGGTCCTGGAAAATTCATTTGGTTGTGTACTGGGGCAGCATGATGACACAGGAAGGAAGGAGCAAGCCATCTACTATCTTAGCAAGAAATTCAGAAACCTATGCCCACGGGAAGGTTGGCAAAACGACAAATTCTGCTCACAGAGTTTGATATCGTCTATGTAACGAGGACGGCCATGAAAGCCCAGGCACTGGCAGACCATTTGGCAGAGAATCCCGTTGATGAAAAATACGAGCCCTTAAGAACGTATTTTCCTGACGAAGAGGTAATGCATACAAACGAGTTGGAATTACCTGAGGAACCGGGTTGGAAGCTTTTCTTCGATGGAGCTGCAAACGCGAAAGGGGTTGGAATAGGAGCAGTACTCATTTCTGAAACAGGACGGCATTATCCTGTTACGGCTCAACTACGCTTCTATTGCACCAACAATATGGCCGAGTATGAGGCTTGCATTCTGGGTCTGCGCTTGGCTGCTGACATGGATGTCCAAGACGTTTTGGTCTTGGGAGACTCGGACCTCTTGGTACATCAAATTCAGGGAGAATGGGAAACAAGAGATCTAAAACTCATACCATACCGACAATGCTTGCATGATCTGAGCAAGCAATTTCGATCGGTGAAGTTCAAACACATCCCGAGAGTTCACAATGAGGTTGCGGATGCCTTAGCCACCTTAGCATCAATACTGCACCACCCTGACAAAATGTATGTTGATCCTCTACACATCCAGGTCCGTGATCAGCACGCCTACTGCAATGCCATAGAAGAAGAAGCAGATGGCGAACCCTGGTTTCATGATATCAAGGAATACCTCAGGATGGGGATATATCCAGAACATGCCTCTGGGGACCAAAAAAGAGCCCTTCGGCGTTTGTCTAATGGTTTCTTCCTCAGTGGGGGAATATTGTACAAAAGAACCCCGGATTTGGGATTGTTGAGATGCATAGATGCCAGTCAAGAGACGACGGTTATGGCAGAGGTACATGCTGGAGTTTGTGGGCCACACATGAGCGGATATGTATTGGCAAGGAAGATCCTTCGAACAGGGTGTTATTGGCTCACCATGGAACACGACTGTATCACTTTCGTGAGGAAATGCCATCAGTGCCAGATACATGGAGATTTGATTCATTCTCCGCCAACAGAGTTACATACGATGTCAGCACCCTGGCCGTTTGTGGCATGGGGCATGGACGTCATTAGGCCCATCGAGCCGGCAGCATCCAACGGTCATAGGTTCATTCTAGTGACCATTGATTACTTCACCTAATGGGTTGAGGCTAAAACCTTCAAATCAGTAACCAAGAAGGCAGTGGTGGACTTTGTTCATTCCCATATCATCTGCAGATTTGGGATCCCAAAAGTGATCATCACGGATAATGGTGCGAATCTTAATAGCAGCTTGATGAGAGAGGTATGCCAACAATTCAAGATTACCCACCGCAATTCCACCCCATATCGTCCCAAGGCGAATGGAGCAGTCGAAGCAGCCAATAAGAATATCAAGAAGATACTGCGAAAGATGGTGGAAGGTTCCAGACAATGGCACGAGAAATTACCCTTTGCTTTGTTGGGTTACCGCACTACCGTCCGAACTTCCATAGGCACAACTCCTTATTTGTTGGTGTATGGAACTGAGGCCGTAATACCGGCGGAGGTTGAAATTCCGTCCCTCCGAATTGTCGCTGAAGCCGGGATTGATGATGATGAATGGGTAAAAGCTCGATTGGAACAGTTGAGCCTGATAGATGAGAAAAGATTGGCAGCAGTGTGTCATGGTCAGCTGTACCAGAAGAGAATGGCAAGAACATATAATAAGAAGGTGCGCCCCAGGAAGTTTGAAGTAGGGCAGCAGGTATTGAAGAAGATCCTCCCACATCAGGTCGAGGCAAAAGGCAAATTCGCCCCAAATTGGCAAGGGCCTTATATCGTGACCAGAGTATTGTCCAACGGTGCTTTGTGTTTGACAGATGTCGAAGGTAGATGTGTCGACATGGCTATCAATTCAGATGCAGTCAAGAGATATTATGCGTAATTTATTTAATTATGGCAATTTTTGGTTTACTTGTTTGTATTTGGCATTTATTGGATAATGAGATGACGAAGGCAATTCTTTCTTCTATCCAAACACTTTTTAACCCTTGTTTCCCCCTTTGAACCTTAAGTTATTCTTTCATACCCCTCTTTTGGAATCACTGATGGAAAAGACATGAAAAAAAAATAAAAGAAAAGAAAGGAAAAGAAAGAGAAAAAGAAAAAGAAAAGGAAAAGAAAATGAAAAGAAAGAAAAGAAAAAAAATAAAATCATAAGGAATACAAAACCGTGGGAACTACGTTTGACCTGATTCCTCAAAGAGGATACGTAGGCGCCTCACGGCTCGGTCATAGTATGCATCATAGTGAATATAGGATGCATAATGTACATAGTGTGCATAATAGGCACAGTGTGCGTAACGCACATAGCGCAACATAAGTGTAAAAAAATAAATTCCCCAAGCAAGAAAACTGGGGCAGAGGTTATGTTTTAAGTTCCAACAAAGGTTTGATTCCAAAAGTTGTAGCACACCACCCATCAAATTATTTTCCTTTTCATAACCTTTCTTTAACTCCACACCAAAACCAACATCAACGTCCAAAAGACCTCCCGATCAATGTTCAAGAAATGTCGAATCAGGCAAATGAGGCCGAGAATAACACACCGATCCCCAGCAAAGAAGAGAAGCGTAAGACTGGGAAAGGATTGATGGTCAAAGGAATCTCCAGAAGAGAGGGTCGTATCTACAACGCCCCGATTCCCCGAAAGAAATAAAATGAGAGAGTCTTATCGGTGAAAACCTTCACAGGCACCGAGAGGCGATGTAAGATGAGGGATATGAAATGAGAGAGTCTTATTGGTGAAAACCTTCACAGGCACCATAAGGCACCGGGAGATGAGAGAAAAGAGAGAGTCTCATTAGTGAAAACCCCTCGAAGGGCACTATGAGGCGACAAGACAGATCAGCAAAAGCTACCACATTCGCAACGAGATGGACAGCCATTTATCATCCCCAGCAAGTCAGACCATCGGGCAAATCGATTGATACAAATAGACTGGGCCGGGAATCTATGGTGCACGTCATGATCACGGGGACTAGTCATGTCCTCCAGATAAGTTCTTCTGAGTTTCTTCTCCCCACCAAATATGGGTTCAGAAAGATTTTCTTCTTCTAGCTTTTATTTTCTCTTCCTAAAATTTGTCTTGAAAGGAATTTTTCAAAGCTTACTACCAGAAACCGGAGGGGAATTCATCCAATGCAGGATAATACAAACAGTCTTAGAAGCCGATCCCAGGCAATGCAGTGATCGTGCCCGACAATTTTGGAGGAAGTAAGCTCCTAAAGGGAGTGGTGTCGGGAGTTAAAAGCAGACTCCCACAGCACGTGCTTAAAGAGAAAACAGAAAAAGGGGATTAATTGAAAGCCAATCCCCAGCAGGCTAGAGACCCCCAGCAGGCAACTCTGCCCACTAATCAATTATGGGACATAGAGCAAGAAAAGGGGAAGAGAGAAAAATCGGTCGCCGGAAAGGCACTCTCTACCACCACGTTTAAAACTGACTAAATCCTTTTGTCTGCTGCAGGAGAACAAAGGATTGATAATGGCAGCAATACGCAACGCCAGGGAAGTCACCAAAACCGGGGCAGAAAATTTTCTGCCGATTGTCGAAAATTTTCTCGGAAGAACGGGGAAGCAATTTCAATACTTTTAAGTTCTAGGTCGCCCACTAGTATAATGCGGGAATACATTTAAGTTCTAGGTCGCCCACCAGTATAATGCGGGAATACATTTAAGTTCTAGGTCGCCCACCAGTATAATGCGGGAATACATTTAAGTTCTAGGTCGCCCACCAGTATAATGCGGGAATACATTTAAGTTCTAGGTCGCCCACCAGTATAATGCGGGAATACATTTAAGTTCTAGGTCGCCCACCAGTATAATGCGGGAATACATTTAAGTTCTAGGTCGCCCACCAGTATAATGCGGGAATACATTTAAGTTCTAGGTCGCCCACCAGTATAATGCGGGAATACATTTAAGTTCTAGGTCGCCCACCAGTATAATGCGGGAATACATTTAAGTTCTAGGTCGCCCACCAGTATAATGCGGGAATACTTTTAAGTTCTAGGTCGCCCACCAGTATAATGCGGGAATACTTTTAAGTTCTAGGTCGCCCACCAGTATAATGCGGGAATACATTTAAGTTCTAGGTCGCCCACCAGTATAATGCGGGAATACTTTTAAGTTCTAGGTCGCCCACCAGTATAATGCGGGAATACTTTTAAGTTCTAGGTCGCCCACCAGTATAATGCGGGAATACATTTAAGTTCTAGGTCGCCCACCAGTATAATGCGGGAATACATTTAAGTTCTAGGTCGCCCACCAGTATAATGCGGGAATACTTTTAAGTTCTAGGTCGCCCACCAGTATAATGTGGGAATACATTTACTAGGTCGCCCACCAGTATAATGCGGGAATACATTTAAGTTCTAGGTCGCCCACCAGTATAATGCGGGAATATATTTAAGTTCTAGGTCGCCCACCAGTATAATGCGGGAATACTTTTAAGTTCTAGGTCGCCCACCAGTATAATGCGGGAATACATTTAAGTTCTAGGTCGCCCACCAGTATAATGCGGGAATACTTTTAAGTTCTAGGTCGCCCACCAGTATAATGCGGGAATACATTTAAGTTCTAGGTCGCCCACCAGTATAATGCGGGAATACTTTTAAGTTCTAGGTCGCCCACCAGTATAATGCGGGAATACATTTAAGTTCTAGGTCGCCCACCAGTATAATGCGGGAATACATTTAAGTTCTAGGTCGCCCACCAGTATAATGCGGGAATACTTTTAAGTTCTAGGTCGCCCACCAGTATAATGCGGGAATACATTTAAGTTCTAGGTCGCCCACCAGTATAATGCGGGAATACTTTTAAGTTCTTAGGTCGCCCACCAGTATAATGCGGGAATACTTTTAAGTTCTAGGTCGCCCACCAGTATAATGCGGGAATACTTTTAAGTTCTAGGTCGCCCACCAGTATAATGCGGGAATACTTTTAAGTTCTAGGTCGCCCACTAGTATAATGCGGGAATACTTTTAAGTTCTAGGTCGCCCACCAGTATAATGCGGGAATACATTTAAGTTCTAGGTCGCCCACCAGTAAAATGCGGGAATACATTTCAGCTCTAGATTTTGGAATCAGCAACCTCACCCAAAGGCGGAAGGTCACAACAGAGATCCCCCAAGCAGAAAACCATAAAATCCCCCAGCGCCAAGAAGCAGAAGGCTGCAAATGCAAGAGGAAGAAGGAGCGCGTCTCAGAAGAAGCAGTTTGGAAACGTTGTAGCATTGCCCAATATAACAATGTTGATGAAGAAACATACCACTGAAGAAACCATTGAAAGATTTAAAGAAGAAAGCCATGTTCCCAGCAAATCAAGCAAAGTGATGAAAAACTGGCATTCAGAAAGGGCGAAGGACTAGCATAATCCGCCAAGTTCACAAAATAAAGAGGTCAGAGGAAAGCACTAGCCGACAAGAAAGCAAGATAACAAGAACAAGTCGGAGATAGATGAGATCTCCTACTCTAGCTTAGCTTCTTGTTTTTCCTTTCAAGATCAATGTAACAAGGAGATCAGTGAGCGGTAGCATCCTACAGCAGCATGCAACAGCGCACAACAGCAGCAAACACTACAGTCACACGGTAGTCCCAGCTACCAAAATTTCCCGAACTACATTGACCTGATTCCTGTTCAGCCCAGGATATGTAGGAAACCTCTGAAGCAAAGGTTCGGTCAAATCTTTTTCAAAAAAATGCTTCACACGGAGTACTCGGACGAGCAAAAATCGCCCGCTTTATCTTTGCGCGAAAACGCTCCGTGTCTTCGGGCAAAGAGGGGCAGCTGTAAGCACGTGATTTTTGCTTTACGGACAATCGCTCCAAAAGAAAATAAAAATAGTGACAAATGATTTCGCTATACAATTTTTCGAGTTTTCCGTGACATGTGTTGTTAATCATTTGTGGGTCTGTCCATTTTTTTATTTATTTAATCATTATCAAGCAAAATACAAAAAAAAGTATGCATTTCTAGGTTGTAATTTAACCATTCAAAAAAGTTTTATATATGTGTGTGAACAATTGTGTTAAATATTGATTTGGGTATTTCAAATTCATTTTTTTTTAATTTAGTTGTATTTCAAAAATTAGAAAACAAAATAAACCCCAAGAAATCGGATTGGGCCTATGACATTTCAAATTGTGAAGGCCCAAAACCCAGTCCAAATCAGGCTGCCCCAACAGGACCCCAAACGACGTCGCATCAGTACCCCTGATTAGAACCGTTGATCTGACTCAAACGAACGGTCCCGATCAGGCCACTCATTCGACCCCAAACGACGTCGTCTTAGGAAGGTGATCTGAGCCGTCCAACCCCTTGATCCAACGGACCCCGGCTTTCCCCCCTAAACCCGTCCAGTTTTGACCCGATCCAGCCTTACCCGGCCTCACCCACTACCAAAACCCAAACGACACCGTCTTCCCTAAGTGGATAGATCCTGGCCATAGATCTCATTCGATCCGACGGCCAGGATCTAAACCCCTAGACCATATATAAACTCAACCCTTCACCCCACGCCCCCTATCCGAACCCCACCCTTCACTCGTCTCTTTCCCCAAGCTGAAACCCCCAAACCCTAGCAAGCCGCCCTGATATCCCTTTCACCAGAACCCGGCGGCATGAACGCCGGTAACCACCCCCTTCACACCCCTGAAGCATCCAACCACCCTGAACACGAATCCACTAACCTTGTACCTCGAATCACCTCCCATCGTCTCGAATCTGGATTTGAAGATTCGAGACAAAACTCGATCTATACCAAACCGCATCATCTGTGTATCAGACACTCCCATGACTTCCCTCGTGACCAAACCAAGCTTGGTTTGGTCCGAATCTACCCACAACTCTTAGAATCTCAAATCTAAGAACCCCAAAACCTAGAACATGGATAGCCTTGGAAGTCGGCCAGTCTTAACAGGGGTTTGAGGTCTAATAGACCTTAGTCAAGGTGTTCTCATGTGAGAACACCCTGATTAAAGTTTGTTCGGCCTCAAGAGTTCGAAGTTGAGTCAGATTTGGGTCATTTTGATTTCAAACTTTTTCGGTAAGTTTTCCTTTCTCTTTGTTTAGTTCTAATTAAGTTGTCAGCATGTTTCGTTATGTTTGTTTGTTATTTTGTTATTTTTCATTCGGATTTCTTCCATCTCTGTCAAAGGCCTTTTATTGGGTCAATTGTTTTCTGTTTGTGTTCTGAATGTACCCCATGATAAACATGATCGTCAATTAGATTAGTCGTCAAATGAGTTAATTCATATAGGCCCCCAGTAATTGAACAAAAGTTGTTTGATGCCCTTTAGGTCCCTGAACGTATTGTTTATATGAGCGACTGATTATTACCTGTTATAATTAGTATAGTCGACCTGATAAATGTCGTCGATTAATTTCCTACGACTGAATGTTCAAATATTCTAATATGTACAACCTCACTTGACTGAATGGACCTGTATTATGATTTGAGTGTTGGACATTATCTATGAGTGCTAGTTTGTAACTACATTGTAAAAAAAACAATTAAAAGGATCAGGCTAGGGCAATTCTGAAATTGAACTTTCAGAAGTTCAAAAATGCCCTGATACTGCAATGGGCAGGGCAGTAATAATCAAGGGCTAACAAGGGTATTCTGGGGTGTTGAAAAGGACAAAACGATTAGTTTAAATGAGCTGACAAGTAGGGTACTAATTTGGGATTAAACTAATACCAATGGGGAACAAGACACAAGGGTATGGGGCTTAAAATGAATAATAAAATGAGCCCATAACTCTTGATTAAAGAAAACTAGGCGTGGGGAGCAAATGGCTGGCACCAAAAGGTGTTTAAGCATGGGTTTAAAAGAGTATGGGCATTCTGCAAGTAGGGGGGAGGCAGCTTGGCTGCACTGGGTCATTTTGGCTTATATATAGGCCCTTTGAGAACTTAAAGAAGGCGGGAATTTTTAGTCTTGAGGAGGGGAATTTTTAGTATTGAGGCTGAAAACTTTTAGTCTGAAGAGAGGTCTACTGAGTTTAAAGAAAACTGAAAACATAAGGTAGTTTCCAGTAAACATTGTAACCAAACACTGTCTGAAAGTGGTATAAGAGTTCATATTGGTCAAGCTGCCTTGGCCAAGTTCTGTTTGTTTGCATTGACTGAGTTGTTTGTGTTTGTTGAACTGTTGGTGTTGCTGCATCGAATACTCTGTTACTACTATTGTTTCCTTACTCTTTCCTGGGATTGCTGGTTTGGTACTCGACTATCTGCTAGTTCTTTTGTTCTGGGAAATATTGTTGGTTGTCTGTGGGCTGTGGAAAACATTTGATTGTTGGTTTGTTGTTGTGCTACTGTGTATCTGCTGTTGCTGTGTTTACTGCATACTGCCCAGCTGATCATTCATTTCTTCTTTGTCCTCTATACCAGGTACACAATTACACTACCAATGTAACTCGAAAGTTTGAGCAATGAGTATAAAAGAGAAGATCTGCAGATGTTGTTTATATACATATACTGTTGTGTTGAATGTCATGTAGTGTCTAATAGCTCACATTTTTGGATACTGAAGGTAGCTTACAAGCCTAGTTGATGTCAATGTAGGGGATCGAATGATAGTTGTATATGTGTGCTGTTAGATAAAAGTATTCTCAATGAATTAGGTTGCATCTCAGATTTAGTTTACTTTGCAGTATATGCTGTAACGTATGCCAAGCATGAAAACTATACATCATGGGTTAAGTTCTTCCTTTTCTGATTAATGGTCTCATATAACTAGTAAACCACCTGTTAAGACAAAGAACATAAAACTTGCAATATCAACCCCATGAAGGTCGAGTTCAGGTCAAAACAGGCCAAGCAGGCCTGCTTCGAGCAAGCAGTGGCCCAGGTTTGGCCCATCACGCATGGGTTGGATTTGGGCCCGTGATTATATATTCGACTGACTGTGCACGCAGCCTCGTTCCTGATTTTTTTTAAGCATCTCCGAATTCCGTTACAAATAACTTGCAAGCATGTAATTAATTAGGACTATCTACTGTTTTCAATTGATAGAGACAAACATGACAAGAAACGTAGTTGCTATAGGATACCCTTTTAAAATAAGAACGAGATGAGCCTCGACGAAAATAAACAAAACGCGCAGATGCGGGGCCCTTGTTAAATGTATATTATCGAAGCATTTAGTTTTCAGGACGGGTTGTTTAGCAAATCTCACAACCCTCCTAAAATAACAATACGTTAGACTCTTTAGGACGCGCCTTAATAAATCTTACCTTCTTAAACCCGGGTGCACATTTATGTGACCCAAATCCAATTCTCAACGGAGTCGAAATGTGTTTCTAACCACGGGTACATTGATTGTGGCGTGGTTCGAGGTGCGTGTCCATGACGTTGCAAATTCATTTTCAAAATAAGAATGAGATGAGCCTCACCAAATAAAATACAAATTACGGGGCCCTCAGTAAATATTTGTTTTAAAAATTGTTTAGATTTCAGGATGGATCGTTTAGTAAAATTCCACGGTCCTACCCAAAATAAATGCGCTAGTCGCTTTAGGCGCGCCTTTAATAATTTAATTTCCTTAAACTCGGGTGCACATTGATGTGACCCAAATCCAAATCTCAACGGAGTCAAAGTGTGTCGACGACCACGGGTACATTGATTGTAACGTGGTTCGAGGTACATTTTCACAACGTTGCAATTCTTGATAAAAACAGTAAATGATGAAAGCGGTTAAAAGTAAAAATTTGCACATAAGTTCATACTTGTATAAAATCAGATAATCAAGCCGAATATAACAATTGAGCGACCGTGCTAGAACCACGGAACTCGGGAATGCCTAACACCTTCTCCCGGGTTAACAGAATTCCTTATCCGGATTTCTGGTACGCATGCTATAATATAGAGTCATTCTTTTCCTCGATTCGGGATTAAAATTGGTGACTTGGGACACCCTAAAACCTCCCAAGTGGCGACTCTAAAATAAATAAACAAATCCCGTTTCGATTGTCCTTTAATTGGAAAAAACTCTCTTGCGCCCTATCGGGTGCGGAAAAAGGAGGTGTGACACCAACAAGTCACAAACTACTATCCAAACTTGTATCAATCCTTAAAACACCTAAAATAGCATCAAAACCTCGAATTAACCAAGGATTTAAGCCTAAGAACTCCAAAATATGCTTTCGATCAAAAAGTCTAGCAAACCTCGTCCGAATGACCTGAAATTTTGCACACACGTCACATTCAATACTACGGAGCTACTCCAACTTCCGAAATTTCATTCCGACCCTCGGATCAAAATCTCACTATCGGATCGGAAACTTCAAAAATTCAACTTTCGGCATTTCAGGCCTAAATTAGCTACGGACCTCCAAAACATAATCCAAACATGCCCCTAAGCCCGAATTCACCTAACGGAGCTAACAGAACCATCGAATTTTTATTCCGAGGCCGTCTTCACACTGTTCCGACTACGATCATCTTTCCAACACTTAAGCTCTCATTTAGGGACTAAGTGTCCCAAAACTATCCGAAATTAAAAATCGAACATCCCGGCAAATCAAAATAGCAGAAATAAACTTGGGAAAAGCAGTTTATAGGGAATCAGGGCATTAATTCTTAAAACGATCGGCCGGTTCGTCACAGGTATATCATCTATTTATATTAGTTATAAAAAATAAACAATAAATATGGCCGGTTATTATGTAAATATTCCATAAGATTTCTATTTTTTGAGTTTATGCATGATATAACTTCTATTATAATAATTTTAAAACTCTCTACTAATGTTCAAAAATATCTTATCTTTTTATTATCTTTGAATTTAAAAAAGTAAAGAGTTTTTTCGAAATAATTTGTTTACATTTTAAAAAAATATTTCACGTCATACCAATTTTTTTTTTATATATACTCTTTGTTACACTTAAAATTCGTTGTAGAAACTATCAATTAGAAACTAATTTCTCTCTTGTTGAGTTTGAAGATAAAAAAGGCTTTCACATAGTCTAATGATTCAAAACTAATATTCTTCAACGAAAAAAATATTATACCCTTGCAATATATGCTTGACTACAGCTAAATGAAGGTGTTTCAGCTTATACCCTTCAATTCCTTGAATGTGCTAAATTAAAATTAAGGATAGCAATTGTATATCCAACGTTTTGTTATTTGTTTGATGTCCATTTATGCAAATTGACTCTTCAAACAAATATTCTTCAAGAAGAAAAAAGAAACAATTTTTTTAATTGCGTTTTGAGGCCTTAAAAACCTCTTTTGGCATCACCTCGATTTGCGTGTGCAGTCCGGGCGCGTAGCCGGAAAGCCATTTTGTGAAAATCTATGAAAAACAATGAATTTTGCCTTTAAAATGAATTTGTGTTGACTTCGGTCAACATTTTGGATAAAAGATCCGGACCAGTGATTTGACGGTCCCAGAGGGTCCATAGGAAAATATGGGACTTGGGCGTATGCCCGGAATAGAATTCTGAAGTCCCAAGCCCGAGAAATGAATTTTTGAAAGAAATTATTTTGCTGAATTAATTATGAAATAAAGAAGAGAATTTTGTTTGAAACCATTGGTATCGGGCCTGTATTTTGGTTCCGGAGCCCGGTACAGGTCGTATATATGATTTGAGTCGAACCTATGAAATTTGGTGAGAAACGGACTTGAAATGACGTGAATCGGACCTTATTTGAGAAAATTGGAAAATATGAAGTTCTTAAGAAATTTCATGCTTTTGATGCTTCATTCATAGTTGTTGATGTTATTTTAGCGATTTGAATGCACGAGCGAGTCCGTATGATGTTTTTAGGTTGGTGTGCACATTTGGTTTGGAGACCCGAGGGCTCGGGTGAGTTTTGGATAGGCCACGGGGTAGATTTTGGGACTTGGGAAATTGCAGGTTTCAGCTGTTCTATTTGCGAAGCCTCGCTCGCAAATGCGAAACAACCAAAGCCAGCCCTTCCTCACAAATGCGAGATTTTCTTTGCAAATGCGATAGCTCCCCATTTGGGCATGTCCTCATAAATGCGACAGGATGTTCGCAAATCCGACTTCGCAAATGTGAAAGTTGCTTCGCAAATGCGAGCTTAGCAGAGTCTGGGTTTGCAATTGCGATACCTACAATGTGGGCCCGGGGGCATTTTTTGATTTTTTGGGAAAAATTTTAGAAAACTCATTTTCATGCATTAGAATTGATTTATTTAGCATTTATTGATGTAATTAAGTAACTTATGACTAGATACGAGCGAATTGGTGGTGGAATCAAGAGGTAAAGCGATAGTAGAGACTTGAATTGTGTTCGTGGCATCGAGGTAAGTGTTTGGTCTAACCTTAGCTTGAGGGATTAGGAGTTGAGTCTTATTTGCTATGTGGTATTTGTTGAGTACGATGTATAGGCATGGGGACGAGTATCTATACGTTGGTGTCAAGCATGTCTGTGAGTCTTATATTGTAATTATTATGACTTCTTTGTATTATTCATGCTTTGATGATGATTTCTATTATTGGGCAAAATTTGTGGAAATAATTGTGACATTTGAACATTGAGGAGCGTTGGCTCAAGTTATATAATGAAACGTGAAAGTATAAGTGGTAATTGCATCTTTTAGAGCATTGGCTCAAGTTGTGAAGTGAGTTGCGAAGTAAAAGTGAGAAAAAGAAGAGAATTATTACGTGGCCTCCCTTGTTGGGATATCGTTGCTTTTAATGTTATCTCCCTAACCGGGATGTTGATGCTTCTTATAATGTTGTTCCCTTGCCGGGACTTGATTATTGAACTATTGTTCCCTTGCCGGGATTCTTATAGTAATTTCATTTATTCCCTTACCCTATTGTTTGTGATTGTTGTTTGGCTGAGGAAGAGTGTTAAAGCACGAAGAGTGATGTCGTGTATTGTTTTGGTGAGAGAATGTTAAAGCACGAAGGGTGATGCTGTGTATGATGTGTGAGGAAAGAGTGTAAAGCATGAAGGGTAATGTCGTGCCGCATGATGTACCATTCCGTGCCGATTATATTGAATATATGGTGAGGACGAGAGTAAAAGCATGAAAGGTGATGCCGTACACATTTTCATCACTTGATTGCTTTGGTGAGGACGAGAGTAAAAGCACGAAGGGTGATGTCGTGCACATTTTCATTACTTGATTGCTTTGGTAAGGACGAGAGTAAAAGCATGAAGGGTGGTGTCGTGCACTGATTGATTTCTGATTCTTTGTTGATATCTGAGATATGTTGTTTCTTTCAATTACCTGTTGTCTTTCTATTCTAAATTGATAGTTCCCCCACAGCATGTTACCCCTCCTATACTTGACTATATTTTACTGTTCTTCTTTTCCGTTGTATATGTCACACCTCCTTTTTCCGCGCCCTCCCGAAGGGTTAAATGCGCGAGTGGAGTTTTTCCAATTTAAGTGACAATATTCGAAAATGAGATTATTTATTTAATTCAGAGTCGCCACTTAGGAAAGGTTTGGCTTTTGGTGTCCCAAGTCACCGGTTTATCTTGAATCCCAAATCGAGGAGATTTTCGACTTTTCCAAATGAAGTCTGCGAACCAGAAATTCTAAGTAAGGAATTCTGTTGACCCGAGGGAAGGTGTTAGGCACCCTCGAATCCCGTGGTTCTAGCACGGTCGCTTAAATTGTTATAATGGCTAAATATCTGATTTAAATACATATTATGACTTACGTGCTTTTATTAAGTTTAAAACCGCTTTTATTATTATCACTTATTTTTTATAGAATTGCAACGTCGTGAAAACGCATCTCGAACCACGTCACAATCAATGCACCCGTGATCGTCGACACATTTGGACTTCGTTGAGATTCGGATTTGGGTCACATCAATGTGCACCCGAATTTAAGAATGTGATTTAATTAAGCCGCGCCTACAGAGTCTAACGCGTTATTATCCTTGTAGAAGGCCATGAAATTTATTAAATGGCCTATCTTGAATTCTAAATAATTATCATGATTATTTATTGAGGGCCCCGCAATTTTGCATCTTTATTTGGCGAGGCTCATCTCTATTTTAGAAAAAGGATATCCTAAAATGGCTACATTTCTAACGCATTTGTCTCTAAGACTAGAAGAAAAGGTACATGCTGATTCAATTATAGGCTTTTGTCTAATCCGGATTTTTGTCAGTTTCTGATTAACTACTTATAAAGTAAAAACGTCATGCCTCGCGAGGATGTTTCAGTCGAACAAAAAAAATTACATATGAGATTGATGAAATGCAATACCTAATCCGAATATTTCTTGAATTGAACTTAACTGAACTTATTTGGACTAGATTAAAGGATAACTGGCAAAGTAAAATACTTTAGTTTGGCAAGGAATCCTGTACGAGCTAAACGAAATACAACACTTAATCCGAACACTTCTCGAGTTGAACTCAACTAAGCTTATGTGGACTAGTCTTAACTAAACAAAAACTAGTGAAACCAGAACAGTATTGTATAGGGTCGAAATATACATGCCCACAAACAACTACAGAGTTAAAATACAACAGGGCAAACTCGGTCAAATATCAATACATACTTTCAAACTGCTGGATTATAAACTAATCAATTTTCACAAGCCTGTTAATGTACTATGAATATTACAACAAATGCTTTAACTTTTTCAACCTTTTTCATTTCATGCTTTCAAACTGTTTCAATTACATCAATATGGGACTTGAAATGTGTACCTGAAAATGATGAATGTGCAAAGGAGAAGAAGAAGAAGATGTGGAAATCAGCAGCAAAAGAAACAGGACTAGCAATAGCAGCAGGACAGGGCAGCAGCAAAACAAAACGAACAGCAGAAAAGGCTCAAGTGCAGAAATGCAACTATGGCCAATAGAAAGAAATAGCCAAATGAGAGCACAACCCAGTGGAATAGAATCAAGAACTCCAAGCAGACCAAACCAGTAGTGAACCAATGGAAAACACTTGACTAAGTAGACACAACTGGAACTTCAAACAATCAGAGTTGATTTCAACGAGTTTAAACAACTGAAAACCCAAATAACAAATAGGAAGAAACAATTTCTGATTGTAGATTGTATAATTTCTGTATCTCTTTGTATGTCTTTCAAGCTTTCTCTTTCAACACTCCTCACAGTGTGTTCCCCTTTCCTTTATTTTCTGATCTCCTCTCCCCTCTAATTCTGTATTTGCTCCTATGCCTCACTCCCTTTTTTAGCTCTCTAGCTCCCTCCCTCTAATTCTGTATCTCCTCTCCTTTTATAAGCCTCGACACCATCTCTTTTAACAGCCTCCTTTCCAAATGTCACAGTACCCCTCCCATGTGTCTTTTACCTTTTCAGATCCCAATTAGTTATTTAAGTATATAACCCCATCAATATTCCCTGGCAGGCTTTCCTTTCCTATTTTATTAACTAAAAGCAAGCATGGGCAGTAGAATATATCTGACAGCATATGCTGTCAAACAATTTTTTTTAAAAATCAAAAGCCTTCCTATGCAGGAAAACAGGCTGTGCACAATGCACATGCTGTGCACAAGTGCACATGCCATCAACTCAGATTTCAATTAACAGACCAAGCCTTAGGTTTCTGAAATCACATTAACAGCTATAAGTACCTGGACTTGGTTCTTAATTGATTCAGGCAAATGTTCAACAGAAGCAAGTCAATTTGTTATTGTTCGGACAGTTGAAACTAATTGACGACATATGTCGACTCGACTATATTAATCATAACACATACAACCGTAACCAAAAATCAGACATTCAAAGTATAGGGCAACATGACTTGAATTGTACTGGCTAAACAAAATTATACTTCGAGGGATCAGTTAATCAAAACAAATTTGGAACACAACCAATACACATGCCTTATCAGAACAGGAGGGGAGGGATTCAGGCAAATCCAGAGGTTCAAACAAAGTGGACAAACAAAAGTTGATAAAATTAAAACAAATATGAACAGTCTTTTAAAACAAATCACACGGCTAAAAACAAATAAAGGAAAGAAAACAAGACTCACCTCAAATCTTTTTAAGGAACAAATCAGAAAAATCCACCGGTGTTTGAACAGACCTTCTTTAAGGTTGAATGGACTTTTAAACGAAGTGTTTCTCGGGTGAGAAACACCTCGATTAAGGTCCATTAGACCTTAATCTCTTCGTTTTGAACAAAACACGGAACGTGCACAGGGAAAACTAGAGTTAAAAAACTTAGATCTGGGATTCGTGTTTCCCTGGTTAGATTCGGACCAAACCAAGTATGGTTTGGTCACGAGGAGGGTCCGGGGAGTGTCTGGTATGAAACTGGGGTTGGTTGGGTTAGATCGAGTTTGACTCGAATCTTCAAATGAAGATTCGAGGACCTGGGGGGTGATTCGAACCAAACGGTTAACAGGTCTATGTTCAGGGTGGTGAGGGGGTTCTATGGTGTTCAAGTGGAGGTCACCGGCGTTCAGGCCGCCGGGTTTTTGGTGAAGGTGTGCAGGGGCGGCTAGGGTTTGAAGGGGATGGGTTTGGTGAAGACGAAGGCGGGGGTGTTGGCTAGGGGGGGCAGGGTATGGTGAATGGTTTATATAGTTAGTGGGTGGGTGAACCTCGACCGTTAGATCAATCTAGATCTACGGTCTGGATCTGAAGGCTTAAATGGAACGGTGTCGTTTTGAGGGTTGAGGGTTGGGGTCGGTCCGGGTAAGATGGGTCGGGTTTATTGATGGGTTATGGGGAATTGATCTTGGCCGTTGATCACTCTGAGATCAACGGCCCAGATCAGGCACGACTCAAACGACGTCGTTTGGACGTCCTGGGCATCAGGTGGCCTGGACCGGGCAGGCCTGGGTCTTGGCCCAAGTCCGGAAGGGAAGGGGTCTTTTCTTTAATTTTTTTTTATTTCCTTTTTCTTATTTATTTTAAAACAAAACTAAGCCAAAAAATCAAATTAAAATTAAATACACACTCAAATACAATTATTTGCACACATACTAAAATATTTCAAAACAGGTAAAGTCAAACCAAATAAAATCACGGACGAAAATGCCTATTCATGATTTTCTATTTAACGACCGGATTACGGTTTGAATTATGCAGGACACATATATTTTTTTTGAATTTTATTTTAATGAAGTAAATAAATAAAAATGGGTCAAAGTCACAAATAAATCAACAAGGTGCCGCACAGAAATCCGAAAATTGTACAGCAGGGCCAATTATATTTTTTTTATTTCTTTTTGGAGCGATTGTCGCGCGAAAACAAAAATCACGTGCTCACAGCTGCCCCTCTTTGTTCGGAAACACGAAGAGTTTTCGTGCAAAGATAAAGTGAGCGTGTATGAGCGATTTTTGCCTATGGACTACTCCGTATGAAGCATGTTTCTGAAAGATTTGACCGAATCTTGCTTCAAAAATTTCCTACATATCCTGGGCTAAATAGGAATCAGGTCAATGTAGTTCGGGAAGTTTTGGTAGCTGGGACTACCATGGGATTGCAATGCTTGCTGCTACTGCTGCTGCTGTTGTCACTGCTACGTCACTGACCGCCTTATTACAAACAGACGAAAATTAGAAACTGAACTAACTACTTATATGTATGTCAACTGCTAGTTACAAGATTCCTATCTATGATTCTTTTACGACTTGATCTTGGGTCTTAGCTGATTCTGCTTGTAGACTCCGATCTGAATCTTGATGCTTGCGAGTTGCGGCGACTTGTGTAACCTCTGGGATACTGAGTGAGACGCGGTTGGCAAGGTTCAAAACCTTAATTAAACGTCGGAGTCAATCCGCTCTCCATTCACTCTGATATCTCGGAATGTCTTTTTTTTTTGTCTTTTTCTTCTTTGATTCTGAGTTGAGACTCGTCTCGTAGGTCATTTCGATCCGTGTGGCTCGAGGTTAGACCTGCGGGAAAAAACAAACAAACGAACGAAATTTTCTGCCCCAGTTTCACTAGGAAAATTTCGTTAATTATTCACCAGGAAGTTCTTAAAATTGATGAAAGAGGATATGCATGCTCAGTTCAGCGTTGGAGCCCTAACACCGGCTAGCTGAGGAGAGGTTCGGTTTGGGGTTTAAAACCCTAATGCCGAACAAAGGAAGAATTCAGTTTAGGGTTTAAAACCCTAATGTCGATTGCATGGAAAAACTCAGTTTAGGGTTTAAAACCCTAATGCTGGCTGGAAGAAAAGGTTCAGTTTAGGGTTTAAAACCCTAATGCTGACTAAAAGAAAAAGTTCAGTTTAGGGTTTAAAACCCTAATGCTGACTAAAAAGAAAATTCAGTTTAGGGTTTAAAACCCTAATGCTGACTAAAAGGAAAATTCAGTTTAGGGTTTAAAACCCTAATGCTGATTGCATGAAAAAGCTCAGTTTAGAGTTTAAAACTCTAATGCTGGCTGAAAGGAAAAAGTTCAGTTTAGGGTTTAAAACCCTAATGCTGACTAGAAGGAAAATTCAGTTTAGGGTTTAAAACCCTAATGCTGATTTCATGGAAAAGCTCAGTTTAGAGTTTAAAACTCTAATGCTGGCTGAAAGGGAAAAGTTCAGTTTAGGGTTTAAAATGCTGACTAAAAGGAAAATTCAGTTTAGGGTTTAAAACCCTAATGCTGACTAAAAGGAATATTCAGTTTAGGGTTTAAAACCCTAATGCTGATTGCATGAAAAAGCTCAGTTTAGAGTTTAAAACTCTAATGCTGGCTGAAAGGGAAAAGTTCAGTTTAGGGTTTAAAACCCTAATGCTGACTAAAAGGAAAATTCAGTTTAGGGTTTAAAACCCTAATGCTGATTGCATGGAAAAGCTCAGTTTAGAGTTTAAAACTCTAATGCTGGCTGAAAGGAAAATTCAGTTTAGGGTTTAAAACCCTAATGCTGATTGCATGGAAAAGCTCAGTTTAGAGTTTAAAACTCTAATGCTGGCTGAAAGGAAAATTCAGTTTAGGGTTTAAAACCCTAATGCTGATTGAAAGGAAAATTCAGTTTAGGGTTTAAAACCCTAATGCTGATTGAAAGGAAAATTCAGTTTAGGGTTCAAAACCCTAATGCTGATTAAAAGGAAAATTCAGTTTAGGGTTTAAAACCCTAATGCTGATTGAAAGGAAAATTCAGTTTAGGGTTTAAAACCCTAATGCTGATTGAAAGGAAAATTCAGTTTAGGGTTCAAAAACCATAATGTTGATTAAAAGGAAAATTCAGTTTAGGGTTTAAAACCCTAATGCTGATTAAAAAGGGAAATTCAGTTTAGGGTTCAAAACCCTAATGCTGTTTGAAAGGAACATTCAGTTTAGGGTTTAAAAACCCTAATGCTGATTGGCTGGGGATAAAGCTTGAGAATACTACACGATCTATTTTTGAGTTTTCTCGTTTTAATAGAAGGAAAAAGGGAGTTTTGCGGGAACTTACCTTTTGAGTGAATTCCTTATTGCCAAAATGTTTCTTGTACCCGTGTACCTTCTTCTTTGGGCGACACCTGCTTCTAGCACGGTTGTCTTGGATTAACACCTGTTTCAATTTCTCAGACAAAGAACAATTGTTAGTTCGGAAATGACGGTTGGTTCGGTGACCTTGATCGCTCCCAATTGCTCCGTTGCGTCTTCACTTCTGTTGCGAAGTCCCACCATTGATTTGATTCGAACGGCGAAACCTTTAGACTGCTCAGGCTTGTATTTCCGGATTCTGTGATGATTTGCCTCGTGAGGCCCCTTTTTTTTCTTTTTGTCCCGTTTTGATTGAAGGTTCTCAACGGGGATTTTATTGGAGGTGTTCTGTGGGAACTTGTACAAGAGGAAGCTATGCGGGGGAAATATTTACAAAATGGATTCTTTGTGCGGATTCTGTACAATGGGGTATGCTGGGTTTTGGTTTCAAAACGGGTTTCCCAGGGTTTGTTGGGGTAAGCTTGTTGGGGAGTATTTACAAAAGAAACTCGCTGGGGATGTGCTGATGAAATTCCAGCAGGGATTTTTTTTTTTTTTTTTTTTTTTGAGATACTTTGTGGGAGATTGTGCAAAAAGAGAGACTCTGTGGGGTTTTGTACAGGAGGAGACTCTGTGGGGATTTGTCCGAAGGTGGACTTGCTGGGGAAGATTTCAAGATTTCTCTCTTTTTCCTCTACTCCGGGACGTCATGACTCATCATGCTTGGGTAATCATATCAACGAGATGAGGTGCTTTCCTTCATGAGACGGGATTCCGTGCGAACAAACCTGCCACCTGCTCTTTCCGGTGTGTCCTGAACTCGGGGTTAAAATGCAAAAGGGATCCGAAAAGAAACAAAGAAGGGGGAAACAAATCAGAAAAGGAATACCCTTTTCGGGACGAGAAAGACTTATCTGAGGAAGATAACGCTGGCTTTAAATGACATGACATGCTCTTTGGACTGGACGTCCGACCTTCCATGAACTTGCGTTTTCCTGAACCAGAACAGATCTGTGATTCCAAAACCGGTGGAACTTTGTCGAGACCTTCTTGGGGTGGCGTCATTCCTTTTCGGCCAACAGCGCCCTTTGCGGGTTTTCGCTGGCTGACCTCTCTCATTTCTCTTCCTGTCATCGCTTGATAGCACTCTTTGCGAGTTTTTACTAAACAAGCTCTCTCATTTTGGTTTCTCTACTCCCATCGCCTCGTGGTGCCCGAAGGTTTTCACCGCCGAGACTCTCTCATTTTATCTCTCTCCATTCAGAGTGTGACGGTCTTCGTTTGTGACACTTATTGATTCCCCACCATATTTGGTAATTGATTTGAAGGCTCGTGCTTGGTAAAAAGAGGTAGTGAGACTAACTTCTCAACTACTCAATGTGCCCCGATTTTCAATTTCAGGGTGGATGGGATTTTATTGTTGGTGTGACTGAACCTCAGGGAGAGGCTGCCTACGTATCCTTTCGGAATCAAGTCAAACGTAGTTCAGGCCTCAATCAATGTTTGTTTTGTTTTTATTCTCTTTTTTTGTTTTGTAAGCGGCTCAAAAGTTGGTAGAGAGAATTGGGTAGTTTTTGGGGAGTAGTGGGGAATAAAACCTTCGCCATTTTCAATCGTGTCAGGGCCACTTGGAGTATGATCTAGACGTAGTATCTCTTGACTGCATCTGCATTTACTGCTGTGTCGGGGTCATTTCCTTCGATATCACCCAAATACAATGCTCCTCTCGGCAATATCTTCCTTACGATGTATGGGCCTCTCCAATTTGGGGCAAACTTTCCTTTTGCTTCTTCATGATGCGGCAAAATACGCCTTAGTACCAGCTGACCTACTTCGAAATTCCGGGGTCGGACTTTCTTGTTGTAAGCACGGGCCATCCTTCGTTGGTATAACTGTCCGTGACAAACTGCAGCCATCCGCTTTTCATCAATCAAAGTCAATTGCTCTAACCGAGTCTTAACCCACTCGCTGTCCTCGATTTCTGCTTCGACAATGATTCGAAGCGAAGGAATTTCTACCTCTGCCGGTATTACGGCCTCGGTCCCATAAACCAAAAGATAAGGAGTCGCTCCCACCGATGTGTGTACCGTAGTGCGGTACCCCAATAATGCAAAAGGTAACTGCTCATGCCACTGTCGGGAACTTTGTATTGTTTTCCTCAAAATCTTCTTGATGTTTTTATTTGCAGCTTCCACAGCACCATTGGCTTTTGGCCGATAAGGAGTGGAATTCCTGTGTGTTATCTTGAATTGCTCGCACACATCTCCCATCAAGTGACTGTTCAAGTTTGCTGCATTATCTGTAATGATAGTCGCAGGAATACCGAAGCGACAGATAAGATTTGAGTGTACAAAATCCACCACAGCTTTCTTGGTGACCGACTTGAGAGTGACAGCCTCTACCCATTTTGTAAAGTAGTCGATGGCAACCAGTATAAACCTGTGTCCATTCGAAGCCTTTGGTTCAATTGGTCCAATGACGTCCATGCCCCAAGCGACAAATGGCCAAGGTGCGGACATGGGATGCAGTTCCGTGGGAGGTGCATGAATCAAATTACCGTGCACCTGACACTGATGACACTTCCGAACGAAACTAAAGCAATCCTTTTCCATGGTCATCCAGTAATAACCTGCTCGGAGAATTTTCTTCGCTAAGACATACCCGTTCATGTGAGGTCCGCACACACCTGCGTGTACTTCGTGCATGATCTTTCTCGCTTCCTCGATATCGACACATCTTAGGAGATTGAGGTCCGGAGTCCTCTTATATAACAATTCACCGCTCAAAAAGAAACCACTTGCATGTCGCCTAATGGTCCTCTTTTGATCTCCAGTTGCATGCTCGGGGTATTCTTGTGTCTTCAGGAATTTCTTGATGTCATGGTACCAAGGCTGCGTATTTGATCCCGCCTCGATTATACTGCAGTAACCGTGTCTTTCCTTGATTTGGATTTCCAAAGGATCGACGTGGGCGTTGCCCGGGTAGGGTAGCATAGAAGCCAGAGTAGCAAGTGCATCTGCCAGTTCATTGTGACACCTCGGAATATACCTGAACTCTATTGAGGTAAAGCGCTTGCTGAGGTCCTCTACATGTTGTCGGTATGGGATAAGCTTGACATCCCGAGTTTCCCACTCGCCTTGAACTTGCCGGATGATCAGGTCAGAATCTCCCATAATCAGTAAGTCTTTGACATCCTGATCGATTGCCATATGTATGCCCATAATGCAGGCTTCATATTCAGCTGTATTATTTGTGCAGAAGAAACGAAGTCTAGCTATGGCGGGATAATGCTGACCGGCAGGTGAGATCAAAATTGCCCCAATCCCTATACCCTTGGCGTTCACGGCTCCGTCAAAGAACATCTTCCAAACATGAGCTTCCTTCGAGATCACTTCTACGGTGTTTACCTCTTCATCTGGAAAGTAGGTATCCAATGGCTGGTATTCCTCATCGACCGGGTTTTCGGCCAAATGATCTGCTAACGCCTGGGCTTTCATTGCCGTGCGAGTGACATAAACTATGTCGAATTCCGTAAGCAAAATTTGCCATTTAGCCAGTCTCCCAGTAGGCATTGGTTTCTGAAATATATACTTCAGAGGATCCAACCTGCTTATGAGGAATGTAGTGTGGGCTTGGAGATAATGCCTCAGCTTTTGAGCAACCCATGTGAGAGCGCAGCATGTCTTTTCCAACAGAGTGTATTTGGCCTCGTAGCTGGTGAATTTCTTGCTCAGGTAGTAGATCGCCTGCTCCCTTTTCCCGGTTACGTCGTGTTGCCCGAGGACGCAGCCAAAAGAGTTCTCCAAGACTGTTAGATACAAGAAAAGTGGCCTCCCTGGTTCTGGAGGGACCAAGACTGGGGGATTCGAAAGGTACTCTTTGACTTTATCAAAGGCTTCTTGACACTCCGTTGTCCACTTAATCGCCGCATCTTTTCTTAACAACTTGAATATGGGCTCACACGTGCTTGTCAGCTGGGCAATAAATCGACTGATGTAGTTCAGCCTGCCCAAAAGACTCATCACGTCTTTCTTCGTTCTCGGGGGAGGTAGGTCTTTGATAGATTTTATCTTAGTCGGGTCTAGCTCGATACCTCTCCTGCTTATGATAAAGCCCAAAAGTTTACCTGACGGAACTCCGAAAGCGCATTTGGCTGGATTTAGCTTCAAGTCATACTTTCTTAGCCTCTCGAAGAATTTCCTCAAGTCTTGGATGTGATTATCCTGCGTCCTGGACTTGACTATTACATCATCCACGTACACCTCTATTTCCTGATGCATCATGTCATGGAAAATGGCGGTCATGGCCCTCATGTAAGTAGCCCCAGCATTCTTTAGACCAAATGGCATGACCCGATAACAGTAGGTGCCCCAAGGCGTGGTGAAAGCGGTTTTCTCGGCGTCCTCTTCATCCATCAGTACCTGATGATACCCAGCATAACAATCTACAAAAGACTGTATCTCGTGTTTGGCACAATTATCAACGAGGATGTGGATGTTGGGCAGCGGGAAATTATCTTTGGGACTTGCTCTGTTCAGATCTCGGTAATCTACACATACCCGAGTTTTCCCGTCCTTTTTCGGTACTGGAACCACATTCGCCAACCACGTTGTGTATTGGACTACCCGGATCACTCCTGTTTTCAGTTGCTTGGTGATCTCCTCTTTAATTTTGTCACTGACCTCGGTTTTGAACTTTCGTTGCTTTTGTTGAACCGGAGGACAATCAGGATGAATCGGCAATTTGTGAACCACTAGATCGACACCTAGTCCCGGCATGTCATCATATGACCAAGCAAACACATCTTTGAATTCGAAAAGAAGTTGAATTATCGCCTCTCTCGTTTTCTTGTCCATGTGAATGCTTATCTTGGTCTCCCGGATTTCTTCCGGGGTTCCTAAATTTACCGGTTCAGTGTCATTTAGATTCGGCTTAGGTTTATTCTCAAAATATTCCAACTCTCGGTTTATCTCCCTAAAAGCCTCTTCCGCATCATATTCTGGTTCTGGGTTCATTAATTCGCAGTTAAATAGCTCATTGTGATCTGGGCGTGAAGTCCGCAAGCATGTCATATTTAAAGCCGCATTATTAGGACTGAAAAGGAAGATGAAAGGAAAACCAATAAAAATCAGAACAAAGAAAGAATAAGAAAGCAATGATGATTTTTTTTTTTTTGTATATTTTCTTTGGGAAATTGGAAGACAACAACGTTTACAACTAGGAACAATAATTGAAAAGAAGAAAACGTTCAAGTCATGTCCCGGAGATAACTTGTGATACAGGAAAGGTGGCAGGACAGGTCTACCCGGACTTCCGTCTAGTTGGGAATGGCGTGATCTCCCAGTTTTGGAGTTTGGCGTTTGGCCCCATGTACATCATCTCAGCAGTGCTCGTGCCTTCGCCTGGTTGAACCATGTGGACCTCGTAGAGCATTTCCCTCATTGCCCCACATATTTCCTCGATTTCCTCAGCTGTGAAGACCTCATCATCTTCTTCTTCAGCGTACCTTGGCCTGACGAAAGTCGCATGTAAATCCGGCAGTGGTTGAGGCAACTTCCAGCCCTCATTTCTCCTTTTCTTTGCCCATTTTTCGTCTGTTGGGGTAGGTTTGAAACCTAGTCCAAAAGGTTTCTTGATGACTGGTAAAGTAATGGGTTCCGTCATTCCCTGAAGGGTTCGTCCAAGCCCCTTCCCCGGCCTAAATCCGTGTCGGATCATCTCTTTGGCCACCATAACCGAAGCGTTAGACAAGAAAGGCTGGGGGCAAGGTACTCCCTCTTCGTGCTGCTCTGCCAGTACCACTTCGAAAGCTTGATAGACCGTATGTTCGCTCCCTTCTCTCGGTTCAAGATACGGGATGGATGGGTCCCGATAAATGGCATGTTCGTCTTCCCCATGGACCACGATCTCCTGGTCTTCGTACTCGAACTTCACCATCTGGTGAAGAGTGTAAGGCACGGCTCCTGCCACATGGATCCAAGGCCTGCCAAGGAGGAAATTGTAGGATGTGTCCATGTCGATCACTTGGAAAGTGACTCGAAATTCGACTGGTCCTATGACCAGCAGCAGGTCTATTTCTCCCATGGTGTCTCTCTTGATGCCGTCGAAAGCTCTTACGCAGACGTTGTTGGGTCGGATTCTTCCGGTCTCAATTTCCATTCTTTGCAGCGTGGAGAGCGGGCAAATGTCAACACCTGATCCCCCATCCAGCATTACCCGCTTGACATAGTAGTCCTCACATTTGACTGTTAAATGCAATGCCTTGTTGTGTGCTGCTCCTTCCGGGGGTAGATCGTTCTTGCTGAAGGAGATTTGGTTGACGGCGAAGAATCTTTCTGTCATCCGCTCTAATTGCTCCACCGAGGTTTCCACCGGCACATATGCCTCATTCAGGGTCTTCAGTAAGATCTTTTGATGCTCGGCCGACCTTGTCAATAGTGATAGCATGGACACCTGCTCAGGGTGCTTGCGCAGTTGATCTATCACTTCGTAATCCGGCATCTTCATTTGTTGGAAGAACACTTCCGCCTCTTCAACACTCACAGGCTTCTTCGGAGGAAAGCGCCTTTGTGTGGCGTTGTTCAGTTCTTGGTTATTTGAGTACCCTCTAATGAAAGTATTTTCCGGAAGTTTTCCCACGACTTCTTTTCCTTTGTACATCACCAAGGTCTTTTGATAATTCCACGGCACTGTGGTCGGGTTGGTCATTGGCTTTTGTGGCACGCGTCCGATAACCACTGGCTCATTCAGCCGAGGTGGTTGAATCGTCCCCCGGACCACATAGGCCCCTTTTGGCACATACATAGGTTTTGTCTTTTTGATCCCGGATCTCTGCGTCTTCTCAGCTTGACCTCGCGGTACGTAAAGAACTCCGCCCTTTGCTGGTACCACTTTCTTTTCCACCTTCTTTTCAGACTTGCTCTCTGCGACCTTGGCCTCCTCCCCTTTTTCTGATTTTTGGTCTATTTCAGGCCTCTTCCCCGTGTCGACAATGGCAATTATGGCTTTCAAAGCAGGGTCGAACTCTTTGTCTTCACAAATCATGCCGATCAACGGCCCATTATTGTGAGCGGGCAATGGATTGTTTGTTACATTCGGGATCTCCTCGTCCCTTAGCACTATTTTCCCCTGCTCTATCAAATTTTCGACCACTCTTTTCAATGACCAGCAGTCGTTTGTATCATGTCCCTCGGCCCCTGAATGATAGGCGCATCTGACTCCGGCTTTGTAAGAAGGAGATGTCGGGTTTTGCCTTGTTTGAGGGATGGGTTGCAAGAAACCCAACTGGACCAACTTTGGGAACAAAGTTGAGTATGGCTCACCGATGGGCGTGAAAGTCCGCCGTCGAGGTGGCTCTTGGGGGCGGTAGTTATTCTGCGGGGGTTGTGGGTTATAGTGGTTGCGGTAAGGAGGCTGATTTCTGGGAGGTGGAGCTGGGCCTCGGTTGGCTTGTTGTGGTGGATGGTTATAAGGTTGGGCATTCATGACCATATAAGGTTGATGAGCATATGCCGAATTTGAATGGGGGTAATAGTGTTGTGGGGCTCTTTCCGGAAAATGGGGCCTGGGATGACGATACTCTCTTGCTTCAGAGGCTGCCATAGTCGTTTCTTCTTTCTTCTTCCCCCTTGTTGTTCCTCCAGACCCGCTTTGGACGGCCTGGGAGGTGGCCCTTATGGCTGCTTGACTCAAAATCCTTCCCGTTTTCAAACCGTTCTCCACCATCTCTCCAATCTTGATCGCTTCCGCGAATGGCTTACCCATGGCCGACATCATGCTCTGGAAATAGTCAGACTCTTGAGCCTGGAGAAAGGTAGTGACCATTTCCACTTCATCCATGGGAGGCTTCACTCTCGATGCCTGTTCACGCCACTTAATAGCATACTCTCTAAAGCTTTCTGAAGGCTTCTTCTTTAAATTTGAAAGAGAGTTTCGGTCTGGCGCAATGTCGATGTTATACTGGAATTGTTTTACAAAATCTCTGGCAAGATCATCCCATATATGCCATCGGGACATTTCCTGATCCATATACCATTCCGAAGCTATCCCTACTAAACTTTCCCCAAAGCATGCCATTAGTAGTTCTTCTTTTCCGCCGGCTCCCCGCAATTGGTTGCAGTATTTCTTAAGATGTGCGATGGGGTCACCGTGCCCATCGTACTTCTCAAACTTGGGGGTCTTAAAACCCGTTGGCAGGTGTATGTGAGGAAACATGCATAGGTCGGCGTAAGAGACGCTCTTTTGCCCGCTCAATCCTTGCATATTTTTCAGACTTTGCTCAAGGCTTCTCATCCTTTTGGCCATCTCATTTTGTTCTACAACTCCGGGGTTCTGATCCTGCCCTGGTACGAGCTCGCATTGAGGTGGTAGAGGATTAGTACTGGTAGCGAACCTATTTGGTTCCATTGAGAATGACAGTGCTTGGAATGTAAAAGAGGATGAGTCAAGGCTTGGCTTGTATGTGGCAGGCTGTGCCGTAGCTGGGCAAGGCGATGCAGAAAAGATGTTCATGCTTGCATCATTGGCCGACATTCGGGGATGAGGCTCAGAAGGTGATCCTGCAGAGAAGGCGGAGGTGGCTGGGTACCCAAATGGGGTGGCAGGGTAATTTATGGGAACATTAGAAGTCCCACTTGACCTGGAGAATAGTTCAGGGAATCCGGGGATGACACTTGGCGGCTCTTTCCCATTGTTCCAGTCATCCAACATTTCCAACATGCGGAGCCGTAGGATTCTATTTTCCTCCGCAGTTGCGGATTCAGGTGTGAGGACGGCTGAGATTGAGCTCTCCTCAGAGACGGGGACTGTTTGCAATGGAATTTCCGAAGACATTTCCACACTTCCTTTTGACCTGGTGAAGTAAGTGTGAGTACTGCTTCTGGTCCTAACAACAGGTAGTTGAACACCTCTCCTTGACCTCGTGAAGTATGAGTGCGAGGCCAGACTTTCACCAAACCAACCGTCTTTTCAAAAACCCTGAAAAAAAAATGCTCAATGACAAGCGCACGGTTAATTTGCAGCAAATAACAGATAGTTAATCTCACGTTGGGCATGATGCACCTATACAGTTAAGTGGATTACTATATGTCTGCTACGAGAGCATGCGTCATTCCGGTATTTTTCCTCTTATTTCCCTTTTTTTTCTTTTTTTTCTTTTGTTTTCCTTTTATTTTATTTATTTTATTTTTTGTAGTAAAAGAAAATGTGACCGGATCCGATGAGGATTGCCTACGTATCACGATGCTTATGTGAATCAGATCATTACGTAGTTCGAAAAACACGAATGAGCGTGAAAGAAGCAAACTCTTTATTATTGAAGCAGTCTATTACAAACTACATTTTGCAAAAGAAAAAGCAAACTTTGAAAATAAACCTAGACTCAAAAAATAGACTAAAAATCACCCTGATGAAAAAACAGGCAGAAGATGCTAAGATACAGATTTGACCTATGAATGCATTATGGTTTTAAAAATTGGTTTCCGCGGGGCGTCGTTCGGCCTCGCCGTGGTCCTAGGCGTGAGATCCCTCTCAAGTTGCTCTAGCTCGTGCATAGTCTGCTTGACATAAACCATTACTGCCGAAAGGAAGGTAACACTAGACATGTTCTCACATCGTAGACATCGTCTGGTGATGGCGTGGGCAACGGCTTTGATCCTATCTCTGGTTTGCTTCTTCTCTACAAGCAGGTGCTTTATCTGATCGCTGCATATCTTGAAGACTTGAACATCTTGCACGTGTTGATTCTTCAATCGCCGTACTTCCAATTTCATATGGGCTATTGTGTCATACCAGTATCTGCTTTCCATTTGGAAATCCTTGGCCTGACTAGCTGCTTTGATTTCAAGTGCTGCCATCTCTCTCTTTATTTTAGCAACAGTCTTCTCGTGGTCGCCTTCCAATTGATTCAGGTGTCTGCGATGCTTATCTGCTCTTGTATCCCACTGTGCCTTGAACTCTGCTATGATGTTTTCAGATTTCTCCAAACCATCTCGCCATTCCCTGATTTCACCTTTTAGCCCTTTTATCAGCTGCTCGTCCGATCGACGCCTTGGTTGTCTATCTGCGTCCAACCTTATTTGTTTGATCTGAGCTCTGAGCATCTCATTTTCTTGAGTTAACCTGTTCCGCTCTCCCAGATCGGTAGCAATTTGCACGCTGTGCTCGTATTTCATGCCTTCTACTTGTTGTTTTAATCTGCTGATTTCGGCACAATAACCTCTTTCCTTTGCTAACCAATCCCAATGCCTTTTCGATGACTCGGTGAAATCCCGGATGTGGGGTCTCTTAGCTGGCCTTTCATGCTCGAGTTCCCTTCTATACCATGCAAGGTAACCTGGCGCCGTTTTTCCCTTGGCTCGATCCCGCACGCAAGTATCTGATTTCAAATATTGACCCTCATTCCAGATTTGGCGAATCTTCGCTTCTGGGAATTGTCCGTTAGGACTTATCTCAACTGTTTGAGTGCTAAGATCTTCCTCATGAGGTACTGTCTGGCACTTTCCGAACTGTCTCAAAATTCGGCAGGGTGCGTAAGGTTGAATGCTCTTAAGCCCCATCAGTAAGAAATGAGTTTTAGCCGCCGACATATATAAGATCTCATCAACAGGTAACCATCCCAACGCCCATTGTATTTGGCTGGCAGTAAGAGCTTGCAAGAACGAGGTCCATGCCAGGACTCCTTTAGGCCAAGTGATCTCTCTGGTTCTCGTGTAAGATTCTTCTATGCGGGTTTTTTCCGGGGAACCATGGCTCAATACCCCGGAATGATGGCAGAGGTGCTCGGTCATCCATATCTGTAGGAGCAAGTTACAACCTTCGAAGAAATTTCCCCCAGCTTTACAAGTTGTGAGAGCTCGAAAGATGTCAGATACCACCATTGGCGCGAGAGTGCTGCCACTTTGCGTGAGTAAAGTGCTGGCGACCCCAGATATCTTCAAATCAATGTTTCCATCTTTTCTCGGAAATACCAGAAGACCCAGAAACGTTATCATGAACGCCACCCATCTGTGCTCGTCCCACTTCTGACGAACTCCTTTGCTGCACAGTTTGTTGATTGGATTATTGAATCCCCCCTCGTGACCGTATCTATCATATATGAAGCATGGAGTACAGAATCCGGCTGCTAGATCCGGGTTGTGGACCGTTCTAGGTATTTTCAATGAATCCAGGAACCGATGTACCGTGACGACTCTTGGGGCGACCAAGTATTTTTCCCTCAACGGGAGTTCAGTATTCCCGATGTATCCGGCCATTTCTTCCAAAGTTGGGGTGAGCTCAAAATCAGAGAAATGGAAAACATTGTGCGCCGGGTCCCAATAGGTAACCAAAGCTCTTATGATATCTCCCCGAGGCTGGACTTCCAACAGACCCACAAGACCTTTCAAATATTTCTTAACCTCATTTTGTCCTTCAACACCTAGATCATTCCACCATAGCCGTAATTTGACAGGGATTTTGGTCATTATTGAAAAATGTTCATTTTGCATCGTGCTCATCCTGCACATTTATTAAGGTGATTTTAACAAAATTGACTGACTCAAAAAATATATATTTTTTTTAGAGAGGATCAAGCTTTGCCCACGGCCTTTAAACACTTCAGAGACAAAGATTTTAAGGCTGTGCGGGTCTAAAAAAACGCTAAACAAGACCCAAAGGTGGCTGTTTATGCAAAGTCAGCCTTCCGGCGTCCCTTTCGGGAACATTTGGCTATTTATGATAAAACAATGTCACCTGACTTATTTACGACTCTATTAAAAATTTGACACATCTTTTATTTATTTATTTACTGATTTTTGGCTATTTAGAAAAATGGGGTTGAACCCGACGAGGGTTGCCTACGTATCTCACATCCGGTGAGAATCAAACCGGCGTAGTTCGGGCATATAGGAAAAAATCGAATAAACCTAGAAATCAGGAATGCGTATTTTTTTTGAAAAGAGATAAAGATTAAAAGAAACTATTTATTTTTTTTATATTATTTTTTTTGGAAAAATTTGGACTATTAGTCTGAATTCATAAAAGGGGTACTACGAAAGAAACAGCACATTCAACACATTTTTTTTTTAAATTTTTTTTTTTTACTTTTAAAATAAATAACCCCCCTTTTTTTGAAAGTGATAAAAGAAAAATTTTATATTTTTTTAATAACTCTCAATAAACAAGACAGTTTTGTTTTTTTTTTTTAGAAAAATTCCGGCGAGGTTTTGACACTACTTGGACATTGGTTTTATTTTCCAAAAATAAGTAATTATCTCCCCTACGCTGCTATTTTCCTCTTTTTTTTTAGGAACCGGTCGACATGCGGAACCGAAGCAAATAAATGCACAACACATATAGGAATGCAGCATGATGGTCTTTTCCATTTCTGGTTGCCTGTCCTAGACGGACCCAACCCCTGTGTTGAGTCCCCTAAGTCAAATGCAATATGATGCAAATAAGCGTTCCTACTAGGGATCCGGCATGAAGTTTCGTTATACTAGGTTTAAACCTTGGTATATGTTCTAGACTGTGTACCCGAGCGGACAACTCGAGTCGAGGAGGGGGCTACGTACCGGGGACCCGCGAGATCGTCCGGCTTTGTAACTTGTCCAACCTCTTTCTTATTTCAGGTATTGATACTAACAGAATAGGGAGTCTCGACCAGCGAGCTTCTCCCCGGAGGTAAGAAAAGAAGGGTTTCGGCACAGTTTATATACAGTTCAGATAATATCAAAGCGGTAAAAGACAACATTTAGCACGTTATGCAAAAACATGTAATAAATATCAAATAATAAAGCCAAATATAACAATTATTCTAAGCTCGAATTCTTGAACCCTGAACCAGTGGTTCTGGGTTCGTTTCCCCAGCAGAGTCGCCAGAGCTGTCACACCTCCTTTTTTCGCGCCCTCCCGAAGGGTTAAATGCGCGAATGGAGTTTTTCCAATTTAAGTGACAATATTCGAAAATGGGATTATTTATTTAATTCAGAGTCGCCACTTAGGAAAGGTTTGGCTTTTGGTGTCCCAAGTCACCGGTTTATCTTGAATCCCAAATCGAGGAGATTTTCGACTTTTCCAAATGAAGTCTGCGAACCAGAAATTCTAAGTAAGGAATTCTGTTGACCCGAGGGAAGGTGTTAGACACCCTCGAATCCCGTGGTTCTAGCACGGTCGCTTAAATTGTTATAATGGCTAAATATCTGATTTAAATACATATTATGACTTACGTGCTTTTATTAAGTTTAAAACCGCTTTTATTATTATCACTTATTTTTTATAGAATTGCAACGTCGTGAAAACGCATCTCGAACCACGTCACAATCAATGCACCCGTGATCGTCGACACATTTGGACTTCGTTGAGATTCGGATTTGGGTCACATCAATGTGCACCCGAATTTAAGAATGTGATTTAATTAAGCCGCGCCTACAGAGTCTAACGCGTTATTATCCTTGTAGAAGGCCATGAAATTTATTAAATGGCCTATCTTGAATTCTAAATAGTTATCATGATTATTTATTGAGGGCCCCGCAATTTTGCATCTTTATTTGGCGAGGCTCATCTCTATTTTAGAAAAAGGATATCCTAAAATGGCTACATTTCTAACGCATTTGTCTCTAAGACTAGAAGAAAAGGTACATGCTGATTCAATTATAGGCTTTTGTCTAATCCGGATTTTTGTCAGTTTCTGATTAACTACTTATAAAGTAAAAACGTCATGCCTCGCGAGGATGTTTCAGTCGAACAAAAAAAACTACATATGAGATTGATGAAATGCAATACCTAATCCGAATATTTCTTGAATTGAACTTAACTGAACTTATTTGGACTAGATTAAAGGATAACTGGCAAAGTAAAATACTTTAGTTTGGCAAGGAATCCTGTACGAGCTAAACGAAATACAACACTTAATCCGAACACTTCTCGAGTTGAACTCAACTAAGCTTATGTGGACTAGTCTTAACTAAACAAAAACTAGTGAAACCAGAACAGTATTGTATAGGGTCGAAATATACATGCCCACAAACAACTACAGAGTTAAAATACAACAGGGAAAACTCGGTCAAATATCAATACATACTTTCAAACTGCTGGATTATAAACTAATCAATTTTCACAAGCCTGTTAATGTACTATGAATATTACAGCAAATGCTTGAACTTTTTCAACCTTTTTCATTTCATGCTTTCAAACTGTTTCAATTACATCAATATGGGACTTGAAATGTGTACCTGAAAATGCTGAATGTGCAAAGGAGAAGAAGAAGAAGATGTGGAAATCAGCAGCAAAAGAAACAGGACTAGCAATAGCAGCAGGACAGGGCAGCAGCAAAACAAAACGAACAGCAGAAAAGGCTCAAGTGCAGAAATGCAACTATGGCCAATAGAAAGAAATAGCCAAATGAGAGCACAACCCAGTGGAATAGAATCAAGAACTCCAAGCAGACCAAACCAGTAGTGAACCAATGGAAAACACTTGACTAAGTAGACACAACTGGAACTTCAAACAATCAGAGTTGATTTCAACGAGTTTAAACAACTGAAAACCCAAATAACAAATAGGAAGAAACAATTTCTGATTGTAGATTGTATAATTTCTGTATCTCTTTGTATGTCTTTCAAGCTTTCTTTTTCAACACTCCTCACAGTGTGTTCCCCTTTCCTTTATTTTCTGATCTCCTCTCCCCTCTAATTCTGTATTTGCTCCTATGCCTCACTCCCTTTTTTAGCTCTCTAGCTCCCTCCCTCTAATTCTGTATCTCCTCTCCTTTTATAAGCCTCGACACCATCTCTTTTAACAGCCTCCTTTCCAAATGTCACAGTACCCCTCCCATGTGTCTTTTACCTTTTCAGATCCCAATTAGTTATTTAAGTATATAACCCCATCAATATTCCCTGGCAGACTTTCCTTTCCTATTTTATTAACTAAAAGCAAGCATGGGCAGTAGAATATATCTGACAGCATATGCTGTCAAACAATTTTTTTTTTTAAAAATCAAAAGCCTTCCTATGCAGGAAAACAGGCTGTGCACAAGTTCACATGCCATCAACTCAGATTTCAATTAACAGATCAAGCCTTAGGTTTCTGAAATCACATTAACAGCTATAAGTACCTGGACTTGGTTCTTAATTGATTCAGGCAAATGTTCAATAGAAGCAAGTCAATTTGTTATTGTTCGGACAGTTGAAACTAATTGACGACATATGTCGACTCGACTATATTAATCATAACACATACAACCGTAACCAAAAATCAGACATTCAAAGTATAGGGCAACATGACTTGAATTGTACTGGCTAAACAAAATTATACTTCGAGGGATCAGTTAATCAAAACAAATTTGGAACACAACCAATACACATGCCTTATCAGAACAGAAGGGGAGGGATTCAGGCAAATCCAGAGGTTCAAACAAAGTGGACAAACAAAAGTTGATAAAATTAAAACAAATATGAACAGTCTTTTAAAACAAATCACACGGCTAAAAACAAATAAAGGAAAGAAAACAAGACTCACCTCAAATCTTTTTAAGGAACAAATCAGAAAAATCCACCGGTGTTTGAACAGACCTTCTTTAAGGTTGAATGGACTTTTAAACGAAGTGTTTCTCGGGTGAGAAACACCTCGATTAAGGTCCATTAGACCTTAATCTCTTCGTTTTGAACAAAACACGGAACGTGCACAGGGAAAACTAGAGTTAAAAAACTTAGATCTGGGATTCGTGTTTCCCTGGTTAGATTCGGACCAAACCAAGTATGGTTTGGTCACGAGGAGGGTCCGGGGAGTGTCTGGTATGAAACTGGGGTTGGTTGGGTTAGATCGAGTTTGACTCGAATCTTCAAATGAAGATTCGAGGACCTGGGGGGTGATTCGAACCAAACGGTTAACAGGTCTATGTTCAGGGTGGTGAGGGGGTTCTATGGTGTTCAAGTGGAGGTCACCGGCGTTCAGGCCGCCGGGTTTTTGGTGAAGGTGTGCAGGGGCGGCTAGGGTTTGAAGGGGATGGGTTTGGTGAAGACGAAGGCGGGGGTGTTGGCTAGGGGGCAGGGTATGGTGAATGGTTTATATAGTTAGTGGGTGGGTGAACCTCGACCGTTAGATCAATCTAGATCTACGGTCTGGATCTGAAGGCTTAAATGGAACGGTGTCGTTTTGAGGGTTGAGGGTTGGGGTCGGTCCGGGTAAGATGGGTCGGGTTTATTGATGGGTTATGGGGAATTGATCTTGGCCGTTGATCACTCTGAGATCAACGGCCCAGATCAGGCACGACTCAAACGACGTCGTTTGGACGTCCTGGGCATCAGGTGGCCTGGACCGGGCAGGCCTGGGTCTTGGGCTGTTTGTTTGGGCCAATTTTGTTAAAATTGGCCCAAGTCCGGAAGGGAAGGGGTCTTTTCTTTATTTTTATTTTTTTTTATTTCCTTTTTCTTATTTATTTTAAAACAAAACTAAGCCAAAAAATCAAATTAAAATTAAATACACACTCAAATACAATTATTTGCACACATACTAAAATATTTCAAAACAGGTAAAGTCAAACCAAATAAAATCACGGACGAAAATGCCTATTCATGATTTTCTATTTAACGACCGGATTACGGTTTGAATTATGCAGGACACATATATTTTTTTGAATTTTATTTTAATGAAGTAAATAAATAAAAATGGGTCAAAGTCACAAATAAATCAACAAGGTGCCGCACAGAAATCCGAAAATTGTACAGCAGGGCCAATTATATTTTTTTTATTTCTTTTTGGAGCGATTGTCGCGCGAAAACAAAAATCACGTGCTCACAGTATATAGTTGAATTGCACAGATTTATTTGGTAGTCTGGTCCTAGCCTCGTCACTACTTCGTCGAGGTTGGGCTAGGCACTTACGAGCATATGGGGTCGGTTGTGCTGATACTACACTCTGTACTGTGTACAGATCCCGGAGCAGCAGCTTTTGGACCGTAGATTGGGTGGCTGCCTTTAGTCCACGTGGAGATCCAAGGTAGTCCTGCAGGCGTCCGCAGGCCCTGGCGTCTCCCTCTATCCCTTTACTCCTGTTTCATTTACTTAGTTCAGAAACAGTGTATCTTTTATCTTTCAGACTTTGTATGTAGCATTCTTAGATCGTCTGTGAAACTGTGGCACCAGTTCTGGGTGGTCGAGGCTCAAACAATTGTATTAGATACATATTTCAGATAGTTTACTGCATTTCTTCCACTTTTTGTAATTTTCGCTGTCTACACGTTATTGCTTTTATAATTGTTAAAGAATATAAATTGGTAAAAAGGTAATTTGTTCAAACAGTCGGCTTGCCTAACTCATATTAGTAAGCGCCATCACGACTCCTGAGGGTGGGAAATCCGGGGCGTGACATTAATATTGACTGATTTTGTGATGTTTCTTTCTCCAGCATGTATGTTTACTTTATTATATATGTAAGCAAACTTTTATTTGGTTTTGTAAACTCTTTTTTGTTATTTAGATAAACATAGTCGTGTACCCTTATATTACATTTATTATAAAAGAACTTTATTTTATTCAAATCTAGCTACATTGTTCAAAGTATTATATTTATAGGATTTTAAATGTGAAAGAGTTCTATAGTTATATGGAATATTTTTTTTTGCTAAAGGCGAAGTAGTATTTAAATAATTAGAAAAATAACAAAAGTTCCTAACATGATTGCATATGATCATTAACCGAATTAAGTATGATAACATGATAAAAAAAGATAAATTTTATTTTTAATTTAAATTCAAATTTTAGGACTTTATCTATAAATTTAAAATAATCTTTTAATTCAAATTCCGTATATATATATATATATATATATTATTGTATTTAACTAAAATAGTCAAATATAGAATAAAGTTATTATATACTATTGACATTTATTAGCTTACCACTTGACTTAGCCATAATATCAATTATATATGATAATTTTCTTACTTTAATAAATAATATAGATAGTTGCGTGTATAAGTATGACACGAGGGGGGTAAATAATTTTTAGCTGAATACTAAAATACAAAGCAATAATAATAATTATCTTAAAAAGAGTCCTAAGAAAAAGATGTTTAGACATTGACAACCGTACTGTGAATAGATTCCTAAGCTTCACAATCCCATTTGATGTCATTTCAGTTGTGGAGTAATACCTAACAAATACTAAATCAATCATAATTTCATATCTACTTATCAATCTTTAATATGCACATAGTTATCTATATGTCAAACACCAATGAAAGCAAATAGTAAGAGTACTTGCATTATCCCTTTGGAGATGCCCAGTTAGTTTGGAGGGTGGTCATTCATACAGATGATTTGGGATTGATCCTCCTTCAATGCTTTTTAGGTTGAGTCTGTCGCACAAGGTTTGCCTAGTGCGGTTTACATTCCTTGTACGGTTTGCAGGTTGTTACATAGTGGGAAATTTATGCAGTATGCATAGAGTGCTCACCCGAAAGACAAAGACTATAGCGATTGCAGGTTTTCCTGAAAGTTTCCAAAAAAAAAAAGAGTACTTGCATTAAGGTGAATGAAGGTGTCGTAAAAGAGCTCAAATGGCACTAGTGTTCTTGATTAAAGTTTTATGGTACACAAACAGGTTATATACAAGATAATTAAAAGTAAATATTTATAATAAAGATTAATTAGTTAGTACATGATAAAACTAGGTAACTAATATACTATCGGATTTTAAATTATAATGATAGTGTAAAAATATAAATTGTGCTCAAAGATCCTTCTTAAAATTGGAGCAACCACCAACTACGAGCAAGGAGAAAAGGAGATGACTTATCACGCTGTAATACTACTTTTTCTCTAGACGGGGTGCATTCGATTTATCGATTCGATTTTGATCCTTATTGATTATCGATTTGTACATATGCTTATCGTTATTGTTTCAATAAGGTTTTGATTTTTTCGATTTCAATTTATCGATTTTTTCGATTTCTCGATTCGGTTATCGATTGCACCAATAAGAAAATTTGCGGGATTCCACGGAAGGTATATCGCTATAAACACGCCTAACTAATATGGTCAAAAAGAAGCTAAAATAAGACGAACACCATTTATAACATAAAAATTGTGTCAACAAACACATGCAACGAAACTAAAGTAAGGGATCAAATGTATGCCACCAACTCTCCAAGGGTATAAAATCATTCCCCCTTATCGGTATAAAAGTTATCTTTTTAATATATCTTATCGGTTTATCGATAAACCGATAACCGAAGAGGACAAAATCGAAATCGAAATCAAAATCGATAACTCGATAAGAAAAATTTCGAAATCGAAATCGATAAATCGATAAACCGATATCGATAAACCGATAACAAATAATCGATTCGATTTATCGATAAACCGATTCGAATGCACACCCTAATCATACATCTCAAAATTCTTCCATTCATTATTAAAATTTATGTCAAAGACAAACTAAGAGTTAAAAGGTGTGGCACTATTCTTCATTTTGTATCTTTTTTTAATTTCTACATCTAGAGGAGTTGGAAATATTAATTAGAATCAATTTACTTTCATCTTTTGATCAATCAAATAAATAACTTTTGGGTATTAGCTTCTTTTGGTAACATTTGAAAAGGATGTACATCCATTTCCTTTTTTTATTTTCTTTCCCCAGAGAGGTACATGGAATATAACTTTCCATTAGATAAAGTTGTGACAACCATGAATATTCCTTATGTTGCATAAATGTTATCCAAATTCAGATATTTGTATCATCGTATGTCTGAAATATGAAATACACCAATGCGGCAAAATGGTTAAAATAAAATAATTATCCACCCATATTATTAATTAAAAAATGGGTTGGATAGTGAACATTTTAAAAACAGGTCAAATATGGATAAAAACCATGTTATCTATTTAGAAAATGGATAACTAATGAGTATAACTCTTACATTTGTAAAGCCTCAAATTAGGGGTTCATCAAGTTTGGGAGACTAGGAGTTCTCCCAAAAGTGATCATATTCAAGAAGTCATATTCATATTATCCGTCGGTTAACCCCCTTTTATCCTTATTAAATATGAGTTTGGTCGGATAATTCACCTGTTTTTTGTATTACCTATTTTCCCGCTCATATTCGACCCGACCCGCCCGTTTATCACTCGTACTTGTAGCAGTAGGAGTACTTTTAATAAGATTCAAACAACATAGGCCATAATGGTACATTGTTTATTAGTATTCATAATTAAAATTAGAACAACAATACTTGTGTTTGTTTGTTTAATATCTGAAACTACTCTTTTTGAATAATGGAATTTGATGAACAATTATCTGTTTGCATTGATGAAAGCAGCTTCACTTGCAAATGTAGGTCTCTTTTGTCTAAATTAATAAAGTGGCCAAACTCCATGCGTTGCTTCTTTGTTTTACTTGGAAAAAGTTTGGCCCACTGCTTTCTCATTATTGATTACTATTATGTGACTGTATTATAAAGATATTGCCGGTGATAATTGCTAATTAATTCAACTAATCACAAGGCCCTGGCACATCTTAATTACTAGTACCTGTTTCCTTTCTTGATTTTGACTAATATTTTACAAATTAGTAATATTTCCCTCCAGAGAGTAAATTAGCACAGATATATTGACTACTTGAAATAAGAATGCCCTTTTGGAGGAACAAATATTTGTGGTTCTCAGTTAGAAAAAGTTAACTTAGTGCTTTTTATTTATTTTCTTATTCTTGCGATGCCGTTATGTTTTTTATGATTTTTATTAATGGTATTGTTCTATTATTTCTTTTCGTCGTCTTTTCGTCTTTTTGAGCCGAGGGTCTATCAAAAACAGTCTTTCTACCCTCTCGGGGTAGAGGTAAGATCGGCGTACACACTTCTCTTCCCAAACCCCACTCGTGGAATTTCACTTGGTCATTGTTATTGTTGTTGTAGTTAGAAAAATAGTTAGAAAAAGTTAACTAGCTAGTGTTCTCGAAAAATGAGCTTATGGTTACTTATGTTTTTGTTTCCCTTCCATTCTCAGAAAAATAAAGTACTAATTGCAAAAATATGGGCATTCTTTAGTTTGTTGTCGAAATCATATATGATAATTAATGTAATGGAGTAACAGCACTACCCCGTTTGGAGCTGTTCTTGAATACTACGTACTCAGTGTTTTTTTCACAATAATAAAGATTAAGTAGTATTACCGTTCACTATTAATTATTTTGAAAAAGTTTGAAAAAGGCCAAAAAGTTTAATTTGAATCTTTGAATTAGGAATATATGTAACTGATGTGAAAAATATGCGTGATATATGTTGATTCATTAAAGCATATCCTTTAACAAATGGCTGGCTCTGAAAAATATAAATATATAATCAATGCCTATAATACAACTCTGAAGTGGACTGTATATAATACTTGATGTCTAAGGAGAAGTATACTCAAAATTGGAGTAATAAATACTGAATTTCATTCTGTCAAAAATAAATGAAAGGATTTTCACCTTTAATTTCCTGATCTATTAACAGTTAAACACCAACCCTCTCCGGTAAAACTTCTCTATGTCTCAACATACACTGTTATATTAAATCATACATTAATGCACATTCTTGCCTCAATTTAAAATTATTTTTTACCTATGGTAAATTAGTATAATTTGATGCAAATACCGGAAGGGGTAAATATTTATCCCCCATCCACCATTCACTTTTTTATGGTTTGCTCATTGCACATTTAATTTACTACTCCGGAATAATTTTTAAAACTGAGAAGCAATAAATTGGTGAGAAGAACAGAAGCATAAGAAAATTCCAAAAATGGGAAAAAAAAGACAAGAATATAATATAGATGGTGGCCAAAAAAGGCAGGAAACGTGGGAATAGACAGACAAGTAAAAAGTAGAAGAAACATTGAATGGGGTATATATGCTAGGAGAAGAGGTTGAGACACGCTGTTTTCTTCATTAGTTTCAATCACGGATCTTGGTAAAAATTCGAAAATCCGAACCAAAACGAAAACCAAACCAAACAGACCAAAAAAATCGATACTTTTTAGTTTGGTTTGATTTTGATTTTGAAATTCAAAAACTGATCAAATTTGGTTTGGTTTTGGTTTCAATTAAAAAAAACACGGATCAAACCGAATATAGGAGTACCTATTTTAAATTTATTATTACACCTATATATATGTATACTTTTATACAAAGTTTTAAATTTTTTATAGTAAATAATAGTCGTTTGCACTTTTCGTACAGTTCTTTACCTTTATATTTTAGTTTAATTGGTAGTTTTCTTTTGTTAAGTGTAAGAATCTATTTCATGTTAAAAATAATATATTTTTAATTGAGTCCTTAAATTATTCATCACTATTTGATTCAATATCATCAATATATCTTGGTAAATAATAGATTTCTCAAAGGGCAATTGATTTGATAGTGTTACGTTGAAAATGTGGTCGCCGAAATGTGTGTTTGGTAGTGTGTCTTATATTTAAGAAAAAACCGACAAATAATCGAAAAAGCGACATAAACCGAATCAAGAAAAAAACGACTTAATTGGTTTAGTTTTAAGAAACCGACTTAGTTGGTTTGGTTTCTTTTTAGGGAAAAAACCGATCCAAACCGAACCATGAGCACATCTAGTTTCCATCAAAATAACACATGCATATCTCTCTCTATATATAGATATCTGTATTATTATTATTATTACTAAAATTCCCATTGGAGTATCTTTTTTATTATACTATAATAAGCTATTGTAACTGTAATGCCTCCTTCCTTACATAGTACCATAGCATTAAATTCTCAATCAATAAACATTTACTACTACTTCTTTTCTTGCTATAACTATTAAACACAAAATAATATTTCATCATTCATCATCACGCACAAAGTGCAAGTCCTAGTCCCACTTTCTCTTTACCTTATTGATTCATATGAAGTTTCCCACATCAGATAATTCATGTACTTCTCTCAAAGTTGAAGCACCATTTCTGTCCCCAACTACTGTCCTCTCCAATTTCCAAAATAAGTTGCAGTCCGAGCAGAAAATGGAAAGTCAAACAACAGAAGAAGTGCCACAAAATCAAAGAACAGATGAACAAGAAAACAATGATCTTATTTTAGATCTAAGCCTATGTAATACAGACCACTTGTTCAAGTCAAATATTCAGACAAGTTCATCATCGGATCCTAATTCTCGAGGTAATAATAACAACGAAACTGAGCCACGGGTATTTTCTTGCAACTATTGTCAAAGAAAATTTTACAGTTCTCAAGCACTTGGCGGCCATCAAAACGCACATAAACGAGAGAGAACAATGGCCAAAAGAGGTCAAAAGATTAATTCAGCAGCTGCTAATTTTGGTTATGACAAATATTCAAGTATGGCTTCACTTCCATTGCATGGCTCATTCAATAGGTCTCTTGGAATTCAAGTTCACTCTATGATTCACAAGTCCAGTAGCCCATTTGGTGCACCCTTGTACGGACATCCAGGTTGGTCAATTCGACGGCCTATTGATCAGCAACCGGCTATTGGTCGACTTGCTCCGCCAGATTGTTATAGCAATAATACTTACAACGGTGGAACATCGTCAGGTGGTGGTGCGGCTAGGTTTGATAACAATATTCAAAAGTTTCCTACTGTGGTTGATGGTATTTCAGCATACAGATGGGATAGTGGTGGTGGTCCTCATATTTCCAAGAGTAATAATCAAGAAGAATTGAAGAAGCTTGACTTGTCTCTCAAACTCTAGGAGTCCTAGTAGTAGAGTTTTAAGTTGGTTTTTTCTTACAATTTTTCGTCCTTTGTTTTATTCAGATTTTACTTTCTTTTTCAAGTTTCGTACTTAGTAGCATATCTGGTCGGGTTAATTTAGGTCCACTGTAAATGTTCTTATGCGGCCGGCTGCAGTAGTACTCTAGCTGCAGACGACTAGTTAATTCTTATGATGTGATTTGCAACATTTTGGTTTAAGATCATGCTCAAATCTTGCCTTCAATGGTACATTAAATAATTGAGTTCAAAGTTTACAAGTACAAGAAATGCATGTTTCACAACCCATATATACAAACAAATTAACTGTACATTTGGCCTTGGAAATTGATGAAGGGAGCCTAACGGTCAAATTGTATCGGGGTTTGAGCCGTGAAATCACTAATATAGGCGTCATATATCACACCTCTTCCCGGACCCTTTTTATATATCTGTAAGATCATGAGATCGATCTTGAACGTGACGAAAATGTCACATGCTGACAAAAATCGGTACTGTTAATGAATTAATAACAACTACTACAAATAATCTTGCACTTTCTATGGCTGAGATTTTATCCAAAATGGGCAGTGAACAGTTGCTGAAATAGACTATCTATTGAGGGGTCTTTCTCATTGAGTTGGTGAAAGCATGTGGAAAGTATATAAGTTTCTGTAATGACTCTTGTCCACGCTCACTTTGATATCTTTTCAAGTCTAATAAAACATTTTTAAGCTATTCAATCACATCATTATCGTCATATATTTTAATGCTGTAAAATCTTGATTGCATTGATTTCTTACCTAAGAAATCTTTTAAACAGGAACACTCCACAATTTGGTGGGACCAAATTAGACTTTATGATGGATTTAAAACTTAATCATGTCATTTTCTCAAAGTAAAATCCAACTCAAAGCAACAAGCAAGAACAACTGACCTCCACTTAATTAATTACAAAGCATGATGTGCATGTAAAGATAGTTCATGATTAATGTTGAAGAAGAGACACTTGGCGCGTGCAAGAGAACATCCTAAATTGTCTATGTACGTGAAATCCAACGAAATTAAAGGTGTAGGGTTGGTGGGCATACTGAAATAATCAGAGTAAGTCAAGAAAATATGTTTCTCTAGTGTTTTTATGGCAGGAAAAACGACAAATAGTTTGAAAGCTTAAAAATGGACAACGTGGGCCAAATCTATGTATTTTCATTGCTTGATTGATGGTACTTTCTCCCTGTCATTTTTTCAGCAGCTAATGAAAGCAATATGTACAACTTAGCATCTCCTCAACCACCACACTTAATCTCATTTTGCTACTTTGATCCAAAGCATAAGCAAAAAGCCATATGTATTTGACATTCCAGCTATCAAATAAACAACGGAAGACTGAAATGACAATGGCCTTTAAAAGGAAGGGACACGTGAGTTTTCACTCTCTACGGCTAGAATGGATTAGAATAGATATTTTCAAGAAACTGTCTTTCTGATTTTGTATCATATCCACCCTTCAATTATATTACTAGGAGTATTATTTTGTGAACCTTCAATTAAGGATGTCTCTTAAGAAACTGCATTCATTAGAGCCTAAATGGAACAACATAGACAGTAAACGCATTCATATAACTGACCCCAATTTGCTTCTGTAAGACTGTAGTATAGTAGTGGTAATAGTTATTGTTAACTACCGATAATGCCACTTGCAAGAGGAGTTATCTATACAAAAAACCAAAGATTAAAGAATAGTCTTCAACTAATTTTCTATACTCCAATCCACTTTAAGTAAAAAAAAATTTGGCTCTTTTCACACACATTATGAAATTCATCTTTTAGCATTAATTAAGAATGAAATTAACCATATTAACTTTAATTTGTTCATTGGAAATATAACAAACTACTCCTAGGCTCTTTACTCCAAAGATAACATTGGAAAAAAGAAGTTTAATTCCTTCTAAATCTATGAAAAAATCAAATATTATGGACCACAAAAAAAAAAAGATGACCAAAAAATCACTTAAAGTGGAACGGAGGTAGCATATAACGCATAAGTTTCACACTAAAACGAAGCAATACGTCGGACACTGCATGTTTTTGTTATTTTTGGCGGTGACGTGAAAAGTACTTTACTCATTCGCGAGTCACTCATTTTCTACATCCCATATTTCCAGTAAAATTAATTGACAAGGAATTTGCCAGTAATTCTTTGCTAACTATGAGGTGAAGGAAATTGCTTTCCACCTTTACTCAAGGATAAAGAGGACAAGATACCTATATACCGAATGCTAAGAGGTCATTAAAAGAAAAGGTAGTACTAAATAATCAAAAGACATGAAGTAATGACAAGCAACCTGCAACTTAGACTTACGTCATTTTTACTGAAAATGCTTTTTCCCCTGTTTGGTAGGTTAAGAAACTGTTGAAGAAAAAGGAAATGTCCACTTTCCCTTTCCATGTGCTTTTCAGGGAGAAACTGCCAGTTTATCTGTATGCTTAAATGATCTATAAGTTGGTTGTAGCCAGCACAAACCAGCCAATATGGTATGACCCAGAGGAGATATACAATGCTACTAGTTGTCTCAGATGTTGCTTTCCCTTGACAAAGCAACTCCCACCCATGACGATAACATTTAGACAAGGAAAGCAACAACATTGAATAAATCAATTCAACCACTAATATAGCACAACAAAAAGACGTTTTCAGTCAAACTACAAATGGCAATAAAAGTTTCCACTTTTTTGAGGGTTTGACCATTTTAAACCATTAAACTCAACATACAGTACAGGTGTTTGTAGTGGTAGAAAATTGATGGCCATTAACTTGAGACTACGAGGAAATAACATGCACATTACCAGGGCAATAATTGATCTAGGCGACCAATCCTCTCTTCCCCATTACTGGATATAGCTTAGACCATACAAAAAGTCTGTTGAATCAATGAATATATATCATACTTGGGCTCAATCATAGTGAGTGGATGCAGCTAAACAGTGAGAATTATATGAATTACAATGAAAAACTAACCTTCAAGCAAAATAAGACAACTTCTACATAAAGCTGTACCTTTCATAAATTCTCCCAGATAACATTAATTAGCTTACTAAATGGATAAGGGACTCCAGATATAGAAATAGCACATAACAGTGAGTACTTTTTCAATAAGAACTCCAAACAAAGAGAGTTGAGTTAGTCTGAGAAATAGCAAATACCTAATACATCATCTCACAAGCATGCATACAAACAGGAGTGCAAGAGTCCACTTAAACCAGCATCAAATGTCAAATGCAGATAAGTGTAATGTATCAAGCCTAACCTTCCCAACTAAAAAAAGGAAAGAAAATTTGACTAGATATTAGATAACTCTATAATATATCCAATGCATCTACAGCTAATGCTGACATCTACCACCATTAAAAGCTAAAGGTATCTTGGTTATACTAAGTTACAAACGGATGGAGGAAAGCTGAAGGAAGCATGTATGCTGCATCAAAAAAGATATGATTGAAGATGTGCAGTAACTGCAGCATAAAATGCGAAACAGTCTATACCATGAAATCAAGAATACTAGAAAATGACAAGAAAAAGAAAGGGACAAAAGAAAATAAGATGGTCTAGCCAAATATAATTTACCTTTACCAGCAATACAGAAACTGGATAGTGTTTTCTGAAACAGGAAGAAACAACAGCCATAAGAGGACATGGTTAAAACGAAACCTCCCGAAGTCAAAAGAGGAACCTTTCTACTGAAGTAGGCCACACTTACCAATTTGCTACTAAAAATTATGACGTACTGGATACTCTCTATGCATCAGTAGTATCTTGAGTAGAAGGTCAACATATAGCAGTCTGAAAACTTAACAAGTAAAAGTGGTGTGGCAGAGAGGTCAAGTAAAAGGAGAAACCTATAACCCCAAACACATTGGCTTCATGGCAAAGCCCCTACCTACACTTTGCTAACCATGTAGAGAAAACCTTGTAAATTGAAGAATGTGGTCTTAATTTTCAAATTCATACAATACATCACCTAATTAGTAATGTTATTTCCTTTCTTGTTAGTAAATGCTGATTTTGGTTGATGTAGAACGAAACCTTGAAGACAAACAAATCAGCATGGCCTGACTTCCAATTGAGCTAAAACAAAAGTGTCTCTTTCTCATTCCAATTATAGTATCTCTCAAGTTATGACACCCAGAGCATGCTCCATAATGTAAAGTAACTCAACAACGCAACATTGGCAGGAGAAATGCAACCCCTCTCCCTATTTCTTCTCCATGAATGATTTGGCTTTTTCCATCCAGCGGATAAATTCAAGTTTATCTTTGTTCGCCATGTATTGATGTAAGAATACACAAAATTCATCATTTATTCCCCTTGTCTCTAGGAAATCATAAAGAGAATCCTGCAGTTCATCATCCAATTCCCTGCAAATCACAAGTTAAAAAAAGAAAACCAATCAAACTATCAGGCAAACTGCAATTGCTAGCAATTGGAGTACATCAGTAGCACAGGAAAAGGAAAAAGAAAGAGAAATATAGATGAACAATTAGGAGTAAGATCACCAAAACAAAACCGATCAAAACTAAATAATGACTGCTCACAAACTCTCAAATTTAATTATTCATTATTAAACAATGCAAGAATGATTCAAAAATGGCAGTAAAAGAGTTGAGGAAATTTCAAAATGTTCAGTTTCACACATTTCCGACTCCTGAAGTTCTTACCAACCACATAAGCAGGTTCAACAGAAAACTCAAATAAGAATTTTTGGCAAGCCAGATGGAGATTAGGTAATTAAATCTTAGATACATACTTAAAAGGAGGGCCTGCATAAGGCTGATCCACTCTGCCATTTTGCCCACGCACGTAAACTTTACGAATCTCAATGTTGTTCGGCCATGCAGAGCAAACGAACTCCAGCACATCATTGCCTTCTCCTTTGAAAACGTTCACAATCATGGTTATGTGAAGTTGCACATCATCAGCAACAGATGCATCATTACCTTTTTTAACAGGAACAGATGCATCAAACATGGTTACTTCAACTTTAATTTCTTCATTCTCTCCAAATTTCTTGTTTAATTTAATCCATTGCTCTCCAGGTCTTTCATCAATGATAAATGAATTAAATTCTGCAATAGGCTGCAGTTCGGTAATTGCAAAAGATTAGCACTAGAGACATTGCTGAATCACGCTATTCAATATCTGACCAAATAAGTAAACAACTAGTCAAAATAATTAAATAATACAATCCATAAGTTACCTTATGCAACACGAATAAGTATACCACGAGTTGCATCCATACAACAGAGCATAAATAAATAAACAAAATTATTAGATAGCTATTGTTAAAGACAATCGTGGAGCCAGAAATTTCAATGGAAATCCAAAAAAAATTAGAATGCAACACCAGGGAATTTGACACAATACTACAAGTTTCCCTTATGTCATGGAGATTCAACAATTAATATATGTATAAAAAGTTTTGTTACTCCATTTGCACAGTATAGTTTCCCGACGAAAGGGATTCAATTGAATCCCCTCAATTAAACTTAGCTCCGCCCTTGGTTAAAGCTAGTCCACATCTCATGTATCAGCCAAGAGTACACATCTCTATAGCACTGCAAACTCCTGTTCTAGCATTTTCAGGGTTTAATTACCACAAAGTATATTCAGTAACATATGTAGATTGTAATAGAAATCTGGGTGCAGTAACATTCAGATCTGATCATGTAAAGCACTAACTGTGTTATATTACAGGAAATTGTGCTAAATGAACACATGTATGTCTCATCTATTAGGTGACCCAATATTTAAAAGTCTTGGATACTTCAGATCATATGATGATTTAGCTAACAAGCAATATCTAAGATCTTCTTGTCCTTGTGATTTTTTCAAAAGTAAACAAAAGTTTCTCGTTTTGGTTCGAGAATCGGCTTATCCTATCTATGGTGTGGAACAGATCAGTGCTTTTAACATGGAATCCTCAACATCTTTGACCACCCGGGGGGGGGGGGGGTGACAATGGTTCTTTGACAAGGTTCATCTTTTTCATGGTACGAAGGTATCATATGAAACTCCTATGTCTATTCAACTCAGCTAAACCTAATAAATTGATAAAGGTTCAATTGCCTGCTCAAGGGGACTACCTGAAATAAACAAAATAAACTATTACGCTAGACCACCATCATATATTACCTTAGTTTGCAGCCACCACTTTAACAAATAAGCAAATAATCTCGTATTTTGTTTACTAGCTTTTCTTCCTGAGCCTAATGTATGTATAGCTCGAGATTGAGGCGTAGTAGTAGTAGCAGCAGCACTGGCAATTTCTCAATTGGCAATCCATTTATTCACCAAATTTTGTACACTACCTCAGCAGTTCAGAAGAGTGAAAAAATCAATTAGAATTGGAAAATATTTTAGCACTTCCCTGCCCAGCAATAATTCTCTTGTTTCGAATCCAACTTTAGTGCAACCAATTCCCACATATTCCGACAAGGAAGGGACCAAAACTAACAAGGAATGAGAAAGAGGGTACCTGAGAGGGAGGAGAACGCTCAAGCTCGTAGCGAATCTCATAGCGAAGGAGTCTCAGAATGTTCCCTTCAAATGCTTCCTTGCGCATCTCCGATATGTAACTTCTACTCAAATTAAAGATGACTGGCCGGGGTTGCTGCTGAAGCAAAAGCCTTTTGGCCATTCCTCCTAAGGGTCTGACTATTCGCCGAGCCATTGCCGATGGAATGAATAGGCTAGTTCCCAAAGGAAAGCCAAGGGCTTAAGGAGGGTTTATAACAGTTTTCAACCATTCCTCATTTTTATGTGGGAGAAATTAAAAAATAGCCATATTTACAAGTGGTCTTTAAAAAATAATCACATTTTCAAAAGTCATCGAAATTTAGTCACTTTTCATGTAAAGATAAATCTGAACGAAAACATTGTTCAGAATTCGGAAAATACTTCAGTATAATATACTGGAGTTACAGCAAAGTATACTGGAACTCCAGCATATTATACTAGAGTTTGAAGTTCCAGCAAAGTATACTGGAACTCCAGTATATTATACTGGAGTCCAGCAAGTATAGTTGTCCAGTATAATATACTGGAGTTTGGAGCACCGGTGCTCCAGTCTCCAGTATAATATATACTGAAGTTTGGAGCACCGGTGCTCCAGTCTCCAGTATATTATACTGGAACCAGCAAAGTATACCAATCCAATATAATATGCTGGAAGTTCATGCACATGTGCACCGAACTCCAGTATACTATGCTGGACCGGTCTCTGTTGCAGCAAAATAGTGGCTATTTTTCAATGACTTGGCAAACACTGGCTATTTTTGAATGACCAGTCCGAAAACTGGCTATATCGTGCTATTTTTACATTAATTCTCAACTATGTACTAGTTGGGATTTTATACTTGCATACATGATTAGATGGATGATGGATAAGAAGAATTAACCTAAATAGCCACCCACCCAACAATTGAAATTAAAAATAGTCGGTGAATGTATAATATATGTATAATCCATATATAATGTGTGCAATCGTGTATAATCAATGTATAATTTATATATAAACCGACTAAGAAAAGTAAACAGTGAATTCAGTCAGACTCGAGGTACTTAAGGTAGTCCTTATTAAAGAAAGAAAGAGACACTTGGGTAGTGCTGTAAAAGAAAGGACGCCGTAGATTAACTGAAAGAATTGTAACAGTAAATACTCATTTTTTCAGGTATCTCATATCTGTAATATATTTAAACGACGCCTGGTTCGAATTTGGACGAATAGCAGAAAAATGGCTTAAGTGCCTTCTATTATAGAAACTAGTAAGGTGTAGCCCGTGCAAAAGCACGGGCCCAACATGAATAGAGTATTCTTACGGCTCTTACATTCTAGGAATTTTTACATTTTTATGTCATATAGAAAACTATATTACCTTCAATGTTTAAGGTTTGATATAATTACATTTAGTATACCTAATTACCAATTTTATACCATAAGGTGTTTTAACTGTACATTAATTGTACCTTATATCACTCCTAAATTAATGGTACCGTATATTCTTCCATATCTCCACACCCCCCCCCACGTTTCTCTCTCCCAACCCCACACCCTCACCCACGCACCACACACTTACATTTCAAACCATTATTCTCTCTGCTAAAACCAGAAAAATAATTGAAACTCTCTACCATTAACGTCCAAAATCAAGTTTTTTCTTCTACAACCAGTCAAAATTGAAGTCAAATCTTCAAAGTTCATACACAACAATAACTTTTGATGGTTATGATTTCGGTTCCTTCAGTAATATAAGAGGGAAGGAAAAGAGAGCAGCAATTCCACCATTGACAACCATTAAAAAGCTTTAAAGTTTTGAATTCAAATTTGGGTTTTCAAAAATCATTATTTATTTGGATTGGTTGTTGTTGGAAATAATTGAGAATATGGTTTGGAGTTTATATCTCAATTTTGAGGGGTTTTGGAGAAGATTAGACTTGGTTTTGGCTGAATTTCAGATTGAAACTCGAAGAAGAAGAAGACATGACATACATTATATTGCAGCAATTGTAGATAAATTGTAAAAAATTTGTAGACTGTTGTTTCTTTATTATTGAGCTTTTGTGTTTTTGTGTTAAAAGTTTTGATGAGAGCTTGTTATTCCACTTCGTCTGTTTTGGAGCTAACTTGTGCAGAGGAGAAGAGGTTTTTTAAGTTATATATATTGCTATACCTTTAAATTCAAGAAAGTATGGTTGTATTGTATTTAAAAAGACGTGAATTTGTGAGGAAGGAGTCAAATAAGGCTCGCAATGGCTTGTTTTCTACATTTAATCTAAAACAAAACTACATATCATTTGAAAAATTAATATGAAAATACAGAATTTCAATGTTTCTACAAATTATCTACAAAATATCTACAAACTGTTCATAACAGAATTTATCTTTATTTTCATGCATGTTCGTCTGGAACACTAAAGTTACTTGGTATGCCAACATCTCCCGTTATAGAGGAATACAACTTATCTACAATTTTCTACAACTTTCACACATTATTTTCACCCTGTGAAATACAACTACAATAACATAAAACTTACATACAAATTTATACAATATGTCTTTTGTATATTTTGTATCTGATTTATACATACTAAAAATAATTTTCATACAACTAATTATATATTATACAACTTATCTACAAATTATCTACAATTTTTGTACATTATTTCTACTAAGTTATATACAACTACAATATAATACCACTTAAATATAATTTTTATACAATGTCGTTCAACTTTCATACAATAGTTAAATGAATAAAAGAAAAATAAATAAACAACAGAATACAATTTTTCTATAATTTTTCTGCAATTTCTGCAATATAATGTATGTCATATCTTCTTCTTCTTCGAGTTTCAATCTAAAATTCAGCCAAAACCAAGTCTAATTTTCACCAAAACCCCTCAAAATTGAGATATAAACTCCAAACCATATTCCCAATTATTTGCAATAACACCCATCCAAACAAATAATAATTTTTGAAAACCCAAATTTGAATTCAAAGCTTCAAAGTTTTTTAATGGCTGTCAATGGTGGAATTGCTGCTCTTTTTTCCTTTGCTTTGTATTACTGAAATTTGGATATAATTGCGTTTGATGTAGAAGATTTAGTCGTTTTTGATTTGTGAATTGTAGAAGAATAATCAATTCGTTTTTAAATTGTAGAAGAATAATTGCGTTTGATGTAGAGACGCTAAATTTGAAACGAAACTGACAAAGAAGATTAATGTGCGTGATTTGCGTTTGGAAGATCTGGAAGAATATTTAATCCCTCAATTTTAGCGCGCCTAAATAAAGAAGCCTACAACTACAATGATTCTTTATTTAATGCATAGTCTATATTTTGTAGAAATACTATTAGCATGAAGGGTAATATGCAAACTGTGAACATATTTGGTAATATAGTTTCCTATATGGTATAGGAACGAAAATTTCCCTACATTCTATTACCTTCTAAAATAACTTCAACAATATGAAATCTAGCAAAGTCACTGTATATCAAGAACAAAGGCAAATATGTTTTAAAAAAACAGTCACATCAATTCAAAAATTTTATTTTAGACCTCTCACCATGACTTCTTCCACGCTCTTAAGCGGTAAACAATATAGGACCTAATGTTTACAAGCAAGGGAATATATACCAAAAGAAAAGAACTAAAAATCACACAATACAGTAGAAGTTAGGTAATCGGACAATCACAAAATCATTAAGTTGATTAAAAGAGAAACAACAACAAACGCCAATGACTTAAAAATTCCTTATTTCACCATGCTAAACACTAAATAAATCTTACACTATGGGCGTAAAAGTATGAATGACTTAAAAAATTCTCATTCACCATGCTAAACATTAAATCTTACATTAGTGGCATATGCATCTTTCTAATATTAAAGGTAAAGAAGAGAATGCTTGTAGATTTCGGACAATTATTTACGCTTTTTCCTCTCTGCTGAAAAAGTTTTGAAGTTTCAACTACTTCACTTGGAAGACTGAAGCTTTACAATAAAAACAATAGATACTCTTCATAGCTTCTAATGTTAAAATAATATCTTCTCTCCTCTTCGAAACATCCTCTTCTACACAAGATAGCAAAACTTTGACAGCAGTTGTGGACTTCCATACATTCAATAAGGTCTGCTGAAAATACTAGCTTATCAACGCTCATCCGATACTATAGATAAAACATATATTAGCTCTATATATTTCAGAGTTTTATATATCAATAATGTCCACTTCCACTAGATGCTAAAGGCAAAAACTTCATCGGCACTTTACAATGTGGACTCTTGATGAATGTACAATGACAAGGTATAGAAGAATAGAAAATGGGAAAACTTCCACTATTATTTTCCTTCAAAATGCCATGTGCCTCACCGAAATGATTGATATATACTGAACAAAAGGAGAAACAACTCAAAGAAACTACAAAAGAGTTATTTAATAAGAGGATATCTCAACTACAATATCAACTAAGAATGGTAACTCTACAATCATATGTTTACTTTTAAGTTCCACACTCTCACTGACAAAGGCCAAATGGGAGAACAAAAAATAGGGCTTCTGCTAAACTTAACATTCACAAATTATCTGCTTTGTGCAAATAGACACAAGATATCGATGGTTTTAGTTCAATTTATAGTTGTCTTGAAGACAAAGGCTAATAATTTAATATATTTAGTCTCAAAGTACTCCTCACAGGTTTCCCAACTATTGCCGCACCTGAAGTTAGGATAGATTCACTTAGGAGTAAAAAAATTAAAAGCTATATATGAACTTGAATACAATTAATAGGTACGAAAGCAAGATTTATCTAAAAAAAATTAATATTCGTTGAACTTAACTTAGTGCAAACAGAATTAGCAATTGTTAAACTAACCCAATTTTACATATTGTCGTCCCTCTTGTACACCAAGAAATTTCAAGCCCGCTAAAATTAGCTAGAAAGAGAGAGATCTCTAAAATATATGACTGGTCATTTCCTTGCTGTCAAATGGTGTATTCGTTAGCCTATTTGATTTGATTAAGATGCATCTTTATGGGGATCAAGGAAGTGTCTTTATTTTCACATTCTTGATTAAGATTAGGGGGAGTGACATGTTACCCTATTGGAATCAGGGGCAGTTACAATTTGAGTTTTTTCCCCTTATTCTTCATTTAAAGACAGTCTCAGCGGCCTTCAATTTACTGCAAAATAAAAAACCATGTAGTAGGACAGAGTTAGCAGAAAGTTAATAGAGTTGAAGGATTTTACAACTTATCAGGATGATTCTTTCAATTTTAGATTCTTTAGTCATTTGTGCACGTTGTCCAGTTGAGACATATAAACAAGCATTTTAACAAACACTTGATGCTCACTGTTTGGGGACCTAGATCCTGTCAAAACTATCAAAAATATGTCTGTTTCGTACTATAGATGAGTGCGGTACCAATGTGGTGCATTCCTTCATAGGTGGAGAAAAGTTAAAACTAATCTAGATTTTATACGAATCTAGTGGCAATTAAGACTTAAGAGTAGTAATCCAGATGAAACCATATTTCCATTCACATTATCCATACTTACCAAGTAAATTTGTTAGCTCTCCCTTTGTTTTGAAGCATATCAGAAGAAGTGAGAATAGAAATGAATTGCCTCACAAATAGAGACACACACGAATATTTATAGTTTGATACTGTATTTAATTGCACACTGTTGGATTTTGCTCAGCACGTACTAATCTAGATATTTCTGAACAATGAAAGAGAACCTACCACAAAATTGAGGCATGTCGCACATCACCTATTCCCATGGCAACATACATATAGTCCAATATGCAACTAATGTAGTACATAGAAGTTAAAAACATTCTTATAATACCAAAAGATAAAAGAGCACATTACAAACAGAAGTCCTATCTGAACTTCATTGCACACTTTCACTAATTGTTCAAAATCAAAACTCTAATACTCAACCAAATTATTTCTGTCCGATTTCAGATCAGATTTAGACATGCATGGTCAAATAGAGATAGGACTCGATTCACATGGAAATGATTGAGAAAAATTCCAAGACAATAAACTTTGATTTCTAATATAAATAATACCATGAGGAGAAAATCCTAAAATTGTTCACGAATAAACACAAAGAGACACCAAATTAGCACTATCGTGTAGGAACTATTATCCCTTAGGTCCGTTTTCATAATTGCAGCATACCCATATTACATTCTAATAGCAAGAGAGATGTAAAATTGAACTCTTCCTCCTATAGAAGGTCAAGTAGACACTCATTAGTGTAAAAAATTAAGAGGAAGGATTGTAAGAAATGATGTAATGTTTCAACCACACATAGAACATACATCTCAATGTAATAAAAATTTGACTAACTTACACCATATATTGCATTGACTCCATAAACACTTGCAGTCCTAAAGTCTCCATGACAGAAGTAAAAACAGTGATGTCTTATGTATCACTAACCAAAGCAAAGCAGGAAAATCAGTACCTAAAGGAAAAGAATGAACAATTTATACAATATTTGCACATTCGTGCATATATGCGTTATTTGTGTAGGAATATGATAGTAAAACTAAAAGCACAAAATAAAAAGCATTTGAGCACATTGGTTATCACAAGATATTAGAAGATAAGTATGTGTATGAACTTTGTCCCAACCATGAAAGATGAGAGAATATGCAAAAATTATGCAACATTGGAAAAAGATCAGCTGGCATACTTTAGGGATTACTCATCATAAGTAGAACTGGATTTCTTTTACAGCAATATTCAGCAACAGTAAGAATTCGATCCTGAAAATCCGTAAATGGAGAATGACAAATCTGCTGCAAGTTGTTCTCTGGAAACAAAAAAGGAAAAGAGTATAGTTTTAAGCCTAGTTACTACATTTCAAGTATACTTACTTGGCTCTAAGGATTCACAAGGCGAATTTCCTCCACAAGAACAACCCAAAAATTACTATCAGTGTGACATCCAATTCTGCTAGACAATGACATCCTTGAAAATGAGGAACAAATATTAAAAAGACATTGACAGGATTAAACAACAAAAGAACCCCCAAACGAAGGGGACTACTAACAAATGACCATCAAACTCCCATGAGTAACAAAGGGTAGCAATAAAGAAAGAACAAAAAAGAAACCTCAAGAGAGCGACAAATACAGTAGAATCATGAAAGCAACGACGAAAAAAATGCAAATACAACTCAAGAAGCGCAAGGCGAAACAGATTACTGGTAAGAAAGAAGAAGGGAAAAGCAGTAGAACAAAAAAACTTCTCCCATTCTATTCAAGTAAAACAAAGAAGGAGAAAGATATGTTATCTAATTACCAGTCATCACCAAAGTAATCACATAAAAATTCTTAAAATTTACCCTGAATTGAGAAGTTCATCCCTTACCTAGAAAGATGAGGCACCACCAAATGATCACTTCAGTAGTTACCCGAGGAAAACTACCACTCTTGGAACTTCTATTGAACCCTTTGATGCCAAACCTGGCTTTTCTGTTCTTTCCTGGAGTACGATACCTATGGGAAACTCGATTATAAAAGACGATACACATGCACCCCCACAATCTACCTTTTTAACTCCGACAAACTGACAATAGAGAGAAGCAACTCAGCAAAACATATAGATCTGACACTGAAAGACAAACGGAGAAAGATATGCGCTTACCTCTTAATCTGAGCCGCCACATATCACTATGAAGCAGGTTCTTTGGAGCCTTTACCTGTTTTCTCTTGCACTCCAGAAAACCCTATGTGCCTTTCAGTTATTTGGTCAAATTGAATTCGTAAAACCCAATTTCAAATCTTACATTAAAATCTCAAATTGTCATTAAAATAAAAAAAGTTACTTACATGCAACAGCCAAAATACATATAGAGAAAGAACCGTGGACTGGAGCTCGAAGTTTTCCAAGAGCCAAAAGGAAAAAAGAACAGCAAAAAAAATAAAAAAATAGGGAAAATCCAGAGAAGAAGAAGAAGGAAAGCAGGAACATCAAGAGCAAAATTAGAAATGCTTAAAAATGACAGCAAAAGGATGTAGGAACAATGGAAATGAAAGAAAGGTGTCCCCACCAAAATTTAAAGACCAACTACGTGTCAGGAAATTGAAGAGAATGAAAGGGCTGAATCGAAGAGTAAAATACAGAAATGCCCATGACAAATATTTGTAATTTTCATTTTACCAGTGTTCGTCCTGGTGTTCGTCTCATCTAACTGTTATTTCTAAATAGTAGTAATTATACATTCCCGTGTACCCAGATTCTTAAAAAAACAATGATATTGTCAAATGTCTGATGCTCCAAAACTAAGCTTTTCTGCTAATGAAAACCTCCATTAAAATGGCAGCAATAATCCTTAGCAAATGTTACATCTTCCAAATGTCTTCTAATTCACATTGATTTGAGAAAAATGAAGCAACAGCACTTTAAAGCAGTGGCTTTTCCCTGTTCTGCAAAGCTATGCACTTCGAACTCTTCAAAAAGCTTGACTATGCGAAATAATATATGCTAAGGAATTCATTTCTTCGCGTCAGGGGAGGAACCTTCATTTTTTATTTGCTTTTGATCAGGCAAAGATGTTCTTGGTTGAGTTTTTCCATCACTAGAGGGAGTTGTCTTTTCCTTAGCATCAGGAGTTCCTGGCTCGGTTGTTCCAGGTCCTTTCTTGACAGCATTGCTGACTGATCTTTCGGCAACATCACTTGATTGTTTCTTGGAATCGACCACAATTTCTTTTATGGTCTCCTCCAGCTTATCTAGTCTTGCTTTCACCTCAGAAAGCTGTGGATCAGTCGCTTGTTTTTCCTCCTCAGCCATCAATTCCAGCTCTTTTGCTTTTGCTTCTTCTTCAGCTTTCTTTTTCAATTCGGCTTCCTGATAGTTTTTTGAACAAGATAGACAACTAAGAACTAATACTAGCAAAAAGCAATTGAAGTATGCGTAAGCAAAGAAGCTTGATCTTTCAAGTGAGGCACATAGGTAATGTTATCAGAAGAGTGCTCCTACCTTTTCCGATTAACGAATTTAATTTCAAAAAAAAAAAGATGTACACCTAGAGGAAAAAATTAAGATGACACAGTCATTATAACATGTTTTTTAGATAGCATAATAGACAGAATTTCACTAGACAAAAGAAAGTATATTCAGTAGCTTCATAAAATATGATACTTTGGAGAGAGTCAAGAAAATTTGAAAAGACTGCCTTTTAGTTTAATTATCTATTCTTTAGACAATTTATTAATTACTTTATTCAAATGGTAAAATTTTAGATGAGATCCATAGTTGATGTAATAATCCCATACAGAACACAAATGTTTCCTAAAACAATCCATTTCACATCTCAAAGTAAATCTTCAACTTCCAAAAAACCTAGCAGCACAGTATAACTTACCACAGCAAGAACTATGCTGAAACGAGTATATATCTAGAGATGTGGATGCAACTTCCCCAATTCCTGGGAAGTTAAAACTGATTTAACTTGCAAAGGAACACCATTTAAACCTTCTTCTGCATTTCTGCATTACACAGTCCTAGGTAGTAAGGAGAATTTATGCTCTTCACCATCTTATGAGACTACCGCCTTTTCTTTCACCTCTTTCGGAAGATCTCTGTCCCTTTCTTTTAGCTTTCACAAATTGATGACAGCAATCCCAACAACAAAAAACCCCGTATAATCCCACAAGTGGAGTTTGGGGAAGGTAGTGCCTACGCAGACCTACCCCTACCTTGAAGGTAGAGAGGCTGTTTCTGATGACAGCAGTCCCAACGCTACTATAAAATTGCAAGAAACAGTCTTATGTTTATACTAAAAGGCACTACTTTTCCATTATTTTCTTTTTAATCAAAGGACTTCATCAGATTTACAACCAATAATGGTGTATGTAGTATTCTCGTTCTTCTACCATTCTTGCCCAACTTTCAATGCAAAATACTATTTTCTCTTCATATTAAAAGTATTAGGGGAAATAGAATCTCTTCAGACTGCCCAAATCCCGTTCTATGTGACAAAACATTCTTTTATTCCTCCAATTCCAAATGTCCAAAATTTACACAATGGTGTATTTCCCATAAAGTACTCATTTCCCTTCCGACTATATTAATCTTCCAACTCACTATCTCATCTGCCATTCTCAGTAGCAACAAAAAAATATTTATCCATATCCAGGGCAACAACAACTACTACACTAAAACTACTCCAACACCTCAATGCCAGGCAAGTCAGGATCCACTATATGAATCCTCACTGTCCGTCGCCCCATTTAAGCGTATCTCAGTCCAAGATTATATAAAAATAATTTAAAATAAAAATAAGAAAACAGTTTGGTTTTTGAATTAGTATTGAGAGATTCTGGTTTTGTTTTTTCAGAAAAAATGTAAGTGCTTGAGCTGTTTAGTTTGCTTTGGAAAAATTGGTTCAGACCCTTTTACTTCTTCTGGGACAAATATCAATGAACTCCTAAAAATATTTAAAGAAGTTCTGTAACTAGATTAAAATCGACTAAATATCTCTTTTCCTACTAAATGTATTTTAAAATTAAATAAATTCTTAAAGGAAAAGCAATCTCATGCCATCAAGGAAAAAAACAAAAAAGGGGGCATAAGTATAACTTTGGATAGCATAAAAGTGAGTAAAGAACACATTTTACACTACAGGCATTGCCAATGCTCACAGTTTTGGATCTGAAAGCACTGTTCACGTTGTTTGCCATTTTGGTGTTATATTTCAAATTATCCGGGAGAAGAATTTGCATCGGTCTCTTATTCAGTTACATGTTAAAAAGTGATTAAATGCATTTCATCTAAAAACTCACTCTTCCAAACATGCCTCATCAGCCATTTAGAGAAGTTTGCAGTCTCTTATACCCGTGGGCACAAGTATCCCATGAAGAATCTTAAAAGATATCCCACAATCACATAGTGTAAACAAAAAGTGACCTTGATAAATGGAGATCTACCACTAGCAAGTATCATTCTAGATGGAAAAAAATAAAGAAGTAAAAGAAGGATAAGTTTACCGCTTCCATTCTTCTCATTTCATAGCGAGAATACTGAGCCACCAAATATACAGCTGTACAGGAAATGGCATTTCAGACAGTACTTCAAACATCAAATTAAAATCTGATAAACATGAGAATAGAGGTACCAAGTGAAGGCAAGCAGGCAAAAAAGAATTGTACCAGATGAAAATCAACCCTGATCATGAAAGAAGAGGGAAAAAATGTCAAACAACAAAATAAGGAGGGTATTTTGTTAAAAGTGCGCTTGTAATTCAATATAACAACCCGACAGGAGGTAGAGAACATATAAGAACAATAAGTAGAGATATTTACATCCAGAGTTCAACAGATTCCATGACAAACTTCATGTTGATGCAACTGAAAGGTTGAAGAATAGAAGGCATGTTCTAATTTCAAGCGCATAAGAAAAGTGAAATGAGTTATGCATGTGACCAGATTGTGTAACCGGACATAAAATAGCAGGAATGTGGTATTCAAAGTTCTTGTATCTCAAGTGATAATACCTGAACAAAATATGTTATGCGCTACAAACTAGCAACTGCGGAAACAAAAAATACATTTAAATTTTAAGATATAGCTGGTAAAACGGGAAACATCTATTAGCTGTCAAGGAGATTAAAACCGCAGCATACTAATTGCTCTATGGAAAATGCATGTCCAAATTTGGTAGAAAATCTGCAGGTAGATTAGCAGTGCTTGGACTGAACAAAAATAATATATGAGTATTCAGAACCACATTTATATAAAAAAAAAACTAGCAACAACTTAAGAGCCTGCCATCTTTATATTTTAGCTTATACAACAACAACAAGTCCCAGTCCCAAACAAGTTGGGTTCGGCTGTTTTAATCCTCAGTGACCATGTTACTTCATATATTTTAGCTTATGCAAAGCAGAAATGTGCAGAAATTACTTAGAGTCAAAATGAATCACTCACTAGTGAAAATCAGTGGCAGCATATCACAACCCTCCAACCATGCAATCTTACTTTACAACATACCTCATATCTAGGCAATTCAAAAAACATTACTACTTCCGATAAGACATGTTAAATTCAGCATTCAGAATCTCAAAGCTAGTGTCCAATGAGCATTTACATACCACTTGACACTTGTAGCATGCTTCCAGATCATACTGTTTTAACTAATTTTCCAACATAGTTCACATTGAAATCTATACAACTTTCATTTTGACCTGATGAATTATGCCACAGCATAAATGAAAGCATAAGCTTGGTTAAAACGCATTCGAGTGGAATGAAGAGAACTGAAGCAAACTGCTTGATAAAATGCCAATGAGAAATGCAACAGCAAAATCAATAAGCAAAGTACCCGAATTTCGTCTTCTTGGGCGGGTCCGTAAAAAGCATCTTGGCAGCAGTCATAAAGTCCAGGTTCTCCAACTGTTTATAGGCATCGTGACGACTTAAAGAAACAGAGTTGTTAACTTCCTCGGCACTATTACTACTGACCTTGCTGTTGTTATTGTTGCCGAGGGTGATTTGCTTGTCGTTGCCACAAAGTGTTCTTTTCTGGAGGAGCGTAGATCGCCGTGAAAGACGGACCAAAATGCTTCTACCTCTAAACATTACACTCATCCTTCCCCCAACATTTCGCCGTTCAAAGAGAAGCCAGAAGCAGGCGGCGTTACAGAGGAAAGGAGTGATGTTCTTTTGAAACTTGAACCGGAAACTAAACCGGACAGCTAATTACTTATATGGACATAAATAAAACATACGAAGATACCTACTTAACATGACAGAAATAAATTGGACTCATACAAGTGTTGTAGTTGGGATGCTAACTTGAGTCTAAGAAATTCTGTTAACCCGGGAGAAAGTGTAAGGCATTCCCGAGTTCCGTGGTTTTAGCACGACCGCTTAACAATTTACACTTGGCTTATTTTATCCGGATTATTACATTCTTAGAGCCTTTTATGCATTACAACTTTTAACCATGTATTTTAAGTAGTCATGAAGTTTATTTTGAACAAGTCAAGATGTCGTGCACTTGTTGCTTTGCACGTATTGCAAATCATGCCACGCGAACGTACCAATAATTTACAACACATTCATTATTATTTATTTGAAGTTAAGGATCAAGGCACGCGAGTGCGCACTTGAATTTGGGATAAAGTATCACAGTTATGTCACGAAAATCGTACTCATAACTTGATGATTTATTATTATACGCGCCTAACAACATGCTAGCGATGTTTATGATTATTCTTTCTAAGTTCGAGATTATTGTAAGGCTAAAAGTTTATGGACATTGGGCTGTGGGAAGTCAAAAATATTTTAGCTATTTGGAGTATTAACAAGCTATTCACATTTGGAGATGTTTACAACATACCATTCATATTATCAAAACTAACTAGTACACCAATCTAACGATTATATCTAGTATTCTACTCTATCCAAACCTCGAAGATTAACATAAACTTATCAAAACTCACTAGGAAAATCCTCTTTCATTCTGAAGAAAAATTCCATACGATTCAACTATTCATGTTCATTAAATAATCCCAATGAATCCAATCAAACAAAGCAAAATATTTATCTCCTATTATTCTTTCCTCTTTTGCCACATGCACAACCTCAAATTTCAATTTGAAGAATACTTCAAACTCTCAAACGCTGAGCAATAATCTAACTCATAATAGCCACAAAATCGTCTACTAGGCAGATCCTCTGTAACCATGTTTGAATTCATAACTTGTACTAATAAAGGCATTACATTTTGATAAAGTGGACAAGGTAAAAAATCTAAAATAAAGAATGAATTTGAACATAATAATGACGTAACTCAAATGAGCAAAAACTCAAACACCTTGTAGGCGGCAAAGACTTGGATTGAATTACTCTACAATACATGGCCTAAATAAAGCTAAGTTGAACAGCCAGATCTCATAACATTTACTAAGACAGAATATTGAACCTCAACAATTTTAAGCATGAATCATAACGTCACCACACCATCAAAACTTAACAAAAAATCATACAAACATGCAAGTTCCTTAAATAAAAACAAAAGGGGTTAGATATGGACCTTTAACTTTTAAGATGACACTTTTCAATTTAACAAGAGTCTCAAGAAAGCTTCACATTTGGATAAGTATCAATCAAAACCGGGACAAATTCGAAAAGGAGCTAACGAAACGCACATCGAACTCAATCGAAGCTTGTGAGTTTCATCGTATTTGGGGGCTGGTTTAGAGCTGGGTTTTAATGAAAAAACCTGCTGGAATTTAGGTTTGGTTTTGCGGTGTTTTTTGGGAAAAAACAGCTGGCCAATTATGATTAGTTCTTTCTTTTTGTATTTTTCTTTTTAAAAATAGACAAAATAAATACTACTCCTAAATTAAAAAGAGCAAGACAAAACACTAATTACTCAATATGTAATTATTATTAAATCCTCTCACTTGAAACTAAACTAGACTAGATGATTTTTTTTTAAAATTTACTTCTTTTGTAATCGAAAAATAAAACTAATATCTAGAAGTAGGACTGTTTTGAGGTTTTTCAATTTATCAAATAAAATCTACGAAGAAATAAAATAAAAGCTAAAATATAAAGATTAAACCTAAAAAGAATATTTAATGTTAAAATAGTGTAAAAACTTAGGTTCAGTCGAAAATTAGGTGCTCACAAATATTATCATAACCAACCTATATTTCTTATCATTAAATACTAAAGAGTAGTACAAACTTGATTTTGTGGCTCTATACAAACTTATTTACGGTACTAAAAGCGGTTCTTTGATAATCTAACACAACAGCCCCTAATGCTTGCTATTGATTTAGTTTACAAATATAGATAAAGATTGTATGCTGCTAACCTAAAGGATAATACACTACTAGAAAACAGTCATTTTTCGTCCAAGTCTTACCGAGTGAAATCAGTCGGGAAAAAAAGCCTACGGAAATCGGTCGGAAATTTATATTTGGTAGCAAAAGTCAACAAAAAATTTTTTGATAATGGAATTAATGATCCCGCAACAAAAAAATAAAAATTCCGACCGATTTCGGTCAGAAATTGATACATATTTGACCCACACATGGTCAAACTTGTATATAATGCACAAAAATAATTTTTTATTAAACTTTTTCCAAATTTCCGACTAAACGTTCGGAAAGTTTAAAATTAATATTTCCCGTCCAAGACAAAAATGTAATATAGCTTATAATTAAATATTTACGACCGAGTTCGGTCGAAAACACGATTTTAAAATAATTAAAATTAAAATTAATAATATTTTTGTGTGTGTGTGTGTAAATAATAAATATCTTTTAAATAAATAATAGTTAATACTTATTTGATATATATATATACATACACACACTATATTATATGTACATTTTTTTTGGTGATTTCCCACTCGGTGTCCGGCACCCGTATTGGAGCCCGACCATATCCGGATTCGCGCCGCATAGCACCCCATTCGGGGGGAAGCGCTCCCTTCCAAAGATTTTTCCATACCCAGGACTCGAACTCGAGACCTCTGGTTAAGGAAGAGCAGTCTCATCTATTGCACCACATCCTTTGGTGATATACATTTTCCAAAAATATTTATTTAAGTCAATAAGCATGTATATTTTGAGTTAAATATTGTAAATATTTTAATTTGGATACTTGTGTTAGAGTGTTCTTATTTCTAGATTTTGAGTATGTAATATTGAGTACGTAAATATGAAAATTGGATTGTATCTAAATTTCTTTTTCACATTCATAGTTTTAGAATAATATACTTGCTCTGATCCATTTTATATTGTATATTTTTTAGTTCGTTACAAAAAAAAGAAAAAAACGACATATTTTGCATTTAAAAATATTTAATTATAAGCTTATTATTTTACCCTTAATGAGATGATTTACAATGCACAAATATCTATAATTTTAACTTTTTTAAAATATATGCCCAGTTAACTCCACCAGCATGTGGCATTTGATTTTTAAAAAAGAAGCGTGTACTCCAATTACTTCGCCTATATAATTCTTATCTTACGATGAACAAAGCATACTTATAACTAAAAATTCTCTCTTTTTTTGGGCTGGTTCAAATTTTCTTGAATTCAACTTATTCTCTATGTTTTGCAATGAAAGTCTCACACTAGAATCAAAAGTTTGTTTACATACCACAAATTAAACCTTTAAAAAAAATTACACCTTAATAAAGATAAGATGACTATAATAAGGAGTATTGGATAATTGAGTAAGACTATTAATTATCATGATTCTAGTTATAATGAAATTCAATTTTTGTTTCCTACAGTAATTATATTATATGTACATTTTTTTTTGTGATTTTCCACTCGGTGTCCGGCACCCGCATTGGAGCCTGATCATATTCAGATTCGCGCCGCGTAGCGCCCCATTCGGGGGGAAGCGCTCCCTACCAATGATTTTTCCATACCCAGGACTCGAACTCGAGACCTCTGGTTAAGGGAAGAGCAGTCTCATCTACTGCACCACATCCTTTGGTGATATACATTTTATATAGCTTTTATACTATACACTTAGCATATATATATATAGTTGTTCAATGTTAGTATTCTACCTTAATTATTAGATTTTTAATTATTAATTTTCGGAGTATAATTTTATGTAATTATTTAGGATTTTTGTATATTTAGGATTTGTGTGACTAAATAGGATTTTTGAGCTACATTAGATTTAAATTTAGAATTGAACTACCTAAAATTATAATTTTTTTGGATTTTTGGTTTTAACTACATTAGGTTTGTAACTTAAGGTATAAATTATGAATTGTATAAACTAGTACACTGCAACTTAATTCTATAATTTTGTAATTTAAGGTATAAATTATGAATTATATAAACTAGTTCTTAAAAAAATGGATGCTATAATGTTTACACTATCAAAGAATATAAGTACATTGTAACTTATTTAGGGGATTATATTGTTCTATTAGTGTTTATTGCTTTTAGAAAATTAGGCTTAACTAATTATGATAGATTAATGAGTGTGATAACAAATTATAATTTATGATGTACCTTAATTCTATAAATTAATTTGAACTATGATTAATATAATTTATTTGTCTTCTATGTAGATGGAATATCGTAGTTGGATGTATAATAGGAATTATCCTATCATCGGTTTTTTAGGGAGGAATTTATAGAAGGGGTTAAGGAATTTATTAGGCATGCAATGTCACTTGAACTGTCTTGAATTGGAGGGATGATTAAGTGTCCTTTTACGAAGTGCAAGTGTTTGCATTTTTTTTTGTTCGGAGGATGTTACGACTCATCTTTATAGAAAGAGGTTTATGGACAATCATTTTGTGTGGACTAATCATGGAGAGATTGATGGTACTGATGTTGTATTTCATAACGTAGTTGTTGGTGAAAGTAGTAGGTCGGTGGAGAATAGCGTTCAACATCCTAGATACCATGAAATGGTTGCGGATGCTTTAGGGATGCACTTCGATTTTCAAACCCATGAAAGTGTTGAACAACCTCCTAATGAAGAGGCAAAATATTTTTATGAACAGTTAGAGACCGCCAGTCGTCCACTAAGACAAGGGAGCATGCACTCTCAGTTGTCTGTTGCGTTTAGATTATTAAGTATAAACTCAGATACCAATATTTCTCAAGCAAGAAGGGATTCTTTCATTGGCCTTATGAGTGAACTAGTTGACCCAGCTTTCAACATACCTGAAGATTTCTATAAGGCTAAAAGATTGGTTTCTAAGTTAGGAATCTCATCTATGAGAATCGATTGTTGTGAAGATGGTTACATGTTGTATTATAAGGGTGATGTAGATTTAGAAAGTTGTAAATTTTGTGAAAAATCTCATTTTAAACGGCTTTCCAGCGGGAAGAAGGTTGTTGTGAAGTCAATGCATTATTTACCTCTGATTCCTAGATTAAAGAGATTGTACGCATCGTTAAGTTCCGTTCCTCATATGAGATGGAACTATGAAAACAGAAGGCCGCCTAGTGTTATGTGTCAACCTTAATATGGGGAAGATTGAAAGCATTTTGATAGGACGTATCCAGATTATGCTAGTGAACCGAGGAATGTTCGGTTGTGTTTGTGTGCTGATGGTTTCACGCCATTTTCTGTTTCTGCAATACCATATTCATGTTGGTTGTTCTTTATTACACCGTATAAACTTCCGCCTGAAATGTGTATGACTAGTCCATATATTTTCTTAAATTGTGTTATTCCCGGTCCCCGCAATCTAAAGAGTTTGATTGATGTATATTTGCAACCTCTGATTGATGAGCTTAAACAATTGTGGTATGATGGAGTAGAGATATATGATATATCAACTAAGAAAAATTTTAACTTGCGTGTTAACTTAATGTGGACCACTAATGATTTTTCTGCGTATGGAATGTTGTCTGGGTGGATGACTACTGAAAAGTTAGCATGTCCTTACTGCATGGAAAATCATAAAGCGTTCACTTTAAGACATGGCTGAAAACAGTCATGGTTTGATTGTCATTGTCAGTTCTTGCCAATTGATCATGAGTTCAGAAGGATGAAGAACGCATTCAAAAAGAATACAGTTGAACATGATTTGCCACCTCCAATTTATTCCGGTGAGGAAATTTGGGAGAGGGTTCAGAACTTCACTAAAGTTACCGAGGCCCCACCTTCTAGATTTCCTGGATATGGTATTACTCATAACTGGACAAAACATGGCATATTTTGGGAGTTGCCATATTGGAAGGATAATCTTCTCCGACACAATCTTGATGTCATGCATATTGAGAAGAACTATTTTGACAATTTGTTCAATATAGTGATGGATGATAAAAATAAGACAAAAGATAACCCAAAGGCTAGACTAGACTTACAAGAATATTACAGGCGACCTGAATTACATTTGAAGTCTGGGAACAATGGTAAAGTGTCCAAGCCCAAGGCCAGCTACACATTCACTTTGGAACAAAGACGACAAATTTGTGAGTGGATTACAAACCTAAAGATGCCCGAGGGATAGTATCGAACCTGGGAAAACGTGCCGATATGGTTGAGGGAAAGCTGACTCATATGAAATGTCATGACCCAAAAATCCCTCCAAAGAAGTCGTGATGACACCTAGTCTCTAAACTAGGTAAGCCTAACATTTACTGTAATTATATGGATTTTTGCTAACTTTAAATTAAATTATCCTGAACAAATTACAATTCCCAAAACCTGTGATACAAATCATAAGCTTTTCTAAGAGTAGTTATACAAAATAAATACATCACTATTCCGAAACAAAAGGAACACATATGAAAATAAGTACAATTGAAGGTGACTCTAAGGCCTGCGAATGCTGCAACAGGTTTACCTTGAGTCTCCACCGCAATGATCCGTACAACCACTAACGATCAATTACCTGGATCTGTACAAAAAAATGTATATAAGAGTAGTATGAGCACACCACGGCGGTGCCCAGTAAGTATCAAGACTAACCTCGGTGGAGTAGTGACGAGGTACAGTCAAGATACTTATTAGTCTAACAACCTGTGCAATATAGCGTACAAAAATAATAGAAAACAGATAACAATGATGGCAACAATGATCAACCAGTGATATAAATAGCAAGTAACAAGAACACCATAAATATTTCTCAACAAATAATAAATACAAGTGCAATCAATTAATCAAGTCCTTCAAATATAAATCTTTCACCTATAAATCCTTCAAGTAATAATCTCTAAGATATAATGCTTTTCAATAAATATATTTCGAATATATTTCCTTCAAATAAATATCTTTCAAATAAGCATCTTTCGAATATAATTCTTTCGAGTAAAGGTCGCCTTGTGACGCCTCATTTCATAATCATAAATAATATAGGTCTCAGCCCACTTTCATATTTTCATGGCACCTCGTGCCCATATTTCTGTCACAACCGCACGGACAACTCAAGTGCCATTAAATAAAACCATAATATTTTCTCCGGCATTTTGTGCCCGCATATTTCTGTCTCACATTGCACAACAATATTCTCACGTTACTCAGTTCATAGGTTCCATAAACCAATACAAATAAAAATGTTCAAGGAGCCTCATTTACTTAACATAAATGGAGTACAACTTCTAAACCAATTAGGAACTCAGCAAGAAAAGATGAAGTTATTTTCAGAAATTATTTAAATAAAGAAAGTACCATTTGATAATTAAAGTACAACATCAAATGAAATATTACCTTTAACAAGGAATTTAATAAATTAACTTAGTAGAAATTCCATTTTTAAGTAACATACAACCTCAGACGGTTTAAGGAAACTTAATTGAGTAATTAAATGAATTGAAGATGAAGCAATTATTGAAATTTGAAGTATTGAAAAACGATGGGGTTCCTTCACAAAGGATCACAATGGTAAAGGAATATGAAAAGTTAAAAACACTTGAATTGGTAACAACAAGTAAACATAGCAAACAGAAAGTGCACGGCATCACCCTTCGTGCTTTTATTCTCAATCCCCACCATGCAATCAATAATAAAAATGTGCACAGCATCACCCTTCGTGCTTTATCACTTTTCTTCACCATATGCATCAATATAATGTATATGTGCACGACATCACCCTTCGTGCTTTATCACTCTTTTCTCACCATATGCATCAATATAATGTAAATGTGCACGGCATCACCCTTCGTGCTTTGTCACTCTTTCCTCACCATATGCATAATATAAATGTAAATGTGCAGGGCATAACCCTTCGTGCTTTATCAATTTTTCCTCACCATATGCATAATATAATGTAAATGTGCATGACATCACCCTTCGTGCTTTATCACTCACAGAATATGGCACGACATCACCCTTCGTGCATTAACTCTCATAATCATGGCACGACATCATCTTTCGTGCTTTGCACTCTTCCTCACAATATCATGCACGTCATCACCCTTCGTGCTTTACACTCTTCCTCACAATATCATGCACGACATCACCCTTCGTGCTTTACACTCTTCCTCACCCAAATAGTAGAAACAATACATCCCGACAAGGGAATCAACAATACGAACAATAACATCCCCCCAAGGGAGTCAACAACAATCCAACAATCTAATCACAAGGAAATTTCACCACTAAGAATATGATTACATAGCAACAAGAGAATCATGGAGAAACTAAGAAGTGTAATAACCTTAACAAAACAAGACATAATAAGCATGTGATAACTACTCCGACAATCACAATATTTTGGACACATAGCATATATACACGGGGTCATAGAGGAACTCACAACTAAGGGATAACAAAACACTAAGGAGAGCAATCACTTCAATTAAGGCAAATAAGGGTCAAGTAACAAGTGGGGAGTAAACAAAATCTAACAACATCGTATAGAGCGTGTAGAGGTGAAACTAGCAATTAGAAAATCTAATCATATCAGAACACTTCCCACTTAATGAACATAAGGATAAAGAATCCCTAAAAGTCAAAATTTTCCACAAATAAGACCGAGCACACACTCGTCACCTCACATGCACGGACTACAATTAGCATAGAGGACTCAAATCCTAAGGGGTAGTCTCCCACACAAGGTTAGGCAAGATACTTACCTTAACGGAGTTAGGTCGATATTCCAAAATAGCATTCTCACGTGAATTGACCTCCAGACGGCTCCAATCTTTCTTGAGCTTTCTTTGCATTACTACAATATTTCGGAAATCCTAGCAACTTCAATCTATTTAGAAACATAATAAGAATGAACCATAATTAGGAAGATATTCATGGGTTCACCTCATTTAAGCATTTCATCAAACACTATGTGTGCACATTTGACTACATCCCCTAACCATAGAATTAGGTCATCCAACTACTACAATTTACCAACAATTCATCTCACCATCATTCTTTAGCAATCTATACTCCCAACATCACATGTGTGATCAACCATTCACACTCAACCAACAAAATTCCATCAAATGATTACTTTTCAATCTCTACAATGGGTATTAATTTAACTTGAGAATTTATGACTTCCAATAATCATACCATGATTTCTAATACTTGATTCATGCTTAAATTTCCATAATAAATCCATACATGTAAGTCTAAGGGTGTAGAATTACCTTTTGGAAGAAATCTTGTAAAAGTCCTCCTTTGAGTTCTTGAAGAAATTTCTTGTAGATCTAATGATTTCATGGTGGATTGAGTTAGTTTTAGGGTTGAATTGATGGAATGAAATACCAAATTAGTAGGGATTACTCACCTTGAATATGGGAGGAGTTGGTGGTCTTGAGTGGGCGAAGAAGAACCCCAAGTTTCGTCCAAATGAAATGGGGAAAATAAACCTCGAAATTGTGTTTTTAGGCCCAGATTTTGGATGCTATGGCAGCACTTCACTGCCAGTCCCTCTTTTCGGACGCTATGCGGATGCTTCGCATCCGCGCAGTCCTCCGCAAACCTTTGGTAATTTGGTCATAACGTCTTATAGGAAAGTCCAAATGACGAACGGTTTGAAGCGTTAGAAACTAGACCCAAAGAGCTTTAATTTGATAGTTGTGCATCACACAAATCGTTATATTCATGTAGATATGCTCATCCAAAGTGAGATCTTGTGCGTGCCCGTTTACAATTTTAGTTTATTATGAAATTTTTCAACTTGGCTTAGACTTAGGACTTTCCTTAAACCCCGTATCACTTATAATATGCATCGTATACTTATTATCAAATCCAATTTATATCCATCATATTATTAGACCTCGTTCGCACCCAAAATAATATTAGTAGAACACATCAACTTCCTAATTTTGCCAAAATGTGTTGAATTGTCCTATGGACTTCCAAATCCAAATTTGAACACATGTCTAAGTCCGAAATCACCATACGAAGTTATTGGCATTATTAAAATTCCATTTCGGGATCATTTGCTCAAAAGTCAACTCTCCGGTCAACTCTTTCCATTCGAGCTTGAAAAATGAGATTTTATTTTTTTCTCTTTAAATTTAACTCCAAATCTTACGAAAACCAAACTCGACTATACATGTTGGTCATGATACATATTACGAAGCTCCTCGAGGTCTTAAGTCGCTAAACTAAAATGCTGATTCTTAGAATGAAAATTCGGATTGTTACATGAAAAGTCATGACTGTCATATATTCATGGAAACCCTAATCCCTATTGCATTTTGTGGTTTTCCTAAAAATATATGGAAACCCATCACATAAATAAGTTTGTTTATCAAAGACTTATGTTCTACCACATTAAGGGAAGAAAACCTATTTCAAATGAATCGGAACATTCCTGTAATCAGTAATAAGCTGGAAAGCAATTTTCCATGTGGTTTCTTTGATGTGATAGAACAACTTCCAATTCACCTTGTACACGAGGCGCGACTTGGAGGCCCGGTTCAATGCACGCGGATGTATCCATTCAAGAGGTAATGATCAAACCTTGATTTATTCTTGTAATTTTCTTTAACGTTATCGTCTAATATGACAATGTGAAGGACTATTGGCAAGTGTAAACGATTTGTTAAACAAAGGAATGAGATTGAAGGATCGATATGCGAAGCCTATCTTGCAAAGGAAACTACCCATTTTTGTTCGTACTACTTTGACAATCATGTGACATGTGCTAGAAATAGGCCCAATCGGCACAATGTGGTGATTGAGATTGATCCATTATATCCACCAATGTCCACATTCAATCAACTAGGCCGAGGTTCTAAAGATCGAACAAAAAGGGGCCTAAGTAGTATGGAGTACAAATCAGCTTCAAATCATGTGTTGCTAAATTGTCCGGAAGTTCAACCCTTTCTTAAGTAAGTGTTGATGTAAGAATAATTTACATGGGCTACTATTTAATTTGGTTGATGAAACTAACAAATAATTTTCAATGCGTCGCTTAGTGACTTCGTGAGTCAATTTGGTCATGGTGCTGTATATTCTACATTTGAGGCATGGTTTAAAGAGTGTGTAAGTGCATCTTATATATTTTCTCACTTGTGAATATACATACTTGTGAATATACTTGCTCACTTGTGATTTATTTAACGCTATATGTAGGTCAATAATACAAACAACGGTGTTAATCAATTTTTGAAAGACATATCTTGGGGACCTGCACCTACGGTTACGACTATGTCTAAGTATTATGTGAATGGTTACAAATTTCACACCGAGAAATGCTCTAAGTATAAAAAAAGCAATATCAGTGGTGTGTGTGTCAAAGTTGGTAAAGGCAACTGGGATGGGGAAAATGATAATATGTTGTGATCAAAGAGATTCTAGAATTGTCATATTCAGGTTGGCCAAATAAGAAGATCATACTTTTCCGATGCAAGTGGTTTGACCCAACACCTAGAAGAGGTGCAAATGTACACTCGCAGTACAACATAATTGAGGTTAATAAAAAGAGGAAGTATGATCCCTATGATCCTTTTATAATTGCAGAAAGAGTTCGGCAAGTGTACTATGCTACATATCCAATTGCGGAGGGATACGGTTGATTAGTTGGTTGTAATCAAAACAAAGCCTGTTGGTAGGGTAAAAGTTGAGAATGTGCTAGATGTTGCATACCAAAATGATACCTCAAGTGTTAACCAAATGGTGGATGATCAGTTAAAATATTACTTGGAGCATCCTCAATGCATATCAGAAGAAGTTGATATGGAGGAAATAATAATCATAGAAAATAAGGACGAAGAATCACCTAATGAAAATGAAATAAACAAAGAGGAAGGATTTTCAGACGAGGAAGGATACGTTGACGAAGACGACTAGCATGTTAGTTTTTTCAAGCATTCTGAACTTATATAGATTTATATTCTCAATTCTAACATTTTCTTTAATTCATGCAGATGACCGGTAGAGGTCGAGGTAGGTCTAGGAAGGATAAAATGCCTATTGATCATAATGATGGTGCTACACCCTCGCTTCCTTCCACTCCACACTTACATCCCTCTACTGCTGATGCCCGGCAGCAATCTTCTAGGCACACATCTATTCCACTACATCCACCTACTCATCATACTACCCATCATTCGCCCTCCCAGTAGTATTATTACCATTCTCCCTTACAGGGCTATACCCTGCTTCCTCCATATGATCCTACATGTAGTTACATGGGTCCATCGAGTCAGCAGTCACAGAGCCATGTGGTACGCCCGTCATCTGCTCCATTTGATTCATCACCAGCTGGATCGCATCCATCTAGATTACAGATGGCCGGATCGTAGAAGTGTTCAAGATCGTAATAGGGGTCTGGATCGATGCATGGGTGTGTATCACAACCATCTTCATCAGGGACCACATCTCCCTATCCACAGAGTTCGTCTCCTAGAATTTCTAGACTTCGTCTTCGGGATAGTAGCGTTGAGCCAGATGCCTCCCCTTCTACGCACGCTTTAGATTCATCAGATGATGATGATCCAGATGAAGTGCGGTATAATCGTTATCATAGGATGATCATCAGGCCTGAGGGCAACAACAACAACAACAACCCAGTGTAATCCCACAGGTGGGGTCTGGGGAGGGTAATATGTACGCAGACCTTACCTCTACCCCGAGGGGCAGAGAGGCTGTTTCCAGGAGACCCTCGGCTCAAAGAGGCAACAAGAGACACTATATTAGTACTATCAATAGACTCATAATAAAACACCATAAAATACCATAAAATCCATAACATAACATAAATAGCATAAAACAAAGTAACAACAATATAAGAGATATAGGAAATACGAGAATATGTAAGGTATTAATACACAGAAGATAAAGCTCATCATCAGTAGTTGATCAATAGCATCCTAAGACTAATTCCTAACTAGCTAGTCTCACTCTAGTGCGCTGTAAAAAAGACATCACAATTTTCCCTAACCTACAACCTTAATGCTCGATCTCCACAATTCCCTGTTTAGGGCCATGTCCTCAGTAACCCTAAGTCGCGCCATATCCTGCCTGATCACCTCTCCCCAATACTTCTTAGGTCTCCCTCTACCTCTCATCGTACCTACCACCGCCAGTCGTTCACACCTTCTCACCGGTGCATCAGTGTTCCTCCTCTGAATGTGCCCGAACCATCTGAGTCTTGCTTCCCGCATCTTGTCCTTCATGGGGGCCACACCCACCTTATCTCGAATATCTTTATTTCTAATCTTATCCTTCCTTGTATGCCCGCACATCCACCTCAACATCCTCATCTCTGCAACTTTCATCCTTTGGATGTGTGAGATCTTGACCGGCCAACACTCGGTCCCATACAACATAGCAGGCCTAACCACTGCCCTATAAAATTTACCTTTCAGTAACAGAGGCACTTTCTTGTCACACAAGACTCCCGTCGCTAACCTCCATTTCATCCACCCCACCCCTATACGGTGTGTGACATCCTCGTCGATCTCCCCGGACCCCTGAATAAACGACCCCAGGTACTTGAAACTACCCCTCTTAGGGATGACTTGAGAATCAAGCCTCACTTCCACTCCCGCTTCCGTCGGCTCTGCCCCAAATTTGCACTCAAGGTATTCTGTCTTCGTCCTGCTCAACCTGAAACCTTTGGACTCAAGGGTATGTCTCCAAACCTCTAACCTCTCGCTGACGCCGCGTCGTGTCTCGTCGATTAGGACTATGTCATCAGCAAATAGCATGCACCATGGCACCTCCCCCTGAATATGATGCGTCATAGCATCTATCACCAGGGCAAATAGGAAAGGGCTGAACGCAGACCCTTGGTGCAACCCCGTAATAACCGGAAAATAATCTGAATCGCCTCCTGCTGTCCTAACCCGAGTCTTAGCTCCATCATACATGTCCTTAATCGCCCTAATGTAGGCAACCGGGACCCCTTTAGCCTCTAAGCATCTCCATAAGACCTCCCTAGGAACCCTGTCGTACGCTTTCTCTAGATCGATAAACACCATGTGGAGATCCTTCTTCTTATCCCTGTATTGTTCCACCATCCTCCTAATAAGGTGGATAGCTTCTGTGGTAGATCGCCCCGGCATGAACCCGAACTGGTTGTCTGAAATAGACACCGTCCTTCGCACTCTCATTTCTACCACTCTCTCCCAGACTTTCATGGTATGACTTAGTAATTTAATACCCCTATAGTTGTTATAGATCTGGATATCGCCTTTGTTGGTAAGATTTATTTATTACTTCTTTATTTTTGCTAAATTATAATAGCTACTTTTATTTATTTAATATAATTGCTACGTTACAGATTCATACCTCATAGAATATATGAGTCCACCAAACTATATAGAGACCAGGTCTTCTATAGGTTTCCACTGGTAGTGCTAATGAAACAGTAAGTAAATGGAACAGGGAGTTTTTACGTAGAAAAATCCCTGCTCAAGGGGATAAAAAACTACAACCTACACTAGTAGGAATTTCAACTTCACTATGAGCAACTTTAGATTGCAACCTATGCAATCTAGGAATTAAACTCTTAATCCATTACTAACTTGTAATACACCTATTACAAGCCATTTTGCAATACACCTATTACAAAGACTTCAACTCATGACTAACTCTAGTCACGACACAAACACTGAAGGTTTATGGTTTACAAGGGGTTCCTAAGTAAGCTTCTAGATAAGCAAAGTAGGAATTACAATGAAGAATAATTACAAAGTTACAACTCAACTAAGGACATACAATATACTTATTGTAGGAACTGGTCCGTAGTAGTGTTATTCTTTGTTCTTGATGACTTGAGAATTGAATGCTTGATAGATGAATGGTTGGAGTGCTTGAATGAATTCTCAGGTGTTCAAGTGATGTTTTGTTGTAATGCTCTTTGTTAATACAACTTGGATGACATCACTTGAATGATATAATCACTTGGTTGGTCAATGAGAAGTAACTGTTGTACTATGCTGCACTTGTATGTATAGTGCATACAGTTGACTTTCCAGTTGTAGATAGTTGACTTCGTCACATTAGCTCGAGTCCATTGATTGAGTTGTGTGATAGGTCCCTTATCTGGTTCTTTGACAGTAAGTTTGTTAGATCATTAAAACATAAAGCTAAGGTACTATAAACCTATCAATTTTCCCCTTTTTGATGATGACAAACTTAGAAATTGATAACCCATATTCGGAGTAAAATAAACCAGATGAAGTAACAGGAACTTCGCAAGTTCCCCCTGACTTTATGCTTCCCCCTTAATCATATCCATGTTTCAATTATTATTCCCCCTTTTGGCATCATTAAAATACACAACTAAACAATCAGCCTAAAGAAGTCTAGCCTAGAAAACTCATGCCACATATGTGCACACCATATGATAGAAAAGAGAAGCAGAGAAATATAAGCATTTATAGCAAAAGAGGATAGCTTTCATTACTTTGTATAAAACATAAGCCTTTGCCATTACAACAACGGTAGATTTGGATTGTTATCAGCATGAGCAGTACAAGGAAATTCCATCCACACCATAAAATAAAAACAAAAACAACTACCATAGAGTCATCAAAACAAAGGCGATAATCTGGAAACTGGTCACCGAAGGATTATCCTAGGGTACACTAGAGGAATAGGGCTTTGAAGCTGTAGAAAGAGTGTTGAAAACGAGATCAAGTCGAGCATTGGCCGGTATTTGCTCTGCGAGCAGTTTCTCCTTCAGGTTCTTAACTTGTTGCTTGAGATCAACATTTTCTTTGGTTAGATGAGCAACCTCTGTATTTGACTCTGGTGCCCCTTGAGCTTGCTGATTCTCCAAAATGGTATTCCTTTCCTTCAACTTCCTAATCTCCTCAGTAACACTATTCTGGGCATTGATAAGTTGTGAGATTGTCGAAGTGCTTCCTACCCCTCCACATATTTCAACACATTCACATTCCTCCAAAGTAGTTTGGGAGAAGGTCTGCTTCTTGATCCCCATCTTGGACTGTCCCAAAGGCACATCAAAGAACTTGAAGATATGAGTGATAAGAAATCCATAAGGAATACTATGGTTCTCATCTTTGAAAGTTGCCACCTTTTGTATGTGCTCAATTAATATGGCTGGCAGATTAACAGCTAGGAACCCATCTAGTACTTCTATCAAATACAGATCAGACTTGGAAGTGATGGATCTTCTCTCGGCACGGGGTAGACGGGCCTTATTTACCAACTCAAATAGGAGCTAATAAACAGGAAGCAGAGCTTTCTTATGCACCCGTTCCCCCCGCTGGACTGCGCCCTCCTTTACAATAGCATGCCTAAAATTTGAACCACGTACATCCTTGACAGAAGATATACCATCAGTAAGGACCTTAATTATGTCTCCAAGCAGAGCAGCATCCAGAATAATATCAACTTTATTGACCAGTATGGTCAGATTCTACAATGAAGAGGTCAGCATAAAAACTTTGGACCTCATCCTCATAAACTTTGGGCACATACACCTTGAACAGATGGCCCCACTGTTGAAATTCAACTATTTCAAGGATTTTTCTCATGCCAGGCATCTCAGATATTTCGAGGTCAAATGTGTGACCCCACAAAACCTTCTGGTACCTCAATCTTTCTTTTCCGAACACACTTTCGCGTTTCACTTTCTTCACAGAATCAAGTTCCCTCACAGTTTCCAACTTTCTTTTCCCAGACTTCACGCTCGACTTACCCTTTCCACTTGATTTCACTAGAATGTCCTCATTAGATAGTGACTCCTCAACCACTACTTATTTCAACTTGTCACTGCTTTTTACAGACTTTGAACATGGCGTTGAAATACCTTCCTCTAAAGCATTTTCAGTGGATCGCTTCTTCTGAGATCTCTTGACTAAGGAACCTGGTTCCTCTGCATCCTCATCCACTTCCACTACAGGGATGTTCTTATCACACACAACCTCTCTATTTTTCATCAGCCTCTTTTGCTTCTTCTTGATACTCCTTTTACTCTTCTGCAGGGCAGACTCAAGAGCCTCATTTGCCTGCAACCTAGCAGTAGGTCTCTTAGGAGAGGGCTTAGGAGTGGCTACTAGCCTTCTTCTGGCAAGGAACGTATCTACAGAGACATTGTCATAATTTTCTTCATCACTAGACCTCATAGTAGGAGCCAAAATTTCCAAAGGCTCAACATCAAAGTAAGGATAAGGAACAGGGTCGAAACTGACCGTGACAACCCGACCAGTCATCTCATAAGTTACCACCCCATTTCCCCCATTTCTACTTTCTTATGCTTTGTTTATCCGTGTTATGTGGTATCGGGTTGGTCTGATCGAATCCGGAATGATTTTGGTAAGGTTTGAGACACTTAGTCTCTTTGGAGTGAGTTTATGTTGGAAAAGTCAACCGGATGTTGACTTATGTGTTAGAGGGCTCAAATGTGAGTTCCGATAATCTGGATAGCTTCGAGAGGTGATTTGGGACTTAGGAGCATGATCGGAATGAGTTTTGGAGGTACGGAGTAGATTTAGGCTTGAATTGGCGAAATTGGATTTTTGGCGATTTTCGATTGATAGGTGAGATTTTCATATAGGGATCGGAATAGAATTTCGAGAGTTGCAGTAGTTCCGTTGTGTCATTTGGGATGTGTGTGCAAAATTTCAGGTCATTTGGATGTGGTTTGGTTGGGTTTTTTATCAAAAGCGTAAGTTAAAATATTTTGGAATTCTTAGGCTTGAATCCGATGCGAATTTAGTGTTTTGATGTTGTTTTGAGCGTTCCGAAGGTTGGAACAAGTTTGAATGAGGTTATGAGATATGTTGGCATGTGTCGTTAAGGTTCCGGGGGCCTCAGTGAGTTTCGGGTGGTCAATCGGACCATTTCATGATGTTTGGAATTGCAGAAAATTGCAGATCAGTGTTACATGGAAATGACCTTCACGTTCGCGAGTGGGTCCTCGCGTTCGCGAAGGGTTAGTTGTTGAAGGCTGGGATTTAAGCCTTCGCGATCACAAGGAAGGCTATGCGTTCGCAAAGGGATGGGTATTTGGTCACCGCGTTCGCATGAAGTGGACCGCATTCACATAGAGGAATTTGGTCAGCTGGACTTGAGGTATTTTATTCATCGCGTTCGCAAGAGGGATAACACGATCGTGAAGGGTTGGTATGAGGAAGCATCACATTCGCGCTGGGCATGTCGCGATCACGAAGAGTAATATTTGGTCAAAGTTATTTTGTGCTTCGGGAACGCGAGGCATTGACCGCGTTCGCAAAAAAGGATTTCAGACCTGGGTAGAATGTTTAAATAGTCGTCTTGTCCGCGATTTTGGGGTTTATTTCCACCATTTTTGATCGTTTTTGGAGCTTTTTGAAGAGGATTTAAGAGAATTCAAGGGGAATCACTTGGAGGTAAGATTCATGGACCTAAAACTCGATTCTAATGTGAAATATACCTAATTAATCATGGAATCTAAGCCTAAAATTGAAGAACTAGGGCTTGAAAATGGAGACCTAGAATCTGGGATTTGAGGGTCATTTGTGGATGGATTTTGATGCTTTTGGTATGAATGAACTCGGGGAGTGATAAGGAATCCATTGATGTGAATTTTATTGGAATTCGAGATGTGGGTCCGGGGGTCGGGTTTTGTTAATTTCGGGATTTGTGTTGTAAATTGATTATTTTTGCTTGGGCTTCGTTCTCTTAGAATATTTTGACGCTGTGATTCTGATTTCAGATAGATTAGATGTGAGTGGAGGCCGATTCAAGGGGCAAAGGTATCGCGAGCTAGAGTTTGGACCGAAATGAGGTGAGTAATGATTGTAAATGTTGTCCTGAGGGTATGAAACCCCGGATTGCACATCGTTGTGCTATATTGAGGTGACACACACGTTTGGTGAGGAGCGTGGGGTTGTGCACTATTGGGGATTGTGACTTAGTCGGTATCGAATGACTATTTTACCGCGTATTTGACTGAAATCTATTTGTTATCCTCATGTTTTGGGCTGAATGCCATATTTGGGCCTCGTGCCAACTATTTGAACCCTTAGAAAATTTTTATTGATATTTTCTCACTGTTTTGACTTTATAGTTGAACTCAGTCATGCTATATTCCATTGTTTTTCCTAACTCAACCATGTTTACTCTGTTTTAACACTTAAATGATCTTTTAAATGATATTTTGGCTTAGAACCATGTTTTACTACTGCCCGAGCGGCTTGTGAGGATTTTGACTGAGTAAGGCCAAGGGCCTATGATGTGAGGAAACACTGATTGTGATTATGAGATTGAGGTCCTAAGATATGTACGCCACGAGATGGCTTATTGATATGGGGCCGAGAACCTAGTGATGATGCCACGAGATGGCTTGATATTGTGCTTGCGGCCCCTACAGGAGTCTGCACACCCCTAGTGAGTGCGGGTACCCATTGTGATATGAGATATAGCCTGAGGGGCTGGTATTGTTCTGAGATATTGCCCGAGGGGCAGATTTGTTGACCTTGTGCCCGAGGAGCGAACCTATATATGTTTATCTTTCTTATTTGTCTGTCATTTACCTGTTTAAATTATTGAGAAGGCATTTCATGAAGTTTAAGCCGAACTTAAATGATTTTACATATCTTTACTGATTCATTGTTTTTACTGGTTTTGCTGCTTCCTAATAGCCGGTAATGTGCCTTACGTGTTTTCATATCTCTCAGTTGTTTATTTATGATTATTACTAACTGAGTTGGAGTGCTCACTTTACTCCTTGCACCCCGTATGCAGATTTAGGCATTGCTGATCCTGCTAGCGCGAGTTGAGAGCTCCCGACAGATTTCGGAGTCCACGAGGTAGCTGCTTGGCATTCCCAGTCCCGTGTTTCTCCCCCTTTATCTCATTTCTATCTCTTTATCAGTTATTCTGCAATAGTTTAGTAGGCAGTTCAGACTTCTAGCGTATTGATAGATGCTCATGACTAGTGACACCCCGGTATTGGGCTGTGTTGGGTTTATCTTCTGCAACTGTACTGTTAACTGTTTACTTTTGATTATTTATCATGTTTTAGACTTAATTCTTATTGTTTAATTGCTTAAACTAGAATGGGTAAGTGTCGTCTGGCCTTGTCTTCACGAGAGGCGCCATCGCGACCAGGTCCGGGTTTAGGGTCGTGACAAGTTGGTATCAGAGCCTAGGTTACATAGGTCTCACGAGTCATGAGCAGGTTTAGTAGAGTCTCGCAGATCGGTACAGAGACGTCTGTATTTATCCTCAAGAGGCTGCAGAACCTTTAGGAAAAACTTCATATCCTTGAAATTCTTGTCGTGCGAATTGTTAATTCGAGTACTAAACTTCTGTTATTCTATTCTCTCACAGATGGTGAGGAAACGCGCTACCAGTCAGGATGGACGGCCACCAGTACCACCAGTTGTGACCACTAGAGGCAGAGGACGCGATCGTGGTCGCGGTAGGGGCAGAGTTATGGCCTGCGCAGCAGCTAGGGCAGCACCTGTAAATCCACCAGCCGCCCTAGTTTAGGATGAGGTCCCAGTTGTGGATGCTCTAGCAGCACCAGCTCAGGCACCAGCTTAGGCACCAGTTGTGCCCATTTTGATTCCGGGTCTTCAGGAGGCCTTGGCTTAGATCCTATCAATATACATTGGCCTAACTCAAGCGGTCTCTACTACTACAACCGCAGCTACTTGTCAGGCCGGGGGAGGTAATCAGACTCCCGCCGTTCGCATACCTGTGCAGGTCGTGCAGGGACTTCAGACACTGGAGGCGCATCCAGCCCAGCCAGTTGTAGCTGTTCAGGACTATGTAGTTCCTGCCATGCTAGAGGACGAGCAGCATAGGTTGGAGAGGTTTGGTAGACTTGAGCCTCTGACTTTCAGCAGTGTAGAGGGCGAGGATGCCCAGGGTTTCTTAGATAAGTGTCCGCAGATGCTTCGTACAACGGGCATTCTGGAGACCAGCGGGGTCGCTTTCACTACTTATTAGTTTTCTGGAGCTGCCTTCACTTGGTGGGAGGATTTTGAGAGGCGTAGGCATGTTGGTGCAACACCCCTTATCGACAACAGTTCTTTGTTCTCTTTTTGGAGAAGTATGTGCCGCAGTCTCGCAGAGAGGAGCTGAGCAGGCAGTTCGAGTGGTTGTGTCAGGGAGAGATGACCATGTTGCAGTATGAGTTGAGGTTCTCTGAGTTAGATCGTCATGCTATTTGGTTGGTTTCGACAGATAGAGAAAGGATTAGGAGGTTTGTTGATGGTCTCACTTATCAACTTCATATTCCCATGACCAGGGAGAGGGTCACTGGTGCTACTTTCGAGGAGGTTGTGGACATTGCTTGTGAGATTGAGTTTGTTCGTCGCTAGGAGCGAGAGGAGAGGGAGGCCAAAAAGCCTCGAGGATCTGGTAGTTATACTGGTGCTCCTTCGAGAGGTCAGTTTCAGCATGGCAGAGGCCGTCCATTCTGGCATGCTCAGCCAGCTTGCCTAGGTTATCATGGGGCGTCATCAGTTCAAGGCTCTTCTATGCCAGGTGTATCTGCTAGTCACTCCGGTGCGAGGGGTTCCCTTCAGTCCCCTTCTCCAGCACCTGGAGTTGTTATGAGTGTGGAGAGATGGGTCATACGTGGAGACAGTGTCCTCGTCATATTGTGGGTTCATCTCAGAAGAGAGGTCAGTCATCGGCTTCAGCGCCAGTTACTTCAGCACCACCCACCCAACCAGCTAGGGATGGAGGTCAGTTAGCTAGAGGCCGTCCCAGAGGGGGAGGTCATTCAGGTGGCGGTCAGGCCCGTTTCTATACACTTCCAGCTAGACCCAATGCTATTGCTTCCGATGTTGTTATTACAGGTATTGTTTCAGTCTGCCATAGAGATGCCTCTGTATTATTTGATCCTGGTTACACCTTTTCTTATGTGTCATCATATTTTGCTCGTTATTTGGGTACGCCTCATGAGTCTCTTGTTTCACCTGTTCATGTATCTACTCCAGTAGGCGATATTGTTGTTATGGACCATGTGTACCGATTGTGTGTGGTGACTATTGGGGGTCTATAGACCCGAGTGAATCTTTTATTATTATCTATGGTGGATTTTGATGTTATTTTAGGCATGGATGGCTATCTCCGTGTTGTGTTATTCTGGACCGTCATGCTAACATAGTCACATTGTCTATACCGAGTGTGCCATGGATTGAGTGGCGAGGTGCGACTGATTATATTCCTAGTAGAGTGATCTCATTCTTGAAGGCCCAACATATAGTTGGGAAGGGTTGTCTTTCATATCTAGCCTTTGTGATGGATGTTAGTGTAGAGACTACCAGTATTGATTCTATTCCAGTTGTGAGGAATTTTCCCGATGTGTTTCCTGCAGACCTACCGGGCATGCCATTGAACAGGATATTGACTTCGGTATTGATCTGGTGTTGAGCACTCAACCCATTTCTATTCCGCCGTATCGTATGGCACCAACAGAGTTGAAGGAGTTAAAGGAGCAGTTGAAGGACAAGGGGTTCATTCGGCCTAGTGTGTTGCCTTGGGGCATGCCGGTTCTATTTGTGAAGAAGAAGGATGGCACTATGAGAATGTGCATTGATTATACGCAATTGAACAAGGTAACAATTAAGAACAAGTATCCTTTGCCTTGCATTGATGATTTATTCGACTAGCTTTAGGGAGCGAGAGTGTTCTCTAAGATTGACCTTCGTTCAGGTTATCACTAGTTGAAGATCAGGAACTCAGATATTCTTAAGAAAGCCTTCAGGACCAGATACGGTCATTTTGAGTTCCTTGTTATGTCTTTTGGGATGACCAATGCCCCAACAACGTTCATGCATCTAATGAACAACGTGTTTAGGCATTATCTTGATTCGTTCGTGATTGTCTTCATTGATGATATTCTGGTATACTCGCGTAGGAAGGAGGAGCACACAGAGCATTTGAGAGTTGTGTTGCAGAGGTTGAGAGAGGAGAAGCTTTATGCAAAATTCTCCAAATATGAGTTTTGGCGCAGTTCAATGGCTTTCCTGGGGAATGTGGTGTCCAGCAAGGGTATTCAGGTTGATTCGAAGAAGATAGAGGTGGTTCAGAGTTGGCCCAGACCGTCCTCCGCTACAAAGATTCACAACTTCCTTGGTTTGGCGGGTTATTATCGCCGATTTTTTCGAGGATTTTCATCTATTGCATCGCCATTGACCAAGTTGACTCAGAAGGGTGCTCCATTTGTATGGTCGGATGAGTGTGAGGAGAGATTTCAAAAGCTCAAGTAGCCTTGACCACGACTCTAGTGTTAGTTTTGCCATCAGTTTCAGGTTCATATACCGTGTATTACGATGCTTTGAGAGTTGGTATTGGGTGTGTGTTGATGCAGGAGGGTAGAGTGATAGCTTATGCTTCTCGTCAATTGAAGCCCCATGAGAAGAACTACCCCGTTCATGATTTAGAGTTGGCTGCCATTGTTCACGCGTTGAAAATTTGGAGGCATTACTTGTATGGTGTGTATTGTGAGGTGTTTACTGATCATCGTAGCCTCCAACACTTGTTCAAATAGAAGGATCTCAATTTGAGGCAGCGGAGATGGTTGGAGTTACTAAAGGATTATGATATCACTATATTGTACCGTCCGGAAAAGGCCAATATGGTGGCCAATGCTTTGAGCCGAAAGGCGATGAGTATGGAGAGTTTGGCATATATTCCAGTTGGGGAGAGACCTCTTGCAGTTGATGTTCAGGCCTTGGCCAATCGGTTCGTGAGGCTAGATATTTCAAAGCCCAGTCAGGTATTGTCTTGTGTGGTTTCTCGGTCTTCCTTATATGATCGCATCAGAGAGTGCCAGTATGATGATCCGCATTTGCTTGTCCTTAAGGACAAAGTTCAGCATGATGATGCTAGTGACGTGACCATTGGTAATGATAGGGTATTGAGGATGCATGGCGGATGGGCTTCGGGAGTTGATTCTGGAAAAAGCCCATAGCTTGCGGTATTCTATTCATCTGGGTGCCATGAAGATGTATCACGATTGAGGATGCATTATTGGTGGAGGAGAATGAAGAAAGACATTGTGGAATTTGTAGCTCGGTGTCTCAATTGTCAGTAGGTAAAATATGAGCATTAGAGACCATGTGGCTTTCTTCAGCAGATGGATATTCCAAAGTGGAGGTGGGAGAGGGTCACTATGGATTTTGTAGTTGTACTTCCACGGACTTTGAAGAAGTTCGATGCTATTTGGGTGATTATGGATCGGCTGATCAAGTCTGCGCACGTCATTCATGTATGTACTACCTATTATTCGTAGCGATTGGTAGGGATCTATATCCGGGAGATTGTTCGTTTGCATGGTGTTCCGGTTTCCATCATTTCAGATAGAGGTACTTAGTTTACTTTGCAGTTTTGGAGGGCCGTGCAGAGAGAGTTGAGTTGAGCATATTTTTTCACCCTCAGACGGATGGGCAATCCGAGTGCACTATTCATATATTGGAGAACATGTTGCGTGCTGTGTCATTGATTTCGGAGGGTCATGGGATGAGTTTGTACCGCTTGTAGAGTTTGCTTATAACAACAACTACCAGTCGAGTATTCAGATGGCTCCATATGAGGCTTTGTATGGGAGGCGGTGTAGATCTCCAGTTGGTTGGTTTGAGCTGGGTGAGGCTAGGTTGTTGGGAACAGACTTGGTACAGGATGCTTTTGAAAAAGTGAAGGTGATTCAGGAGAGGCTTCGTACAAAGCAGTCGAGGAAAATGAGTTATTCTGACAGGAAGGTTCGAGATGTGTCCTACATGGTTGGTGAGAAGGTTCTGTTGAAAGTTTCGCCCATGAAGGGTGTCATGAGATTTGGGAAGAAAGGTAAATTGAGTCCTCAGTTTATTGGGTCTTTTGAGGTGCTTCGGAGGATTGGGGAGGTGACTTATGAGCTTGCTTTGCCACCCAACTTGTCGAGTGTGCATCTGGTATTTCACGTTTCTATGCTCTGGAAGTATATTGGGGATTCGTCTCATGTTCAGGATTTCAGTACGGTTTAGTTAGATGATGATTTGACCCATGATGTGGAGCTAGTAGCTATTTTGGGTCGACAGGTTCGAAAGTTGAGATCAAAGGATATAACTTCAGTGAAAGTGCGGTGGAGAGGTCGGCCCGTGGAGGAGGCTACCTGAGAGACCGAGCGGGAGATGCGGAGCAAACATCCTCACCTGTTTGAGACTTCAGGTATGTTTCTTGACTCGTTCGAGGACGAAAATTTGTTTAAATCGGAGAGGATGTGACGACCCAGCCAGTTGTCTCATGAGTTACCACTCTGTTTCCCCTATTTCTGCTTCCTTATGCTTTGTTTATCTGTGTTATGTGGTATCAGGTTGGTCGGATCGAATCCCGAATGATTTTGGTAAAGTTTGAGACACTTAGTCTCTTTGGAGTGAGTTTAGGTACCAGATGTTGACTTGTGTGTTAGAGGGCTCAGATGTGAGTTCCGATGGTTCGGATAACTTCGGGAGGTGATTTGGGACTTAGGAGCGTGATCGGAATGAGTTTTGGAGCTTCAGAGTAGATTTAGGCTTGAATTGGCGAAATCGGATTTTGGCAATTTCCGGTTGATAGGTGAGATTTTGATATAGGGGTCGGAATGGAATTCTGAGAGTTGTAGTAGTTCCGTTGTGTCATTTGGGATGTGTGAGCAAAATTTCAGGTCATTTGGATGTGGTTTGGTTGGGTTTTTGATCAAAAGCGTAAGTTAGAAGATTTTGGAATTCTTAGGCTTGAATCCGATGCGAATTTAGTGTTTTGATGTTTTTTGAGCGTTCTGAAGGTTGGAACAAGTTTGAATGAGGTTATGGGATATGTTGGCATGTGTGGTTGAGGTCCCGAGGGCCTCAGGTGAGTTTCGGGTGGTCAATCGGACCATTTCATGATGTTTGGAATTGTAGGAAATTGCAGATAAGTGTTGTAGGGAAATGACCTTCGTGTTCGCGAGTGGTGTAAGCACGTGATTTTTGCTTCGCGGACAATCACTCCAAAAAGAAATAAAAAATAATGGCAAATGGACCCGCTGTACAATTTTTCGATTTTTACGTGACATGTGTTGGTAGTCATTTGTGGTTCTGTCCATTTTTCGTTTAATCTTATCAAACAAAATACAAAATATGTATGTCATGTGTAATTAAACCATAATTCGGTCATTAAAAGAAAATTCACAAAAATATGCATCTTTTATTCTAGGATGTGATTTAACCTATTTAAATATTTTAATATGTGTGTGATAAATGTGTTAAGTGTTAATTATTGGGTGTTTTAATTTCGTTTTATTTTTAATTGTGTTTAAAATTAGAAAACAAAAGAAATAGTGCAAGTTGTTTAGAAATCGGAGTGGGCCTATTTTTATTCTGAATTTTTGAGGCCCAAAACCAATTGCATCTGACCCAGTCCAAACCAGGCCTCAGGCAAACCCCCGCAAACGACTTCATATAAAGGCGTTGGATCTGAGCCGTCCGTCCATGCCAATCCAACGGCCCAGGACCCCCTTCAGCAACCCTTTTCCAAACCCGACCCAGTTAACCCCGGACCAGCCCGACCTACTTTAGATGGAACGACACCGTTCCCTTTAAGTTAAGGGATCTTGGCCGTTGAGATCATCTGATCTAACGGCCCAGATCGAATTTCCCCTTCCGTATATAAACCCTCCATCACACCCCACGCCCCATATCCAAACCACACACCCCTCACCTCCTGATCATCATCGTCTCAAGAGACGAACCCTTGCCAAACCCTAGCCGCCACCCTTCTCCTTCACCGTAAAGCCGGCGGCAAGGACGCCGGTGACCACCCCCTTAACACCCCTGATGCATCTCACCACCCCAAACCCAAATCTGTTACCCCCTAGCCTCGAATCACACTCCATCATCTCGAATCGTGATTTGAAGATTCGAGACCAAACCCCGATCTACACCAAACTAACCCAGATTCACACTGGACAACCCCCTGACCTCCCTCGTGACCAAACCAAGCTTGGTTTGGTCAGAATCTACCCACAAATCCTAGAATCTCAAATCTGAAGATCCAAACCCTAGAACACAAGAACCTGGGGAATCCGGCCAGTTTTAATAGAGGTTTGAGGTCTAATAGACCTTAATCAAGGTGTTCTCGGTTGAGAACACCCCGATTAAAGTTTGTTCGGCCTCAAATGGTCAAATCTAATTCAGACCTGGGTCGGCTTTGGTTGAACATTTTCAATAAGTTTTCCTTTTTCTTTTCAGTTTTATTTGAGTACTGATTGAGTTTGTTAGCATGTTTTGTTATGATTGTTTGGTATTTTCTGATATCTTTTCCGTCTTTGTAAAGACCCTTTATTTGGTCGTTTGTTCTTCTGTGTATATGTGAATACGTCTTGTGATATACCTGCTCGCCAATTAGATTAGTCGTCGAACAGATAACTCATATAGATTCTCTGTGTTGCGCAAAGTTGTTAAAGGCAGTCGATTGCCCTGGTCATGTTGTTTATGTGATCGACTGGTTATTTCTTGTTATAATTAGTATAGTCGATTTGATAAACGTCGTCGATTGGTTTTCTATGACTGAATGATCAAATGGTTTGATAACTTCACATGACTGATCGAACCCTATTGTTGACTGGATGCTTGACATTGTTTGAAATTAGTTTGTTTGCATTGCAAAACAACTGAAAGATTCAGTCCAGGGCAGCTCTGAATTTGAACTTTCAGAAGTTCAAAATGCCCTACTGTTGCAGTGAGTTAATACAGTAATAACCAGGGTTAACAGGGGTAATTTGGGTGTTAAAAAGAAACAGAAATAATTAGTTTAAGTGAGCTGACAAATAGGGTACTGAATTAAGATTAAACTAATATTAGTGGGACAAAACATAAGAGCATGGGAGTTTAATACTTAAATGAACCCATGACTCTTGAATAGAGCAATAGGCCAGGCATGGGGAACAAGATGGCTGGCATCAAGAAGATGCTTAGGCATGGGAAATGCAGGGGATGGGCAGACCTTAGGCTGTGAAATTCTAGGCAGACCTAAGGGGTTCTCTTTTAGCTTATAAATAGAGCCCTTTTTAGCTAAGAAAGGGTGGGACATTTTTTAGTCTTCAGAGAGGTTTTAAGTTGGAAAAACTGAAAGAAAGAAACATAAAGAAAGTTTCAGAATATTGTAACCAAACACTGTCTGAAAACTGCATAAGAGTGCAAGTTGGTCAAGTTGTCTTTGAATTGTTGTTGGGTTATTTGCCGAGCTGTTTGTGATTGTTGAACTGCTGGTGCTGTTACATTGAATATTTTGGGCTTTCTGTTGTTTTACTACTCTGTGTCTGGGATTGTTTGCTTGGTGCTCGACCACCTGTTGGGTTTCCTTGTTGTTGAAACTGCTGTTGTTTGTCTGTGGACTATTGGTGACATTGTTTCTGATTGTTGTTGCTGTTGATTGTTGACTGCTTTTACCTGCTGTTGCTGTGTTGTTGCATACTACTCAGCTGATCATTCTCCTTCTTCTTTTGTTTTCCTATACCAGGTACACGACTAATACTGTCCATGTAACTTGAAAGTTGAGCATGAATACAAAAAGAGAAGAGTTGAAGATTGTTTATTTTTAGACATAGCCTGTATACTGAATATCATGTGATGTATAATAGTTTTTACATTTTTTTCTTGGATACTGGAGTTAGCTCTCATACATAGCAAATCAATTGTATGGTAACTTGATATCTTATTGTGTGTGTAGGTTGATAGATAAAAGGTTTGACAGTGTAGTAGGCTATAGCTCAGAAATTAGCTATGTCTGTGATTAACATGTCCATTAATGCATGAAAGTTATCTATCATCAGTTAATCTCCTTCTCCTTTGACAAACTGCCTTGTTATAACTGATAAACCACATCTTTAGAATCAAGAACCAGTCTACAGTCTCAACCTCACGAAGGTCGAGCCCAAGTCGAAACGGATTAAGCAGGCCCTCATCGGAAAACCAGTGGCCCAGGCCTGGCCCATCCCACACGAGCTGGGTTTGGGCCCATAAGACGCGATTGATCGCCCGTGGGCGTGGCCATGTTTCTGATTTTGTAAAAGCATTCGGAATCCCGTTATAAATAACCGGCAAACATGTAATTAACTAGGGCTATTTCTGCTTTCAATTAGTAGAGACAAACGCGACAAGACACGTAGCTACTATAGGATATCCTTTTAAAATAAAGACGAGATGAGCCTCGACAAATAAAAACGCACAAGCTGCGGGGCCCTAGTTAAATGTATATCGAAGCACTCAGTTTCCAGGGCGGGCCGTTTAGCCAATTTCACGGCCTTCCTAGAATAATAACACGATAGTCTCTTTAGGCGCGTATTTAATAATGTTATCTCCTTAAACTCGGGTGCACATTTATGTGACCCAAATCCAAATCTCAACGAAATCGAAATGTGTCTCTAATCACGGGTACATTGATTGTGGCGTGGTCCGAGATGCATTTCCATGACGTCGCAAATTCCTTTTTAATAATAAATGAGACGAGCCTCAACAAATAAAAATGTACAAGCCACTGGGCCCTCTAAATGTATATGTTAAAATACTTAGAATTCGGGACAGGCCGTTTAGCGAATTTTACGGCCTTCTCCAAATAACAATACGCTAGTTGCTTTAGGCACGCTTTTAATTATTTATTTTCCCTAACTCGGGTGCACATTTATATGACCTAAATCCAAATCTCAACCGAGTCGAGATATGTCAGTAACCACGGGTGTATTGATGTAATGTGGTTCGAGATATGTTTCCACGGCGTTGCAAGTCCTATAAAATAATGAATAATTATGAAAGCAGTAAAGAGTTAAAATTGCACACAAGTTCATATTTGTATAAAATCAGATTAATCGAGCCGAATATAACAGTTGAGCGACCGTGCTAGAACCACGGAACTCGGGAATGCCTAACACCTTCTCCCGGGTTAACAGAATTCCTTATCCGGATTTCTGGTACGTAGACTGTAATATAGAGCCATTCTTTTCCTCGATTCGGGATCAAAATTGGTGACTTGGGACACCCTAAATCTCCCAAGTGGCGACTCTGAAATAAATAAACAAATCCCGTTTCGATTGTCCTTTAATTGGAAAAACTCCCTTGTACCCTCGCGGGTATGGAAAAAGGAGGCGGGACAGCTCTGGCGACTCCGCTGGGGAGTCGACCCAGAACCACTGGTTCAGGGTTAGAAATTCGAGCTTATATAAATTGTTATATTTGGTTTTATCTAATTTTTACATGTTTGAGCCCAATGTGCTAAATGCTGCTTTTACTGCTTTGATATTATTTGAATTGTACATATAAACTGTGCCGAAACCTTCTCTTCTTACCTCCGGGGATGTGCTTACTGGTTGAGACTCCCTATTCTGTTAGTGTCATACCCTAAATAAAAGAGGCTCGGAAAGTTTCTAAGCCGGCTGGCCTTTTGGTTCCCGAAAAGGAGCTCCTTCCTCAGCTCGAGTTGTCCGCTCGGGTACACTATCTAGAACAAAGACCCAGGTTTTGAACATAGAATAACGTAACTTCATGCCGGATCCCTAGTAGGAACGCTTATTTGCATCATGGTGCATTTGACTTAGGGGGCTCAACACAGGGGTTGAGTTCGTCTAGGACTAGCAACCTGAAATGTAGAAAAGACCATCCTGCTGCATCCCATATGTTGTACGCATTTGTCTGTTTTGAACCTGCATGCTGACCGGTTTTGGAATCAAGAATTTCTGAAAATAAAAAGGGAAAAGTAGCAGTGTAGGGAGATAACTACTTTTGGAAAATAGAACCAGTGTCCGAATAGTATCCAAACTCTGCCGAAATCTGAGAAAAATGAATCTGTGGTAGTTTTTTTTAGGGAAAAAGAAAAAAAAAGATCTTGTGTTTATTGGGCGAACTACGCCGGTTTGATTCTCATAGGGTGTGATATACGTAGGCAACCCCCGTCGGGTCTAACCTCCCATTTTTTGAAAATTAATAAAGTAGCAAAACGCCAAAAATGTATTTTTCTGTCATAGGGTCGGGTGACGCCATTTATATCAAAAATAGCCAAATGTTCCCAAAAGGAACTCCGGAGGGCTGCCTTGGTACAAACGGCCACCTCTTGTTTTTTTCACACAACCTTAAAATCTTCGTCCCTGAAGTGCTGAGAGGTCGTGTTCAGAAATCCTTTTGAGGAAAGTGAGCATATGTATTTTTTTTGTTGTTGTTTGTTTTTATCAAAATAAGTTTCGTTTGTTAAAACCTTATTAATAAATGTGCAGAATGAGCATGACTCCAAATGAACCCTTTTCAATCATGAATAAAATTCCCCTCCAATTGCGGCTTTGGTGGAATGATTTAGGCAAAGAAGGGCATGACGAAATCAAGAGATATCTGAAAGGCCTCACGATTTTGTTGGATATCAGGCCATAGGGAGATATCATAAGGGCACTAGTCCCTCACTGGGATCCTGCGCACAATGTCTTCCACTTTTTGGACTTCGAACTTACCCCAACTTTAGAAGAAATAGCAGGGTATATCGGCAGTGCTGAGGCTCCATTAAGGCATAAATACCTGGTTGCTCCAAGAGCTGTGGCAGTACACCGGTTTCTGGACTTGTTAAAGATAGTCAGAACAATTCATAACCCTGACTTGGCAAAAAGGTTTTTGCACTATGAGTTTCATATACCAAAGATATGGTCACATAGGAGGATTCGACAATCCAGAAAACCAGTTGTGCAGCAAAAGTAACCGTCGAAAGTGGGATGAACATAGACGGGTTGCTTTCATTATAACTTTCCTAGGGCTCTTAGTATTCCCAAGAAAAGACGGGAATATCGACATAAAAATAGCAGGGGTCGTCAGTACTTTGCTCACCCAGAAAGACAGCACGCTGGCGCCCATGATTGTATCCGATATATTCCGGGCTCTCACGTCCTGCAAGGCCGGAGGAAACTTTTTTGAAGGTTGCAACCTGTTGTTGCAAATGTGGATGACTGAACACCTATGTCACCGGGCCCAGTTTCTGAGCCATGGATCCGATGAAAAGACCTGCATAGAGGAGTTCCATACTAGAGTTAATGAGGCCTACCTACCTAAAGGAGTCTCGGCATGGACCTCATATTTCCGTACCCTCAACGCCAGTCAAATACAGTGGACGCTAGGGTGGTTACTGATCGACGAAGTTATATACATGCCAGTAGCCAGACCCCATTTTCTCTTAATGGGACTTAAGAGCATTCAACCATATGCGCCGCATCGGGTTTTAAGGCAACTTGGAAGGTGTCAAATAGTGCCAAAAGACGAGGATTTAAGCACCCAGGTGATTGAGATCAGCCCCGATGGCCAATTTCCTGAAGCAAGGGTCCGCCAAATGTGGGGCCAATGTCAATACTTAGAGGCAAATACTTGTGTATTGAATCGGACAAAAGGGGAAGTTTCGCCCGGATATCAGGCTTGCTACAAAGGGGAAACGTCATCTACAAGGTCGGCTAAAAGACCTCACCTGCAAGAATTTGCCAGATCCTTACAAGAGCAGTGGGGCTGGTTGTCCAAAGAGCGGGAATATCTTGCCGAAACAGGCAAACTGAAGCAACAAGTTCAGGATATGAAGTTTGAAAGCCAATTACAGTCCGCTGCCCACAAGGGAGAAAAGAACAGATTAATCAGAGAAGGCGAGATCCTCAAAGCTCAGATCCGGAAGATGAAAAGGGAGGCCGACAACCAACTGAGAAGCCGTGCAGATAAAAGATTGATAGCAGGGTTAAAGAATCAGGTTGCGGAATGCTAGGAAGATTTGGAAAGATCCAAGGCTAGCACAGCAAGATTGCGGACCAAGTGGGCAAAAGGTACAATGGCCCGGAGGCAGCGCCTGCAACAAGTCATAAGGAATTATGAACTGAGCATCGGGACATTAAGGGAAACGAACTCCACTCTTCAAGAGCGGATCTTCAAGCAAACACGAGATGCCCAAGCCGACAGAAGGAGCTGTTACGATGCAATGACCAGAATGGAAAGGCAAATGGAGATGTTCCAGGATCAACTTGCCAACAATGCGCAAACACTAGGATTAAAGAACCGACAGATAAGGTAGTTGTTCGCAGAAAGGGACAACATTCGAGGAAGGATCGACGAGATTGGGCATTACATCTACATGAGATGCCTGGCATGCGAGCAAATGCCTCAGAAAACCCTCCTTGTTTTCATCATGGGCTGCGTCCACCGAATCATGAACAAGGGCCGCGGAAAGGCCGAATGATGCCTCACGGTCCCCTAAGTTGGAAAATTAATCTTTGGTCGAGCTTTGTTTATTTGGCTTTGTTGCTTTCCCATATGTTGTTTTCTTTTCTTTTAATCAAATAGGGTTAAAAAACTGTGGAGTCTGTACTGTTGCTATTCTTTGTTTAAAGTAATTTGTAATAGCAAATTTTGATGATGAATTCAATGATTCCAAAAAAATTTTGCGTGTCTTTACTTTATGGCAGAACTACGCCGGTCTGATTCACGTAGGGACGTGATACGTAGGCAATCCACATCAGATTCGACCGCCTTTAATAAAGAAAGAAAGAAATAAAGAAAAAGAGAGAAAATACAAAATATATAAAATGAAATACAGGGTTTCCCCAAGTACTTTAAAAGGACAAATGAGCAAGCCGGGATGACGCATGTTGTTTGAAGTAAAGCATGTAGAAACGGTTAACTGCCTAGGAGCATTGCATCCTCAATGTGTTGTCATCAAATCTGTTAAACTCTAAACGCTAACAAAGTTTGTTGTTGTCTGATACCAGACAGTTAGTTGTTAAAGAATTCTGGCAACACACTCTTACCAAACCAGATCCAAAGGACCGGTAGCAACAAGCATGACTACTTCAGAGAATAGTAATGAGGAAGAAAGGCCGATGAGCCAGTTGTTAAAAGGAGCGATGGAAAAGATTGAAAGGATGGGACTAGAGATGAATGCAATGCAGCTAGCTCTAGCCAAAGCACAAAAGAGCCCTGAGCCACTGGGGCACATGCCGGAATACCCTCACTCCGGTCCTTCAACAAGCCTCCCGAATCCCCGTTATCATCAGGAAAGAAGCCCCCATGATTCTCAAGCTTCTCTACCCCATCAACCTCTCCCAACACCAAATGTTCCCACTTTTGTGGGACCCACATCAGCCACCCTGCAAAGATCAACCAACGAGCCATTATTTCCGGCTCACGATACGCAATACTATCCCCCTGAGCCCACATTCCATGCCCCCGAGCCACACACCTACAATCCACACTTGGAGGTACCAGCAGAAATTGAAAAGCCTGTTAAAGCCCCAGAACAAGATGAGGTATTGAGGAAGTTCAAAAGCCTAGAGCAGTCCTTCAGAAACCTGCACGGATTGGGTAACCAGGTCAGCGTGGCCTACAAAGATCTATGCCCTTTCCCGGACGTCCAACTCCCGGCTGGGTTCAAGATGCCTAAGTTTGATTTATATGAAGGGCACGGTGATCCCATGGCACATTTGCGGGGATTTTGTAGCAAAATGAGAGGGGTAGGTGGCAAGGATGAGCTGATGATAGCTTATTTCGGCCAAAGTCTGAGCGGATCGGCACTAAAATGGTATACCAGGCAGGATTCCAGCAGATGGTACACTTGGGATGATCTGGCACATGCTTTCGCAGGTCATTTCCAATACAATATCGAGATAGTCCCTGACCGTCTCACGTTGTTGAGGACCGGGAAGAAGCCCGGGGAAAGTTTTCGCGAGTACGGGTTCCGCTGGAGAGAGCAAGCGGCCAGAGTCGATCCTCCCATGAGAGAGGGAGAGATGGTGGACTACTTCTTGCAAACATTGGATCTAACCTACTTTGGTCACTTGGTGACGATAGTTGGAAAATCCTTCAACGAGGTAGTGAAGATAGGGGTCATGATAGAAGAAGGTCTGAGGTCTGACAAAATCCTGAATTATTCGGCACTCAAGGCCACGACCCAGGCTATTCAGAGCAGCACGGGAGGTGCGCTGGGAAGAAGAAAGAAAGAAGAAATTGCCACGATCGAGGCAGGCAGTTGGTCCAGGGCTGGCAAGCCACACTACAACCAACCCAGACCTCACAGGCCAAACTACCCATACAACCCACCATAACATTGTTATCCGCCTCGAGAACCACATTGTTCCGTACACCAGGCCCAGACATACACTCAACCTCCGGTTCGCCCGTGATGGCGCGTGCCGGCTCCCTAGAACACATATGTACCACCACAAAATACCTATCCTCCACCGAGGGCATATAGAAACCCCCCAGGGGCAGGCTTTCGGGGAAATCCGGATGCTAGGAATGACAGACTGCGAAAACATAGAACCTTCACTGAGTTGGGAGAAACCTACACCGATTTGTTCCACAAATTGAGGCAATTGGGTTTGGTCAGTCCAGTCGAGACTCGAGGACCAAATCCCCCGCCCCAAAACTTGGACCAATCAATAAGCTGTGAGTACTGCTCAGGGATGCTGGGGCACGATACCGAGAAGTGTTGGAAGTTAAGGCATGCAATACAAGATCTTATTGATGCCAATAAGATCGAGATCCAGACACCGGAGGCTCCTAACATCAACCAGAACCCACTGCCAGCGCACCACGAGACTCACATGATTGAGTTGGTGTATGAGGGAGGAGAGTTGAGAAAACCCTCACAGACAGTGATGATGATCCAGGCCGCCCCGAAAGAAGGATCGACCAGTGGAGGAACGAGGGTACAGTCGCAGGGAGAAGGCGTCAAGCCAGTAGTGATATTGGGAAAGTGCCCGTCCGCCGTAACAAGCAAACCCGAGCCAAACAAGTTGGTAATATCAGGGACTCCACCTACACCTGCAGTTGTGTTGAAAGGGGTGCACAGGGAAATGGTCACTATAAAGCCTGTAGTCCAGCTGCCGATGATTGATAGCAAGGCTGTGCCTTGGAAATACGAGAAGGCGGTGGTGATGTACAAAGGAAAACTAGTGGAGGAAGTTAGTTGTGAAGCGCAAGGGCTAACTCGATCAGGTCGGTGTTTTGCTCCGGTGGAGCTGAGAAGAACCAACCCCGCTACAACCAAGAAACCTGTGTCCGAAGAAGAGGCTGAGGAGTTCTTGAGGAAGATGAAAGTGCAGGACTACTCCGTGGTTGAACAGCTGAGGAAAACACCAGCACAGATCTCGCTGCTATCATTACTGATCCATTCTGAGGAACATCGCCGGGACCTGATGAAGATATTGAACGAAGCTCACGTGCCCAACAAGATTTCTGTAAACCACCTAGAAACCATTGCCAACAAGATTTTCGAGGTGAACAGGGTAACATTCTTAGATAATGATCTGCCGGTAGAAGGTACAGAGCATAATAAAGCTCTCTACCTAACTGTCAAATGTGAAAACTCGGTAGTTACTCGGGTATTGGTGGATAACGGTTCAAGTGCCAACATTTGTCCATTATCCACTCTAAACCAGTTAGAGATCGACCATAGAAGAATCCACAAGAATAACATCTGCGTCCGAGGGTTTGACGGAAATGGGACAACCACTATGGGGGATATTGTACTTGAATTGACCATCGGCCCAGTCTTATTTACCATGGAGTTCCAGGTGTTAGATGCCGCAGTATCTTATAACCTTCTGTTAGGACGACCATGGATCCACGCAGCCAAAGCAGTGCCTTCCACCCTACATCAGATGGTGAAGTTCGAGTGGGATAGACAAGAGGCCGTACTGCACGGCGAGGACGCGGCGTGCACCATGGGTGGCGCCATTGTACCCTTCATAGAGACCGATGATGACAAAGGTCCTTGGGTCTACCAGATTTTCGATACGGTGTCGGCAAATAAAATTTCTGAAGGAGAAATCATCCCGCACCCTAGGGTAGCTGCCGCAACAGTCATGATGGTCTCGGAAATGCTGGGTAATGGATTTGTGCCGGGAAAAGGCCTGGGAGTCGAGCTTCAGGGGATTGTCCAACCTGTCTCCCTGCCTAAAAATTTGGAAACCTTCGGTTTGGGGTTCAAACCAACTGCGGCAGATAGGAAGCAAGCGCGAAAGATGAAGAAGAGAGTTTGGTTTCTGCCCAAGCCGGTGCTAGTCTTTCAAGATCTTTTGTCAGAGCAAGTGCCAAGGGGCCACCGGTCCCAAAGATTCTCGGACCATTGATCGGGATGGACGGGGACCTAAATCAGAGCTTCGAGAGGCTATTCGCTGGTGCCAGTATGGTAGAAGCTGGAGAAGGTTCCAGCAGAGTAGAGATATAGTTTGTGGGGCCTGAGGCCAAAACCAACAATTGGACGGTTACTCCTCTTCCTGTCCGGGGGGAGCCTTGGTAGTAGGCTTTGATTTATGCTTTTTCTTGTTCGGATTATTCCAGGGTGTAATCCAAATTTTACTTTTGTTTGTAAAAGTGTGAACCCTTTTATCCCGCAAGTTTAATAAAGTTCTCTTCTTTTGTCTCATTTTAATTTTGTTTTATTCTTTTTCTTTCTGAAGAGTTCTCTTTTTACTGGTTCTAATGACATGGCATGCACAGCGGATCTTCGACCTAGTCTAATAAATCAATCTGAGCCTGACTTAATGATACAAGAGGTCGTTTGTGATGATGAATCTGAATATGACGAAGATAAGGCCTTCGAAGAAATAAATCGAGAACTGTGCCAATTTGAAGAGAAACCCAAGCCTAACCTAAATGACACTGAGGCTGTGAATCTAGGAGATGCTGATAACGTCCGAGAAACCAAAATCAGCATCCACATTGAGCCGAATGTCAGGGAAGAATTGATCAAAACCCTCGTGGAATTCAAAGATGTTTTTGCATGGTCATATGATGATATGCCGGGATTAAGCACCAATTTAGTGGTCCACAAATTGCCCACTGACCCGGCATACCCTCCGGTCAAGCAAAAGCTAAGGAAATTTAAAACAGAAATGAGTGTGAAGATCAAAGAAGAAGTGATTAAGAAGCTGCAGGCGAAGGTCATTCGGGTCACTCGATATCCCGAGTGGTTGGCCAATGTGGTACCAGTTCCAAAGAAGGATGGAAAAATCAGGGTGTGCGTCGACTACCGCAACCTCAATAAAGCAAGTCCCAAGGACAATTTTCCATTGCCCAACATCCATATCCTGATCGATAATTGCGCTGGGCGCGAGATCGGATCCTTTATGGATTGCTATGAAGGTTATCATCAGATCCTGATGGACGAGGAAGATGCGGAAAAGACAGCTTTTATTACGCCATGGGGAACTTACTGCTATCGGGTAATGCCGTTCGGATTGAAGAATGTCGGGGCAACGTACATGCGAGCAATGACTACTGTGTTTCACGACATGATACACAAAGAAATTGAGGTGCACGTAGATGATGTGATCATAAAGTCTTGGCGTCAAGAAGACCATGTAGCAGAACTAAGGAGATTTTTTCAAAGACTCCGAAGGTATGATATCAAGCTCAACCCGGCCAAATGCGTCTTCGGGGTTCCATTAGGAAAGCTGTTAGGATTCATCGTCAGTCGACGGGGTATTGAGTTAGACCCATCCAAGATCGAATCCATCCGAGATTTGCCACCGCCCAAGAACAAAACAGAGGTAATGAGTCTGTTAGGTAGACTCAATTACATCAGCAGGTTCATCGCTCAACTCACAGCGACTTGTGAGCCCATATTTCGGCTGCTGAAAAAGGATGTTGCGGTAAGTTGGACGGTAGAGTGTTAAGAGGCTTTCGACCAAATCAAAGGGTATCTGTCTAATCAACCCGTGTTGGTTCCGCCTAAGCCAGGGAAGCCCTTAATTCTTTATCTGACGGTCCTGAAAAATTCATTTGGTTGTGTACTGGGGCAACATGATGACACAGGAAGGAAGGAGCATGCCATTTATTATCTTAGCAAGAAATTCACAGTATACGAGGTCAAGTACACTCAACTCGAGAAAATGTGTTGTGCCCTAACTTGGGTAGCTCAGAAGTTGAAGCACTACCTGTCCTCGTATACTACTTATCTCATATCCCGTTTGGACCCATTGAAGTATATCTTTCAGAAACCTATGCCCACAGGGAGGTTGGCAAAATGGCAAATTCTGCTCACAGAGTTTGATATCGTCTATGTGATGAGGACAACCATGAAAGCCCAAGTGCTGGCCGACCATTTGGCAGAGAATCCCGTTGATGAAAAATACGAGCCTTTAAGAACGTATTTTCCTGACGAAGAAGTGATGCATACAAGTGAGCTGGAGTTACCCGAAGAACTGGGTTGGAAGCTTTTCTTCGATGGAGCCGCGAACGCGAAAGGGCTTGGAATAGGAGAAGTACTCATTTCTGAAACAGGACGCCATTATCCTGTTACGGCTCAACTGCGCTTCTATTGCACCAATAATATGGCCGAGTATGAAGCTTGCATTTTGGGTCTGCGATTAGCTGCGGACATGGATGTCCAAGAAGTTTTGGTCTTGGGAGACTCGGACCTTTTGGTACATCAAATTCAGGGTGAATGGGAAACACGGGATTTGAAACTCATACCATATCGACAATGCTTGCACGATCTGAGTAAGCGATTTCGATCGGTGAAGTTCAAACATGTCCCGAGAGTTCATAACGAGGTTGCAGATGCATTGGCCACCTTAGCATCAATGTTGCACCACCCTGACAAAATGTATGTTGACCCTCTGCACATCCAGGTTCGTGATCATCACGCTTATTGCAACGCGGTAGAAGAGGAAGTAGATGGCAAGCCCTGGTTTCATGATATCAAGGAGTACCTCAGAATGGGTATATATCCAGAACAGGCCACTGGAGACTAGAAAAGAGCCCTTCGGCGATTGTCGAATGGTTTCTTCCTCAGCGGTGGAGTGTTATACAGAAGAACCCCGGCCTTGGGATTGTTGAGATGTATAGATGTCGTTCAGGCCACGACGGTTATGGAAGAGGTACATGCTGGAGTTTGTGGGCCACATATGAGCGGATACGTGTTGGCAAGGAAGATCCTTCGAGAAGGGTATTATTGGCTCACCATGGAACATGACTGTATCACTTTCGTGAGGAAATGCCATCAGTGTCAGTTACATGGAGATCTGATTCATTCTCCACCAACAGAGTTACATACGATGTCAGCACCCTGGCCATTTGTTGCATGGGGCATGGATGTCATTGGGCCTATCGAGCCGGCAGCATCCAACGGCCATAGGTTCATTCTGGTGACCATCGACTACTTCACCAAATGGGTCGAAGCTAAAACCTTCAAATCGGTGACTAAAAAGTCAGTGGTGGATTTTGTTCACTCCCATATCATCTGCAGATTTGGGATCCCCAAAGTGATCATTACGGACAATGGTGCGAATCTTAACAGCAGCTTGATGAAAGAGGTATGCCAACAATTCAAGATTACACACCGCAATTCTACCCCATATCGCCCCAAGGCGAATGGAGCGGTCGAAGCAGCCAATAAGAACATCAAGAAGATACTGCGAAAGATGGTGGAAGGATCTAGACAATGGCACGAGAGATTACCCTTTGTTTTGTTGGGTTATCGCACTACCGTCCGGACTTCCATAGGTGCGACTCCTTATTTGTTGGTGTACAGGACTGAGGCCGTAATACCAGCGGAGGTCGAAATTCCGTCCCTCCGGATTGTCGCTGAAGCCGAGATCGATGATAATGAATGGGTCAAAGCTCGATTGAAACAGTTGAGCTTGATAGACGGGAAAAGATTGGCAACAATGTGCCATGGTCAGCTGTATCAGAAGAGAATGGCAAAGGCATACAATAAGAAGGTACGCCCCAGGAAGTTTGAAGTAGGGCAGCAGGTATTAAAGCGGATCCTCCCGCATCAAGTCGAAGCAAAAGGCAAGTTCACCCCAAATTGGCAAGGGCCTTATATCGTGACCAGAGTGTTGTCCAACGGTGCTTTGTGTCTGACGGATATCGAGGGAAGATATGTTGACATGGCTATCAATTCGGATGCAGTCAAGAGATATTACGCGTAATTTCTTTAATTATGGCAATTGTCGGTTCATTTGCTTGTATTTGGAACTTATTGGGTAATGAAATGACGGAGGCAATTCTTTCTTCTATCCAAACACTTTTTACCCTTGTTTCCCCTTTTTTAGCCTTAAGTTATTCTTTCATATCCCCCTTTTGGAATCACATAATGGAAAGATATGAAAAAAGAAAAAAAAAAGAGAAAGAAAAATTTAAAAGAAAATGAAAAAAAAGAGAAGATAAAAATCACAAGAAAAACAAAACCGTTAGGAACTACGTTTGACCTGATTCCTCAAAGAGGATACGTAGGCGCCTCACGGCTCGGTCATAGTGTGCATAGTAGGCACAGTGTGCGTTACGCACGTAGCTCAACATAGTGTAAAAAATAAAATCCCCCAAGCAAGAAAACTGGGGCAGGGGTTATGTTTTAAAGTTCCAGCAAAAGTTTGATTCCAAAAGTTGTAGTGGCTCACCCGTCAGAGTTATTTCAAATTTTTGATAGCTTTTCTTTGGCCCCACACCAAAACCAACATCGATGTCCAAAAAAGACCTCCCGATCAACCTCCAAGAGGTGCCAAGTCAGGCAGATAAAGCCGAGAATAATACACTGATCCCCGGCAAAGAAGAGGATCATGAAACTGGAAATGAATTGATAGTCCAAAGGAATCTCCAGAAGAGAGGGTCATATCGGCAGCACTCCAATTCTCCTTTGAAGAAATAAAATGAGAGAGTCTTGGCGGTGAAAACCTTCGCAGGCACCACAAGACGACGAAAGATGAGAGATATGAAATGAGAGAGTCTTATCGGTGAAAACCTTCACAGGCACCATAAGGCGCCAGGAGCTGAGAGAAAAGAGAGAGTCTCATTAGTGAAAACCCTTCGAAGGGCACTATGAGGCGACGAGACAGATCGACAAAAGGGTCCACATTCGCAAAGAAATGGACACCCATTTATCCCCAGCAAGTAAGACCATCAGGCAAGATGATTGATACAAATAGACTGGGTCGGGAATCTATGGTGCACGTCATAATCATAAGGACCAGTCATGTCATCCAGATAAGTTTTTTGGTTCAGAAAGATTTTTCTCCTTTTCTACCTTTTTCATTTTCTTTCTAAAAATTTGTTTTGAAAAGGATCTTTCAAAGTTTACTACCAGAGACCGAAGGGGTCCAAAAGCAAAATACGAAAGGGATAGGCCAAAAACTGAGAATAAGACAAAAGGCGTCGGTCGCAAAACCAAAGGACGAATTGCGTCGAAAGAAGGGTGATGTAAAGAGAGCGGAAAATGATGGGTGAAGGACTCGTGGACCAAGTTCCGAGTAGGTTTCCCCGCAGAACGTCGATAAATCACGGACCCAAGTCCGAAGTGGTCGGACTCCACAGGAAAGGGAAATTGATCCGATGCAAGATAACCCTAATAGTCCCAAAGGTTATCCCCAGGCAATAAAGTTCTATGCCTTGCAGTTCCAGGAGGAAATAAACTCTTAAGGGAGTGGTTTCGGGAGGGAAGCAGACTCCCACAGTTGGTTCCGTAAAGAGAAAAGCAGAAAGGGGGGATAAATGGAAAACCATCCCCATCAGACGGGTCACCCCCAGCAAGCAACTTTGTCCACCAACCAGTTGTGGGGGCACAGAGCAAGAAAAGAGAAAGAGAGTAAAAATCATCCCCCACCGGAAAGACACCGCTGCCCACCATGATTAAAACCAACTAAATCTTTTTTGTCTGCTGCAGGAAAATAAAGGTTGATGATGGCAGCAGGACGCGATGCTAGGGAAATCACCAAAACCGGGGCAGAAAATTTTCTGTCGTTGTCAAAAATTTTCTCGGAAGAATGAGGAAACAAATTCAATACTTTCTGTTCTAGGTCGCCCACCAGTAAAATGCGGGAACACTTCATGTTCTAGGTCGCCCACCAGTAAAATGCGGGAATACTTTCTGTTCTAGGTCACCCACCAGTAAAATGCGGGAATACTTTCTGTTCTAGGTCGCCCACCAGTAAAATGCGGGAACACTTTCTGTTCTAGGTCGCCCACCAGTAAAATGCGGGAATACTTTCTGTTCTAGGTCGCCCACCAGTAAAATGCAGGAATACTTTCTGTTCTAGGTCGCCCACCAGTAAAATACGGGAATACTTTCTGTTCTAGGTCGCCCACCAGTAAAATGCGAGAATATTTTCTGTTCTAGGTCGCCCACCAGTATAATGCGGGAATACACTTCATGTTCTAGGTCGCCCACCAGTAAAATGCGGGAATACTTTCTGTTCTAGGTCGCCCACCAGTATAATGCGGGAATACATTCATGTTCTAGGTCGCCCACCAGTAAAATGCGGGAATACTTTCTGTTCTAGGTCGCCCACCAGTAAAATGCGGGAATACTTTCTGTTCTAGGTCGCCCACCAGTATAATGCGGGAATACACTTCATGTTCTAGGTCGCCCACCAGTAAAATGCAGGAATACTTTCTGTTCTAGGTCGCCCACCAATAAAATGCGGGAATACTTTCTGTTCTAGGTCGCCCACCAGTATAATGCGGGAATACACTTCATGTTCTAGGTCACCCACCAGTAAAATGCGGGAATACTTTCTGTTCTAGGTTGTCCACCAGTATAATGCGGGAATACATTCATGTTCTAGGTCGCCCACCAGTAAAATGCGTGAATACTTTATGTTCTAGGTCGCCCACCAGTATAATGCGGGAATACATTCATGTTCTAGGTCGCCCACCAGTAAAATGCGAGAATACTTTCTGTTCTAGGTCGCCCACCAGTATAATGCGGGAATACTTTCATGTTCTAGGTCGCCCACCAGTAAAATGCGGGAATACTTTTTGTTCTAGGTCGCCCACCAGTAAAATGCATGAATACTTTCTGTTCTAGGTCGCCCACCAGTATAATGCGGGAATACACTTCATATTCTAGGTCGCCCACCAGTATAATACGGGAATACTTTCATGTTCTAGGTCGCCCACCAGTAAAATGCGGGAATACTTTCTGTTCTAGGTCGCCCACCAGTATAATGCGGGAATACACTTCATGTTCTAGGTCGCCCACCAGTATAATGCGGGAATACTTTTTGTTCTAGGTCGCCCACCAGTATAATGCGGGAATACATTCATGTTCTAGGTCGCCCACCAGTATAATGCGGGAATACTTTTAGGCTTATATTGTAGATTTTGAAATTAGTAACCCCACCGGAAGGTAGAAGGTTACAACAGGGATCCCCAGCAGGAAACAATAAAAAATCCCTAGCGTCGGGAAGCGAAAGGTTGCAGCAAGAGGTCCCAGCACAAATGCAAGCGCCTGAGTCAAAATGAAGAAAGGACGCGTTTTGAAAGAAGTGGCATGTGAACATTAAATCATGCCCAACATAACAGATCTGATGAAGAGAGCCTAACCCCTGAGGAATCGCCGAGAAGCTTAATGAAGAAAGCCATGTCCCCAGCGGACCAAGCAAAATGATGAAAACTGGTACTCAGAAAAGCAAAGGGCCAGTACCATCCCTCAAGTTCACAAAATAAAAGCATCGGAGGAAAACGCAAGTCGACAAGAAAGCAAGGCGACAAGAACAAGTTGAAGATAGATGAGATCTTATGATCCATAGTCTAGCCTAGCTTCTTGTTTTTCCTTTTAGAACAATGTAACAAGGAGATCGGTAAGCGGTAACATCCTACAGCAGCATGTAAGCAGCACACAACAGCGGCGAACACTACAGTCACACGGTAGTCCCAGCTACCAAAACTTCACGAACTACATTGACCTGACTCCTGTTCAACCCAGGATATGTAGGAAACCTCTAAAGCAAAGGTTCGGTCAAATCTTTTTTTCAAAAATGCTTCACACGGAGTACTCGGACGAGCAAAAATCGCCCGCTTTATCTTTGCGCGAAAACCCTTCGTGTCTTCGGGCAAAGAGGGGCAGCTGTAAGCACGTGATTTTTGCTTCGCGGACAATCACTCCAAAAAGAAATCAAAAATAATGGCAAATGGCCCCGCTGTACAATTTTTTGATTTTTACGTGACATGTGTTGGTAGTCATTTGTGGTTCTGTCCATTTTTCGTTTAATCTTATCAAACAAAATACAAAATATGTATGTCATGTGTAATTAAACCATAATTCGGTTATTAAAAGAAAATTCACAAAAATATGCATCTTTTATTCTAGGATGTGATTTAACCTATTTAAATATTTTAATATGTGTGTGATAAATGTGTTAAGTGTTAATCATTGGGTGTTTTAATTTCGTTTTATTTTTAATTGTGTTTAAAATTAGGAAACAAAAGAAATAGTGCAAGTTGTTTAGAAATCGGAGTGGGCCTATTTTTATTCTGAATTTTTGAGGCCCAAAACCAATTGCATCTGACCCAGTCCAAACCAGGCCTCAGGCAAACCCCCCCAAACGACGTCGCATAAAGGCGTTGGATCTGAGCCGTCCGTCCATGCCAATCCAACGGCCCAGGACCCCCTTCAGCAACCCGTTTCCAAACCCGACCCAGTTAACCCCGGACCAGCCCGACCTACTTTAGATGGAACGACACCGTTCCCTTTAAGTTAAGGGATCTTGGCCGTTGAGATCATCTGATCTAACGGCCCAGATCGAATTTCCCCTTCCGTATATAAACCCTCCATCACACCCCACGCCCCATATCCAAACCACACACCCCTCACCTCCTGATCATCATCGTCTCAAGAGACGAACCCTTGCCAAACCCTAGCCGCCACCCTTCTCCTTCACCGTAAATCCGGCGGCAAGGACGCCGGTGACCACCCCCTTAACACCCCTGATGCATCTCACCACCCCAAACCCAAATCTGTTACCCCCTAGCCTCGAATCACACTCCATCATCTCGAATCGTGATTTGAAAATTCGAGACCAAACCCCGATCTACACCAAACCAACCCAGATTCACACTGGACAACCCCCTGACCTCCCTCGTGACCAAACCAAGCTTGGTTTGGTCCAAATCTACCTACAAATCCTAGAATCTCAAATCTGAAGATCCAAACCCTAGAACACAAGAACCTGGGGAATCCGACCAGTTTTAATAGAGGTTTGAGGTCTAATAGACCTTAATCAAGGTGTTCTCGGTTGAGAACACCCTGATTAAAGTTTGTTCGACCTCAAATGGTCAAATCTAATTCAGACCTGGGTCGGCTTTGGTTGAACATTTTCAGTAAGTTTTCCTTTTTCTTTTCTGTTTTATTTGAGTACTGATTGAGTTTGTTAGCATGTTTTGTTGTGATTGATTGGTATTTTCTGATTTCTTTTCCGTCTTTGTAAAGACCCTTTATTTGGTCGTTTGTTCTTCTGTGTATATGTGAATACGTCTTGTGATATACCTGCTCGCCAATTAGATTAGTCGTCGAACAGATAACTCATATAGATTCTCTGTGTTGCGCAAAGTTGTTAAAGGCAGTCGATTGCCCTGGTCATGTTGTTTATGTGATCGACTGGTTATTTCTTGTTATAATTAGTATAGTCGATTTGATAAATGTCGTCGATTGGTTTTCTATGACTGAATGATCAAATGGTCTAATAACTTCACATGACTGATCGAACCCTGTTGTTGACTGGATGCTAGACATTGTTTGAAATTAGTTTGTTTGCATTGCAAAACAACTAAAAGATTCAGTCCAGGGCAGCTCTAAATTTGAACTTTCAGAAGTTCAAAATGCCCTACTGTTGTAGTGAGTTAATATAGTAATAACCAGGGTTAACATGGGTAATTTGGGTGTTAAAAAAGAACAGAAATAATTAGTTTAAGTGAGCTGACAAATAGGGTACTGAATTAAGATTAAACTAATATTAGTGGGACAAAACATAAGAGCATGGGAGTTTAATACTTAAATGAACCCATGACTCTTGAATAGAGCAATAGGCCAGGCGTGGGGAACAAGATGGCTGGCATCAAGAAGATGCTTAGGCATGGGAAATGCAGGGGATAGGCATACCTTAGGCTGTGAAATTCTAGGCAGACCTAAGGGGTTCTCTTTCAGCTTATAAATAGATCCCTTTTTAGCTAAGAAAGGGCAGGACATTTTTTAGTCTTCAGAGAGGTTTTAAGTTGGAAAAACTGAAAGAAAGAAACATAAAGAAAGTTTCAGAATATTGTAACCAAACACTGTCTGAAAACTGCATAAGAGTGCAAGTTGGTCAAGCTGTCTTTGAATTGTTGTTGGGTTATTTGCCGAGTTGTTTGTGATTGTTGAACTGCTGGTGATGTTACATTGAATATTCTGGGCTTTCTGCTGTTTTACTACTCTGTGTCTGGGATTGTTTGCTTGGTGTTCGACCACCTGTTGGGTTTCCTTGTTGTTGAAACTGCTGCTGTTTATCTGTGGACTATTGGTGACATTGTTGCTGATTGTTGTTGCTGTTGATTGTTGACTGCTGTTTACCTGCTGTTGCTGTGTTGTTGCATACTACTCAGCTGATCATTCTCCTTCTTCTTTTGTTTTCCTATATCAGGTACACGACTAATACTGTCCATGTAACTTGAAAGTTGAGCATGAATACAAAAAGAGAAGAGTTGAAGATTGTTTATTTTTAGACATAGCCTGTATACTGAATATCATGTGATGTATAATAGTTTTTACATTTTTTGCTTGGATACTGGAGTTAGCTCTCATACATAGCAAATGTCAATTGTATGGTAACTTGATATCTTATTGTGTGTGTAGGTTTATAGATAAAAGGTTTGACAGTGTAGTAGGCTATAGCTCAGAAATTAGCTATGTCTGTGATTAACATGTCCATTAATGCATGAAAGTTATCTATCATCAGTTAATCTCCTTTCCCTTTGACAAACTGCCTTGTTATAACTGATAAACCACATCTTTAGAATCAAGAACCAGTCTACAGTCTCAACCTCACGAAGGTCGAGCCCAAGTCGAAACGGATTAAGCAGGCCCTCATCGGAAAACCAGTGGCCCAGGCCTGGCCCATCCCACACGAGTTGGGTTTGGGCCCATAAGACGCGATCGATCGCCCGTGGGAGTGGCCATGTTTCTGATTTTGTAAAAGCATTCGGAATCCCGTTATAAATAACCGGCAAGCATGTAATTAACTAGGGCTATTTCTGCTTTCAATTAGTAGAGACAAACGCGACAAGACACGTAGCTACTATAGGATATCCTTTTAAAATAAAGACGAGATGAGCCTCGACAAATAAAAACGCACAAGCTGCGGGGCCCTCGTTAAATGTATATCGAAGCACTCAGTTTCCAGGGCGGGCCGTTTAGCCAATTTCACGGCCTTCCTAGAATAATAACACGATAGTCTCTTTAGGCGCGTATTTAATAATGTTATCTCCTTAAACTCGGGTGCACATTTATGTGACCCAAATCCAAATCTCAACGAAATCGAAATGTGTCTCTAATCACGGGTACATTGATTGTGGCGTGGTCCGAGATGCATTTCCATGACATCGCAAATTCCCTTTTAATAATAAATGAGACGAGCCTCGACAAATAAAAATGTACAAGCCGCGGGGCCCTCTAAATGTATATGTTAAAATACTTAGAATTCGGGACAGGCCGTTTAACGAATTTTACGGCCTTCTCCAAATAACAATACGCTAGTTGCTTTAGGCACACTTTTAATAATTTATTTTCCCTAACTCGGGTGCACATTTATGTGACCTAAATCCAAATCTCAACCGAGTCGAGATATGTCAGTAACCACGGGTGCATTGATGTAACGTGGTTCGAGATATGTTTCCACGACGTTGCAAGTCCTATAAAATAATGAATAATTATGAAAGCAGTAAAGAGTTAAAATTGCACACAAGTTCATATTTGTATAAAATCAGATTAATCGAGCCGAATATAACAGTTGAGCGACCGTGCTAGAACCACGGAACTCAGGAATGCCTAACACCTTCTCCCAGGTTAACAGAATTCCTTATCCGGATTTCTGGTATGTAGACTGTAATATAGAGTCATTCTTTTCCTCAATTCGGGATCAAAATTGGTGACTTGGGACACCCTAAATCTCCCAAGTGGCGACTCTGAAATAAATAAACAAATCCTATTTCTATTGTCCTTTAATTGGAAAAACTCCCTTGTACCCTCGCGGGTATGGAAAAAGGAGGTGGGACAAGTGGGTCCTCGCGTTCGCGAAGGGTTAGTTGGTGAAGGCTGGGATTTAAGCCTTCGCGTTCACGAGGAAGGCTACGAGTTCGCAAAGGGCTGGGTGTTTGGTCACCGCGCTCGCGTGAAGTGGACTGCGTTCGCGTAGAGGAATTTGATCAGTTGGACTTGAGGTATTTTATTCATCGCGTTCGCGATAGGGGCAACACAATCACGAAGGGTTGGTCTGAGGAAGCATCGCATTCGCGCTGGGCATGTCGCGATCGCGAAGAGTAATTTTTGGTTAAAGTTATTTTGTGCTTCGCGAACGCGAGGCGTTGACCGCATTCGCAAAGAAGGATTTCAGACCTGGGCATAATGTTTAAATAGTCGTCTTGTCCGCGATTTTGGGGTTTATTTCCACCATTTTTGATCGTTTTTGGAGCTTTTTGAAGAGTATTAAAGAGGGATTCAAGGGGAATCACTTGAAGGTAAGATTCATGGACCTAAAACTCGATTCTAATGTGAAATCTATCTAATTAATCATGGAATCGAAGCCTAAAATTGAAGAATTAGGGCTTGAAATTGGAGACCTAGAATTTGGGATTTGAGGGGTCATTTGTGGATGGATTTTGATGATTTTGGTATGAATGAACTCGGGGAGTGATAAGGAATCCATTGATGTGAATTTTATTGGAATCCGAGATGTGGGCACGGGGGCAGATTTTGGTAATTGCGGGATTTGTGTTGTAAATTGATTATTTTCGCTTGGGCTTCGTTCTCTTAGCATATTTTGACGCTGTGATTCTGATTTCAGATAGATTCGATGCGAGTGGAGGCTGATTCGAGGGGAAAAGGTGTCGTGGGCTAGAGTTTGGACCGGATTGATGTGAGTAATGATTGTAAATGATGTCCTGAGGGTATGAAACCTCGGATTGCACATCGTTGTGCTATATTGAGGTGACACACATGCTTGGTGATGAGCGTGGGGTTGTGCACTATTGGGGATTGTGACTTAGTTCGTCCCGAATGACTATTTTACCGCGTATTTGACTGAAATCTATTTGCTATCATCATGTTTTGGGCTGAATGCCATATTTGGGCCTCGTGCCAACTATTTGAACCCTTAGGGCATTTTTATTGATATTTCCTCACTGTTTTGACTTTATACTTGAACCCAGTCATGCTATATTCCACTATTTTTCATAACTCAGCCATGTTTACTCTTTTTAACACTTAAATAATCTTTTAAATGATATTTTGGCTGAGAACAATGTTTTACTACTGCCTGAGTGGCTTGTGAGAATTTTGACTGAGTAAGGCCGAGGGCCTATGATGTGAGAAAACACTGATTATGATTATGAGGTCGAGGGCCTGAGATATGTACGCCACAAGGTGGCTTGTTGATACGGGGCCGAGAGCCTAGTGATGATGCCATGAGATGACTCGATATTGCGCTTGGGCCGTAAGGGGCCCCTCCAGGAGTCTGCACACCCCCAGTGAGCGTGTGTACCCATTGTGATGTGAGATATATCCCGAGGGGCTTGTATTATTTTGAGATATTGCCCGAGTGGCAGATTTGTTGACCTTGTGCCCGAGGGGCGAACCTTTATATGTTTATCTTTCTTATCTGTCTGTCATTTACCTATTTAAATTGTTGAGAAGGCATTTCATGAAGTTTAAGCCGAACTTAAATGATTTTACATATCTTTACTGATTCATTATTTTTACTGGTTTTACTGTTTCATTATAGCCGGTAATGTGCCTTACGTGTTTTCATATCTCTCAGTCGTTTATTTATGATTATTACTCACTGAGTTAGAGTACTCATTTTACTCCCTGCACCCCGTGTGCAGATTCAGGCGTTGCTGATCCTGCTAGCGCGAGTTGAGAGCTCCCGGCAGACTTCGGAGTCCACGAGGTAGGTGTTTGGCATCCACAGTCCCGTGTTTCTCCCCCTTTATCTCATTTCTATCTCTTTATCAGTTATTCTGTAATAGTTTAGTAGGCATTTCAGACTTGTAGCATATTGATAGATGCTCATGACTAGTGACACCCCGGTATCTGGCTGTGTTGGGTTTATCTTTCGCAATTGTACTGTTAACTGCTTACTTTTAATTATTTATCATGTTTTAGACTTAATTCTTGTTGTTTAATTGCTTAAACTGAAATGGATAAGTGTTGGCTGGCCTTGTCTTCACGAGAGGTTCCATCATGACCGGGTCCGGGTTTAGGATCGTGATACTGACCTGGGAAGAGGATCCTCGACATGTTTCCTTAGAAGAGGGGTCAGGTCCTTCAAGAGGGGTCCAGTAGTTTCTTCTGGTGCAGGATTTTCAAAGAGCACCACAGTTCCTTCTCCCACCCACGACTGAGTCTCTTCCCCCGAGACTTAGACGTCATAAGGGTGACTCCATACACTATTCTTTCAGCATATATAGTTAATATGTTTTCTATGGCCTCTTTTTCTAGAGATTCCAGGGGTGCAGCAAACTCCGAGACAGAAGTACTTGAAGGTTGATCAATACCAACCTCAAAGGACTTTTCTACCTGTGGAGTCTCATCCTGTTCTCCATCTTTGCTTTGTGTTGTGAGAATCTCAGGAGACAGAGACGAGAAGCTATCGATTTTGGGGGTTTCTGAGTTCTCAAAATTAAGAGGGAGAGAAGGGTCTGAGGGAGTGATGGGGGAAATAGAGGGTGAAGGAGAATCGGGTTTAGGACTATCATCTGCAGTGGTGGTTGAAAAGGGAATGGTGAGAGGTGTTTCACTAGAAACGGAAGAGTCAAGGGTTTTCTCTGGAGTTTTCTCGACTATGGTGGGGATTATCGGTTAATCTTCAACCATGGTGGAGAAGAAGTTCGAAAGTTCTGGAGAGGGGCTGAAGAGAAGGAAAGAGAGAGAGAGAGAGAGGGAGAAAGAGAGAGAGATAATTGTTCAAAGTGATGAGATGGTTTTAATGGGAGAAGAGACAATGATGAGGGAGAGAGAAACCAGTTCTGAAACGGTGGTAGTTTTGTGGGAAGATGCAACGTTTCAGAGGGAAGTGAAGGGATTTGAATGAAAAGACGTGACATACAGGGTCTGAAAAGGTTGATGACATGGCACTCAATTTTTGTTTCCTTTTAAGATGTGTATGAAAAAGCAAAAGACTACTAACTTGTGGTAAAAGAACCAGGTTCTTGACTTATCTTTAAAAAAAATCTCAATCCTCTTTTACTGCTTATACAGTGCTTCTCCAGCTTCTATAATCATCATGCGTGTCTATCTGATACGGTAATGAAGTGAGTTAGGCTTGGTCGGAAAACACTTCAGTTAATTTTACTTAAATGTGATTTTCATAGCCATATGGTAGGAATCAGGTCTCAACTAGGCTTTATTAGCCCCAACTCCAGCCTGTTTCTCTTAAAATGTTCTCTACTTAGTCCTTTGGTGAAGATATCTGCAATTTGGTCTTCTATACTACAGAACTTCATACAAATGAGCCCCTTCTCCACATTGTCTCTAAGAAATGTCTCACATCAATGTGCTTGGTTCTTTTATGTTGAACCAGGTTCTTGGCCATGTTGAGTGCACTAATGTTGTCACATAGAAGAGGCAAACAGTCAGTGTACTTACCAAAATCTTCTAACTGTTGTTTGACTATAGGAGCTGAGCACAGCAGGAAGCTGCAACAACATATTCTGCTTCAGCTATTGAAAGAGCAACTGAATTTTGCTTCCTTGTGCCCCATGAGATGAGGCATGATCCTAGAAAGTGAGCCATTCCAGATGTGCTTTTCCTATCCACAAGATAACCTGCATATCCTGTGTTCCCTTAATATATCTCAAGATTCTCTTGGCATCCTTCAGGTGAGATTCCTTGGGATTTGACTGAAACCTTGCACATAGCCCCACACTAAAGACAATATCTGGTCTGCTGGTAGTGAGATAGAGAGAAGACCCAATAATGCCTCTATACATGGTTTGATTTATAGGAGATCTAGATTTATCCATGTCCAGTCGAGTAGCAGTGGCAATGGGAGTGTCAATCACTTTTGATTCTTTCATATCAAACCTCTTCAGAAGCTCCTTGATATATTTCTGCTGACTGATGAATGTACCCTTTGTAGACTACTTCACTTGAAGACCCAAGAATAAATTCAACTCACCCATCATGCTCATCTCAAACTCACTTCCCATGAGTTTTGCAAATTCTTCACACAGTGAGTCAACTTTTGCCCCACAAATGATATCATCAACATATACTTGAACGATGAGCAGGTTCCTCCCTCGTTTCTTCAGGAACAAAGTGTTGTCAATTTTTCCTCTTGTAAAACCATTTTCTAAGAGAAACTTTGACAATATTTCATACCAATCTCGAGGAGCCTGCTTCAACCCATACAATGCCTTGTCCAATTTGAACACATATTCAGGGTATTTATGACATTCAAAACCTGGACGTTGCTTTACATAAACTTCTTCCTTGAGGAAGCCATTCAGAAATGTACTTTTGACATCCATTTGGAACAGAGTGAATTCCATGTGTGATGCAAAGGCAATGAGGATTCTGATAGCTTCCATGCGAGCAACCGGAGCAAAAGTCTCATCATAATCAATTCCTTCCTCCTGATTGTAGCCTTGGACCACTAGCCTTGCCTTGTTCCTTGTAGTGTTTCCATGTTCATCAAACTTATTCCTAAATACCCGCCTGGTTCCTATGATGGTTCGATCTGAGGGTCTAGGTACCAGGTGCTATACGTTGTTCCTTTCGAACTGATGCAACTCATCTTGCACGGCTGTGATCCAGTCTCCATCTTTTGAGGTTTCCTTAATGTTTTTGGGCTCTATTTGGGAAAGAACGGCTGAGAAGGCAAGTGAATTTCTAGCTTTTGATATGGTTTGCACTCCTAAATCCAGAGGAGTAATTATATTGTCAAGAGTATGGGAGCTCTTGTGTTTCCAGTTGGGCATTTGAGCCTCATTTGTAGAGGAGCTGGGTAAATCTGACTGGTTCCATTGTATTCTTCTTTCAGCTACCCGTGGAATACTTTGAACTGCATCAACCACTCTTTCTTCAACTTCAGTGGTTGTAATTGTAGTACCTGGTTCCTCTCCAGCTGATGAGGAAAAGACAACATTGTCTTCACTTGTCTCCTTTACTTGACTCATCATATCTGCCTTTCCATTTTCCATATCAATGACCTTACCTGGAACTAGCAAAGGCTCTCAATCTTGATCATCCTTGTTGCTTTTCTCACAAGAGAGGTAGGACTCGTCAAAGATTACATGGACACTCTCCTCTACACACTAAGTTCTCTTATTGTAAACCTTGTAAACTTTACTTTAAGAAGAGTATCCCAAGAAGATTCCTTCATCACTCTTGGCATCGAATTTTCCAAGCTGATCCTTTCCATTGTTGATGACATAGCATTTGCACCCAAATGTTCTTAAGTGAGTCAACTTGGGCTTCCTTCTATTCAGTAACTCATATGGAGTTTTGTTCAAGAGAGATCTGATCATGCACCTGTTCACCAAGTAGCAGGCAGTGTTGACAGCTTCAGCCTAGAAGTTCTTAGCAATCCCAGTATTGATCAGCATTGTCCTTGCCATTTCTTCAAGGGTTTTGTTCTTCTTTTCCACAACTGCATTTTGCTGTGGAGTTATAGGGGTTGAGAAGTTATGGGTAATGCCATTCTCATTACAAAAATAATCAAACTTAGCTTTATCAAATTTTGTTCCATGATCTGATCTAATGCATGCTACTTTTGATTCCATTTTCACTTGAATCTTCTTCACAAATTCTACAAAAACTTCAAAAGTCTCATCTTTTGTTATAAAGAACAGAGTCCAAGTGAATCTGGAGTAGTCATCCGATATCACAAAGATGTATCTTTTTCCTCCTCTACTTTGCACTCTCATAGGACCACATAGAACCATATGAAGGAGATCAAGCGGCTTTGAGGTGCTGACATCCTTATTTGGCTTGAATGAAAATTTCACATGCTTCCCTCTAGTGCAGACATCACAAACTTTGTGCTCCATGAACTTTGACTTGGGATGACCACGAACTAAGTCCTTCTGAACTAGCTTATTCAATAGAGAGAAACTTTCATGTCGCAGTCTTCTGTGCCACAGTTCAGCATCATCATCAACTGCTTTCAGGCAACTCAGATCACCACTCTGTAGGGACTCAAAGTCAGCAACATAGATATTCTTGTTCTTTTGGCCATAAGTACCACTTCATCTGTTACTAGATTTGTAACTATGAATATCTTTGACAAGGACTCCACCTTGTTTCCTTTACCACATATTTGAGAAACACTTATGAGACTATACTTAAGACCATTGACATAGTACACATTCTCAATTGAGTGAATGAGTGATTTTCCAATCTTTCCAACTCCAAGAATGTACCCCTTTTTCCCACTACCAAGGGATACAATCCCTCCTTGCATGGCTTTTAGTGAAAGAAAATCCATGGTATTCCTAGTCATGTGCTTTGAGCATCCACTATCCATAAACCATTGTTGACTACTTCCTTTCATTGTTCTCTGCACAAGGAGATCACAGGTTAGATTTAGGAACCCAAGAAAGTTTGGGTCCTTTGTAATAAACAAGAGGATGAATAAGTGCTCTTCTAGTCCATGTAGGTAACATGCGTTTTTATAGGTGGCACCTGGTCCCTTTTCAACAATTACTCTCTCAGCAAAAACTTTGTTTTTCTTAAGAGACTGAACCCTGGCTTGACAATTTTCTTTGAAATGCCCATTGTTCCCACAGTGGGTACACAACCGATTGTTAGGTGCAGTAACATACTTGCTATGAGGGTTATAAGGAGTTCTTTACCTTTGAAACCCTATTCCCTACCTGTTTCCACCATTGTTAACGTACATGGCAGTAATAGCATCCGAGGACTAGGTCCACTTAAGAGACTTTTCAAGATCATTTTTTACTCTTTCCAATTTTGCTTGAAGTTGTCTATTTTTCTCAAGTTCAACAAATAGACTAGTTTTTACAGTATTTAACTCGTTTTCAAGCCTAATATATGCTTTAGTAGCAACTTCTTTCCCTTTCTCAAAATTTTCAGGCCTACATTATGCTTTGAGTTCCTCTATTGTTTCCCTCAAGTCTATAATCACAACTAAGAGGTCATCTCTTTCTTACTCTAAGGCATCAACTTTCTCCACTAAGTCATTCTTTTCTTTACTGAATTTTTCAATGGTTTCTTTTAAGTCAACAACCACTACTATCAAATCGTCTCTTTCATGTTCTACACTAGCAACTTTCTCAACTAGAACCTCCTTTTCATTTTCCAGATTACCTATGGTTTCCTTCAGATCAACCACACAAACTATCAGGTCATCTCTAGTTTGTTCAGCATCTCCTAACTTTATGGTTAAGGCATCCTTATCATCTACAAGACTATGATAGGCATCAATTAATACATTGGCTAATGACATGAGTTTCTTAGGAGAGTAGGATTTCAGATTTCTCTGAATATCCCTGAAATTACCCCATCATTGTTATCTTCATCATTGTCTGACTGAGCCATCAAGGCAAGTATTGAATCATAATCATTTGCTTCACTTTCAACGGCCATCATAGAACTATCGCCCGCATCATTTTCTTCTTCAGAATCACTAAATCTCCCCATGCTGTAAGAGTTTGCTTCATAATGTTGTCAGCGACATTCTTTCTTTTGAAGCGTTTGTCAGGAATCAGGTTCCTCTTGGCTGTTGTATCAGAGTTTTACTTGAAGTATTCTTGCTTCAGGAGAGGGCAATCTTTGATAAAATGACCTGGCTTTCCACATTTATGACAAAGGTCATAATTCTTTGGTCTGCTGGAACTGACTCTCTTTGGTATCCCTCCTTTCCTTCTGACCATTTTCTGAAACCTTCTGGTTAAGTAAGCCATGTCACTGTCCTCCTCACTTGAGTCAGTGCTTTCAACTTTGAGTACCAGGTTCTTTTCCTTCTTTGGTTCTCTTCTTTCAATGTCCTTCTTCTTCTTCATTTCGTAGGTTTTCAGATTTCCAACTAGCTCATCTATAGTTAGAGCCTACAGATCCTTTGCTTCAGTAATGACATTCACTTTACTCTCCCATGAACTGGGCAGGACACTAAGAATTTTCCTCACGAGCTTGTTCCTAGGAATGATTTTACCAAGCGAGTGTAGCTCATTTATGATGGAAGTGAATCTTGTGTGCATGTCTTGAATGGATTCATAGTCCTTTATTCTGAAGAGTTCATACTTAGTGGTGAGCATGTCAATCTTAGATTGCTTTACTTGAGTGATTCCCTCGTGTACTGTTTGCAAAGCTTCCAATATTTCCTTGGCGGATTGACAGGCTGAGATCCTGTTGTATTCATCAGGTCCTATGCCACACACCAAAATTTTCTTGGCACGAAAGTTTTTCTCCACAGCTTTCCTATCTGTATCATTGTATTATTTCCTGATTTTTGGCAGTGCCACTGGAGGATCTCCAACCTTCTTCATTGGGACATAAGGACCATCACAAATAACATCTCATAACTCAGAATATTCTGCAATGATAAAGTCATGCATTCTTGTCTTCCACCACCCATAGTATTGCCCATTGAACCTGGGAGGTCTGTATGTAGACTGGTCCTCTTCGAAATTTGGTGGAGCAGCCATGAGAATCCTTTTTAGGTGTTAACTTGATAGAAAGAACCCGCTCTGATACCAATTGATAGAATATGTGAGTCCACAAACCTATATATAAACCAAGTCCTCTATTGGTTTCCACTGGTAGTGCTAATGAAACAGTAAGTAAATGGAACATGGGGTTTTTACGTGAAAAAATCCCTGCTCGAGGGGATAAAAAACTACGACCTATACTGGTAGGATTTCAACTTCACTATGAGCGACTTTAGATTACAACCTATGCAATCTAGGAATTAAACTCTTAATCTCTCACTAACTTGTAATACAACTATTACAAGCCACTTTGTAGTATACCTATTACAAAGACTTCAACTCATGACTAACTCTAGTCATTACACAAACACTGAAGGTGTATGGTTTACAAGGGGTTCCTAAGTAACGCTTCTAGATAAGCAAAGTAGGAATTACAATGAAGAACAATTACAAAGTTACAACTCAACTAAGGACATACAAGATACTTGTTGTAGGAACTGGTCCGTAGTAGTGTTGTTCTTTGTTCTTGATGCACTTGAGAATTGAATGATTGGCATATGAACGGTTGGAGTGCTTGAATTAATTCTCAAGTGTTAAAGTAATGTTTTTTTGTAATACTCTTGTTAATACAACTTGGATGACATTACTTGAATAATGTAATCACTTTGTTGGTCAAAGGGGAATGTCTGCAGTACTATGCTGCACTGTACAGTGCAGGTAGTAACTTTCCAACTGTAAGCAGTTGACTTCGTAACATTAGCTCGAGTCCGTTGATTGAGTTGTGTACCAAGTGTGACGGGTCTCCTATTTGGTTCTTTGATAGACAATCGCTAAAATTCTTGGCTGGTTGTATAGTGCACCCTATCCGACTTGGAGTGACTTTTCACAGGATCTCATGCAATAAATGTTCAACGAATTTAAGGTTTTAATATAATTCTTATCTATTTAAGCATTATATTAACAATATTTTCATCTAACATTACATACTTTATTTGCAGACTAAGTGTACATGGGAGGACCGGTATAACAGTGAAGTTCATGCAAATTGGGAGTACAAATGCCGTAAGAGAGTATCTGATTCCTTATGCTCCGCTCGAAAGATTAACAAGAAGCCTTCACGGGTTATACCATATTTATGGGAGGATCTGCAGAGGTATTGGACCACCAAGAAATTCGATAAGCAGAGTGAACTAGGAAAGAAGGCCCGAGCATCTGAGAAGGGTGGCTCCTTGCACTGTGTAGGGGTGCTTATCGGGCGGATTGGGCGGAAAATTGTGCTTAACGGTTCGGCTTATCGGTTATCGGATTATATATGCGGTAATCCACTAGCTATCCAATAAGACAACGGGCGGATTGGTATCAGATTAACGATTATCGGGTGGTTTATCGGCTAAACCAAATTAAAAATTTTTTGAACAATCCTAGTCTTGTGAATACCAAATGGCCAAACTGCATAGTTCACTGGCTTTTATCATTTCAACTATCCATTCATAATTCCCAGTGCATTACTCTATGAAGACTTGTCATGGACTATACAGAATAATCTCTGGAACAAATTTTTGAATACTGACAATAAAGACAAAGTTAATTATCATACAAAGACCTAAACTTATGTTGCGGTCGTGGCATAGTGGAAAACTCGCTAATATTATACGGGAACTTGCATCACGTTTAAGTTTATACATTATATATGTTTGTATTGCTCACTTGCAGGTACACCGACTATTAATAGCCGTATCAGCAGGAGCGATCTCGCTCCGGTTCCCGCAGTATATTAGATTTCAACCACCTTTAGAAACATAAACATCGCGTCCGTTCCTTTTGAAAATCTCCATCAGCATATTCCGTCAATTGATCCTGAACTACATATGGCCTGACTCCGCAGAGACCAGGGATATGTAGGCAGCGCAGGAACCATAGCTCGGTCAAACTCCTTTCAAATCGCCACTTCCGGTCAAAATTGGCCATCTTATCTTTACCCGACAACTCTTTCATCCTTCCCGGGTAAAGAGGGGCAGCTGTTGATACCCAATTTTTCCCTATGTATTTTTATACAAAATACTTTCAAAATAGCATGTACATGCACATATAAGCATGCCCCAAGAGTTTTGGTATTTTTTCCTAATTTTTAAGATTTTTGAAATCAATTTATTGTCTATTTTAGCAGTGCAAAATCCATAATTATTCCCAAAATCATCAGTTTTGGTGAATAATTTATTTTTATTCTCATATTTATACCAAAATATAGTTAAGATAATTTTTTTACATTTTTACAAATTTATTTGGTATGTTAAAAGCTAAATTCATATAATTGCAATTGTAGTCTACTTTAAGATTAATAGCATTTTATAATTGTAAAATTGATTCCAATATTTTTAAATTAATATTTATATATTGTTTGTTGGCTCCTTACTTTTAATTTGCTTTCAAGATTATTTTACTATTGTTATAAAAATAAAAAGGAAAAAACTGGCTATTTAAAATCTGGCCCATTGTATTTCAATCATAGCCAAATTGATCACTTTAATTGACCCAATTCTGAAATCCAATTGGACCGGCCCAATTCCGATTTAACCCGACCCCTTTACCCATTTATCCGACCCGCCCGGTTTTCTTTTAATCCTTTTAGATCAACGGCTCCCCTCATCCCCTTCCTTTTTTAATTCAAACGACCCATTTACCCTACCTCATTCTCACCAACCGCCGCCTCTGCAACCCTTTACTATCTCAAACCCTAGCCTCCTCCTGCCTTGTTCCACTGTGTTTTCACCGGAATCCATGGCTTCTCAGGCCATGGACAACCTATATTCACCTCCTCCGGCTCTTGCATGCCTGATGCTCAAAGGTTAGAGGCCGGACCTCGAAGGTCTTCACTCAGACCTTCACCGATTCGAAGATTCCGGCCATCTCCGACTTTGCTCCGGTGGCTCTTGGTTTTCTGAGCCTGTTTCTAACCTCATCCGACTTAGATCGGACATCTTTCCAAGCCTTTCTCATTCAAGGGTTCCTCTGAAACCCTAGCTATTCGAGGTTTTCTCTGATTGTTCTTTTAAATCTATGCTATGTCTGTGCTTTACTGGAGTTTTAAAACGCTTTCCCCAATTTTTCTTTCAAAAATTACTTCTTTCCGATCTAGGGTTTCTGAAAGCTTAAAATGTTTTTCTGGCTCTTCCTTTTCTTTTCTTTGTATGTATGCGTATATACTACGTTCGTATGTTTTCTTTTCTACCAGTCATGTATTGTCCTTCTACTTTCTTTTATACATGTTACTCATGTGCTCACATGATTATCCTTGTTATGTTTTCATTACTCTTCTACTATATGTGTTTACTGTTAAGTTCTTCGATTTTTATTTGCTTTACTGAACTCTGTTCGTGTTCTTGCTAAATGTGTTTCATCTACTGCTTCTTAAGTTTGTATCACTTTTTCTTTTGAACTTGTTTAATTTCTGAGTTTTTCTCAAAACGTGTTCTCCATGCTTTTGACTGTGTATCATGTCTGTTTGTTTCTCATAAGTCTTTGGAAAAAGACTCCCGAGCCTCTATTGAATGGTTTGCCTTCTCATCTCTATTGTCTGACTCAACTCGAAACCCTAAGGTTCGGGAATTCCTTGGCATTTTGATCTTTTGTGTGCGAGTTAGGTTCCACTTCGGGACCCTGGACTCTCAGACTCATTGTGAGTCTGCGAACTAGACTTATACCTCTTCTTGCTTATGATTCTAAACCTTTCTTTATTAAACTCTCTTATAAATAATTTGACAAACCCCTCTGGTATTCATATATTTGTGTGCTTTATATATAAGGACTCTACCTTCAAAGGTGATTGATTCTGAAATTCTCTAATGGGGTTTGATTGATTGTTACTGATTTTTCTTTAATTGAACCTCCTTTACCTTTTCCTGACTTGGCTCATTAGAATTGAATTGTAATTTTGATTTCCCTGGCTGTTTGATTGATTCTCTTTCCTTATTTTTTCCAAGTCGTATACTATTGAATTATTTCCTTTAATAATTTCTCTGTATTTACCCCTTTTATGCTACTTTGAAAAGGTTTTAATCAAAACTGCTTTCCTTAATTGGCTTTTACCTATTGAAATCAGAATCCCTTAACTAAAGGGAGATTGATTTCAATGTTATTTCCTTACCTTTTCTCACTTGTTTTCTGCACTATAAAAAGGGGCACGACCCTTCTGCACTTTGATGATCCTTAACTTACAATTCAATACTTTTACAACACACTTCGAATTGCATACTCTTACACATTACTACTACTTTCAAAACCTGCATTCCTTCTTGCTCTCTCCTCTACTGTTGTTCTCTGCTCCTGCTTATTATTAGCTAGGTGAAAGTCAAGGCTAATATACTACTACTACTACTTTGTCTTTGCATCCTGCTCTTGCTCTTTTACTGGTATGTGTTGATTCATTTCCTAGCAATCATCCTAATGTGTTTACTTAGAACCTTTACATCTATGCCTATTACCTGCAAAGTTTGACATGTTCATATGCTGCTGTTTGCTTTACTTTCTTGCGAATGCTTGATCCCTATACCTTTACCCTCTATGTGTTTGTAAATGGGGATTCAGGGCATGGCAACATGAGTTGTTGTCCATGAACTGAATTTTAACCCCAAGTAAAGGGTGTCAGTATGTTTTATTGCTGATCATGTCCTTTGCCCACTTTTCCTTTGTCTACTGTTTCTGTTATGAATCCCCTACCCTTACTCCCTATGTATGTTGAGCCTGGCTTTCAATAAGCCCTAACTCCTCAACTTGAAATGACAAGTTGGTCAGGGGTGTGCCAGTACTTCAAGTTGCTTGGCATGACCACTAGCTTATCACTCCCCCTCCCCCTGTACTTGCACCTACTCTTAGATTTTAAGTTCTGCCCCCCTCCTGTGAGCCTTGCTTTGGGACCTTGAGTTCCCTCTGAACTTGGAAATTTGAGGGCTGTCCCTTCCACACTACACTATGTCATTGATTCTGAAATATATTTGGGGTTAAGCATTGCCCGGAGCCCCTTTGAGACTCTTGGGAACTTTGACACATCCCAAATAAGAGAATGGCTTTGGAACTTGATCTTTGGAGTTGGTTTACTTCATGCTTCAGACACAAGTATGAATCAGGCTCTCCTTGGTTGGGACTTTTAGTTTTCTGATGTAATTTTTGTTTTATTTTTCTTTTATCAATTCTGGTTTGTAATAATCTTGTAATAAACATTTGGGGTCGGTTAGTGAAAAAGGGTGGGGAACTATGCATGCAAGGGGTAGATATCATGCCTACAGGGGTTATCATTTATAAAATTCTGCATCTCATCTAGAGATCATGCCTATAGGAATTACTCTGTTTTAAAGTTCTGCATTTTATAAATCATTGAAACTCTGCATTCTCACATAGATACCATGTCCATAAGATTTTCTGCATTCTCATATAGACACAATGCCTATAGGACTTTCTGTATTCTGCATATGCATCTATCATTAGGCAAACGTGTATATAGGAATCAGTATTTTAGACACCAGGCCTATAGGACTTCTGCACTTCTATAAACGTTTAAAAATCAGTAACGCCTAAATATCATGTCTATAGGATTCCTGCAACTGTTTAAGATCAATGACACTTAGAAACCATGCCTATAGGATCAGTTAATCGAATCAGCCTCGTTTCGAATCTAAAACCCGTCTTAAAATCTGCGGATCCCTTTTTTTTCTAAAATCAGTAAAGTTTTTCCTTAAAATCAGTATACTTTGCATTATTAGATATCATGCCTATAGGTTTCACCTAGGCAAGCTTTAGGGTAAAAGCCATAAGTGCATCAGTCTTTGACAATTCCAACCAGCAGGCAGGTCTGATTCGGATTTCTTATCTGAAGTATGTAATAAATCAGTCTGCTCACGCATTTTTTAAGTTTAATTCAGACCTAATCAGTACATGTAAGAGATGCTAAACTCTATGCTTTTCTGACTTGAGGAGGTTTATTTGAGTCTTTGAACTGTTATGTGTTTTACCATATTTGCTTTATGTGTTTTGTTTGTCGCCCTAGAATTTTATCCTTTTAAAACCATAAAATCCCCAACTCCCTCCCCTTCAGGATTAGTAGTCTCAATGCCTCTGAGATTGATAGGATTAGGACGGGTAATAGCATGTAATAAGTAACAATACCATTCTGCGTTTTAATACCTTAACGGGATGGGAAGGGTAGAATATGGATATGATGACCGGTGCGCTAATATCACGTGCGATCCCTCTTCTGAGGAGTGATTGCTGGATATTGCATTGAAGTGATCCATATTAATCACAATCTTAGGACCCCATTTTCTTTATTCGCTTCCTTTAGAGTTGTTTAAACTTTTCAAATACTTGCTCTCTTTCTACTTACTTTCATAAGTTTCAACCTAATTGCAATGTTGTATGCAAGTCCTTATTTGAGCCTTGATTGTTTACTTGTAAAGTCACAATTATAGCATGGCCGGGAACCACACTTGTGGATCATAAGGGGTGCCTAACACCTTCCCCTCGGGATAATTTCTAGCCCTTACCCTAATCTCTGGTCTCTTCATCTCAAACTCTTCCAAAAAGTGTCCTAATGCACTATAATCATTAGGTGGCGACTCTTCAACTTCTAAACCCAATTCTCGAAAGGGAATAGAGTTGTCCTCCCAATGTCGTATACCCGATTTCTGACCTCGCGGTTAGAAAAAAAGGGGGCGTCGACAGCATGGCGACTCTGTTGTTAAGCTACATCACCTGCCAATTACAGCTAATATCCATCCTATAATGGCATCATTACATTGTTTCCATTCAACCATAACTAATCAACAACAATTAACTTGTCACACCTCCTTTTTCGCCTGCGCCGCCGTGAAGGGACGCGGAAGGGAGTTTTTCCAATTAATGGACAATCGAAACGTGATTTATTATTTAAGGATCAGAGTCGCCACTTGGGAGATTTATGGTGTCCCAAGTCACCGGTTTTAATCCCGAATCGAGGAAAAGAATGACTCTGTATTACAGTCTGCGCAACAGAAATTTGGATAAGGAATTCTATTAACCTGGGAGAAGGTGTTAGGCATTCCCGAGTTCCGTGGTTCTAGCACGGTCGCTCAACTGTCATGTTCGGCTTGATTATATGATTTTATACAATTATGAACTTATGTGCAAACTTTAAACTCTTTACCGCTTTTATTATTATTATTATTTTAACAGAGAATTACAACATTGTGAAAAACGTATCTCGAACCACGTCACATCAATGTACCTGTGGTTATCGACATATTTCGACTCTGTTGAGATTTGGATTTGGGTCACATAAATGTGCACCCGAGTTTAAGAAAGTAAATTGTTAAAGGCGTGCCTAAAGCGACTAGCGTATCATTATTTTGGATAAGGCCGTGAAGTTTGCTAAACGACTGATCCCGAAGTCTATACAATTATTAACCCATTATTGAGGGCCCCGCAACTTGTGCATTTTATTGGGCGAGGCTCATCTCATTTATTTTAAAAGGATAATCCTAAAGTGCCTACATTTTTTCTATTAAATTTGCCTCTAAAAATGAAAGAGAAAAGGTCCTAATTTATTTACATGCTTACGAGTTGTTATAGTTGGGTTCCGAATATGATTCGTAAAATCTGAAAATGATGCAAGCAGGGCAGTCCGTTGCCAATGCGGGCCCAGACCCAACGTGTATGGCGCAAAACTGGACCCGGGCCATCTCATTCACATGTTACTACCTAGTTACATCATACTACACATGCTCACAGTTTGCCAAATTAAAGAACTTAGCAATCTAATTTTAATCCTAAACCATTTATATGCTGAAATTAACCAGTAGTACCTAGCTAAACAATATTCCTACAAATTCCGAAACGGCTATTTGTTTAATGAGCTAACTGTTGAATGTTTAAGAATAGTCTAAATCAGCTAACATGCTTTTTTGAAACGTGATAATCATCAAACCATAACGAACTAACTGAACAGAGCTACTACACCATTAGTTTTTTTAACTAGCATACATAGACGGTTCGTCCACTAAGCTAATGTCAGATGTTCCATTATATATATCAAACAACTACATGATTCTAATTAGAGGAAGTTAAATAATGTACATATACAACTAAAATTCAGAATATAACTAAGATAAATTCAGAACTTCAACTCTTCATTTCATATTTATGCTTCAGTTTCCATTCTACAAGAACCAGTGTATCAATTTGTGTACCTGATATTGGAAGCAAAAGAAGAGGAAGATCAGCAGAAATGCAGTAGCATACAACAACAACAACAGCAACAATAACGGAAACAGAACAGCCCAGTAACAGTGTTTAATGAAACCAACAGAATTCCTGCAACACTAAATGAAACAATAACAACACAAACCAATGCAGACCAGGAATAACAACTCAAGAAACCACTTAAAAATCTCAATTAAACGGAAACAAACTGATTCTGATTTTCAGTAGTAAAGAAGACTTCACTTTTCAGTATTTAACTCTCAACCTATTGAACTCTTTTGGGTAAAAACTCAGCTTGTATTTTACTCTTAAACTTTGAATTTTTGATGTCCAAACCCGTCCCCCTTTTTTTCCTTTTCGAATTTTTTTTTTTCAAAATAAATTCTCCCTCTATATATGCAGAGTGTATATCGGGTGTATACTACTCTCTCTTTAGATTTCCAGAATGTTTTTTCTGTTCCGAAAAATCTTCAAATCTCTCTTAATATTCAGAAAATTCTTTTAATTCTCCCTTCATATTAAGAAAAATTCTCTCCCTTATTTGTGTCCAGCTCCCCTTATTTATGTCCAAAAACAGACCACTTTAAACAATTAAACAAATAAAGAAGAGGTCCCATCTTCTTGAGCCTCGTAATCCCACTACTACATGTCTTGTCCCCCACTTTTATTAAACAAATGTATTATTCCCAACTAACATATGTCTTTTCCTTATTTAATTCCCTTATTGCCCCACTACCGCATGCTTTGTCCCCCACTATATTAAACAATATATTAATTCCCCACCATTATGTCTTGTCCCCCACTACGTATTATTTTATGTATTATTTAATACTTATTGGACAAAGCACTCATTAATTATTTTTTAAGACTCATTTAAAATCTCGAAAATGCCCTTGAAAATACTGCAATTACCACTCTACCCCTAAAAATACTGCAATTTACCATTCTACCCCCATCAGCTCTAACCAATTCACCTAATCAATCTAACCAAAATACAGCAGCTATAACCAATTTCTAATCAAATTTCGTCACCAAATTTAGGCTAGAAACTCAATATTTTTGACTGAACAATATTTTTAACAACAAACATACTTTCAGCTTCAATAACAGTAACAAATCATAACAAACAAGTAGATTCAAATCACTAAACTCAATAATCAATTGAACTTTAAATTAAATCTAACAACATGATTAAATTAAACACTTCTATATTAAAACTAAACAAGAACATAAAACAAACTGAAGAAATAATCAAGAAATGATAAACAACGAACAAGAAAAGAATCAAACATATACTGATTTCAAATACGAGAATATCAAACAAAATACGGACAAAAATGAAACTTAAACCAACTAACCGGAAATGAACAATGACGAACTCTCGACGTACCGGATCTCGACTCAACGAAAACCCACCTTCTCTTTTAACCTTGACGAACTCAGACTGGACCTCACCGAACGACGAACAACAACGGACTCAAACAAAACCAAACGAGGCCTTGACAGAACTTTGCCGGACTTTAACCGGACTGCTTCGCTTTCCCTCCGTGTGTGTGTGTGTGGTCCTGGAAGCAGCAGGGTGGGTTCTTGGGCGTTCTTTGCTGGAGGTCAACGAGGCAGTGGCCATGGTGAAGAAGAATAAGCAGTAAGGTTTGGTTAGAGCTCGACGAAGGCAGCATCAATGGTGTTATGGTCGTCGATGGCTGGTGTTATGGTCGTCGAGCAGCAGCAGCGGAGGGTGACTGCAGTTCGCTGGACGAAGCAGAAGCCGATGGGGTTCGTTTGGACATGAGCTGAGGGAGACGATGAAGAAGAAGAAGGAGCAGCAGCCATGGGAGGTCGACGGAGCTCGACGAAGGAACTGATGGTCGTCAATGGAGGCGACGTTCATGGATGAAGCAGCGGAAGTTGCTGCTGAAGAAGAAGAAGCAGCAGCAGGCGGACTGGCTTTGACGAAGAAGATGAAGACTAAGAAACAATAGGTGAAGCTTGGGGGTCGGCGGAGCTCGTCAATGGCGGACGGGGGCGGGGGTCGACTGGTTTTTGGACTGGTTCGTTTGGACGAAGAAGATGAAGAGAGGGGGGGTCGTGTGGTTAGATGGGGTGTGTTTAGGGTTTTTTAGGTAACAAAACAAAAAATGAGAGAAAGAGTGAGGGGGGCTCGTGTGGTCAGATGGGGGGCGGTTGGGCTTGGGTCAAGGGTTTTGGGTTGGGTAGAGGTGTTTTGGGCCTAGGTTCAAAATTGAAGAAGTGGCCAAATTCCGATTTTCTTTATATTTTTTGCTCTCTTTTCTTTTACTTTCTAATTAATAAAAACAAAATTCTAAATTAAGTTACAAACTAAATTAACTTATCAAAAATACTAATTAATTCCTAGCAACAATTATCATACATAATTAAACACCAATTAAAACAAAATTGCACAATTTGACATTGAATGCTAAAAATGCAAACGATGCATATTTTTGCAATTTTCATTCTTTTAAAACAAACTTAATTACTTCTAATTGTAAACTTAAATCCTAAATGCAAATGCGATGTATTTTTGTATTATTTTTTTTATTAATTTAACAAATAAACATGCATGGACAAATACAGATAATTATTGAAAAATGCCACGAAAATTCTCAAAATTGTACACAAAGGAAAATTGTTTTATTTTGAATTTTTTGGGAGTAATTCTCATATAAGGCAAAAATCACTTGCTTACAGCTGCCCCTCTTTGTCCGAAAACACGAAGAGTTTTCGTGCAAAGATAAAGTGAGCGATTTTTGCCCATCCGAGTACTCCGTGTGAAGCATTTTTTGAAAAAGATTTAACCGAACCTTTGCTTCAAAGGTTTCCTACATATCCCTAACTAAAAGGGAATCAGGTTAATGTAGTTCGGGAAGTTTTGGTAGCTGGGACTACCATGGGACTGCAATGTTACTGCTGTTGCATGCTGTTATTACTGCTTGTCGACTTCCTTATTACACCATGCTGAAAGAAAACAAGAAGCTAGACTAAACTATAGTCTATGAATTACAAAATCTTATTTACATCTTCAGCCATGCTCTTGTGTCTCTTGTTGCTTTGATGTCTCGGTGACTCCTCGGGTATTTCTTTACTTCTGATTTATCTTGTATTCTCCCTTGACTGCCGATCTCAAACTGCTTATTTCCTTCTCGGGAGCTTCGTATTATTTTTCCATCGAGTCTTGGACTTCCTTCCTCTACTGCGGATTCTTGTTGTTTCCCGCTGGGGATTTCGGTTGTATTCTTCTGCTTTACTGACTTGAAATGTATTCCTCTGTTATAAGGGCGGGCTCCCAACTTCTTCAACTTAAAATGTAAAAACTGAAATGTATTCCTCTGTTATATGGGCAGACTCCCAACCTCCACAACAACTTCAAAAATAAATCGTCATTCCTTTCTTCAGGCGGGCGAGATTTCAACAACTTCGAAAAATAAATAATCATTCTGTTCTTCAGGAGGGCTCCTAACCTCAACAACTTCAAAAAATAAATCGACATTCTGTTCTTCAGGGGGGGCTCCTGACCTCAACAACAACTTTGAAAATAAATTGCCATTCCTTTCTTCAGGGGGGGCTCCTGACCTCAACAACTTCGAAAAATAAATCGTCATTCTGTTCTTCAGGGGGGCTCTTGACCTCAACAACTTTCTTAAATTTTAACACCTCTATTCTCCAGGCGGGCTCCTGACCTCAACAACAACCTTTTGCAAAACTTCAAACTTCAATGACTCAACCTGGAAGTACGTCTCCTATGACTGAATTATTGATTTAGGAAGTGCGTCTCCTATGGTGAAATAAACTTAGGAGGAAGTGCGTCTCCTATGGGTAAAATAAACTTAGGAGGAAGTGCGTCTCCTATGGGTAGAAATAAACTTAGGGGGAAGTGCGTCTCCTATGGGTAAAATAAACTTAGGGGGAAGTGCGTCTCCTATGGGTAAAATAAACTTAGGAGGAAGTGCATCTCCTATGGGTAGAAATAAACTTAGGGGGAAGTGCGTCTCCTATGGGTAAAATAAACTTAGGGGGAAGTGCGTCTCATATGGGTAAAATAAACTTAAGAGGAAGTGCGTCTCCTATGGGTAGAAATAAACTTAGGGGAAAGTGCGTCTCCTATGGGTAAAATAAACTTAGGGGGAAGTGCGTCTCCTATGGGTAAAATAAACTTAGGAGGAAGTGCGTCTCCTATGGGTAGAAATAAACTTAGGGGGAAGTGCGTCTCCTATGGGTAAAATCTCAATTTAGGAAGTGCATCTCCTAAAGCAAAATATAACCCGAAAGACCCAAACTAGGAAGTGCGTCTCCTAGGGATGAAACTTCAATGATTCGAACTAGGAAGTGCGTCTCCTACGAATGCACTTAGATGAACCAGACTAGGAAGTGCGTCTCCTAGGAATGAATTTAAATGATCGAGACTAGGAAGTGCGTCTCCTAGAGGTGAGAATTTTAGTGACTAAAACTCATATGATCCAAACTAGAAAGTGCGTCTCCTAAGGGTAAAATCTCAATTTAGGAAGTGCATCTCCTACAACAAAATATAACTTGAAAACCCAGACTAGGAAATGCTTTTCCTGGTGGTGATGTGTGATCTTCTCAATAGCCTTTGCGTAAGTCGAATTGGGGCATTACACCTAAAAATTTCAACCTTCCAAGCTTTGATATGAACATAGCTTCCATCCCTGTTTCAAACAAAGAAAATTCGGTCAGTTTAAAACGTGGTGGTTGGTTGTGATACTCATGCTGGGGATGCCATCAACCATTTTCCATCTATGCATTGTCTGACTATCTTGAACTAGGCTGATACCTTCTGACCTTCTTGACGATTCCTTATTCACAAACCTCTTAACCATTTTCCCAGTCTCCTTATCTGATCTCATGTATTTTTATGACAGCCGATTTCACTTGAAGATCTTGCATGTTCATTGATTAACCACTCCCTTCATCGTGTGTGTTATTGAAATACCTTTTCACGGTGTAGACCCAATATCTTCTTTTGCGGTACTGTCCGTGAACTGGCATTTCCCCAACTTTTGAGTCTCCTATGAATTTCCCAATTATGTCCATTGCTTTCCGCGTTGTTCTTTCTTGATTTTCCGCTGGCCTTGGCCTTATAACCCTCGATTTCTGCTGGGGATATCCTTCTTGACACTGGTTCATCCTTTTGTCAATCTCATCATCGAATATACCCTCAGTTCAATCCCCCTGGCCCTCTTTTGTTGCACTGTCCCTGAATTGATATGGACCAATCTTGGGTATTTTGCGCGAACCTCAAAGCACGTTGACTATTACCAGCTCATTGCGCTTGTTCTTTCCTGACCTATACCAATTTGACGTACTAGTCAGATCTCGTCTTGCATAATTGGAAAGTTGATGGCAAATTTTGAAATCATTTCTCGCTTGTTCTGACCAAAGAAACTCAAGAAGAGGAAATGACAAAGGAAAAAGGAAAAAGGCAAAAGAAAGAGATGACTCCTAACAAGAAAACTACAAAGTAAAACCTATCAGATGTGGATACCAACTCTATTGGCCATGACATGCACACGTGGTCTATCCTCCGTCGTTAATCGCCTTTCACAATCTTCGTCTGGTGATTTCTTGTATGATTCTCAATCTTTATTCGACTTGTAGTGCCCGAAGGGTTTTCACTATCAAGCCTCTCTTATTTTGATTTTCCTCTCAACTTATAGCCGCCTCAAGGTGCCCGTGAAGGTTTTCACCGATAAGACTCTCTCATTTTATTACTTTTCTACCGGGGATGAGAGCATTATTTTTGAATTCCATTTGCATGACTTGTCATCTTTCGAAGACTGATCAAAAGGTCTTTCTTTGGACCGTAACGTGGGGTTTTGGATAGGGCTAGAAAGAAAGGGTATTAGCGGCTCAAAACGAATCAATTTGGGTTCAAAATGTACAACCTTCAGAACCAGATTTCTTTACATCAAACACAACTTCTGCCCCAGTTTCTTACTTGGGGATTTTTTATATTTTTTATTTTTATTTTTACACTATGTTACAACCACACTATGCACACTATGATCGAGCCGTGAAGCGCCTACGTATCCTCTTTGAGGAATCAGGTCAAACGTAGTTCCCAATTCCTTTTTTGTTTTCTTTTCACTTACTTATTATTTTCTTTTCTTTTCTTTCTCTTTCTCTTTCTCCTTTCTCTTTTGTCGTTTTGTTATTTCTGTTTTTTTTATCTATCATGCTTGTGTTTTCTAGTCTTTGCTACTGATTCCGAACGAGGGGTAAGAAAGAAAACCAATAAGGCTCAAAAAGGGTTAACGAAGGATAAAGTGTTTAGATAGCAGAATAAAATGCCTTCGTCATTCCAATCTTTAAAACATGCCAAGCACAAACAACACCATTAAATATTCGCCACATCTTATGATTATGCCGGACTTGATAACCATATCCATACATTTGCCTTTTCATTTGTCATTTTTTAAAACACCGTTGGGCAATACTCTCACTTGCTTTTATGGTTTTTCTTTATGTTTTGCTTGCCCCAGTTTCACGTGGCTCGGGCTTCAAAGAATCTCAAGCTATTCCTATTTCCCTTAAGTGTTCCGATCATCCCCCAATGGCTTTATAATTAACTCTTAAGATTAGGCCCAAACTTTGCATGCATGTCATATCACTAGAATTGGCGTTTGAACAAGGACAAAAAAGATAAAAGAATTAAACAAAGAAGATGACTGAAAGTAACATAAGACCGGAATTTGCATTATACAAGCGGTGAAACGGTTCGTATAACGAAACAAGCAAAACAACTGGGGTACGACCTTGGAACAAACCCCAAAACAAATCCTAGACAATACTAAACAAACCACTATGACAAAATGGAAGGATAAAAGGGTTTGACACAAGACAATATTTGGATTATAATCCTGCAAATAAGCCGGACAACAGAAATGATAACAAAATGAACCACCAAAACTCCTCCCTAACCAACCAAGAAAGGAGCGTCTTTCCAATTGCCAAGCTCGGCATCTCAACCACTGGGTTCCCCATCAACATTGTCAAAACCATTAACAACTTCAATATCATTAACTTTAGTCCGCAAATTCCCAAGAGGATTCGCATGCTCCTTGTCACTGCCATTGATCACGATTACCCCTTCTTGAATCATTCTTTCTATTTCCCTTTTCAAAGAACGACAATCTTCAATGCTATGCCCTTGGACATTAGAATGGTACATGCATCGTACAGTAGGATCAAAGCCTTTTGCATATGGGTCTGGAGTATAGCCGAGGAGTGGCTCAATCAAGCCAGAATGCTTTAACTTTTCAAACAAGCTTGTATAGGACTCCCCAATTGGCGTGAAACTATTTCTTTGCCTTTGTTCCCCTCCATGCCCCTGTTTTCTAGGGTCATTGGGTGCTCGAAAACTTTGTGAAGGCAAGAATGCATTATGTGGTGCTGGCGCTCGCCATAGGGAGTGACCTGATGGTTGGATATATGACCGGACATTGTTCGGAGGATAATACTGAAGTGGATTATGTGGAGCTCGGGAACAGGTTTGGGCATGATGGGCGGAAAAGAGTGGCTCTGATGGTGGGTAGTAGGGTTGTGGAAGGCCATATGGCATGTGTGGGTAATTTGAGTGATGGGGTCTGGGCTGGTAGTGAGGGGAAGGACCTCTAGATTTGGACCAAGTACCTGTTTCGACTGTTGCGACCTCCTCTCTCTTCTTTTTCCCGAGCGCACCTCTCGTGCCACTTTGGATAGCCTGAGTTGTGGCCTTGATTGCCGAATAACTCATTATCTTGTTGGACCTGAGTCCCTCTTCAACCATGCCGCCCATTTTTACTACTTCAATGAAAGATTTACCAACTGATGTCATCAGGTGACCAAAGTAAGTTGGCTCCAAAGTTTGTAAGAAGTAGTCCACCATTTCACCTTCCCTCATTGGCGGATCGACTCTTGCTGCTTGTTCTCTCCAACGGAATCCGAATTCCCTAAAGCTCTCTCCAGGCTTTTTCTCAAGTTTTAATAGTGTGAGACGGTCGGGGACGATCTCAAGGTTATGCTGGAAATGACCTACAAATGCTTGTGCTAGATCGTCCCAGGTATACCACCTGCTAGGATCCTGCCTCGTGTACCATTCTAATGCAGACCCGCTTAAACTTTGACCGAAATAAGCTATCAGCAACTCATCCTTTCCACCTGCCCCTCTTATCTTACTGCAGAAACCTCGTAGATGCGCCATGGGATCACCGTGTCCCTCATATAGATCAAACTTTGGCATCTTAAAACCTACTGGCAATTGAATATCGGGGAAGGGACACAGATCTTTATAGGACACACTGACTCTGCTGCCCAATCCATGCATATTCCTGAAGGATTGCTCCAGGCTTTTCACTTTACGAAGCACTTCGTCTTGCTCCGGATTCTTAGCTGGCCTCTCAGTTTCTGTTGGGAGCTGAAGGTGAGGGGTGTAAGTGTATGGCTCGGGTGTTTTGAAGGTGAGTTCAGGAGGATAGTATTGATTGTCGTGAACCTGAAACACTGGTTCATCGGATGATTTTTGCAATGTGGCGTTTGTCCCTTAGCCCAGGCTAGGTGCATCCCAGCTATCTCTTGTCTCAACCTGTCTACTTCCTCCTTCATCATTTGCATCCCCGTCTTTTCCTCCTCAACACTTTTGTCTAAACCAGACATACTTTCCGGAATAGGCCCTTTTGATCTTGTGTGGTAATGGTAATCTGCCAGAACGTTCTAACGAGCTAACTGTTTTGAAATCTCTTTTTCTGGTATAAACAACAAAACTTGTTAGCGTTAGAGTTTAACACATATTGCAATTTCACATTGGAGAATGCAATGTTCCTAGGCAGTTTAACCATTTCTAACATGTTTTTGCTTCGATTGCATGCATTATCTCGGCTTACTCTTACTTTTTATGTCCTTTTTTCCTTTCTTTTATTCACAATGCCCCTTTTTTCTTTTAGTGATGGTCGAATCTTATGTAGATTGCCTACGTATCATGTCCTCGCATGAATCAGACCGGGCATAGTTCTGCCACATAAAAGGTAAACAACAATAAAACATTTTTTGGAATCACTTAAAGACGAACAACAGACTCGAAAGTCAAACGGCCCACATACTCTAATCAAAAGAAATACAAACTCAAGAAAAATAAAATGACAGGTTCCTTCCCCTATATGCCGATTTTAACCAAATGGCTATTTTTGCAAACGTAACCCTTTCCCAATTTCACATGAATTTTGAGGCCGGAAAGATTATTTTATGACACTTCACAAACTTGTCCGTTCTTTTACGAAAATAGACTTTTGACAACTGAAAGATATTCTAAGGCTATCTCGGCAAGAACGGTTTAGGACACCGCCGAAGCTGGCTCGGCTTAAAAAATCTAAACGGTATTCTTGAACACTGACTCTTTTTCTTATTAAAAATAAAATAAAAGACCGGATTTTGCCGACGCGGCCTTTCAGCACCTCGGGGACGAAGATTTTAAGGCTGCGTTAGTTAACCGACCAAAATCCTAAAAAACATGACCAAAGGTGGCAATTTATGCAAAGTCAGCCTTCCGGCGTCCTTTTTGCGACCGTTCGGCTATTTCTGACAAAAACAGCATCACCCAACTCTATGAAAAATTAAAATTTTTGACACATTTTTTTTTGGCTATTTTTACAAAGGGGAGGTTGAATCCGATGAGGGCTGCCTACGTATCTCACATCCTGTGAGAATCAAACCGGCGTAGTTCGGGCCCATAAAACAAACTTCTTTTGAAAACAAGACTCTTTTTTTTGTTGGCAAATAAAACTATTTTTCATAAACAAAAAACCTTTTTTTTTCTTTTTTCTTTTTTTTTTCATTTTCACAAAATTTTGGTAGAGTTTGCCGGTAACTCAGAATTATCTCTCTACACTGCTATTTTTTCAATATTCCAGTATTTTCAGAAGCCAGTTAGCATGCAAGTCTGCAGCAAATAAATGCGTTAAACAAACAGGATGCAGCAGGATGGTCTTTTTCATTTCAGGTTGCTTGTCCTAGACGGACCCAACCCCTGTGTTGAGTCCCCTAAGTCAAATGCAACATGATGCAAATAAACGTTCCTACTAAGGATCCGACATGAAGTCAAGTTATTCTAGGTTCAACCTGGGTATATGTTCTAGACAGTGTACCCGAGCGGACAACTCGAGTTGAGGAAGGAGCTCCTTTCCGAGAACCAAAAGGCCAGCCGGCTTAGAAACTTTCCGATCCTCTTTTATTTCAGGGTATGACACTAACAGAATAAAGAGTCTCAACCAGTAAGCACATCCCCGGAGGTAAGAAGAGAAGGTTTCGACACAGTTTATATGTACAGTTCAAATAATATCAAAGCGGTAAAAAAAAGCATCATTTTGCACATTTAGGCCAAAACATGTAATAAGATCAAATAATAAATAAAGCCAAATATAACAACTCATCTAAGCTCGAATTCTGAACCCTGAACCAGTGGTTCTGGGTCTCGTCCCCAACAGAGTCGCCAGAGCTGTCACACCTCCTTTTTCGCCTGCGCCGCCGTGAAGGGACGCGGAAGGGAGTTTTTCCAATTAAAGGACAATCGAAATGGGATTTATTATTTAAGGATCAGAGTCGCCACTTGGGAGATTTATGGTGTCCCAAGTCACCGGTTTTAATCCCGAATCACGGAAAAGAATGACTCTGTATTACAGTTTGCGCACCAGAAATCCGGATAAGGAATTCTGTTAACCCGGGAGAAGGTGTTAGGCATTTCCGAGTTCCGTGGTTCTAGCACGGTCGCTCAACTGTCATGTTCGGCTTGATTATCTGATTTTATACAATTATGAACTTATGTGCAAACTTTAAACTCTTTACCGCTTTTATTATTATTATTATTATTATTTTAACAGAGAATTACAACATTGTGAAAAACGTATCTCGAAACACGTCACATCAATGTACCCGTGGTTATCGACACATTTCGACTCTGTTGAGATTTGGATTTGGGTCACATAAATGTGCACCCGAGTTTAAGAAAGTAAATTGTTAAAGGCGCGCCTAAAGCGACTAGCGTATCATTATTTTGGGTAAGGCCGTGAAATTTGCTAAACGACCGATCCCGAAGTCTATACAATTATTAACCCATTATTGAGGGCCCCGCAACTTGTGCGTTTTATTGGGCGAGGCTCATCTCATTTATTTTAAAAAGATAATCCTAAAGTGCCTACATTTTTTCTATTAAATTTGTCTCTAAAAATGAAAGAGAACAGGTCCTAATTTATTTACATGCTTACGAGTTGTTATAGTTGGGTTCCGAATATGATTCGTAAAATCTGAAAATGATGCAAGCAGGGCAGTATGGCGCAAAACTGGACCCGGGCCATCTCATTCACATGTTACTACCTAGTTACATCATACTACACATGCTCACAGTTTGCCAAATTAAAGAACTTAGCAATCTAATTTTAATCCTATACCATTTATATGCTGAAATTAACCAGTAGTACCTAACTAAAAAATATTCCTACAAATTCCGAAACGGCTATTTGTTTAATGAGCTAACTGTTGAATGTTTAAGAATAGTCTAAATCAGCTAACATGCTTTTTTAAGACGTGATAATCATCAAACCATAACGAACTAACTGAACAGAGCTACTACACCATTAGTCTTTTTAACTAGCATACATAGACGGTTCGTCCACTAAGCTATTGTCAGATGTTCCATTATATATATCAAATAACTACATGATTCTAATTAGAGGAAGTTAAATAATGTACATATACAACTAAAATTCAGAATATAACTAAGATAAATTCAGAACTTCAACTCTTCATTTCATATTTATGCTTCAGTTTCCATTCTACAAGAACCAGTGTATCAATTTGTGTACCTGATATTGGAAGCAAAAGAAGAGGAAGATCAGCAGAAATGCAGTAGCATACAACAATAGCAACAACAACAGTAACGGAAATAAAACAACCCAGTAACAGTGTTTAGTGAAATCAGCAGAATTCCAGCAACACTTAATGAAACAATATCAACACAAACCAATGCAGACCAGGAATAACAACTCAAGAAACCACTTAAAAATCTCAATTAAACGGAAACAAACTGATTCTGATTTTCAGTAGTAAAGAATACTTCAATTTTCAGTATTTAACTCTCAACCTATTGAACTCTTTTGGGTAAAAACTCAGCTTGTATTTTACTCTTAAACTTTGAATTTTTGATGTCCAAACCCGTCCCCCTTTTTTTCCTTTCGATTTTTTTTTCAAAATGAATTCTCCCTCTGTATATCCAGTGTATGAAGAGTGTATATCGGGTGTATACTACTCTCTCTTTAGATTTCCAGAATGTTTTTTCTGTTCCGAAAAATCCTCAAATCTCTCTTAATATTCAGAAAATTCTTTTAATTCTCCCTTCATATTCAGAAAATTCTCTCCCTTATTTGTGTCTAGCTCCCCTTATTTATGTCCAAAAACAGACCACTTTAAACAATTGAACAAATAAAGAAGAGGTCCCATCTTCTTGAGCCTCGTAATCCCACTACTACAAGTCATGTCCTCCACTTTTATTAAACAAATGTATTATTCCCCACTAACATATGTTTTTTCCTTATTTAATTTCCTTATTGTCTCACTACCGCATACTTTGTCCCCCACTATATTAAACAATATATTAATTCCCCACCATTATGTATTGTCCTCCACTACGTATTATTTTATGTTTTGTCTCAATATTATTTAATACTTAGTGGACAGAGCACTCATTAATTATTTTTAAGACTCTTTTAAAATCCCGAAAATGCCCTTGAAAATACTGCAATTTACCATTCTACCCCTGAAAATACTGCAATTTACCATTCTACCCCCATCAGCTATAACCAATTCACCTAATCAATCTAACCAAAATACAGCAGCTATAACCAATTTCTAATCAAATTTCGTCAACAAATTTAGGCTAGAAACTCAATATTTTTGACTGAACAATATTTTTAACAACAAACATACTTTCAGCTTCAATAACAGTAACAAATCATAACAAACAAGTATATTCAAATCACTAAACTCAATAATCAATTGAACTTTAAATTAAATCTAACAACATGATTAAATTAAACACTTCTATATTAAAACTAAACAAGAACATAAAACAAACTGAAGAAATAATCAAGAAATGATAAACAACGAACAAGAAAAGAATCAAACATATACTGATTTCAAATACGAGAATATCAAACAAAATACGGACAAAAATGAAACTTAAACCAACTAACCGGAAATGAACAATGACGAACTCGAACGGAAACGGAAAACTCGGACAACACCCTCGACGTACCGTATCTCGACTCTACGAAAACCCACCTTCTCTTTTAACCTTGACGAACTCAGACTGGACCTCACCGAACGACGAACAACAACGGACTCAAACAAAACCAAACGAGACCTTGACAGAACTTTGCCGGACTTTAACCGGACTGCTTTGCTTTCCCTCCGTGTGTGTGTGTGTGGTCATGGAAGCAGCAGGGTGGGTTCTTGGGCGTTCTTTGCTGGAGGTCGACGAGGCAGTGGCCATGGTGAAGAAGAAGAAGCAGCAAGGTTTGGTTGGAGCTCGACGAAGGCAGCAGCAATGGTGTTATGGTCGTCGATGGCTGGTGTTATGGTCGTCGAGCAGCAGCAGCGGAGGGTGACTGCAGTTTGCTGGACGAAGAAGAAGCCGATGGGGTTCATTTGGATGTGAGCTGAGGGAGACGACGACGAAGAAGAAGGAGCAGCAGCCATGGGAGGTCGACGGAGCTCGACGAAGGAACTGTTGGTCGTCAATGGAGGCGGCGTTCATGGATGAAGCAGCAGCAGTGGCTGCCGAAGAAGAAGCAGCAGCAGCAGGTGGACTAGCTTTGACGAAGAAGACGAAGACGAAGAAACAACAGGTGAAGCTTGGGGGTCGACGCAGCTCATCAATGGCGGACGGGGGCGGGGGTCGACTGGTTTTTGGACTGGTTCATTTGGACGAAGAAGATGAAGAGAGGGGGGTCGTGTGGTTAGATGGGGTGTGTTTAGGGTTTTTTAGGTAACAAAACAAAAAATGAGAGAAAGAGTGAGGGGGGCTCGTGTGGTCAGATGGGGGGGCTTGGGTCTAGGGTTTTGGGTTGGGTAGAGGTGTTTTGGGCCTAGATTCAAAATTGAAGAAGAGGCCCAATTCCGATTTTCTTTATATTTTTTGCTCTCTTTTCTTTTACTTTCTAATTAATAAAACTAAAATTCTAAATTAAATTACAAACTAAATTAACTTATCAAAAATACTAATTAATTCCTAGCAACAATTATCATACATAATTAAATACCAATTAAAACAAAATTGCACAATTTGACATTGAATGCTAAAAATGCAAACGATGCATATTTTTGCAATTTTCATTCTTGTAAAACAAACTTAATTACTTCTAATTGTAAAATTAAATCCTAAATGCAAATGCGATGTATTTTTGTATTATTTTTTTTATTAATTTAACAAATAAACATGCATGGACAAATACAGATAATTATTGAAAAATGCCACGAAAATTCTCAAAATTGTACACAAAGGAAAATTATTTTATTTTGAATTTTTTGGGAGTAATTCTCATATAGGGCAAAAATCACGTGCTTACAAACTAACTAACAACAACAACAACAATTAACTAACAAAAATAATAAACTAATACTAACAACCATTATCTAACAATAACAACAACTAATAATAACCACAACAACAACTACACAAGTGTTCAATAACAAAATAATATCAACAATACATCATCATTCAAAACTAGTCTCAACTAAAAAATAGTCAAGTTCGATACTTTATTTAGTACTACACACCATTCAATGAGTGTTTTATATAACATCATCTCCATCTTCACTCCTAGAACTTTCATCGTTGGCATGGTTCGAAGGATCATGACGAGAAGGATTAGCACATGAGGAAGGCTCACGAGACCAGGGAATGGGGAAAGCACCACTAGCAAGAAGATTGGCCAGCTGATCTTGAAGGAGATTAAATTTTTGGTCCCTCCTTTCTAGCTAAACTTGAAGGGTTCCAAATTTTTCATCTCTCTTTTCTTCAAGCTCTGTTGTTAGCTTTGCGATCCTCTCTTCCATAGACGAGATAGTCGACCTATCAATTGTCTCGCTTTGGGAGGAAGTCCCTATACCTTGCAATCCAGCCCTGTAGCACTGAAATGATTTCTCTGGAAAGCCGTATGTTATCCCCTTTTTAGGACCACCGACAACATTCAACCGTATCCTTTGCGCTTCTTCATCTGAAAGGTGCGGTCACTCGCCTTGCTCATTCGGTGGCATGTTCTGAGTGTACTCCTCCACATTAATCTTGTAGCAACCCTTTATTTAGAAGATAGAAAATAATTAACTATATAATATTATAAATATGTATAGTAGTTATGAAATTTACATATGCAGTCTTCGCCCGGTCCTCGACCCATCTACTTGGATCTGTTGGTACCTTCTTCTTCCGGATGTGAGTCTCCATGAAGAACTCATCATGAGTCATGTTCCTCATATATATTTTTCCTACAAATATAAAAAAATGTTTTAACTAAATTAACATATATAAATATAGTTCGATAAAAATAGATGTAAATATTTTAAGGAATTACCAGTAGTCTCCTCGTAGCCTCCATGCTCCTTGCACCCACACAGTGCTAGGGCTGTTCAAAACTGAACCATAACCGTTAACCGAACTGATAGCTTATTGGATTATTGGTATCAAGTTATCGGGGTAATGGATGGTGAACGGATTGAGCTTTTATAATTAACAGCTTAAATATTTAGGGGCAGATTACTCAATTTTCTTATCGGATAAACCGTTAACCCGTAATTTTTATATTTAGCCTTTACGGGTGAGCCCCATATCTTTCTCGCGATGTTCAAGAGTTTCAAATTCAAGTGCTACTCAGCTGTGACAGTTCGACATCATCAATTGTGCAGATCTAGTAGCTCAAATACATACATACTGCATGTTCACAATATGATAATATAATCCATTGCTAGGTATTGCCCTCGCGCGCCAGGTAGTTCTCAACATCAGAGTTCTCGTGCTATGGTTCAGGCACAAGGTGCCCCACAAGCCGCCCAGCCATCTAGATGTGGGGGGTATAGGTGATAGAGGTGGAGGTAGAGGTGGAGCTCAGACCGCTAGAGGTGGAGGCCAGCTAGCAGCAGGTCGTCCCAGATATATGGTTCAGGGTGGTGGGGCCCAGCCCCGATATTATGCTCTCCCAGCCAGGCCCGAGGCTGAGGCTTCAGATGCAGTTATTACAGGTACGGTTCTGGTTTGTGATAAAGATGCTTCATTGTTATTTGATCTAGTGTTTACATATTCGTACGTGTCATCTTATTTTGCACCGTATCTGGTCATGCCTAGGGATTCACTGAGTATTCTTGTTTATGTATCTACACCGATGGGTGATTCTATTGTGGTTGATCGAGTCCATCGTTCGTATATTGTGGTAATTGGAGGTCTTGAGACTCGTGTAAATTTGTTGCTTCTAGACATGGTTGACTTCGATGTTATATTGGGGATGGACTGGTTATCACCTTACCACGCTATCTTTGCCCTCTTTATCAAGTTAGAGACTCCTATGATAATCAACTCGGTTGTTCTATTATGTAAAACAAATGTCGTATAGCTGCCCAGTCGAGGTTCATCTCACGATCCTTTGACATATGTCACAAATTCTTCAACGTTCTCAAAAAGGATAATGGACTCTAGTGGAATTTTTAATGCTCCAATGCCCTAAGAGAACTAAAGGCATACTTTTCCTCACCCCCATTACTCGCCAAGGCAGAACCAGGCGCATGTCTCTTAATCTACCTGGCCGTGTCCGACATAGCAGTAAGTGCAGTCTTGGTCCATGAAAACAAAGGTACGCAATCTCTAATATATTACATTAGCAAAACCCTGGTCGATGCCGAAACGAGGTATCCCCACCTCGAAAAATTGGCACTGGCATTAGTCGTAGCTTCACGAAAGCTGAGACCCTATTTCCAATGCCACCCCATATCGGTTGTTAAGACCTTACCCCTAAGAAGCATTTTACATAAAACCGAGTTGTCGGGTAAATTGGCCAAGTGGGCCATCGAATTAAGCGAGCATGATATAACATATCAGCCGCTAACAATGATAAAGTTGCAAGTACTCGCCGACTTCATCACTGACTTCAGCGCCAAAATATCACCTGAGGCCAAGTAGGAATCCACCCCTACCTCTCCCAAGTTACCTGACCTATGGGTCATGTACACTGATGGTGCCTCCAATGCATCAGGATCTGGACTGGGACTCGTGCTCGAGGCCCAACAGGCAAAGTCATTCGCCAGTCCATATTATGTCCCGACATGACTAATAATGAGGCCGAGTATGAGGGTGTAATTACAGGACTGAAACTAGCTCTCAAGTATGGAGCACGGTGAGTCATCCTCTGATGTGACTCACAACTCGTCATCAACCAAGTCACAGGGACTTTCTAAATAAAATGGAAAAGGCTACAAAAATATCAGGCAGAAATTCATATACTGCTCGAGTTCGATGAGTTCCAACTCGATCTCCCAAGGAATACTAGCTAAGCCTCCTATTTCTTCGAGCAAAGGAGTCATTTCAAGGTTCCCAAAGCGGAATACGGACCCGTCACTATCCCAGAATAGAGTTGCAACCTCTAGGATTTTGTTGTCAGGCTGGATTTCTAGAAGATAAGGCAGATTCCCTAAGTATTTGCGGACGAGTGTCTGATCACTGGAGTGGAGATCTTCCCACCAATTCAGCAGCCTTGGATGAATGTTGGTTACCATGCCAAATCTGGGGACTTCGTGCCTCATTTTCTACAAAACAGAGTGTTAGACCCTTACCCTGCCATACTCGACTATTTAAACCAATAATTAGCATAAAAGCATTTAGTTCTCCAAATAAATGCACAGAACATGTAGGTATCCGTTTAGGTTTCAGGGAACCCGATGGACTTTGGACAAGGCTATCTTAATGAGTCATTATGTGGACAACATAACTGACTCGGCTAGGTTTGACCATGATGCATGCACAGTTAGACAGAGTAAGGTTTCTATTGGGGTATTAGACAGGTACCCTTGAGCGGACAACTCAAGAGAGAAAGGCACGGAACCGTCGACTGCACCGCTGATCGACTGGTTTTACCGCAAATACTCCTTTGCTGAATTTAAAGGGTGATAATATTGGAAGAGCGCAACCACTCATTATAAGCATTGCTATGGTATTTGTTTGGCATGAGTGGGATATGATTTTGAAGATGCAGTTTACAAGAATGAAACAAATTGACATGTATCTTCACGTTCATAAGATGAATGATTACAATAGTTGCAGTAATTACAACAGCATTGAAATAAAGTAGTAAAGGAAAGCAGCTAAAGGAAAGAAAAGACATGAAGAGCCAAGTCAGTTTCATAGTGAAAGAATAAAAGATAGTAAGTAAAGCAATTAATGAGATAATAAAGTCACAAGCAACGTGCAATGGTAAAAGCCTAAAGAAAATCCCCAGCGGAGTCGCCATGCTGTCGATGCCCCCTTTTTCTCTAACCGTGGGGTCATAAATCGGGTATACGACATTGGAAGGACAACTCTATTCCCTTTTGAGAATTGGGTTTAGAAGTTGAAGAGTCGCCACCTAATGATTATAGTGCATTAGGACACTTTTTGGATGAGTTTGAGATGAAGAGACCAGAGATTAGGGTAAGGGCTAGAAATTATCCCGAGGGGAAGGTGTTAGGCACCCCTCAGGATCCACAAGTGTGGTTCCCGGCCATACTACAATTGTGACTTTACAAGTAAACAATCAAGGCTCAAATAAGGACTTGCATACAACATTGCAATTAGGTTGAAACTTGTGAAAGTAAGTAGAAAGAGAGCAAGGATTTGAAAAGTTTAAACAACTCTAAAGGAAGCGAATAAAGAAAAAGGGGGTCCTAGGTTTGTGATTAATATGGATCACTTCAATGCAATATCTAGCAATCACTCCTCAGAAGAGGGGTCGCACGTGATATTAGCGCACCGGTCATCATATACATATTCTACCCTTCCCGCCCCGTTAAGGTATTAAAGCGCAGAATGGTATCGTTACTTATTGCATGCTATTACCCGTCCCAATCCTATCAATATCAGAGGCATTGAGACTACTAATCCTGAAGGGGAGGGAGTTGGGGCTTTTATGGTTTTAAAAGGATAAAATTCTAGGGCGACAAACAAAACACATAAAGCAGATATGGTAAAACACATAACAGTTGAAAGGCTCAAATAAACCTCCTCAAGTCAGAAAAGCATAGAGTTTAGCATGTCTTACATGTACTGATTAGGTCTGAATTAAACTTAAAAAATGCGTGAGGCAGACTGATTTATTACATACTTCAGATAAGAAATCCGAATCAGACCTGCCTACTGGTTAGAATTGTCAAAGACTGATGCACTTATGGCTTTTACCCTAAAGCTTGCCTAGGTGAAACCTATAGGCATGATATCTAATAATGCAAAGTATAGTGATTTTAAGGAAAAGCTTTACTAATTTTAAAAAAAAAGGGATCCGCAGATTTTAAGACATGTTTTAGATTCGAAACGAGGCTGATTCGATTAACTGATCATATAGGCATGGTTTCTAAGTGTCATTGATCTTATACAGTTGCAAAAATCCTATAGACATGATATCTAGGCGTTAGTGATTTTTAAACGTTTATAGAAGTGCAGAAGTCCTATAGGCCTGGTGTCTAAAATACTGATTCCTATATACACGTTTGCCTAATGATAGATGCATATGCAGAATACAGAAAGTCCTATAGGCATGGTGTCTATATGAGAATGCAGAAATCTTATGGACATGGTATCTATGTGAGAATGTAGAGTTTCAATGATTTATAAAATGCAGAACTTTAAAACAGAGTAATTCATATAGGCATGATCTCTAGATGAGATGCAGAATTTTATAAATGATAACCCATGTAGGCATGATATCTACCCCTTGCATGCATAGTTCCACACCCTTTTCCACTAACCGACCCCAAATGTTTATTACAAGATTATTACAAACCAGAATTGATAAAAGAAAAATAAAACAAAAATTACATCAGAAAACTAAAAATCCCAACCAAGGAGAGCCTGATTCGTACTTGTGTCTGAAGCATGAAGTAAACCAACTCCAAAGATCAAGTTCCAAAGCCTTTCTCTTATTTGGGATGTGTCAAAGTTCCCAAGAGTCTCAAAGGGGCTCCAGGCAATGCTTAACCCCAAATATATTTCAGAATCAAGGACATAGTGCAGTGTGGAAGGGCCAGCCCTCAAATGTCCAAGTTCAGAGGGAACTCAAGGTCCCAAAGCAAGGCTCACAGGAGGGGGGCAGAACTTAAAATCTAAGAGTAGGTGCAAGTGCAGGGGAGGGGAGTGATGAGCTGGTGGTCATGCCAAGCAACTTGAAGTACTGGCACACCCCTGACCAACTTGTCATTTCAAGTTGAGGAGTTAGGGCTTATTAAAAGCCAGGCTCAAGCCTGGGCAGCCATTTAAGAGGCTACCAGATTATGAGCCTTAACTCAGCATATATAGGGGGTAAGGGTAGGTGATTCATAACAGAAACAATAGACAAAGGAAAAGTGGGCAAAGGACATGATCATCAATAAAACCTACAGACACCCTTTACTTAGGTTTAAAATTTCGTTCATGGACAACAACTCATGTTGCCATGCCCTGAATCCCCATTTACAAACACATAGAGGGTAAAGGTATAGGGATCAAGCATTCGCAAGAAAATAAAGCAAACAGCTAGGAAAGAGCAAGAGTAAAAGAGCAAGAGCAGTAAAAAGCAAAAGAGCAGCATATGAACATGTCAAACATTGCAAGTAATAGGCATAGATGTAAAGGTTCTAAGTAAACACATTAGGATGATTGCTAGGAAATGAATCAACACATACCAGTAAAAGAGCAAGAGCAGGATGCAAAGACAAAGTAGTAGTAGTATATTAGCCTTGACTTTCACCTAGCTAATAATAAGCAGGAGCAGAGAACAGCAGTAGAGGAGAGAGCAAGAGGGAATGCAGGTTTTAAAAGTAGTAGTAGTGTGTAAGAGTATGCAATTCGAAGTGTGTTGTAAAAGTATTGAATTGTAAGTTAAGGACCATCAAAGTGCAGAAGGGTCGTGCCCCTTTTATAGTGCATAACACAAGTGAGAAAAGGTAAGGAAATAACATTGAAATCAATCTCCCTTTAGTTAAGGGATTCTGATTTCAATGGGTAAAAGCCAATTAAGGAAAGCAGTTTTGATTAAAACCTTTTCAAAGTAGCACAAAAGGGGTAAATACAGAGAAGTTATTAAAGGAAAGAATTCAATAGTACACGGCTTGGAAAAAATAAGGAAAGGGAATCAATCAAACAACCAGGGAAATCAAAATTACAATTCAATTCTAGTGAACCAAGTCAGGAAAAGGTAAAGGAGGTTCAATTAAAGAAAAATCAGTAACAATTAATCAAACCCCATTAGAGGATTTCAGAATCAATCAAAAACCTTTGAAGGCAGAGTCCTTATATATAAAGCACACAAATATATGAATACCAGAGGGGTTTGTCAAATTATTTAGAAGAGAGTTTAACAAAGAAAGGTTTAGAATCATAAGCAAGAAGAGGTATAAGTCTAGTTTGCAGACTCACAATGAGTCTGAGAGTCCAGGGTCCCGAAGTGGAACCTAACTCGCACACAAAAGATCAAAATGCCAAGGAATCCCCGAACCTTAGGGTTTCGATTGAGTCAGACAATAGAGATGAGAAGGCAAACCACTCAATAGAGGCTCAGGAGTCTTTTTCCAAAGACTTATGAGAAACAAACAGACATGATACACAGTCAAAAGCATGGAGAACACGTTTTGAGAAAAACTCAGAACTTAAACAAGTTCAGAAGAAAAAATGATACAAACTTAAGAAGCAGTAGATGAAACACATTTAGCAAGAACACGAACAGAGTTCAGTAAAGCAAACAAAAATCCAAGAACTTAACAGTAAACACATATAGTAGAAGAGTAATGAAAACATAACAAGGATAATCATGTGAGCACAGGAGTAACATGTATAAAAGAAAAGTAGAAGGACAATACATGTGTGGTAAAAAAGAAAACATACGAACGTAGTATATATGCATACATACAAAGAAAAGAAAAGGAAGAGCCAGAAAAACATTTTAAGCTTTCAGAACCCTAGATCGGAAAGAAGTAATTTTTGAAAGAAAAATTGGGGAAAGCATTTGACTCCAGTAAAGTACAGACATAGCATAGATTTAAAAGAACAATCAGAGAAAACCTCGAATAGCTAGGGTTTCAGAGGAACCCTGGAATGAGAAAGGCTTGGAAAGATGTCCGATCTAAGTCGGATAAGGTCAGAAACAGGCTCAGAAAACCAAGAGCCACTGGAGCAAAGTCGGAGATGGCCGGAATCTTCAAATCGGTGAAGGTTTGAGTGAAGACCTTCGAGTCTGGCCTCGAACCTTCGAGCATCAGGCATGCAAGAGCCGGAGGAGGTGAATATAGGTTGTCCATTGCCTGAGAAGCCATGGATTCCGGTGAAAACACGGTGGAACAAGGCAGGAGGAGGCTAGGGTTTGAGATAGTGGAGGGCTGCAGAGGCGGCGGTTGGTGAGAATGAAGTAGGGTAAAGGGGTCGTTTGAATTTAAAAAAGAAGGGGATGAGGGGAGCCGTTGATCTAAAAGAAAATCGGGCGGGTCGGATAAATGGGTAAAGGGGTTGGGTTAAATCGGAATTGGGCCGGTCCAATTGGGTTTCAGAATTGGGTCAATTAGAATGATCAATTTGGCTATGATTGAAATACAATGGGCTAGATTTAAATAGCCAGTTTTTTCCTTTTTATTTTTATAACAATGGTAAAATGATCTTGAAAGTAAATTAAAAGTACTGAGCCAACAAAAAATATATAAATATTAATTTAAAAATATTGGAACCAATTTTACAATTATAAAATGCTATTAATCTTAAAGTAGTCTACAATTGCAATTATATGCAATTTAGCTTTTAACATACCAAATAAATTTGTAAAAATGTAAAAAAATTATCTTAACTATATTTTGGTATAAATATGGGAATAAAAATAAATTATTCACAAAAACTGATGATTTTGGGAATAATTATGGATTTTGCAATGCTATAATAAACAATAAATTGATTTCAAAAATCTTAAAAATTAGGAAAAAATACAAAACTCTTGGGGCATGCTTATATGTGCATGTACATGCTATTTTGAAAGTATTTTGTATAAAAATACATAGAGAAAATTGGGTATCAACATCTGCCCAGTTTTTACCTAGATTTCTGACCGAAATCTATAGCTGAGACCTGGAAAGAGGTGGCTGAGTTATCTCGAAACGCAAACCAAGGTGGAGATTGAAGGTGTTGGTTTATGTTTAGTCAACAATGACATGCCAATTGGAAGAGTTGGTGGAAAGAGTTGGTGTGGATGCTAGGAGGAAGCTTCCTCCTTTGATGTCACCCATGACATCAAGAGGAGGTAGTTTGATGTCACCAATGACATCAAGAGGAGGTCTTTACCTCTATAAATAGATGCACTCCTTCATTTGTAGAAACCATCCCAAAAATAATACAACACATTGTAGTGAGTAGAGAGTTAAGAGAGAAATTCTCTCAAGTGTAATTGGGAACTCTCCCCTTCCTTTGTTAATATTAAAAAGGCAACTGTTCTCTGGTGGACGTAGGATTATTTTGATCCGAACCACGTTAAATCTTGTGTTATTTCTTTTACGTTTCCGCTAACAATTGGTATCAGAGCAACATGATTCTTTAACGATCCAAGGAGGAAGAACAAGCAAAGATGAGTTCCATGAAGTTTGAAATTGATAGATTCAATGGACGCAACATCTTCAATATCTGGAAGATCCAGATGATGGCGTTACTGCGGAGGGAATGTTCAATCCATGCTATTGACGGAAAGTATCGTAAGGATATATCAGCTCCCGACAAGGAGAAGATTGAAGGGGATGCATTGAGTGCAATCCAACTATCCCTTGTACCTAACGTGCTTTGTGAAGTGAGTACGGGTACCGAAGAGACGGCCAAACAGTTATGGGAAAAGCTAGAAGGGCTATACCAAGATCGATCAGTGACAACAAGGATGTTGTTACAACGACTTCTTCACACATTTAAGATGGGGTCAGGTACTTCGTTACAAGATCATTTAGATGCGTTCAATAAACTTGTCATGGACTTACAGATTACAGGAATTAAAAAGGAGGAGGAGACACTTGCATGTGCTTTGATATTTTCATTGACTTCAGGATATCGTGATATTGAGAATTCAATGATGTATAGCAAGGAGCCTATCAAGCTTGAGCAAGTGCGGCAGACACTTAACTCTAGTGATGTGCGGAGGCACATTGAAGGAAATAGAGATGACTAGGCAAGTGGGCTTTTTGTGAGAGGCCAGACTAGCCAACAGGGAAAGAGCAAATCAAAGCACAGATCAAAGTCTCATGTGAACAAGAAGAATACAGAGTGTTGGGGTTGTGACAAGAAGGGGCACTTTGAACGAGACTGCCCAATGTCAAAGTCCAAGAAAAAGGCGAGTGCATCCACAGTTGAACAAGTACATGATTTTGATAATGATTATGTACTAACAATATCGTGTAATAATAATAATAGTAGTTATGGAAACAAATGAGTATTAGACTCTGCTTTCACTCTACATACGACGTTCCGAAAAGACTGGTTTAGCAGCTATGAGAAAAGTGGAGGAACCGTAGTAATGGCCAATAATGCAACTTGTGCAATAGTTGGCATTGGCTCAGTTCGGGTTCGCTGTCATGATGGAGTCGTAAGGACTATTACACAAGTCCGTCATGTTCCTGATCTGAAGAAGAATTTGATCTCCCTGAGTACTCTGGATGAACAAGGCTACGGGTACATGAGCGAAATAGGAACTATAAAGGTGACTAAAGGTTCTTTAGTCATGCTGAAAGGCAAGCTGGAGAACGGCCTTTACACATTGGCTGGAATCACCATTGTTGGCTCTGCAAATGCATCTACAGTGCAGTTATCTAATGATGACAAGGCAAGACTATGGCACATGAGACTGGGTCATATGAGCGCACGTGGACTGGAGATGTTGAGCAATCGTAACCTTTTGGAAGGTAAGAAGATTAGCACACTTGACTTCTGTGAGCACTGCGTTCTAGGGAAGCAAAAGAAGGCCAGCTTCAGCACTGGCAAACAAAAGACAAGAGGAGTGCTAGACTACATCCATTCAGATTTATGGGGTCCCTCTAAACTTCCATCGAAGGGCAAAAAGAGGTATCTTCTCACTTTTATTGATGATTTCTCACGAAAGGTTTGGGTGCATTTTTTGAAGGAAAAAAGTGATGCTTTTGAAGCATTTAAAGAGTGGAAGATTTTGGTTGAAAATCAAATGGAGCGGAAAATCAAGTATCTTCGCACAGACAATAGCTTGGAGTTTTGCAATGAAGAGTTTAATGAATTCTGCAAGGTTCATGGGATCTCAAGACATAGGACTGTCAGGCATACCCCACAGCAGAATGGAGTTGCCGAGAGAATGAACAGAACTCTTCTTGAAAAGGCTCGTTGTATGCTCCTACAAGCCAAAATGTCCAAAGTATTTTGGGCTGAAGCAATTCACACTGCTGCTCATATTGTCAATCGATCTCCAGCATCGACAATTGACTTTAAGACTCCGAATGAGGTATGGTCAGGTGAACCCTCTAACTATTCATACTTACGAGTATTTGGGTGTCCAGCTTATTATCACGTTAATGAAGGAAAGCTTGAACCAAGGGCTAAGAAGGCCATATTCATAGGGTATGTGGATGGAGTAAAATGGTACAAACTTTGGTGTTTGTCTTTACTCAAATTTATAGTTAATAGAGATGTCACCTTTGATGAATCCTCTATACTTGATCCCCGTAAAATTTCCGTGGAGTTTTCAGGAAACAAGAACGACGAGCAGGTGGAGCTTCCGGTGGAGCTTGCCAAGGAAAAGGATCAAGAGACTCAGGTTAAAGATGAGTCAAAAGATGTAGACCTTGAAGAACTTGCTGTCAATAAACCATACAAAATTGCAAAGGGGAGGGAGAAGAGGCAAACACGAGAACCAGAACGCCTTATAGATCAAGCAAACTTGATTGCATATGTGTTCGTAGCTGCACAAGAAGAGATTAAGGATCTGGAGCCCTCCTCGTATATTGAAGCAACTTCTTGCAAGGATGTTGTACAATGGCGGTTAGCCATGACTGAAGAGATGGAGTCTCTTCACAAGAATCAGACATGGGTCTTAGTAAAAAGACAAAAGGGGAAGAGGACAGTTGGATGCAAGTGGGTCTACCGAAAGAAAAAGGGAATTCCTGAAGTGGAAGATGCTAGGTTCAAGGCGAGATTGGTTGCAAAAGGATTCAGTCAGAAGGAGGGAATTAACTACAATGAGATTTTCTCTCCAGTCGTGAAGCATAGCTCAATTCGCGTGCTACTAGCATTGGTTGCCCAATTTGACTTGGAGCTTCAACAGCTTGATGTCAAAACTGCTTTTTTACACAGTGATCTAGAAGAGACAATCTATATGGATCAGCCTGAAGGTTTCCTAGCTGAGGGAAAAGAAGATCAAGTATGCCAACTAAAGAAGTCTTTGTATGGTTTGAAGCAATCCCCTAGACAGTGGTACAAGAGGTTTGATGCATTCATGACTACACATGAATTCTCAAGGAGTGCATTTGATAGCTATGTGTATCACAAGAAGATGTCTGGTAACTCAATGATTTATTTACTGTTGTATGTTGATGATATGCTTATTGCTGCTAACAACATTACAGAGATAAATGCTTTGAAGAAACTGTTGAGTAAGGAATTTGACATGAAGGATTTAGGAGCTGCAAAGAAAATCCTTGGTATGGAGATTTCAAGAGAAGACGGTGTTGTACATCTTTCTCAGAAGAGGTATATTGAAAGGGTTCTCAAGAGATTCAATATGCATACGTGCAAGCCTGTAAGTACACCATTAGCTCCTCATTTTAAACTTTCAGAGTTACAAATGCCTCAGTCCGAGGATGAGGTGGAGCATATGTCAAAGATTCCTTATGCCAGTGCAGTTGGTAGCATTATGTATGCTATGGTATGCACACGTCCAGATATTGCTCAATCTATAAGTGTGGTAAGTAGATACATGTCCAGGCCAGGAAAGAGGCATTGGGAAGCTGTCAAGTGGATATTGAGATATCTCAAAGGAGCTTCTGGTGTTGGTCTGACCTTTCGAAAAAGTGGTGGAGGTATTTCAATTCTCAGTTATGTAGATTCTGACTATGCAGGAGATCTTGACAGAAGAAGGTCCACAACTGGATACATCTTTACCCTCGTTGGTAGTGCCGTTAGTTGGAAGTCGACTCTGCAGTCGATTGCCGCTTTGTCTACGACAGAAGCAGAATACATGGCAATAGCGGAGGCGGTGAAGGAAGCTATCTGGTTGAAAGGTTTAGTAGCGGAATTGAGTTTGGTTCAGCTGGAATCAACTCTTAGATGTGATAGTCAGAGTGCTATTCATCTAATGAAAAATCAGAGATTTCATGAGCGCACTAAACACATTGATGTCAGATTTTATTTTATTCGAGATGTTGTTGAAGAGGGAACTATCAAGATCGTGAAGGTTATCACAGACGATAATGCTGCAGATATGTTGACCAAGATAGTCTCACTCGCTAAGTTTGCACACTGCAAGGACTTGGCGGGGGTGTGCATCAACTGATGCAACTCCGAAGAGAACAGTTGTAAGGTGGAGGCGGTATGTTCAACAATGGTTTGATTCTTCTTGTTTCTTATAACGAGGTTGCCCAGTAAGCTTAGAAGTTTTGGCCAGAGTTGTTCACACGCACGCTCGAAACGTAAACCAAGGTGGAGATTGAAGGTGTTGGTTTATGTTTAGTCAACAATGACATGCCAATTGGAAGAGTTGGTGGAAAGAGTTGGTGTGGATGCTAGGAGGAAGCTTCCTCCTTTGATGTCACCCATGACATCAAGAGGAGGTAGTTTGATGTCACCAATGACATCAAGAGGAGGTCTTTACCTCTATAAATAGATGCATTCCTTCATTTGTAGAAACCATCCCAAAAATAATACAACACATTGTAGTGAGTAGAGAGAAATTCTCTCAAGTGTAATTGGGAACTCTCCCCTTCCTTTGTTAATATTAAAAAGGCAACTGTTCTCTGGTGGACGTAGGATTATTTTGATCCGAACCACGTTAAATCTTGTGTTCAATTCTTTTATGTTTCCGCTAACAGAATTAATAATTTATTATAACTTACAACTAATTATTTATTTAAATAAAATTATTTTTTTAAAAAAAATCCGACCGATTTCGGTCGGTATTTGAAAATTAATTTTTTTTAGTGGTTATCGAATTCGATCGGAATTTGAAGGTTGACAGTCAGTCAACGCTTTGCTTCGGTCGATACATGTTAGCGACCATCATTTTTCTGACCAATTCAAAACGGTCAAAAATCGGTCGATTTTTATTAATTTTCGATCGACTTCGGTCGGTTTTGGTGGACGAAATTAAACAACTTTTTAGTAGTGATATTTGTATTAATTTTTTCGTTACTAATTTCATTTATTATGTGTACCCAAAACTTAAGATTGTATAGCTCGCAAAACTATTTCTTGCATAACCACACTGTCACACTCTAAACTAAGGCCACAAACTCAACAATGTAGATGAATATATGATTACTTTCTTTCAAAACAAAAAAAATAGAAACCAATTACAAGCATGGGCGGAAAAAGGTTCACTAGAACCCCCTTCCTAGAAAATTACACTATATATATAAAGAAAAAATTTATTTTGTATCTCTATATGTTATATTTTGAATTTCTTTGTCAAAGCCCAAAAACATAGCTCGGTGATCAAGGGGGTTCAAAGCCTTTGTGAGTAGGGAAGACAATGGGGCGACACGAGTGCGGGGCAAGTTTGATCTTATGCAAGGCAGGGCGGGACGGGTGCAGGGTGACTTGAAATCGATTTTTTAAAATCTAATGCGGGGCCAGGCGATTGCGGGTTTCCTTATGTGAAATCACTATAGATTGTATAAATAAGGCACTAAGTCAAGTAACAAATATAGAATGGCGGGAGAATATGACTATGCAATTATTACTATTGACTATATAAGACATTCACCTATACGTGCCAAGGACCTTGTCCACTGTCTACTACTGCTATATCATATTTCATTTAAGTATCAGTACACATATATGAACTTATATATATATATATAAAATTATGGTGCATATTTGTTATATAGAAATTTATCAAGTACAAGTTAATATGTAAATTTAGGTATACGATATGTTGATTTTCCGCATTCATTTTCCAAATTCAGTTATATTTTCTATTATAATTTTTTAAAATAAAACTATAATTGTTGGATCCATATAAGGGATTTAAGAAACTGAAAAAAATAAAATATCTAAACTTGTGTGTTTTCAGGAAAAATAACAAAATGAAAAAAAATATATTGCGGGCCGGGCGGGTCTTTGGGGACATGACATGTTGAAATTTTTCGGGTTAAGATCAAACCCGCCCCGCCTCGCCGCACGCCATTGCCATTCCTATGTGTGGTTGCTGGGTTGACCACAATCCCTTCTAATTTTTTTTTTAACTTTTTACTTTTTTGAACTTCCTTAACAGAAATCCTGTATTACAAGATATACTATACTATACTGTATCTCAAAGTCTTTAATATTAAGAGATGAATAAGGTTTGTTTAGTTTCTTTAAACCAGAATGATTGAAGATAAAGGGTCCATAATCATTCCATAACAGTAATCAAATGCCCCTTCATTAGTTTAGTGAGAAAGAGAGAGCCCCATCCCAATATAATAAGGAACCCACTCCTGGATTTCCAGTGGATATCATAATGAGTGTACGTTACTTTCTCCCAAAAAAATAGAGCTTTTAAAATTTCAAAAAACTGGATCACCCCACAGCTCAGATTCCTAAGTTTCCAACCTATATAATATCTTTTTAAAGCCTCTTTCCCCTAATTCCCTCTCAAATTTATAAAAGCCTCTTTTCCTCTGCTTTCTATACATTTTTACAAGTATATAACAACAAAACTAGACGGCGCCGGCGCTATCACGCCGCCGATAATCTTCTCCCAAGAGAAGAGAAAAAGAAAGAAAACCCATAATTCTCTTTCTTCTACCTGCTAACATATCTGAATTTAATTGTCAAAAATTCAGTCTTTGCTCTATAATGTGGCTGGTTATTGTTTTTTAGCTATGGTAGCAGAGTAAAGGAGTGAGAGGAGAAGGGAAAATCTGTGGGTTCTATCCAAAAATGTTGTGCAGAAAGAATTCAGTTAGATGTGGGCGTGGAACAGTGCCAGTGTATCTAAATGTGTACGATCTCACATCTATTAATGGCTATGCTTATTGGCTTGGTCTTGGTGTTTACCATTCTGGTGTTCAAGGTCAGCAATAACTCAGACTTTTTTTTTTTTTTTTTTTTTTTTTTACATTTTGTAGTGCTTTATTTATTAGATCTAGGCATATTTAGGTAGCTTAATTATTTGAAAAGCAAGAAATTTTCTTAATTAATATTGTAATTTCTTTGTTAGTTCACGGAGTAGAGTATGCATTTGGAGCTCACGAGTATCCAACAACAGGGATATTTGAAGGGGAACCGAAACAGTGCGAGGGATTTACGTTTAGGAAAGCAATTTTGATTGGATGGACAGAGATGACTCATAGAGAAGTGAGGGGAGTAATGGAAGAGCTTGCTGAGAAATACAGAGGAAATGCTTACAACCTTATAACTAAGAATTGTAACCATTTCTGCAATGATGCTTGTCTTAAACTTACAGCCAATCCTATCCCCAGTTGGGTAAATCGACTTGCACGCATCGGTAAGTCTCTTAATCAATCAATTAACTATGAGTCGGCTATATGAATCATCTGAATAGTGGTGCACAATTCATATCTAAAACAGTCGGGGCTCATTTGGTACGAGGGATAAGGGATATTAATCCCGAGATTAAATTTGGGACAAGTTTATCTCATGTTTGGTTGGGATATAATTGTGGTATAACTAATCTCAGGATTGATAACTAATCCCGGAATAATTAATCATAAGATAACATGTTTCCAACCAAACGACCCCTCATGGTTAACTATCCTAAGTATGTTTCTTATTATGTTAGTACTACTTAATATGTAATTATACTATATATTTCTTGTCACTTTATGGAGTTCCAAAATATTCTGTCTTCTTTGGAATTTTTTGTTTTCTCATGATGTTGCTGAATTAGGAAATTTCTTCAGTTTCACACACTGGTTCTTGTTCTGTTTTGCAACTGAATTACTTTTTTTTTTATTTAAAAAAAAGCCCAATGCACGAAGTATCCTGTGTTCATGTAAAATCGGAGAAGGGCCGCATCTTAAGGGCTGTGAGGTAGACTGACTGCCCTGATGCAAATATCCGTGAGTGATTAATTTCACCGCTCGAACCCGTGACTATTAGGTCACACGGAGACAATTGAAATATCTTTGTTGATTAATCAGGTTTTCACATTGAGAGATAGCTTAATACTAGGAAATTTATGGGGCCCAGATGTGGCCTGATAGCTACTCAAAGTCGTAGAGTGTAGTAAACGTCCTATTCCCCAATTGAAAAGCTAGTTCTGAATTATAGGAATTTGCTTATCCAAGAACTTTCCTTGATATGGTTTGATGTGATTAAAATATTGTTCTGATTCTTTTCAAATTTGGTCGGTTCCTGTTTTTGCTACCGTACGTCAATGCCTTTTAATTTGGGAATTAATTGCGTCTTAATTTTGTGTAGGTTTATTTTGCAATTGCATTATTCCAGTGAGCTTGAACTCAACCAAAGTTGGCCATCATCGGATTGAAGACAAAGCATGCGATGAAGGGGAGATGAAGAAACTAAGAAGCCGCTCTAATAGACTGACTCCGTCGACGGATTCATCTTCATCTTCGGAGGAAAAGTCGTGCTCTCCGCCGCCAATCAAAAGTAGAAGCAACAGAAGCAGAAGTCCAGTGCCTTCATCTTCAGCCTTGATATCCACATAGATTTCTTGATAATGAAGGCCACTCCACATGATTTGTTCTGTTCTACATTTGTTCTTTTGCTCTCCACTTTACTTCATAAAGCAAACAACTCTGAAATTTCTGTACATGAATGATTTCTATGAAATGGGCGACAGCTCATCAACATTAAATTTGAGTCTTGAAAGGCAATTATAAGAGCTTATTAAAATATAAATAGTTCCGCCATTCTCCTGAGTTTGCAGTATGTTGGATGACATGTTCAGACCAAGCAATACTTCAAGACCAAGAGGTCCTAATTTGGTTTAAAACAATAACAAAAAAAAAACGTAGTATAATTTGACACATCAGATTTAGGGTGACTAGGAATCTGTTCTGCTTTTCCTTTTTGAGAATAATAAGTTGCCTTTTTGCAGCTTTCGGCATCAAAAGGCCTCCTTTTCCTCTAGTTTTACCAAATACCAAACCCCTCACAAATTTGTTTACCAATCTTTTATTCTTGCGCGCCCATTTCTAGACTTATGCTATACCTGAAATTGGACCCACAATCTTACCGACCTATCATATGTCACAAGTCAAAACACTAACTACTAGCTCTCTCTCAAACCTACCATGGAATATGGTAGCCTAGTTGTAACACATGTATTTGCTGACTTTTTGATCCGTTCCAAAAAGAATAACTCTTTCTAAATTTGGACACAATTTAGCTTAAATTTCTAATTCTACTCTTAATGAGAAGTTTTTATATCCACATAAATACTCTCGACCTTTTTTTGACTTGTTTAGAACCACAAATTTCAAAAGTCTTTATTTTTTCTTAAACTCCGTGCCCAATCAAACAGGTTAACGGAGAGAGTGAAAGATAGAAAGAAAATCCTTAAGGAAGGATAACCAATAAGAGTAACTATCTATATATTTATGTTGAATAAGAGTAGTTGTATGAAGAATAGCTCCACTTACCATTCCATATCTTATCTTAGCATACAAGTCGGGAAAGGGGGAGGGGGAATAAAGGAAAGGAAAAAAAACATTTCCAAACAATAGTATGCGCAGCTTGACTTGAACGACTCCTGCACAGGGATAATATTTTTATTATCAGCAAACCACTGCTGAACAAATTTCAGAAGTCAATCACTATGTGGAAACAGAGAACCTACTTCGCATTAATGAATAATATTTGGTGCACACAGTGACATGCCAAACAGCAGCGTTCTTAGCCCTGCTTTGCTCTCAGTGACTCGACAAAATTATCCAGGATCAGAGGCCACGCAAGGAAGGGGTCATAATTGCTTAAGTCTGGAAAGCTAATCTGTTACACAAAAACATTAAGATAGGAGATAAGACTTCAATCTTAACATTGAGTCATCAAAGTCGCCACAAGGATTCTGATGCATGCAACTGTCAGATGACAACCTGATTGCTCATATTAGGTGATGACACAAATGGAATAACCAAGACATTGACAAATTGAAAGTGAACTGAAGATTTACCTCATTAACAAACCTATAAAATCCCATCCATTGATCCATGTTTATAACCTTGTAATCAGTCTGCGTCTGCACCAGTAACCAAGCACATAAGCATACTCCTAATTACTAGAAGTTAGAAAGATTACTCTGATCCAATGCTGCTGAAGGTTCTTCTTCAATAAATATGGAACAATGACTAAAAAACGCAAGATTTTCAACAGGAAAGTCTCCTTTTACAAGGGAAGTGATTCAGTATCCAATATAAAAGGAGCTATATATAGAAGCTGCAGGGTTCCCGGTCAAACAAATGGTTTCCACTCTAGAAGGAGCTCCAGAACATAAATGATTAGCAGTAAATGATATCATTCAAAAGCACCCTAAGGGCATTATCAGAGGCCGATTATAAATAGCAAGTGGAGCACGGTGCAACTCACCTTCAAATACTGAACAAGCGCGTCAACTTGGGGTCGAAATTCAAACCCTAAAACGAGATCAAGCAGGAGACAAATGCTCTCGACGTCTATGCTCTTCTGCTTCTCCTCTAGAAAAGAGGTAAGAAAAAGAGAACCAGTAATCAGAAGAAAGAAGACACACTTCAAATATGCAATTTACCTTCTGCTACAAAAATAAAATTTTCTATTATAAATGCATTGTAATAGGGAAATAAAATCTAAACGCAGCATAACAGAACAACTTATTCTTTCCAAGCTCCAAAGCCTTATATTTAATTATATATTTTCATATCAATATTTTATAAAAGTATTCTGTACTTTTTCATCTTTGTTTTCTTTTTCAGTCTAAAGCTGATCAATGAATCTTTCCTTCAAGAATTAATATGTTACTTGATGTTACACAACATGTGACAGAGGAAGCACCATACCTGTCAAGCAATACTGAAACGCATAGGAGTAGAACTCCACAAAATTTGATGGCCTTCTAACCTTTTAAAGAAAGGAAAATGTGGATCTTAGTGGAACAGAGCAGCAATCCGTCTCACAGCAGAAGGGCACCAAAAATTTCACATAGCATGAGCTGAAGTTCAAATATAATTAGGTACCTCCTTCTCAAGTTCTGGAAGTGCTTTCTTCAATTTCTGTGCTGTGTCAGCTCTTAATGCTTTGAGGCCCCTCCGCCACTCATCCTAGTAGTCAAAGCAATGGTGAGTCAATAAGAAGCATACAACCAAATCTAAGCAAAGAAAGCTATCAAATCGACAAAAAGCCCAGCAACTGCATACCATAACAAAATGGTTAATGGGTTCTTATCATTATTTTGGATTTGTGGAAGAGGGAGCGGGAATATTTGTTAATCTTCGTAGAATCAAACAAGACAATCTACACTATGACCAAAAAGAATAATTGTATCCCTAGAAAAACCTGATACACATATTTCTTGCATTTTACTAAGTGATAGGCTTATAAGTGCTCACTATTTTACAAATGCTCACTACCCTTAGTATTTTGGCACAAATTGATCCTCCATTAAACTTTGGTGCAAACTAAAACTAATTGGACTAACAATAAGCCAAGCATACATTTTCTTAATGAAATGACCCAAGCGTGGTCATAGTAAAACGTTGAGGTACAGTCAAGAAACCATGAATCATTAGAGCATCAAATAAATGCATGGCTTTCAATACTGTAGCAGACAACACTAATATCTCAACAAAAAGTCTAAACACCTTATGTAGTACCCAACTGATGTGGCAGATAATGCAGTACAATAGAATAATCATATAGAATTAGGTTTCCTACAATAAACAGCTATTATTTCCGTATCTCCAACTTCCTTCCAGAAGATGCTGCAGAATTATTACTCAATGAATGTAGCTTCTAGACCTCACTGGACACTGATCATAAACTTCCAAAACATAAGCCCAGGGATGAATTCTTAAAAAAAAAGATTCTCTAGGCGCATGGCAAATATTCCTTACTTTAGATTACGTGTCATCTCGGACAAAAGACTATTCTACAAGTATGAACATGTTCAAATGGGCATATCTAAGACACAGGTGGAAAAAGCATAATTCAATAATCCAATTGAATAATCATCCTGACCAAACAGACAAAAAATGCACACCAATTCATCCATTTAGCTTGCTAATTTTTGCAGGGACTGGCTTGCCTGGGGAAAAACATTGCAAGACTGTCATCCTGCAGAGTCAGTGCCTATTTCCTATGTTCTTACTCTATTTACCAATGCACAGGTTAAGAGTAGTTAAGCATTTAAGAGAAACTGAAACTTTGATCAATTCTCTTCAGCACCCTTTTCACGGGAGTACCCTTTGGCACAAACTCCCTAAGATAACAAAGAACATTTATATGCCTTGAAAAGAAAGAACCCAGCCTTAATTTAAGAACTACAGTCTCAGAACCCAGCCTTAATTTAAGAACTACAGTATTTGAGATAAACAGACATAACAGATGAGTTTAATTTTCCAAGTATGGACACAATAGACAATCTTGCAAGGAAGAAACAAAAGCTACCCGTGAAAGATTGAGGAAGATGATTGAAACAGCAAAAGCAGTGTAGTACATACTGCAATGCTAAAGTAATATTAGTAGTAGCCAAACAAATACATACCAGTGAAAAGTATCCTTGTTTTTCAGACTGCATCTTCCTAAAATTCAAAGTTATTGTTATTAAACCTCTGAAGATGTAGGATACTTCATACAAACTAACAAGTAACAGAGTATAAGGGATCTCACCATGCAAGCATCAATATCCTGACATCGGTATGTTCGACTTCCAAATCAGAACAAAGAAACTCAATTCCTTCCGGGCTAACCATGAAAAATATGAAGTGTATTAATCAAGTGCAAAACAAAGGAATTTAAACAAGCTGGTGAAACTGCCGTAGTTGGGTGGAAAAGTTGAACGATAATATCCATATTTTTTCTTCTTTGTTTTTCCAAGCATAACTTTCTTGCTTCAAAATCTAAGACTTTCTTCCAGGAAAAGATGGATATTAGGAGCACAAACAACATAACGTACTTGTAATGCTAGGAAATTACAGAACATGGATTACACCGATACAAAAGAAAAAGGGTAATGCATACTTACTCAATCATACCAGACGAAGTATTGGCATATGTATGAAAGAATTGATCGATACGTTCCAATTCCTTATTTGCTGCTTTACTTGAAGCTGAAGCAATGAAAACGAAGTGAGATACTGTTGTAATGCAGCTTTACTGCATACGTTATATTCTACCCATAACACATAATGACCAAAAAAAAAGAACAAGTGTCCAAGAGGTCTGAGTGCATTAATAGAGTAGTTCTCAAGCACCTATGACAAAAAGTTCAGCAGATACAAATCAAATGGGACATAATTTCTGAGACAACAAATCCACATTCAATACTCCCAAACATTCCGAGAATAACATCTCACAAAGCCATACCCAAACACTCACAAAAATCAAAACAAAAAAAGGACTAAAACCTAACAACACCAACCACATTAGCATCAAAGCCTACACCAACTGGATACTCTGTAATGGCAAGTGGATGATACCCTGGGATGACCTTAAAGATAATGTGTTTCCTTTTATGTTGGGCACAGGAGGAAGAGGGTTAAAGACTTAAAGGTAAACCAGTGAAAATTTAAAGCACTACAGAATACAGGAAAAACTAAAACTCCTAACCTATAGTGCCTTCTTCTTTGAGTGTGAGGACTGTGGTTTGGGGGGGGGGGGGGCTTGACAGTGACACTGTTCTGCCCCGATGGTCATAGCTGCCTATAGTTTGTATCTTGACCAGATTGTTGCAACAAGTACTTACACCATCTCCTTACTACCACTAATTCAAGAATTATCATCTCTACTCGAACAACATTCCAGAAAAACTTTAATCAGATAGCGTAGTTCAAGTGGCAATCAAGTCCCACATGCGGCTCACAAGATTCTAATAAATGAACAAGTTCTTACGGTAAAACCCTCCTTTTTTTTCCGATGGCGGTGGTGTCGGGATAGCTTGCACGTAGCTCAGCTATTCCATTGAGTACCCACTACCTCCCACTAGTACAAGTACCGGACTATCGGGTAACCTCTACCCTCTTGTCATAGACACTTCACTGAAACTAATCTAATTGTACATGTCCCAAGATTTGGAAGCCACTAATGCGAATTAACCATCAGTTATCAACATCCAATTTCTATGGGGTCTACATGATCTAATACTCATAAAAACAAAAAGGGAAGGGAGAGGGTTACATGATCTATCCAAAAGAAAAATAATTAAAATCTTTATTCAAAGAATAGGAACTTTAAAAGTTGGGAGAACATTCACATAAAACAACATAAACTCCATGTGCGAAGCAAACATGCAATACTAATTTTTCGAGAAGATGCATTGGAATCAATAATTAAAATTGTAAACAATCGGAAGAGGAAGTTTTACCGGAGCGAAACAAATCGACGGCAGGATTGGTGGAGGCAGCAGAACCAGTAACGCCCTTCTTGGATGAAGTACGAGGCATCTTCAAGTAATAGAATTGGGGTAAAAGGAGAAGCGTCAGAAAAGAAAAAAAAAAATAGAGAAGAAGATGATGATCCTCGGAGTGAACGGTCCAAGGGTCGCCAGAAGAAGTGGGTGTTTCTGGAATTTGGTGTGGGGATGAATGAATATATATATATATATATATATATATATATATATATATATATATATATATACGCGTATCGTCCAAATTCGAAGGCGGCGTGTGGCAGTAACAAAAGAGAGAGGAAGCTTCGCTGGCGTTTGGGATCGACGAATTGCAAGCAAGTGTTTTGTTTATATGTTTTGAAAGGGGTCGTGATCAGGTGTTAACACACTTCTCAGCCGTCTCATCAACTGGGGGCTACAAGTACAATAGTTTCTTTTTCTTTTTAAATCAACAAGTACAATTCTCACGCCACAAACTATTTATAATTTATAATTAATAATCAATCATGTTTATATATATATACTAGTTTAGTGTACGTGCACGTGTACCACGCGTCAAGTAAATATATGTACAAAAATAATGCTTTTGACTACAAATGCTTCATCCCAATTTTATATATTTTTTTATCAATTTAGCATCGATATATTTGTGATAATTTTCATATATACTAACCTTAGCTTGTACTACATTTTCAATTATTGTAATTTAAAGAGGGGAGGGGGGAGGAAATTTAGAAAACAATATGAAAAATTAGAGTTTTGGAATAAGAAAAATGAATCTAGTCATCTAAAAAATGTAAGGTTATTCTCACCATTTTATTCCCTTCGTTTGAGTCGTCTGCTTATTTTCATCTCATAAAAGTTTGTATAACCAAAACTGGCGACAATATATAATAAATATCAAATATGTGAATAAAGTTACAGACGAACATAAAAAATACTAAGCGACATGAAGTTTAAATCAATAATTAAAGCTTAGATCATAAAATAATATGATTAAGTTATCATGCCAATAAAAAATTTACAAGAACTATGAAATACATGGCACATTTAAAAAAAATTAAAAGACTGAAAGAATTCATTCCTCCTAATCTCGTCCCAAAATCATGTGAATACTATATTCATTAGATAAATAAATATCAAATACAAAATATAATAGAAGAAAATCGAACTTTTCTGTAAAAACCTATCAGAAAGAGAACTAAATAACTTTCAAAAGCCTATCCAACAATTAATAACTAACCATGGAAGGTTAGGAACAAACAAAATATTGAAATAGCAATACTTGTGTCGAAATAATTGAAAGTTTTAGACTGAAAAAGAGAAAAAAAAGAGGTTTCTGAATGTTAAATCAATAGGTAATTTGACTTCAAATTGTAGTCCTACAGGCAATCAAATATTTATTTGATGTATTTTTTTCCAACTTTTCTGTCAGATAAAATTTATTACATTCGAATATTAAAAATTAAAATTACACCAACATATTTTCGTAAAGAAATCAATTCAAATCATTAGATCTTGTTAAATAGTGGATTGAATTTAAATTCGGTTTTCTTTTTTTTTTGGCCATGAATTAGAGCTTTATGTAGCTGCTATATATGTATTTCCGATAATAATATCTTCTTAAAAGATTTACTACTTTTTGAATTGTGACTGAATAGAATTTATTTGAGTTATATAAAATTATAAAATAAACGTTAGAGATTTTTTTTAACATAATAAATATTGTTCTCATTTAGCTAGCTCAATAAATAAAGATATCATATACCATACAAGTTTTTCAGATGCTTTATTTGTGATTTAAAAAGGACTTATATAAAAATTTGTAAATTAAATCTGTTGGTCTTCTAAAAATTTAGGATGAAAGTTGACATTATACCTCCTAAAAATTTATAGTGACAATATAAAGTTTAAAAAATAACTAATGTTGAATAATATTTTACTACAACTAACTTAATTTAAAAAGATAATATAGCGAGACATTGTCACCTATAAGACTGAATAACCGAATGCAAGAAAGAAAAAAAAAAAGACAACTCATTTATAATATATTTGGTCATCTACTATTTCATCTTTATTGCTTCAAATTCATATTAATATCAATTTGACTCTTAATCTTGTATCATAAATTGACTTTTTAATTTCTTTCATCATTAATGCTCTTTCTACAAAAATTAATTTTTATACCTTAAAGAGTTGTTAACGTGACAAATACACTTACTTATATAATGAATTTTCAAAAATATTAACTTGAACTCTTTTGCATTAGTTAATTAAAAATCTTAATTATTTATTTTCGACATTAAAGAAAATAAATTAACTTTTATTATCAAATTCTTAATATTAGTTCATCCCAATTTTAAAATTTAACTATAATTAGAACTTTGTTGAATAGAATTTTTGATTTCAAATAGTTAAAAACCATTAGTATGTCAATTTTGATTCGTTTTAGTGCTTCCAAAATCATTGTTCATTAGTATGTCAATATTGATTCGTTTTTTGTGCTTCTAGAATTATTGTGCTTTTTTACTTCTAGAAAATATTACGAATAATTTCTAAAGTTTTGAATAATAAGAAAATCTTATAGTTTAATATAGTTTTAAAGCTTTAATATTAATAGCGTCAAATAAGGATATACATATAAAGTAAAAAGGTTAATAATTTAAAGTGCTAAATATTAGGATTTGTTATCTAGTTTAATAAGGAAAGATTTAATAAAACAAATTTTAGTTGATTTTAAAGTCCTAAAATTTAGGAAAGCAACTTAAAATTACAAATTTATCCAATGTAAAATCTTTTTTTAAAGGGTAAAAAAGGCGAACGACATTTCGCTAAGGGCCTTCGTATTTTTAATATAGTATATATTATTAATCTAATTTTTTTTAAATATTATTATGTAACGCTTAAAGTTTATTTATTTTATTTTATGAAACGTAATACTGGGTATATTGTTGTTGTATCATACAACTTGTATGGAACGTAAATTGAAAAATGGTACGGGGACAATTTCTTTACCGAAAAATACATCCAACTTTATTTTATTTATGGTTGTAAATTTTCTCAATTTTTAGTCGTGAGAAATTCTTCTAATAAGGTAAATAATATTATTAATGTTAGAAACTAAATTCTTGCATACAAATAGTATAACAAAAAAGAAGATAACCTGCATATGATTCAATACGAAATACAATCAATTTTCTATACAATTCAAAACCTCATAATGCACCAAAAGAACAGAAATAAGCAGCTATTCTTCACATGAACAAAGTCATTCTTTATCCCATACAAAAGATCTCCTGTTTCTCTATTTTCGTAAATCACACTTAGTGCTGAGGGAAAAATATTTCACGTACACCACAAGTGTGCCTAACTAGACGGCAATGCAAAAGGATTTTACCCACGTAACATGGATGATATTTTCCTCTTCCCCAAAACACATTTCTTGGCGTCCTAGCTATTACTACATTAATGTTCACACTTTTCACGGCGTATAAACATACAAAATTTTGCTGTTAAACTAGAGAGATGGGTCTCGACATAAGGGCTATGACGCCACCTCCGAAAGGTAAGATGTAAAAAGAGACACAGCATCCTGCAAATGGTATGCACGGGTAACTTCAGGTATGGGTGCCTTGAATATGGTATCATAGCAGCTTAGCTGAACCTCATTTTCTGAACTTCCACCGCTATCAGAAAGCAGCAAATTGCATATCTCCTCAGCCATCTTCGAATAAACCACCCTAGAGACAATATACATTCATTAGTTCAATCTTCTTACTATAGGAGCTCTGGCCTACACTAAATGGACTTAAAAGCATTCGAGGATCATGCCAAGTTTAATTGCTTTCTGGGATACTTTACTTCAACATAAATTTATCTATGAATCATACGTGAGAAATCAAACATTAAAAATGAGAAAGCAAGGTTTATGGGTTCAATGAGCTGGTGGGGGGGGGGGGGGTGTGGCCTCCAGCAGAAAACAGTCAACTGCCAGCCTCATGTTTCAGTATCTTTTGTGGCGATGGTGCCCTAACCAGCTTAATCGCACCTTAACTATTCCACCGGGTACGTTCTACCTCCTACCACTCCTACCAATCAACTGCCAGCCTCATGTTTCAGTATCTTTTGTGGCGATGGTGCCCTAACCAGCTTAATCGCACCTTAACTATTCCACCGGGTACGTTCTACCTCCTACCACTCCTACCAACACAAGTACCATGTAACTCTACCTACTAAGGCTTAGGCAGATGGAAAGAAATCATCGTATGTTTTTGCCTCCATTGAAATTTGAACATAAGACTATTAATAATTCAATATTAAGTACCTTGCTTCAACAGGCAATCTGCTAGTCCAAACAGCCAAAGAGTTGTTTAAGCGACTGATGAAGTCTGCACAATCACTGTTTTTGTTTTCCAGAGAGCCCTGTCAATAAAAATGTGTTTTGTCAATCTCCTAAAATGTTTTCGAATAACTAGGAGATATATCCATAAGGCTTCAACCTATAATCGTACACAGATATTCACTCTACTTCCTATTACTATGCAGTAATAAGACAGTCATTCAATTCCTACATGAACTGTGCATCTACAAGTTGATCACTGACCAAGCTGCAGAGATAAAATCTCATTTCCAGTCCAGTTTTCCAGTCATTAAGTACATAGGCTTCCCACATCCACCTGAAAAGAGCATTTTGTTCCAAGATGTATGTCACCTCCCAATTGTAATAGTACCAGGGGGGAGGTCAAAACTTTCAGCGCAACTATGGATGCAAAAATGTCATTCGTCCGCATTTATACATGCAACCATCAAATAAAGCAAATTTTGATCTAACAAGGTTAACAGCTCCGATCCACTTGAGAAAAGGATTCAAACACATGTAACTAGATAACAGAGAAATTTCATACCTCTTGATTCATAGTGTCATTGTCCTCCTGCAAAGAACTTCTCAACAAATAAAAAGTTACATATATTCCAGCCCCCAGATCCCAATCTTCAATTTCTGACTTGTGGTCCTCCATGGAAGCTGCTAGCCTCCATATTTCAGAGTGTTCTTCTGTGAATTAACAATATTTGAGTAATTTAGTACCAGAACAACTTTTGAGTAAAAAGATAAAGCTGTAGAACAAGCCCCAAAATCAAATAGGTGATGCATATCAGAGTATATGAGCACATAACAAATTACATGATGAGACATTTAGACTTGATGATGACCCAGATGGCCATTAGAAGACAAGTCTTACGGCGTTTTATTAATTCTGTTCTAAATTATTAAACAAGGTTCATGTAAGAAAAAGATTGAAGATAGAAGAAAAAAAGGGAAGGGCAAACAACGGGAAAAAAGCATCCTTCTGGAACTGAACTTACTGTATTGCAAGTGGTAAAGCTATATAACTTTTGGGAATAAAAGAAGAGATATATTAAACACAGATGTCTCTAGGTACATATTCTGATAATGAATAGTAAGATATAAAGATGAATCTAAACGATCAAAAAAGATATATAGATGAATCTAGAGATAAGCAACCGTGTACCTGATAGGAAAAGAGAATGAGCAACTGAAGTCATAAAAATGGTATGCGCTTTCTGCCACTTTCCGCATTCCAAAAAGTGTTCTAGAGCTTTGGAGAATTCAGAGTAGTAATTAAAATATGTTGCCTGCAATAGAGTAAGCCAGGGGTGAAAAATAAGATGCAAGCAGAAGAGTGATTCCACACAAGTGGCAATCAACTGCAGGCAAAGCACTAATTTGACAAAAAAGCACTAGCATTCAACAAAAGAAATTTCAAAGTACACGCTGGAAATTGCTCTCCTTTCAGCATAATGTTAAACCATCTTATCAGAAACAGCAAGCAATAATATCTCGGTGACATAGATTAGCTTTGATTTGCCATAAAGTGGAAACAAGAAGCATGGATCAACATAAAACTGAAATCAAAGTAAGGCCACTGACTCACCAAAGCCTCGTTCAACCATTCTGATGGAATACCTAGATCCTCAATAAACTGCCGCTGTAAGTACTGAGAACTCCAAGTTTCACAGTACTGAAAGAGTATTTCCCTTATAAGAGCAGCTTGCAAATAAGGACAATCTTCACGGTGAGGCATGTGAAGCGCCACATAGACAGCCCAATGACATTGACCAAGACACAGCAGCTGAGAAATGAAACTAATGTCTAGGACATGAAGATCGTTAGAACTGAAGGCACCAATGGCTTCTAAAACAGCTCGTTGATGCCAGATCATGTGGTAGTCAAGGGGGTCATTTGTTGAAGCAAAGGCACTGAACATCGTCTTTAGAGCACTGAAATCAATTTCTTGATTGGCATGAAGAAGCATAAGATAATAACCAAGGTCAAAATGTTTCACTACATGCCAATTCAAAGACACTTCTACAGGTCCTTCATCAATATAAACTGGAACTGGAGATGGAGCTTTTCCTTCATTGAGAAGCCGCTGATATGTGCGGAATAAAACAGGCAATTCAGTTTCTGGTGGAAGCTGATACCACATCAACAACCCCAGAAACCGTTTCCAGTCAATGTCTACATCATGCAGAGCTCTATGAATGTTTCCAGCAACCAACTCAAGAACCCTAATCCTCTCTGTCTCAACAAAATTGAAGTCCAATCCATTTACTCTCCAAAGATCAAGCTGCCTAACAACATCAGAACGATTAACCATCGAACCACCAGCTTGGCTAAGAAGACATGCAAGTCGCACATCTCCTCTAGAGGCAGCCAGTTCCACAGCAGCATCCAGCTGCCGACCAGTTAGAAGTAAGAACATATGTTGTAGATCGCTTGAATCGTTCAAAGAGCTTACTTCTTCCTGCACCCTGTGACAAACACTCTCTTGCAACCAATAGCTGAATTCTGCTCTCCTTATCACTGGAAGTGCTTCTGGATCAACATCTGAAACAGTTTCTCTCGTATCAGGTATCATGTCTTCCTCATCCTCATCTTCTAGAGACTTTGATTTCCCACTCAATTGTCTGGATGAAAAAAGCACTTTTATTAATTCCCAAATCATTGCTTGGTGCATCAGAAGAACACGGGATGCTGAAGATAATCCAGGAACCTCCAACTGCCTCTCAACAATACCAATATAACTCCGACATACATCTGAAAGCATTAGGCGATCACACACAACTCTTTGTAGCTTTAACGTGAAGGCTCCCTCCCCAAACTCTTTGGTTTCATGACTAATTTCCTTGTGAAGGAGGAGGGGTGAATCAAAGCACAAATCAACAAGTTCCTCCTTAAACTTTTTATTGTCATCTCTAGCTACTTGGTCAAATGCGACCTTCTCCAAATTGATTATCGAGGACAAACTTTGACTGTCTTTACTACCAACTGGCGCGCCAGAATGGATAAGAACACCATTAGGCCCCCAGCCAACTCCAAATGATCTACGCATGAACAATCCTGCATCAACAACATTATGAGAGTGGCTTCCACTTATAGGTGTTTGCTGCCCGATATCCAGCTTGAAACCTTCAACCTTTGTTGTCTTTAGAAGCACACCCTTATTTTGTTGGGTCAGCAAAATGGACCCTGGTGAGTCCGAGCCAAAACTACCATGTTTGTATTCGATCAAAGCCAATGGAGTCTTGCGGGTCAAAGGTGGACTAATTCTCGGGTATTTATGCTGGAAAGGGGATTTTGAAGATTCTTTGCTGAATTGTGGTTTTCTATCAGAAGGCCCGCCATGATAATCATCTACATCCTCCTCTTCTGCTGGAAACATCAGCATTCTCATTTCTCTCATCTTCATAGGATCTAACCCAAGATGAGCAGGAAGAGAATGTGAAAGATCAGTTGTATTGACTAAGGTGGTTTCTTCATCAATGTAGGAAACGTCTCCTCCATTCATATCCTCTGGGTCTTGAACTTCTGGAGACACATCATCCATTATCATATCTTCTTCATCATCATCCATCAAACCAAATCTGCTGAAATGCTGAACGGAGAATTTCCATTCTCCATTTGATGGATTAAACGAGATAAAACGTGCTCCTTGCCTCTCGGTTCTACATCTCAACTTCTCCACCATTTCTCTAGAAGAATCCACATCACAATTTTTCGAGGATCGTATTTTCAGTAGCAAAGTTACTTCAGCAGGCTTGTTAAGTCCCTCGCCAACTGGAGGCTTGTCATTTTCATCTTCATATACAACCACCTCGTGCCTGCCAAACGTCACAATCCGATCCAAATCCAACCCTCTAACATCTGTTTCCCCAAAAAACTTGACAAATCCATATCCAAACCTCCCAACAGTAAAATCTTGAACACTGCTGCAATACCCTGGGCTAATAAGCTCCCTAATAGCCAATTCACTCAAGCAAGGCTCAGTAAAATAATCAGTAGATCGCAAGGTAGGTAAAACAGCTTCATTCTCGCCGAAAATCTGATCTAAAGCTACGCCGTCAAGAGATACTTTTCTTCTTTTACATTGAGATTGAGAAACAATAAGTTGGTCATGAGTCCCTAAATCAACTTCCATTACTATGTTACTTCTTTCACTCCGTTTCAAGTTTCGTTGCAAGTGTCTTGATAATCAAATCCAGGCAAGGGCGGCTCTAGGGTAAGGTAAGGCAACCTTAGACCCCCAAACATTTAAGGCCCAAAATATAAGAAGCACTACTGTTAATATATATTTCATAATTTATATTTATATAATTATTAATAAAACCTTTCAAATTTTAATAATTTTTAATATTTGGTAGATATAAGATTGAGGGAGTTAATTTGATAAATTTTTGAAAGAATTATAAGAAAATACACATGACGTCATACCATAACAAAAAATGACACATGTTTTTAAGTTCTACCCAACCTAGCCCATATTGTGCATATTTTGAAAACACTAGCTCTTGCAAATTCAAAATTTGTGTTCTTACAACCATTGTTTCTAAAAGTTATGGAATTAAATCTGTGTTCTCACAACTATTGCTTTCACTTTCTCTTCTTCTCACATCTTTTACATATGCTTCGGAGGGCCGTCCGCCATTACTGCTTCTTCCCCTATGTCACCTGGTTGCAATGTAAAAAAATTAAAGAGTAGAAGTCCACCATTGAAGGCTATTCAAAGTTTGCTTTCGAAAATATAATTTTTTTAGTTTGTTAGTTGTGTGGATTGAGTGTTGTTCCAATTGATTGAAAATATCAAAATGAGTTCAAAATTTAAATTTGAAGTGATTTGGAGTAGATTTGAGCAAGATTTGAGTTAAATTTCAGAAAAGACGCGAGGAAGAAGACGAAATTAGTTTTTGTATAATTATATATAATCTTGTATAATAGTGTATATGAATGTATAAACACATCTTATACACTTTTATACACCTTTATACAAACGTTTGTAGACGAACTTCTTCCACGATTTTAAGTTGCAATTCTTGTTCAAAACCAGTCCAAATCTCTATTAAATGAATTCAAATTTTATATATAACCTCTTTATACTATTTCTAACAAATCTAAATAACATCCACTCCAAATTTCTCACAAATCAAATTCGAAATTTAAACCCACGTATTTAAGCTTGTTAAAAATCTAATTTTCACCACCCCAAATGGATTTGGTTTGTTGAATTGATATTTGAGTCACGGTTACTGATTCGAAAATTAACTTAAAAACTTGAGCAATCTTTTCTAAAAATTAAATAGTAATTTTGAGAACCTATTTGAGTTGGATGTTGAATCTTAACCTATTATTTTAGGGCTAGTTGGTTGTAAATTGAAATATGGGCTATAAAATTTAAAAGTAGGGAGCCAAGTTGTTCTTATGTGAAATTTTTCCTAAATTTTTCTCACTAAATTAAATAATATATTTACCTTCTCATAAATTTTATTTTTCTTCCTTTATGTATAGTCTTTTTTCATGGTTCTCACGATTTTCCTTTCTAATTTTAACTCAAATTCTCTAAATTAATTATTCCTTTTTGTCACATTTGATTGATCCACACACCAGAAAGCAAGTTCTTTTGTATCTCCTCTTTTTTAACTAAGAAATCTCCGAGACAAATGTCGCAAGGTTTAAAACACGATGAATAATGGGCTCACCCTGTACCATTTTCACTTAAGGGAAGAATTCAATACTATATGAAGTGCGCCTAACTCATACATCATGAGTTGCGCTCTCACCATTAGATCAAAGTCATGTAGTTTTTTTTGTGTCTCAATATTATATGGATTTTATAAAATAAGTTTCAGGGTCTTTTTAATATATTTTGGTTTTAGGCCACCAGTTCTGTTGAGCTACCCCTCATTGACGATCAACAATTATTTACAGACTATTGCCCCATCATGAACGTACTGTTCAACCAACTTCATTCATATTTGGTAATTGAATGACACGCTCAATGTCATTAATGTTCTTGTCATTGTTGCCCTATCTTAAGTGAAACTCTATAAATTTGATTGAAATATTAGGGGTGGACAAATGGCTCTAGTAAGAGACTAGTAAAGCCTTGATTTAGATCCCCAAAATTTTTAATAATGGATTTTACAATTTTATTTCAAATTAGACAATATTAATGTTTGTAGAAAAAATAAAAAAGTACAAAAAAAATTGTAAAAAAAGAAAGAAAGGTGACCCGTGGAGGGTACGTGATGCCTCAGAGGGTAAAGTGAGAACTTAGAAACTTAAGGAGCCTACGGCGCAGTAAAAATGGCTTAGAGCCTGTTTAGCCAAACTGCCAAAAACTACTTATTTTGAAAAATAATTTTGTTGGAATGTGTTTGATCAATTCATTTGAGTAGTGATTTTTGCAAGCTCATTATGTTTGACCAATTTTTTTAAAAAGTACTTTTAATTTTCAAATTACGAAAAATGATAGTATAGGTTGAGTTTGCAATTAGTATTATTCAAAAAAATATTTATTATAAAAGAATTCAATTAAAATATAAAACATAAAAAAAATATAAATTAAAAATTTCAATCAATATAAAATATAGTTGTTCGAAAGCGATAGTATTGAGTATTTGGTATTATTTATTATTGATATGATAAATTAGATATATTAAAATACATCATTCAATATAAATTTAAAATCTTACATACAATTCTTGCGAGAGCTGGAGAAGCGTCTACGGGTAAAGCACCGTATCCATATAACTGCTTGCCACCTACGCTCCGTCATCCATTCAAAGTTTAGGAACCTAGGTAATAGTATCCCGATCAAAGAGCTGATGAAGGGGATGAGTGGAACAGGGAGTTTACTGGACGCGGTTCAACTATCGGAGACTCTTGGAACAGCTGGAGTAAGAAGTCCCCAAGTGAGCATCTTATGGGGGGCCGTCAAGCACATATCATTCAATATAAATTTAAAATCTACTCTTAGGATTCGAGAAAGAGAATAAAAATATGATTGAAATAAAAAGAAAAAGAAAAAAGGTATAGTAGAAATAAAAAGAAAAATAAAAGTATTAATTAATGAGAGATAATTTAAAAAATATAAATTTATTGCAAGGTTATTTTTGTATTGGATAAATTAATTTTCTGCTTCTGCTTCTACTTCTTGGAAGAAGCTAAAATTTATAGCTTCTTCCCAAAAGTAGAAAAACTACTTTCGTTACTGCTCAAAAGTACTTTTTCATCTTGGCCAAATACCTTAAATTATTTTTTAAACAAAAGAATATTGTGTTGTTCTTTTACTTGTTACACTTCTTTTTATTTATTTATTTTATTCTTTCAAATTTTAATGTTTTGTTCTCGTTTCTAAGCAGTTAGCACAAGCTTAACGTGCTTGCATTAGATGCTCCCAAGTTCAACTTGTAGCGGGGGCCTCTTTTTTTGGTTTGGGGGGAGGGGGGAGGTTGACAGCCTTTCGATTCACGAACAAAGTGTAACGACCTGACTGGTCGTTTGCTTTCTAAAACCTCGTTCCACTAAATAATGATTCCCGTACATGTTTTTACTGATTTATGACTTGCGAGGATGGTTGGTTCGGGATTTGGAAGAGTTTTGGTTGAAATCGAAACACTTGGTTCCTTAGGGTTGGCTTAAAAGGTCAAGTTTGACTTTGGTCAACATATTGAGTAAATGACCTCGGAATCGAGATTTGACGGTTCCAATAGGTTCGTATGATGATTTCGGACTTGGGCGTATGTTCGGATTGTGTTTTGGATGACCCGGGACCGTTTTAGCGCATAATAGTGAAAGTTGGTTCTTGATTTTAGAAGTTCTTTAAATTTGGTTTAGAGCGGGTTTTGATAATATCGAGGTCCGAACGGGATTTCGAGATCGGAAATAGTTCCATAATGTCATTTAAGACTTGCACGCAAAATTTGGTGTCAATCCGAGCAATATAAATATATTTCGGCACATTGGAAATAAATTGAAGAACTTGAAGTTCATATGTTTAATTCAATTGGTTTTAGGGTGTGATTCTTAGTTTTAATGTTGTTTCAGGTGTTCCGAGGGTTCGAGCGATTCCATTTTATCATTCCAAACTTATGGGTATGTTCGGGCTGGGCGTCAATGGGACGAGGCTCGGACTAAGTTGAAAAATTTGAGCAAGAGCTGAAGCCCCAGCTTCTATCATAACCGCACTTGCGGTTGGTCAGCCGTAGGTGCGAGCTCGCAGGTGCGGGTCTTGACTCGCAAATGCGGCCAAGGGTGGGTAGCCCAGAACCGCAGATGCGGCCCCTCCTCCGCAGAAGTGGAATCGCAAATGTGGTGGGCCTTCCGCAAAAGCGGCCCCAGCCGGCCTAGTGAATTCCGCAGAAGCGGACCATTGTCCGCAGATTCGAGGGCGCATGTGCAGCCCATGATCGCATGTGCGGAAATCGCTGAAGGCAGTGGCCTTCATTTAATACGTACCTTAGACGTTTTTGACTCATTTCACTCCATTGTTGGGCGATTTTAGAGCTTCTTGAGAGGGGTTTTTCACCAAGCTTTTGGAGGTAAGTAATTCCTACTATATGTGAGTTAAATACTTATATTTTGGGTAGATTAACATGTAAAGATTAGTGAACATCATGGGATTAGAGGAAAACCTATCGTTTGACAAGAATGAGATTTTTACCACGAAAATTACCACAAAACTTAGTAATAATCATATATCTATGTTCCTTAGGTTATGGGTAACAACTCTCTTCGAAAATTTTCGGAATCTGGGCCCGGGGGTGAATTTTTGGAATCTTGCCTTTCAGGTTAGGTAATCACTTTAATAGCTAGAATATGAACTTGTGAGCTTATAATGATTGGTTTTTACACTATTTGAATAGTTTCGGATTATTCGGCTCCGGTTTGAGGGTTTGAGCGCATTCTTGAGTTGGAAGTAGGCTCGAAATGAAGTAAGTCTTTTTTCTAACCTTGTAAGAGGGAAAAAGCATGGTGTAGATGAATTTAATATATATGTGGTTATTTGTGGGGGCTACGTATGTACGAAGTGACGAGAGTCCGTACGTAGCTACTATTTTTGTTATGTTCGGATAGTTTAAGGTTTACACCATGCTTTGTGGACACTGTTATTTGATTATATGTGCTAATTGTTATGAAAGGAATTAAGTTGAGGAAATTCTAAGTATTTAAAGGCTTCAAGTTGAATTGTCTTCAATTTTGAAAAAGAATCAAGGAAAGGTTATGATTTAAATGATAAAATTATGTTTGACTGCGTCGCAAGTATGATTCGCGAGCGGGGTTATGTTTTTACCGCATCGCATGCATAATTCGCGAGCGGGGTGAGTAGATGCATCTATGGTTCACGTTGTTTGACCCTCGGCAGTGCATGGTTTACTTTTATGTTGGATCGGGCCGAACGTCCTCTGTGGTATTTGTGTGTGATAATAGAATTTGAACTCTTTATAGTTGTATGATTGTTATTGAAGGGTCACTTGTTTTAAGGTTTTTCAGTTATTATTCTTGTTTGAACTTGTTGTTATCTACATATATTATGATTTAAGAATTGGAATTTCATAATATTATATTGTTGGCCCTAGTAAATGTCAGAGTCGACCCCTCGTTGCTACTTCTTCGAGGTTAGACGAGATACTTACTAGGTACATATTTTTATGTACTTACGCTACACTTCTGTACTTGATTGTACATGATTTGAGACAGGTGCATCTGGCCATCAGTCCGACACGTAGACTCAACTCCCCAGCTTGAGACTTCCCGGTGAGCTGCCCTTTTCAGCCGTTCTGCAGTAGCTGGAGTCTCCCTTATGTCTTTATTTTTCCTGTCTATTCCTTTCTAGACAGTAGGATAGTTTCGTTTTGTATATTCTACTAGATTGCCCACATACTTGTGACACCAGGTCTTGGCACACACACTAGTAGACTTATGATTTTGGTTTACTTACATGAATGCAAATTCGTATTTATTGCTTCCAGTTATTTATGCTTAAATTTTAAACTCCTAAATTTTTATCGAATAAGGAGAAGTCATCACTTTCTAATTATTTAAACGAAAATTTACGAGTTGATTAGTCTTGGCTTGCCTAACAATAGTGTTGGGCGCTATTATGGAATTTGGGTCGTGACAACATGGTACCAGAGCACAAGGTTTATGTAGATCTCACAAGTTATGGGCAAACCTGGTAGAGTCTTGCGGATCGGTACAGAGACGTCTGTACTTATCTTCGAGAGGTTATAGGATGTTAGGAAACTACTCTTTATTCATCTTTTATCGTGCAGTTGATGGTATACTAAACTTCCTTCTTCTATTCTCTTCGAGAGGTTATAGGGTGAGGACACGTACGGCGGATGTTCCAGACCTGGGAGGAGCTGTTCCCCCCGTTGCTAGAGGCGGAAACAGAGGCCGGGGGAGGGAACCGGCCCGAGGTAGGGGATGAGGGCATCCCAGAGCTGCCCCAGTAGCACCACCAACGAATCCAGTAGAGGATCCTGTCATCGAGGAATAGGGCGAAGTGCCTGTTCTAGAGCCAGCCCCGGTAGACTTCATGACAAAACCGGGCTTGCAAGAGGTCATGGGTCGTATGCTGCGATTTATGGATGTTATGACTTAGGCTGGTTTATTTCCAGCAGACCCAGTCATATCTCAGGCAGGAGGGGAGCACAGACCCCTACTGCTCAGGCTCCTGGGCACGCAGCTACCGTATATTAGACTTCAGGTACATTACCCATGGGTAGTGCCCAGCCAGTTGCCACAATAGTACTTGAGCCTAGACCAACTGCAGACGGCGATCCGCAGAAGCTACTAGATAGATGGACTAGGCTACACCATCCTATCTTCGGGGGTGAGTGGCATGAGGACCCCAGGACTTTATTGATCGGTGCAGGGACAGACTGCACAACATGAGGATATTGGAGTCCGTGGAGTAGATTTCACTGCCTTCCAGTTAGAGGGCAGGGGCCCGTAGATGATGGCAGTCTTACCTTCTTGGCATACTAGCAGGTTCTACTCCCATGACTTGGGATCAGTGGTACACAACTTCTGTTGGACAAGTATATTCCATCCTCTCAGAGGGAAGAGTTGCGGTGTCAGTTTGAGCAGCTCGATCAGGTTCAGTTGTCTATGACCAATTATGAGGCGAGATTTTCTGAGTTGTCTCGCCATGTACTTATGATACTTCCTATGGATGCAGAGAGAGTGTAAAGATTTGTTGCAGGGTTGCACCCCGGTATTCGGGCTAGCATGGCCTGAGAGGTTGAGATGAAGCCTGATTATTAACTAGTGGTGGAGATTGCTCAGAGGATTGAGGGCTATCACCAGAGGGGTAAAGAGCAGATGCAACAGAACAAGAGGACCCAATTCTCTAGAGAGTTTAGAGGTGCCCCAACTAGGGGCAAATGTCAGTTTGGGAGGGGTCAACCCAGCAAGCCACATATCCAGCACCATTACCACCTCCTCGGGATGCTCTAGCGCGACCCTATTTTAGCTCTATGCTAGAGAGTTCTTATTGCCCACTAGTTCATCAAGGTTCTTCTAATGCCTATTTCAATGCCATGCCAGAGAGTTCATACCGCCCACCAGCCATTTAAGGTTCTTCTAGTGGGTATTCAGGCCATTACGGGTCAGGCATCGGGTCAGCAGTCTATGGTACCGAGAGGTTGTTACGAGTGTGGAGATCCAGGTCACATAAAGAGGACCTGCCCCAGACTTCGGGGCAAGGTAGTACAGCAGGGTCATCAGCCCATGATTGCAGCACCAGCCGTCCGACTGCCTAGAGGTGGGGGACACGCTGGTAGAGGCCATCCTAGAGGTGGAGGCCAGGCAGGGGGAGGTCAGCCAGCTATTGTTCAACTAAGCGGAGGCCAGCCAGTCGGCGCTCCGGCTAGATTCTATGCTTTTCCGGCCAGACCAAATGCAGTGGCCTCAGATGCCCTGATCACGAGTAATATTTGTCTGTGGTAGGGATGCTTTGGTATTATTTGATCCAGGGTCAACCTATTCATATGTGTCATCTCTGTTTGCTCATTTCATAGATATCCTTCGTGAGTCTTTGGGCACTCATATTTATGCGTCCACTCATGTGGGCGATTCTCTGGTTGTGTATCGGATCTACCGGTCATGTGTGGTTACATTCTGTGGTTACGAGACTAGAGTAGACCTTATGTTACTTGATATGATCGACTTTGAGGTCATCCTGGGCATGTATTGGCTATCTCCGTATCACGCCATCCTTGATTGTCATGCCAAGATTGTTACTTTAGCGATACTAGAGTTGCCGAGATTGGAGTGGAAGGGTTCCTCCATTAGTACATCTAGTCGGGTTATCTCTTTTTTGAAGGCTCGACATTTGGTCGAGAAGGGGTGTTTGGCGTATCTAACATATGTTCGGGACACCACTGCAGGGTCTCCAATGATTGATCCAGTGCCAGTAGTCCGGGAGTTCGCTGATGTGTTTTCTTCTAACCTTCTAAGCATGCCGCCAGATCGTGACATTAATTTCTGTATTGATTTGGCTCCAGGTACCCAGCCTATATCTATCCCACCGTACCATATGGCTCCGAAAGAATTGAAGGAGTTGAAAGAGCAGCTTGAGGAGTTGTTAGCCAAGGGGTTTGTGATACCAGGTGTGTCACCTTGGGGTGCACCAATGTTATTTGTGAAGAAGAAGGATGGGACTATGCGGATATGCATTGATTACCGCCAGTTGAACAAAGTCACCATCAAGAACAAGTACCCATTGCCGCCTATTGATGATTTTTTGACCAGTTGTAGGGTGCTAGGGTGTTTTCTAAGATCGACTTAAGATCAGGGTACCATCAGTTGAAGATTTGGGACTCAGATGTTCTGAAGACTGCCTTACGTACTTGATATGGCCATTATGAGTTTCTAGTGATGTCTTTCGGCTTGACTAATGCCACAATGACATTTATGGATTTGATGAACCGGGTGTTCAGGCCTTATATTTATTCTTTTGGTTACCGTCTTCATTGATGACATCTTGATTTACTTACGCAGCCTAGGGGAGCACGAGCAGCATTTGAGAGTGGTGCTTCAGACATTGAGAGAACAAAAACTATATGCTAAGTTCTCCAAGTGTAAGTTTTGGCTAGAGTCTGTGGCATTCTTTGGGCATGTTATATCAGGAGAGGGTATTAAGATGGATCCCAAGAAGATTGAGGCAGTTCAAAGTTGGCCAAGTGCCACTTCGACGACTGAAATCAGGAGTTTCCTGGTATTAGCAGGTTATTATTATCGGTTTGTACAGGGCTTTTCATCCATTGCAGCACCTTTGACTAGATTGACCCAAAAGGGTGCTCCATTTTGTTGGTTCGATGATTATGAGGCGAGCTTTTAGAAGCTCAAGATAGCATTGACTACATCACCGGTTCTAGTATTGCCTTCTGGTTCGGGGATGTATATGGTGTATTGCGACGCTTCACGCATTGGCTTGAGTTGTGTATTGATGCAGGAGGGGTGAGTTATTGCATATGCTTCACGTCAGCTGAAGATTCATAAAAAGAATTACCCTGTGCATGATCTAGAGTTAGCCATGATTGTTCATGCTCTTAAGATCTGGAGACATTACCTTTATAGAGTGTTATGTGAAGTTTACACTGATCATCGCAACTTACAACATTTGTTCAAGCAAAGAGATCTCAGTTTGAGGCAGTGTAGATGGCTTGAGTTACTGAAGGATTATGACATCACCATTCTTTATCACACGGTCAAGTCAAATGTAGTCGTGGATGCCTTAAGTAGGAAAACAAAGAGTATGGATATCTTGGCATACATTTAAGCAGAGGAGAGGCCACTAGCTTTGGACATTTAGTCCTTGACTAACAGACTTGTGAGGTTGGACATTTTAGAGCCCAACCGAGTTCTCGTATGTGTTGTTTCCCAATCTTCATTATTGGGGCAAATCAAGGCTCGGCAGTTTGATGATCCGCATTTGGCATTTTTCAGAGAGACGATACTACAGGGTGGTGCTAAAGAGGTTTCTATTGGCGAGGATGGTGTTCTATGACTCCAGGGTCGCCTATGTGTTCCTAATGTCGATGGATTGAGGAAGAGGATTCTAGAGGAGGCACATATTTCACGATATTCTATTTATCCAGGTGCTATGAAGATGTATCGTGACCTGAGACAACATTATTGGTGGTGACGGATGAAGAAAGACATAGTGGAGTATGTAGCGAGGTGCCTAAATTGCCAGCAGGTCAAGTATGAGCACCAGAGCCAGGTGACCTACTTCAGCAGATGAGTATACCTGAGTGGAAATGGAACACATTACTATGTAATTTGTAGTTGGGTTGCCGTGGACTTTACAGAAGTTTGATACAGTTTGGGTCATTGTCAACAGGTTGACCAAGTCGGCACACTTCATTCCAGTTATGACTACCTATACTTCAGATAGGTTGGTCTAGATTTATATTCGGGAGATAGTCCGGTTGCACGGTATGCCTGTTTCCATCATATCAGATAGGGGCCCTCAGTTTACTTCGCATTTCTAGAGAGATATATAGAGTGAGTTGGGGACCCATGTAGAGCTCAACACATCATTTCATCCTCAGAGCGACGGACAGTTGGAGCAAACAGTTTAGATATTAGAGGACATGTTGAGATCATGTGTGATTGACTTTGGAGGACAGTGGGATCAGTTCTTGCCTTTGGCCGAGTTTGCTTACGACAACAGTTATTAGTCCAGCATCGATATGGATCCATTTGAGGCTTTATATGGTCGGCGATTTCGTTCTCCTATCCGGTGATTTGAGCCCGGTAAGGCTAAGTTGTACGTTGCTAATTTGGTGAAGGATGCCTTGGAAAAGTTAAAGTTGATTCAGGAGAGACTTTGCACAACACAGTCTAGACAAAAGAGTTATACGGATCAGAAGGTGCGAGATGTATCATTCATGGTCGACGAGAACGTTCACTTTAAAGTCTCGCCGATGAAGGGTATTATGAGATTCGGGAAGAAGGGCAAGTTGATCACTAGGTTTATAGGCCCATTTGAGGTGTTAAGACGAGTTGGGGAGGTTGCGTACGAGCTTTCGTTACCCCCCAGCCTATCAGGAGTTCATCCAGTTTTTCACGTGTCTATGTTGCAAAGGTATCACACCGACTTGTCTCATGTGCTAGACTTCAGTACTATTCACCTAGATGAGAGCTTAGATTATGAGGAGGAGCCAGTTGCCATTGTTGATAGACAGGATCGCTAGTTGAAATCCAAGAGGATTTCTGCGGTAAAGGTTCAGTGGAGGGGCCAACCAGTCGAGGAGGCGACCTGGGTGTCCGAGGAGGACATGCAGAGCAGATATCTACACTTATTTAGCACTTCAGGTATGAATCTAAACCCGTTCAAGGACGAACATTTATTTAAGAGGGGGAGAATGTAACAATTCAATTGGTCGTTTTGCGTTCTAGAACCCCGTTCCCTAAATAAGGCTTTTCGTACTTGTTTTTACTGATTTATGACTTACGGGGATGGTTGGTTTAGGATTTGAAAGAGTTTGGGTTTAAATCGGAACACTTGGTTCCTTAAGGTTGGCTTAAAAAGCCAAGTTTGACTTCGGTCAACATTTTGAGTACACGACCCCAGAATTGGGATTTGACGATTCCAATAGGTTCGTATGATTATTTCGAACTTGGGCGTAAGTTCGGATTGGGTTTTGGATGCCCCGGGAACATTTTGGCGCATAATAGTGAAAGTTGGTTCTTGAAGTTTTTTTTGGAAGTTCTTTAAATTTGGTTTAGAGCGGGTTTGGATGATCGAGGTATGAATGGGATTTCGAGATCGTAGATAGTTCCGTAATATCATTTAAGACTTGCACGCAAAATTTGGTGTCAATCCGAGTAGTATAAGTATGTTTCGGCACATTGGAAGTAAATTGAAGAACTTGAAGTTCATATGTTTGATTCAATTGGTTTTAGGGTGTGATTCTTATTTTAATGTTGTTTTGGGCGTTCTGAGGGTTCAAGCAAGTCCTTTTTATCATTCTAAACTTGTGGGTATGTTCGGGCGGGGACTCGGGGGCCACGAGCGTCAATCGGACGAGGCTCAGACTAAGTTCAAAAATTTGAGCAAGAGCTGAAGCCCCAGGTTCTTTCCTAACTGCACTTGCGGTTGGTCAGCCGCAGGTGCGAGCTCGTAGGTGCGGGCCTTGACTCACAGATGCGTCCAAGGGTGGGGTAGCCCAGACTCGCAGATGCAGCTCCTCCTCCGTAGAAGCGGAATCGCAAATGCGGTGGGCCTTCCGTAAAAGCGGCCCTAGCCGGCCCAGTGAATTCCGTAGAAGCAGACCATTGTCTGCAGATTAGAGGGCGCAGGTGTGGCCCATGACCATAGGTGCAAAAATTGCTAAAGGTAGTGGCCTTCATTTAATACGGACCTTAGACGTTTTTGACTCATTTCACTCCATTGTTGGGCGATTTTAGAGCTTCTTGAGAGGAGTTTTTCACCAAGCTTTTGGAGGTAAGTAATTCCTACTATATGGGAGTTAAATACTTATATTTTGGGTAGATTAACATGTAAAGATTAGTGAACATCATGGGATTAGAGGAAAACCTATCATTTGGCAAGAATGAGATTTTTACCACGAAAATTACCATGAAACTTAGTAATAATCATATATTTATGTTCCTTAGGTTATGGGTAACAACTCCCTTCAAATATTTTTGGAATCTGAGCATGTTGGCCCGGGGGTGAATTTTAGGAATCTTACCTTTGGGGTTGGGTAATCACTTTAATAGCTAGAATATGAACTTGTGAACCTATAATGATTGGTTTTTACACTATTTGAATAGTTTCGGATTGTTTGGCTCCGGTTTGAGAGTTTGAGTGCATTCTTGAGTTGGAAGTAGGCTCGTAACGAGGTAAGTTTCTTTTCTAACCTTGTAAAAGAGAAATTTCCCCGTAGAAGAATTTAATATATTTGTGGTTATTTGTGGGAGCTACGTATATACGAAGTGACGAGAGTCCGTACGTAGCTATTAGTTTTGTTATGTTCGGATAGTTTTAGGTTTACACCATGCTCTGTGGACATTATTATTTGATTATATGTGCTAATTATTATGAAAGGAATTAAGTTGAGGAAATTCTAAGTATTTAAAGGCTTCAAGTTGAATTGTCTTCATTTTTGAAAAGGAATCAAGGAAGGAATGATTTAAATGATAAAATTATGTTTGACCGTGTCGCACGTATGATTCGTGAGCGGGGTTATGTTTTTACCGCATCGCATGTATGCTTTGCGAGCGGGGTGAGTAGATGCATCTATGGTTCGTGCCGTTCGTCCCTCGGCAGTGCACGATTTACTTTTATGTTGGATCGGACCAAATGTCCTCGGTGGTATTTGTGTGTGTTAATAGAATTGGAACTCTTTATAGTTGTATGATTGTTAATTAAAGGGTCACTTGTTTTAATTAAAGAAAGTGCCTTGACTTCTTAAAATATGATGGAAGGGTTTTTCAGTTATTATTCTTGTTTGAACTTGTTGTTATCTACATACATTATGATTTAAGAATTGGAACTTCATATTATTATATTGTTGGCCCTAGTAAATGTCGGAGTCAACCCATCGTCACTACTTCTTCGAGGTTAGACGAGATACTTACTGAGTACATATTTTTATGTACTCACGCTACACTTCTGTACTTGATTGTACAGGTTTTGAGGCAGGTGCATCTGGCCATTAGTTCAGCGTATAGACTCGACTCCCCAGCTTGAGACTTCCCGGTGAGCTGCCCTTTTCAGCCGTTCTGCAGCAGCTGGAGTCTCCCTTATTTCTTTATTTTTCCTGTCTATTCCTTTCCAGACAGTAGGATAGTTTGATTTTGTAGAATATTCTACTAGATTGCGCACATACTTGTGACACCAGGTCTTGGCACACACACTAGTAGACTTATGTTTTTGGTTTACTTACATGAATGCAAATTCGTATTTATTACTTCTAGATATTTATGCTTAAATTTTAAACTCCAAAATTTTTATCAAATAAGGAGAAGTCATCACTTGCTAATTATTTAAACGGAAATTCACGAGCTGATTAGTCTTGGCTTGCCTAACATCGGTGTTGGGTGCCATCACGGTCAAATATAAAATTTGGGTCGCGACACAAAGTTGTAGTGATTATAATGTAATTAATTTTAAATATTATAAATAACAATTCTTGAATTTATGTAGTAGTATTTTATTTGGTTCATTAAATTGAAATTAGATATATGTAGTATATTTCAAAGAATGTGTTAGTTTCATATAATGTATTTAGTTTGAGATTGAATAAACTTTTAGTTCAAATTTAAACCTTGGTCTTCTTAAAAGATTTTAGTTGAAGAGTTTCTGGTAGAATGATATCGATGTTGTAAAATACTTAACTTCATTATTTGAAATATCAATGATATACTGATAAAGTTGTTTGAATAATATTTTAAGTGAAATAATAATTTTTACTAACAAATCTTCATCTCTTTTTATAAGAGAAATTCTTAAAAATAACACGTCAAGTTAAAGTTAAAATAATGAAATAAGTTAACATTAAGACGGTTGGAATAGATTTTTTTTAACAGGTGGAATAGTAAGTCGATTAGTTCAAGATTTGACAAATAATGTCCAAAAGATTTTGGGCACACAAAGCTAGATAAAGCAAATTAAATAGGCAATAACACTGACAAAGAAAGCACTAATGGCAATTCCATAATGAAATTTTTGTGCATGAGTGGCATCATTTTTCCTACGTGCCTCATCATTAGCTATTTTTTTTGTACACTATTAGCAGCAAGAAAGGACCTACAAAAGAAGTTATACTGCAAGAATGCATGATTAGAATTGATAATCTCAGCCCCTTTTATTGAATTTGAAGTTTGTTATGGCAAGAGTAATCATAGGATAAAATTAAAGCGTTCGTCCCTAACAGATTAATCGAATGCTACCCCTATTTTAGATGAGACTGGAATCATAAATACTATATTTTTGTAGCGTAATATGGTAGTAATACATTAACATTGAGTCCTATTAAACCCTTCAATTATTAATTTGAAAACATGTATGAATGAAATTATAAATTTTATTGGAGTCAAATCTATAAGAAAAGAACACATGAATGAACGAAGAAATTTCACTACTAAAAAATAGTAAATTTGAGACCGTCAAATCAGTTGGAAATCGTGTTTTTCCGACGGAACTCCGACCGAAAAGTGTCAGTTGAAAAATACGTGGTAATAATATATTTGCCACAGAATCAGTCGAAAATTTGAAACGAATTCAGTTGCAAACTGAAAAATACAGGGACATTTGAATTTAAGCCATTTGCGACCGAATTAGTCACTATATTTGCGACTGATTTAGTCGCTGACCAAAATTAAAAAAATAAATACAAATTAAAAGTTTTGACTGATTCCGTTGGAAAATTAATTAATAAAATTAATTTTTAATTAATTATTCCAACTAAAACGATCATACATATTGAGTATTTTTCGCAGAAGCGAACAGGGACAACAGGGTGTGAGAGCCGAAGGTGCGAGTGCATGGGCGCATTTGCAGTCGAGTGCGCATGAGCGCGATCGCAGAAGTGGGCAAGAGATTGCAGAAGCGATGGTTGCTAGTTCAGGGGTTCTTCGCAAAAGTGAAATAGTTACCGCAGAAATGGGGGTCGCAAATGCAACAATATGATCGCAAATGCGAAATTTGTTGGGCAGATTCTATAGATTTCAAGGTTTTGGTTCTTTTATCATATTTTGAGATTGGGGGGCTCGGATTGAGACGATTTTTGAAGCAATTCTCACCATATGGATTGGGGTAAGTGTTCTATACTTAATTTTTATTTTATTTCATGAATCTATCTTCATTTTGGTAATTGGTTGGTGAATTTTAAAGAGAAAATTGGGGATATTTGCCTAAAGTTTCATAGAGTGATTTTTGAATTTTGAACACCGATTTGGAGTCGGATTTAAATGAAACTAGTATGGTTGGATTCGTAATTGAATGAATTATCGGATTTTATAAGTTTTGTTAGGTTCCGAGGCGCGGGCCGGGGTTAGACCTTTTGATCAATTTTGGGCTTTTGATTAAGGATTCAACCCTTATCATTTAAAATTATTTTCTTGGGCTTTATTTGATGTAGTTGAGTTGCTTTTGGATAGTTTCGATCCGTTCGGAGGTCGTACGCGTGTGATGACATTTTTGGAGCATTGTCTGGCTTACTCAGCATTGGATTTGGCTTGTTCGAGGTAAGTAACACTTCTAAACTTGGTGATGAGGGTATGAAACCCTGAATTGTATGTTATGTGATTGATGTTGAGGTAATGCGCATGCTAGGTAACAGGTGTGTGAGCGTGTGTTGATACCCAATTTTGCCCTCATATTTCTCAAATAGTATATATACTTTCAAAACATTATTTTTGCATCATTATTTGGCTTACAAATCTATACGAGCATTTTCTATAATTTTTCATAATTTTTAGAGCTTTTAAATTTATTTCCTCTATTTAAATTACTTGAATAATTATTAATTATTCCTTCAAATTTTTTTGTGATGACTTAATTACCTAAAATCATTATTTTGAATCTATAATACTTACTTCACGTATTTTACCCTATTTTTATAATTACATTAGTATATTAGGCTATTTGTACAATCTTGCATTAATAGCCTATATTTTACAATTGTATTGCATTTGTTATTTTATTCAAGGTCAAAATAATATCTTAAATTTTTATAATCTTCTACTATTATTTTAAAATATTACTTTACATAAATGACATTTTTTATAATTTATTAAATTATTTTTCCCTTAATTTTCTATTTTTAAAGTCCAACCCAAAATTTTTATCAATTGCGGACCAGACAAGCCCCAGATCTCTGGCCCAACCCCCTAAGCCCAATCCAAATGACCCTTTATCCCTAACCCAGTCCAATAACCCACCTAAATCCCTTTAAATCATGGCCGTTGATCTTAAGAGATCAACGACCCACGATTAACCCCCTCTTTTAATTACACACCCCAACCCTAATCCTCGCATTTACTCCGCCCAGCCGCCCTAAAACACTATCCACTCCCTTCCCTTTCATGAACCCTAGCCGTCACACCCCAGTTCCTCTCCGATTCCAGCCTAGAGATGGAATCTACCTATGATATACTTACCTTATTGGTCTTTTCTCACCATTGGTCATCTATTTATGGTGTTACTTATGTGCTTGCCTAATTTTGCAAGTGTAACCTTCTGAGATCGGACTAAAGTGACTCGAATCTTTGATTTTGGGCATTATTTTGTCTATATACCCTCATTGCCAGGATATATGAGTCTGATTCAGTGAGATCTTTGACTATTTGTGTTCTCCTTCTTGAACTAGGGTTTACCCGATTTCTCTCCTAAATTGATTCTGAATTGATTTTGCATGCTTTATTTCCTTATTCTATGTTTGATTAATTTTGTTTCCTTGTTTGTTCGTTCAATTTTACTACTATATAAACCCCTCCCCATTCCCCTTCGAGACAGACCCTTAATCGCTAGATTTCACTAAAAATTGGAGGTACTACTTTATTGTTCTCTCATTCTCTTGTTCTATACCTTGATTCTTGGTCGGTTGGAAGCCAAGGACACTGGGATTCGATTTATCAACCTTTTATTGGTGCAAGCACTGCCCGGGGTTCCTTTGGAACACTTGGGAACTTTGACGCAATAAGATTCTGGGGTTTTTGCTCTTTGTTGATATTCAGAATATTGTGGAATCTGTTCTTTTTGTTGTTTGTTTAACTAGTAAGTTTCTTGGCTTTATGATTTCATTTTTTTTGTGTTTATGCCCTACTTATTCATGCCTCTGAACTTCACATGTTCTTAGATCACCTCTGTGTATAATTGGTTAGCATTTGAACCTGTTTTGTAATGTGAACGTTCCTAGTACTTGATTTCACTTAATCCTGCTAGTTCTGAGACATGTTTAAGCCTAGTTTGAATAATTTGGACTCTCTTAAGTTCGTTTAGCTACTGTGTTATGGGCTGTTCAACCTTGATAGCTTCGTACTTGTTTTGAACCTCTTTAGCATCTAATTTTACCTAAAAGCTGCCAATTCTGACATGTTATTTGAACATGCTTCACCTGAATGATTTAGACCCTCTTAAAGTTCATATTAGTCTACTGTGTTGATGCCTAAATATCTACATTTGCTATTTGACATGAGCTTGCTTTACTACTTTGTTCTGAATCCCTGTAATGAATGCCTTACATCTATAATGTGTTATAACTTGTGTTAAGACCTTCACTATTAACTATGACATGCTTCCCTGCTATTATGTTACCCAGCATGTCCCTAGCTCACTTGATTCCATATCCCTTTAGTGATTACTTGAGATTTTAGAGTAGTTATCTCAACTTGTGTTTCCCTACCACGTTTGAGCTGTTTTGTTTCATGATATAATTTAACATTGGCTGTCTGATGATATTATGATGAATCCCTGGTATGATTTGGACCTTTAAGATTTAAACCTTTTATGTTAGTATCCTACTTAGACCTGTTTGGTGTTATGCACATTTGTATGATAATCTTGTTAATCTTGCAACTTGTTCCTCCCGTAACTCTTGCAATACTTTCTGCCAATGTGTTATTTTGCTAAGTGTTGTGAGCATGTGATTTTTGCCTTACGAAAACTACTCCAAAATAAATCAAAAATAAAATTAATTTCTTTTAATGTGCAATTTTAGAAAATTGTTTTGCGTTTATTAATTGTTTGTGTTTTATCCGTAAATGTTTACTTTGTCATAATAAATTGAAAATTAAAATAAAATACATGTTGCATGCATATAGGATTTAATTATGTATTTAAAAGATAATTTAAACAAAATCACAAAAAATATGCAATAGTTCTATTTTAAATATTCCACTGTGTGATTGATGTTTTGTCTATGTGTTAAATAATTGTTATAGAGTAATTAATATATTTTTGTGAAGTTAAAATGATTTTATAATTAAAATTAAAAATTTAAATTAGAAAAAATGAAAAAAATGTATATATATACAAAATCGAATATATATATATACAAAATCGGACCTGGATTAAAATCCAGGCCCAAAACATTTTAACCCCCACAGCCCCATCCAAAACAGCCCAGGTACCGGTCCAATTCAAACAAGGCAAAACGACAGCGTTTGGTCTTAGTTTATCGAAGACCGTTGGATTAAATCCAACCAACGACTGAGATCCCACGAACCTAACCCATAATCCTTACCCGACCCTTTGACCCGATCCAGCCTGACCCCGACCTTTAACCAAACGACGACGTTTGGTTAAGTGAATTGATCTCAACCGTGAATCTTAATTGATCCAACGGATGAGATCAATCCACCCCACTCGTATATAAATCCAATCCACACCCCAGCCCCCCAGACCAAACACCCCACCCTTCGGCCCTGTTCATCGTCTCCTTCAAGAGACCAAATGAACTCCACCGTCCACCACCGTGCACCGCCTACCGGAAATCGCCTCACGGCGGTTCCGGTAGTCCAAACCACCCCACCTTAACACCCTCGACTCCTCTCAACCTCCCCATTCCAAATCCATAACCCATATACCTCGAATCAGGCCCCAATGTCTCGAATCTTCGATTGAAGGTTGGCCTGAAGAACCAACTGTCTCCGATGACCTCCAAAATAACACCAGAGTTTCCCCTGTCCATCCTCATCACGGATCTGTTAGTAGCATGGTTCGAATCTTCATAGAACTGCTCGAATCTTCATTTGAAGATTCGAGTGAAACCTAACCCTACTCAGATTCCTTCCAAATTAACACCAAATGACCCCTAGACCTCCCTCGTGCCTAGAATACCATTGGTTTGCTTCGAATCTGCCCAGAAGTGTTCGGATTTAAGATCCAAAATCTGAAACCCTAAGAATTTTCCAATCTTGGAATTTTTCCGATTCGAGTGAAGGATTGAGGTCTAAGAGACTTTAATCGAGGTATTCTCAACTGAGAATACTTCGAATAAAGTCTGTTCAACCTAAAAAATGTCCGAATCCAAGTTGAGTCTGTGTCTGAATAAATTTGAAGATTCAGAGGTATTTTTCTATTTCTTTTGTGTATTCTACGTGTATTGTTGTCTGTCTTAATAGCTTGTTAATTTTTCATGATTTTATTTGATTAATTCTGTCATCTTTGTCTCATGCCCGTCTATATGATCAAATATGAAATTATTTCTGTTGGTTGTGATTATTTACAATGTAAGTAATCGACTCGATTAAGTTCGTCGATTAGTTATATTGTGAATTCTCATTTATGATAATGCTAATAGAAACAGTCTGCTTCTATTGTTTTAGACTGATTATGGACAAATATTGTAAATAGTCCACTGATTAATACTTGTCAATTAAATCATGTTTGTTTGCAAATCAGTAAATTCAAATGTATGATGTGTATACATTATTTTCTGAACAGGGCATTGTCAGTATATTGACAATGCTCCTGTGTTTGTTTGATCTATTGTTCAAAGTTAAAGCTCAGTTTACTGAACTCAGTGTAATATGTTGCTATGATGATTGGTTCTGAATTCAGTATGATTTTACAAATGTTGATTAGATGTAATTGTGATAGAAGGTTTACATTCTTAGTTAGGATTCAGTCCAAACTTAAGAGAATTGGTTATAGCTGTTTTAAATCAGGTTGATAATTAAGTTTGAACAGATTTTTAAATCTGTTTTGTAAAGTCTGTTATGATTTTGCATTTAAGGCAGTAATAGTAGTGATCACAGTAGGATTTCTGGGACATTTTTGAGACAGAACAGTAAGGATAACATGATAGCATAATGGGCTGAAAGTGAAAAGTTAGTGGCTATTATTTAATGAGATAATGGGAAACAAAGGGTAATGGGCTGCTTAAAATCAGGATAAGATCACTTAAAGTATTCAAAAGTAGTTTTAATGGAAAAACTTTCTGATTTTAAAAGAAGAAAAGGGTCCATTCAGCACTAGAAGAGTATAGGACAGCCCTGTATAAATAGAGGGGAATGGGGACTGATTTAGGGCAGACTTTAGAACAGATTTTGAAAGAGAATTTAAGAAAAATACACCTAGAGTGAGATAAAAGAGAAAATCCAACAGAAAAATCAGATTCCTCTTGGAATCTGAAGAGGAAGAAGAAACAGAAAAGAAACCAAAAGAGAGTATTCGCACACACACACACACACAGTGAATCTGAAACGGATATAGAAAAAGGAAAGAAAAACCCGAAACATATTTTTCCTGGAATCTGTCCGTGTTTGTTTATTAATACTGTGTGGTTTAAATCTGAATTTTTTTTTCTCAAATCTCTGTTACTATTGGTCTGGTTTCACGGGACTCGTTGATTGTGCTCAAAATTAGCTGCGTTATTTGGCATTTTCTGCCTATTTTGTTGCTGCCATTACTGCTGAAATTCACTTCTTATTCCCTCGTTTCCAGGTACATATTCTTAAAACTCATGTTGTGAAGAGCCTTGAGTATAACAAAGATGAAGCTCGAATTGTAATTCTGTCTTCTATTCGCTCAAGTTCATTAGTTTAAATTTCAGCTCTGTTTCGCGTTGGTTTAATAGTAGTATATTTTGACGTAACGGCTGTAAATTAAATGTCATTTCTTGAAGTTGCTTGAAATGTTGTAATAAGGTTAATTTCTAAATTTTCATTAGCGGAAGATATAATTAAATTGTCAAAGTAGGGAATATGGCATGAATGTTGGTCATTATTTAATTTTTGTTGTTAGCTAAGTAAGAAGTGATGTAGAAGTATCAAGAAAACTACAGTAGTGATATCTATTGTCAAATAAGGTAAATGGTGTTGGTATTATTTTCATGTATAAGATAGCAGGTATATATAGAACCATTAATGGATGGTGAGTTGAGTTGAATAGCTCATTACGATGTTAAAATGCTATGGATGTTTCAAACGTTCAACTATGTTGCATGTAAGGCAATATTATTAATCGATTTGCATAATAATTCCCTTTCTTAGCAATTTGGTGCTTATCTGCCATCGTAAACAATTTAATAAAAAAAAATAATTTCGCCTATTAGATTAAAAACAAGTACATGAGATGAGACGTATAAGAACAAATCACAACACTTTATATCAATGGTAAATAAAAGTAGAATTTGCATTAATTAAGACAAATAAAAATTGTTCAAAAAAAAAAAAAAATACTTCTTTCCTTCATAAATTATTTTTGTGAGTTTCATATGGCATTCATCCTTTGGTGTATGTATATGTTGTATTTGTGAAGAATAGTATTAATTTTTTTTAATCATGTTCTTATTTTACTTTGAATTTGAATAGTCTTGGGATGAACATAATTAATACTCGGAAATTATAGTCAACGGGCAATATTTAATAAATTGTGAATTCTTTTAAGAATTTAAAGGCATCCCCTAAAATATGAATTTTACAGGAATTTCATAAAAAAAAAGTGTAGATATAATAAACAATTTTGTGGAAAATCCATAATATTATTAACAAAGATTTTACGCAATCAGGGATGCGTTCGCGCACCCTGATTATATTTTTTAAAAGCAAAAATTCGGGTTATGCGTACGCGCAATTTCGAGTGAATATTTAATAAAAAACGAATTTCTTTGAAAAATATTAAATTTATTTCATAAAACCCGAGATGTGCGGTTCACTATTTAAGAAAGACGAATATTCTTGATTCGACACAATTTTGAAAAATCATTGTTTTTTTTAATAAATATATTATCAAGATTATCGTGTACACGTGCGCCTGACACAATTCCGCATTTTTTTAATTTATAACACGAATATACGTACGCGTGATTCGATTCAAAGAAGGGCCTTTAATCACAATCAGTATAAATTAAAGCGGTAGTAAAAATCATGCAATAAGGACGCATTTAGTAAAAGTCAAGATAATTAAGCCAATAATAAAAACAGTTAAGCGACCGTGCTAGAACCACGGAATTCGGAAATGCCTAACACCTTCTTCCGGATTAACAGAATTCCTTACTCAGGATTTTGGTTCGCAGAATAATAAACAGAGTCATATTCTCCTCGATTCAGGGATTAAAACAGGTGACTTGGGACGCCTTAAAATTCCCAGGTGGCGACTCTGAAATAATTAAATAAATCCCGTTTCGACTGTCCTTCAATTGGAGAAAACTCCCACGCACCCTCCGGGCGCAGTAAAAAGGAGGTGCGACAGCTCTGGCGACTCTGCTGGGGATAAAAGTGTTACTGTAACCCAGAACCATTGGTTCAGGGTTTAAAGAATTCGAGCTTAAAATATCTGTGTTAATTGGCTTTATTTACTATATGATTTTCAACTGTTTATATGCTAATATGCTAAATGTTGCTTTTTACCGCTTTAATATTATTTGAATTGTGAATACATACAACTGCTACGAAACCCCCTTCTTTCTGAGTCTTCTGAATTTATGGTGTACACGTGCGCGTGACCCACCTTTCTGTTAAAGTCATACCAAATAAGATGGAGTTGGGACAAGTAACTAGGCCGGGCAGACTTTCGTGCTCCCGGTACGTTGCCCCCGCTTCGGCTCAAACTGTCCGTTTGGGTAAGCCAGGTTTAGAACAATCAACCTCAGGTTTTTCACTTAGAATAACTCAGCCATGTACCGGATCCCTAGTAGGAACGTATATTTGCATCATGTACATTTGGCCTTGGAGACTCAACACAGGGGTTGGGTCTGTCTAGGACAGGTGAACCCGAAATAAAAAGACCATCATGATGCATCCTACTTGCTACTTGTGCATTCATTTGCCTCGAACATGCTTGTTGACCAGCTTAAATGAAATCATGGTGAGAAGAGAAGAATAAAATGGGTTGTTTTAAAAAAAAAAAATTCAAAAAAAAAAATAGTTTTAAATCTTTAAATAAAGGTATTTAATAAATAAAAAAATTTCGAAAATGATTTTTTTTTAGTATAAATTTTCAAAATGTATTTTGACTTTATTAAAATTAAATTTCAGATACAAAATGAGCACCACAGAAAGCCCCTCATCCACGAGTACAGAAGAATTTCTATTTCAACTTCAAATGTGGTGGTATGATTTAGGCGAAGATGGTCAAAAATGGGTCGTCAAGCATTTGGGAAATCTCACGGACATTATGAAAGTTAAACCCCGTGATGATCTGATTGCAGCGTTAGTAACTTTTTGGGACCCTGCTCACAATGTCTTTCATTTCTCTGACTTCGAGCTTACTCCTACATTAGAGGAGATAGCTGGATATGCTGGTTTTAACGGAAGTCTAAGAAATCAAAGCTTGATATTCACAAAGGCTCCTTCGGTACATCGATTCTTCGGTCTTCTGAACATCAGCAGTCTAATCAGGAAAAACAATGTCATCAATGGATGTTGTTCCTTCAACTTTTTGTATTCAAGGTTCGGAAAGTCAGATGGGTTCGAAATTCATGAGAAAGGCCTTACCAATAAGCAAAACAAAGACACTTGGCAGATTCACCGTCGCTTTGCTTTCATGGTGGCTTTTCTAGGAGTCATGGTCTTTCCAAACAAAGAGCGAACAATTGATATTCACACCGCAAAAATTGTGCAAATCCTCACCACCAAAGAAAATCACACCTTTGTCCCCATCATTCTATCAGACATTTATCGGGCTTTGACTTTATGTAAATCAGGAGCAAAGGTCTTCGAAGGATGCAAAATTTTGTTGCAAATGTGGGTGATGGAGCATCTCCAACAACAGCCCAAGATCATACAGTATGGGTCAAACAATGATAATTGCATCGAGAGCTATGAGGAAAGAACAAAAAATTATCAGGCTCCAGAGGGGATAGAAGCATGGGTATCTCATCTAAAGGCTTTAACGGCAAATCAAATTGAATGGACTCTGGGATGGCTCCCGATGAGGGAAGTAATACACATGTCAACCTCAAATAGTTATCTACTACTATTGGGATTGAGAAGCATTCAGCCGTATGCACCACTGAGAGTCCTAAGGCAATTAGGGAGATATCAAATAGTTCCTGATGATGAAGATTTGAGTGTGCAAGTAATCGAATTACACCTAGAAGCCACTATTCCCTAGGCTCTACTTCAGCAGATGTGGAATGGGTGCCGATACTTGAAAAGTGATACTCAAGTCCCAGACGCTACAAAGGGTGAGATAAATCCTGGATATGCAAGGTGGTTTGAAAAACGGTCTCGCGTGGATGATGTACCAGAGCCTGAGCTAAGAAGGCCAACAAAAAGACCCCATGTTCAAAACTTCAATGATAAAATCCAAGAGAGGTTGATCTGGGGAGAAAAGGAAAAAGGGTACAAAGCAACTATCCATGCCCTAAAAGAAAATCTAAGAAGCCTCAGTTTAGAGAAAGATCTGCAAACACAAGAAGCCGAAGGCGAGAAGAAGAGTCTAGCTTGTGAAAATGAAAGTCTTCATGCCCGATTCCAAAAAATGAAAAGTTTCTGAAACGCCAAAGAGGAGCTGGAAGGATCAAAAAACCATCGCCAATCTCTTTGAAAGAATGCAAGATTATGATTCCATTCTTGCGGAAAACGAAAGGGCATTGAGCAAAGCAAAAGAAAGGATCCAACAATTAAACGAAGAAGCCAGATCTAACAAGGAACGCCAAGATAGGCAATCCGAAAAAGACAAGGCACAATTCAAGAAGGAAAAAGACTATTGGATGCAATCAGAAGACCAGCTTCGTGCACAACTAGAAGAGGCAAGAAGATGCAACAGAGAACACCAACAAGCAGACCTCGACAGGGAAAGAGCACAAGCAAGATTTGAGCAGGCCAGACTCCGAGCTCTATTAGAATCAGCTTTAGATCGGGAAAATCGTGTTAGAGATATAGCCACCACTCGTCAGCAGCAATTGCAGAACCAAGACCAACGTCTCCAAGATTTCAGGGCACAAATCCACGACTTGGCAGTCTACACTTCTCAGAGTTACGTAAACTGTCAGGGAATGGACTATGAAAGGTTTACAGAACATGCACCCACTTTTGCCCGTCATTTAGCATTGGAATTGGAAAGGATGTATCGTACGCTGGGAGGTCATCCAGGTCAAGCTCCACATTGAGCAAATAGTCTAATAATATACAACACAAGTGGAAAGTGGGGCACGTTGTGACACGTTAAGAATTTTATCTTTTATTTTGATTTAAGTGTGTGTGTTTCAAGCCTTTTTCTTAAAGTTTTCAAATGTAATTCCATCTTTGTGTAATGAATAAAGTGATTGCCTTTAGTCCGAACTACGCAAGGTCTGATTCATGTAAGGGCATGATACGTAGGCAATCTCTAAGATTCGACCACCACGATAAAAGATATATAAAAGTGAATAACAATAAAAATTTCAAGAAAGCTGGGACGACACAGGCAGCCGAGCAAATGCATAATAGAAAGGGATTATTTGTCTAGGAGCATTGCATCTCAACGTGTGATTATATATGTGTTAAACTCTCAGAACTAACAAGTTTGTTCATTTCCAGAATTCAAGCAGTTAGTTTCTCTAAAGAGTATACTGGCATATTATCACTATCACACAAGATCAAAAGGACCAATACCCGAAAGTATGTCTATCCCAGATGTTGACACAGGTATGGAGCTAGAGGAGATGGATGTCGGGAAAATGAAAGAAGAGATGTTTAAACTCAAGAAGCAAATGGCTGAGATGTACCAAGCTTGGTCTACAGGACAGCTACCCCTATCTTACCCAAATAACCCTGCTCCATCAATGACCCAAACACAGGATAATATTACCACTGAATTATCCCCAAATTTCCCCATTTACCAGCACTACCGAGGCACCACCTCTCAGACACCACAGTCTCCACCCCCGAAACCAGTTCCGTACTTTCCTCCACCTATGACTCCTGTTTTCGTAGCACCTCCCCCTGCTACATTTCATAAATCTCGTAGTGAGCCTATATTCCAGGCCCAAGACAACCAATATTACCCCCCGGAGCCCACCCTCAAAGCCTCCGAAATTAATTCAACTGCTCCTCGTTTTGATCTCCCAACCGAAATTGACAAGCTAGCCAAAAATGCTGAACAAGAAGAGATGTTTAGGAAGGTCAAAAGTCTAGAACAATCGTTCAGAGACATGCGAGGATTAGGCGGGCAGGTCAGTGTAGCATACAAAGATTTATGCTTATTCCCCAATGTACAATTGCCAGTTGGCTTCAAGATGCCCAAATTTGACCTATACAGCGGGCACGACGACCCAGTAGCCCACTTAAGGGGTTTCTGTAGCAAGATGCGAGGAGATGGGGGAAAGGATGAATTATTGATGGCTTACTTCAGTCAAAGTTTAAGCGAATCAGCTTTGGAGTGGTATACACGCCAGGACCATGGGAGATGGTACACCTGGGATGACCTGGCACAGGCATTCGCATACCATTTCCAATACAATCTGGAAATCATCCCAGATCGATTATCTTTGACAAAATTTGAGAAGAAACACAATGAAAGTTTCAGAGAGTATGGTTTTCGGTGGAGAGAACAGGCAGCAAGAGTGGATCCTCCTATGAAGGAGAGCGAAATGGTAGACTACTTCCTCCAAGACTTGGAACCGACTTACTATGCCCATTTGGTTTCAGCGGTTGGGAAATCATTCAACGAAGTAGTGAAGATGGGAGGTATGGTGGAAGAAGGCCTCAAGACAAATAAAATCATGAGCTATTCAGCAATTAAGGCAACTACTCAAGCTATTCAAGGCGGGGTAGGAGGAATCGGAAGAAAGAAGAGGGAGGAAGCAGCAGTAGTTGATTCAGGAATTTGGCCGGGACCCAGAGGTTCACCGCTTTACTATAATCAACAACGACCTCGCCAATCAGCTTACCACCATGATTCATCCCAACACTACTATCACCCTTCAGAGCCTCATTTTTCCATTAACCATGCTCAAGCATACAGTCAGCCACCTGTTCACACCAATTGGCGTGCTCCAGTCACACCAAATACTTACCCACGAGCCTATCCTGGACCAGGTTTCAGGCCTAGGCCAGCATTCAGGGGAGAAAGGGAACAGAAAAAGAAAACTTACACTCCATTGAGAGAGTCTTACACCAGTCTGTTCCACAGGCTGAGACAGCTAGACATGCTGAGACCAATACAATCCAAGCTACCCAATCCTCCTCCAAAGAATCTGGATTACACCATTAGCTGTGAATATTGCTCCGGTGCACCAGGCCATGATACGGAGAAATGTTGGCATTTGAAAAATGCAATACAAGAGCTGATTGATACTAATAAAATCGAGGTTCAAACCCTGAAGCCCCAAATATCAATAGAAATCCAATGCCAGCCCATCAAGAGGCTAATATGATAGAAATCATACAAGCTGATGGGGAGACAAAGAACCCGTCACAAACTGTCATGATGATCAAGTCTCATGAAACCAAGCCAGATAAACAGTTGATAGAGGAGAAGCCGGTGTCTAAGCAAAACAAAAATGGTGATGAACTATCTATGATAGTCGATGAGGGGTCATCGAGCAAAGTTGCCGCAAAACAAGAAAGGCCGAAAATAATAGTACCAGGGGTTGCTAACAAACCCATTGTATTCGTGGAAGGAGCCCGTACAGATCGGGTTATTATTGCACCTGTAATCCAGCTGCCGGTCATCGACAACAAAGCCATCCCATGGAACTACGAACGGGTGACTGTAATGTATAAGGGAAAAGAAATCAAGGAAGAAGTGTGTGAGGTGCAAGGCTTGACTCGTTCGGGAAGATGTTTTACTCCCGAAGAGTTAAGAAAAACTAAAAATAATCCAACGCCAACAAAGAGAGCTGTGACGGAAGAAGAGGCGGAAGAGTTTTTAAGAAAAATGAAACTCCATGATTATTCTGTTGTGGATCAGTTAAAGAAGATCCCCGCTCAAATTTCATTGTTGTCATTACTGATCCATTCAGAGGAGCACCGTCTAGCTTTGATGAAAATCCTGAATGAGGCTCATGTTGCTGAAAAGATCTCTGTAAATCATTTGGGAAAGATAGCCAACAGAATCTTTGAGACAAACAGAATTACATTTGCTGATGATGAATTACCTGTGGAAGGTACCGAGCACAACAGAGCTCTTTACCTCACAGTGAAATGTGAAAACTCCGTAGTAACCCGGGTATTGGTTGACAATGGGTCAAGTGCAAACATATGCCCTCTCTCCACTTTAAGCAAATTAAAAATTAAAGAGGAGAGGATCCAGAAGAATAGTATCTGCGTACGAGGGTTTGACGGTGGAAGCAGAGATTCATTTGGTGACATAGTGTTGGAACTAACTATAGGGCCAGTTGAATTCACAATGGAATTCCAAGTGTTGGACATAACTGTTTCTTACAACTTGTTGTTGGGTCGACCATGGATCCATGCTGCTAAAGCAGTCCCGTCAACACTACATCAGGCTGTTAAGTTTGAATGGGATCATCAAGAAATAGTCGTGCATGGAGAAGAAAGTTTAAATGCTCACAGCAGTACCATTGTACCGATCGAGGGAACAGAAATTGACCAGGGACCATGGGTATACCAAGTGTCCGACACAGTGTCAATAGAGAAAATTCCAGAGGGGAAATACCTTACAAATCCAAAGATATCCTCTGCATCAGTCATGGTAGCTTATGAAATGTTAAAGAATGGCTTTATACCCGGCAAAGGTCTGGGTTTATCTTTGCAAGGAATTATACAACCAGTATCTCTCCCCGAGAACTGGGGAACATTCGGTTTGGGGTTCATACCCACTGCCAATGACGTGATAAGGGCTAGGAAGCTGAAACACCAAGCATGGGTTCTTCCAAAACCAGTCCCACATCTGTCAAAGTCTTTTGTCAAGACCGGTACTAAAAATCGCCCGATAACAACAATTCCTAAATCCCAGGTCAATCTTGAGGAGGAATTAATTGAAAGATTCGAGAAATTGTTTAGTGATGTGAATATGTTGGAAAGCGGAGAAGGGTGTAGCAACGCAGAAGTTCAATTCGTTGGGCCAGAAACAAAGCTCAGTAATTGGAAAGCCACTCCTCTCCCAATTCGAAAGGAGTCTTGGTAGTTTATTTTGATTTTCTTTCAGTTTGTTTGGGTTACTTCAGGGTTGTAATCCCAAAGCTTATCTTACAGTTTGTTTGAAGTGTGCAAAACCTTGTTATCTTTCATCATCCAATAAAAAGCAGTTTCCCTTTTATTATTCCTGATAGTTTTCTTTTCTTTTTCTTCTTTCCTGTACAGTTCCTTTTACGCTGGCTCTAGTGATATGGCATGCATGAGGAATCCTCGGCCCAGTCTTAAAAATCAATCTGGTTCCGAAATATTAATTCAAGAAATATATTGTGATTATGAGTCAGAATATGATGAAGATAAGGTTTTTGAAGAGATTAGTAAAGAGTTAATTCACTTTGAGGAAAACATCAAACCGAACTTGAGTGATACCGAGGACATCAATATAGGGGACACGAGTAATATCCGAGAAACTAAAATAAGTGTCCATCTCGAACCAAAGATCCGAGAAGAGTTAATTAAAGCACTCATAGAATTCAAAGATGTTTTTGCATGGTCGTATGACGACATGCCGGGCCTGAGCACTGATTTAGTGGTTCACAAATTGCCCACCGATCCAACGGTGCCTCCTGTCAAGCAGAGGCTAAGAAAATTCAAGCCTGACATGAGTGTGAGAATTAAGGAAGAAATCACCAAACAATTGGAAGCAAAGGTCATTCGAGTCACTCGATATCCTGTTTGGTTGGCTAATATCGTTCCTGTACCAAAGAAAGACGGCAAAATTAGAGTATGCGTCGACTATCGCAATCTCAACAAAGCAAGTCCAAAGGATAATTTCCCATTACCCAATATCCATATTTTGATCGACAATTGTGCCAAGCATGATATAGGGTCTTTCGTGGATTGTTATGCCGGGTATCATCAAATTCTAATGGATGAAGAAGATGCAGAAAAGACGGCATTCATCACACCATGGTGAACTTATTGCTACCGGGTAATGCCATTCGGTTTAAAGAATGCCGGAGCAACCTATATGAGAGCAATGACCACAGTGTTTCATGATACGATACACAAGGAGATTGAGGTATACGTGGACGATGTGATCATAAAATCAAAGCATCAGGCCAACCATGTTGGGGATTTGAGGAAGTTCTTCTTAAGACTTCGCAGGTACAACCTCAAGCTTAACCCTGCCAAGTGTGCATTTGGAGTTCCATCTGGAAAGTTGCTGGGATTCATAGTCAGTCGACGAGGCATCGAGCTAGACCCATCAAAGATCAAAGCCATCCAAGAACTGCCACCTCCAAGAAACAAAACTGAAGTAATGAGTTTGTTGGGAAGGTTAAATTACATCAGCAGGTTTATTGCTCAGCTCACAACAACCTGTGAGCCAATTTTCAAATTGTTAAAAAAGGATGCTGCGGTCAAATGGACCGATAAGTGTCAAGAAGCGTTCGATAAAATAAAAGGGTACTTGTCAAACCCACCCGTGTTGGTCCCGCCAGAGCCAGGAAGACCTTTGATTCTTTACTTGACGGTTTTGGAAAATTCATTTGGTTGTGTATTGGGGCAACATGACCTCACTGGCAGAAAAGAACAGGCCATCTACTACCTTATCAAGAAGTTCACAGCTTATGAGGTTAAGTATACTCATCTGGAAAAGACATGTTGCGCCCTAACATGGGTAGCTCAAAAATTGAAACACTATTTGTCATCTTACACTACTTACCTCATTTCTCGGTTGGATCCATTGAAATACATTTTTCAAAAGCCTATGCCAACAGGAAGACTTGCAAAGTGGCAGATATTGCTCACAGAATTCGACATCATCTATGTGACTCGAACTGCAATGAAGGCTCAAGCACTGGCCGATCATTTAGCCGAAAACCCGGTCGATGAGGAATATGAGCCGTTGAAAACTTATTTTCCTGATGAAGAAACAATGCATATCGACGAGGTGGAGCAAATTGAAAAGCCTGGCTGGAAACATTTCTTTGATGGAGCCGCTAACATGAAAAGAGTCGGAATAGGAGCTGTAATCATTTCTGAAACAGGGCATCACTATCCTGTTACGGCTCAATTGCGATTTTATTGCACCAATAATATGGCTGAATATGAAGCTTGTATTTTGGGATTAAGGCTAGCCGCAGACATGGGTATCCGAGAAATCTTAGTCATGGGAGATTCAGATCTTTTGGTACATCAAATTCAAGGAGAATGGGAAACCCGAGACTTGAAGCTCATACCATAGCGACAATGTCTACATGATCTTTGTCAGCGGTTTCAATCAGTGGAATTCCAACATATTCCAAGAATCCATAATGAGGTTGCCGATGCATTGGCTACCCTGGCATCAATGTTGCACCATCCAGACAAAGCTTATGTAGATCCAGTGCACATTCAAGTCCACGATCAGCATGCATACTGCAATATGGTTGAAGAAGAATTTGATGGTGAACCATGGTTCCACGACATCAAGGAGTATATCAGGATGGGGATATATCCCGCACAAGCCACAGGAGATCAAAAGAGGACCATTAGGCGATTGGCAAATGGATTCTTCTTAAGCGGAGGAGTTTTGTATAAAAGAACACCAGATCTTGGATTATTAAGATGCATAGATGCCAGACAAGCTACAGCTGTCATGTCTGAAGTACATTCAGGAGTTTGCGGACCCCACATGAGTGGATATGTGTTGGCAAAGAAAATCCTCCGAGCTGGTTACTATTGGCTTACCATGGAGCGAGATTGTATCAGTTTTGTGCGCAAGTGTCATCAATGCCAAATACACGGAGATTTGATTCATTCTCCACCATCCGAGTTGCACACAATGTCGGCACCATGGCCCTTCGTTGCCTGGGGCATGGATGTGATTGGACCAATTGAGCCGGCAGCATCCAATGGGCACAGGTTCATTCTGGTAGCTATTGATTATTTTACCAAATGGGTTGAGGCCAAGACATTCAAATCAGTGACCAAGAAAGCTGTGGTCGATTTTGTCCACTCAAATATCATATGTCGATTCGGAATCCCGAAGGTGATCATCACAGATAACGGTGCTAATCTTAACAGCAACTTAATGAAGGAAGTATGTCAACAGTTTAAGATTACACATCGTAACTCTACCCCATATCGGCCCAAGGCAAATGGAGCAGTAGAAGCAGCCAACAAAAACATAAAGAAGATACTTCGGAAAATGATAGAAGGTTCAAAACAATGGCATGAAAAATTACCATTTGCATTATTGGGATACCACACTACTGTTCGCACTTCAGTAGGAGTAACTCCTTATTTGTTAGTATACGGCACTGAAGCAGTAATTCCTGCAGAAGTTGAGATTCCTTCCCTTCGGATCATCGCCGAAGCAAAGATTGATGATGATGAATGGGTCAAAACCCGTCTGTAACAGTTAAACTTGATTGATGAAAAACGATTGGCCGCAGTATGTCATGGTCAATTATATCAAAGAAGAATAGAAAGAGCATACAACAAAAAGGTGCGTCCCCGGAAGTTTGAAGTAGGTCAGCATGTGCTGAAACGTATTCTTCCACATCAGGTCGAGGCAAAAGGCAAATTTGCCCCGAATTGGCAAGGACCATTCATTGTGACCAGAGTATTATTGAATGGTACACTATGTTTAAAAGATATTGAAGGCAAATGCATAGATATGGCGATCAATTCTGACGCGGTAAAGAGATATTATGCATAAAATTTTTGAATGTTTGTATTTAGCATTATTTCGAAGATTGGAATGACAAAGGCAATTTATTCTGCTATCCAAACAATATACCCTTTGTTTCCCCCCTTTGAGCCATATTTGTTTCTTTCCTACCCCCTCTTGGAAGCAATAAAAAATAAAAAATAAAAAAATATATATATATATAAAAACATCACTATTATTTGGTGAACTACGTTTGACCTGATTTCTCAAAGAAGGATACGTAGGCGCCTCACGGCTCGGTCATAGGGTGCACAATATACATAATGTGCACAAAAAAAAAGTTATGTCAAGCAACCCCAATCAAGAACTGGGGCAAAGAAACTGTATTGCAAATAAGAAAAAGATTCCAAGAGTTGTAATCTTTAACCCATACCAAGGACTGTTTAGCTTTTAATACCTTTTCCATTTCTAACCCCATACCAAAAAGACCTTTCGATCAATCTTAGAAAAATGCTGAGGCAAGCAAATGAAGATGGTTCATAACACTCTGGTACAAACAAGAAAAGAAAGTAAAAATGAGAGAGTCTTATAGGTGAAAACCCACACGGGCACCATAAGGCGACGGAAGTTGAGAGAAAAGTAAAAATGAGAGAGTCTTATTGGTGAAAACCTTCGTAGGCACCATAAGGCAAAAAGGAAGTGCAAAAATGAGGAAAGTTTATCGGTGAAAACTCTTTGAGACATTGAAAGTTCAACAGTCCTGTGAAATGAAAAATGAAGTTGGATTACGGAAGTTCTGGGGGAAAACAAAAATGAGACAATTGAAAGGAGATTTATTAAAAGACTGGGTTGATTAATCCGAAATGCATACCCTGATCATTGGTGCCAGTAATTCCAATCAGATAAGTCCTTTATTCCTTTTCCAATAGTCATCCAAATTTGGATTTTTCTTTTCATTCTATAATTATCGAAATCAGCGTATTTCGTTACTAATAATCTTACTTTTCTAAAAGCTTTGAGATAAGTTTTTATTCCAAACAAATAAGAAGGAATGTCAAGGTATACTACCAAGATTCAAGGTTACAAAATACAGCCACGAAAGGTGGGAGATAAAAGATATGGGTGTAAGAAAGGTGAAATCAAAAGTGGATCAGCAAAGTCAGAAGGGACATATGATTACAGTTAAAAGGGTTTGAAGGAAAACATACAGAGGGGAATCCTATAGTCAAGGATCAATTACAAGGACAAAACAGTCTTTTCAACCATTCCAAGGCAATAAAGAGAAACGAAGAGAAGCATCACCATCGGCAAGAATACCCCAGTCAACCACCCTGCTTTAAACTAACGAAGTTTTCTTTGATTAAAACAGGGGCAAATACAATATTTGTGTCAGGAAATACATGGTAAAGAATTAAAGAAGTCAGGCGTCCACCTGGAGAATGAGGATGAGAAAAGAAGAAGTCAAGCGTCCACCTGGAGAATGAGGATGAGAATTAAAGAAGTCAGGCGTCCACCTGGAGAATGAGGATGAGAATTAAAGAAGTCAGGCGTCCACCTGAAGAATGAGGATGAGAAAATAAGAAGTCAGGCGTCCACCTGGAGAATGAGGATGAGAATTGAAGAAGTCAGGCGTCCACCTGGAGAATGAGGATGAGAATTAAAGAAGTCAGGCGTCCACCTGGAGAATGAGGATGAGAATTAAAGAAGTCAGGCGTCCACCTGGAGAATGAGGATGAGAATTAAAGAAGTCAGGCGTCCACCTGGAGAATGAGGATGAGAAAAGAAGAAGTCAGGCGTCCACCTGGAGAATGAGGATGAGAAAAGAAGAAGTCAGGCGTCCACCTGGAGAATGAGGATGAAGAAAAGAAGAAGTCAGGCGTCCACCTGGAGAATGAGGATGAGAATTAAAGAAGTCAGGCGTCCACCTGGAGAATGAGGATAAGAATAAAAGAAATCAGGCGTCCACCTGGAGAATGAGGATGAGAAAAGAAGAAGTCAGGCGTCCACCTGGAGAATGAGGATGAGAATTAAAGAAGTCAGGCGTCCACCTGGAGAATGAGGATGAGAAAAGAAGAAGTCAGGCGTCCACCTGGAGAATGAGGATGAGAATTAAAGAAGTCAGGCGTCCACCTGGAGAATGAGGATAAGAATAAAAGAAGTCAGGCGTCCACCTAGAGAACGAGGATGAAGAAGTTAAAAAGAAGTCAGGCATCCACCTGGAGAATGAAGATAAGAATAAAAGAAGTCAGGCGTCCACCTGGAAAACGAGGATGAAGAAGTTAAAAAGAAGTCAGGCGTCCACCTGGAGAATGAGGATGAAGAAAGAAAAGAAGCAGTCAAGGCACCCACCTGGAGAACGAGGGAATGCAATTGAAGTGTTGAAATCAAAAGCCCGCTCATATGAAAAAGGAGCACACTTAGAATCAATAAAGCAGAGGAGTCCAACAAAATCCCCAGTAAGAAACAACGAGAGTCCCAAAAGAAAATACGGGACACAATGAAAAGGAATACGGAATAAGCCAAATGCCCAAGAGTCACCAAGATATCAAGACAACAAGAAACGCAAGGGCATGACCTAGATAAGATTTTTTATAATTCCTGTACCATAATCTAGTTTAGTTTTTGTATTACCTTTGAAGTAAGGTGTAATAAGGAGGTCAGCAAGTAGTAAAAACAACACAAAGCAGCAGTAACATCGCAGTCCCACGGTAGTCCCAGCTACCCAAAACTTCTCGAACTACATTGACCTGATTCCTTTATAGCCAAGGATATGTAGGAAACCTTGGAAGCAGAGGTTCGGTCAAATCTTTCAAAAAATGCTTCCCACGGAGTATTTGAACGGACAAAAATCGCTCGTATCCGCTCACTTTATCTTTGCACGAAAACTCTTCGAGTTTCCGCACAAAGAGGGACAACTGTGAGCACGTGATTTTTGCCTTACGAAAACTACTCCAAAATAAATCAAAAATAAAATTAATTTCTTTTAATGTGCAATTTTAGAAAATTGTTTTGCGTTTATTAATTGTTTGTGTTTTATCCGTAAATGTTTACTTTGTCATAATAAATTGAAAATTAAAATAAAATATATGTTGCATGCATATAGGATTTAATTATGTATTTAAAAGATAATTTAAACAAAATCACAAAAAATATGCAATAGTTCTATTTTAAATATTCCACTGTGTGATTGATATTTTGTCTATGTGTTAAATAATTGTTATAGAGTAATTAATATATTTTTGTGAAGTTAAAATGATTTTATAATTAAAATTAAAAATTTAAATTAGAAAAAATGAAAAAATGTATATATATATATATATACAAAATCGGACCTGGATTAAAATCCAGGCCCAAAACATTTTAACCCCCACAGCCCCATCCAAAACAGCCCAGGTACCGGTCCAATTCAAACAAGGCAAAACGACAGCGTTTGGTCTTAGTTTATCGAAGACCGTTGGATTAAATCCAACCAACGACTGAGATCCCACGAACCTAACCCATAATCCTTACCCGACCCTTTGACCCGATCCAGCCTGACCCCGACCTTTAACCAAACGACGACGTTTGGTTAAGTGAATTGATCTCAACCGTGAATCTTAATTGATCCAACGGATGAGATCAATCCACCCCACTCGTATATAAATCCAATCCACACCCCAGCCCCCCAGACCAAACACCCCACCCTTCGGCCCTGTTCATCGTCTCCTTCAAGAGACCAAATGAACTCCACCGTCCACCACCGTGCACCGCCTACCGGAAATCGCCTCACGGCGGTTCCGGTAGTCCAAACCACCCCACCTTAACACCCTCGACTCCTCTCAACCTCCCCATTCCAAATCCATAACCCATATACCTCGAATCAGGCCCCAATGTCTCGAATCTTCGATTGAAGGTTGGCCTGAAGAACCAACTGTCTCCGATGACCTCCAAAATAACACCAGAGTTTCCCCTGTCCATCCTCATCACGGATCTGTTAGTAGCATGGTTCGAATCTTCATAGAACTGCTCGAATCTTCATTTGAAGATTCGAGTGAAACCTAACCCTACTCAGATTCCTTCCAAATTAACACCAAATGACCCCTAGACCTCCCTCGTGCCTAGAATACCATTGGTTTGCTTCGAATCTTCCCAGAAGTGTTCGGATTTAAGATCCAAAATCTGAAACCCTAAGAATTTTCCAATCTTGGAATTTTTCCGATTCGAGTGAAGGATTGAGGTCTAAGAGACTTTAATCGAGGTATTCTCAACTGAGAATACTTCGAATAAAGTCTGTTCAACCTCAAAAATGTCCGAATCCAAGTTGAGTCTGTGTCTGAATAAATTTGAAGATTCAGAGGTATTTTTCTATTTCTTTTGTGTATTCTACGTGTATTGTTGTCTGTCTTAATAGCTTGTTAATTTTTCATGATTTTATTTGATTAATTCTGTCATCTTTGTCTCATGCCCGTCTATATGATCAAATATGAAATTATTTCTGTTGGTTGTGATTATTTACAATGTAAGTAATCGACTCGATTAAGTTCGTCGATTAGTTATATTGTGAATTCTCATTTATGATAATGCTAATAGAAACAGTCTGCTTCTATTGTTTTAGACTGATTATGGACAAATATTGTAAATAGTCCACTGATTAATACTTGTCAATTAAATCATGTTTGTTTGCAAATCAGTAAATTCAAATGTATGATGTGTATACATTATTTTCTGAACAGGGCATTGTCAGTATATTGACAATGCTCCTGTGTTTGTTTGATCTATTGTTCAAAGTTAAAGCTCAGTTTACTGAACTCAGTGTAATATGTTGCTATGATGATTGGTTCTGAATTCAGTATGATTTTACAAATGTTGATTAGATGTAATTGTGATAGAAGGTTTACATTCTTAGTTAGGATTCAGTCCAAACTTAAGAGAATTGGTTATAGCTGTTTTAAATCAGGTTGATAATTAAGTTTGAACAGATTTTTAAATCTGTTTTGTAAAGTCTGTTATGATTTTGCATTTAAGGCAGTAATAGTAGTGATCACAGTAGGATTTCTGGGACATTTTTGAGACAGAACAGTAAGGATAACATGATAGCATAATGGGCTGAAAGTGAAAAGTTAGTGGCTATTATTTAATGAGATAATGGGAAACAAAGGGTAATGGGCTGCTTAAAATCAGGATAAGATCACTTAAAGTATTCAAAAGTAGTTTTAATGGAAAAACTTTCTGATTTTAAAAGAAGAAAAGGGTCCATTCAGCACTAGAAGAGTATAGGACAGCCCTGTATAAATAGAGGGGAATGGGGACTGATTTAGGGCAGACTTTAGAACAGATTTTGAAAGAGAATTTAAGAAAAATACACCTAGAGTGAGATAAAAGAGAAAATCCAGCAGAAAAATCAGATTTCTCTTGGAATCTGAAGAGGAAGAAGAAACAGAAAAGAAACCAAAAGAGAGTATTCGCACACACACACACACACAGTGAATCTGAAACGGATATAGAAAAAGGAAAGAAAAACCCGAAACATATTTTTCCTGGAATCTGTCCGTGTTTGTTTATTAATACTGTGTGGTTTAAATCTGAAATATTTTTTTTTCTCAAATCTCTGTTACTATTGGTCTGGTTTCACGGGACTCGTTGATTGTGCTCAAAATCAGCTGCGTTATTTGGCATTTTCTGCCTATTTTTGTTGCTGCCATTACTGCTGAAATTCACTTCTTATTCCCTCGTTTCCAGATACATATTCTTAAAACTCATGTTGTGAAGAGCCTTGAGTATAACAAAGATGAAGCTCGAATTGTTATTCTGTCTTCTATTCGCTCAAGTTCATTAGTTTAAATTTCAGCTCTGTTTCGCGTTGGTTTAATAGTAGTATATTTTGACGTAACGGCTGTAAATTAAATGTCATTTCTTGAAGTTGCTTGAAATGTTGTAATAAGGTTAATTTCTAAATTTTCATTAGCGGAAGATATAATTAAATTGTCAAAGTAGGGAATATGGCATGAATGTTGGTCATTATTTAATTTTTGTTGTTAGCTAAGTAAGAAGTGATGTAGAAGTATCAAGAAAACTACAGTAGTGATATCTATTGTCAAATAAGGTAAATGGTGTTGGTATTATTTTCATGTATAAGATAGCAGGTATATATAGTACCATTAATGGATGGTGAGTTGAGTTGAATAGCTCATTACGATGTTAAAATGCTATGGATGTTTCAAACGTTCAACTATGTTGCATGTAAGACAATATTATTAATCGATTTGCATAATAATTCCCTTTCTTAGCAATTTGGTGCTTATATGCCATCGTAAACAATTTAATAAAAAAAATAATTTCTCCTATTAGATTAAAAACAAGTACATGAGATGAGACGTATAAGAACAAATCGCAACACTTTATATCAATGGTAAATAAAAGTAGAATTTGCATTAATTAAGATAAATAAAAATTGTTCAAAAAAAAAAAAAATACTTCTTTCCTTCATAAATTATTTTTGTGAGTTTCATATGGCATTCATCCTTTGGTGTATGTATATGTTGTATTTGTGAAGAATAGTATTAATTTTTTTTAATCATGTTCTTATTTTACTTTGAATTTGAATAGTCTTGGGATGAACATAATTAATACTCGGAAATTATAGTCAACGGGCAATATTTAATAAATTGTGAATTCTTTTAAGAATTTAAAGGCATCCCCTAAAATATGAATTTTACAGGAATTTCATAAAAAAAAAGTGTAGATATAATAAACAATTTTGTGGAAAATCCATAATATTATTAACAAAGATTTTACGCAATCAGGGATGCGTTCGCGCACCCTGATTATATTTTTTAAAAGCAAAAATTTGGATTATGCGTACGCACAATTTCGAGTGAATATTTAATAAAAAACGAATTTCTTTGAAAAATATTAAATTTATTTCATAAAACCCGAGATGTGCGGTTCACTATTTAAGAAAGACGAATATTCTTGATTCGACACAATTTTGAAAAATCATTGTTTTTTTTAATAAATATATTATCAAGATTATCGTGTACACGTGCGCGTGACACAATTCCGCATTTTTTTTAATTTATAACACGAATATACGTACGCGTGATTCGATTCAAAGAAGGGCCTTTAATCACAAGCAGTATAAATAAAAGCGGTAGTAAAAATCATGCAATAAGGACGCATTTAGTAAAAGTCAAGATAATTAAGCCAATAATAAAAACAGTTAAGTGACCGTGCTAGAACCACGGAGTTCGGAAATGCCTAACACCTTCTTCCGGATTAACAGAATTCCTTACTCAGGATTTTGGTTCGCAGAATAATAAACAGAGTCATATTCTCCTCGATTCAGGGATTAAAACAGGTGACTTGTGACGCCTTAAAATTCCCAGGTGGCGACTCTGAAATAATTAAATAAATCCCGTTTCGACTGTCCTTCAATTGTTCAAAACTCCCACGCACCCTCGCGGGCGCGGTAAAAAGGAGGTGCGACAAGTGTTGATCCTGCTTCTAAGTCTTGTCGACCTTCATGATTAACTATTCTGTGTTCTCAACTTTGCTATGTCCATTTTTTAAATTATAAGTGTATTTCCTCAACTTCAGTCACTTAACCATTGTCTACTCACTCTCCTTTGTTACTTATGCTATTCTGAACCTACCATTCTTAGCCGGCTGAAAGCCAAGGCCACCAATACTCTTACTACTGACCTCCCTGCCGCGTCCCATTTTTCCTCACGGAGTTCGGGTTTATGACATTTGGAAGGACAACTCATTCCTTTTGGGAATTGGGTTTGAATTTGAAGAGTCGCTACCTAATGATTATGGTGCATTAGGACACCAAAGGGTTTGATTTGAACAACCAGAGATAGGGTAAGGGATTGAAATTATTCCAAGGGGAAGGTGTTAGGCACCCCTCAGAATCCACTAGTGTGGTTCCCGACCAGACAATTATTGTGAATTGAGGTGCAACTAACATATAGGCAAATAAGGCTCAAATAAGAGGGAATTTCACATAATAGTTTGAAAGTAAACAAGGTTTGAAAGAACGATTAGAAAAGCTGATTTTATAAGAAGGAGTTGAAGTGCTAAAAGAAAAGAAATAAAGAATAAAGGGAGGGGGGTCCTAGGTTTATAAAAAAAATATGGATCACCCCACACAATGTCCGGTAATCACTCCTCAATAAGGGGCTACACGTGACATTATCGCGTGGTCATCATATCCATATCTACCCTTCCCACCCCGTTAAGGTGTTTAAGGCACGAATTGGTCTCGATTACTTATTGCATGCTATTACCCGTCCCGTTCCTATCAGTCCCAGAGGCATTTAGGACTACTAATCCTAAAGGGAGGGATGTTAGGCTTATTTGGAGTTTCAAAGGTAAAACTCTAAGGCGACATACAAAAGCACATATTGCACATTTTGGGGGAAAAGCATTAAACAAACAAAGGCTCAGACATACCTCCTTAAACAAAGAAAAACATATAATTAGCATGACTTGCACATACTGTTTAGGTCTGATTTTAAAGTATTAAAGATGAAGGGAAGGAGATTGTTGGGACAATATTAGTTTATTTTATAACTCAGATAAGAAGTCCGAATCAGGCCTGCCTGCTGGTTGAATAATTAACAGAAGCAGATTCAACTCTCAATTATTATTCTAAGGCTTGCCTAAGTGTTTAGACGGGGATCCTTTATGCATGGTATCTACTGAATTCAGAAGGTGATAAGACAGTAAAACTCGAAATGAATTATTATGTATGCATACTTATTCAGCGAGGGGCTCAGATTATTAAAAATATGCAGAGCGTACAAAGTCAAATAAATGGTTCACAGGTTCTGTAGGTGATAGCACCTAATATTACTGATTTTACGGCTAACATTGAGTGAAGCGAATCGGATTCATTTTGAAGCTCCTATAGGCATGCTTTCTATGCATTGCTAATTTTAAACTCTTATAAACGGTGTCGAAATGCAGAAAACCTTGTAGACAGGGTATCTATATGCGGAAGTTTTAGAGACATGGTATCTAAATGCAGAAACTTTGTTTTAAACCTTATAGCATAATTTCTATATGTAGTCAAATATGCAGAATTTAGAACAGTCCTTTAGGCATGATTTCTATATGTAGTTGAATATGCAGAATTAGAACAGCCCTACATGCATGATTTCTATATGTAATTGAATATGCAGAATTAGAACAGTCCTACATGCATGATTTCTATATGTAGTTGAATATGTAGAATTAGAACAGCCTATAAGCATGATTTCTACCCTTGACATGCATAAATATCCCACCTTTTTCACTAGCCAGCCCCATTAAGTGTCCAAGTTCAGAGGGAGCTTAATGGGTCCCAAGGCAAGGCTCACAAGAGGGGGGGACAGAACTTAAGTCTAAGAGAGAGTGCAAGTGAAGAAACACAGTTTTGAGGGAATAAAGGAGAGGGAAACAACCACAAACAAGCTGATAATTCATACAAAAGGGGTTCAGGGGGGTTGGGAAATTGCAAAGAGCCTTTGTTTAGGCAAGGGTGAGCTTTGGGCATGCACAACAATAGAAGGTGTTGGCATGCCTATAAGCCTACCAGAACACACAATAGCAGAGAAACATAGAGGTTAGGATCCCAGGGATCAAGCTTGAGTCATGGGCAGTAATATTCAGTACTGTCATGCCTCAAACAAACCATAGCATCAAACATATTGGGGTGGGGGTTTAGGATTCATAATAAATTTAGAACAGGCAGAAGGAAATTATAGTATACTAAAATAAGTACATAATTGAACACCAATAATAGACAGACAAGAAGGTAAAAGTATTAAATAAACACATTGTTGTGATGCTGGAATCTTAATCAGAACATACCAGTTCGGAGAAGCAAAATATAGTAAAAGCAGGTAGCAGGACTTGAAAACAGGCCACAGTACAAGTAGCAAGAGAGAATATTTTGAGTATGAACGTGAGTTCAGAAGCTAAGAGTGTTCGTGTGTCCGTGTTAATGAAAGATCAAGGTATTTATAGTTTGAAAATAGGTAGAAAATAAGGCAAGAATCATAGTTTAGCAGTAATTATAGAACTATGTACCAATTAAAAATCAAATCAGTATCAAAGATTTCCTTTAATTAAGGAGTTAAATTTAAACGGTAATGGACAGAAAACATTTAAGGAAGGAAATCAAGTAGGCATCTTGTGTAGAGTAGACAATTAGGGGTAAATACATAGGAGTTTAATTAAGGGAAGAATCTTTGAAATACTCGGTTAACCAAATAAGGTAAGAAAACAAAGTAAAGTGGCAGAATATGGAGACAATCAACACATAGTAAATCAAGTAGTCAGGGATTTGGAATTACTGATTTGGGGAGAATAACAGGGGTTCCCATGAATAAACGAATAAACCAAGTCAGAAATAGGAGAATTGAAAGTCTACGGAAAGTTTTCAAATCAACCCAAGAAACAAGGAAATCAGTAAAACGAAACAAGGAAAGAGTCAATCACTTAACACATGAATGCAATCAAAATTACACAAGGAGGTTTGAAATCAGTCCAAAATTGAAGGTCATTTCAGTGGGAAATTCAGCATATAAAAGAGTGCATAAGTATTAGGCATGCAAGGCTGAATTTAGGACAAAGAGAAGCGTCATGCAATCACAAAGTCAGTAAGTAGTGAACTATCGAACATGGTAGTCACATAGGTCAATCTTAGTAACTCAGTAATAGAGAAAAGAGAGAGTATCCAATAGCATGTAAAGAGGTCAAATGAGAAAACCTTATAGTAGAGTTCCAATGGTAGTAGAAGGTCAAAATCACATAAAGAAACAGAGGCTGAAACAAAAGATTTTGAAATTCAGTTAAGCAACTAATGAAGCAACTTCAGAAACTCGAATAGGTCCAAAGAAATTAGTGTTTTGAAACCAGTCGAGTTCAGAGCGTGACTAACAAATAAATCACATAGCAAATAGTCTCCGAACTCGAATGAACCCCAAAGTTTTAGGGTTTTCAACACAATCGAGTCAAGAGATGAAAAGCAAATAAATCAATCAAGTACTTAACGAAATAGATTCAGAAACCTAAAAAAAACTAAGACTTTTAACATGCACACTCCAGTAGAAGAGCAACATAAAGAAACACAATAGAACATGTTTAAAATCAGAGAAAACTTTGAAATGACTTAACAAAATCCTAAATCGGAAGAGATAAAAGGGGTTTCGAAGGTAAAGTTTTGGAAAGAAACCTTGAAAAAAAGTTTAGGAGTTTAGAGTAAACATAGATCTAAAATGGATCTAAAAGAAATCGGAGAAACCTCGAAGGTCAGGGTTTCAGAAGAAACCCAGATAGTGAGAAAGACTTGGGAACCATCGATCTAAGCCGGAGAAGTCGAGAGTAAGGCTCGGGCTCGAATAGCCATGGCTGGCCGGAGCAAGGTCAATGATGACCGGAGATAGCCATAAGAACTGGGATCGACCAAGGTTTGGACCAAATCTTTCCAGGATCTAGCCTTGAAAACATGATAATCGGGCATGTGGAAGCCAAATGAGGTAGATACAGGCCTTCAATGGCCTTGGAAGCCATTGATTTAGGTGGTTTTAGGGTGGAAGCTGAGGTAGGCGGCTAGGGTTTGAGAGGAGATTGATAGAGAATTGGGAGAAGGGGGAATTCAAAGGCGGCTACAAATGAAAAATGATTAGAGTTTGGGGTAGTTCAGGGTTTAAAAATGGTAAGGGAAATAGGACCGTTGATCTGGGAGATCAACAGTTGAGATTAGAGAGGGTAGGTGGGAAAATGTCTGGGTCGGTTTGAACGGGGTTTGGGTCAGGGTAATTGGGTCTCAGATTGGGTTCAAATAAGGCTAAAATTGAAATAAATGGGGTTAGCATTTAAATAGCCATTTTTCCCTTGTTCATTTTATTAAAAATAGTAAAATAATTTCTGGAAATAAATTAAAGGTACTAAAATGATTAATAATACATAAGTATCAAATTAAAAATACTGGAGTTAATTTTTTATAGACATAAACATAATTAAATCTAAGAGAGGCTAGTATTGCAATTATATGCAAGTTAGCCTTAAAAATACTAAATAAATTTGTAAAAATATGCAAAAATTATTTTAGCTATATTTTAGTATAAATGTGAGAGTCCGATAAATGAGTCACTAAAAATAATAATTTTGAATAATTATTGGGTCTTTCTGGATAAAATAGGGCAATAAATTGATTTAATTTAATTTTTTTAAAAAAACATTAAGAAAAAATAATAAAATATTTGGACATACTTATATATGCATACATATGCTATTTTGAAAGTATTTTGCATATTAAAAAATATACAGGGAAAAATTGGGTATCAGCAGCTGCCCCTCTTTACCCCGGAAGGATGAAAGAGTTGTCGGGTAAATATATGATGGCCAATTTTGACCGAACGAAATGTTTCGAGGAGGCTTAGGCCGTGCTCTGGCTTTCGAGCTGCTTACATATCCCTGGTCTTACAATTATCAGGCCATATGTAGTTCAGGATCCGTCGGCGGAGTATGCCGATGGAGACTCTCAAGCACGGATGCAATATTTAGGACGAGGTGAATGGTTGAATCTGATGGGGCTGTAGGAACTGGAGCGGGATTGCTCTTGACGAGATGGCTGTTGCTTGCCGGTTTTCCTGCAAATAAGTAACACAAGTGTATATTGTGCGTAAATTTAAACATGATGCAAATTCCCGTCGGACCATGAACGTTTGTCTTCGGACAGTTAGAATGACGTCCTTAGACCACGATGTCCTGGGCCATGAAGCATATAATAAAGGATTCGCAGGCCATGAAATGATACTCTTGGGCTATGCGAATGATGCCTCCGAACCATGATGCCTTTGAATAATGATGTGCAAAAGATAAAAAAAAGGGTCCTCAGGCCATGACATGGTGTTCTCGGGCTATGAAAATGGTGCCTCCGAACACTGACGCCTTTGGATGATTAGAGATCTTTCAGCCCATGAGATGCAGTAGGTGGCAATCTTTCAGCCCATGAAATGCATTAGTTGGACGATTTCCAGCCATGCAAGTGTAAATAGTCGGCGATCTTTCAGCCATACAAATGTAAGTAAGTCGGTGATCTTTCAGCCATGCAAATGAAAGGTGGCGATCTTTCAGCTTATGCAAGTGTAAATAAGGCGGCGATCTTTCTCCATGCTAATGTAAATAAGGCGGCGATCTTTCAGCCATGCAAATGAAAGGTGGCGATCTTTCAGCCATGCAAGTGTAAATAAAGTGGCAATCTTTCAGCCATGCAAGTGTAAATAAGGCGACGATCTTTCAGCCATGCAGATGCAAATGGAGGTAGAGCTTAACCTCGGAAGGCAAAATGGTAGCCTTATGCAATGCATATGGAGACAGAGCTTAGTCTCGGAAAGCATAATGGTAGCCTCATGCAAGAAATAAAAGGGCAAATGGTAATAGTGTTTTTCTTAGCTAATAGCAGATTGCGATATTGTGACTGCTGGGGACATTGTGCCTGCTGGGGACACTGTTGTGTGCGGATAGCAACTGTGAGTAAGTGCAACGGTTCTGAGATTTGTATTCCTTAACTATGATTGTCTCATGAGTGTATAGTATATTTGATAATTTTGCAACTCAAATGCCTGTATCCAAAGAAAAATCATGAGTTTTGTAAATGGGAGGCTAGTTTGTGTCCCTGCCTGCTTGGCTTAGTAAAAACATGACACAAGTACATAATTAAAATAGTTTTTAGATGAACCAACGACTGCGACGTGGTTCAAGACATTGCAACCTCTTTTGCTACGGAATTTTGAGGTTCCTCCTCAAAATTCTGCCCTAGTTTAATGGGTTGATGTTTCTGACTATTGCTTGCGGTGATTGGCTGAAATCAACTTCGTAATTTTGAGGGTCCTCCTTAAAATTCTGCCCCAGTTTCCAATTGCGGGGGAAATAAAAATTTTACTGAATTGTGATCTAACCTATAGGGCTGCCTACGTATCCCCTCTTAAATGGGAATCAGGTCAGGCATAGTTCAATTACATCATAGAGGAAAGCATTAAGACTACACATAGTAACGCTTGACCACATCCGAATTGATTGGCTTTGGCCAGACTTCTCCATCCATTTCTGCTAGTATGAGGGCTCCTCCTGTTAGAACCCGATGAACTATGTACAGACCTTGCCAGTTGGGACAAAATTTTCCCTTGGCTTCATCTTGGTGTGGAAAGATTTTCTTTAACACCAGCTGCCCCGGTGTGAACTATCTTGGCTTGACTCTTTTGTTGAAGGCTCTGGACATTCTGTTCTAATAAAGTTGACCATGGTAGACTACATTTATTCTTTTTCCATCTATAAGAGCCAGTTGCTCGTAACGACTCTTCATCCATTCTGTATCGTCGAGCTCAGCTTCATGTATGATTCTTAATGAAGGAATTTTCACCTCGGCGGGAATGACGACTTCTGTACCATAAACCAGCATATAGGGGGTTGCCCCAGTTGATGTGCGGATTGTGGTACGATACCCTAACAAAGCAAATGATAGCTTCTCGTGTCACTGCTTATGTTTCTCTATCATTTTCCTTAGTATCTTCTTGATGTTCTTATTGGTGGCTTCTACGGCTCCATTCATCTGAGGTCTGTAGGCTGTAGAATTCTTGTGTTTGATCTTGAAAGTTTCACACATGGCTTTCATCAAGTCACTGTTGAGATTAGAATCGTTATCAGTAATGATTGACTCTGGAATCCCGAACCGACAAGCAATGCGGTCGTGGACGAAGTCTGCCACAACCTTCTTAGTTACCCCTCTGTAGGATGCTGCTTCGACCCATTTGGTGAAATAGTCAATTGCTACTAGGATAAATCTATGCTTGTTGAAAGCGGCAGGTTCGATTAGTCCCATAACGTCCATTCCCCAGGCGGCGAAAGGCCATGGTGAGCTTGTTACATTAAGCTCACTGGGAGGTACCTTTATCATGTCTGCATGTATCTGGCAGCGGTGGCATTTTCGGGCATACTGGATGCAGTCTATTTCCATAGTCATCCAAAAGTAACCAGCTCAGAGTATCTTCTTTGCTAAGACAAAGCCATTCATATGTGGACCACAGGTCCCAACGTGAATTTCCTTTAGTAATCTGGATGCTTCCTTTGCGTCGACACACCTTAGTAATCCCAAATCAGGAGTCCTCCTAAACAGGATTCCTCCGTTGTGAAAGAAATTATTGGACAACCTCCGAAGTGTGCATTTTTGAATAGGATTTGCAAGTTCTGGGTATTTGCCTTTTGCCAAATATTCCTTGATATCATGAAACCAAGGTTTTCCGTCTGCTTCTTCTTCAACATGGGCACAATAAGATTGCTGATCATGGATCTTTACTGGAATGGGATCAATGAAGTTCTTTTTTGGATGTTGTATCATGGATGATAGGGTAGCCAATGCATCGGCGGACTCATTTCGGATTCTGGGAACATGATGGAATTCCGTCTTCGTGAACCTCTTTTTCAACTCCTGTACATGATGTAGATACGGAAGTATCTTGGAGTTCTTGGTTGACTACTCTTCCCGGACCTGATGTATAATTAGGTCTGAATCTCCAATCACTAGCAATTCTTGAATGTTCATGTCAATGGCCATCTTAAGCCCTAAGATGCATGCTTCGTACTCGGCCATATTGTTGGTGCACGGGAACCTGAGTTTGGAAGACACCGAATAATGCTGATTGGTTTCCGATACTAGGACTGCTCCTATACCAACTCCTTTGAAATTTGCTGCTCCATCGAAGAACATTCTCCAACCGTCATAGGATTCTGCAATATCTTCTCCTATGAATGATACCTCTTCGTCAGGAAAATACGTTTTCAGGGTTTCATATTCTCCATCCACGGGATTTTCAACAAGGTGATCTGCTAGCGCCTGTCCCTTGATTGCCTTCTGAGTTACGTAGACAATGTCGAATTCACTCAATAGGATTTGCTACTTGCCTAGCTTTCCAGTGGGTATGGGCTTATGAAAGATGTACTTCAAGGGATCCATCCTTGATATAAGATATGTGGTATAGGCACATAAGTAGTGCCTCAGCTTCTGGGCTACCCAAGTCAAAGCACAACAGGTACACTCTAACAAAGAATACCGGGCCTCGCACGGGGTAAACTTCTTGCTGAGGTAATAAATGGCCTGCTCCTTCCTCCCTGTTTCATCATGCTACCCCAGAACGCAATTGAAAGCTCCATCCAATACTGAAAGGTAGAGTAATAAGGGTCATCTTGGCTCAGGCGGGACCAAGACTGGTGGCGTTGATAGGTATTCCTTAATTTTGTCGAAAGCTTTTTGGCAGTCATCAGTCCATTTAGTAGCAACGTCTTTCTTTAACATCTTAAAGATTGGCTCACAGATGACTGTAGACTGTACTATGAACCAGCTGATGTAATTGAGTTTCCTCAAGAAACTCATCATGTCCTTCTTGTTTTTTGGCGGTGGCAATTCTTGAATAGCTTTGACCTTTGATGGATCTAGTTCTATCCCTCAGCGACTCATAATAAACCCAAGTAGTTTTTCGAAAGGAACCCCAAATGCACATTTTGCGGGATTTAGTTTCAGGTTGTACCTTCGCAATCTATTGAAAAACTTCCTCAAATCTTCCATGTGATCAGTGACTTTCTTGGATTTGATAATAACATCATCTACGTACACCTCTATCTCCTTATGTATCATATCATGGAAAATGGTAGTCATGGCTCTCATGTAGGTGGCCCCTGTATTCTTTAACCCAAACATCATCATCTTGTAATAGTACATTTCCTACAACGTAATGAAAGCCGTTTTCTCAGCATCTTCTTCATCCATCCAGATCTGATGATACCCAGCAAAACAATCTACAAATGATTGCAACTCATGCTTGGCGCAATTATCAATCAGGATGTGTATGTTTGGCAAGGGGAAGTCGTCTTTCGAACTGGCCCAATTGAGATCCCGGTAGTCGACACAGACTCTGACCTTACCGTCCTTCTTTGGTACTGGCACGATATTGGCTAACCATTTCGGGTATTCTACTACCCCTAGAACCTTAGCTTTGACCTGCTTAGTGACCTCTTTCTTGATTTTCAGACTCATATCAGGCTTGTATCTCCTGAGCTTTTGCTTTACCGGCGGACATGTCAGATTAGTTGGCAGTTTGTGAGCCACAATAGACGTACTCAGACCAGTCATGTCATCATATGACCAGGCGAATATGTCCTCATATTCCCTTAGAAATTCCGTGTATTCCTTCTTTTCTGACGGTGATAAGTGGACGCTGATTCGTGTTTCTTTGACGTTTTCTACATCTCCCAGGTTAACTACTTCTGTTTCGTCTAGGTTGGACTTGGGTCTATTCTCAAAATTCTCTACTTCTTTAACAATCTCTTCTGGTATATCATCTTCCTCTAAATCTATGTACGTTTGTTGCGTTGTCTCATTGCATGTCACAGTCATTGGTTCATCAAGATAAGTAATAGTAATGCTGTATAACTAAAGTAATGAAAGAAACAGATAGTAATAAGTGTTGATTCATAACAAAAGTCAAAATGCTTTGATAAATTGCATAATAATTGTTTTGAACATTGGAGATCTTATTGCAGGAATTGAAAACATGCGAAAAATAAAAATCTTTTAGTAAATCAAAACAGTGCTTGTTTTAGCCTTGCTACCCCGAGGCTCGTCGGGCCCTGGTTATTCTGATGGTCCAGTTATTTAGGCATGCTCTTTTGCTCACAACCTGTACGGAAGGGCCTTCCTCCCCCTCCTCTTCGAGAACAACACAACAATCCATGTCATTGTCTTCTAAGAACAAGTTTTTCACAGCTGCCAGTGCTTCCTCTTCTTCTGACCCATAGATAACATCGGTCGGTTGGAAAGTCTGCTCCAAATGTGGTATTGGCTGCTCCAACGAATAGTAAGGACCGTGCCATGATGGCGATCAGTTGTTGAATTCCTCCTAGGTGTACTCATATACCAGACCGAAAGTGGTGCCATGTTTCTTGAGTTTTATGGGCTTAGTGATTCCTTGGAGGTTCTTGCCGAGCCCTTTGCCAGGTTCGTACCCACTCCAATTCAGTATACTCTCGATATTGTTATCCCACTATTTGTCTTTGTCAACAGCATTTACCCATTCGATGTGGTGGTAAGTCTCTCCTCCCAACTTTTTTCTCCCCTCGATTGATGGAATGGTCTGGTGACTGTATATAGGATTGGTACCATCACTGTGAATGGTCACTTTCTGGTTATTCCATTCAAACTTTACTGCTTGATGCAGTGTTGATGCTACGGCTCCGACAGCGTGAATCCATGGTCATCCCAACAGTAGATTTTAAGATGCCGGCACGTCTATTACCTAGAAATCAACATTGAACCAAGTTGGCCCCATTTGCAAACACAGACTAATCCCCCCAATGGTGGACCTTTGGGAACCGTCGAAAGCTTTCACGTTGATGGCTTCATCCTTTATCTCGTGCAGTCCCTTACCCAACTTCTTGAGTGTTACCAGTGGATAAATGTTGAGACTGGAACCCCCATCGATCAGGATCCTGGTGATGAAGTAGTTCTTGCATTGCACAGTGATGTACAATGCTTTGTTGTGTCCTAACCCTTCAGGCGGTAGCTCATCTTCATGAAAAGTAATTTTGTGACTTTCCAATACCTGTCCGACCATGTTGGCCATTTCCCCGCCAGTGATGTTGCTCGGCACGTATGCTTCACTCAGAACCTTCAACAGAGCATTCTTGTGTGCCTCAGAATTTTGTAGTAAAGCAAGTATGGAGATCTGCGTCGGTGTTTTGTTCAACTGGTCGATGAGCGAGTATTCCTTGGCCTGTATTTTTCCCCAAAGATCATCTGGACCCGTCTCAATGATGGACGATCGATTGGAGGCCTGCTTGCTTGATTCAGCTAGGTGTTTCGGGGTATAGATCCTACATGTTCTCGTCATACCCTGTGCGGCAATAGTTTCCTCGAACCTAACCTTGCCTTTCCTCCTTGCCTTAGCTGTATAGTCCCATGGTATAGCCTTTGTGTGGAATGACATCATGGTCAACATTGCCACTGGGATTGGCATGACTATCTTTACTCCGAATGGAGCATGTTCCTTGGGTGGAAAAACTGCAACTTCGAATGGCGTAGGTGCATTCGCTGGAGACACGAATTTGACCTCAATTGGCACTGGTGTCTTTGCAGATGACGTTGTTTCAAACTCAAGTGGCACAGACATATTTACCTCGACGTCCCCAGAGGGCTGAATCTGGACCACGATCAGAGTAAGAGTAACTATTGACTTCTTTGGGTCATCACCTTCTGTGATCAAACCAATCGATCCCTCGGGATCCTAATCATCCTCTATTTCAATCATGTGAACGCCTCCACTCTTGTGGTCTGGTAGAGGGTTATTGCGGACATTTGGGGTGGGTTCCTTTGCCATGATAACATTGTTGTCAATCAGAGCCTGGATCTTGTCCTTCAAAGAACGACATTCGTCGATGGTGTGTCCCTTCATGCCGAAATGGTATGCACAGGATTTGTTTGGGTTAACCCACTGAGAAGGGTTCTCAGGAGTTACAGCAAAGATGGGGGGTGACATAACCAACAACTTTGAGTCTCTCGTACAACTGATCAATGGGTTCAGAAATGGGTGTATTCTCTTTAGGAGGTCTGTGGTCAAAATTTGGTCGATGTCTAGGGAAGTTTTGGCATGTATGAGGTGATTGATAGGGGGGTGGTTGAGCATTGTAGGCTTGGTAAACATGTGCAGGTTGGGAATATTTGGGTGAAGTAGGCTGATATGTGGGAGGTGGAGGTGATTGATAAGTGGGTGGTGGAGTTTGGGTAAGAGGGTGAGGGTGTTTGGTAGTTTGGAGCAGGCTAATATGTGAGTGGAGGCATTGGATAGGTTTGGTATTTTATAGGAGATTTAGTTCTCTGTGCAACCATTACGGCCCCTATGTCCCTTTTCTTGGATGCACCACCGTACTATAAGGCCTTATTTGTAGATTGCAAGGCCTCAAAGTTCGTAACCATACCGCTTTTGATGCCCTCTTCGATTCTTTCACCCAGCTTGATAATGTCAGAAAATTTATGGCTCTCAATCAACATCAGCCTTTCATAATATAGCGGGTCCTGAGCCCGGAGGAAAAATTTGTTCATCTATTCTTCTTATAAGGCAGGCCTGACTTTAGCAGCTTCGGACCTCCAGCGAGTAACATACTCGCGGAATGTTTCTGTAGGTTTCTTCTTTAGATTCTGAATGTAAAACACATCCAGCGCATTCTTTGTGTTGAATCTGAACCTGTCCATAAAGTCAGATGCCATGCCTACCCAGTTCGACTATTTCTTCGGATCTCGGCTAATGTACCAAGATAGAGCATCTCCTTTTAGACTTCTCATGAAAAGTTTCATGCGGATTTTTTCGTCCTTCCCTACTCCAACCAGCTTGTCACAGTATGTATTAAAATGGACTATTGGATCCCCTATACCATCAAACATTTCGAACTTTGGAGGTTTGTACCCCTCGGGCAGTTCAACATCGGGCTGTATGCAAGGATCCTCATAGTTCAGCCCCTCAATTCCCTTGCTTCCTTCAATGCCTTGAATTCGGCTAGTCAATTTCTTAAGTTCCTTAGCCAGGTTCCTGATGAGCGAGTCTTTATCATCAGACTCGGGTGTGTTTGAGATGTGTTGGGTGGAGTGTGGCATAGTCTCCACATAGATAGGGGTGTTATTATGGGTGTGGAAGTGGTCATTTGTGGAGTTTCGTGGTTCTGGGATGAGCAGCGGAGTGTTGTTTGAGGTATGGTAGGTGTTGCAGTGGTGGTGAGGAGCGGGATGGTTTTGTCGCTTTGGGATATTTTGTGGAGGTGTAAGGTTCTGAGCATTTGGGAAATTGATATCTGGAGTGGTGAGAGAAAATGACAGATTTGCCAGATTCCGAACCTGATCAAGTTCTTCTTGGAATTTCAGCAGCTTTTGTTCGAGTTGGGATGCATTTTCTTTGGAAACCTGAGTACCATGACCATGAGTGACCTCTACCCGTTCAGTTGAGTTCTCTTTTCTGGCATTGTTCAAATCTTCCATTTTCCCTTTGTTCTTGTTTTTGACAGGACTAAGAGGAGGTGAGTGGAGGGCCCCTGGATCTCGTGGAATAAGATGATGTTGCCAGAGTGCACGAACTAACCTTTGGGGAGGGGAATAATAAAACAAAAAATAAAAATAAAAGGTGACAAGTTAGTGAGGATTATAAGAAAATATTGCAATATTTAAACACGTAGTGCGGAATGTAAAATGTGTCCTAATTTGGGAACCTCTTTGTGCCCGAAGTAGGCCTAGCGACAAGTTGATTTGGAGAACATAGAATACTAAATTCCTCATTTCATTAATTAAAATAGACGAATCCCAAATTGACACTAAATAAACAGGAAATGAAAATCACTAGTGGCCATTGGCCTTATTACATTTCTTAAAGAAAAAGAAAAACTCCTATCTATTTGGTCCCATAAGGACCTTACCCAGACTCAACGTCCTTGACTCCATCAAATAGCTTTCCCGGCTCGCGAAGTCCCAGCAATAGGTAGGCTCGGGCTAGATATTCGCCTTCATTTCCTTCAACATTTTGGCAGTCTTCGACCCTCTTGAGAAACTTTCTTTCTAGCTCCACTATGCCTCGCTCCAAGTATCCTAATCGCTTATTGGCATTGACAGCCATGTCTTTCCACTCCTCAATCAGCCTTTGGTTGGCTTCTTGTATCTCATGGTTCTCGCTTTCACATTCCCGGATGCTCTTGCGCAGTTGATTGTATTTAACCTGTGCCTCGGCCCTTTCATCTATGATCCTGTGATCCCTAGCAAACCCTGGTTAACCCACACCATCGTGATTATCCTCTAACCAAACTGAATAGTAGGGGGCACAACCAGCGTGGTATCTGTCTGGATCAATGGTATCTCTCCTATGATGATCTTGCAGTGCCACATATACTGAGCTTGGCACTTATAAGGACTATCATCAGCCTGGAAGACAACCCGAAAATGACTCATCTTATCGACCCTGGGTATAACCTGCTTCCTACCAGCTTGCCTCATAACCCGTTGATGGACGTAAGAGTATGTTCCTTTTAGACCGATCAGTATCAAAAATGGTGCATCCCTGGACCGGGCGATGAATTCCTCGGTAGGGAACCACTCGAACATCCATTGTACCTGATCCTCAGTTAGATTTTCAAATAGCTCTACCCATCCCTTGGCGTCTTGTGTCTAGGCGAACATGTTGGGCATGTAATTCATTCGCTTCGGATGATGGAAAGCGATATGATCATCCCACTCTATTCGTTGGATCTCTTGTCGGTATTCACCTCTCTGAAGATGCTCCATGAGCCAGAGCTGAAGTAGCAAATTATAGCTCTCGAAGTGTTTGGCTCCTCGTTGACACTTTTCCAAGGCTCGATATATTTCTGCAATGATCATGGGCACAATACTGAATGGTTGCCCACCATTGCCCTCCATCAGAGTTTTAGTTACCATAGCCAGCATGGTATAGATCCTTGCTTTCTTCATTAGAAACACTATCAACCCCAGGAAACAAAACATGAATACAAAGACCATTCGGTGAATATGTCCTAGTGATGTAATGGCAAATTCGTCAGGATATGTATGGTAGGACCTACTGTGACCGTACCTCTCGATCAAAAGGGATATAGGACTCTTTTAGACATGTCAAATCTGGATTCTTCTTCAGACCCATCATTTTGAGGAAACCCCTGCCCTTGCGGTTTTCAGGCATTAACAAATCCGGAGTTTCCCATGGTATACCAGCCAATCCTCCTATTTCTTCTAGCAAGGGGGTCATTTCAATATCCCCGAAGTGGAACACAAACCTCTCGCTATCCCAGAATAGAGTAGCAGCTTCTATGATCTTATTGCTGGGTTGGATTTCCAGAAGGGAAGGTAGATTTCCCAGATATTTCCGGACAAGAGTCTGATCACTGGAGTGAAGATCCTCCCACCAGCTTAGCAATTTTGGGTGGATGTTGGTGACCATGCAGAATCTAGGGACTTCGTGCCTCATTTTCTGCAAAACAAATAACGTTAGGCCCTTACCCCTACCAGACTCGACTATTTAATACCAACAATTAGCATAAAAGCATTTAGTTCTCCAAATAAATGCACAAAACGTGATAATGTCCATTTGGGTTTTAGGGAAACCTAGTGGACTTTGGACAAGGCTATCTTAAAGAGTCAATATGCGGACAACATAACTGACTCAGCTAAGCTGACCATGATGCATGCACAGTTTAAACAGAGTAAGGTTTCTATGAGGTTTTAGACTGGTGCCCATGAGCAGACAACTCAAGGGGGAAAGACATAGAACTGTCGAGTACACCGTTGATCGACTGGTTTTACCGCAAATACACCTTTTCTAGATTTAGGGGGTGATAATATCGGAAGAGCGTAACCATTCATTATAAGCGTTGCTATAGGATTTGTTTTGGCACGAGTGGAATATGATGTTGAACATGATTATGCAACAATTAAAGGCATGTTTTCACGTATTTGCACGTTTAAGAAAGCAGTAAATACAATGGTTTCGTAATTTAAAGCAGTAAAGGAAAGAAACAAAAAGACAAGTCAGTTTGGCAAAGGAAATTAAATGCTTAAAAGAAATAAACAAATAATTGCGCATAAATTTGCAACAATAGTCTAAAATGGTAAAAGCCTAAAGATCCCCAGCAGAGTCGTCATGCTGTCGTGCCCCTTTTTTTCCTCGCGGAGTTCGGGTTTATGACATTTGGAAGGACAACTCATTCCTTTTGGGAATCAGGTTTGAATTTGAAGAGTCACCACCTAATGATTAGGGTGCATTAGGACACCAAAGGGTTTGATTTGAACAACCAGAGATAGGGGAAGCGCTTAAAATTATTCCAAGGGGAAGGTGTTAGGCACTCCTCAGAATCCACTAGTGTGGTTCTCGGCCAGACAATTATTGTGAATTGAGGTGCAACTAACATATAGGCAAATAAGGCTCAAATAAGAGGGGATTTCACGTAATGGTTTGAAAGTAAACAAGGTTTGTAAGAACAATTAGAAAAGCTGATTTTAAAAGAAGGAGTTAAAGTGCTAAAAGAAAAGAAATAATGAATAAAGGAAGGGGGGGGGGGGGTCCTAGGTTTATAAAAAAATTTATGGATCACCCCACCCAATGTCCGGTAATCACTCCTCAATGAGGGGCTACACGTGACATTATCGCATGGTCATCATATCCATATCTACCCTTCCCACTCCGTTAAGGTGTTTAAGGCGCGAATTGGTATCGATTACTTATTGCATGCTATTACCCATCCCGTTCCTATCAGTCCCAGAGGCATTTAGGATTACTAATCTTAAAGGGAGGGATGTTGGTCTTATTTGGAGTTTCAAAGGTAAAACTCTTAGGAGACATACAAAAACACATTTTGCACATTTTGGGGGAAAAGCATTAAACAAACAAAGGCCAGGACATACATCCTTAAACAAAGAAAAGCATATAATTAGCATGACTTGCACATAATATTTAGGCCTGATTTTAAAGTATTAAAGATGAGGGGGAGGAGATTTTTGGGACAATTTTAGTTTATTTCATAACTCAGATAAGAAGGCTGAATCAGGCCTGCCTACTGGTTGAATAATTAACAGAAGCGGATTCAACTCTCAATTATTACTCTAAGGCTTTCCAAAGTGTTTAGACGAGGATCCTATAGGCATGGTATCTACTGAATTCAGAAGGTGATAAGACAATAAAACTCGAAATGAATTATTGTGTATACATACTTATTCAGCGAGGGACTCAGATTATTAAGAAAATGCCTATCTCTATAGGTGATAGCACCTAATATTACTGATTTTACAGCTAACATTGACTGAAGCGAAACAGATTCATTTAGAAGCTCCTATAGGCATGCTTTCTATGCATTGCTGATTTTAAACTCTTATAGACGGTGTCGAAATGCAAAAAACCTTGTAGACAGGGTATCTATATGCGGAAGTTTTAGAGGCATGGTATCTAAATGCAAAAACTTTATTTTAAACCTTATAGCATAATTTCTATATGTAGCCGAATATGCAGAATTTAGAACAGTCCTATAGGCATGATTTCTATATGTAGTTGAATATGCAGAATTAGAATAGTCCTACAGGCATAATTTCTATATGTAGTTGAATATGCATAATTAGAACAGACTATAGGCATTATTTCTACCCTTGACATTCATAAATATCCTACCCTTTTTACTAGTCAGCCCCAAGTGTTTATTACAACTTATTACAAATCAAAATGAATAAAATTACATAAAAAAAATACAAAGAAAAGTACAACTAGAGAAGGCCTGATTCTTGACTTCCTCTTTGAGTTATGAGATAAACCAACTCAAAGACCATTGATCCAGAGCCTTTCTCCAATTTGAGTGTGTCAGAGTTTCCTAAGAGCCTCAATGAGACTTCGGGCAGTGCTCACACCAGAATTGTATCACCAGAATGGGGACGAGTGTAGTGTGGAAGGGCCAACCCTCAAGTGTCCAAGTTCAGAGGGAGCTCAATGGGTCCCAAGGCAAGGCTCACAAGGGTGGGGGGGGGGGCAGAACTTAAGTCTAAGAGAGAGTGCAAGTGAAGAAACAGAGTTCTGAGGGAATAAAGGAGAGGGAAACAACTACAAACAAGTTGATAATTCATACAAAAGGGGTTCAGGGGGGTTGGGAAGTTGCAAAGAGCCTATGCTTAGGCAAAGGTGAGCTTTAGGCATGCACAACAATAGAAGGTGATGGCATGCCTAAACCTACAAGAACACACAATAGTAGAGAAACATAGAGGTTAGGATCTCAGAGATCAAGCTTGAGTCATGGGCAGTAATATTCAGTACTGTCATACCTCAACAAACCATAACATCGAACACATTGGGGTGGGGGTTTAGGATTCATAATAAATTCAGAACAGGCAGAAGGAGATTATAGTATACTAAAATAAGTACAAAACTGAACACCAGTAATAGACAAACAAGAAGGTAAAAGTATTAAGTAAACATATTGTTGTGATGCTGGAATCTTAATCAGAACATACTAGTTCGGAGAAGCAGAATATAGTAAAAGCAGGTAGCAGGACTTGAAAACAGGCCACAGTACAAGTAGCAAGAGAGAATATTTTGAGTATGAGTGTCAGTTCAGAAGCTAAGAGTGTTCGTGTGTCCGTGTTAATGAAAGATCAAGGTATTTATAGTTTGAAAATAGGTAGAAAAGAAGGCAAGAATCATAGTTTAGCAGTAATTATAGAACTATGTACCAATTAAAAATCAAATCAGTATCAAGGATTTCCTTTAATTAAGGAGTTAAATTTAAACGGTAATGGACAGAAAATATTTAAGGAAGGAAATCAAGTAGGCATCTTGTGTAGAGTAGACAATTAGGGGTAAATATATAGGGGTTTAATTAAAGGAAGAATCTTTGAAATACTCGGTTAACCAAATAAGGTAAGAAAACAAAGTAAAGTTGCAGAATATGGAGACAATCAGCACATAGTAAATCAAGTAGTCAGGGATTTGAAATTACTGATTTGGGGAGAATAACAGGGGTTCCCATGAATAAACGAATAAACCAAGTCAGAAATAGGAGAATTGAAAGTCTAAGGAAAGTTTTCAAATCAACCCAAGAAACAGGGAAATCAGTAAAGCGAAACAAGGAAAGAGTCAATCACTTAACACATGAATGCAATCAAAATTACACAAGGAGGTTTGAAATCAGTCCAGAATTGAAGGTCATTTCAGAGGGAAATTCAGCATATAAAAGAGTGCATAAGTATTAGGCATGCAAGGCTGAATTTAGGACAAAGAGAAGCATCATGCAATCACAAAGTCAGTAAGTAGTGGACTATCGAAACATGGTAGTCACATAGGTCAATCTTAGTAACTCAGTAATAGAGAAAAGAAAGAGTATCCAATAGCATGTAAAGAGGTCAAATGAAAAATCCTTATAGTAGAGTTCCAATGGTAGCAGAAGGTCAAAATCACCTAAAGAAACAGAGGCTGAAAACAAAAGATTTCGAAATTCAGTTAAGCAACAGATGAAGCAACTTCAGAAACTCGAATAGGTCCAAAGAAATTAGGGTTTTGAAACCAGTCGAGTTCAGAGCGTGACTAACAAATAAATCACATAGCAAATAGTCTCCGAACTCGAATGAACCCCAAATTTTTAGGGTTTTGAACACAATCGAGTCTAGAGATGAAAAGCAAATAAATTAATCAAGTACTTAACGAAATAGATTCAGAAACCTCAAAAGAAACTAAGACTTTTAACATGCACACTCCAGTAGAAGAGAAACATAAAGAAACACAATAGAACATGTTTAAAATCAGAGAAAGCTTTGAAATGACTTAACAAAATCCTGAATCGGAAAAGATAAAAGGGGTTTCGAAGGTAAAGTTTTGGAAAGAAACCTTGAAAAACGTTTAGAAGTTTAGAGTAAACATAGATCTAAAATAGATCTAAAAGAAATCGGAGGAACCTCGAAGGTCAGGGTTTCAGAAGAAACCTAGATGGTGAGAAAGGCTTGGGAACCATCGATCTAAGCCGGAGAAGTCGAGAGTCAGGCTCGAATAGCCATGGCTGGCCGGAGCAAGGTCAAAGATGATCGGAGACAGCCATAAGAACTGGGATCGACCAAGGTCTGGACCAAATCTTTCCAGGATCTAGCCTTGAAAACATGATAATCGGGCACGTGGAAGCCAAATGAGGTAGATACAGGCCTTCAATGGCCTTGGAAGCCATTGATTTAGGTGGTTTTAGGGTGGAAGCTGAGGGAGGCGGCTAGGGTTTGAGAGGAGCTTGAGAGAGAATTGGGAGAAGGGGGGAATTCAAAGGCGGCTACAGATGAAAAATGATTAAAGTTTGGGGTAGTTCGGGGTTTAAAAATGGTAATGGAAATAGGGACCGTTGATCTGGGAGATCAACGGTTGAGATTAGAGAGGGTAGGTGGGCAACGGGTCTGGGCCGGTTTGAACAGGGTTTGGGTCAGGTCATTGGGTCTCAGATTGGGTTCAAATTGGAGGTTCAAATAAGGCTAAAATTGAAATAAACGGGGTTAGCATTTAAATAGCCATTTTCCCTTGTTCATTTTATAAAAAATAGTAAAATAATTTCTATAAATAAATTAAAGGTACTAAAATGATTAATAATATATAAGTATCAAATTAAAAATATTGGAGTTAATTTTTTATAGACATAAACATAATTAAATCTAAGAGAGGCTAGTATTGCAATTATATGCAATTTAGCCTTAAAATACTAAATAACTTTGTAAAAATATGTAAAAGTTATCTTAGCTATATTTTAGTATAAATGTGAGAGTCTGATAAATGAGTCACTAAAAATGATAATTTTGGGAATAATTATTGTGCTTTTCTGGATAAAATAAGGTAATAAATTGATTTAAAAATTAAGGAAAATATAATAAAACATTAAGGAAAAATAATAAAACATTTGGATATACTTATATATGCATACATATTCTATTTTGAAAGTATTTTGCATATTAAAAAATATACAGGGAAAAATTGGGTATCAACACTCCCTAGTATGAGCACTGCTCGGGGTCTGTTTGAGACCCTTGTGAACTCTGACACACTAGGATTTGGGGTCTTTTAGCCACTCTCTTTACTACTAAGACCTCATCCATCCTTGACACTCAGTTCTTTCTTCCTACTGTCTACTGAATATGTAAATTGGTTGGTTTAAGTGATTCAATGTCTGGGTAATGTGGTCAATCTATGGCTGTTTGGTTTGGCTTGGATTCCTCTATGGTTTCTGGGTTGTGTTAATGCATATAGTTCCCTGCTGTAAATCTGGGTATGCTATGTATGAAGAGAGAGTTGTTAAAGGCCCAGGCAATGTTAGGTATTTCCTTTTGGGCCTGCTGTGGGCATACTATTAGTGCTACTATAATTTTGTAATTACATTCATCATTGGGTCTGTAATAACTTTGTAATAAACAATTGGGGATGTTAGTGAAATTGGAGGAATGGGTATACTCTAATATTTGCATGCAAGGGTAGAAAACATGCCTATAGGGTTCATATGATTTACTTCTTATCCAACCTTCTATATGTGCCATTCATTTCCACGTACACTGGTAGAGACCATACCTTTAGGAGACTCACACACTCACATAACTTGTCTACTATCAAAGCATGAGTTTGAATGTTATGTCTACTGCTATGTATTACTAGAAAACATGCCTATAGGAAACAAATGCCACTTAACTTTCTTTCAATTCGTATTACTATAACATATTCATTAGATACCATGCCTATATGATCACACTAACTTATGTTCCATTGATTTTCCCTAGAAATCATGTCTATAGGACCTTAATTAACAAATTAGCTATTGTTATTATCATATTGCTCTGCCAGATAACATGCTTATAGAGGTAAAATGTTACAAAATCAGGCTCGATTGATAATCGCTAGAGATCCTCCCTATAGGATACTGTTACCCGTTTAATTTCGTGCATGAGAAGGCTAGGCTCCCAAAACTGTTTTCATTGTTTAGTTACACCACTATTAGAAATCATGCCTATAGGATAATTCCACCTTTCTAAAATTGGTATCTATAAAATCAATGTTCGCAAATGGTCTACTGCCTTCTCATCTAAAATTAATAATATTATGTATGCACATTTAAATTCAAAGTCACATAGAAATCATGTCTATAGGGCTCAAGGATTTTAATTCTAAAACTATCTAATGTGAAAACCTGTTTCGCGTGCATTTGTTGCTTAAGTGTGGAGGCTAACTTGAGCCCTTCACTGCCCTTATATGAAGTCCTATGGGTTTTGTGTGTCGCCTAGTTTTAACAATTTGAGCAGCCTAAGTAAGGTCTAGAACCACCCAAATAGAGGTTCAATGCCTCCTGGACCATAGGTATGGGATGGGTAGTGCACGCATAGAGAACGACTTAGAATTGAATTAGAGCGCTTTTAGGTAAACAACTTTAACATAATAATCGGGTAGCAGGAGATGATAGTCTATGCCCACTGAATAATATGAGTAACCCCTACCTCAGGGGAGTTGCGAAGTATTATTTATATTGTACGAGATGATCCTTTAGGCTAAAAAACTTAGGACTCCCCCTCCTTTATATATTTGTTATTAGACCCAAATAGTCGTATCTCTATATCCGTACTAAGATTTGTACTAATCGTGTTATATTGAAATTCTTTGACCTTTATATTCCCTTTGTTTATTTGATCACTTAGGCTAATTTTAATCCACATAGTTTTAAGTTCGGTTGGGGTCCACAGTTGTGGACCTCGAGGAATGCCTAACACCTTCTCTTTGAGGTAATTTGAGCCCTTACCTGATCTTTGGTGTCATTGACTAGTCAAACAGAGTTATCTGCATAATAGGTGCCCTAACGCACCTGAAAAACCGTTAGGTGGCGACTCTTCTTCCTTTAAAACCCTATCTCTCATCCAAAAGTGTTGTCACAACGTCGAAACCCGCTTTTGCGAGAAAATGGGGCGCGAAAGCGTACACCGTGTAAATTGTGATTTAGTCAATTCCATGTAATTGTGTAGCTATCTTCTCTGAATATTTTCACTGTACTCTATGTGTTAGAGCACCTGAGCTGTGATTCATGCTAGAAATCATGCTTAGGCATATGTTGGTATTATTGGGACCTACTGAGGTCATTTCTGATGTTGAATTATATGTTTAAATTGAAATTTCATACTCAGTCATATTATTCATTGTATATCATATCTTAGTTTCTATTGTTATTTATTGGTACATTATATGATTATTGTTGGGCTAATTTCATGACATTGTGATCCCAAGAGACTGAAGAGATTGTTGATTGAGTGAGGCCGAGGGCTTGATTGTGAGTTTTATAAATTTATGCCTGGATCAGGCTTATTATAGTGCTTGAGCCGAAAGAGCCCCTCTAGAGTCTGTACACCCCCAGTGAGCGGAGTTGACATTTATATTAGGGGATGGCTCTTCCCTGGGCATGGATCTTGTCGAATCATTTATATTGAGGGATGGATCTTCCTTGGGCATGGACCTTGCCCCAACCATTTATATTTGGGGATGGATATTTCCCGGACAGGATTGGCCTTATACAGTACTGAATGACTGACTGTCAGTTGATATATACATTTGGTATGGATCTTCCCTGGGTTGGATTGTCCATATACAGTACAGAGTGTGAGGTTTTATTTATGTTTGGTTGGGATGGATCTGCCATGTACTGTGCTGAGTATCGAGCGTGATGAGTAAGAGTGTGGGGCCATAAGATTGAGTACTCTAAGAGTGTGAGTATATGGTTTCATCACTAAGATGCATTTTGTTTGGCATGTGTATTTGAGATACAGGCATATAGATGCATTTCCTCAGGATACCAAATTTTTGTGACATTCATGATTTCACCTGCATAGTGGCATGTAGGCATAGAGATGTACTTTCCTCATGCTATTTGATAAAAAAAAATTAAGCATCTTATTTATTGTTGAAAGCCTTGGAAAAAATCATGATTTTACAAACTTACTCATATTTTGGTGATTTCGGTAAAGGATTTGGGTTTTCGCTGATATACTTGAAAAACATTCCTATTTTCCGGGACTGTGAAAGAGCTAAGTATTTTATCTCTGAGTTACTTTTTTTAGAACTGTTATTATGTTGTTATGAACAGTTGTTGGCTATTGATGTTGGACTCCGACCTTTGTTCCAGCTTGTCACTACTTTCAACCTATGATTAGGTTTGTTACTTATTGAGTACATGGAGTCAGTTGTACCGATACTACATTTTTGCACCTTGCGTGCAGATGTTCGATGCTGATGTTGTTGTGTACGGCGGGAGCTAGATTTGAAGATGTACCTACGTTCCAGTTACAACTACCTCTTATTCGTGGTAGCTCTAGAGTTATGAAAAATCTGTTTGTACATTCAGACATATGATGTATTGTGATGACCCAAAAGGTCATCTTTTGTTTTAGAATCTGTTTCCGTGTTCTGAGACTTTGAAAAACCTCCTTTTATCTCTTCTCGATTTACGTGTGCAGTCCGAGTGCTATACCAGAAATCTTTTGTGTGAAAAATTTAAGAAATAATGATTTTAGCTTAAAAAGATGATTTTAGTTGACTTCGGTCAACATTTGGGTAAACGGACCCGGACCCGTATTCCAATGGTCCCAGAGGGTCCGTTGTAAAATATGAGACTTGGGCGTATACCCGGAATCGAATTCCGAGGTCTCTAGCCCGAGAAATAAATTTTTGAAGAAAATTATTTAACTAAAAATATAATAGTTTTTGGAAATTTAATAAGATTTGATCTTGTTGGTATCAGAACCGTATTTTGGTTTCGGAGCCCGGTACATGTTCGTTGTGGTATTTAACCTTATCTGTGAAATTTGGTGAAAATGGAAGAGATTTGATGTAATTCGGACCCTTGGTTGAGAAAATAGAAATTTTGAACTATCTTGAGAATTTCATGAGTTTTTGTGTTGAATTCATAGTACTGGATGTTATTTTGGCGATTTGATCGCACAAGCAAGTTCATATGATGTTTTAAGACTTGTGTGCATGTTTGGTTTAGAGCCCCGAGGGCTCGGGTGAGTTTTGGATAGGCTTCGAGGTGATGTTTGAACTTAGGGAATTGTTGGTATGCTTCATCTGAGTTGCAGGCCTCTGATCTCGCAATTGTGAGATCAGGCTTCGCATTTGCGAGCTTCACAGACTTGGCAGTTGTGAGGTTTCTATCACAATTGCGAAGGAGACCTGGGTCGGCATTGTTCGCAATTGTGAACATATTCTTTGCATTTGCAAAGAAGTCGGGGCAGGGGGAACTTCGCATTTGCGACAGCAGCAGAAATGGTGAAGGTTCGCAATTGCGACATCTGCAGCTGTTAAGGTGGGACTTAGATGAGATTTTTCACCTATTTTTCAATTCTCTCGAATCTTAAACCTCCATAGGCGATTTTTCAAAGAACTAAACTTCTCCAAATCATAGGTAAGTGATTTCTACTCATTTCTTTTAATCTATTTCATCTTTTTGCAAGATTTCATCACAAAATCTAGGGATTTTCATGAAAAAATTGGGTATTTTGGGTAGGATTTAGGAATTTCGAAATTTGGGGATTTGGACCTCAATTTGAGGTCAGATTCCAAAACTAATTGTATATCTGGGCTCGGGGCTGAATGAGTAATCAGATTTTTGTCCGAACTTCGGAGTTTGACCAAGCGAGCCCGAGTCGATTTTTGACTTTTTGGGGAAAATATTGGGAAATATATGATTATGCATTTGGGATTATTTTCTTTAGCTTTTATTGATGTTATTAAGTTAATTATGGCTAGATACGAGTGAATATTTGGTGGAATCGAGAGGTAAAGTGGTGATTGAGCTTTGAAATACTCGTTGGCTTGAGGTAAGTATTTGGCCTAACCTTGACTTGAGGGATTAGGGACCTCGACCTATTTGCTATGTGAAATTCTATGCGTGTGGCGTATAGGTGTGGTGATGAGTACCTATGCGCCACCAAATTATCATTTTTAGCTTGCTCCTTTCCCCGTTTCCTAATATACTGTTTCTTTTCTTAATTGGTAGTTACTCATAATTATTTCCATGTCTAATTGCTTCGTATTAACTGTTGTTTCCTCTATTGAAGTACAAATTATTTCATAGTTTCATTTTATTTCCTCGTTGGTTAGAGTTGGTTGTTGGAGCTTCATAGTATACTTTGGGTGGTCGCGCTGAGTAGTTTTAACTGTTGAAGCTTCGTAATGGCATAGACTTCCCGTTGTTATGATTTAAGATATAAATGTTGTGGAAGGTTTTAAATTAAATTGTGAAATGCCTGTTCTTGTGTTGTGATTGGTACTGATATGTTGGGATCGGGTTACACTCCATAACAGGAAAAATAAGGGTGAAATGTGATTGTCTGGTGGGATCGGGTTGCACGCTGCAACAAGGAGTAATAAGAGTGGACATGTGAGACCGGGTTGCGCTCCGCAACAGGAGGAATAATGGTGATATATGTTGAGGAGTAATAAGGGTGGACTGGTGGGATCGGGTTGCACGCCGCAACAAGAAGTAATAAGGGTGAATATTAATACTGTTATTGTTTATATGGTGGGATCGGAATGCACGCCACATCAGTTATTGTTTTAGTATTAATTTCTACTGAAGTTCATTACTAAGATGTTGAAACTCCCTAAGGATTGGTTATAGCTGAGTACTGGTAGAATGACTAGTTTCTGTATTCATTTAATGCAAATTTCTATTATATTTCATTCCGTATTTTCTTTCTGCTTTAGTATAAATTGTTGCAGGTTGCATATGTTATGATGCCCCGCCGTAGCTTCGTCACTACTTCATCGAGGTTAGGCTCAGCACATACCAGTACATGGGGTCGGTTGTACTGATACTGCAATTTATACTTCCTGTGCAGATTTCAGAGCTAGTGGCTGATCAGAGTTCGAGGTTGCTGCCTTCAGTCCACAGGAGACCCAAGGTATTCCTACAGGCGTCTGCAGGCCCTGGAGTCCCCTTCTATCTTTACTGCATTCTGTTTTACTTTTCCTCTGAGAGAGATGTATATTTTTCTTTCAAACCAATACTTGTAGTATTCGTAGACTGTTCGTGAGTTGTGACACCACTTCTGGGTGGAATTTATTACGGTTTCCGTTATTAGCATAGAGACAATCATTTAAAGTGTGTACTTCCGTATTTATTTCCACTGATTTACTTTTGTTAAGTTTTAAGTATTAAAAGATAGAGGAAAAAGGTGAAATGTTCGGTAACATTGGCTTGCCTAACGAGTACAACGTTAGGCGCCATCACGGTCCCGACGGTGGGAAATTCGAATCGTGACATGTATTTATTTCCTACTAGCTTTGTAAACTCTAAATCTTAGGCTTGGCACTTACTAGTACATGGGGTCGGTTGTACTGATACTACAATCTGTACTTCCTGTGCAGATTTCAGAGCTACTGGCTGATCAGAGTTCGAGGTTGCTGCCTTCAGTCCACAGGAGACCCAAGGTAGTCCTACAGGCGTCCGCAGGCCTTGGCGCCCCCTTCTATCTTTACTGCATTCTGTTATACTTTTCCTCCGAGACAGATGTATATTTTTCTTTCAAACCAATACTTGTAGTATTCGTAGACTGTTCGTGAGTTATGACCCCACTTCTGGGTGGAATTTATTACGGTTTCCGTTATTAGCATAAAGATAATCATTTAAACTGAGTACTTCCACATTTATTTCCACTGATTTACTTTTTTTAAGTTTTAAGTATTAAAAGATAAAGGAAAAAGGTTAAATGTTCTGTAACATTGGCTTGCCTAGCGAGTACAATGTTAGGCGCCATCACGGTCCCGACGGTGGGAAATTCGGATCGTGACATGTATTTATTTCCTACTAGCTTTGTAAACTCTAAATCTTAGGCTTGGCACTTACTAGTACATGTGGTCGGTTGTACTGATACTACAATCTGTACTTCCTGTGCAGATTTCAGAGCTACTGGCTGATCAGAGTTCGAGGTTGCTGCCTTCAGTCCACAGGAGACCCAAGGTAGTCCTACAGGCGTCCGCAGGCCTTGGCGCCCCCTTCTATCTTTACTGCATTCTGTTATACTTTTCCTCCGAGACAGATGTATATTTTTCTTTCAAACCAATACTTGTAGTATTCGTAGACTGTTCGTGAGTTATGACCCCACTTCTGGGTGGAATTTATTACGGTTTCCGTTATTAGCATAAAGATAATCATTTAAACTGAGTACTTCCACATTTATTTCCACTGATTTACTTTTTTTAAGTTTTAAGTATTAAAAGATAAAGGAAAAAGGTTAAATGTTCTGTAACATTGGCTTGCCTAGCGAGTACAATGTTAGGCGCCATCACGGTCCCGACGGTGGGAAATTCGGATCTTGACATGTATTTATTTCATACTAGCTTTGTAAACTCTAAATCTTAGATGCTCATGATTTGTACTACCAGTCCTTAGGAAGTTTTTATATAAAAGCAATTGTACTATCATTTTTTTTGTCACTACCCAAAAAACTGACCCAGTCGTGATGGCACCTATCGTGAAACTAGGCCAGCTGACACAATCCCCGAATCAACCATTATTTAATAAAAGTCATTTTTATACCATTTATTAATCAATAATCTCATGATGTAAGTCTAAATGAACAGTGCAGAATAAATACATAAGCCCAACATCAGGGTGTCACTAGTCATGAGCATCTACTACAATTGTCTAATAACATAAAGACCAACATGGCCGGGAAAATCACAAGAATACATTAAGGAAGAATAAGGAAGGAGAAAAGCAGAGCTGCAATCGCCAGGCAGCTACCATGCAAACTCTGATGAACCTGCCACCGAGCTCATAAATACCTGAATCTACACACATGGTGCACGGAGTAATGTGAGTACGCAAACTCAATAAGTAATAAAAGTAAATAAAGACTGAGCAGTAAGAAATCACGTAAACCACGTCATAGCATCACATCGGTTACAGTATGTTCCCAAAATAGAATACCATTTAAATCATTTCGTTAAATTTCCAACTTCAGTAAAATCCTTTAGAAAATTTCTTTCTGACCTTTTCAATAGAGGTTTAATGAAATATATATAGTGAAAGTGATGAAAATCATAATCGGCTCCTCAGGCAAAACATAGTTCGTATACAGCCCCTCGACAAACAAAAATTCATAACCATTTCATAACTTAAAAACTTCGGTTTAAATGAAAGTTGTTTAAAGCATTTGTTCAACATTTTCAATAGAGGCTCAATCTAAAGATGAGTGAAAGCAGTAATTTAATCAACATATTCAACAGAAACTCACTTTAAGGAGGAGTGAAAGACAATAAGTTCATAAAAAGACCCCTCAGGCAACGCGTCACTCGTATATGTGTATATATATAGCCCATCGGGCAAGCCACTCAGTCACTCATGACTCAACTCTCAGTAATCAGTGCTCACACTCAACACTCACGCTCAATAGGTACCTTATCATAACCGCTGCGGCGTGCAACCCGATCCATATATATCGTCGACTGCGCTCACCGAGGGTGTGCAGACTCCGGAAGGGCTCCTACAGCCCAAGCGCTATATCGCTGCGGCGTGCAGCCCGATCCATCCATCCTGCTACGGCGTGCTCTCTATATATATATATATATATATATATATATATATATATATATATATATATATATATATATATATATATATATGCTGCGGCGTGCAACCCGATCCATAAATATATAATCCTCCCAACCAGGCCCTAGTTCTCGCTCAGTCATTAACCTCACAATCAGACTCTCGGCCTATCTCAGTCATCAACCTCACAATCAGGCCTTCGGCCTCTCTCAGTCATCAACCTCACAAGCCACTCAGACTATTAGTAAAATAGGGCGTCCATCTCAAAATATCATTTATAGTATCAACATTTAGTAAATAAGGTTGAGTTAAGAAATCAATAAAACACAGCATGAATGAGTACAATTATTATGTCAAAATAGTGAGGGACAGTAGTTAAAAAGCCCCATAAGGGTCCAAAACAGTTGGCACGAGGCCCAAATATGGCATTCCACCCACAACATAGCAATACTTTTCAAAACGCAATGATTCCAAACAGCTTTCAATCAAATACGCGACTTAACAGTCGTACGGAACAGACCAAGTCATAATTTCCAATGGTGCATGACTTCACGCTCGTCATTTAGCATGTTCGTCACCTCAAAGTAGCATAACGATGTCGAATTCGGGGTTTCATACCCTCAAGACAGCATTTACAATCATTACTTACCTTAATCCGATCCAAACTTTAGCCCGCGATGCCTTTTCCTCTCGAATCAGACTCCAATTGCTCCGAATCTAACCAAAATCAGTTCCACATCATTAATACACGCTAAAGGAACAAAGGCCAAACGAAAATAATCGAATTAACTAAAAAATCTTGAAATTGGCCAAACCCAATTCCCTGGCCCACGTCTCGAAATCCGATAAAAATTACATCAATAGAATCCTCATCCTCCCATGAGTCTATACATACCAAAAATATCAGAATCGGACCTCAAATGGCCCCTCAAATCCCCAATTCAACTCTCCAATTTTTTTTCCCAATTTTCATTACAAATTCCCAAATTAAATGATAAAATTAAGACAAAATCATGGTATTTAACCAAATTTGGGTGAAGAACATTGTGAGCACGTGATTTTTGCCATACGGTAACTACTCCCAAAAATTCAAAATAAAATAGTTTTGTGTTGTTTGTGATTTATTTGTATTTGTCTGTGCATGTTTATTTTTACTTAAATTAAGAAAAAATACAAAAAATATGTTGCCTGTGCATTTAGGATTTAATTTTACAATTTAGGAATTAATTAAACAATTTATTTTATTTTACAAAATGAAAAAATCACAAAAAATAATGTACTTTGCATTTTTAGCATTTAAATTGTGTGATTTTATTTTTATTGGTGTTTAATTTCGTGTGATAATTATTATTTAAGAGTTAACTAGTATTCTAAGTCAACCTTAGTGTTATAATTTGAGTTAGGATTTTTGGTTTTAATTTTGAAGACAATTTAGGAAGAAAAAGAATTAATAAAAGAGAAGAAAATTGGAATTGGGGCCAAATTCAATGTAGTTTAAGAAGCCCAAACAATTACCCAGCCAAACCTGCCCGATCTAGCCCAAACCCGTGCCAAAAATCCGATCCATCCCAGGCCATCTCAAATGACGCCGTTTCAAATGGCCTGTCGATCCAGGCCATTCATTTCATCTAATCCAACGGCCACAGATCGCCCCCATATGCCCCGACCCATTCCCATCCAAAGACCGATCCGGTCTCGAGGTAAACGAAATGATGCCGTCTCATTAAGTGAATGTATTCAAGCCGTTGATCGTGAATGATCCAATGGCCAAGATCCAATCCCCACCCCACTATATATTCCTAAAAATTCACCCCACGCCCCCCAAGCCATACCCCCCCTTCGCCTTCATCTCTAACCTAGAGACAGGCCCAACAACCTCCGCCTTCAACCACCGTGCTCCGCCTACTGAAAATCGCCTCATGGCGGTTCCGGTGGTCCAAACGACCCCAAAATTACACCACAGCCTCCCCACGACATCCTCTTTCCATATCGCGAATCAGTTTTCTTCGAATCAGTACCAGACGCTTCGAATCTTCAATCGAAGATTCGAGCAAAACCCTAGCTTCCCCAATAGCCCCCAAACTCACACCCTGTGATCTCCTGGACCCCCTCACCATGAATCCTTGATCAATTCTTTTCAAATCATCATGGGGTAGCTCGGATTCCAGATCGAAGTTAGGCAGGCCAGGTTCCATGAATTTTGAGTCAGAGACTGACATTAGCCATGCTGTTTTCCTTCGAAAACACATGGTTAAAGTCCGTCTTGGCTTGAAAGTGGGAAGATCCTCGAGGTTTTTAATCGAGTTGTGATTTGGGTAAGTCTTTTACGTCCAGTTTTGATTGTTCACTCTTGTAGTTCCGTTTGTTTACTCTGTCCCTTCCTTTTCTATAAATTTGCATGAAGTTCTCGTTTGAATTATGGTCAGTAGTCTAAGTTCCAATTTGGGCCAGTTTGCGAGTTGAATTTTTCAAGAACTGGTCTAATTTGTGTCCGGTTAGTTTGGTTTAAGGTCAGGCTACCAATTACTTTGTCATTATGATTCCTTAATCAGTGATGTTGGCCTGTACAATAGACCTAATGCTTAGGAAATGGTTCATGATTGTTTGAATCTAGACTTGTGCTATTAATCAGGTTTCTTTTCATGACACTTGTTTTGCCTCATCTCTAATTGCAGGCTCATGTTGAGAGTAGTTGTGTTTAGTCAAAACTGTTGTGAATTAAAACTTGTTCTATAGTGTGTGATTCCCTTTGTTTGCAATTCATACTGTCGATTACTTGCCTAGTTGGTCATCAGGAGGTCTACTGGTCTTTCAAATCTGAAGTTTTGTAATCTGTCCAGTTGAGTTAGGAGTCAGTTGTTAGGAATTTGATAGTTTGAATTGGTTATAGCTGAAGGGTTTGGTACAGATTGAAAGGGGTTCATGTAGGATAATAGTTTAGGGCATCAGGGGGTAATTTGGACTTTAAATTTAAGTGTTCTGTCCAGTAAGTGCTAAGGTAACATTAAATTAATGCATTTGTTTAAGTACTAATGGGGAACAAAATATAATGGTAGGGGAAGGCTTAAAAGAGATTGATTAAAATATGTTATACATGCCTGTTTGAACATTAAATAAGGAAAAGACAAGGGGTAATGGGGAAAACATACTCTAGTGGGGTACTAAAAGAAGATCACGGGCAGAATTAGTTAATAAAAATTCTGCCTAAGTGCTCTTTAGAGCTGACAAGGTCAGTGTTTGGGTATAAGTGGAGAGGACTAGGAATCAGTTTGGAAAAAGTTTTTTTGGAGAGTTTTTCTAAGGTTTCAGTTCTTAGGGAGCATTTTGAAAACTTTGAGGGCATTCAGTTCTAATTTGAAACATACAGAGAATTTGAGATGTCAATTTTAAGAGCTTTTTTTTGAGAACTTTCAAATTGCTAGCCACTGGAGTCAGTAGTGTTTTCTACTTGGTTTTCCAGTAGACTTTTGGTTTCAGTCGAGACATTCTCGGATCAGTTTGAGCGTTTTGTTGCTGTGGTATGTTTCTAGGGTCAATTTGAAGGTCATTTGGGTTTATTCGAATCAGTTTTGGGTTAATCTATTTATTTTGTTGGTTCAAAACATTTTTGAACTCTTCCTGGATTGATAAATATATTTCTGGAATGAACTGATGTGTTCGTGGTTGTTTGAACTCCAAATCTGCTGTTACACTTGCTGTTCGCTGCCACTGATTTTCTCCTTCTTCATTGTTATAACTTTCAGGTACACCTTTGGATCACCCTGATGTAACTTTGAGTTGAGTTAAAATAGAAACACTGGCCATATTCGAGTTCATCTGGATGCTGTCAATTGATTTATCATTTGATAGTTCCTAGTTAAATGCTTAGTATTTGTTTTTGCATCATTAGAACAACTGTTTGGATTATATGTTGTATGGACTATTCTGGACTATCTTAGCTTACTAGTTCATTCAGTATTACCAGGGTAGTATGGTATAGCTTAATTCAATTCCAGTAATTCATCTCCAGTAGTTATAAAATCGATCCAAATAGTTTTATATGTTAAAAACAGGTTCGGCGGGTTTTGTTGGCTGTAGTGGGGTGTGATGCAGCAATTTGCACTAGTTAAATGCAGGACGTGGTTCCATATTTTTCTTGGTAGTTTATGGTAGGCAACAGTTTGAATTTCATGTCTATTTGTTCTAGGTCCCGATATATTGACAAAAGAAATGCGAGTTTACTTTTTTTTAAATTTTTTTTAACTTGAGGTGCTATGATTAGGACATTATGTTAAATAATAGGTTGAATCAAGGTTACTCGTTACAGTACTGATAATATTGAAGCATGCCCATTTCAATTTAAAGTTCTGATTAATTAGCTAGTTTCCATTTGCTGAGAATATGGTAGTTAATTAATGTTGGGGTGTCTCTTTATAAACGTCATGTTTCCGGTAAATCAAAAGTTTCTTCAGGAATTTGGGCTCACTCTTAGGCCCAGTTGAGAGATGACCCAGTCTCATCCCTGCATCCCCATTCATTTCAGTTTTGACTCGCCTTATTTGAGTGCTGCATTGAGCAGTCAATAGGATTCGATCCCTCTCCGTCATTGGGCTTGTTCTGCTTTTCCAGCATGGGTTGACTTCAGGCCCAAATGCTGGAATCTAATAAAGATAATTTGTTTTAATTCAAGAAATTTTTGATATCGTAGTAACGATACATGGACTTGTTAAAATAATGAGGACCTTTTTCTTTTACTTTAGAGACAAACAAAAATATGTAGAAAATCATAGTCGCTTGTAGGTTTGTCTTTTAAAATAATAGATGAGACGAGCCTCGCTAAATAAAGCTACAAATTTTGGGGCCCTCAATAAATGGTTAAAAATGAAACATTTAGAATTCGGGATGGGCCGTTTAGTGAATTTCACGGCCCTCCCCAAAGATAATAATGTGCTAATCATTCTAGACGCGCTTTTGATAATTTACTTTCTTAAACTCGGGTACACATTTATGTAACCCAAATCCAAATTTTAGCAGAGTTGAAATGTGTCAATAACCACGGGTGCATTGATGTGATGTGGTTCGAGATGTATTTTCACGACGTTGCAACTCTCGTTAAAAAATAATAATAATAAAAGCGGTAAAAAGTTAAAATTTGCACATAGGTTCAACATGTATTAAAATCAGATAAATAAGCCGAATATGACAGTTGAGCGACCGTGCTAGAACCACGGAACTCGGGAATGCCTAACACCTTCTCCCGGGTTAACAAAATTCCTTACTCGGATTTTTGGTTCGCGGACTGTAATACAGAGTCAATCTTTTCCTTGATTCGGGATGCAACCGGTGACTTGGGACACCATAAATCTCCCAAGTGGCGACTCTGAATCTTTAAATAAAATCTCGTTTCGATTGTCCTTTAATTGGAAAAACTCCATTACGCCCCTGCGGGCGCAGGTAAAAAGGAGGTGTGATAGCTCTGGCGACTCTGCTGGGGATTGGACCCAGAATCTCTGGTTCAGGGTTTAAGAATTCGAGCTTAGATAAATTGTTATATTTGGTTTTAGGTGATTTTTTACATGTTTGGGCCTAATGTGCTAAATGATGCTTTTACCGCTTTAATAATATCTGAACTCTATATAAACTGTGCCGAAACCCTTCTCTTCTTACCTCCAGGGATGTGCTTACTGGTTGAGACTCCCTATTCTGTTAGTGTTATACCCTGAAATAAGAAATAGGCCGGACAAGTTACAAAGCCGGACGATCTCACGGGTCCCCGGTACGTTGCCCCCTCCTCGACTTGAGTTATCCGCTCGGGTACACAATTTATAACAAATACCTAGGCTTTGAACCTAGAATAACGTGACTTCATGCCGGATCCCTAGTAGGAACGATTATTTGCATCATGTTGCATTTGACTTAGGGGACTCAACACAGGGGTTGGGTCCGTCTAGGACTAGCAACCTGAAATGAAAAGACCATCCTGATGCATCTTATTTGTTTTCCGCGCATTTATTTGTTTCGGGCCTGCATGCTGACCGGTTTCTGAATATCAGGAAAATTGAAAAAAAAAGAAATAACAGTATAGAGAGTTGACTGCCTAGTTTTAGAAAACCAACGCTCGAACGCTGTCGAAACTCTGCCGAAATAAATATTTTTATAGTTTGTTTCACTCAAAAGGGTCTTGTTTTCAAAAATAGTTTATTTTCCCGAACTATGCCGGTTTGATTCTCACAAGGTGCGGGATACATAGGCAACCCTCATCGGGTCCAACCTCCCTTTTACAAAAATGTCAAAATTTTTGTCATAAATAAGTCGGGTGACGCCATTCTTGCTTAAAATAAGCTGAATGTACCCAAAAGGGCACCGGAAGGCTATTTTCGCAAGAACAGCCACCCTGAGTCATTTTTAAATGGTTTGCGGGCACAACCTTAAAATTTTCCTCCCGGAAGCGCTGAAAGGCCGTGTTTTCAACCGGGTCTTTTATTTCAATTTGAAAAAAAAGAGTCAATAATAAATCGAGTAATGCCATTTTTGGCGAAAATAGCCGAATGTTCCCGAAAGGGACGCCGGAAGGCTGACTTTGCATAAATGGCCATTTTTAGTCATTTTTGGATTTTGACCGGTTGACTCACCCAGCCTTAAAATCTTCATTCCCGAAGTGCTGTAAAGCCGTGTTCGGAACCGGATCTTCCTTTTAATCTGTGAAAAATTAAAAATAGTCAATTTGTTGAGTCAAATGAATTTTATTTCTTAATCACCTTAATAAATGTGCAGGATGAGCACGATGCAAAATGAACCTTTTTCAATAATGACTAAAATCCCTTTCGAGTTGCGGCTATGGTGGGATGATTTAGGTGGTAAGGGGCAAGATGAGGTCAAGAAATATCTAAAAGGTCTTACGGGTTTATTGGAAATCCAGCCTCGGGGGATATCATAAGAGCTTTGGTCACCTACTGGGACCCGACACACAATGCCTTCCACTTCCCCGATTTTGAACTCACCCCGACTTTGAAGGAAATAGCCGGGTACATCGGAAATGCTGAAGTTCCGAAAAGGCAAAAATACCTGGTTGCTCCAAGAGCTGTCACCGCGCATCGGTTTTTAGATTCATTAAAGATACCCAGGACGGTCCATAACCCAGATTTGGCCACGGGTTATTGTAATCCGCGCTTCATATACGACAGATACGGTCATGTCGGAGGATTCAACAATCCGGGTAACAAGTTATGCAGCAAAAGTAACCGTCAGAAATGGGATGAGCATAGATAAGTGGCTTTTATGATAACCTTTTTGGGCCTTTTGGTGTTTCTAAGGAAAGACGGAAACATTGATTTGAAAATAGCTGGGGTCGTCAGTACCCTGCTCACTCAAGATGAAAGCACTCTTGCACCTATGATAGTATCTGATATCTTCCGAGCTCTTACAGCCTGCAAAGCCAGAGGGAACTTTTTCGAGGGGTGTAACTTGTTGCTACAAATATGGATGACTGAGCATCTCTGCCACCGTTCCCAGCTCTTGAGTTATGGTTCCTCGAAGAAAACTTGCATAGAAGAGTTCTACACAAGAATCAAGGGGGTCAGTCTACCCGAAGGAGTTATGGCGTGGACATCATTCTTTCGAACCCTCACCGCCAGCCAAATACAGTGGACGCTAGGATGGTTGCTCGTTGATGAAGTCATATATATGCCGGCAGCTAGGACCCACTTTCTATTGACGGGGCTCAAGAGCATTCAGCCCTACGCGCCATATCGGGTTTTGAGACAACTCGGGAGATGCCAAACAGTGCCACAGGAGGAAGATCTTAGTGCTCAAGTAATTGAGATTAGCCCTGACAAACAGTTTCTTGAAGCAAGAGTCCGTCAAATTTGGAGTGAATGCCAATATTTAAAAGCAGATACTTGCGTGCAGGATTGGACCAAAGGCGAAGTGGCGCCAGGATACCTTGCTTGGTACAGGAGAGAACTTGAGCACGAAAGGCCGGCTAAAAGACCCCATCTCCAGGAGTTCGTCAAGGCGTCGCAAGAACAGTGGGATTGGTTGGCTAAAGAACAGGAGTACAGGGTTACAATAGGCAAGTTGGAGAAGCAAGTTATGGATTTGAAATTTGAGAAAGATTTGTATATCGCTGCAGATGAGGGAGAAAGGAGAAAAATAGCTCAGGAAAACGAGGTCCTCAAAACTCAAATCCAGGAAATGAAAATAGCAACCAGAAGCCAGGAGAGAAGCCGGGCTGATATAAGGCTCATAAACGGTCTAAAGAAGAAAGTCCTCGAGTATCAAGAAGACCTGGAAAAATCTAAAGCTGGTCTAGCGAGAATCCAGGTGAAATGGATAAAGAAGACAGAAGAGCAAGTACGGTTCATGCAACAAATGAAGAGGAGCGGATCTTCAGACAAGCCCGAGATGCCAAAACAGATAGGAAGCGCTACTATGATCTGATGGCCCGAATGAAGAAACAAATGAATGAGTTTCAGGATCAACTCTTTTACAACGCTCAAGTGCTGGGGATACGGAATCAACAAATAGAGCGATTGCTTATGGAAAGGGACAAAATCAAGGGAAGAATTGACGATATCGGGCACTACATCACTATAAAGTGCCTAGCTTGTGAGGATATGTCCCGTACCACCTTCTTTGCTTCAATAATGATTTATGTCCACCAGATCATGGAATATTTGAAAGATCTGCAAAGGGGACTTGCACCAAAGCCCGCGGTGAGGCCGAACGACACCCCGCGGGCGCCAAAATTCAAAACTTTGAGACATTCATAGTTTGAGTCTGTATTTTTCTTGTCTTCAGAGTCTATTGTCCGTGGGAGTTTGTATTTCCCTTTTTGCATAAAGTCTGTAGTCTGTATCAAGCCTGTCAGTTTCCTTTCAAAAATGTTTTGCCTTGTAATAAAATGTTTTGCTAATGAAGATTGAAAAATCCAAAAATGGTGTCTTTATTTTTTGCACTCGTGACAGAACTACGCACGGTCTGATTTATGCGGGGACATGATACATAGGCAATCTCTATAGGATTCGACCACCACTAAAAAAGAAAAAGGGGAAAATGAAAAAATAAATAAAGAATGAAGCTTAAAAGAAGGTTCACAATTATGAGAGGGTGGAATGACGCACGCAACCGAAGCAAATGCATGATAGAAGACGGTTAATTGCCTAGATGCATTGCATCCCAACGTGTAATTGCATATGTGTTAAACTCTAAAAACTAACAAGTTTGTTGATTTCCAGAGAATTCAAGCAATTAGTTTATTTAGAGGATACTGGCACATTATCATTACCAAACCAGATCAAAGGGACCAATACCAGAAATCATGTCTATTCCAGATGTCGACACTTGTGTTGAGGTAGAGGAGTTGGACGTCTATAAAATGAAAGAGGAGATGCTCAAGCTTAAGCAACAGATGGCCGAAATGTACCAAGCCTGGTCCAAAGGGCAATCACCGCCAGCTTACCCTGCTAACCCTGCTTTTACCCCACCATTAGCTCAGTCTCAGGATCATCCCACTATCGATCCAGGTTTTCCCATTTATCAACATTACCATGGCACTACTTCTCATACGCCACAAGCTCCACCACCAAAATCAATTCCATACCCTCCTCCACCAACCACCCCTGTCTTTGTGGCATCTCCACCAACTGCACTCCATAAATCCCCGAGTGAACCTGTGATCCAAGCGCAAGACAACCAGTATTATCCCCCGGAGCTTACTTTCAAAGCGCCTGAAGCCTATCCACATGATCCACATTCTGACCTACCGGGGAAAGCAGAAAAACCGGCCAGAAATCCTGAACAGGAAGAGATGTTCAGAAAAATGAAAAACATAGAGCAATCCTTCAGGAATGTGAGAGGGCTAGGAGGTCAGGTAAGCGTGGCTTACAAAGATCTGTGTTTATTCCCGAATGTACAACTACCAGCATGGTTCAAAATGCCCACGGTGATCCGGTGGCTCATCTGAAAGGTTTTTGTAGCAAGATGAGGGGAGCGAGCGGAAGAGATGAATTACTCATGGCGTATTTCAGCCAAAACTTAAGTGGATCGACATTAGAATGGTACACCAGACAAGATCATAGCAGGTGGTACACATGGGACGATTTAGCCCAAGCATTCGCTTGTCACTTTCAATATAATCTTGAGATCATTCCGGACCGACTATCCCTGACCAAACTGGAAAAGAAGCACAGTGTAAGCTTTAGAGAATATGGTTTCCGGTGGAGGGAGCAAGAAGCAAGGGTAGATCCCCCAATGAAAGAAAACGAGATGGTTGATTAGTTTTTGCAGGCTCTGGAGCCAACTTACTTTGGTCATTTGGTGTCTGCAATTGGCAAGTCTTTTAATGAGGTTGTAAAAATGGGAGGCATGGTCGAGGAGGGGCGTAAGTCCAACAAAATCATGAGCTATTCAGCGATCAAGGCAACCATTCAGGCCATCCAAAGCGGCACTGGGGGTGTACTTGGGAAGAAGAAGAAAGAAGATGTCACGACTATTGAGGCCGGAGCCTGGTTCGGATCTAGAGGCCCGTCACCCTACTATAGCCAACCACGACCCTACCACCAAAATTACCCCATACTCCATATAGCCCTCCACAATAATACTACCTACCGCCAGATCCCCATTTTTCCGTGTATCATGCACAAGCCTATACCCAAACCCCGGCACACGCACAATGGCGTACACCGACTCCACAAAATCCATACCCAGCTCCACAAAACACATATCCACTCCCAAGGGCCTACAGAAATCCCCCCGGGACAGGTTTCCGACCAAACCCAGCCCTTAAGAATGAGATGTCATAGAAGCAAAAGACTTTCACTCTACTGGGGAATCATATACCAGTCTTTTCCACAGATTGAGGCAGTTGGGCATGTTGAATCCAATTGAGCCTAAAATGCCAAATCCTCCCCCTAGAAATCTTGACCACTCGGTGAGTTATGAGTACTGTTCAGGGGCCCCAGGGCATGATACAGAGAAGTATTGGAAACTAAAAACAGTTGTGCAAGAGCTTATCGATACTCATCGGATCGAGGTTCAAGCCCCAGAAGCACCAAATATTAACCAGAATCCACTGTCAGCTCACCATGAGACACACATGATTGAGTTGATACACAAAGAGGGGGAGCCCAGGAAGCCCTCACAGACGGTAATGATGATTCGTTCCAGCGAAACCAGCTCAAAGGAAAAAGTAACCAGTGGGAAATCAGTAGTCCAGTTAAGAGGGGTAGATGATAAGCCAGCGGTGGTAGCCGAGAGAGGGTCGTCAAGCATTGTTGCAGTGAAACCAGAGAAAGTTAAAGTGGTAGTACCAGGGGTCGCAAGTAAACCTGTTGTGGTCGTGAAGGGTGCTCGCGCAGAGCCTGTTATTATAAAACTAGTAACTCAGCTTCCAGTAATCAACAACAAGGCTGTTCCTTGGAATTATGAACGGGTGATGGTGATTTACAAGGGGAAAGAAGTCAAAGAAGAAGTTTGTGAAGCGCAAGGTTTGACTCACTCAGGAAGGTGTTTCGCTCCCGAGGAATTAAGAAGAGCTAAAGATAATCCAACGTCGGTAAAGAAAGCGGTAACTAAAGAAGAGGCAGAGGAATTTTTGAGGAAGATGAAGGTGCATGACTATTCTGTTTTAGAGAAGTTGAGGAAAACGCCCTCTCAAATCTCGTTACTCTCGTTGCTAATCCATTCAGATGAACACCGCCAATCCCTGATGAAAATCCTGAATGAGGCCCATGTTCCCTACAAGATCTCGGTAAACCATCTGGAAAGATAGCCAACAAGATTTTCGAAGTAAACAGAGTCACGTTTTCCGATGATGAATTGCCGGTAGAGGGTACTGATCATAACAAAGCCCTTTACCAAATAGTGAAATGCGAGGACGCCGTGGTTACCTGGGTATTGGTTGACAATGGTTCAAGTGCGAACATCTGTCCTCTCTCCACTCTAAGCAAGCTGAAAGTAGAAGAGGAGAGGATCCATAAGAACAGTATCTGTGTGCGGGGATTTGACGGCAGAGGCAAAGACTCAGTCGGGGACATAATGTTGGAGCTGACCATAGGTCCAGTAGAATTCACAATGGAATTCCAAGTGCTGGATATCGCTGTTTCCTACAATTTTCTATTAGGGCGACTGTGGATTCACGCCGCTAAAGTAGTACCGTCAACACTCCATCAGATGGTCAAGTTCGAATGGGACAGACAGGAAATAGTTGTGCACGGCGAAGATAATTTGTGCGCTCACAGCAACACCATTGTATCGTTCATTGAAGTGGAAGATGACAAGGGACCATGGGTCTACCAAGTTTCTGACGCAATGTCAGTCGAGAAAGTTCCAGAAGGGAAGTGTATCCCAAGTCCAAATATAAACTCCGCATTAGTCATGGTAGCATATGAAATACTGAAGAATGGTTTTGTACCAGGAAAGGGTTTAGGGTCAGATCTGCAAGGCATCCAACAGCCCGTGTTTCTTCCTAAAAACTTGGGAACATTTGGTCTGGGATTCAAGCCCACAGTCGCGGACATAAAAAGAGCCAGGAAATTGAAACAGAGGGCATGGGTCCTTCCAAAGCCGGTCCCACATCTTTCTAGGTCATTTGTCAAGTCCAGTACAAGGAGTCGCCCAGTGTCAGTAATTCCCAGTTCTATGATTAATCCTGACAAGGAGTTGATTGAAAGATTTGAGAAGTTGTTCGATAGTGTGAACATGGTGGAAAGTAGAGAGGGTTCTAGCAAGGCGGATGTGCAGTTTGTGGGGCCAAAGGCAAAAATCAACAATTGGATGGCTACTCCTTTTCCCATTGGAGGGAGTTTTGGTAGTTGGCTCTGATTTTCCTTCCTGTTTTCTGGATTATTCTAGGGTTGTAGTCTAGATTTCTTTTATTTTTGTTGTGTTCATCAAAGTGTGAAACCTTGTTATCCCGTAATTCAATAAAATAAAAAGGTTCTTCTTCATTCCTTATTTTATTTTAATTTTGTTTTCTTCTTTTCTTTTTCTGTACAGTTCTCTTTATACTAGTCTTAATGACATGGCGTGCATAAGGAATCCTCAGCCCAGTCTTAAAAATCAATCTGATTCCAAAATGATAGTTCAAGAAGTAGATTGTGATTACGATTTAGAATATGATGATGAGGATGAAGCCTTCGAAGAAATTAGTAAGGAGTTAATTCACTTTGAAGAAAAACCCAAACCTAATTTGAATGACACAGAAGCCATCAATTTAGGGGACACAGACAATGTCTGAGAGACTAAAATAAGTATCCACCTCAAGCCAAAAATCCAGGAGGAGTTAATCAAAGCACTCATTGAGTACAAAGATGTTTTTGCGTGGTCATATGACGACATGCCAGGTTTAAACACTGATTTAGTGGTCCATAAATTGCCCACTTATCCAGCGTTCCCACCCGTCAAGCAAAAATTGAGGAAATTCAAAACTGATATAAGTGTGAAGATTAAAAAAGAAGTTACCAAGCAGTTGGATGCAAAGGTTATTCGGGTCACTCGATATCTTGTCTGGTTGGCTAATGTCGTGCCTGTACCAAAGAAGGATGACAAGATCAGAGTATGCGTCGATTACCGCAAAGCAAGTCCGAAGGATAATTTCCCACTACCCAATATCCACATTTTGATCGATAATTGTGCCAAGCGTGAGATCGGATCTTTTATGGATTGCTATGCCGGGTATCGTCAGATTCTAATGGATGAAGAAGATGCAGAAAAGACGGCATTCATCACACCTTGGGGAACTTATTGCTACCGGGTAATGCCATTTGGTTTGAAGAATGCTGGGGCAACTTATATGAGGGCAATGACTACTGTGTTTCATGATATGATACATAAAGAGATTGAGGTATATGTAGATGATGTGATCATAAAATCAAAGCATCAGGCCGACCACGTCGGGGATTTGAGGAAATTCTTCCAGAGGCTTCGCAGGTATAACCTCAAGCTTAACCCCGCCAAGTGTGCATTTGGTGTTCCATCTGGAAAACTGTTGGGATTCATAGTCAGCCGGCGAGGCATCGAGTTGGACCCATCAAAGATCAAAGCCATACAAGAATTGCCACCTCCGAGGAACAAGACTAAAGTGATGAGTCTGTTAGGAAGGTTGAACTATATCAGCAGGTTTATCACTCAGCTCACGACGACTTGAGAGCCTATTTTCAAGTTGTTGAAGAAGGACGCTGCGGTCAAGTGGACTGATGAGTGTCAGGAAGCATTCGATGAGATAAAGGGATACTGTCTAACCCGCCCGTGCTGGTACCACCAGAACCAGGGAGACCTTTGATTCTTTACTTGACTGTCCTGGAAAATTCATTTGGTTGTGTACTGGGGCAACATGACGCCACCGGCAGAAAAGAACAGGACATCTACTATCTTAGCAAGAAGTTCACAGCTTATAAGGTTAAGTACACTCACTTGGAAAAGACATGTTGCGCCCTAACTTGGGTGGCACAGAAGTAGAAACATTATTTGTCATCCTACACTACTTACCTCATTTCACGCTTGGATCCATTGAAGTATATCTTTCAAAAGCCTATGCCGACAGGGAGACTTGCAAAATGGCAAATTTTGCTCACAGAGTTTGACATAATTTATGTGACTCGGACTGCGATGAAAGCCCAAGCATTGGCTGATCATTTGGTTGATAACCCGGTCGATGAAGAGTATGAGCCACTGAGGACTTATTTTCCTGATGAAGAGGTGATGCATATTGATGAACTAGAATAGGCTGGAAAACCAAGCTGGAGACTCTTCTTTGATGGGGCTGCTAACATGAAAGGAGTCGGAATAGGAGCTGTGCTTATTTCTGAAACAGGGCATCACTATCCTGTTACGGCTCAACTTCGTTTTTATTGCACCAACAATATGGCTGAGTACGAAGCATGTATTTTGGGCTTAAGGTTAGCTGCAGACATGGATGTCCAGGAAGTCTTGGTCTTGGGAGACTCGGACCTTCTGGTACATCAAATTCAAGGAGAATGTGAAACGTGAGATCTGAAGCTCATACCATACTGACAATGCTTGTATGATCTTTGTCAACGATTTAGATCAGTGGAGTTCAGGCATATTCCAAAGGTCCATAATAAGGTCGCCGATGCTTTGGCTACCCTAGCATCAATGCTGCACCATCCAGACAAAGCCTATGTCGATCCTTTGCACATTCAAGTACGAGATCAACATGCTTACTGCAACATGATTGAAGAGGAATTTGATGGCGAACTGTGGTTCCATGATATCAAGAAATACATTAGAATGGAGATATACCCAGTGCAAGCCACGGGGGATCAAAAGAGAACGATTCGACGATTGGCGAGCGGATTTTTCTTGAGTGGAGGAGTTTTGTATAAAAGAATACCAGACCTGGGATTGTTAAGATGCATAGATGCTAGACAAGCTACGTCTGTCATGTCCGAAGTACATTCAGGAGTCTGCGGACCACATATGAGCGGACCACATATGAGCGGACCACATATGAGCGGATATGTGTTGGCAAAGAAAGTTCTCCGAGCAGGTTATTATTGGCTCACCATGGAGCGAGATTGTATTAGTTTTGTGCACAAATGTCATCAGTGCCAGATACACGGAGATTTGATTCATTCTCCTCCATTAGAATTACACCCATTTTCAGCGCTATGGCCCTTCGTCTCTTGGGGCATGGATATCATTGGACCAATTGAGCCAACAGCATCCAACGGGCGTAGGTTCATTCTGGTAGCGATTGATTATTTCACCAAATGGGTTGAGGCCAAAACTTTCAAATCTGTGACCAAGAAAGCAGTGGTCGATTTTGTTCACTCAAATGTTATCTGTCAATTTGGAATCCCAAAGGTGATCATCACGGATAATGGTGCTAATCTTAACAGCAATTTGATGAAAGAGGTATGTCAACAATTTAAGATTACACACCGCAATTCCACCCCATATCGTCCCAAGGCGAATGGAGCAGTTGAGGCAGCCAACAAAAACATAAAGAAGATATTTCGGAAAATGGTAGAAGGTTCGAGGCAATGGCGTGAATAATTACCATTTGCATTGTTGGGTTATCGCACCACTATCCGTACTTCAGTAGGTGCAACTCCTTATTTGTTGGTATATGGAACTGAAGTCGTAATACCTACGGAAGTTGAATTCCCGTCCCTTCGAATTGTCGCTAAAGCTGAGATTGATGATGATGAGTGGGTCAAAACTCGTCTGGAGCAGTTGAATTTGATTGATGAAAAAAGATTGGCAGCTGTGTGCCATGGTCAGTTATATCAAAAGAGAATGGCAAGAGCATACAACAAAAAGGTGCATCCCCGGAAGTTTGAAGTGGGCCAGCAAGTGCTGAAACGCATCCTTCCACATCAGGCTGAGGCAAAAGGCAAGTTCGCCCCGAATTGGCAAGTGCCATTCATTGTAACCAGAGTGTTGTCTAATGGTGCTTTATGTTTAACAGATATCGAAGGAAAATGCATCGACATGGCTATCAATTTTGACGCAGTTAAGAGATATTATGTATGATTTCTTTTAATTGTAATTGTTGTTTGTTTGCATTTGGCATGATATCGGAGAATGAAATGACGGAGGCAATTTGTTCTTCCATCCAAACACTTCAACCTTTGCTTCCTCTTTTGAGCCTTATTTATTCTTTCATACCCCTCTTTTGGAATCAGTAATGAAAATGAAAAAAAGGAGAAAAGAAAAATAATGATAATAAAGACAAAAGAAAAGTCACAAGAAAAACAAAGGAAATGGGAACTATGTTTGACCTGATTCCTCAAAAAGGATACATAGGCGCCTCACGGCTCGGTCATAGTGTAATAAGAATCAAAAATCCCCAAGCAAGAAAAATTGGGGCAGAAGTTGTATTTATAATTTTGGGAAAGAAAGTTGATTCCAAGAGTTGTAATGTTTTACTCATCAAAATTATTTTAAAATTTTCTTTAGCCATACACCAGAAACCCATATTGATGTCCAAAAGACCTCCCGATCAGTATCCGAGAAGTGCCAAGTCGGGCAAATGGAAGTCTGGAGTAACACTCTGGTCCCTAGTAGAAAAGAAATGAAATGAGAGAATCCCCAGCAGAAAGGAAATGAAATGAGAGAATCTTATCAGTAACACCCCAATCCCCAGCCGAAAAGAAATAAAATGAGAGAGTCTTATTGGTGAAAACCTTCACGGGCACCATAAGGCGACGAAAGTTGAGAGAAATAAAATGAGAGAGTCTTATCGGTGAAAACCTTCACAGGCACCATAAGGCGACGAGAGTTGAGAGAAACGAGAGAGTTTTATTAGTAAAACCCCCTCGAAGGGCTCTATAAGGCGACAAGGAATTGAAAGTGGGCAAACGAGGTAAGGTTGACAGAAATGATCCGTCGAGGCATCAAGCAAAACAAAGATGTTGATTCGGCAAAAGAGTTGGGTGGCGGGACCTTTTAAAATGCAAAGTAAGGTCATCAGAAAGGTTAAGTGATATAATAGACTGGGTTGATTAAGCCAAAATGCATGACATGATCATTGAGATCGGTTATACCATTCAGATAAGTCCTTTTCCTTTTTCTCTTCAAACAATTCTTTAGGAAGAGTTTTCTTTTTATCTTTTGAAGTCATCATCTTTCATTTCTTTTGGTTAAAGATTTTTATAGTAGTTTGTTTTTAAGAAGGATTTTCAAAGCCAACTACCAGTCGCCAACATGGGGCAAGGCAAATGGGGATAAGACAGGCCGAAGATAATGTGACGGGACAAGAAAGACGTCATTATAAGACCAAATGACGGATTGCTCTAAGATGTCATGGAAAGTATGGAGTAAAAGTGGAAAACAACGGTCGAGAAGTGGGTGGATACAGAAGCATCAAGAAGGTCGAAAGTTATCAGCCAAATTTCAAGACGGTCGAACAACGCAGAGCATGGAAAAAAGAAAAGGGAAAACCATCCCCAGCAGGAACGTACCCCACGTTTTAAACTAACAAATTTTCTTTGATTTGAAGCAGGGACAGGAAATGTTATTGATGATGGAAAGACATGCCACATGAAAGATTGTCAAATTGGGGTAGAAAATTTTCTCTCATTTCGAAAATTTTCTGGAAGTCTAACACAAGTTTTGAGGGAAGCGGTATCCCCAGCAGTTTTCGGGAGAAGGTAAAACAAGTTTTAAAGAAAGCAATTTCAGGAGGAAGATAATACAAGTCTTAAGGGAAGTAGTTTCAGAGGAAGGAAAACACCAGCTTTAAGGGAAGTAGTCTTTGAAGGAGGAGAATAACATATTTTTGAATGAAACACTGGTGTTATCCCCAACAGTCTTCAGAGGAATGAAACACCAGTTTTGAGGGAAGCAGTTCTGAAATAAGATGAATCAAGTTAGAAGGAAAATGGTTCAGGAGGCAGGAAGGAACAACGGCAATAGAACGCATTTTAAGAAGTAGTTGAAGTCAGGAGCCCGCCTGGAGAATGGAGGTGTTATATTTTAAAAAGTAATTGAAGTCAGGAGCCCGCCTGGAGAATGGAGGTGTTATATTTTTAAGTTGTGTTGAAAGTCAGGAGCCCGCCTGGAGAATGGGGGTGTTATATTTTAAGTTGTGTTGGAAGTCAGGAGCCCGCCTGGAGAATGGAGGTATTATCTTTTTAAGTCATAATTGAAGTCAGGAGCCCGCCTGGAGAATGGAGGTATTATATTTTTAAGAAGTAGTTGAAGTCAGGAGCCCGCCTGGAGAATGGAGGTGTTATATTTTTAAGTCGTAGTAGAAGTCAGGAGCCCGCCTGGAGAACAGAGGAGTTACATTGTAAGAAGTTGTTGAAGTCAGGAGCCTGCCTGGAGAATGGAGGTGTTATATTTTTAAGTTGTGTAGAAGTCAGGAGCCCGCCTGGAGAACAGAGGTGTTACATTTTAAGAAGTTGTTGAAGTCAGGAGCCCGCCTGGAGAATGGAGGTGTTATATTTTTAAGTTGTGTTGAAGTCAGGAGCCCGCCTAGAGAATGGAGGTTGTTATCATTTCAAGTTGTAGACGAAGTCAGGAGCCCGCCTGGAGAATGGAGGTAATATATTTTTAAGTAGTCGTTGAAGTCAGGAACCCGCCTGGAGAATGGAGGTGTTATATTTTTAAATTGTGTTGGAAGTCAGGAGCCCGCCTGGAGAATGGAGGTTGTTATCATTTCAAGTTGTAGACGAAGTCAGGAGCCCGCCTGGAGAATGGAGGTATTATCTTTTTAAGTCATAGTAAAAGTCAGAAGCCCGCCCGGAGAACGGAGGGTTACAACAAAAATCCCCAGCATAAATTAAAGTCCAGAAGTCGGAAGGAAGGCAACACTAGTCAGAAGAAGGCAGTTTAATCTTCGAAGGAAAAATAATACGAAGCTCACAAAAAAGAAATAAGCAGTTCAAGTTCGGCAATCAAGAGAAAATACAAGTCAAGTCAGAAGTAAAGAAACATCGGAGGAAACACAAGGCAACAAGACAGTGAGGCAACAAGGCAACAACAGTCACATGACCAAGTTTGAGAATAAATCTTTGTAATTCATAGACTATAGTTTAGTTTAACTTCTTGTTCTCTTTTAGCATGGTGTAATAAGGAAGTCAGTAAGTAGCGGCAGCAGCAGCAGCAACAGCAGTACCAGTAAATCCACAGCTCCATGGTAGTCCCAGCTACCAAAACTTCCCGAACTACATTGACCTGATTCCCTTTTAGCCGGGGATATGTAGGAAACCCTTGAAGCTGAGGTTCAGTCAAATCTTTCAAAAATGCTTCATACGGAGTAGACGAGCGGGCAAAAATCGCTCGTATCCGCTCACTTTATCTTTGCACGAAAACTCTTCGTGTTTCCGGACAAAGAGGGGCAGCTGTGAGCACGTGATTTTTGTCCTACGAGAACTACTCCCAAAAATTCAAAATAAAATAGTTTTGTGTTGTTTGTGATTTATTTGTATTTGTCTGTGCATGTTTATTTTTACTTTAATTAAGAAAAAATACAAAAAATATATTGCCTGTGCATTTAGGATTTAATTTTACAATTTAGGAATTAATTAAACAATTTAGTTTGTTTTACAAAATGGAAAAATCACAAAAAATAATGTACTTTGCATTTTTAGCATTTAAATTGTGTGATTTTATTTTTATTGGTGTTTAATTTCGTGTGATAATTATTATTTAAGAGTTAACTAGTATTCTAAGTCAACCTTAGTTTTATAATTTGAGTTAGGATTTTTGGTTTTAATTTTGAAGACAATTTAGGAAGAAAAAGAATTAATAAAAGAGAAGAAAATTGGAATTGGGGCCAAATTCAATGTAGTTTAAGAAGCCCAAACAATTACCCAGCCAAACCTGCCCGATCCAGCCCAAACCTGTGCCAAAAATCCGATCCATCCCAGGCCATCTCAAACGACGCTGTTTCAAAAGGCCTGTCGATCTAGGCCGCTCATTTCATCTATTTCAACGGCCGCAGATCGCCCCCATGCCCCAACCCATTCCCATCGAAAAACCGATCCGGTCTCGAGGTAAACGAAACGACGCCGTCTCATTAAGTGAATTGATCCAAGTCGTTGATTGTGAATGATCCAATGGCCAAGATCCAATCCCCACCCCACTATATATTCCTAAAAACTCACCCCATGCCCCCAAGCCATAACCCCCCCCCACTTCGTCTTCATCTCTAACCTAGAGACATGCCCAACACACTCCGCCTTCAACCACCGTGCTCCGCCCACTAGAAATCACCTCACGGCGGTTCCGGTAGTCCAACGACTCCAAAATTACACCACAGCCTCCCCACGACATCCTCTTTCCAAATCCCGAATCAGTTTTCTTCGAATCAGTACTAGACGCTTCGAATCTTCAATCGAAGATTCTAGCAAAACCCTAGCTTACCCAATAGCCCCCAAACTCACACCCTGTGATCTCCTGGACCCCCTCACCATGAATCCTTGATCAATTCTTTTCAAATCATCGTGGGGCAGCTCGGATTCCAGATCGAAGTTAGGCAGGCCAGGTTCCATGAATTTTGAGTCAGAGACTGACTTTAGCCATACTGTTTTCCTTCGAAAACACATGGTTAAAGTTCGTCTCGGCTTGAAAGTGGGAAGATCCTCGAGGTTTTTAATCGAGTTGTGATTCGGGTAAGTCTTTTACATCCAGTTTTGATTGTTCACTCTTGTAGTTCCGTTTGTTTACTTTGTCCCTTCCTCTTCTATAAATTTGCATGAAGTTCCCATTTGAATTATGGTCAGTATTCTAAGTTCCAATTTGGGCCAGTTTACGAGTTGAATTTGTCAAGAACTGGTCTAATTTGTGTCTGGTTAGTTTGGTTTAAGGTCAAGCTACCAATTACTTTGTCATTGTGATTCCTTAATCAGTGATGTTGGCCTGTACAATAGACCTAATGCTTAGGAAATGGTTCATCATTGTTTGAATCTAGACTTGTGCTATTAATCAGGTTTCTTTTCATGACACTTGCTTTGCCTCATCTCTAATTGCAGGCTCATGTTAAGAGTAGTTGGGTTTAGTCAAAACTGTTGTGAATTAAAACTTGTTCTATAGTGTGTGATTCCCTTTGTTGCAATTCATACTGTCGATTACCTGCCTAGTTGGTCATCAAGAGGTCTACTGGTCTTTCAAATCTGAAGTTTTGTAATCTATCCAGTTGAGTTAGGAGTCAGTTGTTAGGAATTTGATAGTTTGAATTGGTTATAGCTGAAGGGTTTGGTACAGATTGAAAGGGGTTCATGTAGGATAATAGTTTAGGGCATTAGGGGGTAATTTGGACTTTAAATTTAAGTGTTATGTCTAATAAGTGCTAAGGTAACATTAAATTAATGCATTTGTTTAAGTACTAATGGGGAACAAAACATAATGGTAGGGGAAGGCTTAAAAGGGATTGATTAAAATATGTTGCCCATGCCTGTTTGAACATTAAATAAGGAAAAGACAAGGGGTGATGGGGAAAACATACTCTAGTGGGGTACTAAAAGAAGATCATGGGCAGAATTAGTTAAAAACAAATTCTGCCTAAATGCTCTTGAGAGCTGGCAAGGTCAGTGTTTGGGTATAAGTGGAGAGGACTAGGAATCAGTTTGAAAAAAGTTTTTTTTTGGAGAGTTTTTCTAAGGTTTCAGTTCTTAGGGAGCATTTTGAAAACTTTGAGGGCATTCAGTTCTAATTTGAAACATACAGAGAATTTGAGATGTCAATTTTAAGAGCTTTTTTTTGAGAACTTTCAAATTGCTAGCCACTGGAGTCAGTAGTGTTTTCTACTTGGTTTTCTAGTAGACTTTTGGTTTCAGTCGAGACATTCTCGGATCAGTTTGAGCGTTTTGTTGCTGTGTTATGTTTCTAGGGTCAATTTGAAGGTCATTTGGGTTTATTCGAATCAGTTTTGGGTTAATCTATTCATCTTGTTGGTTCAAAACATTTCTGAACTCTTCCTGGATTGATAAATATATTTCTGGGCTAAACTGATGTGTTCGTGGCTGTTTGAACTCCAAATCCGCTGTTACACTTGCTGTTCACTGCCACTGATTTTCTCCTTCTTCATTGTTATAACTTCCAGGTACACCTTTGGATCACCCTGATGTAACTTTGAGTTGAGTTTAAATAGAAACACTGGCCAAATTCGAGTTCATCTGGATGCTATCAATTGATTTATCATTTGATAGTTGCTAGTTAAATGCTTAGTATTTGTTTTTGCATTATTAGAACAACTGTTTGGATTATATGTTGTATGGACTATTCTGGACTGTCTTAGCTTACTAGTTCATTCAGTATTACCAAGGTAGTATGGTATAGCTTAATTCAATTCCAGTAATTCATCTCCAGTAGTTATAAAATTGATCCAAATAGTTTTATATGTAAAAAACAGGTTCGTCGGGTTTTGTTGGGCTGTAGTGGGGTGTGATGCAGCAATTTGCACTAGTTAAATGCAGGATGTGGTTCCATATTTTTCTTGGTAGTTTATGGTAGGCAACAGTTTGAAGTTCATGTCTATTTGTTCTAGGTCCGGATATATTGACAAAAGAAATGCGAGTTTACTTTTTAAATTTTTTTTAACTTGAGGTGCTATGATTAGGACATTATGTTAAATAATAGGTTGAATCAAGGTTACTCGTTACAGTACTGATAATATTGAAGCATGCCCATTTCAATTTAAAGTTCTGATTAATTAGCTAGTTTTCATTTGCTGAGAATATGGTAGTTAATTAATGATGGGGTGTCTCTTTATAAACGTCATGTTTCCGGTAAATCAAAAGTTTCTTCAGGAATTTGGGCTCACTCTTAGGCCCAGTTGAGAGATGACCCAGTCTCATCCCTGCATCCCCATTCATTTCAGTTTTGACTTGCCTTATTTGAGTGCTGCATTGAGCAGTCAATAGGATTCGATCCCTCTCCGCCATTGGGCTTGTTCTGCTTTTCCAGCACGGGTTGGCTTCAGGCCCAAATGCTGGAATCTAATAAAGATAATTTGTTTTAATTCAAGAAATTTTTGATATCGTAGTAATGATACATGGACTTGTTAAAATAATTAGGACCTTTTTCTTTTACTTTAGAGACAAACAAAAATATATAGAAAATCGTAGTCGCTTGTAGGTTTGTCCTTTAAAATAATAGATGAGACGAGCCTCGCTAAATAAAGCTACAAATTGCGGGGCCCTCAATAAATGGTTAAAAATGAAACATTTAGAATTCGGGATGGGCCATTTAGTGAATTTCACGGCCCTCCCCAAAGATAATAATGCGCTAGTCATTCTAGACGCGCTTTTGATAATTTACTTACTTAAACTCGGGTGCACATTTATGTGACCCAAATCCAAATCTCAGCAGAGTTGAAATGTGTCAATAACCACAGGTGCATTGATGTGACGTGGTTCGATATATATTTTCACGACGTTGCAACTCTCATTAAAAAATAATAATAATAAAAGCGGTAAAAAGTTAAAATTTGCACATAGGTTCAACATGTATTAAAATCAGATAAATAAGCCGAATATGACAGTTGAGCGACCGTGCTAGAACCACGGAACTCGGGAATGCCTAACACCTTCTCCCGGGTTAACAGAATTCCTTACTCGGATTTCTGGTTCGCGGACTATAATACAGAGTCAATATTTTCCTTGATTCGGGATTCAACCGGTGACTTGGGACACCATAAATCTCCCAAGTGGCGACTCTGAATCATTAAATAAAATCCCGTTTCGATTGTCCTTTAATTGGAAAAACTCTATTACGCCCCTGCGGGCGCAGGTAAAAAGGAGGTGTGACAAACACTTACCCCAATCAATCCTCTGAAAATCCCCTCAAAAATTGTCTTCTCCCGAGCTCCATAGCTCCAAAAATGAAAAAATGGTCGAAATCCTCGAAATAGAGTACTTTATAAGGCTGCCCAGGCTTCCTCTTTCGCGAACGCAGGACGACTATCGCGTCCGCGATGAATAAAAAATATCGGCTCCCAAAATGCTCTACGCATTTGCGGCACAAGCCTCACGAACGTAATACCTACTGGACAATGAACAAAGCGCGAAGCAAAGAACACAACATCAACACATCGCAAACGCGACACCCAAAGCGCAAACGCGAAGAACAGAATTCACCACCTCGAGAACAATCTTTGCGAACGTGAGTCCCTGACCGCGAAGGCGATGAAGAAAAATCTCTGCAACAAAAACCAGCAAAACTGCCAAGTCCAAAGTCCAAAAATTGATCCATTTACCACCCGAAACACACCCTAGGCCCTCGAGACCTCAACCAAACATGCCAACATATCCCATATCATTATGCAAACTTGTTCCAACCTTCGGAACGCTCAAAACAACATCAAAACACCAAATCATCATCTAATTCAAGCCTAAGAATTCCAAAAACTTTCAAATTTCACTTTCGATCAAAAAGTCTATCAAACCTCGTCCGAATGACCTGAAATTTTGCACACACATCACAAAGGACCTACTCCAATTTCTGAAATTCCATTACGACCCGATATCAAAATTTTCACTGCTGACCGTATAATATCAAATTTCCAATTTCGCCAATTCAAGCCTAAATCTACCACAGACCTCCAAAATACATTCCAGACGCACTCCCAAGTCCAAAATCACCTAATGGAGCTAACCAAATCATAAAATCCAAATCCGAGATCGAATACTAAAAAGTCAAAACTTGGTCAAATATTTCAAATTTTTAGCTTCAAATTGAGAACTGTTCTTCCAAATCCATTCCGATTATCCTGAAAACCAAAACCGGCGATATACATAAGTTATAATACATCACACGAGGCTAGTCATGCACGAGAACTGGCGAGCAAAGTGCAAAAGCTCAAAACGACCGGTCGGGTCGTTACATCCTCCTTCACTTAAACATACATTCGTCCTCGAACATACCCAAAGTTGTTCCGAAAACCATCAATCGCTGAGTAACCTTACCATGCACATACCCGGGGGTGATCCCACGTCACCCTATCTCATATAGGTCTGATAACACAATGTAACTGAAATTTTAGAGTCCAACCTAGCCCATAAACCTTAGAACCACATTTCCACTTTTAAAATCTTCTACAAGATCAGAACCTAACATATATACTCTGAATAAGCCCGAACAAGCTGTAACAAACCATACCCGCAGCCTCATATGCAATTACATGATATACCACATAGCTCAAACTCTCGTAGCGATAACTTCTGATCACAATTATTGCTCAGAACAACCGAATATCGATAATAAACATCTTATAAAATAAAGCCCCATTCCAACACTTCCGTATACTGCCAATGATAAATGAAACACGTAGAAAGTCATAACCATTCCTCAGATTAACCATTCGCGAAGCCACTTCTCCTTTGGCAAGTATCATAGCAAATTTCTAAGCCGAACATCGATATTATCCCTCCAACATGCTGAAATCGAATCCGTTTGTATTCATTCTAGATCCCAACGATCTCATCTAATCCAACCCAACTACGCTGGTGACATGACACATCAATACCACCTAAAGCCGCAACTCGTGCAATCTGCACACTAATAAGCAATAATCCGAACGTACTCAAATCATGAAGAATGACTCAAATGAGAGAGCAGTACTACAAGCTCACCAGTACCACCACAACACAATGCTAAGAACCCATCACATGTCGTAGAACCAGAACACACGAATCTAACCCGAAGGATCATACCTCGACATAACTTCGCCGCAATGCGTGACCCTATCCAAACACTGGTTCGCATGAGATGCCTCAAATCACCATGCTTAAAATCATCAACCAAGCACAATTTGATGCCTAGCACCCAAAAATGAATCACCATAACCATGGAGAAGCAAATGACGCAATGCCATATCAGTCTGAAAGAACATACCCAATGCGCAACGAATTAGGCATTTGCTCAAGTTCCGCTATAAAGCTCAAATAGAATCGCACCATATGCAGATATAACCAACAAATCACAACTCCTCGTAACACAGAAGAGTAACTCATAGATCACTCCAGAACACGGATAAGCTCAACTAATCGAATGGCACATCTCTTAACAATAACAGTTCGGAGTCAATAATTTTGACCCGGTGCAGAACACACATCCATGTTGGGCCTACCAATGAACCACACATCAACTCTGGTCACACACAACAGATAAATAACCCTCCAAAGGTTCATAATGACTGAATCATAGCACATACTAATATCTAACTAGCTTACCCACATCTTTACAGTCCACAATCGCGAAATAATCTGTTTATGAGAACTCCCAGTCTCCAAATCCATAAAGCACACAAATCACCATATCTGATCCCAACTCCACTGCCCGAATATTTAACACTTCCCTACTACTCGATCATCCTGCGAGGGGTACTTCTAAAAATTCTTCTGCGCCACCAGCAAATCTTGAATATCAGCAGTCGATCAGATAAGATAGTGCCACAATACCAATAAAGTATCGATAACTCAAACACATTGCCCTTTCTTAAATGTATACTCTCATCAAGCCACACCAATCAGTGACCTCATTTATCTAGTCATTTGAAGCTGTCCATGCTGCCTAAGAGTTTATGACCTTCCTTTCAAAACTGAACCGTGACCTTACACGTGCAAATCTTGACCCCACACAACATACCATACCATCCTACGATAAATATGAGAATTTTATAATCCACTCTGAGCTACAAGCAACTATGTACTCAGCTAGCCAAGAACTTTTCCATTTGATCTCATCTAGGAGAAATTCATTATACATCCCATGCTCCTCATGCCAGTAGAAAATATACATCTCTAACCGTGGTATAAACCATCAAGAACTCTCTGAATTCCATTTGCACTAGACCAAACTGTCAGAACTAAATTCCTCTAACTCAACCCAGCTACGTAGGCCATCAAAACCTAAGAGCATTGCCACAAAACACCTGTAGAAACCTAGTTCATCATAAGCACCTAAGAACCGATCATATCCATTACCCTGTCGATCCAACCTACTACCAAGCTGTCCTAATTCTCTGAGTTTCTTCCGAATTACCTTCAAATTGATACGTTTCCTTGCTAGTACACACCTATCCTTAACTAAAACTTTCCCCATGAACTTTATCTAAAAATCACACCGGCCCAAGGCTCATAAACCCTCGCATTCCTCTGAAGCACCCCCAAAAGTACCACAACCGAGATACCCGCTTTGAGAAGACCTTCTGCGAATCTAAAGTCATTACCTTCACCTTCCTGATACTGATTTGTAGAATCCATAATAATATAGAAATACCACAAGTCTTGACACCCTCCAATACAAACCTCAGTTTCTAGCCAAATATACAACCTGAAAATCTCCAATTATTACATGTAAAATAATCTTGAACCCATTAGACCCATTCTCGAGAGTTGTCTACTCTACTCAAATCGCAATTAGACCGATCAAACGGACCGGACAACCTATGCTCCAATAGCACTCTAACACCACAGAATGTAACCTCACCTTAATGCAACCATGAAACTTCATGTCCCATGTACCGTGCATCCTTTACCAATAACAACTCAAGCCATTCCATATATTCTTATACGCCAATGAAGCATAACATAACCCCTATCCAAAATTTCCTTTATTTAGGTCATCCTCGATCTCAACCTCTATAAGCCATAACTGATTCACCAATATGCCCCAAATTGGAACCATCATAGCACATAACCGTGCAATCAACTGATCAATAGCAGGCTCCCCCCCCACTTGGCTCAAAGCTATAGATCAAAACACACCATAACTCATAATGCATATTCTCGATTACTGCCATAATACCATAGTGAGATTAAACTCAGTCCCTCATAAGCTCATGCAACACAGACCATCTAGTACTTCAAATCATTTGCAAAATTTGCGTTCACCCTTGTAACGGTCAAGACAACTTTTCTACGGGAGCCAAACTCAAACTGTAGCACGTATAATTTCACTGATAAAAGAAGACTCACAACAACCATCATAGGGACCACGTAACTTCAGAACACTCCGCAGAAGATAATCCACTTGCTTGCCTCAAACTGGCATCTCTTTATATTCTTCCATAATCATAATTATTACCCGGTCACTTACCCTTCCTAAGTTTGGACTCATATCACGACATGAAATTTACTCCATTTTCCAAGTAGACAACATGAAAAAAAAGATCCTTCATCATACCTACAACTCGAGCTATACATCAACTCACGATGAAAATCAAGCACCAGACAGTTCTTACTACCCCTAAACATACCCTTCTCGCCTCATTCAAATCATACGAACACATCTCGCAGTCACATCACACCCATCACGTAACTATACAGTCACCACTTCCCTTAATAGGGACACTATTGAACATATAAATCTAGAAACACGCACTCACAAAAATTAACAACTCAGGGCTCATACCGGCAAGGCCCGGCCTCAAGTCCTCCAGACTGGCCCAACATCAACATACAGAAATCATATCTCACCCCTTGATTAGGGAATCACAAGCCATCTATGCACATCTGATACTGAGCGCTTATGCGCACATACGAATGCGTGGAAGGAATTCAAAGAGTTACATTTCAAGCAGAATCAAGGATGCATGATAAGAATTCAAGAATGTAAAGTTTTTCCTAAAGGTTCTGCAGCCTCCCGAGGATAAGTACAGACGTCTTCATACCGATTTGCGAGACTCTACTAAAGGCTCTAATACCAACTTGTCTCGACCCCAAAAAACTAACCCCGTCATGATGGCGCCTATCGTGAAACTAGGCCAGTCGACACAATTCCCGAATCAACCATTTTCTAATAAAAGTCATTTTTATACCATTTATTAATCAATAATCTTATGATGTAAGTATAAATGAACAGTGCGGAATAAATACACAAGCCCGACATCGGGGTGTCACTAGTCTTGAGCATCTACTACAACTGTGTAACAACATAAAGACCAACATAGCCAGAAAAATCCCAAGAATACATTAAGGAAGAATAAGGAGGGAGAAAAGCAGGGCTGCGATCGCCAGGTAGCTACCTTGCAAACTCCGATGAACCTGCCACCGAGCTCAGAAATACCTGAATCTGCACACAAGGTGTAAGGAGTAATGTGAGTACGCCAACTCAGTAAGTAATAAAAGTAAATGAAGACTGAGCAGTAAGAAATCATGTAAACCACGTCATAGCACCACAACGGTTACAGTACGTTCCCAAAACAGGATACCATTCAAATCATTTTGTTAAATTTCCAACTTCAGTAAAATCCTTTAGAAAATATCTTTCTAATCTTTTCAATGGAGGGTTAATGAATTATATATAGTGAAAGTGATGAAAGTCATAATCTGCCCCTCGAGCAAAACATAGTTCGTATACAGCCCCTCGGCAAACAGAAATTCATAACCATTTTATAACTTAAAAACTTCAGTTTAAATGAAAGTTGTTTAAAGCATTTATTCAATATTTTCAATAGAGGCTCGGTCTAAAGATGAGTGAAAGTAGTAATTTAATCAACATATTCAACAGAAACTCACTTTAAAGAGGAGTGAAAGACAGTAAGTTCATAAACAGGCCCCTCAGGCAAAGCATCGCTCGTATATGTGTATATATATAGCCCCTCGGGCAAGCCACTCAGTCACTCATGACTCAACTCTCAGCAATCAGCGCTCACACTCAACAATCATGCTCAATAGGTACCTTATCATAACCGCTGCGACGTGCAACCCGATCCATATATATATCCATATATATATATATATATATATATATATATATATATATATATATATATATATATATATATTGTTGCGGCGTGTTTTCCGATCCATAAATATATAATCCTCACAACCAGGCCCTCGACCTCTCTCAATCATTAATCTCACAATCAGACCCTCAGTCTATCTCAGTCATCAACCTCACAATCAGGTCTTCGGCCTCTCTCAGCCATCAACCTCACAAGCCACTCGGACTATTAGTAAAACAGGGCGTTCATCTCAAAATATCATTTATAGTATCAACATTTAGTAAATAAGGCTGAGTTAAGAAATCAATAAAACACAGCATGACTGAGTACAATTATTAAGTCAAAACAGTGAGGGATAGTAGTTAAAAAGCCCCATAAAGGTCTAAAACAGTTGGCACGAGGCCCAAATATGGCATTCCGCCCAAAACATAGCAATACTTTTCGAAACGCAATGGTTCCAAATAGTTTTCAATCAAATACGCGACTTAACAGTCGTATGGGACACACCAAGTCACAATCTCCAATGGTGCATGAAACCACGCTCATCATCTAGCGTGTGCGCCACCTCAAATTAGACAATGATGTGGAATCCCGGATTTCATACCCTCAGGACAGCATTTACAATCATTACTTACCTTAATCCGGTCCAAACTTTAGCCCACGATGCCTTTGCCTCTTGAGTCACTCTCTAATTGCTCCGAATCTAAGTAAAATCAGTTCCACATCATTAATACACACTATAGGAACAAAGCCCAAGAAAAAATAATCGAATTAACTCAAAAATCTCGAAATTGGCCAAACTCGACCCCCGGGCCCACGTCTCGAAATCCGATAAAAATCACATTAATAGAATCCTTATCCTCCCACGAGTCTATACATACTAAGAACATCAAAATCAGACCTCAAATGGCCCCTCAAATCCCCAATTCAACTCTCTAATTTTTCTTCCCAATTTTCATTACAAATTCCCAAATTAAATGATAAAATTAAGACAAAATCATGGTATTTAACAAAATTTGGGTGAAGAACACTTATCCCAATCAATCCTCTGAAAATCTCCTTCAAAACCGTCTTCTCCCGAGCTCCAAAAATGCAAAAATGGTTGATATCCTCGAAATAGAGTACTTTATAAGGCTGCCCAGGCTTTCTCTTTCGTGAACGTGGGACGACCATCGCATCCGCGATCAAGAAAAAATATTGTATCATGCCCCGAGCCTGGGGGAGAGACCGGCACCCAGTGCCTCCCTTATCCTTGCATACCACTTTCGACTAAGAGACTCTGAGCATGTAATATCATACTTTGCCATGGGCCACATTGCAAGATAATGTGCGATGCAAAATAAAAAGCTGAATAGGAGACTAATGCTGACTAAACGTCAACATAAAGCTGGGCCAGCAAGGCCATCATAATTACTACAACTGACAAACCAACAAAATATATGTACAGGGCCTACAAGCCCAATATACTGTACTAACTGACATGATATATCTACAAGCCTCTACTGATAGATGTACTATGATCGGAATAGGGACTCGACTAACCCATAACCTATCTACATATCTACACAAAATACACACCACACTGCTAGACCCGGCAACTCCGAAAGAAGAGGAGCTTACCGATAAAGCTGAGCTCGGGCAACACCTACTAAGGAGGTCTACCTGTCTGTCTGTCTGAACCTGCATGCATGAAATGCAGCACCCCCAGAAAGGGACATCAGTACAAAATAATGTACCGAGTATGTAAGGCAATATATTGAAGCTGAAATTGAACTGATAATATAATAACTGAAAACAGTTGGGAGTCAAGAAAATCTGAAGTTATGCTCATCTCCTGATACTGACTCAACTTTATCAATATAGTGAGTAAAATAGCTGTCCGGCCCTATAAGGCTCGGTATACATATATATATGCTCTGACGTAGTAGGCTCTCTCATAAGCGCTCGGCCATACTAGGCTCTGTATCTCGACCAACTGGGCTCACTCATAAGCGCTCGACCACAGTAGGCTCGGTATATATATAACTGCTCTGCCGTAGTAGGCTTGCTTATATGCGCTCGACCATACTACGCTCTGTGTCTCGACCAATTGGGCTCGCTCATAAGCGCTTAACCCCAATAGGCTTGGTATATAACTTACCATCTCATCAGAGGTTGCCCAATAGGGGCCTGCCCATCGATTATAGCTCGATGGTAATGAAAATACTTTTAATACTATACATATGTCAACTCTCTACTCTTTTGACCGGAAGAAGAAAATACTCAACTGAATATGCAGTCCCGATAAGAAGAATATGGTAACTTACAAAACTAGGAAAATATATGTAATTTGCGAGACTAGCAAAATATACGTAAATTTTGGGATATGAATTTTTCTCTATGGCTCGTTATCAAACTTGTATAATTACGAGATCATGCCAAAATGAAGGAAGAGCTTAGCCTTAACATACCTGGAGTAGGAACAACTCCATATAATTATCCCGTTGAAAACCTTCGTGGATTGAACTTAGACCCAAAAATTTAATTTAAGATTCTGTGTTTTTTGAACTTTGAGGAACGAAATTTGGCTTAAACTCCGAAGTAATGATTTGATTCTAATTTGTGAGGCTTGAACATTTTGGATGAGCTTAAAATGCTTCTTCTTTCACTTGGATAATGACATAACGAGCAATTGTTCTTTTGGTCTTGAAATGAATTGAATTGCTTTTTGATTGATAAAGCTAAAAAGTCTTGATAAGACTTTGTATTTTAAAGTCTTGCCACATATTCAAGGTGATTGATGAATCACCATAATAAGGGGGTGGGAGGCTGCCACGTATCTTTATGGGGAAGATATTTTTATTAATTTATCCACTTATTAGTTAACCGAGTAATATTTCGTTACCCGATAATTAATATATTACTCGCATAATTTAAAAATTATCACAAATTTTTAAAATTTCATTTATTTTCAAAATATTTCATATATACTTTATATATTATACTACCGTGGTCATATGGTACCTTGCATGGTACTAGTTTATAATTATCAGGTATTATTACTTGATCTGTATTTTATCCAAACTTGGCCATTTTCAACAAAACTCATTTTCTCTAATTCGTGCATCCTTTATCCTTCATGACACTTATTTATCGCTTATTATAAATAGTGTAAATACATTAACGTCAAGATGATATCATCCCCGAGTCTATGTCACTTTACTGAAGGCGAAACCTTAACGTACAAAAAACGCAAGATGTAACATCCTTCCCCCCTTAGAAACATTTGTCCTTGAATGTCCAACTTCCCGTGATCTATATAACTTTGGCAAGGTCGCCTCTGTAACACCACCACCACCAACTCTCCCCATAGAAGCTTAATAATCCAACGACACACATGACCATAATTATGAATAACGATAATGGCCTCTCATGACCAACAACAATATCCAACACGAGAATTTATACACGTACCTTCTGATTATGATGCCTCAGTCGGATCCTTTTCTGGAGGAGGAAATAAGTAGGGATATCTACACTTCATGCTTTCCTTGGACTCCCAGGTCATCTCTTCTACATTGTTGTTTCTCCAAAGTACTTTCACGGAGGCTACCTCCTTATTCTGCAGCTTTCGGATTTGTTCGTCTAGGATGGAAATCGGAACTTCCTCGTATGATAAGTTCTCTGTAAACTGTACGTCATTCGTGGGCACCATTCGGGTAGGATCGCCAATGCACTTTCGTAAAATAGATACGTGAAATAACAGATGGACAGACTCCAATTCCAAGGGCAATTCTAACTCATAAGCTACTTGGCTCACTCTCCGAATGATCCTATAAGGTCCAATATACCGTGGGCTAAGTTTGCCTTTCTTTCCAAACCTCATCACACCTTTCATAGGTGACACCTTTAAGAATACCCAGTCATCAACCCTGAACTCTAAATCTCGTTGTTGTACCTTAGAATATGACTTCTGATGACTCTAAATTGTTAACAGTGCTCCAGGATAAGCTTTACTTTTTCTATGGCCTGCTGAACCAGGTTTGGTCCATATAACCCAGATTCTCCAACATCAAACCACCCTATAGGAGATCTGCACCTGTGCCCGTACAAAGCCTCGTACGGAGCCAACTGGATACTGGAGTGGTAACTGTTATTATATGCAAACTCGATAAGAGGTAGATGTTCATCCCAACTTCTTTTAAAATCTAGCACACATGCTCGCAACATATCCTCGAGCGTCTGAATTGTGCGCTCGGCTTGTCCATCCGTTTGTGGATTAAAAGCTGTGCTGAGATTAACCTGAGTTCCTAGACCTTTCTAAAATGACCTCCAAAAATGTGCTGTAAACTGGGACCCACGGTCAGATATAATAGATATTGGCACTCCGTGTAGTTGCACTATTTCTTTAATATATAACTTTGCATAATCTTCTGATGTTTAAGTAGATTTGACCAGTAGGAAATGAGCTGATTTCGTGAGTTTGTCGACTACCACCCATATGGAATCGAACTTACGTTGAGAACAAGGTAAACCCATGATAAAGTCCATGTTTATCGCCTCCCATTTTCATGTCAGGATCTCTATAGTCTGCATTAGCCCTCCGGGCTTTTGGTGCTCTATTTTCACCTGCTGGCAACTAGGGCATTGAGCGACATACTCAGTAATGTTCTTCTTCATATCGTTCCACCAATACACATCCTTAATGTCATGATACATCATTGTCGACCCAGGGTGAATGGAATACCATGAATAATGTGCCTCTGACATAATCCTATATTGTAG